>NC_091471.1:223488413-225923413 GCF_036971445.1 Narcine bancroftii
GCACTGCAAACTGTGTGTTCTCCGCTATCAACCCCACGCATGCAGCACTCCAGATTCTTCATCTCCACTAAATCAAACAGATCCTGTTATGTTTACATTCATTTGAGGCTTTGTTTTCTCTTTTTCTTGTGCTTTCCTCCAGCCACGGTTTTTTAAAAAAAATATATTTTTTACCATCAATGTAATTAATACACATTCCTACAAAACAGTCAATGTTTGCATTTAATAAAATTTCAATCATTACATGATGGTTGCAATCTCTACCCTCCCCTCCCATATTCTCCCTCCCTAAACCCCCCACCCCCCCAAAAAATATGTAAAAAGAATAAAGTAAATAAAGTAGATTGCTCAGAGAATAGTTTTCCAACACACAGGACTCCAGCAAGGTTTACATGATCAATTTAGGGAAGAAGATTGACACAGGTCTCAGGAGGCTGGAAGAACACATTTACACCTAAAATTTGCAAATACGGGCTGCACATTTGCAGAAATATACCATATTTATTTCTCAAATTGCATGTAATTTTCTCCAAGGGAATACAGCAAGGGAATGCATTCCACCTTGCCATATCCAAATGTGAATCTGATTTCCAGGTCTCTGCAATGTATTTCCTTGCCACCGCTAATGGTATTTTAACAAATTTTATTTGGTATATTGATAGTTTCACCTTAGGTCTTGTTGCATCTATATTTCCCAATAGAAATAAATCTGGGTTTTGTGGAAGTGCAATGTCTGTAACTTGTTCTAAAAATATTCCTAAATCCACCCAAAAAGGCTTTACCTTGGGATGCGACCAAGTTGACTGCAAGAAAGTTTCTATCTCCTCACCACACCCTAAACATTGATCTGATAAATCTGATTTAATTTTATTCAATTTTTGTGGTGTCAAATATAGCTGATGTAAAGAATTTTATTTAACTAATCTATACCTTATATTAATAGTATTTGTCATACAATCTCAATAGAAATCCGACCATCTTTGCTCATCAATAGTAATATTCAAATCCAACTCCCATTTCTCTTTAGATTTATGCACTCCCTGCTTAGTAGTTCCTATTTGTAATAAAGAAAATACATTGCAGAAATAGATTTCTTAGCATTTCCTCTGCTAATAAGAGTTTCCACCTCATTACAGGTAAATAACAACATCGCTGGACCTAACCTTTTCCTCATATATCCTCACAATTGAAAATAACAGAAAAGAGTATTATCAGCTATTCTGCATTTATTCTTTAATTGTTCAAATGACATCAGTTGGCCTTGGTCATAACAACCTTCAATATTTTTAATACCTTTACTAAACCAAATATTAAAAAAATAAATTGCCCTCCTTCCAATTTCATTATTTATCTTGTTCCACAGAGTAATCAAGTGTTTTAACAATGGTGTTTCTTTAACACCAGTTATTGATTTTGAATCCCATTTATATATAAATTCCTCTGCTAATCTCTCTCCTCACAAGATCACAAGGAAAAGGAATAGAAGCAGACCATTTGGCCCATTGAGTCTGCTCCATGAAACCTCCCTGAGCTAAACTGTTTTCACATCTTGTTCCATGTTCTAGCCTTGTCACCATATCCCATGATACCCTGACTAATTAGATACCTATCAATTTCCTCTTTAAATTCCCCAAACAATCCTGCCTCCACAGTTGCATGTGGCAACGAATTCCACAAATCCACCACCCTCCTATTTTATCCAATAATGGTTGACATTATTTCTCAAAAAACAGGCTTCACTTTTTACCACCATTAAATGGTGACTGCTCTTTGAAACACGTTTGAAAATCCTAAATTCATACAACCTCAATACAGTTTTGAAAAACAAAGCAAATCAAAACTGCAAATCTAAAGTGAAAGAGAAAATACTCAGCATCTGTGAAGAGGGAAATAGAGTAAGTGTTTCAGGTCAATGCGCACACAAATATGATGAGAAGTTTGTTTTCAACTACAGAGCAGTGGGAGAAGGAGGGAGACAAAAGGTGCTGTGGGTAACAGCATGCAAATCAAGTACAACGAATGTTATAGTGGTGTTGGCCTTGGTTGAGAGAGGATGAATATTCAGTGGGTCAGCTAGCATCTGTGGAGAAAGAAAAATGGATGATATGACAGCTTTATTGTCTGAATTAGGAGTGGACATTTCAGAATCAAACTGGAAAAGGTTTTTATATGAAAATTCTGAACTGAATAGAGGTGTGCAGCCAAGTAGTCACCCAATCTGTATTAGGAATGGTCAGTAAAGAGGAGACCAAAGTTTAAGTGAATTGTTACTTCAATTTGATGGACTAAAGTTAAATTTAAACTAAATAGTTGGCAGTGAAGGATCTTGGTGTGTTAAAATATAAAATGTTAGGGACGGGAGAAAGTGATATTAGAGGATGTCTTTTTAATTATTTTATTATCAGAGATACAGTACTGTAACAGGCTCTTCTGTCCCACAAGTCCACACTACTGCAGATTGGAAAGGAGCAGGCATAGAAAACAGAGAATGACAGATGCATTCAGAGCAAAAATGCCAGAAAAAGGGTTAAATTGGACTAGCAAGTCACTTGGTTTTCTTTCTCCAGAAATATTGCCCGACCTGAAGAGTATTTCCAATATTTTTTGTTAGATTTCAGGTTTATCAAGAGTCATGTTCTGTAACTCATGGTCACGGTGTTGTTTTGTTTTTATTCTCTTTCTTTGTTTTCATTTTTAGATCACAGCCAAACAGATCAGTTGTGATTAACAGCCCTTCACCATCCTCCCTCAACTGGCATCATGATCACATCTGTCATTCAAACCACCTTGACCTCTCCCCTGTAAAATTCATTTGCTTTATTTGTTCCAAACTTTCTTCTTCTGCGCTTTGATTTCAAATTTTTCTCCCTTCTTTCACTTTCTCTTCCAACAGATTCCACCTGCCCTGCTTAAAATTTCTTTGCTTTTCCTGTTTTTGCTTCAGCTTTCAAAAGAACTCTTCTTCACCAAATCAGAATTTCGGATTGCTATTTCATTTTTTTCCCCTTGCTCTGTGTTTTTTTTGCTTCTTTACTGATGACATTAACAGACTGCCTGAAAGATCTCCACCTACATGTCAATAAGCACCCATTTTAATGCATGAACAACAATCTAATTATCACGAGGCCTGAAACGTTGGATCTGCATCTTTACCTCTGTTACATAAAGAGCACTGCATGACTTGCTGAGCTTCTCCAGTATTTTTGTGCCAATCTAATTATTATTCTTTGCTAAACAAAAAGATATCCAGTAACTCGTCTTTTATGCACTACGTGTTGGCATATTTCCCACAAAATGGCATCATCACCAATGGGATATTGAATTTCTGACTTCTGGTCACTTGAGATGCAAATGAAGGGTTGGTGAGCAGAGATGTTAAGCTCTGTGGAGCACATTTGCCATCAGTGCTTGCACTGGAGGAGACACACATACTAAAAAGACCATGCTGGTCTCAACTACTTTTAATCACTGGCTGCTTAGAGAATGTCTGTTTCGCACATTTCTACCCTCAGAGGGGATTGCAAATCTTAGTTTGTGCTGGTCACATGATTGCTGGAATTGGGAGTGGTTCCTTTGCATGACCGCTCACCATTCAGTATACATGATGCCTACACACAAAACTCCTTGTACTTTGTGACCTCAAAGAAATTACCTCCTTGTGGGCTTGCAAGAAGCCGTCTCATGCCTAATGTAGTAACAATTCAGCACATATTTCCATGCACCGTCCAATTTGTAGCATTATTTTTACATACAGTATTTGTATCAAAGAATAAATCAATAAATTATATTGCCACTAACAAAGATATTAAATTCAAGTAGATTATAAACACAATTAAAGCAATTTAAGGACATTTTCATTTCTTAAAATTGCCATTTGTGTGGAAAAATATCAATCATTATCATTAAAGTACAAAGCAATCAAATATATCATTTCTATTTCCTCTTATTCAATCTTGGGCTGTCTGATCTTTGACTTTAAAGGGAGAAGTTTCCTTTAATTAATCATAAATCACCTTCTAAAGATTACCATCAAAGGGAAGCAATAAAGCTATTTGCTTTGCCCCTGCAATTCAATACGGACACAATTATAATTACTGGTATTTTGTTACCAGATCTTCCATTTATTTTAAGACTTGTCAAGTGTAATCCTGCATATTTCTTATTTCACAGACTTCAAGCAAAAGTTGTGGAAGTTACAAATATCAGAGATAAACAATCCTGAGAAATAAAAATCTCCAGTGACAAGAAGAATTATTAGACTTTAAATTGAAATACTGTTGATAACTGAAAAGAATACCACGATGATCTAATGCTCTAAAGGAGGTGTTTGGCCAACATAACCCAACTCGAGACATTCTAACTGATAGATTTACTGGTAATTTAGAAATTTGTGACAAAAGCACTTTCTAACTAGTTTCTGGATTATGATAATTTAAGAAACTGTAATTGTTTCTAAATCAATGGCATTTGCAATTTTAGGGAATATCCAGCAACTTATACCTCTGTTTTCCTCATACCTGTGAAATATTGGAATAATTTTCATTACAGTATTAAATAGAAAAACAGGTTGCATTTTTACAAAGATTCACAAACATGTTACCAGGATTAGATGATTTGAATTACAAATATAAGGAGAGCTGGATAGGTTGGTACTTTTCTCTTTGGACCATGGAGACCTTTTTCAAAGCATGAGGAGCAGAGATAAGTTCATTATTCTTTTTTCCCCAGTATAGGAAAACCAAATATAAAAGGCAGTGATTTAAGATTTTAAAGGGACCTGATGGACACCTTCTTCACACAGAGAATGGTGGATTTATGGTGCGAATGCCCAGAGGAAGTGGTAGAGCCAGGGGGAATAGTAATATTTAAAAGATGTTTAGACAATGCACAAAAAGTTTCGAGGGATATGGAGTGAATTCAGGCAAAAGGATGGCACGGGCAAGTTGGGCCAAAAGTGCGGTTTTGTGCTGCGAACTATATGGCTCTCAAGGAAATGGTTTTCATGTTTTGAAAAGGAACTGACAAGCGCATGAGAGCAAAGGTAATAGAAAATTATGCTGACTGAGAGATAATACAGTTGGAGTGGAAGGAGACTTGTTTGAATGATAGGCCTCGGCCTCGGCACAGCTTGTTGAATTAGTTCAAATCCTTGCATAATGAACATCAGTGTAGAAATCCAGGATCTTTGAAGATAGATTGTGGTTACCATGCAGATATTGGGTATACGGGAGGTTATGGAACTGGCAATCCAGAGACCTAAACCAAAAATCTAGACACACAAGTTCAAACCCCCAATAGCAGATTTTGAATTAAATAGTTAAAAATTCAGAATTTGGAAAGCAACAATTTGTCCAAGTGACTGTGATGGTCAAAACCTCCAGACTGTTGTAAAAATTCAAATGGTTCCCAAATCCACTTCAGAGGAAATTTATCATCTTCATCTGTCCGATAGGTGACTCCAGACCTGCTCCATGTGGTTGACCTCAAAATGGAATTCAGATCTCTGGTACATGACTGCTCCAAGGCAACAGTGAAGTCAGGACTAATAGGTGACTGTGAAAAAGTCCAGGTTTCATGAGCAAGTTGAAGAAGGGTGAGAGATCTGAATTCTGGAGCTGAAGTAAGAATGATGGACCTTGACATCCAAGGAAGTATTTGTGTGTATGTGATATCAACAGGGTCAGTGTCATGGGAGCCATGCCCCCCCACCAAATGAGTTCTCATGCCCTGCCCACCCCTCAGTCGATGTTGCCACTGCTACGCCCCCACCCCCTCGATCCAATGCTGACGCCACTGAAAAAAATCAATGCCCCCCTCCCCCGCATTACCCTAGTGCCCTTCGATTAGATTTGTTTGGTCACTGACTCTGGGTATCAAGTAGCACTGGTAAACCAATCCAGTTGTTGAAATTGTACCTTACACAAAAGAAGGTAGCTGTAGTTGTTGGAAGTCAGCTGTCATCAGTGAGGACCTGCTGGGTTTTCTTCCGGCTACAGCTTCATCAATTACATTTATTTTATCATGAGCTCAGAAATGGGGATGATCATTGACAATTTTAAATAAACTAGTATTTGTATAATCATTTGCTTTATCTTATTACCATATATGACGTGATCATGTAAACATCTTCAAAACATACTGGGGGTTAGTAATTGGGCGGCATGGGCTCATAAGTCTAAATAAAATTTAAACTTAAAATAAATGTAAACTCTAACCTAGGATCAAGGATGTAAATACTGCTATAATTTTAGGAGAATTCATTGAGATCTTCTTCAGGTTACAGCAATTCTCGAGCTTATGGTCAACAATGAAAAATAATTGTAGGAATTGTTACAAGAAAGCTATGTGTCTATTTTCAATGTGGGTGCAACTCCATTACAGCACGAGCCACCCAGGTTTGAATCCAATGCTGTTTGTTAGGAGTTTGTACATTCTTCTCTTGACTGTGTGGGTTTCCTCCTGGTGCTCTGGTTCCCTCCCACGTTCCAAAAATGTACATGGTTTGTAAGTTAATTGGTGTATTTGGGTAGCATGGGCTCGTGGGCGGAAGGGTCTGTTACTGAGTTGTTTCTCAAAATGTAAATTTGAAGCGCCACTAGGAGGCACTGTCAAAACTTTGAAGACTTTGGTAATGATTGAATGTAGACCGAGGATTTTGATTGAATTTTTCCCGCCTTTTGTAAACAGGCATACTTGGGCAATTTTCCACATTAGTGGGTAGATAATAACGATATAGCTATATTGGAAGCACACCAAGTTCTTGTATCACAGGTCATCAGTACAGTATTACTGCTCAGATGTTATCTGGATTCATAGGCTTTGCTATTTCCATCTATTACACTCAGCCATTTCTTTTTTTTTTTCTTTTTTTTAAATTGTTTATTTTTCACACCATAAATCACATTAGCCATGATATACACTTTTTCTTTTTCACACATATACAGTGACTTTTTCTCCCCCCCCTCCCTCCTCCCAAGCCACCCCCCCACCCCCCCCTCCTCTCATCCATTTTAGGTATACAATCTAGGTTGCATTAAGCCAGTCAGACAATGTGGGTCATTCAACAAAAATACACCAGAAATTCTACTGAGTCCATTCTTTTCTTTCCTTCTCCTGTGTAATATGGAGTGCATCAATTCAGTTGATATATGACACAAGACTGGTGGCCTCCCACATCCTAAATTTTAATGGGCTTGGTTCCAAATACTTGACCTTAGCACTTATTATGGACTGAGGCTGGAGATATTCTGTGATCCTCCTCTCATTGTCTATCCCCATTCACAACATAATATGGCCAAAGTGCAGAGGTTTGAGCTGTTGGTTGGGAGTTGCTCATCTGTCTATTACGACCTATTTTGGTTGCTTGGCAAACGTGTAATCCAGTAGTGCAGCCTCACCAGTCCGGCTTCTCACTTTCAGTTATGCTTCCTGCTGTTCTTGTTGTGCCCTTTTTCACCCCACAATGAACTAGGCTTAAGGGTTGGCTCCAAGGGGGGGCATCCACAGATATTGTCCCCCCAAAATAAGGCACTGTGCACCTAGCTTGATGCACGCTAGTGACTCTCCCAGCAATAAAAGCAGCATTTTCACCTGCTAGATCAGAGGGATGGAGGACTATAACATTCATCGGCAGGTAGGTACCAGCATCCACCTCCATCTCGCTAAACGATTTTATGAGCATCTGCCCATCCCAATTACGCTAATGCCCCCCTCTAACACCCGTTCTGGCTCCGACCCTGCCAGGCTTGGTGGCAATGATGGAGTCAAGAAATATGGCAAGTCTCGAGTTTCCAAATTGTGATGTATAATATGGAAGGCCACTTTACTGGTCAGTCAGGAAAAGAGGTTGTAGGTCACTTCCCCACCACCCCATTCCATTTCGTTGAATGTCAGACTTGCCTACAGCAGATACCATCTTATGGTTAGTAACCTGAAGTCACTTTACAATTGGTCCACCTGGAGTCACATGAATCAGTAGCTGAGTCAGTCCCCAGATGCCGGGTGTAAATCCTGGCCAGGTGTTCCAGCCACTCTCTCTCTTATTTGTCTTCTTGCTGATGTAACTACCTGAGCAGCTTCAGGCTGAGGGTCACGAACGGTGCTGGAGAACCAACTCATTGTGAGGTGCTTTTTCGCACCTGAATGGGAACCATCAAGGGTCATCTGATCTAATTTGTACATATTGAATATACTCATGTAATAGTTGATGCCAGGCAATAATCGACCCCCCCTTTTTTCCCCCAAATCACTTGTTATCTTTATAACCTGTGTAAAAGTCAACCCCCTATTTTTGGCCTGAACTGTCCACCTATCTGAGCTTCCACCACCCCAACCATGAACTCACGCCCTGACTGCCTACCCACCTGACCTTCGATGTCCTGACCATGGATCATCACCCCTGTGGGCTGCCCACAAGAGTTCCCAACCGCCCGACCACCAGAGCTCCCGATACCCCAACTACAGACACTTGCCCAGGCTGCCTGCCCACCAGAGCTCCCAATGTCCTCCAATTTGCGGGCGGTCTGTCGTTTGGCAGTGTGTGAGGCTATAGAGTCATGTTGGTGTGGAAATGATGTGTGAAATTAAAATGGTCAGCTATTAGGACAGGGTTGGTGCCAGAACAAGTCTTAATGGGGGTGGGGAGTGTATTAGGGTAATCAACAGGGGGCACAATCTGACACTCAAAATCTCACTCAGTGGTGGGGGGGGGTGGAGGTGCCTACCTGCCTACCATGAATCACTGCCATCCATCCAACATAGCAGACAAACATGTTGCTTATATTGCGTGGAGAGTCTCTAGCGTCTAGTGTCACTGGTGCTGTGGGTGGGGTGGTTACAATACCCCATTTGGGAGACAATGCCCACCAATGCCCCCCTCCCTTCTCACCGAATCTGCCCTGGGAGGTCCCTATTTTCGCAGTGGATAGCGTGAAGATGCTTAAAGAAATGAACTGATCACTTACTTCAGTTGCAGTATTACCATAATGCTGAGAAATTACTTAGTCACCGAATAGGAAGACAGTTAAACTGCTCCCAAACATTTAACTCCCACAAACACTCAGGGATTGGTATGCCTTGTCCTTACAGGCTATGCTCCAGTCTCTTCAGTATGATCGCCAGGTACGCCTTGTACCACCCATAAGCAAACCCACCGGAAGGGAATGACACAGGAATATAATGGCAGAATAGGTTAGCCCTGGAAGTCCTCAACATTGAATGCATGGTGTCATTTCATCAGGCCAGACTTGACCAAGGAAATCTCCCCCCGATTCCTTCCTCAACTGATGAAGATGATTCGACCCTTCCCAATGTCGAACAACACTTGGGAGAAACACTGTATATAACCAAAGGGGCAGAATAGACTTTGGCTCGTAGACTTCAATGCTCATTACTAAGCATGGTCTGGTTGAACTAGCACGTAACCGAATCTGCTCAATCCCAAAGAACATTGTTGCCAGATGAGGTCAGCGGTAGGATGTGAATGAACCAGCACTACGGGGATAAACATGCTTGACCTTGTCCAAACTAATCAAATGACATTTTTTGAGGATTCACTATTTTCTAATATTTCCAGCTGTCTCTGGTACACATTTTTCCATCATGAATCAGTTGATAATGCCACCCATGGAGCCAATTACTTGCAGCTTGACATAACTAGATGTACTTCGACTCCAGTGTCTATACTATTAAACATATAATGTATTCATTCCAAACTTAAACTGATAAGACACACAATAAGACACACAACTGATTACCGATCATATCTGAAAACTTATATTTGAATCTAAGTTTTGAATCTGTAAATATGAGGTATAGACACAACTGCTATAATTGTTTTCCTAAACAACGGCTCAGAACTTAATCGAAATAGATCATTTTCACATTAGGTTGAGTAAATTGAAGACCAGTAAAAATTAATAAGCATATTGACAATATTTAGAACTAGTAATACATATACATCTCAAAACACGTTATTAAGGTAGAAATGGTATGGCTGGAGGATACATATTTGGGTGCAGAAAATAGACTGATATCTGCAGCTGATTTTTATTTATATTTGTAATTTTGTGCTCTCAAAAGAGACTAACAATAACAGACAGTGATTTTACTGCAGGCATTTGTTTGCTATTTAATATATTGGACAAGCGAAAAACCCCACAATAATATGAAATGTTGATGACCACATTATCTATATTATTAATGAATAATAAATGAATAATGATATCTTGCATTAATAATTATAGAAATCTATCTTCTTACCTCTTTCAATCTGTAAACAAACAGAACAGTTCTGGCTAATCTCATCCAACTGCTTGTGTAGGTGTGGAAATAAATTCAATTTATCACTGCCATATGACAGTTTCCAGACTCCAAACAAATTTAGTCTGGTATCAAATTCAACCCTGCTACTCCAAAATCAAGGCAATGTAAATATTTTTAGCACATTCTCGCTGGTCAACCCTGCTTTGTGAAGTGGAAACATACTGATAATGTATAAGGAAACTAAATATTAGTGGTGACAGCTTGTGAGATACCAGATACGCTTCTGTACATCCAACAGAGTCTTATCCCTTTTTTCAAAAAAATCTTGTGTTGGATGCAAAAATATATTTGGAAAAAAAAACAGGATTTCAGTTTTCCTGCTCTTTGAAGTTCAGAGAAAGGATATTATTCTGAAGAAGAAATCTAGCTGCACCACCTTCATGAAATAATGCAAGAAGTTCACCAAAGTGGAAAATGTTCCGTTATCGCAGTGTGAAGTTATCGTAATATTTTATCAGTTCAATCAGGCAGATTCCTAAGACAGGTTCTTACTTCCTTCACCTGCCTTAGGAAAGAACTGGAAGCATTTGATAACAGTCTGAAAGGACTGAAACGTGAAAGATTTCCAGACAAAAAATGATACATTAATCATTTCATTTTTCATATGAATCTTCCTCAATGCAGATTAAAATTCCTATGACATGAATTTACAGATAATTGCATGTTCAACGTGACATATGTGTAAATTCAATGTGAAAACTGTAGAGCACAACAGCAATAAAACAGACCCTTCAGCCCATTTAGTCCATGTCAAACTATATTTCCAGCTTGACCCATTGACCTGTATCAGGATCGAGACCCTCCATATACCTCCCTTCCATGAACCTATCCAAATCTCTCTTAAATGTTGAAATTGAACCTGTATCCACCACCTCTGCTGGCAGCTCGATCCACAATCTCACCACCTTCTAAGAAGTTCCCCTATATGTTCCCTTAAACAGTTCACCTTTCATTGCTAATCCATGTCCTATTGTTCCTGTCTCTCCCAAACTTAGTGAAAAAAGTATACTTGCGTTTACTTTATCTATAACCTTCATCATTTTGTAAACCCCTATCGAATTTCCTTCATTCTCCAACACCCCAGGGAATAAAATCCTAACCTGATAATCTTTCCCTGTAAATCAGATCTTCAATCCTAGCAACATTCTTGTAAATCTCCTTTGCAGTTTTTCATTCTTATTGATGTCTTTTGTGTAGTTATATGACCAACTGCACACAATAAACCAAATTTGGCCTCACTAATTTCTTATACATCAACATAACATCCCAATTCCCATATTTAATACTTTGATTTATGAAGACCAATGTGATTTTACCACTCTATCTACCTGTGATGTGACTTTCAAGGAATTGCATCTGTATTCCCAAATCCCTCTGCTCTACTGCATTCCACAATGCCCTACTGTTTACTGCATATATCCTACCCTGATTTGTCGTTCCAAAGTGCAATACCTCACACTTGTCCTGATTAATCTCTATCTGCTACTTTGCCACCAATTTTCCCAGCTGATCCAGATCTCACTGCAAGCTTTCAAAGCCTTCCTCGCTGCTCACTACACCCCCAATCTGAGTGTCAACTGCAAATTTGCTGATCCAATTCTCAGCACATATTCCTGAAGCATACCACTGGCCTCCAGTCAGAGAGACAATCAACTACTACCACTCTCTCGTTTATGCCACAAAGCCAATATTTAATATAACTTGCTACCTCATCCTGAATACTGAGCGACAGAATCTTCTTGACCAACCTCCCATGCAGGACCTTGTCAAAGGGCTGACTAAAGTCCATGTAGACTGTATCCACTGCCTTCTTCCTGGTAACCTCCTTAAAAAAAACTCTAAGATTGGTTAGACATGACCTACCATGCACAAAGCCATGTTAACTCTCGCTAATCAGTCCCTATCTATCCGTGTAACTACATATATATCCAGGCTCATAAGACACCTTCCAATAACTTATCCTTCTGCTGCTGTTAGGCTCACTGGCCTATAATTTCTCAAATTATTCATAGAACCTTTCCTGCACAATCTAATCCTCCGGCACCTCAACCATGGCTAAGGACACTTCAAATACTTCTGCTAGGGGCACTGCAATCTCTAATACTCACCTCCCTCAAGATCCAAGGAAATAACTTTTCAGATCATGAGGATTTATCCATGCTTATTTGGCTCCAGACAGCAAACACCTACTCCTCCACAAATGGTACAGGGCCCAATGATTTCACTGCTGTTTTGCCTCACATTTGTAAACTCTATGTTTGTCCTGAGTAAATACAGATGCAAAATCTCCTTTTGTATCTCCCCCATTGCTTTTGGCTTCATGCATAGATGACCATTTTATCTTCAATAAGATTAGTTTTGTCCCTTGCTATCCTTTTGCTCAAATATATCTGTAGAAGCCCTTGGGATTTCCCTTCACCTTGCCTGCTAGAACCACCTGATGTCCTCTGGTAGACCTCCTGATTTTGGTCATGTGTCCTCATGCTTTCCTTATCCTCCTGAAGTACCTCATTTGTTCTGTGCTGCCTATACCTGTGATGCACCCACTTCTTAAGCAGGTCCTCAGTATCTCTCAAAAACCAAAGTTCCCTGTACATGTTAGCCTTACCTTTAATTTAATTCTGACTGGAACATACAAACACTGTTCTCTCAAAATTTGACCTTTGAAGGCCTCCCACTTTCAAAGCAGACTTGTGCCCAGAAAACAACCTGTTCCAATCCACCCTTGGGAGAAATATTTAGATTCCATCAGAATTGGATTTTCTCCAATTTGGAATTTTAATATGAGGATTAGATTGACCCTTTTCCAGAATTATCTTGAAACTAATGGCTTTATGATCAGTGAATATAAAGTAGTCCCTCATACACACTTTTGACATTTTCCCTGGCTCGTTCTCTCATTGGAGATCGACTATTGCACTCTCTTTAGTTTGCATCTCCTATGTGCTCTTGTGGAGACTGATCGTTCTGCCACGTGGCCTTTGAGAATAATACCCATATCTGTTATTAAAAATGGAACCTGCTAATTCTGGCATGCACAAATATTATTTAGTAAGAGATAGGACTCTCAGGATGTTTTATCATGATGGCACGGTTAGCGTAGCAATTAGCGCAATGCTATTACAGCTCAAATCCGGCTGTAAGGAGTGTGTACATTCTCCTCATGTCTGCGTGCCTTTTCTCCGGGCACTCAGGTTTCCTCCCACCTTTCAAAACATATGGCAATTATAGGTTCGTTGGGGTATTTGTGCGGCATGGGTTCCTGAGCCAGAAGGGCCTGTTACTGTGCTGTATGTGTACATTTAAAATGTAAAAAATGATCGGGTGAAACTGAGATGTAATAAAAGAATCAGTTATCAAAACAAAACAAAAAGCTTTTGCCAAAGTGTAAGAAAACTTCTTTTGCACAAATATTGTGTCAACTCATACATGAATTCAAGCATGTATTTTGATTAAACTGACAGTTAATGTTTAGATTACATTGGAACATAATGTTTTGGCCACATTGAAGTTGTTTGGTTGCTCATCCAACTGTGTACTTTACTGAAGTTTGTTGAATTAGTTTGCTTGCATTGCAATTTGTGCTTCTGAATCTTCCCCGTATGTTATGGAACCAGTGAAGTATCAGCCAAGTTTTTTGTTAATATGTGGGTTTTTTGGAGTTTGTCATTAACATTATAACATTTTGTATGATTAGTTCCTCTTAATGAAGATTCAAAATATGACAACAAAAAATCTCCTCAACCACCAAATTGGGCCGTAAAGAAAACGGAACAGGAACGGCCATTCATTTGTGTGTGTTTTGGATGAAAATCTTACCTAAATCGGCAATAGTTGAATAGTGTCAAAAATCAATGGGAAAAATTAGCCTTGGTCTTGTGTATTTCAACTGAAGCTGTTGCTATTTGTGGATGTCCTATCATGTCGTAAGATCCTTAAATCCTTCATGAAAACTTTGACATGCACCAAACCATTAGGGAACAAAGGAGAAAATAATTTATCACACAGACTTTTCATGTCCTTCATTCAAAATATACACCTTATGATGGTCATTTCAAACCCAGTCCATAGAGTGGGACATAGACTATTGGATGATGCATCACTGCAGAGGTATAAATGTTTTTCATGGGATGAATTTTAAAACTATACAAATGGTTGGGTTCAGACTAAGATTATCATGCAGGCTAATTTATGAATTAAGATCTGTATTGTGAATTATAATAAGAATTGAACTTCATTTAATGGTTCAAGATTTAATATATTCTGTGCAGGTTTATTGCTTGAAACTGGAATAGTTACCAATAGCCCCTTTTCCACTGGCATCCCAGTTAATTGGCTGTGCAGTGTCCTGGGATAGGAAGCACTTTGTGCCATTTCCACTGGGACACTAATTGCTTTTCCACTGAACACGCTCATACCCAGGGATTGGAGTGTTCTACCTTCAACTGGAAATGGGTGACTTTCTGCTGTCCTTTTTCCACTGGTTTTAAACGGTGTGCCAACGTCAGCAAACACCGGGGATATGAATAGGGGTAGAGACCATCAATCCCTGGCCTGAAATGGTGTCTTTTGACACCAGCATTCAGACAGTATTTCTTTTCCACTGGATCCTGTCCCAGTAAATTCCCAGTTAATTCCTGGAACAGGGTGCCAGTGGAAAAGGGGCTAAAATGACCTAGAAAGCAATCAAGATGCAGAAGCCTGTGAATTTTTTTTTTAATAGAGAACTTTTTTTGCAGTATTATTTCCTTTCCAGGCACTTTGCTTTTTTCCCCTGTCCCCTCACTTCTTTCAACAATGCCATGAAAAGAATACACTATTTTCCAATTCTGACAAAGAATTCAAATGTGAAACATTTACTTGCTGTAAATGTTTGTACTTAGTGGGACACTTCTTCTGTACTTCAATATATTTTTCAGCCAATTGTATCAAGTGATAGGCTTATTTAAAGAGCAGCTAGAATGTTGGATGTGGAGACCTTGATCACTATTTTTGTATTGAGACTGACTGAACAAGCAATGTTCATTCACAAATCTGGCAGAAAAGAACCACAAATAAAACCTGATAATTCAAATATGCACACGCTGGACATCTGAATGTAACACAGAAAATGCTCAGTGATAATGAAACATCTTCAGAGAGGGGATAGAAATCATGTTTAGTCATTTACTTGAAACCTCAACTCTTTTTGCCTTTAGAGAGATACTGCCTGTCTAATTCCTCAGTTCCTCTTTTTGTTTTCCCTGTGTGGCTAGGAGAGAAAAAAAAACTCCTCCAAATTCTGCACTAAGTTCCAGGATGGCTGCTGTCTCTCCAGATCAAGCTCTCCAAGCATTGCCACCCATCTCTTTGTGCGGATTCTTGCGAAGAGTTGGGAGAAGATATTCAATCAATTTGTTCATGTTCTAAAACTGGCAAGCAACCTCAAGAATGTAACCTCTCCCACATAGAAACTTCAACTACCTTGAAGGTGAAGGCTGCTGCAATTCACTTCCGAACTGATTCTTAAATTAATCTCAGAGATAAAGCAAAAAAAATTCAAGTTCATCACCTTGAAATGAAACTCATTGTATAATTGTAAAGAAATGCAGATTCAAAAGTGTTACAGATTTAAATTAAAACTCACATATTACCATACAATACTCAAAAGTGCTGGAGAAACTCAGCAAGGCATGGATCATCGATAGGAAGTATTGGGCAAACAGTGTTTCAGAAGGGCTAATGTCTGAAAAAAACATTGATTGCCTTTTATTTCCTATGGATGCCTTGTAACCTGCTGAGCTTCTCCAGCACCCTCATGCATTGTATTAGACCTCAGTATATGCAGGTTTTACTGTTTAACACTGGTATTACCACGTCACCTCATGTTTTCTTTGCTTTCCCTCCATTCATCATCTTGCCTCTTCTCAGAGACCATGAACACTGGGTTCCCCGTTATAAACCACCAATGAAACTCCACAGTGCCCATCCTGAGATATCCTTCCTGGAACAATACCAGACTGTTACAAAGTTCAGAGCCAACTTTCCAAATTGTAGTCCTGGAGCAAGTTCCAAAATCACCAAGGAGAAAGAAGAGTCACACTGACACAAAAACGTCCTTTTCAGATGATTATTTTTCTCCCCTTTGCCATGAAAAACACCTCTTAAAGTCAGGAATAATTCATGTTGGTGGAGTCAAGGATCAAAATGATGTGAGTGAGAATTGTCATTGGGGCTTTATTCCCAGAATTTACTAAGTACATTAATATAAAAGCAGAACCATTAAAGATATTCAAAGTACAGTTAGTTGTGAGGCTCTAGGAATTAAAATGATCTGAACCCTTCTGTGATTGTTCAGCTGTATTTTTTACAGCGTTTTCTATTTCATTGCTCTCTTTTTACCAAGAACATTTCTCTTTGATTGCTGTTCTGTGCATCAAGATCAGTCACCACTGTTACTTCTCATCAGTTGCTGCTGCTTTGGTGGAGATGAAGTCGCTGTCTGTGGCTAATCTATGGATTATCAGGTCAGCTGGATAAACGGATGCATTTCTCACTTGTGTTTGCAGCAAGAATGCATACAGTTTCCACTGTAGTGGTAGAATTTAGTTCTTATGCAGCGCTGGAAGAGAATTACTGTGTAGCCGATAACCAACGTACAGCAAAGCCCCAGGTATCCGGCACCTTTGGGGGGCATTGATAGATGCTGGATAAGTGTATTTTCTGGTTGCTTGAGACCTACTTTTACAATTCCTAACTAATACCCCTATATTAAAAAGTAAGCAGCTTAAAAGACAAAAATGCAATACTGTATTTACACTGAACAAACTTCACTTGCATGAATATAAAAACCTTGAAACATTTTACTTTATTTTTCAGTCACATTCTTTGAAATCATTTCACCGTTGCTGAATTGTTTCTGACATCTCCATGGTTCCTCCTCCACCACAGAGATGCCCGAAAGACGAACAATAACATTATAGAAAATTATCACCACCCCAATGCCACCGCCCCCACCCCCGCCTCCACAATTTTACAGATAAAGTATCTGACTGGGACAATCCTTACAAAGCAGGGATAAGGAGACACTTTAGAGAGTAACCTCAATGGTAAACGGCATCAACCAACTCTTCATCCAGAGGTGACGCAATTGCAGTTTCACATAAAGTTTCAAACTTTATTCAAACAGCTTCTGCGGGTTGCACTGAGGCCCTCCGCCGGCTGAACATTTGCTCCCATCTTCACCAAACTGAGAGAACATTGACTTTCAGAATTTGAAATGTATTTTTTATTTTATTGTTATTACCAGCGACTTATTTATTTTCCTTTTCCCCTTTTTTTTTGCCAGCTGCTTGAATTCTGAATACCAGGGATTTTATTGTATCTGGCAATCAATCTACTAGTGAATTATTTATTTGATCAGTTTTGACAGAAAGGATATTTACCCCATCTCTATGAACAATGAACAGTGCATATGATGGCTTTCCCTTACATTGGGATGAAAGAACTGGATTTAATTTTTGATTCTTGGCAGTCTGGAGAGGTGAAAGTGATGCCGAAAGCGTCCATAGAAGATAAGGATATATCACTGACATTTCAGCCCTGAGCCCTTCTTTAAGGTTTGGAGACCTTCAGATATTAGACAGCAGAATAATACACTTCCTTCCAGAATATCTTTAAAAAAAAAATATTTTATTTACACATATATAACATATTTTTTTAAACTTATCACATTGTTACAGAGTTATTGATTAAATACATGTTGATTTATACATGTTGCTATAATTTTTATTTTGTTTTTAAATGCTAACAGTACAGCATGGTAGAAGGCCCTTCTGGCCCATAAACCTCATGAGGCTCAATTACATCCCATGAACCTACAAATCCCGTATGTTTTTCGAGGGTGGGAGGATACCAGAGTAACCGGAGAAAACCCACAAAGGTCACGGGAAGAACATAAAAAACTACTTACAGTGGAACCTTTAAAATATATTTTTTAAACTTTCCTTCCCCCCCCCACCCCCTCCACTAGCTCCACTCCAGATAGTGAACTGTGGGCAATGCCGGAGAGTTGTTTGTGAGGTGCGTGCAGGCATAGTGTTGGGAGCTGTGAATTGTGTGTTTGGGAATCATTGTCTCCAGTGTACCGGTAGTTAAGAGCTGTAACTGCATTATATCAAGGAGTGGTGGCGAACATTTGGTGGAAGAAGTAAAACATGAAAGTTTGCAGATACCGTGGTTGAAGTAAAAATACAATGCTGGAGAAATTCAGCTGGTCAAACAGTATATGTAGCAAAAATAAAGTTATGTCATATGTGATAACTTAACTATAAAGCATTTTTAAAAAATCTCTAAGTGGTTGCGTCGAAAATAATTGAGAGAGAGAGCAAGAGAGAGAAAGCGAGAGAGAGAGAGAGCGAGAGCTTTTGTGTCTTTTATCCCTGTTGAGACTCCCCTACGAATGAAAATAAAAACCATTGTTTAGTCAGCCTGTGTTCAGCCTCATTTCTTTTAGGACTCATCAAACTTGTTTCTTCACACACCACACTCTTCTTTGTCTTAAACAGTGACCTTTTATGAAGGTGCCTTCTATGGACAATTTGACCATCAGAACAAGGAAGAACCACTGCTCACCCCCACATCCCCTGATGACTCATCATCTGAGGATGATGTGCAGGCTGCCTTCAGGAGAGTGAATCCAAGAAAAACATTTGGTCTGGATAGAGTACACGGCTGAGAAGTACTGTGCTGACCAACTGGCTAGTGTATTTACGGATATACAGGTGTGGAGTGCTGCCAGAGCTCACCGGAACGGTGCTCTGGATGTGGAGTGCTGCCAGAGCTCACCGGAATGGTGCTCCGGATGTGGAGTGCTGCCAGAGCTCACCGGAACGGTGCTCTGGATGTGGAGTGCTGCCAGAGCTCACTGGAACAGTGCTCTGGATGTGGAGTGCTGCCAGAGTTCACCAGAACGGTGCTCCTGCACCTCATCAGGTCGCTCCTGCACTTCATGGACCCATTCAGGATAGCAGCCCATGGAACCCCCCCCCCCCACCCAACTCCCCAGCTGAGCACTATTCTGGACATACTGGACAAACCCGTTTCTTCCTAGTCCTACAGTTCATTGTCAATTATACAATGCCAAATACGAAATGATAGCCACCAAGGCTAGGTCTTGCAAGACCTCTGTCACCATTTTTGGTGAGCTCCTGCATCTAAAAAAACCTGACTGTGACAGATTTTCATTGAAATGTTTATTAGGAACAATATAACACAATTAGAACTCTTCAAAATCACTATCATCATCTGCAAAAAATGTCACAAAAACCCTTTGAAATCACTCTCCCTGTCACTGTCTGAAGTAAAGATGGCAGCAAGCACATCCATACTTTCACTGTTTAAACAATCATCATATGGGTCCCACTCTGTATCTGATGAGGCGGTTTCAGCTTTGTCATCAGTGTCCCACAATAAATGAGCTTCCATGCCATCAATTGCACAAGAGATACCGCACTTTTCGAACGATTTTATCATAGTCTCTAACTTGTCCCATGCCTTGAGCACGAAGTTACACAGAATATCAAGTGATGCACCATGTATTGCTCCACCTTTGGTAAACAACTTTTCTGCACTTGACATCCATGTATTCCATTCCTCACACACAAGGTCTTTGAATGGCTTGTTCAAGCAAACATCGAGTGGTTGCAATATAGACGTCAAACCACCCGGGATAACCACCATGTAAGTATTATTTAATGCTAATCTACTTTTAGTCTTCTCAGTTATTTGGCAATGAAACATATCCCAGACCAGCAAACTCTGTTCTTTGCGTAAACTGTCTGTCCGCCTGTTCCACACATTGTCTATCCATAGTTTTACACCATATTCATCTATCCATCCTTTCTCATGAAAATGTACAAAAATATCTGCATGGAATTTCATTTTCAGTTAAATTTTGTGTTTCACGATTACATCGGATCTCAACTTTGTCCCGTTGGCCATGCACGATAACACTACGGTAAACCTGGTCCTTTCGTGCTCTGTACTTCTGGTTTGCACAGTTTTAACATCTTGCTATTCCACTGTTCTATTTATTACCTATCATGTCAAAATTCATGGGGTTTTGTCCATGTTTCTGATATTTGCCAATGTGTTTCTGCCAGTTACGTATAAGAAACTGGTGAAAACTTACGATCAAGATCTTTTGGTAGTTTCTGGGCAATTTTAATTTCTTTTGGCATAATACCTGAATTTTCCTCTTCATTAAAACGATTGCACCAGCCAAATGTAGCCTTAAAATTATCAGGGTGCGACTTGGCCCACTTCAGTGCAAATGTTCCTATTTATTTTGGGTGACTATGTAGTAATCTTGCCTCTGTTCATGTACCCATTCTGCAACGTGATTTTCCAACTCTGGCCAATGAGTGATTCCTTTTCTCAAAGAAAATTGCCTTTGTGGTTTGTTTCTTAAAGTCTCTTCTTTCTTCCTTCAATCTCTTACCAACTTCTTATGCACGTCAAATTTTTTTTGCAGCAGTTGTTGGCTTTCTTGACCATTTCTATAATTTTCAACTTAAAGCCCGTTTCATATTTTCATTGCATGCTCTGTGGTGTCGATGGACCCTCCACAATAGCAATCACCCCCAGCAAACATCCAGCAGATTAATCCGTTTGATCTATGGGTGTCAACGTATGCACCAGGCAACGGCCCATCTCAGGCATCGCGAGCGTTGGGGGTCAACTTATATGCTGGTCAACAGGGCACCTCAGGCAGCCATAAAATTGGGGTCAATGTATATGCCAGATATATCATAAAACCCTTAAAAAGTGGGGTTGACATACACCAGTCGACTTATTTGCCGAAATACATGGTATGACAATAACACCATGGACAAATCTGCTAGGATGTTGATTAAAAAGGGGTGATGAGTCAGCATACAGGAGGGAGATTGGAAACTTAGCTGAATCGTGTACTAACAACAATCCCTCACTCAATATCACAAAGATCATAGTATCATAGAAATATAGAACATTACAGCACAGAAATAGGCCCCTTCAGCCCTTCTAGTCTGTGCTGAACCCTATGTTTTGCCAAGACCCACTGACCTGCACCCAGTCCATTACCGTCCATATCCTTCCCATCCATGTACCTGTCCAAATTCTTCTTAAATGTTAAAATTGAGCCCACATTCACCACTTCAGCCTGGCAGCACATTCAATATTCCCACCACTCTCTGTGTGAAGAAGGTCCCCCTCACATTTCCACTAAACTTTTCCCTTTTCACCCTTAACCCAGGTCCTCTGGTTTGTATCTTATCTACCCCCAGTGGACAAAGCCCATCTACATTTACTCTATCTATCCCCCTCATAATTTTAAATACCTCTATCAAATCTCCCTACATTCTTCTACACTCCAGGGATAAAGTCCTAACCTTTTTAACCTTTCCCTGTGATTCAGTTCCTGAAGTCCAGGCTATATCCTAGTCAATCTTCTCTGCACATTTTTTTCTGCCTTGTTATCATCTTTCCTGTAGTTAGGTGACCAAAACTGCACACAATACTCCAAATTTGCCCTCACCAATGTCTTTATACAACCTTACCATAACATCCTAACTCCTATCAATAATTTGATTTATGAAGGCCAATATCTCTTTACAACCCTATCCAACTTGACACCAAATCTGAGGAATTATATATCTGTATTTCCAGATCCATGTGTTCTACAGCACTCCTCAGTGCCCTAGCATCTACCATGTGTGTCCTTTCTTGGTTTTGTCCTTCCAAAATGCAACACCTCACACTTGTCTGCATTAAGTTCCATCTGCCATTTTTCAACCTATTTTTCCAGCTGGTCCAGATCCCTCTACAAGATTTGAAACATTCTTCACTGTCCACAATGCCTCCAAACTTAGTGTTATCTGCAAACTTGCTGATCCAATTTGCCACATTATCCAGATCATTGATATAGATGACAAAAAAACACAATGGTCCCAGCACCGATTCCTGAGACACACCACGTGTCACAGGCTTCCCAGTCTGAGAAGCAATCATCCACCACTACTCTCTGGCTTCTTAAGTCCAACTATTGTCAAATCCAGTTTATGACTTACCACGAATACCGAGCATCTGAACCTTCCTGACTAAAATCCCATTTGTGACCTTATCAAAGGTCTTACTAAACTCCACGTAGATAGCATCCACATCCTTTCCTTCATCAACTTTCTTGGTAACTTCCTTGTAAAACTCTATAAGATTGGTTAAACTTGACCTACGACACACAAAACCAAAGAGATGATTGTAAATTTTAGAAAGGAAAACTAGAGGTGTACGTTGCAGCAATAATTATGGAATAGAGAGAGTGAGAAAATTTAAATAACGAGGTGTCACTATCTCAGAAGTCTCACCTGGACTCATTATACTAATTTCATCATGAAGAAAGCACGTCAGCACCTCCATTTCCTCAAGAGTTTGCAGAGATTCAGTGTGCCATTGTAAATCTTAGCAAACGTCTACAGATGTGTAGTGGAATGCGTGCTGACCAATTGCATCATGGCCTGGTATGGGGCCCTAATACCTCTGAGCCAAAAGCCCTGCAAATGGTAGTGGATACAACCCAGTACATCACAGGCAGAACCCTCTCCACCATCGAGAACATCTACAATCTGCAATCATCTAAGACCAACACCACCCTCGACATGTTCTATTCTTGCTGCCGCCACCAGGAATCAGAATCAGGTTTATTGTCATGAACATGTATGATGAAATTTGTTGTTCTGCAGCACCAAGGTGTTAATTACTATAAATTACAATTCGGTCATTAAAAAAATATTTTAAAAAAATAAATAGTGTGACGGGCCCAGAGGACTCCAAAACTCAGCAGCAGTAGAAATACACCAAAACAAATGGTTACTTAAACAAAAGTTACTTTTAATTTTCTTTTAACGAAAACAGGATCAAACTTTAACTTATTACTATAAACTTAACCTCCTTCTAATTCTAAATGCACGTGTATGTAATGTGTGTACAAGTTCAGAAAAGTTCTTTGATTGACAGTCCAATCTCACTTCTCATCTTCCAAGTTCACCAGAATCAGGCAATTCTTACACTGTGCACAGAATTTAACATTATGAATCATCACCAGGCTTTGGTGCTTGAAAGGTAAATAGTTACCGCTCAGGAAGGTTCTTGTTGGTTTTCAAAGAGAGATTTGTTGCTCATTGGACACACACAAACTGATTCCTTCAGATTAGCCACTTCAGTTTCTTGCAGAAGAAACTTGCCCAATCAGGGTTTTCCAGATGATAACCTCTTTCTTTTAGGTCACCACATATCACCCTTATCTCAGGTGATACATTATACAGCCATCCATCTCCTCTTGTATAAACCACAAAGGCTTTGAACAGGTTGAACTCAGAACTCACAACCCGTCTTCAAAGGGGTTTTTTTTCTACAGCTGCTACTGTAGACTGAATTTTCTCGCTCTCACACACAAAACCACATGTCCCTCTTAGAACAGCAAACTGCACTCAGACAGATCGTGGCACTGGATTCAATCTTCTGAGTCCATTCTTCTCTTGTTTTCCAAAACAATAATCCATTACTCCACAGCATATCCAATTAATACCTACTGGTGAAGTCCTTCAGCAAAGCTGTTTCCATTGTCCTTACAAAGGTAGTGGGAGCCTGGACTGTTTGGCTTGAGCAGAGCTCCAGCATTTTAAATGAGATCTGTGTTGTGAAGTGTTTGTGACCTACACTAAAACAAACCCCACAATTTATCTCCTTTAATACATATCTATAGATAATATAAAATATAAAATAATCTGTCACACTAATGCAAAAAAGAGAAAATACGAGATAGTGTTATAGGCTCATTGTCTATTCCGACATCTAATGGTGGAGGAGAATAAGCAGTTTTTGTAATGTTGAGCATGTATCTTTAGGCTCCTGCACTTCTTTCCTGATGGTAGCAGTTAGCAAAGGGCATAGGGGCAGTGAGGCAAGTAGAGAGAAAGGCAACATGGCTGTAGAAAGGCATAGCCTGGTGATAAGGGTCCTTGAAGATAGAGCTGCTTTCTTGAAGGACTGCCTCTTAAAGATGTACTTAAAAGAGTGAATGCACATTATGATGCTGGCTAAGTTCAAAACCCTCTGCAGCCTGTTCCTATCCTGTAGCATTGACACCTCATACCAGACAGTGATGAAACCAGTCTCCTGTATAAATTTGGAAGAGTCTTTAATGAATCTCCCCAAACTCCTAATGAAATATAGCTGATGGCAAGCCTTCTTCATGATTCCATCAACATGATGGCAGCAGGATAGATCTTCAGAAAAGATGACATTCAGGAATTTGAAATCTCTTACCCTTTCCACTGCTGATGAGGATTGGATCATATTCTCCTGGTTTCCCCTTCCTAAAATCTACAATAATATCCTTTGTTTTGCTGACGATGAGTGCAAGATTGTTGTGACACCACTCAACCAACTGATCCATCTCTCTCCTGATCGCTTCTTTATAGCCATCTGTGATTCTGCAAGCAATTGTGTTGCCATTGGCAAATTTACAGTTGGCATTTGAACTGTGCCTAGCCACAGTCATGGGTGGAGAGAGAGTAAAGCAATGGGCCTTAATGTGAGCCTGAGTTGATTGTCAGTGAGGAGGAGATGTTATTATTGATCACTGATGGTGTTAAAAGCTGAGCTATAATCTATGAAAAACAGCTGATGTAGGTATCATTGTTGATCAGGTGTTTCAGGGCTGAGTGGAGAGCCAGAGAGATTACATCTCCTGTGGAATGATTGTGGCGATAGACAAATTGCAGTGGGTCCAGGTCTTCATTTAAATACCAGTTAATTCTGACCATGACCAACCATTGAGGCAGCTCACTCAGCTCTTATTGAGCATCAGGATGATCGATGCCCTTTGGAAGCAGGTGGGAAAATCCAACTGCAGCAGTGAGAGATTGGAAATTTCCGTGAACACTCCCAACGTGTTGGTCGACACAGGTTTTCAGTATCCTGCCTGATACAGCTGCCACAAAACTCAGGGCCTCCAGCTGCTACCCCTCAACCAGCAGACCCTTAAACAAGAGACTCAATCAAAACTCATTTAAAGACTCTAACTTTGCACATTATTTATTACTGATTCTTTATTTATCTGTATTTGGACAGTCAGTTGGTTAACATTTCTTTCTTTCGTATAAATTTCATTCTTCTTGAGTTCTGTTTAGTTACCAATAATCAAACATTCTGCCTGCTCCGCAGGAAGACGAATCTCAGGATTGTACGTGTATGTACTCTGGCAATAAATTTGAACTCAAACTTGAACCTTTATTCTCTCAATATTGAACAATGATGTCTAGTTACAGATTCTTCCACAATAGCAGCAGTCCTCTCCACATTCACCCTGTCAAAACTCTTCATGATCCCATATGTTTCAGTTGTCTCCTTGTATCCATCTGAACATCAGCAGGAACAAGCCTAGTTTGTTTAGCTCTTCCTCATATAAGAAACCACTTCATCCTGATAGTAGTCCAGAAAAAAAAAACCTCTGAACGGCTTCCAATGCCTTCATAACCTTCTTTAAATAAGAAAACCAGTATTGCAACAGAACGGCAGCTGTGTTCTCACCAATCCTCCATATTAATGAAACATAGCCTTTCTACTCTTATGGAGACACGGGAGACTGCTTGTGCTGGGAATCTCTAGTCAAAACAACGTGCTGGAGGATCTGAGAGGGTAAAGTAGCATCAGCGGGAGAAAAAGAATGGTTGACATTTTGGGTCAGAACCCTTCTTGGCCCACTGAATTCCTCCTGGGGATTGATTTTACTCTCTACTTTTATATTCAGTTATCTTGGCAATATTAAAAAAAACAGCACTCTGTTTGCTTCTCTAATAACTTGGATACAAGCTTTTTTTTTGCAAATTATGTACTAGGTCATATACGACAGCTCAGAGCTCTGCATTCACTCATTATTCAGTACAGGCCATTTGGCCCATAATTTAAACTAACTCAATAAACTAAACCGTCCCTACCTCACACCCAATAACCCTCTATTTTTCTTGAATTCATATGCCTAAGAGTCTTCAAATCCACTACCACTCCTGACAATGCCTTCTAGGCATCCACTGACATCTCCCCTAAATTTTCCTCCCCACTCCTTGCACAGATGTCCTCTGGTGTCTGCTGCTTTTGCCCCAGGAAAAAGGTACCAACTGTCTACATTATCTATGCATCTTATAATCTATGAGACCTCAATGACATTGTAGTTTTTTTTTCCTGCCGAAATGAACAATTCACATTTTCCATATATTACAAATGTACCATTAAGCAAGGGACATATAAATTGGTGGGTTAATTAGTCTGTAAATTCTTCCTAGTGTGTGGGCCACCAATGGATTCAGGTGGAAATTGATGGTAATGTTTGGAGAATAAAATGGGATCACTGTATAATTAGTGTAATTAGGAATTTTATGGGCAGCATGGACAATTGGGCTGATGGTATATGAATGTAAAAAAACAATTTCTATTGCTGTCTTCACAAGTTACTTTCCTACCTATTCATTTTAGATGCATGTCAACACCTTTTGTATTAAAATGTTTTGTGTGATGGCCTTTTGATAACAGGATATTGACCTTAAAAATCAACTGCTTTATTTGGTATTGTTGGAGAGAGTGACACAACGTTAACGGCATCTGAGCTGCATGTATTAGCTTTTATTTCTCTTATGGTCAGGTGGGCGGTGTTGCTCAGATGGAGGGACATTACCCCACCTCATCATGCTCAATGGCTACGTGATGTCACGATATGTTTAAATTAAAGAAGGTCAGCTGTATTCAATTTCACGTAGCTTAGTAGGTTTTTTTTACACAAGCAGGAAATTGGATAAACTTAATATTAGATAAATGTTTGTTTTAAATATGATGTGGCTGGTGTATCTCAATTGTATGGAACGTTTAGCATAGCAGTTAATGCAGCACTGTTTCAGCATCAGCGTTCAAATCCAGCACTGTCTGTTCTCCCCATTTCTCCATGGTTTCCTTCAGGCACTCCTGTTTCCTCCTACCATTCAAAATGTACCGTTTTAATTGTGTCTAACTGGGAGACCCAGGCTCGTGCTGTATGTCTAAATCAAAAGATGTAACAATTTAAATTTAAATTCATATTGCAGTAATGCCAAATCTGATGTATATTAATTATTTATCTATTGTTAATTCAAGGGGTACATCTAATGAAATAGCTTGAAAGCTGAATTAGCAGATATTTGGATAAGCGAAAGCAAGTACAATATAGATTTGTTAAAAGGTAAATAAGCTTTTGATGAAGTAACGGAGAGGGTCAACGAGAGAAATCAGGTTGATGTGTAAAATATGAAGTATCAAATGGCTTGTTTAATAAGCTTGTGTTCAAGAATGAAGGCCATCAAATAAATAGGGCAATGGGAATAAAAGGAAAGCTAGTTCGGTGGCAGAAAACAAAGAATAGTATTGGAAGATTATTTCTAGGGAAGTATGAGGTGGAATTCCCTTGTATTTATTACTGCTACTTTCTGCAATATTTATTAAAGATCAGGACTTAATTGCAGATGTTGAGGTCAAGTGCAGTGCAGAAATTTACTGGAGAAATGCAGCAGGTATCCTAGTATTCATAAGAAGTAAAGGGTAACCATCATTTTGGGCCTGAGCCCTTGGTCAGGAAGTGTTCTCATATGGAGGGTTCAAGTCCAAAATGTTGGCTACCCTTGTCCTCCTATGGATGTGCGTGACCTGCAGTTTCTCCAGCACATTTCTGTATTTAACTGTAGAGGGCACAATTTCCAAATCTGAAGTTGACATCAACCTGCTGCTGTAATGAGGCAAGAGGAAGTTAGTAATGACTTCAAGGAGACAGACAAAGGGACAGGAATGGGTGACAGGTGACATTTAATGCTGATAGATGGGAGGAGTCATGTTACGGAGTAATAATAGGAATCAATTTAAACTAAAGAGGTGGAAAATCTCATGATATGGTGCAAGGATAACACCTGAGCCTCAAGGTGGACAAGACAAAGGAGATGATCATGGACTTCAGGAGGACCAGGAATGACTACCCTCCACTACACATCAATAACTCAATAGTGGAGAGAATAGCAAGCCCCCAGTTACTTGGAGTTCACTTAACAAATGACCAATGTCTCCTCACTTGTCAGAAAGGTGCAACAGCAACTGCACTTCCTGATAAGATTGAAGCGGACAAGGCCACCATGACCTCAACCTTCTACAGGAGCTCCATCGAGGGCATCCTGCACAGCTGCATCACAATATGGTATGGTAGCTGAAGAGAATGGGATCGGAGGTCAATCCACAGGACGATAAGAGTGGCAGAAAGAATCACTGGAGTCTCCCTGCCCCACCATTGACATGATCTACCGGGATCTTTGCCAGAAGAAGGAGCACAAAATTGTTGAGGACCCCTTCCACCTTGCACACAGTATCTTTCAGCTGCTCCTGTTGGGGAAGAGATACAGGAGCATCAGAGATAGCACCACCAGGCTGAGGAGCACCTTCCTCCCAGAGGGAGTGAGAATGCTGAACGACCAAAGGAACTGCTCACACTGACCCTCTATCCGACTTGCCAATATTTACTAAACAACATTTATTTATTTTATATATTTGTCCTGTGTATTGTTTGTCTGTATGTGGGTTAGGTCTTGTTGTGTGTCTGCATGTTTTGCACTGAGGACCGGAGAATGCTGACTTGTCGGGCTGTAATTGTGCAATCGGATGGCATATGAACAAAGACATCTATTTGGGTGTTTGTCTGTGGATGGATTAATAAACATGCAGGGGAGGTTGAGAAAGTGATTGAAATAACTCCCGGCATATGCTTATTAAATGTTATACAGCACGGAACCAACCCCTTTGGCTCATCGTTGATTCCCTGAGCTAATCCCATTTTCTTGCATTTGTGTTTCCTCTGGCAGTTCATTCCTCTCTGAAAATGTTGTCTCTCAGGTCCCTTTTAAACCCTTTGCCTCTCTCCTTGAACTTATGCCCTTTAGCTTCAGACTCCCCTCCCCCAGGGGAAAAAACCTGTTACATCTATAAGGCTACCTATTACTTTCCTACAGTCTGGACAAAAAAAAGTTACAGCCTATTCAGAATCTTTTTAGAATAATAATCCTCCTGAGTCAGTCTCTCCTTTTTTAAGTACCTTTTCCAGCTTAATGACATCTTTCATGAAGTTGGGCACCCAGAATTGTGCCTAATAATCGCAAATATTGTCTACCAACGTCTTGCACAACTGTAACATCACATCTCATGCCTAACTGTTAAAAGCAAACATACCATATGCCTTCTTAGCCTACCTACCTTCCCCATCCCCAACATCCCACTCCCCATCACTGTGTTCCCACTTTAATGGAATTACATACTTGCATCTCAAAATCTCTCAGTTGTACAACACTCTCTAAGGCTCTACCACTTCTTATATCAGATGGGCGGATCTGTTGGTGTAGAAGTTAGCGTAACACCTTTATAGTGTCAGTGAGTGGGACCGGGGTTCGAATTCTGCACTGCCTGTAAGGAGTTTGTACATTCTCCACTTGTCGTCATGGGTTTTCCCCAGGAGCTCCGGTTTCCCCCCACTGTTCGAAATGTACCAGAGGTGTAGTTTAATTGGATGCTGTAGAGTCATGGCCAAAATGGCTTGTTTTAGTGTCATCCACAAACCTACTCACAATATCTATGATGTTTTCATCCAAATTGTTAATATAGTAGATGAGTAGAGGACCCTTTCCCAACCCTGTCACTTTCTGGCTTCCAATCTGAAAAGTGACCCCCCTCACTATCTCTCTCTGACTCTTAGTTAACTTTGAACTTGATTGGCTAGTTCACCCTGACTGTTATCCAACCATCTGGATGAGCCTAACATAAGAAGCCTTGTCAAACACCACGCTAAAATACAGACAACATCCACCACTCTGCCCTGTCAATTTTCTCAGTCTCCTCTTCCCAAAAAATACTCAATCAAATGTGTGAGCCATGCTGATTATTCCTCATCTGTTTCTGTCTTTCCAAATGGTGGAAGACCCTATAATTCAGAATCCTATCCAGTAATCTTCCCACCACTGACATTAAGATTACTAGTCTACAATTTCCTGGCTTTTCCTTGCAGCCCATATTCAATAAAGACACAATATTTGCCATCCTCTAGTCTCAATCATCAAGCTCAAGAAGGATAGAACTTAAAATACAGCACAGCAAGGCCCTTCAGCCCCTGATGTTGTGCTGACCCATATATTCTTCCCTAAAAAAGACTAAACCATCCCTACCCCATAACCCTCTATTTTTTTTTATTTCATCTGTTTATCTGTCTAAGAGTCTCTTAAATACCCCTAATGTTTCAACCTCCACCACCATTCCAGGCACCTACAAATCTCTGTGTAAAAAAACCTACCCCTGATGTCTCCCCTTTAACTTTGTACATAGGTGCTCTGGTGTTTGTTGATCCTGCCCTGGGAAACAGGTGCTGGCTGTTCACCCTATATTTGCCTCTTATAATCTTGTAGATCTCTATCGTCTCCTCTCATCCTTCCATGCGCCAAAGAGAAAAGTCTCAGCTCTGCTAACCTTGCCTCAGAAGACTTGTTTTCAAATCCAGGCAACATCTTGGTAAATCTCCTCTGCACCCTCTCCATAACTTCCACATCCTTCCTATAATGAGGTGACTAGAAGTGAATGCAATACTCTAAGTGTGGTCTTAACAGAAATTTGTAGAGTTGCAACATGGCCTCTCTACTCCTGAAATTAATCCCTCTATTAATGAAGCCCAGCATTCCATAGGCCTTAACTATCATATCAACCTATGTGGCGGCCTTGAGGGATGTATGAATTTGAACCCCCAAGGTCCCTCTGTTCATCCTCACTCTTAAGTAACCAACCATTAAATCTTTACTCAGCCTTCTGGTTTGTCCCTCCAAAATGCCTCGCCTCACACTTATTCAGATTGAAATCCATCTGCCACTTTTATGCCCAACTTATCATCCTGTCTATATCATCTTGTAACCTTCAACAACCTTCAGCTCCATCCACAACTTTCCAACATTCATGTCATTCGCAAACTTACTGAACGATCCTTCCACCTCTTCATCCTCTTTATAAAGGATTAACCTTTCATAAAACACATTTTTGTGACAATTTGAGTTTTGTGTCTAGTTCAAAACACAATATTGTAAGATATTTACTAGAATGATTTTAGGCTTTGACGGCATTTGTTATCTGGCAAGACTGTAGAATCTAGGGTTTATCTGGACAATTATACCAATGAACCTCCCAGCCATTTTGGAGGGGGGGGGGGTGAAACCGAACCACCAAATGGAAAGCCACGTAGATCACAGGAAAAATGTATGAACTTCCTTCAGAGAGCGCAGGATTCAAACCCAGGTCACTGGAGCTGTAAAAGCATTGCCACCCACAGTTAGAGGTATTAATCATCATGGATGGTGTGAGTAGAGTGGATGGAAGAAAACTGTCCTGCTGTTGGATGGAAGGAAAGATAGATCACCGGATAAAGAACCTAATGTCGACTGAGGCATCACCATTTTCAATAATGAGTGATGTAAGCCTGGAATATACTGCCAGTGATTATAATAGTGGAAACAAATTAAATTGTAGCTTTCAAAATGAAGTTATGGAAGGGTCAGAAGCAAACACACAAAACCAGAAGACTGTACAACAGGCTTTACTCGACATAAACTTCCACAGAGCCAGCTGTGAGTGGTGCTGTAAACTCTGAGAGTGACATCGAAGGGCCGGCTCAGGCTTATATCCCGGAGGGTGATTGACACCTGACCGGGTGGGGCTTGGTCCATTCAGGTCGGGTGAATGACAACCAGCCAGATGTTGTCTTGTCCCCATGCTCTTCTGCAGATACAGAGGTTGCCCCCTGCAGTAGGCCAGTGGTCTACCACCACAGAAGTAGAATAAGCAAAGGGAAGGAACAAATAGGCAAAACTATGAGGAGACTGTCGAGTAGGAAGACCAATTGGATTGCTCTCTCACAGAACCATTCCAAATGTTTGATGGGATAATATCTTCCTGATGTGCTCCTGCCTTTCATTAAGTTTGTTCACTTGATAAAGTTACTTTTTTCTCAAAACACATCAGCAGTTGAAATAAAATAATCACTCTGTTATATCTCACTTTCCATTATCAGTATAATATTTGATGGAGGATGAAAAGATTGATGAACCTATTGCCATTGTTTAAAAGCAAAGCTGCAAAATTCATTTGTACATTATTATGCGATATAATGATATGTGTCCATTGAACTTACTTCTGAATTGCCATTGTTGGCAATTAAAATGAAATACATTGGTGATGAATTTCTGTGAAAAATCTATTTATTGGGTTTGTTGGAAATGTAATTTGGTGGAATATTGTTTTAACAATTGTAGACTTAATCACTGTTTCTTATAAAAACTATTGCCAATCTTAACAAATATGTAAGCTGGAAAATTGAAAACAGAAAGAAATTAAGAAAGCAAAAGAGAAAAAGAAATTGGATTTCACCTAAACATAAATGCAAGTCTTTCATATGTGGCCAATTCACACTTACAGTATGTTGGTACAGCCTAGACATGATTCAAGGCCAACCCCATTGAGGATGTTTCTGTGTATTTAGAGTGTCAGTGATTCATTTAACAGCCAACCATCATCATGAAGTGCATCAAGCCATTGATCATGGCTCCATATTATCAGCAATCTTGACCCACTTCAATGGCCTACCATCCAAACAGGTCCCTGGTTCCCCACTTGACCCTGGGCAACTTGAACCACCAAGGAACATCACATCAGACTACTGTTGATAGTCTAATGTTCGGCATCCAATACCATTGTCCCACAAAACACATCCCCAAATTTTGGAGTCCAGACCTCTAAGTGTGCCCCTCCCACCAACAAATAGATCCTCAACTTGATGTCCAACAAATCAGTGAAGATGGGGGAAAAACATCTCCTCTGCAATAACACTCAACACAGGCAATTATCAAGGATGTGCACACAATCACCTACTATACTTTCTATGCATCTATGAATGTACAAGCAAATACCCTTCTAACACCATCTTCAAATCAATTGACGACTCCATAGTAATACACCAGTGTTATGTCCTCAGTTGTAATATTGGAGGTCTTAATAAACACTTGTAAGTTTACAGCACAAACTTTTACTCACATCTCAGGCTGCTGGTCATGTATGAATACACTGTCGTACTGAGCATGCTCACCACTCAGTGTGATGTGGCTCTTACAGTCTTGCAGTGTTCATGCTCCAGTATAAAATAGTCCCGTTTTCCACTGTATATAACATCCCACCTTCTTTAAAAAAAATGTCTAAAAATTAAAACATTTATTAAGATTTAAATTTCTTAAAAATAAATTGTCGCTGCTTCTTTACCTGCACTTGCCATTAAAAATTAAATATTCTAATTATACAATTGCAGTTCTATATTCTTCCCAGCGGTATCGTGCTGGTGGTAGGATGTTGCTTCTCCACCTCGTAGACCTTGTTGTGACTGTTTGCTTTGATGATGTTGGTACGGTTGTGGGTGGTGGTGTTGTTTGCCTTGGTTCTCCTGTTGCCTGCTGTTCAGTTGTTACGGTGTTGTTGGTTGAGGTTTCTACGCTCTTTCCTTCACAAGTTGTTGGATTTTTAGAAGCTGCTGGTGCTTCTGGCACTTTCCGTGTCAAATCTGGGGTTGGGTGAATGTGGGTCCTGTTTCATCTCAGCTGCCTGTACGTCTCATCTATCTTTTGCTGGAAGATGTCTTGGCTCACCTTTAGGCCAAAAGGTAGGTTCAGGAACTTGTACCGGCCAAATGGAGTGTTGAAATTTGTTAGCAGCGTCGATTCTTCATTCAGCTTCACATTCCAATGCCCACTCTTGGCATCTAGCTTACTGAAGATTTTGGATCCGGCTAGTTCAGAAGTGATGTCTCCATCATTGGTATTGGATAGTGCCCTCTTTTGATTGCTTGGTTTAGCTCTTCAGGGACCAGACATATTCTTAGGCAGCCATCTGGTTTTTCTTTTACTACTATAGAATTTACCCAGTCAGTTGGCTCTACTACTTTCGCTATTGCTTGTTTTTCTTCCATTTCTTCCAGCTCCTGCTTTAGTTTTTTGTTTCAGCTCTATTGGCATCTTTGGTGGAGCATGGATTATTGGTTTGTATTTTGGGTCTATAGTATTGTGGTATTCAAAGTTCCTACAGCACCCGACTGTGTCATCAAGGCATTCAGGGTACATCTCCATGAGCTTGGCCTTATTTGTGATCGGAGGCCATTGCTCAAGTGGGGTGTCGCTATTGATCCTCTTGGACATTTTCTTCTCCCTGATCTCATTGTTTACAGAGATTAGCTGTAAATTTTGACAACTATTCAGGCCTAGGATTGCTGGTCTGTCGGCGTCAACCACAAAGAATGTGCATATGATGCTCTTTCCTTTATGTCTGCCTTTTATTTGGACTTTTTCTAGTTGTTTAATCTCGGCTTCTAGTCTGCCTTCCTCCGGATACCCATTCTTTATGTAATTGGGGAACATTTGGCGGTACAGTCTAAGCAGGAGGATGTTGCTTTGTGATCCAGTATCCTACTTTAAGTTGAATGTTGTTGATTTGTTTCTGATCTTTCTTTTAACTTGGATCGTTGTGTGCAATTCATCTTTCTCTCCCTTCCCTTTCTTGAATATCCCATGGAGGAGTATTGTTTCGATGCCAAGCATCAGTGAGTCGGAGTCACTGCTGTCACTTCCCTTGATGTGGTGTACTTTCCTTTTGTATTCTTGGCTTCTTTCTCTTTTCATGTCAGACCTACACATCTTTTCCCAATGAGTGACCTTCCCACAGGTCCAGCACTTCGAACCATACGCGGGGCATTTCTTGCAGTCATTGAAGGGGTGTATTCTGCCACACTTCCTGCGTGCGCTTTATGGCATCAACCCTTCTATCTTTATGCTGCATGATGGCCTGCATGGAGAGAGATTGCATTTGCCTCCTAGTGGCCTTGAAGGCCCTAGCTGCGTCTATAGTATCTGCTAGTTTAAAGCTGTCTTTTCCCATGAGAGCTTTCTGCACCTCGGGACGAGCGCTTCCCCAGATTAGTTGGTCGACTGTTCTCTCCTCGATTTCCCTGAATTTGCATTTTGCTGGAATGTTCTTTAGCCTTGAGGAAATTATCTACTGACGCATCAGGCTCTTGTTTTAATCCCTGGAACTCATATCACTTTATTCTATGGTTGGATTTTGGGTCCAGATGAGAGGAAAATTTTTCTAATATCCTTTCTGCGCTATTTTCTTCCCCATAAGTCAGCTCCCAGCTATTAAACAGGTCTAGTCCTCACACCCCTGTCCAAAGAAGGATGTAACTAACCTTTTTCTCTGGTGTGATTCCCTGGAAGAGACTTTTGAATGCTCTTCTGGTTGAACTTTTTAAAAAGACTCTATGATGTCGTTAGCTTCCCAGTCCATGACTAGGTGTAATGCTGCTGTGGCCAGTTTCTTTTCCAGCACTGGTTGTAAGGTAATGCTTTTTTTTTGTTTCTTTCTCAGTGTTTATTTGGTTTATAGGGATTTTATTTTCCTATATGATATGGGTTTCTGTCAATCCCACCACTGCCACCATGCTATATCCTCGGTTGTACCATCAGAGGTCTTAATAAACATTCGGAGAAGCTTGACTTCCATATTGAAACATTTAATTGAGCTTTGGAATAAGCTTGATAAAGAGATTGGGGGAAGAAGGTTTATTGTCAAGAAAAACACCATATCAGAAAAAAATGATTCTGTTTTCCATGGGAAATCATTTTTAAAAGATTTGGCTGTGGCTGGGTATTAGAAAGATTGAGGATGTTTTTGAAGCAGGAGAATTTAATAGAATGAATAAGTGTCAAAAGCAGTTTATTCAAATTGCTTTAGCAATAGCAATAAAATGTATAACTATAACTTGGAAGTCTGAAATGGAGTTGGGTATAGAGAGATATGGAGCCCATATTTACAAAGTGTGGGTGGGAATATTTAAATTAAGCTCTGACATTCCCTTTCTTCTTAAGGTCTCAGTATAGGACAAGAGAAGCAAAAGGGGTAATTATGGATTAGGAAAAGAGGGGGTGTTGGAATTTTTGAGGCATATAAAGGTGGATGAGTCTCCGGGTCTTGATGTGATTTTCCCAAGGACCTTGAGGGAAGTCAGAGAGGAAATAGCGGAGGCTCTGACAGTGATTTTTCAAAAGTAACTAGAGGGAGGGCATGGTGCCATAGGATTGGCATATCGCAAACGTGGTTCCTCTGTTTAAAAAGGGTTCCAGGTGTAGGCCTGGCAATTATAGGCCTGTAAGTTTGATGTCAGTGGTCGGTAAACAAATGGAAATTATTCTTAGAGATAATATGTATAAGTATCTAGAGAGGCAGGGACTGATCAGGGGCACCCAACATGGGTTTGTGCAGGGAAGGTCATATTTGACAAATTGTTGAATTTTTTGAGGAGGTGACTAGGAATGTTTATGAGGGTAGAGCAGTAGATGTTGGATTTCAATAAGGCCTTTGATAAGATTGCCCATGGAAGATTGGTAAGAAAGGTTCAGGAGCTAGGCATTAATGTTGAGATAGTCAAATGGGTTCAACAGTGGCTAGAAGATAGGCTTCAGAGAGTCATGATGGATAACTGTCAGGATGGAGGCCGGTAACAAACAGTGTGCCTCAGGGATTGGTTTTGGGTCCTTTGTTGTTTGCCATTTATATTAATGATTTGGATGATGGAGTGGTAAATTGGGTTAGTAATACAAAAATAGGGGGAGTTGTGAATAGTGAAGATGGTTTTCGGAGATTTCAGAAAGATTTGGACTGCTTAGAAGAGTGAGCTGAAAGGTGGCAGATGGAGTTTAAAATTGAAGTGCTTAATTTGGGAAGAATAATCAAAACAGGACATAAGCTGTGGAAGGGAGGGTATTGAGGATGCAGAGGAACAGAGATCTAAGAATAAGGGTTCATTGTTATTTGAAAGTGGAATCACATGTCAATAGAGTGGTGAAGAAGGCTTTTGGTATGCTGGCCTTAATAAATCAAAGCATAGACTATAGGAGTTGGGAAGTGATGTTGAGACTATTCAAGGCATTGGTGAGGCCAAATTTGGAATACTGTGTGCAGTTCTGGTCCCCAAATTATAGGAAGAATATTAATAAGGTAGGGAAGGTGCTGAGAAGATTTACTAAAATTTCGTCTGGATTGCAGTATCTAGAATAAAAAGAAAGATTGAGTAGACTGGGTCTTTATTATTGGAGTTTAGAAGGTTGAGAGGGGATTTGATAGAAGTATTTAAAATTGTGAGGGGGATAGATAGAGTAGATGTGAATAGGCTCTTCGTCTCGAGGGTAGGTGAGATTGAAATGAGAGGTCATGAGTTAAGGGTTGGGGGAGAAGGTTAGAAGTAACATGAGAGGGAACTTCATTCAGAGAGTGGTGGTTGCAGCAGGGTCAATTTTGTCATTTAAAAAAATGTTGGATAGGTGCATGGATGTGAGGGGATTGGAGGTTATGGGCAGGGAGCAGGTAAGTGGGACTAGAGGAGATCACTTAAATCGGTACAGTCTAGACGGGCCTGGTTTTATATATATATATATATCTATATCTAGAGAGAGAGAGAGAGAGAGAGAGAGAGAGAGAGAGAGAGAGATTATATATATTAGTAAAAGACCCTGTTAAGGGGCTCTTGTCCTCTTTATTTCTTTTTCTTTCCTTAGTAAGGGGATAGAGGGGGGAGGGGGTATATAGGAGGGATTTATTTACTCTTTCTTTTCTTTTTATAAATGCCACGTGTATCTAGATTTGATTTGCATTATTATCAATTATGTGAATTCTTTGTGGTTTTAAATTTATAAATACAATTTTAAAAAATGGAGGGAAAATATGAAGTATCAATGTACACTAGCAAATAATATTATAGAGGATACAAGTACATGAAGAATTAAAAAAGAGGTAGCAGTAGATATAGGATGACTAGAAAATGATGCAGGTGAAATCACAAGGGGTAACAAGGAGAATGGCAGAGGAACTAAATGAGTATTTTGCATCAGTTTTCACTGGGGAAGACACTAGCAGTTTGCCAGATGTTGAAATGTATCAGGGAAGTTAATTGAGTGCAGTTCAAGGGAAAAGTAGATGTGAATTATATTCACATCATATTCTGTGCACAGTTTGATGAGAGGAACAGGATGATGCCAAAGAAAGCTCCATGTCTCCTGACGAATGGGCCCCCTGCATAGTTGCGGCCGAGGTGAGGAGAACCCTATCCAAAGTGAACCCACACAAGTGGCGTGACCAGACAACATACCTGGTCGGGTACTGAAGGCCTGCACAGACCAATTGATGGAGGTCTTCACAGACATCTTCAACAACTCACTGAAGCCATCCATCATTCCTGTAGGAATACAACCACCATCATCCCAGTACTCAAGTGGGAAACAATAACAGGCCTCAATGACTAGCGCCTTGTGACTCTAACCGCCACCATTACGAAATGTTTTGAGCATCTGCTGATGGAACACATCAGTGCACACCTCCCAGAGATGCTGGACCCATTTCAATTCATCTATAGTAGAAACCATTCCACAGACGATGCTATGCCTTGTCGTTTCATTCTGTCCTGGCTCACCTGAAGAACGAAGCCTCATAGACCAGGCTGCTGTTGGTTAACTTCAGCTTGGCTTTTAATACAGTCAATCCCAGGGGCTGGTGGAGAAGATGCCCTCACTGGGACTCAACACCCTTCTCTGCAGCTTGATACTGGACATCCTAACAAAAAGACCACAGTTTGCCCGGGTCGATAGCAGAATCTTGATCACTGTCACGCTGAGTATTGACATACTGCAGGGTTGTGTGCTTAGCCTACTCCTGTTCATGCTACTGACCCATGACTGTTGTGGTAGTAGGGAATCCTATCACGTCTAAATATATATATATATAAATATATATATATATATATATATATTTGTATATAGTACTAATGATTGGCTGAGAGCCGTAGCCACTCCTACTGGGCAGGTCATAAGTTGCTGCACCTAACCAGTCCCAGGTCAGTCAGGACTGGTCGACCACGATATACTACACTCCACTCTTTTGGTAATAGAAGCTTTGGTTTGAGTCAACAAATCTTTGAGTCATTTGATGCGCTACAATTTTATTACCAAAAACTTTCAACGGATGGAGCGAATGCTGTGACCAGAACGCCTCAGCATCGACCTGCAGTCAGCTACTGCCCAGAGTGATTTCAGGCACTGGGTGAGGTGTTCTGAGGCATACCTGTAGCGCTCAGACCCTGTCGTGGCGGGAGATGCCAATAAACTGTTGGCTCTGATGTCGATGGTGTCTACGAGGGACTATGAAAACATCGAGGATGCAAACTCCTATACAGCAGCCATGAATGTGCTAAAAGGACTCTATGAATGACCTGTGAATAAGGTATATGCCAGACACATGCTGGCGGCCACGAGACAGCAGCCAGATGAGTCCCACAGAACCTACCTACAGGCGCTAAATTTATTGGGCAGAGCATGTGCATGCACCGATAAAACTGTGGCCGGGATCACTGATGACCTCATACGAGATGCTTGTGTGGCTGGGATTCGGTCTAATGAAGTGAGGCAACAACTGATGGAGCACGGGGCAGACAGCCTCATGGAGACTGTACAGATCGCAGAAATAATGGAGGCTGCAGCCCTAAGTATGGATGTCTACACACAGGGCTGGGCCCACCGTTACGATGGGAGTAGAATGCTTGCTTTTAATTCGGCCTCCCCACACCCCATCAATGGCTTCGCTGCCACTACACTACTTGACGCAGTCCAGAAGTGTTACTTCTGCAGGATGGAGAAACACAGTCGATCCCTGTGCCCTGTGAGGAAGGCCCGGTGTCAGAAGTACAAAACGAACGGCCATTTTGCAAAAGTGGCCACCGCAAAGCACAGTGCCTCGTGCAAAGCCCAACTGCCTTCCCCAGATTTAAACTGCTCAACCTCAGAACTCTCATTCAATGAGAGCGAGGAATTGATAGCGTGGCAACGCTTGACCTTATGATGTAAGCACCACGCAGGGAGGTGCCACCCTCCCCTCGCCACTGTGACTTTGCTCTCTGATGGACTGCCCACCCCATGCACACTGCTGCCATCGGCCTCTACGCCGACCCCCCAAGCGCGACCTCTGCACCACCAGGCCCCAATGGCTGCCTGCACCACGTGTGCAGTCACCGCCGCAGCTTACCACTGACTTACTGGCAACATAGCTCTCCACATCGGCCCCCTCCAACTGGGTCTCTGCGTCAGCAGATCCCGACGGCCCACCCACTCCGATGATGTCACCATGCAAATGTAGCGCGCAACAGGCCAAGGCACCAAGACGCTCTGGCCCTGCTCCAGTGATACAAGGCTCCAATGGAAGCCCGCCCAGCGACACGTGATGTCATCACGCCAGCCTCTGGAGACACTAACACAGGCAGCACAATTGAAAACACCAACACAGGCAGCTCTGCTCCCTGCATCGTTCGCTGCATCTGTGACACTGAATCAAAGCCAACCACATCCCTTAGCTTGGGCCATGGATACCATCAATATACTAACTATCTGTTTGATTCAGGTTCGACAGAAAGCTTCATTCACCCAGACCTGGTCCAACGATGTGTGCTTGCAGTCTATCTGACTGACTCTCCTTTACCTATGACATCCTGTACCGGCCTGACAAACTCAATGACCTGCCCGACACCCTTTCCCGTGGGACATGCGGCAGTATACAACTTGACAGGCTGCAGAGACTCCATGAGGAGCTCTGTCACCCAGGGGTCACCAGGTTTGCACATTTTGTAAAGGCCCGCAACCTGCCCTATATGGTTGAGGAGATCTACTCAATGACCCAAGCCTGGCCTGTCTGCGCTGAGTGCAAGCCCAATTTCTTCCAGCCCAAGAAGACCCACGTCGTAAAAGCCACCCGGCCCTTCGAACGTCTCAGTGTGGACTTCAAGGGGCCCCTACCTTCGACAAACCGTAACACCTATATCCTCACGGTGGTCGATGAATACTCCCACTTCCTGTTTGCTATTCCCTGCCCAGACATGACCACCTCCACAGTCATAAATGTACTGCACAGCATCTTCGCCATTTTCGGGTACCCCAGTTATATCCAGTGACTGGGGGTCCTCGTTTAAGAGTGGTGAGCTGAGGCAGTACCTTCTGGAGCATGGTATTGCTTCGAGCATGACCACTAGGTACAACCCACACGGTAACGGGCAGTCGAAAGGGAGAATGCCACCGTCTGGAAAGCGATCACACTTTCCTTCTGGTCTAAAGGCCTTCCCTCCACTCACTGGCAGGATGTACTTCCAAATGCCCTACTCTCCATCAGGTCTCTGTTATATACTGCCACCAATGCTAACCCGCACAAACGCATGTTCTCATTCCCACGGAAGTCAGAATTGGAAACGACCACACCAGCTTGGCTGATGGTTCCTGGACCTGTCCTGCTGAGATGTCATGAACTGTATTCAAAAAACGACCCTCTGGTGGACAGGGTAATGCTGCTGTACGCAAACCCGCACTATGCATTTATCGAGTACCCGGACAGATAGGAGGACACGGTCTAGGTAAAGGGATCTGGGCCAAGTCAGATCTAACATTGTAACATTCATTCCCCAACCTCCCTCCAACTCTCCCCCAGGTAACATGCCGGGACAGCGGGACCAGCAGCAGTACGCGGATGATGACAGCAGTAGCCGGAACCAGCACACAGACAATGACAACTGTGGTCTAGGGGTGCTTGCACCGACCCTCAGAGACTCCAACAATGATCATCATGCTCCACCCCTGCCAGCTACTCTGATTCCGGTGCCACGGCGATCATGTCGGATGATCACACCACCCGATCTTTACAGCCCGTAGCCCCTGCATGCTATCCTCCCCATGTTTAGGAGTCCAAACAAAGGGTTCACCATTGCCATTCCCCTCTATACAGACTACAGACTATTAAGAACCCATAAAACCACCACTCTGTAACCCCACCCCCTCCCCCTTTTTCAGCTGGGGTCAGTTCTTAAAGGGAAAAATTTGATAGTATGGGATCCTATCACCTCTGTATATATTTGTATATACAGGTACACAATACTTTATCCGGACATCTAAAATCTGGAAAGCTCCAACATCCGGCAAATGGGGTGAGAGACCGGCAGCGCGAGTCGGGCGGGCGGGAGACAGGCAGCGCGAGCTGGGTTGGTGAGGGGGGGGGGAAACAGGCAGCACGAGTTGGGTGGGCGAGGGGGGGTTGGGGGAAGACAGCAGGGTGACTGGAAGGGGGTGGGGTGGATACAGCAGCAAAATTCGGGTAGGCTTTCTGAAATCCAGAACACACAGTCCCCCAAGGGTTCTGGATAAAGGATTGTGTACCTGTAGTACTAATGATTGGCTGAGAACCGTAGCCACACCTACTGGCCAGGTCATAAGGAGCTGCACCTAACTAGATCCAGGTCAGTCTTGACTGGTCGACCTCTATGTACTACACTCCAGTCTTTTGGTAATAAAAGCCTTGGTTTGAGTCAACAAGTCTTTGATTCATTCAACGTGCTTCAACTGTATCACCACATCCAGCTCTAACAGTGTCATCAAGTTTGCAGATGACACGAAAGTAGTTGCCCTCAGCAGCAACAAAGAAGAGTCGCACCACAGAGAAGAGGTGGAAAACCTTGTGAAATGGTGTGAGAATAAGAACCTGAGTCTCAATAAAGGAGATGATTATGGACTTCAGGAGGACCAGGAACAACCGCCCTCCACTACATATCAACAACTCTGCAGTAGAGAGTGGCAAGCACCAAGTTCCTTGGAGTTCACTTAACTAGTGACCTATCGTGGACATTCAATGTCTCTTCATTTGTCAGGTAGGTGCAACAGTGACTACACTTCCTGATACGACTGAAATAGGTAAGGCTACCAGCCACCATTATGTCCTACAGGAGCTCTAGTGAGAGCGTCCTGGCAGATTGAATCACAGAGTGGTGTTTGCTGCAGAAAAATAGATTAAAAAATCAATCCAGAGGACTACAAGACCAGCAGAGTCATCTTCCCCTCCCCCCCTCCCCAATTGACATGATCTACCGGAAGAGGGTGCACAAAAATCAGGCAGCATGGTTAGCATGACAGCGAGAGCAACGCTGTTTCAGCGCTGGCAATTGAGACTGGGATTCGAATACTTTGGTGTCTGTAAGGAGTTTGTATGTCCTCCCCATGTCTGCGTGGGTTTTCTCTGGTGGCTCCAGTTTTTTTCCCACCATTTAAAACGTACAGAGGGTGTAGGTTAATTGGGAGTAATTAGGTGGCACGGGCTCATGAGCTAAGATGGCCTGTTACTATGCTGTATGTCTGAAATAAATCATCGAGGACTCATTCTACCCAGCACACAGCATCTTTCAGCTGCTCCTGTTGGGAAAGAGATACAGGACTATCAGAGTCTGCACCACCAGGCTGACGAACAGTTTCTTCCCAGAGGGAATGCTGAATGACCAAAGGAACTGCTCACACTAACCATTGGAGATTCTCATATTCATGAAACAATATTTATTTATCTATATGTATAGATGAATATTTGTCCTGCACATGCATGTATGTATGTTATGTCTGGTTGTATGTTTTACAACAAGGACCGGATAACACTTTTATAGGGTTGCACTTGTGCAATCACATGACAGTAAACCTGACTTGAATCTCCCAGACCAGATGAATGGCACCCTTAGGTCCTGAAAGAGGTAGCAGAAGCGATTGTGGAGGCATTGGTAATTATCTTTCAGGAATCAAATGATTCTGTCATGGAGAACTGGAAATTCAAAAATTTTGCCCCACTATTCAGGAAGGGAGTGAGGCAGCATTAAGGAAATTATAGGCCGGGTAGCCTGACGTCAGTAGTTGGAAAGATGTTGGAGTTGATTGAAAAGGATGAGGTTATGGTACATTAGGAGGCACATAACAGGATAGACTAAAGCCAGCATGTTTTCCTTGACAATTTTGCTTGACAAACATATTAGAATTCTTTGAGGAAGTGACATGCAGGCTGGATAAGGGATAAGTAGTGGACGTTGTATATTTTCATTTTCAGAAGGCATTTGACAAGGTGCCGCACATGAGTCTACTTTAACAAGATTAGAGCCCATGGAACAACAGGAAACATACCAACATCGATGGAGCATTAGTTGATTGGCAGGAAGTCGCGAGTTGGAATACAAGGATTACATTCTGATTGGCTGCCAGTTGCTAGATGTGTTCCACAGGAGTTAATATTGTTCCCACTTCTTTTTAGGTTGTAAATTAATGATTTGGATTATGGAATGAATGGCTTTGTGGCCATATTTGCAGATGTTATGAAGATAGATGGAGGAGCAGGTAGTAAAGAGGAAATACTGAGGCTGCAGAAGGACTATTCAGATGAAGAGAATGGGCGGAGAAGTGGCAAATGAAATAGAATTTCAGAAAGTGTATTGTCATACACTTTCGTGGAAGAAAAAATAAATGGGCAGGTTACTTTTAAAGAGGGAGAAAATTGAAAATACCCATATGCAAAGGGGCCTGGGAGCCCTCATGCAGGATATCCTGAAGGTAAACCTGCAGATTGAGATGGTGATGACAAAAGGAATTGAAATGCTGGAATTCATTTAAAGAGGAATAGAATATGAAAGCAGGGATATGATATTGAGGCTTTATAAAGGCACTGGTGAGACGTAAGTAGTTTTGGCTCCTCATTTAAGAAAAGATGTGTTGACATGAGAGAGGGTTCAAAGGAGATTCACTAGGTTTATTCTGGAAATGAAAGGGTTATCATATGAGGAATATTACATAGCTCTTGGCCTGTATTCTTTGGAAGTTAGGAGAATGAGGGGAGTCTCAGTGAAACATTTTGAAAGGCATGGAGAAAGGTTATTTCCCATGATGGGAGAGTCTGGGGCAAAAAGACACAACATCAAGATTGAAGGGCATCCGCTTGGAGCAGAAATTCGTAGGAATTTCTTCGGGTGGTAAATCTGTGCAATTTGTTGCCATAGGCAATTGTGGAGACCAAGTCATCGAGTGTTCTTGATTAGCCAGACCATCAAAGGTTATAGGGAGAAAGCCAGGTAGTGGGGATGTGTGAAAATGGATCACCTCATGATTAAATGGAGGGTCAGAATTCGATGGGCTGAATAGCCAATTTCTGCTCCTATGTCTTATGGTCTGAGACTAAAGAAGTTTATCATGTTTCCCTTGTGTCATGAACCGTGCATAACGAGCAGCAAAAGACAATGAACCAGAAAGAGTTTAAATTTTAAAATAATAATTTTATTTCTAACACTTAAACTATAGTCTTATTAAACTATCCTTAACACTAAATGTGTTAATCCCAGCGATGCGCAGGTGTCTGATGTGTGCATGTGCATATGTACCCAAACCATTACAGTCCAGGTCAAAATCTAGAAAGTTACTTTAAAGTTCAGTCTTTTAAATTCAGTGTTGATGCATAGGGCTTCGAAATTTGATGCTCAGAATTAATGATGAACTGCTGGGAAGACTGGAGTTGTGGCTGCTACAGACTCGTGAATTCTTCTTGTGTTGCCTTTGTAGAAAAGTGTCCATCTACACGAGTTGTGGTCATAACACTCCTGGTCCTTTTGTAGGCAAGGCTTGAACTGGGCAGATTCCAAGACCTTGGCACTGGCCTCTCGAAGTAACTTCACTGCTCGTCACACTCAAAATGAAGCGGTCTCTCCAAGTGGCCTCCACTGTTAGTCACAATCAAAATGAAGCACTTTGCTTCCAAAAAAGACCCTCCTGGCACAGGTCAATCCACCGAAAAGGCCCAATCATTCACAGAGCCTGCTTTGCTCTGAATTCCCCAAAATGGGAGCTGCTTCAAAAAAAAAAGCTGCTTCCTCTCCAGCGGTTAGAATGGTTCTCCCCTGCAAAATCACAAGATCTTTGCAAATGTATTGAATTCTGAAACAGACAGTGACGAACCTTCCCTCAGTTCTTCCAATGTATTGAATTGTCACATGCTGTGACTTGTATTGTACTTCTGTGAAATGTTAAATGTTAACTGTGATCATTCAGTTCCTCTTGTCTATACTATCCCTTACAGTGATAATCCAATTTTACTAAAATGGGAGCTTGTAATACTTGTCCCAAAATGACTTCTATCGGTGAATTATTGAAAGCAAACTTTCTTGAGCATCACGGTGTGGTATGAGATCTGCTCTGCTGAGGATTGGAATAAATTGCAGAAAGTGGTGAATTCAGCTCACATCATCATGTAAGCTCCTTCACATCTGTGGATGCCATCCACATCATCAGGTGCCAAGGAAAGACAGCCAACACACTGAAGGACCCATCACACCCAGGCACACTCGCTTTTCCCTCTTCCCATCTGGGACATGAATTAAGAGTGTAAAATCACACACTAACATGTTTAAAAACCTAAAAAATAGTTTTCTCCATGCAGCCATCAGGCTCCTGATGGACCCCACAGCAGTACTCTCATACAGCCCTTGCTTTGTACTCATTTATCTTTCTTTCATTGTAACTTCATTTAGTTGTGCTTTTGTCTTCTACTTTATGTGGACATGTTAAAGCTGACCTGTTAAGATTGCTCTTAGAAGAACATTTATCGGTCTACAGGTATAATGTAACAAATGAAATTAAACAAACATTATGCATGTCTGTAAATGCATAAGCCTATAAGCCTTCAAGCAATCTTAATGCTTCACAGTTGAGACTCTCTGAACAAGAGGCAGGATTAATTTTAAACCTAAACCTACAGCACGGTAACAGGCCATTTCAGCCCACAATTAACACTTCATTAACCTATACTCCTGGTACGTTTTTGGATGGTAGGAGGAAACCGGAGCCCTCATAGAAAATACATGCAGACACGGGGAGAATGTACAAACTCTTTACAGGCAGCACAGAATTCAAACCCCAGTCCGGTGCCAATAGCCGGCGCTGTGCTAACCACTAATCAACATGCTTGTTTGGAAGGTTATTACAAGGGGAAAAAAAACAAGGATGATTAAGACCATTGTACTGTCAGTGAGCTTCATTTATCATCATGGCTTTGAATAGATTTCTGTTAAAATACTTTCTTTCAATAATACCAGCTTCAGGATTTCAATTAAATATCTGAAAGGGCTAACCCGAATGATACGGAAATATAAAATAATTTGCTTTCCAATGGTCTTCATTTATGAAATGTTTATTATTGAATTATGTTTTATATTGAGATTGAAAACTGACACATTGTGGAGGAAAATTTTGTTTCATTGTCTGCCAGTTCCTGAGGCACCTTGGCATTTTCCTTTGGGAAGCAAATGGAACTACTTTAGGTGAAGTGAGTAATCTGATGCATGGACGAGAAATCATCAGGAATCTTTACTATTCCCATGCACATGCTGTGTGTTTCCTCGTCCTGCCCAATCTCACTGTAGAATCATAGAAAATTAGACACAAAGGATGCCAAGAGTCAGTAATGTCTCTGAGTAACTCAAACAAATGCTTCTCTCTAGCATTGGGTTCATATTTCAACAGATGATATAAAATCAGAAAGTGCTGTAAATACTTGACATGTCAGGCAACGAGAACGAGAAACAGAGTTCATGTTTTAGGTCAGAGACCCTCCATCCACATTTCTCCCTTTCCCAACTGCCAGGCCCAGTATGGAAACCTGACTAAGAGAGGGGCAAGACTGACAGCTCATCATTCTAAGGTACACATGCTTCAGGAGGGATAGGGGTGGGGTAAAAGAGGAGGGTGTACTGTGTTTATTAGTTAGGGAGAATATCACGGCAATACTTAGAGGTGACATTATAGATAAATGAGCCGGTGAGATGATACGAGTGGAGCTGAGGAACAAGAAAGACTATGACCTTGTTGGGATTGTACTGCAGGTTCCAAATAATAGGAATTGGAGAAGCAAATATACCGGAGACTGCTACCAGATAAAGTTGTCATGGGAGGAGATTTTAGCTTTGCGTATGTTGACTGGAAAAGTCATAGTGCAAAGGGTAATAGATGGGATGTAAAGGGCTCCACACAGGAGAGGGCAACACTTGATCTAGTCTTGGAAAATTGGGAAGGGCAAGTGGATGAAGTGTTTGCAGAGCTTTGGGGGACCAATGACCATTAGTCTATTAGATTTAAGGTGGTTAGGGAAAGAGATAGAGAGGGATCATGAGTTAAAATTCAGTATGGAACAAGGCTTTGAAGGTATAATACAAGAACTAGCTCAAGTTAATTGGAACAGATTGTTTGAAGGAAGAGGAATATTAGGGAAGAAGGAGGTCTTTAAAAGTATGCCGTCAAGAGGCCAGACATTCCTATTAGAGTGAAGGGTCAGTCATGCAAGTGTAGGGAATCTTGGATAACAAGACAAATTCAGGCTCTGGGCAAGAGCAAGAAGGAGGCATGGGGCAGGTCAAAGCAGCTGAGATCAAGTGTACACCTAGAGGAGTTTCAGGAACTGAGGAACAAGCTAAAAAAGGGGACAGAAGATAGCTGTTGCAGGTAATATTAAGAATAATCCCGAGATGCACATCAAGTGAAAAAGGAAAACCAAAGTAAAAATGGAACCCTCAAGAATCAATACAGTCAACTCTGCAATGAAGCCACAAGAGATGGGCAAGGTCCTCAATAAGTATTTCTCTGTTTTCACTCCGGAGAAAGACATGAGGACCAGGGAACTCAGGGCAGTTAATGATAGTCTTGAGAACATTAGTGTTACAGTTGAGGAGGGTCTGAACATCCTGATGCATATTGAGGTAGACAAATTTCATTATGACTTGGAGTATAGATTAGATTCAACTTTGTTGACATTGTGCTAAGTACAGATACAAAGCCCAAATGAAATGCAATTAGCATCTATCCAAAGTACAAAGAGTAGTGCTATTTACAAGTAACTGTGAATAAAAGGAAGCGCTCCAGCAAACAAACAAGTATAAAAGTACTGACAGTACAATATGGGCACAATAACATTTAGTGCTGTGATGTAAGATTTAGCAGGGTCACAGCCTCAGGGTAGAAGCTCTTCCTGAGCCTGCTGGTTCAGGAACAGAGGCTCCTGTAGCACCTAGCGGATGGAAAGAGAGTAAAAGTCCATAGTTAGGCTGAGATGCATCCTTTAATGACACTCTTCACCATGCCCAGGCAGTGTCCTCAATGGTGGGCAATGGGGTGATGATAATCCACTGGGCAGCTTTCACCATCTGCTGGAGTGCTTTACAGTCCAATATGGGACAGTTGCCATACCACACCAAGATGCTGTAGGTAAGTACACACTCAGTGGTACAATGGTAAAAATCCATCAGTATTCTGGGACAGAGGTGAGCTTTCTTGATGCTCCACAGTGCTTTTTGATCAGGATGAAGGAGTTCAGGGGCTAGGTGAGATCATCAGAAATGTGGAGACCAAAGAATTTGAAGCTTGATGCACTTTCCACCACAGCTCCATTGATGTAGGTAAGGGCACGAGTCTGGCTTCCAGCACTCCTGAAGTCCATTGGGTGTTAAGGGCCAGGTTATTGTTGGCACACCATGCAGCCAGGTGTTAGACCTTGTCCATGTAGGCTGTCTCATCATCCCCTCATATCTGGCCAACCACCGTAGTGCCATCTGCGAACTTTATTATGGAGTTAGAACCATGTACAGGAGCCCAGTTATAGGTGAAAAGGGAGTACAGAAGAAGGCTCAGCACATAGCCCTGAGGCATGCCGGTGCGCAGGGTGAGACTGAAGGAGGAGAGGTGGTCTAACAACAGATTGGGGTCTGTTCATCAGAAAGTTCAAGGTCCAATGGCAGAAGGATGAGCTGATTTCAAGGTGGTGAAGTTTGGTGATCAGCTTGGAGGGAATCACAAGTATTGAATGCTGAACTAAAGTCAATGAACAGCATTCTAACATAAAAGTTCAGGCTGTTGAAATGAGTCAGGGCATGGTGAAGTGCCGTGGAGATGGAATCCTCAGTCGACCTATTAGTGCGATAGGAAAATTAATGGGTGTCCAGGGTGGTAGGTAAATAGGATTTCAAATGTGATAGAACCAGTATTGCAATGATGGGGGTGAGTGCAACTGGACGGAAGTCGTTCAGGATCATGGTAGTGGAATGCTTTGGCACTGGCACAATGGTAGCATACCTGAAGATTGTGGGGACAACTCCTTGGCCGGGCATGGATTGAAAATGTCCGTAGAGACCCCGGCCAACTGCCCTGCACAGACTCTGAGCACAGGGCCAGGTATACCATTTCAGACCAGCTGCCTTCCATACATTCACAAACATCTGTGGTGGAGCGAACATCTGCCGTTGAAAGTGAGAGAGGCAATTTATCAGGTGGAAGATCTGCTCTGAGGATGACCTCCTTGTTCCCTCTATCAAAATGAGCATAGAAATAATTGGGCTTATCTGGGAGGGAAGCAGAGCTGGAAGGGGGCACAATACTAAGTGGTTTGACGTCCGTCTGCAATAATCTATATGCCATGCCACATGCACTGGGGTTTGAGGAGTTGAAATGCTCTTTGATCTTTTGATTGTATGTGTGTTTAGCTTGAGAGATTCCCCTCTGTAGGCTGTTAATGGCAAGAGATAAACAGCTGTCGAGGTTTACCAAAGCTGGTACAGAATTGGATATAACTCAGTATATTTATTTGTCCCAAATCTCCTCAGGGGATAGCTTCTTCATGGAGGCTGTTGTTAGTCCTAGAATCAGCAGGTTGATGACCACTAAAGCAGTCACCCTCAATGAGGCCAGAAAATGAATGTTTTTAAACACCCAAAACAGGTGTTTTTACTCATGGATCACTGACCTGTTTGATCTCTTACCCAAGCCCCAATAAGCTGTTCAGCCCATCCTGCTCAACACCCTTTAAACCAGACTCCATGTGAAAGGCCCTTTAATCGCATAGGTGTTTGTGTGGTTTAATGTGTGTAGGAGTGCAGAAATATTTCATCAGACCAATGCAGTGGTTACTGAAAACACAAGAACATTTGGAAATAATCTATAGGTGGGTGATGTCAAAGGTACTGAAAAAGTCAGAAACCTCAATGAATTGGAGTATTCAAGCCATTGGCCACAATGGGCTAAATGGCATTTACTCTGATATATTAAAAATCTTGGATCTGCAAGCATTTTTTGTGAAATTAAAATGCTCCCATTTAAAATAAAAAAAATACCCTGCCATCAACATTTTCAATGACACCTATATGTTCTTCCATTGAAGGGATTCATTGTCTTAATAGTGAAAAAGTTGCAAATTCAGGAAGATACATTAAAAGTTTTTATATGAATGATCACATGGTAATCTTTTAAAAAATGGAAAATCATAGTTGAGTTAGGAATCAACAGAAAGACGTACTTTAAATTTCATTTCAGTCACCAGCTGACGTGTGGTGAAACATTTTGGTGGAGATGTGGCTCAAAAGGCAGGGCTGGGGACAAAATATTCCTGATTACGCATTTTGGAAAGGCAGCAAATTTAGGAAAGAAGAGGGGTAGTCAGTACTGAAGAAGGAGCATGTTAGAAGGTAAGAGGGTGAGAATGTCTCTGAGGGGCAAAGGACCAATTCCATCTGGTTAAAGTTAAGAAAAAAAATGAGATGAGCCCAATTGTTCCGTGGTACAGTGGGAAGGAGAAAAATAAAGCTACAGAGGGGTTGTGATAATATGATTGTTGACTATGTACAGCTGATTGGGATAGCATTAGCTTAAAAGAAAAAGGAATGAAGAAATTTGTGTTCAGGATAATTCCCTTGATCTGTGTGTTATAGCATTCACTGCATTTGTTTCTCAGAAACTAAGTGTCAGTGGGGGAAGTGGGGGGGGGAACCTAAAAACTGGTAATCGTAATATCCCAAGGTTTAAATTAATTATGGAAAAGAGCCCGGAACAAAATTTGACGGCACTTTCCTTATTCTCATATATCCTAATTTAGAAGCATCATCTTCCAAAGCGCGAGCTGAGATATTCCGAACTTCGACCTTTTTAATTCAATATGTCCAACTCTGTGGCTGTTGCTTTATGTAGATGGCAGAGGTCGACAGCATCGAGTCCACGCTGCTGAAGATCCAGCTGCGCTGGGTGGGTCACGTCTCCAGAATGGAGGACCATCACCTTCCCAAGATCGTGTTATATGGCGAGCTCTCCACTGGCCACCATGACAGAGGTGCACCAAAGAAAAGATACAAGGACTGCCTAAAGAATCTCTTGGTGCCTGCCACATTGACCACCGCCAGTGGGCTGATATCGCCTCAAACCGTGCAGCTTGGCGCCTCACAGTTCGGCGGGCAGCAACCTCCTTTGAAGAAGACCGCAGAGCCCACCTCACTGACAAAAGGCAAAGGAGGAAAAACCCAACACCCAACCGCAACCAACCAATTTTCCCCTGCAACCGCTACAACCGTGTCTGCCTGTCCCGCATCGGACTGGTCAGCCACAAACGATCCTGCAGCTGACGTGGACATTTACCCCCTCCATAAATCTTCGTCCACGAAGCCAAGCCAAAGAGAAGAGAATGGATAAATATTTTGCATAGCTTTGCATTAAGACTTTCACAATGATGAATAACGTATTTACTGTATATGATAGAGATACATAAGTTATATAGTGATATTCACACTTTAAAGAGATGAAAAAAAGTTCAAAGAAAAATTTCTCATGCTCATGCCTTCTTCACATCCTGAAGAATAATGAGCAAGTCATTAGTCTGGGTAGATATTACATCATAGTCACTATGGTAACATGACAAATAACAGTCTCTTAAAGATATATACACAAAATTAACTAAGTGGTAAAAACACAAGGTTTTAATTTTTACACAACCTACAAAAAAAAGTTCTCAACAGAGTCAGGTCAAGTTCAGTGGGCTGAGAGAAGATCTAGCCTGGGATGATTTCAATCAAATATGAGTGAAGAAAAGGACAACTTTTAAAGAGAATTTGCTGTATGGTCTTGAGTTAGAAAGATAAAGCAAGCAAAATAAAGCAAACAGATGATACATGGTGGATTGATGTTACCATTAAGAGCTAGACATTATACAAAAAAAATAGATGCACATTATAAAGTCAGCCAGTAAAGTGGGAATGCATGGATAAAGTGCTAACTGGGATAAAAGCAAGCCAGAAGTCTTTTTTCTGGTCATGAGAAAAGTGAATGGATAGTAATGGGAGGAAATAAGGAGCAAAATGGTGAGTTTTTCATTGAGATCCAGGGCATAGCTGAACATTTTATAAATGTTTTGTTTCTGTATTTACCAAGGAATAGAATCAAACATAGCACAATGCTATTACAGTGAAACAGGTGGCCATTCCAAAAAAGTACACGGTCATAGGTTGTATAGGCCGCCAGTGCCTTGAGTTCAAATCAGCCACTGAGCAAAAGGAGTTTGTACATTCTCTCCATGTCCTGCATGGTTTTTCTCCAGGTGCTACATTTTTCTCCCATCTTCCTAAACCTACAGGGTTGGTAGGTTAATTGGGTGCAGTTAGGTAGCATGGGTTTCGTGGGCCAGAGTCTCTTTTTACTGGGTTGTGTCGTTTAAACTAAAATTAAATTAGAAGGGAGGTAACTGGAGGAGTGAAAACTGAAGAGGAGTTATTAAAAAGGCTGGTTTGTATCAATTATCTAATCTAGATGAAATCCCATATTGGTGACAGAAATTGGGCTGGAAAATTGCAAAAGATGGGAGCAGCACAGTCTTCTAACCATCCTCCCCACCAAAGTTACAGGGATAATGCAGAGAGAATGGGAAATGTTACGCTGATGCTCATAAAGGGAGTAAGAACAATGCTGAGAGCTACAGAAAAGTTGATTTAACTTTGGTGGTGAGGTAGCTTCTTACAAAATATTTTGGGGGAAGAAAATTGATCTTTTGAACCTATTGGAAATATTACAAGGAGGCAGGATGGCATTTGTTAAAGACCATGGTGCTTGTGTTACCTGATTGTGTTATTTGATGAAAATTACGATTGCTGGAGGTCTGTTGAAGATTATGCTGCTAACGTGTTCAGCATATGGATTTTTCAAGTAAAATTTCACTTAAATTAGTAAAATTAAAGCACTTGGAATAAAAGGTTTAATGGCAGTACAAATAAAATATTGGCCAAGAACCAAAAGCCAGAATGTTGCTGTAACCTGTTGCTTTTCAGATTAGAGGAGGGTAGGCAGGAGTCGATAATGGGTGATAAATTTATGACAAGAACATGGGTGTTTTAGAGTACAATATTCAGCGTAAACATATTAGAAATGTGTCAAACTAAAGCATTGTCTCTTTACTGGTTGTCTAATGTACGGCTCCTAGAACGCTTCCACCAGCGTTGTCTCTGCTCCATCCTCAACATCCATTGGAGCGCTCACACCCCTAACGTCGAGGTACTCGAGATGGCAGAGGTCGACAGCATCGAGTCCACGCTGCTGAAGATCCAGCTGCGCTGGATGGGTCACGTCTCCAGAATGGAGGACCATCGCCTTCCCAAGATCGTATTATATGGCGAGCTCTCCACTGGCCACCGTGACAGAGGTGCACCAAAGAAAAGGTACAAGGACTGCCTAAAGAAATCTCTTGGTGCCTGCCACATTGACCACCGCCAGTGGGCTGATAACGCCTCAAACCGTGCATCTTGGCGCCTCACAGTTTGGCGGGCAGCAGCCTCCTTTGAAGAAGACCGCAGAGCCCACCTCACTGACAAAAGGCAAAGGAGGAAAAACCCAACACCCAACCCCAACCAACCAATTTTCCCTTGCAACCGCTGCAATCGTGTCTGCCTGTCCCACATCGGACTGGTCAGCCACAAACGAGCCTGCAGCTGACGTGGACTTTTTACCCCCTCCATAAATCTTCGTCCGCGAAGCCAAGCCAAAGAATGTAAACTTACAATAATGTAGCACACTCCTGCCAGTGTCAAAAACATTTCAGGTCTGCATTTTCCACAGACAACATAAAAACCATTCCATGCACAGAACAGCAAGTGACAGCCACAAGTTGGCAATGAGAAAGCACCACAAAGCTAACCGATCAAATGACTGAAGTGTTTTTGTAACCTATCAGTTTTACCATATGGTGAACCAATCAAATACACCCAAGCCATTATTTTCGGTCATCATCAGATGCCACTCAAAGAGCTTGACTCTGTTTGTTCCGGGTTCACAATGAGGAGCCAGAAGGAACATCAGCAAAGAATGTACCAGGTGGTACATTCCTCAGGACAGGAGGCTAAAAAAATAAAGGAGTAACTCAATGAAGAAAGCAAAATGGCATATGGGATTAGTAATATTACACATATGAGGAATAATAATGAAAACTAATGAGTTTGGGTGAAAGGTCAACATGGTCCTAACAGCTCTTAACCGAGGAGGTTAAGTATCATCTGAAACTGGAAATGCCAAAGTGAATTTTAAAAATAATCAATGTTTGATGATATGAATGAAAACGTTGGCACTGTACTGGTTTTCATAATACCTTCCACATTGAAAGCACTATGAGAAACTTTCCATTTAAAAAAAATGTGTTTCAACTACCTAAAAGAAATATTGGAATGCAGATAGGTTGTCTTGTTTTTAAAAAAGTCCACCATAACAATTAAACCATAAGTAAAGGCTATTCAAGAAGATCCTTTAAATAAAGGTTATTAGTTGCTATAAATATTACAAACATCGTAAAAATGAACAGATTGGAAAATTTTGTTCATGGTTTGTTCTTTGTTTTAAAGTTATGATTGAGCTGGAGTTCTGGATGGCAAGGATATTATCAATTATTTCATAAACCTTACAATGTTTTCTTGATACTAAATTATACAATGAGTTCTTGAATTTCAGAGAATAAAGTATTCTGATGTTCCATTGTTTGCACAACTACAGCTTCTTAAATGACTGAACTAATTGTATATATCTAATAATTACCAAAGTTACTGAAAAGAACAATGATCCCTAATTAAAAAAAGATAAACAAGTTAATTAAATGCATTTCAATCATAATATTCACATACTCATGTCACACAATTCCTATATTAAATGGTACTCACCAATTGCCTGGGTCCAGCCTATGGATTACGTTTTCTTAACATTTCAATTGTCCTCCCCCTTAAAGCCCTCTATATTTGACTATTGTTTAAAATCACATGTGATTCATATAAAAACACACAAATGCTGGAGAAACTCAGCAGGTCAAACAGTGTCTTTATGCAGCAAAGGGAAAGATACGACACCAACGTTTCGGGCTTGAGCCCTTCATCTTTTTATGAAAAGAATCCAAGTGCTAGAGATAACTGAAACGGTGAAGAAATTTACTAAAACATCAGTAATTGATTCGTTGTCATCCAACAAATAACACATCTTCAGTTTCCTTCAGTTTTCATAGAACATCGAACAGTACAGCCTCTTCGGCCCACAATGTTGTGCCAACCTTTAGATCTCAAATTCCTCCAATATGCTTGCCTAGTGGTCTTTTGAAATTCCCCAATGCACTTGCCTCCACCACTGACCCAGGTAGTGCATTCCACACACCAACTACTCTCTGGGTAAAAAAAAAACCTTCCTCCAATCTCTCCCTTGAACTTCCCACCCATTACCTTAAAGCCATGTATTTTATAGGTCTAGTGGATGGTCCCTAATCATTAAGTCGCTGCCAAGAGATATGAAACGCTATGAACCAAATTGAAGGTATAACAAATTCAGAAAGAGTCGAAGGTTATTATTTATGCAGGAATATATTGATGATTGAACTTCATCAAAATCATAATTGTAATGGCTATAAACAATGTCATTGCTCAGAATTAGAGTTTGTAAATGTACCTCAGATCTGTTGATCGTGGCAATAGTTTCTTCTTCCCACTGAAATATCCTTCAAAGTGTTCCAACCGGAGTCTGTGTGAATAATCAATATACCCAGAAATCTCTTGACCATGAGAATTGTAATCTCGGATTAAAATAATGGACTGCAAAATTAAAAACAAAAAATATATATTATTAGAATTATAAGCTAATATGTGTACCAAAATAGCTGTCATTTTTTTTAGACATACAGCACAGGAACAGGCCATTTCAGCCTATAAGCTTGTGCCGTCCAATTTACACGCAATTAACCTACAACCCCCGGTACATTTTTGAATGGTGGGAGGAAACTGGATCCCCTGAGGAAAACCAACGCAGACACGGAGAATACGTACAAACTCCTTACAGACGGGTGGGATTTGAACCCCAGTCCCAATTGCTGGCGCTGTAACAGCATTGCGCTGACCACTGCACCAGCCGTGCCACCCCTCTATAAACTATTAATTTGATTCACTTAAACATGAACTCTGTTTTATTATTTAATTAATGTCCACATTTTACTTCCCATAATTATTTGGAAATTAGATTTAGAAATCATCTTTCATTTCAATATCATTCTGAAATGTACATTCCAAATTTATATTAATATTAAAAATTGAGCAGATATTTATGAGAATGTATGCCTTTTTAAAAAAAATGATATTAGTTCAAAATGCTATTTGAATGGACACAGAGATAGTCATTTTCATTCTAATTTCTTTCCATTGCTTTTTAACCATTGTCCTTTTTACCTGGCTACCAGTTACTAGTAGGATTCTAGAGGGGTCGGTGTTGGGGGCATTTCTTTCTAAGTGGCATATTAGTGATTTGGTTTATGGAATGAATGGTTTTGTGGGCAAGTTTGCAGATGATATGAAGGTAGTAGAGGAGCAGGTAGTGTAGAGGTAAAACAGAGGCTGCAAATGGTCTTGGATTAGGAAAATGGGTAGAGAAGTGGTTAATGAAATATATTGTCAGAAAGTGCACAGTCATGTCTTCTTTGGCTTGGCTTCGCGGACGAAGATTTATGGAGGGGGTAAAAGTCCACGTCAGCTGCAGGCTCGTTTGTGGCTGACCAGTCCGACGCGGGACAGGCAGACACGGTTGCAGCGGCTGCAGGGGAAAATTGGTTGGTTGGGGTTGGGTGTTGGGTTTTTCCTCCTTTGCCTTTTGTCAGTGAGGTGGGCTCTGCGGTCTTCTTCAAAGGAGGTTGCTGCCCGCCAAATTGTGAGGCGCCAAGATGCACGGTTTGAGGCGATATCAGCCCACTGGCGGTGGTCAATGTGGCAGGCACCAAGAGATTTCTTTAGGCAGTCCTTGTACCTCTTCTTTGGTGCACCTCTGTCACGGTGGCCAGTGGAGAGCTCGCCATATAACATGATCTTGGGAAGGCGATGGTCCTCCATTCTGGAGACGTGACCCACCCAGCGCAGCTGGATCTTCAGCAGCGTGGACTCGATGCTGTCGACCTCTGCCATCTCGAGTACTTCGACATTAGGGATGAAAGCGCTCCAATGGATGTTGAGGATGGAGCGGAGACAACGCTAGGAGCCGTAGGTGATGCCGGTAGAGGACCCATGATTCGGAGCCGAACAGGAGTGTGGGTATGACAACGGCTCTGTATATGCTTATCTTTGTGAGGTTTTTCAGTTGGGTGTTTTTCCAGACTCTTTTGTGTAGTCTTCCAAAGGCGCTATTTGCCTTGGCGAGTCTGTTGTCTATCTCATTGTCGATCCTTGCATCTGATGAAATGGTGCAGCCGAGATAGGTAAACTGGTTGACCGTTTTGAGTTTTGTGTACCCGATGGAGATGTGGGGGGGCTGGTAGTCATGGTGGGGAGCTGGCTGATGGAGGACCTCAGTTTTTTTCAGGCTGACTTCCAGGCCAAACATTTTGGCAGTTTCCGCAAAGCAGGACGTCAAGCGCTGAAGAGCTGGCTCATGTACATGTACGCTATATATACATATATGTATAATATACTATTTTCTTGCATTTTATTAAAGTATTCAGTCCTTAAGCAATTAAATCTTTGCCTTTCTCTTAATTTTTACTAGTTTTAATTTCTAGTCTGTTGGAATTTGCCAATGTAATTTGCCAGAGAATTTGCTCATTCACTTAAACATAGCTTTAGCCTCAATTCATGAATCATTTATTCAGTGTGGGAAAAAAACTGCTGATTCAAAAATTTCAAAGTGCAAACCCTGATATGGTTTGTGCTTAATTAAGAGAAATCAGTTGGCATGGTGACAAGGTAGTTATAATTAATTCAGTGCCTTAGGCAGCAGAGGGGAAGCAATTTGGCTCAAGTGCCTGTTCCTTTATTATTTATCTATCCTGACTATTGGACGAGTTGTCCTCCAACAGTAATATCTATTGGGTGAACAGTCTCACAATACTGAGTGGAGAAAACATTTTAAGTGCTGCCCTAGGTCAGTGCTCCCGAAATGCTTGAAGTTGGAAATGAAGATTGGTCTTTAGATCATGATTTTGACAAATTGTATTACATCTCTAGTGTCTTAAAATCTGAAATAGAGGAAGGCTTCATGGTGCAAGATTTTTGCTCTTTGGATAAGGTTTGTTAGTTGAAGCAGTTGTCAACAGTAGTTAATTCACTTTGCTTATCAAAAGTTCAAAATAGAAAAGTTTTAATGAAAGATATATGATCATGTTAGCTTTAGAGAGAGAGAGAGAGAGATCACTAAACCCTTGAATGCTAAATACATCAATATGTTTGCCAAGAAGATCCTATCAAAGACAAGATTGACCGCTGTCCCAACAAGATAGTGGACCTACACTTCAGCACAAATACAAAATGGAATTGGCTAGCTGGAAATGGTATAGCAGTTAGAAATGGAAAACATGCAGATCAGTTTTCTTGATATGATATAACCACACATGAACTCATAAAAGGCAACAAGAAAAAAAGCAGAACTCTTACAGATAACAGTAAAATCACAAGTTAGCAAACAAAACAAGAGATAGAACAAAATCTACCAATCATGTAGAACATTTGATCAGGACCTCTGAGGATGGAAATATTACAAGGCAATATATTGGAGTTACACACTTTAATCCCACATTTATATTCTGTAACTCTGAATTTTTGACAAACAAATTTTGTTTGTACAAATTATCCATTTGGCTAAGCCAATGTTCATCTTTAACTTGGAATGCAAATGCCAGATATAATATGGATATCAAAAATAGTAAATTAAATGAACATGCAAATTTTCTTTATGTTGGAAAGAAAATGTTGGGAATTAGTATTGGCATCAGCACAGTCTCTTGTAAGTAATTCTCATTTGTGCTTCAGCGATGGTTGGTCATGGTCATAGTGGTCAAGTTTATATAAATCACACATGAGTCATATTGACCTGCCAAGAGGCGGCCTCCTTTCCATACAGGAACTTCCTTCTTATCGAGTCAGCAGATAGGGGTTTAGCAATAGGAGTACTCAGTCTCATCTTCAACTGAACACAATCCCTATCTTTTAGTGGTCTTTTGGTGTTGGATTAGAATCCTTGTTTAAAAAAAAATTGTGAGAAGTTTTCCAGGCTCTCCTTGGGTATCAGGAATTATGCCAGATAAATAGTAGAGACTCATACTAGATAAGCAAAAGTGGGTTTGGATTAATATAAACCTCAATGGAAAGTGTTAGAAATCTATAGAGCTTGGAAACGGGTCTTTCAGCCCAACATGTCCATGTAACCTAGTTGCCCTTCTGAGCTGGAACAATTTGCTTGCTTTGACCCCATATAACTCTAAACTTTCACCCTTGCCTTTCTAATGTCAGATAAATTACCTATCTAAATGTATTTTACATTTCATAATTGTACTTACCTCTACCACTTCCTCTAGCAGCTCATTCTAAATGCACATCATCCTCTGTGTGAAAAAGCTGCCCTTCAGGTCCCTTTTAAATCTTTCTCCTCTCACCTTAAACCTATGCCCTCTCGCTTTAGACTCTCCTGGGAAATGCCTATGTTTATTTACCTTATCTATATTCCTTAGCAAGGCCTTATATGCTTCAAGGAATAGACCTATTCTCTCCAGTCTCTCTTTATAATTTAAGCCCACCAGTCCTGGTAATGTCCTCCTAACATCTTACAAGAGCCCAACAAAGCGGACTCAATTGAATACCAAATTGCTGGCATAACAAACGAAGTTGCTCTAAATTAAAACCCAGAGCAAAAAGTGTGATTTAAATTGATACATTGAAATAAGATTATCATTTACACTAATAACTAATGATGCACATGAAATGCAGGTCCATTGGGGCTATCACAAATGGGAGTCCACGACCGTGCTCAGACTGCACTCACCAGCAGCTTGGAAACTTTGATTTTGTGAACTGCAGGCTCCGAGCTTTAGATGGCATGACGCACCAGAAAGTGAGAAAGTTAGTTGAACACTGTTCAGAAGACAATGGATGAAGAACTACTGTTTCAGTTCATGAACTGTTGTGGCTGCCTTGGGAAAGTTCTCAAACCTTGCACTTATGGCAGGTGCGAGAATCTTAGACAATATACCTACAAGACTGGGGCTGCAGGGAAGATGAATAAAATCTCCATAGTACTGTTACATATAGTAACATTCAAGTTGATGGAGTGAAAAGGAATGGAATAGTGGTAAGGGACATTATAGATAATGTCTTCCAAAGCCATAAACATGAGTCTTGAAGACTATATTGCTTGTCTAGAGTCAGAGTCAAGGTATCTCTTGGAATCAGGATTGGGAGAGGAAAAATCCACTTCCTTGGTCCTAAATCAGGAATATCGTTATCAAAAAAAATACATTAATGGTGTTTGTGCAGCAACAAAGGTAATTATTTCTGGATTATTACCTGAGCCAAATTGGTAGATAGTCAATAAGGTCACAGTGTTGAATGTCTCGCTCAAAGATTCATGTGGAATAAATGATTTTCCCAGCCTCGAACGTGCACAGACAGAAGTGTAATCTCCATATTGGCACAAGGTTAGCTCTTTTTGTTAGTCACATTGTTCAGCCTATAGCAGGGCTTTAAACTAAATATTCTTGGAAGATGTATTTAGGGGAGAGAAATTTTGGAAATTTAAACATAAAAGCAATGGTACAGGATAGCAAGAGGGTCTTCAATAAGAATCACAGGGAAATTATTTATCACAGATATTATTGCCAAGATTAAATTTAGAAGGACAAACTGAACTTGATGTACCATTTACTGAGGCAAAAGTAAGGGAAGGAATGAACTCTTTACATAGTAATAAGTCTCCAGGAGATGTTTTCCCATCAGAATTGTATAAAGAATTTATTACTTCCTATATTTATGCAAGTATTAGATCAAGTTTCATGAACTTCTACTCTTCCAGAATAATTTTCAATGGCAATAATGACTGTGATTCCTATAAAAGATAGAGTCCATTTGAAATCTTCATCTTATAGGCCCATTTCATTATTAAATGTAGATTATAAAATAATAGCAAACATTTTGGCAAATAGAATAAATAATTTGTAAACTAAATTAATTAATATGGATCAGACAGAGTTTGTTTTAAAAAAAAAGAAAATCTTCAGAAAATGTAGCTAGATTGCCCACTTAGCACAAAAAATAGGTGATTTGAATGTTTCAGTGGCTTTAGATGCAGAAAATGAATGTTGAGGATGAAGCGGAGACAGCGCTGATGGAAGCATTCTAGGAGCCGTAGGTGATGTCGGTAGAGGACCCATGATTCAGAGCCGAACAGGAGCGTGGGTATGACAACAGCTCTGTATGCAGACGTGGACATACCCCTCCATAAATCTTCGTCCGCGAAGCCAAGCTAAAGAAAGAAAAAGATGCAGAAAAGGCGTTTGATAGATTAGAGTGGGATTTTTTGTTTACGGTACTAGAAAGGTTTTAATTTGGTTTAAACTTTTAAAATTGGGTTAAAGCACTAAGTAATAGTCCCAAAGCTAAAGTAGTAACAAATGGACATGTGTCTACGCCATTTATGTTAACAAGATCAAGTAGACAAGGATGTCCCTTGTCACCAGCTTTATTTGTTTTATCTATAGAACCACTTGCCCAGGTGACTCATTCTGATTTACAAATTAAGAGCTTTAGGGTAAGTCAAGAAGAACATAAAATTAGTTTATTTGCAGATGATGTTTTAATATATTTGACTGAACCCGAGTCATCTTTATGAAGATTGTATGCCCAATTGGAATAATAAATTGCCTTTGACAGAGAAATACCCAATTTAATTGGCCAAAGGAAGGTATTAAATATTTAGGAATACATACAGGTAATAAATTAAATAATTTATGTAAATTGAACTATTTGTTTTTACTTAAAAAGATTAAGGATTTTTTTAAATTGATAAATTTTCCTATAACTTTAGTTGGAAGGGTGAATTGTATAAAGATGAATGTATTTCCAAAGATACAATATCTTTTTCAGACATTACCAATATTAATACCTCAAGATTTTTTTCAAGAATTAAATAAACAAATAGGGACATTTTTTTGAAAAGCTAAAATGGCAAGTGTTTATACAGAGAATTTAATGTGGAAATATGAATTAGGAGGATTACTGCTTCTTAATTTTAAGAATTATTATTGAGCTTTTTTTTAAATATAAAACCAGCATGGGTTGATATAGAACTGAACATAATTGGAGAAAAGAAACCAGAAGAATTTATATATAAGTGGGAATTGAGATTGTTGGTTACTGATAAAGACAATTAAACATTTATTTAATGTTTGGAATAAATCAAGATATTGGTGGAAAGTCTTTATCGCCTAAAATGCCATTGATTAACCTTCTTTTGTTTTTTTCAAGAGATAATCAGTTTTTAAATATATGGCATCAAGAAGAATTGTTAATGTGGAAGAATGTTATGAAAGAGGGCAATTAATGTTGTTTAATAATTTGAGGAACAAATATGCTATGCCATGTAATACTTTATTATTTTCAATTAAGGGCATATCTGAGAGATAAATTAGGGCCAAAAATGTTTTTTTTTCTAATTGTACTGAGATAGAACTTCTTATTAGGAATGGGAATGTTTAAATTTTTTTATCTCTTTGATATATTCATTATTACAAGTAGGAACTCCTAAATTACACAAAGATGGGAAACAGATTTGAATAATACGATAAATTAACAAATTTGGGGAAATTTATGTAGAGATTCTCTGACTAATACTATTAATGCAAGGTATAGATTAGTTCAATATAATTTTTTTACATTAATTATATCTTGCACCACAGAAGTTGAATAGATTGCAATCAGATTTATCTGATTCATGATTTAGGTGTGGTGAGAATGTACGATCTTTCATCCATTCAACATGGTCTTGCTCAAATGTGAAACCTGTTTGTGTGTCTATACTTTTTTTTAAAACAACAAGTTACAGGAGTTGTTTTCTGGTAAATCCTGATCTGTTTTTAAGGAAATATTAAAGATACAAGTACTAAATTGAAACTATCAATTTATCAATTGAACTTTGTTAAATTAGCATTAGCATTAGCGAGAAAATGTATTGCAATTACTTGGAAATCAGATATAGCTTTAGCTCTGCCAAACTTGTATTCCTTTGGAAAAAAATTACTTATAATTTAAGAAATAAATATTCCATGTTTTTACACATTTGGTGCCCATACACTCAAATAATGGGATTAAATTTGTAGTGATATCCTTTTTATCCCTCTAATCCTCCAGAATTCTACTCTATGTGTTTATGTTAGAACTGATGAATTGTACTGCCCAACATCTCTCCAATCCAAAGATTCTTTTTTTTTTAAATTTTCTCTTTTCTTTCTTCTTATTTTTTTTATTCCTATAAAAAGTTTTACTCTTTTCCCAATATGTATATTGTTTTTTTTTTCTTTTTGGGGGCAGGTTAGTTGAGAGGGAGGGGTTTGAGTTGGGGTGAAAACCATCATGTATGTAATCAATTTGTTTTTTTTAAATCTGTATTATTATAGTAATTGTAGTTACTGCATGTATGGAGTATTAAATAAAATATTAAAAAGTATAATCTTGCATTTACAGGATCTGTATCACCATACAGCCTGCCACAATAAGCAGGTATGCAGAAATTGTGGACATTAGTTTCAGAAAACATAGGACTAGTTTGATGAGAATGGTCAAGAGATGCAGGAAGTAACTAACCACAAAACATGGAACTCTGGAATTAAAAACTCCATCAAACTAAAAATGAACAAGGTTGACCAGAAACCAAGCAGAAAACTCATTACCAAAACAACAGAATCTGAGTAGGAAAAGCACAAAAAGATTCCGTCCTTGCTGACAACGTATACATTCCTATCATTATCATTTGCAGCCTAAACACTCATACGCCCAGCTGCTCAGAGGCAAGAACAGAAGGCGCCTGATCAAGAATAGGCAGGCAGTGAATATAAGCAGCGCGAAAGGACTTGCCTTGTTGCTTGTCCATAAAAATATGACAGATTTACACTGATGAGAGTGTGAAATCAGTTATTCAGCAGCTGGATAGCTTTTAAACACAGTAGTTGGAAATCAGATCAAATCCATAAGATATTTGGATGATAATGAGGAACATGTTCCATATACTTACAGTACAAGTCCAGAGGTTTGATATACCAGTCCTGTGCTCTGACATGGGATAACATGACTTACATTGGGTTCTGGGGTATTTTGCCACTCCCTGGGGCCAATATATTTCTCATCTTACTCCCTCTTTACTGGGCTTCAAGATAAGCACACCAATGTTATTCCAGCATGATATCCTTGCCTAATACTTTTGTCCAGGATTGGATTAGGTGTACCATGGAGAGCATTCTGTCTGGTATGAAGGCACCAATGCTGAGGACAAGAAAGGGTTGTTAACTCAGCCTGTGACATCACTCCAGACTTCACTCCATTGAGGACATCTTTATGAGGTGGTGTCTTGAAAAAAAAAGCAGCCCCTCCACCCAGGCCAAGCCCTCTTCACTCTGCTACCATCAGGAAAAAGGTAAAGGAGCCTAAAGACGAACACTCATTGGCACAAGGACAGCTTCTTCCCCGCTGCCATCAGATTCCTGAATAATCAATGACCCAAAGACACTCCCTTTCTTTTTGTGCACTACTATTTTTATTGTTGCAAGATGGTTTATAATATGTTTGCACTGTGATGCTGTCGCAAAACATGGAATTTCGTGACTAGTTCGTGACAATAAATTCTGATCGCCGTAATGAGTTGCTTGGGCATAGATATTACATTGAAAGGATACTATATTCTACAGTCACCAAAATGCCTGATCATATTGTTATGGTATTAAGCATACAGATAATTAATTTTTGCAAATCCTAGGTTAGCAGAGAGAATGATTTGTTTAAAATAAAATGCAAAAAGCATCAGATTTACAGATAGCTTTAAACCTAAAAACTCAACAAAGCTTTCAAGCTGCTATCGATAATTTTGTCATTGTGAAGTAACTGCTTTCAAGTTGAAGCTGTTACTTTGCTTTCTGAATCCCAATGTCAATTCTGAGCTAGAATAATGTGATATTTTTGAATAGAAGTGTTACTTTTACCAGATCAACTTCAAGAAATGTGAAAAGACCAAAATTATTTTACATCATCTTTATGAATTCAATAAACACCATCAACAGAATTGGCTTATGTGCAATCCTATAGAAGAAAGTTGCCTACCAAATCCTGTTAAGATCTAACTTGGACTTTCTATGATAACCTTTCTAAGATCACTGTTGAGTTTGAAGGATGTATTCGAACAGTGGTTCTCAATCTTTTTCTTTCCACTCACATACCACTAAGTATTCCCTGTGTCAGAAGTGCTCTGTGATTAGTTAGGGATTGCTTAAGGTGGGATGTGGGTGGAAAACAAATTGAAAACCACTGTTTTTATTGTACCTCATTGACTCGTTATGTGCACGGTTTCATAACTCCAAGGGAAATGGACCAATGACAATTTTTCTCAAGCCAAATATTTCAGTAACAATTGAGTCTAGAACAGTGATTCTCTACCTTCCCTTCCCATTCACATATCACCTTAAGCAATCCCTTATTAATCACAGAGCACCGATGACATAGGGATTGCTTAACGTGGTATGTGAGTGGAAAGAAAAAGGTTGAGAAGATCTGTACCAGAGAGAGCTACATGGCAAGAAGTAAGGATGTGTTCAATGGCCCTATACTCTTTGGAAATTTCCTCTCATTACTTTCAAACTGGGTATTAAAGATCATGGAAGGTAGAATACACTTACACACAAGGAAAGAAGCTCCTGATCAGGGTAAATGGAGAAGGGTGGCTATTAGGTGTTTTCATTCACTGACAATGCTGCCTTTGTAATCTATGAGAAAAAATCTACTGCAAAAATTTCTGGATCACCTTCCCAGAGCTTGTTCTCACCATTAAATGTGAAGAAAGCAACCATGCGCAGACAAGAAGTTTCAGGAGAATCATGAATCACCTCTACCAGATGGAAATGGTTCAAATGTTCTGGTATGCGAGTGTGATGGTGACAGCTGACATTTCACTGGATGAAGAACTCAGTGTTTTCACTGGAATAGCTGCTAACACCTTCAGTGAACTAATTAAATACACATGGAAAAACTCCAGCTCAGCATCAACACTGAAATACAAATATACAAATCTATTTAGTTAGCACTTTCATTTTTGTGGGAAAGCATGGACACCAAATGGAAAAGCTGAGCAGTTTATTTCTGTGTGGCAAGAGAGGGTCATCATTCTGGATCTTCAAAAAGTAATTTTACTAATCATATCAAAAGTGGTGATGGCGCAGCCATTTGGGCACATTAAAAGGTAGCTGATTACCCAAGGAAATGACATAGGGGAATTACCTGAGAGTACAAGAACAGTTGTATGCCTTAAGATTTCACTGTGAAGAGACATGAATGAGAGGTACACAAAGGCATTTTGAATTGATCCCGATCATTGGGAAATCCAAGTCAATGAGTGGAAGAAATGTCCTCATCGACTTCTGCAACACATCAAATTTCATGAAAGGAATTGACTGCCTGAAGCACCATTAATGACCCCAAAAGACTGACATTGTGCAAACTGATAGGCTTTTAGAGAACAAAAGCATGTCCATGTTCTGGGGAGGGGGCTGCGGAACAGTTACCTTTATTCAGGAGCTTGAGAGATGGGCCACAGGTACAGTAGGCCAATGGATGTGCCCGAACAGACAGAGGGAGAGATACATACGTACAGTGGTTTACCACATTCACCCCTTGTTTTTCTTTTAAGAGTCCAGAGGGGTGAAGTGGTGATGATACAGTTACAAATTAAGTCTTTAAGGTGGTCTGGTTTATCGTTGTGACTGTAGTAATACTGGCTGCAGTTGCAGAACAGGGGTGGGGTCCTGAGCAGTCTGGGGCACCTGTGTGCAATCACTGACATTGGCCTGGTAGGTATGCGGCAAGAGTCTGGCATGTCTTCTCTTGGGGGTGAGGTAATGTACCATAGCCCTAGTGCATCATGGGAGATTAGGTAGGTATGGACTGATCAGTGAAGGACTCCAGGGCCCCTGAGGGAGCCAAATCCCTAACGGAGACAGTTTCCTCATGCTTATCAGGGTACACCACATAGGAAAATTGGGAGTCGACTTGGAGGTGGTGGACACTTTTGACCCAGAGAGTCGGACTTATGGCTCCTCACATCCTTTTGGAGTAGCCCTGGGGATACCAGCCACACTGGCAGCGTATTCCCTGTCTCAGATTTCCTGGGGAAGGAAAACATACATTCATGCGGTGTGGCATTCGTGGCAGTACATAGGAGAGACCTGATGGAGTGGAGTCCCTCTGGGAGGACCTCTTGCCAGCAGGAGACTGGAAGGACACGACCGTAGGGCTGGGAGGTCAGCCTTCCAGACCATTGCTTTCTCCGTTTCCACCTGCCCATTCCCCTGAGGGTTGTTGTTTGGTGTTCTGCTTGTTGCAGGTACTGGTGCAACTTGTTGTTCATGAAAGAAGACTCCCGGTCGCTATGAGTATAGCTGGGGAAGCCTAATGGAGTGAAGAGACTGCGCAGAGCCTTGATGACTGTGGCAGCTGTCATGTCAGAGCAGGCAATGGCAAACGGAAAATGGGAGTACTCATCAATAAATTGAGGAAATACACATTGCGGTCCATGGAGAGCAGGGGTCTTTTGAAGTCGACACTCAGGCGTTCAAAGGGGTAGGTAGCCTTTATCAACTGCGCTCTGTCTGGCTGGTAGAAGTGTGGTTTGCGCACTGCACAGACCTGGCAGTTTTTGGTCATTGACCTGATCTCTTCATTTGAATACAGCAGATTGCATGCTTTGATGAAATGGAAGAACCTGGTAACTCTGGGTGGCAGAGATCAATGTGAAGGGCTCGTAAGCGGTCATTCTGTTCACCGGCATATGTCCCGCTAGATAGGGCATCAGAAGACTCATTGAGTTTACCAGGCTGGCACAGGATATTGTAATTGTGGGTGGACAGTTCTATTCCCCACCTCAATATCTTTTCATTCTTAATTTTACACCACTGCTGATTATTGAACATGAAAGCAACAGCCCATTGGTCAGTTAGCAGGGTGATTCGTTTTCCGACCAGATAGCATCTCCAGTGCTGTACTGCCTCAACAATGGCTTGGGCCTCCTTCTCGACAGAGGAGTGTCAAATTTCGAGGCCCTGGAGGGTATAGGAAAAGAAAGCAACTGGTCTGTCTGCCTGATTAAGGGTAGCAGCTAGAGCAAAGTCTGATGTATTATTTTCCAACTGGAACGGGATAGGTTCATCCACCTTGTGCTTTGTGGCCTTGGCAATATCTGCCTTGATATGGCTGAAGGTTGCACAGGCCTCTGGGGAAAAAAGAGGTGGATTTATCTGCAGAGTTGGAGATCCACTGGGCATAGTAAGAGAGAAAGCCAAGGAACCTGTCAAATACAGCCAGCAACCCAGTCACTTATTGCACACAACCTGCCGACTCCCCATGCTCAAAATTACCCCTCCACCGTTGTTTGCCAATCTCACCCTCAACTAAACCTGTCAGCACAAAAAGTAGACAGCCCAGTGCCGGGGACTGAGCCTTTATTTAGGCAGATGTTCAGTGGCTACTTAATAAGGGATCATTGAGACCAATACCAGCCTTGGAGTGGTAGTGAGGAATGGGGAGAAGAACAGGATGGTCATTAATAGGGTACTCACAACTAGGTGCATACCCACTCCCCTGCATATTTAATATGGTGGACCAAATCGCACAGTATTGGGTCTTCTCTACCATCGACCTGAAATCCACATATCATCAGCTCTCTATCCACCCAAAGGACCGCTAATATACTGAGCTCGAGGCAGTTGGCCGCCTCTACCACTTCCTGCGGGTCTCCTTCAGCGTCACTAACGGTGTCTCAGTCTTCCAGTGGGAGATGAACCGCATAGTAGATCAAAATTGAAGCACCATCAAAGACTCCAAATGATTGAAGTTGTGCAAACTGATAGGCTTTTATTAGCTAAAGAACAAAAACACGTCCATGCTACTCGACTGCACTGGGGAGGGGCTGTGGAACACTCACCTTTTTACAGGAGCCTGTGGGAGGGGTCACGGGTACAGTTGGCCAATGAGTGTCCAAACAGATATATATATATATATATATATATACACACATAGTGGTTTACCACACTCCCAATAGCTTGAAGAAATAATAATCTATCAGAACTATTCAAGAATGAAACACTCATTGTGCAAGTACAGTAATAGATGATGCAAATCTCAAATTAAAGTTACCAATCACATGAGACATCTATGCCAGAGGATAAAGCAGCCGCCAATCCACAGAATATTAACATTGACCCTGCAAATGATATTCAACCCTTCTGGCAAATATCAATAGACTTTGTAATTTAAACATAAATGAATATAATTCATATATTTATGTTGCCTCAAAGAGATTAAATTAACAACATTTATATAATCACTTGAGTACAGTAATGCGCCACATAACGTCCGTTGGGCAACGTCTGACCACATGTATGTCTGTTCATAAATCCCAATCGGAGAATGGAACGTAGCGGATGTATCTCTCGTAACTGAACTCGCTCAATTCGCTCAGTGATCCTCTCAGTCTCAGCCACGCTTTGTCGTTACTGCAAAATGTGTCTTGTCCCCTACACTGACAGAACTGCTGCCACAAGACCAAAGAACTCCGGGCATCCAGCCGAAGTGTTCCAGAAAATGAGCCCAAGTCGATTTCTCCAGGCGCCATGTTCCAGTACAAAATTATTGATGTCGAAAGCTGTGGCCTAGCAGGTGAAAATGTGCAGCAACAATTATTCCAAGGCAGGAATACCACAGCACCAAATATTGCTGTCATGGAATGGTTTAATTACCCTGCACCCATGCCACTTCCAATCACCTGTCATTAATATATAATATGGTGTTCGCACAATGTCCCAATTGCAAAACGTCCAAGTGCACAGAACATATCGTGGACGTTAAGCAATGCATGACTATATTCAATTGCAAAATGACAAAATAATTATGAAAGGAAAAACAGAGGCAAATATTCAATGATAATTAAAAGTATCTCATAAAAGAGAACATACTGTAGAACATAGAACATTACAGCACAGGTACAGGCCCTTCAGCCCACAATGTAATACTGACCAATAGCAACCCTAATCAACAAACTAAACATCCATGACCTTCTATTGTTTTGCATTGATGTGACAAAGTCTTTTAAATGTCCTTATTTTACAGCCTCTACTACCACCACCCTGGCAATGCATTCCAACTGCCCACAACTTTCTGGGAAAAAATGTTATAGTATGGATTGTGGAGGGTTATGTGACCTCTCTGGCAGGAATTTCATCAGATGCTACCTTATCTGCCAATCAAGAGTAAGTTCTGTCCACCTGTGAGGCTGATGCATGATTGGCTTTGGCAGCTGATACTGATTGGTCCACCAACTGCCAATCAATGGTTAGATCTGCTCACAGGTGAGGCTGATGCATGATGGATCCTTGCAGGTCACAAGGATGAGCCCTGCAATGAGAAACCCTAGCATTTCAGTTTCTCTCTCTCTCTCTCTCTCTCTCTCCCCATTGCTGAGTTCTATGCTGTAGGCAGCTCTGGAGGATCGACTGCAAAAGGCCCATCCCAGATCCTGAGGAGCAGGGACAGTGGAGATCAGGTTTATATGTACGCACTCATTTCTTGGATGTATCATGCCTGTAGGTGGTGAATAAATTAAAAGCTCGTTTCTTGGAAGACCATGCCTGTGTGCTGTGTTTGTTAGTCTATCAGTATGTGTCCTTTTTGTGAATTCCTCTGTGTATAAATATAGACCACTGTTTGTTCAAAAGTAAATCACAAAAAATCTGTAGACACTGTGGTTGAAGTAAAAGCACAAAATGCTGGAGAAGCTCAGGTCAAACACTGTCCTTTATGTAGCAAAAGCAAAGAAACATAACTGAAGTTTTGGGCTTGAGCACTTCATCAAGGCATAAGAGAATGCTGGCAGGCAGCCGAATGAAAGAGGAGGGGGGATGATAGATGGAGGGGATGATAGATGGAGGGGATGATAGATGGAGGGGATGATAGATGGAGGGGATGATAGATGGAGGGGATGATAGATGGAGGGGATGATAGATGGAGGGGATGATAGATGGAGGGGATGATAGATGGAGGGGATGATAGATGGAGGGGATGATAGATGGAGGGGATGATAGATGGAGGGGATGATAGATGGAGGGGATGATAGATGGAGGGGATGATAGATGGAGGGGATGATAGATGGAGGGGATGATAGATGGAGGGGATGATAGATGGAGGGGATGATAGATGGAGGGGATGATAGATGGAGGGGAGGGATGGCTGGGTGGGTTGAAGGACAGGAAAGGGGAGGGGAAAGAAAAGGTGAGCAGGTTTAGCAAAAGCAGTAAAGTCAATGTTCATGCCATCTGGCTGGAGAGTGCCCAGATGGAAATTGAGGTGCTGTTGTTCCAATCTGCGGGTGGTCTGGGTGGGATCGTACACAAGGCCATGGACAGACATGTGAGTGTGGGAGTAATACTTAGAATTGAAATGGTTGGCCACTGGGAGGTCACTGTGGCTGTGAATGGAGAAGAGGTGTTGGGTGAAGCGATGAGCTAAATCTGCGACCGGTCACTCTGATGTAGAAAATGCCACAAAGGGTGCATCGGATGCAGTAAATAAATCCTCCTATTGTACAAGTGAAGTGTTACTTCACTTGAAGGGCCTGTTTGGGCCCCGGACCATGGTGAGAGAGGAAGTGTGGATGCAGGAGGAGGTGCCAGGCCATGCAAAAGGTGGGGAGGGATGAGTGCATGAGGGAATCACGGAGGAAGCAGTCCCTATGGAAGGCCGAGAGGGGAGGAAAAGAAAAGTGCCTGGTGGTGGGATCCTGTAGAAAGTGCTGGAAATTCCAGTGGATAATGTATTAGATGCAGAGGTTGGTGCGGATGAGGGGGATTCTATGTTTGTTATGTCTGGGGATAGAGGGGGCCGGGCAGATGAGCAGAAAAATGGGGATGCTCATGAGGGCTGAGTTCATAGTGTTGAAGAGGAAACTACATTGTGGAAGAAGGCAGACATTTCAGAAGAACCCGAGTGGAAGGCCTCATCTTGAGAACAGATGTGACGAATGTGGAGTAATTGAAAGAAGGGGATGGAATCCTTGCAGGGGTCAGGGTGTGAAGAAATGTAGTCCAGGTAGTTGGAGGGTTTGTAGTATATGTCTCCCGAGATGGAGACAGAGAGATCCAGAAAAGGGAGAATGATATTTGAGATGGACTAGATGAGTTTGAGAACATTTGTCAAGTCTTGATTCTCTTTGAAACTGTTGAACCTATTCTGAACACAACATTTGCAGCTGTGAGTAGGGTTCAAGAAGTTTCGACTGGACCTTCATTCATAGGATGATTCGTATGTGGCTGCTAGAAGCGGTGATGGCAGCATTGAGTGGAGCTTGAACTTGTGGCCAATGAATGTGCCGACAGATCCAATAACTTGAAAGCTACTGAAGGACTGTCGAGAACACTAATCCCTACCACTGCTGAAAACAAAGACTCTGGGGGGAACTGTCCAGCTCTGCAGGTTTTGATATTCCTGTGTTGGGAAGGTAATAATAGCCAACTAATTTTGCCCCAGACCCGTAACAGCCACACATCTAGCAACCCTCGAATGTATTGTGGAGGTCATGTAGCCTCTCTGTCTGCAACCTGGTGGAATATGGATGGTGGAAGGTCATGTGACCTATCCGGCTGGAGCCTAGTGGGAAGTCACCTCACCAGCCAATCATGGGTTAGATCAGCCCACTTGTGAGGCTGATGCATGATTGGGCCTGGCAGATGATGTGTGATTGGTCCTTCAGTTGCCAATCAATGGTTAGATCTGTACACAGGTGAGGCTGATACACAATTCATTCTTGAAGGTCATATGTATGAATCCTGCATGAGAAATCCTAGCTCTCTCTCCTCTTTTCCAGTGAAAATTTGCAATTTTTAAAGACAGATATCCTTTAAAGCACTTCACTTACTTCCATAAAAAGTTCAGAGGAAGATTGGCTGACCCTATTTGCTCCACCTCCTTCGTAAAAGGATTGTCACTGAAAGCAGCTCCAAAGGGGAGGGCAGATTACGCCATCAGCCCACGATCAAAGAGCACTAATTTTAAAGAAGCATAATGGTCAAAAAAGGCAAGTAAATTGTGCAGAAGATCTGCCTGAGTCCTAAGACTGATTACACTGATCTCCACTAGCGCTTATACATGCTCTTCAGTCGACATTTTGTGTATAGGTCACTTTCCCTTCCCAGTGCATATGTTGCATGTGTTATGAACTAACAACCCTCTTAATTATTTTTGGGACTAACACAGGAACAGCAATGGAAAATTCACCAGACAATGATAAATGCAAAATAATTGGTTTTTTTTTTAAATCAAAATATTATTAACATATCTCTAACCTTACTTAACTCTAAACTTACATTATTCCATGGAGTGTGTCTTGTGTGTAATCCAAGTCCCACTCTAAAAAGTCAATCTTTAAAAGTTCAGCATCATTTTAATCTTGCTTGAAGGTCTTAAATTCTCAGTTGAGAAATAATTATAAGGTGCTTTTAAACATCATATCTTCAGGCCTTTTTATTCACAATAAGGATATTTTCTTCCACAATGAATTCACAAACCCAGACAAGGGGTTAAACGAAGTGGCTATTTTTTTCAACAATGAATTTACAATCCAGACAAGGGTTAAACAAATGTAGTTATTTTCATCCATGATGAATTTACAAATCAGACTAGGGTTAAACAGTGGCCACACAAAAATAGACCCAGTAGAAATCTGTCCTCTTTTCCAAAGAGACAGCAAAATGGTCTTCTTTATTTCAAAAGCCACTGATTCTATGTTCCCCTTTCCCCAGGAGTAACACATAACAACAGCACCAATTCTGGTAACTGTAACTCAACCCTGTCTTTCACAAGGTTTCAACCCCTGTGTCATAGGGGTCTTGACTTCCACACTCTCCAAACTTAAATCTTTCAAAACTTAACTCAAAGACAGAATTCGGTAGTATAGTTCTCCAAATCATTTAACTGTTAAATCATCACCGTCCCAATTCTTGGAAACCACATGACCATTAGTTTTATTTCAACCAAAATTCTGTTCCTTTTTCAAATCCTTTCCATATCTATAACTACCTCTGACCTCATCCCTGTTCAAGAGGCTTAAGTGGCTTTGATTAAAAACAGATGGCTCCCTCAGCTGTTCTTGTCAAGTAATCAAGACCAACTTCAAATCCATCAGTCTGTTCTTCCCAGACATGTTGACCCTGAGAATGAAAATTCTTCTCTGAAATCAATGGTTCTCTATAAGTGTGCTATGACCTGTGTGTGACCATGTACTAACCCACAGTTAACTTACTAAGAATGCAAATACAATACTTAACTCTTTTTTATTTAAAGGCATTTTTATAAAAGAAATATAGTTTAACATTAAATTAAAAGTTAACACAAATCCATTACACAAGTCACAGTGGAGGGCATCACTACTACACTTCTCATCCCACCTCCTTCAGCTTACGAAGCCAGCTCATGAATCACCCCTGCATAAAAGCACCTCGTGATCTGCATTTTTGGTCATCAACATAAAAGGCAAATTCACTTTTTTAAAAAAACTTGAGCAAGTGATTACACACCTTTTGTATGTAAAAACCCATTTAGTTTGCTGCTTCCTTCAAACAATTCCTGATGTCCAGGCTGCAGGCAACTCCAGATGGCCAATTGCAACAGGTACATTCAAAGTCCTGAGGAATGGTAGATGCTAAAAAACAGGTTTACATGTATGTACTCACTAGTTGTGACTATTGCTGAGTTCCATGCTTCAGGCATCTCTGGAGGGCCAATTGCAATGGGCCCATCCCAGATCCTGAGTAGTAGGAACATTGGAAACCAGGTTTATATGTATGGACTTATTTCTCAGTGTACTGTGCCTGTGGGTACTGTGTACTGAACAAGTTAAACCTTCGTTTCTTGGTTTACTATGCCTGTGGGCTGTGTGCATTAATCTGTCAATGTGTGCCATTTTTGTGAATCCCCTGTATGCAAATAAAGACAACAGTTTGGTCATAACACTTGCCCAGCCTTGATTCTCTATGAACCCATAAAAGTTATTTTGAACACAACTGATGTCTCCCATAAACTTTTCTCCTCTCACCTTGTACAGATGTCCTCTTTGGTACTTTTGCTCAGAAAAAGGTGTTTGCTGTCCATCCTATTTATGCCTCTCATAATCTTTTAGACTTCTATTAAGTCATCTTTTATCCTTCTCCGCCCCAAAGAGAAATGCCCAAGATCTGTTCACCTTGTCTCATCAGACGTTCTCCAATTCAGGCAACATCCTGGTAAATCTCCTTTGCACCCTCTTCATAACTCAACATTGTGACAGAATATAGATAACTTTTTGGGAGATAAATTGGGGCAAGGTTTGTTAGTGTAGGTCACATACAAACACTTTAAAACAGATCTTATTTGAAATACTGGAGCTCTGCTAATGCTAGACATGTCAGGGCCTCAGAGCCTTTGAAAAGCTTTGGAGGGTGCCCAAGAGACTTCACTAATGGATTGTTGTTTACAAAAAAATCAACAGGACAAAGAGCTTGTCGGAGTCGCATATTGTCTGGAAGGGAACTTGCTGTTCTAAGAGGGTCATGTGGTTTTACAAGCAGAGAGAGTAAAACAGGCTGTGTGTGTGTGTGAGAGAGAGAGAGAGAGAGAGAGAGAAAGATCAATTCTATTGTGATACAGTCAGCAGCAGTAGCTGGGACTGGAACACGACAAGCTGGCAAGCTTGTGAAAAACCCCATTTGTAAGACGGGTTATGAGTTCTTAGTTCAGCCTGGTCAAAACCCCTTGTGGTTCATGAAAGAGTAGAGGACTGGCTGTCTAATGTTTCACTTAAAATAAGAGAAACAAGAAAGAACTCTGTGGTGACCTGAAAGAAAGGTTTTCATCTGGAGAACCCTGATGAGCAAGTTTCTTCGGCAAGACACTGAAGTGGCTTATTAAAAAGGAATCTCTCTCTGAAAACTGACAAGAACCTTCCTGAGTTGTAACCATTTACCTTTCAAGCACCAAAGCCAGGTGAACTTTATAAATGTTAAATTTTGTGCACAGTATAAGAATTTCCTGCAACCAGTGAACTTGGAGGAAAGAGAAGCGAGATTGGACTGTGAACCAAAGAACTTTTCACATTACATACATGTGCACTTAGAATTAGAAGACGATTAAGTTAGGTTAGTTAAGTCAATCGTGATAAGTTGAAGTGTGATTCTGTTTTCATGTTTAAAGATAATTAAAAGCAACTTTTATTTAAGTAACTATTTGTCTTGGTGAATATCTATTGCTGCTGGGTTTTGGGGTCCTCTGGCTCGTGACAACATCCCTCCTGTAATGAGGAGATCAGAACAGAACACAATATTCTAAGTCTAACCAGAGTTTCATGGACCCGCAACATTACCTCATGAACTTCAAAATGTTCATTCATTCTGACCAAACTGTAATTTTGCTTCATTGATAAATTATATTCCTTTTCTTGTGAGCCAGATAATTGGGGTTAATTATTCTCTTGTCAGTTTCAATCTACTAATCAATGGACTGTTGGGTGGTCACATCATTAATCTGTGAACTAACATAGCAAGTTTGTCAGCGGCCATGTGACAACAGAGGGAATCCAGACAGGGCTTTTTTCACATATTATTTTTCCTCTCACTTGCTTTACAGCATCACATGGGTTGAAAGTCTTTCAGAACTCTATAACATGTTTTGGTAGTACACTAAAATGCTGGAGGAACTCAGCCGGTCTTTTCAGCGTCCAAAAAAGCAAAGACACATTGCTGATGTTTCGGGTCTGAGACCTTCTTCAAGGAGTAAGAGTAATGAGCCAGAAGCAGGAAGTCTCAGAACTCCTCCAGCATTTCTGTGTTTTTACTAATATTTACAGCATCTGCAGCTGTCCGTGTTTCCTTCGGTAGAATACACTCAGAAAAGTGGAAATTTTTCAGAATGGTGGCTAACTTGCTCGAAGACAAACAATTGTGTACTATAAATGGTTCTGCAGGTGTCCTGGAGCCTCAACTGGCTACTGTTTATTAAGGTGTGCTGTGGGGAGAAGGCAGATGAGGTTACCACTGACAACTTTGTGTAAATGTGGTGGGGAAATGGAAATGTTGCTCTTACAGGAACATATGTGTATAGTGATTCTGGTTTTTGTGACCTTATTCCACAACTTGAAAGCTGCTACTTGTTCCAGAAGGAATGGGTTCTCACACAGCAGGGCCTGTGTAAAGCTATGCACAGAGAAACCAGACATGTACCAGGTGGGGATTTTCCTTGCCATCTGCAGAAAACTGTACTTCCAGGCATCCTTCATAAAAGTACTGCTCATTTCTGACCAATGTTTTCCCAATTGCTGTTGTATTATAAAAAGAACATCTGTTTCCCTGTTTGCATAGAAAGTTCAAAAAAATGTACAAAAAGGAATAAAAAGCTTAGTTATATGATAAGCATTTGCTTTTAGGAGGAAGGAAGATGATGAGCGAATGGAATAATAAGAGATTGCTGAAAAAACTCGGCAGATGAGATAGTGTTTATGGAACGAGAACAAAAGCTCATTACCTCACGTGATGGACAAGATTGTGAAAGGCATAGATAAGGTGGACAGCTAGTGGTTTTTTTTTCCCCAGGGCAGGAGTAGCAAACAACAGAGGACATGTGTACAAAGGGAAGGGAGGAAAATTTAAGGGAGACATCAGGGATTTTTTTTTTTTTTTTTTTTTTTTTTTTACACACAAGAGTTGTGGGTGTCTGGAATACATTGTTGTGTATGGTTGTGAAGGCTGTAACATTAGGGGCATTTAAGAGATTCTTAGACAGACATTTTCTTAGGTGACCTGTGTATCCACCCCTCCGTTTCCATGATGTCCATGGATGAAAGAAAAATAGATGGTTATATTCTTCTTTCTTTGGCTTGGCTTCGTGGATGAAGATTTATGGAGGGGTAATGTCCACGTCAGCTGCAGGCTCGTTTGTGGCTGACAAGTCTAATGCAGGACAGGCAGACATGGTTGTAGCAGTTGCAAGGGAAAATTGGTTGGTTGGGGTTGGGTGTTGGGTTTTTCCTGCTTTGTCTTTTGTCAGTGAGGTGGGCTCTGCTGTCTTCTTCAAAGGAGGTTGCTGCCCGCCGAACTGTGAGGCGCCAAGATGCACGGTTTGAGGCGATATCAGCCCATTGGCGGTGGTCAATGTGGCAGGCACCAAGAGCTTTCTTTAGGCAGTCCTTGTACCTCTTCTTTGGTGCACCTCTGTCTCGGTGGCCAGTGGAGAGCTCGCCATATAACACGATCTTGGGAAGGCGATGGTCCTCCATTCTGGAGACGTGACCGACCCAGCGTAGTTTGATCTTCAGCAGCGTGGATTCAATGCTGTCGGCCTCTGCCATCTCGAGTACTTCGATGTTGGTAATTAAGTCGCTCCAATGAATGTTGAGGATGGAGCGGAGACAATATATATATATATATATTATATATATATATATATATATATATATATATATACACACACACACACAATTTTTACAAAATTTAGACATACAGAAGAGTAACAGGCCATTTTGGCCCATGAGTATGTGCCACCCAATTAACCTATACCCCCAATACATTTGGAATGGTGGGAGGAAATCAGAGCCCCTGGAGAAAACCCACACTGTCATGGGGAGACTGGCTAAAGATTGGCTGAAGGGGTATCAGGTATCGGAATTGGGATGCGAGAAGATGCAGAGGGCACTGAAGGGTTCCTGATTGTGTTAGACCTGAAGATCTGCTCGCTGATGGTTTTGACTGGAATCTGAGTGGCTGCAGGGGATGCAGGAATGCTGGAGGTGAATCCATGGACACTCAGTGACTCTGGGGGGACTTTCTTTTGCTTTTCTTTCTCTGACTGTTAGAGGCACTTCAGGCAATTTCTGCCAATGGTGAATCTGTCTGCCTTACAGCAGACAAAAACAAATTTTGTGTAATATTGCACTATTTTTAATTACATGACAACAAATTAAATCTTGAATCTTGAGATAGAGTTGATGCTTGGGGGGTGTGGGGGGGAAGAGAGAGAGAGAGAGAGAGAGAGAGAGAGAAAAGCCTGATGTTCTGAAGAGCATTTTAACCATCTTCTGTAATTATATTCAGTCTTGGGCAGAGGAGCTCACACACTATATTATGAAGCATCTAGTGAGGATAATTTCATTTACATACCTGCATAAGGTGGACATGGGGAAAATGTAAAAGCCGCTTAAGAAAGTAGAGGTGGTGGAAATCTTCCTTAACCATCACATCAATCTGGTTGGTCTAAGGAAGGTTACTGGAAAGCTTTACTTCTGTGAACTTGCACCTACCTATTGTTTCCACTTTAGCACCATTGATGTGGACAGTGGAGTGAATTCTCAAACCTCCCCCACTACACCTGCACTGAAGTTTAAGAGCAGTGTCTTTGTCCAACTGATGTCCAGAGATGTGCACCATGCTACTAGATTCTTAATCTCCTTTCTATGTACCTTCTCGTCAATATTTAACATTTGGCCTACCATTATGTTGTCGTCAGTGAATTGGAATGCAATTTGGCTTCACAGTCATGAGTGTAGAGGGAATATAATAGAGAGCTGAGTACAAATCCTTCTGTTGAGTGCTATTGTGGAGGAAATGTTGTGACCAACCTTGACCGATTATGGTCTGTAGGAAGGAAGTCAAGAATCCCATTACCTAGGGGAGAGGAACACTGAGGCATGTTTCAAAGTTTGAGGATGATGTCGCTATTTAAGGCAGCACTGTAGTCTATGAACAGTAGTCTTACAGAGGTGCCCTTGGTGTGCAGATGTTCCAGGGTGGAGTGGAGAGCAAGGGAGGTAGCATCTGCCGTGGACCTGTTTAGACAGTCAGCAAATTGAAGTTGTCATGGCTGACTTGGAGGCTGGAGTTGATGTGAGCCTTGTCCAGCTTCTCAAAGCACTTCATGTTGGTGGATGTCAGATTCACAAGTTGACAATCATTTTGGCCTGTTACTGTGATTTTCATTGGTACTGTATGATGGTGACTTTCTTGAAACAGGTGGGAACTACAGCCTGTTGAGGAATTAAAGCTATCTGTGAATACACCCGTCAGTATCTGTGCATACTCTCAAGACATCCACGGACTCCGTCTGGGCCAAACACTTTCTGCAGTTTTGACTTTCTGGAAGTAGATCTGACATGTCAGTCCTGAGCCTTTCTTCAGAAAACTGGAAGAGAAGGTGAGGCCTGAAACATCAACAACCCTTTAGCTTCCCATGGATGCTGCATGCCCTGCTGAGTTTCTCCAGCAATTTTGTGTACTGCACTTGAGAAAAGACTCAGAGAGTGAAACAGCTAAGTTACAAAATAAAATTATATTGCTGAAAGACCACATTACAGATGCTGCAGAAACTTCATGAATTTTGCTAATTTGTTTGTTCTGTATTACCATTTAGTAATGATTTCTAACATCTTGTGTGTTTTTATACACGTGTTTGTGTGCTTGTTGTTACCGTCCCAGAGGACCCCAAAACCCAGCAGCAATAGAAATTGACTAAGACAAATGGTTCCTTAAACAATTCATTTTAAATTTTCTTCAATCATAAAAACAGGATCAAACTTTAACTTATTACTATTAACTTAACCCCCTTCTACTTCTAAGCGCACGTCTACATCATGTGCTTAAGTTCAGGAAAGTTTTTTGATTCACAGTCTAATCTCATTTCTCACTCCTCCAAGTTCACCAGTATCAGACAATTCTTATACTGTGCACAGAATTTAACATTTATGTATTTTCACCAGGCTCTGGTGTAAACGGTTAATGATTACTGCTCAGGAAGATTTTTGTTGGTTATCAGAGAGAGATTCGTTGCTCGTTGGACACACACAAACTGATTTACTTCCATCAGTCACTTCAGTGTCTTGCTGAAGAAACTTGCCCCATTGAGGTTTTCCAAATGATGACCTCTTCTTCTGTAGGTCACCACAGAGTTCCTTTTTGTTTCCCTTATTTCAAGTGAAACACTCTATCCAGCTATTTCCTCTTATATGGACCACAAGGGTTTTTAAACAAGCTGCCAGCTTGTCATGCTGCAGAAACCAGTTTTCTCTCTCTCAGAGAAAGTCTGTTTAGCCTCCTCTCTTTCTCTCACTGCTTGCAAAACCACATGACCTTCTTAGAACAATAAACTGCACTCAGACTGAGGCACCAGGCCCAATCTTCTAAGTTGCTTTCCAAAACAAAGAATCCAATACTCCACAGCAATTAACACCTACTTGTGTTGTCCTTTTAGGCATTCTTCAAAATTTTTGCAAAGGCACTCGGAGCCTGGACTGTCTGGCTTGAACAGAGCTCTGGCATTTCAAATGAGATCTGTTTTGTGACCTAGACTCCTCCCATAATCAATCTCCTCCAAAAACATATCTATACACAATATAAAATATGATATAATCCATCACAGCGTGCAGAGGTGTATGCATCAGCACATGCTTGTTTTGTGAATATACTAACTCGTGAACTTTCATTTATTGCAATAATATCTGCAATTTTATAACATGGAAAGTATTTTACAGCAGGTGTGGGGAATGTAAATGGTCCAAAGCAAAAATCATTATATATTCCTCAGGGAAACATAGCTTTTCCTTTTAAAATTATGGGAACAATTCTGTGATTGAATGTTCTTCCCTTTATTAACCATTGAACCTACTTTCATTATTTAAGGTAATCAAAATGCTTAAAATATGAAATGAGCACTCACACCAACCTATTTCTTCGTGTGTTGTAATACCAAACTGATGTGATAATGATAATGATAATTTACTTTTTTGTGAAATTATATAAACACAACGTGGAAAATAAAACTAAATAGCAACAACACTGCAGTTTATCTAAACAATTATCAAACCATATAAGAATTTAAATAGTGAATTCAGTGTTTTTGCAATCCAAAATGAATGGTACTGATAACACTGGACAACCATTTTTCCCCCAAAAAGGTTTGCTTCCTGAAATAAAAATTAGGGTCTATGTTAGATCCCAATTATTTCAAGCTGAACACAAAGGTAATTTCAGATTTTTGTATCATGTAGGAAGTTAGAGAAACATTAACTTTTATCGAATTTGGCATGTTTAATTGTATAATGATGCAGGCACTTTGTGTTAGTTAAACTGATCTAAAAATGTTTTGCCGCTGATATTCATTTGTACTCGGCATGTAATGTCTCTTATGTCAATATTCAGCTGGCATTGATGGATTCCAATTATGCTGATACTGCTTTTCCATGGTCACAATGTCCTGGTGAAACCTTTCACCATGTTTGTCACCAAGATCAGCAGGGAGAAGGTCCAAGTGTGAATGAAGAAAATGAATTTTCAATTACACATTGGACTTTTGGTTTTTGTATGCTTGCAGTACACTTAAAATATGACAGGAAATCACAAAAATAAGTTATACCTAAAAAATGTAATAGAAACATTTTATGATTATTTTCATGTTCAGCAACCCAAAATCCATAAAATACACCCAAAAGTGTTCAGGAAGAAAGATCCTCATTGATCAGTGTAATGAGGGAAAGCTAGAGTGGCTCTCTCAGAATATGCCTGAGCGTTCCTGCCCAATCTAAGATGGATAATCACATCTTAACTTCTGTTGTGGTCTTAGACTCAAAATCAAATTATGTAACTCCTGTATATCATTCAATTTCTTTCTGTGCATTAAAACAGACAAGTTCTTCTCTGAACTGTGGCTCAATGGTTTTCCTCCCTGTCGAGAATGAACCACATCGTGCAACTTACATGTTCTTTTGTTCATGCTCTCACTGTTTTAGTTCCCTTGTTATCCAATCAATGGGATAATTCCATTTACATTTTATCCCCTTTGAAAAACCAGGCCTCACTCTTTCAGAGATATTCTTTTTAAACTTTGTCCACCGTAAGGAAGACAGAGATTCGTCACTTTGTCCAGTACCCTCCACAGAATTGAGTGCTCAGCGAGGAACAAACTCATGAACCCTGGTTTACAAGGCCAATGCTCTAACCACTGAGCTGGGGATATTCCTTTTTCCCCTTTTCTATCATTGTGGAGCGTGATTAAAAGCTCTCATGACTGGAGGGAGAACATATGTTTTTATCCGCTTATAACTGAGGGTCGGGTTTTACAGTGGTCTTTCAAAGGGGCTCAGGGTTTAGATGGGAAACCAGGGTTAAATATAGGTAGATGTGGGTAGAGCTAGCCATCAGTATAACACCCCACCAGTGAATCTTAATTCACTGAACACTGACCATCTTCTCTAACTTGGTTTCTCTCTATTTCAGCTCAATCTGAAATATTAACTCAGTGTCTCTTTCACCTGATGTTGCTTCTGGTTCTGATACTATCAGGTTTTATTTCAGATCGATAGCTCCTGCATTTTAATTTTTTTTAAAAACAACTATAACCATTTTAGTCTTGTACACTATTTTTTTCAAACAGGCTATTACCCAGTAATAAACATGGATTGCTGAGATTTCAGTCCATACCTGTGGCCCTTCTGGTCATTTATCAACTGAAATTTTGGTTCTGGTTTAGACTTGATATGCAATACCCAGAAAATGATGCATTGGCAATCATACAGCATGAGTCAGCTTGCATTCCCAGCTGGATGCCAGGTTGTATCCTTTGTTGTATTCAAGCAACAGGGAACGATACATAGAAAATATCCATGCATTGAACGGAAAGGTGTGGGGCAATGCAAATGCCTCCCACCAACCTGGAATGAGTCAAATGAACAGAAATGAATGGATATGGTCACTGTGAATGTGGTGCAGACCCTATTGTGATGTTGCAGTTCCAACTGCAGCAGGTGGCAAGTTGGAATAAAGATGCCTTTATTTGAAGGACAAATACTTCCAGCTCAATTTCTCAGAAGCCCTTTTTGCACTGGCATCCCAGTTCATTGGCTGTGCAGTGTCCCGTGATAGGAAGCCGTATGTGCAGTTTCAACTCAGCCACCTTTAACCGGGATACTGACTGCTTTTCCATTGAACACAACTCATCTTCGGGGAATCAGAGAGTCTACTTTCAAATAGAATGGAAGGAAGTTGTCCTTTTTCCACTGGTTTAATCGGCACGCCGGCATCAGCTGATGCCGGGGATATGAGCAGGGGTCGACACCGTCAATCCCCTGTGTGATTTGATGTCCTTTAATGTCAGCATGCTGATTGTTTTCCTTTTACACTGGGCCCTTAACCAGTTCATTCTCCATCAATTCCTGGGACAAGGTGCCAGTGGAAAAAGGGGCAAGAGATTGAGGAGGGAAAATTAATCCATGAATACCTTGGCTGGACATGTCCTCCCGTTGAGAACCCTTCTCAATCACCCTCTCCTCCATGAGCTTATTGGGTGTCCTGCTCTGTGTGGCCTACTCATTCTTCCACATCTGCCATATTTAAAGAAGAATGTCTACTAATTCTCATGTGTCTGCAAGCAACTGGTTTGTGTTGAAGTCACGAAGTCAAGATAATAACCTTTTCTATTGCAACAGTCTCTACAAACTTTGGAAGCAATAAGAAATGGTCAAAAGTACTAAATAGCTGTACAAAAATTGAGGTGTGTAGGCATCTTTAGCAGAAGGAGATCATTCTGGAATTTTTTTACTCCAGAGGGCTGTGGAGGCTAGGTCATTGGATGCACTTAGAGTCAGGAGATTTATTTTTGGCAAAGATCACAGAATTGAGGGCTGTGAGGATTTGCCACAGAAGAGGTAATGATGCCCGGAGCAGGTCAGTTTTGATCATATTGAATGGTCAGGCAGGTTTAAGAGGCAGAATGGCCTGAAACTATGTCTATTTTCTCATCTTCTCATGTTCATCTTTTGAAGACAGTTCTTAGGTTCCCTCAGCACTTCCTTTCTCTGCCTAGTGGTGGTCCATTCACCAGAATGCTTATATCACCTTAACAGACCTGTGGTAACTGGTGCTGCACTCAGTGTTAGACAATGAGAGAACTGTGGACATCATTACTGCACTCTGCCATTACACCGTGAAAGAACAGTGCCCATGCTCTATGTCCTTTACCAACTGGATTCCAAGAGTACAATAAACTCAAAGTTTATAGCATAACAGACATGTGCCTTTCTGGACTGTGCCCCAAAGTCATAGTGACAGTTGTACTGCATCTCACTTGTTCATTGAAAAACCATTGCCCGATTTCTGTTCCTTAAAATTATACCATGACAGACCTATGCTCCTGTAACTGTCTCTAGTCTTATACAGTGATTGCTAAGTTCTTGATCAGCCAGGTCATCAAAGGTTATGGGGAGAAGGCCAGGTAGTGGGGCTGTGGAGAAATGGATCTGCTCATTATTAGATGACTGGACAGACACCATAGGCTGAATAGCCTATTTCTGTCCCTATGCCTTATGATGTTAAGGAATTATACATTCAAACAAGTGGAGATATTTTATAATGATCTAACCATGCAAATGTCAGAAAAGCTTTGTGGAGTTAGGAGGTGAATCTCATCAAGCACAATACTCAGCTAAGATCTGCTCTTTTTAACCACAGCATGTTAGATTTCTTAAAGTGATGGTAGAGGACTTATTAATTGCGATACTGCTGAATATATAGTTTCGATGTTGGAGCATTGGTCTTGATGAATAATTTCACATGAATAGGGCCCTTCTTTAAATCTTGCTTCAAAAATCATGTGCCTTGGAGGTCTGGCCTTCGCATTCTGCCCTCGTACTCTTGGTTGTATTGGGCCCCTAACAGGCCCACTACCCCTATTAAACTCCGCCTTTATCTTCATATTGAGAAAAAGATGAGTTGTGGTTTCCTCTTCTACCAGTTTGCAACTGATCACTGCAGGATGGCCCCCCCCTTCCAGACTAATCCCCCAGTGAACTTGGATTGCTTAAAGTATCATTGGTGTGAGGGGGTGAGTTAGAGATAGAAGGTGGGGAAAGGGTATGGTTCTGGATTCTTCTCACTCTAAGATCCAGTTACCTGTTCATCATGAAGAGGATGTTTTGATATGGTGAACATGACTACGGATGCCTGCAATTTTATAGTGTTCACATATCAATTTTTTAAAATTTGGCATAAAGTGGAATTCTGCCATCATGATTCAAGATCCAAATACTGGAGAAATTGGTCCCTGTAATGCTAACATAAGTTGATGTTGCTCACTTGAACTTCCAGGCCACTATTTTTTTAACCAAGCAATACAAAGCAAGTCAGACAAGAAATTTGGATTTGCAATATGATGGTTATGTGTTATCCTTTTAAAGATGCACAATTTTTTTGTTTGGAAAGATTAAATGGATCTCGAACAGATTAGAAATAGAATGAGTGAAAAAGCTTGTCAAAGCTGAATTCTCTGATCTCTATCAAGGGTACAAAAGAATAGTGTTTTTACTTCTTACTTTTCTATTTCCAAAATAGGTCAACCCTATTTCTTCTCTACTTTTTGGACTCTCTGGCCAACCACAGTGATTCATGATAAGAAAATTGACACAAATAAATGGAAAGTTGAGATAAAGGGTCTGTTAAATCCTTTGTGCCAGAAATCAAATTTCGTATGGAGGGCCAGAGTTTGCACGCCCTACATTAAAGAAATTAAATGTACAACTTGGTAACAGGCCCTTCTGGCCTATGAGCATTTGCTGCCCAATTATGCTCAAATTAACCCCATACGTTTTGAAGGGTGGGAGGAAACCAGAGCACCCAGGGAAAACCCACAGAGGTGCAGAGAGAATGTACAAACTCCTTACAGACAGCACCGAAAATGAACTTGGGTATCTGGTGCAGTAATAGCATTGTGCTGACCGCTACAGTAACCATGGGGCCCTTAATACATGCCTATATTTATAGTTATTCTTATGGAGATGCTTTCCAAATCACTTCATTTTTTTTTTTTTTTTTTTTTTTAGAAATTTTCCATCATTACCTGCATTTAATGCGTGCCTCCATCATTCTTCTCCTCCACCAACACAAATGAAAAATGTATGTATTCTTTTCACAAAAGCAGAAAAAAACATTCCTGGAATCTGAAGCCAAGCACACTTTGTCGGAGGAATTCAATGGGTCAAGCAGTGGGAGAAAAAGAATGGTCAAAGTTTTGGGCCGGAACCGTTCATTGTGACATTTCCAAACTTTGACCTTTTTCCCCCCCTACTGATGCTGTTTGACCCATTAGCTTCCTCCAGCAGATTGTGCTGAACTAACGAAAGTTGGAGCAACGCATCAGTTTGACAATTGGATCATTCTTTCTCCCCCCCCCCCCCCACCACTATAATGGTATACCATTAATCTTAGGTTCATTCTACACAGAACACATATCCATATCAAATAGCCTTGAATGTAGAAGTTATTTATCAGTGTGCCAAACAAGGCACATTCTGTAATTTAGGTTTAAAACTGTTCCACTGTAGAAGACCAATGCCAAATTTCCTTGTTAACTTAATCTCTCTTCCTGAAACATTTACAGTGTATCCAGTTTTTAATAGGTCAAGTCCAAAATCCTTTAATTTTTTTAATTCAAACAGTAGCAAATTAATTTTGCAAAACCTGTCAATTTATGTTAAAAGAATTCCACAGATTAATTGTTTCCTTTCTTGTATAGTGGGGTTATTTCACATTTGTTCCCTCTGAAATAACTCTGTTATATTTTAAAATGTTGGTTATGTATCTTTACCTTTCCTATAAAGTAAGGATTGTGACCCGACTTTCTCTCACATTGTGTTTATTAATTACATTTTCACTTGCTGTAGACTAAACTTCCCAAAGTAAATTTAAGTAAATAAACAAATTCAGCATTTGTTAAACATATATTTTAAACTCTATATTTTCTCTACACTATATCTAGTCAAATGTCATCAATTTGATGCATGTATTTTTATGAACCTTTATTTTACGCAAAGATGTATGAAACAATTAATTATTTTTGTATTATGCAAGAATATTGAGAAGGATCTTAATTCTATTTGACCATATTTTTCCAAACTAACAGTTTCCAAGGTAACCATGACAGAAATCATATCTCGTAGTGAGCCTGATACTGATGTAAGGTCTAGCCCACTGCTATATCTGCTGAAAGTTTGAAGCTAGTTTGGGATAGCATTGATGCAGATGAATGGCTTATTTTATTTTGTTTATTTGAGGTGTTTAAGATTGGAAAAATTGGAACTAATTCATGGAAAATATTAGTCATTGTAAATGAGCTCTTCTCAACCACTGTAAAAGTATAATGAAATTGCAAGGAAACTTCTTCAGGATTGAGATGATCAAGTATGAGATAACTCAAACTTGCTCTCTTTGGCCTGAGTTTTTACTTTGCTCTTACAAATTTAAAAATGTTAAGGAAATAATCATTTTCAAAGCAAGTAAGTACACACCCACTAAAATTACCAGAAATGGAAAAAAATGGGAAAGAAGATTTGGAAGGCAACCAGGATCAAAACTGTAAAGACTGATGTTCTTGCTTGGCATTTCAAAAGGAAATAGGTAACAAGAAGTTGAAATAAACTGTTCCACAGAAACGTTCAGCAGTCTTGCAATATTCATGTCAGGCATTGTTCAGCAAATTCCTTCTATTCCCACCACAAATAAATAACTGAATGCTGGAACCTCACTATTGTATCTAACTCTATATTTTAACTTCTATTCAGGGAAACTGCTCAATGGGGTTACTGGCTATAAAGTGTTTATTGTGAAGAAGCTTCATTTGATGGAATTATTTGATCAGACATGATGGAACTAGTTCTCATAAATCAAAATTATGTTCCCCCCCCCACCAAAAAGTTTTGGATGCAATTACGAAAAGAAAATCAGAAATCTGTGAAGTCAGTGCCCTAAAAATTGTGGAAGCAAACAACTTGATAAGAAACAGTGACTGCCTCTGCATTCCACTAAAATTCATTCAGTTTTCAGCATATGCTTCGGGTATTGTCTTCTGACAAAAAAAAACCCTGATTTCCTGCTTTTTAAAGTAACCACTTTAAGGAATGACATTGAAATCTGTTTTCTGAAAGTGAATGAAAGCCTGACTAAATTTAGTTTTATCTACATTGCAAAGATGACCACATTTAACTAAATTGTATCTTAATGCAAAGTGATTAAATCTGAAAAGAGTTGTTTTCTGAACAGGCTGTTCTGTGAAGAATAAATATTTGAGATTATGGAATAGATTTTCCCTGGAACAGAAATGTGGCAGCTGCTGGATATTGTAGTAATTACAGCCATGCAACGATATGGACAAAATCCTTGGCTGTTCTTGATGCCTGGGTCTTGTGTTCATTCTATTAGCAATTGCCCAGGTGCCAAGAGTTTATCATTAGCCATAGGATCTTAGATCAAAAGCCATGCTGAAGACACACAAACGTGAGGCTCTAAATTATCGGTTGAGTTCAGGTGGAATATATTTTTGGTACCAGATTCCCAGCCATATGACTGAGAACACTTGTGGGTGTAATTATCTCAGATTTCAAAATTATTGTCAAAGTATATCCATGACACCACATACAACCCTGAGATTCTTTTTCTTGTGGGGCGAGGCAGAATTACTACTTATTGAAATTTCAAAAACAGTACTTAATGTACACATGCAAACAATTAAAGAACTGCAAGCAGAGAGAATTTTAAAAAGTGCACACAAAAGACCAGCTGAGTTCCTCTAGCATTTTGGTGTGTTTTTACTGCAATTTTGTGTTTCACTCCTTAAATGAGACCCTGATTGAGTCTGTTATTGAAGAGTCTGATGGTGGAGGGCTAACAGCTGTTTCTGAACCTGGTGGTGCAAGTCTCGTGGCACCTATACCTCTTTCCTGATCACAGCGACGAGAACAGAATGTGTGCTGGGTGGTGTGGATCCTTGATTGTTGCTGCTCACCAATGGCAGCGTTCCCTGTAGATGTTCTCCATAATGCTTTGTCTGTGATGACTTAGGCTGTAGCTACTACCTTTTGGAGGACTTTACACTCAGGATTATTGATGTCCCCATACCAGACCGTGATGCAGCTGGTCAGCCCACTTTCTACCCAATATCTGTAGAAATTTGCCAGGGTTTCTGGTATTATACCAAACCTCTGTGGAAGTAGAGGCACTGACAAATTTTCTTCACGATACCATTAGTATGTTGTGTCCAGGAAAGATCCATTGAAATAGTGACTCACAAGAACTTAAATTTCCTCACCCTCTCCACCTTTGAACCCTCCCAATGATCACTCAATCGTATACCTCTGGTTTTCCCTTCCTGATGTTAACAATCAGCTCCTTGGTATTGGGGACATTGAGTCCAAGGTTGTTGTTGGTGCACCGTTCAACCAAGTTTTCAATCTCCTTCCTATATGCTACTTGATTGCCTTTCTTTATAGAACACACTACTGTGGCATCATTGGGCAAATTTGTATATGGTGTTATTGTCATACCGAGCCACACAGATGTAGGTATAAAGCGAGTCAAGCAGTTGGCCAAGAATGCAGCCCTGTGGTGCTCCGGTACTGATGGAGATTGTGGAGGTCTAAATTACAATCTGTCATTTGCTTTACACAGCTGTTGGGCCAATAAAATCCACCTCATGTGTTATAGCTCAGCTGCAATGCAAAAACATTGAACATGCCTGTAACTTTCAGTGCCCTTGAAAGAATGAACCTTCAACACTCTGCCATCTAGTTACATAGTGTTCCTTGACAAATATCTGGAAATGAATTTGGTGTTGATAGATCTCTGTAGGCTAGTCACCTGCCACAAGGTGAACAACAGAACTGGACTTGCTGCAGTTTCTAACCTTCTCATCCACCAAAACTTCTCTTTATCACAGCTGAATTACAAAATTCACTTTTTAAATTTTTTTTAGTTTTAAATTTTTTTGAAATTTAGACATACAGCACAGTAACAGGCCATTTAACTCAATTTACACCCTGTGATAGTACAGGTTCTATCACCAATGTGTTATATGTACATATGGTAGTGTAGGATGACTGTGATTGGCTGAGAGTGTAGCCACACCTACTGGCAGGTCTTAAAGGATTGCTCCTAGCCAGACCAGGTCATTCTGGACTGGTTGACCTACTTGTGATATGCTCCAGTCTTTTAGTTAATAAAAGCCTTGGTTTGGATCAACAAGTCTTTGGTTCTTTCGATGCGCATCATACCCAATCAACGGTACACATCAGTATGTTTCGAACAGTGGGAGGAAACCAGAGCCTCTGGGGAAATCTACCTAGACATGGGGAGGATTTACAAACTCCTCACAGATGGTTCAGCAATCAAACCCTGGTCTGGTCCCAATTGCTGGTGCTGTAATGGTGTTGCGCTAACCACCAAGCTAACCGTGCCGCTCAACATAAGTCCAGAAAAAATGCAAAGAATTAATTGTGCCACTCAAAGCATCCAGTGTTGAAGTTCCTTCTCACGTTGAAAATCCATCCAAATCATTGCAATCTAATAAACAAGCCAAGTAATACAGTAAAATCCCCGCTATCCAGTACTCTGCAGGGATTGTGGATAATGGATATGTGAATTTTCTGGTTGACAAACCCACTAACAATACACCTGCATTAAGAATAAACAATTTAAAAGACAAAAGACAGTGAAAAATGTAATTTAAGAAAAATAAGCACTGTCGTCCTTAATTATTATAAAGTTGACTTTAATCAGGTAATTCCCATAACTTACAAAATTTAAATTGAAATTCAAACCTCCATTGCTGGTGTTGCCATGATAATTAACCCCCTCTGGAAATTTACAGATAAAACCTTACTAATATAGATAAAGATTTTTACGATGCAAGGATAGGGAGACACTTTGGAAGAGTGGCATCCGCCAGCTCTTCATCCTGAGCGCTGCCATTTTATACAAACTCAACTTGATCAAAACTTTACTCAAACAGCTGCTGCAGCCAGGGCACGACCAGGGCGTTCCGCTAGCTGAGTGTTTGCTTCGGAGAACATTTATAATTTTTAATTTAAATTTTGAATTATTCTTGTTTATTTTAATTCTATTTATTTCCTCAATATTGTTTTTTTGCTGGTTGGTTGGGGTGCTGCTTGTTTCAATTCCGAATACTAGGGATGCTACTGTAGCTAGTTCTCCCTGTGGCTGCTTTCTCCCATACATAAATACAGCTTCTAATTCATTCATTCTAACTCAGTCCAGCCTTCATTGCCGAGGATGGCTGCACTGATCAACCACTCAGCATTACTGTTAATTTGGAAGCCAAGAATTCTTCCTCCATCCTGATTATTTCCAGACTCCTGTTTCAACAAGAGGCCACTGTCATTCTCATACACCTACTTAAGCATCTGTAGCTATGAAACTGATGCCAGTCACTGGCAGCACCCCCGCCCTCCGCTCAGCCCTGTCAGCACCTATCCTCACCTCTCTTAGCCCAGTCAGCAGCCCCCCACCCCCCCCCCCCACCACCCAGCCTCAACTTCACTCAACCTGGTCAGCACTCTTTCTTCCCCACCACTCCCCACCATCCTTCCCAGCCCAATCAGTATTTCTCTCCCCCCCCACCCCCCGCCCCCCCCCATCTGCTCAGCCCAGCCTAGGAAGCAAAATAGTCTGGCATCAGCCCTGCACCGCCAGTGACACACCAAATCAATAGCAACACAATCTTTCATTAAATCCAGAGGTGCAGCTAACCGTTCTCTGCTGAATTCAGCTCCAAAGTTTCTCTTCTTTACTGGCGTGCAGTGGAATTGGTTGGACTTCCAAAAACCTGGTAATAATGCATTCATATTATATAATTTCACTTTTTGACCTCAGCTTCATAAATAGATTAGATACGTATTTTTGCTGTGGGAAGGATTTACTCCAAATCTTAGACTTCTTGAAATTGAGAACAAACTAAATCAGAAGAGATTGGAGGCATTGGTGCAGAGAAGATTTAGAGCAAGGGGAGCCAAATTATTTTGGTGGTGGGCCACATACAGAAAAATACAAGGAGCCACAAGCCAAACAATATTAATCCTGGAAGTTTTCAACCATTGTTGGCTCCTTTAACAGGCCGTTTAAAGCCTGTACAGAGCCGGTGGTAGTCAGACTGAGTGGTTAGACCCCCCCCCCCCACACTTTCTGGGGAGGCACTGAGACTTCATTCCCTGTTCTCTCAGGTCCGTGCTGCTGTTACCATAGGTCTGGCAGAGCCACCATTTCTTTTCTCTTCTAAGGGGCCATCTAAAATGGGCAAGGTGCCACAGTTGGCCTGGGGGGGGGGGTGAGACTGTAGTTTTGCCACCCTTGATTTAAAGCCATAGATTGATCGAGAATTCGCTCAATTCGGCCAACCTTGTTCGGGCTGACTAAATTGTCTATACATTCTAGTCCAATTTTCTCATAGACAGGTGCATGGAGAACAAAGGTTCACAGAGATAAATGTCTTTTAAATGTTACGATTGTACCTGTCTCTGCCACTGTTTCTGGCAGCTCATTCCAAATTCTCACAATCCTCTCTACAGAAAAAGGGGCCCCTCAGGTCCCTTTAAAATTATTCCCCTCTCACCTTAAATCTATGCCCTCTGATCTTAGATTCCCTTACAGTGGGGGGAAAAAAGAATATGATTATTTACCTATCAAAGGTTCCTTTTATTGTCATGTTGCATTAAAGTGTAATATATATGATATATTTCAACTTCTGTCTGCCCCAAGGCAAGCAGAGTTGCCATGAGCATTCCCAATGCCCTTAACCATAGGAGAAACGGAATCAAAAGAAAATCCCTTCAGAGGTACCGAGTGTCCGTGGGTTCATCTCCAGTGCTTCTGCAGCCTCAGACTCCAATTCATAGGCAACCCGAGCTCCAGATCCAAATCTCTGACACGATTCTGAAGCCTTCAGCACCCAATGCCCTTCTTGCCCTTGGCATCCAGTTCCAATACATGGCTCCCGTGAGCCAGATTTCAGCCTGTTGTGGGTCCTTCGACTGGGTCGCCAGCAGCCCGTAGTCTGTGTGAGTGCTTCAAGTGCAACTTGTCAACCGCCCGCAATCTGTGTGGGTCCTTCAACCCCTTGAGCCCCTCGTGGGTGTGCCACCATGGTTACCATTGCGTCGGGTTGACTCCTGGGCTACACCTTCTCAACCGTGGGTGTTCTCTCCATTTCTGGTGGCCTGCTCTCCCGGAGTCTGCAACCCTTTGTGTTACACTGCCCAGCGCAAGTACTGACATCTTGGGCACAGACCCCTGGTTGCAAGATTTAAAAATATCACTTTTGGCTCCTTTCACTTGCTATTTAAAGCCTGGACAGAGCCATTGGCATTAGGACTGGGTGGTAGGACCCTGCAGAGCAGTGCTAGGTCTCCGCTCCTCACTCTTCCATACCAGTGGCAGCGTTGCCATGACAGCAGCTTCGGCAGGCCTGCTATTCTTTTCTTGGTACTCCTCATGATTTTGTAAACCATGGAGGTATAATCATGGAGGACTCCAAAAGGGGAACAGATAGATAATTCTGCTGCCTCAAAAGAGTGCCAGGATAATGTGTGGCCTGTCAAGTGCTTGGGTCCATGATGTCTCTGAGCGGTTGCAGAATATTCTTGAAGGGGAGGATAAGCAGTCAGACATTGTGATACATATTGGTCCCAATTTCATCGTCAGGAGTGGGGTAGAGGTCCTACAAAGTAAGTTTAGGAAGTCAAGAAGGAGACTGAACAGCAGGACCTCCAAAGTGGCAATGTCTGGTGTCCTCCCAGTGTCACAAGCTAGGGAAGGTCAGAACATGAAGGTAGTGCAGATAGATGAGTGGCTGGAGATGGTGCAGGGGACAGGGTTCAGACTTCTCGAATCATTGGAACCTTTGAGGGAAAGGGGGTGACCTTGACAAGTGGGAAGAAATCGAGGGGAACCAATATCGTGGCCGGTGAGGTTGCTCATGCTATTGGGGGTGGGGAGTGGTTTAAAATGAATTGATAAGGGGGTGGGAACTAAAATAATGAAGGGGCTGTTGGTGCACAAATTTGAGGAAGGACAGGCAGTTTCCACAATTGAAGCCTCTGGGATGAGACTCCAAAAAAGTAAAAAGCACAGAACTGGAGGTTTTATATTTAAATGCATGTAGGTTATCAGAAGAAATAACGTGGACGGCCTTGCAATACAGCTACAGATTGGCAGGTATGATGTTGTGGCCAGCACAGAGTTGTGGGTAAAAGATGGATGTCATTAGGAGATGAATGATATGCAGGCTATGTTGGTAAGAATACATTAAATCGTTAGAAAGAGATGACTTAGGATCAGAAGTAGTAGAATCATTGCGGGTTGAGTTAAGAAATGGCAGCTGTATACAGACCCCCCAAACAGAAAACAGGATGAGGACAACAAATTATTACAGCAAATAGTAAAGGTTTGTTAGACGGGCAAAGTTATGGTAGTGATGGGGGATTTTAACACTCAAGTATATTGGTACAATTAGGTTGGGATTGGATCTTGAGAGAATTTGCAAGATAGCTTTTTGGAGCAGTTGGTTGATGAGCCCACTGGGGGATTCACCTGTATTGGATTGAGTGTTATGTAATGCACCAGTGGTAACTACAGAGCTGAGAGCAGTGGTTCTCAACCTTTTTCTTTCCACTCTGTGGTGGTACACCAGCAGCCTACTGCAGGAGGCAATCTCTGTACCTGCAGAAAGGTAAGGGGACAGGACAACACCTGGCCGGCTGTCAATCTGTCAGCCTGAAAGGATCAAGCCCCACCCAGTTGGGTGCCAATCACCCTCAGGGATACAAGCCTGCACCAGCCTCCTAAAGCTCACTCAGTTACTGCAGCTACAGCCAGCCTGGCTCTGTGGAAGTCTTTGTGGATTAAAGCCTGTTGTACAGTCCTTACCTTGTGTGTGTCTGATTCTGGCTAACAGCGCACCACAATTTAATCCACAAATTTTCCCACAGTTGCCATGGAAAAATTTCTGTGTGCAAGGAGCCTTGAAGTCGATCCATGCCACCCGGAAGCCTAGACAGGATTCATGATCTGGCAGCACGTGATCGAGGCACACGAAGGCGGCATCCTGGACTCAGATCGGAAGAAGTTGGTTCTACTCCGATCAAAGCTGGGTCCCCACACCTTCCAGGCAACCAAAGGCTGCTCCACGTACAAGAGCGCAATGGACACTCGAGAACTTGTACAAGCCCCCATGAATGGGGTCTGTGCAAGGTACCTCCTCAACACCAGAGTCCAGCAACCCCAGGAGACGCCAGAGTCTTACCTGGGACACCTGCGAGAGTTGGCCCAACCATGTCTGGCTGAACCCAGGGTAGGTGCAGAGGAGGTCAGAGGCTGATCCAGGACACCTTCGTCTGAGGGTTACGCTCGAGGGCCATCCAGCAGAAGCTGCTGGAATACAATATCTACACCCTGACCAAGACTGTGGAAGTGGTCCAAACCCTGGAAGCAGCAGCCCTGTACGTCAAAGCCTTTGATTCCAGGTTACCCCAGACTCACCCATGGCCCTCTCACACTGCAGCTGCAGCCCCAGACCGAGCTGGGGAGGAGAACATCATTGCGACAGGTGCCTGGCACCCCTGTAAGTACTGTGGTTCCTGGTGTGGGTCAGATCGACGATCGTTCCAAAACTGCCCAGTTAGGAAACAGTAATGTTCCTGATGCGGCAAGAAAGGCCACTTCGCAAAAGTGTACATCTCAAAACCTGTCGACAGTTCAGCAGCCCTCAATGACCCCCCCCCCCCCCCTCCCCACTACGTGCATGTGCCAGGCAGCGCCATTGTCCCCACGACTACTTCTGCCTTCCCTGACTCGATGGTGCAACATCCCATCCTGCCGGCGACTGTCGCAGCGTGTGCCCCGAGCACCTGCACTAGCCCCCACCAGTGCCGCACGCCGAGAACTACAGCGACGTCACTTCTGGCTCACGGTGTGACATCACCTCCAGCTGACAGAATTACATCACTGCCACCAACCGTGATGACATCACTTCCCCCAGCGCAATGGAGACTGCTGGGGAAGGAGGCCAGCCATTCAGCTGGCACCCATGTGCCGCTGCCATCTTGGACCAGGCAGCAGCTGATATGGAGGGCCCCCAATGACGTGGTCAACACAGGTGATGACCAGGCCACCCTACCAACGCTCCCCACGCCTCTGGGTGCCATCGGTTTCCACACGCCATGACCGATGTCGACATAGTCAACACGGGCGATGACTAGGCCACACTACCAACGCTCACCAGGTCTCCAGAAGCTATAAATCACTGCACACAGCCGAAGAGCGATGAATCAGACTCCAGATGGTCCTGGCCACCACCACGCTGACCAGGGATATCCCTCATGACCCTGGGCGTTCGATGATGGACATGCAAGTCAATGGGCAGATAACGAAGTGCCTATTCAACAGTGGCTGTACAGAGAGCTTCATTCACCCGAGTGTGGCCCAATCCCCGAGATTAAAAGTCCACCCCACCACCTGCTTGATTGCCCTCGCTGCCAAGGATAAGACTGTTGGTACCCTCAGGCACTGCTCAGCCAATATAACTGAGGGAGGGGAGACTTACACAAGGTTTAGGCTTTTGGTCAAGCCTAAACTCTGCGCCCCACTCTTCCTGGGCCTAGATTTCCAGTGCCACCTGCAGAGCATCACCCTTGCTTTCGGGGGGGCCCCAACCTCCACATATTACACAGTACGCCCACCTACCAGCCCTGGTCAAGCTGCGGCCTCTCCACACTGTGCATCACCCCACCAGCACTCTTTCCACCTCTTGCACTAGGCTGCAAGCCAATCGCTGCCCAAAGTAGGCACTATTGCGCTGCAGACAGAGACTTCTTCAAGGCAGAGGTGCAGTGACTCCTGGTGGAAGGCATCATAGAACTCAGTAACAGCCCTTGGAAGGCCCAAATCCTGGTGGTCAAAGGGGGAAGTAAGCAGAGGATGGTTGTGGATTACAGCCAGACCATTAATCAGTACACCCAGCTGGACGCCTACCCCTGCCAAGGATTGCCAACATGGTCAATGAGATAGTCCGCTACCAGCTTTTCTCCACGATTGACCTGAAGTCGGCGTATCACCAAATCCCCATCCACCCAAAGGACAGGCCTTACACCACCTTTGAGGCGTTCAGGCACTTGTACCAGTTCCGCCAAGTTCCCTTTGGAAACAGGGTTTCAGTTTTCCAGCGGGAGACGGATCACATGGTAGACTGGCACAAGCTGAAGGCGATGTTTCCATACCTGGATAACGTCACTATCTTTAGCCGTGACCAGCAGGACCACGATGCTAACCTGGAGAAGTTCTTCCAGACAGCCAGGGAGCTGAACCTCACTTACAACAAGGAGAAGTGCGTGTTTAGCACACCCGCCTCGCCATCCTGGGGTACATCGTGGCCCATGGAGTCATCAGCCCAGATCCAGAATGGATGTGCCCATTAATGGAGTTACCCCTCCCCCCCCCATGCTAAAGGCCCTCTGCAGGTGCCTTGGCCTGTTCTCTTATTACTCGCAGTGGGTCCCTCGCTTCTCGGACAAGGTCCGCCCACTGGCCCAAGCTACAACTTTTTCCCTCCCACCTGAGGCGCAGGGAGCCTTCACCCGCATCAAGCAAGACATCATGGATGCCACAATGCAGGCTATGGATGAGGACTCCCCCTTCCAGGTGGAGAGCAATGCCTCCGCAGTGACCATTGTTGCTACCCTCAACCGGGGGGGCACCCCATCGCTTTCTTCTCCAGGACCCTCCACGGCTCCGAGCTAGGGCACTCAGCCATTGAAAAGGAGGCCCAGGCGATTGTGGAATCAATCCGCCACTGGTGCCACTACCTGGCTGGCGGAAGATTCACCTTCCTCATTGACCAGTGGGTCGTGGCATTCATGTTTAACACTACCCACAAGAGCAAGAACGACAAGATACTGTGCTGGAGAGTCGAGCTGACAACCTACAGCTACGACATCCTGTACTGCCCCGGGAAGTTTAACGGTCCCCCGATGCCTTCTCTCACATCTGCGTGTCTACGCACGACAACAGGCTGCAGGTGTTGCATGAGTCACTGTGCCATCTGAGAATCACCAGGTTGTACCATTTCATCGAGTCCCAAAACCTGCCGTACACCATCAGGGACGTCAGGGACATGACTAAGGCCTGTCGGGTCTGTGCAGAGTGTAAACCCCGCGTCTTCCGCCCACCCCAGGCCCATGTTGTCAAGGCTACTCGGCCTTTCGAGTTTCTCGGCATGGACTTCAAAGGGCCTCTGCCTTCCACAAACTGGAATATCGACTTCCTCATGGTAGTGGACGAGTACTCACGCTTCCCTTTCGCTAGCCCTTGCCCGGACACCTCCATGGCCATCGTCATCAGGGTCCTGGGGCAGATTTTCACCATGTTTGGCTACCCCGCCTTCATCCACAGCAACTGGTGGTCTAATTTCGTGAGTGACAAGCTGCACCAGTACCTGACGGCGAGGGGCATCGCGACCAGTCGCATGACGAGCTATAACCCGAGAGACAATGGGCAAGTGGAACGCAAGAACAGGGTGGTCTGGAAAGCAGTCCTCCTGGCTCTCAGGTTGAAGGGTGGGCCGTTGAGTACTGGCAGGACGCTCTGCCCGAGGCACTCCATGCCATTCGGTCGCTGCTGTACACAGCTACCAATGAGTGAGGAGTCTCCTTGGTGGCTCCCAGCATGGCTCATGTCCCTGGGACTGATGATCATGCGTAACCACGTACGGACACACAAGGCTGAAGCCCTGGTCGAGCAGGTCTTCCTCCTACATGCAGACAATAACTATGCTTTCGTTAGGTTCAGCAGTGGCAGGGAGGATACCGTCTCAACCAGGGACCTGGCACCAGCAGGAGCACCCACCACCACGCCACCCTCCAGCCCAGGATGACGCTGACTGGGAATACATCCCCATCCTTAGGCAACTATGGAGCGCGCATGACCTCCTTGACCATCGGGGCCTGCTTCAGTCTTGGGGGACAAACCCCCCACCCATCCAATACAACCCTCAAACATCGATCCCGGCCACCCCACCAGCCACACAGACCCCTGCTGCCAGCCCCCCCACTTCCCCTCTGACCAGTGACCAGGAGCCAGTCCTACGATGGTCACAGAGACCCCGGCAGTCACTGAATCATCTCAACCTGTAAATATTGTATGTATATAGTGGGTGCGATTCCTTATTACTGCCCCCCCCACCAGGACAATTTTAAAGGGGGTGAATGTGGTGGTATACCACTGGCCTACTGCAGGAGCAACCTCTGTACCTGCAGAAAGGTAAGGGGACAGGACAACACCTGGCAGGCTGTCAATCAGTCAGCCTGAAGGGATCAAGCCCCACCCGGTCAGGTGCCAATCACCCTCCAGGATACAGGCCTCCCAAAGCTCACTCAGAGTTGCTGTAGCCACAGCCAGCCTGGCGCTGTGGAGGTCTTTGTGGATTAAAGCCTGTTGTACAGTCTTTATCTTGTGTGTGTTTGATTCTGGCCAACAGTGCACCACACACACTCACATCCCACTTTAAGTATTTCCTATGCCATAGTTGTTCTGCGATTATGGGATTGCTTAAGGTGGGATGCGAGTGGTGTAACAATATTAATATTTGGGGATAATTTATACGATTTAGAGTAGGTCACATACATTCACACATTTTAAAACAGATCTTATTTGAAAGACTGAAGAATTAACATTGCAGGATCTCTGGAGAATGTAAGCACTTTTCACAAGTAGGTGTTAATTGAACTGATGGCATAAAATGCTTGACCATTGTCTTGCTGGAGTCATGCTGTCTATCAGTACCCTTTCTGCAAAGGGCTCATAGAAAGGTCACTCCTGGATTTTGTTTATCTAACAACAGATGGGAGCAGAAGAAAGAACTCTTGTTGTTTTGCTCAGGAAGATGGGGGTTTTGCAAGACATGAGTCACATGCTCTCTTTGGAGTTTCAGTTGGAAGAGAGAGAGAGAGAGAGACTTGAATTAACAGCTCACTCAGTCAGTGTGTGGAACACTGACAAGTAACTGAAAAATGCAATCCAGGGAAAACAGTTTGAAACTGATGAAAGCAAGTTCCAGAGCAGTAGATGGCTGGAAGTGCTATCTGTCTGATGTTTCTCTTGAAATAGAGGAAGGAGTGGAACTCTGTGGTAGCTTGAAGAAAGAGGTTACCATCCAGAAAACCCTGATGGGCCTGATGGGGCAAGTTTCATCAGCGAGACCCTGAGGTGACTAGTGGTGGTACCTCAGTTGTGGAAATGCTGGAGCCACAAATATCTCTCTCTGCAAATCCTACAAGAACCTTTCTGAGTGGTAAACATTTACCTTTCAAGCACCAAGCCTGGTGCACGTTATACATGTTAAATTCTGTGCTGAGTATGGTGATTGCCTGCAACCAGAGAACTTGGAAGAAGAAGTGAGATTGAACTGTGAACCAAAGAACTTTTCTTGAATTTACACACACATTACATACACGTGCGTTTAGAATTGGAAGGGGGTTAATTTAGGTTAGTTAAGTATAGAGTTAAGTTAATGTTTGATTCTATTTTCATGTTTGAAGTTGATTAAAAATAACTTTTGTTTGAAAGCCACATCTTTATGAATGTCTATTGCTGCTGGGTTTTGGAGTCCTTTGGGCTCGTAACAGTGGAAAGAAAAAGTTTGAAAATCTTTGTTTTAATCGTACCTAATTGACTCATTATGTGCATGGTTTCAGAACTCCAAAGGAAATGGGCCAAAACAAAATATTTCAGTAACAATTGGGTCTAGAGCAGTGGTTGTCAACCATCCCTTTGCACTCACATCCCACCTTAGGCAATCCCTTATCCGTCACAGAGCACCGATGGCATAGGGATCACTTAAAGTGGTATGCGAGTGAAAAGAAAATGGTTGAAAACCAATGGCTCAGGGTAAAGGAGCACCAAGGGGGCAGTGATCACAATGTGATTGAGTTCAAATTGAAATTTAACAAGGAGAAACTAAAGTCAGATGTACTAGTGTTTCAGTGGCATGAGAGAGGAAGTGACCAAAGTGGATTAGAGGGGGCATTAGTAGGGAGGACAGAAGAGCAGCAATGATGGAGCTTGTGAGAAACGAGGAAAGTGAATGATAGATATATTAAAAAGAGGAAAAATTCAAATGGAAAAATATCACAACTGTGGATGACAAAGCTAAAGTAAAAGCAAAAGAGAGGCCAAACAAAGAAGGAAAATTTAGTGGGAAAATAGAGGATTGAGAAGTTTTTAGAAACTTGAAGGTGCAGTGAATTGGGATTCACTGGTAGGGTCTTGTGCTGATGGCTGGCCCCATCTCCCGGCTCCACTCCCATCTGCTCACATATAACCCTGGTTTCACCCCAAACCCTTCCGGAGACTACTGTGAAACCCTACTCAGTTATAAGCTAATAAAAGCATTTGTTCTCCCTCTGGTCGTGAGAGCTTTTATTCAGGCTACAATTTTATTAGCTTATTCCCCAATGATGGAAGTGCTACTCAAGCCAGGTATTCTGCTGATAGACCCTCTGTCCCCCACGCAGCTGAGGAATTCACACACTAGCTTCCATATACATTTTCCACACCGATGAACTCAGGAGGTCTGCACTCGTTTCGAGGGTAGGAACAAAAGGCTATGCAGTCATCAGGGACTACTCTACACATGATGCTGCTATCGAGGTGTTGAAGGCCTGGTACCTGAAATCGCAAAATGAGGTCCTAGCGAGGCAGCGACTCGCTCTACATCACCAGCAGACAAGATAGACCATCAATAACTATTGCTGGATCTGTGGACTCCTGACAAGAAGTGCAGGTATGAAGCAGATATGGGCCACATTTGTGAGGAAGAATGGATCCAGGACACTCTAGTCGCAAGTGTCCACTCGAGGTACGAGACAGTGACTACTCGAGTTGGGAAAGAAGGACTTGGCTAGCCACGATGAACTGGCCAAATCGTTAGAACTGGCCAAGCTCGAGAATGATGACCTCAAAGGCAGCGAGCTCGTTCACCCAGGTGATCTTTTCCAAGGACCAGCTGCTCCCATGACCCCAGCCCTAACAGATGCCGCTTCCCATACTAGGGAGTGCTCCCGCGTCCGGGAGAGCTAGCATTCCCGATATCGTTGCCTGGCCAAAGACTCGGTGTGTTTCAGCTGTGGCAAAAAAGGGCATTGGACGAGGGTTTGCCTTGCAAGGGGAAGCCCGGGGAAGTCCGCAGCCTGCACCGCTCCTGGATCCAATTCCAGCCCCAAGTCGTCTGCCCTGAATTCACCCGAGCCCACTTGCTGTGCTACATGCCAACGAAGGGAGGCAGTGGCAGTCAGGGAACAGCGCGAAAAGGCTTGCCGGCCATCTTGCTGTGACCTAAATTCAAACTCAGTGCCATCATTATTGGAGGAGGAAAGAGGACAACCATCTTGCTGTGCCACGAGGTCAATGCCATCTTACCCACTCAAGGCAACCCAGAACTGGGGGCCACTCGAGTGAAGAGTATGGAGTCTCCAGGGTCCTAGCTTCGATGGCCCTAGATCAGGAAAGACCTCACCTGCTCAGTGACTGTACCTAATCAGCACAGGCTCAACTGAAAGCTTTATAGACTCATGGCCTGTGCAAGAATACAACCTAAAGATGTATCCTTCCAATTATCACATATTCCTTGCAACCCATTCACATTCTATGCATATTCAACAACATTGTATAGAACAGTCATTTAAAGGGGGGAATTCTGTAAATTTCACCTGTATATACTTGATGAATTGTGTGCTCTGGTGTTGTTGAGTCTGGACTTGCTGTGTCACCTTAAAAACATGACCTTGTAATATTCTGGTCCCCTCCCCCCCATAACAGTTCAAAACCCACATGCCGCCTCTCCACACTGAATATCAACCCTCACCTCCCCCACCCACCTCCATCCCCATTTGAATCTGCAAACCCATTGCTACCAACAGCAGGAGGTACAGTATAGCAGACCAAGATTTCATACAAGTCTGAGACACAACATCAGCTTGATGAAGGTATCTTTGCACCTAGCACCAGCCTGTGGAGAGCACAAGTGGTAGTGGTAAAAGGGGAAAACATCCTGCAGAGTTTTATCCACGTGGTGAAAGCCCTGAACCTTACTTAAATCTCTGACAAGTGCATGTTCAGGACTATGGTCATGCACTTTGATAGTACTAAACGCACAATGATTAAATGGGGAGAAAATTGAAAATACCTAGATGCAAAGGGAAAGTAGAATACCTTAAAGGTAAACTTGCAGGTTGAGTCTAAGGTGAAGAGTGCAAATGTAATGCTGGCATTCATTTCAAGAGGAATAAAATATAAGAGCAGGGAATAGTGATGTTGAGGCTTTATAAGGCACTGGTGCGCCCTCACTTGGAGTATTGTGAGCAGTTTTGGGTTCCTCATTTAAGATGTGATCTGCTGATGTAAGAGAGGGGTCAGAAGAGGTTCACAAGGATGACTCTAGGAATGATAGGGTATCATGTGAGGAACGTTTGATGGCTCCTGGCCGGCACTCCTTGAAATTTAGGAGAACGAGACAGGACAGAGCACATGCAGAAAGGTTGTTTCCCATGGTGGGAGAGTCTAGGACAAGAGGGCGCAACTTCAGGATTGAAGAGCGTCTGCTTGGAACAAAGATGTGGAGACATTTCTTTAGCCAGATTGGTGAATCTGTGGAATTTGTTGCCACAGGCAGCCAAGTCATTGGTGTTTTAAGGCAGAGATTGTTACCTTCTTGATTAGCCAGTGCACCAGTTCCAGTAACAAAAGTAGGGTCACTTTCTTAGATCAATCCTTTTCTCTAGCATGAGCCGGATATGGGGATGGTATTTAAGGTACATATAAAAATAAAAAATGTTTTATTTAAAATGAAGTACCCACATTGCAGTTTTTTTTCCACACAAGGATAAAACAAGGTATAACAAAGTTTCCCATACAAAAATCTTGACAGAAGAAAACACACCTGAATTACCGACTAACACGAAGAAACATGTTCAATATTTCAATGGTAATAAAATTAAAAGTAACAGTGACTGTTCTTATTCAAGTGTTCACCTCTTTTGATGACACTATTTAAAGACAGATTGTTCTTGAATTTGAATGTGAAAGTTCGGGTCACTTTGTACATGTTGGGAAGTTGAATCATGTGTTTCTGCGCATGTAATGGGCCCCTGTACAGTAGTCACAATAGCATGCTCAAATGATATCCATCAATATGCATCTTGCAACTCTCCTTGTTATTGCAACTATGGACTGCGTATATCTGACTATAAAAATGTAGGCCTCTACCAAGAAGACCGACACTCACCTGAGAAAGAAAACCTGTTCGAAAACACCTTAAAGGCACTGATCTAACCAAAACCATTGTTGGGAAATCTGCCACACAAAACAATGATATATTTTTGCCTGATGCACTAATTAACCAAAAGGTTCTCCGATATCGCCTCAAACCGTGCATCTTGGCGCCTCACAGTTTGGCGGGCAGCAACCTCCTTTGAAGAAGACCGCAGAGCCCACCTCACTGACAAAAGACAAAGGAGAAAAAACCCAACACCCATCCCAACCAACCAATTTTCCCCTGCAACCGTGTCGGCTTGTCCCGCATCGGACTTGTCAGCCACAAACGAGCCTGCAGCTGACGTGGACATTTATCCCTCCATAAATCTTCGTCCGCGAAGCCAAGCCAAAGAAAGAAAAATAGTGACTGTTCTTATTCAAGTGTTCACCTCTTTTGATGATGCTATTTAAAGACAGATTGTTCTTGAATTTGAATGTGAAAGTTCGGGTCACTTTGTACATGTTGGGAAGTTGAATCATGTGTTTCTGCGCATGTAATGGGCCCCTGCACAGTAGTCACAATAGCATGCTCAAATTATATCCATCAATATGCAACTTGCAACTCTCCTTGTTATTGCAACTATGGACTGCGTATATCTGACTATAAAAATGTAGGCCTCTCCCAAGAAGACTGACACTCACTTGAGAAAGAAAACCTGTTCGAAAACACCTTAAAGGCACTGATCTAACCAAAACCATTGTTGGGAAATCTGCCACACAAAACAATGATATATTTTTGCCTGATGCACTAATTAACCAAAAGGTTTGGAGGCTTTTCTGATAAGGTTTTCTATTTTCTTTGAAATGGATCATGACCGGTTTGATCCTTATCCAGATGGCCAAATGTACCAGAGAAGTGGTTCACCCTTCTACATCGGTCCTGCTTCATGGATCTGTGGGACGATGACTAGGGCAGCAGTTATTGTTGATAAACGCCCAGTCTTCCCTCATGGAAAGATATTGCACAGAGTTCATCTTTATCTAATGACATGAAAGTAGGCTGGTTAATTCTGTGCAGCACCATCAAAGGGCAGGGAAATTGTTATGCTTACTTGAATGATGCCCTGCAAGATGGATTCCATCAAAAGCAATTTCCAGAGCCCAAGATGAAATCCACTGTACAATGTCACGATTGTTAACCCTCCATGCATGAGAGAATTGTCATTTTGGGTCCACAAGAGATTTCTTCCAACAACTGCTCACCCATCACTGTTCTTTTTATTTTCCTTTCTGCCTCCTCCTTGAAGGTGTGAAGGTTCTCCCCTCAATTATACTTTTGTAATTATAGAACTATAACGATGGATAACACACATACAAGGAATAACAAATTAATAAGGCATTTCCAAAGGGATAAAATTAAATAGCAGGGAAGCACGGTTCAACTTAAATAAAATTTTAATTCTAACCACATTTGGAGTGCAGCATACATCATAAAAAAAGAACTACACCATCTGCAGAATAGACTGAGGAATAATATCAAATCCCAGAGTTATACAGACCAGGAAAGAATGGCCAAGCTGGAACAACTTCTCTTCAGGAAATCGAAGACTGAGGAGTGACTTAACAGACATCATCAAGATCAGATAGGTATGGAGAAAATATCCTCAATTGTCTCCATTTGTACACATTGTAGTTATTTTATTTTTAATAGACGTACAGTACGATAACAGGCCCTTTCGGCCCACAAACCCGCGCCGACCAATTATACTCAACTGACCTACAATCCCCAGTATGTTTATGAACGGTGGGAGGAAACTGGAGCACTCGTAAGAAACACATGCTGCCACGGGGAGAAGTTACAAATTCCTTAAAGATAGTGTCAGATTCAAACCCCGGTCTCTGGAATAGTACAGTAAAAAAGAAAAAAAAAGAAATCTCTTGGTGCCTGCCACAATGACCATCGCCAGTGAGCTGATCTCGCCTCAAACCATGCATCTTGGCACCTCACAGTTCGGCGGGCAGCACCCTCCTTTGAAGAAGACCACAGAGCCCACCTCACTGTCAAAAGACAAAGGAGGAAAAACCCAACACCCAACCCCAATCAACCAATTTTCTCCTGCAACCGTGTATGCCTGTCCCGCATCAGACTTGTCAGCCACAAACGAGCCTGCAGCTGACGTGGACATTACCCCTCCATAAATCTTCGTCCGCGAACCCAAGCCAAAGAAAAGTACGGTAAACATGCTGCCCTTTTATTAAAGGACATAATGTAGTAGTGCATCGGGACTTGTTAGCCATGAAATTAGATAAAATTTTATGTCAGATATGTGTACATCACACACTTTATAGAATGGATTTTAAAGAGCTAATTCATAAAATTGTGATGTGACAATATTAATTCTAAACAGCATTGGGGAGGGGGGGTAACAGTGGTGACATTAGAACAACTACTCCAAAGCTCCCACTATAATTAACAGTCCTTTTACTGAACAAAACACTGAGTCTTAACATGTTTTTCTTAAACTTCCTCAATTAGCCTCATTCATATTGCTGCCAACATTGCCAGGTGGTCCAGCACCCGGGAAGCAAAACAGGGATGTATTGATGGGGATCCAATTTTGAGTGGTTATGAGATTAAGTTCCAACTGTGATGTGTGAAGCAATTGAAAAAAAGCCAGCCATTGTCCTGTCAAGCACAAAGTACAGACTGTAATGCTTATCTTTGTTTTCAATCTAATAGGTTGTATTATAAGAATTCTTGTCCTCTTTGATCCAAACACAAAGTTATTTTGAACGATGGTAGGTGTCAGTTTAAATGTACAGGTGCTGATTGCATCAAAGTGTTCAGGTGTCAAAAGTGTAACACAGAGACTTCACTGAGCTTGTAGAAATGCTGGTGGGTCAGTCTGGAACTCAATGATTCTTAACCCCTTCAAGTATTGATTATATTTGGGAGCGACTTATTGATTTAGCTTATTACTAATCCTGATTGGCTTAGCCAATTGCACTCAAATGTCAATCCTGGAATGAATAAACTCTTACTGATACAACAGTAAACTTTATTCTGCTCTTAGTGTATTTAGAATTCTTGCTGGAAAAACATTCTTGTCATTGTTAATGCAGAGCTGTGGGGTACAGGTGCAGACAAATATGAAGTGATCATTCTTATACATCACAACACTTGAAATAAGAAGTTCTTTGAATTCAGTGAGATTGTTTTTAAATTATTGATGCTTATCTCAGATGTTAACTGCAAAAATGCTGATCTGTGACTCTCCAGCAACAGTTGATATCTGATAAACGAGAGAGGCTGCAGGCTGGTATAGTGGTTACCGTGACATTATGACAGCGCCAGCGACCAGAGTTCAAATGAGGCGCTGTACGAAGTTTGCCCGTTCTCTCCGAGATCTGCATAGGTTTTCCCTGGGTATGTCGGTTTCCTCCCAGCGTCCAAAAATGTATGGGATTGGAAGTGAATAGGGTGTAAGTGGCTGGAATCAACTTCAACTGTGCTGAAAATAAAACAAATCCAATTTCCAGTCAGAACTGGTGAATGATGCGTAGGATCTGCAACACTGCAGTACTTGATTATCTGTGAAAGTTAAGGAAGTACAATCTGAGGGAAGCCAACTCCATTGAAGAAGCACATTTGACCACTATTTGGTGAATTTTCCTCTCGCTCATTCTTCACACTGGGGGCATTGAAGAGATCATCACAATTTTTTTTTTTAAATACAATTTTCTAATCAATGTGAAGCTCAACCTGAGGCTCCAGACTTGCAATAAAACATTCTGATCAAGATCCTGATTCTACGTCACTCCTTATAAAACTTTCTCCTGCCACCTGAGTGGAAGAATCCAGAATCTATCAAGTTTGTACATTTAAGCAAAAACTATTCTCCTGGGGTACTCACAGAACATAGAACGCTACAGTACAGTAAAGGCCCTTCAGCCCTCAATATTTTGCCGAGCTATATATTCCTACAAAAAATGAAACTAAACCCTCCCTGCCTCATAACCTTCATTTTTTTTTCTTTCATCCATGTGCCTGTCTAAGAGTCTCTTAAATGGCCCCAATGTTTCAGCCTCCACCACCACCCATGCCAAGCCATTCCAGGCACCCTCAACTCTATGTGCAAAAAAAAAACTTACCCATGATGTCTCCCCTAAACTTTCCTCCCTTCATTTTGAACATATGTCCTCTGCTAGTCCTGCCCTGCTAAAATCTATGTAGACCACATCTACCACCCAACCCTCATCAATTTATTTTCTTACCTCCTCAAAAAACTCAATTAGCTTCTGTGAGAGATGAGAAAAACTGACATTGCAATATGAACATGAAGAAATGAAGAAAATAAAATTGATACATAAGTAAATGAATGAAGCCAGTGCAAACAACATGAGACATGGATATTAGAAGGCAGGAAGCTGACACTGTCTGAGTAAGATAAGAATCTCCTACACCAGCAAGTTCACTGAATGAAGGAGAGAAGGACAGACAATTGAGAATAGAAGTAGAGTTAGTCTGAATGAGATAAGGGTCGCCAAGCCCCAGATAGAATTAGCAAAATAATTAGAAGACCTTAGATAGTATTAGCAAGTTATACATATATAATTAGTAAGCCATACAACAGATTTTTCAAGTATGCATATTTAACTAGTAAACCCTAGACAAGATTAACGAACCCTGCAGATGAAGGGACTGTAGCCCTGAGAGTCGGGAAGGTGTGAATGGGGACAAGGGCTAGGATGTGAATAAGGACAATGGGAATAGTGGCATAAGAAGACAGCGACAGGATACCCCCTGGTCCTCCAAGTATACTGAAACTGCACGTAGGCAGGAAGGATTGCCTCTGCCAAACCCATCCAGGGGGCAGAAGGATGTAAGGGGGAGGGTATTCTGATGCTGAAATTTACTGTATAAAAGTTGGGTGAGCCCCAGTGTGTGTGTGTATTCCCAGGGTAAGGGGAAGCACCCAACTTTGCATTGTTGCTGTAATAAATGTTCTTTGTTCTCAATTTTTGTCTCGAGCAATTTCTTTAAAGGTACTTCTATTTCTAACACTTCCAAGGCATGACTTTCCCCTCACAAAGTTATGCTTACTGTCCCTGAGAAGACTGTACTTCTCTAAATGGGCCAAGAAAATTAGAGGAACAAATTTGTAGGGAGATAACATACATGTGTGAGAATCATAAGGTAGTGATCATGGGAGATTTTAACTTCCCTCATATTGATTGAGATACCCATACAGTTAGAGGGATGGATGGGCTAGAGTTCGTTAAATGTGTTCAAGATTGTTTTCTAAATCAATTAGAAGAACCGACTCGGGACGGTAAAACTGGATCTCCTGTTAGGGTACGAGCTTGGTCAGGCATCGGACATTAATGTTGGAGAACAAATTGGGTCTAGTGATCATAACTCTTAGTTTTAGGGAAGAGCAAGGAGGGGCCTAAAGTTGAGGTTCTGGATTGGAGAAGAGCAAACTTTGAAGGAATAAAAAGGGATTTGGGGAGTATCGAGTGGGACAGGATATTTTCAGGTAAGGATGTAAATGAAAAATGGAGGATATTCAAAAAAGAAATTTTGAGGGTACAGAGTAGATATGTCCCAGTGAGGATCAAAGGAAAGGCTGGAAGTCATAGGGAGGCTTGGTTTTCGAGAAATATTAGAAATTTGGTTAGGTAAAAAGGGAGGTGTACAAGAGATATAAAGAGCAGGGAGCTGAGAATTTGAAGGAGGACTACAAGGAGTGTAGAAGGAATCTTAAGAAAGAAATTAGAAAGGCCAAAAAAGGCACAAAGAGGCTTTGGCAGACAGAGTAAAAATAAATACAAAGGGTTTCTATAGGTACATTAAAAGTAAAAGATTAGTGAGGGATAAAATTGGACCAATAGCAAGGGTAGGCTGAGTGAGAAGTCAGAAGAAATGGGGGAAATTTTGAATGATTTCTTTGCCTCTGTATTCACAAGGGAAAAAAAAATATTGAACCAGTTGAAGTAAAGAAAAAGTGGGGAGGTCATGAAGCATACAAGGATAACCGAGGAGGTAGTAATGGGTGTGTTGAAAAAGATAGGGGTGGATAAATCTCCGGGACCGGACAAAATATTCCCAAGGACACTCAGGGAGGCTTATGGACAGATAGTGGGACCATTAACAGAAATATTTAGGATGTCACTGGCCACAGGGGTAGTGCCAAAGGATTGGAGGGTTGTGCATGTGGTTCCGCTGTTTAAGGGTCCAAATGTAAACCTGGGAATTATAGGCCCGTGAGTCTGAAGTCTGTGGTGGGCAAGTTGATGGAAAGTGTTCTGAGGGATGGTATTTACAAATATTTGGAGGTACAGGGATTGATAGGGAGTAATCAGCATGGTTTTGTCAGGGGTAGATCATGCTTGACAAACCAAATTGAGTTTTTCAAGGGGGTTACAAAAAAGGTTGATGAAGGGAAAGCTGTGGATGTTGTCTATTTAGACTTTAGTAAAGCTTTTGACAAAGTTCCCCACGGGAGGTTAGGAAAAAAGGTGGAGGTATAAATAAGGAGGTAATGAAATGGATTCAGCAATGGGAGGTGTTAGAGAGTAGTGGTAGAAAATTGTTTGTCCAATTGGAGGCCGGTGACTTGTGGAGTTCCTCAGGGATCGGTCCTGGGTCCACTATTGTTTGTTTATATATATTAACGATCTGGAAGTAGGGGTGGAGAATTGGATAAGCAAGTTTGCGGATGATACAAAGATTGGCGGTGTTGTGGACAGTGAGGAAGATTACCGTAGATTAAAAGGTGATTTAGGAAGGCTGGAGGTGTGGGCTGAGAAATGGCTGATGGAATTTAATACAGATAAGTGTGAGGTGTTACATTTTGGAAAGGCAAATCTAAATAGGTAATATGAATAAATGGTAGGCTATTGAGATGTGCAGAGCAACAAAGGGATTTAGGAGTGATGGTAAATAGTACCCTCAAGTCTGATACTCAGGTAGATGGTGTGGTGAAGGCAGCATTTGGAATGTTGGCCTTCATAAATCAGAGTATTGAATTCAAGAGTAAGGAGGTTATGATGAAATTGTACAAGGCATTGGTGAGGCCAAATTTGGAGTACTGTGTACAGTTTTGGTTACCAAATTATAGGAAAGATATAAACAAAATAGAGAGAGTGTAGAGAAGGTTCATGAGAATGTTGACAGGATTTCAAGGTTTGAATTACAGGGAAAGGTTGTGCAGACTAGGGTTTTTTTTCTCTGGGGCGTAGAAGATTGAGGGGGGACTTGATAGAGGTGTTTAAGATTTTAAAAGGGACAGACAGAGTAAATGTGGATAGGCTTTTTCAATTAAGATTGGGGGAGATTCAAACTAGAGGGCATGGTTTAAGATTGAAGGGGGAGAATTATAAGGGGAACATGAGGGGAAATTTCTTTACGCAAAGGGTGGTAGGGATGTGGAATGAGCTTCCGGCAGATGTGGTCGAGGCGGGATCATTGGTTACATTTAAGGATAGACTGGATCATTACATGGAGAGGAGAGGAGTGGAGGGGTATGGACCAGGTGCTGGTCAGTGGGACTAGGAGGGTGGCGATTTGCTACGGCATGGACTTGTAGGGCCGAACTGGCTTGTTCTGTGCTGTAAGTGGTTATATGGTTATATGGTTAAATGCTTATAAATCCGGTCCTTAAGAATGTAAACATAAAGATAAAAAATGAAATGTGGGAAAAACTATGCTCCGGAACTATGAGAAGTATAATAAACACGAAGTTACGCATGATACAGTATAAATGGTTACACAGGTTATATATCACGTCCCAAAAGTTAAATAAATGGGTCCCAACAATATCAGATAGACGTTTTTGCTGCAAGAAGGAAACTGGAAGAACAGAACATGCAATTTGGGTATGTGAGAAAGTGGAAAAGTTTTGGGAAGATCTAAATCAGGTATTAAATAAAATCACAAAAAGCAATATACCAAAAAATCCAGAGATCTTTCTTCTAAGTAATATCAGTAAGGAATTAGGCCTCAAACTGGATGAAGCGCAAAAAAGATTTATTATGATAGCCTTAGCTGTAGCAAAATAATGCATAATGTCAACTTGGAAATCAGAAGAGAACCTGAGAGTACTGCAATGGTACACAGAAATGAATAAATGTATTCCATTGGAAAAAAATAACATACAATTTAAAAAATAAAGTCACATTATTTGAACAAATTTGGGAACCTTACATGGAACACAACAGAAAGGACCTACTGTGGACCTCCACCCCCTAAAATGATAGAATGAGAAGACAACAAAATGAAAATGAACTGACCCAGTGTGTAAAAGTAGATGACACAATTTTCTTGTTTATTTTCATTGTGTGATGACATTGTTTAATGTATTGTATATGTTGAACGTTTAATGGGTTTGGAGGGGGGTGGGAAGAATGGAAAGAGAGGAGAATATGACACTGCGTACATTCAAGAGGGAAATGTTTGTGTGTATTTTGATTAATATGGTTCATAGTGTGAAAAAAAAAAAATCCTCTTCAATAGTTTACACACCACTGACGCAAGATTCTCCCTATTAACTGTTTTAAATAAGAGGACCATATTTGCCATTCTCTAATCCTCTGGAACCTCCCAAGGCCAAGGAGGATACAAAAATCATCGTCACCATTCAGGTCTCTCTTTTCTTCCTTCCCACAGCAACCTGGGCTATATCTCATCTGGAACTAGGGACTTATCAATCTTAATGTTTTTAAGAAGGATCAGGCACTTTATTGTTCCAAAATCTCAACATGGACCAGCACACAAGCTTGTTTCATGGTGACTTCATCTTGACCAAGGTTCTTTCTTGAGTGAATATTGAAGCAAAGTATTCATTTAGAACCTTCCCAACCTCATCCGCCTCTAGGTACATGTTGCCTCCTTTGTCCTTAAGTGACCCAACTTTCATTCTCATCACTATTTGTTCTCCACCTAAGCATAGAACACCTTGGGATTCCCTTTAATCCGACTTGCCAAAGACCATCTCATGCCCACATAGCTCTCCTAAATCCTTTCTCAAGTTCCTTCCTGGATATCACATAATGCTCATGAGCCCTTTCTGTTTCCAGCTTCCTAAATCTAATGCAAGCTTTCTTCTTCACCAGCTGGCCTCACTAGTTTTGTCAACCTCAGTTCTCTTTTCCTACCAGCTTTTTTTCCTGTCTAAGCAGAACAAACCTATCCAGAACCTCACTCAAGTGGTCTCTAAACATTGTTCACAATATTTCCCCCCCCCCCCACCGAGAACATCATCTCCCAATTTATTCACCCTAGTTCCTGTCTCATTTCATCGTAATTAACCTTCCCCAATTAAATTCTCTAATTTTGTTTGTTTTTATTCCTATACTAACACTCAGGGAGATGTTCTCAGTGGAATCTTTCCATCTCCTCCATTTACAACACCATCCACCAACACATCCTTCTATTGCAACTATCCAGGTAACATTACAATAAACCCTCTTCCTGAGCTTAGAATACTTTTAATAGTATCAGGTGACATTGTCCTTTATTTCCTTGATGGGAATCTGTACCTTTCTGTTGGAACTCTCATAATTTGAAAAAAAAAATGCATCTTGGTTGATGTATGCCAGATCATCACCTCACTTTCCCGTGCATACTTGACTTTTGTTCAAACTAGTTTCCCTGCAGATGTTCGAACACAGAACAATACAGCACAGTTCCAGTCCTTCAGCCCATGATGTTGTGCTGACCTATGGAAATCTTTCCCACAACACTCTAATCCTTCCCTCAATCGCATCATAACCCTCTATTGTGCTGACAGCCACGTACCTGCCTCAAAGATTCTTAAATGACCTAATTGTACCACGCTCCACCATCACCCCAGCAATGCATTCCAGACACCCAGTACTCACTGAGTAATAAACTTACCTCTGACATCTCCTCTGAACTTTTCTCTACTCACTTTAAATAGATGACCTCCAGTATTTGCTATTGTTGCTCTAGGAAAAGGGTGTTGGCTCTCTCATAATCTTATATCTTGGTGAGAAGCCTTCAGCCACAAGAGTCACTGGCTGTCTGTAAGTAGTCATCAGTGCTTATTAATTCCCAGGGTTGATTCTGAAAGTCAGGTGGGGGCTTAGTGCGCACATGTTTGACGTTGGTCAGGCAGTAGAATTTATAAAGGGAAGGACAGCTGACTTTGCTGTTCAATTGAAGAGGAGCCTTCTGCCAGGTGAGTCTGGTGATTGCTGGTAATTAACTATTGTGGGAGGGTTTAATTGGGTAATTAAGAAAATTAGCAGGAACCAATAAAAAGGAGGACTTGCTAAATGAGCAGCAGTTCCCCTCAACAACAAGTATACTGTTTCGGTGGGGGTGCGAAGAAATGATCTACAGGAGACAAGTCATGGCGGTCAAGTCTCTGGCATAGGCTGCACCCTTGGCTCAGAAGGGAAGTGGGGGGGAAACAGTAGGGCTCATGTAGTTGGTCCTGAAAAGGGATTATATAGAGTCAAGGAAGAAGTTTTTTAAAAAAAAAACAGAACCTGAAGGGTGGCAATCTTGGAATTGCTGCCTGTGCTCTATATTGGTAATGGTAGAAATTGGAAGTTGTGGAGGATAAATGTGTGGCTCATGAGCTTGGGCAGGGGTTTAGACTTCTGGATCATTAGGATCTCTTCTGGGGAAAGTCAGATGTACAAATGGATGGGCTGCACTTGAATTGGAGGGTGACCAATATCCTGGCAGGCAGGTTTGCTAGAGCGGTTGAGGAGGGTTTAAACTAGTTTGGCAGGGGGGGTGGGTATCCAAATGAGAGTACAGAGATTAGGGAGGAAGAACACCTAGATTAGAAGGAATGGAGGGAACAGAATGCAAATATAAATGGAAGGGGAAGGTAAAGGTAGTTGGTAACAAAAGGAGTATATGTGGAGAACAGTCTCCAATTGCATATATTTTAATGCAAGGAGCATTGTAAATAAGGAGGATGAGCTGAAGACCTGGATAGACACATGGAAATATGATATTGTGACCATCAGTGAAATGATTGCAGGAAGGGCATGTTTGGCAGTTAAATATTCCAGGATTCTGTTTTAGGCATGATAGAACAGGGGATAAAAGATGGAGTTGCATTGCTTATTAGAGAGGACATTACAACAGTGCTGTGGCAGGATGGCTTGGTGGGATCATCCAGTGAGGCTATTTGGGTGGAATTGAGGAATGGCAGAGCCATGAGTACATTTTTGGGAATGTATTATAGACCACCAAATAGGCTGATGGAATTGGAGGAGCAAATTTGTAAGGAGATTGTGTATAAATATGCAATAAACACAAGGTGGTAGTTGTGGGAGATTACAACTTTCCGAACATTAACTGGGATGCCCATACAGTAAGAGGGCTGGATGGGATAGAGTTTAAGTGTTCAGGAAAGTTTCCTTAATCAATATGTAGAAGAACTGACTTGAGAGGGGGAAATATTGGATCTCTTATTAAAGAACAAGATGGGTCAGGTGACAGATTTGTATTGGGGAACACTTTGGGTCTAGTGATCACAATAGTTTTAGGCTAGTAATGGAAAAGAATAGGTGGGCCAAAGGTTGAGATTCTTGATTGGAAGAAAGCAAATTGGGGGATGAGAAAAGATTTGGAGGGTATGGATTGGGATAAGATATTTTCAGGGAAGAATTTAGCAGATAAATGGAAGATATTCAAAGAAGTTCTGAGAGCACAGAGTTGGTGTGTCATCGTGAGGGCTAAAGGAAAGGTTGGAAACTAGGGAGCCTTGGTTTTCAAAAGATATTGGGAATTTGGTTCAGAGGATGTGTATAAACAGGTATAAACAGCAGGGAATGGATGAACTGCTTGACAAATACAAGGAGTGTTTATTTTTTTAAAATCTTAAAGAAATTAGAAAGTTTAAAATGAGATATGAAGCTGCTTTGGCAAGCAAAGTAAAAATAAATCTAAAGGGTTTCTATAGGGACATTAAAAGGAAAAGAATAGTGAGGGATAAAATTAGATCTCTTGAAGATGAGGTGGGTAGGCTCTGTGAGAAGCCAGAGGGGATGGGTGAAATTTTAAACAATTATTTTCTTCAGCCTTCACTAAGGAGAAGAATATTGTGCCAGATGAAGTGAAGAAATATGGTAGGGAGGTCCTACCATATAACAATTAATGAGGAGGTAATGATGAATCTTTTGAAAAACATCAAGATGGATAAATCTCTAGGTCCTGACAAAATATTCCCTAGGACACTGGGGGAGGTTAATGAACAAAAGTGGGGGAACTGACAGAAATATTTAAAATGTCACTGGCCATGGGGGAAGTGTCGGAGGACTGGAGGGTGGCTCATGTTGTTCCACTGTTCAATAAAGGATCCAAAAGTTAAACTCGTAATTATAGGCCTGTAAGTCTGTCATCAGTGGTGGGTAAATTAATGGAAAGTTTTCTTAGAGATGGTATATACAACTATTTGGAAGACAGAGATTAATTTGGAGTAGTCAGGATGGTTTTGTACGTGGTAGAACAAATCTTAGTTTCTCGAGGAGTTTACTAAAATGCTTGAGGGGAAGGTGATGGATGTTGTCTATTGGACTTGAGTAAGGCTTTTGATAGTTTTCCATCAGAGATGAGTAAGGAAGGTGGAAGCATTAGGAAGCATTAGGTATTAATGAAGTAGTGAAATGGATTCAACAATGGTTGGATGGGAGATGCCAGGGAGTAGTGGTGGAAAATTGTCGAATTGGAGGCAGCTGATGAGCGGAGTGCCTTAAGGATTGATACTGGGTCCATTGCTGTTTATATAGATGATGGGGTGGCAAATTAGATTAGTAAATTTGGAGACGATACAAAGATTGGCAGTGTTGTGGACAGTGAGGAAGATTATCAAAGCTTACAGGGTGATATAGGGTTAGAAGAGTGGGCTGACAGATGGCAGATGGAATTTAATACTGATAAATGTGAGGTGCTACATTTTGGTAGGACTAATCAAAAGTAGGACATGCATGTTAAATGGTAGACAATTGAGGAGTGCAGTGGAAGAAAGGAATTTTAGGAGTCATTTGATAGAGGAATTCAAAATTGTAAGGGGGCAGATAATCAATGTGGATAGGTTTTTTCCACTGAGAGTGGGGGGAGATTCAATCAAGAGGGCATGGATTAAGAGTAAATGGGGGAAAGTTTAAGGGAAATCGAAAGGAGGGAGGGGGAAGTTTAAGGGAAATCGAAAGGAGGGAGGGGGAAGTTTAAGGGAAACCGAAAGGAGGGAGGGGGAAGTTTAAGGGAAACCGAAAGGAGGGAGGGGGAAGTTTAAGGGAAACCGAAAGGAGGGAGGGGGAAGTTTAAGGGAAACCGAAAGGAGGGAGGGGGAAGTTTAAGGGAAACCGAAAGGAGGGAGGGGGAAGTTTAAGGGAAACCGAAAGGAGGGAGGGGGAAGTTTAAGGGAAACCGAAAGGAGGGAGGGGGAAGTTTAAGGGAAACCGAAAGGAGGGAGGGGGAAGTTTAAGGGAAACCGAAAGGAGGGAGGGGGAAGTTTAAGGGAAACCGAAAGGAGGGAGGGGGAAGTTTAAGGGAAACCGAAAGGAGGGATTTCTTCATGCAGAGGGTCGTGGGGGTATGGAATGAACTTCTGGCAGTGGTGGTAGAAGCGTGATTGATGTTAATATTCAAGGAAAGGTTGACTAGGTATATGGACGGGAGAGGTGTGGAGGGTTATGGGCCAAATGTGGGTCAGTGGGACTAGGTGGGAGATGACGTCGGCACTGATTAGTAGGGCCAAACTGGCCTGTTTCTGTGTGGTAAATGGTTGTATGATTATATGCATTTATTAAGTCAACACATATCATTCATCACTCCAATGAGTAAAGAACTAGCTCTTTTAACCTTGCTTCATAAAACATGTTTTCTAATCCTGGCAACATCCTGATCAATCACCTCTGCATCCTCTCTAAAGTTTCTACATCCTGCCTGTAATGAGGTGATTAGAACTTAACAGAATACTCTGCGGTCCAACTGGAGTTCATAGAGCTGCAACATTACCTTGTGACTCTTGAACTCAATCCCCTGACTGAAGTCCAGGACACCCTACACCTCTTAATCACCCTATCAACTTGACGTTGAGTGATTTATGGACCAAGATCCCTTTGTTCCTCCACACTGTTAAGAATCCTACAAGTAATTGTGCATGAATTCAAGTTCAACCTTTCAAAGTGCACCATTTTACATTTATTTGGATTGAACTCCATCTGCCACATCTCTACCCAACTCTGAATTCAATATCCACTTCTACACTTCCAACCTTTATGCCACCTGGAAATGACTGATCCATTATTCCCCTTCCTGTCCCTAAGAATCCTCTCCAATAGTTTGTGAACCATTGATGTAAGATTAACTGGTGTATAATTTATTTCATAAATATGAAATTTGCTATTTTCCACTCTTCTGCCACTTCTTCTGTAGCCAGGAAAGCTGCAAAGATCATCACCAATGCCCCAGAAATCCCTTTCCTCACTTCCTGTTGTAACCTTGGTAATATCATGTCACAGTCCTGTTAATTATCTATCCAAATGTTTTTGAGAAGATCCAGAACTTCTTTTTTAACCTTGACATGGACCAGCACATTTGCCTGATCTACACTGATCTCTTATTCATGTTTACCAAGGTCCCTCTCCCTGATGAACACTGAATTAATTTAGGGTCTCCCCTACCTCCTCTGCGTCCAGGGACATTTCCCCCTTTATCCCTTGGTGGCCCTACTCACTCTGTTTATCCTTCTGTTCTTCACTTGTATTCTTCCTGTATGTAGCCTTCTGTTCTTCATGTCAGTTGTTAATGTATGATTAAGGGTTTCCTTAATCTTGCTTGTCAAGGCTTCCTTTTTCCCCCCTTCTAGTTCTTCTAAATCTTTTTGTAAGTTCCTTGCTTGTTATCATGCAATTCTCAGGAGCCTTTCATTGACTTCTGTTTCCTAAACTTTTGTATGCTTTCTTCTTCCTCTGGATTAGTAGTCCCAATTCTTTTGTCATCCATGGTTCATTTACCCTACTATCTCTTTTAGTCTCAGTGAACTAAACCAATCCAGAACCCTAAACATTCAAGTGATCCTGAAATATGTTCTATATTTCTGCTGTGCATTTCAGTGAGAACATCTGCTCTCAATTTATTCTCCCTAGTTCCTATCTAAACCCATTTGTAATTCATCCTTCCCCAATTAAATAGTTTCCCATTTTTGTCTCATCCTATCCTCATCTATAATGATGCTAAAGACCAAAGGGTTGTGGTCACTGTCTCCAAAATGCTCACCCACCAAGGGGTGTCACCTGGCCTAGTACTAGATCCAGAAAGGCCTCTCCAGTAGGCTTGTCCACATTCTGTGTCGAGGATCCTTCTTGGGTACACTCTGGGTCCCATTCCTCTGCATGAGAGTCAAGTCTTAATCATAGGTGCACCCTCTTGCTCCTACTGAAGGAAATCTAACAGTAAAATAGCACATTTTGAGGCTTCATGCAAAGCTTCCATGATTAGATTTTTTTTTAAATAGGTTTTAACATATGAAAAAAAAATATTATTAAATTAAATAGATATCAAAGGATTAAATCTCACAATCTCAGCAAATCAGACCAGTTTCTATTTAGTAGCAAGTCATTTTAAACAAATCAATAGATTGAATGAGTTGTAGCGGTGGCTACTCTGCTTACTGAATAACTCCACAACCAAACGGGTTGAGTTCAGTGAGCAAAACTCCTTTATTGAGGTCTGGCTGGTCTTGTGCTCCCAGCCCAGACCTGGCTGAGAACCGCGCTGAGGGCCCTGATGTCGCTGGGGCATCACGTGGGCCGCAGACCGCGGGCTTCTGAGCCTAGTGCTGAGGTCGGGGAGAAACCCCTGACGGCGCCATTTTGGCTGGCTGCCCTGCAGCGTGCGTGACATGTGGGGTTTGTTCGCCTGCCTAATGGCGTGCTGCCACACAGCCCCCCCCAGAACAAGTGCAAATGTCCTTTTTTGCTGGGTGGCCTCACTTCTTGGGTTGAGCCACCACCACTGGCTCATTGGGGTCGAGGTGTGCTGGCTTTAATCTGTCCACAGTAAACCGTTCCCTCTTACCACCGATGTCCAGTGTGAAGGTGGATCCTGAACACTGGATGACTCTGTACGGCCCTTCGTATGGTCTTCGAAGGGGTGCTGTGGAAGGGCCTCGCCTAATAAAAACATACTCTGCGGAATACAGCTTGCTGGGGATGTAAGATGCCAGTGTGCTGTGTCTGGGTGGTGGTGGGGGTGAGAAGGATTCCAACTGTGCCCGGAGGCAGGGAAGTAAACCATGCAGTGACTATTGTGGGTTGTGAGGTACATTGATAAACTCACCAGGCAGGGCTAGCAGTGCACCGTAGACCAGCGGGGCTGATGAAGCCTGTAGGTCTTCTTTGTGTGTCGAGTGGATGACTAGGAGCATAAGTGCCGACTTAAGGTGGTGGTGCAATCACTTGACCAGTCCATTGGCCTGTAGGTGATAGGCCGTGGTGTGATGCAGCTCGATTCCCAGTCTGTTGGCGAGCTGTGCCTAGAGCGTGGAGGTGAACTGTGTGCCGCGGTCGCTGGTGAGGTAGGTCGGGACGCCGAACTGGGCAACCTAACCAGTCAAAAGTGCTCGGGAGCAGGAGTCTGTGGAAGCATCTGGTATCGGGATTGCTGCGGGCCAATGAATGGTGCCGTCTACCACCGTGAAAAGTTAACAGTTACCTCAGGAAACTGGTAAGGGGCTGACAATGTCCACATGTATGTGGCTGAACTGTTCTCGGACATGTTCAAAATCCTGCATGGGTGCTCTGGTGTGCCTGTGTACCTTGGAAAGCTAGCAATGGGTGCAGATTCTGGCCCAGTCCACAATCTGCTTTCGAAGCCAGTGTTAGATGAAGCATTCTGCCACTATATGAACCATGGACCTGATGGAAGCGTGGGAAAGGTCATGGATATGGTGGAAGATTTGCTTGCACTACTGCTGGGAACCACTGGTAGCAGGGTGTTCATGGAGACATCGCACAGGACCGTCTCATCACTGTGAGGTCCTGGAACCGCAGGCCCCTGACGACAGTCCTGAAGGCCTGTGTCTCCTTGTCGGACTTCTGATCCCGGGCAAGCTGGTCGTACAAGCATTGCAAACAGTAGGCCGGGTGTCAGAAAGCAAATGGCCGGTTGGGAGAGCGTGTTGGCGACCACGTTGTCTTTCCCCGCAAAGGACAGGTGACTCAGTTGGCAGGCTGACCAGGGATCTCTAGCCATAGTGAGCGCCTGAGTGTGGGGTTTGTGGTCGGTAAAAATGGTGAAAGGCCTCCCCTCCAAGAAATGGTGAAAATGACGCACAGCAAGGTACATGTCCAGCAACTCATGGTCGAAAGCACTATACTTGCGCTCTGGCGGACGAAGAAGTTGGCTAAAGAATGCCAATGGTTTCCATTGTCCATTAACCTGCTGCTGCAGGACAGCACTGACGGCAGAGGCACCGACGGGGAGCACCATATGCAGGTCGGTGCGTGGGTGGACGAGCAGGTGGCCTTCGCGAGGGCAACTTTCATGGCTTTGAATGCCCCATTGGCCTCTGGAGTCCAGGCGAGTGTCTTGTCCTTGGCCGCAATGAGGGCAAAGAGCGGCTGCATGATGTGTGCAGCGCCTGGAATGAATTTGTTATAGAAGTTGACCATACCCGCAAACTCTTGTAGCCCCTTGAGGTTGTCCGGGTGTGGAAACTCTCTGATTGCAGCGACCTTCGTAGCAGCTGGTGTAGCTCCTTCGGCCGTGATGATATGGCCTAGGAACTGCATGGACTCTTTCACGAACTGGCATTTGACTGGGTTCATCTTTAGGCCTAAGTCGACCAGTCGGGAGAAGAGGGTGTGCAGATGAGTTTTCTGTTGTGCCCGGTCTCTGCTGGTGACAAGAATGTCATCCAGATAAATGAAAAATAAATTCAAATCCCTGCCCACCATATCCATGAGGTGCTGGAAGGTCTGGGCAGCGTTCTTGAGCCCAAAAGGAATGCGTAGGAATTCAAACAACTCGAAGGGGGTGATGATGGCTGTTTTGGGGATGTCCTGAGGATGGACCGGGATTTGATGATACCCGTGCACCAGGTCGACCTTGGAGAACACACTCGCGCCATGCAGGTTGGCCGTAAAGTCCTGAATGTGAGGGATGGGGTAATGGTCAGGTACTGTCGCGTTGTTAAGCCGTTGATAATCTCCGCAGGGGTAGCAGCTACCAGAGACTTTCGGGACCAGGTGTAGCGGCAAGGCCCAAGGACTGTTGGAGTGTCGAATGATCCCCAGTTCCTGCAGATACGATAACTCCTCTTCCGCTATCTGGAGCTTATCCGGCGGGAGCCAACGTGCCTTGGCATGGACCAGCGGGCCTTGGGTGGGGATATAATGAAACACCCCATGGTGTTGTGAGGCGGCGGAGAACTGCGGCTTGAGGAGGGATGGGAACTTGTCCAGGATGCGCTGAAAATCTCCCTTGGGTGTGCTGACCGTGGCCATCTGTGGCTGCTCTGTGCGGGAGGTGTTGAGGTGAATGGATTGGAAGGTACAGGCATCGACAAGTCACCTACCTCTGGTCAACCAGGAGTCCGTGGGCGAGAAGGAAGTCGACACCCAGAATGGGGGTTGGGAGGGACGAATTAGTGAACCTCCACGAGAGCTTCCATTGACCAATCTGGAAGTGGACGGTCTTGTTACCATACATTTGGATCTCTGTCGAATTGGTTCCATGGAGTGGAGGTCCTTGAGGCCGGTTCTGGGACTCGATGGCTGTTGCCGGGATGACGCTGATCTGGGCCCCGGTGTCAACAAGGAAGCATCGGCCACTGATTAAATCCTACAGGTAGAGAAGGCTGTGTTCTTGCCCAAGAACCACAGCCATTAACAGCGGCCGGCCTGCTAGTTTCCCTGGAATGAGCAGGGCTGACGACACTTCCGAGCCTTGGCTCCCCAGCGCTGGTGGAAGAAGCAGAGTCCTGAAGTGGATGGCATGCTTCAGGCTATGCTATTTGAGGCTCCTACAGGGGCCGAGTGTTCCTCCGCAGCACTAGAGGAAGGCTTGGCGTGGTCACGGCCATGACTCGTAACTTGCTGGACTGCTGAACCCTCCGGGAATCGTTCAAGCCATAACTCCTGAGCCTTTTGAGCGCCCTTCTTAGGGTTGTTGAAGCTCTCCTGAGACAGTAACGGTTGCATGTCTTCAGGTATATAGTCGAGGAAGATGCACTCAAAGAGTGGGCAGTTGCTGTGATCACCTATGAATGTGAGCATCTCGACCATAAATGCGATTGGAGTTCTGTCTCCCAAGGCGTTGAGGTGCAGCATTCGAATAGCGCCTGGAGAGGCCAAGAGAGCCGGTGAACACCTGCTCAATGGTCCCGTACTTACCTTCTGCGGGTGGGTGCTGAATGAGGTGCAGCACTCATTTGGCGGTGGCCTGGTAAAGGGCAGCGACCACATGATGAAACTTGGTCGTATCTGATGAAATCTGGCGGAGGTGAAACTGAGCCTCTGTGTGGTTGAACCAGGTCTCAGGCTCCTGAACCCAGAAGTTAGGAAGCTTGATGGCTATAGCGTTGATCGAAGAGTTGTTCATATCGGGTTCAAAGGCGTTTAAACCTCTCGGGGTCACCAATGTAGCGCCAGCTACTCTGCTAACTGAATAACTCCACAACCAAACGGGTGGAGTTCAGGGAGCAAATCTTGTTTATTGAGGTCTGCCTGGCAGGTCTTATGCTCCCAGCCCGGACCTGGCTGAGAACTACGCCGGGGGCATGACGTCGCCATGGCGTCAAGTGGGCCACAGAGTGGGGGCTTCTGAGCCTGGTGCCGAGGCCAGCGATAAACCTCTGATGGCGTCATTTTGGCCAGCTGCCCTGCCGCGTGCGTGACATGTAGGGCTGATTTGCCTGCCTAATGGTGTGCCGCCACAGAGTCTTTATTCTGCATTCTGCCAAATTTAAATCAAACAGAGCACAGGTGGCTGATCCAATCCTTTCAGGCTTCCCATTGTACAGATGGGTTCCCTCAGAGGGCTTAAATAGTATGGCTGGATAGGTATCCTGTAGGCAGTAAAAGAGCTTGATATTCTCATGGCTGTTCACATTAATTGCACCTGCAAATTCTCTATTCATTTGAACTGATTTGGAGCCATTGCCAAGTCAGATCGAATTAAAGCTGATATTAAAGTCAATCTATTGAAGAAGGAGAGGGCTTGAAAGCAAGAGGCAGTCAGACAGCAAACAATAAGAGCTGAAGAAACACGAGATTGCAAGGAGTGGAGTCACTGCTCTGGACTGCAGGACATGCTATTGGCCAGACATTTCTTGACTCCCTATCTCAGGGAGTAAGCCTATTTAAATTGGCAAACTGGGGTCCTGTGATTATATATCAGAACATGAATTGCGCCTAATATTTCAAATCTTACACAGGTAAGTTTCACAAATTAAACTAAGTGAGTTTGATAGTCTTGATCATATTAAGCCTCACAAGTGGCAACTTGCCACACTGTGGGAAAAATCAAAGAAATATGAAATCCAAAGATATCTAGATGACAAGAGTGTGATTGAAAAAAAGTGAATGATTCAGGAGAGCAGGAAAGTGGAGTTTGTCTAGGAGAATTAAATGCAATCTATTTATCGATATAAATGGATGATAATAGTTCAGATGATTGATGCTGTGTTTAACATTTTCTTCACCCAGTGCCACTTGGAAAAGAGACTTATCACAAGGCTGTGGAAGTTTCTGCCTGTTTCAAACAGGAGGCCTACTTAAATTGGCAATTTGGATCCAGTGACACAGTATTCCATTTAGGACACTACTTTTAGGATTGTTTGCAATGCTTGTACACTTCCCATTAATGAAACAAAGCCTAGATAAGTTTAACTTTCCTTCACAGGCCCTCACAAAATGTATCAGATGGCATCATCTTGAAATCTACCCCTCAACTTCTCATCCAGCTATCAATTTCTAATGGCTAAGGCAACCTAATATTAACTGGCCACCATCAGCACCTGCACTTGGTGCCCAGAGTTCACCAGCTTGATGCAGATATCTTGGTGGATTGTAGCCCCCTACACTGTAGTGCTTGTAAGTTCTTTTGTTTTGATGTGAACTAAGGTGCGTAACAAAGACAAAACTACAATTCAATTTCCTCTGTTGAAGGTAGTCAACGTTCAAGTAATAGGGTTTGCCACACAATGTCTTAACAATCCTATTACAGGCCTTAAATCCAAGCTCACATCCTGTCTTTCCCAAAAGTCAGGATTAGAGAAAGACAATGGCTCAACTAATCAAGACAATGTGTGTTTTACAAGATTCCATTCCAGTTAAACTTAAACATTAGCCATGGTTTCCACACAGATTGTCATGGATAAAACCAAAGAACTGAAATTCTTTAAGACCATTGGAAATAACTAGCACCTAAAATCCACATGGTACAATGAAACTATTTTTTTTCCAAGGTCAGACCCACTGCTGCCCTCCAGAGTTTGTTTCTAATTAATTTTGTAGAGTTATTGAGAGGACAATGTTTTGTTGGGGCTGGCAGGTATCAGCAACACTCTGGGACCATCACTGGCATCTGTCTTGTGTTGAGAAGAAGAAAACCGGGAATGTGCCATGTGGGAAATAGATTGAGGTAAATAAAAGACTGAACCAAAATGAGTCAAACATCTCTGAGGAGCTCTGTTAATGTTGCTGGAGAAGATTTAAACTAATTTGGCAAGGGAATAGAACAAGGCAAAAAACACCCAGGAGTGCTGGAGAAACTCAGGTAGTCTCAGTATCCATAGGAGGTATATTTCAAGATGAAAAAATCTTCAGACATGATAGAACTGGGAATGTGAACACAAAGGTGGGAGTAATTGCGAAATTTAAAAGACATTGAGACCGGTACATGGAGAGGAAAAGTTTAAAGACAAATGTAGGCAAATGGCACTAGTTTAGAGAGAAAATTTGGTTAATTGGGCCAAAGATTCTGTGCCATAAAACTCTGATTCTATGAATCCATTACTGCAAGAGGAGTATGCATGTCCTGCAGGGTTCTTGACATTCATGAGAGTTCAGGGTTATGTCCTCTTAATGATGCCAGTAAGTCCAAGGAACAATGGATATCAAAGGATATTTGGAGTTGGATAAAATGATAGAATTTGGCACATTTAGAGAAATAAAAACAGGTGATGATGTATGGGAGGATAGACAATGGTGATGAGACAGCTAAGAAAGGTAATTAGGAAGACATCGAGGGTACACAAAATAAACTTGAGGGGCAAAATCTGGAAGTGTATTAAGGGAAGATGGAACCAGGGAAGGGGTAGGCCTTTAGGATCCAAAATTGAAATCTGTGCATGGACCTGAAGAATGTAGGTGAAGTTTTAAATGAATTTTCTCATCAATGTTCATTGTGGGCAAGGACATTGTAAGTGGAGAGTGGATGGAAAGGATAGGAGGAAAAGGAAGGCAGAGAAGTATAGGCCACAGGCAGGGATCATAGTTGAATATGGGTGAGAGAGCAGAGGAGAAAAAAGATGAGGTGATAAGAGGGGCTAGCTCTGAATGAAGAGGGAAAGGCATGGGAATCTAGAGGAAAGGAGATGGATAGGAAATGACAGTGAGTGGATGGGGAAAGGCTTAATGGAAATTAGAGGTGTAGTGACTGGAGGGAGAACAAATGCATTTATTAGCTTATAGCTGAGAGTAGGGTCTCAGTCATCTTCAGAGGGGCTCAGGGTTTAGGTGGGAAAGCAGGGTGATATGTGAGCAGATGGGGGTGGAGCTGGGAGGTGGAGCCAGCCATCAGCGCGCACACACACTACCAGTGAATCCCAGTTCATTGCAAGATGTCGATGTTAATACCATCTGGTTGATTGTGTTCCTCCAATTTGCAGGTATCCTCAGTTTGACTGTTTATGAGGTCATGGACAGACATGTTGGTGTGGGAATGGCATTGAAATGGTTGGCCACTGGAAGGTCCCTGTCATTGTAGTAGACAGATGGAAGGTGTTCAACGAACTGGTCTCCCAATCTGTGTCCAGCCTCTTCGATGTAGAGGAGGCCACAATTGGAGCATCGGATGCAGTAGACAACCCCTGCAGATTCACAAGAGAAGTGTTGCTTCACTTGGAAGGACTGTTTGGAGCTTCAAATAGTAGTGATGGAGGAGGTGTGGGCCCAAATGTAGCATTTCTTGTGATCAGTTGGAGGTTCTGAGGGGGTGATGAGTGGGAAGGGAGGAGAGGTCAAGTGGATCCTGGAGGAAGCAGTCCCTGTGGAAAGTGGAGCAAGGAAGATGTGTCTGGTGGTGGGATCACATTGTGGGTGGCAGAAATTGTGGAGTTTAATATGTTGGATGTTGGGAGGAGATTGTTCTCAGAATTTCATTTATTCAAGAAAGACAGCAAGGACAACCCAGGTAATTACAGCCAATGGGTCTCCCATCAATGGGTTGAAATTAATGGTGGGATTCTAGAAAGAAATACTCTGCTTTTATGCTGCATCATGCTGTAATTCTTTCCCAACATCTCCAAATTGGAACCCAAACAGTAATGGGAGAAATCCATAGCTCGTGATGTCTGAAAAATTAACGTTTTTGGATTATTACTAAAGCTTTTATGGAAAAATCATTGGGCATTTTTCAAATGTCCAATTTCAGATTTAAGGTTCCAGGTCAAGATTTTTTTCCTCATCACAGTTTTAAATGTCTTATATTTTTATTCTTTACCTGTGAACACTTCTTCTAGACTGTCATTCCTTTTGTGGCCTGTCTGAATTACAAAGATCTCTTTTCATTTATCTAAGCTCTTCATCAGAAATCAGCCAGGTGAAATGGCAAGTTTACCCAATTGTGGGTAAGGAGACCAAATCTGCACATAAAACTTCAGGGTTGGGTCTCCCTCAGACCTTGCAATGAGGAAGGAACTCAAATGTCCTGGCAATGAAGGCCAGTGTGGCATTGATTGTACGACTTGTTGCACCCGATGGACAAGGATATTCCATTTTCCTTTTCAATCACCATTCAAATAATTTAATACTTCCCCCTCTTTTGGTTTTCCCCACCAAAATCGATACCATTACATCTATCCACATTTTATTGCATCTCCTATACATTTTCTTACTTAATAAATTTGTCTAAATTACCTTGAAATCTCTGCGTCCTCCTTAGTGCTCACAATCCCTCCCAATTTCTAGTTTACAAATTCGTTTTCAATCTGCGACAGCAAATTACCCTTCATCTCATAAGCTTTAATATCGCACAATAACATCTTGAGTCAAGCTTTACCAAAATGTAAATGCAGGAATGCTGCTGACTGCCACATTCCAGGCTGCAGGAGTACTTGCTGAGGGACACGCTGGGGCAAAGTGAAGGTGCTGTGGGGAAGGACCACAGTCTAGAGTCCTCCCGTTACCAGCTGTTGAGCTGAGACTGAGGGGAAGGCCTCAAACAAAAGGGGGGAGAGGAGGATGAGTAATGACAAGGTGGCACAGTGGTGGCAATGCAGCAAAATAGAAAATGAATGTAACAATGTACAGTGATTGAAATGTATGGATTCAACACTGAAGAAAATAGATGTTGAACTTTTTTTGTAAATAGTCTATTTTTGGAGAAAAAAATGTTCTAATACTTCCTTCAGTTCCAACTCTTCATTAGGTTCTTGCTTCTCTAGTGTTTCTTGGAAGTTATTTGTATTGTCTCTATGAAGATCGAGGCAGAATATTGCTAACTGCTATTTCTTTATTTGTCTTCACAAACTTTTCTAATTCGTGTAATTGTAGATACTTTCCCGTGAAAATCATATTTGCTGAAAACACACAATGATTGCATGTTGGGGCACAGAGAAGGTCGTAGATAACCAATCGTGGTCATGTGAAGGAGGGGTAGGTGCAAGTACAGCACTGCACAGGAATGGCCCATTTCAGGTGAACCCTCCATCTTGAAGTCGGCGACAGGAGCGGATTGAAAACTATTAACTCACCTTTCAGGCAGCAACCCTAAAAGGCTACTCCAGCATCCCATTCACATCCAGAGGCACCTTGTAGTGCCTTCTGGATCTGGTGGAGACAGGGAGACTGGTGCTGCAGCAACACCTGTCATACATACGTGACATAGCAATGGCGGTCTTCCCTACCCATAATCCCCCACACAGGTGGAACTGCTCTCTTTCTCAGAACAGTTCCAGCTGCATGGGGGATCATGGGTAGGGAAAACTGCCATTGCTATGCCCTATTTTGAGCTGCAAAGAGCGGCCCTGAAGACTGAAATGCCCAGTGAGGTGCTGGAGTGGCCGGCAGGGCTGTCATAGCCCTCACCAGCTGCCCCCTGACATTCCCTGCCAGCCACCCCTGGCCTGACAGACCTCCTCCCCTGACAGCTGCCCCTACCCTGACAGCCCCCACTGACCTCCCCTCCCCAGTGTGGTGGGGGGCTGTCAAGTAGTGGGGAGTTGGGTTGCGGGCCAATGAGTCATTAGCCTGCCCCTAAACAGCCGCTTAGTGTGGCTGTACATTCATGTGAGTTGGTGGAGCGCTGCGCTCTGCCGATTATCCTTCCCTGAGGAGGGTTGGCATTGGTACCTCTTGAGGCGCTCTGGGCACATTTCAGGTAGGTAAGTATTTTGCTGCAAGGGGGCATAATCTTCACCTTTACTCAAGGGAGTTTGGCCCACCTGAAAGGGCCTAATGTTGGGAGGGTTGGTGGAGGGGGAGGCGATTGATAGGAAGGGATGAGTATTTACTGTATCTCGTGCGGCCTTTAATTCATGGAGATTGCTTACAGGCTGGGGGATATTGTTTCATTGAGCACCTTCACTCCATCCACTAAAAGCATAGACTGTTACAGCAGAGTACAAGCCCTTTGGCCCATGATGTTGTGCCGACCTATATAAACCTACTCCACAATCTTGCCCTTTCCTACCTCGTACCATAACCATCTATTTTTCTTCCATCATGTACCTAAGAGTCTTTTAAATGTCTCTATTTTACTACCATCACTGCAATGCATTCCATGCACCCACTACTTTCTGCGTGTTTTTTTTAAACCCTGATATCTCCTCTAAACCTTCCTCCTCTCACCTTGTACATATCTCTTCTGGTATTTGCTGATAGGCTGGCTGTCCATCCAATCTATGTCTCTCATAATCTTGTTTTAACTTCTCTCATCCTTTGCTCCAAAGAGAAAACCTTGCTTCATAAGACACATTCTCCAATCCAGGCAACATCCTGTTAACTCTCCTCTGTACCCTCTCCAAAGTTTTCACATCCTTCCTGTAATGAAGCCATTAGAACTGAACACAATATTTCATGTGTGGTCAAACCAGAGACTTGTAAAGCTGCAACATAGCCTTAATGACTTTATTTTGGAATATTTTATTTTAAAAGACTCATGCAAATATTTACAAACAATAAAAGACATTTTATTATCACAATATAATAGAGTCCAGTATTCCCCCTTCCCTGGATATTAAATAAACTATAAAAAGGCAATGGAAAAAACACCCACTCCACTGTGCTATGTACAAAGGTGAGGTCATTCTGGGTAGACCTGGGGGACATCTTTTATAAAAAATGTAGAAGTGTTGTTTCCACAAGACCCAGAATTGTTCCTTTTGGGAGATATTAGTGAAGTACAGTATCCAAACACCAAATTCAATTTGTGAAGATCGCTTTGTCAGTAGCCAGGAAGTGTTTAGCGGTTGCATAGAAGTCCGACTCTCACTGAGTATTACACAATGGAGTGTGGAAGTGCGAAGTTACATTCCTCTGAAGAAAGTATGACTCATTCATTGAAGTATGGCAGCTGTACTTGAGACATATAGGTGTGCAAATATGATCTTTACCCCCCCTTAAGAAATATATCAAGACACCAGCAATGTTGACAGATAAATAAAGAGACTGAATTAACGTTGTGGTACAGACGACTTGTGTTTTAATTTTTAGTTTCAATTTTTAGCTTTCTGACTCTTGAACTCAATCTCCTGATTAATGAAGGCCAGTATACCATTAGCCTTCTTAACTACCCTATCAACCTGCACAGCAACCTTCAGAGATCAATTAGTTTGGACCCCAAGGGGTCACTGATAAGAATCCTGCCAGTAATTATTTACTCTTCAAGATCAATCTTCCAAAATACATAATTTCACACTTATCCAGATTGAAATCCATCTCCCACTTTTCTGCCCAACTCTGCATCTTGTCTAAATCCTGTTGTAACCTAGGACAACATTCGACACTATCCACAACACCTCTAATCTCTGTGTTATCTGCAAAGAAGACCTATCATTCTACTTCTTTGTCCAAGTATTTTATAAAAATCACAAGGAGTAGCAGTCCCAGAATAGATCACTGCAGAGCTCCTCTAGTCACTGCTATCCAAGCACATATACTACTCCCCTCTGCTTTCTGCAGGCAAGCTATTTCTGAATCTGGACAACCAAAGCTTCATGTATCACATTCCTCCTGACTTTCTGATTGAGTCTACCATGGGGGACCTTGTCAAATGCCTTACTAAAATCCATATACACCACATCTACAGGATCAGAATCCGAATTTACTGTTATTAACATGTCATGAAATCGATGGTTTTTCAATGCTCGTACTGCTCAAGCTCGAAATGTTGACTGCCTGTTTCTTTCCATGGATGCTGCACCACCTGCTGAGTCCCTCCAACACCTTACTGTGTATTGTTCCACGTCTTGAGCATCTGTTTTCTTTAACGTCGCTTGTTTTTCCTGTATTTAGTACAATCTCCACATCCTTCCTCACACTGAATTCCACCTTCCATAATTTTGTTGACTAATTTACTCCAAATCCTTCTGGGGGGGGTTTCTGCTCCTCAAATTAGAAGGTGAGTTGATATGCTTCAACACAGACAGGCAACTGAGGCCCAATCGTGCTTAGTCATATTGCCAAATCTGAGGCTTGGGATAAGGGGAGAAGAGGTTAGTTCCAATAAACAAAAGAGAGCATTGGATTTCTGATTGCTTCAGTGACTGTCAAGACTCTGCATTTAAAATACAGTACATGGATAAATGAATACCAATAAACTTTAGAATCTGGGTGCATTTTGTCAAATTTTTTCAATGTCTTCCCTTTGTCAACAGGATTATATGGAAAATATTTTTTTTTCATGACTTGCAGACCAAACATTGTGGAGATTCTGATGTGCCTTGACCACTAATGCTGAGTACACTGGAAATTCTTAAATACTCCGACTGATTTTCTGATCATTATGGATTGCAGTTACACTGGAATTTCTGAAGCACGTTTTGGGTGGCTAAGATTTCCCACCAGCAGTGCAAAGTTGGAAAATTAATCCAGCAAGGAAAACAACCAAAATACAGGAAGTTTGATCGGTAGGAAAGCTTTTGCAGAATACAGGAGTATGGAGCATTCTAAACCTCTGATATAAATGCAGGTTTCTCAAACTTTTTTGTTGTTGGTTTTTATCAATATTAATTTTAATCAGGTTTGAGAACTGGCAATATATAAATGTTCCTAAATTAATTATATCCCTTAAATAATGTCTGACCAATACTATGCAATCTGAATGCTTTGAATGAATATTGGAAAATAAGATGGAAACAAGTGTTAAGTAAATATTCTAAGTTTATTTCCATTTGAACTGAAGGAGGGAAACCAGATAAAATACTTTACTGGCACAAGTCCAACTCTACCAACATTCCAATATTTATACTGTAACCAGGTGAATGCACTCTTGGTAAAAATCTCCTCTTTGTGGTGTTCTTCCCCAAAGGCTATTTCATCTTACATGCTACTGAAGCTCATGTTTCTTTATAACTAGATCCTATTTGCTTCAAAGCATAAAAAGCCCATGACTTCATGAATCATTTTACTTGTCACTCTAATTATATTGGCCTAGAAATGGTTCTGTGTCCCACAGGAGCAAAGAAAGATTGTATGTGGTGTGCTCATGACTATTTTGTTCAAGATTGTGGAGCATGCAAACTTCTGAGTCTGAGGGGTTTGGAGAATATGGAAGAAGGGATTCTGATTAGAGATCTGCAATTCTTTGGGAGAAAAGGATCAGGGTCTTGCGAGCTGGCTGGGAATCAGTGAGCATTAAACTCGAATCAGTAAACTGGGTGAACAGGGAATTAGAAGATGGTGGGGGGGGTTGGGGGGGGGAATGAGATCTTTGATTGTCAATGCCAGGTTCGGGTTTGGGTCTGGGGCTAATCAAAAGGAATCGGGTCCTGGGCCATTCTGGAACTTCCAATGTCAGGCTTGGGTTAAATTTTCTTTTTAATTTTCTTAAATTTAGACATACAGCATAGTAACAGGCCATTTCATCCCATGAGTCCATGCTGCCCAATTTATGCGCCTCCAGGAAAAACCCACACAGACATGGGGAGAATGTACAAACTCCTCATAGAGAGCATGGGATTTGAACCCTGGTCCTGATCACTGACACTGTAAAAGCATTTGGCTAACTGCTATGCCAACCTTGCCGCCCTGTCATAGTGGTAACTGGGAGCAAGACTGTGAAAGGGAGCATTCCCTGTGGAGAGAAGATAAATAATGGGACTAACCTGAATGGGATCCCAGCCCAGACTGCGCTTTCTGAAAATGCAGTTATCCTGGGAATGCTTCAAGATAGGTTTTCCTGGAATTTTTGTGAACTAATTTCCCCACGAATGTTCCAAAAGGTAATGTATCATTTGGAGAATGTATGATTGTGTAAATGCTGTCAATGAGTTAAAGCAGATCTTCATGGGTGCCTAGAGAGGCACAATTTAACGTGACAATTGATGCAGTTGTTTTTTGCTCAAAGTAAAGCCAATCAATTTTCAGTTGTGTAACATTAAAAAAGAATCTGGAGTTCTAAAATCAGTAAACTTGAAAACAATTAGCAATGAAAGTAAAATCTCCCAAATTTTCAAAGAAAAAGATAATTCCTCAAATATTGTAAAGAAGCATTCAAATATTATCTAATATATTTCCATATATAGTATATACTCTAACTATACTGAAGGAAATAATCTATTCACTAAATGACCACATTAAAAGCCTTGTTATCTAGAATTCAAGCAACTGGCAATTACATGCAAACAGAAAAAAAACCCACAGAAAATACACGGGTAAAAATATGGAAGTTTAAAATTGACGTGCCGGGCAACACGCAGTCTCAAGCAACCGGAACATCAGTCATCTACCAATCCCCGTAGGTGCCAGATACCAGGGGTCTTACTGTAATTAATCTTTATCTCTTACATGAACAACAGACCAGCATTCTTTAAAGCAGTGTTCATTTGGTTTCCACATTTATACAATTGTGCCTCCTGTTTTCAAGAAATAAAATTTTGAAGTACACATATTGTGAACAATCATTATGAGCACTGTTGGATCCCCATTGATTTTTCTTCCTGATCAGTATCAGGGAGACAGCTTTTATATTTCATTAAGGTTTTTAGAAGATTACTGTAATTTCCCCAATATCAAGAACCCACCCATCAGAGATCAAATCTGTTAAGGAATCTGAGAAGCCACACTGAGGGAATGGCCACTAGATGAAACAGAATTAACTGAGAAATTTGAATATGAACATGCAAAGCCATGGAGGTAACCAAAGTCAGACTATGAAAACCTGAAGATCACTGTTTAGTTTGACGGATCTACTAGATTAGTGGTTCTCAACCTTTTTCTTTCCACTCACGTACCACTTTAAGTATTAGTAATTAGTGATTAGTAAGGGGTTACTTGAGGTGTGGGTAGAAGGAAAAAGTTTGAAAACCACTGTTTTGATCGTACATAATTGACTCGTTATGAGCACAGTTTCATTACTCTAAAGGAAGTAGGCCAATGACAATATTTCTCAAGCAAAATATTGAAGTAACCATTGGGTCGAGAGCAGTGGTTCTCAACCTTCCTTTCTCACTCACGTACTGCCTTAATAAACCCCTTACTAATCACAGAGCCCTTATGGCACAAGGAATATTTAAGGTGATATGTGAGTAGAAAGAAAAAGTTTGAAAACCACTGGCCTAGACTGAAGAGAGCTTTATGAAGCTCTTAAGGGAAGTCATCACTCTATAAAAACAATGGAGCATTAACATTTCTAAGTGCTGTATGTAAATAATAGTATGCTTGGCTTGAAGATTATATTTGTCCTCTATCTAATTGTGATTTGATGGATATCAGTGAAGAATAATGCGATTTGGAATCCACAGGAGTAACAGAGGAATTTGAATGAAGATTGATGCTTTTCTTGAAGATGCTAGTCGGGTAAAGTTAGTAATTGATGATGTACAAGCCTTTGGAGATGGAGCAACAGTGGACCAAGAATGGAAGTTGAGAGCCCCAGTTAACTAGTTGAACAAGCTAAGAAATCTCAGTGATTGCCCGAGAAGCTTTGAAATCTGATCCAGGTAAACTCAAGGTGCTGCTGAATTTGATGGCTGTTCCAAGTTTTTCTCCGGCTCATCATTCATCAGAGTGAATTTCTGCCCATCTGAGCAAGACGTGAGAGCCACTTGGACAATTACCAAAGGGCATTGCAAAATCATGTCTGTTGGTCATCGGAGCAAATAGTCCACTGATTTAAACAGACAATAATGGCAAGTGGGTGTGGTGACATATTGATGACAATATGGAGCTGACAAAACATGTGCATGCTCCAGGAAAAAGGAGTGGAAGAAATGATCTTGGAGAAGAGTCAAATGATAGTCTACTTAGCGAGAGCTCTGATTAATGTGGAGATGCATTACCTGCAAGTTGAATATGAGCCACTTGGATCTAGAAATGTTTCACCACTGTGTATATGGAGAACTGTATATGTGCAGTGATCACAAACTGCTTGAGGTCATTGAAACAAAGCCTCTTCTTGGAACACTAAGGAGGTTGAGGTAAATATTTGCAAGGACACAGACATAACATTTAAGATTTGGTACAGTCAAAACATTCATTAAGTCAACTCAATTCATTGGGTCAATCTTATGGACACAAGGTTTGCCTTGGGTGCTGAACTGGGACAATTGACATGATAAAACCTTTTCCAATCTCTCGGTCATTCAGTAAGGACACAGGGAAGGCTTCCAGACTAAATGAAACATGTGCAGCACCCAATGCAAGCGATGCAGAAATGTTGGAAGTGGGCATGGCATGTGCGTTAGACTCCTCTGAGATCATACCATCAGGTGACTAGTGCACTAGGCCCTCATGGTGACCTGATCGTCAGAGGTGAAAGTGTTTTTGTTCCAAAACTATGAAATTATGATGCAATTATGAACACTCACTCCTCACAATAAATGGCCGACTAAGCCACTGTAGAATGGAGAAATGAGACATTTCTCAGTTCAGAATCTCAGGGACCCATGTATAAGAGCCCCACGGAAACAATAAAGATAAATTGAAAGTACTGCTTTAATTGTTGACTAAACATCCACGCTGCTGAAGATCCAGCTGCGCTGGATGGGTCACGTCTCCAGAATGGAGGACCATCGCCTTCCCAAGATCATGTTATATGGCGAGCTCTCCACTGGCCACCGTGACAGAGGTGCACCAAAGAAGAGGTACAAGGACTGCCTAAAGAAATCTCTTGGTGCCTGCCACATTGACCACCGCCAGTGGGCTGATAACGCCTCAAACCGTGCATCTTGGCGCCTCACAGTTTGGCGGGCAGCAACCTCCTTTGAAGAAGACCGCAGAGCCCACCTCACTGACAAAAGGCAAAGGAGGAAAAACCCAACACCCAACCCCAACCAACCAATTTTCCCCTGCAACCGCTGCAACCGTGTCTGCCTGTCCCGCATCGGACTTGTCAGCCACAAACGAGCCTGCAGCTGACGTGGACTTTTTACCCCCTCCATAAATCTTCGTCCGCGAAGCCAAGCCAAAGAAGAAACATACCAAGTGTACATTTCTACTGTATATCTTATATTTTTATCTCGTATTAGCTATCTATGCTGCCCCAAAACTCTGAATATCATGACTTATTCATGACAGTAAATGCTGATTCTAATCTTAAACAAATTATACAAGGTGGTCCCATCAAAAGACAAAATATACTTAATGATTAACATTGTCACTGCTTTGAATCTAGATAAACTAACAAGAGTTATGCTGATTTAACCTCACCAATTTACAATTAAAACAAGTTTTACAATGAATTGCCAGAGGAAAAAAAATGACTAATTGTGCATAAGTATTCAGCATCTGACAGGAAAGTGAACAGTATGTCACTCTCTGTGCTCATTAAACCAGTGTTTTCTTCTCTAGCAGAAGACGTGCAAGATACATATGTAGCAGAGAATAACTAGGGGGATTCTAATATCATCAAGAAAATTGATAAGAATGAAGTAGAAGTGAGCCTTTCCCAATGCTTCATTAATCCACAACCCCAATCCATTCCTCTTTCCCTCCATCTGCAACCTCACTTCAGGCTCAGGTTCAGAACAATCACTATTCTATTTAATCCCTTTTTCAGTTACTTTCATGCCATCAATCTAAATGCAAAAATAATTTACTGGAAAAGGGTGCTTCTTTACATCAAATATGGTGTCATGCTTATCTAATATTTTTGTTGAACTTGTCTGGATGCCTTAGTGACTCTAAGGAGAGTTCTACATTTGCCATTTTTGCCAAATTTTGTTTGTATATGCAGAGTATTTTGAGAATGTAGATGGTGACTATGTCAAGCAAGTTGTAGATCAATGCTTCTCAACCTTTTTCTTTCTACTCACATTCCACTTTAAGTATTTCCCTGTGCCATAGGTTCTCTGTGATTAGTAAGATGGGATGTGAGTGGGAAGGGAAGGTTGAGAATCACTGCTTCAGACCCAATTGTTACTGAAATATTTTGCTTGAGAAAAATTGTCAATGGCCCCATTTCTTTTGGGGTTATGAAACTGTGCACCTAACGAGTCAATGAGGTACGATGAAAAACGTAGTTTTTTTCTTTCCACCCACACCTTAAGCAATCCCTTACTAATCACAGAGCACCTATGGCATGGGGAATACTTAAAGTGGGATGTGAGTGGAAAGAAAAAGGTTGAGAACCACTGTTGTAGATTTTCATTTTCTTTGGCTTGGCTTCGCGGACGAAGATTTATGGAGGGGGTAAAAAGTCCACGTCAGCTGCAGGCTCGTTTGTGGCTGACAAGTCCGATGCGGGACAGGCAGACACGATTGCAGCGGTTGCAAGGGAAAATTGGTTGGTTGGGGTTGGGTGTTGGGTTTTTCCTCCTTTGCCTTTTGTTCGTGAGGTGGGCTCTGCGGTCTTCTTCAAAGGAGGTTGCTGCCCGCCAAACTGTGAGGCGCCAAGATGCACGGTTTGAGGCGTTATCAGCCCACTGGCGGTGGTCAATGTGGCAGGCACCAAGAGATTTCTTTAGGCAGTCCTTGTACCTTTTCTTTGGTGCACCTCTGTCACGGTGGCCAGTGGAGAGCTCGCCATATAACATTTTACCTCTCCAGTATATTCCAACATCATTTGCATTTTTTTAACCACAATTTAGGAAGCTTATTCAGCATTTGTAAAAATTTAAATGTAGACATACAGCACAGTAAGGAGCCCACGAGTCCATGCCACCCAATTTACACCCAATTAACCTACCCCCACCCCGATACATTTTAAGCAATGAGAGGAAATTGGAGACTCTGGGGATAAACCCACGCAGACACAGGGAGAACATAAGGGATTCAAATCCCAATCCTGATTGCTTGCACTGTAAAGGTTTTGTATTCACTGCTATGAACACTGCTGTCCCTTTTTATGTTTATGGGACATGACCAAAAGCAAAAAGGGCTGATTTTTCATCTGAATTCTTGACCATAATTGATTTTGTTAGTGATGAAAAATAATGCTCCAAGATCTTACCCAAAGCTCTATTTCCTTTCCTAACACCTGATTTTGCCAGCATGATCATCAGCTAGAAATGCAAGAGGAATGGGAATTCCATCAACATCCTTGATGGAAGAGAAAGGTCCTGTTAGTGTTTTTCTTCAACTTTGTATGGGCCCCAAATGCTTAATAAAATGAATAATCCATTCCTTGCCCAGTTCTTCATTGATGGCGATCCTACATCAACATTATCCACATTGCAACTGAGAATTTTATTCCACTGGAAACCATCCTACAGTTTAAAATCTTGGAGTCATGTTGGGCTCACAGCTGGGAGCTGAGGTCCCACTCTGCTGACACAGTGCCCATATTCTTGTGTGTTTAACATATTGGCAGATCACCAGTTTTGACAGTGGGTCAGTGAGATGTTGTTATCTAACTGCTCCAGCAGTTAAGTAATGGCTTGCACCTTTAACGAGAACTAATTGTCAACTAAATCTCACAAAGTGAGTCCCAAATTTCTTGAGCATTAACAGAGACAGAACAAAAATAAGTGAATAAAAAGTAGAGCCAAGATTGATTTTAATTTACCATCCAGTATGCATGCATAACCTATGATTAACATGATCGCCTTCAAATATAGTTTTTATTAAGCATGCTGAAGTAATGCTACCCCATAGTAGGGTTTGCCTGACAAGCATTCTCTGGCATACTTGTTTAGCCATATGGATTGCTTGGTAACAGTCCACATATGCAGCCTACGTGTTAAGGATTTTTTCCACAGTATGGAGAAGTAACTGAGTGGTATTGTTTTTTAAAAATTATGTTCTCAGAGTTTTAAGGGCTTTGGTTTGCTGATGAACCATTGGTTGCCAAATGTAATTAATGTAGGTGCAATCTTACAGCTGTTATGATTTTAACATAGAAACATAACAGCAGGCACCCTGAAGCCACAAATTCTTCCAAACCACACGAAGAAGAAAGAAGTAAGCAATGCAATTTATTTTCTTGGTTTTTGAGATGTTTGCAGTATAAAAGTTCTTACCATTGTTTTGTTAACTGAATCCATTTCTTGCCATGATCAAAAATACAGATTTTCCCTATTTTATCTTGTATACGAACTCAATTTTTACATATCCAACAGTGTCTTTGTGAACACAATTATGTCTGGAAATTGCATCAAATTGCAGGTTAATATGTGGCATTTTAATCTGCAAGATGGATTTATAGAATGGAAGTCTTTGATATATGGGTGTAACTGCTTTTGATGACAAATTTTAGCAGCTTCAATTCAAAATCAAAAGACCACAGAGTAAAATTAGCCCAATTTTATAGTAAATTGCCACCCGAAGAGGCTGGAAAATCGACTTGAGTAGGAAACTGAAAACCACAACAGCTTCAACAAGGCTTCCCTATCCCCAACCCCCACCCCTTCCCTCCCCTCCCACACACTTTGGTGCAAAACTTTGAAGGTTGATCAACATACATACTGCTGAGACAATGCAAAGGCATTTACACTGTATCCAGCTGTGCTGTGTCCAAAGCGATGAACTCCAGGAATTATTTCATTTATGGATGCTTCTGGTCAACAGTGTCTTTTCATAAAATCATCAACTGTTGCCACAAGCTCATCAGGTACTTTATATCCCAGCATTAATCTCCTTCACAAGATGGGGACTATAAAATGAAAATAATATACAAAAATTAGCCCTGAAAAGTGCAGAACTAATGAAGAGATAAATGATTTTAAGTAAAAACAGGTTAATTCAAATGATCCGAACTTTTAAGAGTGAATTTACAAACTCTGTGTAGTGCGTGTCAAAAGAACCAAAGACTTGCTGATCCAAACCAAGGCTTTTATTAACTAAAAGACTGGAGTGTATCACAAGTAGGTCAACCAGTCCAGAATGACCTGGTCTGGCTCGGAGCAAACCTTTAAGATCTGCTAGTAGGTGTGGCTACGCTCTCAGCCAATCACAGTCATCCTACACTACCATCTGTACATATGCACATATACATATTGGTGATAGAATCTGTACTATCACACTCTGAACTTCTGTCCGCCTGGTAACACAAACTGCTGGCAATAGGCCAGATTATGTTTCAATGTGGATTTCAGTTCTGGAGGGAATCCTTCTGCTTTTTAGAGGTCCATCGATGTTTATGTCTGTGACATGAAAGCAGGAGATGGAAGGAAGTCTGATCCAGGAATAATCCTGCTCTGCTGCTGGAATTCAAGGGCACCTCTGGAAAATATTGAGGTGAGGAATAGTTGCTGTAGAATCAGAGCCCCTTTATTTGCATGGAGCCACCAACTTTCTTTTTTAAAAAGTTAGTTTTGCTAAGTTTTTTGTTTTGAATTCTTATGTTTTTAATTAGTAGGTATGATTTTAATTGAATTTATATTTTTCTATTTTAAAGATTTAATTTATTTAATCTCTTTCGATCATTTTTGATAGCTCTGAAGATCAGATATTTAATTGCAGTAAAAGGTGAATGACAGTCAGAACTACACACATACTGGGAGTGGGACTTTAAGTTCCCCCTTATCTGTGACTCCACCTTTTGGAAAGAGTGAAGAATGGTGGAACAGAAAAGGATATAAAGTCGAAGAAAGAGAGGGCCACTCAACTGCTGTCATTTGCTTCGCCATTCAATAAGGTCAGATTGAACATGGTGGAAATGTTGTCAGGTGCATCTATTTCAATGCAAGGAGTATTGTAGGAAAGGCAGATGAGCTTAGAGCATGGATTGGCACGTGGAATTATGATATTGTAGCTAGGAGGGGCAGGACTGGCAGCTCAATGTTCTGGGCTTCCAATGCTTTAGACACGATAGAAAGGAGGAGATGAATTGAGGAGGTGTGACATTGTTCGTCAGGGAAAATATCACAGCTGTGCTCAGACAGGACAGGCAAGAGGGCTCATCTACTGAGGCTATGGTGGGGGTGGGGGGGGGAGGGAATTAAGGAATGGGAAAGGTATGACCAGATTAATTGGGTTGTATTACAGACCGCCCAGTTATCAGTAAGAATTGGAGGAGCAAAGCTGTAGAGAGATAGCAGACAGCTGCATGAAAAGTAGATGACAGGTGAATTTAACTTTCCATATATTGACTGGGGCTCCCAAACTGTTGAAGGACTGGATGACGTAGAGTTTGTCAAATGTTTTCAGGAAAGTTTTCTAATCAATATATAGAGGTACCAACTGGAGAGAGTGCAATAATGGATCTCCTATTTGAGAACGAGACAGGACAGATGACAGAAGAATGTGCAGGGGAACATTTTGGGTCCAGTGATTTTAATGCAATTAGTTTCAAGTTAATTTAGGAGAAGGATAGTTCTTGGCCTCGGGTTGAGATTCCAAATTAGAGAAAGGCCAGTTTTGAGGAAGTGAGAAAGGATCTAGAATGTGTGGATTGGGATCAGTTGTTTTTAGGGAAGGATGTGCAAGGTAAGTGGAGAAAGGTGTAACTTAGAGAGTAGAGAGTTTGTATGTTCCTGTCAGGATTAAAGGCAAGGTTAACAGGCATAAAGAACCTTGATTTTGAGGGATATTGGGAATCTGGTTCGGAAGAGGAAGAGGTGTTTAACAGGTGGAGGTCACATGGAGCAAATGAGATACTTGATGTGTATAAAAAGATGCAAGTAAAACCTCAAGCAAGATATCAGGAAGGCTAAAAGGAGATATGAGGATGCTTTGGCAGACAATGTGAAGGGAAATCCAAAGAGTTTCTTCAGGTATTGTAAGAGTGAATGCAGATAAGGTGTTTCCCTTGATGAGTGAATCGAGGACAAGGGGTCATAGTCTTAAAATTAAAAGTTATCCAATTAAAACAAAGAGGAGGAAGAACTTCTTTAGTCAGAGGGTCGTGGATCTGTGGAACTCACTGCCGCACAAAGCAGTGGAGGCCAGATCACTGGGAATATTTAAACAGGAAATGGATAAGGTATCAAGGGATATGGGGAAAAGGCTGGAAAATGGAACTAGATGTGAGCTAGTGTAGAGTCATGGAACAGACCTGATGGGCCTGGTGGCCTGCTTCTGTTCCTTTATCTTGTGAAGAGCAAAAGGATAGGAAGGGACAAAATTGGTCTCGTTGAAGATCAGAGTGGTTGGCTTTGAATGGAGCCAAAAGAGATGGGGGAAATCTTAATATTTTTTTTCATCAGTATTCACTCAGAAATGGGCACAGAGTTATGGGAAGTATGGAAAATAAGCAGTGAGGTCATTGAACCTACTCAGATTAATGAGGAGGAAATGCTTGCTGCCTTAAAACAAATAAGGGTTAAATCCCCAGGGCCTGACAAGATATTCCCTCAGACCTTCAGGGAGGCTAGTGCACAAATTGCAGTGGCTCTAGCACAAATATTTGAAATGTCTTTAGCCATGGTTGAGGTGCCAGAGGATTGTCCTGTTGTTTAAAAAAAGCTTCAAAAGTAACCCTGGAAATTATAGGCTGGTGAGCCTGACATCAGTAGTAGGTAAAGTATTGGAACATGTTTTAAGAGATCTGATATAAAATTATTTTGATACCCAGAAAATGATTAGGGATAGTCAACATGGCCTTTTGTGTGGTAGGTCATGTCTAACCAATCTTATAGTATATCGAGGAGGTTACCAGGAAAGTTATGAAGGAAAGGCTATGTATGTTATTTACATGGACTTTAGTAAGACATTAGTAAGACTTTAGTAAGACCACCTCACTGACAAAAGGCAAAGGAGGAAAAACCCAACACCCAACCCCAACCAACCATTTTTCCCCTGCAGCCGCTGCAACCGTGTCTGCCTGTCCCGCATCGGACTTGTCAGCCACAAACGAGCCTGCAGCTGACGTAGACTTTTACCCCCTCCATAAATCTTCGTCCGCGAAGCCAAGCCAAAGAAGAAGTAAGACATTGACAAGGTCTCACATGGGAGGTCAATCAGGAAAGTTCTGACGTTAAGCATTCACGGTGAAGTGGTGAAATGGATTCAACAATAGCTGGATGGGAGAAGCCAGAGAGTAGTGGTGGATAATTGCTTCACTGACTGGAGGCCTGTAACTAGTGGTGTGTCTCAGGGATCGGTACTGGGACCATTGTTGTCTGTCATCTATATCAATGATCTGGATGATATGTGGTAAATTAGATCAGTAAGTTTGCAGATTACACTAAAATTGGAGATGTTGCGGACAGCAAAGAAGGTTTTCAAAGCTTGCAAAGGGATTTGGACCAGCTCGAAAAATGGCAGATGAAATTAAATGCATACAAATGTGAGGTGTTGCATTTTGGAAGGACAAACCATGAAAAGACATTCATGGTAAATGGTCGGACCCTGAGGAGTGTGGGAACAGAGGGATCTGGGAATACAGATACATAATTCCCTGAAAGTGGTATCACAGATGGATAAGGTTGTAAAGAGAGCATATTGGCCTTCATAAATCAAAGTTTTAAGTGTAGGATGTTATGGTGAAGTTGTACAAGACATTGGTGAGGCCACATTTGGAGTATTGTGTGCAGTTTTGGTCACCTAACCACAGGAAAGATATCAATAAGATAGGAGTCCAGAGAAGATTTACTCAGATGTTGCCTAGACTTCAGGAAATGAGTTACAGGGAAAGGTTAGGACTTTATGCCCTGGAGCGTAGAAGAATGAGGGAGATTTGACAGAGGTATTTAAATTTATGAGGGGTTAGGCTATTTCCACTGAGAGTAGGTGAGATACAAACCAGAGGACAAGGGTTAAGAGTGAAAGGGGAAATGTTTAGGGAAACATGAGGGGGAACCTCTTGCAAGAGTGGTGGGAGTGTGGAATGAGCTGTCAGCTGAGGTGCTGAATGCGGACTCAATTTTAACATTTAAGAAGATTTTGGACAGGTACATGGATGGGAAAGGTATGGAGGGCTATCGACTGGGTACAAGTCAGTGGGATGAGGCAAACAAATGTTTTGGCACAGGCAAAAAGGGGCAAAGGGGGTATGTTTCTGTGGTGTAATGTTCTATGGTCATGGTTAATCTCCTATATCTGCACCATATTCCCTGATCAACATCATAAATGTTGATTTCCTGAATAACCAAAAAGCTATCAATCTTTGACTGGAATCTTTTCAATTGTTGAGATGCAATACCAATTTTTAATTTTCTTTTTAGACATATAGCACAGTAACAGGCCATTTTGGACCATAAGCCTGTGCTGCCCAGTTTACACCCAATTAACCTAGACCCTGGTACGCTTTGAATGGTGGGAGGAAACCGAAGCCCCTGGGGAAAACCCACTCAGACACGGGGCGAAGGTACAAATTCAAAACAGACAGTGTGGGATTCGAACCCCAGTCTCAATCGCTTGCACTGTAAATGTGTTGCGCAAACTGCTACAGTAACCGTGCCACCCATCTTGGGTAGAGAACTTCAAAGACATGGTGCAAATACATGCTACTTATCTCATTCCAGAATGAACACCACCTGGTCATGAGAAACATTAAACCTCACCTCTACTCTGTTAACCTCTGAAAAACATTTATGTTTACACAAGATCTCTCTCATTCTATTGTCCTTTTTTTTCATTTAACAATATCCATTTTTCTCAATATATATATAAATAATTTGGATCACTTCTGCATTTAATTCTCTTCTTTTTTCTGAAAACATCTTACTCATGTGAGCCTTTAATTCATAAACATAACTAAAGCCATTCAATCTGAACTTGGGAATCCTCTAACAAAATCATCCATTTGACTGTGCTAACACTAGAGATTGATGATGTGAATTCCAATAGAGGTGGCCCCAGTAGTTATGGAGGAATTAATTTAGCAGAAAACCAATTTTACTTCATGATTTTCCATAACATGATCTCCCTTTTCCTGTTGAATCTAATGTTATAAGTTGAGATGCATTATTACTGGACAATTTTCTCTTGAATTAAGTCATTTTGTAGGAGTCACTATCATGGAGGATTTTTCCTGGACCCAACCCAGAATTGACTTCTTCAGGTTTGCGGACGTTTAGTATGACATCGGAAACCCTGGCAAATTTCTACAGAGGTTGGTGGAAAGTGTGCTGACCATCTGCATTATGGTCTGGTATGGGAACACTAATATCCTCGAGCATAAAGCCCTCCTAAAGGTAGTGGACACAGCCCAGAATATCACAGACAAAACCCTCCCCACCACATAGACCATCAACAGGGAGCACTGCCGTAGGAGAGCAGCAGCAATCATCAAGGATACACACCACCCAACACACGCTCTGTTCTTGTTGCTATAATCAAGAAAGAGGTAATAGGTGCCACAAGACTTGTCCCACCAGGTTCAAGAACAGCTGCTGCCCCTCCACCATCGGACTCCTTAACAACAAACTCAATAAAGGACTTATTTAAGGACTCTTTATTGATTTTTTTCTATCTTTGTATTGCACAATTTGTTTATATTTCTTAATTTGCTTTCATGTATCTGTTGAGTCATTTTTTTTGCACTGCCAATAAGTGGTAATTCTACCTTGCCTGCAGGGAAAAGGATCTTAGGGTTGTATGTGGCGTCATGTATGTACTCTGACAATAAAACTGAAATCTGATGAAGTGTACCACTGCTATTATTTAAAAGCAGAAGCCAACATTAGATTTGGCGACGGACCAGGTTCGTGGTTCAGTAAAGGGTTTAGTTACTGGGGATATTAGGGAAAGGAAATGCGATTTGAAGATCAGGGCTTATGGGAAAAAGGTGGTGTTGAAGGAGTTAAGGCAGGGGTGGACAACCTTTTACCATGTGTTGGCCGGATGGTGCATCAGAGGTTGAACGGTGGACCGCACAGATGCTACCATTAATTTAAAAAATATTGATTTCAATTATTTCTTGCCTGGGGTCACTTGGCTAATGACATATTCAGGGATGCCATCTTTAAATTCAAGATGGCGTCACACACATTACCAACCACAACAATAGAAGGTTTAAAAAAACTGCTGTTTCGTCTAGATAAAATATGTTCTAAAACTTGCTTTAACTCAGCAACTGTGAGGTAAGGATTAAGCCAGGGTGTACGAGGATAGCTTATTTTCAATGTCCCCTGCCCTTCCTTCTCTCCCGCTGCTTACTTACAGCTCGGTTTTTTATGCTTCCCATCGCACTTTCTCCATCATGAAATGTACCCGCTCGTGTTGAATGAAGTCCAAAATCCCTGGCGAGGGGTAACAGTCAGGCTCGCTGTGGTTTTACCGAGGCCATTTTCTCCAGTGCCATCAGAGCTGGGCACGGACAGCCTGCATTGCCATGGCTCCCGCCTGCCTGTCCATTCAACCGCTCGTCCACCTGCCAAATAGTAGGGACATGTGGCGCAGGGAAAGCTTATTTGCATTTGGTTGTGGGCGGGATAAATTTGGATCACATGCCGGAGGTTGCCCACCCCTGAGTTAAGGGATTGAATGGGTTAAAGCACAGTGACTTCATGGAATGGAGCAAAGGCAACCAGTTACTTTAAGGAGTCAGCATTAGAACTGGTCCTGGTTAATGCAGCTCCCCACAATGCAGAGCATGGAATAAAATGCCTCTCAGATGAACACCATGGGGGCACTGCACTCTGAGACATCTGATCAAATGTCTTCAGCCTAGAGACAGCATGGCGAAGGAAGGACTCAGCTGTGTCTGCCAACCCAATGAGCATGGTGACATCATTTCCAAATATTTTTGTCTCAAGTATTGAGTGACTAAAAAGAAAAGTTGACAAATACTGTTGTTTCTCTCACATTCTGTATTTATTTAATTTTCCCCCTTGCCTAAAATCTGTAAGATTGACCTTTATATTGTACCCCAATCTTTTGAGTTGATCTAGGAATTCCATAATCACGTATTTCCATTCCCCAAATGCCTGAACTCTAAGGTCACCTGCAGCATGGTTGGCTAACGGTTAGTGCAAAGCTATTACAGGGCCAGCAACCCTGATTTGAATCCAGCACTGTCTGTAAAGAGTTTGTACGTTCTCTCCCCAGATGCTCCGTATTCCTCCCACCCTTCAAAACGTACCAGTGCTGTAGGTCATTTCAGTGTAATTTAGTGACATAGGTTCATGGGTCAGAAGGGCCTGTTCTCGTCCTAATATTTTTAATTAAAAAATTAAAATTAATTTTAATGCTCCTTCCCATCTATTTTTTTGCAACTGCTTCTTGTTTTCCTTCTGATTAATGTTATATAGTTGCCCCTTCTTAATGAATATCTTTTTCATTTCTGAGGAACAGTTAAATCCTGTGGTTAAAATATTCACACCACGGACGCTGACTTGATCTACTGTGTGTTTTCAACATAATGTTTTTGTTCCACAAATCCAGTATTCTGTGCTTTATTGACACTCTTCAATAATGGGCTCTTCCTTACTGGTGATTCTGAAGGAAATCATTGGTATTCAGATATTCAATTCTCTTTCTTTTTTGGCTTGGCTTTGCAGACGAAGATTTATGGAGGGGGTAAATGTCCACGTCAGCTGCAGGCTCGTTTGTGGCTGACAAGTCCGATGCGGGACAGGCAGACACGGTTGCAGCGGTTGCAGGGGAAAATTGGTGGGTTGGGGTTGTGTGTTGGGTTTTTCCTCCTTTGTCTTTTGTCAGTGAGGTGGGCTCTGCGGTCTTCTTCAAAGGAGGTTGCTTCCCGCCAAACTGTGAGGCACCAAGATGCACGGTTTGAGGCGATATCAGCCCACTGGCGGTGGTCAATGTGGCAGGCACCAAGAGATTTCTTTAGGCAGTCCTTGTACCTCTTCTTTGGTGCACCTCTGACACGTTGGCCAGTGGAGAGCTCGCCATATAACACGATCTTGGGAAGGCGATGGTCCTCCATTCTGGAGACGTGACCTACCCAACGCAGTTGGATCTTCAACAGCGTGGATTCGATGCTGTCGGCCTCTGCCATCTCGAGTACTTCGATGTTAGGGATGAAGTCGTTCCAATGAATGTTGAGGATGGAGCGGAGATATTCAATAGAAATACAGTATCGCATGTTATTAGTATGTATCTCTGTGGAACAAAGATTTATCAGTTATGTATCCTTACTAATTATTCTGCTTTAATGTCTATGATAATTTCTGTGCATCTGATTAACTTTTTAGAAGTTATTATCATCAATTTTGAGAGTTTGTATGCATCTCGGAGCATCAGACAGGTGAATGATGTGCTCACACAGGAAGGCTACTGTGTGGCAGGATGCTTTTACACAGACAGCAACCAGATATCCAATCCCGCGCTCTCTGTAGGGAGTTTGTACATTCTGCCTGTGTCTGCGTGAGGGACTCCTGTTTCTTCCCACCCTTCAAAATATACGAGATTGTGGGTCAATTGGGTGGCACAGGATCATGGCCTGGAAGGGCCTGTTACTATGCTATATATCTATGTCTAAATTTAAAGGTATAGTGTACTTTGAGTACATTCAAGACAAAGTGACAGATTTTGGACATTAAGGGAGTTCAGGGATATGAGGGTTAGTATCGGAAAGTAGTTTTGAGATAATAAATTACAGGGAGAGCTACTGTGGGAGGGAAATGATTGAAAGCAAGACTCAAGCCATGCCAAGTAAGATTTTGCAGGAATTTCAATTTACACAATGATTTTCCAGTGGTTGAGGTTCTTCATTAAAGAACAAATTAAGCTGCCTCCTTTAGAATTCAAACTCTAAGATGTTAGTTGCATTAAAAAGATATAAAAATTACATGAGTCAATGTGTTTTCTTTATTTGGTTTGGTTTTCTCCAATGTAATGTTCCAGGTTTAAAAATAAGCAATGGATTAATGTTATAAAATGAGAATAACTTCACTGGCTGTATTCGTTATTCTATTCAATTTGAATTTAAAGTTTGACAGAGCTAAATGGATGAAACAGGAAAATCTGCAGATGTTGTGACTGTAGACTTGCTCCAACATTTCTGTGTTTTTAGAGCTAAGCTAAGCAGATGCTCATTGTACCCTTGCCTGTTGAGCAAAGAACCACAAGAGGACCACTGCATTACATTTAAATCCTATCATTTCATCCAAGGTACCCCACATTTTAATCAAACAGATTATATTCCGGGAGAAGTAGTGGCGGCAGGGTCAATTTTGTCATTTAAGGAAAAATTGGATAGATATGTGGATGGGAGGAGAATGGAGGGTTATAGGCAAGGTGAAGGTAGGTGGGACTAGAGGAGAGGACTTAGTTTGGTGCGGACTAGAAAAGCCAAAATGGCCTGTTTCCGTGCTGTAATTGTTATATGGTTATATTGTATTAATTTTATTTTATTATGCAAAAGGAAAATCTAAAGCCACTACAAGAAAGAAGCTGCTTTGCCAAAAAAAACAGAATTCTTATCAGTGATAAATTACCTCATTAATCAACAGTTCTCCCTTCAATACAAAACAAAGATTATAAAAGTAATTCAAAAAGGGTCCCCAGTGCTTGAAAATTTGAATTCAAATTGGAAATTGAGCATCTAATCTTCTCTAAATTTAAACATGACGTGAGGTCACGTAGCAAGTGACCATGATGAGGTGGGCAAACTTCCCTCCATCTGAGCAACACCACCTGCCAAGCCAGAAAAGAAATAAAAGCTAATACATGCAGCTCAGATGTCGTTAACATTGTGTCACTCTCTCCAACAATACTGAGTGAAATCTAAAAAGTAGTAAAGAAGGCAGACATTTTATTATGGTTGCCTTCATTGGGTGTGGCAATGAGTATAAAAGTAAGAAAGTTACATTGTGGCTATATAAACCTTTGACAGATAGGGAGAGTGAGAAATTAGATTTAAAGACATGATAGAAGATAAATTGGCTGAACATTAATCTTCTATCAAAAAGCTAGAGTCGACGGGGCCTGTATATTCTGATGTCTGTCTATCTCCACAGTTGTTGTGAGAAGGCTATTTTTTTAACCAGTTCTCAGCCTTTAAGATTGTTAATGATGGGTCTCATGGGTGAAGCCCCGCCCCAGACTCAGCAGCTGTCAAAGGAGTGGCATTTGAAGTTCAATGGTTCAATTCCAGGGTCCCACTGAGGAAAAAAACAGCTCCTACACAACAATCCAGTTTTAAACAGAGTTTGTTTGCTTATTTTAAGTTGGATAACTCTGTGAAAGGGTTTATCAGTAACGAAAATGGTGATTAATAGGTTTGCACTTTGTAGTTTTGCCAGAAGCGATTTTTGCAATGTGCTGGGACAGGACAAACAAACAGATATGTTTCTTGCATTAAAAAAATTAAAGGTACAGCTAGAAATTATTTTCTGATCAATGAACGTAAACTGATCTTGAACGCAGAATCCATCTTCTCGTAATGATCTATGCGGGCCACACCTGAAGCAATATTTTGCTTCAAAGGAATCATTGGTAAAGTCATTCACAAACTGCAGAATGTTGAAATAACAAGCAAATCTTGCATAATCATTAAGGTGAAGCTCTTCAAGTTGGATTGTTTTGCTAAATAGTTCTGTCAGTCCGTATGCACTAACTAGGATTGCACTAATAAAAAAAAATCAAATGCAAATTCAATATGGGGGTCATAAAATGCCTCAATTGGGGTGGCTTGGGAGGAGGGGGGGGGGGGGGAGAAAAAGTCACTGTATATGTGTGAAAAAGAAAATATCATGGCTAATGTGATTTATGGTGTGAAAAAAAAAATTAAATAAAATGCCTCAATTTAGGGAAAGAAGTACTGAAGCTGATCCCCTGAAGTGAATGGGATGACACTTTCAGAAGGCTGTGGTAGGTCATGTCTGATAGATGATGATAATTTTACTCAATGTGGTACATAAGCTCGACTGAACCAAGGCAATATGTGAGAGATAAAGAAGGTAGCAAATTATGAGAAACTCAGCATTAACTTTATGTAACTCGTTAACCAATTGATTGTGCATTTCTCATTCATTTTAAGTGATTACACAACTGCATATCTGTTTAATTGGTCATAAACTCAGACCACATGGTCATGTCTTCTCATATCAAACGTTTCTCAACATGTTGATACTCAGGACAGATTTCAAGCTGGGTACAATGTAATCATTTTACACTTTGATCAATACACTGGTTAAATTAGAATGATTCCCAAACATGGTTCTGACAGTTTTTTTTTGCAGATATTTGAGCAGGAAACTTGTCAATAGTGTATTGACCACGAACAATCCAACCTCAATGTTGCAGTTTGGCAATAAACATTCATTGTGCAGAGTTTCTACAACTTAATTCCTAACAAATAATTTGGAAATTCAAAATAAGGCAGACCACTTTTAATAATTGTGACCATGATTGACAGATCATAAAATAGCCCCTTGATTAACTTCTGTCCTTGAGCGTGATGTGACCCAGACCCAAATCATAGTTTCTCTCAAGTAAATACAAAAAAAAAACTCAGCAGGTCCTGCAGTGTCCATAAAAGCCAAAGATACAATATTCAATTAATATTCTGGGCCTGAGGCCTCATTCAACTATTAGTCATGCCTTGATGAAGAGTTCAGGCCCAGAACACTGGTTCTATATCATTGCCTCCTATGGATGTGGCAGTACCTGCTGAGTTTCTCCAGCACTTTTTCTTTGTATTTACTACAATTACAGCATCTGCAGACTTTCTTGTTTCACCTCATATTTTCTCTCAATTTGTATCACTTACATATGAATCAGAGCTCTCTAAAACACTGCCAAGCTGAAAGAGTTCTTATAAATTTCTGTTCTGATTAGGTCACCTTCTTAGTGATAGCATGAATGTCTTTCACTCACATTGTACACAATTCATCATGCTGTGGTTTCTAACACCTGCTGTGGTTGGTTTCCGCTATTGTTTCTGGCTCCCACTGACAATTCCACCACCTGCCATGGTTTCTACCCTTTACTGCTATTTTTGCTGCTCCTTCTCTGCTCGGGGTCCTATTTCTTCACACAATACTCTTTCCTTGTGTTTGTTTTCTTCCTGGCCACTGTTGTTCCTCCTGTTTACGCTTGCTCCGGTGGCAGCAGCTGCCAGCAATAATGATGGGAACTAGAAACCACCACGGGGTTTGAAACAAGGCAGAAGTGATACAGTGGGGTTGATCTCAGAATGTATCCCTGATCCTGCTGGCTTTCAACATCCAATCATGCATGGTGAAATATTTAAATTGCTTAAAGTAACTTGATCTCCAATTAAATGCTGCCCCTTTCAGCAATTTGTTCAGTTCTGTTCTGCCTATTGAAGGTTAAAATTGGAACTGTAAGGTTGCAAGAGAGTTTGAGAACGATTTGCATGTCTCAGACGCTGCTCATTCTGCTATCTCAAAAGCCTGATTGATTTTCTTAAAATGAAGAAGTATGTCCTGAAAGGTTCCCAGCAGTGACTCCATGTCCCATGACATTTCATGGCATTATACCAAACATGGACAAGGAACTCTCCTCATCACCATTCTCAGTCGGTGAATCAGCACTCATTCATTTTGAATACTATTTAGGGCAATAAAATGGCTTAACTCAACAATTCCAAGGTTAGCAGGAAGTGAGAGAACTTTGAGGGAATAATATTCTCGCTTCATCCATACCTCTCTTATTGCAGATGCTTTTGTTCGGAAAGTATTGGTAGGAATGTCCAACACACAGTCTTTGAGGAGCCATGATTCTGCCTTCATATTGAGGCTCTTGTGACAAAAAATATATATGGCAACTGCTTTGAGATAAGTGGGATCGATAAATAAATAATCGATCAGCTAAAATTAAGAATCCATTGAAGCACTGTGTGCTTTTCGGAGCAGCAGATGCAATCTATAAGCTTATGGCAATACATACTTTCCCCCTAACTAATTTTTATTAAATTGTGAGAGACTTGGTGGAGTTGATTAGGTTCAAAACTTACTGAAGACCACCATCCAGGTGGAGAAAGAAACTTAATGTGCAGACAGTACACTTGTGTTTCTTATTAGGGGATTTGAAAACAGGTACACACATGCCTGATTGCAGTTGTAGAGGTCCTGGTGAGATCATACCTGGAGAATTATGTGCAGTTTTACTGTCTTTATCGAAGAAAGTATATACTTGCCCGAGAGGGACTACAGCTAGTTGGGTTCTGGGGATTGCAGACTTTCTGTATCTGTATAAGGAGAAACTTCTTCACTCAGATATTAGTGCTTCTTTAGCAATTCCCTGTCGGAGGCTTGATCATTATGTGTATTCAAAACCACATAATATATTTCTGGACATTAAGATAATCAAGTGTTATGGGAATGGGCGCAAAATCATTTGGGATCTTGACGGGCCAGATAGCCTACACATTCACCAGTTTCTTCTGTTGTTTTTACCATTAGGTCATGGGATCAGGTCAGCTTTAATATGAACTGCACAGAAGCATAGCTGGTACAGTACCTGGTAGGATTCATCACAAGGTTCTGGGCTGGTAAAGTGACACAAAGCTACAAAGTGAAGCAACATGTTAGAATTAACCAATTATCACCCAATTAACAGATCAGACCTACCATATACAATCCTGAATGAAGTTGGTTATGTATCTTTATCTTTGCTATATGAAGTACACCATTTGGCCTGCTGAGTTTCTTGGCCATTATGTTTTTTACTGAAATCACGGTGTGTGCAGACACTTGTGTTTTACTCCTGAATGGCATGGGCAATTTGACAATGTATAACTGAGGCTCTATCCTAGCCCAAAGACAAAGATGATTGCATTCCAACTATTTTCAGAAGGAGAATGGAATAAATGTTGCACATTAACCTTCACCACAAAAGAACATTGTTTTCACTCAATGTGGGTCCCTGGGTATAGCTCAGTGTAGGGGTGCTGAGAAGTTGTATTTAGGAAATAATCACACTATCCAAGTCACATCTTCCAGCAAAGACACATCTAAATGACAAAGAGAAAAAATGCTCCAGTGGTATCTCATCCATTAAAAAAAGAACAAATCCAATCCTTTCAAACATCAGCACAGTGAAGGAAGATGTCATGTCAAGAACTATGAAGAAGCAATGGTTTATCAGCAATAGGTTCACTGATGCTCAATTTGGCTTTTGCTGGGTTCGATCAGCTCCAGGCCTCTTCATAGGCTTGGAAACTAAACATTGAATTTCATAGTATGTTATCATGCAAGATTGAAGTTAATGACACTGAGGGAGGTTGGTACATTAGAACATAGAACAATATAGCACAGTATAGGCCCTTTGGCCCTCGAAGTTGTGCCAACCCATATATTCCTTCCTTAAAATATAAACCCTCCCTACCCCATAATCCTCTATTTTTCTTTCATCCATGTGTCTGTATAAGAGCTTCTTAAATGGCCCCAGTGTTTCAAACACCACACCATCCCCCGCAAAGTATTCCAGACACCCACAATTCTCTGTGTATAAAAAAACTTACCCTGATGTCTCCCTAAACATCCCTCTGTTAACCTTGCACATATGTCCTCTGGTGTTTGCTGATCCTGCCCTGGGAAACAGGTGCTGGCTGTCCACCCGATCTATGCCTCTCATAATCCTATAGATATCTATCAAGTCTCCTCTCATGCTTCTACATTCCAAAGAGAAAATTCCCAGATCTGCGAACCTTGTCTCATAAGATTTGTTTCCCAATCCAGGCAACATTTTGGTAAATCCCCTCTGCACCCTCTCCATAGCTTCCTATAATGAGGTGACCAGAATGGAACACAAGTGTGGTCTTTCCAAAGATTTGTAGAGTGGTCTCTATTCCTGAATTCAGTCCCCCTGTTAATGAAGCCCAGCATCCCCTCGGCCCTCTTAACTATCCTATCAACCTGTAAGGCAACCTTAAGGGATATATGGATGTGAACCACAAGATCCCTCTGTTTATCTGACCACTAACCCTATACTCAGCCTTTTGGTTTTGTCCTTCCAAAAATGTATCACCTCTCACTTATCCGGATTGAAATCCATCTACCACTTTGCTACCAAACTCTGCATCCTGTCTATATATATCCTCTTGTAACTGACAATCTTCAGCTCCATCCACAACTCCTCCAACCTTTATGGTAGCAGAGGGGACACTGCATTGGTTGATATATCAATATAGAAGATGATCACTGTGAGGAAGTCCCGATTCCAACTATCATCAGCTGTTTCATTGATGCCCCGTCATCCAGCAACAGATTAGAAATGGGCATATTGGCTGTTAATACGTTCAAGACATTTGCAACCACTCAATCTAATGTGGTCTGCAGAAAGGTCGGATGAGGTGTGGGGATTGGGTTGGGTTGAAATCACGCTTCATTGATAAGTAGTTGGCAACAAGTACCACTGATGTGCTGGAATATGATTTCCTCCCACAAGATAAGAGACAAACCAGTATAAAAATAGTTCAGAAGAAAGAGTGGGTTACTTGGTGGATATTCTACAGTAAGTAGCCTCTTTCACATTTGCAAGTGGTCAGGAATTAATGGCCAATCAGTCTAAAAAGGGTTTAGTTCTGCAATATGTAATATTCATACATCTTATCCATTTTTTGCATCTTAAATTTAGTAAATGCCCCCCTCTTATCCCGAACCAACTTCCTAATTTTTCCAGAAAACCATGGTTCCCTTAGGCTTTTGACCTTGCCTTTCGATCTGACTGGCATTTAAAGATCCTGTACTCTCAATATCTCTTCTTTAAATACCCTCCAAATTTCCTCTACATCCTTTCCAGAGAAAAAGATCAGCCCATACAATTTTCTGCAAATCCCTTCTCATTTCTTCAAATCTAGCCTTCCCCCACTCGAAGACCTTCAACCTCGGACCTGACCTATCCCTTTCCATATTTAAGTTGAAGCTAATGGACCCAGGATCACTGGATCCAAAGTTCTCCCCAACGCACACTTCCGTCACCTTCCCTATTCCATTCCCTAACAATAGATCTAACACTGCCTCCCCTCTAGTCGGCACCTCAACAAATTGCTGTAAAAAGCAATCCTGTACACATTGTACAAAGTCTAAGTCACCCTCCCTCTCACTGATTGTGTTTCCCAATCAATGTTATGAAAATTGAAATCCCCAACTATCACAACCCTATTTCTTCTACACATCTCAGCTATTTCCCTGCACATTTGCTCTTCCAGTTCCTTATCCTCTTTTGGCGGCCTATAATATACCCCTATATTTGTCGCCTTACCTTTCTTATTTTTTAGTTCAACCCTCAGAGCCTCCCCCGATGAGTCCTCCAGTCTATCTTGCCTCAGCACCGCTGTAATATCTTCCCTGATAAGCAACGCCACACCTCCTCCTCGTATTCCACCACCAGTTTTGTCACGTCTAAAGCAGCGAAATCCTGGAATATTTAGCTGCCAGTCACAACCTTCCTTCAACCATGTCTCACTAATTGCTATCACATCATAACCCCATGTGTCAATCCACACCATTAGTTCATCCACTTTATTTACCACACTCCTTGCATTGAAATAAATGCATCTCAGAGATCTTCCACCTTTAACTCACTGCCTCTCACCCTCTCTACAATTGTTACTTTGGCCACTATTTATTACCTGCTGCTGTTCCACCTCCAGATTGTGTGGAAAACCCTTTTTTCTTTGCCTAAAGACACTGTTCTTGTTATCCTCCCTGACATGAACCCTTGTCCCCAACCTTACTAGTTTAAACCCCTAACAAATGCCCTGCCAGGAGACTGGTACCTCTGGGATTTAGATGTAATCCATCCTTCAAGTATAGGTCCCATCTTCCCCAGAAACGGTCCCAGTGATCCAAGAACCTGAAACCTGATCTTTTACTCCACCCCTTCAGCCACACATTCAATCTCCACCTGACTCTATTTTTGCCCTCACTATTGCGTGGCGCAAGAAGTAATCCGGGGATTACATACTTAGTGGTCCTTCTTCTGAGCTCCCTGCCTAAGTACTTATATTCATTTTGCAGGATCACTTCTTCCTTCCTACCAATGTCATTGGTACTGATGTAAACCACGACCTTAGGCTCTTTCCCTTCCCCCTTTAAGATGCTCTGAATATGTGTAGCCACATCCTGGACCATGGCATCAGGGAGGCAAACCACCATCGGTTTTCTTTATGTCGTCCACAAAAACCTCTGTCCATCCGCCTCACCATCGAGTCCCCTATAATTATTACCCTATTCTTCCTATTACTTCCTTTCTGGGCTACAAAGGCCTGTCCCTACACCTCTGCCTACCTTAGCCTGACTATCCCTTTCCTGAGTACTCAAGGAGGAGTACCTATTTCTGAGGATTTCAGGCTCAGATGCTTTCTCTGGAGCCCGACCTTTCTCTTTCTTCCTCCTAACGGTAGTCTACTGCCCCTCCTCCCATGGGCCAGGTGTGACCACCTGACTATAACTCCTATCTATGATGGCTTTGCTCTCCCTGACCAAAGCGAGGTCATCGAGCTGCAGCTCAAGGTCCCTGACTTGGTCCCTTAGACACTGCAGCTCAGCACACTTAGTGCAAATGTGGACATCTGGGAGGTTAGAAGACTCCATGACTTCCCACATTAGGTGAGTGTAGAATAGGCAGTTGCATTCTAGGACAGGAATGACCCAAATTTTTGCGTGAGTGCAGGGACGTGAAGGAAGAAAAGATATGAAGATATAAACTTCGCTGTGGGACAGTCACAGTGGGGGGGGAGGGGGGGGTGGAGAAGAGTGTATGAGAGAGAGAGAGAGAGAGAGAGAGAGAGAGAGAGAGAGAGAGAGGGGTGGGGGAAAATGCTAGCAATAGATAGCAAAGTAGACTATTTTTAAACAGCTTTGGAAAAGTTGGTATCACTATCGTGCACAATTTATAAAGACAGTGGGGAAAAAAGGCGATGTTGGACCTGCCCTTCCAAAATCCCACACATCCATCCATGAGTGCTCCGTGCATGCAGCCGTGCATACAGCCCTTTCTCTGCTGCACGGAATTCTGGAAGGAGGGTCCGCCGTCGCTTCCCCCCCCCCACAGTATTTATAAACAGAGCGCTATAGCGCTACGAACTTTCTCACACTGTTTAAAAATTGTCAATTATGAAACAACAGCTCAGACTGTGCTGTACATAAAGCTTAATTATGTTATAATTAGGCATGATTAATTTTCTTCAAGTATAAGATCATTATACATTGATCAGGGTTTAGGGCAGGTCCACCATCGCTTGATGTGTTATGACATCACCGGTAGAAGGTAGAACAGTCCTAACCCCGGGGATGGATCCTTGCAAGTGTGAATGTGTACAGTGTCCAGTTAAGAGTGGTGAAGTGTGAACAGCAAAAATGCCATCCCTATTCCGGGATACTGAACAGTTGATTTCGTGGGACGCAAGTGTAAAAGGGGCTAATGATTCCCCAGATCCTCCATACCATTTGCAAGGCACAGCTCATCAGTATGATGGATTACTCCTCAGTTATTTTTGAGTGCAACTCCAAGAAGTTTGAAATGACAGAGGGAAAAAAATACCTAATTTTTCTGGCGTCCCTTAAGGAAAGGTAATAGACATCAGATGAATTCTGGCAAGTCCAACATCCAAACACTGAAACTTTGAATTTGACAGATTTTACTTGGCGTATATGCCAGTCTGTTCTACCATTGGCCTACGCATGGAGTCCAACTGCAGAGCACGACACCACTGACAAACCCCAGCATTTCAACTGTTCAATCTGCTTATTGGGTCAGTTTATTAATTATTTTAAATTTATTTCAAGTATTACTTTGTAGATGCGCTCTTTAAAAAAAAAAGTTTTAAACTATTTCAACTGCTTCAATTATCCTTTGTGGTATAAAAATATCTGTGAATTCAAAGGCTTGACAACAAATTGAAAATCTTAAGGTATGGTTTTGCATCAAGGGCCATCACTTGCGGACAGGGCTTATTCTGTTGAAAACACAGAAATGCTGGAAGACCTCACCAGGTCATGGAGGGAGTCAGTCTATGATTCCCTCATCCACTCCTCCCTCCACACCAATTGACCTCTTGACACCTACACCTGTGACTGCAGGCGATACTTCAAGTCAACTTTATTTATTGTTCATACCATGCTCACACAGTAGGATGAGAGAGCGTTTCTCCAGGACCATGTAACATATTTACATAGATACATTAGGAAAGCAGTTAACACATTAAAACATTAAGACGTATATACTGAAAGTCCATGGTGCACTAGGCACATCTGTACTGGGAGTTAGGGAGCCTGATGGCTTGGGATAAAAATCTATTTCCCACTCTGGACGTAAGGGTCCGAGTGCTTTGGTACATCCTGCCAGATGGCAGAAGGGAGAACACTTTATATGCGGGATGTGTGAAGTCTTTCACAATGTTTATTGCTTTCTGCCTGCATCTAGTGTAGTAGATGTCCTTCAAGCTAGGAAGAAGTTCCCCAATGGTCTTTGCCACTGACTCCACTATCCTCTGCAGGGCTTTGCAGTCCAAGGTGATACAGCTTCTGAACCAGGCAGTGATACAGTTGTTCAGGATACTCTCAATATATCTTCTGCAGAATTTAATGAGGACGGAGGGTGGGAGATGGACTTGCCTCTGCCTTCGTAGGAAGTAGAGGCGCTGCTGGGCTTTCTTGGCTATGGAGCTGATGTTAAGGGACAAGGTGAGGTTCTCCACCAGGGGCACACCAAGGAACTTGAGACTCTTCACGACCTCAACGGTGGAGCCATCAATGGTCAGTGGATCGTGGTTTCCCGGGCCCTCTTGAAGTCGACACCATCTCTTTTGTTTTTTTTTAAACATTCAGATACAGGTTGTTTGCTGCCTCCTTGTTCTTACTGATAAGGTCCACTTCTGCCCTGTCATCAGCGAACTTGATGATGTGGTTTGAGCTGTGTATGGCTGCAATCATGGATCAACAGAGTGAACAGTAGTGGACTAAGCCCACAGCCCTGGGGGCCCCCAAGCTCAGTGTGATAGTCTTGGAGATGTTGCTTCCGATCCGGACTGCTTGAGATCTCCCCATCAGGAAGTTGAGAATCCAGTTGCAGAGTCCCAGCAGGCCCGAGTTCCTTATCAGGCGCTGAGGTATGATGGTATTGAATGCCAAACTGGTCAATAAAAGGCATTTGAACATATGAGTCCTTATTTTCCAGGTGGGTGAAGGCTAGATGGAGGGCTGTGGCAATAGCATCGTCCGTGGAGCGGTTGGATCTATATGCGAACTGCAGGGGGTCTAGTGATGGGGGCAGCAGGGACTTGATGTCCCCCATGACGAGCCTCTCGAAGCCCTTCATGATAATGGACGTGAGTGTGGGACTGTGGTAATCGTTGAGGCAGGACACAGATGACTTCTTTGGCACAGGGACAATGGTGGCTGCTTTGAAGCACGTAGGGACCACAGCGCTCCTCAGGGAGATGTTATAGATGACAGTGAGAACATCTGCCTCCTGAGCCGCATATCCCCTGAGCACTCGTCCGGGAATGTTATCCTAACCAGCAGCTTTCTGTGGGTTGACTTTACCTAGTTCTCTCTTAACATCGGCCAGGGTAAGACACAGCACCTGATCATTTGGAGGAGGGGTGATCTTCTCCATTGTCACATCAATTTTCGCCTCAAACTGGATGTAGAAGTTGTTCATTTCATCTGGGAGGCAGGCATCAAGGACTGGCACATGCAGATGGAGTAGTCTTGTGGTCAGTAATATCTGGGATCCTCTTCCACAGGCATCTTATGTCCTTGCTATTCAGGAAGTGACTGTGAATGCGCTGGGCCTGCGCACATTTAGCCTCTGTGGTGAATGTCTGCCAAGCTGCCTGTCTTCCCTCTTCATCAACTGGCACTTCAGCCTCCCTGATGGTCTCAGACAGCTTGGCTCTTGCCATTGCTAGGACTGCCTTGTCTCTCACTCTGAAGGCCGTGGCTCGTTTCCTGAGCAGTACGTGCTCCTCTATGGCTTCTGATTGGAGCGAGTAGTGTTGGACTTGGGCACAGTGACGTCGTCAATACACTTACTGATGTAGCTGGTCACTGATGCCACATACTCCTCCAGATTGATGCAGTTGTCAATGGTTGGTGCTTCCTTGAACATGTGCCAGTCAGTGATCTCAAAGCAGCCTTGAAGTGCATAAATGGCCCCCGCAGGCCAGGTTTTAACCTCCTTTAGGTTTGGTCTGGAGTGTCTAATGAGTCGTCTGAATGCTGCGATTAGCATTACAGAGATTTGGTCTGAGTATCCGAGGTGGGGTTGGGGCCCGCTACACGTCAGAGATGTTCGTGTACATAACATACTTGCCCCTCTTGTAGCAAAGTACATATACTGATGGAATTTAGGTAGCCCTGACTTGAAGTTCATCTGGTTGTATCCCCACCGATGATGATCAGTCTGTCAGGGTGTGCGGACTGCAGTTCGTTTATTCCCTCGTACAGTTCCCTGATCACCTCCTTAGTGTTGGCATGGGGGGGAGTGGGGCGGGGGATGAACCCACCTACTATGAGGACCGTGGTGAATTCCCGTGGTAGATAAAATGGTCTGCATCTGACAGTCAGAAATTCTATCAGCAGTCAACCAATGATTGTTCTGTGTGGATATAAACGCACAGGGCACCGCCACAGGCTTTTCCACACAGACCTGCACATTTACGCCCACACATCCTCTGTCACCACCATTCGGGGTCCGAAACAGTCCTTCCAAGTGAAGCAACATTTCACTTGTGAATCTGCAGGGGTCATCTACTACATCTGGTCTTCCCGCTGTGGGCTCTCCATTGGAAAGACTAATTGCAGACTGGGAGATCGCTTCATTGAGCACCTCAATTGGCCACAATTTAAATTTAATAGCTGGGATCTTCCATTGGCAACCCCATTTTAATTCCCCACCCCATTCATTTGTCTGTGGTCTTGGGCACTGCCAGACTGAGATGATCCGCAAATTGGAGGAACACCTCTTATTCCTTCTTGGCACCCTCCAACTGGATCGCATTAACATTGACTTCATCAGTTTCCATTGAACCCACCCTCTCCCTTTCTTCCTCTGTCACCTTTCCCCCAGCTCTGTCTCTATCTCCCCTTTTCCCTCCGTCTCCTTTCTCCCAGCTCTGCTTTCACAAAGCCAAAAACACCCCTCTGCCCCAATTAATTCTGACCTTTCCTCTCTCCTGTCCTCCTATCCATATCAAATTAACATCTTTCATCTCCTCCCCTTGCCCATTCTTCCCTTCTACCCACCCTTTTTTATTCAGGCACCTGCCTGCTTTTCACTCGTATCTTGAAGAAGTTGGCTGTATATCTTTACCTCCTATGGACGCTGTGAGATCTGCTGAGTTCCTCCAGCATTTCTGTGCTTTTTCTACGATCACAGCATCTGCTGACTTTCGGGTTTCACTCTGGGCTTATTCTGGCTCAACCACCTGACCTAAGAGGATTTACAACCCATCTCCTTAACTTAGATGAGGAGTTCTTCCACTGTCTAGCTTAAAACCAAAAAGCATTCCTGTTCACAACATTATTGTGCTAAGTTTGTGCTAGGCTGGTATTTCTGCTGTGCTGTACTTTAAATCCAAATTCCCTTGCAACTTATTCCATGGCAATAATTTGCTGAAGACTTGTCGAAAATGTTGGAGCAGCACTTAAGCTGTGTTGCAAAATTTCATGGTGAAGAAGTAATATTAACATATTAATATAATAATGCAAATGCAATAACAGATTAGATCTACATCACTAAAAATAAGTAAACATTTTTTTGATTATTTCCACGAAGAAACCTCCAGTAAGACTCTGGATTGGAACATGAACTTTTGCCCTTCTGACTCAGGACAAGTGTTACCGCTGAACCTCAGCTGACACTCAATGAGCTACTGAAATATTCCTTGTGAAAAATGATTAATGATGTGCTCAAACCTCCTCAGAACAGTTAAAAAGTGACTGATAGTTTTAAGGTTAGAAACAGGTGATCAAATACACTATGGAACATAATAATACTATACTTGTGAAAATTAATTTGTGTCATGTTAGCTTGCATGTTAACTAAATAATGTAAGGTATAAAGTTGGATTCCTGGAGATAGAATTTTACCCTTGGATACATGTGGGAAGCATAAAATTCAATAGAAATTTATATTCTGCCTAAGAAATTTGGTTCCATTTAAGTCAATAAAACTGAATTTTAAGTGGAGTACAACAGCTGTGGTGTCATGTATTCAAGTTTCACTATAATGGCTGAATTTTTACTTCTTGGAGCTCCGGTCTGATAATATACTTCATTGTACTTGACTTGCTCGAAAGTTAAAAAGTGGTCTGGTTTGCTGTGATCTTTTGAGTTTGAGCTATAGAAATTAAAAAAAAAAGCTTAACTGGCTAAAAGTTCTTGAATTCCATATTTAGATCCAAACCTAAATTCTATCAATGCTTAACATGTCTTCAGTTCAATGAGATCATTATGGGAGAAAGAATGAAAAAGAGTATTTTGTTCAGGACTTTCGTCTGACAGATGCAGGCATGTTTTAGTCCTGAGTTTATTGTTGAACATAAACATTTCTATATTTCCTTAGGATATAGAAGGAGACCATTTAGCCCATAGGTCACAGAGCAATATAATTCCCTAACTAACTTCTCGCCAATGTATTCTCCCTACATTTCCATCAACTCCTTCCAGATCCTGCTACTTGGCTGTGTACCAGCAGCAATTTAGCATGGCCAATTAAATCACTCACCTCTATTTCTTTGGTACGTGGGGAGAGACTGCTATACTTGTGACAATCCACAAGGCCACAGGCAGAACATGCAAACTCCAAACAGGCAACCCTTGAGTTCGCTGGTGCTATGAAGCAACAGTTCTTCTCGGTCTGCCAGTATGCTGCTCCATATGTTACAGGCCTGGAATTTATTATGAGCAGGACCTATCACTGTTACATTGCTGGGCATGGGTCAGAAACTATGAATTAATAGAGTTTTGAATGCACTTTTGTAATAACTCCAAAAAATTCCAAGTTTTTGTGGCTATAATTAATGGTTTTGAATGTGATACAGACCAGTTGTAGATACTTGTAAATAATATTAACATTTCAAAAAAAAACCCAGTATTAATATTAATACCATCAAAAATCAGATCCAAGAACACATTGAAATTTGAACCAGACAAATAATTGTTGACAGATTTGAACTGTATTAACTCAAATCAAAGTAGACCAAACCAAACCAAGCAATTGTGACTCATCCTTTAACACAAAAGGAGTGTTTACATTTGGAATGTGTTTCAGTTTAATTGAATCTTTATTGTCATATTGGGGGAGATAAATATGAATGGTCATAGTTTTAATCTGAAGGGGGAAGGTCTAAGGGGAACATTAGGGGGAAGTTCTTCACTCAGAGAGTGATGGGAGTGTGGAATGAGCTGCCAGCTGATGTGGTGAATGTGGGCTCAATCTTGTGTTTTAAGAATAAATTAGATAAAACTCTGCATGCCAAACTGCATGAGTTTTTCAAGCTTTGTTGGGAGCAAGGAAAACTGCCTCAGGATCTTCGTGATGCCACCATCATCACCCTGTACAAAAACAAAGGCGAGAAATCAGACTGCTCAAACTACAGGGGAATCACGTTGCTCTCTATTGCAGGCAAAATCTTCGCTAGGATTCTACTAAATAGAATAATACCTAGTGTCACCGAGAATATTCTCCCAGAATCACAGTGCGGCTTTCGCGCAAACAGAGGAACTACTGACATGGTCTTTGCCCTCAGACAGCTCCAAGAAAAGTGCAGAGAACAAAACAAAGGACTCTACATCACCTTTGTTGACCTCACCAAAGCCTTCGACACCGTGAGCAGGAAAGGGCTTTGGCAAATACTAGAGCGCATCGGATGTCCCCCAAAGTTCCTCAACATGATTATCCAACTGCACGAAAACCAACAAGGTCGGGTCAGATACAGCAATGAGCTCTCTGAACCCTTCTCCATTAACAATGGCGTGAAGCAAGGCTGTGTTCTCGCACCAACCCTCTTTTCAATCTTCTTCAGCATGATGCTGAACCAAGCCATGAAAGACCCCAACAATGAAGACGCTGTTTACATCCGGTACCGCACGGATGGCAGTCTCTTCAATCTGAGGCGCCTGCAAGCTCACTCCAAGACACAAGAGAAACTTGTCCGTGAACTACTCTTTGCAGACGATGCCGCTTTAGTTGCCCATTCAGAGCCAGCTCTTCAGCGCTTGACATCCTGCTTTGCGGAAACTGCCAAAATGTTTGGCCTGGAAGTCAGCCTGAAGAAAACTGAGGTCCTCCATCAGCCAGCTCCCCACCATGACTACCAGCCCCCCCACATCTCCATCGGGCACACAAAACTCAAAACGGTCAACCAGTTTACCTATCTCGGCTGCACCATTTCATCAGATGCAAGGATCGACAATGAGATAGACAACAGACTCGCCAAGGCAAATAGCGCCTTTGGAAGACTACACAAAAGAGTCTGGAAAAACAACCAACTGAAAAACCTCACAAAGATAAGCGTATACAGAGCCGTTGTCATACCCACACTCCTGTTCGGCTCCGAATCATGGGTCCTCTACCGGCATCACCTACGGCTCCTAGAACGCTTCCACCAGCGTTGTCTCCGCTCCATCCTCAACATCCATTGGAGCGCTTTCATCCCTAACGTCGAAGTACTCAAGATGGCAGAGGTTGACAGCATCGAGTCCACGCTGCTGAAGATCCAGCTGCGCTGGATGGGTCACGTCTCCAGAATGGAGGACCATCGTCTTCCCAAGATCGTGTTATATGGCGAGCTCTCCACTGGCCACCGTGACAGAGGTGCACCAAAGAAAAGGTACAAGGACTGCCTAAAGAAATCTCTTGGTGCCTGCCACATTGACCACCGCCAGTGGGCTGATATCGCCTCAAACCGTGCATCTTGGCGCCTCACAGTTTGGCGGGCAGCAACCTCCTTTGAAGAAGACCGCAGAGCCCACCTCACTGACAAAAGGCAAAGGAGGAAAAACCCAACACCCAACCTCAACCAACCAAATTTCCCCTGCAGCCGCTGCAACCGTGTCTGCCTGTCCCGCATCGGACTTGTCAGCCACAAACGAGCCTGCAGCTGACGTGGACTTTTACCCCCTCCATAAATCTTCGTCCGCGAAGCCAAGCCAAAGAAGAAAGAGACAGATTTATGGATGGGCGAGGATTATGGAATGGGTGCAGGTCAGTGGGACTAGGGAATTGATGGTCAGCACAGACTAGAGGGGCAAAATGGCCTGTTTTCTGTGCGGTAGCATTCTATGGTTCTATGGTCATGTCTTTTCAGATTTGGTTTTCAAATAGCAAATAGACAAAAATATCTTCAAATCGCTCATTTTTTTTAGAGAAATGCAAATTTGAAAATTGGAACATGACTTTAAAACTTATTAAATGCATTAACTAAGTTGATGGAAAAGAGCAAAAAAACTTGCAGTTATTGATTGTGGCAAATGTTATTGATTGACTGACATAGTGAAATAAAAGGAACTAATCCCAAATGTCTTTTATATGGGCAAGATTGTAAAGTGCCCATGCAGCCACTTGATGTGATAAACCAGGAGATTTCAAGCAAGAATGAAAAGCCGGGTGGTGCAACTAATGCAGCGGATGTTTTTGCTGGCAGTAGATTCCGTATGGCAAATGGTCAAGTTATTGTTAAGAAACAACAGCTGAATGCTGAACATTTTGGTCTTTAGCTGCCCTCTTCATTAAGGCGTCCAACATCATCATCTGTCGGCTTTCCACTTCTCACCCAAATTATTTGTTATTCACATTTCAACTTCAAGGAGTGGGAGTGTAAAAGTAATAACCTTTGTAAAGTTGCATGATCTGCAGCGTTGTTAGCAGCTCTAGTCCTGGAATCATGGAGTGGCTCAGATTTAAATTTTATGGAAACCTTTGCTGCTACTCAGAGCATTCATAAACCACAGACTTTTGTCAGTGTCATTCAAGGTCTGTGGGACTTTATTGTTGAACATGAACAGACATGCTAAAGGCTACATTTAGCTTCCTGAATTTAAACAGCTCATCTAAATCTGCATGAATCGTGAAGCAATGGTCACTGAAAGCAAGAAGACAACATAAGAAACAGGTGTCTCTGTGGCTGGGAACACATTTTCAAAGCAAAATACTGCCGTCCACTGAAATTCATGCAAGATCAAAAAAGATTCTTGGGCAAATATTGCCATATTGAGCTCTTCTTTCACCACTATTGCTGACCACAGATAATGAATCTTTTTGAAATTAGCACCACCACAACAGGCTGTATTTCTATGGCGAGCTCTCCACTGGCCACCGAGACAGAGGTGCACCAAAGAAGAGGTAGAAGGACTGCTTAAAGAAATCTCTTGGTGCCTGCCCCATTGACCACCGCCAGTGGGCTGATATTGGCTCAAACCGTGCATCTTGGCGCCTCACAGTTTGGCGGGCAGCAACCTCCTTTGAAGAAGACCGCAGAGCCTACCTCACTGACAAAAGGCAAAGGAGGAAAAACCCAACACCCAACCCCAACCCACCAATTTTCCCCTGCAGCCGCTGCAACCGTGTCTGCCTGTCCTGCATCGGACTTGTCAGTCACCAACGAGCCTGCAGCAGACGTGGACATACCCCTCCATAAATCTTCGTCCGCGAAGCCAAGCCAAAGAAGAGAAAGAAAGATTTCTTCACATACTACCAATACAAATTAGGGGCCTGTGAATTACCTATTGTTATCCCTGATTATTTAACATGTTCGCATCAAATCTAACACCATTCTATCCATTTTTATCTTTTTCTGCTTATTTTTCCTCTCTTTTCTGACCAATACTTATAAAGTTTAAGAAGAAGAGCATTGTTTAATTGCCTTTCTCCTCATCCGCAGGTCATATTCTTCCATTATGTTTTTCATCACTTGGCATGCATACTCAATATTATAAGTCTCTTGCTCGACAAGCTATCACTCCCAGCTTGTACTTTATACAAAATATAATAAAATATGGATCAAGGAAAGTTTTTGAGACAAATCAGCTCAATTCCTTGTTTTCCCTATCATAAGTTCAACCTTAGGCAGTTTGTTGTAAGAAAAAGGTGAAATGTTCATCTAACCTCAAGGAAGATAAACAGGACTTCAGAAATGTATGACCCAGTTATAGTGATCGACTTTGCTATGACATCATAAACCTTGGCAAACCTTTACTGATGTGTGGTGGAAATTGTGCTAGTAATCAAAAGATCACAGCAAACCAGACCACTTTTTAACTTTCAATGCCTGGTAATGGAAGCACCAATACCTCTAAGGGGAAAGCCGTGCAATAAGTAGCGGAAACAATCCAGGACATCACAGGCAAAGTCCTCCCCACCATCAATAAAATCTACATGGGATGCTGCCATCAGAGAGCAGCAGCAATGATCGAGGATTCACATCATCCAGCACATGCTGCCATCAGGAACGAGGTCTAGGTGCCACAAGACTCACGCCACCAGGTTCAGGAATAGTTGCTACTCTTCTACCCTCAAACCTTTCAACAATAAACTCAATTGGGGACACATTAAGGACTCTTACTTTTGCACATTAGAGATTGTGCAAATGCAGGGAGAAAAATAGTCAGTTTGTTTACGTTTCTTAATTTGTTCACATGTGTACGTTGAGTCCGTTTTATTTGCACCACCTTCTGGCTTTCCATCACATAGGATGATGATGGTTCCTTTCAGTCAGTTTGTGGGGTTTGATATGAAGGTAGCCCGCTCCTCAGAAAGGAACAGCGTTTGTGTGAATAGATTTGTGAGAAGGGGTTGCTTAGGTCCAGACCCAGCCTCTCTATATCCCCTCCTGGATCCAGCAGTATGGTGAGGTCTAAGACGGCTGGGGGAAGTTCTGTTGCAGTGAATGGACAGACCAAGATTTGATGTAAGGGATGCCCTTTCCGTGCTTCATGGCACATGTTTGCTAGATGGCCGTTGACCTTACAAGAGGTTCGTCCACCCTTTGACAGCTTTTGTTTTTCATCTTACAAAGTGTCTAGCCACCCTCAGCAACAGGCAAGCCTGGTGGGGGAGCCGGTTTAGTTGCCGACGAGACGACCCTATGGGTAGTTTTGGGTTACATGGCACTAGTAGCACTCAGATGAGTTACCTGTCCATTGCACTACTAATAAATGGTAATTCTGCCTCATCCGCACGCAGAAGCGGAAACAAACTTCCCCATTCAGAACCAAGGTTGAATGTGATATCATGTATGTAGCTGACAATAAATCGGAATCTCGTCGCCACAATCTAAGGAGGACCAGAGAGTGTGAGGAGGATATTTTCTAGGTTCTTGCCTGGAAAGCAACTTCTCGTTCATGAGAAAAGTACTGAGATGGCGTTTGTTTTTACTAAAGTGGTGGTGGCTGAGTGAAGAAATGCACAAAATTTCAAGGGCCATAAATAGGATTGATGGTTGGAATCTTTCCCTCATGGTGTCCACAATAAAAGATTTAGAAGGATTCATTAAAGGACATTTTGCATCAAGTGAATGGTTGGGAAATGGAATGTTTTGATGATAGAGGCAGGTAGTTTCACAATATTTAAAGGTATCTGGATAAGCAATTGAATCACCAACACATAGAAGATGATGGCCAAGTGCTAGCAAATGGGATTCCTATCAAGGGGTACTTGGGAGAGTCCACTAGGAGCCGAAATTCTAGGTTCTTTAATCCACCTCCAAAGGATGAAACTTCTTTATGCTGGTTTCGCGTATCTCGCCTTGGAACCTGCTCTGATTCCTGCAGAATAATGCCTGATTTACTGCAGGGCAATTCTCCAAATGATACATTTTCCTCATTTATATTAATCTACGATTCCACCCCCTCCCCCCCCCCACCCACCATGGTGACATTTTCAAATCCAGGTCAGCTGACTTTGTCCAGCATACTGGACTTTGTTTTAATTGAACTATATTCTCACATATTCACTATTGCATGGAAGGAAAAAAAAATCTTAGGACTGGCAATTATTGGAGGAATCTAAATTTCCAAAGGGGCTAGAGTAGAGCAAAAGGTTACTGCATCATTAGGCCTGACAAAAGTTGCAGAATCATGAAAGTATCCCTTGTTGTGGTCAAACTTTTAAGATTGCCTACTCCACTTATCAGAAAATATTTTATCTTTTTAAGTTATGTCATGTATCTTTGAACAGATACTCCCTGATTTACGACTAATTCAGACCAAAGGATCAGTCGTATCTTGGAATGGACATCTGTCAGAATTGTGCATTTGTGTTAAAAAAATAAATAAATAAACATAAAATTCATGTGGTTTATGTTGTATTTGACAAAGTATAACGAGAATACAGGGCAGGTAAGAGCCAAAATATGCGCATTTATCTTGTTAGTCAATCTCCCAGGGTCTGTAGGCTGGGCACGGCCATCTTGATTCCTGTGAGCATGTGCGAGTCTTCGGTCGGTGCATGCATGATGGATTAGTGTATTGGAAGTCATTTGGTTCATGTGCGAGAGTTAAGCGCCCTAACAAGATTGAATTTGTGCCCTTAACTCTCGTGCATGTACCAACTAAACTCCAATATGCGAACCGCACATGTGCCAACCAAAGACTTGTGCATGCACATAGGAATCAAGATGGCTGCGCCTAGTCTACGGACTCCAGAACACTGTCTAGCAAGACAAATACACAGATTTTGGCTCTTACATGCCTGTATCCCTGTATTAGTTTGTCAAATACAACATAAACTGGATAATTTTATATTTTTTCAACAAATTTTTGGGTGTATGTGCGAATAGACGTCAGTCGCATAGGTTGCAAGTTGGGGAGTACCTGTATATAAATTCCAGAGTTACAGAGCTGCATATGTGCTGGACGAGTACAGTATTTTTCAATTACAAATCGTTAACATAAGAATTTTCACTGTACTGCTGTTGAGTCCTTCTTGAGATCTTCTTATTTGTGATCTATTTTTTGTTATAATTAATGGATGGTCACTCTCCAGTCACAGGAACTACACTGAACAAAATACCCATAAAATATTTCACCCACCCTTTTTGATATACAAAATCTTATTTTATGAAATGTTTTCCAGGAACACAACCCTTTCATAAATCAATGAATGTCTGTACTTTAAAATTTTTCAGCATCCTTTTAGCATAAGTAGGAAAATCCTGATGCTATATTTAATCTGTTTTAGTTGGTGTCTTCATCCAAGAAATCATTGATGTTTGTTTGTAAAACCAATCCAGATATTCCTCAAACAGCCTACATAAACACTGAAATAAAATAGAGTGGTGGAAATATGTGAGGATTCCATTAACATCAATAGTATTTAGGAAAAGATTTTCCACTATTTTCTCTGATATTCTAGTAACTAGTCCATATTATTTTGAATGCTGATATAAACTTAATGTGCTTAGAAGTTATATCACTTCAGAAATGGAGTGTTATTCTGCATACATTCCCTGATTCATTCTAGCTTGTAGCTGTGGATTAAAATCTCCACATAAGAGTGCAATCTCATGGGTTAACACAACCACATCAGATTAAAAATGCAGACTATTACAATTAACCAATGAACTAAGGCCACTTCTGGCAAATAGCAATGCCAAATTATGTCAAGGCTCCAGCTATTAAATAATGACCTTAAATAGCAATCTCAAACTGAGATGTCAGATTGTCATTTAAGGTCACCATTTAATGGTTGGCCAAAAAATTGTCAATTTTCATCATGGAGGAATGTCAGCATAAAGACCACAACCTCACAAAGGGTAGAGCACATGCGCACGCACACACGTAATCAGGTAAGATATCGATTCCTGTAGTTTAAAATAATATTTCTGCCTTGTCTTCTTAACTAAAGCCATAGGACAATCCCAGCACAACACTTGGACAATGAAGACTCATGCAACTGGCAATGCAGAAGAAATCCTTTGTCTTCATGAGACGCAACTATCTCACAGCAAATAATTACCCATGCCTGTATCATGAGCCTTATCTATACGAGTTGGCCAGTTACACAGTCCTATTCATTCTGCATGGCAAAAATCAAGCCTCACAATTCACTAGAAACCCAACTGGGGAGCCACATAGGTATCAAGGTTACAGGAACATTTCACAGGTTGGATATCTGTCACGAGTGACTCACGTCCAGACACCCCAAAAGGATGTTGGCAGTGTGACAAAATCCACTTGCTGGTTCCAACAATAAAGGATCCAAAATTCAATCAATCAAATCAGTAAGATTGATTGACACCTTATTCACATCCTAAACCAGGGGTGTCAAACTCAAATTCACGGAGGGCCAAAATTAAAAACTTGGACTAAGTCGAGGGCTGAACTAAATATTTATTGAAATTTTTCAACAACATCTGCATGTTTTCTCTTCTTTCAACGTATGTAATGTTAAACTTTAGGATATAACTTTAGGAGAATAATGTTAAAGGTCAGGAGTAGATAGCTCAAGTTCACCCTTTGCTTGACCTGAGGGAAACCTATTTGGTCCCTGTGGAGATGTAGTCAGCATTCACAGGCTGTGTCCATTTTGGCCTGCATCAGGACTCAGCATTTCCTGCTCACTCCTCAGGCTCTAGGCCTCTATTCACCCTCGACCCACCATCCCTCTACCTGACCAGTCCTTTACCCAACCTCTACTCACCCCTCACTCCACTCGCTCTGCCTCTACCCACCCCATCCTATACACGCCCCTCTACTGCCTCTCCCCTCAACCCGTCTCTCACCCTCTAATCACCCCTCCCCTACTCGCCCTGCCCCTCCCCTTTTACCTCTTCCCTATCCACCCCTCCTTCTACTCATCCCTCCCTCTAACTGCCCCTCGCACCACCATAACTTCCCCTGCCCATTACTCCTCACCTACACCCTCTGCCCACCCCTGCTTACCCACCCACTCAGGCCCAGCGCGCTGCTGATCAGCCTTTGCGGACAGCCACCATCTCTCTCTTCACGTGCAGGGCCGAACCAGCCATCACTGGGGTCCGCACAGGTGCAAGCGCTGAAGGCCGTGGTGACCGGGAGAAGTGCGCTCACGCTGTGGAAGGGCCGTCCGGTGTCAGTCGCGCGGAGCTCGCGCTGCCCGGGGGCCGTGCGCAGCCTGCCACGTCCGTCGCGCCGACAGGAAATCACAGGTGCTCGCCAATCCGCCGCACCGCTCGACAGGTGGGAGAAGTGACTGGTTGTGCGGGGAGCCTTCCAACCGGCTGATGACATCGACAGACTTCTCGTGTTACAATTTCTCATGTTACAATGGGGAAGGATGTGCAATGAAGGGGGAGGATGGTGGGGGTGACATTACCAAAAAACAGCATCAGCTCTCGCTGCAGGGCGGGCCACCTCTAATACATTTTTAAAATGATCTTGCGGGCCAAAAATAATTATATCGCGGGCCAAATTTGGCCCGCGGGCCAGTGTTTGACATGTGTGTCCTAAACATTCATTTCCTCCAGCAATAACATATGGTGTCTGTAGTGTACCAGTGACAAAGGGTACGGCAAGTACTCAGACAGCAGGTCAGAAGACCTGCAATCTCCAAGACTAAGAAGGGAAAGGACAATAATGGCAGAGGACCATTATCTTCAGTCATCGCCATGTCAACCGGCTATATTACCATATTGTCAATCTCTCAATTCTGGAACACCCTTATTCAATTGTGCTTTTGGAGTGCTTTCATTACTTCATGACAGTGACTCATCATTACATTCTGAAGATCACACAGGACATGCTGGCATTTCCACGAGGCCTGTTTCCTGAAAAGTGAATTAAAAAATAAAACAGGTAATTTTTGGCCCTTTATCATTTGAGAGTCTGCTTCACATATGGACCAACTGCACTGAAGAGGAGGGATGGAGGTTGAAAATAAATTATAGGCTGAGTCATTGCACCTCCCAATACTAGGTGCTACCCCAGAAGCTAGCACTAGAAATGATGGATATGTATCATTTGTCTGTCGAGTGTATTATGCGCGTGTTATAGGGTTTGGAGATATGCTGTTTTTGTTGGGTTGCAAATGTACCATGAGATGTCAATAAACTTGAACCGGGCTATGGATTCAGGAGGTTAAAGTGCTGAAAAAGCTCTTGTGCCTAAGAATTTCTGATCAACCATCTGTTACACTGCAGACACAATACATTTCCTGTGGGCTCTCCTCATGTTTGATATCTCTGAACAAGCTGAAGCAGAAGTTTCCATGAATAAGCATGAACTATTAGTAAAACTCACATGATGCATTATATCTAAATGTGGATCCAATTAGTTTAGTTCAAAAGTATCATCATCCTGTGAAAGTGTTGCCAAAAATCTGTAAACTTGAGTCGTAATATTTGGCTGAGACGCGGGAACCAGAAAGTTCAAGCTTATTCAGTTTGAATCCATGATTGTTGATCTTAAAGTAGCAGTTCAACATGAATTGCTTTCGGCAGGCCCGAGATGGAAAGAGAAAATACTCCATGAATCCCAACTGATGGCTATCCAGTGCTCAAATGGAAGAGAAGTACACATAAGCAGATTCCGGATGGGGAGAAAATAAATTTGTTTGCAATGTTTTTGTGGTTGAATATTCCTTTGAATCTTATTCGCTGTTTGGGGTTGTTGCGGAGTGATAACTGTGCAAATACCCTAGCACCTTTCCAGCAAAGGAGAAGACTTTCAAAGGGAGAAAATCCCAATAAACTTGGTTGGCATATTAAATGAGCTTATTAATTAAAAAAATAATAGCGCATCTTAAATCTTGCTCGCAGAAAGGTACATGTAGAAAAAAATAGTGTAATAGTTTTTTTTAAACATCCTGCTGAAGAACTTGCATTGAAATAAATGGAGAAAGCTCATTTAATAGTAATAATTCCCAGAATAGCAATGTCTGTGTTCAGAATGTTATGATAAAAATAATATGTTATCAGTACTTCTACTTTTCAGGAATATTTCATGCAACAACTTTGAACATTCAACCATACACAGGAAGACATAGAAATCAGGGAGCTGTTGTTAATTTACTCAGCAGTTCCACAAGTTCTATTTCAACAGACTTTACATGCAATGGTGAAATTGCAATGTTCCCTGAATTGAAATCTTAAATGGACGGGAGGGGGGAGGTAGGGAGGGTGGGATGGGAGGAGGGAGGGGGGGAGGAGAAAATGGCACTGTATATGTGTGAAAAGGAAAAAGTGTGTACCATGGTTAATGTGATTTATGGTGTGAAAAATAAAAAATTTAAAAAAAAAGAAAACATGATTTTTTAAAATGTTCATTTCTTTCTATTTTTTTAATTAAATTTAAAAAAAAATTTAGACATACCATTAACAGGCCATTTTGGCCCATGAGACTGATTTTGCACAAAGTGCTATGCTAACCTCGCCACCAGAGATTTAATTCGGGTTTAGAATGTTTCCTGAGAAATAGTGACACAATTCTTTTGCGATGTGCCTGTATTTGCTACTCTCAAAATAACCATGTTTTAATAATAGAACTGGCAATGGAAAAGGCAAGTCGCAGCCCTGGGCTGGGGATTTCACTGAGCAAGGTCTCCTTCAAACTTTGAACTGTGGTCCAACATACCCCTCACCCAGAGATCTCACCCTTGAACAGATCTGCCCTGCTAACCTCAGCATACAGATCCCTGGCAAAGCACACTAGATCAGTTTGTAGGGAAATCAGGATATGGCGGGGGGGGGGGGGGGGTGGTGTGGGTGGCATAGCAGCGCTGCAAGACTGCTTTGAGACCACAGATTGGACCTGTTTCAGGGAGGTGGCCACAATCAAAGTTGATGTAATCATTGAGAATTACACGAGTTCAGTGACTGGCGACATCAGCAAGTGCATTGAGGATGTCACAGAGATCAAATGATTCACAACCAGGGCTAACCAGAAACCATGGTTGGATGCAGAGGTCCGGACCCTTCTCAGAGTTCATGATGCTGCCTTCAGGACGGGGGATAGAACAGGATGAACTCTCCCATGCAATCGATGCAGGGGTATGCACAGAAGACACACAGACCAGAAACATGGGGCACATGTGGCAAGGGATAAAGCTAAAATCCAACACAAGTCAACCTTGCGAGTTAAGGACAATGACACCTCCCGACCGGACAGACTGAACGTCTATTATGCATGGTATGAAGAGAACAATGATATGACAACGATGAAGAAAGCTGTGTCCCCCCCCCCCCCCCCCCCCCTGATGAACGGGCCTCCTTGAATAGCCATGGCTGAGGTAAGGAGAACCCTATCCAAGTTGAACCCACACAAGGTGGTCGGGCCAGACAACAAACGTAGTTGGGTACTGAAGGACTGCACAGACTCATTGACAGAGGTCTTCACGGATATCGTCAACACCTCACTGCCGCAGTCTATTGATCCCGCAGGGTCAAGACTGCCACATCATCCTGGTACCCAAGAAAGTGACAATAATAGGCCTCAATGACCACCGCCCCGTGGCACTGACCTCCACCATTATCAAATGCTTCAAGCATTTGGTGATGCAACACATCAAAGCATAACTTCCAGAGATGCTGAACCCATTTCCATTTGCCAATAAAAGAAATGTTCCAAACACAATGCTCTTCTCCTGTCAATTCACTCCATCCTGACCCACCTGGAGAATGATGCCTCATACATGTTCATTCATGTCAGTTCGGCATTTACTACGATCGATCCCTAGAGGCTGGCAGAGAAACTGTCCTTGCTGGGGCTCAACACCCCTCTCTGCAACTGGATTCTGGACTTCATAACAGAAAGACCACAGTCAGGTCAGGTTGATAGCAGAATGTTGAGCATTGACATGCTGAGCACTGAGGCACGTCAGGGCTCTGTGCTCATCTCGCTCCTGCACGCTACTGACCCACAACTGTATCACCAGATCCTGCTATAACAGTGTCAGTTAAGTTTTCAAATGACAACAGTAGATGGCTCATCAGCAACAACGATGTCACACTACAGAAAAGAGGTGGGAAATCTCATTGAAGGTGCAAGAGTAACAACCCGAGTCTCAATGTGGACAAGACAAAGGAGATGATCGTGGACTTCAGGAGGACCTCCATTTCACATCAACAACTCTGTAGTGGGAAGGTTGGAGAGAATCAAGTTCCTTGGAGTTCACTTAACTAGTGACCTATTGTGAACACTCAACATCTCCTCACTTGTCAGGAAAGTGCAACAGTAACTGCACTTCCTGAGAAGACTGAAGCAATGATAATGCTGAACGACGAAGGCAAATGCTCACATTAACCATCTGAGCACACAAAATAATATTTATATACACAAAATAACATTTATTTATATGTATATACGAATACTTGTCTTGCATATGTATTGTGTGTCTCTATGTGTGTTATGTCTGGTTGTGGGTTTGCATGTTTTGCACCAAGGACTGGAGAATGCTGTTTTGTTATGTTGTACTTGTACAATCAAATGGCAATAAACTTGATATGACTTGAATTGACCATCAACTGATTCCAAACTTAATCCAATCAGGACCTGATCTCACCTCACTGGTCTGTGACACCACTTGGGTGCTTCTGAATTTTGGAAAAACTGGCTCACATTCAAATGTCAATCTATTGCCTTCCAATTACTTGCCGCTCAATGGTTGTTCAACACACTATGCCTGGAGTCAAGGTTTTCAGCTTCCTTTTGTTTTAACTAAGATATACAACCCATGTTTTTCACTCTCTTTTTGGCCTCACCTTCTGTGACATTTTTGTGGGATGGAAGGCAAAAGGGATCATTGGTGGATATTTTCTCTCAAGTTTCAACATGTTCAAGTTTGCACTCAGTTTAATTTCTGCTTTTTATCCAAACGTTGCCACCTCCTTTCTTCTCCTTTTCAACACTCATATCAATCTATTTCTGACCAAGATAAGGGAGGGGACATTTTTAGTAGTTCGGTTGAATTTAAAGGCAAGATCCAGTGTCTTCACTGCCCAGATATTGCAAGTAATATTGCAATGCTTTTGACACCAGGCTACGGTAGAGAAAAGGAAGTAAAATTATTCTTCCCCCTTTATAAAAAGTAACTGAATTATTGATATTTGACAGCATTATTTAATGTACCCATTATGAAAACAAATATGGAAAGAAACAAGTTCAGGTAATACTGTACATGTGTTTTCATTGATATGATGGAATGGAAATGTTATGAGCCCAGAGAACCCCAAAACCCAGCAGCAATAGAAATTCATCAAGAGAAATGGTTACTTAAACAAAAGTTGTTTTTAATTATCTTTAAACATGAAAACAGGATCAAATTTTAACTTATTACTATTAACTTAACTCCTTTCTAATTCTAAGTGCATGCATATGTAAGTTCAGAGAAGTTCTTTGATTGACCATCCAATCTCACTTCTCACTCCTCCAAGTTCACTAGTTGCAGGCAATTCTTATACTGTGCACAGAGTTAACATTTATGAATTTCACCAGGCTTTGGTGCTTGAAAGGTAAATGGTTACCACTCAGGAAGGTTCTTGTTCTTGTCAGTTTTCAGAACAAGATTTGTTGCTCATTGGACACAAACTGATTCCTTCTGAACAGACTTGTCATGTCTTGCCAAAGAAACTTGCCACATCAGAGTTTTCCAGATGATAACCTTTCTTTCAGGTCACCACAGAGTTCCTTGTTGTTTCCCTTATTTCAAGTGAAACATTATACAGCCAGCCATCTCCTCTTATATGGATCACAAGGGCTTTCTTCAAAATGGGGTTTTTCCACAAGCTTTCCAGCTTGTCCTGTTCCAGTCCCAGCTGCTGCTGCTGAACTGAAGAACTGTAGAACTGAATTCTCTCTAGGCTTCTTCAGGTGCATTCTCCACCAAGAATGTGCCTGCAGAAGCGGATTCAGACCTGTGGAATGGTTGTTCAGGTGGCAGCGCTGTAAGCGCAGCGCTGGCCATCTGAAAGGGACAGCTTCACTGCAGGTGCCTCAGAGCGCACTCCAGCTCCTGACCCTTCGGGCTGTCAGGGTTTGGATGGTTGGCTGTCAGAGCTGGGACGGCTGGCGTGGGACTGATATAGGGCTATGACGGGGCATCCCCACATTGATAGCCCGTGCCGGCCGCCCCACAGTGTGGGGACTGATATAGGGCTGTGGGGAGAGAATGGGGCAGTGGGATCAGTGTGGGGACTGATATAGGTAACAAATTTTGCTTTGCATGACCTCCTGCATTTTCAAGTGGCCTCCCAACAGCCGCATATGGGCATAATATGCAGCTTTACATCGGGGGATTTTGACCACCTGAAAGTGCCTAGAATCTCAGAGAAAAACTACATGACCCTCTTAGAACAGAAAACTGAATTCAAACTGTGGCAAGTATTCTTCTGAGTCCATTCATCTGAAACAATAATCCATTACTCCACCACATGTCCAATTAACACCTACTTGTGAAGTCCTTACAGGCATTTTTCAAAGTTTTTTGCAAAGGCACTCGAAGCCTGGACTGTCTGGCTTAAGCAGAGCTCCGCCATTTTAAATGAGATCTGTTTTGAAGTGTTTGTACCTGTATATGACCTAACTTAAAACCCCACAATTTATCTCCTTTAAAACTTATCTCTATAAAATATCAAATATAACATAATCTGTCACAGTTTTTTCACAGCAAAAAGTCACCAGGTTTTGCTTCTGTTGTTGAAATATTTTTTTTCCTCAAGCTGCACTTAGTTTTCTAGCTTTCCTTCTTGATAATAGATTGCAGGCTTTGTTAATCATGTTTACAAGTAGACTGGAAAATCAGAGCAAAAGCTTATGATTTCCAAACGAGTTCCATCCAAGTAAATAGAAAAAATTAGCTTTGCTGTTGGCTTAAAAAAATGACTCCAAACTTTTTAATGGAGTGGTCACCGTGTACTTTAAATATCAGTCTAATGGTCTGCTGATGAACATTGGAAGTTAATTTCTCCCAATAATTTAGACAATTTATAATTTGAAGCAATATTCCCCGGTTTAATTTATGGCATAAATCTAGAAATAGATATTTAATTTAGATAAATGTTCAACAATTTCATGATGTAAGCAGGCGTAAAACACAAAAGTTTGCAGACACTGTGATTGAAGTAAAAGCACAGAGCAGGAGAAAGTCAGCTGGTCAAACAGAGTACTTTATATAGCAAAGATAGAGATATATAACCAACATTTCAGGCTTGAGCCCTTCATCAAAATAGGAGCAACTTGTAGGCAGGCACCCAAACAAAATGGTGAATGAAGTGGAAGGGAAGGGGGAGAAACACAGGAAGGAGGTATTCTGTGGATAAGGGAGGAGGACACAACTGAAAGCAAGAAGAGGGGGGTTGACTCTGTGAAAGGAGAGGGAACGGGTAGGGAGCTAGAGGAAAGAAGAGAGAGTGATGGGGAAGAGAGTTAGAATGGGGAGTAGGCTAGCAGAAACCAGCAAAGTCAATGTTAATGCCACCCAGTTGGACAATGCCCAGATGGAATATTACATTTTTCTCCTCCAATTTATGGATGGTCTTGGCTTGAGAGTACATGAGGCCATGGGCACTCCTGTCAGTGCAGAATTGGGGCACAGCATTGAAATGGTTGGCCACTGGGACATCCCTGTTAATGATGAGGACAGAGCGAAGGTGTTTAGCAAAGTGATCTCCAAGCTTGAGTCCAGTCTCTCAGGTGTAGAGAAAGCGGATATACAAATGAAGTGCTGCTTGTATGCCACGTGTTGAAATAGCAAAAGGGATTGTATCACATGTTGAAATAGGGAAAATACTAATATTAGTAACATCAATTTTTTTGTCATAATATGAGGCGCTAATTTTTAATTTTTCTTCAAATTTTGCACATCCTTCTTACTTTTCTGACACTCAGCTCCAGACATCTGTTCTCACATGTGAAAAAAATTCTAATTTTGGGTATATTAAAACTTGTATGTCAGGGATTTCAAATGCTCCGCTGCCAATGTAAAGTTATAAATTTCCAGTTCTTTACAAGATCTAAGAGGTGATGAAAACTATGTCGGTAGGGAAAAAATAGGCTCCACAGTTTTTGAATGGAGATGAAATGGAGGTGTGATTTCATACATCAGCAAAGGGTTAGGTGGCCCTGGAAGCACTTGATCGGAACAGAGTGCAAGGAGGTATCTGTGGAATCTAGTGGACAGAGACATACTCTGTGAACTTGGTGATGTTGCTTTACTTGGAAGGAGTGTTTTGACTCCAAATAGTGTAGAGGGAGGAGGTGTAGGTGCAAGGGCAGCACTTCTTCTGGTCATAGGGGTAGGTAGGAAGGGGACAATTAATGGAAAGGAGTCACGAAGGGAATGAATTTACCCATTACCGATTGGCTTGTGTTCCTCACTCTTCCCGGTCTTCCCCCACCTTTTTATGAAGACATCTGCCTGATTTTCGGAACTCCAAATGAAGGGCTCAGGCCTGAAACAGCTAGTGTGTTTCACTTTTTATGGATGCTCCCTGACCTGTTGAGTTGCTCCAGAACTTTTTTTGTTCTGCATTCATCTAGTCCAGCTTACCTCACAATATGAAGCACATATTTCAGAACTTTTACATTGTACTCTACATTGTACATTGTACATATTTAGCGGAAAACCGATTCTGCTTGTCACACGCGGTCAGAAGAGCAGCCACGGTAAAGATGGTGCCGTGGGTCCTTCTGTTCTGGTACAGAACGGAAGTACGCGTACACACTTACGTTAGTGTGATGTAAGTTCAGGGACGTAAGAGCAGGCTCCAGAGGGGCTTAAAGGCTGTAGCGCGAAACTCAAAGTAAACGAGCTGTGTTTAATGAGCTCACAGCTTGCTGTCTCAGTTCGCACACACACTCCTACAGTACCAGCTTTTCTACCTGGCTGAACAATACTGATCAGATGCTTTTCTCTTTCTTGCTGGACAAGAGGCAGCATAACTGGAGGCAGTGGAAGCTAATTAAATAGGGATACTGTATATCAGAATTCCTTTGAGGAGATGTGGTGGTCTTTATTCAAACAGCTTGAGGTTGGGGCTAATGGTGGAACTACAATTACCGAAGATATATAAATTCCTAAACCTTCACTTTGTATCCCATTTTGTCCTCAATTGATCCTCAATTAAAAAGACAGATGTGAGGAACAGGAAAAGGCCATTCAGCCCTTTGAGTGTGCTCCACATTCAGTACCCTCTTCCTGTTTTCTCTCCATACCTTTTGATCCCATTTCAATACATCCAATGAACTGGCTTCAACAACCGTAGGGAGTTCCACTTTCAAAACTCTCTGAGTGAAAAAGTTTCTCCTGAGCTCAGGATGAAATGGCACATCCTTGGATCTTCCCATACCTCTGGCACCATACCCTTGTTCCATTTAACAATCAAGAGGTAACTTCATGAAGACAACAATGAGGAAGCAGCATCATCATACAATTTTGCAGCCGCCAGTGCAGATATTGGTAGCATGGGTCATTTAGAGTGTACAGTAGTGAGAGATGCAAAATGGAGAAACCCAAGATGTGAATTGCTTGCGGGTAGAATGATGCGGTTACACACTTACTGGAGGGTGAGGATGGACAGTCACAATGGACTCAGAGGAGGACTTTAATCTGGAACATAACACCTGTCATACAGAATGAAATGCTTGTTTGTTGGCAAGTCTATCAAAAATTCTGTCAAGAGCAAATGTTTGTAGACCATTTTACCATAGAAATTTAGACAGAATTAGATTTTGTTGTTTACATTTGGGAAACAGTGACTAATTTCTTTCTTATATTTATCAATCCAATAATCAGATGCAAGGATCGACAATGAGATAGACAACAGACTCGCCAAGGCAAATAGCGCCTTTGGAAGACTACACAAAAGAGTCTGGAAAAACAACCAACTGAAAAACCTCACAAAGATAAGCGTATACAGAGCCGTTGTCATACCCACACTCCTGTTCGGCTCCGAATCATGGGTCCTCTACCGGCACCACCTACGGCTCCTAGAACGCTTCCACCAGCGTTGTCTCCGCTCCATCCTCAACATCCATTGGAGCGCTCACACCCCTAACGTCGAGGTACTCGAGATGGCAGAGGTCGACAGCATCGAGTCCACGCTGCTGAAGATCCAGCTGCGCTGGATGGGTCACGTCTCCAGAATGGAGGACCATCGCCTTCCCAAGATCGTATTATATGGCGAGCTCTCCACTGGCCACCGTGACAGAGGTGCACCAAAGAAAAGGTACAAGGACTGCCTAAAGAAATCTCTTGGTGCCTGCCACATTGACCACCGCCAGTGGGCTGATAACGCCTCAAACCGTGCATCTTGGCGCCTCACAGTTTGGCGGGCAGCAGCTTCCTTTGAAGAAGACCGCAGAGCCCACCTCACTGACAAAAGGCAAAGGAGGAAAAACCCAACACCCAACCCCAACCAACCAATTTTCCCTTGCAACCGCTGCAATCGTGTCTGCCTGTCCCGCATCGGACTGGTCAGCCACAAACGAGCCTGCAGCTGACGTGGACTTTTTACCCCCTCCATAAATCTTCGTCCGCGAAGCCAAGCCAAAGAAAGAAAAAAAAAGAAAAATGGTGGATTACACTGGATAACATTTTTTTTCCAAGGGTTTACTTCCTGAAAAATAAAATTGGGGATTATGAACACAAAGATAATTTCAGATGTGCTGCATCACGTAGGAAGTTGAAAAAGTAGTAAATTGACTTCTATTGAATTTAGCATGCTTGATCACCTAATGATACAGACACATTGCATTACTTCAACTGATCTAAAAATGTTTGGCTGCTGATTTTCATTTGTACTCAGCATCTGATGCCTCTCTTGTCAGTGTCCAACAGTAATCAACCAGCATTGATGGATTGCCCTCATACCACTTTTCCATGGTCACAATGTCCTGGTGAAACCTTCCACTGTGTTGTTAGTGACTGTACCAAGACAGCAGGGAAGAAGTCCAAGTGCGAATGCAGAAAATGAATTTTACATGACATGCACTTAATGGTTTAGTCTGCTTGAAGCATGTTGTCAATCAGTTGGAAGTAGTTTGGAGCTCTGTAGTTGCCAAGAAAATTCTCAACATCTTTAAATGCCTTCCATGGTATTCCAGAGCTAAGGCATAGCATCTATACTGAGTGCATGCCCAGGCATATTTTGACTGACCAAAACAGCTTTCTTTGAGGGCAAATACTAGTAAAATATGACAGGAAATCACAATAATAGGTTATATCTAAAGAACCATATGAGATAGGAACATTGTAAGGTGTTTTTTTTTGTGATCAGCGACCAAAAATCCATAAAATACACCAAAAGTATTCAGGAAGCAAGATCTTTGTGGTCCATTATTATTTGATGACCCATGCAGTGTCTTGTTCGGCAGTCCACGCTGATGTCATCCTATATCTCTGTACTGTCGTGGACCCTCAGATTGTGGAGTTTCACTTTGCTATTCTTCCAACAAGACCAGCTCTCTCATTGAAATATGATGTATAAAGGAACTTGGGGATTGGAGTTGGGTCCTCACAGTGGTGCAGTTATCTGCCTTCTAATGGATTATTGGGATGGGTGAGGTAGCACTCTGGGGAAAATGGCAGTTACTTCATAGAGCACAAGTCAGCATCTCTCTACCATTTCTACCACCTGCTGTGACAATTCACATTAGTTATACTGATTGCAGTCTACACTCCACCTCAGGTGAGCACAAGGTGAAATATTCATCTCTATCAACAACCTCAAAACAACATACCCCAAGGCCACATTCATAATTGCTGTAGTTTTTTAACCAAACACCTTCAAGAGCACCCTACCTAAACATGGCCAGCACATTTCCCCCACCAGAGGTCCAAACACAATAAATAACTGCTCACAACCAGAAATAATGGATTTTGTTCCAACCCATGCCCTCAGTTGGATGTCAGATCATTGGGCTGTGCACCCAAGCAGAATCTAGAGGAGAGAGCCAGAACCTGTGTATGGAGAGACCAACGGTGAAAGTCATTCAGTGACAGTTCGAGAATACATTTTGACTGTTTTGAGTGGGTGGACTGGTCCAAATTCAGGGATTCAACAAACTACCTTCATCAGTAAGTATATAGAAGACTGCATATTCAAGAAGACAATAAATATATTCCTCAATCAGAAACCTTGGATTAACGACTCGCTGCTGAAGACCAGGTCAGCTATCTACAAGAAATTGAAGCAGGATCTTTTGCAAGGCCATTGGAGAAGTGAAGAAATGGGGCTATCTCTCACGGTCGAGGATGATGATCGTCGTTCCATTGTTCCAAAGAGTGAAGATGCCTGTGCACGTATGGATATTGCTCTCCAAGAAGCACACGATACTTCACAAATCAACCAACTAATTCCCCAATAGCATGAAAACCACGACGATTGGAGCTGATGAATTTGTTGCAGCCTTCGTCCGCCTTCACAGCCATTGAGTTCAGATTAACTTCATCTGCCTGTTCCATCGTTGAGGACATGGTTGGATTGTTCTTTGTCAGGGACCTCACCCTCGACCCTACCTCCCTGGGAGGCCCTACCAGGAGCACAGCTCCAGATGGCATCAGTCTCAGGATCACAGGACCACACAAGCTTCTCCACCATGATAAGGCAAGAATCCTCAGAGAAGATGTTTCAGGACCAAGTCCTTCTTCAAGGTATACTCAAGTCCCAAAAGAACCACATGGACATGCACTGACTTAAGCAGGGAATGCATGATAACATGGATTAGAAAGCAAAGCACAGCAGCACAGAATATAACAGTGCACACTCCCCAAGGATTTTAACATGATCAATGTTCACTTCACACAGGGAGCCAACAGGGATGTAACGTCCACATTAACTACTGAATGTGATGTCGCACCCATGGCCACTGATGTTGGTATCAGTGAGACTTAATGGTGGGTGAGCCCACGTAAGGTGACTGGCCCAGTTGGTGCCCTGGGACATGTTCTGAGATCCCGTGCAGATCAACTGGCAGATGTAGCTACAGACACCTTTAATCTCTTCCAACAGCAAAGTCCCTAGTTGTTTCAAGTCCACTGCAATGCCAGTCTGGAGAATCATAATAATAAACTTCAATGACAATCAACCAGTGGCTCTGACATCCACCATATTGAAGGGCTTTCAGAGGCTAGACATTACTCACATCATTAAATTTAAATTTTTAAATTTAAATTAATTTAAAAAAATTTAGACATACAGCACAGTAACCAGCTATTTCGGCCCACAAGTCTGCCTCCCAATTTACACCAAATTTACCTACACCCTGCTATGTTTTGAATGGGGGAGGAAACCGGAGCCCCTGGGGAAAACCCACGCAGACACAAGGGAGAATGTACAAACTCCTTACAGACAGAGTGGGATTCAAACCCTGGTCCCAATCACTGGCACTGTAAAAGGTGTTGCACTAACTGCCTCGCCGATTGTGTCCCATCAGCTGTAGTCTTGACCTAATTCAATTTGCCATTCGGCCAAACAGTTTCACAACATTGTGATGCCAAAAACACTAGACTTCTCATTTCCTGTCTAACTGGCTACCATCATTGACAATGTGAACACTTTCTCCATGATAACACTCAACACTGGTACTCTTGAAAGGCATACTCAGTCCTTTCTTATCCTCCCGCTACACCCACGACTTTTCAACAAGATACTGTACCAACTCTACCTTTAAATTTGTTGAAGAGACCACAGTGGTGGGCTGGGTATCAAATAACAATACGTCAAGATACAGGAAAAAGATTACAAGCCTAATTCCATGAAGGTATGAGGCAGGAACTAGTGAGAATAAATTGGAAACAGATGTTTAAGGGTGAAAACAGAGAAGTAATGTGGAGGAAGTTTAGGGTTCAAGTTAGGTTTGTCCTGCTGGGACAAGGAAAAGATGGTAGGGAAAAGGAACCGTGGCTGACGAAGCAGGTGAGGCAGCTAGTCAAGAGGAAGAAGGAAGCAGACATTAGATATAGGAAGCAGGAAACAGGAAGGGCTCATGAGAAGTAAATGGTAGCTGGGAAGGAGCTTATGAAAGGATTTAGGAGAGCTCAAAGGGGGCATGAGAAGGCCTTGGCATGTAGAATTAAGGAGAACCCCAAGACATTCTATGAGTATATGAAGAATAGAAGGATGACAAGAATGAAGATGGGGCCACTAAAGTATAAGAAAGGAGATGTTTGGGCAGGTCCTAAATGAATACTTTGCATCAGTATTTACAAGAGAAAAGGACCTTGATCATGGTGATGTTGAAATTGAATCAGCCTGTGTGTTGGACAATGTGGAGATTAAGGAAGCAGAAGTGTTGGATCTTCTTAAAAACATCAAGATTGAGAAGTCCCCGGGGACGGACGTGATATACCCCATGCAACTATGGGAAATGAGAGAAGAGATAGCTGGGGCAGTAGCTATGATCTTTGAATCCTCTTTGACTGCAAGGTAGGTGCAGAGGATTGGAGAATGGCAAATGTAGTCCCTTTGTTTAAAAAAAGGTAATAGGGTGAATCCTGGGAATTATAGACTGGTGAATCTTATGTCAGTGGTGTGTAAATTAATAGGGAAAATTCTTAAGGATAGGATCTATGAGCATTTCGAGAAGTACTGTCGACTCAAAGATAGTCAGCAGGGCTTTGTGAAGGGAATGTCATGCCTCACGAGTTTAATTGAGTTTTTTGAGGAGGTTTCAAAAGAAACTGATGAGGGTAGAGCAGTTGACGTGGTCTACACAGATTTTAGCAAGTCATTTGACAAGGTGGTCCATGAGAGACTCATCCAAAATGTCATGCGTTACAGGATCAGTGGAAGAATAGTTGAATGGATAAAAAATTGACTTGTTGGAAGAAAGCAAAGAGTAGTAGTGGAAAGAAAGTGTTTGGCCTGGAGGTCGGTGACTAGTGGAGTTCCGCAAAGATCTGTTTTGGGACCCCTGCTCTTTGTAATTTTTATAATTAACCTGGATGAAGAGTTGGAAGGATGGTTCAGTAAGTTTGTGGATGATAAGAAGGTTGGAGGAGTTGTGGATGGAGCTGAAGAGGATGTAGACAGCATGCAGTGCTGGGCAAAAAAGTGACAGATGAATTTCAATCCAGTGTGAGGTGGTGCATTTTGGAAGGACAAATTGTAATGGAATATAAATATTGGGAGGAATTTTGTAAAATTAGAGTAGGTTACATACATACACACATTTAAAAAAAAGATCTTATTTGAAAGACTGAAGAATTCATATTCAGTAACATTGCAGTATCTATGGAGACTTTTATGCACATTTCACAAGTAGGTGCTAATTGAAATGACATCATGAAATGAAAAGACCATTGTTTGGAATTGGAGAATGGCTGGATGGTTGGATAACTACAAGGCTTCTGACCTTTCTGCAAAGTGCTCACAGAAGGGTCACTCCTATTTTTGTTTACCTAAGACACACAAGTCAAACTCTGGCCCGCGGGCCAAATTTGGCCTGCGATATGATTATATTTGGCCCGCAAGATCATATTAAATATATATTAGAGTTGGCCCGCTGGCCACCGGGCCAGTATAGCGCATGCACACTGAAGGTGAAAATGAAGATGCCGGAGGTGTGGAGGGATCTCAGAGTCCCGAATCCCATGGATCGGAGCGCCGCACTCAGCCCGCCCGGCTCCCGGACACACAGATGCGGCTGGAGTTGGGGACCATCCTCGCTGGGTCTGCGCTTCAGTGGCGATGCCAGACCGAACGTCTCGTTGGCGATGCCTTCCCCCTCGCTCCATGCGCGGCGGACCCTGCCTCCCGCTCCTTTTGTTGGAGACGAGCCCGGCGCCGTGAGATCGCAGTTTAATCCCTCTCCAACCATGGGAGGGGGTGGGAGCAACGCGTTCTTCTCAGCAAATTCCTCCTCCGCCCCGGACGCCGGCATTTCAACGGGTGCCTTCGTCAGGTGACCGACCTGTTGGTCCAAGACAAGGGGAGAGCGTACAAACTCCACACAGACAGCACCTGAACTCGGGTGAACGTGGAGCTGCGACCCCACATTCCACATCAGGACTGTGTGTAAGATTGGGAGCAGTGAGACGGAAGCTTATTTTGTTCCTGTGATTTAAGCCTTTCTTGGGGTGGGGGGTCTTTCTCTGACCACTTGCCTAACAATTAACCCCAATTAACCCCAATCAGATGTGGAGTTACCACAATACAACAGTTCTCAGCCTTTTTCTTTCCACTCGCGTCCCTGTGCCATTGGTGCTCTGTGATTAGTAAGGGATTGCTTAAGGTGGTCTGTGGGTGGAAAGAAAAAGTTTGAAGACCACTGCTTTAATCATCCCTCATTGACTCGTCATGTGCACGGTTTCAGAACGCTAAAGGAAATGGGCCAATGACAATGAAAGAGTTTATCCAAAACTATTATTAAACATTTATTTTAATAAGAAAATGTTTAACATTACATATGTTGAAAGAAGAGAAAACATGCAGATGTTGTTGAAAATTTTCAATAAATATTTAGTTCGGCCCTCGACTTAGTCCAAGTTTTTAATTTTGGCCCTCCGTGAATTTGAGTTTGACCCCCCTGACCTAAGACAATAGCTTGACCAAGGGGGATAACTCCTGCGGTTTGCTGAAGAAGGTGGGGGGTTTTGCAAGTGAGAGAGTCACATGGGCTTACTGGCAGTTTGCAGTTGGAGAGAGAGTGAGAAGGCTAGTTCACAAGCTCTCTCAGCTAGTGTGTGCGACACTGACCGCAGTTGAACAGTGCAAGCCAGGAAGCTTGTTGAAACTGAATAAAAGCTCCAGAGCAGTGGATGGCTGAAAGTGCTATCTGTCTGATGTTTCTCTTGGAATAAGTGGAACAGAAAGGAACTCTGTGGTGGCCTGAAATAAAGAGGTTACCATTTGGAGAACCCTGATGGAGCAAGTTTCATCAGCGAGACTTTGAGGTACCTCAAATGGTGGTACCTCAGTTGTGGAAATCCTGGATCAACAAATCTCTCTCTGAAAACCCTACAAGAACCTTCCTGAGCAGTAAACATTTACCTTTCAAGCACCAAAGGCTGGTGAACTTTATACATATTAAATTCTGTGCACAGTATAAGAATTGCCTGCATCCAGAGAACTTGGAAGAAGAAGTGAGATTGAACTGTGAACCAAAGAACTTTTCTTAAATTTACACACACATTACGTACATATGTGCTTAGAATTTGGGTTAGTTAAGTATAGAGATAAGTTAAAGTTTCATTCTAATTTCATGTTTAAAGTTGATTAAAAATAACTTTGGATGAAATAACTATTTGTCGTGGTGAATGTCTATTGCTGCTGGGTTTTTGGGCCCTTTGGGCTCATAACAAAACCAAAAGGCTGAATACAGGGTTAATGGTCAGTTACTTAAGAGTGTGGATGAACAGAGGGACCTTGGGGTTTAAGTCTATACATCCCTCAAGGTCACCAGACAGATTGATAGGATAGCTAAGAAGGCCTATGCGATGCTGGGATTCATTAATAGGGGAATTGAATTCAGGAATAGAGAGGTCATGTTGCAACTCTACAAATCTCTGGTGAGACTACACTTAAGAGTATTGTGTTCAGTTCTGGGCACCTCACTGCAGGAAGGATGTGGAAGCTACGGAGAGATTGCAGAGGAGATTTACCAAGATGTTGCCTGGATTTGGAAACAAGTCTAATGAAGCAAGGTTCACAGACCTTGGGACTCTTCTCTTTGAAGTATAGAAGGATAAGAAGAGACTTGATAGAGGTCTACAAGATTATGAGAGGACAGCCAGCACCTGTTTCCCAGGGCAGAATCAGCAAACACCAGAGGACATGTGTACAAAGTTAAGGAAGGGATGTTTAGGGAAACATCAGGGGCTTTTTTGTTAATATATCCACAGAGAGTTGTGGGTGCCCAGAATGCCTTGCTGGGCGGGATGGTGGTCGAAGCTGAAACATTAGGGGCATTTAAGAGACTCTTAGACAGACACATGGATGAAAGAAAAATCGAGGCTTATGGGGTAGGGAGGGTTTAGTACTTTTTAAGGAAGGGATATATGGGTCAGCACAACATCAAGGGCTGAAGGGCCTGTACTGTGCTGCATTGTTCTATCTTAAGGTTGGATAGATTTTTACATAGTGGGGAATTTAAGGGATATGGGGAAAAGGCAGGTGGGTGGAGATGAGCCTATGATCTCATCTCGAGCAGGCTCGACAGGCCGGTTAGCCGACTCCTGGCCTTATTTGTTATCTTCTTGTGTTCCTTTTCATGGTAATCCTATACTTAAATTGTGCTCCTTGCATGATTGTATGTGATGTTGAAGATGGAAGAGACACCCTTCTCACGGTACCAGATACTTTGCAATAAATACACTTAAATTTATAAAATTGGTCTACAATTATACACAGCTAGTAATCTGGTTATCGTGAATGCCTCTGTGATATGTATTTTCCATAGTTTTCAGCACAATTGCCTTCACTTTGACTGGTAATCCAGTGCAGCAACTGTGAAATAATACTTGTAGGTATTTCTATGGAAATGGCCAACTTCAACAACTAATTTTGGAATGTAGGCTTAACTCATGGAACCAAAATAAAATTATATAAGTAGAGAATCATTTACTTCTTCACTTGTAAAGTAAGATCAACAGAAAAAGTACAAGCCCTTAGATGTATTGTGATATCAGTTTCAGACTTGGCCCTATTAGATTGCAATATTTTTATATTAATGTCCATGAACACAGGTTTAAATCAATACTGACCTGATGGTAGATTTATGTTATTAAATATTCCTCTTTATTTATATTAATTTAGTGTTCAATAAACCCCACATATTTCTCACAAAAATTTGATAGGTATTCCATAATTTGAATGAGAACAAAACAAACATTATATTATTTTTTTCCTCAGAATCATCATGTCCTTTTTAACTTATACCATGTTTTTATTTTAAATTTAGGCATACAGCACGGTAACAGGACATTTCAGACCACAAGCCCGTGCCGCCCAATTACACCCAATTAACCTACATCCCCAAAACATTTCGAACGTTTGCATTTTATGATAAGTGATAGCAATGCAATATTGAGTTTTAAAGTATAGTTTACATTGATGTCCAATGTAGCATTGCTTCTTTAAATTTCAACTCAATGTATTAATTTTGGTTACAGTAGAACAACTCCCTACTGGATAAAATTAAAGACTTGAAAGATTTTGTGCCCAACCCTTGTAATAATAGGTTTCAGACTACAATATAATTTTACAAATTATAGTAAAGTTAAAAAATGTTTTCTCTCTCTGCATTTAAAATACTTATCAAAGATCAAATGAAATTAATATCTTTCAAATATTTGCCGTGAGTTTTAATAGAACAATTTTGATGAATCTGTATTTCTTAAAGAATAGTTATCTACAAACAAGTCATGATTAGGCCTACTTATTGTTTTTAAATGTACGCAAATATAATTCTGGCAAAGATCTAACATTTTATTGAAGTAAAGAGTAATCAATCTGTAATGAAATGATACTTCACCCAATAATAAATCTTGAGAAGGGTTTCAGTGTGTGTTCACCTGTTTAAAGTTTTCAATTGCCGTCACAATGAAACCTCCACTATGAATCATTTTACATAAATGTCACCTCTTTTTAAAGTTGTGGCTTTTATATTAGAAAGAGAAACAGCAATTAAAATACTTGTATTTGCCACTGATAAATTTTGGCTTTCTTAGTTTGTCGAGAAGCCTTGCCTATAGATGAATAATAGGGTATTACAGATTAAATGCGAATTGTTGCCCTCTGATGAGGCAGATTGGGAAGGGTAGAAATACTCTGGCTACACCTACAGGCACTGCTTGTTTGTGATATAAGATCTTATGCTTCTTACATGATCAGTCCCAAAAACTGTACACTGGTCAGCTGTCAACTATACAGTCAACTAGACACTTGACTACATTCTTTGCTCTGGAGAGTCTATCGTACTAAATCCGACTAATTATAACAGTGACATGCAACTCTTAGATGAGTTGACATTGCAGCTCCACATCTGTTCTATTGCAAAGACAGCGCTGCCAGTGACAGCGGCTTCCTCTACCTCAAATTAATTTAATCTACTGAAAAGCTCATCTATATTTCTTCATCAACTCTATTTGAACCTCATTTTCGACCTGATGAGTTTTTTTCTCTATTATTTCCTCCCTGGGACTTCATCTTATTTGAAAGTTTGCATCCTGTATCATTACCTTTATTGAACAATAGAACATTGCAGCATGGAAAACAGACCATTTGGCCCTTCTAGTCTGTGCCAAAACATCATTCCAATACTCCCACTGACCTACACCCATTCCATAACCCTCCAGACCTCTCCCATCCATGTATCTGTCCAATTTATTCATAAAAGCTAAGAGTGAGCCCACATTTACCACATCAAATATCAGTTTGTTCCACACTCCCACCACTCTTGAGTAAATAAGTTGCCTCAATATTCCCCTAAACCTTTCCCCTTTCACCTTAAAACCATGTCCTTTTGAATTTATCTCTCCTAATCAAAGTGGAAAGAGCCTACTTGCATTTACTCTGTCTATACCCCTTATAATTTTCTAAACCTCTATCAAATCTCCTCTAATTTTTCTACACTTCAAAGAATAAAGTCCTAACCTGTTTAATCTTTCCCTTTAACTCAACTCCTGAAGACCCAGCAACATCCTAGTAAATCTTCTCTGCACTCATTCAGTCTTACTGATATTCTTCCTGTGTAGGCAACCAGAACTGCACACAATACTCCAAATTTGGCCTCACCAATATATTATACAACCCCATCATAACATCCCAACTCTTATACTCAATACTTTGATTTATGAGGGGCAAGAAGGCAAAAAACTTTCTTTACAACCCTGTCTACCTGTGGCCCCACTTTCAGGGACTAATGTAACTGTGTTCCCAGGTCTCTTTGTTTCTCTGCACATCTCAGTGTCCTACCTTGGTTTTCCCTTCGAAAATGCAACACTTCACACTTGTCTATGTTAAATTCCATTTGCCATTCTCTGCCCCATTTTTCCAGTTGGTCCTGATCCCTCTGCAGACCTTGAAAGCTTTCCTCGTTGTCTGCAACACCTCCATTCTTAGTGTAATCTACAAACTTAATGATCCAATTTAACACATTATCATCCAGATCATTGATATAGACAACAAACAACAATAGTCCCAGCACCAATCCCTGAGGCACACCACTAATCTCAGGCCTCATGTCTGAGAAGAAATCATCTACTACCATTCTCTGTCTTCTCCCATTCTGCCAATTTCGAATCCAATTTGCAACCTCTCCAAGGATACCTAGTGTCTGAACCTTCTGAACTAACCTTTCATGTGGGACCTTGTCAAAGGCCTTACTAAAGTCCTTATAGACAACATCCACAGCCTTTCCTTCATCTACTTTCTTGGTAACCTCCTCAAAAAAACTATAAGATTTATTAAACATGAAACATGACCTATCAGGCACAAAGCCATGCTGGCTATCCTTAATCAACATTTGGCCGTTGAAATACTTGTAAATCTGATCTCTCAAAGCACCCTCCAATAATTTACCTTCTACTGACATCAGGCTCATTGACTTGTAATTTCCTGGTTTACTTTTGGAGCCTTTTATAAACAATGGAACAACATGGGCTACCCTCCAATCCTCCAGCACCTCACCTGTGCTAAGGATGTTTGAGATATTTCTGACAGGACCCCTGTAATTTCTGCATTAGTCTCCCTCTAGGTCTGAGGGAATATCATGTCAGGCTTGGGGGATATATCTACCTTTGTTGGCTGTAAGGCAGCAAGCACCTTCTCCTCTTTAATCTCTATATGTTCCATGCCACTATTGCTTGTTTCCTTTCCTTCCTTATACACTATGCCAGTTTCCTAAGTAAATACTGATGCAAAAAAAAACTGTTGAAGATCTCTTCCATCTCGTGAGACTTCACACATAGACAACCTGATCTTCTTGGGGACCAGTTTTGTCCCTTACTAGCCTTTTACTCTCAACATACTTGTAGAAACCATTGGGTTTACCTTCACATTATCTGCTAAAGCAACTTTGTGTCTTCCTTTTGCCTTCCTGATTTCATTCTTAAATATTTTCGTACCTCATTTAATATCCCTTGAAAACCAAGGTTCCCTATGGCTGTAAACTTTGCCTTTAATTCTGATAGGAACATGCAAACTATGCACTCCCAAAATTTCGCACAAAATTTCCACTTACTGAACACATTCTTGGCAGAAAACAACTTAACCCAATCCACTCTTCCTAGACCCTTTCTCATTTCCTCAAAATTGGTCTTTCTCTGACTTAGAATCTCAACTCAAGGACCAGACCTATCCTTCTCCATAATTAACTTGGAACTAATGACATTTTGGTCACTGGACCCAAAATGTTCATCTACACACATACACACACACCTCTGTCACCTGACATGTCTTGTTCCCTAATAGGAGATCAAGTATTGCATCCTCTCTCATTGATCCCTCTATATATTGATTTAGAAAACTATCCTTAACATATTTATCAAATTCGAAGCCATCCAGCCCTTTTAAAATATGGAAGTCCCATCAATATGCAGAAAGTTAAAATCTCCCACTATCTGTTTCTTACATCGGTCTGCTATCTCTCTACAGATTTGCTCCTCCAATTCTCTGACTATTGGGCTATAATACATCCCTATCAATGTGGTCACACCTTTCCCATTCCTCAGCTCCACCCATATGGCCTCTGTTGATGAGACCTCTGGGCTGTCCTGTCTAACTGCAGCTGTGATATTTTCCCTGATGAGCAAAGCTACACCTCTCTTTTTCATCCCTCCCCCTCTATCACATCTGAAGCAAAGGAACATTGGAATATTAAGCTGCCTCTCCTGCAACCAAGTCTCACTAATAGCAATAATGTCCCAAACCCACATGCCAATCCACGCCCTAAGCTTGTCTGCCTTTCCGGCAATATTCTTTGCATTGAAATAAATACATCTCGCATGAGTTTATCCTCCTGCACCTCACTATCTGCTGTAACACTCTGGTTTCTATCCCCCTGTCAATCTAGTTTAACTCCCCCCCCTCCTCACCTGGAGCCACATTAGCAAACTTACCTGCAAGGATGTTAGTCCTGCTCCAGTACTTTTTTTTTGGAAAATTTTATTTAAGAATTTTGCAAAATATTACAAAAAAAAGAAAATACAAGATACTAATACAGATATAAAAAAAAATGAAAGAAATAAAAATGGTAATGATGGTAATATCCCCCCCACCCCCTCCCTCCCTCTACTAACTACATCATCTTAACTTCCCCAGCCCTCGGAGCCTTAAAAAAATTATTCAGTTAAAATTAATTAATCAACGTGCCAACTTTTTACATAACTTTTACTTAAGATCAATAGCCATACAATCCAAATATAAACTCCACAATTTAACAAAAAAAGAATAATTATTTTGCAAATTATAAATTATTTTTTCCAAATATAAATGCAATTGCAGTTCATTATGCCATCTTGGTATATTCAATTCCACATAATTTTTCCAATTTAGCGCTATGCATTTTCTTGCAACCACTAACCCTAACCGTAAAAATGCCAATTGTGGCTTATCAGCCAATCCCAAGGTAACAGCATTCATGTAACCCAATAAACACATCATTGGATCCATTTGCAAATCAATTGTAAATAAATCTCTCAAAAATTTAATAACGTTTTCCCAAAAAAATTTAACTTTCTTACATGTCCTTTCACAATGCATAAAAGTACCTGTCTTTTCTCCACATCTAAAACATGAATCTGTTAGACTAAATGCATATTTCTTCAACTTCTCAGGAGTCAGATATAATGGATGAATAAAATTATAATTAAACATACTAAATCTCACGTTAATTAATTTAGTAACACTATCAATACACATATTTGGCCATTCCTTCCAAGACAATTCAATATCTAAATCTTTCTCCCATATAGCCCAACTTTATCCATCTTTTCTTGCAACAACCTATACATATCCGATATAAATCCTTTAGTTTCCTTGTCAATCATTAAAATCTCAAATTTAGATTGACTTGGTAAAATTAAATCCTTACCAAATCGTGTTTGCAAAAAATCGCGAACTTGATAATAAGCAAAAATAGAATTTGCAGAAATACCTAATCTATTAAATGTAGAAAATTTACCCACCTCAAAACAATCTTGCATAATACTAATTCCTTTCAGTTTCCAATTTTTCAAATAAGGATTATTTAAAGAAAACGGAATGAGTTTATTCTGATACAACAGTGATTTAATCGAAATTTTCCCTTTAGAGCCTATAAGTTGATTCTGCTTATACTAAATTTCCAGTATATGTCGTAATACTGGTAATTTATATTTTTGTAACAATAAGCAATTCCATTTATAAATAAATTGACTCATTTCTTTTTCAGAAATTTGATCCAATTCGACTTTAGCCCAGACAGGTGGTTGTTGAACATCAAACAACCTATTAATGAATTTCAACTGTGCCGCTTCATAATAATTTTGATAATGTGGTAATTGAAGTCCTCCCCATTCGTATCGCCACATTAATTTATGCATAGAAACCCTATATAATTTACCCTTCCATAAAAATAATCGAATTGCTTTATTTAAATCTTTAAAAAATTATATGGAATAGATTGAAAAAGATACTGTATACGAGGATAAAAATTCATTTTTATACAGTTTACTCTCCCAATTAAAGTTAATGGCAAAGTTTTCCATTTCTGTAAATCAGTTTTAATCTTGTTCAACAAAGGTATATAATTCAAAATATATAAGTCCTGATATTCTTTATTAACTATAACTCCTAATTATTTAATCTTTAATTGTCCCACCAGAACAGGTTCCACCTTCCCTGGAACAGAGCCCATTTGTCCTGAAATATGATGCCCTCCCTCCCCTGCACTATCCCGAATCAATATCTCATCTTGAAATTACTTTGGCCCTGAGATCTCTATCACCACAAATTTGAAACTCTCTTGGTTGTAGACATCTTCTGCTATAACATTCCTTTCTAAATGCTCCATTCTCGGTCTCTTGTCCAGTGCATTAGACTTCTGTCAATTGTTTCGATCATATGCTTGAAATTTTCTGTCCCAACTCCTTTGTTTCCTTCTCCTTACAAATGACTAGCCTTAAAATGGATCTCATTAGGCCGCCATGATGTACCATCAATAATTCAACAAAGTGTGAGTAGTGAAACAATCAGGCTTTTAATGGCTAAAAGGTAGGATACCATCAAACAACCATCCACCTCCTTGACTGATCAGCGCAAAAGGAAAGGGGTAGCCTACAAGGGGCTATGGGTTGCATCGGTCTTGGGAGGCATGACCAGTCAATAGCAGCCAATCACGGTGTAACCGTGGTTTCTTCCACACCCTTTTGGAAACCCATCTTAATTTCTTTTTACAGCACCCATTTACTCATTTCTCTTATATTGAAGCTTTATTAGCTGTATTTCTCTGTAAAATGGGCAGGGCAAGGGTTGGTATTTTTCCTTCTGCTTCTGATATTTTTTCAAAACTAAATATTTTCTGAATATTTTGGAGGAATTTTAAATAAAAAGTAGCCAGAGACAAAGTATGCCCTGTATTTTAATAGCTTGACTTGGGGAATATACATTCATACAAAAGATTATGCAAAAGCTAATGCCACACTAGTTGGAGAAGGAGAACTGTGTCTCTTTCCTATCAGAGATAAATTATGTTCATGTTTGCGCTTTAACAAGCTAGTGCAGCATGTTTTCAGCTCCAACATACAAAAGGTAAAATATCTGGTCTTTCTTCAGTTAAAGCTTAACCAGAGGTTAATGCACAATTGCATAATTCAGAGATTCTAAGGTTTCTTTTACAATAAACAAGGATTATAAAATTTTAAAAAATTCTACTTTCTGTCTGTGACTGATGCACAAGTGTTCCTTGTTTATGAGCCAAGATGGCTTTGCATAATATATCAAAAGACAATATGAAGATCTTTGTTGGTCCTACCATCACTCTCAGATCTTGCAGTCCACACTAAATATTACTGATTTTTAACTATACAGCTGGAAAATAGCCGAAAACAAGCTTGCTTACAGCTTTATGCTGAACTTTATTACAGGTCATGAATGTTTTCTGGAATGTTACTGCTTGTCTGATGCAGACAGAATATATAAACAAATTCAACTGCTTCCTGTTGGGTTACAGTTGCCTTGTTGATATCAACTGTCCTACATATCTTGAATCACACAACTCAAACTAATTTAATTACCAATGAAAATTCAAAAGATAAACAGCAGCTACTGATAGTCCAATACTTCTAAAATTGTGATATTGGTTGATTGTACCTGCAAAACCTCCAAGCTACATTTTATTACAGCCTTCTCACAATAATTTCAATTGCAAGTTAGGAAATACTTCAAGCAAAACAAGATGGATAAAACAAATTACAACTGTCTTCCATAATCGCATAGTGGTGTTAATTTTTTTTAAAAGCCAACAAGTAGATAACTAATCCTTTTTGACATAATTTTTTTTAAAAGAGATGAGAGACTATAGATGCTTCAATCTAGACCAAAAACTGGAAGACCTCAGTAGGCCAAACAACAACTGTATTCAAGTTTTATTTTATTAACATTATACGTGGTACAGTGAATTTTTACAAACTGAATAGCAATTCAGCTAGAAAATGCATACAGCAGTATAAAAAACGTAGCAAGAGCACGTTACAGTGTGTAGCTCACACAGGCTGTTGTCGACTTGCAGTTGGGGGACCTGCACAGGCTGCAGGCTGCTGGACACTGGTTTGTGGGAACCAGGTATCGGAAACAAGATTCGAGAGGGTGGTGAGGGCAAGAAGGGCTCCCAAACCACCTCAGGCACTAAAGCATTCTTGATCATATCAGAGGTTTGGACCAGGAGCTCAGGCTACCAATGGTTTGAACAGGAGTCTGTGTGGGTGCACAGGTTGCAGAAACACTGAAGGTGAATCCATGGACCCTCAGTGTCTCTGAAGGGACTCTCTTTTGCTTCCCTTTCTGCTATCATTAAGGGTACTAGGCAATCCTCATGGCAACTCTTTGTCTGCTGTAAGGCAGACAAAAGTTGAAGAATATCACGTATATTTTAATTTTAATGTACTATTACGTCACAATAAAGGGAACCTTTGAAAAGATCAATTTGTACACAGCAAGGGTAGCTTGACATCACAAAAATGACATTCATTTAGGATCTTGATGAAACTGGCTTTGAACCCGTTAGTCTGCGATCTTGCACATTTAAGGCTTCTCTCCAATGGAAAGAGGGAGAAGAGAGTGTAGCCGGGGTGGATGGATTGTTCAATACATTGGCTGCCTTTGCAAGGTGCTGGGAAGTGTAGATCAAATTTGTGGAGGGTAAGGAGGTTTGTACAATGTTCAGAGCTGAATTCACCACCTTCTGTAGTTTCTTCTGATCTTGAGCAGAACAGTTCCCATACCGCACTGTGATGAATCCAGCAAGTATGCTTGCAATGGTGCACCTGCATAAGTTGTTAAGGGATGTAGGAGCGTGCCGAATTTCGTTAGCCTTCTAAGGAAGTTGAGGTATGGGTGCATTTTCTTAACTGTTACATCAATGTGGTTGATCCAGGTCAAGTCACTGGAAAATGTTTACACCTAAGAACTTGAAATGATGTACTGTCTCCATTCAGTGCTACTGATATGCACAATGAAGTAGCTCTACCCTTCACCCCCAGAAGTCTACGATCAGCATCTTTGCCTTGCTGACATAGAGAGAATTGGTTATGTTGGCACTAGACTCTCAACCTCGTTCCTGTATTTCATTCCATCATTATTTGATATCTGGCCTATGACTTTGGTGTTCTCAGTGAACTTGAAGATGGAGTTGACATGGTATTTGACTACACATTTGTGGCTGTAGAAAGAGTATAGTAGGGGAATGAGTAGACATCCTTAGAGGGAGCTGGAGTTGAGTATGACTGTGGAGGATGACATCACCACGCTGCCCGAGGTGCATGCTGTGGCCTAAGCCACGAGGTACTGAGAAACCCCCGACTACACCATTTTCCCGCGGCTGCCCCACCAGCGCGGCGATACAAGTGGGGGCTGGTTCGCCATGAGAGATGTGCACCGCCACACAACCACCCCCCCCCCCCACCCCCAGAACCGGCTTATGTGTCTCGCCGCTTGGGCGGCCAACCCCATTGTTTGGATTGGACCGTCAACACTGGCTGGCTAAGGTCCAAGTGTGCCGCCTTGAGTCTGTCAGCCATAAACAGCTCCTCACTGCCCTCAATGTCCAGAGTGAATGTCTTGTCCGAAAGTTGCAGGACATTATAGGGGCCCTCGTATGGGCGCTGCAGGGGGACAGGGTGTAGTCCTCGCCGGATGAATACAAAGACTGTGGTAGCCAGCTCCTTGGGAATGCATGCCGGGCGGTTGCTATGATGGGAAGGTGGAGGGGGCGTTAGTGAGGTGAGCTTGTCCTGCAAGTCTGCCAGGAGAGTTTGGTTCTTGGTCCCAGAGTCTGAGCTTGGGCCGAAGAATTCGCCGGGTAATGACAACGGTGAGGCGTGGACCAGCTCTGCGCACGATACCTGCAGGTCTTCCTTAGGGGCTGTTCTGATGCCAAGTAGGACCCAGGGAAATTCGTCCGCCCAGTGAGCCGTGCCACGAGGGCTGACCTAAGGTGTTGGTGGAAGTACTCCACGAGTCTGTTAGCCTGGGGATGATAAGCAGTAGTATGGTGAAGCTTAATTCCCAAGAAGGTTCGCCAGTTGTGACCACAGGGCAGGTGTGAACTGGGCATCCATGTCGCTAATCATGTGTGCCGGAACACTGAACCTGGTGATCCACTGGGCAAATAGGGCTTTGGCACAGGACTTAGCAGAAGTGTCTTTGAGCGGGATGGCTTCCGGCCACCTCGTCGTGCGGTCAACCACAATTAATAGGTAGCATGCTCATGGTGTTGATATGGATGTGCTCTAACCTTTTGGCTGGGGGATTGAATTAATACACCAGGCTTTTAAAATAGCACTGGGCCTTAGAGGTTTGGCACTGCATGCAGTTCCGTGCCATCTGGGCCACTTGCTTTTTGAAGCTGTGCTACTATGCACACCAAACCTTGACTGAGGGATGAGCCAGGTCATGGACCATTCTGAAGACTTGCAGCCTTCATTGAAGTGGAACTACTGGACGCAGCGAGCCAGTGGAGACATCGCAGAGTAGCATGTCAGGGCTGTCTGGAAGTTTTAGGTCCTCGAGTCGGAGACCCGTGATGGCGGTATGGAAGGTCTGCGTTTCTTTGTCCCCTTTCTGTGCCTGCACTAGTTGGGCGTAGTTCAGGCTGTGGGACAGGTTGCGGATCGTGGGCCGCAAGAGTGCATCAGCGACAGCATTGTCCTTACCTGCCCAGTGTTGAATGTCTGTAGTAAACTCAGAGATGTAGGACAGGTGCCGTTGCTGGCACGCCGACCAGGGATCTTTGGCCATGGCAAGGGCTTGGGTTAGCGGCTTGTAATCTGTGAATGTGAAAACTGTGAATGGTCTGCCCTTCAGGAAGTACTGGAAGTGCCTGATGGAAAGGAACAAGGCCAGGAGCTCCCTATCGAAGGCTCTGTACTTAAGTTCGGGAGGGTAGAGGTGCCAGCTGAAGAACACAAGTGGGCACCACTGGCCATCTACTGATTGCTCTAGTACACCCCTGATGGTTGTGGCTGACATGTCCACTGAGACCGTGGTGTGGGCATTGGACCACGGGTTGGCCAGTAGGGTGGCACCTGCCAGGAAGTCTTTTATCGCAGCGAAGGCTGCTTCAGCCTCCTTCGTCTACTCCAAGGTCTTGTTTTTCGTGGCGATTAATGCAAACAATGGACACATGATACGGGCTTCCCCCGGTATGAACCGATGGTAGAAATTGACCATCCCGGTGAACTCCTGTAGGCCCTTGATGGTGCCAGGTTTCGGGAACTGGCGTATGGCCATGACCTTTTCCGGCGATGATATGCCCCATGAACTGCAAGGACTCTTTGCCGAACTGGCATTTGGCCATGTTAACTGCGATGCCAATTTCTGCCAGGCGGGCAAATAGTGTGCAGAGGTGGGCTTTGTGTTCAGTCTGGTCACGACTGGTGATAAGGATATCGTCGAGATAAATAAACACAAAATCCAAGTCTCTGCCCACTGCATCCAGTAGGCATTGGAAAGTTTGGGCCACATTTCTGAAGCCAAAGGGCATCCGCAGGAATTTGAACAGGCTAAACTGGGTGATTATGGCCATTTTACTGATATTGTCAGGGTGGACCGGGATTTGATGATAGCCCCATACCAGATCGACCTTGGAGAAAATTTTGGTGCCGTGAAAGTTGGCCATAAAGTCTTGAATGTGCGGGATAGGGTATCGGTCCGGCATGGTTGCGTCATTTGAACGGCGGTAGTCCCCACATGGGTACCAGCCCCTGGAGGCCTTTGGTACCATGTACAGGGAGGATGTCCAAGATCTATCTGACCTGTGGACAATCCCCAGTTCTTGTAGGCAGGATAACTCCTTCTTCGCAAACTGCAACTTCTTGGGCGGCAGCCGCCTGGCCTTAGCATGGAGCAGGGGGGCCCTAGGTCGAAATATTATGGTGGATGCCATGTTGGGGCATAGCGGAGGTGAACTGTGGCCATGAGATGGTGGGGAATTCATTTAATATGCAGGTGTACTCGTCTTTGGGAGTGTTGACGGTGGCCACCCCCGGGTCACACCGGTTGATTTGAGATGGACAGTTTGAAAAGTGCGGGCGTGCACCAAGCGCTTGGCTTTTAGGTTCTCCAACAGGCTGTGCGCCTGGAGGAAGTTGGCTCCCAGGATCGCTGTACCCACTGTGGATAGCACTAACCTCCAATGAAACTTGTCCCTTCTGAGCTGGATTTGGACGTTCCACATGCCAAAGGTCCTGATCTCGGTTCCATTGGCCACTCACAGTGTGGGACTTCGTATTCGGGTGCGGGACTCGAGGGTGGTAGGAGGAAGCTTGCTCAGCTCGGCTCCGGTGTCCACCAGGAAGCGTCAGCCACTGGACTTGTTGGTCATGTGCAGGAGGCTGTTAGCATGGCCAGCCGTTGCAGCCATCAATGGCAGCTGGCCATGTAGTTTCCCTGGAAGTAGCAGGGCTGTCTGTACTTACGGGCTTGGGCCCCCCCAGCATTGGTGGTAGAAGAACCAGTGGTGTGGGCTCCTCCATCTTGTGCTAGGGGCCGTGTGCGGTTGGCTGGTTCCAAGGTAGGTGACCTGACTCATGGCGGCCTTGTTTTCCCGCTTTGTTCGCCAGAGTACATCAGCGCGGGCTGCGACTCTACATGGATCTGAGAAGTCCTCGTCTTCCAGCAGGAGTTGGATGTCTTCCAGCATTTGTTCAAAGAGGGCCTGCTCAAACATCAGGCAGGGTTTGTGGCTCTCTGCCAATGTGAGCATTTCATCCATGAGGGTGGACGGGGCTCCGTCACCCAGGCCGTCCAGGTGTCGTCAGGAGAGGCTGAAGGTCCTGAGGAGGAGATTTTTGAGCACGAGGTATTTACCCTCCTCTGGTGGGTCGTGGATTAGGTCATACACCCTGGTGGCAGTTTCTTGGACAAGGGCGCTCACGACGTGGTAGAACATTGTGGAGTCTGATGTAATCTTCCAGAGATCACACTATGCCTCCACCTGCCTGAACCAAGTGTGAGGGCGATGCATGCGGTGGGGGGGAGGGGGGGTGGATGGAAGAGTTTCTTCGCCATCGCATTGTCCACTGCCAATTCTATGTTCTTGAGGCCAGAAAAACGGCTTGCCTTGCTGGGTTCATCAATGTAGCAGCAACTACAAGCACTGAAAAAAACCACAGGACATAGCAGGGTTTCAGTTGAACTGATTCATTTGAACTTCGCGTTCCACCTTTAAGGGCAGGCGTGAGCTCCAGCCCGCGCCAGCAGTGACATCACCACGCTGCCCGAGGCATGCATCGTGGCCTGAGCCACGAGATACTGAGAAATCCCCCGACGGTGCCATCTTCCCGCAGCTCACCTGTCAGCGTGGCGATACAAGCGGGGGGCGGTTCACCATGAGAGATGTGCGCCACCACAGGAGCACAATTGCAGAGTAAAGTTACAATAAAACAAAAGATCAATCAAAATATCAAGTTACAAAGCAAGAGCAGCATGAGAGCACCTCTGTGGGGTTCTGTTGTGAGCCATCTTGCTTACCTTTGCCCTATCCTGATCACCTCTCTTTCAGCTTGTTGATGCATCTCTTCACACTGTTGAGCCTTTTCCATAAAGAGGTGGGAGAAGACTGTGTGCCTGGGGTGTGATGGGTCTTCAGAATGTGGGCTGCCTTCACTCAGCAGGAAATGTAGATGGAGGGGAGGGAGGTGAGCGTTCCGTTTGGAGGAGCATTCACCACCTTCTGCAGCTTCTACAAATCGTGAGCAGAGCAGCTCCCATATGACACAGTGTTGCATCCATCAAGCATGTTTTCACTGGTGCTTAGTCCAGTTGGTGTGCTATCTTGTCCGTTGTATTGATGTAGTCGGTCCAGGTCAGGTTATTGGAAATATTTACCCTCCCAAGAACTTGAAGCTATCTATTCTCTCCTCTATAGCCCTATCGGTACTTTTCAAATGGTGGGAGGCAACTGGTGCTCCCGGAGAAACCCACACAGATATGGGGAGAACATACCAACTCCTTACAGGCAGCATGGGTTTCAAACCCTGCTGTCAATCGCTGGCGCTGTAAGGGCGTTGCACTAACCACTACGGTAACCATGCTACCCTATTGATGGACATGGGCATGGTGTTTTCCCTTTTCCCTGAGATCAATGATCATCTCTTTCATCTTAAAAATGGAGAGAGAGAGGCCATTTCCTTGGCATCAGCATAATAAGACTCAATCTCTTTTCCGTAATCTGTCTCCTTGGTATTTCAAGATTCATGATTATTTTATTGTAATAAAACAGAAGATGTGATATTACACAAAATTTTTTTTGGTCTACCGTAAGGCAGGCAAAGATTCGCTATCAGCAAAAATTGCCCAGCACCTCTTACAGCCAGAGGAAGAGAAGCTAGAGACCGCCATGGTCTCTGAATGTCCATGACTTTGCCTCCAACGCTCCGGCAGACACGCAGCCTTCTGTCTGAACCTGAGTTCCAGATGCACATGTCTGACACGATCAGGGAGCCTCCAACACCCTCTCACATCCTGATTCCCATACCTGGCACCCCTTCAGCCAGTCCTACCCACTCTGGTGTTGTTGGCAATTTTGAAGATAGAGTTAGAACAGTATTTGGCTGGACAGTTGTGGGTGTGGAGAGGCTATGATAGCAGGCTGAGTATACATCATTGAGGAGGCCCAATGGTGAGTGTGATCATGGATATTATGTTGTTACCCATCACCACTTATTGCGGTCTGTTCATCTAGAAGTCAAGAATCCAGGTGCAGAAGGGATGGGGACTGAGCCCTAGGTCCTGAAGTTTGGAAATTAGTTTGCTGGAGACGATGGTATAGAAGGTTGAGCTGTAGTCTTCAAAAATGTCTCCTTGGTGATCAGGAGTTCTAGATTTGAATGGAGGGCCAGGGAAATAATGTCCAACATGGACCTTTTTTGGACGATAAACATTATCAAGGCTGGCTGGGGGGCTCAAGTTCAGATCAGATCAGATATAATTTATTACATAAAATAGAAATGCAACATTACAGGATATTGCCTTTAGTATGCCACAAGGCAAACAAAGATTTGTCATTAGCGTTGCCCAGCTCCCCTTACAGTGAGAAAAAGAGAAGCAAAAGAGAGTCCCTTCAGAGTCACTGAGAGTTGGTGATTTCGCCACCAGGACTCCCACAGCCTCTGCAGGCACACAAGATTCCAATTCAGTTCAAAGCTTCAGCAATCCAAGCCTAGATCCAAACCTCAGGTACGATGAGGAAGCCTTCAGTACCCAGGGTCCTTTGGAAGCCTGTCTTGCCCTCTGCACCCCATCACATGCCAGTACCAATACCTGTTTCTTGTGAACCAGTCTCCAGCAATCCACAGCCTGGTGTGAATCCTTTGACTTCAAGAGGCCAACAGCCCATGGCCTGTGTGAGTTCCTTGGTTCATGTTACCAACAGCTTGCTCCCTGTGTGCATGTGGGTCCTGCAGCAGCAAAGCCCCTCGCTGGTCCACCACCATGGTCACCGTCCTTAGGGTTGTCTCCTCTGGTTCTCCTTCTCAACAGAGGGTATTCTCCCAGTTAGCAGTGGCCTGCATCAGTCCGCTGCTCCCTGGTGTCTGCAAACCCTCGTGGCTGCTGCCATACACAGGTGCCGTGGTCACAGGATTTTAAATAATTCACTGTTGTCTCCTTTAACAGGCCACTTAAAGCCTATATGGAGCCGTCAGCAGTAGGACTCTTTGGGGAATCACTGTGTCTCTGCTTTCAGCTTGTCCCAGGACCACACCAGTGGCAGTACTGCCATTAGAGCAGCTCCAGCAATGTTACCAGTTTTTTTTTAATGTGAACCATGACCTCTCAAGGCATTTCAAGATGATGGATATCATAGCCACCAGTCATTTAAGCTCATGGTTGTGCTTTTTTCCAGAACTGGTCTGATGGTGGCCTTCTTATACCTAGTGAGTACTACAGCCAGTAGCAGGGAGAGATTAAAAGGTATCAGTGACTATGTCTGCCACTTGTTCTGTGCAAGCTCTCAGAGCACATCCAGAGAATCCATCTTTGCCAAAATGCTTTCTGCTGGTTCACTCTCTGGAAGACCATCTAATATCAGCAATGGTGACCATGCATGCATGGGCATTGAGGTGGATTTAACTGCTTTGAATTTCTGTTCTGAGAATAAAAGCACATTAAGCTTGTCGGGTTGCACTGTTGCAATGTATGTTTTGATCGTACTTGGACTTTTTATGTAGGGAAGGATCATTTGACTTGAATGCCCCTAACCTTCAGTGGTGAGATAGCCTCGTGGCTGGTTTCCAATTGGGGAACACCTGTGTGGTCTTCTTAGTCATGCAATCTTTCACAGACTTGCACACGAGATCAGTAATGGAGATGGTATAGACATTGGTTGCCAGTTTACCCCTATGAGAAGCAAAAGGGATATATTGATGCACTAGGTTGAGATCCCCTTACACATTTGTTTTGCTTCCACAGATGCTCTTCAATCTGCTGAGATCTTCCAGCAGTTTATTTATTGCTACAGTTATATTAGTTTACTTTAGATTCATACCATTTCATTTTTTTTTGCATATTCATTTTTAGATCTTTCTAAATACCCATGTGTTAAATAATAGAATCCTTTAAAGCACAGAGAGAGATAATTGAGCAGAGTCTTTGCTCGTTCTAATAAAAATCCATCAGTCCCATTGCCCTCCTATTTCTCCAGAGCCTAGAGAATGAGTGCACATCCACTCACTTATGAAAATCTTGAATGTTTCTAATCCTGAGAAGAAGGGATAAGCTGATCAAAACTACCCTCTTCATTTAAAAAAATTGTCAGCACACTCCTTTTTTATTTTTGCAGCAGTTTACATCTGTCCCTTTGTAGTGTCCTGTTCCCCTGAACCTGTGAGTCCTCCCTTCCAGCCAGGTATCCCCATAAAGGTTGTTATGCCCAAACCCCTCCCTCAGTACCTGCTTTGGAACCGGGCCAGCAACATGCAAGCTGTGCTGACACTTTAAGGTGATTAAAGCCTATTAATCACTACTCTCTGTCTGATTGTGGTTGATTGGTAGTGCACCCTTAAATCATAAACTATCTGCTCATGAGGAAGAACAGCATTCTATCCAAACCAGGCATCATTTTGCACACCTCCAGCAAATCTTTGCCCAACAATCTTGGCCCCATAGAAGAGAACAGCAACAGATAAAAGAGTTAGCTGGTTAAGTATATGTTTCAGTAAAAACTCTCTGACTTGTCTGCAATAACTTCTTTTTCCTGTTAGTGATACAGAAATACATATTTCCAATTTTCAAAGGTAACACTCAGTATAACACACAACAGCTGTTTTATGGTTGGAGCATATCACATTGTGATTAAACAGTTTGACCAAAATGTTTTCATACATTGCATGAAGAACTTTGTGATTTTTTTTGCATTTACTATTATATCCATGAAATTTTTAAACATTGCAAATTCAATTGTGAAATCATTTGGTTACAACTGTGGCTCAAATTGTTGCACGGAGTCAGAAAATTGTTCATTAAAATCTTTCTCTGAGATGGTTAGCACAGCAGTTAGCACAACGGTATTACATCTCAAGGAACCACGGTTCGAATCCAGCGCCATATGTAAGGAGTTTGTATGTTCTCCCAGTTTCTGCGTGGGTTTACTCCAGGTGCTCTGGTTTCCTCTCACCCTCCAAAAACGTACGGGGCTTGTAGATCCATTGGTGTTTTGGGTGGCATGTGCTCATGGGCAGGAAAGGTCTGTTACTGTGCTACATGATTTTTTTTCTAAAATCTACACTGGTGCTTCATGCAATGATGGGGAGTGAGGCACTATTAAATTTTGTTTAAATTTTAATGATCCAGCATGGTAGTAGGCCTTTCTGGCCCAGGAAATCTGTGATGCTCAATTCCATCCAATGAACCTCCCAAACCCTATACGTGTTTTTTAGGAAGGTGGGATGAAATGCTGTAATAATGTTACGCTAACTGTGGGGCTAAACTGAGGCCTTGTTTGATTTTACAAGGTCACAACATCACAAGATATAAGAGCAGAAGTAGGCTCATTGAGTCTGCTCCACCATTCTCATCATGAACTGATTCATCCACCCAGTCATCCCAACTCCCCAGCCTTTTCCCTGTAACCCTTGATGCCCTGACTAATCAAATGCCTATCAATCTCCGCCTTAAATACACCCAATGGTCTCTCTTCCACTGCCACTGCGGCAACAAGTCCCACAGACTCACGACCTTCTGAATAAAGAAATTTTTTATGCATCTCTGTTTTAAATTGATGTCTTTTTATCCTGAAATTATGCTCTCTTGTCCTAGAATCCCCTACCATGAGAAACACCTAGCCACATCTACTCTGTTCAGACCTTTCAGCATTTGAAATGCCTTAATGAGGCCTCCCCTCATCCTTCTGTGCTCAAATGAATGCAGTCCAAGAGCTGACAATTTGTTCCTCAAATATTAACCCTTTCATTCCTCATATTATTCTGGTAAATCTTTTCTGAACCCTCTCCAATGCCACTATGTCTTTCTCAAATACGGCACCCAAAATTAACTGGTAGCCAATCAGAATAGGATCCCTTTATTCCTTATCTTCATCTCTTGCTAACCAGCCAGTGCTCTAGCCATGTGAGTATCCTTCCATGAGTTTCATGGGCTCTCATCTTGTTTAGCAGCATTATGTATAAAACCTTGTTAAAGGCACCTTGAAAGTCCAAATATGCAACATCTATTGCATCTCCCCTGTATATCCTACTTGAGACCTCTTCAAAAGATTGCAATAGGTTTGTCAGGCATGATTTTCCTTTAAGGAAACCATGCTGACTTGGGCCTATGTTTTCATGCACCCACAGGTATTCCGTAATCTCATCCTTTACAATCGACTCCAACAGCTTCCCAACCACTGATGTCAGGCTAATAGGTCTATAATTTCCTTCCTGCTGCTTTGCTCCCTTCTTAAACATTGGAGAAACATTCATGATCTTCCAGTCCACTAGAACCATGCAGAATGTATTGATTCCTGGAAGATTATCATCAATGCCTCCACAATCTCTACAGCGTCCTCCTCCAGAACCAATATGCATTCCATCCAGTCTGAGAGACTCATCTACCTTTAGACCATTTAGCTTCCCAAGTACCTTCTCTCTCATGATCTTGACACTTCTCTTGCAAGGGAGCCATGAGAGTCCAGTGCGCTACTAATGTCTTCCATTGTGAAAACTGATCCAAAATATTCATTCCTTTCCTCTGCCATCTCCTTGTCTCGCATTACAATTTCTTCAGCAGCATTTTCTACTTTGGTCACTTTTTTTCACTTCATATATTTAAAAAAGCACTTTGATATTTCTGCCCTTCATAATTCATCTTTTCCTTCTAAATCATCTCCTTAGTTGGCTTCTCTAAGTTTTTAAAAAAGTTTCCCAGTTGCTGATCTTCTCACTAATTTTTGCTTCCTTGTCTGTCCTCTCTTTTGCTTTTACTTTGGTTTTAACTTCCCTCATCACCCACCGTTGTCTCATTTTTACACTTACAATTTTCTTTCTTTTTGATATGTATCGGTCCTGCACTTTCCTCATTTCTTGCAGAAACTCCAGCCAATCGATCTACTATTTTCCCTATTTCTGTGCTTTTACAATTGACTTTGGCCAGTTCCTTTCTCAGGTGACTGTAATTCCTTGTACTCCACTGAAATACCGACACAGTCTCTCCTTTTCAAATGTCAAAGTGAACTCAATCATACTGTGATCATGGCCTCCAAAGGATTCCTTTACTTTAAGCTCTCTAGTCACCTCTGGTTCATTACACAGCACCCAATCCTGGTGGGCTCATCCAGAAGCTGCTCCAAAAAGCCATCCCGTAGGCACTCACAAATCTCTCTCCCGAGATCCTGTTCCAACCGGACTTTCCCAATCTACTTTAATGTTCATATCCCCCATAATTGTCATAACAATGTCCTTCTGACATGCCTTATCTATTTCCAGTTTTATTTTGTAATCCACATCCCGGCCACTGTTTTGGGGCCTGCATATAACTGCCATTAATGTTCTTCTACCTTTACCATTCCTTAACTCAACCCATAAGATTTCTTAGATTACTAGAAACAAAAATCCACAAATCTATTTCAAAGAAGTTCACAGGATACATTCTGATTGCCTTGGTCAATATTGGCCCATAAACCAGCATTACTGAAACAGATCACAGTAAAATTCTGATACTCTGGCACAAGAAGGACTTTGTTGGTGTTAAACTGGCTTACTTCATGTACTACAGGAAGCTGTTCTCATTAAGACCCCAACTCTCTTTAAATGCAAATTGTTTAGCTGTTACTCAGTACAAAATAAATGCTGCAGTAACCCCAGTAAGTTTCCATGAGTCTTTGAAATAAAGCTCCTGTTGAGTTTGAAAGCATCATGAGAAATGAGACCCTTGTAGGTTTCTGTGGAGCATGGGAATCAATGCTCTGGTGAGTTTCAAAGAAGTGCAGGAAAAATCATTTGTGAGCCAAGTACCAGACCAATGGGATTTCAAAATATTTGGATAGTGGATTATTAGAGTTTTACTCTTCTCCATTACACGACCGCTTTTTGGAGACTGCTCAGAGATTGACAGGTACTTGATTAGCCAGGGATGTTATGCGGCAAAGTCCGAGCAGTGGGGCTGAATGGAGAAATGGATCAGCTCAATTAAATGGTGGGCCAGGTTCAATGGGCTGAGTAGCCTATGTCTTACAGATAAAAGCTAGTTGCTGCATTTCCTCCATTATAACATGTCAAAAGTCCTGATTGACATGTTATAAATGCCAGCACCTCATATTTCACCTGGCATTCTCCAAACAGAAGGTATTAACATGAACTTCTCTGGTTTCTGTTAGCTCCCTCTCCCCATTGCTCCCCTTCTCCTATTCCTATATCTCCTATCCTCTAGCTCTGTCATTCTTTCTTTCCCAGTCTTCTTTCCTCCAGAGTTGGATTCACTGAACCACCATCATTACCTCATTTATTTTCACCTTCCTCTCCTATCCTGTCTCCCTATCCACATCCAATAATGTCTTTTTCCCTGTTTGTCTGTGCTCCTGAACCTGCTCTTTCTCCCTTCCTCCCCCAGCCTTTTTATCAATGCACCTGCCTGCCTTTTGCTCATACCTTGAAAGATGCAGGCCCGTAATGTCAGTTATATATCTTTACCTTCAATGGATGACTTGCTGAGTTCCTCCAGCATTTTTGTGTTTTTACAGCCTTTAGATGATTTTTATTGCCTCTTTTCTCAAATTAGTACAAATGGTATTATAAGAGAAGGGAGAAGAAAGGATCAGGTACACAGTAATTTAGTTACGGTGCCAGTATTCAGTGGCTTAGATTTTGATTCATATTCTTGATCAAAGCACATGACACCTTCCAAAGCAGTGAGGAATTTAAAGTTGAATAATTAAATTGAAATCAGAAATGGTTACAATGAAAGCATACAAAGGAAATTGGACTTCTTATCCTATTTGACCTGGATGCAATTCGAACCCCATTTGAGTTAGGTCTCAAATACCTTTAGACATTATGTCCCATGCTCAGTTAAAGGAGAAACTAGGGATGGACAATAAAAGTTAATAATAACCTCATTATGTGTATAAATAATAATATAAATCTAATTGTTCATTAAAAAATGAGGTATGCAAGTCTCATTTCAGTTGACAGAAAGTACTTCAAAGAGTAAACTGACCTTTTATAACAGAATTCACAATTCAAATTTTGAATTGATATAATGTAAAACTGCAAAAACAGGTTAACACATAAACCTGCAAGGAAAACTTAATAGGCAAGACTTTGCTGAATTGAATGAATCCAGTGCCCACAATCAACAGTGGCGATCACCCCACCTTAATACTCCTGCTTGGCAGGGATTTTTCTGACTTCGAGTATCTGAATAGCCAGCATGACCTGAATGGTAAAGGGACTACTGAAGCCACAACAGGCAGCAAAGCTCCACCCACAGCTAATAGACAGAAGCACTGAAGAGGATTTTTAAACATTGTGAATAATGAAATAATTTTTAAAATACTTTATTTTAAAAGAAATATATCAAATGATATGTAAAATCAATGATTCAAGTGCTTAACTAGAAACTAAAATGAGGAAATATTTTAATTCAAAATATTAAAATACTATACTGTAATTGCATTCAAACTTACTTCCCATTTTGTTTTCTTATTTGTAGCATGAAATTCTTTGCTCAGTTCAAAGGTGCTTCATTTAATCTGGTGTTGGATCTGAAAGCAAATTCCCAGCATAAATATGCTGCTAAGTCCCAACAAGATGGTGCTCAACTGCTGGAACTTAACAAATTAAGTGTTCAGGTCTATAAGTAAACTTGAAACTTTCTTGTTTGGGAACACATCAGCAGTAGCCCTGGACTTGCTTCCATTTAAATTCATAAACAATCGCAGTTCCATTTGGAATCATTTGATTGTTTCAGCAAAAAACTAGGCCAATGTCTTCTTGCAGTAGTTTTGATTTGCATTCTTTTACAGGTAACTAGGCAAAGATAAGCTGCCCAGTGATAGCTGTCATATGATCTTGATCAGGGTAAAATTAGCTGACAAATTGTTCCCTGATAAATCAACACATAGGGAAAAAAGAGTAAATCTTCAACCAATAATAGGTACATGTACAACTATGATTACAACAGTACTTATCGCTGCACACTGTGATTATTACGACGATAAAACTGACCCCACAACTTAAAAGTTCTTTTAAAAATTGATGCTCATACCTTTTATCCAGTATCTTCCTACTGTCAGTTTATGAAGTAAAACCCTTAAGCAAGTTACATCTGTCTCATTTGTTTATTTATCTCCAGAATATGTGGCTGCAGCATGCTCTTGTTCACGAGATGGAAAAAAAAAGCCTATTTTTCTCCCATCAACCAGCACCTGCCTTTCACATTTAATTTGGTGGCTGCTTCTTAAACCTGCATAGCCAAGATGAATTATCCAAGTAAAACAGTGTTCTTCCAAATGCCTCCACATGTGAATGTGCTTTATATGCTACAGCAATCCATCCAGCTGCAGGGTCAGGTTTAACATGATAATGACCTGCTAACAGAAAAAAAATATATAATAAATTAAATATTCTTATTGTTTTTAAGTGGGGAAAAAAAGCAAAGTCCCAACAAGTAGATACTTTTACCATCCCCGGATCTTATTTAGATTCTGCTGAATTCATTGTTATCCACCTTCACTAATCAGACAAGTGATGAAATGATTGGAAAATATAAGCAAAGTGGTTGATGCTAGACTTTAATATCCTTCAACAACTTTCAGTCTTGAGGAAAATATAATGACCTTCCTTTGAAAGATGGAGAGATTGTGGTGGGCCATTAAAGGTGCGCTCTCTGGTCAATGTGTGCAATGCCAATGACAGTTTCCTTCACGGGCCTGCCACTGCAAACTTCAGTAGCACTCAAGGCTCATTCCTTTGTGTGTTGCTATGAGCAAAAAAAAAAATCACTGTTCAGATTAAAGCAGAGTCCAAGGATGTCAGGGGCTCAAGCAAATAGGCCATAATAGTGGTGTTGACAAAACAAGTATATGAATAACATTACAGCTGTGTGATCATGTAGAACATTACAGCACAGAAACAGGCCCTTTGGCCCTACTAGTCGGTGCTGAACTATTATTCTGCTTTGTTCCTTTTATCTGCACCCAGTCCATATCCCTCCATACCCCTCCCATCCATGTGCCTGTCCAAAGTTTTCTTAAATGTTAAATTTGAGCCCACATCCACCACTTCATCTGACAGTTTGTTCCACACTCCCACCTCTTCCTGTGTGAAGACATTGCCCCCCCAAATGTTCCCCTTAAACTTTACCTATTTCAACTATGTCCTCTGGTTTGTATCTCAATTAGGCTCAACAGAAAAAGGGTACTTGCATTTACTCAATCTATACCCAATATAATTTTGAATACCTCTACCAAATGTTCTCTCACTCTTCTGTGCTCCAGGGAATAAAGATCTAACCTGCTAAACATTTTTCTGTAACTCCGTTTCACAAGTTACGGCAACATCCTTGTAAGCCTTCTCTGAACTCTTTCGATCTTACTGATCTATTTCCTGTGGTTAGGTACCAAATCTGCATGCAATACTCCAACTTTGGCCTCACTAATGTCTTGTATAACTTTATTATAACATCCTAATTCGTATACTCAATACTTTCATTTCTGATGGCCAATATGCCAAAAACTTTACTTGTGATGCTACTTTCAGGGAATTATGTATCCATATTCCCGGATCTCTCTGTTCCACCGAAGTGCCCTACCCAGTTTACTGCATATCTCATACCTTGGTTTGTCCTTCCAAAATGCAACACCTCCCACTCATCCACATTAAATTCCATAGGCCAATTTGCAGCACATTTTTCCAGCGGGCCCAGATTCCTCTGCACACTTGAAAACTTTGAAAGATCATCAGGGACACAGTGCAAGAAACTGTACAGGGTCTACTCTAAAGTGGCATTATTAGTCAATAAAGCCACCAATTGTTCAATCGCACTACAATCCCTACTAACCAGAATTAATGCAATTATTATAAGCAGGAGCAACTCTCATTTATATTATATTTAATCACCATAAAATATCCCATCATGTCTCATGGGTATACTACAAAACAAAATTTGATATGCAGTCATGTGCGGAACACTAGGAATAATAGTTGGCAAATCTTGGAGTAGAAATCTATTCAAGGTGACGTGCGACATGCTCCATACAAGTTAAATATGCAAATACAACTCTGTTTCTGAAGTATGATTTCATTGAAACCACATCTTGAATATTTAGTACATACAACCAAGATGGTTTTATTTCTGAATATCAGTGAAATCTATGTTGATTCATTTATCTTTTCTTTTCTTTCTTTCTCTTCTTTCGCTTGGCTTCACGGACGAAGATTTATGGAGGGTTATGTCTACGTCTGCTGCAGGCTCGTTGGTGACTGACAAGTCCGATGCGGGACAGGCAGGCACAGTTGCAGCGGTTGCGAGGGAAAATTGGTGGGTTGGGGTTGGGTGTTGGGTTTTTCCTCCTTTGTCTTTTGTCAGTGAGGTGGGCTCTGCGGTCTTCTTCAAAGGAGGTTGCAGCCCACCGAACTGTGAGGCGCCAAGATGCACGGTTGGAGGCGATATCAGCCCACTGGCGGTGGTCAATGTGGCAGGCACCAAGAGATTTCTTTAAGCAGTCCTTGTACCTCTTCTTTGGTGCACCTCTGTCTCGGTGCCCAATGGAGAGCTCGCCATGTAACACGATCTTGGGAATGACTTCATCACCAACATCGAAGTACTCGAGCTGGCAGAGTCCGCAAGCATCGAATCCACGCTGCTGAGGATCCAACTGCGCTGGGTGGGTCACGTCTCCAGAATGGAGGACCATGATTCATATATACTCTCATTATAATTCACTGTATCTACTACTAATGTGAAGTTCAAGTACCATATATGCCAGCATATAAGACAAGATGAAACTTAAAAATGTCACCCTAAATCCAGGGGTCGTCTTATACACCTTATAGAATCAGAACCTTGACAGCAAAGTCTCAGTACTCCCCCGCGCTGTATACAATGCAAACCTTGACAGCGAAATCTTAGCGATCCCCCATGGCAAGTATACAATGGACACCTTAACAGTGACGTCTTCATGCTCCCGCCACCAAGTATACAGTGCAAACCTTAACAATGAAGTCCCTGCACTCCCGCCCACCGTATACAATGCAAACCTTGACAGTGAAGTCTCCGCACTCCCGCCCACCAAGTATACAATGCACACCTTAACAGTGAAGTCTCCGTGCTCCCGCCCACCAAGTATACAATGCAAACCTTAACAGTGAAGTTTCAGCTGACCCCCCCCCCCCCCCCGCCACACCAAATATACAATGCAAACCTTGACATCAATGTCTCCCCTGCGGGATCCATCTGCCATGTCTGACTGCCATCGGCTCTGTATAGGCTTTAAACTGCCTGTTTAAAGGAACTGACAGTGGTTTATTTTAAAATATGATAATAAAATTTAAACCTTTACTGTGTAATTTGCTTTTAAAATATTGTGACAGCATTGGTCAGTGCTGACTTGGGGTTGTCTTATACAGTGAGCATAGCTTAAAACCTAAACGTAAGTGGAATCTCTAGGGTCATCATATATGTGGGTATATAGAGTAGATAGTTCCTGATAAACGCTTTTATTGAAAAATTTATATGATTATACTATTTTTTTCAGTATACATAAATTAAATTAACAAAATTATATCAGGACAGCACAGTGGTATAGCAGTCTTACAGCTCCAGCAACCCAAGTTTGATCCTGACCTCAGATATTGCCTGCGTAGAGTTTATAGATTCTCTCCCTCATTGTGTGGGCTTCATTTGAGTACCCCAGATATTTCCCATATCCCAAAGGTGTTCTGGTAGTTAAATGGGTTCTGAAAATTTCCCCTTGGTGTAAGTTGATGGCAAAAAGGATCAACAGTGAATTGATGGGTTAGGGTGACAGAGAATAAGTTTCAGAGGCCCAAATAAGATGGGCGAATGGGACAAATGGAACATGGGATTGCTTCACAAGAGGTCAGCGTTAATCCTGCGGGCCAAAAGTGCTCCTTCTAAGTCTTTACAAACACAAACATTAGCACTCATTAGAAAACATCAGGGAGTCCTTTACATAAGGTAGATTCAGCAATACCCTATGGAAACCCTCTTTTTTGAAGTTTTAAGCTATCAGGTTGTGATTTTGTTTTAGAATCAAGATGGTAAATGCGCAGATATTTATATGATTTAGTAAATTCCTGTAAATTCATCTTTGGGCAATAGTTCTGGAACCAGAATTATTTTTTTTGTGAAATGCAGTTAACTTCAATGGGCTTTCCATTATGTTAAAGAGACTTCAGAATACCGTCTGCAAGAAAAAAATTGGTTACAACTACATGAAAGAAAATACTAAAAAATATGTATTTTGAAGTGAGGGAAGTATACTCCTTTAAAGAAACTTTGTGATAGATTTTGGCTTGAGGCTTCTATTTGTTTCTCAAGTGCACTGTTGCAAGAATTCCCAGCTGCTACTGAGTTTTGCTTGTGATCAATCCAGCAACAGGAGTTTATGCCAATGCTTGTTCCACTTGATAGCAGGCCAGCCAGAGGTGCATGCAGCACATCAGAACATTAGCTGGCTGAAGTGAATCTTGATCAGGTTACATTTTGACTTTAACAATAAGATTTTCAGCACCTAAATCTGTTGTAACCCTTTATTATTTGTTATTTTGACCACAAAATATAGGCACAATTAATGCAGTCTCCAATACACGAATCATCCATGGTCTGTTCCTCTTAATTTTATCCTAAATTGCTATGGTCTCGACTTATTATCTCACCAAAACTATATCTTTTGAACTACGTTGTTCGGGAGAGTTCTAATATGCCTTTCACAATTTCTATTGGAAAACACTTGTATCCATCTACATGACAGCAGGGAATGAAGGGGATGAGGATCATGCGTAGGCAGAAGAGGCTTCATTTAATTTGGCATCCATTGTGGGTCCAAGAGCCTGTTCCTGTGATATGAAGCTCTTATGTTTGATATACATGCAGAACAGTTAAAAGTAAGACAGAACTTTTCAATATTATAACTGTGCCATAATTTGAGGGAAATCAAGGAATTTCTGACCTTCTCCGATTACATTGTTATTCTCGATGTATTTCCACTGCAATGGCACTTAATTTGCAATGTTGTAAGAATTACTATAAACTTTATGAATAAGCCACAAATGTATGTATTGTAAAATAACATGAAAATTAATGTAAAATTTTATCCCACCACATATGCCAATAGAGAGATTAATGGCTGCCTCAGATCTCCTTCCCTGAATTATATTGCCAAGTCAAGTGTAGCCAAACTAACAGTCCTTATAAGGATTGCTGGAAGCTACAGTCAAAAAATTTATGAGAAATACTAGGGCTGAATGTGAAGCCAGAAGCAACAGGAGTGCACCAGCCGGTTCCACCGTGGTCTTCAACCCATTGCCAGCCCACATTCAGTCTATAATAAACACTGGTTCGGCCACAGTTGAAGGACTGGGTGTTGTTCTGGTCACGACACTGATAATGTTGGAGAGAATGCATACAAGATTCACCAGAATGTTGGCTGAATTTCAGAACTTCCCGAATGGCGAGTGATTGTATAGTCTGGGCATGGTTTCCCTGGAGTGAAGGAGGCTGAGAGGTGACCTGACAGAAGTATATAAGATTATTAGAGACATAGATAGGTAGAGAGTCAAAAACTGTTTTTCCAATGGTAGGAATTTCAAAATAGAGAGGATAAATGTTTGAGGTGGAAGAGAGAGTTTTAAAGAGGATCTGAATGGTATTTTTATATATAGAGAGTGGTTGACATCTGGAGGAGGTGGTGGTCAGATAAGATTTACGATGTGCAAGAGGCTTTTAGACCAATATATAGACAGGTGTTGGTGCTGCACAATTGCTCAGCAAAAGGAGGTGTCAGTTGCTCCTTCTGTCTGATAGCCCACAAGTCACCATTAGGCAAGGTGTAGTACCTGTTTAGCCTCCCAATCAGGGTTCCATGAAGTCATCGATTGTAGATGGTGAATGTTTTTTACAAGCAAATTCTACAAATTGGAATTTATGGTGATGACTAAATACATTGGGAAGATGAATCTGCTGATCAATGGCAATGTTAACCATCCAGTATGGACACTGCAACTGAAGAAGACAAAGGGAAACTACAATATTTTTCTCTTGTATAATCGTGAACTCAACATCGACTATGGACTCAGCTCAATGATGAAGCCTTCACCAAAGGAGAACAGTGGAGGCAACAGCTACAATTCGGAGGGTCAGCGATCATGATGGATGGAAGGATAAGATCACCTACGTCAAACATCAAGGCACCTGAATGAATGAATAAGCAGGCAAGATATTGAAGGATATGGTCCTAATGTGGGTAAATGAAATGAGTGCAGATGGGCAAAATGATCAGCATGGATATGGTGGGCCAATAGGTCAGTTTCTGTGTGGTACCACTCAACAATTATTTACCTGATTACATCCCTCTCCAGTCCATTGTCAGATACCCAATCCATATTAAGCTCTGTGATTCATCCAAGCACTTCTTTCATCTCAAGACCTTCCCATGGGTCACTGTAGAAGTCCTGCCGCTTCCCATTTAGTATAATTAGACATCCAGGAAGCTTAGCTAAATCCATACTTTATGTATGAGATTGGTATGCTTCAAGTCAAGTTTAGTCAAGTCATGTCAAATTTACTGCTATCTGATTGTAAAAGTACAACCCAACAAAAAAGCCTTTTCTGCTCCGTGATGCGAAGCAAGCAGACACACAACCAGACATAACACACATACAGACAAACAATACATATACAGCCCAAGTATTCATATAACCATATAACCATATAACCATTTATGGAGCGGAAACAGGCCATGTCGGCCTTTCGAGTCCACTCCGGTTCACTAGAACAACTCCACTAGCTCAAACGTCCCGCTCACCGCCAATAACTCTCCAATCCCCTTACCTCCATGTACACATCCAACCTTCTCTAAAATGACAGAAGGGTCCCTGCCGCAACCTTGATGCTTGACGTTTCTCTCTCTTCCCATAATTTCTCTGTTCAATCACAATCAACTCACCAGATACAGGCTTCAGGATCCATTACAGTCACGCTGCCATTCACGCAAGTTATCTCTTTAATCCTGTCCCCCTTTTCTCCCCATTGTTAATTCCATTTCTCTTTTAAGCACCCTCATTGATCATCTCCAATGTTCTCTTTTTGCAAAGGTTCCAAAATTAAGTTAACGCCCGTTTACCAATCTGTCAATTGTTTGGATTTTTCAGCTGGAGGATATTTTTGTATACAAATAAAGAAAGAAATAATGATTTATAAATAAGAGAGTCTCGGAAGGTCAGTGTGAGCAGTTCCTTTGGTTATTCAGCTTTCTCACTGCCCGTGGGAAGAAGCTGTTCTCCAGCCTGGTGGTGCTGGCTCTGATACTCCTCTATCTCTCTTTCTGATGGAAACAGGTGAAAGATGCTGTGTGCAAGGTGGAAGAGGTCCTCAATGATTTTGTGTGTCCTCTTCAGACAATGATCCTGGTAGATCACATCAATGGGTGGGAGGGGGGGGGGGGGCGGGAGGGAGACCTCAGTGATCTTCTTGCCACTCTTATGGTCCTGTGGATTGACCTCAGATCCACTTCTCTGCAGCAACTGTGCCACACTGTAATGCAGCCAGCCAGGAAGCTCCTATAGAAGGTTGATATGATTGTGGCCGGTAGCCTTGCCTACTTCAGTCTTCTCAGTAAGTCCAGTTTCTCTTGTGCCTTCCTACCAAGTGAGGAGGTGTTGAGGGTCCATGAAAGGTCACTAGTTAAGTGAAGTCCAAGGAACTTGGTGCTCTCCACTCTGTCTACTACAGAGTTGTTGATGTGTAGTGGAGAGTGGTCACTCCTGGTCCTCCTGAAATCCACAATCATCTCCCTTGTCTTGTTTTTGTTGAGACTTAGGTTGCTACTCTCACACCATTTCATGAGATTTTCCACCTCTTCTCTGTAGTTGCTGACGAGGCCAACCACTGTTGTGTCATCTGCACATTTTGTTTTGAATATTTTATTTCCGATTTTCATAAACCAATACAATCCCTTTCAATAATCATGTAACATACAGTCTGTATTTATCCCCCTCCCACCTCCCAAACCCCCCCACCCCAACCCAACCCAATACATGGGGTCATGTAAAATATACAGATACAATTACTAGTGGGGTCTATGACCATAAAAAAGCTAGGAAAAAGCCTACAGAAAGCTTGGAAAAGCAACAGGTTGACTAAATAACTAAAGAACTTTCTAACTCTGTTGGAGCTGGATCTGGTGATGCAGTCATGGGTCAGTAGCATGTACAGGAAAAGTGGGCCAGTGCTCAACATGATGGTGCTCAATATTCTGCAACCGCTCCGGACAGGCTGTTGTTTTTCTGTTAGGAAGCCCAAATCCAGTTACAGAGAGCTCCAGTGAGGACAGCTTCTCCATTAGCCTCTGGGGAATGAATGTATTAAATGCTGAGCTGGTGTATGAGTCATCATTCTCCAGGTGGGTCAGACAGAATGAAGGGACAAAACTATAGCATTGTCTGTAGAAAGGTTTCTCCAGGGCCATTCATCAGGTCACAGCATGTAACGAAGTATTCCAGATTTGCACGATCACTTCAGTGGGGAAGAGGCCTGACCAAAGATTTATATCATGTTTGAAAGGTTAAAAGACAATTTATAAACTGAATAAGAAACCTGTCGTGTTACCATAGATATTGTGGATATTAATGAGAATGTTTCTTCATAGGTAACAATCAGCTATGAATCACTGGAGAGATCAACATTAAGAAACTATTTGCAGCAGGGCTTACCAAAAGATTTCATGTCTCATTAACTAATGAATATTTTACGATACGGAGAAACCAAAAAGTTTATGTATCAAGTTCCATGAGAAACAATTAGATTAATATTCTGGGGCAGAGTTACAGGCTTTTGGTGCTCTTGGCAGTCCATGTACAGATTTCATCTAATTTTATAAAAATTATATTCAGTAGAATGCACAATGCAGAAAATACTGTTAAATGTGTTCATTTTTTTCCTCTGTTAATGTTTTACTTGGGTCACCTCCTATCCTTCTACATCTAATTCTACCAGCATAACAATTGTTCCTTTCTCCCTTTACAATCAAATGCTTTATCTTGCCTCCTCTTACCGTCCACTTAGGCTTTTGTTCTGAGTACCTGAAATGATTTGTTGATGATTGTAGTTTATTTGTGCTTAGGTTTATCCTTCAGACTCTTTAGGAGAAAATAGACCTACCCTGCAGATTCTTCTTATTAGTATAACCTTGCATTTAGTATCCTTCTGTGTTCATTCTTATGACACAGAAGTCAGAATTATATGTTTTGCATGCTTTGACATTCATTGCTATTATGTAATATTTAGGCCTATTGGAACTGAGATCAATTACATCCACTGAATTAGTCCTATCTATTGTGTTTTGAAAGATTGCATTGAGAATGGTCAAACAAGACTGAACATTTGAAGTGTGCACTTACTATGTGAACAGGAAAATGAATGCACCAGAGATATTTTAATGTTCTGGCAATATCAATCCCTAACCATGTGCAAACAGCTGTGTGTGTGTTTGAAAAAAGATGATTAGAACTTAATTTGGCAAATAATTTTTCACTGGATCATCAGAAATTAAAGACATTTTTTTTTCCTTTGAAACATTCAAACATTAATATTCAATAATTGTTTAAAGTGTAATTTGAACTATTTACTTGTAATTTAAACAATTTTGAGTTTGCAGCTTTAAATTCAATTAATTTTATTACTATCTTTGGTTTTGGTTAATTTAGTTCATATTTCTCTCCTTTGATTTAGACATGGTTCTGTATTGCACATCCAATCTCATGATGTAATTGCCACTTCCTGATAGCCAAACAAATCTTTATTTAATATTTCTTCTAGTTTGTAATTAGTACCTATGATTTCATCTTGCTTGTCTCTTGCACAATTTCTGTGAACCATCTTTTTCTCTGTTTTCCATGCATTTCTTTTCATATATTTCTGAACATAAACCTATCATGGACCAACACAACTTGGTCACATCTTAAAACGTGGTGTTTCCCAATGTATTTCTTCCTTCCAATAAACTCAATTTAGAATTATAATACATTTGAAAATGGGAATTAAAACAAATTTTTTTTTGTCCTATAGTTTAGCGCTTTTTAAAAAAAACCTAATATAACCATTTATAGAAACACAGGAAGTAGGAGCCCACTCCTCTATTCATATGTTCACAGCTAATCATCCAAAGGAGGTAAATGGTTGCAAAAATCCAGCAAATAATAATGGGCAGATATTCCCATTGGGGATAAATTCAAACTGTGGGGATGGCCTGTCTTGTAATCAGAACCAGCTTTCCTTCTAGTTTTTTAAAACTTCTGCGGGAAGGTATGGTTTCTCAATATGTACCGAATCTAAATTGTGTGATCTTTTCCACTGCTTTGTATTGTAAAAAGATAAATGTTAATCTTGACAATGGGGGGAATTTCAATCTTTTAATTTTTGTAAGTAGTGGAGTGGAATCTTTGATATTGATCAATTTGTCAGAAACTGTAGTTTGAAACTATTTAAATGTCAGCTCCAAGTATAACAGACAGAAATAATTAGATTATGAGGAACTTTGCCACCCGATGTCGTTCAATGTGATCCTCTCACCGTGACCGTCTGCAGATTTTTTTGTTCCATAGACAAATGGTTACTTGCTCCCTCAAAACCATACATGACTTCAGGGATATTGAAGGAATTTCTCAGAATTATTTTCTAAATTGACCTGCTCAGAGATTGTATGGTTGAGATGAATGCAGGAATGTGGGAGATGTTTCATTTAATGTAGCTATTCCAGGAACCAATAAAGAAGCCTTTACTGTTTCTTGCATGCTCATAAGAACACCTGACAGGATTGGACAAAGCATGCTTCTCATTTTTAGGTAACACTATTGATTATGAAACCTAAGATCTTTCTGAAATAATACAGAAAACTAAGTGGAATAGGGGGGTAAATGTTGGGAAAAATCTGATCCATTCCCAAGAATGAGATTACTACTGAAATTAGCACTAAAAGAGGCTATTATTACATTATATATAAAGCGAATGAACTCCTGTACCTCCCACTGCCTTTTTTTTATTATAGTGTGAACCTGTTTAAGGCCACCAACCTTAATTTAATCAGAATAATATTTCTATTTAACTGGCTCTTTGAATGATAAATGTCAGGAATAAAGAAAAAAACTGAGCATCAAAACATTTCAATACTAGATGTGATGTCAATGTTATTCTTTGTATTCTTGGCAATATATAGTAATTATAACCTTCTGTGGATCTATCTATAAAATTAATTGTGATCTGACGTTTAATTAAACAGTTCCCATTGAAAGCATGCAGAATAGGCTTGTACAACTCTCATTAAGTTGCAAATGAATTGTTCAATTAAGTGAATAATTAATGACAATTTTAGTGAGGTCCCATGCTAAGACAACATGAACAAACTCAGTACATATAATATGAATTATTGGAGCATAAACTGAATGTTTTTCTCTCACTGATGCTGCTTAATCAGCTGAGTTCTTTAAGCAATTTTGTTTTTGTTTAATTGTTGTTTGTAGTAGTTGTGTTTAATCATTAAATCACTAATGCCTCAGAGGGCCAAGCAACAGAAAATGATTTAATTCAGTTAAAGAAATAGGAAAAGAGGTTTCAACACTTCTGTCAGCTGAAAGGCAAACAAAAAGTCACCATGAGCTTTGCCTGGTGTCCCTCACAATAAGGGAAAGAGAAGCAAAAGAGGGTGTCCATGGAGCCACATCTAGTGCTTCCACAGCCTCTGCAGCTGCACAGAATCCTGTTCAAATTGTTAGCAGCCCGAGCTCCAGATGCAAACCTCTGAGATGATCAGGAAACCTTCAGAGACTGAGGCCCTTTGGGAGCCCTTCTTGCCTCATCACCCTCTCAAATCCCATTTCTAATGCCTGGTTTCCATGACCCAGTCTTCAGCAGCTCACACCCCATGTGGGTCCTTCTACCACGTCATCAACTGTCTACAGCCTGTGTGGGTCCTACAGTTGCTAATCCCCTCGCTGATCCACTGCAGTGGTCACCTTCCCGAAAGGGTATTCTCCAATTCTTCACCTTTTCAATGGAACGTGTTCTCTCTGTTTCTGAATCCATGCATCAGTTCGCTGTGTGTAACCCCGCATAGTAAACTGCCCAGCACAGGCGCTGACATTTTTGGCACAGATTTCTGTGGTTGCAGGATTAAAATAAAAAAGTCTTGATTCCTTTTACAGGCTGTTTAGTGGGACCCTGCACAGCCGAGCGCGGTGTAGTGTATAATCTATAATCTATGGAGTTGGATTTTAATATTGAAAACACTGCCTGCTTACAAATATTATCATGAAACATGTCTTATATTCAATTAAATGTTAAGGCACATTTATTTACACATCACATGCATGCACCAAAGAAAAGGTACAAGGACTGCCTAAAGAAATCTCTTGGTGCCTGCCACATTGACCACTGCCAGTGGGCTGATAACGCCTCAAACCGTGCATCTTGGTGCCTCACAGTTTGGCGGGCAGCAACCTCCTTTGAAGAAGACCGCAGAGCCCACCTCACTGACAAAAGGCAAAGGAGGAAAAACCCAACACCCAACCCCAACCAACCAATTTTCCCTTGCAGCCGCTGCAACCGTGTCTGCCTGTCCCGCATCGGACTTGTCAGCCACAAACGAGCCTGCAGCTGACGTGGACTTTTACCCCCTCCATAAATCTTCGTCCGCGAAGCCAAGCCAAAGAAGACATGCATGCACAAGAAGTATGGAAAATGAGAAGACTTCCCACATTCAAGTTTTTCTTCAACTACAGAATCAGAATCAGAATTGATTGTCATGAGCAAGTCATGAAATTCGATGTTTTGTGGCAGTATCATAGGGTAAACATTCATATTTTAACCATCTTAAAACAATAATATATAAAAAGAGTGGCCGAAAAGCAAGGCAGTGTCTTTGCTTCATTGATTATTCAAGAATCTGATGGCAGTTGGGAAGAACCTGTTCTTGTGCCACTGAGTGCTCGTCTTTGGGCTCCTGTATGTTTTTCCCAATTATAGTAGAGTGAAGAGGGCCTGGCCTGGGTAGAGGGGATCTTTGAGGTTAAAGGCTGCTTTTTTAAGACACCACCTCATGACGATGACCTTGATGCAGTGAGGTCTGGTGCCTGTGAACAGCCCTCTGAAGTTTTTTTCTTGTCTGAAGATTTGGCACTTACATAGCAGACAGTGATGCAACCAGCCAGAATGCTGTCCACTGTACACCTGTAGATGTTTACGAGAGTCATTGGTGACGTACCAAATCCGTTCAAACATCTCACAAAGTATAGCCGCTGGCGAGTCTTCTTTGTGATTGCATCAACATGGAGGATCCAGGACATGTTGACACCTAGTCATTTGAAGTTCTTGACCCTCTCCACTATTGAGCCCTTGTTGAGGACTGGGTCGTGTTCCCCTGACTTTCTCCTTGAGCCCACAATCATCTCCTTGGTTTTGCTAATGTTGAGCACAAAGTTGCTGTTGTTACACCACTCAAAGAGCTGACCTATCTCCCTCCTGTACGCTTCCTCATTGCTATTTGTGATTCTGCCAAAAAACTGCGGAGTCATTGGAATTGTGCCTGGCCACAGAGTCATGGTTGTATAATGAGTAGACCAGTGGGCTAAGCTCACATCCTTGGGTGAGCCTGTGTTGATAATCAGTGATGAGGAGACATTGTTTCCAACTCGTACTGACAGTGGTCAAATATCCAGTTGCAGAGTGGGGTACAGAAGCCTAGAGTTTGTAGATTCTTGACCAGTACTGAGGGAATAATGGTAGGGGTGGGAAGGGGACTTGCACTGGCTAGCAGGTAGGAGGGGACAAGAAGAGTAAGGAGATGAATGGTGAAAAGGGGAGTAGGTAGAGGGCTGAGAAAGATGCTCTCTTATTGGAAAAAGGAAGGGAAAGGGGTTTGGAACAGGAAAAAGGGAGTCAGAGGGATGAGAGAAAGTGAAAGAACAGAGGGAATGTGGTTAACAGAAACTGGAGAAGTAGATTTAGATGTTGTGTAGTTGAAGACTGCCAGGTTCAAAGTTCACAGTTCAGATTTAGTGTCAGAGTACATACATGACATCACATACAACTGAGATTTTTTTCCTGTGGGAGAGGCAGAATTTCTACTTATTGGTAGTGCAAAAATTGAACTCATGAAAAGATGGACATAAAAGAGAGAAATTTAAACAAAGAAAGAAATGTAAACAAATTGACTGTGCAATAAATAAAATAAATATTTAACATTTAATAGCATGCTCAAGTCTCCTTCAATGAGTGTCTCATTGAGTTTGTTGTTTAGGGGTCTGATGGTGGATGGGTATGGACTGTTCCTGAACCTAGTGGTATGAACCTTGTGGCATGCATACCTCTTTCTTGATGGAAGCAGTGAGAACCGAGGATGTCCTGTGTGGTGTGGACCCTTGATCATTGCTGCTGCTCCCTGATGGCAGAATTCCATGTTGACTTTTTTTTCGATGTGATGTGCTGGGCACTGGGCTGTGTCAACTACCTTTTGCAGTGCTGGTACATTTTTGAATGGTGGGAGGAATCCAGAGCTCCCAGGGAAAACTCACCCAGACACGGGGAGAAAATACAAACAGTGCAGGATTCAAACCCCAGTCCGATCACTGGCGCTGTAACAATGTGTGCTAACTGTGCTGTCCTGGACTGTTTAGGGTTGAAGTGGTGGTGAGGGAGGAGTCATGGGTGTAAATGTCGCTATTCCCGAGGCTACAGGGATAGGTATCAGGAGGGCGGTTGGTGGGAAGGGATGAGTGGACAAGGGGGTTACAGACAGAGTAATGCCTGAGAAAAGAGGAAAGGAGAGGGGAGGGGAGGACAAGATATATCTGGTGGTGGGATTATGTTGTAGGTGGTTGTAGTTGCGGAGGAGGGTGTGTCATAAGCTTACCTGCCAATGGAGATCTCACCCTGGAGACACAGTAAGATCAGCAACAGTCTGTTGGATGCAGAGGTTGTTGCAATGATTGGTGGGCACAAGGGTTAGGGTTGATCTAATGTTCCGGGTATGTCTGGTGGGGAGGTTCCAGAACAATTTGCGGGAAATAGAGGAGATGTGGCTGAGGTCTGAGTTAATGGCAGTAGAGGGAAATCAATGTGTTCTGAATATGGAGAGCACCTTGACTGTCTTGAAATGACAAGCCTAACCTTGGGAGTAGATGTGGTGGAGACAGAGGAACTGAACAAAAGGAATAGAATCTTTATAGAAGACAGGGTGAAAGAGATGTACTTGAGGTAATTGTGGGTGTTGGTGGGTTTATAAAATAAGTCTGTAGAGAGTTTGCCTCCAACAAATAGAAACAGAGAGATTGAGAAAGTGGAGATGGACCAAGTGAATTTGAGGGCAGTGTGGAAATTGATGGAAAAGTGAATAAAGTTGATGAGCTCTTTATGGATGCACAAGGTAGTCATCAATGTAGAGGAGAAGATTGGTCAGCATTACCTGTGCCATTTGCAACATGGATTGCTCCACATATCTAATGAAAAGATGAGCATAGCCTGGGCCCACAATAGTTCCCATAGCTACACCTTTGATGGAGGAAGTAGGCTGAGCAAAAAGGAAAAGTTATTAAAGATCAGAGGAGAATAGTGGTTAGATCTTTTATCTAAACAAAGAAGCAAAAAAAAAACTTGAGGTCTTCTTTATGAGGGAGAAAAGTGAATAGGGAATTGTTGCACATGGTGAAAATTATGTGGACTAGGCCTAGGAACTGGAAGTTGTCAAAGTGATGGAGACCATGTGAGCCATAGGAAAGAAGAGTCTGGACCAAATGAGACAACATGAAATTGAGGTATGATGATACCAGTTCAGTGGGGCAGGAGCAGAAGGAGACAATGGGTTGAAATTTATATGTTGTCTTTGTGATCTACTTGGGTTTCCTCCCAGTGCTCTGGTTTCCTCCCTTGTTCCAAAGACATACAGGGTTAGTAGGGTAATTGGTCACTTGGGCGTATTTGGGTAATGCAGGCACATGGGCCAGAAGAGCTTGTTACCATGTTGTATTTCAGAATTAAAATTGTAAAATATCTTATTCTCAGTCAAGGGTGAGTGCTTCATTGATCTCCATTGGCAGGTAAGCTTATGATAAGATGCACACCCTCTTCCAGAGAACTCACCCTGGAGACACAGTAAGATCAACAACAGTTTGTCTCTGCCGGTTGTAGTTGGAAGCCACTACTTCTGAAAGAGAGGGTGAAGAGTGATAATGTGTAACAGTGGTAAGGTAGGCACCGTGTAATAGTGGAGCTGTGTGATACATGTGCAATAGCTTGAGTGCTGTGGCGTGGATGCTGGTAAATGGATTAATTATTGCTTCCATTGAGGTTTCCCAGATATTCATAATTTCTACTCAAATTTCATTATTGCCCTTAGTGGGTTTCCGAGAATGTCAAATATATTTTTGATCATTCTGCTCTTTAAACTGGATGTCGAGGACAGCATCAGCAAAACAAGGTGCCCTACCCCATGCCTGTGTTACAAGCCTTCTCCTCAAAGTAACAGTACCTTCATTCTCCAATATAATGTTTCAACCGAGTGCTTACTCCCCTTTTAACGGAGGCAGGTGTGATGTGAATTAATGCAGAATAGTTTCAGCTTGGGCATAGGACTCCTGAAATTATTCACACTAAGTTGTGATCAACATGATTTGCAATTCTCAAGTTGTCAAACTTTTGCACAATTTCAATGTCCTAAAATCCATTCCTATTTTAAGAACAGCATGCAGACTTTTGGAAGAGGAAAGCAAGGGAATACGCACCTATCTTCAATGGTGGAACAGTAGAGGAGCAGGTTAGTAGCCGCAAGTTCTTTGGCATCCACACGTCAGAGGACCTGTCCTACAGCCAGCAGGTTGAGACAACTATGATAAATGGCACACTGATGCCTCAAGTTGCCAAGAAGTCTGAGGAGAGTTGGCATAACATTGAACGCTTTGCCAAGCTTCTACAGGTGTATCGTACAAAATATACTGATAGGTTGCATCACAACCTGGTTTGGAATCACAAGAAGGGAGCCAACATCTTGAGCCCCCATCTCCCTGATCAAAATCTCTTCTTGCTACCAGCTTCAGGCAGAATGATGTGGAGAACCCCTAGTTTCAACAACTGTTTTTATCCAACAGCTATCAGGCTCTTGAAAATCCTTAGACTTCCTTAACAATAAATCACAATGAAACCATCAAAAATTCTGTCTGCACTGTGCGCTAACTGCAACTTTGACTATTTATTTCTCTATCCTTTTATATTTATTATGTTTTTTTGTCATACGGTGTATTATTTAATTTATACTGTTGTTGGTGTATCTAAACGTACTTGAGTTGCTGCAGCAAATAAAAATTTCAGGGCACCTGTACATTTTATTTATGTACATGACAATAAACTCTCGTATCATTTCACTGATTAATGCATTATACAAACCGCGGCAGGTCCCCAGCTCTGTATGATTTCATGGGCCATTGCATTTCTAGACCAGCTGGCAATTCACAAAGGAACAGAAATGTAATTAAGTTAAGAATAAGTCAATATGTACATTCAGAACAAAAAAAATAATTTAAACACAAATAGCAATATCTTTTCCATGGCCAAAGATTTTTTGTTTCTTTGTGAATGGTTTTATGTCAATTGTTATGAGCCCATAGGACCGAAAAACCCAGAAGCAATAGATATTCACCAAGACAAATGGTTACTTAAACAAAAGTTGCTTTTAATTATCTTTAAACATGAAAACAGAATCACACTTTAACTTATCACTATTTACTTAACTAACCTAACTTAACCCCCTTCTAATTCTACGTGCATGTGTGTAAGTTCAGAAAAGTTCTTTGACTCACAGTCCAATTTCACTCCAAGTTTCACTGATTGCAAGCAATTCTTATACTATGCACAGAATTTAACATTTATAAACTTCACCAGGCTTTGGTGATTGAAAGGTAAATGGTTACAACTCAGGACGACTCTTGTCGGTTTTCAGAGAGAGATTTGTTGTTCCAGGACCTCCAGAACTGATTCTTTTTAATCAGCCACTTCAGTGGCTTGCCGAAGAAACATCCCCCTTCAGGATTCTCCAGATGGCAACTTCTTTCTTTCAGGTCACCATAGAGTGCCTTTTTGTTTCTCTTTAACCAAGTGAAACATTAGACAGCCAGTCCTCTCCTCTTTCATGAACCATAAGGGCTTTGACCATGCTGAACTAAGAACTTACAATCCATCTTCCAAATGGGGGTTTCCGCAAGCTTGCCAGCTTGTCCTGTTCCAGTCCCAGCTGCTGTTGAAGTGATCTCTGTCTCTCTCTGAGAGAAAGCCTGTTTGACTCTTTCTGTGTGCAAAACCACATGACCCTCATAGAACACCAAGTTCCACTCCAGACTGAATGTGGCTCCGACAAGCTCTCATCTGTTTCCTTTTTGTAAACAACAATCCATTATTGAAGTCTCTTGGGCACTCTCCAAAGCTTCTGCAAAGACTGTTGGCCCTGATCTGTCTAGCATGGGGGAAGAGCTCTAGTATTTTAAATAAGATCTGTTTTAAAGTGTTTGTATGTGACCTACATTAAAACCTGCCCCAATTTATCTCCCAAAAACATATCTATATACTCTGTCACACAGTTCTTTTATTTCAGGATTTAAAAGGACTGCAATGGCTTACAAGTTTTTCGACACCATTAAAGATGAAGTATTTGATGTTTTGCAACTTGTTCGGTCTTCAGTTAATCAAAGAAACCTTTGGCACTATCAAAGGTATCAGACATCATTGAATCAGTTTCCTTTTTTCTTTCAAAAACCGTCTAAGGATTGAGTCTGGAGTTGTGTCCTGCCATGGGGAACTAAAGGACTGAAATAAGTATGGGACTTATCTTACTGGGGTCTCAGTCCAAGATATGGAATAAAGGATTGGGCCAGGATTAGCCATTGATGCTCCAAGGACAATCTGAATTTATTTCCCTGAAAGCATTCTATTTATGAGATTTAGATTTCAGATGTATTGTCAGAGTACATTCATGACATAACATACAACCCTGAGATTCCTTTTTTCTGTGGGTGCAGCAGAATTACCACCAATTAGTAGTGCAAAATATAAATTGTACACAGCATAAACATGTAAACAAACAAAGAAATGTAAACAGATATCGAAAATAAATAAACTGCAAAAAATAGAGAACAAAAAGAAAATCAACAAAGTGCACAAGTAAAGTCCTTAAATGAGTCCCTAATTGAGTTTGTTGTTGAGGGGTCTGATGGTGGAGGGGCAGCAGCTGTTCCTGAACCTGGTGGTGCGAGTCTTGTGGCACCTGCACCTCTTTCCTGATGGCAGCAACGAGAACAGAGCGTGTGCTGGCTGTGAGGGTCTTTAATGTTTGCTGCTGCTCTCTGACAGCAGCGTTCTCTGTAGATGTACTCAGTAGTGGGAAGGGTTTTGCCTGTGATGTCCTAGGCTGAGTCTACTACCTTTTGGAGAGCTTTACACTCAAGGGTATTGGTGTTTCCATACTAGACCATGATGCAACCAGTCAGCACACTTTCCACCACACCACTGCGGAAATTTGCCAGGGTTTCTGAAGTCATACCAAATCTCCACAAACTCTTAAGGAAATAGAGGCACGGACGTGCTTTCTTCATGATGCCATTGGTGTGTTGGGTCCAGGACAGATCCTCCAAGGCAGTGATTCCAAAGGACCTAAATTTGCTCATCCTCTCCACCTCTGATCCCCCAATGATCACTGGATGTAAACCTCTGACTTTCCTTTCCTGAAGTTAACAATCAACTCCTCAGTTTTGGTGACATTGAGTGTAAGATTGCCCCTTCAGCCCAGTTTTCAATCTCCATCCTGTATGCTGACTTATCCCCTTCTTTTATACAACCCGTTACCATGGTATTATTGGCTAATTTGTAGATGGTACTATTGTTGTAGTTGTAGGTATAAGGTGAGTAGAGCAGGGGGCTAAGAACACAGCCCTGTGGTGTTCCATGTTTCCACAATCTCCACAGTGTTGTGGACAGTAGAACCCCAGACCATTTGGCCCTTCTATTCTGTGCCATAGCATCATTCCACTAGTCCCAATGACCTGCAACCTCCGGACCTCTCCCATCCTCCAGTGATTGTGGATTGGAGCTGAGGAAATCTATGATCCAATTACACAGTGAAATGTTAACTCCCAGGTATTGGAGTTTGCTGATCAGTTTTAATGGGGTCAAATGCTAAACTGTAGTTGATAAAGAGCATCCTGATCATTATTCTCCAGGTATTCCTGGGCATTGAGTAGAGCAAGTGAGATGGTATCCACTGTAGTCCTGTAACTATGGTAAGCGAACATAAATCTATCCATGTCACCACTCAGACAGGAGCTGATCTGCTTCACCACCAGCCCGTCAAAACATTTAATCATTGATGATGTCAGTGCTACTGGTCAATAGTCATTAAAGCAGGTTACTACACTACTCTTGGTTGATACCTGTTTGAAACAAGTGGGTATCATGCCCTGCTGGAGTGAGATGTTGAAGATAACTATGAATACCTTGGTAAGTTGGTCAGCACAGATTTTTATTACTCGGCCAGGTATTCCTTTCCTTGGATTCACTCTCCTGATGGTAGCACGCACATCATCCTCAGATATGGACAGGGTGGGATTATCATGGGGATGTGGGGGTGTGGAGGAGTGGTTCTTCGCTGTTACTCTTGTCAAATTGGGCATAGAAGGCATTGAGTTCCTCTGGGAGCGAAGCTTTGCCACCTGCTACTTTACCAGATTTGGATTTGTAACAGCTGTCAGGTGTCTCTTCATGTCCCTTGTTGTTTCCATTCACTTTATAACAAACTTTCTTCTCAAACACATCTTATCACAGATTCTATTCCATCGCTTTATTTTCAGTTTAAATCCTGCTTTATTTTACATTATTTCCTGTTTGGATTTAAACTTATGAGTCTAAAATGTTAACTCTGTTTTTGTCTCTCTACAGTGGCTGTCTGACTTGTTGAGAATTCCAGTATTTTGAGCTTTTATTTCAGATTTCCCACATTTTCATTTTTTCTTTCAAGACTCCAGAAATAGCTTTGCAAGGAAGTCAATGTCATTTGATATGGCCTGATGCAAAAATGATACCAGATATGAAAACGGTACTCATGGTAGGTTGAATTTCTATAGCAAATGCAAAAAATAAAGGTAGTTGCTATTGTATTTCACTCCAAGGTGCGTTTTCAGTCCCATAGCCTGTGCTATTTTGACACTTGGCTTAATGACATTTTCCTCCACTGATGAACATTTTTTAGACTCAATTGCAGTCTGAACAATTGTACAAAGTGAGATACAAGAGAGTGAAAATCTCAGTAAAGATTGAACTAAAAATAATAACTTTGTAGCCAGTGGCATAATCAAATCATTTTTCTTTCAATGTAAGTACTGTTGTAAGTAATGTTGTTTAGATCAAGAGTTATTACTTAAATATGTTGGAATTTACACACTAGATTACAGACTGTAAAGCAAGATAAATGTTCAGTTTTGGGAGTGGATGAATACCAACTGATTGTCTTAACTTATTTGAATCTTGTATTTCCTTAAATGATGTTGGAATTGTATTGACAAGAACATTGGCTAATTAATCCTGCACAATCCTGAGATTGCTGAGGTTTGCTTGGGAATCGGTTATTGTCCAATCCAAGCCATTGTGACTTGTTAATGAGCCCAGAAAAAAAGCTGTTGGCATTCACCTTACTCTACTTCGAAACTGCCTGTAAACTAACACCCATCCCAACCTCCATTCCCCACCGATCACAACCACTTTGTTTCCAGATCAATATCATGAAAGTTGTGACAGATTTACTGCCCACCTCAATGGCGAGCTATCTATTTTGAAATCTGATCTAGAGGAGGTATTGTGCAGTTTGTTCACTTTTGAATTACTCTGCATGACAGCAGACACTTTCAGTGCCGGGCCATTGCTTTTGAGAATATGGATCATATTATTAGCTGGCATGCTGAGTTTTTGGAAAAATCAACATCTTTACTTTGAGTCTGAAAGGTGTGCTATTGGAGGAAATTATAGCAGTTCAACACTTGCAGATTGCAGATTAAATATTAATGAGGACCAGAGTCCTCAAAATGACTCTAGCAGGAAGCAGAGGATATTGGACTGAAATTGGATAAGGAACACAGGAGAGAGGGCTCTGGGAGCTTAAAGACAGACTTGGGAACCTAAAAAGGATAAACATCACCAATGGTACCTTCTCTCTACGGCCACCTATAATTAAAATCAATCCCCATGCCGTGCTGATTTTTGAAATATTCGGCGTGATTTATTTGCATTTGAATATTCGTGAATTGTGTTGTACTTTTGCTTCTGATCAAATTTGCTTAAGGCAGAAAATTCAAATTATATGATGGATTAAAAAATTGGGAGCAGGCTGGGCTTCCTTTTGTAAGTGCTATAATGTATTTGAAGGAGGTTGCTTCAAACAATATTTTGATGGTTCGGGAAGGATTGGAACAGAAAATGTAGACTTGTACCTTTCATAAAACATAATTCATATTGGAGTGACTAGGTGATGAGTCCTCAAATATAACTATTCTAAATGCCGAAAAAGGACAGACTGATGATTTAAGATCAACTGAGCTGATGTGCTCATCCTTGCACCTAAATTAATGCCAAAGAACAAATCAAAAACTTCTCACTCAAGTCTTGGATTTTGTTTGAATTAAACTTCTTTGGCTCTCAAAGTATTGTTTTATCTTAAGATTATGAAATAGAAAGTAACACTTCTAAATTCTTGTAATTTTTTAAACTTTGCAAACATTCCTTTTTTTTTGCCCACAATATAAAAGATGTTTGCTTATTTAACTTACTGTATGCAATATTACATTGGACACAACTTAACTGTTATTCAACAGACAGTTAATTTGTAAAATATTATTTTGCATCTGAAAGACAGCAAACACAAATAAGTATATGTGCAAAATACCATTCATAAATCAAAGAGTTGAAGGTTAACAACTATTAGAATGACGATGGGACAAAAACACAAAAGTCTACAGACACCATGTTCAAGTAAAAACACAAAACTGGAGAAACCCAGCAGGTCAAATAGTGAACCTTATAGTGCAAACATAATCAATGTTTCAGGTTTAAGCCCTTCATCAAGGTACAAGCAAAATGTCGGCAGGCGTCTGAACAAAGTGGTGAGCGGCAGGGGCAAGGGGAGGAGCACAGCAGACAGGCAGGAAGTAATAGGTGGATAAAGTAGGGAGGGCACACCAGCAAATAAGGGGAAAAGGGGTGGAGAACTGGAGGAAAGAAGACAAGGATGGGGAAATGAGGAAGAACGGAGAGTAGGCTAACAAAAACTGGAGGTTACTGTTAATGCCATCCAGTTGGAGAGTGCCTGGATGGAACATTTAGGTGTTTCTCCTCCAGTTTTCGGGTGGTCTTGGTTTGATGCCTCGGTGGGAGTAGGGCCCAGAATTGGCCAGTGGGAGATCCCGGTCCTTCATATGGACAGAGCAAAGGTGCTCAGTGAGGCCATCTCCCAATCTGTGTCCAGTTTCTCTAATGTAGAGAAGGCCACCTACAACCACTGTAGATTTTGAAGGGTGGGAGAAAATTGGAGCAACTGGTGGAAACTCATGCAGACGTAGGGAGAATGTACAAACTTATTACAGACAGCGTTGGATTTGAACCCAAATCTTCTGGCCTTCTCTATCTTTGCTATATAAAGTACAATGTTTGACCTGCTGAGATTCTGCAGCATTGTGTTTTTATTTGAATGATAATGATTCACAGTACTGTCAATCTGGTGTGCTGTTTCAAAAACATTGAGAAGTTAATTTTACATCCAAGTTTCATGCTTAATATTCAATAACATCATTCTGTTATTGAATCAACATAGAACAACCTGCTGATGATCGAAATGCTGCTGTATACTTTTACGATACCACATCAGAGTGAACTTAATGATAAAATGTTATGTTTAGAACTCTTTCAGAAGAGCTTAATAGCATCAATTTATGATTTAATCCTGAAAATACATCCCGTGATATCTGATACAATTAAGAATGAATGGGAAAAAAGCACTTAGCTATGGAGACATGGCAGAAAATTCACCAATTAGTTAAAACTTCTTCAATGTGTGCTCAACATTCTTTGATACAGTTTAAGGTGGTCCATCAATCTAAGGATGAGCTAACTCCTTTTAACTCCCATATCAACCCTATTTGTGACAGAGGTCATTCTGAAGTAGCTTCCCCGAAGTATATGTTTTGGACCTGCCCTCCCTTGAAACAATCTTGGAAAGATGTTTTTGATATTATTTCAGCAGTTTTGTTTATTGTCCTACAACCTTATCCTATCACTGGACTTTTTGGACTACCAGTTTTGGACTCTGGCCACTTATCTGTTTCAGCATGTCGCATGATTGCATTTGTTACTTTAATAGCCAGGAGATCTATTTTACTTCAATGGAAAGACCCTAAACCACCTACCACCTTTCAACGGTTTTCCAAAACTATAGCATGTTTAAACTGAAAAAAAAATTAGAAGTGGTCTATTGTCCCTTTGGTTACATTTGAAGAAACATGGAGACCATTTTGTCAACATTTTCATATGATGTAACTCAATCCTTTCCGAATCTTCTTAACTTTTATTTGAGTGTAGAGTAGTGAAGATAACAGAAAAATAATTGTTTAACTGGTGAAATATGGTAGCCCGTCTTTTGTTTTCTAATTTTTTAGTAATAAAATATGATTCTTTTCATGGTTGGATTTTTAGAGGTTGGGATGTTCCATTTACCTCTGTTGCTTGGTGTCTTGTGTTTGTATACGTTAACAGTTATTAATGCAACCCTGATCTCTTTGCATTATTGTTATGTTTATTAACCAGCAGGTCAAATAGTGAACCTTATAGAGCAAAGATAAAGATACATAATCAATGTAATTTTAAAAAAATTGAAAAGACGAAATGCTGCTGTTGAAGCTAAAGTTAATGAAACCATCGTGACCTGTTGTTGTTTTGACTGACTGTAGGGAGGCTGTTAATATATCTCAACTGTAATTAATCTGTGATTTCTCCAAATATAAACATCCTATTTTGGATTAACATTTGGCAGTTATAAAGAGGAAAAGGAAACTGATATGGGTAAACTGAAGTTGATGCTGTAATTGATGGAATCACAGAGATAAAACATTCTGATGTATCTTTTCTGCAATGTAATATGAAAAGGGTGCACAGTATACACCCTTTATACAAAGCATACAGTTTGCACTACTTTGAATTACACCTTCGGTACTAGACTTTTACTTTTGCAAATTTAGCTTATATTATTAACTAATATGCTCAACTATTGGAAAGATCAGCAGGTTCATTTTGAGTTTGAAAGATATTCCACAGGATATGAAAGGATTGAAATTCCAGTTTGGGTTGGGAACAGAACAGAACTTTTGAACCCAAATTCATTGAGAATATGTTCCAATCTTGAAAAAAATAATCAATTTTAGGCACACGCTTGTGAAAAATGATCAGAACTACCTGTCCACATTTCTACACATTTCACAAGAGCACTGGCACAGAGGTTCCTCTATTCAGTTGCTAAATTCCATGAAAGATCTGAAAAGTAGTTATCAAATTTCAACTCTTGAATCGTGAAATTAATATCAAAAAAGACATTTTTGAATGTGTGTTGATTCCAAAATTATCATTGCTGTCAGAATATGTCAGAAATGGAATTTCTAATAGACTCTAGCAGCAAAAGAGCTTTCTTATAAAATATTTTTAAACATCTCTCTGTATTTTAACCACATTGCTTATGGTGATGAACATGAAGTGCTCTCAGGTTAATCAGTGCATATCTGCATTCTGTGCCATTGGTTTGGAGATAAATATTGGTCAAAGTGCCAGAATGACTCTGTGAACTTTTTTATAAAAGAACCTCGATCCCCAGGACAAAGTAAGGGATTGAGCTATTATGGCCCCAACAACCGGGGTTCAAATCTGCTGCTGTCTGTATGGGTTCTCCCCATGACTGCATGGGTTTCCTCCAGGCACTCCAGTTTCTTCCCACATTTCAAACCAGACATGGGTTGTAGTTTAATTGGGACATTTCGATGGCATGGGCTCGTGGGCCACAAGGGGCAGTGACCATGCTTTATGTCTAATTTTAAAATTTAAAAACAAATGATCTAGTCCTGCATCACATTGTTGTTAATGACACCCTGCCATGATTAAATTAGCTTCTCTATTTTCTTAGAACTGTGATTAAAGTTAATAAATACTTCATTGCCTGTATAAGTTTAAGAATGTCTTGAAGTCATGAAAGGCACTATATAAATGCTTTTCTTTCCTTTTAGGTAAATAGTCAATGCAATTTCAAGTCTTGATTGGAGAAATTTCACTCACTATTAGAAAGATATTCTTTCTAATCCCAAGGTGGATATTCAGACATATAATACAAATATATATATATAAATATCTCCACTGCATTTACAGAAAAATCCATGAAAACCAATCTAGCGTGCTTTAAAGTAACTTAAAATATATTTAAATGATGTAAGAAACTGTGTAAAAGTATCAAATCATCTATATCACTGGACAACATTTTTTTTCCCAAAAGTTTTTCTTCCTGAAAAATTTGGGGATTATGACAGACAACTTCAAGCTGAACACAAAGATAATTTCAGATTCGCTCTATCACGTAGGAAGATGGAGAAACAATAAATAAATTTTTATTGAATCTCGCATGTTTAATGCTGAAACATTACATTTGTTCAACTGATGTAAAAATACTTTGCCACTGATTTTCGTTTGTACTCAGCAATCTGATGCCATTCATGTCAGTATCCAACAATAGTCGGACAGCATCAATGGATTCCAGTTGCCCGGATACCACTTTTCCGTGGTTGCAAGGTCCTGGTGAATCCTTTCACCGTGCTCTTCATTGACGGCACCAAGATCAGCAAGGAAGATGTCCAAGTGCAAAAGCAGAAAATGTATTTGCAGTGACATGTGGCACTTCATGGTTTTGTATGCCTGAAGTAGACTTAAAATATGACAGGAAATCACAAAAATAGCTTATATCTAAAAAATAGTATGAGATAGGAAATTTTTAAGGTGATTTTCATGACCAGCAGCCCAAAATCCATTAAATATACCCAAAAGTGTTCAGGAAGAAAAATCTTCATGTTCAGTGTATTCAGTGTGCATCAAGGTATGCTGTTTAAGCTCCAATATTCTTTTAATATTATTATTTTACTTCCTAATGAGAAATCCTTTACCTTCTACAACTTTGGAAAGTCACTTGATACTTCCATGGAAGCTAAAGTTCAAAAAGTGCCGTGCTTAATTTGTTGTAAGATTGTCATTAAAGCATGCCACATACTTCAATATGTGCCAGTTCAATTAACTTTGTGACAAAAGCAAAGTTAAGAAAAAAACTTGAAGGCAAACACTAACTGAATAGCAATGTGGTCTCGTGTAAGAAGTTTAGTGAATACTTGTCTTATGACAGGGCACTGTCAAACAGGTTGTGGTTCAAGGACCTCTACATGCAGGTGGCTGTTTAAAAAAAAAAAGATCTATTTAGCATTGCCACAGCATTTCTAAATTCCATTTTAGCAACATGACACGACTACTAAGTTAAGGTGATGAGGTGTGTGTGGGGGTTGGGGGGGGGGCGCTGAACTTAGAGACATAAATAATTGCCAGGGTGAATGTAAAAGAAATAGCTAGTTTTAAATATAAAAACACATTATGAAATAAATGCCACTTCTGTGAGCTTCCATGAACCCAGGGTTAAACCTCCAACTATCAGCACATCTGGTAATGTTAACAGCAGTAAGGTCAAAGTAAAAACAGCCTTTACTTCTGATTTATGAGCGGACTTCGAAGGAGGTAAAGTAGTGTTGACAACATGAATAAATCTAGGACTGCACTTTTTCTTGGATAACAATGAAACAGTGTAAAATCACTGTAAATAATATAAAATCTGGGAGGAAAACAGCTTGTAATTCCCAAAATGTTCATCCCAGACATATGAAATGTTAGACTGCGTAACAGTCCCAACAGTGTTCCTTAAAATGAGGAGTATGGTACACAACAAATGCTCACTTTACCTCTCTATTATTTTATATAGGGAAATTTTATTTCAGCATTTTAATGCAATTTAGATTTGCATTTGAATCAATTCCCAAATTCAAACCTGGAAAAGCATGTTGAATTGAGTGAATTTTCAACAATAAAATCAAAAACCTAACTGAAAGGACACAATATTTTCAGATTTTATTTGCAAATTGACTTTCAAAGACTTTCAATTGAAGTTAATTTTTTTAACTAAAGAGAAGTTGTTTCACAAAATCATCCAATTTCAGAATATTTTCAGGTGATCCTTTTGTTCAAAAGTCAGGCAATTTTTCAAAACAAGTCTTTCAAAAGGATTTTTTTTTAGTTGCAGCTCCATTCTGGTCTCCATGCTATGGGAAGGATGTGATGGATTTGGAGAGGATGCAGAAGAGGTTTACCAGGCTTGTGCCTGGATTAGAATTACTTTGCTATGAAGACATTTGATAAAGTTGGGTTGTTTTCTCTGGAGATGGTCAGAGTCTTTCTTGCAGGATGGAAAGGTAAAATATATAGAATAATTTAAAGTAAGAGGGGGAGGTTTAAAGGAGATTTGTAAGACTTTGTTTTTAAACAGGGAGTAAGTAGTAGGTGGCTGGAACCTGCTGCTAAAGCAGATGCAATCACAACATTTAAGAGGCATTTTGACATGCACATGAATGGGCAGGGAATAGAGGGACATGGGCCATGGACTTGTTTAGATTGGTAAAGTAGATGGAGCAAATGTTGTGGACTCAAGAGCCTGTATCTCTGTACTTTCCTCTTCTAGTCAGGGCAGAAAATGTTCATTCAGATGGGGATAGATTTGAGCCAATGTTGTAGAAGGTCAACAAAGAATATATGGCATTATTCTTACAAATTTATGATTTTAAATATTTAAAAAAGGAAATGGAATTATTAGTTTTATATAAGTATAAATTATATCAGAACTTACATTAATGCACAAGTAAAGATCACAAAAGTGAGATCAAGTGAAATCATTTTGTGTAGTAGGTGCAGAATTGAGGAATAAGTCATCTTATAGCAGTGGTTCTCAACCTTTGTTTTTCCACCCACGTATCACCTTAATCACAGAGCACCGGCGGCATAGGAATTACTTAAAGCGGTATGTGAGTGGAAAGAAAAAGATTGAGAACCACTGTCTTATAGCTTCTTTAATTCACTTTTATTTGAACATTCATTGGTATACATTACTAATCTAATGACAACCAAAATGTTGTATTATAATGTAATATGAAGACACTTCAGCCAAAATTGCACATTAAGAGACCCTAGAAGCTGTATTGTGATCAGTTAAAATGAGAAATTCAATCATGTTTATTTCAGCACCATGCAATGGAATTGGAACTTGGACGAAATGAATGACTGCACTCTTTCTGGTCATTTCTTAACTAACCATGTTTTCAGAGAGCAGTGGTGGAGTGGGACCTGATCACAGCCACATGTGACCAATAATCTACTGTGCATTTTCTGCTTCTTTCAATACGTGCTTATCATATCAATGTGAATCATGTTTAAAACTTCCTCATTTGTATGGTGTCTCAAATGATGATCCGCTGAGATAAAACTTAAATTTTCCTATTTAGGATTTTAAAAATAGTACATGGTGAATTGTGTTCTTTCCTCGGGTTCCAAATGTTCATACTCTAAAGAAACAAAATCAAGTATATAAATTGGAACATTCTTCTTCCAGTTACAGTATGAAGGAGACTCCAGATCACAATCAATATAATTACCATATTTTATGCAGATAATGTGCACATTATATACGTATTTCACAAACAAGGCACCCCCTGCCCCACATGTTATTGGCAGGCGCGCGCTATCCCAGAATATTTTTAGACATTGAAAGAACACGTATCATTAATAGCGGGTGTGGGAAAGTCAAACTGGCAATTTATAGGGGGCTTGGGAATATAATAGCGGCATTGAAAGAACGCACACAATTTAGAGTGGCTGTGGGGAAGATGCGCCAACAATTTATAGTGAGCGTAGGAATATTGTAGCAAGCAAGAGAATATAATAGTGGCAATGAAAGAGCGTAGACAATTTATAACGGCCATGGGAAAGGCACAATTTATAGCGAGTGTGGGAATGTTATAACCAGCATGAGAGTGTAATAGCGGCAATGAAAGAATGCACATAATTTATAGCGGCCGTGGGAAAAGCGCTGGAGATATATAGCAATCATGGGAATCCTATCTTGAGAATATCTTTTTGTATTGAATGCCACGGTATTACTATAAACAGGATATTCTGGCTAGGGTACTACACCTTATCAATGTTACCTAACATTCTATTAACCTCTAATTTGAGACAGCATTAGAATTAAAACCCTGCTTAACTCTAAAGCCTGACACTGATCTATTTAATTGATTCCTCTCCAAAGCATGTTAATGTGTTGCAGCGGGATATCATCTATATAATAGGTGATTGACACCTCCGGGGGAGGGGGGAAGTTGATTGGGTGTTAATTGCAAGAGATTAGCTATGGCAGATACAGGTATGTGCTTTATCTCACATCCTATTTAAATGCAAATTGCTTTTGTTAACCAGAATTTAGAATACTACCACTCATGTAGTATATGCAGGCGCGTGTGCGTGTTATACAAAAATATTTTTTCAAATTTAGGATTTTCTGCATGTTATATGTGTGTGTGCATTATATGAGTGAAAATACAATACAGTTCTCCTCAGCTCATCATTCAAACAAGTATGTATAATTGTAGATGGGTGAAGTGTTCTTCTGTTAGGGCTCTTTTAATTTTACTCCTCCCTTCTTATAATGTACTAAGAATACTCTCTCCTCATTTTTATGGGTAAACTGCTCTTCCAGGCAGAGTAACGTTCAATCATGAGGAACAACTGGATGGTTCAGAAGCCTTAAAGTCAAAGCAAAGTACTTTTGAGCTTGGCATACAATTTCTCGAAGATTACAGCAGATGTTAAACAGTGATGGTTAATTCTTTTTGCACCAAGAATGTTTATTTGGCACCCATATCGCACAAAAAAATGGCCATAAATCTGAATATTGCAATCATTTTATTTTGTGCTTTATCATAACATCATTCAAGATTTTTGACCTGGCACGCAAGCCAATTCAGTACTACTTAGTCTGGGTCAGCTGGAGTGGTAGATACTAATTAATTTGCCAATGAAACAAGGTCATTTTGATTATTTTTAGATATATACCAGAAATTATAAATGTTATGAGTATCAAGAAAGCAGGAGAGTGGGACTAATTAGATGCTTCTTTCAAACAGCCATCTAAACTAATTTAGGATTTGGAGTGAGAATCACTAATGATCTAGCTTTTGAATTAGTTATTAGAGAACCAACCAGTAATCATCAAATGACTGGAGAAATATCTCCACAGACTGTTTCAATCTTTCAAGAATCTTGCCTCATTTGAACTACAATATAGGTTATGGAGATGGAATTATCCAGAATTAAAACATATAATCTGTACATTCATATAGAAAGTATTGTATCTTGTATATATCAATTAAAATACACTCAAAGAGTGGAATGACAATTAAATTAATTGAATTTAATTAATTCATTCAATTATGAATGCCACCTATATTTAGTTTACAATTGCGGATACCTTTAGGCAATAATTTGGAGTAAATACTCAAGGGAGGATTCCAATTATAAACGGATTACAGGACAACTATTTTGACAATAGCTTTTTAAGTAAAGGAAGTCAATATAATCTGGTTCTTTGGTTTGTTATTTATTATAAAAAATAATTATTTCAAAATTATTTGCTTTGTACTGAGAGGATTCATGTGCTTCTAACAAAACCACCTCTTCTGGTTTGGCACATTTTTATTCCTTTGAGACAATATAAGTAAATCTATATTCACTTTCTGAGCTGTATAATTGAATAAAGAATTTAAACTTTATATATGATGAAATAAGATAATTTTCAATAGGAACTTCAGATGAGACTTGATTATTACAATCCATGTAGAAATATCACATTTTATCTCATTCATGTGATCTGTTAATGTAGTCAACATAACCGTGAAAATGTAAAATTATGGAAAGGTTTGAATTCAACAATTCACAGATGGAAAAAAATATAGTGACTCTGTTACAATATGAAGTTTCAAGGAAAAGAACTGATGTAGTTTTGATTGGGAACAGTGGTGTTGAAGGAAGGGTCAAGCTTGGAAATAATAAGAAACAACCATATTGAAACAGGATTATGTCAAATACTTACAGCTAAGAACAGGAAGGTATGAAATCAACAAGTGCTTGACAATACTTCCACATCTTCCTTAAAGCTTCAGCACCGAATAAATCAATGAAGTTCAGCAATTTTAGAGATTTGGCATTGCCTGTCCAGTTACTATTCTGAACTTATTTACTTCCTTAACCCAAATACCAATCTATATTTTTTCAAACTTCATAGAATTTTGTTCAGGGGTTCCAATTAATCCTAAACTGACCACCATTAAGACCTTAAATGCCATAACAATCTGGCAGATTAAAATACATAAAGACAGGGTTTGCACTTCATGTGAGGTATAATTATGATGCCAATAAACTAATGATTCCATTTTTGACACTGAAGAATTCCACAAAATAACAAATTGGGATGTACTACATGATTAACATGAGTGTTAAGTGCACGACATACCATGCACATTTCGGCTCTTACATGCCCTGTATCCCTGTTGTAGTTTGTCAAATACAGCATAAACTGCATACATTTTTTTTATTTTATTTTTTAAAAATTTGGTCATTTGTGTGGATGGACGAAGAGCCCCTGTAGTTAAGAAGAAAAGGTAACTATGGTTCCCAAGACTCTCCAGGGTTGGGTCATTTAAATGTGATGTTTAGTGTGTGGTAATCTAATTGTCAAAGACCGTTTTGATTTGGGTTACACTATCATTTTATCAGTATGGAAGAAAATTAATCGGACATACATTTGGTGTTTTTTTTTTGTCTGACAATGACTACGCTCTGAAAAAATCTATTTAAAATTATTTAATATTACACATATCTGTTAATGCAAAGCTCTAGATTGTAAGGATTTGGAAAGGTACATTAAAAATCTCCACATGGGGCAGCACAAACAATATTTTTATGGCCTGACACTGGAAACTCCACACAAGATCTGAAATTTCACACATTAATGAATTAGGTTGACATAAGGTAATGCCTCTTTAATTCAAACAAAAGCAAGCTTCACAAGCATGTTGAAAGAAATGCTTCTGCTTTGGCAGACTGCGAACCACATGGACCCCTCATACAGCAGTGAAAACCCTCAACATGGCAACCAGATGGCCATTACACATTGTGAGATGTTTGTGTATATATCCTGGGTTCTCCATGAATTATGCATCAGTCATATGAGGAAGGCCAAAACAAAAATGGAAACCCACCCATCACAACCCTGATTCTTGAATTTTGCTGTATTTTTCATATAAATTGGATAATGTAGACCCTAAATATGTGGTAGCATTCAAGACTTTTCTGAATATTATTGCACATTCCTAATAGTGTGCATAAGTCCATAATAAATATCCTTCACATCAGTTATGTTGCCAGCTATGAAACTGTATTTTAAAGCATTATCTATGAGTTAAGTAATTGTACTGAAAATAATAAGCATGCCTAATTATTTTATTAAATAGTTTCTACATATATTTACAAAAAAAATACGTAGAAACTATTTAAAATAGGTTGTTTTAAAGTAAGCGTGAACACATTTCTTGGTTTTGAGTACTGAATATGAACCTTATACCATGGGTAATGAGGAACAACATATTTCATGCAGTTATCTATGTTCTTTTAGTTATTTTTGTGGAAATATTAATTTTGAATAAACAAGGACTATGTTCATGGTCAACTGATAAGCCAGTTACCAACCCTCCTCAAATTTCTGGCACCTTGAAAAAACCACAGCAAGCACCCTAAAGCATGGAGAAATAACGCCACTACTATTTCTTTAAAGGTGAGCAAACTAATTGACAGGGTAGGTAAACGAATTTCAGCAATTTCTCTCTTGCCAATGTATGCAGGACTAAGGTTCTGGTCACTTTCAATTAAGGCAAGTCACTTTGTCCACTTGCTAGACACCAGATTCCCATAACCAGTCATCTAATCTTAGTTCAGAAATGAAGGGAGATTATCCAAGAAGTGAAAAAGATAAAATTATGTTCAGTCAGCTTGTAGAATTATCTTACCTTCACTAGCTCACAGAGCATTGGGGAAGGCCCTGAACTTCTTCAGCCTCTGATAAAAAGAGCACGCAAAGGCTTGGCAAAAATGGCAAAACCTTCCAAGTTATCCACTCATCAGGGCTGTCGAATCGGCTGTTGAGTCTGTGTGAGTCTCTTCAGTAAACTCAGTAACCCCAGAACTCGAGTGGAAGTCAATTGTCCTCAAGCTCAATAATTCTTGGAATATGGGCAATGCCATTCAGGCCAGGATTTCTTCTCCATCCATTGTTTGCACTTCCAAAGTTGGGCACAACGTAATAGCTCATTTGACCTCTCAAGAAGGTAGCTCAATGTTAACAACGTCTGTCTGGGTCCAAAGATACATTTTGACCAGAGAGTAGCAGGTTTCTTTCACTAGTAGACAGTAACAAACCAGGAGATAAAACATGACAACTCAGCAGTCTTGCATGTTCAGTTTTGCCAACATCAGCCATTTATTGAAAAAAGTTTGAAAATTCTGAGCGTGAATTCACAGTCTCTGAACTATTAATTACAACCACCATTGAATCACATTGACATTTTAGCTACTGTTTAGTTGGAGTAACTATTGTGGCCTTCTTGCTTATGAAACTAAGACATGGTGATTGAAGTGTGGCACAAGGTGATCAGAACCTGGGTCTGTACTACATTTGGCTCTCTTTCTCTGTTCATAACATCTTGCTGAAATCACCTTTTGCAACTGAGTTCTTTGTGGGGAGGTTGCCCAACTTTGACCCTTTTCATAACAAGCAACAAAGCAGCAGGATGCAAACATTCTATTGTCATATTGATATCCAATATCATTTATGCCTTCTCATATATTCGTCTCTCGGTACTAATTCTATCAATTACAATACAGCTTTGTTCACTGAAGAAGATCACACAAATTCTATAAATATCTTTCTAATCAACTAGTCTATATTTCTTTTACAGATTATTATGTTAGTCTGATCCATGAAATGGTATAGATTGATAACTGTTGCATTTCTACATTTGTAATGCATGCAAATAAAAAAAACGGATGGAGAATAAAGGATTACACATCTGATGTGCTTTAACAGATTTATGGGGAGAAAATAGGAAAAGAAGAAAAATCACATTAATTCAATGGAGAATGAAGAAAATTAGCTTTTGGGGAGTTGAAAAAGAAACTGAAGAAGAAATATATGAACATATGTAAAAAGATTTATTCTTTTAATACTCATTGTGTTTTCAGACTGATGATCAACTTCCTCACAAAGTATCAATAACATATATTTTTGGCTAACAATTTATTTCCCCCATTCCAGACCTCAAGGCTGGCAACCAAACTGTACACCTGTTATTATGCATTACGATGCGATTAAAATATTTGGAGAATTTGGCAAGTTGCAGACATGAAACTATGCTGCAAGTTCCAATCATGAGTAGGAGTACTGACTTACCCCTCCCCTCTGGTATATTCTGTGTACAGACCTACTGGTGGTCAGCAGCTGGACTCTCAGGGTAGGAATCAAAAACATGCATTTCTTGATATCCGGTCAGATGGCACGGGTGCCTAGACATTGTTATTTTGTCAGGGGAAAATACAGAAGAATGCCTGGCAAGGCTCATGTACTGCCTGAAATTGGTGAAATGTGTTCCAGTATTTGTTCAGGTGCAATAATACAAATTTGCTGTTGTGTGCTTCAGAGTGATTAAACAGAACATTCTAAAGAATACTTCCCATATTTTGAATAGTCCGTTGCAAATGAATTTCCAAAATTAGGTGACGGACAAAGATAAAAGAAGTTCTCGTATGGTCTAAACAAGAATGTTAGCCAGATTCTCAAGATGCTCAATAATTACTTGTAAATATTTAAAGCAGAAGTTTACAAAAAATGCACAGCTCTCAAGGTTGATTAACTGGGATTCATTGACAAAAGGGGAATTGCACTTATTCTTTGATAAAATGCTGATTATCAATGGAAATTTATAATCTTTATTTGCACTTTTTACTTCTTTGCATTTAGTTAACATAATCTGCAATAAACATCTCAAGAGAATTAACAGAATGTGTTGCCAAAATCAAAAATATTGATACGATTTGATTCTGAGGCACAGGAAAAGATATGGAACAAGTAATCAAAGATTCTGGTTAAAGTTGTACTTTATGTCAAATCATAAAAATGGTCAGGAAGGAGTATTATTTAGACAAATATTAAGAATGAGTTATTGTCACATACATGGTACTCTGTACATAGGCACGAAAATTCTTACCTGCTGCAGACAAACAAGTACTTCCTAAAATTATACTACAAAACTATGCATTAAAATAATTTTGTTTCCACTTAGATGCTCTGATACTGGACTGTCCTTTTCAATATGGCAGAACGAAGCTCCAGCACATTCCCTCGACTTATGGTGAGAACCCAGTTTTTGGTCTACTTCTCAGCTGCTTCCTTCAGTGGAGAAATAGCTCTGTGAGACTAAGAAATTGAAGGATGTATTTTAAAAAATTAAAATGATTTCCATGCATTTGATTGGTTTTAATGATTTTAAGTATTACTTTATTTTGAAAATGTTAAAAGCTGCTAATATTTAAATATTTTTAAGTATTTTAATGGTCCTCTAGGATCTAAATTTCTTGCTTATTGCTGGAGGTCAGAAACATTTTTATATTCTCACAACATTGACAGTCAGTGAAGCCAAGAGATATGACTAGAAATGTTTATTTTCATCTGTTTAGTAGCTAGTGCTGTACTACTCTTCCGATTATACTTTTAACACAATCCTGTTATATTGTGGAAAGTTTGTCAACTTGCACAATCTCACTATAAGGGAAGCAAGTTAGATCCGGACAGCAAATTTCCACTGGGGAGAACCCTACTCCCTAAATCCAAACTCCACACATCCTGCATGTAAATTGTTCTCCCTTCTGCCATCTGTGGCCCTTACATCCAGAGTGGGAAACAGCTTTTTTCCCTCAAGCCATCAGGCTCCTGAACTCCCAGTACAGATGTGCAGAGTGCGCCATGGACTTTCACAGCATCTGCCTTAATACCTTAATATTTTAATGTGTTAACTGTTTTCCTAACTTGTATCTATGTAAATATGCTCCACGGTCCTGGAGAAATGCTATCTCATCCTACCATGAGAATGGTATGAACGATAAATAAAGTTGACTTGTCTTATTCCAAGATCAGCTGTGAATGCAGGGAGATCACTCTTTTTAACATATCTTTTACTAACTTTAATAAAGAGCTTATAATACCAATACAGTACAATAAAATGATATGCATAGTTACACGTAATTAATAAAACAATCAGTCTATCAAAAACATAAATTTTAAAACATGTCCATAATTCATAGTCCAAATAATATTTAAACAAAAAGAAAACAACGAATATAAAAATGGAAAATAACAAAAGGAGAGAAAAACAAAAAGCAAAAACTCAGTATCCCTCCCTAACAGCATTGCAAAATGCTCTGTATGATTAACATTAAAGAAAAAATGAAGGGAGAGAAAAAAAGTGTGAAAAAGAACATGGAAAAGATACTAGTCAAACAATTCAATTTCATTGATGAAGTTATGAAATAAGACCATGAGTCATAATTGACCCCCACAGAGTCTGAAACCTTATATCTGAATTATTAACTGAATAATTAATCTTTTCCATATTCAAACAAGACATCATTTCCCACAACCACTGATCATGAGTAGGCAGGGCAGCATCCTTCCATTTAAGTAAAATCACACGCCTCGCCAAGAGAGAGGCAAAAGTGATAGCACGACTCTGAACCAGGGACAAAGAAGAATCATTCCCACACATTGTACCAAAGAGAGCCACCAAAGAATTCGGTACTAAATCTATATTAAAAATGATAGACAAAGAGGAAAACCTCTCTCGAGTATTTTTCTAGACTAGGACAATCCTGAACATACAAATTAATGATGCTTCTTCGTTCTTACACCTGTTACAACAGGGACTCATATCAAGAGTAAAAATTAGACAATTTAACCTTAGATATATGTGCTGTGTGTACCACTCATAGGCATATCTAGGGTAAGACAACCAGTCCACAAGCCAAGGGCACCACTTGAAGGGGTGTTCCACCACCGGTAGAGCCTGGAAATTATTCATCCCCCACCCCACCCCAAACCCAAATTCTCCAACACCCCTTGTCTGATTTATTTCAAACAGAATACTTTTCAGACCAATGAGAGAATAATTGGCATTAGTACTTTTACTATAACCACTGAGGCAAAGGTTTGGAGTTGGGTGTCGGGAGCACCTGATGCCCGACTCCAAACCCTCCCCCTTGGCCTACTACACAGTAGGCCGAGGGGATGATTTGAAGTTGGTGTTGGGAGCTCCACTATTTGGTTGGCCGAGGGGAGGATTCAGAGTCGGGCCATCGGGAGCTCTGGTACGTGGTAGGCTGAGAGGAGGGTTCAGATTTGGGCTTCGGCAGCTCAGGTGTGCACTTGTAGGCTGACTGCCGAGGGAAGGATTTGGAATTTGGCGTCGGGAGCTCCAGTGTGCAGTAGGTTGAGAGGAGGATTCGGAGTTCGGTGGCGGGAGCTCTGGTGAGTAGAAAGCCGAGAAGAGGGTTTGTAGTCGGGTATCGGTCCAGATGCCTGACTCCGAACCCTCCCCGTCCCTTGTGGGAGCCAGTGCTGAGAAGGGTGTGCGCTGAAGGATGTGTGTGAGAGTATGGGTTTCAGTGTCTTCCTGCTGCTTTCCCACCAGGTGCTTGGCGCCGAGAGACACCTTTCCACCGAAGGTAGGAGAAGGTGCCAACAGAGATGGTAACAGCCAATCAACACCTTTAACTTTGGCCGCTCCGATCCAGCCTGGGGAACGCTGCTCACTGCGTTCATTCAGCGAATGCTGACCTTTGAAGTAAACAAATGAAAAAGACTATCATGTTTTTTAAGGTATACATTATTTTACAATATCTCATATATCCAACACAATGTTGGATATACTATTTTAGGATTCTACAGCAGTGAGGACAGGTAGGGAAGGTGAAGTGGATGGCATGGAAGTGGCGAGGGAGGGTTGCGCGTTGAAGGCTTGAAGTAAGTTTTAACAAGGAGGCACAATTTAAATGCTTGCCATAGGCATTATTATCCCTAGATACACCACTGGTACCACCTTAAATTGTAATAAACAATGACGAGCACATAACAAAATCTATTAACCAACTTAAGAATTGTGTCCCAATCCACATCTTATATAGACACATTTAAAATCCTGTTCCCAAACATTATATTTTAACGAGTGAAGTATGTTTTAAACATAACAATTTCTCATAAATAGTAGATATTAAACCTTCATGAGAAGGTATTAAACTAAAAAAAATCTACAAAATTTGATTCAGACTCTTGGAAAATCAGAAAGCTGTGATTAAAGAAAATGTTTGTTTTGCAAATATCTAAAAAATTAAGGTTTGGGCAGGTTAAATTTAGAAGAAAGCTGCTCAAATGATGCAAAATATCCATCAATGAACAGATCCTTAAAGCTCTGAATATCCTTTCTGAAAAATAGCATCATTCAAAGAAGGTTGAAAGAAGTGAATGGATATGATAAGGCTTGAAAGAGAGAAATTTGAAATGTAAAATGTTTTTTAAACTGTGCCCAAATTCTCACAGAATGTTTAACAAGGGGACTATCTATTAATTTAGTTGAAAATGGAAGTGATGAATCGAGAAGCTCCAAATTGGAACAATATGGGGGGGGGGGGGGGGGTGGAATTCAAATCCATTCATACCCATAATGGGCAGTCAGAATGAGTATGAAAAAAAGACCAAAATGTAAGTCGTCAAATATTGAGGCAGATCCACAGCACCATCTCTCTTCGATCCCTGTAGAATAGTTTTATTAAGGCGAGAATGCTTACCCTTTCATATGTAAGACAATATAGCTGAATTAAGTAAATCAAAAAAATGTTTCAGAAGCAAAAATGGGAACAAATTGAAAAAGATATAAACATTTAGGTAGGATATTCATTTTAATAGAATTTATACAGCCAACTAAAGGTGTAGACAAAGGAGATAATTGAGTCAGGGAATGCTTTACTTGTTTAAACATAGCAAGATAATTCTCCTTAAATAGATATTTATGATTCTTGGTAATTGAAATACCAAGATAGGTAAATTGATTTTTAATGATCTTAAAAGGAAAACCATCATACAAATATACAGGAGAATTCAATGGAAGGAGTTCACTTTTATGCAAATTCAATTTATATCTTGAAAATTGACTGAATTATGGAAGTAATTATGGAGAACACTGAATCTGAAATGAAAAGTAAGAGATAAAGGGAGACTTTATGTACAATTCCTTTCCTCTGTATCTCCAAGATGTCTTCGCACAAATGAAATTCAATTCCTAATGGTTCAATCGCCAGATCAAATAATAAAGGACTAAATGGACATCTTTGCCAAGTGCCACAGTGCAGATTGAAAGGCTGGGATTGTTTTAAATTTGTAAGACTTGTGCCAGATGGACGTGAATACAATAATTTAACCCAGGTAATAAAATTAGAACCAAAATTAAAGTTTTCAAGACTTGTAAACAGATATGCCCATTCTATTCGATCAAAAAGCTTTTTCTACATCCATGAAAGAATGCACTCAGGAGTTTTCCCTGAGGGCAAATGCATAATATTCATTAAATTACATATATTAAATAGGAATATCAGTTTGTTAGTAATCCCTGTCTGATCTTCAGAGAATGTTTTCCATCCTATTATCTAAAATTTTACCCAATATGTTAGCGTCAACATTTATTAAAGTAATTGGTCTATAGCAGAACATTTGGTTGTATCTTTACCTTTCTTCACAATTAAAGAAATGCAAACCTCACTAAATTAATCCGGAAGTTTACCTTGTTTAAATGAATCTGCAAACACTACACTCAAGGAAGGCGTGAGTAATTGAGAAAATAATTTGAAAACTTCCACAGGAAACCCATTGGGTCCAGGGATCTTTCCAGATCACTCTGACTGTAAAATCTGGATCATTGTGTTATTTACTACCTGGTATAGCCAAAAAGTATTACTCAATGACAAATATGAATGCATTTTTAACATATGACCTTGAATCCAGATGATTGGCTAAACATTTATCTAGATATCATCCTGCTGACAAGGGAAAGAATGGCTTTCATTTCTAAAGAACCTATTATGTCTTTTAAGACAAATTAATAAAATTACAGTCAATTAGGTACTTTGAAAATATATTTACTGTTGTAAAACAAGATGACTGTTGACCAGTTTTCAAAATAAACTACATAAATTCACCACACAGTGGTACCTTCACCCCTCACTTTCACCATATCAATGAGGCTTTCCGTTGCTGCTTTTTAATGTAAAGGCTTCATAGGCCAAAAGATTTGAATCTGTCTTGCATCTCACTCTCATTTTATGATTTGATGAATGGTGGAAAATTGCAAAGGAGCAGGCTATTTATTCCATTAGCAACTTCCACCATTCAATTAGATCAAACTGGATCACTTTCTTATCTCCATTGATCTGTCTTTGTTCTATGTATTTTATATCATTGCTTCATAAAGATTTATTCATTTGAGTCCTGAAAATTTCAAACAATCATAAGTTTTATAAATCTTTCCACAATAATTCTACAAAAGAAAAATATTGATTTCAGAATCAAAATTGCTTAACTTGATTTTTTTAAATAGTGTCCTCTTGTCTTGGAATTTTCTGCCAACAAAAATATGTTCTGGGGTAAAATTCTGCAGACACTGTGGTTGAAGTAAAAACACATTGCTGGAGAAACTCCACAGTTCAAACAGTTTATTGGTACCCCTCCCAACTTGCAATCCTATGCGGCTTACATCCATACGCACATACGACCAAAATTGATTTTTAAATATAATATAAAATGTATGCAGTGTATGTTGTATTTGACAAAATATAACAGGGATACAGGGAATGTAAAAGCCAAAATGTGCATACTTACCTTGTTAGTTGATGTCCTAGAGTCCATAGGCTGGGCGTGCAAATCTTGATTCCTGTGCGTATGTGTGAGTCTTCGGTTGGCGCATGCACAGTGGGTTCGTGTATTGGAGTTCGGTTGGTGCATGCGCAAGAGTTAAGGGTTCAAATATCGTTAGGACGCTTAACTCTCGCACATGCGCCAACCAAACTCCAATACACGGACCCACTGTAAATGCACCAACTGAAGACCTGAGTATGCGCATAGGAATCAAGATGGCCGCACCCAGCCTATGGACCCTGGGAAGCCAACTAACAAGGTAATCATGGACCAGAATGTGAAAAGATTTGCCAAGGCTGACTGACAAAGCTTTAATTTGTTATCATCAAATCTACGATGAAGAAAAGATTTGATTAAAAGATTTGCTTTAAGATTTTGAGACTCATGCGTGCGGGAAAAATTCTGACTTGCATATTTTCCAAGATATGACTGTTCCTTTGGTCCCAATTATGATCTTTAAGTCAGGGAATACCTGTACTTTATGTAGCAAAGATACATAATCAATGTTTCGGGCTTGAGCCCTTCATCAAGATATGAACAGATGTTGTCAGGTGCCCCAACAAAACTTTTGTCGGAGTCGATCGTCAAGGATGAGGTTACGAAGTACCTAGAGATGCAAAACAAGACAGGCCCATCAGCATAAAGCAAAATCATGCCTGACAAACCTACTGCAATTTTTTAAAGAATGACAAATAGGATAGACAGGGGAGATGTAGTGGATGTTGTGTATTTGGACTATCACAAGGCCTTCGACAAGATGTCAAACATGAGACTGCTTAACAAGATGGAATTACAGTAAGGATACTAGCATGGGTAGAGCATTGGTTAATAGGTAGGAAACAGAAAGTGGGAATAAATGGACCCTATTCTGATTGGTTACTGGTTACCAGTGGTGTTCCGCAGGAATAGATGTTGGAGACGCTTCTTTTTATGTTGTATATAAATTATTTGGATTATGGAACAGATGGCTTTGCAGCTAAATTTGCAGATGATACCAAAATAGGTGGTAGGTGATGGTGATCCTGAGGATACCGAAAGGCTACAGAGATAGATTAGGAGAATGGGCAGGTGAAATTCAATGTTGGAAAGTGTACTTTGGTAGAAGAAATAGTTGGGCACCCTATTATTTAGATGGGGAGAAAATTCAAAATTCAAACAGACTTGGGAGTCCCCGTGCAAGATATCCTGAAGGTTGACCTCCAGGTTGAGTCGGTGGTGAAGAAGGCGAATGCAATTTTGGCATTCATTTCTAGAGGAATACCAGACAAGCGCAGGGCTTCACTTGGAGTGATGTGTACAATTTAGGGCATGGCCAGATTAAGCTAGTGTGGTGCCTGCAACATATGTTAAAAAGGGGCCCTAAAATTTTTTAAAAATACACATAAATATCAAAACACATAAATATGTTACTTGTGTAGTAATTATTTTTTTTCATTTGGTGTACATCTGCCAATCTGCAACTGTACTACAATGTCATCTACTTTACATCTTCTGCTGCGTGCATTTAAATACAAAACCTTTAGCTCTGTATTTGTTAATTTTTTTAACTCTATGTCCCTGTTGCATTGTAACTCATCCCCATGGCTGTAATTTTGCCCTACCTGCCTGTCTTTCGGCACAAGCTTGCCTGCCGGGCCAGTGCAGCACTGACCAGCCGGCAGCGGGACAGCAAGACAGTGCGGCAGCGTTACCTTTCATGGAGCTCATCCACATTCCATCCCTGCTCCACATTACTCAGGGAGCCACTGCTCATTCAGTCAGATGGCAAGAAGCATCGCCTACCCTTCAGAGCTGCTGAAACCCTTCATCTCCAACAACAGGCAATTAATCTGGAATTCACTGTCTGGATGAATGGTGGGGGCACCATCCATAATGACCTTCAACAGGGAATTGAAAAAACATTTGCAAGGGGCAAAAGCAGTGCTATGCAGGGACATGGAACTTCATATTTCCTATATAAAGTAGGCTGTTTGACCTGCTAAGTTTCTCCAGCATTGTGTTCTGATTTATAAACCTTTGTTGGAGTGCTATAACACTCAGGAATGAATCTGCCTTCAGTATTGGAGTAAAACATGTAAGTCTGTAGACAGCTTGGTTGAAGTTAGAACACAATGCTGGAGAAACTCAGCAGGCCAAAATGTGTACCTTATGTAGGAAAAGATAGAAACATTACCAACGTTTCGAGCTTGAGCCCTTCATCAAGGGCTCAAGTCTAAAATGTTGGTTATGTGTCTTTATTTTTGCTATATAAACTAAACTGTCTGACCAAAAACACAATGACAACTTGATTGAAGTAAAACACGGTGTAAAAACTTTAATCACAGTGTGTGCAGACTTATATGTTTTACGTTATTTGACCTTCTGAGCTTCCCCAACATTGTGTTCTCGCAGCCATCAGTCTTATATGTGTCGCACACAGAACCCATTCTTGTTTGTATGCATCACTCCGTCACGACATGACCCTCGGATGAAACACTAATATTCAGAATCTATTCGCCAGGTTGTGTTGCCTTGAACTTTGTAAGTTAGATGGAGTTTGAGATTCAGTAGTGCTTTGCTCTTCGCATCAACTTCAGACGAGTTACATTTCAGAGTTGATTCTTCGCTTCGCTTTGAAATATCTGATTAAACTTCACGTGTTGTTCTGGATGACATTTAGACTGGGTGAGAAGCAGATTTGCCCTTGAGAGCAAGTACTGTTCATGTACTTAATGGCGACAATTGACATTAATAGTTCTTGTGCAAAAAAAACCACCCCTCAATCATAAGAACTTAAGAAGAAATGTAAAATGTAGGTCAGGGTTATTATCACAATTAATGATGTACAACGATGTTGGGGATACACAATAATGGACTGCAAGTATTTAGTATGGGGCCCTTGAAAATGCGGGGCCCATAGCATATGTTATATTTTCCTCTAGGTTAATCCTGGCCCTGGTTTTGGGTGCCTTATTTGAGAAGCAATATGCTAGAGTTGGAGAACGTTCAGAGAACATTTACTTGAATGATACCAGGAATGAAAGGGTTAGCATATGAGGAATGTTTGTCAGCTTTTGGACTGTTCTTGTTGGAGTACAGAAGGATGAAGAGGACCTCGTAGAGTCATTATGAATGCTGAAAGACCTGGACAGAGTAGAGGTCATATTGTTGTTTCCCTGTGGTAATGGAGTTGAGGACAAGGGGGCACAACTTTGGGATAAAAATGCACCAATTTAAAACAGAGATGAGGAATCATTTCTTCAGTAAAAGGGTTGTGAGTCTGTGGAAGTGTTTCCACATGTGGCTGTGGAAGTGAGGCCATTGGGTTTATTTAAGGCAGGTTGACAGGTATTTCATGGGCATCAGGGTTACAGGGAGAAGACTGGGGAGTGGTGCTTAGTATGAAGATGGATCAGCTCATGATAGAATGGTGGAGCAGACTCGATATGCCAATTAGCCTACTTCTGCTCCAATATCTTGTGATCTTATACTTGAGGTGAAAAGAAAACAAGGCTTTTAATTAAATGTGGGGAGGCCCCACCCACTCTTGATGCATTTGCACTCTGCAAAGTAGGTGATGTAACCATTCCACCATAGTCATCTCAGGGACAATGTGTGTTGTGGGTGATGTTCCAGTTTTACAGGAAGGATCTGACTGGGAGGGCTACTCTCATCACCAGCTAGCCCAAGTCCTGGGGCTTGTTTGTGAGCACAGGCGATGAGGCATTCCGCCAGATGACCTGGACAGTCTGCTCCAGGATCCACCCACCGTGTCCATTGAATCTTTGTCTCTCAGTGTCTGCAGGATGTTCTGTGTTGACCACTCCTGATGGCCTTGTGGTCAAAGGTGTTTGTCTCTAAAAACTTTTCCATGAAGGATAGTTGCTGTGGTAAAGTCAAGCTAACTGGTGCATTTCCTTGATGCAGAGCTCAGGCTCAAAATGGCGGTTATATCCCTTTACTGTTTATAGCCTCATGAGAATGGCCTCGGGTGTTATTGAATTCATCAGGCCCTATGTAGATGAGTACCCAAAACAAAAGCCGCAGATGAATCAAAGGATTCACAACCTGCTGAGTACTAGGTCGATGGTGTTCAAAACCAGTGATCCAGATCATTTCAGTAAGTCCAGGTACGACCTATGGAAGGTCATCTTGACAGCTAAAAGGAGATTCGAAGAAAGATGGAAAGAGAGTCGCTACTCGCCAGCAATGGCAGGCTTTGCAGGCCATTACATGTGATAAGGCAAAGTCTAACATCATAAATAGCTCTGTTGTTTCACTACCTAATGGTGGCACTGCCAGAGCTGCTGTAACAGCAGCATTGCCTTAGGTGCAGGCCTGATGAGGGCAGGGAGCGGAGACACAGTGCTCCCGCAGGGTCCAACCGCCCAGTCCAACTGCCATCAGCTCTGCACAGCCTTTAAGCTGACAGTTAATGGAGCTGATGATGACTTTATTCAAAAATTCTGTGACCGCACAGTCTGTGATCAAGATGGCAGTGCCTATGATTGGTAGCAGCCATGAGAGGTTGCAGACTCCAGGGGAGAAGAGGACTGGTGTAGGGCACCAGAGATTGGGGAGGACACCCTCTGTTTGAGAAGGAGAAGTTGACCCACAGGACAATTACCATGGTAGTGGACCAGTGAGGATTTCTGTAGCTGAAGAACACGCAGGCAGAGGGGTGTTGGCAACTCAAGGAGAGGAACCCAAGCAGGCTGTGGGCTGCTGGCGACTGCAGTTGAGGGATTCACACCAGGCTGCACAATATTGCAAATGAGCTTGAGAATGGCTAAAGAAGCACCAGGTATTGGAGGGTCCCAAGGGCACTGAAACATTTCTGATCATGTCGGAGGTTCAGATTTGGAGCTCTGCTTGTTGATAGTTTGGACTAGACATAAACATGTAACAATTTATGGCATAGAAACAGGCCACCTCAGCCCTTCAAGTCCACACCGGTTCACTCAAACAACTCCGCTAGATCCCCCTGCCTATTCTCTACCCATAACCCTCCAACCCCCTCCTATCCATGTATATATCCAGCCTCCTCTTAAATGAAAGAATTGACTCTGCCTCAACTATTTCCTCCGGAAGATTATTCCATTCTGCCACACTCTCTGAGTGAAGAAGCATCCTCTAATGTTTCACCTAAGATTTTTCCCCTTTACCCTCAACTTGTGTCCTCTTGTTTCAACCTCCCCTACTCTCAGGGGGAAGAGTCTACTTGCATCTAGTCTATCTATTCCCTTCATAATTTTAAACACCTCTATCAAATTCCCCCTCAACCGTCTACGTTCCAATGAATAAAGTCCTAAACCTCTTCAATCTTTCTCTGTCCTTTAGGTATTTTAAGCCAGGCAACATCCTTGTAAATCTTCTCTGCACCCTCTCCACCTTATCTATATCCTTCCTATAATTTGGAGACCAGAACTGAACACAATAATCCAAACCTGGCTTCACCCAATGCCTTAAACAGTCACAGCATCACTTTCCAGCTCCTATACTCTATGCTATGATTTATGAAGGCTAGCATACCAAATGCCTTCTTAACCACCTTTCAACATGTGAATCCACCTTCAAGGAACCCTGCACCATAGCTCCAAGATCTCTTTGTTCTTGTGCATTACCCAATGTCCTCCCCTTTACTATATATGTCCTATTTTGATTATTTTTACCAAAATGCTCCTCTCACTTCTCTACATTAAATTCCATCTGCCATCTTTCAGCCCAATTTTCCAGACAAACCAAATCCCTCTGTAATCCCTGAAAACCTTCCTCGCTATCCACCACTCCCCCTATTTTCATATCGTCTGTGTATTTACTTACCCAATTAACCACTCTATCATCCAAATTATTAATATAAATTATGAACAACAGGGGACCAAGCATCGATCCTTGAGGTACTCCACTCGTCACAGGCTTCCATCCTGACAGACAGTTGTCCTCCATGACCCTCTGCTGTCTATCTCCAGCCATCTCTGAATGCATATTCTTTCATGTGGACCCTTATCAAAAGCTTTGCCAAAATCCAGATAGACTACATCAACTGCCCTATCTTCATCCATCTTTCTTGCCACTTCTTCAAAAAACTTAACAAGGTTCATCAAACATGACTTCCCTTTCACAAACCCATGCTGGGTGCTCCTGATCAATCCCTGTTTATCGAGATATTTGTACACACCATCTCTAAAAATACCCTCCATAACTTTCCCTACCACTGAAGTCAAGCTTACAGGCCTATAATTACTTGGCCGACACCCCGTGCCTTTTTTAATCAATGGAACTACATTAGCAACCCTCCAATCCCGCGGAACCACACCCTCCTCCAGTGATCGATGAAAAAACACTGACAGTGTCTCTGCTATTTGCTCCCTGACCACCCTTAATGTTCTGGGGAAAATCCAATCAGGACCAGGAGACATCCACTTTTACTGACTCTAGAAGCTCCAAAACCCTCTCTTTACTAATCCCTATCTTTTTCATAACTAAGTCATTTGCCTCACTTATCTCAGATAGTCCAATGTCCTTTTCTTTTGTGAACACAGATGAGAAAAAAATTGTTTAATATCTCTCCCATCTGATACGGTTCCTCGCACAGTTCATCACTCTCAGTTTCCAGCGGTCCTCTCATACCCTTAACCCCCCTTTTAGTATTCACATAACTGTAAAAACCCGTAGGATTTACTTTTACCTTATCAGCTATTGACACCTCATACCTTCTTTTTTGTCTTTCTAATTTCCTTCAGGTTTTTTCTGCAATCTATGTAATATTCATACATCTTATCCATTTTTTGCTTCTTAAATTTAGTATATTCCTCCTTCTTATCCCAAACCGACTTCCTTATTTTTCCAGAAAACCACGATTCCCTTAGTCTTTTGGCCTTGCCTTTTGACCGGACTGGTACGTAAGGATCCTATACTCTCAATATCTCTTCTTTAACTACCCTCCAAATCTTCTCTACATCCTTTCCAGAAAAAAGATCAGCCCATATAATTTTCTGCAAATCCCTTCTCATTTCTTCAAATCTGGCCTTCCCCCACTGAATACCTTCATCCTCAAACCTGACCTATCCCTTTCCATATTTAAGTTGAAGCTAATAGACCCATGATCACTGGATCAAAAGTTCTCCCCAATTCACACTTCTGTCACCTGCCCTATTCCGTTCCCTAACAATAGATCTAACACTGCTTCCCCTCTAGTCGGCACCTCAACAAACTGCTGTAAAAAGCAATCCTCAACACATTGTACAAAGACTAAGCCATCTTGCCCTCTCACTGATTGTGTTTCCCAATCAATGTTAGGAAAATTGAAATCCCCAACTATCACATTCCTTTTTCTACTACACATCTCAGCTATTTCCCTGCACACTTGCTCTTCCAGTTCCCTATCCTCTTTTGGTGGCCTATAATATACTCCTATATTTGTAGCCTCACCTTTCTTATTTTTTAGTTCAACCTCCAGAGCCTCCCGCGATGAGTCCTCCAGTTTATCTTGCCCCAGCACCGCTGTAATATCTTTCCTGACAATCAACGCCACACCTCCCCCTCGTATGTCGCCAATTGTGTCACGTATAAAGCAGCAAAATCCTGGAATATGTAGCTGCCAGTCACAACCTTCCTTCAACCATGTCTCACTAATTGCTCACACCATAATGCCACGTGTCAATCCACACCATTGTTTCATCTACCTTGTTTACCACACTCCTTGCATTGAAATAAATGCATCTCAGAGATCTTCCACCTTTAACTTTCTGCCTCTCACCCTCTCTACAATTGTTACTATGGCCACTATTTATTACCTGCTTCTGTTCCACCTCCAGATTGTGTGAAAAAACCCTTTCCTCTTTGCCTAAAGAAACCAAGAGAACACAAACCAGTCCTCATTGACGGTTCAGCAGTGGAAAGGTGAAAGATCTTCAAAATCCTGAGGGGGCAACGTCTATGAAGATCTATCCTGGATCCCTCATGTTGATGCAATCACAAAGAAGGCTCGTCAGTGGCTATATGTTGTAAGGAGTTTGAGGCAATTTCAAATGTCACAAAAGACATGCAAATTTTGATAGGAGAGCATTCTGACTGGTTGCATCACTGTCTGATATTGAGGAGCCAATACAAAGGGCAGAGCCAGGAAAAAGCTACAGAAAGTGTGAACTTGGCCAGTGGTATCATGGACATTAGTCTCCACTCAGTTAAGGACAACTACAAGAAATTAGCCTCTATCATCAATGACCTTCATCTCCCATACGAGAGAGTGACTCCCCAGAACTCCCAAGAATCAGGGGTGTGAATGTACAAACACTGGAGCATAAAAAGTTGCAAAATGCCCAACAAATTAAGCTGAGCTAATATGGAAATGAAGAATTAATCCAGTATCACAGATGAAAAAAAAAACACACAAATGCTAGAGAAACTCAGCAGGTCAAACAGTGCCTTTATGTAGCAAATCACCAATGTTTCGGGCTTCATTAAGGTTTGGGGGGAATATGAGAGATGTCTGAACAACAGATGGTGTGCTTACAGCAGAAATGATAATTTCTGGCAGCTGAGGTTGAACAATATGGGGCTAGTTCCAGGAGGGTGCAAACTGCCTCAATAGAAGGTGAAGTACTGTTCCTCAAGTCTGCATTGGATCTCATTGTAACAGTGCAGGAGACCACAAAGGAATAGACCAAAGTGAGAATAACAGAAAGTTCAGGGTTGCCCTTGTGGTCTGAATACAGATGCTCTTCAAAACAGTTATCCAATTTGCATTGCAATTTGCCAAAGTGGAAGATGTGAAAACAAGTCATTGCTTCACCTGGAAGAACTGTTTGGAATTGGATGGTAGGAAGAGAAGAGATGAATAAGATAGGAACTAGATTTAAATACTCAAATAATTGAAAAGGATTAGACAGAGTTGTGTAAGAAGAATATAACTAAACTTATAAATGTAAGATATAGGTTAGTTCAATATAATTTTTTATATCAATTATATTTGACTCCACAAAAATTAAATAGATTAAATCCTGCTGTATCAGATTTATTTTTTAGATGTCGATCTGAGGTTGAATCTTTTTTCATTCAACTTGGAAATGCCCTCAAGTTAGACAATTTTGGTTAAAGGTAGGCAATTTTTTGGAACAAATTGCAGGGGTCAAATTCTCACAGGACCCAATGTTATTTTCACCAAAATTAAAATTAAATATTTATCAATCTGAATTTGTACTAATTGCTTTAGCAGTTTCTAAGAAATGTAGAGCAATATCATGCAAGTCAGAAATAGATTGAGGCATGAAAAGATGGCATGCAGAACTTCGTAGTTGAATACCATTAGAGAAAATTACTTATAATCCGAAAGATAAATATCATGTTTTCTTAAAAATATAGAGCTCATAATTACAAAATTTTGGTTTGCATGTATGATTGGCTCCTGAAGACCTCACTTCTTGGTAACCTCCAATAGACTTTATTGTATAAATGTTTTATTTTCTTGGCATTCTCTGGTCTTTCTTTTCTTTTTCTTTCTTTCTTTTCTTAGGGGTTGGGGGGAGGGTGAAAGGATGGTATGAGGGGGATGGGAGGATATATACCACATGTATAATTTCTTTTGAAATAGTTTTCAATCGAATATAATGTAATTATATTGTGGTTAAAAATTTTAAATAAAATAATTTTAAAAAGAGATGAAAAAGTTAGGGAAACAGTTGTAAAAAAGTTAATGGTAGATTGAGAAGAACCACAAAGGGAATTGTTCCTTACAAATACTGAAAGGCAAAGGGAAAGAGTGTATTTTCGTAGAATCCTGTTGAAGTTGGTGGAATTTGCAAAGGATAAACCCTTGAATGCAGGTGCTGGTGGATGGAACGTGAGGTCCAAGGCTTTGTCTTTGCCGGGAAGGAGAAGGGTCTGTGAGCAGAATTACAATGAATGGATGAGATGTCAAATGTTCTGGTAACTGTTAAATTAAGGGAGTTGATTGTCGTATTAAAAGCATAAGGTACAGATGAATAGAAATTCTTACTTCTGCAGCCACACACCAATAGGAATATCTATTAATTAAATTACCACAATGTGTTATGAGACAAAAAAGATAATAAATTTAAAATTACAGCGAAATATTCAGAGTCACAATTTGTGCAAAAAAACAATATTTCAACAGTGCAGACAGATCTTTTGGTGCCCCTGGTGTACTTCATGGTTAGTTTTGTAAGAGGAGGTTCAAGACCCTGATTTGAGCTTAGAAAAGGTAAGTTATTGAACCTAGAGTACTGGACTTCAGGTTTCTGCACCTGCTAGCAGTGAAATTAAGTCACGATTAGGGAAATGCGGATCCTGTGTCACGTTTGCTTCCTTCTTGAAAAGTGGCACCTCGTATATACACCTTCAATAGATGGGAGGTCAGTGTCTGTGATAAACCTGGCTAGGTTTGCCACTTTCTGGAACTTTCTACAGTCTAGGTCCTTGAGTTTCCAAACCTGGCCATTACGGATCCAATCAGTATACTTTTCACGGAGCAACTGTAGAAGTCCGACAGAGTATTGAACGATATGCTGAATCTCTTTAGACTTCTTAGATGGTTGCTTCACTGTGCTGGCTCCAGGAGAGAGAAAATCATAGCTTAGGCTAAAAGAAGAAGCACAGTACCTATGTGAAAAATCTTATCAAGTCAAATTTGACCTAGGTGGAGGGTCTGGTAAGGGGGGCAACACTGAGCTCCATGTTTTTTTTCCTTTTGTACTTTGTCATATTAAACAATGTTTTAGACTTAAATGTAGGGACTGTGACTGAGAAATCTTAAGCTGATGTCAAAATGTCTGCGTAGTTTGCTGTGGGGAAGAAAGGTCCAGCTTGCAAGAAGATATTAATGAACTGGCCAGCTGGACAATTGTGTGCCAAGGTAAATTCATCATCAGAAGGATAGATAAAAAGTCAATTCCAATTATATTTCCTACCACCTGCATTATTAGCCTCAAACACAAATATATACAATATATTGTCCTGAAAACTTCTAAAGGTGTGCCGTGGAGAGCATTCTGACTGGTTGCATCACTGTTTGGTATAGAGCTGCTAAATGCTCAGGGCAGGAAGAAAACTCCACAGTGGTTGCCAAACTTGGCCTGTGACATCACGGGCACCAGTCTTCACTCCGAGGGCATTGACAAGGTGCCATCTTAAGAAAGCAGCCTTTATCCTCAACACCCCCACCGGCCAGGCCATACCCTCTTCACTCTGCTACCATCAGGAAGGAGGTACAGAAGCCTGAAGGCAAGCACTTAGCAACTCTTCCCCTCTGTTATCAAATTTCTGAATGAACAATGAACCACAGACACTGCCTTATTTGTCTTTTCCTTTTTCTTGCACTATTTTCTTTATTTTGAAATGTGGTTTATTAGAAATATTTGCACTATGATGGTGGCACAAAACATAGAAACATAGAAACATAGAAGATAGGAGCAGGAGTAGGTCATTCGGCCCTTCGAGCCTGCTCCGCCATTCAACGACATCATGGCTGATCTTAAAGTTCAGTACCCCGTCCCCGCCTTCTCTCCGTAACCTTTAATACCCTTATACTGAGGAAATAGATCTAATTCCCTCTTAAATATATTTAATAAACCTGCCTCTACTGCCTTCTGTGGCAATGAATTCCACAGATTCACCACCCTCTGGGTCAAGAAATTCCTCCTCATCTCGGTCCTAAATGGTTTGCCTATTATCCTCGAACCATGGCCCCGGGTTCTGGATTTTCCCATCATTGGAAACATCCCATCTGCATCCATTCTGTCCAGTCCTGCCAGAATTTTATAGGTCTCTATGAGATCCCCGCTCAATCTTCTAAACTCCAGCGAGTACAATCCCAATTTGCGCAATCTATCCTCATAAGTCATTCCTGCCATTCCAGGTATCAGCCTGGTGAATCGCCTCTGCACTCCCTCCATTGCAAGAACATCCTTCCTCAGATAAGGTGACCAAAACTGCACACAATACTCCAGGTGGGGTCTCACCAAGGCCCTGTACAGCTGCAGTAAGGTATCCTTGTTCCTATACTCAAACCCTCTTGATATGAAGGCCAACATACCATTTGCCTTTTTAAACGCCTGCTGTACCTGCATGCTCGCTTTTAGAGACTTATGTACAAGTACCCCTAGGTCTCTCTGCACTTCCCCATCTCTTAATCTATTGCCATTCAAATAGTAATCTGCCCTCCGGTTTGTATTACCAAAGTGGATAACCTCACATTTATCCACATTGTAGTGCATTTGCCATGTATCTGCCCAGTCCCTCAATTTATCCAAATCACACTGGAGCTTCCTGACCCCCTCTTCCGTGCACACAACCCCTCCTAGCTTAGTGTCATCTTTAAATTTGGAGATATTTCATCCAATCCCCTCATACAGATCATTAATGTAAATTGTGAACAGCTGGGGTCCCAGTACAGATCCCTGTGGCACCCCACTGGTCACAGAAAACGAGCCATTTATTCCAACTCTCTGTCTTCTACCTGCCAGCCAGTTCTCAATCCACATCAATACTTTGCCCCCAATCCCATGAGCCTTGATTTTGGAAGCCAGTCATTTATGCAGGACCTTATCAAAGGCCTTTTGGAAGTCCAGGTACACCACATCCACTGGCTCTCCCCCATCTATTTTACCTGTCACCATCTCAAAGAATTCCAATAGATTTGTCAAGCACGATTTACCTTTTGTAAATCCATGTTGACTCCGTCCGATCCCTTCTCTGCTAGTCATATGCTCCGCTATTACATCCTTAATAATGGATTCCATCATTTTACCCACTACTGATGTAAGGCTCACCGGCCGATAATTCCCCGCTGTTCTCTACCCCCCTTTTTAAATAGTGGGGTAACATTAGCTACCCTCCAATCCATGGCTACTGATCCTGAGTCTATCGAGTTCTGGAAAATAATTCTTAAAGCATCTGCTATCTGAATGGCCACTTCCTTGAGTACCCTAGGATGTAGATTATCAGGCCCTTGGGATTTATCTGCCTTCAATCCCATCAATTTCCCCAAGACCATGTCCTTAGAGATACTGATTTCTTTCAGTTCCTCCCTTGCATTAGTCTCTGTTTCCCAACATCCTTGGGAGGTTATTTGTATCCTCTCTTGTAAAAACAGAACTAAAGTAAGAATTTAATTGGTCTGCCATTTCCTTATTCCCCATTATATATTCCCCTGATTCTGACTGCAAAGGACCTACTCTGGATTTCACCAATCTTTTCCTCTTGACATATTTATAAAAGCTTTTGCAGTCGGTTTTTATATTTGCCACAAGCTTACTTTCGTAATTTATTTTTGCTCTCTTGATTAATCCCTTTGTCCTCCTTTGGTGCATCTTGAACTGCTCCCAGTCTTCGGTTGCGGTACTTTTTTGGCCAATTGATATGCTCTCTCTTTGGACCCAATGCTGTCTCTAATTTCCCTTGTTATCCACGGTTGAGTCACCTTTTTTGGTTTATTTTTATGCCAAACCGGTATAAACGATTTTTGCAATTTCTCTATTAGATCTGTGAATGCTTTCCATTGTCTATCCACAGTCAACTCCCCCATAAACACCACCCAATTAATTTTACTCAACTCCCGTCTCATACCATCATAATTCCCTTTATTTAAATTCAGGACCTTAGTCTCGGTTTTAATTCGATCATATTGTGATCACTCCTACCCAAAGGGCCTCGCACAACAAGATTGCTGATTAGCCCCTTATCATTGCATAATACCCAATCTAAAATGGCCTGCTCCCGAGTTGGTTCCTCGACATATTGGTCTAGATAACCGTCCCGTAAACATTCAAGGAATTCCTCCTCCTCTGTATTTTTACCAATTTGACTAGTCCAATCTATATGCAAATTAAAGTCTCCCATGATGACAGCTGTTCCCTTATTGCACGCTTTTCTAATTTCTCTTTTAATGCCTTCCCTCACCTCTACACTACTATTTGGAGGCCTATATACCATCCCCACTAATGTTTTCCGCCCCTTGCTATTCCTCAGTTCTACCCAAATAGATTCCGCATCTTCTGAGTTAATATCCTTCCTGTCAATCGTGTCGGTCCCTTCTCTCACCATCAATACTACCCCACCCCCTTTTCTTTCTTGCCGATCCCTCCTAAGTATCGTATACCCCGGGATGTTAAGTTCCCAGGCTTGCCCACGCTGCAGCCATGTTTCTGTAATCCCAATCAAATCATATTTGTTTATCTCAATTTCTCATGTCCTGACATGCTCATGAGAATAAATTCTGATTTTGATATCAGCCCCTAAAACTCATCGACCAACAATCTCAGTTAATTGGCTGTTGGCCTTAACCACACTCCCATATACTTAACCACATCACAGGCCTCACTGCTTTAGACAGGTGGCAAACACAATGCGTACCACGGCAGGCACTTAACTGCAAGAGCAGGTGGCACACAATCAATATCAGCATCAATGAACTCATAAAAGTATTTTTGCACCAGTAATGACCCTTCCCGTTTGGAATAACCATGGAAAAGAAAGCACTAATCATTTATAAAATGCCCATTGCAGTGGATGTGATCAACACCAGGGCTAATAAGTTTGAACATAAGAAACAGAAGCACAAGTTGGGCCAACTGGCTCTTTGCACCTGCTCTGGCATACAATAAGGTCATGGTTAATCTAAACTTGGATCATGAGAGCATCTGTAAACCATTCCACATATTTCTGAAGCCAAAATATTTTAAACTATCCTTCAAGTTAAAAGGAACGCAGAGAGTGAAAACCAAACTCATGTGCTGAATCACTGTGATAGAGATAGACATGGAAGGTGGGCTGTAAGTTACAACATCAGTATGGTGAACCACACAGATTCCTCTACAGTCCAGCCATGGAGTTAAAGAGAATCACTTCATTCAAATTGCCTGATGTTATTAGTACAATAGGATGTAAACTGCCGATCTGAGTTCAAATGCAGCCCTAAATAAGAGGTTTATTTGAGAGGTCTGTTCATATGAAATAAAAGGGAAACTTTTCTTTCAAGCGAAGCAAATTAGAACATTGAAGTCAATTTTCATTATTCAGGTAAATTTAACCAGTTAATTAATTATTAATTACACAGAGGTGCTTCCAACACCTTTGAAATATTCAGATACTTCATAACTGCTTATAGTCACAGCCCTCAATCTTTGGATGGGATGGGAGAAGAAAATTGGTTCCTGATAATCATGCAGTTTAAACTTCACAACAATCACATTTTTTTTTCGCCCTTTTTTTCTCATCCACAGGTCAGCATGAATGTCCTGTAGGCAACAAATACTCCACATGCAGCTATCTGCAGGAGCAGAAGACAGCAACTGCTAGAATATCAAGAGCAATGGCATGTATTGACTTCTTCTATTGTCAGGTAATTCTGGATTGCATCGAAGGAGATGGAGTACTAGTTGTCATGAATGTGATGGCAGCATGAAGGTGATGAAGGAGTCGGTAATCCTGAGCAGGAAATTGGTGATTCCAGAGGAAGGACTAATTAGAGAAGTTGCCTGATTGCAAAACGAAGTCTAATTCAAAGTGACAGGGGATAGTGGTCAGATAATACGGGACAACAAATGTTTTCAAAAGGTTTGCTTCCTGAAAAAAAGATTGGGGATTATGATAGACAAATTCAGGCTGAACACAAAGATAATTTCAGATTTACTAGATCACGTAGGAAGTTGGAAAAAGATTGAATTAATTTTTATTCAATTTAGCATATTTAATTACACAATGATGCTGATACGTTGTGTTATTTCAACTGACCTAAAAATCTTTTGTTACTGATCTTCATTTACACTCAGCATCTGATGCCTCTCTTTTCAGAGCCCAACAATGGCCGGCCAGCATTGATGGATTCCAATTGTCCCGATTCCATTTGTCCATAGTCACAATGTCCTGGTGAAGCCTTTCACCATGTTCATCACTGAGATCAGCAGGGAAATTGAATTTTCAATGGCTTGAGGGTTTTGTATGTTTGGATTAGACTTAAAATATGACAGGAAATCCTAAAATTAGGTTATATAGTTATCTAAAAACCCGTACATGATAGGAAACTTTAAAGGCAATTTTCATGACCAGCAGCCCACAATCCATAAAATATACCTAAAAGTGTTCAGGAAGAAAAATTTTCATTGTCTAGTATAATTAATGTTGGAGGGGTGGGGAGAAAATTAGGATGAATAGGAGAAAAATGTCCCACATTTCCTATAAGAAGTGCTCAAAAATGCACAGTCAGTTAAATTAGTAATAAGTTATGTAAGCTCATGAAAATATTTAAATTAGTAACATATCTGGTTATCCACTCCCTCATCATAAATGCACCTAAATTGTGGCCTCACTACTCAGCTTGGTGTGTGACATGAAGTCAATCAGGCAACACACATAAATGACAACCATGCCTTCTTTCTCCTCCATGCCCTACATTTATCCCAGCTCCACAACATCCAAGAGTTCGATGGCTGCCTTGGGGAGAGGTCCTTTAAGGTATTAAAATCCTTCCAATAAATCAATGTGGTAAAAATACAGCAGCAGGAAGGTTTTCATGCAGATCCCATCAGAATTAAAGCTAGTCCCACTTGAGCTTCCAATTCCAGATATAAATCACCATATCAACATTATTGAACTTGAAAGCTCAATAGATGGTGGAGTTTGGGTTTGCTAATTTTAGCATTTCTATTCCATTCATCCTAAATTGATTTAATTTTGGAGTGTATTCTTAGCTGGAAACAGAATTTAAAATTTTTCAAAGGTGAAATTATGAGAGTAGAGAGTTTGAATGTTCCTGTCAAGATTGAAGACAATGTTCACAGGCATAGGGAACGTTGGTTTTCAAGGGATATTGGGGATCTAGTTCAGAATTTGTATGGCAGGTATAAGCAACATGGAGAAAATGAGGTACTTCAGGGGTATAAAAAATCCAAGAAAAACCTCAGTAAAGAAATCAGGAAGACAAAACAAAGATATGAGTTTGCTTTGGCAGATGATGAGAAGGAAAATCCTAAGGGTTTCTATAGGTATATTAAGAGTGAAAGGATAGAAAGGGACAAAATTGCACCCACTGAAGATCAGAGCGGTCGGCTTTGTATGGAACCAAAACAGACAGGGGGGGGTCTTAAATGGTTTATTTTTCATTAATATTAACTCAGAAAATCATAGAGTTGTGGGAAATAAGGAAAATAAGCAGTGAGGTCATGGAACTTTACCGATTAAAGTGGAGGAAGTGCTTACTGTCTTAAACCAAATAATGGTGGATAAATCCACAGGGCCTGACAAGATTTTCCCTCGGAAATTGAGAGAGGCTAGTAAAGAAATTACAGGGGATCTGCAAGAATTATTTAAAATGTCCTTAGCCACGGGTATGGTGCTGGAGGATTAGAGGGGAGCTAAAGTTGTTCTGTTGTTTAAAAAAGGCTCCAAAAGTAACCCTAGAAATTATAGGCTGGTGTCCCTGACATCAGTAGTAGGTCAATTATTGGAAGGTATTTGGATAGCCGGAAACTGATTAGGGATAGTCACCATGGCTTTGTGCATAAATGATCATGTTTAACCAATCTTATAGAGCTTATCGAGGAGATTACCAGGAAAGTTGATGAAGAAAAAGCTATAAATGTTGTCTACATTGGCTTTAGTAAGGTCCCACATGGGAGGTTAGTCAGGAAGGATCAGATGCTAGGTATCATGGTGAACTAGTGAACTGGATTCAACAATGGCTGGATGGAAGAAGCCAGAGTAGTGGTGGAGGATTGCCTCTCAGACCGGAGGTCTGTGAATAGTGATGTGCCTCAGGGATCGGTGCTGGGACCACTGTTGTTTGTCATCTATATCAATGATTTGGATGATAATGTGGTAAATTGGATCAGCAAGTTTGCAGATAACAGTAAGATTGGAGGCGCTGTGGTTAGCAAAGAGATCAAATATATAATTATTTGGAAAGCTTGCAGAGAGATCTGGACCAGCTGGAAATATGGGGTGAAAAATGGCAGATGGAGTTTAATGCAGACAAGTGTAAGGTGTTGCATTTTGGAAGGACAAACCAAGAAAGGATGTGCATGGTGAATAGCAGGGAACTGAGGAGTATGGTAGAACAGAAGGTCCTGGGAATATGGATACATAATTTCCTGAAATTGGAGTCACAGGTAGATAGGGTTGTAAAGAGGGCTTTTGGCATATTGGCCTTCATAAATAAAAGTACTGAGTATAGGAGCTGGGATGTTATGGTAATATTGTATAAGACATCGGTGAGGCCAAATATGGAGTATTGTGAGTAGTTTTGATCACCTAACTACAGGAAAGATATCAATAAGATAGAAAGAGTGTGGAGAAGATTTACTAGGATGTTGACTAGACATCGGGAACTGAGTTAAAGGGAAAGATTAAACAGATGAAGACTTTATTCTCTGGAGCATAGAAAAATGAGCAGACATTTGATAGAAGTATTTAAAATTACGAGGGGGATAGAGAGTAAATGTGGATAGGTTTATTCCACTGAGGGTAGGCAAGATACAAACCCAAGGACATGGGTTAAGAAAAGGGGCAAGGTTTAGGGGAAATATGAGGGGAAATTTCTTCACACAGAGAGTGGTGGGAGTGTGGAATGAGCTGCTAGCTGAAGTGGTGAATGTGGGGTCAATTTTAACATTTAAGAAGAATTTGGACAGGTACATGGATGGGAGAGGTATGGAGGGCTATAGACAGTGTACAGACTAGAAGGGTCGAAGGGGCCTTTTTCTGTGCTGTAGTGTTCTGTGGTTCTATGTGTATATATATTTTCTATGATGTAATATCACCAGCTGGATACCATGGAAAAAAAAAGAACTTGGTCAAAAAAGTCATTTTAAATAATACTTCGAAGTGCTGTGAGGTTTGCTGCGAGGTGTAGGATGAGCCACAAGCCACGAGTTTGTGTTGTGCAGGTCCTTTATCAAGCAAAGGTAAAAATATATAACTAACGTTTTCGGATTGAGCCCTTCATCAAGATATTAACCAGTAATGAGCTTTCATTGGCCCTCAATTTCATAACTGATGCCAGCAGGTGCATCGATTTCAGATTGGAGACCACAGCTTGATGCACTCTGAGTTATTGACAACATCCAAATGCTCCAGTTAAGGAAAAAGGAAGGAAGCAAACATTGTGCAACTTGTGATATCATTAGGTGCAGAAACAATATTGGGAAAATGTCAAATTCTCACCAGTAACATGCAATACGGTCGGTAACCGGGCCTTTCATCCCAAAAGCCTGTACTGTCCAATTACACCCAATTGACCTACACCCCAGGTACATTTTTGAAAAGTGGGAGGAAATCAAATGATCTGAGTAAACACATGCAGACAAGGGGAGAACATAGAAACTCCTTAGAGACAGCGTGGGATTCAAACCCTAGTCGCTGGTGCCATAACAGTGTTGCACCAACCACTGCGCAAAGCATGCTGCCCTAACAGATACAATTTTACTTGGAAATGATCACTGCCACACTCTACCCTGGGTTAATTGATCCATCCTCTTGTCTCATACTTGTTAAATCTCTGTGCCTTTTGTAAGGTCAGAGATTCAGAGATTTAAAAATGAGGCTTCTGGAGTCTGACAATTACATTTTTTTCATACTGTCACTATTTTATCACTGAGTATTTTAAGCTTTTGTCCATCTAATTTTAATTTCTCTCCTTGAATTACTGTTTGTATAGACAATTGGAAAAATGTTCCAAAATTTGCAGTCAAAAATTGCAGATGCTGAAAATCTGAAATAAAAATAATAAGGACTGGATAAATTCAGTAAGTCAGGTGACAGCTGTGAAGAATTAATATTTCAGGTCAATTACCATTCATCATGGTCTACTTTTATTGGCTTTGGTGTTTTTTAAAAATATTTTATTTATAACTTTTCACACAGTTCACAATCTCATATACATTGGACATAACCATATAACCATATAACCGCTTACAGCACGGAAACAGGCCATGTCGGCCCTTCAAATCCGTACCGGTTCACTTGAACAACTCCACTGGCTCCTCCGCAAACTCCTGAAGAAGTAGAGGCTTTCTTCATGATGCCATTGGTGTGTTGGTTCCAGGAAAGATCCTCCGATGTATTCCTTTTCTCTATGATTATATATACAAGCCTGCGTCATTGCCCACCGTCCCTCCCCCACCTATAAAACAAAATTCGTCCATACTACAATGTCAATAACAATAACAAACACTAACATTAAGGAAATGAATAAGAATACAAATGATATAAAGAAACGAGAAAAGAAACAGGGACTATCACGGCTCAATGGACGGCTTCCGGGTTGGTGCTCATTCCTTGACTTTCCTTGATCGGGATCAATCTGGAGAGAGGGAGTGGCAGCAGGGGATGGTAGAACAATCACTTCCATGCACCTATGTAGTTCATGTATGACTGCCAAATCTTCCGAAAGGTGCTGTACTTGTTTCTCAGATTGTAAGTTATTTTTCCCAGGGGAACACAACTTTGCATTTCCTTGTTCCATCGTTCAATATTAAAAATATAACTTCCTGGTCACTGCCAATGCAATTAACACAAATTGAATTTGAAATTTGGACAGCTTCATTGTAAGCCTTATGTCCATTATATTTCCCAGCAGGAACACTGCTGGGTCCTGGGAATCATTTACCTATAATTTTTTCCAGGACTTGGCCGAGATCCACCCAAAAGGGCCTCACCTTGGCACATGACCAGGTTGCATGTACAAACATCCCAGCTGCAATACCACACCTAAAGTATTTGTCAGGGAGTTCTGGTTTTGATCCATTGATTTTCTGTGGCGTCATGTACAACTGGTGCAAAAAGTTATACTGGACCAGCCTGTATACTTTCCTGGCACAGGTCGGACCAGCACCTCTCATCAACTGTAATACCCAAGTCCGACATCTATCTTTCTCTCGACCTATGAAGGCCCGGTTTGGGTCTCTCTGACTGGAACAGGTAATACATTGCTGAATAAATTTCTTGCCGATCCCTCTGAATCAGAGCCTCTATGCTACTGCAATGAGGTAGGACCATACCTGGACCTAATACGTCCCGTAGAAAAGACTCTATTTGAAGATAGCAGTGGAATGTTTTATTCTGTAAATCATATTTATTTTTAAGCTGTTCAAATGACATTAATTGCCCTTGCTTGTAACAGTCCTCTGTACACCTGACTCCATTACGGAGCCTGATGTCCAGAATCTTGTTACCCACTGTCAGTGGTATTAATTTATTCGGAGTCCAGGGCGTTTTTGGTGACAGCCCCATCTTAATATCAAAATACTGGTTGATTTTGGCCCAGATACTAACCACTTATTTTAATATGGGGGTGCACTTCTTCCCTGTCAACAATTTAACGTCCCATTTATAAATAAAATCTTCTGCTATCTTCTCGCACACCAGGTGCAGTGCAATTTGTGCCCAGGATGGTACATCTCCTCCCTGAAAAAGGGAGGCGATATATCTCGACTGAGCTGCCCAATAATATTTTTTGAAGTCTGGCAATCTCAATCCGCCTAGACTATAGTCCCATGTTAATTTTTCCATAGAGACCCTTGGTACCTTCCCATTCAAAGAAACCTCTTCACCATATGTGATAACTGTTTGAAGAAACCATGGGACAACGGCACAGGCAATGTTTGGAAAAGATATTGGAATCTTGGCAATACATTCATTTTGATGCAGTTGACCCTGCCTACCAGAGTGATAGGCAGGGGCATCCACCTCTTTAAGTACTCCTCGACTCTTCCCAGCAAGGGGGCATAATTTAACGTATAAATTATACAAGTCACTATCAATATTAACTCCTAGGTATTTGATCCCCCTACTTTGGCCACTTTAAACTTCTAATTTTTAAAAATTGATTATAATTACCCTCAGTGACTGGCATCACCTCGCTCTTATCCCAGTTGATCTTATACCTAGAAAGAATCCCCATAGTCCTCCAGTACCTCTTCAGCCTAGGCAGGAAAGTCGCAGGGTTTGTCAAATATATCAGTACGTCGTCAGTGAAATTTTGTGTTCCTCCTGGCCCTCTCTATAATCTTTGATGTCTGGATCCTGCCGAATGGCTTCTGCCAATGGTTCCATAGCCAGCAGAGAGAGAGCCTGAGAGAGGGAGCACCTTTGCCTCCTAGATCTGGTAAGTGGGAAGGCTGAAGAGACCTGTCCATTGGTTACAACTTTCACCTTGGGTGCGTGATACAGCGTCGTAATCCAATTTTGAAAAATTTGTCCCAACCCTGTCTTCTCCAGCACCTTGAATACAAATTCCCACTCCAGTCTATCAAGGGCCCTTTCTGCATCCAAGGAGATGGCCAGTACCTTCTCATTTCTGAATTGTGCCAGATGCATAACACGCAGCCATCTGGCAATATTATCTGCTGCCTGCCTTCCCTACACAAAGCCTGTCTGATCCTTGTTTATCAATTTCGGCAAATGCAATGTCAATCTATTTGCCAAGGCTTTGGCTAGGATCTTATATTGGTATTTAGCAGAGAAATTGGTCTATATAAAGAGGGCATAAGTGGATCCTTACCCTTCTTCAAAATCATTGTAACAATCACCACTGTAAAAGATTCCAGCAGGGACCTTGTTTTCCTAGCCTGGTCTATCACCTCCATATACAGAGGCATTAATAAGTCCTTAAATTCTTGATAGAACTCAGGCAGGAACCTGTCCTCCCCCGGAGACTTGCCTGTTTGCAGCACACTCAATACTTTACCCAGTTCTTCCTCAGTAAAAGGAAGATCTAATCCTGCCTGGTCCTCTGGGTTCAGGCAGGGGAAGTCAAATCTGGCCAGGAACTCGTCTTCTTGATTGAGGTCCCCAATCAATTCAAATTTATATAATCCTTCATAAAATTCCCTGAAGGTGTTAATTTCCTTAGGTTTGTACAAGACCTGGCCATTCCCCATTTGTATTGCATTAATTGTTCTCAAGGCTTGTTCTCCCCTCAGCTGCCAAGCCAGTACCTTATGTGCTCTCTCCCCCAACTCATAATATTCTTGTCTCGACCTCATAATAGCCTTTTCTATACTATACGTCTGAAGCGTATTATATTCCAATTTCTTGTTTGTGAGAGCTCTGTAATGGTCCTCTAGGCCTGATTCCAGAAATCCTTCTCTAATTGGGTCATGTCCTTTTCCACCACTTCACTCATATAATTTTTCTTGTCCATCTTCATATACCCAATTATCTGACCCCTCAAGTACACTTTGAGGGTGTCCCATAGAAGAAATTTATCTGGAGTAGAGGGGCAGTTGTCCTCACAAAACTGAGTTATTTGAGATCTTATAAAGCTACAAAACTTGGCTTTTTCAATAGCAAAATGTTAAGATGCCACCTATATGCCGTGTCCTGCTTATCTGACATGTCCATAGTGAAGATCAGGGGAGCGTGATCAGAGAGAAGTCTCGCTCTGTACTCGGCTTCCATGATCCTACCCTGTAAATGGGCTGAAGCCAAAAAAAGAAATCTATTCTAGAGTAGGAGTTCATGTTTTTTCAAGTAGAATGAGTAGTCACTCTCTTGGATGCATTCTACGCCACACATCTGTAAAATTCAACTCCCTCATACAGTTAATGGTGGCTTTCACCCCTCTAGTCCTAGTTATACATTTTGTGGACTTGTGCAGTACAGGAGCAACTTGTCCGTGAACTACTCTTTGCAGATGATGCCGCTTTAGTTGCCCATTCAAAGCCAGCTCTCCAGCGCATGACGTCATGTTTTGCGGAAACTGCCAAAATGATTGGCCTGGAAGTCAGCCTGAAGAAAACTGAGGTCCTCCATCAGCCAGCTCCCCACCATGACTACCAGCCCCCCCCCCCCCCCCACATCTCCATCGGGCACACAGAACTCAAAACGGTCAACCAGTTTACCTACCTCGGCTGCATCATTTCATCTGATGCAAGGATCGACAAAGAGATAAACAACAGATTCGCCAAGGCAAATAGCGCCATTGGAAGACTACACAAAAGAGTCTGGAAAAACAACCACCTAATAAACACACAAAGATCAGCATATACAGAGCTGTTGTCATTCGGTTCCGAATCATGGGTCCTCTACCGGCATCACCTACAGCTCCTAGAACACTTCCATCAGTGCTGTCTCCGCTCCATCCTCAACATTCATTGGAGTGACTTCATCACCAACATCGAAGTACTCGAGCTGGCAGAGTTTGCAAGCATCGAATCCACACTGCTGAAGACCCAACTGTGCTGGATGGGTCACCTCTCCAGAATGGAGGACCATTGCCTTCCCAAGATCGTGTTCTATGGCGAGCTCTCCACTGGCCACCGTGACAGAGGTGCACCAAAGAAAAGGTACAAGGACTGCTTAAAGAAATCTCTTGGTCCCTGCCACATTGACCACCGCCAGTGGGCTGATATCGCCTCCAACCGTGCATCTTGGCGCCTCACAGTTCGGAGGGCAGCAACCTCCTTTGAAGAAGACTGCAGAGCCCATCTCACTGACAAAAGACAAAGGAGGAAAAACCCAGCACCCAACCCCAACCAACCAATTTTCCCTTGCAACCGCTGCAACCGTGCCTGCCTGTCCCGCATTGGACTTGTCAGTCACCAACGAGCCTGCAGCAGACGTGAACATACCCCTCCATAAATCTTCATCCGCGAAGCCAAGCCAAAGAATGAAGAAGCAATACAGGATCAAGGCATAAATTAAAGTAGCCCCCTATCAAAATATTTTCACTTCACTCTGCCAAACATAGGGAAATGTCCTGTATAAATTTTTCATCATCAAAACTGGGGGCATACTCATTGACAAGGGTCCAGGACTCTGAGTATATTTGACAGTGCACCATTATGAATCTACCCATTTTGTCTGCGGTCACCCTCTGCACCTGCACTGTCTAAAAGTGCCATTCCACTTATATTTGAGCCAAACAAAGAGGATATAACCTGGCTCACCCCCTCTCTTTTTCATTTTTGATGTTCCCGCTCATTTAAATGTGTCTCTTGAAGAAAGGCCAAATCTGCACATTTTAAAAAAATGTGTGCCAACATCTTTTTTCGTTTCACCGGACTGTTTAAGCTATTAACATTAAAAGAGACTACCTTTATGCTCTTAGTCATTATTCCCAGGTTCTTCCCAAGGTGCCCTCTCCTTCACTATGACCCCCCATGCACTCCCAATCTCTTACCGTCCGACCTTTGGTCTGTTCCACCCGAGCCGCGAGAGTAAGGAAATAAAAAACCAGGGGGAGACAAAGACAATAATTCAAATAACTGAGCAAAACAGCATAAAACCAAATGCAAAAGACATTCACAGTCATATTACTCCTTAATCCCATACTACCTCCCTCCCTCTCCCCCTCTATTTTGTTGACAACCTTCATTGATACCAACAAACCCCTCGTACAACAGGTTGTGCTACCAGCACCCATCAACTCCTTTCCCCAACTCCCGAGTTTACCAGGAAAAAAACTACTATTACAACTTTTCATTTCTTCAGTCTAACCTCTTTCTTTACATCTGTATTTATACAATTTAGATACCATAAAAAACACCATGTTATTATAGTCCAAGGCATGTCTATATCCCCCTACGGGTTAAATTTGTTACTTATTAAAACTACCGCAGGTGGTCCCCTGACCAGACTTTACGTTCCTGTTTTGCTCCCCATTGTGGGTAAGCCTGTGGCATGTTCCCGGGTTTTTTCCGGATCTGTAAAAAATTTATTTGCTCCTTCTGGGTGGCTGGGTACTTCAACACACATTCATATTTCTTCTGCTTGAGCAATCCTTAGCTGGTTCAAATGCTTTCCTGGCCTTCAGGAGTGCTGAGCTAATATCTGGGTAGAAAAAGATTTTGTTTCCCTCTAACTCTAGGGGGGATCCTCTTTCTCTTTGCCCCCCATCACTGCCTGCTCCTAATATTTTCTCCGTCCTGGTACCGCAACAGCCTCACCCTAACAGAGCATGGCCTTTGTCCGGGATCAGGTTTGGGGAAGAGGGACCTGTGTGCTCTCTCCACCTCTATTCTTTCACCTAGTATCTCTTTATCCAACATCTCAGGGATCCAGGTTTAAAAGAAGCACCCTGGGTTCTGACCTTCCACCCCCTCCATTAGCCCGACTATTTTAATATTGTTCCTCCTGCTATAATTCTTTTTTTAATTTTTTTTAATTTTTTTATTTTTCACACTATAAACCACATTGATCAAGATACATACATTTTCCCTCTTGAACATATACAGTGTCATTTTCTCACCCCCTCCCTCCTCCCCTCCCTCCCTCCCTACCTCCTCTCCCATTCATTTAAAGTTCAGAATCTAAGATACATTAAACCCGTCAAACAATGTTGTCACTCAATAAAAACAAACAAGAAATTCCACTGAGTCAGTTCTTTTCATTCTCTTCTCCTTCTGTCATTTTAGGTGGTAGATGTCCCCGGTAGGTTTTCTCTATTATGTTTCATGTATGGCTCCCATATTTGTTCAAATATTGTAATATTATTTCTTAAATTATAAGTTATTTTTTCTAATGGAATACATTTATTCATTTCTATATACCATTGTTGTATTCTCAAGTTATCTTCTAATTTCCAGGCTGACATATACATTTTTTTGCTACAGCTGGGCTATCATAACAAATCTTTTTGTGTACCATCCAAATCGAGTCCAAATTCTTTGTTTTTTATGTTACTTAGGAGGAAGATCTCTGGATTTTTTGGTATATTGCTTTTTGTGATTTTATTTAATATCTGGTTTAGATCTTCGCAAAATTTTTTCACTTTCTCACATGTCCATATTGCATGAATTGTCGTTCCCATTTCCTTTTTACAGCGAAAACATCTGTCAGATACTGTTGGGTCCCATTTATTTAACTTTTGAGGTGTAATATATAGCCTGTGTATCCAGTTATATTGTATCATACGTAACCTCGTATTTATTGTATTTCTCATAGATCCTGAGCATAACTTCTCCCATGTTTCCTTCTTTATCTTTATGTTTAGATCTTGTTCCCATTTTTGTTTAGTTTTACCATTTGTTTCCACATTCTCCTTTTCTTGTAGTTTAATATACATGTTTGCTACAAATTTTTTTGATTATCATTGTGTCTGTAATCACATATTCAAAATTACTTCCCTCTGGTAACCTCAGACTGCTTCCCAATTTGTCCTTCAAGTAGGATTTCAGTTGGTAGTATGCCAACACTGTAACATGAGTTATATTATATTTATTCTTCATTTGTTCAAATATAATAATTTATTCCCCGAAAAGCAATTTTCTAATTTTTTGATCCCTTTTTTCTCCCATTCTCTAAAGGAAAGGTAATCTATTGTAAAAGGGATTAACTGATTTTGCGTCAGTATTAGTTTTGGTAGTTGGTAATTTGTTTTATTCCTTTCTACATGAATCTTCTTCCAAATATTGAGCAGATGATGTAATACTGGAAAATTCTGACGTTGTACCAATTTTTCATCCCACTTATATGTTCAGGTATCTTCTCCCCTATTTTATCTAGTTCTAATCTAGTCCAATCTGGCTTTTCCCTTGTTTGATAAAAATCTGATAGGTATCTTAATTGTGCGGCTCTATAATAATTTTTAAAGTTTGGCAGTTGTAAGCCTCCTTGTTTATACCATTCTGTTAATTTATCTAGTGCTATCCTCGGTTTCCCCCCTTTCCATTAAAATTTCCTTTTTATTTTCTTTAACTCTTTGAAGAATTTCTCTGTCAAGTGTATTGGCAATGCCTGAAATAGGTATTGTATCCTTGGGAAAATGTTCATTTTAATACAGTTTATCCTTCCTATTAGTGTTAGTGGTAAGTCTTTCCAATGCTCTAAGTCATCCTGTAATTTTTTCATTAGTGGATAATAATTGAGTTTATATAGATGGCCGAGGTTTTTATTTATTTGTATACCTAAGTATCGCATTGCTTGCGTTTGCCATCTGAATGGTGATTCTTTCTTAAATTTTGAGAAATCCGCATTATTCATTGGCATTGCTTCACTTTTATTTGCGTTAATCTTGTATCCCGACACTTCTCCATATTCCTTCAATTTCTTATGTAATTCTTTTATTGATATTTCTGGTTCTGTTAAGTATACTATAACGTCATCTGCAAATAAACTGATTTTATATTCCTTGTCTTTTATTTTTATCCCTTTTATTTTATTTTCTGTTCTTATCAGTTCTGCTAGTGGTTCTATGGCTAACACGAACAGTAAGAGCGATAGTGGGCATCCCTGCCTTGTTGATCTGCTAAATTTAAATTGTTTTGATATATATCCATTTACTGTCATTTTCGCCAATGGCCCCTTATATAATGCTTTAATCCAATTAATATATTTCTCTGGTAAGCTGAATTTTTGTAGTACTTTGAATAAATAATTCCATTCTACTCTGTCAAAGGCCTTCTCTGCGTCTAAAGCAACTGCTACTGTTGGAGCTTTATTTCCTTCTACTGCATGAATTAAGTTAATAAATTTACAAATATTGTCTGTTGTTCATCTTTTTTAAATAAATCAATTTTTGTCTAGATTTACTATTTTTGGTACATAGTCGGCTAATCTGTTTGCTGATAGTTTAACTATTATCTTATAATCTGTGTTAAGTAAGGATATTGGTCTATATGACGCTGGTGCGAGTGGATCTTTCCCTGTCTTTGGTATTACTGTAATTATTGCTGTTTTGCATGAATCTGGTAGGCTTTGTGTTTTATCAATCTGGTTGATTACTTCCAGGAGGGGAGGAATTAATAAATCTTTAAATGTTTTATAGAATTCTATTGGGAATCCATCCTCTTCTGGTGTTTTATTATTCAGTAGTTTTTTTATTACTTCTTGTATTTCTACTATTTCAAATGGTTCTGTTAATTTATTTTGTTCCTCTGTTTGTAATTTCGGTAGTTCAATTTTAGTTAAAAATTCATCTATTTTGTCTTCTTTTCCTTCATTTTCAGTTTGATATAATTGTTCGTAGAATTCTCTGAAGTTTTCATTAATCTCCGTTGGATTATATGTGATTTGCTTGACTTTTTTCCTTGATGCCAGTACCATTCTCTTAGTTTGTTCTGTCTTAAGCTGTCACGCTAGAATTTTGTGCGTTTTTTCTCCTAGTTCATAATATTTCTGTTTTGTCTTCATTATGTTCTTCTCCACCTTATATGTTTGCAGTGTTTCATATTTTATTTTTTTATCTGCCAATTCTCTTCTTTTAGTTGTGTCTTCCTTCATTGCTAATTCTTTTTCTATATTTGCTATTTCCCTTTCCAACTGCTCTGTTTCCTGATTGTAGTCCTTCTTCATCTTGGTTACATAACTTATTATTTGCCCTCTGATGAACGCTTTTATTGCATCCCATAGTATAAACTTATCTTTCACTGATTCCGTATTTATTTCAAAGTACATTTTAATTTGTCATTCAATGAATTCTCTAAAATCCTGCCTTTTAAGTAGCATGGAGTTTAATCTCCATCTATACATTCTTGGAGGAATGTCCTCTAACTCTATTGTCAATATCAGGGGTGAGTGGTCCGATAATATTCTAGCTTTATATTCTGTTTTCCTAACTCTGTCTTGCATGCGAGCTGATAACAGGAATAGGTCTATTCCTGATATGTTTTATGTCTACCCGAGTAATATGAATATTCCTTTTCCTTTGGGTGTTGTTTCCTCCATATATCCAAAAGTTGCATTTCTTGCATCGATTTAATTATAAATTTGGTTACTTTGTTCTTTCTGTTAATTTTTTTCCCCAGTTTTATCCATGTTTGAATCCAAATTAAGGTTGAAATTCCCTCCTATTAGTATGTTCCCTTGCGTGTCTGCTAGCTTCAAAAAAATATCTTGCATAAATTTTTGATCTTCTTCGTTAGGTGAATATACATTGAATAAATTCCAAAACTCCGAATATATCTGACATTTTATCATTACATATCTCCCTGCTGGATCTATTATTTCTTCTTCTATTTTAATTGGTACATTTTTACAGATTAATATAGCTACTCCTCTAGCTTTTGAATTATATGACGCTGCTGTTACATGTCCTACCCAATCTCTCTTTAATTTCTTGTGCTCCACATCAGTTAAGTGTGTTTCTTGCACAAATGCTATATCAATTTTTTTCTTTTTTCAGTAAATTTAGCAGTTTCTTCCTTTTGATTTGGTTATGTATTCCATTAATATTTAAAGTCATATAGTTCCACATAGCCATTTCATACTTTGTTTATCTTTCCTTTCCGTTTCCTCATCATTACCTTTCCTTCTTATCCATTTCTGCTTTCTTTTTTTGAACACTTTATAAGACAACATTTCTAAAACATAAAACATTTCCCTTATTCTCCTATCTAAAATTTCTTTAACGCCACTATCCCCTCCCCTTCCTGAGTTGCCCTTTATCCCTTGTCGGGCAACCACATCTCCCCTCTCCATTTGGATTTGCGAATTCACTCGCAAGCGTCAACTGATTTCGCAGTGACCGTAACTCTTCCCCACCCAGCCCCCCCAGAAAAGATTTTAATTTTCATATACAACAAAGGTCACTCTCTTAATTCCCCCCATCCTTCCTTTCTTCCCTTTCTTTCCCTTCTTAATTCTTACCTATATTCTATTTTTTTTATATATACATACACACATACATATAGTTTGTGGTCATTTATGTTCTCGTTACATATCTTCCTCTCTCTGTCTGTTTTGTAGTTGTTCTGCAAATTTTCTTGCTTCCTCCGGATCCAAGAATAGTCTGTTTTGCTGCTCTGGAATAACTATTTTAAGTACCGCTGGATACTTCAGCATAAATTTATATCCTTTTTTCCTTAGGCTCGTTTTTGCTGTATTAAACTCCTTCCTCTTCTTCAGGAGTTCAAAACTTATATCTGGATAGAAAAATAATTTTTGACCTTTGTATTCCAGTGGTTTTTGTCTTCTCTTATTTTCCTCATTGCTTTCTCCAATATATTTTCTCTTGTTGAATATCTTAAGAATTTTACTAGAATGGATCTTGGTTTTTGTTGTGGTTGTGGTTTAGGGGCTAATGTTCTGTGTGCCCTTTCTATTCCCTTTTCTTCCTGTAGTTCTGGTCTTCCTAGGACCCTGGGGATCCATTCTTTTATAAATTCTCTCATATTCTTGCCTTCTTCATCTTCCTTAAGGCCCACTATCTTTATATTGTTTCTTCTACTATAATTTTCCATTATATCTATCTTCTGAGCTAACAGCTCTTGTGTCTCTTTAACTTTTTTTTATCAGATTCTTTTAATTTCTTTTTTAAGTCCTCTACTTCCATTTCTACGGCTGTTTCTCGTTCTTCCACCTTGTCCACTCTTTTTCCTATATCTGAAATGATCATCTCTAATCTATTCATTTTTTCTTCTGTACTTTTTACTCTTCTTTTTATTTCACTGAATTCTTGTGACTGCCATCATTCTTTTACTGATTCCATATATACTTTAAAAAAAAATCCATTGTCTTGCCCTTCCCTTCATCTTCCATTTCTCTGTGTTCTTCCTCTTCTTCTTCTGAGTCCATTCCAGGATCTGTGTACTTTGCCTCTGTCTCTTCTGGTTTTCTTGTTGGTTTGTTTGTTTTATTTTGTTGGGTATTTTTGGTCTTCTTATTTTTATTTGAAGTGTCTTGCTGCTGGTCTTCTTCCTCTGGGTTGGTCATCTGTTGTTTCTTTGATTTCTTTTTACTCACTTCTTTCTTGCTCTCGTTATTTTCTGTGTTTTCCTCTTGCTGTTGTGTTGTGGCTGTCAATCTCAGCTGTGGAGATCGACTCCTCAGCTGGTCCCCCCTCCCGTCAGTGTTATTTTTGTCTTGTGCATCGCGCATGCGCGACTCCTCGCGCATGTGCAGTTGCGCACTTTTTATTGGCTCCGTGAGCCATTTTTGTAGTCCCAAGTTCGGGACTTCAACTGACCTTAGGGAGCGGGCTTCTCTCTTCGCGGTGGGCCTCCTCGGACAGGTAAGGCCTTCACCTTCTTCTTCCGACGTCCTTTCTTCTCTTCTTCCCGTTGCTTTTTGACTTTTCTTTTTTCACTGCCATTTTCTCCACACCTTTATTTTCACTTTATTTTGGTTTTTGTGTTTGTGCCTTCATTTTTTCACTGTCTTTATTTTACTTTTCTGGAGAGGGCTGGAGTTCCCCGACCGGCCACTACTCCATCACGTGACTCCTCCCCTCCTGCTATAATTCTTGAGGGCATCCAGTTTCTTCCAGATGTTTTCCCTTTCGTTTATTAACTTTTCCATTTTATTAGACATACTATGAATATGGAGAGCAGCGTGATTCCCCTGTAGGAGAATCACGCTGCTCTCCATTGCAGGCAAAATCTTCACTAGGATTCTTCTTAATAGACTAATACCTAGTCTCACCGAAAATGTCCTCCCAGAATCACAGTGTGGCTTTCACGCAAACAGAGACATGGTCTTTGCCCTCAGACAGCTCCAAGAAATGTGCAGAGAACAAAACAAAGGACTCTACATCACCTTTGTTGACTCATCAAAACCTTCGACACCGTGAGCAGGAAAGGGCTTTGGCAAATACTAGAGCGCCTCGGATGCCCCCCACCAAGTTCCTCAACATGGTTATCCAACTGCACGAAAACCAACAAGGTCGGGTCAGATACAGCAATGAGCTCTCCGAACCCTTCTCCATTGACAACGGCGTGAAGCAAGGCTGCGTCCTCACACCAACCCTCTTTACTATCTTCTTCAGCATGATGCTGAGACAACACATGAAAGACCTCAACAATGAAGACGCTGTTTACATCCGGTACCGCACGGATGGCAGTGTCTTCAATCTGAGGCGCCTGCAAGCTCACACCAAGACACAAGAGCAACTTGTCCGTGAACTACTCTTTGCAGATGATGCCACTTTCGATGTCCTTTCAGAGCCAGGTCTCCAGCGCATGACGTCCTGTTTTGCGGAAACTGCCAAAATATTTGCCCTGGAAGTCAGCCTGAAGAAAACTGAGGTCCTCCATCAGCCAGCTCCCCACCATGACTACCAGCCCCCCCACATCTCCATCGGGCACACAGAACTCAAAACGGTCAACCAGTTTACCTACCTCGGCTGCACCATTTCATCTGATGCAATGATTGACAACGAGATAGACAACAGACTCACCACAGCAAATAGCGCCTTTGTAAGACTACACAAAATAGTCTGGAAAAACAACCACCTGAAGAAACACACAAAGATCAGCGTGTACAGAGCCGTTGTCATACCCATGCTCCTGTTCAGCTCCAAATCATGGGTCCTCTACTGGCATCACCTACGGCTCGTAGAACACTTCCATCAGTGCTGTCTCCGCTCCATCCTCAACATTCGTTGGAGTGACTTCATCACCAACATCGAAGTACTCGAGCTGGCAGAGTCTGCAAGCATCGAATCCACACTGCTGAAGACCCAACTGTACTGGGTGGGTCATATCTCCAGAATGGAGGACCATTGCCTTCCCAAGATCGTGTTCTATGGCGAGCTCTCCACTGGCCACCAAGACAGAGGTGCACCAAAGAAGAGGTACAAGGACTGCTTAAAGAAATCTCTTGGTGCCTGCCACATTGACCACTGCCAGTGGGCTGATATCGCCTCCAACCATGCATCTTGGCGCCTCACAGTTCACCGGGCAGCAACCTCCTTTGAAGAAGACCGCAGAGCCCACCTCACTGACAAAAGACAAAGGAGGAAAAACCCAACACCCAACCCCAACCAACAAATTTTCCCTTGCAACCGCTGCAACCTTGCCTGCCTGTGTCGCATCGGACGTCAGTCACCAATGAGCCTGCAGCAGACGTGGACATATCCCTACATAAATCTTCATCCACGAAACCAAACCAAAGAAGAACTATGAATATCATCTTCATTTTTACTTATTATTCCTTCTGCCTCAGTCACCCTGCCCATTAACTCAGATAGGGTGCACTGGACCCTCTCTAGTTTTTCCCCATGTCCTGGGCACTTTTGTCCACAGCTAGGAAGAGTCTGCCCTCTATCTGCCCTAGCTTGTTAATTACATCCTGCAGGGAGGGCTCTGAGCCTCCATGCTTACCTGGGGCTCATAGCTTCACAGGGTCTCCCCTGGGCACTGGACTCTTCCTCCTCTGGACTGCTGGACCCCTCTTCACTGCTGCTGGTGCTCCCTGCCTCCTCTGATCCAGTGCTGGACTCACATGCTGCTTGGCTTCCTCTGAAGCTGTTGGGACTCCTACTGAGACTTGCAGTTTCACTCCTGGCCCTCTGCCAGGGTAGAGGTAAGTTTCACTCTCTCCCTTAGTGCCGGCAGCAATGGCGGTTTCTTGCAGTTTCCTCTTTTGTCAGGCAGGTCTGTTCCCCACGGGGGTTGCCGCTGCAGTCCCAATCCGACGCCAACGTCGACTTCACCTCAGGCCTCGCACCCGCCACGAGCATGCCCAAAATTGCAATCCTACTGTGGGAGGGGGGGACCCAGCCCTTTTCTTCTCTCCAGGTGTTTCCAGAGGGGTTTTCCTCCATATCTGCCAGGCATTGACACTGGATTCATCCAGGACCTGTTCTCCCCGTCTGGCGAGTTCCTCCTTTGGAGCTGCAGTTCCCATTTCAGGCCCTGGGGTGGCCCCGCCATTTTACTCACAACGAGGCATTCCATGCTTGCCCTCTCACCTCAGTGGTGATTCGTTCACACTCTTGCTTGCAGACTTGCGTTTTTTTTGTCATGTTGCATTAAAAAAATTCTTCTCATGTCCTTTTTTGGTGTTTTGGACTGGTCAGTTGAGGTTTTTACCTTGTCTGTATTCAAAAATCCTGGAAGCTCTTGGAATCCACCTCCTCTTACTCTCCCCACATCACGTGACCTCAGCCTTGGTGTTTTATGACAATGTTTGCAAAGTGCTTTCTTAAAACTGACTTCTTAGTCATAGTTCCTGATAAACTACAGCAACTGAGAAAATGTTTCCTTAATTTAATTTTCTTGATTATCTGTGTATTGATGTCCATTATATTCCAATCAAAAGGCCACAAGTATTACTTTAAACACATAGGTTATTTTAAGAATGAACTCATATTTACACAAGTTACTAACATAAGGAATCATGGGTCACTTCCTCTTTTTTCATAAGGTAGATTTGGTGAACATTCAACACGGGTCCAGAAATTTGAGCCTCACAGGTGTTCTATGAAAATACTGACCATTCTTTGTACTGTTTGTAGATTTTGAGAAGACAAAAGATCTTTTTTCTTTAAATTAGGTCTCAAAAAATTTGTCCTTCTGTCTGAAAACTGATGCCAATTATCTGTCCTTTGACATATATATTATCGAAATCATGGGAATCTGTAAAACCTCTCTTGGCTTTTTTCCAATAAATGGTATTTATTTCAAAATCTATTTCTTCTTATTTGACAGGGAAAAAAAACCACACAGTTGACCAGTATTCTCACAGTCATGCACTGAATGAAATTTCCTCATATTTGGTTGATGTTAGCTCTTGGATAATTACACCATATACAATATCATAATTCATCAATTCCTTTAACAAATATCCCAGTCATAAAAGTCATGTCATCATGACAAGAAAATATCTCCTAAATTAAATGGTCTTCCTCTTGTCCTGATCACTGCTTGCATTAAACATTTAAAATTTTATGATCTTAGAAATATATAAATATAGAAAAGCAGGGTCAAGATCAAGATCAGGATCAGGCCATTTGGCCTCTGAGCTTGTTTTGGTATTCAATCCAATCATGGCTAATTCTCCATCTCAATAACTCCTGTTTCTTCTGCTCTTGGGCAAGTTCCTTTGGATTAAAGATGTCTTGTTTCCATTCTAATTTCATAAACTCTAAAATGGGTGATCTGGCCAATCTCCATGGACCTGGAGATAGGATGGAGGGTCAATTGAGAGGTGGGGTTGATGACTTGATGCTTCTGTGTGTTCCTGGGGCATGGACTTGAGGTTCTCTGAACCATCCCGAATGCTCCTTCTCCACCTTCAACAGTCATGACTCAGAGGTTCCCAGGAGTTAGTAGGGAGGGTGCATGTCTTTAATCAGCCTTGAGCACATTGGTGAATCATTCCCTTTGTCCACTGATGATCTCTTCCCAAGACAGATCATCACAATTTTGGAGTTTTGGTTTCAGGAATAAAAACAGAAAATGATGGAAGCAAGTGCAGATCAAGCAGTGTCTACTGACTTAATGATTACAGCATTTTCAGTTTTCACTAAGACATCCTTACTCCTGTATTCAAAATCTTATTCAATGATGGCCAATGTCGTTTTAGATTTCAGTTTTGAAGATACAGCAGGGTAACTGGCCCTTCTATAGTCCATGTGATCATGCTACCCAAATACACCCATGTAGCCAAATAACCTACTAATTCCTGTAGGATATGGGAAGAAACCGGAGCACCAGAGGTAATCCATGCAGACATGGGGAGAATGCAAAGATTCCACAGACAGTGTCAGATTCGAACCAAGGTCACTGGTTAGCATTGCACTAACCACTACACCAACTATTTGCCTTTATACCTGCTTACTGCACCTGAAAGCTTCCTGACAGAGACTGGATATAAAGATGCCATGCTCCTTTTTAATATCAACATTTCCCAGTCTATCATTATTAAAATCAAAGATATGCAAGTTAAATTGAAATGCGGAGAAAATTCTTCATGCAGAGAATGGTTCATCTCTCCCTCAAGGCCTGGAACCTAATACCTGATCATAAATTGATGTTATCAGTCCTTTATGAACTACTTTTAAGATCTAAGGTTAGTTTCCCTGGACAGAATTAAAAAACTATGGGAACAGGATTTTCAACAGCTATTTTCTGAAACTTCATGGACTCTATTCTGAATCGGGTGGATTTATCCTCTCTTTGTGCTAGACATTCATTATTACAGTTTAAGGTCCTCAACCAGGGCCACTTTTCCAAAGACCAATTGGATAAATTCTATTCTAATCTCTCTTTTAAATGTGATGAATGTATAACTGAAGAAGGAACACCATCTCATATGTTCTGGTTACGTCGTACACTTTTCAATTTTTGGGAAGGTATATTTCATACCTTGTCTTTAGTTCTTAATGTTACGTTGACTCCAAATCCTTTTCTCGCTCTCTTTGGAATAAGTTGCCAATGGGTCTGATATTGACTGCTTCACAATCCCATGTCGTTGCCATCATTTCCCTTATCATGAGAAGGGCCATATTAATGAGATGGAAAAATGCTGCCCCTCCCAGTCACACTCAATAGTTGTCTGATATGATTGCATGACTAACTTTGGAAAAAAATTAGATGTTATATGACGGAAATGAATCTTAACTTTGTTTCTTTATGAGGCTCTTTTCTTAACTATTTTCAAAATTTTTAAGATTACTGGTACTTGACTTTTGGTTTTTGACCTCATTTATTACCTTCTTTTTTATTATCAGGTATTTCTTATTTTGACTGGTTATGTTTTGCCAGTAGTCTCTGAAGGAAGAAGGTTATTAATTTGCATCCTGTTTTTTTCACAATGTATGTCTCAACACAAATTTTATTATTATATGTGATTTGTTAATACTTTAATATTATGTATCTATGGAACATTTACTTGACAACACCAATAAAAATATTGAAAAAGAAGAGAATGGTTCATCTTCGTAATTTTGTTTTACCCCAAAAGGTCAAAGCTAATATTCAGAAAACAAGATATTGCAAGTTCAGCTACAGTCGTAAAAATGCATTTCTGTGCAACTCCATCATTGGGAATTCTGTGTATAAAACAACCTTTGTAGACCATCACAATACAATGTTGGCATGCACCTTCAATGCCAAGAATTCAGTTATTAAGCAGAACAAAAGCTAAATATAACTAGGCATTTAATGGGAATTTTTTTTTTGTGAGAATTGCATTGTCTGTGTATTCTTACATCATCTTGAGTTGAATTGTTTTTGTCACATGTAACAAGATACCATAAAAATTTTGTTTTGAAATCATCCAGGCAAGTCAACTCATACAGCAGGAAGTCCAATTATGACAGACAAACTAATAAATAAATGATTAAGTAAGTCAACAGTGTAGGGAAGTGTTACAAGAAGTCACATAGTGCTGGATACAGAGAAGAGTACAATGAAATAAAAACAGTGCAAAGGCATTAACATTTGCCAGTGTGAGTTTCCCACTTTTATCGTTCAAAATTCAAGGTCACAAGGTCACAGATATTGGAGATGTAGGAGCAGAAGTTAGTCAATCGGCCAATCAAGTTTGCTGCTCCATTCTGTCATGACCTGATCCATCCTCCCATTCAGCCCTACTCCCCTGATTTTTCCCTGTAACCCTTGACACACTTACTAATCTGTCGATTTCTGCCTTAATTAAACCCAACAACCTCACATCCACAGCCACTTATGGAAACAAGTTCCACAGACTCATGAGCCTCTGCCTAAAGAAATTTCTGCTTTAAATTGATGCTATTTTATCTTGAAGTTGTGCCCTCTTGTCCTAGTCTCCCCTACCATAGGAAACATCCTTGCCACATCTACTCTGTCCACGCCTTTCAGAATTTGAAATATCTCTATGAGGCACCCCGCCCAACCCCTCATCCTTTTGTACTCCAACAAGTATTGTCCAAGAGCAGACAAAAATTCCTCATATGCTTATCCTTTCATCCTAGTATTATTCTAGTAAATCTTCTCTGAACCCTTACCAATACCAACACATCATTTCTCAAATAAGGCGCCAAAAACTGTGCACAGTATGTCAGAGAATGTAAGTTTTAAAATGTTGATCAGTAGAGAGAAGCCAGCTGGATTTTTAAGCTTGCTGCTTTCCTTTCAAAAGCTGATAATAACTTTATTTGGCAAGGTAGTAAAAGACTATTAAACACTGGGTAGGGTACGTGGCCCTGATTAACGAATCCCAAGAGAATTGTAAGGAATATGTACTTGTATGGAGCAGACTATTCAAATTTTTCCAGCAACTTAGGGGTCTGAAGGGTAAAAAAAAGCATAATTTATAAACCATGAGGAGACTCTCTTGTGAATAAATCTAGATGCTCCTTGCTATCAAGGAGTTCTAATGCTTTTCAAAGTGATTAAAATTCTGTGCTGCTGTGTTCAGGTTTGTTTTTAAACAACCAAAGGTCCACTTTAGCACTCCAAGTGTGGTATCACCAATATGCAATAGAGCCTCAACATTACATCCCTTCTTTTCCTCTAGAAAAGAATGCCAGCATTGCATTTGCCTTCTTCAATATTGACTTAACCTTGAGGTCAAACTTCAGGGTATCAAGCATGAGGACTCTTAAGTCCCTTTGCACCTCGAAATTTTGAATTTTCTCCCCATCTAAACCAATGTTTGACCATCTATTTCTTCTACCAAAGTGCATGACCAGACACTTTCCAACATTGTATTTCATCCGCCACCTCTTTGCCCATCCCCTAATCTACCTAAGTCGCTCTTCAGCCTTTCCATCGCCTCAGCACTATCCACCCTACCACCTATTTTAGTTCATCTGCAAAATTTAATCACAGAGCCATCTATACAATAATCCAAATCATTTATATACAATGTAAAAAAGGAGCAGGCCCAACACTGACCACTGTGGAACATCATTAGTGATAGGTAGCCAATTAGCATAGGATCCACTCTATGTTCCCTGCCTATCAGCCAATGCAAGTATTCTTCCTGTAATTCTATGGGCTCTCATTTTGTTAAGCAGCCTTATGTTTGGCACCATGTTGAAGGCCTTTTGAAAGTCCAAATACATAACATCCATTATATCTCCCCTGTTTATCCTACTTGTGATCTCTTAAAAAATTGAGTAGGTTTGTCAAGAATGATTTTCTTATCAATCGACTTGAACAGTTTCCCAACCACTGATGGGAAATAGGCTAATAGATCTATAATTTCTTTTCTGCTTCCTCTTTCCCTTCTTAAACAGAGGAGTGCCATTCTCAATACTCCAGACCACCGGAATCATGCCGGAATCCATTGATTCCTGGAAGATCATTACCAAAGTCTACCTCCTTCAGAACCTGCAGGTGCATTCCATCCGGTCTGGGAGACTTATCTACCCTTCGACCATTTAGATTCCCAAGTTCTTTCTCCCTTGTGATCTTGACTGTACTCACTTCTCTTCCCAGAGACACTTGATAGTCCAGTATGGTAGTAATATTTTCCACAGTGAAGTCTGATCTAAAATATTTATTCATTTCCTCTGCCATCTTTTTGTCTCATATTACAATATCTCCAACATTATTTTCTGTTGGTCCTATGTCTACTTTTGTCTCTCTTTAAATCTTGAATTATTTAATAAAAGCTTTGAGTATCATCTTTGATGTTACTTGCAACCTTCCTTTCATAATTCATCTTTTCCTTCCTAATCACTGTCTTAGTTGTCTTCTTTATGCTTTTAAAAGTTTTCCAGTCCACTCTCTTCCCACTGATTTTTGCTTCCTTGCCTGTCCTCTCTTTTGCTTTTACTTTGTCTTCAACTTCCCTCATCGGCCACAATTGTTTCATTTTCCCATTCACCATTTCTTTCTTTTTGGTATGTGCCTGTCCTGCATGTTCCTCATTTCTCGCAGAAACTCCAGCCATTGCTGAACTGTTGTCTTCCCCATTAGTGTGCTTTTCCAGTCAATTTTGGCCAGTTCCTCTCTCCTGTATCAGTAATTTCCTGTACTGAAATACTAACACATCGGACTACAGTCTCTCCTTTTCAAATGTCAAAGTGAACTCAATTATACTGTGATCACAGCCTCTGAAGGGTTCCTTTACCTTAAGCTCTCTAATCACCTCAGGTTCATTACACACCACCCAATCCTGAACAGCCCATCCCCTGGTGGGCTCATCCACAAGCTGCTCCCAAATGCCATCCCGTAGGCACCCCACAAATCTATCTCCGGAGATCCTGTACCAATTGGACTTTCCCAATCTACTTCAATGTTCATATCCCCCATAATTATCATAACAATGTCCTTCTTTCATGCCTTTTTGTAATTCCTGTGGTATTTTGTAGTACACACATCTCAGCTGCTGTTTGGAGACCTGTATATAACTGCCATTTGGATCCTTTTACCTTTACCTTTCCTTAACTCAACCCATAAGGACTTTACCTCTTCTGATCTTATGTTCCTTCTTTCTAATTATTTAATATTGTTGCTTTCCAGCAGAGCCCCGCCACCCTTCTATCTTCCTGCCTATCCTTGTGATACATCGTGGATTCTTCAACTTTCAGCTCCCAATGGCATCCATCCTTTAGCCGTGCACGGCTCACTTTCTTTCTTTTCTTTGGCTTGGCTTCGCGGATGAAGATTTATGGAGGGGTATGTCCATGTCTGCTGCAGGCTCGTTGGTGACTGACAAGTCCGATGCGAGACAGGCAGGCACGGTTACAACAGTTGCAAGGGAAAATTGGTTGGTTGAGGTTGGGTGTTGGGTTTTTCCTCCTTTGTCTTTTGTCAGTGAGGTGGGCTCTGCGGTCTTCTTCAAAGGAGGTTGCAGCCCGCCAAGATGCACGGTTGGAGGCGATATCAGCCCACTGGCAGTGGTCAATGTGGCAGGCACCAAGAGATTTCTTTAAGCAGTCCTTGTACCTCTTCTTTGATGCACCTCTGTCTCGGTGGCCAGTGGAGAGCTCGCCATAGAACATGATCTTGGGAAGGCGATGGTCCTCCATTCTGGAGACGTGACCCACTCAGCGCAGTTGGGTCTTCAGCAGCGTGGATTCGATGCTTGCGGACTCTGCCAGCTCGAGTACTTTGATGTTGGTGATGAAGTCATTCCAATGAATGTTGAGGATGGAGTGGAGACAGCGCTGATGGAAGCGTTCTAGGAGCTGTAGGTGATGCCAGTAGAGGACCCATGATTCGGAGCCGAACAGGAGCGTGGGTATGACAATGGCTCTGTACACGCTGATCTTTCTGTGTTTCTTCAGGTGGTTGTTTTTCCAGACTCTATTGTGTAGTCTTCCAAAGGCACTATTTGCCTTGGCGAGTCTGTTGTCTATCTCGTTGTCGATCCTTGCATCAGATGAAATGATGCAGCCGAGGTAGGTAAACTGGTTGACCGTTTTGATTCTGTGTGCCCGATGGAGATGTGGGGGGGCTGGTAGTCATGGTGGGGAGCTGGCTGATGGAGGACCTGTTTTCTTCAGGCTGACTTCCAGGCCAAACATTTTGGCAGTTTCTGCAAAACAGGACGTCATGCGCTGGAGACCTGGCTCTGAATGGGCAACTAAAGCGGCATCATCTGCAAAGAGTAGTTCACGGACAAGTTGCTCTTGTGTCTTGGTGTGAGCTTGCAGGCGCCTCAGATTGAAGAGACTGCCATCCGTGCGGTACAATGGCCACAAAATTATACCCTCCAATCTCTACCTGTACTGAAAGATCATCCACCTTGTTTCTAATGCTGCATAGTTAAAATATATTTACTACAGACCAATTTTTGAATGCACCATGCCTCTTTCATCCCTCCAGCTGCAACTTCATCTCACCATATACTTCATCAGATGACAGGCATGCACACTATCTTTGTACAACTGCTGTTTCCCCCATCATCAAACTTAACATTCTGGTTCAAATCCCCCTGTCAAATTCATTTAAAACCTCCCTAACAGTTATTTTAAACCTGCCCACCAGGATATTGGTTCCCTTTGGATTCAGGTGTTGCCTATATTTTTTAAATTTTTTTTTACCAAACATAGAGCCAATTGCAAAGTTAAAAATACAAGTATAAAAGTACTTTCAATATTTACTTCATGCTACATTAACCCAGTCTCCCCACCCCCCAAAAAAGGTCCCCAAAGAAAAAGAAAGTATAGAAAGCAAAAAAAAAGATAGTAAAGAAAGAAAAAGAAAACAGATTGGATTGCTGAAAAGTAACACAGATCACAAATTCATATTCTATTTCATTTTCTTTGGAGAAGATCAACACCGATCTTGAAAGTTGGGAAGAACTTATCTAAAGATTTATGACTGAATTTTGTAAATATGGGTGCCAATTCTTTTTCATATATTATTTTAAAAGACTCATTCATATGCAAGCAAACAATACAAAACATTTTCTTGCCACACAATATAATGTACAGAGTCCAGTATTTTCCCTCCCCCTCCTCTTATATCCTTACCCACCCCTCCCCCTTCCCTCAACTAAATAATAATACACAATTACATAAGAAATACAGCCTAGCACTGTCGGTATCCACAACCTGGTTGCCAAATTTGTAAAAATATGTCATACTTATTTCTTAAGTTGTAAGTAATCTTCTCCAGGGGAATACAACCGTGCATCTCTGCATTTCAACGCGTCATACCTTGATGTGAATCAAACTTCCATGCAACAGCTGTACATTTTGTGGCCACTGCTAGCGCAATTTTAACAAATTCTATTTGATAGTGGGACACTTTCAATATGGATCTTATCGCTGTAATGTTCCCTAGTAAAAAGCAATCCCCTGTTAATCACAGAACACCGACGGCATAGGGATTACTTAAAGTGGTATGTGAGTAGAAAGAAAAAGATTAAGAACCACCGCTTTAGAGCATGACCAAGTTGAATGTAAAAAAGTTCCTACCTCCACCATATCTAAAACATCAATCTGAAAGGTTCAAATTTAATTTGTTTAATTTCTGTGGTGTAAAATATAATTGATGCAAAAAATTATATTGTACAAATCTATATCTTACATTGATTGCATTGGTCAAACTATCCTGTCATAGCTCAAGCCAGGTTTGTATGTCAATTCTTACATTTAAGTCTGATTCCCATCTCTGCCTGGACTTATGAACTCCCTATTTGGGGGTTCCCATTTGAAATTAGAGATATATTGCTGAAGTAAATTTCCTTTTCAAGCCAGTATCTCTAAATCACTACAATTTGGTAACAACATTGTTGGGCCCAATTTATCCCTTAAATGTCCTCTTATTTGAAAATAGCAGAAAATCTTATTATTGTATTACAGTTTTTGTATTGGTCATATCTTCCCCAAATGAGATCCCAATGATCCAAGAATCTAAACCCCTGTCCTCGGCACCAGTTTCTCAGCCTCACATTTATCTGCCTGTTCTCACTATTCTTGCCCTCACTAGCTCATGGCACAGGCAGTAATCCTGTGATGACTACTTCATAGGTCCTGCTTCCTAGGTTTCCTCTGTTATGGAATAAATTAATACAATTATGGAATAAAAATAACTTAAGGGGTAAGGTTAGATTGTGGGGGTTTAGATATTAGTTTAGGTACACTTCATAAACAGACATCTCAATAACATTTCACAAAAGACATCTCATTTGAAATGCAAGAATTATGACTAAGCATAGACTTCATGTCTGTCAGCGTCTTACAGAAACCTTGAAGAGTGCCTATAAAGACTTCGCAAGTAAATGTTAATGGGACTGATGCTGTAGAATTGAAATGGAATATGTCTTTAATGATCAGATGTCCAGCCTCAGAAACGGATTAATCTTCCATTGCTAAACTAGAGAGAGAGAGAGAGAGAGAGAGAGAGAGAGAGAGAGAGAGAGAGAGAGAGAGAGAGAGAGAGAGAGAGAGAGAGAGAGAGAGAGAGAAACAGTTTTACAGCAGGAGTTTGTATTGGAAACTGTAAGTTTTTCAGACCTGTTGCAAGATCCCATTTGAAGATGAGTTTTGAGTTCCGAGTTCAGCCTATTCTAAACCCTTGTAGTCAATTACTAGAGGATGTGACTGGTTATTGTGTTTCTCCTGAAATAGGGGAAAAAGAAGAACTCTCTGTAGTAACTTGGATGAAGAGGTTATATTTCAGAAAACCCATGATGGGACAAGTCTCTTTGGCAAGACACTGAAATGGCAGATTAAAGGAAATCAATGTGTGTGTGTGTCCAATGAACAATGAATATCTCTCTCTGAAACCAACCAAGACTTTCCTTTGCTAGGTAACTATTTAAGTTAAAATACCAGAGCCTGGTGAAGATCATAAATGTTAAATTCTGTGCACAGTATGAAAATTGCCTGATGCCAGTAAACTTGGAAAAGTGAATGATTGGACAGTGAAAAAAATAACTTTTTCAAACACATACACATGCACTTAGAATTAGAAGGAGGTTAAGTTAATATTAATGATCTGGAGGATGGGGTGGTAAATTGGATTAGTAAATATGCAGATGATACTAAAATAGGGGGAACTGTGGAGGATGAAGAGGGTTTTCAAAGATTGCAGAGGGATTTAAATTGCTTAGAAGAGTGGGGAGAAAGATGGCAGATGGAGTTTAATGCTGATAAATGTGAGGTGCTACATTTTGGAAAGAATAATCAAAGCAAGACATATGTGGTAAATGGGAGGGCATTGAAGAATGCAGTGGAGCAGAAAAATCTAGGAATAACAGTGCATTGTTCCCTGAAGGTAGGACCGCATCTGCATAGGATGGTGAAGAAGGCCTTTAGTATGCTTGCCTATATAAATCAGTGCATAGAATACAGGAGTTGGGAAGAAATGATTAAACTGTACAAGGCATTGATGAGGCCAAATTTAGAGTACTGTGTGCAGTCTGGTCACCAATTTATAGGAAAGATATTAAGAAGATAGAGAGAGTGCAGAGCAGATTTACAAAAATGTTGCCTGGGTTTCAGCATCTGGAATACAAGGAGAGATTGAGCAAATTAAGTCTTTTTTCCTTGGAACGTAGAAGGCTGAGAGGGGATTTGATAGAGGTGTTTAAGATAATGAGAGGGATAGACAGAGTTGATGTGGAAAGGCTTTTCCCATTGAGAGTAGGAGAGATGGATTCAAGAGGTCATGGGTTGAGAGTTGACAGGCAAAGGTTTAGGAGTAATATGAGGGGGAACTTCTTTACTCAGAGAGTGGTTACTGTGTGGAATGGGCTTCCGGGAAAGGTGGTGGAGGCAGGGTCAATGTTGTCATTTAAGAAAAAGATGGATAAGTATATGGATGGGAGGGGGATGGAGGGATATGGGCAGAGTGCTGGTAAGTGGGATTAGAGGAGGGTACTTAGATCAGTGCAGACTAGAAGGGTCAAATTGGCCTGTTTCCGTGCTGTAATTGTTATATGGTTATATGGTTAAATATTGATCTTAATATTATGTTTAAAGAAAATTAAAAATATTTTTGTTTTAGTAACCGTTGTCTTGGTGAATTTCTATTCCTGCTTGTTTTTAGAGTCCTCTGGGTTCATAATATTTCCTAATTCACAAAATCATTGAATTAATAATTCCTAGGCCTGTTAACCTACATACAGCAACCGTCATGTGGCAATTTTGGGTTTAGTTCTGATCTGGAGAATATCATACTAACAAACAAAATATATCAAAAGTAAAACACGAAAGTCTGCAGTCATCATGGTTGAAGTGAAAACAAAATCCTGAAGGAACTCAGAAAGTTGAACAGTGTCCTTTATATAACAAAGATAAAGATTCTGGAGCTCCTGACACCTCAGCCATCGACTACCACCTAGACCCAGGCGCCCGCCTTCTGGAACTCCCTGCTATTCTCATGCCGACTCACCTGGGCCCTGGCCATCCTCGGGCCAAAGCTTCCAAAGTCAACTCTCACCACATGGCTCCCAATGACGTAAACACTCACCAGACACCCGACCTTGCTGCTGGATCCTTCAGGATTCCCCCCCTTTCCACCACACTTTACCTTCCTTTATCCCCCTACACCTTTCCCTAATCTACCCCATCTCCCAACACCTCCAAACCTCAGACCCTCTCATCTCCCCCCTTCTCTCCAGTGACCATCCCCATCCTCCACCTTACCCTCAACCCTCCTCCTCCCCCCCCCATCTGACCTCCACTAACTCCCTTCTCCTACCCTTTCTGACTTCATAGCCCCCACTTCCCTCCTCTGATTTCCCCTACCCTTTACCCACCTCCTTGGACCAACCCAACCCTCCATCTTCCCTCTCTAAATTCCCCTATCTTCCATCTCCACTCTCTGACTTATTTAATAGCTGGGAGTTTACAGAGGTGGAGAAAAATGATCCAGAGTAGATATTTACACAGTGTGCTTCTCACCTTGAATCCAGGTCTGATCATAGAATTAAATGCTATGAATTTCAAAGCTTAATGCAAGAGACTGATGAAACTGTTGATAACTTCCTCACTAGACTAAAAATTGTTGCTGAAAAATGCAGATTTAAGGATATAGAGGAAAGATTAGTTGATCAACTAATACGGGGGAGTCCCGATCCCGAAGCGCAAAAGTCTCTTACGGGGAAGGATAGCTTGAAGCTATAGACACAGTCAGAACCATTGAAGCCACGAGGATGCAAATGAAATCCTTATCTATGGAGACCCACCCACAGCAAAGAGAAAGAAGGGTTGATGCGATAAAGAACACAATCAGAAAAGTGCAAACCCCCCAAGACTTGGAGGAAGTGCAGCAGACAACACCCTTTTGATGACTGAAACAAATGCCCCACATACAGTTCTGAATGTAGAGCCTGTGGTAAATCAAACCACTGGGTGAAGATGTACGTCTGTATGAAGAAAACTGTAATACCAATGAAAAAACTAGACAAGAAGAAGATCCACTACATAAAAGGAAACAACAATGAGGACTCTGATGCTAGATACAGGACACAGAATCCATACACCTTCAGGAGATGTCAGGTGAGATGAAAGAGGAAAACAAGTTGCACATAAGGATCCAAATACAGAGGACAATCCAGAACAAAACTACGATATTTAACCTAAAGGCGAAGCTGGATACTGGATCCCAAAGCAATGTCCTTCCACTCTGACTCTACCGCCAGATGTTCCCAGAGAACATAATAAAAAGGTATCCAAAAGACAGTGCACCGTATACAGCAAATGTCACCTATGGTGGACCCATGATCAAGCAGCTAGGGAGAGCTAAGATCAATGACTGCCATAAAGGAAAGAACATCCTCTGTACTTTCTATATGGTAGACGCAGACGGACCAGCAATTCTAGGTCTGGATAGCTGCTGGGAGTTACAAATGATCTCAGTCAATTATGAGATCCAGATGAAGATCCAAGAGTACAGAAACACACATCAAAGTGAGGAAATGATTTCCACAGAAGTACCTTTCAGACCATGGCGTACAGTGGGAGAAGACTTGTTCACTAAGAATCAAGAATGGTATTTAATAATAACCTGTTCCTACTCTAAGTTTCCATTTGTCAAAAGGGTGAAAGACCTGAGAACATCAACTGTCAACTCAGAAATGAGAGCGCTCCTTGCTGAACAAGGAATACCCAAGCAAGTAATGTGTGACAATGGAACAGAGTGTTCACGTCACAAGAATTCAGAAAGCTTGCTGAAGAGTATGGGTTTGTCACACTACATCATCCCCATACTACCCCAAAGGTTGTGGGTTCATTGAAAGACAAGTGCAAACTGTGAAATGCACACTAGTTAAGTGTCACGAGACAAAAGAAGACCCAGACCTAGCTCTTCTATCATTAGGAGAAACACCTTTAAGGGCTGGCATGAAGTCGCTGGCAGAATCTCTAAATGACAGGAGATATAAAACAACTCTGCCAAGCAAAATACACCATTCAGAAGACCAGGAGGAAACCAGAAGAAGACTGTCTGTCACGCAAGAAGAAGGAAACCAGCATTATATCAAACAGGCACAAACATTGCCTGAACTCTTCAGAGGGCAGCATGTGCATATTCAAAAGTCGATGTTGAAAACATGGACCCCAGCAAAGGTCATCAGAGAAGCTGAGACCCCAAGATCATACATTGTCGAGACAGACTCTGGCAATCAGCTGAGGAGGAACAGAATTTACATCCGGCTGACACAAGGTATGGTGAAGCAGAAAGCTTTAATACCAGCAAAGCCTGTAACACCAATATCAAATGAGGTATCAAGTGAAGAGACCACAACCACTAATACTGAAACATTAACACAGCAGTGGTCAGGTGAAGCATAACAAGTTACATCACCTACACGTGGACCAGCAACACAGAGCCCTACGGTCACATCCAAATCCACAAGATGGTGAAGGAACATACTGCTGTCAGTGCGATATCGATAAAAACTATTTAAAAATAGTTGTGTAAATAAACTATTGTACAAGTTCAGTTACTTATGTTGCACTGGAAAGAAAGTGATAAAGAACATTAATTTTTTGTTTATCTTGAGAAGGAGGGATATTATATTGTCAGGGTATTGTGAACTATTTTATAACAGTGTAAGAATACACCCTTCTCACTGTAATAACTGTAGTGCACCACTGTGGGGCATATGGATATGTATAGAGTGCATGAGATAGTGGAAGGTATCAATAAGTAAAGTCTCTTTTGTTATTTAAATCTTGCATCTCTAAGTTATTTAAGAAGCCTCTCAAGTAACAACAGAGACATAACACCTTAGCTCTCCACCCCTTCCCTTTCTATTCACAGAACCATCCCTCCTCTCCCTGCCTGCTGCTGTGCCCTCCCTCTCTTATTCTCCTATTACCTCCTCCCACCCCTTCTCCCCTCCCTGCCATCATTTTGTTTGAAGCCCTGCCAACAAGTTTCCATACCTTGATGAAGGGTTCAATCCCGAAATATTGGTCATGTATATTTATCTTTGCTCTTTGCTCCATTAACAATGGCGTGAAGCAAGGCTGTGTTCTCGCACCAACCCTCTTTTCAATCTTCTTCAGCATGATGCTGAACCAAGCCATGAAAGACCCCAACAATGAAGACGCTGTTTACATCCGGTACCGCACGGATGGCAGTCTCTTCAATCTGAGGCGCCTGCAAGCTCACACCAAGACACAAGAGAAACTTGTCCGTGAACTACTCTTTGCAGATGATGCCGCTTTAGTTGCCCATTCAGAGCCAGCTCTTCAGCGCTTGACGTCCTGCTTTGCGGAAACTGCCAAAATGTTTGGCCTGGAAGTCAGCCTGAAAAAAACTGAGGTCCTCCATCAGCCAGCTCCCCACCATGACTACCAGCCCCCCCACATCTCCATCGGGCACACAAAACTCAAAACGGTCAACCAGTTTACCTATCTCGGCTGCACCATTTCATCAGATGCAAGGATCGACAATGAGATAGACAACAGACTCGCCAAGGCAAATAGCGCCTTTGGAAGACTACACAAAAGAGTCTGGAAAAACAACCAACTGAAAAACCTCACAAAGATAAGCGTATACAGAGCCGTTGTCATACCCACACTCCTGTTCGGCTCCGAATCATGGGTCCTCTACCGGCACCACCTACGGCTCCTAGAACGCTTCCACCAGCGTTGTCTCCGCTCCATCCTCAACATCCATTGGAGCGCTCACACCCCTAACGTCGAGGTACTCGAGATGGCAGAGGTCGACAGCATCGAGTCCACGCTGCTGAAGATCCAGCTGCGCTGGATGGGTCACGTCTCCAGAATGGAGGACCATCGCCTTCCCAAGATCGTATTATATGGCGAGCTCTCCACTGGCCACCGTGACAGAGGTGCACCAAAGAATAGGTACAAGGACTGCCTAAAGAAATCTCTTGGTGCCTGCCACATTGACCACCGCCAGTGGGCTGATAACGCCTCAAACCGTGCATCTTGGCGCCTCACAGTTTGGCGGGCAGCAGCCTCCTTTGAAGAAGACCGCAGAGCCCACCTCACTGACAAAAGGCAAAGGAGGAAAAACCCAACACCCAACCCCAACCAACCAATTTTCCCTTGCAACCGCTGCAATCGTGTCTGCCTGTCCCGCATCGGACTGGTCAGCCACAAACGAGCCTGCAGCTGACGTGGACTTTTTTACCCCCTCCATAAATCTTCGTCCGCGAAGCCAAGCCAAAGATAAAGGACACTGTTTAACCTGCTGAGTTTCTCCAGCATTGTGTTTTTACTTAAAATCGATCAAAAGATAGGTCCTAACCTCAATGTCAAAGGCCAACATTAATTGTTTCCACTGAACAATATCCTCTGATGGCAAAAGTTGATTTTAAAATCATATATCTCTGATTTATATATCATTATTTTTCTCTCTGAGCTTCTACAGAATCTCTTGTTGCCAGCAATGCTATGCTTCTGATTCCCATCAAGAATACAACCTTTGATCAATCAATTTGGTCGGTTAAACTGGAATCAAAAACACAACATGGTTCTCATGTTCAGAACAAATTAATTTCAGGCAGAAAATTACAAAGGGAGTTAACGCTTAAGGTCAAGGACCTTGTCGATCTACCTTAAATATTAATTCCGTTTCTCTCTCTGAAGAAGATGCTAAAGATCACCATATTTGATGATGTTAATGTTGAATTTTTTTAAAATTGTAAATGCACTGCAGTTATTTCTTCAGTTCATTGATTTAAAATGAATGCTAACCATCTTCATTTTATACCAGAAAACATAATTTATTCATTATTCAAACATCAATGTTATGCTGAGGCTAAAAAACGGATATCCAAGGTTTATTAACATTTTTATCAATAGAAATTTGTCACCACATCCGCAATGCTTCTGTAATTCTACTGATAGGTGCTCCAATCTGTTTCTCACAAATGGTTAATATACAGCTTCATTTGGTATGTGGATGTCCTCTTGAAAAATGGCTTAATGAAATCCCTCCCTAGTGACACCCTTCTGTTAAACCAGAGCCACAGATTGCTTCAAAGGAGTCTACATTTTTCCATTCCTGGCTGTTTATAGTTCTCACTTCCTTCAAATCACCACAGCTGTACATTCAGCAGGTGGACTCTAAATCCTGCTCCCTAAACTTCCACATTTCCCACATCTGTGACCTGCCTTGAGATGTCCTTTAAATGCCAAGCTCTTTTAACGTAGGTTTTCATCTCCAAGTTTGATATATCCTTCTTTGCTCAGAACCAATCTTTTGGCTGATTACATTTTCATGAAGTGCCTTGAACATGTTTCTCAGGTCGTGTACAGTGCAAATGCATGTTATTGTGCATGTTTATATTATTAATTAATTTGGAAGAGATTATGGAAATTAATGAAGCATTAGAATCAACTTGCTTTTATTTTTGTTGAATCTTCTTGATGAATACGAATTCAAAGTTTTAATTTCTGCTTACCACATATAAGCAGACTGGTGTTTTTCATTAGTCAGGGAGATCAGGCCTTTGGGATTCAATGCTCTGCTATTTGTAGCACAAACCACAAAAAAGAAGGGTTAATTTTCAATTGGAAGGTTGCCATCTGAATGACTTTGTGTATGAGGTTAAGTTTGAGCTTGAAGGAAGCATATGATTGTTTATGGAGAGAGGTAAAAGAGATGGTAGGTTCACTCAGATGGATCCCCAAGTAAACAGTCAAATGATAGAATAAGTAATCACCAACACTTTCAAATAAGCATCAAGACATCGCTTGATTACTGGTCAGATCTTTTCATTGTCATCTTCCAACTAGGTAACTGATGGGTCACATCTAACAAAAACAATGAATTGAAATAATGCAGGTATATTAATGTGACTGAAATTTCTAAGATGGCTTACCACCCAAAGAAATACAGTATTTATATAAGGATTCCCTCTTCCATTTGTAATGTACATTTGTTTCGTGTGTGCAGTCCTGATGGATACAACAGGCATACTCTTAGGAAACCCGCCAGCTCCCATCTCCACTGGAATGTGATATTGACAGGATGTCAATGAGTTGTTTTGTATGTGAATAAACAGAAAACTGGTTTTCTGGTAAACAAAACATAATTCTCTTTAATCATCTTGATGAATACAAACTTAACTCTTCACTGATTTTTATAGGTGCTAAAGAGCTGCTTCATTTTTTAAATTGTGTTTACGTCAATCTGTAAAGGTGGTCACGGCTGGCCGTTATAGGAAGACAGATATAATAAAATGCAATTTGCTAAGAGTGAGACGACTAGTAATCAATGGCTATCCATGCAGTAGCTGAAGGAACTCAGTACATCACGCATAATATAAGCAAAATATTACAGATGAAAGGCAATTTATTACATTATGATGAGGCTTTGCAGTATTGTTAGAATGTCCCAAGTAAGTCTTAGTTTGATTTCAGAAAATATTCCTTCATTTGATGAAAACTTCCACAGAGACATTTTTTGAAACAACTGTGTAACATTTTCAATGAACAACCTATATGCTTCTGCTCTGTGATTTTTCACCCTTTTCCTCTTCTTCTACCATGCTCTTACTCAGACTTGCTCCTCCAACCACATGTTTTTCTCATTACATGTACACCTATCAATCAACTCCATCTTTCCCTCTTCCTCACCTGACTCTATCTCTGTCATCCTTCACCACTCTTTGGTCAACCTATCAGTGACTGACTCCTGCCCCTCTCCTCTTTAATACTGCTATCTTCCCTCTCCTTTCTCAGTCAAAGATGGATTTTGTCACACACCATTTTGCCACTTAGACACTACTTGACCCAGTGAGTTCCTCCAGTAGTTTCTTTTATGGCTCTAAAGGGGATATATTTCAGGTTGATGACCTTTATTAAGACCATAAAATTAGGCCTGATGGATCCATTTGTTGCTTAGCAAAGCTCTGAAGAAATGTGGCTTCAACATTCCTGACACTCATTGTGAGTACAGAACAGCAGAACATAATAACAGGTTGGTCCATGATAACTGCATCATAACAAGGTATAAAATTAAACTAAATCACTTCTGCATGCACATAATCCACATGCATTCATTCCCTGCATATTCCTGTCTCTATCTAAAAATCACTACTATTGTATCTGCTTCCATCACTACCCGTTACAGGTGCTTACAACTCTCTATGTAAATAAACTTTACCCACACATCTTCTTTTTAACTTTCCCCCCTCACCATGAGTGTGGTGCTTGACATTATTTCCTTGGGAAAATATTTTAATTGTCTGTCTTATTAATGCTTCTTATCATTTTTTATAAATTCTATTAGAACGCTCCAGAGAAATCCAGGTAGCAGATTGAAAATTCTTTTCTATACTCTTTCCACATCCTTTCTGTAATGAGGCAACCAAAATGGCACATAATATTCCAATAAAGTTTTATATAGCTGCAACATGACTTCCTGACTCTTATACTCAATGCCCTGATTAATGTTGGCAAACATGCCTTTCAACCTCCTTGTATGGTTACTTTCAGAGAGGTATAAATAGCAGACAATACATTAAAAGACTCATCAAACTATGGCCACACTTTCTTTGCCCTCCTCTTGTCAAGAAATATATTCACACACCACCAAAACTTTCCCGCCATCATCATACCACTGTATCACGCACAATCTTTGAACTCATCATTTCCAGTCATCTCCCTGGCAGGGCCTCCAACCCCACACTGCCTGTTTCTACCCTAAGATCCACATGCCCAATTGTTCCAGCAGACCCATCGTGTCTGCATGCTCCTGACCCACCGACTTGGTATCCGTTTACCTCGACACCATTTTGTCCACCCTGGTCCAGTCCCTTCCTACCTACACCCGAGACATTTCACATGCTCTCCATCACTTCAACAACTCCATTTCTCTGAACTCAATTACTTCATGTTTACCATGGACATCAATCACCATCATCTTCCAAACTAAAGGCCCTTATTTCTTTCTGGACGATAGACCCAACCAGTCCCCCTCCTCCATCACCATCCTCTGGCTGGAGGAATGTCCTCACACTTTGACCCCTCCCACTTTATCCAGGTCAAAAGGGTAGACATGGGTATTGAAATGGGCCCCAGCTATGACTGTCTTTTGGTTGGCTATATGGAGAAATCTATGTTACAAACCTACACAAATAAGGCTCCTCAACTCTTCCTCCTCTTCATCAATAAATACTTTTGAGCTCCCTCATGTTCCCATGATTATCTTATCAATTTCATTCATTTTCCTGCAAAAATCTAACCATGACTATCACCAATATTAAATGTATCGAGCATCTGGTGATGGAACACCTCGCAGAGACACTGGATTCATTTCAATTCATCTAGAAAAGAAAGTGTTCCACAGATGATGCTATAGCTTTGTCACTTCACTCCATCTAGACCAACCAGAAGAACAATGCCTCATACGTCAGGCTGCTCTTCAGCTCTGAATTTAATACAACAATTCTCCAGAAGCTAGGGGAGAAGCAGTCCTCATTGGGACTCAAAACCCCTCTCGGTAACTACATCCTGAACACCTTAACTAAAAGACCACAGTCTATCCAGATCAGTAGCAGAACATTGAGCATCATCACACTGAGCACTGGCACACCTCAGGGCTATGTGCTCAGCCCAGTGCTGTTCATGCTACTGACCCATGACTGCATCACCAGACCTAGCTCCAATAGTTCACAAATGACACAACAGTAGTTGGCTTCATCACCAACAACGTTGAGCTCTGCTACTGAGAAGTGGTGGAAAATCTTGTGAAATAGAGCAAGAGTAGCAACCTGAATCTCTGTGTGGACAAGACAAAGGAGATGATGTGAATTTTAGGAGGACTGGGAGTGATCACCCTCCACTACACATTAATTCTGTAGTAGAGAGAATGGAGAGTTCTTTGGAGTTCACTTAACTAGTGACCTATGGTGAACACGCATCATCTCCTCACTTGTCAGGAAGGTGCAACAGCGACTGCACTTCCTGAGAAGACTGAAGTGAGCAAGGTCACTGGCTACCATTATGTCATCCTTCTATAGCAGCTCTATAGAGAGCATTCTGACCGGCTGCATCACTTTGTGGTATGGTTGGTGCAGAAAAATCAATTGGAGGTCAATCCACAGGAATAGAAGAGTGCCAAAGAGGATCACCGGAATCTACCTCCCCTCCATCGACGTGATCTACCAGGATCATGCATATCCTCTTCAGACAATGAAGATAATTGAGAACCCCTTCTTCCCTGCAAACAGCATCTTTCAGTTGCTCCCATCAGTGAAGAGATACAGGAGTATCAGAGCCAACACCACCAGGCTGAGGAACAGCTTCTTCTCATGGGAAGAGAGAGAGTGCTGAATGGCCAAAGGAACTGTTCACACTAACCATCTGAGACTCTCATATTCATAGAGCAATGATTATTTATTTATATAGATGATATGCTTGTCCTGCATCTGTACTGTTTGTCTGTATGTGTGTTTGTATTGTATGGAGGTGTTTGTGGGGTGCTGCAGAAAGCAAGGTCCAAGATTCAAATCACAATCACCAATGATCTTTATTAAATAACCAGTTGAACAATAAAACAGTGCATCGGCTCTCTCGATCACGCAATCACACAAGCACTCACATACTCACGTTGACTCGCACCCAACTGTTTGACTTGTCAAGGAAGGAAGGGGCTCAATGCAGTGGGAGGCAAGAGGGGAGGATTTCCTGAATGTTCGACCCCAAGGGAAAATGTGCCCTTGCATCAGGGTTACCCATGGGGATTGCACAGCCCCCACCCCAGGGAATATAGAGGACTGTGGCTCTGCTCCATGCACTGGGATACCCTGGCTCTCCTTAGGGAGTACAGTGCCCCATTACCTGCAGTCCGCATGGGCAGCGTCCACCGTAGTGACCATGATCTGGGCAGGGAGCAGGAACATCACCACGTGGAGGAAAAAAAGAGGGTGAGAAAGAGCCTTCTCAGACTTAAATATGCCCTGCTCTGTAGAGCAAGGGCAAATTACCGGGGTCAGGTAATGACTGCGTGTTCAGGCTTGTGGGAGGGTGCACACCTGACTGGCTGGTTGCTGGACATCTGGGTGTGGCTTTCAATTAAAGGAGATAGCTGATTGGCCAGCAATAAAGTGTTATGTCTGGTTGTATGTCTGCTTTTTTTTGTACCAAGGAATGGAGAACGCTGTTTCATTGAGTTGTACTTGTACAAAGACATGACAATAAACTTGACATGACTTGAAATTCACTTAGTTCATCTTTTGCAACACTCTCCTTTTTCTCAATCACTCCGACTTCATCTTAGGAGACAAGTTCTCGACAGACATCGTCTTCAAACCCATGAACTCTCACTTCTTCACACCCTGTCCCCTGTAAAGATTCAATTCCTCCGTCTTCATCACATCTGCTCCCAAGATATGGACTTCCATGCTAGATCATCAGAGATGTTATCTTTTTCCAAATAATGTGCTTTTCCCTCTGCAACCATCAACTCAGGCCTCACGTGCATATCCACCATAACCCATACATCGGCCTTGGCCCCCTGTGCTCTCATGCACATCAAGGTCACGATTCCTCTTGGCATATCACCTACTACCCCACCAGCCTCCACATCCAACATATCCTCTTCCACCATTTCTGCCACCTACTACGTGATCTCACCACTAGACACATATTCCCCTCTCTAACTTCTGCAGGAATTGCTCCTTCTGAGACTCCTTTGTCCACTCCTCCTTCCCCACTGATCATCCCCTTGCCACTTAAAGAAGGTGACCACAAGAGATGCTCCACTTGTGCCCACATGTCCTCACTCACCACCATTTGGGACCCCAAACAGTCCTTTCAAGACAAGCGATTTTTCAGTTGTGAATGTGCAGGGGTGATATGCTGCATCTTATGCTACATCAGGGACACTAGGTGCAGTCTGGGAGATCACTTTGTTGAGCACATTGGTTCTATCTGCCACAATAGTGTGGATCTCCTAGTGACCACCCATTTCAATTCCCTGTCCCATTCCCTTGCTGACATGTCTGTCCATGGTTTCGTGCTAGACTGAGATAAACCCGCAAATTGAAGATACAGCACCTCATCTTTTGTCTGCGTGCCTTCCAACTGGATAACATTAATATTGACTTCTTCAGTTTCCATTAAATCCCCATCCATTCTTCTTCCCCATTGCCTTTCCCCAAATATCTCTCTCTCTGTCTCCCCCCCTTACCTTTGTCATCTTCCTCCTTTCATAGAGCCAAAGTCAATTCTCACCTTTCCTCATCATTTCCAATTAACACTTTTTTGTTGGTCTGGATTCCTCCCCCTGCCAGTCTTCAGTCTTTATTCTTTCACCTTCCTGTCCTTTGCTTATTTTGGAATGGTGCAGGAAATACAGGATTGTAGTTATGGGTAATTTCAACTCCTCCTATTGACTGGCACCTACTAACTGCAGGAGAAATAGCTAAGGCTGAATTTGTCATGTGTGTGCAAGAAGGATTCCTGACACAGTATGTTTACTGGCCAACTAGAGGAGAGGCCATACTGGATCTGGTTCTAGGGAATGAACCTGGTCAGGTGGGGGAACCTCTCAGTGGGGGAGCATTTTGGTGAGAGTGGCTACAACTCTCTTAGCTTTAACATAGCTATGGAAAAGTATCTAACTGGGCAAGTGCTTAACTGGGGAAGGACTAATTATGCAGGGATAAGGCAGGAGCTAGCGAGAATAAATTGGAAACAGATATTTAAGGGTGAAAGCACAGAAATAATGTGGAGGAAGTTTAGAGACCATTTGTACAGGGTTCAAGATAGGTTTGTCCCTCTGGGATGAGGAAAAGATGGTAGATATAGATATAGGAAGCAGGAAATAGGAAAAGATCATGAGAAATATATGGCAGCAAGGAAGGAGCTTAGGAAAGGAATTAGGAGAGCTTGAATGGACTACCAATTCCCTGAATTGGCATGTCCAATTGCTGTAAGTTAGAGCGAACAGATTCATTAGGGCATGAGTACAATAATTTAATTCATTTAATAAAATCTGGTCCAAAATTAAATTTACCTCTTGCAGCAAATAGATATTCCTATTCCACCTAATCAAATGCTTTTTCAGCATCCAATGAAAGAATATATTGTACCCATAAGCGGAAGATAGATATAGAATGTCCTATGTCCAAACAAATTATCTCGTTTTTAAGCAGATATTGATCCATTATGTGATAAATGTAAAAAATTTTGAAGCCTCTCTGATCCATATGCTTTTGGAGTACCCAAACTTAGAGAGATACTGGAAAAACATTTTCCAAACTTTATCAATAATGCTTACGATAAATTTGGAACCTTGCCCATTCATTGTTTTGTTTGTTTTTTTTTTGTGATTCAGATAAATTTATATTGGCATCTCAGGAAAATGTTTTAGCTTTTACCACAATGAGAGCCAAACAAGAAATTTTATTGAAATGGAAAGATGACTGATCCCCTACTCATACACAGTGGTTTACATGACATAATGTCCTATTTAAGTTTAGAGAAAATTAGATATAATATTAAAAATAGAAAGTTTCAATTTATAAAGTTGTGGGACTCAATCTTATTATAATTGGAAGAATTAACAATTACTGTATGTTCCGTCATTCATTGCCTGTTTTCTGGGGTTCGCCACTGGTTCCACATTATCTCCACACTTAAGAGTATTGTCTTCATTTCTGGTCACCTCAATATAGGAAGGATGTGAGATTTAACAGGATGTTGCCTGAATTAGAAAATAAATCTTAGGCAAGGTTAGCAAAGCTGGGGTTTTCTCTTTGGAGCGCAGAAGGATGAGAGGAGACTTGATAGATGTCTACAAGTTTATAAGAACTATAGTTAGGGTGGACAGTTAGCACCTCTTTCGCAGGGAAGATCAGCAAACACCAGAGGACATATGTACAAAGTTAACAGAGGGAAGTTTAGGTGAGACATCAGGGGTAAGTTTTTTTTTAACACTGAGAGTTGTGGGTGTCTGGAATGCCTTGCTGGGGTTGGTGGTGGAGGCTGAAACATTGGGGGCATTTAAGAGACTCTTAGACAGACACATGGATGAAAGAAAAATAAAGGGTTATGAAGTAGGGAGGGTTTAGTACTTATTTTTTTAGAAAGGAATAGATGGATCGGCACAACTTCGAGCGCCAAAGGGCATGTACTAATCTGCATTGTTCTCTGTTGCTATGGGCTCAGGTCCAAAACTTTGGTAATATATCTTTATTTCTTATGGACGTCGCAAGACCGGCTGAGTTCCTCCATCATTTCTGTGTGTCTTTACTATAATCACAGACTTCTGTGATTCCCTGCGACTCCTGAATGAATTTCAAACTAATACATCTGTGTTGCCTTTGCTCTGTACAACTAATCTCACTTTATAACTCAGCAGTTTTGCACTATGTCTTATTTGCTATACTATCTATGGGTCCATTTGCAAAAACAACTTTCTCACTCTATATTTTTACATGTGAAAATAAAGTTAAACTTACAGTTATTAGGTAAACATTGATGAGAATGTAATGCACTGAGGTAGCAGCAAGCAAGCATGAACTCAAAAGACTATACAGCGGGCTTTATTCCAGTAAAGGTCTGAAAACCAGTTCATGCCTTGGTGTCTCCCCATGTGACTTGCTCAGGAGGCTCAGGTTTATGTTCAGGTCGGCTGATTGACAGCTGGCCAGGTGGAGTCAGCCCCTTCAGTGGTCTTCCTGCAGGTACAGGCATCACCTCCTGCAGTAGGCTAGTGGTCATATCACCACATTCACCCCCTTCTTAAAATTAAGTCCTAGGTTGGTGAGTGGGGGGTGCAAAATGGTGCTGGGTGGTATTTACAAATTCAGACAGTCCAACAGTCAGTGGAGTCACTGGGACTGTTGTAGGGTTGGCTCCTGGTCAATGTTCAGCGAGGGCATGGTTGCCTGAGGGTTGGCTGGGTCTGGTGTAGCTGTGGAGGGCATCGGTGTGGGCAGAGTGGTGTCTATCTGTATGTCTGTCCGCAAGGGGGTGGCCGGGTGCATGTGGTCTGCTAGGAGTGGGGCCCTCTGGAGGGTCAGAGGGAGGAGGTCAGCCCCTGGATTCTGGGTGGGCCAAGGGTACCATGGTGGGGATGTTGATGCTGGGGTGTGGGGCCCCTGCTGGTGTCAGATCCCTGGTCGAGACTGTGTCCTCAAGGCTAGATATAGGCATAGTTCTGGTTGGCATGGAGGAGGAGCACCTGCTCGACCAGCGGGTTGGACTTGTGGGCCCACACATGTTTGCAGAGGAGCAGCGGTCCGGGAAATGTGAGCCAAGCTAGGAGGGAGATCCCAGTTGCCGGTTTCCTGGGGGATGAGAAAAGGCGCTCGTAAGGGGTCGGATTAGTAGCCGTGCACAAGAGCGACCTAATAGCATGGAGTGCCTCGGAGAGTAGTCAAAGGTTCAGCCTTTGGATCTCAGGGCCAAGAGGATTGCCATCCCGATCACCCTGTTTTCGTGCTCCTCCTGCCCATTGCTCCTTGGGTTGCAGCTAGTCGTGCCACTAGCCGCAACGCCTTGCACTACCAGGTACTAGCGTAGCTCCTCACTCATGAAGCCGGACCCCTGATTATTGAGAATTAATGCTGTGTATCCGAACGTGGTGAAGATCTGCATCAGTGCCCTGATAACGGTGGCTGTGGAGGTGTCAATGCAAGGGGTGGTGAAGGGAAATGGGAGTATTTGTCTACGACCGCGAGGAAGTAGACGTTCTTGTTCATGGAAGGGAAGGAGCCCTTGAAGTCGATGCTAAGCCATTCGAAGGGCCGAGTGGCCTTGATGACGTGGGCCTGTGGAAGTGCAGATTGCACTCTGCACAAACCCTGTATGACTCAGTCATGGTCCGAAATTCTTAGACGGTGAAGGAGAGGTTCCGGGACTTAATGAAGTGGTACAGGTGTGTGATGCACCAATTGGCAAAGGGTGTCGCCTGAAGCTGTTTAGACTGTGCAGTGGCGCAGGTCCAGGACAGGGCACCTGGGAGTCATTGTGTTTCCCCGGTCTGTACTGGATGTCATAGCTGAACGTGACCAGCTCGACTCACCAGCGCAAGATCTTATTGTTTTTGATCTTGCCTTTATGGGTGGCGCTGAACATGAATGCGACTTCGCATTGGTTGGTGAGGAGGTTGAACCTCCTGCCTGCCAGGTAGTGGTGCCAGTGGTGGACCACTTCCATGATTGCCTGGGCCTCTTTTTTTAATGGCGGCGTGCCCAAGCTTGGAGCCATGGAGGGTCCTAGAGAAGAAGGCCATGGGTCGGCCTCCTGGTTTGAGGGTGGTCACGAGGGCAACATCAGAGGCATCGCACTCCACCTGGAATGGAGTGATTACGTCCACGGCATTCATCATGGCATCGGTGATGTCCTGCCTGATGTGAGCAAAAGCTGCTTGCGCCTCAATGGGGAGGGGAAAGGTGGTGGCTTGGGTCAGAGGGCAGAACTTGTCTGAAAAACGGGGGACCCACTGGGAGTAATAGGAGAAAAAACCAAGGCACCTGCAGAGGGGCTTGAGTGTGTAGGGGAGGGGAAGTTCCATTAGTGGATGCATGTGTTCTGGGTCGGGACCAATGACACCATGTTCCACGATGTACACTAGGATGGTGAGATGGGTGGTGTTGAACAAGCACTTCTCTTTGTTGTAAGTGAGGTTCAGCTCCTCGGCCATCTGGAAAAATCTCCCAAGGTTGTCATCGTGGTCCTGCTGGTTGTGGCTGCAGATGCTGACATTGTCCAAGTACGGGAAGGTCAACCATGTAGTCTATTTTGCGCTGAAAAACAGAGACCCCGTTAGTGACCCTAAATGGGACCCAGCGGAACTGCTAGTTTATCCCGGGCCTGGATTTGGAGCTGGTGGTAGGCCGATTTTAGGTCAATTGTCGAGAAGACCTTATAGCGGGCGATCTCTTTGACCATGTTGGCTATACATGCTAGACGGTAGGCATCCAGCTGTGTGTACCAATTAATGGTCTGGCTATAATCGATGACCATCCTCGGTTTGCTACCCCATTTTACCATGAGGACTTGGGCTCTCCAGGTACTGGTGCTGGGATTTATACCTTCGGCCAGAAGCCGCCTCACTTCTGCCTTAATAAAGGCCCGGTCTTGGCAGCTATGGGCTTGCAATATGACATCAGGTAGTTGAAGAAGGCGGGAAGGGTTATCTGTAGTGTGGAGAGGCCACAGGTTGACTGGAGGCAGTTGCTGGGCTGTGTGCTGTGGAGTGTGAGTGGGGGGAGGGGCCCACTAAAAGCAAGGGTAAGGCTTTGGAGATGGCACTATAGAAGTCCATCCCTAAGATGACTGGGGCACAGGGCTGGGGTATGACCAGGTGTCTGAACCGTTGGTATGTTTCCCCTCCCACTGTCATTTCCACTGAGTAGCACACGAGGGCCATGATGGAGCGAAAGTGATGGAAAAGTTTGTGGGATAGATTTTGAGCTTCAGTGTCCAGGCCACGTTTGGGTGCATGAAGCTCTCAGTATGACTGCTATCAAACAAGCATTTTGTTACCTACCCACTGACAGCGATGTCCATTATTCAGCGCCCAAGTCCATGGGAAATGTCCCTTTTTAAGGTAGTGGATGACAGGACCCTCTCTGGGTCCGAGTTGTTGCTCCCCAATGGATGAGGCGAGTAGCGGCCACCGACTTCCTTCTGGGGCGTGGGGTGCGTCGGGTGGACAATCGGGTATGCGTCCGTGTTAACCATGTTATCCCATCGATGTGTGCATGTTGCAGCACCGGTGTGGTCGGGTGACCCGACTGGCAGTGAAGCTGGAGGTGATGTCATCCAAGTGGGCGGAAGTGACGTCTTCAGTGCAGGTGGAAGTCATCCAGAGGAAAATGGTGGTGCCTGGGGTGAGCACACTACAGTGGTGCAGGTCGGTGACTGGGCCTTAAATGTCGTCAGCCGTGAGGGCATAAGTGGCAGGGTGAGTAATGGCATTGTCCGGTCCTCACATGTGGTGGTGCTCGGGAGGGGTCCCAGCTGGTCGCGGAAGGCCACAGTGCTCTCGACAGGCCTGGAAAGGCACACCTTGGTAAAGTGGCCTTTCTTCCCACATCGGGAGTAATGTAAGTTCCTCGCAGGGAAGCCTTTACGGGATCACCTGTCTGACCCACACCGGGACCCATAGTACTTACAGGGGCAAGCTGTGCCGGCGACTGCAATCATCTCCTCCACGTAGGGCTGTTCGGCGACAGTGGTCATTTGCATTTGACAGGCCGGGGTTTGGGGGAGTCAGGCATCGAAGACCTCTGCATGATGATCTGTAAGCCTCCAGAGAGTGGACTACCTCCATTGTCCTGTTAAGTGAGGCAATGTTTTCCTCCAGCAGCTTCTGTTGGGCCCTGCTCGAGCGCAGCCCTCGCACACAGGTGTCCTGGATCAGTCACTCCACTTCCCCTTCAGTCACCCCAATTTCGGCCAGGCATGAGTAGGCTAGCTCACACAGGGCCCCCAGATAGGCATCTGCCGTCACACCTGGCTGCTGGATCCTGATGCTGAGCAGGTACCAGGCGTAGACCATGTTTTTCGGGGGCTTGTACATGCTCTCTAGGATGGCCATCACAGGTTCATAAATCATCCAGTCCTTGATGGCCTGGAAAGCTCGTGGGGTCAGCTTGGTGAGGAGCATCATGGGCTGTTTTAGTTGGTGTTGATCACCTCAGCCTGTGTTAGGATGATCACCTCAATCATGTGCTTCCAAATCTCAAATCTATCCTTGGCATCCAGGTGTTGGGGGTCGATTTCCAGGCTCCCGATCGTCAGAAACATCTCTAAAATTTTTACTAGAATAAATTGTGGTGCGCTGAGGTAGCAGCAGGCAAGCACAAAACTCAAAGACTGGACAACAGGCTTTATTCCAGTAAAAGTCTGAACACCAGTTCATGCCTTGGTGGCTCCCTATGTAACTGGCTCAGGAGGGGCCGGCTCAGGTTTATATTCGGATCAGCTGATTGACAGCCGGCCAGGTGGAGTCAGGCCCTTAGGTGGTCTTCCTGCAGGTAGAGAAATATCCCACTGCAGTAGGCTGGTGGTCATATCACCACAGAGAGATATATATAAATGATCCCTTCATGGAAGATCTTCCTGTTTCCTGGCTCTTTCTGACTACAAGAGGGATAGATACGACAGAATTTGTCAGATGTGTTGAAGAAGGATTCCTGACATGGTATGTGGACTAGCTTACAAGAGGAGAGGTCATACTGGATCTAATTTAGATGGCATAGTTAGCATAGCAGTTAGCGCACACTGTTACAGCGCCAGTGATCGGAACTAGGGTTCAAAGCCTATCTGTAAGGAGTGTGAACATTCTCCCCATGTCTGCATAGGTTTTCCCCTGGAACTCAGGTTTTCTCCCACCATTCAAAAAATGTTACAGGGTGAGTGTCAATTGGGTGTAATTGGATGACACGGGCATGTGGGCTGAAAGGGCCTGTAACTGTGCTGTATGCCTGAATAAATAAATAATTCTGGGCCAAGTGGTGAGCATTTTGGTGAGAATGACCACAACTACATGAGCAGAGTATAGCTATGGATCAGGATAAAAGCAGACAAAATGGGAAAGTGCTTTGGGGGAGGGGTAATTATGATGGTATGAGACAGGAACTAATAAGAGTAAATTGGAAACAGATGTTCAAGGTGAAATCACAGAACTAATGTGGGGTAAGTTTTAGGACCATGCGCTGGGTTCAGGATAGATTTGCCTCACTTGGACAGGGAAAGGATGGTAGGAAAAGGGAACCATGGTTGACGAAGCAGGTGAGGCAGCTGGTCAAGAGGAAGAAGGAAGCAGACACTAGATATTCGAAGCAGGAAACAGGAAGGGATCATGAGAAGTATATGAAACCAGGAAGAAGCATAAGAAAGGACTTAGGAAACCTTGAAGGGGGCATGAGAAGGCCTTAGCACAGTGGTTCTCAACTTTTTTCTTTCCACTCACATCCCACTTTAAGTAATTCCTATGCCATCAGTGTACTGTGATTAATAAGGAATTACTTACGGTAGTCTGTGAGTGGGAAGAGAAGGTTGAGAACCACTGCTCTAGACCCAATTGTTACTGAAATATTTTGCTTGAGAAAAATTGCCATTGGCCCATTTCCTTTGGAGTTCTGAAAATGTGCACATAACGAGTCAATTAGGTATGATTAAACGAGTCAATTAGGTATGATTAAACAGTGGTTTTCAAACTTTTCCTTTCCACCTACATACCACCTAAAGCAATCCTTTACTAATCACAGAGCACTTATAGCATAGGGAATACTTAAAGTGGTATGTGAATGGAAAGAAAAAGGTTGAGAACCATTGCCTTAACATCTAAGATTAAGGTGAACCCCAAAAGTTCTAGGCATATATCAAGAACAGAAGGATGACAAAAATGAAGGTGAGGCCACAAAAGGTAAAAGAGATAATATGTGCCTAGAGGTGGAGGAGGTTGGGGAGATCCTAAATTAATACTTTGCTTCTGTGGGAGGTGGTGGAAGAGATAGCTGGGGCAGTGCCTATAATATTTGAATCTTCTTTGGCCTCAGGGGAGGTGCCAGAAGATTGAAGAATGGAAAATGTAGTCCCCATATTTAAAAAAGGTAATAGGGAAAATCCTGTAAATTATAGATCGGTGTGGTGTGGTCAGTGGTGTGCAAACTATTGGAAAGGATTCTTAAGGATCTCTCTGAATTTAGAGATGTATTCATCATGGGTTTGTGAAGGGAAGGTTGTGCCTCACGAGTCTATTTGAGTTTTTTGAAGAGGTAACAAAAGAAATTAATGAGGATAGGGTGGTAGATATAGATATTAGTAAGACATTTGACAAGGTCTCCCATGGGGCACTCGTTCATAAAGTTGTGGGACATTGGATCCATTAAACTTTGGCAATGCGGACAGTGGAAGTTGTAGTATTCTGCCTGGAGGTCAGTGACCGTGGAGTTCTGCAACAATCTGTTCTGGGATACCTGCTCTTGTGATATTTATAATTGGGCTAGATGAAGAGGTGGAGGATGGGTCAGTAAGTTTATGAATTTTGGAGGAGGTCCTGAAGATTATCAAAGGTTACAAAAGGATATAGATAGAATGCAGAGTTGGGCAAAGAAGTGGCAGATGGAATTCAATCAGTATAAGTGTGAGGTGATGCATTTTGGAAGGACAAACCAAAGGTTGAGTACAGGATTAATGGTCGGTTACTTAAGAGTTTGGATGAATAAAGGGAGCTTGGGGGTCAAATCCATACATCCCTTAGGATTGCCACACAGGTTGATAGGAGAGTTCTATGGAATGCTGGGCTTCATTCATAGGAGAATTGAATTCATGAGAAGAGATGTCATGATGAAACTCTACAAATCTCTGGTGAGACCACACAGAGTATTTTGTTTATTTCTGGTCACCTTATTATAGGAAAGATGTGGAAGCTATGGAGAGGGTGCAGTGGAGATTTATCCAAGTTGTTGCCTAGATTGGAAAATAAGCCGAGTGGGACTTTTCTCTTTGGACCATAGAAGATTGGGAGGAGATTTAATAGAGGTCTCTAGAGGACATATGGACAAAGTGAAGGGAGAGAAGTTTAGAGGAGACATCTGGTGTAAGTTTTATTTTATGTTGTGGGGGCCTGGAATACTTTGCTAGGGATGGTGGGGGAGGCTTACACATTAGGGGCATTTAATATGGCTCTGACTCTTGGACAGGCATGGAAGAAGAATATAGGATTAGGGGGTAGGGAGGGTTTAGTACTTTTTTTAAGGAATATGTGGGTCAGCAAAATGCCAAGGGCCGAAGAGCCTGTTCTATGCTATGTGTTCTATGTTCTATGTTTCAGAGTTGGTACAGCAACAATAAAACACTGTTATCTTTTTCTGCGGTTAAAAATGGAGCTTGATATATATGATGGGTTTATCCATCACAAACCTTGTCAAATTTACATTTTTGTGATCGCCACTTCTTTGATCTTAAGAATTTTGCATATAATTTTAATATTTTGGCAAGAAAAGTGATCATAGACAGTGGTTGAAGGAGGATAGCATATATTAGATAAATAAGAGACAACAATGAAACCGAACAGTTTATAACAATTCCATATTTAGCAGTAGATATGATGCTAAATTAGAGGAAAAGCCAAGCTGAAGAATTGTGCTGATGGGAGGAAGAAAGAATAAAAGTTGACCACATCATAACATCCTCCATAGAGTATAACTGATATAAATGAGGAAAAATATCTCTTGTAAATGACCTTGTTAATTTGCCTGACATAATAAACATAACAATATGGAAAGGAGAACTTTTCAATTCCATGATTGAGAATCAAGTTTGATAACTTGAAATTGAAATAATTGAATACATTTTGCTGTATATTTTGGCAGTGTTAACAATTTAGCAAAACTTCGACTAATTCATGACTGAATAATCAATATAAGGAAATTCCATTTTGTAAATCCCATGATTTTGAATTATTTTTAGCTTATCCAGATGATAACAGCAAATACTCAAAGTTCTGATAGATATCTCCTCAGATTTTTCAAATTATCGACTAACATTCTAGCATAGAAAAGTACATTTTATATTTTTTAAATGTTTACAATTTTTAAATTTATTTTCAGTTTTTTGTTTTAATTTGTTTTCTTTAAATTTAGACATTTAGCCTGGTGAAGACTCGTTTGGCTATGAGTTTGTGCTGCCCAATTACACCCAATTGATCTACACCTCAGGTACATTTTGAAGGGTAGGAGGAAACCAAAGCACCTGGGGGTAACACACACAGACATGGAGAATCTACAAATCCATTACAGATCCAATTGTTGTGTGACAGTATATAGAGAAATGTTTTGGGGAGATAAATTGGGAAAGATTTGTTAGAGTAGGTCACATGCAAACACTTTAAAACTGATCTTATTTGAAATATTTGAGCTATGCTAGACACAGAGTCTTCTCACACCTTTTTTGCAAGAGCTTTGAAGAGTGCTCAAGAGACTTCACTAATGGATTATTGTTTATCAAAGGCAACAGATGAAAGAACAAGCTGGAGCCACTGTTGTCTGAAAGGAGAGTCTGCTGTTGAAAGAGGGTCATGTGGTTTTTGAAGCAGAGAGAGTGAAACAGGTTTTTTTCTCAGAGTGCTTGTGTGTGTGTGTGTGTGTGTGTGTGTGTGTGTGTGTGTGTGTGTGTGTGTGTGTGTGTGTGTGTGTGTGTGTGTGTGTGTGTGAAGTAGCTGGGACTGGAACAGGACAAGCTGGCAAACCTGAGTGGAAGATGGCCTGGTCAAAGCCCTTGTGGTTCATGCAAGAGGAGAGGACTGGCTGTCTAGTGCTTCACTTGGAATAAGAGAAACAAAAAGGAACTTTGTAGTGACCTGAAAGAAAGAGGTTATCATCTGGAGAACCCTGGTGGGGAAAATTTCGTCAGCAAGACACTGAGGTGACTGATGGAAGTACATCAGTTTTGGATGTCCTGGAACAACACATCTCTCTCTGAAAACCAACAAGAACCTTCCTGAGCAGTAACCATTTACCTTTAGAGCACCAAAGCCTGGTGAACTTTCTAAATGTTAAATTCTGTGCACAGTATAAGAATTGCCTGCAACCAGTGAACTTAGAGGAATGAGAAGTGAGATTGGACTGTGAACCAAAGGACTTTTCTGAACTTACACATACATTATATACACATGCGCGGAGAATTAGAAGGGGGTTAAGTTAATAATAGATAAGTTAAAGTTTGATCCTGTTTTCATGTTTAAAGATAATTAAAAGCACCTTTTGTTTAAGTAACCATTTGTCTTGGTGAATATCTATTGCTGCTGTGTTTATGGGTCGTCTGGGCTCGTAACAGCTGGCACTGTAATAGTGATACACTAACTGCTACACTAACTGTGCCACCCTTTTGTCTAGGCAACTTTAATAAAATTCTAATCTGTGTCCGCCAAATATTCACAATTCCCTCTAGCATGAAAATAATTTTTAGCTCCTTTATGGTCTCCTTCATACACCTGCTAATCTTTCTGAAGGCAGATTAAGAAATTATTGAGCTGAATGATCGGCAATACAGTATAAATGACTAACTTTTAAAGCAATTGTTAATTCAAATTATTGTGCCAGATTGTGAATTAGCAGTTAGTAAAACAAAATCTGAACAATCAATTACTTTTGATTAAAAAAAATAGCAGCCAAGGATGGCCAAACTTTTTTAGTGGTGGGCCACATACAGAAAAATATAAGGAATCACGGGCCAAACAAGATCAAGCTGTGCAGTTTTCAACCAATCTCGCTCCTTTAGCAGGCCGTTTAAAGTTTGCACAGAGCTGAAGGCAGTTTAACTGGGCAGTTAGACCCCAATCCCACTTTCTGCAGATCCGCACCAGAGACAGGGCTGCCGTTACTGCAGCCCCAGCAGCGCCGCCATTTTCTTTTTTTTCTGACGGCCACTTAACAATGGACAATGGGCCACTGTTGGCCTGGGGCTTGTAGTTTGCCCACCCCTGTAGTCGCTTTTTAGAGTCAATAAATAAATGAATCCAGCTCAATGAATTATAGGAATGAAATAAAAGTTCCAAATCATATTAAAAAGTAAATTTGTGTGAATTTGGTATGAGTACACAGAAGTATTCCAAAAGCTTTGGAAATATGATGTTTTTCATGTTTTCTGTAAATTATGGTATTTTGTACTTTAACATATTGTTCTCCAGTGTTCGCCTGTGAATTTAATACCGCTTAGAATTAAGCATTGCGGAGCAAATTTTCCTGTGGTGCCTGGGTTCATAGTTGGTAAAACAGGAGTATCTCGTGTATGAATATTGATTGCTTATTTTCATGCCTATGCTTACCAGACCATATTGATATAAGATTTCATAATAAAAACAATTTTAATGCTTTTACTTCCACTGCTTCTGACCTTGAGGTTGGGTGTTTAATGCACTTTCTCTGTTACACTGAAACCACTCTTCGCTAAACTTTTTGCAGATCTTCAAATTTGCAAGAGATTGGTAATCAAAACTTTTCTTATTTCAAATCTAAGTAAAATTCTTTAGTTCATATTACTTCTAGAGATTAAATTGAAGCAGTTCTGCACCTACTTTGACAGATTCATCGAGGATATAACAGCCCAGACAACAATATGCAGACAATTCATGAGCAGAAAGTGTCAATCTGAAAATGTTTGTTCTGCATTTATTTAAAGAATGTCTGAAATGCTGAAGTAAAAACAGTAAGAAAGATTAGATTAAGTATATCCTTTTTCATCTCTTCTGAACATCAGCCAGTACATACTGTAAATGTTGCTGCATGAATTCTCGCAGCTGTTCATTGGGGGCTGGGAGTGTCAATGGTGGAGGAGTAAAGGAAATCATTATAAAAGGCACTCCAGGCACTTCACTTCAATGCTGAAATAGATGAAACAAGTGGTGTGGATCTTAGGCCATTGCATGCCAGTGTGATCTTGCCAGGCTTTTTAAAACTAAATGAGTGTCTGTGTGTAAAATGAGTTGACATCTTTTCAGCCAATTCTCTTGAGTCCAACTGTTTACAATTCCAGTAGCTAGAATTTACATAATTGTAATTACACATCAAGAATAATTTTAGATGACTTCCCTGTCTGATGTGCCCAGCAGCTGTTATCCCAGATGAAGGCAGTGATAATTATTTCAAACATTTACAAAGAAAAAAAATCCAAACCAAATTTAATCCTACAATTTTGCAGCATTTCATATGGTTCTAGAAGAACAGCAAAATAATATTTTTTTTTGTCTTTGATTTTCTCTCTTTAAGCCTTCAGAAGTTGTGCAAGTTATCTTGGCACAGGCTACACTTGAATTGTTCAGTCAGAATGAGCAGCCTAAAAGACTTGAAAGGAAATGAGTCTCATTTACTGTTATTTGTAATCCTTTGAACAATATTAATTATTTGCTCTTCATAGTTTTGATTTTTTTTTTCTCCTGCTGTACATCAGGTTAGTGGTGGATTGGTTAAGAACTGTGGAGAGAAGGGAACTGCATCCATTTTTATTGACCACATGATTTTGAAAATGGCGAGGCTGGAGTGCCGCTGGTGCAGACCGGCAGGGAGTGAGGAGCATAGACATAATGCTCCCGTGGGATCCAACCACTCAGTCAACGGCCATCAGCTCAGCACAGGCATTGAAAGGCCCGTTAAAGGAACTGACGGTGGTTTTATTTAAAATCTCGCAACTGTGGAATCTGAACCTATGATGGCAGCAGCCACGTGGGGTTCCAGACTCCAGCGGAGCGGAGGTCTGGTCAAGGGCACCAGAAAATAGAGAGACCATACCCCATCTGAGAAGGAGAAGCAGAGAAGGCGACCCACAGGACGGTGACCATGGTGGAGGACCAGTGAGGCAGCCCAAAGATCAACCCATACGGTGGGCTGCTGATGGCTTGAGGCAAGAAACCCACAGAGGCTATGGACTACTGGAGACTGCTGTCTGGAGACTTGCTGGACTGTGGAGTGCTAGAGACTGGCTTAAAACTGGTTGAAGGAGCACCAGGTATCAGAACTGAGATGTGAGGGGGTGCTGAAGGCGCTGAAGGGTTGTTGACCGTGTTGGAGATTTGGATCTGGAGCTCGGGTTGCAAATGGTTTGCTCTGGACTCTGAGTGACTGCAGAGGGTGCAGAAGCGCTGGAGGCGAATCTACAGACATTCTCGGGGGGGGGGGGGATTCTATTTTGCTTCTCTTTCTCTGACTGTAAGAGGCGCTTCAAACAATTTCTGCTGATGGCAGCAGGCAAAAGCTATTTCATGTAAATATGACACTTTTATTGCAATGACAGTAAATTGAATCTTGATTATGATTTAACGTTAAAAAAAACTGCTGGGGCAAATGAGTGTTGCTAATTGATGGCTTTCCATTTTGGAGGCTGTTAAATTTGGGTGGTCAGAAAATAAAATAACCCTGCAACAGCCTCATTAAGGAAAAAAGTTGGAAAAAGATCAATGGAAAAATAAATAGAAACTGTAAAGAACAGATAAAACAGCAAAATTCTGAAATTCATGATTTCAAACGTTGAAATCCCAACATAAAGGAAAATGTAATTCTTATTTCTGTTTCCTGACTTATCCGACTTATTTCTCACGAAAGTATGCACAGTCTAGAACTGGAAAAGGACAGAAAAACTGAGCTAAGATGAAGGATGTTGTTATATTTAGAATAGAAGCGATTGAAGGAAGGTGTTTAAAATGATGCACAGGCTGAATAGTTTAAATCAGAAGACCCTTCTTCCTTGAATAAAAAAACAGTAATTCAGATTTAAAGTCATTGGGAGACGGATATCAGCTGATATAAAAACAAAAACTGGACAGAATGAACAGAATTTCCTCCTTTGTAAATTTGCCATAAGTCTATGATACTCATTTTAATAGGTAAGACCTTCACTGCTTTGAGATACATGTGTTGTTGCTGAAGTGAGTTACTGCAGAGGATATTACTTACTGGCTCCATGTCCTGCATGTCACAGGATTCACCAGATTCCAGCGAAGCCCCTCATGATGATATCTTAAAGAGTATCACTATCATCTCTGCCGGGTGCTATATATCTTTAAAGATAACTTTAAATTATAAAGTAGGTTTTCAATGTTGAACAAGTATTTGATTCTTTACATCAGAATTATTGAGGTCATTGCTCAAACATCCAGCAGTCACTGTCCAACATTTCTTATGCCTTTGTCCAAATACATTAAAGCTCATTCCCTGACTTTCCATATGGTGAATCAGCCACTTATCTACATTATCACTATTATTCCAGTTAACCTATTGATGCTGGTGGATGCATTTGACAAGATTTATGACAGATTGTTTTCAACAATTTCACAAATCAGAGGCCTGGTATTGGTTTCTTCTTTCGACCTTTTAAGTCGAAGTTTGCCGAGGCTTAAAGAGATCAGCATAAACTATAGGTCAATAGACAATAGGTGCAGGAGTAAAGGCTCTTCGAGCCAGCACCACCATTCACTGTGCTCACGGCTGATCACCCACAATCCCGTTCCTGCCTTCTCCTCATATCCCTTGATTCTGCTATCTTTAAGAGCTCCACCTAACTCTTTCTTGAAAACATCCAGAGAAATGGCCTCCACCGCCTTCTGAGGCAGTCAACTCTCTGGATGAAAAAGTGACAGGAGACTCTCCCTTGTCTCTCTCATTACATCATCACTAGCAGGATAACAAACTCATTGTCAGTAAAATGATCAGGAAACTAAAGGAAGTACATTTCTTTGTACAGACCAATGGTGCTGAGGTGGAGATCTTCAAATATTAAGGAATACATATCACCAACAATCCGTCCTGGAGCAACCATATATATGCTATGAGCAAGAAAGTGCACCAACAACTATTTTTTCTGAAGAAATTTACCAAAAGTCTCTTACCATACCTACTTATTTTTTCCTTTTACATTTATTATCTTTTTTTTTTCTGTCTCACGGCATATTCCTCCCAGGTTACCAACCAATAGGTATAGTGGTTGCTTCCTGAAGTAGGGCAGTAGGCGTGTGGTCAATATAGTGGTTGTATCACCACATTCACCCTCTTCTTAAAATGAGTCCTTGGTGGGGGTGGAGGAGTCCTTGGAACCAGGTAGTATTTACAAGTTCAGGTGATCTGGCAGTCATCTACCCCTCTGGGACCATCGCAGGACAGGCTCCTGGTCAATGGTCAGTAGGGGCAGGGATGCCTGAGGATTAGCTAGGCCCAGAGTGGGCAGGATAGTGTCAGGCAGAGAGGGGTTTTAGGTATAGGGCAGGTCTGTGGGGAGTGAGGCCCTCTGGAGAGGTGGAGAGAGGGTGTCGGCTCCCGGGGGATCCTGGATGGGCCAGGTCCCTGATTGAGTCGGTGACCTCAAGTCAATTGGGGTACCTGACGTAGGCATAATTTGGGTTTAAATGGAGAAGGTGCACCTACTCGATGGGGGGTTGGATTTGTGAGTCCTCGTGTGTTTATGGAAGAGTACTGGTCCCAGAGACGTCAGCCAAGCTGGCAGGGAGACACCAGTCGCTGATTTCCTAGGAGAGGAGAAAAGGTATTCATGGGGGGGGGGGTCGGGTCTGGTTGGTAGCCGTGCACAAGAGCGACCATATGGCGTGGAGTGCCTCTTGCCAATAGTTGATGAACCAGCCCTTCGATCTCAGGGCCAGGAGTATTGCCTTCCAGATTAGCCTGTTTTTACACTCCATCTGCCTATTGCCCCTGGGGTTGTAGCCAATTATGCAACTAACCGTGATGCCTCACACTGTCAGGTACTGATGCAGCTCCTCACACATGAATCTGGACCCCGGTTGCTGTGGAAGAATGCCAGGTATTCGAACATGGCGAAGATCTGCACCAATGCCTTGATAAGAGAGCCAGCTGAGGTGTCAGGGCAAGGGATGGCGAAGGGAAAATTGGAGTATTGGTCTATGACCAAGAGGAAATAGATTTTCTTATTCGTGGAAGGCAGTAGTCCCTTGAAGTCAACGCTGAATCGCTCAAAGGGCCAAATGTCCTTCACTACATGGGCCTGTGGTGGATGGAGGAAGCACAGTTTGCACTCCTCACAGATCCTGCATGACTCAGTCATGATCCAATATTCTTGGACGGGGAAGGAGAGGTTCCGGGACTTAATGAATTGGTACAGGCGTGTAACGCCTGGGTGTCAAATGGTGTCGTGCAGTGCCTGAAGCTCTTCGGACTGGACACTGACGCAGGTACAGGACAGGGCATTGGGGAGTCATTGAGCTTCCACGGCCTATACTGGATGTGGTAGCTGAAAATGGCCAGCTCAACTCTCCACTGTAAGATCTTGTCATTCTTGATCTTGCCCCTGTGGGTGGTGATGAACATGAATGCCACTGAGCGCTGGTCGGTGAGGAGGGTGAACCTCCTGCCTGCCAAGTAGTGGCGCCAGTGGTGGACTGCTTCCATGATGGCCTCGGCATCCTTTTTGACGGCGGAGTGACTAAGCTCTGAACCGTGGAGGTTCCAGGAGAAAAAGGCCACAGGTCTGACCCCTTGATTGAGGGTGGCAGGGAGGGCAACATCAGAGGCATCGCATTCCACCTGGAATAGGGTGGTCTCATCCACTTCATGGATTGTGGCATTGGCGATGTCCTGTCTGATGCAAACAAAGGCTACTTGCGCCTCGGCAGGAAGGGGAAAAGTGGTGGCTTGGGCCAGTGGGTGGACCTTGTCTGAGAAGTGGGGTACCCACTGGGAGTAGTAAGAGAAGAGCCCTAGGCACCTTTGGAGGGCCTTGAGCGTGTTCAGGAGGGGCAGTTCCATTAGTGGGTGCATGGGTTCAAGGTTGGGACTGATGACACCATGTTCCACGATATGATGTACCCTAGGATGGCGAGGTGGGTGGTGCTGAACACGCACTTCTCCCTGCTGAAGGTGAGGTTCAGTGCCTCTGCCATCCAGAGAAATCTCTTCAGATTGGCATCATGGTCCTACTGGTCGTGGCCGCAGATGGTGACGTTGTCCAGGTACGGGAAGGTCGTTCTTAGGTTGTGCCTGTCTACTATGCGGTTCATCTCCCGCTGAAACACGGAGACTCCATTTGTGACCCAAAACAGGACCCAGCGGAACTGATAGAGGTGCCCGTCTGCCTCAAAGGTGGAATAATGTTTATCCCGGGCATGGATAGGTAGCTGGTGGTAGGCTAACTTCAGGTCAATTGTGGAGAAAACCCTGTATTGGGCTATCTTGTTGACCATGTCAGTGATGCGGGACAGTGGGTAGGCATCCAGCTGGATGTACCAGTTGATGGTCTGGCTATCATCGATGACCATCCTCAGTTTCATGCCCCCTTGGACGACAAGAACATGGGCTCTCCTGGGGCTGGAGCTGGGCTCTTTAACTCCTTCCACCAGAAGCCATCTCACCTCTGCCTTGATAAAGGTCATGTTGGCCGCATATTAGCACCTGATCTTGGCAGCTATGTGCTTACAGTCTGGCATTAGGTAGTTGAAGGAGGAGGCACCCGTAGGGTGGAGAGCCCGCAGGTAGACTGGGGGCAGTCACTGGACTTTGTGCTGTGGATGGTGAGTGGGGGGAATGAGCCATTGAAGGTAAGGGTGAGGCTGTGGAGGTGACATTGGAAGTCTAGTCCCAGGTTAACTGGAGCACAGAGCTTGGGCATGAGCAGGAGCCTGAACCCTTGATATGTTTCCTAACCCCACACTGTCATATTCACTGAACAGCACCCCAGTTCCGTGATGGAGTGGTCCTGGGCCGTGAAAGTGATAGCGAAGTTTGCTGGATATACTTTTTTTCAGCATACGGACCACATTCAGGTGCACAAAGCTCTCAGTACTACCACTATCAAACAGGCATTTTATTACCTTCCCATAGTCAGCGATGTCCATCATCGAGTGCCCAAGTCCTTGGGGAATGTCCTCCATTAGCATGGTGGATGGTAGGAATGCCTCCCCGAGTGGCAAGAGGCGGCCAGTGGGTGCTTTTCGGAGCATAGGGCACAGCAAGTGTGAGGTTTTGTACGCGCGCGTGTTGATCACGTCATCCGGTCAGTGAGTCAGGGGAGTTGGGGTGGTCAGGGATTGGCTGGTCCATGATTGCAGTGCCCAGGAGACGCACATGGCTTTGCCACAGTCAGGCGACTCTTCCCGAAGTGATATCGGAAGTGATATCATCGGTGCGGATGGAAATTGGATGATGGAAGATGGTGCCACCCATGGTGAGCACAGAGCGACAGCATGGTTGGACATCCAGACCGGAAGTGATGCCTTCAGTGCAGGCGGAAGTGATGAGTGGAGTAATGGCACTGCCCAGCATTCACACATGGGGGTGTCCAGAGAGTCAGATGGTGCTCCTGGTTGGTCGTGGAGGGCTGCAGCATTCCCAGTGGTTTGGAAAGGCGCATTTAGCAAAGTGGCCTTTCTTGCTGCATCCGGAGCAGTGCGAGTTCCTCACTGGGGAGTTCCTTTGGGAGCGCCTGTCCGAGCCACATGGGCACCTGCAGTACTTTCAGTGGCAGACTGCCTTGGTGACAGCGATTATCTCTTCCACCTGGGGCCCCTCAGCGACTGCTGTTGTTGGCGTCGGCAGGCCGGAGTTTGGGGGATGTGAGCATCAAAGACCTCTACGTGGTGAACTGCAGCTTCTAGGGAGTGGACAACCTCCATGATCCTGGTAAGGGAGGCATTATTCTCCTCCAACAGTCTCTATCAAGTCGTCCTTGACTGCAACCCTTACACGCAGGCATCTCTGATGAATTGCTCCACCTCCCCAGCCATTACCATCGCTTCAATCGTGCACGGGCATGTTAGTTTTCACAGTACCCCCAGGTAAGCGCCTGCCATCTCACCTGACTGCTGCACCCTGATGCTGAGCAGGTGCCGGTCATAGAGCATGTCGTTGGGGGCTGGTATATGCCTTCCAGGATGACCATTGCTGGTTCGAAATCCGTGCAGTCTCAGATAGCCTGGAAAACACGCGGGCCCAGCTTGATGTGAAGTACCACGAGTCTCTTCTGTTAGTGTTGATGATCTCAGCCTGTGTGTGGATAATCGCCTCAATTGCATGCTTCCAGATCTCAACGTATGTTGGAGTGTCCGAGTGTTGAGGGTCGATATTCACCTTCTTGATAGTGAGGAATTTCTCCATAGTCTTTTTAATTTTAAGCTAATTAAATTGTGAGTGCTGCTGTGTAAATGATTTTGACAGTCCACAGACTGTACAATAGGGTTTAATTAGCTTAAACTTGTACACCAGTCTTAGTATCTTTGCTGGCTCCTCATATGTCTGACTGTCCCCGAAGGGGCCGGTTCAAGTCTTTATACAGGCCGGAGATTGAGAGCCTCCCAGGTTGCCTACCTGTAGGTACAGTGGTTTCCCCCTGGAGTAGGCTCGTAGGAGTGCAGCCAGTAGAATGGTTGTATCACCACAATGTGTGTGTGGCCACAGCAAATAAGAATTTCCACACACATATACATGCCAATAAACTCTCATACTCATAGAAAGTATCCTCTCCAGATGCATCACAGCTTGGTACAAAAGATTTCCTGCCCAAGATCATCAGAAACTGCAGAGAGTCATGAATGCAGTTCAGGCCATCATGCAAACCAACTCTTCTCCATCAAAGCTGTCTACACCCACTGCTGTCTTGGGAATGCTGCCAAAGTACACAGCCCACCCCAGCCTTGCTCTCTTATCCCCATCGCACAGAAAACATGAGCTCGGAAACATAAATCTCAAGATTCAAGAAGTTTCTTTCCCTCCGTTGTAATACCCTCAAGTGGCACGGTTAGTGCTGTGGTTAGCCCAATGCTGTAACAGCGCCAGAGAACTGAATTTGAATCTGGTGCTGTCAGTAAGGAATTTGCACGTTCTCCCCATGATCTGAATGAGATTTTCTTGGGTGCTCCAGTTTTTCTCCCGTGCTTCAATAACTCACAGGATTTGTAGTTAATTGGGTATAATTGGGTGGCACAGGTTCCAATGGCAAGCATTGGCTTCTACCATGTTATATCAATTCTCCTGACAGATATCAAATATTTCAATGAACATATCCATCAGTTATAATTCTGCAGGCTCCTTATCAAAGCTTTGAATAGGTTCGTTTCAAGCCAAATCTTACCCTTAACTCCCTGTATTTCAGCAAAGCAGTGCAAGGCTGTTATTTCCCCAGCATTGGATGCAGGCCACATGTGCCTCGTGTATCATTATGTGAGGATCCCATTTCTAAGATACCTTCTCAATTGACTACAATGTTCATATCAGAGATCATGCGCCTTCCTCTTCATCCGTTATTTGACCAGTTTAAGGTATTTAGCTAACTGAAGTAAAAGGCGACAAGAGTAAGGCTGTAGTTCAGGACAAGGCAGAGAAAGGAGGTAGGTTAAATAGATTGACATCAAAAAAATGATTAAATGAATATTATCATCAAAGATTTCAGATTTATGTCAGAATACATACATGACATCACACAACACTGAAATTCCATTTTCTGCGGGCATGGCAGAATTACCATTAATTCGTAGTGCAAAATATAAACCGTACAAAGCATAAACATGTAAACAAACAAAGAAATGTAAACAGATAACAAATATAAACAAACTGACCGTGTAATACAGAGAAAACAAAAGAAAATCAATAAAGTGCACAAGTAAAAGTCCTTAAATAAGAATCTGATTGAGTTTGTCATTGAGGAGTCTGATGGTGGAGGGGTAACAGCTGTTCCTGAACCCGGTGGCCTGAGTTTTGTGGCACCTATACCTTTTTCCTGATAGTAGCAGTGAGAGCAGAGCATGTGGTGGGTGGTGTGGGTCCTTGATGATTGTTGCTGCCCTCCAAAAGCAGCATTCCCTGTAAATGTACTCAATGGTGGGAAGGGTTTTGTCAAATGTCTCGGGCTGTGTCCACTACCTTTCGGAGGGCTTTTTGCTCAGGTGTATTGGTGTTCAACCTCATTGTTTCCAAGGGCCTCGGCAACATGATCTTATTTGTGGCAGAGAGGTGTGGGGTTGGCAGGTACAATATGTTTGCCCATTGGATTATCTGCTGTTCCATTCAGACGGGTGGTACTTTGTGTGTAAAAAGCAAGGAAGTTTGCAGTGCGTGTTGTGTAGTTGGGGCAATATGGATTTTTTGAGTGAATACCTGGTAGCATACGCAAGCTGTAAATTGTAGGTGTGAGACTTGTGGCTATGTTAAATGCATAAGGATGCAGTGGAGTTTCGGGCCTGCAATACGAATTTGAACGGAAAGAAATTATTTGTCGACGAAGGCATTGTTGTGGTATGTTAGATCATGTTTCAGGATTAGTGTTGTTATTAATAGGAAATGACATTTATTTATTAACATGCGCCAAGAACATCATGCTTCTTGGACCTCTGCATTCAGGTCCATGTATATCACACATGTCAAACTCTGGCCCGCGGGCCAAATTTGGCCTGCGATATAATTATATTTGGCCCGCAAGATCATATTAAATATATATTAGAGTTGGCCCGCTGGCCGCCGCGCCAGTATAACGCATGCACACTGAAGGTGAAAATGAAGACGCCGGAGGTGTGGAGGGATCTCAGAGTCCCGAATCCCGGGGATCGGAGCGCCGCACTCAGCCCGCCCGGCTCCCGGACACACAGACGCGGCTGGAGTTGGGGACCGTCCTCGCTGGGTCTGCGCTTCAGCGGCGACGCCGGACCGAACGTCTCGTTGGCGATGCCTTCCCCCTCGCTCCATGTGCGGCAGACCCTGCCTCCCGCTCCTTTTGTTGGAGACGAGCCAGGCGCCGTGAGATCGCAGTTTAATCCCTCTCCAACCATGGGAGGGGGGTGGGAGCAACGCGCTCTTCTCAGCCAATTCCTCCACCGCCCCGGACGCCGGCGTTTCAACGGGGGGTTCGGGTGCCTTCGTCAGGCGACTGACCTGTTGGTCCAAGACAAGGGGAGAGCGTACAAACTCCACACAGACAGCACCTGAACTCGGGTGAACGTGGAGCTGCGACCCCACATTCCACATCAGGACTGTGTGTAAGATTGGGAGCAGTGAGACGGAAGCTTATTTTGTTCCTGTGATTTAAGCCTTTCTTGGGGTGGGGGGGGGGGGTCCTTCTCTGACCACTTGCCTAACAATTAACCTAATCAGATGTGGAGTTACCACAATACAACAGTTCTCAACCTTTTTCTTTCCACTCACGTCCCTGTGCCATTGGTGCTCTGTGATTAGTAAGGGATTGCTTAAGGTGGTCTTTGGGTGGAAAGAAAATGTTTGAAGACCACTGCTTTAATCATCCCTCATTGACTCGTCATGTGCACGGTTTCAGACGCTAAAGGAAATGGGCCCATGACAATGACAATGACAATGAAAGAGTTTACCCAAAACTATTAGTAAACATTTATTTTAATAAGAAAAAGTTTAACATTACATATGTTGAAAGAAGAGAAAACATGCAGATGTTGTTGAAAATTTTCAATAAATATTTATTTCGGCCCTCGACTTAGTCCAATTTTTTAATTTTGGCCCTCCCTGAATTTGAGTTTGACACCCCTGATGTATATTAATACTCAGTAGTGACCTCCATAACAATCTGGTGCCACTTTTATTTGAGTAAACGTAGCAAATCTTGGACTCTGTTTTCTTCCATATTGTGTCGATATTTTCCACATCAGAATGAAATTTACAATACATCTCCTTCTTCAGCCACAAGGAATTTCTCATGTCAGAGGTGTGGATGGCTTTCATGGGTGTGGTGGTGCGGTGCAGTGCAGCAGCCAGAGTCTTGGACTATTCATCAAGAAATCTAATGACTCTTAGGACCCATGAGGAAGGAACTTTACTGCTCCCAGCCAGCTTGGCAGAATTTCACTCCACATCCATCAATGGCGTTGACTCAAAACTGCCTCCTGAGTCAGATATGGTTGGGCAATTACTGTCAGCATGACCAGTGAAGTCTACTCCCCATGGACCAATACATTAAAAATAACACTGGATAACAATTTTTTTTCAAAAGGTTTGTTTCCTGAAAAAAATCGGGGTACAACTTCAAGCTGTGTCACATAGGAAGATGGAGAAACATTCAATGAACATTTATTGAATTTAGTGTGGCGACGTACATCCTCATGACGAACCGGCCCCGCTTGTATCGCCACGTGGCGGGGCAGCCATTACGATGTCACAATGCACCAGATGACTGAGCTCATGATACCCTTAAGGGGGCGTGCCGAATTTGAGTAAAAACAGTCGTATATGACCCTCAACGTGGTGACTGTGTTTCTTCCACTGTTCATACTGCCGCAGTGGTGACCCCGACGAGCCCAGACGTTTTTCTGGACTCATAACACCATGCATCAAGCTTTGTCTCCATCAAGCTTTTGGACCCACCGACCAAGAACGTGGTTCGGGCAGGCGGAATCACAATTTCAATTCCGCAACATCTTCTCAGATGCCATGATGTTCTATCATGTTGTGAGCGCTCTGGACCAAGATACGGCAGTGAGGGTGGACTACATCATCCATCTTCCCCCGGCTATGGGCAAGTACACCGCCCTTAAAGACCTGCTGCATGGAACTTTCAGGCTAACTCCCCAGCAACGGGCTTCCAGGCTCCTTCACCTCGATGGGCTTGGGGACCATAGTCCGTCAGCACTAATGGATGAACTGCTGGCCCTGGCGGAAGACCAGAAGCCTTATTTTCTCTTCCGCCAGATATTCCTGGAACAGATGCCGGAGGACATCCAGCTGCTCCTTACAGATGAAGACTTCTTGAACCCGAGGAGAGCAGCAGCCCGTGCGGATGCTCTCTGGCGCACGGAGGTGGAGAACGAGGCAGCCCTCAACCAGGTGGCACGACTAGGAGCCAGTGACTGCAAGCCACTCCCAAGACCAAGCCAGAGGAGGGCCAGTCGAACTGGTGCACTGGGGAGCGCAAGCCCGTAAGTGCCGCCAGCCCTTCAGGTTTCAGGGAAACGACCAGGCCAGCCGCCGTTGATGGCCGCGATGGCTGGCCACACACACAGCCTCCTTCATGTACGGACAAATCCACCGGACGCCAATTCCTGGCGGACACAGGGGCTGACCTCAGCATCTTTCCCCCCACAGCATTAGAGACTCACATTCGATCTCGAGGTCAACCCTGGGGGTGGCCAATGGCTCCACCATCAGGACCTACAGCACTCGCAGAGCGCATATCCAGATTAGGAAGGAGAAATTCCACTGGAGGTTTGTCCTAGCCTCCGTGGGCACTGCGCTATTAGGGGCTAACTTCCTCAGAGCTACAACTGGTTCACATGAAGGGCAAAAGGCTGGTCAATGCCCAAACATTCCACTCCAGCCCGCAGGCCCAAAATCATCACCATAGCCGCCGCCAGGGATGAGTTTGATGAGATCCTCCATGTATTTCCTGCCATCTTAGAGCCACAGTTCAATGCCACCCTACCCCAGTATGGGGTCTTCTATCACATCACCACACAGGATCCCCCACTGCATGGTAGACACAGATGGCTGCTGCCTGAGAAGTTCTAGCAGGCAAAGGAGGAGTTCTCCAGGCTCCAGGAACTGGGAATTGTCCGGCACTTGGAGAGCGCTTGGCCATCGCCTGGGGGCTGGAGATCGTGCAGGGACTACCATTGATTGAATGACTCCTGACAGGTACCCGGTGCTCCACATATAGGACCTCTCCGCCAACCTCCACAGAGCATGGATCATCTCCAAAGTGGACCTCGTGCAGGGATACCATCAGATCCCAGTGCATCCAGATGACGTGGGTAAGACGGCCATCATCACCCCTTTTGGCCTCTTCGAGTTCCTGCGTATGCCCTTTGATCTAAAGAATGAGGCCCAAATGTTCCAGTGCCTCATTGATGCGGTTGGAAAAGACCTGGACTTTGTGTTCGTTTACCTGGATGACATTTTCATTGCCAGTCACAACTGCGATGAACACAAAGCCCACCACTGCACACTCTTTGCCCGGCTGGCGGACTTCGGCCTCATGGTCAACGTGGGCAAATGTCAGTATGGCAAGGAGTCCCTCCAGCTTCTGGGGCACCCCATTTCGGCAGCTGGGGCTGTGCCAGTGCCGGAGAAGGTAGCTGCTGTTCAATGATTCCCCAAACCCTCCACCCTGAAAGGCCACTGATTTTCATCCTCATTGTCCAGTGAAATGAATGTAGGCTGATTTTAAATTATGCTAGCCCTCGACAGTTTTATGACATCTGCTGACCATGTATTCAATCATCAGCACCATTTCATCATGACTGACATCCATGCAAGTGATTCAAAGATGGCCGTCTCTCAATTCCTCAACGATTCACATCACAATCTCTCCCTTTACCTGTTAGGTTCAACAGGCCTGTCTGCTACATCCTCATCAATATGCAGCATTACGCACATTTCTTCAGATGTGCCTTGAAGAATATTTTTGTGCAATAGGTCGAGCTTAAACTGACCATTACCTGACATCATGTTATTGCTGTTGAAGCTACTAGGCCTGGTAACACATCCAATAAATCAGGCTGTTTTCTTTAATCAAACTATTCACCTGGCGGTAACAAATACAGCAGGTGCCAAGCAGTGATGTCTAAGGGATCGATTTGTTCTGTGCTTGTCCCTTTCTCTTTGGGGTTTCCTAGAAAGGAATGCATCAATCACAATGTGACCTAAACTCAGCACATTTCTCCCATTGAAATGCAATGTGTTAAAGGTTGAACATTCTCTCGAGTTGCTGCTTTATGGGGATTACAGACTCAAAGCTTGTTTCCTATCTCATGAAAGAAAATGAAATACTAATAAAGAGAAATGAAGGCACGGGTAAATATTTCTTCCTCCTCTACGCCACAGGCCCTGTTCTTCTTTGTATCGCTGGCTTTAATTCACCTACCATGATGATTCTCCTTATGATTAACTGCATTACCACATTTTAATTGTTCCACTGATTCAGAACATTGTGCTGTGAACTGATTGGTGAATAGCCATGTGTCCACTTTCTTCAGAGAAGTAAAGGCTAATTAGCAAGGGCAGCATTTCACTGTGCAGTGTAACAGGAGCAGTGCACGAGCTTTGTGCTGCTTGTTATGTATCTTGACTCGCACAGAAGACTGCAGATGCTGAAACCTGAAGCTAAATAATGTATGGTAGAGGACCCCACTCTCCTCTTCTAAAATGCCATTCCTCCCCTTCCTCTCACCTCCCCCTTTTTTTTGGCCCTCTTTCCACTTATCTCCCCTCACCCATTCTCATTCTCTTGCCTCTGGTTATTCCTTTTCCACCCCATATTCCCTTTTGGATTCTTCCACTCCTGTTCAGTTCTATCTCATTATACCGTTACTTTCAGCTCCGTTCTCAGGTTCCAGTACTGGGAGCCATTGTCCCCTTTCAACCAGCCCATCCTGTCTGGCTCATCTTTCTCTACCTCACTGCTTTTTTTCTCTTGCTTCTCTCTCCCGTTATCTGGCATCTGCCAGTCATCTACCTCTGTCCATCATCCTTCATCTCTCCATAGTTGACCAATCTCCCACTGGCTCCGTCCTACCCCTCCGACCCTGACATTATGATACCAGCTCTCTCTCCTCCACATTTACTTCTAATAAAGGGTTCCTGACCACAATGTTGACCATTCTTTTTTCTCTCACCGGTTCTGCTAGACCTGCTATTATATGGTGCTTACAGTGGTCAGTTAGTATTAACCATGCTGTCCCCTCTTCAGTCAGAGTCAATATTGTAATTGGCCAACATCAGTTGACCCCATTTTATAATACTGAAGCACAAGCTAAACCCATTAAAAGGGAAATATGTTATTTTACATTAAATTGCAGACTGAAGTTTTACTCCTATGGGAGACCAAGGAAACTGAAACAGTCAGCATCACAAATTTGATGCTAATGGTTCTCATGGTCCCCACCTAATAAAAATATTCCTCCCATTGACTTTAACTGCAGAATATGGATGAATGCTAAATGTAAATGACTCAGCACTTTTTAAACACAGCCAAAAAAATTGTGTTGGTAAAACAAGCAAACTTCTCACCAATCCCTTGTGTGAATTTTTATCCAAGATTCAAAATGTTCACCAAGAGCAGTGATTATCATTAGATTCAGTTCACTACAGTATTTGGATTATGGAAATACATTCTTTCAGAATTCTCAAAAGAATCATGGCCAGAAAATTGAGAAACAAAATACATTTTGCTGTCATGAAAAAAAATAAATGCAGAATTACTTTCAAATTGCGCCTCTTGATGAGAAATTGTAGATTTCATAGTTTCAGGGACAACAACCCCTATAACATGGGGGTCACCTATATTTGTGAGGGGGCTTCCATGGTAGCTGACTGAGCTTTGGTCCATATGCAAACTATAGATAGTCGGGTCAGATACAGCAATGAGCTCTCTGAACCCTTCTCCATTAACAATGGCGTGAAGCAAGGCTGTGTTCTCGCACCAACCCCCTTTTCAATCTTCTTCAGCATGATGCTGAACCAAGCCATGAAAGACCCCAACAATGAAGATGCTGTTTACATCCGGTACCGCACGGATGGCAGTCTCTTCAATCTGAGGCGCCTGCAAGCTCACACCAAGACACAAGAGAAACTTGTCCGTGAACTACTCTTTGCAGACGATGCCGCTTTAGTTGCCCATTCAGAGCCAGCTCTTCAGCACTTGACGTCCTGTTTTGCGGAAACTGCCAAAATGTTTGGCCTGGAAGTCAGCCTGAAGAAAACGGAGGTCCTCCATCAGCCAGCTCCCCACTATGACTACCAGCCCCCCCACATCCCCATCGGGCACACAAAACTCAAAACAGTCAACCAGTTTACCTATCTCGGCTGCACCATTTCATCAGATGCAAGGATCGACAACGAGATAGACAACAGACTCGCCAAGGCAAATAGCGCCTTTGGAAGACTACACAAAAGAGTCTGGAAAAACAACCAACTGAAAAACCTCACAAAGATAAGCGTATACAGAGCCGTTGTCATACCCACACTCCTGTTCGTCTCCGAATCATAGGTCCTCTACCGGCATCACCTACGGCTCCTAGAACGCTTCCACCAGCGTTGTCTCCGCTCCATCCTCAACATTCATTGGAGCGCCTTCATCCCTAACATGGAAGTACTCGAGATGGCAGAGGCCGACAGCATCGAGTCCACGCTGCTGAAGATCCAGCTGCGCTGGGTGGGTCACGTCTGCAGAATGGAGGACCATCGCCTTCCCAAGATCGTGTTATATGGCGAGCTCTCCACTGGCCACCGTGACAGAGGTGCACCAAAGAAGAGGTACAAGGACTGCCTAAAGAAATCTCTTGGTGCCTGCCACATTGACCACCGCCAGTGGGCTGATATTGCCTCAAACCATACATCTTGGCGCCTCACAGTTCGGCGGGCAGCAACCTCCTTTGAAGAAGACTGCAGAGCCCACCTCACTGACAAAAGACAAAGGAGGAAAAACCCAACACCCAACCCCAACCAACCAATTTTCCCCTGCAACCGCTGCAACCGTGTCTGCCTGTCCCGCATCAGACTTGTCAGCCACAAACGAGCCTGCAGCTGACGTGGACATTTACCCCCTCCATAAATCTTCGTCCACGAAGCAAAGCCAAAGAAAGAAGAAAAGATACAAATGTATTAGTGTTTGGCAGATGGAATATCAATTGCTGTCTTACTCGTGTTTCATAGACTTTCTTTAACCAAATAATTTAATTTGATGGTTCCTTTGTGATTTTTTTCCCACTATCCTGTGCAGGAAAATATTAACCACCAAGGCAATTGATTGTGTGTCTTCTGTGATTTGAATGTAAATAAAAGAAGCAGAATGGTTCACTTGAGAACTTTCAGAACTCACCTCTCCAAAAGTGTAGTGTACACACAGTTAGGTTTCAACCAGGTCTCAGGAGAAAGGGCAAGCATATATGTCTTATAGGAAATAATATAGGTATACTGTACATTATGGCTGGTGCAGAATGCTTCTTGCATTTTAGAAAGTAGCTTGCCATCCTTCGTCAATTAAACGCCCACCTTCTCTGCATCAATAGAACTTGCAATGTACAATTCTGCAACTGCAGTTTGCTGCTCTATTTTATTACTCTACAGCACACTTCCAGTGAATTTCCTTTCAAAAGATGTTGGGCTCGACTTCCCTACTTGGAGCCTTACAGCTTTCAGATCTCACTTCCTGTACAAGTTTTCCACATTTATGGAGCCAATTCAAATAAAGGGACGGCCCCAAAATAAATAAAATAGTATTAGACTTGGCCAAACCACCCCCAACCCCCCACCAGCCCCCCACTTCTCATGGACATACACCCACATCAAACATGAGTTTGTTGAATATGGAAAATCAGGGCCGATGCTTTATACAGCTAATCTCTCTCATACACTTAACTCACTATGCATTGATGGAAAAAGAAGAGAATATAAAATGCAGTTAAGAAACTGCAGCTTGCAATCTTAGTAAGAGCCTGGTCTCATGGCCTCGAACTTTGGTTGATGAGGGAAGACAACAGCCGTGAAAATCATCAAAGATTGAAACCACTCAATTTTATAGTAGCACATTAGCACTCAACATTTAATTTCATGAACACTCTTGCAAGAAAAATATGGAAAAATAAAGTAATCTGCAGGCTCTCATTGAAAATAGTCTATCATTGTTGAATCTCTTTCACAGTCAAAAATATTTCTTACATGGCTGTCTCAGATTTTTTTAAAAAATCTGCTTGGATATTTTGCATTACCGTTTAAGATCCTGAAAACTGTCACCATTCTCCAAGTTTTACTCACCAAAATAAACAATTGTTGTCCTGACATGGAACCACACAAATATCATTACTGCTAACTTTTAATATAAAATAACATTCATTCTAATATATCATATCATACCGTACCCTATTATTAAGCACGTGAAAAAGATCTTGACTTGATGAGTTCAGTGAAGTAGATACTAGTTTCATGATTCTAAAAAAATGCTTCAGTGATTAATTATGCAGCAACAACAATAATACCATAAATATTATTTTCTTAGTAATTAAGTTCATTCATTTTTCTCAGTGTAATTTATTTGAAGATTGCTCCAGGCCATCCCAGGCCCGGTTTATAGATACCCATGCATTTGAATGACCTTTCATTATATTTTAAGATTCAAATATCCAACATTTGTACATGTATTCATTCCTACGAACAGCAGAATTAAATCTCTCTCACTCTCTCTCTCCCTCTCACCCCTCCCCCCCCCCACCTTCAGTAATTGTTCTTTCTCATCAGTCCTTATGTGCTTTTTGATATTAGTCATTACAATACTGTAGAGGGTGGGTTTACCACATCATGTGATTTGTGTGTATTTTCTGACTTACAGACAAAATTGACTTACAACGTCTGTAAAAACAGAACATGTTTATTTTTCAGGATGGTCTGTATCTCCAGACCAAACCGCTGATGCAACTATTCCTAGGAATTCAACAGAACACCCATGTACTAGAGTTACATGCAAATCAATGGCTCTCTACCTTACCACGGTCACTAATTGCCATAGCAATAGAATCAAATTGTTGATAGATATTGAAGATACTGGGCAGGTTTTTGGTGATTTTTCACACTTTTGTTTCGTGATTGTTTGCATGGAATGTTGTTTGACAAAGGTCTCTGCATGTCCAAATAAGAGAGTAATGAATAGGACAGTGAGCTAGGATGGCAAGAGACAGTGATGTTGACTTTCACTGGACACTGCATGGACCAAGGTTCACAGAGTCATAGTTGACGAGGGGTGGAGCAGTTGCCTGGAGTTGCTATATTGAGAGACTTTGCATGTATGACTAATCTCAAGAATCGTTTAGCTCACAAACTAAATGAATGGATGCATCTTTAGTGTGAAGCATAGCATGGACGTTGAAGGTACAATTTCATGACACTCAGAGTGATGAAATATGTTATTATTGCCTCATAAAGTAGGCATAAGATGATAATAAACCTGGAAGCAGTCAAATTTGAGGAGGACATTTTACAGTCGCTCCCAATTGAGAGGAGGGAGTTGGAACCAACCTTGGTATTGACATTCCCTGTCGGGGACCCCTCTAGAGTTACCATGTCAAGAATCTTCTTTTTTAAAGATCTCTGAGATCCTATGGAATAACCTCTTCTAAACAGATATAAATAATAAGGCTATGGATTTGTGATTGAAGCTATTCACCACTGAGTTTTAGAACTTTAGTGGGGATACTGTCTGTTCCTGAAGCCTTGTTAGTTTTGTGTTGAAGTCAAGATTCTTGTTAGTTTGTAGTGGTGGTAAGACTAACTTACCTGCAAGTAAGTTGATGTAGAATGGAATCAATCAAGCTGACATCAAGGACATCATGTTTAAGGAGGTCTCAAAAGTCTTCCTTCCAATCACTCATTAATTCATTTCTAAATTTCCTCTTAGTGGAATGTAGCTTTGGTCATTGAGGCCCTATATAGTTGTTAAAGAACTGAAAGTCCTGTAGAGGTCCTAGTGTGGCAAGATACTGAGCCTCCTGTCCTCTGTCTATCCACTTCTGTTCTATAGATTCCAGTAATTAGCTCACCAATTGCCTCGTTATTCTTGCCAAACTCATGTGGCTCTTCTTGTTAGACAATGGCAATGTTTTCGCTGAAACCTGAAAAGTGATGTGCGAAATGCTGAAAATTTACAAGACAAAGGCCGACTATCAGCCTGTAGTATAGAAAATAAACTCAATCACGAACATCGATAAGAGTTTGTCTGGACTTACAAATATTATTTGAATCGACAATGACTTTACATCTCTGATAATCTCTGAACTGGGTTTGCTCACTGGTGATTGTATAGAATTCATGTTAATTTACAATACCCTAGTAAATGAAGCAGCCTGTTCCTGTGTGGGAAAAAAAATGAAGGAATCTTTTGTGCAAGAAACCTTTTTGCCAAGCAACTGCCAGGGAAGAGGTAGAGTTCCAAGTACATCATCTTCAAGTCAAGTCAAGTTTATTGCCATCTGATTATACAAATACAACCTAAGAAAACAGCATTCTCTGGTCCTTGATGCGAAAACACGCAGCCACACAACTAGATATAACACCATACAGAAAAATAATACTTACCTGTATGTAGGACAATATTATATCTCTAAAAATAAATAAATAAATGTTGCTTTGTACAAACGAGAGTCACGGAGGGTTCGTGTGAGCAGCTCCTTTGGTGGTTCAGCATTCTCACTGCCCGTGGGAAGAAGCTGTTCCTCAGCCTGGTGGTGCTGGCTCTGATACTCCTGTATCTCTTCCCCGATGGGAGTACCTGAAAGAGGCTGTGTGCAGGGTGGAAGGGTCCTCAATGATTTTTTGTGCCCTCTTCAGACAAATATCCCAGTAGATCACATCAATAGGGGAAAGGGAGACTCCAAGGGTTCTCTCTGCCACTCTCTGTGGATTGACCTGCAATCCATTTCTCTGCAACACCACACCACACTGTGATGCAACTGGCCAGAACACTCTCAATAGAGCTCCTATAGAAGACCTTGCCCTGATCAGACTTTTCAGGAAGTGCAGTCGCTGTTGTGCCTTCCTGACAAGTGAGGAGATGTTTAGTGTCCACGATAGGTCACTAGTTAAGTGAACTCCAAAGAACTTGGTGCTCTCCACTGTCTCTACTACAGAGTTGTTAACGTATAGTGGAGGGTGATAATTCCTGGTCCTCCTGAAGTTCTCGATCATCTCCTTTGTCTTGTTCATGTTGACTCTCAGGTTATTACTCTCGCGTCATTTCACGAGGTTTTCCATCTCTTCTCTGTAGTGCTACTCATCATTGTTGCTGATGAGGCTGTTGAGACATCTGAAAACTTAATGACACTGTAGGAGCTGGATCTGGTGATGCAGTTGCAGGTCAGTAGCGTGAACAGGACCAGGCTGAGCCCACAGCCCTGAGATGTACCAGTGCTCAGCGTGATGGTACTCAACGTTCTGCTATCGACCCGGACAGGCTGTGGTTTTTCCATAAGGAAGTTCAAGCTTCATTTACAGAGAGGGGTGTTGAGTCCCAGTAAGGACAGCTTATCCACCAGCCTCTGGGGAATGATCATATACACCGAGCTGAAGCCATTCAACAGCATCCAGGCATATGAGGTGTCATTCTCCATGTGAGCCAGGATGAAGTGAAGCAACAAGGCTATAGCATTGCCTGTGGAACAGTTTCTCCTATGGTAAATTGAAATGGATCCAGCATCTTTGGGAGTTGTACTTGATATGTTCTATAACCAGATATTGAAAGCATTTCCTAAAGGTGGAGGTCAATGCCACAGACGGTGGCTTTGGGACTTGTTATTGTCACTCTCTTGTCCTTTAGTTCCTGACTAGGTATATTGTCTGGTCCCATCACCTTGTGTGGGTTCACCTTGGATAGGGTTTTCTTCACCTCAGCCATGGCTATGTGGGGGGCCACTTCATCAAGCAACATTCAGCTTTCTTTGGTGTGAATAGAAGGTGTTCAATCCATCCAGAAAGGACACGTCATTGTCCTTGATTAGCAAGGTTGACTTGTGATCCGTTATAGTCTTGATCCCTTGCCACATGCGCCTGGTTTCGCACAGCTATCTGTGGATCTTCTGTGCATACCCCCACTTAGCCTTCCAGTTCAGCCCTGGCTGATTTTAGTGCCATCCTATCCCCTATCCTGAAGGCAGCATCAGGAGCGCTGAGAAGGGCCCGGACCTCTGCATCCAACCATAGTTTCTGGTTAGCCCTGGTTGTGAAGCATTTAATCTTGGTTTCATATTCAATGCACTTTCTGATGTCGCCAGTCACTGAGCTCGTGTACTCCTCTATGTTTACATGACCATTGTAGATGGCTGCTTCCCTGAAACAGCTCTAGTCCGAGGTCTCAAAGCAGTCTTGCAGCACTGCTTGCCATGCACCGCACCACTCCCCCCACCCCCCCCCCCCCCCACTCCCACCCACGGCCACATCCTGATCTCCCTGCAAACTGACACAGTTTGCTTTGCCAGTGATCTTCTGAAATAGCCCCTTGAGATAGAGGATGATTTTTCTGCAATCAGATTGTGTGGATTGTTAAATGGCTGTTAGGCCAATGCAGCAACTGCACAGATGAGACAGGTAGTGGTTGAAGGGTAGGGTAGGTACGTTTAATTTATAATCTCAGCCATATTTATTTTTCATTGCTTTGTATTTTCACAGAAGCATCTCATTGTACATATATGTTCACCAAGTCACATTCCAAAATACAAATTGCTGTGATGTCTGCCACACTGATCAGCACACACCCCTCAGTGAAATGGGACCATTCATGTCATGGGACCATTCATGTCATGGGATTCAAACTTGGCAATGGATCAAATGGAGTCACCCATTCAGACTAGTTATTGCTTTTCCCCTTCCTTGCATTTCCCTCACTTATATCATAGCCATTTTTACAGTTGATCTATGGGCATCACAGAAAGCGTTGTTAAGCTTGAATTCTTTCCCAGTGGGAATTCCATGATAGGTCAGCACTGAACTCTGCATGCTACCATCTACAGGAATATACAGTCTCTGCTTTAGTTCCTGACTGCATAAAGCTAAAGCACTACTAATAACAAGTGTGACAGATTCCACTTCCAAAAGACCACAAAGATGAGACAATTTCATTCCATTTTTATTCATACAGCAGTAACAAGTCTTTTCACTCCATGAGGCCGTTTCACTCAATTACACCCAAATGACCTACAACCCCCGGAACATTTTGAAGGGTGGGAGGACACTGGAGCACCCAGAGGAAACCCACAAAGACATGGGGAGAACGTACAAACTCCTTAGAGACAATGCCGGATTCAAATTCCGGACACTGGCACTGTAACAGCTTTGCGCTAACCACTTCGCTAACCGTAACGCCATTAATGATTGCATTCTTACTTTCCTTACCTGCAGCTAAATGTTTTATGTGTAACTGTGCAAATTATATGAATATTATTCTCAAACAATTTTCACCCCATGCCGTTACGATGTTAACTGCACCATAGAGACTGTGATGTAAAAAGAAAGGCCACATTTAGTTTCTTTTAATGGCAAATAAGGGTAAGTAATAAATTGTAGTGACTCCCAGAAATAACAAATGATTTATAAGCAGACATAGAGAGGTTAGGGAAATACACACCTTATAAACAGAAATATAACAGAAGAAACATTTCTACTGGTATTTCCAAATGACCTATATAATGACAGGTCGATCAGTGAATATGCAAAAAATAATAAAAATTACATTTGAGTGTTGCATTGTTCTGTATTTTATATTTGTTTCAGGTTGCCACATACCAGTTAGAACATTTTGCATCATGTATCAAAGTTATAAACAGCATATAATTGATATACACAAGAGAGAAAAGTGCTGTAATATTGGGCTTTTGTCATTCATTTATTGAATTAAATTAACCCAGACTGGACCACTCATCGACATGGATTATTCTTAAAAACAACCAATAAGTTTTTACAGCTATAATGCTAAATTTTCTGCCCTTGACTCACCCTCAATATTTACCACCATGGTCAAGAATTGTACTGCTGCATTCAATCAAATGATATGACTCAAATGTAATTCTCTCATCTAACATTGCTTCCCCTTAGTTAAAACACTTATATTGGAATGCTACATTCTAACCTTCTATTCCATTAGGGAATCCGACAGATTTGACAAGTTATCTCTGAGTTACTAGATCAGAAAGTCTCCTAATAACCATTGTTTGCAAATCAACTTTTAATGCTTCAATGCATATGACAAGGTCAGAGGTTTGGGCAGTATATCAGCCTTTACAAAGACTGAAATGTAATAGTGCTGGGAATTTGACTTTAATTTTGACTTTAAACTTGATCTCTTTGTTGCATCATTGACCATCTTATTACCAAGATAGTCCGGGTTTCTCAAAAGAGAAGATCCGAGGTCCAGAGACCAAAAACAAACAAAGCTATTGTGTGCATGAGTAATTCCTGTCAAGCCAACACACAGGTATCTGACAGCCTAAACTATCTATTCTAGAGATAGCTAATGAAAAACAGTGTTTGCATATCAGTTCCATTTTTTTTGTACTGAATATTTAACCACGGTCAGGAAGAGTAATGATTAGATGGACATAAATCTTTGCTGATGCAGTTGGAGATGGCAAAGCTTCACTCTCAGATGAACTCTATGCCTTCTTTGCCTGATTCAACCACAAGAACAAAATAAAACCACCACTGCACACCGCATGCCTCCTGATAATCCTCCCCATCCGTATCTGAGGATGACATGCAGACTGCCTCAGGAGAGTGAATGCGAGCAAAGCTGAGTATTAAAAATCAGTGCTGACCAACTTACCAATATATTCATTGATATCTTCAACATATCACTCCAGCAGGGCCTGGTACCTACCTGTTTCAAACAGACATGAATTGTATGGGTGCCCCAGAAGACTAAGATTGTGGTAACCTGCCTAAATTATTATTGACCAGTGGTACTCATATCAACAGTGAATAAGTGCTTTGAAAGGCTGGTGTTGAGGCATATCAGTTCCTGCCTGAGCAGCGACATGGATCTGTTCCAATTTGCCTATCGTAGCAACAGGTCTATGGCAGATACCATCTCACTGGCTCTACACAAAGCCCTGGAACAGCTAGACACTAAAGATGTATTCATCACTATGTTCTTTATCGACTACAGGTTGGCATTTAACACCATCAAAATTGATTAGCAAATCTATGATCTTGAAATCCACATGCCACTGTGTAATTGGCATCTGGATTTCCTGGCCCACGGAGCACAATCAGTGAAGATTGGTAAGAAACTTCCTCCACAATCTTCATCAGGGGTGTGTTCTCAGCTCCCTGCTCTACTCACTTTGCTCCCTGTTCTACTCACTTTGCACCTATAACAGTGTTGATTGGTATGAAAACAACACCATTTAAAATTCACCAATGATACCATGGTAGTGGGTTGTATAAAATGGAGTGATGAATCAACATACAGGAGGGAAATTGAAAACTTAGCTGAATGGTTCACCAACAAAAAACTCACATTCATTGATAGCAAAGCTAAGAAACTAATTGTTGACTTCAGGAAGGGAAAACCAGAGAACATTGGGGCGAAACAAAGGTGGAGAGGGTGAGCAAATTTAAGTTCTTGGGAGTCACTATCTTGGAAAAGCTTTCCTTGACCCAACACACTACAGTAATGACATCAAGAAGAAAGCACGTCAGTGCCTCTATTTCCTTAGGAGTTTGCGGAGGTAAAAGGTAAAGGTAAAGGTTCCGTTATGGTCAAGTAATACTACATTTAGAATGTTACATACATAAAATTCTTTAACTTTGTCTACTGTAAGGAAGAGAGAGTCACCACTTTGTCCAGCGCCCCTCACAAAAATGAGGCCCCAACAAGGAACAAACTCACGACTCCTGGTTTATTAGATCAGTGCTCTAACCACTGAGTTATCAGAGCCTTGTTTGAGTTTGGTATGACATTGGAAACACAGGAAAATTTCTATAGATGTGACAGGCTGCATCACGGTCTGGTATGGGAACACCAATACTCCCAAACACAAAACCCTGCAGAAGGCGGTGGACGCAGCCCACAACATCAGAGGCAAAATCCTTCCCTCTATCGAGAATATCTGCGAGAACACTGCCATCAGAGAGCAGCAGCAATCTTCAAAGACCCACTCCGCTCAACACACACTCTTTTTTCATTGCTGCCATCAGGAAAGAGGTAATATGTGCCACAAGACTCACACCACCAGGTTCAAGAACATCTGCTATCCCTCCACCAGCAGACTCCAACAATAAACTCAATCAGGAACTCATTTAAGGACTCAAATTTTGGCACTTTATTGTTTCTTCTTCTATCCTCTCTGTATTGCAATCAGTCTTTTTTTTAACATTTCTTTATATGTTTACATGTGTACATTGGGTGCAAATTTTTGTGCATTACCAGTAAGTGGGAATTCTACCTCCACCTGCAGGAAACAAAAATCTCAGGATTGTATGCGATGTCATGTATGTACTCTGACAATAAATCTGAAATCTGAAGCATTTGAAATCTGCAATATGCTTGTGAAATCTTGTGAAACAGTTTGATGCACTGCATGTTGCAGGTCAGTAGTAGAGTGTCCTCTATAATGTTTGGGACAAACACTTTTTTTTCCTTTATTTGCCCAGGTGCTCTACAGTTTTAAATTTGTAACCAAACAATTCACACGTAATTAAAGTGCACATTCCCAGATTTTATTTAATGTTCTTTGTATGGATTTTGGTTTGACCATGCTGAAATTACAGCAATTTTTTTTACATAGTCCCCTCATTTCAGGGCACCATAATATTTGTGATATTTGGCTTCACAGGTATTTGTGATTATTCAGGTATGTTTAATTACTTCATTGGTGTAGGTATGAGAGAGCTGGGCTTGGTTCTAAGATTTTGATCACCTTTGGAGTCTGTACTTGCCATTTTTCAACATGAGGACCAGAGTTGTACCAATGAAAGTCAAGAATAAAAGAGTAAGACTCATCGTCCAAACCTGAGGGTTTAAAAAATCAACAGTTTAGAACATCATTAAGAAGAATGAATGCACTGATGAGCTCACAAATTGTAAAGGGACTGGTCGGCCAAGGCAGACCTCCATTGCAGATGAAAGAAAAAATCTCATCACAATGAAGAAAAATCTTCAAACGTACATCTGACAGATCAGAAACACTCTTCAGGAGGTAGGTTTGGATAAGACAATGACTACTGTCCACAGAGTACTTCATGAACAGAAATACAGAGGATACATTACAAGGTTCAAATCACTAGTTCGTCAAAGAAAAGATGGACAGACTATAGTTTGCCAAGAAGTATTTAAAAGAACTCTGGGAAAAAAAAGTCTGGTGGATAGATGAGACCAACATTAATCTGTGTCAGAGTGATGGCAAGAGCAAAGTGTGGAGGCATAAAGAAACTGCCCAACTTCAAACCATCCCATCTTTGCATGGTTTGCATCTTGCAGTGCAGCCTCTGTAATTCTGTTCATGAAGTTTTCTGCAGACAGGCGTCATTGATACATCCACACCTGCCGCTTGAAGAGTGTTTCTGATCTGTCAGACAGACATTTGGGGATTTTTCTTCATTATGATGAGAATTATTCTGTCATCTACCTTGGATTACCAGTCCCTTTGCAATTTCTGACCTCACCAGATTGGTCTTTCTTCTTAACGAGATGTCCAAATAGTTAATTTTGGTAATACTAAGGTTTGGGCAACATATCTTTCTGTTGTATTCTTGTTTTTCAGCCTCATAATGGTTTGTTTGACTTTCATTGGCACAATCTGATCCTCACATTGAGAAATGGCAACTATAGACTCCAAGGGTGATCAAAAGCTTTCAAATAGCCATATAACATCTTAAATAACAAACAAAAAAGTTGGACATATTAAAGTCTGAAGAAAAACCATGTGACAACTAAAATAATGATGTCATTTATTGCTCTTCTTCATTATCATCCATCAACCCTTCGAATCCTTCAAAGTTGGTTTGCCATTCTCTTCATTAAAATACTTTAAGACAGCCTGCAACTGTTCTTCCATTACTGTAGTTGACACTAACACATCGTCACTCTCACTGCTTTCATCATCAGTGATGGAATCCCCATCATCAGTATCAACTATGCTGGCTTTTCTGAATCCACCGCGTATAGTTTCTGGTGTTATCTTCTCTCACGCTCTGGCAACCCACTTCAGTACACTCTTGACACGCTTCAGTACAGGTTGTTCTTTTCAGCTATCTGGCTAGGGTGAATTCATGAGTTCCATTCTGCATCCATTCCTCCCATTCTGATTTGATGAACGTCCTGAATGGATGATCAAAAGAAATATCAAGTGGCTGCAGTTTACGTCAACCCACTTGGAATTACTGCAATGTGGACGCTAACAGAATTTATTGTCTTTTGTGCTGAACGCTCTTTTTTACCTGCCATGTAATCAAATATGAGTAACAATTTCTTTGAAAAAGATGGCCTGGTCTAGGGCTGTAATACCTTTCCGTCCACAGTTCCATAACATTGGAGTTCATCCAAACTTTCTTGTTCGAATGTGCAATCACAATATTAGGCAGGTTTTCTCACGGCAATGTTACTTTTTAAAATATGGTTTCAATTTAGCGACACTTGCAGTGCAGCCAAGGACTACAGTAAAGCCTGACCTCTCATGTCCATTCGTGGTTATGGCCACAGTTTTTGTTCAGAAGCAGTCACAATTCTTGTGGCGGGGATGTCAAAGGCCATTGAGACTTCATCCATTTTAATGTCATCTGTCGGTGTGAATTTAATTGGTGACGAATCTGCAAAAATCAATGTTTTTTTTGGTTTCCAATCTTCTGGAAGTTGCCAACCTACAGTTGTTCTAGTTCTTACTGACAATCCGTTTCACTTCATAAACTTTGATATCCAAGGGAAACCCACCTTGAAATCCAGGATGCCTTTTTCATTTGCCAATAGGCTTGGTGTCATCTGAATGGCAACTGTAGAAACAGCCAGATTTTGTTTTCTACGAATAAGAACGCACTCCTTTAAGTCAGACTCCATCTAGGGCCATTTAGCTTTGGGGCTGTGACATGCACATTTTTGTGGATTCATCCTCTCAAGCTCATCTTTCTCTTTCCTCCATTCGCGAATGGATGATTTACCACCTCGAACTCTCTTGCAGCTTCTCTGTTGCCAGTTTCTTTTACTCTAGTAACAATTTGAAATTAACAGTGTAGGATTTGCATTTGACTCCTTGCATTGCCAAAACTATCAGTACTCCAGATCTCAAAGGTAGCACTAAATGCAAGGGACTTTTATAAATATGATCATTGGTTAGGCTAGGTCGAATACAGGTGATAGGTATACGGACTGTCAAATGTTATCTGTACATGTATCACTTTATTTTTTTGTGATTATTATAGGACATATTATGAAGGTGCTGGACAGGACCGACTAATGCCATGTGTGCGCTATCTGAAAATATTTTTAGTTAGTTTAAGATTTTCTACACATTACCTGCATGTGCGCATTATAGGAGTGAAAATATGGTATTCATAAACCCCTGTGAAGCCAAAGGTCCCAAACACTGTTTGCCCTGAATTGAGGAGACTATGTATCGAAAGTGTTTAATTTCTACATGGTCAAACCAAAATGTATACTAATTAACAACTAAAATCAGGAATGTGCACTTTAATTATATGAATTGTTTGGTTACAAATTTAAAATTGCGGAGCACAGGGCCGAATTAAGGAAAAGTGTCTTTGCCCCAAATATTATGGAGAGCACTGTATGTTTCTCATTGTTGCATATCTTCTTTCTCTGCTCATATTTCTACTAAATGGCACTATTCACTCTTCTTGCTAAAATAACAGTGAATATAGAATGCAGTGTTTCAATATGCTCCTTCAAAGACCTATAGGATTGCACTGAATTCTATTATCATGTGTGTTTTACATCAACGTTTCTGGCATTCTGATATTGTTGTTCTAGCTTTTGTTTAACATAAGTCAGTGGAAAATTAATTGATTTTTGTTTCCCATAGCAACAATGAAAAGTGATCATCACAGCAGCAAAAGCATCACACCAGACACACCTGCGAATAATGATATCAACAGGAAGTTCTTCTACCATTGGGAACTTATGCAATGCATCTGGGAGACAAAGTGTAACCTTCAAATTACTGTGGAAACATACAGAAAACACAAACCAGCCAGATTAATCAGTTCATTTTTCAGAATTAGTTCAGTTTTCTTGTGATATCAGGGACCATCACTCACGTGGAGTGAACAACTTTCATTAACATTGACCCTGTTAGCAACTTTTGGCTGTGTGATTGAGTTAAACCACTAATGCAGAAACGGTTCTTTATGTCCAGTTTTGAAATTATTGCATTTGTGTCAAATCTCGACCCAAGACAAAACAAAAAGTAATTTAGAAATGGATTGTATTACAAATGGATTTTTCAGAAAGATGAGTGTCATACAGTCATGAAGTTCTGCAACATAGAAACAGTCCCTTTGTCCCAACCTGTCCATGTCGATCAAGCTCATTTCAATTGCCTATATCGCGATTTTGATCCAATAAATAGTCACTTGAAGGCTAAGTGAACGACTTGTTCATGACGCATTAACATGTAATCTGGTAACTATCTTTTTAACATTTGATGAAATTATTATAAATAACATTCGCATTAAAGCTCTGTGAATACAGAATGACATTTATACTGGTAGTCAATGAAAGCTATGAGCGATTCACTCACCCTTCTCTATGTTGCCATGTCTTTATAATACTATCTGAAGATCATGATGCGCTTCATACACTACCGCGCATGCTCCAACCAGCACTCCAATACTTTAACGCACCACACATGCGCCAGCTGGCGCTCCAACACACTAACGCACTGCTCATGCTCCAGCTGGCGCTCCAACACACTAACGCACTGCACATGCTCCAGCCAGCACTCCGATATACGAATACATGGCGCAGGTTCCTGGAACTTGCACATGCACACAGGAACAAAGATGGCTGTGAAAAGACAAACAAATATGCTCACAGGAACCAACGGGAAGCTGACTAAACAAGGTAAGCAAACAAAGGACTCATTTTTGGCCCCTACAATACTGGCCCTTATTTATTATAATTAGACATAATGTCTTAAATAATAATTACACAATAATAAATAACATAAAATTCAAACTTTATACAGATCTTCTTTCTTCCTAAGGCCAGAGGGTACCAGCACATAACCTTGAAAAAGAGTGATCTTTACCACCACTCTGGATCAATAAAGTCTGTAACCTGTGTTGTACGCAAAAAAAAATAGTTAGTTTGTGCTTATACAGTTCCTTTTTCTCCAGAATTTTTGAATTAAAACATTGATCAGTAAACCTCAAATCTTTCTCAGACAAAATAGACATAGGTTTCCACTTACGTTTAACATGAGGTACTTCTTCAGCATTCTGCTTCTTGTAGGAAGAAGGTGAACTCTTAACACCAAATATTGACGATTTATTTGATCTGCTTGATTTTAATGAATGAGTCTCTTCAACCTTCCCTGGAACAGACTTGCTCATCTCTTTATTTTCTGGTCATAAATAAGATTCAAATGACATTATTTCTTCACCTTATTTGTCACTTTGCTGAAATGCAATTTCTCTTTCTTTCTGCACTTATCCTTCAAGTTACATTCTTGTTTGTTTTCTGCAGTCAACAGTTTTGTGTTCTCTTTCAAAAATGAATCTCTTCCTCCAACCTTCTACATTTTGAAACTGACGAATCTCTTTCTGTAATGACTGTATTCATTTCTTCAGTAGTTATTCTTTTCTTTCACTTTCTGACCTTGCGAATTTTATTTACAATGAAATCTTTATTCTTGTCAACCTCCCTCTGGACCTTTCCCTTAGTCACTTTCAAAACTCAAGAATCATGGATTCATTCCCATCTTTTTGAAATTCAGCTTTGTTTCTGAGTAAAAAGTTAAAATCTTTCCATCCATTGTTTTCATGATTATTTAATATTTCCAAGCCATTTTTCAACATTTTGTTCTCTGAATGCAGTTGAAGCAAATTGTCAGTCACGTGTTCCTTTATTCCATCAGTCCAATTTTCTGCGTTCCCCAATTTTGCAACATGTTGCAAAATGTTCTCATTATCTTAGTCTGCTGTAATTTTGGAACAACAAAAGTGACTTTCAAATTTGTTCAGTCTTTTGTTTTAGTCTCTGATTCAATTACACAGGAATAATCACAGGCAGTATTTGCAACTTCTCATATTTCATTTTCATCCATTCCTGATTAAAATAATGCCTTCAATATTGGTTTAGATGCCTTTGATTTCTTTTCTTCAGAAATTAATTTCTTATTTAGTGTTTTGCCATTCCCACAACTCATCAAATTTCACAACCGAAATCCTGTTCACCCTTGTCTCTACTGTTCCTGAGCAATATAATTATTTCCTCCTAAAGGTTCATTAATTGTCCATCCAAGCCTAGCCTTAGCAGCATAAGGCCCATCTTCCCTTCCTCATATTACGCCTAGTGGTTCCAAAGCCTTTGGTACATCTGAACCAATCAGCATCTCTACCTCAGAATTAACTTCAGATAGATAAATGTTCTAGAAATTTAAAAAATCTGATGGATATCATTATTATGTGGAATATTTCCTTCATGCACAGGCATAGTCTTCTAAAATTGGAACATTACAAAAACATTTGTCATGCAATCCAACCACCTCTAAGCCTGAAACAATGCTGGCTTCAATTACCTTTTCTTTTCTCATGGTTTTCAACATAATCTTCGGCTTTCTTCCTTGAACATTAAGTTTGTTCATCAGTCCCACCATGCAAAAAGATGCAGTACTGCCTGGGTCAAGAAATGGATAAGTGCATATTAATGCATCCCCATTCTTGCTCTTGACTTGTACAGGAACTATTGAGATTTGGCAGTTATCCAAACTGGCCCCAGTAAGACCACTTGCTTTCTGACCTTTCCTTTGTTTCTGTTTGCTCCTTTTCCAATTTAGGATGCTTAAAATTGCATATGTTACAATTAAGTTGCTTCCTGGAGTTTTCACTGATGTGCCCTTTACACAGGCAGCCGAAACATATTCCATTTTCCTTTTAAACAGCAATTTTCTCTTTGTGTTCCTTCTTTTTCAACCATAAACACATTTCCAAAGCATGTTCACCTTTACAGAAAAAACAACTCTTCTCAAAAGGCAAACTCTCATTGTCCTTAGTTACTTTATCCTTTTTCTTTATTTATAACTGATATAATAGTAGCAAAAGTACTCTTTTTCAACTTTGGACTGGACTGTGAGTTGGACCTCCATCTATCTTTGTTCCCCATTGAAGTGTCTCTAGTATTTCCATATATTTGATCTGTTTCAATGTACACCTGCCCTCTAAGAAAATGCACCAGATCCTTTAAGGTAGCTCTTTGATTGATTTATTTTTCTGGAAATCACAAGCCAAATTTCTCCCTCTATCCCACATTCTGTAGAGTAATTTCATTAAGATGATTCGCATATTACCAGGCATGTCAAGCTCACTAATGTTGTCAATATCTTCCATGGCATTACAACATCCTCTTAAAAAGAGAATGTATGCTTATAGAGCCTCTGCATTATTCGGTTTTATTGATGACCATTTAAGAGCTTTATCCATATAAGCTAAAGCAATTCGATGCTTGTTGTCAAAATGCTGCTCTAGTAAAAACTTAGCTCTGTCGAATCCTCTTTCCAAGAACATATGATGACAACTCTTTACAAGTTCCTTTGGCTGTCCTTCTACGAACATTTCCAAATAATAAAGACAATCATCAGGATCTTGACACTTGTTTTCCATATTGCGTCTAAAAGATCTCATGAATGCTTGGTACTGAAGTGGGCCTCCATCAAAAGCTTGAATCTCCTTTTTGGGTAAAGAAGAGAGAGAGACTGTAACTGGATCAATGATGCAGCTATTTCATTGTTTCTTCTCATGAATGATAGTTTGTTGCTCTGTTCACTACCTCTTGTAGCAGGTAATGTATCTGGAAACCTCACATGTATTTCTTATGCTTGATTTGAATGCCAAAGAAGCTGCAGCATTTGACTGAACCCAAGCCGCAGCTCTATTGGCAGATGTTACCACTGGTACGTGGCTTGGCTATACCATGCTCTGAAAGGATTTGTCCTTGAATGTTTGCGGCGCACTCATGGTACTAAGATTTCTGTCTTAATAATTAGTTGTGTTTCCTTTGACTCTTAAAATATTATTCCATACACTTTATCCTCTTTTTTCCTTGGCTGCTCCTGTTTCGGCTTCTCTTCAATAGCTGCTCCCTTCTCTTCGTAGCTGCTTCTGTCGCAGCTCCTCTTCCTTTGGTTAGCTGCTCTTCCTCTCTTCGCAACTGCTCCACCTGCTCTTCCTCTATTTTTTTTTTCTAAGGCGTATTTTTCCTTAAGCCATTCTTGCTCTGACTCAATAGCAGCCTTTTCAGCTCTTAATTTTACAAATTGATGTTGTACTAGAAAATCTGGAGCTTGAACTGGAAGAACTTCATTTGCTTCTCTGTCACCTGCTTGTATTTCTTCCTGCAGGTCATGTGTTAAGTTACTACTTGACTCTTTCTTCAATTTAAATTGTACACCCTTTGTGCCTTTATCCTTTTCATTTTCTTCATCACCGTTTGCTGACAAACTTCAGCCATTTCCAAGTTGCTGTCTTCATATTCAGTCATTGTCTTCAGCAATGATTTTGCAATGTCTTCATTCCCATCAACCGAAGCCTTGACTTCTTCCCTTGACAGGTTCAGTCTACAATAAGAACACTTACTTCCACTTGTATCTAGTTTCCATTGGTTCAATTCTTCTCTAAGATCTGCAACCTTCATGCCTTTAATACGTTACTCCCGAACAGCCAAGCCAGCAGCTGCTGCAACCATATCATTGATGAAAATATAGCAACTTCGATCCATCAAATAGTTGTTTGAAGGCCAGGTGAGACATTTGATTGTGACACGTTTCAATTATTTCCAATACAAATCCAGGTGCATTTAAATCCTTTATTTAACATGCAAACTGGTAAGGATCTTCTACAACATTTGATGAAATTACTATAAATAACATTTCCATTAAAGCTCCATGTATACACCATAACATTTATGCTAAAGGTCAACGAAAGCTATGAGCATTTCATTCACCGTTCTCAATGTCATCATGTTTTTTATAATACTACCTGAAGCTCCCAAAATGCATCATACACTACTGTGCATACTTCAACTGGCACTCCAATACACTAACGCACCGTGCATGTTCCAGCCGGCACGCCAATATTCTAACACACTGCGTATGCTCCTGGAACTCGCACATGTGCACAAGAACAAACATTTCCGTGGAAAGCCAAACAAACGCGCAGACGCCTCCGACACTCGTGGGAACCAACGGGACCCCAACCTAAAAAGGTAAGTAAACAAATTACTCATTTTTTTCCCCTACAGGCTGGGTACATTTAAGATGGGTTCTTGATTAGGAAGGAAATCAAGGGTTGCAGGGAGAAGGCAGAAGAATGGGGTTAAAAAGGGTAGTAATTCAGCCATGATAAAGAGGAGGGGTGAACTTGATCGGCTTAATGGCCTAATTCTACTCCTATTTCTTGTGGTCATATAGTCTGTGACCCTCTAAACCTTTCCTATCCATGTGTCTGTCTAAATGTCTTTTAAATGTTGCAAGTGTCCTTGCCTCTAATATTTGCTTTGCCATTTGGTTCCATATAGCCAACACTCTCTGTATGAGTGGTGTCTTTCTCCACTCACCTTAATTCATGTCTTCTGGTTTTGGGTTCCTTGACGGTGGGTGAAAACTAGGACTATTTACCTTATCTATGACCCTCATGATTTGATAAACTCTTGCATTAGACTTGATAAAGGGTTCTAGTCCAAAACACTGACCATTCTTCTTCTCCTATTGATGCTGCTTGACCTACTAAGATCCTCATCAGATTGTTTGATGCTCCATATTACACCATCTGCAGTCTCTGGTCTCTGTCTCTTTAGTCTCCTACACTCCAGTTTCTTAACATTCAAGCATACCTGCCCAAGAAACATTCTCATGAATCTTTCTGCATCCTTTCCATTTTAAATACAGGTACACCATCCTTTATCCGGACACCTAAAATCTGGAAAGCTCCAAAATCCGGCAAGTGGGGACCAGCGGTTGGGGGAGGTGGCCGATGGACCTGTGGTCGGAGGAGACGGCCGAGGGACCGGCGGTCAGGGGAGACAGCCATTGGGGGAGACTGCCGGGCGACTGGAAGTGGGTGGGGGTGGATAGGCCGCACAATTCGGGTGGGCTTTCCGAAATCCGGAAAAATCCGAAATTAGGAACGCACTGTCCCCCAAGGGTTCTGGATAAAGGATCGTGTACCTGTAATATATTTCCTATAACTGGGTGACCAGTATGGGCCACAATACTTAAAATATAGTCTTACCAATATCCTGTCCCCAAATGAGGAAGGTAAGTGGATAAACACCTTCTTCACCACTCTGTCTACCAGTGTTACCACTGTCGTGGAGCAAAGTACCTGTTCACTCATGTTTCTCTGTTCCACAACATTCTCATTGGCCTGATTATTCACCTTGAAAATCTTGCCCTAGTTTAATCTTCTAAAGTGCAACATTCTCATTTGAACAATATATGCAAATTGTTGAACTCTGATAAGTTTTTCATGGTCACATATTTACCTTGGTTGGGAGGAGGAGAGTGAGAGTGTCAGGATCACCTATGTGGCAGTGAGCCAATGAGAAGAGGTCAGAGGAATTTAGCTAGGTGGTGTTTGGGGAGTTGAAGAATGCAATGTTGTGTCTGATGAATAGTAAAAGAAAGTCGACTTCATGGTGCACTGAAAGGAACAAGTGAGGATATTCTTCATTTGTTTGTAAGCTGTGTTAAATCAGTGCCATTGTAGATTAAACCAAGGCTTGAAATTATCCAAATGAATTTCTCAAATTTGACATTCCTTGGGCTAGTTTCTGAGTTAATCTAGATCACTTGTAATCTTAAATAAGATTCCCTCCTGCCCACTATACCACAGATTTTGGTGATATCCACAAACATACTAACCATGCTAACTACATTGTTATATAATTTGGTAATATAGATGCCAAACAACAGTCGAACCAGCACTGATCCCTGCAGCACCTACTGGTTATAGGCCTCTAATCTGAGAGACAATCCTCCACTAACACCTCTGTCCTCTACTTTTAAGCCCATTCCGCATCCAAATTACCAACTCACCCTGGATCCCACGTGATATGACCATTCACGACCAGCAGACAAAAGACCTTTTGAAAGTCCATGCCCTTTCCTCATGAATTTTCTTGGTCGCCTCTTCAAAAGAACTCAGTCAAATTCATGAGACATTATTTTCAGGCAAAAGCAATCATCTGTTCATGCCTTTCAAAATGCCTTTCAAAATCCCCTCTAGTAATTTATCCATGACATTAAGCTTTATCTAGGTTGTCCTTGCAGCCTATTTTTAAAATAAAGCCACAACAGTTTAGTCTTCAAGTACTTCGAAACATTGAGAACTGTATCAGAGTTAGGAGGTCCTGTTGCAGTTGTACAAAACATTGGTTAGACTGCATTTGTCCTGTGTACAGTCCTGGTTGTCACACTACAGCAAGGATGTGTCAGTATAGGGAGAATGCAAAAACAATTCATCAGGATATTGCCTAGAATAGAGAACTGTAGTTAGAAGGAAAGATTATTCTCACCAGTATACAGGAGGCTTGGGCTGTTCTTGTAAAGATTTACGGAATTATGGGGGACATAGAAAGAATAAGATTACATAAAATGGAGAGTAAAAATTAGGGTGAGAAGAGAGAAATTTAGAGGAGATTTTCTTTACCTTTGGTTCAAGAGAGCAGTTATCATCATTGCTTAAATTTAAGTATCCAAACTTTTTTAGATAGTTTTCTGACCAAAATCTTGCTTTTTTTGAACAATTATCCACCAAATTTACAATACCTAGATATATTTTTTTTCCCTATTGACAGGTTAGGACCTTTTTAAATTCTTTAATTTTAAAGCTCCCTGAAGACCTAGAACCTAATATGATTGGGATGATTTATAATTTTCAAGTTCAAGTTTGCCTTTATTTGTCATTTTAAAACCGCAATTAAAAAAAACGAGACAACATTCTTCCAAAAATCATGGTGCTATATTTTAGATGACACGAGACTAACAAAACAGCATTAGACAGCACAAGATAACACTATTTCCACACAAGAAAAAAGCTATATAAAATGAATTAAAGAAAATAGTATCAACAATACAGTAATTGACAAAAAACTTGACTATAGGCACAGGTGAAACAGTGTACAATATAATAGACTTGATATTAAAAGTCTGTTGGCTTGAGTTTAAAAAAAAAACCAGCAAGAAAGAAGAGGCCACTGCAGGATGCTGCCATCTTGGACCAGGCTTGCAAGAATTCTACTAGTCTCTAGATTTTAAAAGTCTGATAGCTAAATGAAGAAACCACCACACAGTTCACAATCCACAGAAGCCCAAAAACCTCGACACCAAGACGGTGCAACCTCCTGGACCTGCGAACCATAGGTGTGTCCCGATGTGGTCGTTTACACAGGGGCACTTTTAGGGCACTTTTACTCAGCCTTAGTGTGTTGCAGAGTTTGTCGGAGGGGGAATGTTGCATTCATTAGGCCTGTTTCTTACAGAGTAGCTGCAGTCAATTTACACTGCAACCACTCCGCAAAAATGTGTAGGGGTAGCAGTGTAAAAATTACAGACTGGAATTTGCATGAAAAATTCTGTCCTGACATTTTTAACCTGTCATTGAAACAGAAATTTTCTACATTGTTCAGTGGCTGTGTAAATGTGCCTAATGTTTCAAGTGTGAACCTTTTATCAAGACACTCCATTTCTACTTGTTTCCACCTGTTGTATTCCTCCAGCAATGCTTTGTTTGCAATTGAGAACATAGTGGAAGGTGAAAATCTAGTGCACATCTTCACAAAGAAAGAAGAGGTATTTATTGCCTTAATGGGTTTAGAGGTGAACAAAATCTCCAGGGTTAGATGAGAGATACCCAAGGCAACTGTGGGAGGCAAGAGATGTGATTGGTGTAGCTCCAGCTGTGATTTTTAAATCTTTGTTGGCTACGAGAGATGTACAAGGTAACTGGAAGATGACAAGTGTGCGGCCTCTTATCAAGCAGGTTATGAGGGAAATGCCAAGCAATTACAAACCTGTGAGCCTACCACCGGTAGTGGGGAAGTTAGTGGGAAAAAAAAATCTGAGATAGACTGAAATTGATCAGAACAGCCAAATGATTTACACAAATGTAACGTGTTAGATGAACAAAACTGATCAATTAGCATCTGTGGAGAGAAAAAATGATCACTGATGTAGGTATTTAATTCAACTTTTTAATGTTTCATTAGTATGACTTAACTTGAGCAATTTTATTTTAGATGTAGAATCTGGGGCCTCTTATTTTATGATAGACTATGCATTGTTTTCAGTTTTTATTTGATGATGTATTCATGATGTTATTTGGTATTACCCATTGTTTCGGTGACATTTTTACTTGGATGCACAATACAGAAAGAATATTTAATTTTTAAAGAAACCAGAGCTATAGCGTATAGCACATAAAAAAAATCTGTTAACCCATTGACATGGTACACCAATTCCATAGAATAATACAGAACTTTAAAATAAATGCGAAACTCAAACCAATTTTTAATCTCTGCTTCATTCCTAACACAAAGGCATTTATGGAAGTAGTGCCACAATTTCATCAAAAGATCTTATTAAAATTCTTTTCTCTAACAGGTGTGACCTGAATTCAGTAAAACATTAACTTTTCCCAATGTAAATAGAGTGGAAACTTCCCAGGTTCACCTGTTGTTTTTGTGGAATACTTGGCAACAAAAAGCAAAATTCAATCATGAAAAGAGGTGTATCCTGAAAAGGACTTTTTGAAGGACGATGTGTCACAGAAAATGATGAATCAAGGTGAAATCATTATGAACAGTTGCAGCGTAGCCGATGAGCTCTGATGTTCAAATAAAGCCGAACTTGCCTAGTATCATTTTGCATGTGCTCTTTTTGGATAACTAAGTATTAAAGACGGTCTGATTTAATATCTATTCGATCTCTAGGATTGATATACAGGTAAACAATGGCAGCAAATGTAGAAGAGATAGTGAGAATTTAATACAACCATTGAATGACATTAGTTCCAATAAATCTTGTTCATGGGGGTATAGAAAAAGTGAGAAAAGTATGCACTCTAGCCCTCAGCTGACCTGAAAAGAATGCGGATTGTTAAAAGACAAAATCTTGAAAATAGTGAATTCAAGAACTACACTCCTTTTGATGTGGAAAGATACAGAGCAATGACAAACAATAATACAGCATTACAGAGGAGTTTAATGAAAGTAGAGTAAACCACCCCCCCACCCCCCCAATCCCCCTCCAGTATTCGGCACCTATGAGGATTGGTAGATGTTGGATAAGTGAATTTGCTGGTTGCTTGAGATTGTGTGTTGCATGGCTGATGAATTAATCGCCAGGGGGTGCCAATTTCGTATATTTTACCTATTTATCCTCTGTTTTTTTGCCGTTTGCTTGAATTCCAGATGATGGGGATATTATTGTAATGCTATTGATCAAAATATTCACATAGAGAACATGAAAATCACACGCATTACTTCTTTTTGCATTAACAAAGTATTTGCTGAATTGCAATGAAACAGGAGTTCTATCAGTTGGAGTGGTGAGAGCATTGCTCAAGTTTAGAAAACATTTGCATCCACACCAAATCTTTCAGTGTTTTCCCTAGTCAGAAGCCCTGGATGAATAATGAAATCTAGAACCTGCTGAAACCCAGATTACAGGCATTTAAGTCAAGAAATCCAGATAATTACAGAAGGAGCAGGTATTACCTTTGGAAAACAATCTCCCAGGTGAAGTTTCCATTTGAAAATAGAAACAACAAATCCAAATCCGATGCAATAAGATGACAAAGCTTCACTCCAAGATGAAACCAATGCATTCTCCCCCTGATTCAACCATAAAAACAAGGTAAAACTATTACTGCACACTCCAATGTCCCCTGAGGATCCTCTCCTGTCTATATCCAAGGATAATGTGTGGGCTGCCTTCAGGAAGGTGAATCCAAGAGAAATATTCGGTCTGGATGGAATACCCAGCCTAGTATTAAAAATCTGTGTTAAACAACTTGCCAACGTATTCACGGACATCTTCAACATCTCACTCCACAGGGCATCATATCCACCTGTTTCAAACTGGCGTCAAGCGTACTGGTCCCCGAGAAGAGCATAGTAACCTGCCTAAATGACATCGACCAGTGACACTCACATCAACAGTGAGGAAGTGTTTTGAAAGGCTGGTGCTGAAGCATATCAGCTCCTGTTTGAGTGGCAACATGGATTCATTCCAGTCTTCCCATTGTAGCAACAGGTAGATACCATCTCACTGGCTTTACACAAAGTCCTGGAACACCTGGACAGCAAAGATGCATACACTAGGATGCTCTTTATCATCTACAATTCGGCATTTAACACCACCATCCCCTCAAAACTGATCAGCAAACTCCAAGGCCTGAGCCTCAGCACCCCACTGTGTAATTGGATCCTAGATTTCCTCACTTCCAGTCCACAATCAGTGAGGATTGATAAGACCATCGCCTCCATGATCTCCATCAGTACTGGTGCACCACAGGGCTGTCCTTTTAGCCCCCCCTGCTGAACTCAATATACATCTATATATGGCTCGGTAAGACAACAACGCCATCTACAAATTCACTGACAATACCACAGTAGTGGATTATATTAAAAAGGGCTGATGAGTCAGCATCTGATGAAGTCAGATTGAAAACTTGGCTGAATTGTGTACCAATAACAACCTCATGCTCAATGTCACCAAAACCAAGGAGTTGATTGTTGACTTCAGGAAGGGAAAACCAGAGGTGTATGACCCAGTGATCATTGGTAAGAGAAGGTGAGCAAATAAGTGGTTGGGAGTCTCTATCTCTGAGGATCTTCCCTGGACTAAACATAAAGCATTTCAGTGCCCTTAATTTCTCAGGAGTTTGCAGAGGTTTGGTATGACTTCATAAACCCTGTCAAATTTCTATGGATGTGTGGTGAAAAGTGTGCTGACCAGCTACATCATGGTCTGGTATGGGGCCACTAATACGCCTGAGTGTCAAACCCTGTAAAAGATAGTAGATACAGCCTAGCCCTAAGACATCACAGGTAAAACCCTCCCCACCATTGAGAACATCTACAGGGACTGCTGCTATTAGAGAACAGCAGCAATCACCCAGCACACACTCTGTTCTCGCTGCTGCCATCTGGAAAGAGGTATCGGTGCCACAGGACTCGCACCACCAAGGTTCAGCAACAGCTGCTCCCCGTCCACCATCTGATTCCTCAACAACAAACACAATTCGGGACTCATTGAGAAGGACTGTTAATTTTGCACTTTATTGATTTTTTTTCTCTCTTTGTAAGCACAGTCAATTTCTTTAATAATTTCTTTATTTGTTTAGTCTGGGTTTTTTTTTGCACCACCAATTAGTGGCAATACTGCCTGGCCTGCAGGATAAAGAATCTCAGGGTTGTACGTGATATCATAGAGACAGTAAATGTGAAATCTGAGATCACCATGCTCAGAACAAGAACATAAATGTACTTTGTGATGGTAGCAGTTTGGTTGTGATTAAAGAGGTGCAATGATGCAGTACAGCCAAAGATAACAAGAAGGAATATGTATTTTGAGGAATAAATGTTTCTGCCTGAATAGGAACATCAATAGAATTGAAGGGTGATTTTTCTGATGAAGTCCACTTTCATTGTATGCATATCTTGTATGTCTCAGTTTTAGTCTTTGCTATGATGCATGGAAAGCATTGGTACATTTATCATCTTTCACACATCCATTTTCATGTTGGTGGCTACTTAGCCTGATCTTTGTGTCTTGGTATGTCACAATTTTTTTTTTCTCTGCCCACTGATGAACAAGCCATCTCTAAGTACTTAAAGTCTTTCAGTCACCGTTCACACATAAGTCTGGATAGAAAGAAAGAAATAGCTAGGCTATTGTCTAGAAAATGTGTCACATATTTTCTTAAAATTACATTATTTGAAGAAATTTGCAAAAAAAAGTGACTAGCCTTTGGGAATCATGCATTTTGGGAAATTTGATCTGATTCTTCTTGTTGCAGTGAGTGCAAGGCATTTCATGCAAAGAACACATACCATTTCTTGTGCAAAAGTTGTTTTGAATGTTGTTCAGTTCCATGGTTCCATGTTACCACTTTAATAAATTCAATACCCACTCACAGGGTAGCATGTACTTCTAGCTTTAATTCACACCAATACCAAGATTTAAACAGCCATTCACACAAATGATACTCAGATCTACACTTCCCTTCTTCACTGGATGGCCCACATGAGCTGGAGCTGTGGGACACGTATTGGAATCCGGGCAGCTGTGCCTGAGAACACTGTCTATGTCTATAGACTCTAACCTCTAAAAGACTTAAGGCAACAAAATTATTTTGTTTAGCTCTTTGAAGTACAATATACAGTAAAACACCTGTTATCTGGAATTCTAGCAGCCAGCAGCCTCAAGCCACCACCAAAACAACAATGGAAAATGAATAGGTAAAAGATACAGAGGTTTAAAATTGGCACCCCTTGTCATTAATTTGCAAATCACACACACGCAGTCTCAAGCAACTGGAAAATTCACTTATCCAGTATCTACCAATCCCCTTAGGAGAAACAACACCTAATATTTCATCTGGATTGTCTACGTCAGTCATGGTAGACTTCTATAGACATACCTCCAGTCGCAAAAGTGTGCCAAAACTGATCTGACCAAAGAATTTAAGGTCACTTTCACCATAAATTTCATTATATCCAAATAATCTAAGAGCCAGAGGATGCTGATCTATGACATATTTTGCATTATACCCTGCACTGCAGCATTATGGGGCTCACTATGCTCTCTGTTCGAGGAAAAGGGACCATCAACATTTCTGTCAGCAAAGGTTCAAGACAGTTTAGTGAGCATAGTGGGCTCCCTGTAGATTCAGGGGCAATAGGTTGCACCTTTCAGGCTTCCCCAAACCCAGAACTGTTTATAAATTGCAAGTGCTATCACTCCCTACAAATTATGTGTGACTATGAAAATAAATTGGCAAGAAAAGCTCCTCCACAATCTCTATCAGTACTGGAGTTCCACAGGGACGCACACTTAGCCCCCTGCTCTACTGACTTTACATCAATGATTGTGTGGCTCAGTACAACACCACCATTTACAAATTCACTGATGATACCACAGTAGTGGGCTGTATAAAAAGGGGTGATGAGTCAGCATGCAGGATTGAGATTGGAAAATTGGATGAATGGTGTACTAACAACAACCTCATAATGTCACCAAAATCAAGGAGCTGATTATAGCTTTTAGGAAGGGAAAACCAAAGGTGATCACTGGGGGACTAGAGGTGCAGATGCTGAGCAAATTTAAATTCCTGGGAGTCACTATCTCATAGGGCCTTTCCTGAACTCAACATACTTCTATTATTGTGAGAAAGCAAATCAGTGCCTCATATTTACACAGGAGTTTGTAGAGGTTCAGTATGACATTGGAAATCTTATGTGTAGTGGAAAATGTGCTGACTGGCTGCATCACAGGGGTACAAATATACCCATGCAAAAGATAGTGTACAAAGCGAAGAACATCACAGGCATAATTCTGCCCACTATCAAGAAAATCTACATGGAATTCTGTCGTCAGATAGCTGCAGCAATTATCAAGGATCCACACCACCCAGGACATACACCGTTCTCACTGCTGCCATCAGGAAAGAGGTGTAGGTGCCACAAGACTTGGACCACCAGGTTCAAGAACAGTTGCTACCCCTCCACCATCAGACTTCTAAACAACAGATTCAATCAGAGACTCATTTAAGGACTCTAACCTTGCGCATTATCTATTACAGAATTTTTTTGTGTATTGCAGTTTGTTTACATTTCATCCTTGTTTACATCTATCTCTATTTTATACATAACTTTCTTCTTGTGAACACTTTACAGTTATAAGTAGAAATTCTGCCTGACCTGCAGGAAAAAAAAGCATTTTAGGGTTTATGTGATATCATGTATGTTTTTAATAATAAATTTGAACTTTGAAATTAGATCTGTGGAATTTGGAAAATTCATGTTATATCCATGCTATTGCAGTGGACATAGTCGAGGTGCTCATCAGAGTAATTTCCCAGTCTGCGCCCAGTCTCTCCAATGTAGAGAAGATCACAACGGGAGCACCAGATGCAGTAAATGACCCTTGCTGATTCACACCTAAAATGTTGCTTCACTTGAAAGGAATGTTTGGGGACTCTGAATGGTGGTAAGGGAGGAGGTGTGGGCAGAAGTGGAGCATCTCCTGCAGTCACAAGGGTAGGTGCCAAGGGGTGGATTGGTGGGGAGGGAGGAGACGAACAGGGCATCATGGAAGGAGTGGTCCCTATGGAAGGTGGAGAGGGGAGAAGAAGGGAATATGTGTTTCTTGGTGGGCTGATGGAGTAGGTTGCAAAAATGGAAGGGGAAGGGGAAGCTGGTGGGTGGGAGATGAAAACAAGGGGAAATCTCACCAGAAATAGGCTATTCCTCTCATCAAACCTGCCCCACCATTTCAATCATGAGCTGATCCATTTTCCCCACTCAGCTCCACTGCCCAGTCTTCTCCCCATAACAGTTGATGCCCAGGCTCATCAAGAATCCACCCAATAATTTTACCTTCACAACTTCCTGTGGCAACAAATTTCATAGATTCACACCCTCTGGTTAAAAAAAATTCCTCTGCATATCTGTTCTAAGTGGATGCCCTTCAATCTTGAAGTTCTGCCCTCTTTTCCTCTGAACAATGAAGAGCAACAATGTAGCTCAATTATCCCAAATTGAAGCAGACCCATTATCGGACAGAAAAGTTTGGAGATGAAAGCAACCAAAGTAGCAGCTTATTCCATCTGATTTAAGGTATCGTTCACAAAGATTTCATTATTATGTGCATAATGAACAGTTAATATTTAACTGGCAGACAATTTCAATATTTGTCAATGTATTAGGAGAAAATATATTTCTCTAACCATACAAATGCAACGATTCTCTACAGCCATTATTTATGCTAGACTAATCGCCAATGTACCTCAAATTGTGGATGACAGTTCGCATTGCGGTTTAGTGCAATGCTATTGCAGCACCAGTGACCCGAGTTCGAATCTGGCACTGTCTGTAAGGAATTTATAGTTCCTCCCACACTTCAAAATGTATGGAGGTTGTTGATTAATTGCTGTGTTTGGGTGGCATGGTCTCGTGGGCTGGAAGGGCCTGTGCTGCGTCTAAAATAAATATTAAAAATTAACTCTTGATTTCAACACCATATGCTTCAAGCAATATGAGGAAATCTGAAAAAGAATGAAAGGCAGGGTGGAGATTTTGTAGTCATGGAATAGCTCCAAATTACTGTAACTGGCAGATATAACTCATACAAAGATAAGTTTTCACACATACAAAGATAAGTCATCCCACAGCAGGTGCATGGTGTTGATAAAGGGGAAATAACAAGGTACCTTAAACAATGAAATAACAGGTTAACCACATTACATATCTAGTTTCAACCATATTCAACAAATAATTGGAACGTGAAGATTATGCAAAAGAAGACCATTACAGCATGCAATATTTAAACATTCAGATACCTCCCCAGTCATTCCATTAACAACTTCTATGAAATCTGTGATTATGATTCATGACAAAATAATTATTAGAAAGAAATGCTCCTTCTCAATCATTAATAATATCTCCCATTCTATTTTTCCCATTATGACTTGCTTTCTTGTTTGTGATCCATTACTTTCATTGTGGCAACTGGGCTGATAGATGTCTGCTCATGGTTAGGAGGGTTGCACATTATGCTGATGGACATAAAAACTTAACAGAAGCAGAAGTAGGTCATTCAACCCTTTGAACCTTCTCTGTCATTCAGCAGCATCTTGGTTGATCTTCAACTTCAAACACTATATTTTTGCCATGTCTCTTGATTTCATTCCATTCATGTGGAGAAATTCACAGACTCAAAACTCTCTTCGAAGCTATTTCTTCTCATATAGCTCTTCTTCCTGAATTAAATCTATCAAGCCTACTATAAATTCTACACTTTTCAATAAGATTATCTTACACTATTCCAGGCTTTAAACTAATCACATTCTCCTCTTATGACCTGCCAACTGAGAAAACCATCTGGTGAATCTTGACCAGACTTCCTCTGTAACAAGTATATCCAATTTAAACTCACAGTGTATAATAGTCCAGGTGTGGTCTTTTGCTAGGACCATCGCCTTCCCAAGATCGTGTTATATGGCAAGCTCTCCACTGGCCACTGAGACAGAGGTGCACCAAAGAAAAGGTACAAGGACTGCCTAAAGAAATCTCTTGGGGCCTGCCACATTGACCACCGCCAGTGGGCTGATATCGCCTCAAACTGTGCATCTTGGCGCCTCACAGTTCGACGGGCAGCAACCTCCTTTGAAGAAGACCACAGAGCCCACCTCACTGACAAAAGGCAAAGGAGGAAAAACCCAACACCCAACCTCAACCAACCAATTTTCCCCTGCAACCGTGTCTGCCTGTCCCGCATCGGACTTGTCAGCCGACGTGGACATTTATCCCCTCCATAAATCTTCGTCCGCGAAGCCAAGCCAAAGAAGAAGAAGAAAGAAGAGAAGATATTATTGTAAGACCATCTCTTGTGCTTAAATCCCCTTATAATCTGGGAATCTTCCATGGAATTCAGTTTAGACAGATGGAACTATGAATCAGAAAGGGAAAATTTTCTTCAATAGATTAGGTTTTATTGCTTTTTATGCTGCTCTATCTTCCAATAAAGGGGAGGGCAAGCCATGTCACCACATTGGATCCCATTAAAAACTTTTAAGTGCACAGATTAGACATCAACCAGGAAGAAAAGGTATGGTAAAGTACAGAATTAACTTATTTTTACCCCTGAGTCCATGCTCGCACTGAACAAATGAATTGTATCAGTCCTATAATATACAAAAGTGTTGAAAAAACTCAGCAGGTCATGCAGCAGCCATGAGAAACAAATGTATATAACGAATACCAGGCCTGAGCCCTTCATCAAGATATCAATAAAATGCAGGTAGGTGCTTGAATAAAAAGGTGGGAGGAAGAGGGTAGAAGGGGCAAGGGAAGGAGCACAAACCAACAGGCAAGAGGTCAAATGTTGATATGTGTGTGGGGGGGGGGGGGGGTAGAAGAGAAAAATGCTGAGGTGATGGAGAGGGTGTAGATTTCTGAATGGAGGGGGAGGGGTATGGAAACCTGGAGGAAAGGAGACAGAAAGGGAAAGGGAAAGAGGGAGAGAGAGAGAGAGAGAGAGAGAGAGAGAGAGAGAGAGAGAGAGGGAGAGAGAGAGAGAGAGGGAGAGAGAGAGAGGGAGAGAGAGAGAGAGAGAGAGAGAGAGAGAGAGAGAGAGAGAGAGAGAGAGAGAGAGGAGGGACCTAAAGGAAACTTGATTGAAGAGAGACCAGATAAAACATTAGATGCTGTTTCTCCAATTTTCAGGAGGCCTTGGTTTGGCAGTGCACATGGCCTTGGATTGTCAATTCTATTCCTCATTTCATAATTTTCTGTTTGAAATTGCCATTAATTATCTCTTAACTCCCCCAGATCCCTTTGAACCATTTTCCACTTGCCTATGCTATGAGGTAATTACATTAGCCATTTAACCTTGCAGTAAATCAATAGGTGTGGAAGAAAATAGAATAACTCAATTAGAACCTTATATCACTAAAGCACAGAAAATGGCTCTTTGGATCTTCTAATCTGTGTTAAAATATCTTTCTGCCTCGTCCCACTGACCTGAACCAGGAGCATCTCTCCATACCTCTCCAGTCCAGGTATCTGTCCAATATTTTTCTTAAATGTTAAAACTAACCCCGCATTTACCAATCCAGCAGGCAGCTTGTTCCATACTTCCAAAATTCTCTGCATGAAGAAGTTCCACCAACATTCCCTTTCAACTTTTACTTTTTCATCCTTTACCCATGTCCTCTAGTTTATATCTCACTCAACCTCAGTGGAAAAAATCTACTTGCATTTATTGTATATATACTCATCATAATTGTGCATATCTCTCTCAAATCCTTCATTCTTCTGATTTCCAGGCAATAAATTCCTTACCTGTTTAGCCTTTCCCTAAAACTCAGTCTTTCAAATCTTTGCAACATCCTTGTAAATCTCCTCTGCACTTTTTCAATCATATTAATATTCTTCATGTAGTTAGGTGACCTAAACGGCACACAATTCTCCAAATTTGGCCTCATCAATATCTCATATAACTTCACTTTAATTTTCCAACTCCTATACTCAATGCTTTGATTTATGAAGTCCAATATGCCAAAAGCTCTCTTTACGACCCTATCCACCTGTGACGACACTTTCAGGGAATAATGTATCAGTATTCCCAGATCCCTCTGTTCTACAGCACTCCTCAGTGCCCTACCATTTACAGTGTAAGTCCTATGTTGGTTTGTCTTTTCAAAGTGCCACACCTCACATTCGTCTGCGTTAAATTCCATCTGCCATTACTCAGGCCATTTTTTCAGCTGGTCCAGATCCCTCTGCAAGCTTTAAAAGCCTTCCTCGCTGTCCACAACACCTTCAATCTTTGTGTCATCAGCAAACTTGCTGATCCAATTTACCACATTATCACGCAGATCATTGATATAGTTAATAACAAATGGTCCCAGCAGCGATCTGTGAGGAACACCGCTAGTCACAGGCCTCCAGTCTGAGAGCAATCATCCATTACCACTCTCTCTTGCTTCTCATGTGTAGCCAATGTCGAATCTAGTTTACTTCCTCCATGAATACCATGCGACTGAACCTTTTTGACTAACTTCCCATCTTGGACCTTATCAAAGGCTTTACTAAGGTCCTTGAAAAACTCTAAGATTGGTTAAGCATGACCAACCATGCACAAAGCTATGTTGACTACCCCAAATGAGTCCTGGCTATCAAAATATTTGTACTGTATATCCAATTTCTTAGAACACCTTCCAATAATTTGCCTACTACTGACATCAGGGTCACTGGCCTATAATTTCTAGAGTTATTCCTGGAACCTTGGTTAAACAACAATCCTTTCTCAGTTCCTCAAAATTGGCCTCTCTACAATTTAGAATCTCAACCAGAGGATCAAACCTATCCTTCTCCAGAATTAACTTGAAATTAATGGCATTATGATCACTGGAACACAAGTGTCTCCCTACAGACACTTCTGTCTCCAATCCTGTCTTGTTTCCTAATAGGAGATCCAGTATTCCACTCTCTGAAGTTGGCAACTCTATATCTTGATTTAGACATTTGACAAATTTTAATCCATCCAGTCCTTTTAAAGTATAGGAGTCCCAATCAATATGTGGAAAGTTCTTATCTTTCTTCTTTGGCTTGGCTTCGCGGACGAAGATTTAAGGAGGGGGTAAAAGTCCACGTCAGCTGCAGGCTCGTTTGTGGCTGACAAGTCCGATGCGGGACAGGCAGACACGGTTGCAGCGGTTGCAGGGGAAAATTGGTTGGTTGGGGTTGGGTGTTGGGTTTTTCCTCCTTTGCCTTTTGTCAGTGAGGTGGGCTCTGCGGTCTTCTTCAAAGGAGGTTGCTGCCCGCCAAACTGTGAGGCGCAAAGATGCACGGTTTGAGGCGATATCAGCCCACTGGCGGTGGTCAATGTGGCAGGCACCAAGAGATTTCTTTAGGCAGTCCTTGTACCTTTTCTTTGGTGCACCTCTGTCACGGTGGCCAGTGGAGAGCTCGCCATATAACACGATCTTGGGAAGGCGATGGTCCTCCATTCTGGAGATGTGACCCATCCAGCGCAGTTGGATCTTCAGCAGCGTGGATTCGATGCTGTCAACCTCTGCCATCTCGAGTACTTCGACGTTAGGGATGAAAGCGCTCCAATGGATGTTGAGGATGGAGCGGAGACAACGCTGGTGGAAGCGTTCTAGGAGCCGTAGGTGATGCCGGTAGAGGACCCATGATTCGGAGACGAACAGGAGTGTGGGTATGACAACGGCTCTGTATACGCTTATCTTTGTGAGGTTTTTCAGTTGATTGTTTTTCCAGACTCTTTTGTGTAGTCTTCCAAAGGCGCTATTTGCCTTGGCGAGTCTGTTGTCTATCTCATTATCGATCCTTGCATCTGATGAAATGGTGCAGCCGAGATAGGTAAACTGGTTGACCGTTTTGAGTTTTGTGTGCCCGATGGAGATGTGGGGGGGCTGGTAGTCATGGTGGGGAGCTGGCTGATGGAGGACCTCAGTTTTCTTCAGGCTGACTTCCAGGCCAAACATTTTGGCAGTTTCCGCAAAGCAGGACGTCAAGCGCTGAAGAGCTGGCTCTGAATGGGCAACTAAAGCGGCATCGTCTGCAAAGAGTAGTTCACGGACAAGTTTCTCTTGTGTCTTGGTGTGAGCTTGCAGGCGCCTCAGATTGAAGAGACTGCCATCCGTGCAGTACCGGATGTAAACAGCGTCTTCATTGTTGGGGTCTTTCATGGCTTGGTTCAGCATCATGCTGAAGAAGATTGAAAAGAGGGTTGGTGCGAGAACACAGCCTTGCTTCACGCCATTGTTGATGGAGAAGGGTTCAGAGAGCTCATTGCTGTATCTGACCCGACCTTGTTGGTTTTCGTGCAGTTGGATAATCATGTTGAGGAAATTTGGGGGACATCCGATGCGCTCTAGTATTTGCCAAAGCCCTTTCCTGCTCACGGTGTCGAAGGCTTTGGTGAGGTCAACAAAGGTGATGTAGAGTCCTTTGTTTTGTTCTCTGCACTTTTCTTGGAGCTGTCTGAGGGCAAAGACCATGTCAGTAGTTCCTCTGTTTGCGCGAAAGCCGCACTGTGATTCTGGGAGAATATTCTCTGCGACACTAGGTATTATTCTATTTAGTAGAATCCTCTATGTGGAAAGTTAAAGTCACCTAAAATCACAACTTTAGGTTTCAATGCTCTTAATATTACATATATTGCTCAAATGATATTTTGTGTCTGTAATATATGCTCACCATGCTTTGTAATTTCACGGTTAATGGTTATGCACAAGGGGATAAATGGAAAATATTATAGAAAAAAGTTATCAAATTAATCTTACTACAAATATTATTTATTTCTTGTCATTGCCAAGTGTAGTTTCCCTCCATACGGCCTCATCAGCATATTACACACCATCTGAAGAAATGTTTCATTTATAGATCATTTGGGTGCTATATATGACATTGATCTTATTTCCCTTAATCTGTCAAACGTGTTGAATCTGTTGCTTAATGCAGAATGAATCTTGCTGCATTAGCTCATGAAACATCCACTTCAATGCAGGTGGAAAATCAGGGTTTTTTCTCCTTTGAGTAGACTTGAGAAATTAATTCCTAGTTAATAAATTACCCTGTTAATATGCCGATAAAATTGGCTGAAACTTGTAAAGGATCATTTTCCACCTATGCATTCTCAGCAGTAATTCTTACTTGCCAAGAATATATATTGAAAATCTGGACCTTCATTTTGTCCAATCTTCGACTATTATTTTAAATGATTAGGGAAGAGGCAAATATGTACACTGAGAATTCTATTTTATGTCTCCAGGAAACCAAAACACTGTGCTAGGAATGGAAGAGTAGAAAATGACACTGATAAATTCATCTTGTAAATAGAACAACCACATTTTTTTCTGCTCTTCCACAAACAATTCCTTCTCGGCTTTTTTTTTAAATCATGGTGCAAAATCGCTGCAATAGTAGACAGTGGCAATTGGGCAGATTAGGTATTTGAGAGAAAGAATTTGGGGATTGGCCCCTTAATGCTCCCTTCTAAATTTCAAAATGGAAGATGGTTCCAAGGTGTCAAGAGGCACCACATGATTTTGTCCGCAATATGCCCTTGGAGATCCAAAGGGTCTAGGTACAAGATCAAAAGTAGGTTTGAAGAAGACTCCAAATACCCCAGAAGGGAAATATAATCAATTCTGGCTACTCAGATTTTTATCACTGAAGAAAGAACATATGTTTCATTTTTCTCACTTGTCACCTCTGGTTTTCTGAATTGAAGTGTGAAGACACCACTTTGATTTCCCAGTGTTTCTTCAGATCAAGTTCTTCTGTTTTGCCATTACAGATACCATCTATTAAAAATAGCTCTGATACTTTGGATATGATAAATGTGATTTCCACTCCCAAATGCAAATACATCCCATTACACCCCCAACTCAGGGTTGTACAGCAGCTCAAACTTAGGCCAGTCTAATCTTCTTGGGATAGGCATCACTGTTTGTGGCTCTATGCAGCACTTGAAGAATAAGGGAGTCCCAGGCACAAATTCATGGAAAAGCCAAGCATCAGATTAAGTTTAATTAATACTAATGTGGATTTGAGACTACAGGAAATAGTTGCAAGGATGATGAAACCCCATAGCAATATCCCAATAAAATCAATTGGGTAAGAAAAATAGCATAGAAATCACCCACTTTACATCTCATCAAATTTGAAATTTCTTCGGTGGGGGGTGGCAAAGAAAGAATAAAGCCAAATTAAACAATAAAAGCTTGGTGAATAATTAATATCAGTAAATAAGTGAGTGATCTTTACCAGGGATTAAAAGAACATGACTTAACTGATTTAGTATTTCACTCATCAATCACTTTTCTGAGGAAATAATTATAAAGGAAAATAAGAGGAAATAAAATAACATGATTTTTAAAGGGATCTGAGAAGCTACCATATTTTAAAAAGCATGTACAAAGATTGGGAATAATATCTTTGTCACAATAAAGGGCAGAGAACACAAAAAAATTGCTTAAAATGGGTGATTTTCTATCTGGCAATTTGCAATGGCAATGTCTAGGGCTTCAGCTATTTGCCATCTGTAGTTAATGATCTGGATTTAAGGATAGATTTTAACTATAATATCATATGATTGTAACATGATTATGTGAGGAGGACCAAAGGTGATAAAAATAAAATGATGTAACATTATGAAATAATTCTCTTTAATAGAGAGCAGATAAAATAGGTGCATATAAAATACTAACCTGGCTCCATTACACAGAATAACCTCTATTCTTTGTCTATGCCTCATACCCACCTGCTTGCACTCAACACAAGAAGCATTTGGGCAAAGCCTACAGTCATGCAGCGCCCTACAACAAATGTGATCAATTATGTGAGATGACAAGTATCAATGCAAAATTGACTGATCACCAAAATACTCACCCACACCTTGCTTTCCTAAACTTATGGACTGCTCATACAAATGAGGAAAAAGTAAATGTACTGCAATGGTTTTAAACTATTAGTCAATAAACACTTCCAAAATCTTGAATTACAATCTCCAAACTGGAGGAAAAGAGTTAAAAAAAAAGGAATTTTTGGACATTTAGATTTGAGTTTTAAAAATTATGAATTGTTAGACAACAGCGGTATATATTGAATGAAATGTTGTCAAACTCAAAACAATTGTTGGTTAGTTTTCATTGCAATACCTCTGTTAAGCAGTTTTATTTAACCATATTCCTTTCATTTCCTGCCCTTTTCCATGTGCCCATGGAGCGTCAACTCAATATTAACAAATTCCAGTGGAATCAATGGATTTGCCAATCTTATATTAAGTCTGACTGGGCACAGAATGATTGACTGCTGAGGAATCACATGAACTCAACAGATCACATGTTAATCTTGTGAGGTAAAGACAATGCTTGTCTTCCAGACACACTGAACATCTTTTATTCATGTTTTCATGAGAAGAGCAGGCTGACGCCAAAGAAAGCTCATGTTATCCTGATAAATAGGCCTCTGCATAATCATAGCCGAGGTGAGGAGAACCTGATCCAAGGTGAACCCAAACAAGGCAGTAGGACCAGACAACCTACCTGGTTCAACACTGAAAGACTGTGAAGACCAACTGACAGATGTCCTTACAGACATCTTCAATGAATCACTGCAGCAGTCCATCATCCCTGTGGGTTTCGAGACAGCCACCATCATCCCAGTACCAAAGAGCGAGACAGTAACAGGCCTCAATGAGATCCATCTTGTGGCACTGACCTCCACCATTGTTTGGTGATGGAATGCACAAAAGTGCTCTCCCAAGAGACAACAGATCCATTTCAATTCACCTACAGACAGAACTGTTCCACTGATGATGCTATAGCCTTGTACCTTCTCATGAAGCACTGAACCTTTGATAATAGTCCTTAGCATAAATTTATTTTTGTAACATTCTTATTCCTCAGTGGAGTGCACTAGCTTGCCAAGTTGAAAAAAAGCAAAAATAATACTCAAAAAATATTTTTCCTTGTTCCTGGCACAAGGATTTCAAAGCAAAAAGACACTTTTCAAAAACAAGTTCTGTAACATATTGACACTCCAATTCTTCGAATAAGCTTCCAATTCTAGGAACCTACAGGTCTTCCCTGACTTGCGACCTATGTGACTTTTGTCCATCCTCACATACAACCAAATTTTAAAAATACATATGTCAGAAAAAATATATATTTTACCCAGTTTATGTTGTAATTGACAAATTATCACAGGTATACAGAGTATGTAAGTGCCAAAATGTGCATACTTTCTTTGTTAGTCAGTGTCCTTGTGTCTATCTTGATTCCTGTGCAAATGCACAAGTCTTCAGTTGGTGCATGCGTGGTGGAGTTGGCATATTGGAGTTTGGTTGGTGCATGCACAAGAGTTAAGGGGATGAATTCAATATCATCAGGGCACTTAACTCTCATGCATGTGCCAACTGAACTCCAATACACGAACCCACCACGCATGCACAAAGAATCGCACATGTGCGTATGAATTAAGATGGCCACACCCAGCCAAGACACTGACTAATAAAGTAAGTACGCACATTTTAGCTCTTGTATGCCCTGTATCCCTGATAGTTTGTCAAATATAACATAGGATTACAAAGTTTGCTTCAAGACCTCGGTACTCCTCGTGCACAGGCAGAATTCTGACTTACGTCCATTATGAGATATGACCGATTCTTCGGTCCCAATTACAATCGTAGGTCAGGAAGCTCCAGTACTCTATCTGCTGAAGCATTCAAATTCAAATCCATTTTCTGTCTGACTACAGTTTTCTGTTGTGCAAATAGATAATTTCCAGAAAATAATTCACTGAAATACAGTTAGAATTAAAATTATACTTGCAAACAACATTTTTATAGGGAAGGAAGATTATCCATATGCACTATATTTTGTGTATAAACAACTTATGTCTGAATGCCTTTGTGAACAATGGCTATTTGGCATTTGCTTTTGAGATAGGAGTATATTCAAATATATGGCCTGGCTTTAAAAGAAACAAACTCTTATCCCCTACCAGCCTCTGGGGAGACACAAGCTAGCCATAAAATTAGATGTCGGCATGGTTTCTTTCTGGTGGCAGGTGAACAATGGGGAGAGTGGTTGGAGCTAGTTATCTGCAAAAAAAGCTTTATATCTTTTACTCGAGTGCCCTTTAACAGTGTGTCGTTGCCCAGTTGCCAATGCAGACATTTAGATGTCTACTCACATTTCAGATCTGTCACCCTTGACTTGGGCATTCCTGTTACAAACTGCCATCGATGAGGAGATGTAATTTTGTGTTTCTACACCTAACTACATTAAAGTTCCAAAACCAGTGTGCACAATTCCTTGAAAGTTGTGTATTAGATGGTTGCTATCCTTGGAATCCTCAAATATTTTGTATGGGTCCAATGTAAAGTGACTTTGTGCAGATTTACAAGCACTCTACAAGTTATAACTCGTCATTTTTTTCAACTGCCATGGGTGAATAATACCACGAACACCAATGTTCTAACGTTTATCTGCCAATAGTTAAGGTGCTAAAATTAAATGAAAAAAAATTCATGATAAGGTTCAGATTAGAAAATATGATCCAAATACAGTATTAACACACTAGTGTCATGAGAGATTTAATTTCCCTTAGGTGCTGACCAATACCTTCTATCAAATGGTGTACAGAGAATTTTATTTTTATTGAGTTTAATCATTAATGGACAAAACATCTCAAACTGAGTAAAAATACATCACAGTTAAAATAGTGAAACCATAATTCTAATTCTGTATGTGATACCATGAGTGAAATTGGACACAGTTGTACTCATGTTTTCAGGTGTTACAAGGACCCTTAGAAATCCCAAAGGGAATTCAAAATTTGTGCTGCCAGACATTCCAAAAAGAGCATTATTGAGAATGTTAGCATGTCCTTCGAACAATGACAGAAGCAGTTAGAGTTGGCAAATAATGGCCTAAATCCAGTAAAGTTGATTTGGCGCCAGCATTCCAGCTTTGGAGTTAAATACTCAACAAATGCCTTCTCTTACACATGCATGACTGAACACACATTAAGCAGCAGAAATACATTCTGTCATGATACTTAAAGGGATTATAAAATATTTATACATTAATTACTGCTTATTTTCTTCTGGCTTTTGAAATGAATATATAAATAATTAGTTATTTACTTAGTTGGTTCACATTAAGAAGTCTTGGAGTATGTGCCAGATCATTTATGCTAAAGACTTTACGTCAAATTCAAGTTTTTGGAAATATCAGTTGCTCACAGATCTGAGTTCTTTAGTAGACATTCTCATGAGAACGCAGCACAATTGGGAGAAATAGAGCAGATGATGCACAGAACAAATGAGGCTGCGAAGAGGAGAATTAAAACACCAGCAGGGAGCCATAGCCACCTTCCATTCTCAGAGAGTGATTGTTTTACTGAGACCAGCCACTAGCAATATCTATAGTTCATCAATGGCATACTTCCTAAAATGTTCAACTTTTCATTGCAATGTTACCACAGGACAAAAAAAATATTACCAATTGCCACAAATCTCTTTGCTTCTGTGATAAAGTAAGAAATATATGCAATATCCTGCAGATAATTATTTATAATGTCATATAGGAAGTCAGTATGAATTGGAAACAACATCTTCTCCTCACTGACAATTAACACAGGTGCACCTCAAGGATATGAGCTGAGCCCACTACTCACTGGTCACCCATGACTGTGTGGCTGGGTAAAATGTAAATGCTATCTACAAATTTGCTGATGACACCATGGTTGTTGGCAGAATAAAAGATGGCAATGAGAAAGTGTACAGGAGGGAGATAGATTGGGTAGTTGAATGGTACAACAACAACCTTGTACTCAATATTAGTAAAACCAAGGAGATGATTGTGGACTTAAGGAGGAAGAACGGGGAACACGACCCAGTCCTCATTCAGGGCTCAGTCATGGAGAAGGTTAAGAATTTCAAATTCCTGGGTGTCACCATTTCCGAGAATCTGTCCTGGAGCTTCCATGCTGATACAATCATGAAGAAGGCTCACCAGAAGCTACACTTTGCAAGGACTTTGAGGAGATTTGGTGTGTCACTAAAGGCTCTCAAAAACTTCTACAGATGCACCATGGAGAGCATTCTGGCTTGTGGCATCAACGTCTAGTATGGAGGTGCCAATGGTCAGGACAAGGAAGTATTCCAGAGGGTTGTAAACTCGGCCTTCAACATCATGGGCACCAGTCTTCATTCCATTGAGGACATCTACAAGAAGTGGTGTCTTAATAAAGCAGCCTCTATCTTCAAGGCTCCCCACCACCCAGGCCATGCCCTCTTCATTCTGTTACCATTGGGTAAAAGGTACAGGAGCCCAAAGATGAGTACTCAACAGTATAAGGACAGCTTCTTTCCTTCTGCCATCAGATTTCTGAATGAACAATGAACCATAGGCACTGCCTTACTTTGTCTTTTCCTTTTCTTGCACTATTTTTATTTATTTTGTAATGTGGTTTATATAAATTGTTCCACTGTGATTGCTGCCCCAAAACAATGAATGTTGTGGCATGTTCATGACAATAAATTCTGATTCTAATTTTGAAAAGAGTTTTTCAAACATCAGTGAACATTTTCAAATTGAGGTGTTGCTGATCCAGAGATAATGGCTATCAATGAGCACAAATGAGAGATGGTTTCAAACTGAAAAAAAAATCAAGAACAGTTCACAATATTGTTCAACAACAGCAAAGAAAATTATTAAAAACAGGAACATGAGTACTTACTCGCATTTGCACCTGTCGTGCTGATACTTGCAAATAAAAAAAAATTATCAGCCTTTGTGCCTCCTTTCCTATAAATGTTGATGGTATTATAATAATATAATATAATATTCTTCGCCCGGACCGGGGCCGGGGCCGCTGCTGCTCTCCCTGTGCCCGGACTGGGGCCGCCGCCTCCCACTCTCTGCCCGTATCGGGGCCTCCGCCTGCCTCACACGACCGAGGCCGGGGCCGCCGTCTCCCCCTTGCTCCTGCCCGTATCGGGCCGCCGCCGTCTACCCTTCGCCCGGACCGGGGCCGGGGCCGCTGCTGCTCTCCCTGTGCCTGGACTGCGGCGGCCTCGGCCCCGGTCCGGGCAGTATGGACCGACCTAGGAGGGGAGGCAGACCCCTCCAGCCCGGGTAAGAAACCTGCATAGGAGAAGGCCACTCCGATATAAAACCTACGACCCAAGGACCTCGCTGCCACGTCCCAGCTTGCTTGGCCACGGCACACGAACCATGGGTGTAAAGGGTGGGGCCAGTACTGCGCGCACTGCACTCCACCTAAAAGCTCGTTTGCGCAGGCCCGACGACAGGTCCACGTCCTCCCCCTCAACGTCCTCCCCCTCCACGTCCTCCCCCTCAAAAGATGCTCACAAACTCAAGCTAGCATGCTGGAACATCAGAACCATGCTAGACAAGACTGACAGCCACCGACCTGAACGTCGGTCTGCCCTCATTGCACATGAACTCCTCAGACTTGACATCGACATAGCCGCTCTCAGTGAAGTCCGCCTGGCAGATGTAGGCAGCCTCCAAGAACGCAGCGCGGGCTACACACTCTACTGGTCTGGCAAGCCTTCGGATGAACGACGCCTATCTGGTGTAGGCTTCATGGTCAAGAGCTTCATTGCCTCCAAACTCGAAAACCTTCCGACAGGCCTCTCGGACCGAATCATGTCCATGCGACTCCCACTTCAAAACAAGCGTCACATCACCCTCATCAGTGTCTATGCTCCAACCCTCCAGGCGGAACCAGCAGAAAAGAACAAGTTCTACACCGACCTGCGCAACCTCATCCAACGTACCCCTACAGCCGACAAGGTTGTCATCCTGGGCGACTTCAACGCTCGTGTCGGCAAAGACTCAGAAACCTGGCCAGGAATCCTGGGCAAGCATGGCGTCGGCAAGTGCAACGACAATGGGCGCCTCCTGTTGGAGCTCTGCGCAGAACAGCGGCTTGTCATTACAAACACCCTTTTTCAGCAGAGGGACAGCCTTAAGACCACCTGGATGCATCCCCGATCCAAACACTGGCACCTCCTGGACTACATCCTGGTGCGAGAAAGTGACAAACAAGATGTGCTCCACACCAGGGTCATGCCTAGCGCGGAATGCCACACTGACCACCGGCTGGTTCGCTGCAAGCTCAACCTTCACTTCAAGCCAAAGCCCAGGAACAATAAAGCCCCCAGAAAGAGGTTCAATGTTGGAAAACTGCAGTCAGACGAAGCGAGAGGAAACTTCCAGGCAAACCTCAAAGCAAAGTTCGACGTTGCAACCCTCCTCACGGACCCGTCCCCTGAAACCCTCTGGGATCAGTTGAAGACTACCATACTGCAATCCACTGAAGAGGTACTGGGCTTCTCCTCCAGGAAAAACAAGGACTGGTTTGACGAAAACAGCCAGGAAATCCAGGAGCTGCTGGCAAAGAAGCGAGCTGCCCACCAGGCTCACCTTACAAAGCCGTCCTGTCCAGAGAAAAAACAAGCCTTCCGTCGCGCATGCAGCCATCTTCAGCGCAAACTCCGGGAGATCCAAAATGAGTGGTGGACTAGCCTCGCCAAACGAACACAGCTCAGCGCGGACATTGGCGACTTCAGGGGTTTCTACGAGGCTCTAAAGGCTGTGTACGGCCCCTCACCCCAAGTCCAAAGCCCGCTGAGCAGCTCAGACGGCAAAGTCCTCCTCAGCGACAAGATCTCCATCCTCAACCGATGGTCAGAACACTTCCAATCTCTTTTCAGTACCAACCGCTCAGTCCAAGATTCCGCCCTGCTCCAGCTCCCTCAACAGCCCCTAAGGCTAGAGCTGGATGAGGTTCCCACCCTGGATGAGACATATAAGGCAATCGAACAACTGAAAAGTGGCAAAGCAGCAGGTATGGATGGAATCCCCCCAGAAGTCTGGAAGGCTGGCGGCAAAACTCTGCATGCCAAACTGCATGAGTTTTTCAAGCTTTGTTGGGACCAAGGTAAACTGCCTCAGGATCTTTGTGATGCCACCATCATCACCCTGTACAAAAACAAAGGCGAGAAATCAGACTGCTCAAACTACAGGGGAATCACGTTGCTCTCCATTGCAGGCAAAATCTTCGCTAGGATTCTACTAAATAGAATAATACCTAGTGTCGCCGAGAATATTCTCCCAGAATCACAGTGCGGCTTTCGCGCAAACAGAGGAACCACTGACATGGTCTTTGCCCTCAGACAGCTCCAAGAAAAGTGCAGAGAACAAAACAAAGGACCTTACATCACCTTTGTTGACCTCACCAAAGCCTTCGACACCGTGAGCAGGAAAGGGCTTTGGTAAATACTAGAGCGCATCGGATGTCCCCCAAAGTTCCTCAACATGATTATCCAACTGCACGAAAACCAACAAGGTCGGGTCAGATACAGCAATGAGCTCTCTGAACCCTTCTCCATTAACAATGGCGTGAAGCAAGGCTGTGTTCTCGCACCAACCCTCTTTTCAATCTTCTTCAGCATGATGCTGAACCAAGCCATGAAAGACCCCAACAATGAAGACGCTGTTTACATCCGGTACCGCACGGATGGCAGTCTCTTCAATCTGAGGCGCCTGCAAGCTCACACCAAGACACAAGAGAAACTTGTCCGTGAACTACTCTTTGCAGATGATGCCGCTTTAGTTGCCCATTCAGAGCCAGCTCTTCAGCGCTTGACGTCCTGCTTTGTGGAAACTGCCAAAATGTTTGGCCTGGAAGTCAGCCTGAAGAAAACTGAGGTCCTCCATCAGCCAGCTCCCCACCATGACTACCAGCCCCCCCACATCTCCATCGGGCACACAAAACTCAAAATGGTCAACCAGTTTACCTATCTCGGCTGCACCATTTCATCAGATGCAAGGATCGACAATGAGATAGACAACAGACTCGCCAAGGCAAATAGCGCCTTTGGAAGACTACACAAAAGAGTCTGGAAAAACAACCAACTGAAAAACCTCACAAAGATAAGCGTATACAGAGCCGTTGTCATACCCACACTCCTGTTCGGCTCCGAATCATGGGTCCTCTACCGGCACCACCTACGGCTCCTAGAACGCTTCCACCAGCGTTGTCTCCGCTCCATCCTCAACATCCATTGGAGCGCTCACACCCCTAACGTCGAGGTACTCGAGATGGCAGAGGTCGACAGCATCGAGTCCACGCTGCTGAAGATCCAGCTGCGCTGGATGGGTCACGTCTCCAGAATGGAGGACCATCGCCTTCCCAAGATCGTATTATATGGCGAGCTCTCCACTGGCCACCGTGACAGAGGTGCACCAAAGAAAAGGTACAAGGACTGCCTAAAGAAATCTCTTGGTGCCTGCCACATTGACCACCGCCAGTGGGCTGATAACGCCTCAAACCGTGCATCTTGGCGCCTCACAGTTTGGCGGGCAGCAGCCTCCTTTGAAGAAGACCGCAGAGCCCACCTCACTGACAAAAGGCAAAGGAGGAAAAACCCAACACCCAACCCCAACCAACCAATTTTCCCTTGCAACCGCTGCAATCGTGTCTGCCTGTCCCGCATCGGACTGGTCAGCCACAAACGAGCCTGCAGCTGACGTGGACTTTTTACCCCCTCCATAAATCTTCGTCTGCGAAGCCAAGCCAAAGAAAGAATATAATATTATGAAATGATAGAAAATAATTGCAGAAAGTAACCGTAGTTTGCCATAACTTTCTATTTATTCCCTTTGCCTTATTTTCATCTAAGGTTGCCACTTTTGATATCATTTAATGGGCTTGGAAAGCAGAACTGTCCATTATGAAACTCTTCCTTAAGCCAACAAATACGTTGTGTATATCAAGAGAGCAGATAATTGTTCTTATACCTTTCGCACTTGTTTCCTGTAAAAGATTCCAATTGCAATTTTAATTTTGTGAGGTGGTATGAAGGAGATGGCAGCTCAACCGCATCAATTTTACATCTTTGTACGTTTTCATTTTCACATGTTCTCAAGGGAACATTGTTCTTATTTGATCGTTTTATCAAACAGTTTCCGAATGAGTATATCATATACTTAGTATTAAATTCTTGTTAAAATACCAAAGAGAAGGATGTTGCAGTAATGTATTGAGTGTATTTATGTCCAGAATATAATAAATTGGGTGAAATTAAGCAAATGAAACCATAGAACCATAGAGAAACAGGCAATTCGACCCTTCTGGTCTGTGTCGACCAATAAAACTGGCTAGTCCCACTATCCTTCTCTCATTCCATAACCCTCCAGACCTCTTCTATTCACGTATTTATCCAATTTATTTTTGAATAATGTAATTTAAAACAAAATTAAATAATTTTCCTTTCAATATGCTATCTTCAAAGCAGTAATATTGGCCGAAGATTCATTAAGCAGATATGGGCATAAATGGCAAGGCCATTATTTATTGTCTATTCCTAATTGCTCCCCAAATGCATAGCAGTTTTATTCCAAATAATTAACATCTCAAAGGGCAATTAGGTAGTAATATCTTGGTGTTGGTCTAGAAATTCATTCTTGCCAGATTCGATGAGATGGGCAGAGTTCTTTCCCAGCTTAAAGTCTTCTTTTATTGAAAATGCAATGATTTTATATCAGCTTTATCTATGAATCCAGATTGTTTTGATATTATTTAAATTGAATAGCTGCCATGATGGGATTGAAATTCACTTCCTCAGATCATTAATCTGTATTATAGAGCTTTACCTAAATACATCACATGAATTCATTTCTTAACTTTATTTCTATGAATTAAGAATTAATAAAGCAAATCCTAGTGCAAACACTATGGAAAAATGTCATGGAAACAATGACTCCTTTGATAGAAATATGTGTCAGCAACTTCTTTCCTTTCTGCAGCTGGTCTCAGAGTGCCATGGGCAGACTTGGTGGGGGTGCCTTTTGATCAAGGACCATCTAGCTCTCTGAGCAGATGCCCTAGAATCTCTCACAGTTTTCTCGTCTGCTCATAGGATATCAAATATTTTAAGCTGGTTTTGGTGAGGAACTGGGATCATAGGCCAACGTACTACATGCAGTTTTTCAGATGTTCAGATTTATCTCCTTATGATCACTGGGCAATGTAGCGTGTGGCAGGATTCAGGTAATTATTTCACATACTCAAATATCTCCAAGCTCACCACTGTCATAGCCAAATCCAGTTGTTTTGTATCTAATATTGGATGCCCCAGGACAATATAGACCAAACTTCTCCAAAATGCTCTAAACGGATGGAGAATGGCACCATGCAATACATCCCTTTCACAATAATTGTCCAAAAGTTCTTATTTGTCATGTTTCAAATGTAAAAAAACAAATTATAAAAATAAATTCCGAGAGAATCTGGAGAAAAGAACATTGTCCTTTGTTCCAAAGAAATCAAAGGCTTATTTACACAATTTTTTGTCACTGGTTTGCATTTATCATTTCAGCAAGAGCTAGTTTGAAGTCTTCCACTCGTGTTTCCAATGGCAGAGAGAGGTTCAGAAACTGAGATTTCCAACCATTACATTGACAGGACACAACATCAGACTGCAACTGAGCCACTAACTTTATTAAATGTCAGGTAAAATGCAGGTACTTGAAAGTGAAATGAAAGGGGAGAACTTGTTTTTATGTTGATCCAGTCACAATTTGTTGTTAATATTTTTGAAATCATGAACCATCAAAATCAAGAGGATTTTAAATGTAGCTGGATTTACTTCCCATTAGCAAATTAACTTGTGCTCAGTGGGTAATTTGTCATTCACTTTCAGCCTAGATTTCTTCTTACCCTGGGCATTTATATTTCCTTCCTATTGCTGACAGAAGTCAAAATCACCCTCACCACACCCCAAGCGAGTGCAGTGCACACCTACCTATAATCTGATTTCCCTGTGTAATGAGAACTGCGGCAGAGCCTGATCATTATTGCTGTTTTGTAATGCATTCAGCAGCTGTTCTAAGTAAGCCAGAACACCACTACATTAACATTTTGTGTATGACCCATAATTACATGCATAACACCATAGAAAAATGAAATTTATATAACCACAAAGTTCAAGTTTGTTCTTCAGTGGTCACAAGCAATTAATGTGGTAAAATAGCTCTGTTGAGTGTTGAGAAAGTAATTATTGAATAGAGGATTACGAATACAGCTTATTCAGACTTCAGGCATTCACACTAAATGGTTCTGCATGTTATTTGAGAAGTAAGAATAAAACTAAATTGAATTGAATTTTTTATCATGTGTACCAAGATACGTTAACCATATAACCGTTTACAGCACGGAAACAGGCCATGTTGGCCCTTCAAGTCCGTACCGGTTCACTTGAACAACTCCACTAGCTCCTCTGCAAACTCCTGAGGAAGTAGAGGCTTTCTTCATGATGCTATTGGTGTGTTGGTTGAAATGCCTTTTTTTGCATGCCATCCAGGCAAGACAACTCATACTTCCAAAGCAGCTGGCGCAATGATAAAACAAAAGTGCAGGGTATGGTGTTACAAGAAAAAAGTCCAGGATACAGATAAGTGCCATTAAAACAGTGTGAGGGCAACTTCTTTCACTAGTAAGCGATCCATTTAAATATCGAATAACAACAGGAAAGAAACTGTTCTTAAATCTGAAGTTTCAAGCTCATATATTCTGCCTTATGGAATGGGGGAAGAAGAGATTGTGACCAGGGTGAGAATGGATCCTTTTGTATGTTTCCAGCTTTCCCAAGACAACAGGAGATATAGAGAGGTCATGCCAACATCCTTAGGCTTCTGAGGAAGTAGTCATTAGTGCACTTTCTGGATTGAATTGTCAATGTAGTTGATTTACAACAGGTTATTGATGATATTTACTTTGAGGAACTTGAAGCTTTCCACCATCTCAGTATTGTTGCAGTATATACAAAGATCTGTGCTCCCTTCGGTTTCCTAAATCAATCACCAGCTCTTTCATTTTGTGGTTGTTATCTGGCCTACAATGCTAGTATCATCTCCAATCCTGTAGGTGGAGTTAGAGCAGCATTTGCCCACACAATCATGTGTGTAGAGGGAGTTTTGAATGAGGCTGAGCATGCAAGTTTTACCAGAATTAGTGTAAAGGATTTAATGCACAAAAATGCTGGAATAATTCAACAGGTCACTCAGAGACCGTAGAGAACAAAGATATATAATCAAAGTTTCAGGCCTGAGCCCTTTGTCAAGGTTTGAGCAGGCACCTGAATAAAAAGATGGGGGAGGAGGGAAGAAGGGCAGAGAAAAAGCAGAGTCGAACAGGCTAGAGACAGCAGGTGGATATGGGTGGGAGGGCAGAGGGTGAAAAGCTGAGAACTGATAAATGGAGGGGGAAGGGAATGGGGAGCTGGAAGAAGGACCATGGTTGTGGTGCTTGAGAGCAGCAGAGACTACAGATGGGGAGTAGTGAGGGAGATTCTCACAGAACCCTTAGAAGAGAGAACGAGATCTCTTTCAGTATAGGTATCCTTTGAAGTGACTCTAATCCCTGCCCCTATCACTTCTCACCTTTTTTTTCTCTTCTCCCTTCTAACCCATATCCATGTGTGACCTCTTATCTGTTGGCCTGAGCTCCAACTCCTGCTCCTTCCCTCATCTCCCCATCTTTTTATTCAGGCGCCTGCCTGCTTTTTGTTTGTACCTTGACGAAGGGCTCAGGCCCAAAATTTTGGTTATATATCTTTGCTTCCTATGGCCGCTGCATGACCTGCTGAGTTTCTCCAGCACTTTTGTGTATTAAACTATAATCACGGTGCCTGCAGAATTTCATCTCAAGGATTATCGTGGAGGAGGTGGTAACACCAACCTTCACTGCTTGTGGTCTGCAGGTCATAAGGTTGAGGATGCAGAAGCAGAACAGGATGCTGATACTCAGAGTTTTGGTATGAGTTTCTTTTGGAATATGATATTGAAGACAGAGCTCCAGTCAATAAATAGGGATCTCAAATAGGTGTCCTTGTTATCCATGTGTTCCAGGGCAAATTGCAGGGCCAGGGTTTGGCATTTGCTGTGGACCTGTTATGGTGGTAGGCAAACTGAAGTAGATCAAGGCTGCCCAGAAGGAAGAATATTGATGTGGAAAATGACCAGCGTTTCATAGCACTTCATGATGACGGATGTCAGAGTAACCAGGCAACAGTCATTCAGGCATGTTGTCTTGCTTTCTTTTGGCACCAGAATAACAGTTGATTTCTTTCAGCAAATTACAATCTCCAAAGAAAAATCAACAAAAGCTTCATCATGATTTTGATCAACTGGATTTCGACTTACTGTATATGACAAGTAGTCGACATTTATTTTCCCATCTTTGAATGATCAATAATATTTTCCAACAATGATATTATCAATGACAATTGACTGAAATAATGTATTTAAACATAAAAATATTACATCACAGATTCATTATACTCAGATATTGACAAAAAATAATTACTCTGTCTTGAGGGTTTGCTTCTTGTTGCCATAAACTAAGAGTGAGTTCTACCCCTCTTCCAGGTACAGGGAACTAGAAGCACAGTGTGACACATGGCCTTTTACGGAGCTTAATTATTTTTTTCTAACAAGACAAGTATAAATCAAACGTAAGAAGTACTTTTGAGCCGTACACTATTTTTGCAACATTACAGTAACTCTTTTGCATGAGAATTAGGACATTTCTCTGAAATGAAGTTGCATAGTTACCATCCAATTTAAGGGTGAAATCTCTTCACTAATGTGACCTGCATCCAGAACAAAGCAAAATGTGTTATGTTGCAAGGATTGAAAAGTAATTGGCCATACTAATTTTTTAAACAATTGCTGGTCTTCATTCCAACAACTTTTCAAATCTAAAGCACAACTTCTGAATCAAGCATACTGTGACAGGTTCACTTGTAACCTTTAAATCAACAAACAAGATAACTGTGCGCTCTGCCCATAAAGAAAACACAGGTGGTACGAAAGTATTTTTCTCTACTGCATCTAACATGGAATGTTTCTATAAATAAACACACTGAAAGAAATAAGGTCAGGAATTATAACAAGCCTTTGGTGGTGCTTTGTGCTGTTCACCAATTTTGAGTGAAGCTCTCATGCTGTGATATTCCATGATATAAGAGGCTAAATGTGTTATGCATGCACAAGGAAAATTCATTTCAATATTTCCTACCATGTCAGGGCAGATCATGGGGAAAATTGAGTCAGGAGAATATTGGGGTGGGGAGAGGAGATGAATGCAGAAGAGGTCAATACAGATGATAATGGAAGGAAGGGAGGTCTGGGTCTGCAGGAATAACAAAAACATAAATTTTTTGCAGGAGGGCAAAGTCAATGTAGAGACTATTAGGAATGGATGAATTGTAAGACGATGATTATGGAGTGGAAATCAATCAGTGAAATCAATAGGTACTGAAGGTTTGATCAGAAGAGACAACATCTTGATGATTGAGAGGTGGGGTGGAGTCATTTGATGTAGGCAGCAAAAGGGGCAAGGTCAAAGCAATCACACAAGAAAAACTTAAAAAAGAGACACTTTTATTGATGACAATTAAGTTTTTGTACCCCGTGAGCTGGGTAAAAATGTCAGGTTTTGACACAGGCTATAATCATCCAGATGCGTCTTCCTTCCTGTTGCTGGAAATACTGTCAGTCAGACAAGACAAAGTGAGAGCAGAACACCCTTTATTGAAGCATCCTGCTGCCACCCAAATTTGTTAAGAGTTTGATGAGACTTGGCATGTCACCAAAGACCTTACAAATGTCTAGGTGTACCTTGGAGAGCATTCTGACTGGTTGCATCACTGTTTGGTAAGGAGGCAGTACATGGGACAGGAACATGCTACAGAAAATTGTAAACTCAACCAGTGCCATCATGGGCGTTAATCTTCACTCCATTCAGGCCATCCTTCAGAGGCGGTGCCTCAAGACAACAGCTTCTATTATCAAAGACCCTCACCACCCAGGAAATACCATTTTCTCATTGCCTCCATCCAGAAGGTTGTACAGGAGCCTGAAGACACATACTCAATATTTCAAAAACAGCGTCTTTGAATACTGCTGTATTCCTGATTACCAGGTTCCGCCCTGTCCTGAAACTGAACCTGTGGCCCCTCTCTCTTTTGACTCTTTTAACACCTTGACCCTTTCCCCAGAAAGCCCAGGTCACGGCACAGGATGAGGCCCCTGTCCATTGTGAATAAACAGCTGTAGATCAGTGGTGACTCAATCTCAACCTCTTGAGTTATTTACTGCGTGTCAATTTAATCACAGTTTTTTTTTCATCGCTAATAATGGATCAACATCTGAAAGCTGGAGATCAATCTAGTCACCTGATGCCTGAGACAGCTTTGAACTCTGGCTACGGTGTTTCGAGATCTTCCTCCAAAACTCAGCTAGCATCATGGCCACTGACTCAAACAGACTGCATCGATTCTTCTCGTGAGTTGGACTCCAAGTACTCCCAATGATCAGGGACACCACCACGTAAGTGGAAGCAATAGATGTACTCAAGGGACAATACAGGGAAAAAATTAACAAAGTATATTCCAGGCATATGCTGGCCACCTGCAGACAACGATCAGGCGAACTGGGCGATGAGTTCCTCTGGGCCTTGCGGGGACTTGTGCGGGGGTGAAACTTCCAGGCAGCATCAGCCTCCCAAACTACAGAGGACATGATCCAGGACGTCTACGTTGCAGGCATCAGGTCTGACTACGTGCGCCAAAGGTTACAAAGGCAGCCATCATCTTGGATGCTGCCATCTTCTAGGGACAATCACACTGCGGCATGGGGACTGCCGTCTTGGATGTCTCCGACTTCCAGGGAGACCCACGCTACTGCGTGGGCCCCACCATCAATACCCCAGACGGCGACCCTGGTCTCAGTGGAGCTGGATCAAAACAGCCCTCACTAATTCACCCGCTCCATGATGAGCATCTCCATCAATGACCAGGTGACTAAATGCATTTTTGATAGCGGGAGCACCAAAAGTTTTATTCATCCTGACACTGTCCACCATTACTCCCTTGAGGAAAATCTTGTCACCTACAAAGTTACTTGAGCCTCAAAGTCTCACTCCACAGAAATCCACAACAACACTACAGTAATGCTGACCATGCGGGGCACGACATACAGAGACTTTATTCTCCTCATTATGCCACAGCTCTGTGCGCTGATACTATTGGGGCTAGACTTCCAGTGCCATTTAAAGAGTGTCACTATGCAATATGATGACCCTCTCCCACCCTCATGGAAACCCGCAGTTCCTTAACCGGCCGCTTCGTCCCCCCATTCCCCTCTGGCCCAACCAACGTGTGGTCTCTCTACCCTCCTCATTAACCCCCCGCAACTGATTGCCAACCTCACCCCCAACTGTAACCCAGTTACTACAAGAAGTAGGTGATACAGTGAGGAGGACAGGGTGTTTGTAAAGGTGGAGGCACAACGACTCCTGGATGAATGGATTATTAAGGTCAGCATCAGTCCCCGGAGGGCTCAGGTTGTGGTGGTCAAGTGCGGGGGTAAATGCAGAATGGTGATCGACTCTATTCAAACCATTAATCGTTACACGCAGCTGGATGCGCACTCCCTCCCTCACATCATGGATATGGTTAACCAAATCACCCAGTATCATGTGTTCTCCACGATAGACCTGAAATTCACCTTCCACCATCTCCCTATCCACCCTGAGGATCATCAGTGCACAGCTTTTGAGGCGGTCGGCTGCCTCTACCCCTTCCTAAGGGTCCCTTTCAGTGTCACCAATGGCCTTTCCATCTTCCAAAGGGAGATGGATCAGATGGTAGACCAAAATGACCTGCACGCCACCTGTCCATATCTGGATAACTTCACGATCTGTGGCCATGACCTGAAAGACTATGACACCAACCTCCATAAATTCCTCACCACTGCCAAACGCCTGAATCTGACCTATAATATGTGCTTTCCGCACTACTCAACTGGGAATCCATGGCTGCAATATGGAGAATTAGGTCATTGGGCCTGACCTGTGGCTTCTGCTAGACCTCCCCTTCCCCACACCCTCAAGGCTCTGAAAAGGTGCCTGGGGTTCATATCTTATTACGCCCAGTGGGTTCCAAGTTATGCGGATAAAGCCCGCTCCCTTATCAGGACCACTTCCTCACCCTTGACAAATGAAGCACTGGAAGCCTTCTGCCACATAAAGGAAAGCCGCAATGTATATGGTGGATGAATCTGCCCTCGTCCAGGTTGAGAGCAATCCATCTGATTTTGCCCTGACTGCCACCCTTAATCAGGCAAGCTGCCCCATTGCCTTTTTCTTCTGTACCCTCCAGGGTCCTGAAGTCCAACACTCCTCTATAAAGAAGTAGGCTCAGGCAATAGTTGAGGCAGTACGGCACTGGCTGGCAGACATTTTATCATGCTCATGGACCAACAGGCCGTGGCATTCATGCTCAACAATAAACAGCGGGGTAATTTAAAGAATAATCAAATTTTGAGGTGGAGGATCGAGCTCTCCACCTAAAATTACAACATTCTGTACCGGCCAGGGAAGCTCAACGAGCCCTCAGATGCCCTTTCACACAGGACATGTGCCCGCGTACAGGTGAATCACCTCAAAGCCCTCCACAATTATCTCTGCCACCCCAGTGTCACAAGATTTCTTTTCACTTTATCAAATCTCGGAATCTACCATACTCCATTGGGGATGTCAGAGACATGACCAGGGATTGCAGGCCACGCTTCAACTAACCCGATAAAAGTCATGCGTCCCTTCGAGTGCCTGAACATGGACTTCAAGGGCCCCCTTCCCTTCAACAATTGCAATACATCTTTCATCACGGTTATTGACGAGTATTCACTGTTCTCCTTTGCCATCCCCTGCCCTGACATGACCACCATCACAGTCATTGGGACCCTATGCAAACTGTTCACCCTGTTCAGGTACCCATCATGTATCCACAGTGACTAGGGGTCTTTGTTTATGAGCGACGAGCTGCATCAATTCCTGCAGGTCAGGGGTATCACCACTAGCAGTACCATGAGTTACAACCCCTGGGGGAATGGTCACGTAGAGAGAGAGAGAATGGTACCATGTGGAAGGCCATCCTTCTTGCCTGAAGTCCAGAAGACTGCCTGTCTCTCACTGGCAGAGGCACTCCATGCCACTTGATCTCTGCTGCGTACTGCCACTAACGCTACCCCTCACATAAAGAATTTTCTCTTTCCCCAGGAAGTCCTCCTGGCTGACGTCTCCAAGGCCAACCCTGCTACAAAAAACACGAGGGGCCATAAAACTGACCCCCCTGATCAAAAGACTCCTCCACTCGAACCCCCAATATGCGTATGTAGCCCTACCTGGATGGGCGCGAGGAAATGGTCTCCATCTGGGACCTCGTGCACACAGGGGCCCCCAAGGTGCACACCCACCAGGCAGAACTCCCTCTCCTTCCATACTGTTTTACCCTTCCCCCACCCCAGTCACTCTGGCCGAGCCGTCACTCCCCAGCAAGCTGACACAGCACTGGAGGTCTGGGATGAGACTGGGCCCTGGCCGCAATCCCACAACTGGCGATCCACTGGACAGTACGGAAGATCAAAGCACCAGACTGGCTTAACCTATAAGAAAGACTTTGTGCCCATAGCACCCCACTCAACAATAAAAAAAAACAAGGGGTGAATGTGGTGAACTGCTGTATTCCTGATTACCTGGTTCCAACCTGCCGTTACTGTACCTATGGCACCTCCCTCTTTTGACCTTGCATAAAGCCTTGGCCCTTTCTCAGAAAGCCCGGGTCATGGCACAGGATGAGGTTCTTGTCCATTGTGAATAAAAGCCTGTAGATCAGTGACTTAGTCTCAGCCTCTCAAGTTATTTACTGCATGCCAGCCATCAGATTTCTGATCAGACATGAACCTGTGGACATTACCTCACTTTTCCTCTTTTATGCACTAATTTTTTTTTAATCTTGTACTTATAGAATTGTAGTTAACAATAATTTTGCACTTTATTCTGCACATTTACTACTGCTGCAAAACAACACATTTTGTGATACATTCATGACAACAAACCTGATTTTCATCTGATCCTGAGATTGTTGGAGTTCAAATATCAGACATATCCTTAAACATCCTTGTATTGAAGATAGCCAACATTGTTTTTCATGGCAAATTCTTAAAGAACAATGGGTGATGAGCTCTGCTGGACGCCTTCATAAATTTCTTTCTAGTTAGCATTGCTGCTTAACATTTCTTGACCAATTTTGTCTTATCGACGGTATCTTCCAAGTGCAGTGATTTAATTTTAACTTCTCAGACCAAGCATTGTCGTGCCCCGATACCATGGCATCTTGCAAACTCTTGTCTGAAAACTGTTCTGTTGATGATGACTCATTAGCCCCTTTCCACTGGCACCATGTCCCAGGAATTAACTGGAAATTTACTGGGACAGTGTCCAGTGGAAAAGGAACACTGTCCGAATGCCAACATCAAATAATGCCATTTCATACTGGCGATTATCTGCCTCTATCCCTATTTATATCCCTGGCATTGGCTGGCATGCTGATAAAACCAGTAGAAAAGGAACAGCAGCCAGTCACCGGTTTCCCGTTGAAGGTAGAGCACTCCGATCCCCAGGGATGAATTGTGTTCAGTGGAAAAGCAAATAATGTCCCAGTTCAGGGTGGCCCAGTGGAAACGGCACAAAGGGCTTCCTATCCTGAGGCACTACACAGCCAATTACCTGGGATGCCAGTGGAAAATTACCTGTCACCACAACTCATCCATGCTGACTCTTTACAGCTGTACCATAGAGAACATTCTGGCTGGTTGCATCATTTTCTGGTACGCTCAGGATAAGAAAAAACTCCAAAGGGTTGTTCACTTGGCCTGTGACATCACGGGCACCCGTTTTTACTCCATCAGGGATATCTACAAAATGAGGTGTCTTACAAAATCACCCTCTATCCTCAAAGACCCCACCACTTCACTCGGCTACCATGGAGAAAAAGGTGCAGGAGCCTGAAGACGGGCACTCAGAGGCACAAGGACAGCTTCTTCCCCTCTGTCATCAGGTTCCTGAATAATCAATGAACCATAGACACTGCCTGGCTTTGGCTTTTTCTTGCACTATATTTATTTCTTTGGTAAGGTGGGGGTTTTTATTCGCATAACAACTTATTTCATGACATGACATGTTTCTGATTATAATCAAGTTGGCATTCTGGGTGAATCCCATTTGTCTGCATTTAGTCTATATTGTTCAAAGATTTTTAAATCTATATATGTCCAAGTTTCTTATGAATGTTGTTATTGTGCCTGTTCCTACAGTCTCTACTCTGGCACTTTCCAAGGACTGTAGTCATAAAGAAACATATGAAAGATGAACATTGCAGCTTCACCTGATGACTTGATTTAGTTTGCTTCCACTTGTATATTGAGTGCAGGTTTTTCTTCTTCGAGACACAAAGTTGCTAGTTCTTTCGCTTTATAAATGCATCTTCTAATTTTTGAGATTCTTCTTTGGAAATGTTCAATCATTTTGCCTTCCTCGTATAATTTCATTGTTGCTATTCACAAGATCGCAAGATAAAATTACAGAAGTAGGCCATTCGGCCCATCGCGTCTGCTTTACTCCATCCTGAGCTACACCATTTTCACATCTCATCCCAATTTCCGGCCTTTTTCCCATATCCCTTGATACCCTGATTAATTAGATACCTATAATTCTCCTCTTTAAACTCCATCAATGATCGGGCTTCCACAGCTGTATGTGGCAACGAATTTCACAAATCCACGACCCTCTGGCTAAAGAAATTTCTTCTCATCTCTGTTTAAAATGAGCACCTTCTAATTCTAAGACTGTGCCCTCTTGTCCTATTGGTTCATTGGTTTCTGCACTGAATTTGTTCAGAATGCACCCTATAACTCCTATCTCTGAAAGTGTACCGACTGAAAATTCTTAGCACCTCCCAAGCCTACATTACCAGTAGATTTTGTGGACCAGGCTTGTGCTTTTCAGAGCATGAGCAGTTTTGGATTCCCTCGCTATCAGGAATGTATTCAATGTGAATCAGTCCAACCCACCACCATTACTATTCTTACATGCTGGGCTCAGCAGACATCAAGACCAAGAGTGCTTTCAGTCCATCTCGCCCATTGTGTATATGCAGAACCACAACTTGGACTGCCTCAGTGGAAGGTTGGAGAAATATTCCAGTCCATGTGAGATGATTTGCTACAGCATCTACATGCTGTATCAATCAACACCATAATCAATTGTGTAATTGTTTTACAGTAAATTACATTGGAGTATTCCTATTTGCACCTTGAGATCCTCTGACCTGATTATGATGGTATTAAATGTCTGTTTTATAGGTTTATCATCCTATTTTCAATGCACATGGAGACTACCTTTATTGGTAGCTACTTTCTTATAGGGCTTTAACTGTAGTTATGGTCACGATAAAGGGTATTGAGAAGTTGTGGCTCTCTGTGAAAGGTCCTCCTCCTTTATTGCCACCTATCATGTTTCTATCTTTAGTATATATATGACTCATGAGCTTCACACTGAACTCACTTGTAGTACCTAAATATCTAGGGCATTAAGAAGAAAATTAAACTGCTATTGGACATCTCCTGCCTCCATTTCAGAATCATTCCCAAATTAAGCTGACTCACATGCACATACCAGTTCCCTATAGATGGCAATTCTTTATGCGTTCTCAGACATGATTATTTCTCTTTACTTGAATTATCTCAGCAACCTATTTACTAGCCCCAATATAGAGGACTGTGTTCTCAGATTGACCACAAAGGATCTCCGCAAACTAAGCAGAAATTTCCCAAATTTGTCACCAGGGCAGTGCAGTGTTTGAGAATTCTTTATGGGATCATTCAGATGAGACATGATCTACAACAGAACGTCCTCTGTTCTCAAACTAAAAAGTAGGATTTGGCATAGCAATATGTCAAAGTCATACCTACCTCGTGATACATTTAGTTCTTAAAAGCCTATATACACTGACAGCCCATCCATGAATCATAACAATGCTGCTCATTTTTGTGAAAAGGATTTCACAACAAGCTATGCATGTGCCTCCACATTGCCGATTTTGAGCCTAAGAGAGGACCTACAGTGGCCTCCATAATGTTTGGGACAAATTTCTTTTACTTTATTTGCCCCTGTGCTCCACAGTTTTAAATTTCTAATCATACAATTCACATGGGAATAAAGTGTACATTCCTGATGTTATTAAAGATTATTTATATATATATTGGTATGACCATAGAGCACATTTTATTCATAGTTCCTCTATTTCAGGACACCATAAAATTTGGGACATAGCAATGGTATGCATTTTAGAATACAGGCACTCCCCGACTTACGTCTGTAATTCGGACCAAAGGATCGGTCATACCTTGAAATGGACATATGCCAGAATTGCGTACTTACCTTATTAATAGGCATCCTGGGGTCCACAGGTTGGGCGCAGACATCCTGATTCCTGTGCTCTTGCGAGTCTCTTCAGTTGCTGCATGCACAGTGGGTTCGCATATTGGAATTTGGTTGGTGCATGCGTGAGAGTTAAGCGCCCTAACAATATTGAATTTGTGCCCGTAACTCTTGAACATGTGCCAATTGAACTCCAATACAAGAGTTGAACAAGCACCAATTGAAGACTCGCGCATGTGCACAGGAATCAAGATGACCACGCCCAGCATACGGAGCCTGGGACTCCGACTAACAAGGTAAATATGCACATTTTGGCATTTACATGCCCTTTATCCCTGTAATAATTTGACAAATACAACATAAACATGTAAATTTTAGATTTTTTTCTTTATATTTTTAATAAATTTTCAGCCATATTAAGGATGGATGTAAGTTGCAGACGTCGCAAGTCAGGGAGTACCCTGTTGTCATATTTATGTTGCATATCCTTGCATGCAATGACTGATTTGAGTATTCTATGGTGATGCTCTGCCAGGCCTCGACTGCAGCCATCTTCAGCTCCTACTTATTTTGGGGGCTTGTTTCCTTATGTTTTCTCTTTAGCATATGGAAGGCAAGCTCAATTGGATATAGATAGGTGACTGACCTGGCCAGACAAGAATTTTCTAGTTTTTAGCTTTGAAAACCTCCTTTGTTGCTTTAGCAGAATGCTTGGAATTGTTGTCTTGCCATGAGATGAACTACTGTCCAATAAGTTTGGAGCCATTTGCTCAAACTTGAGCAGGTAAGATGTTTCTATACACCTCAGAATTCATTTTGCTACTACCATCAGCAGTTACATTATCAATGAAGATAAGTGCTGAAGGCAGCTAAACGTGTCCAAGGCCATAAAACCCCTACCATGTTTCACAGATGAGGTGCCATGCTTTCGATCTTCGACCGTTCCTTTATGCCTCCACACTTTACTCTTGATATCTCTCTGAAGCAGGTTAATCTTGATCTCGTCTGTCCACAAGACCTTTTTCCAGAATTCTGTAGGCTCTTATAAGTACTTCTTGGCCAACTAATCTGGTCATCCTGTTTCTGTGGCCAACTAGTGGTTTGTATCTTGCAGTAAAGCCTCTGCATTTCTGCTAATAAAGTCTTCTATGGACAGTAGTCATTGACACTTCCACACCTGCCTCCTGAAGAGTTTCTGATTTGTCAGACAGGAGTTTGTGGATTTTTCATTATGATGAGGACTCTTCCATCATCAACAGTGGAGGGCTTTCTTGGAAGACCAGTCCCTTTGTGATGACTGAGCTCGCCAGTATCCTCTTTTTTCTCAATGATGTTCCCAACAGTTGAATTTGATCACCCTACGAACTGTTTTATTCTTGTTTTTCAGCCTCAAAATAGCTTATTTGACTAATTGACACAACTCTGGTCCTCTTGTTGAAAAATGGCAATTGCAAACTCCAAAGGTGATCAAAAGCTTAGAAGCAAGACCAACTCTCTTATTCCAGCACCAATAAGGATAAACACAAACGTCTGTGAAGCCAAATGACCCAAACATTATGACACCCTGAAATGGTTGAACTATATATAAAAAGTGCTGTAATTTCTCCTTGGTCAAACCCAAATATATACAAATAATTTGGATAAAATCTGGAATGTGCATTGTAATCACATGTGAATTGTTTGCTGTGGAGCACTGTGGCACATAAAGGAAAAAAAGAGTCCTTCTCCCAAGCATTATGGATGGCACTGTATGTCTATTTATTTACAAATTCCATTGAATAGTGTATATATTTTTTTTCCCTAGAATTTCAAATATTACTAGATTTCCTGAAAACAAAGGCAAGTAAGTTTGAAAATAAGATAAATAAGTTAATCAGAAAGGGACAGAAAACTTACAAAGCATTTTGAAGCCTTTTCATATTTCTCACATGCTCGAGTGATGAAAGGGAAATATTTGGCTTATTGAATCTAAAGTCATCAAGTCAAGTTTATTGTCATCTGATTGAACAAGTACAACCAGACGAAACAGCGTTCTCCGGTCCTCTGTGCAAAACACGCAGACACACAACCAGACATACCACACATACAGACCCACAATACATATTCAGGACAAGTATTTATATATAGAATAAATAAATATTGTTCCATGAATGTCAGAACCTTTGTTGGTCAGTGCGAGCAGTTCCTTTGGTCGTTCAGCATTCTCACTGCCCGTGGGAAGAAGCTGTTCCTCAGCCTGGTGGTGCTGGCTCTGATACTCATGTATCTCTTTCCTGACAGGAGCAGCAGAAAGATGCTGTTTGCAGAGTGGAAGGGATCCTCCATGATTTTGCACACCCTCTTCAGACAATCATCCTGATAGATCATTGATGGGAGGGAAGGAGACTCCAGTGATGCACTTCACCACTCTTAGGGTTCTGTGAATTGACCTCCAATCCATTTCTCTGCAGCAATCATACTACACTGTGATGCAACTAGCCAGGACTTTCTTGATGGTGCTCTGATAGAAGGTCGACATAATGGTGGTCGGTAGTTCTCAGGAAATACAGTTGCTGTTGTGCTTCTTGACAAGTGAGGAGATGTTGAGTGTTCACAATACATCACCAGTTAAGTGAACTCCAAGAAAATTGATGCTATCCACTACAGAATTGTTAGGTCAATCCTGACCCTCCTGAAGTCCACAATCATCTCCTTTCATTTAGTCCACATTGAGACTCAGGTTGTTACTCTTGCACCATTTCACGAGATTTTCTACCTCTTCTCTGTAGCTGCTGATGTGGCACCTGCAAACTTGACACAGTTAGAGCTGGATCTGGTAAAGCAGTCATGGTTCAGATGCATGAACAGGAGCTGGCTGAGTACTCAGTCTTGAGGTGTGCCAGTGTTCAGAATGACAGCCCTCAACATTCTGAGACTGACCCAAACAGACTGTGGTCTTTCCATTAGAAGGTCCAGAATACTGTTACAGGGAGAGGTTCTGAGTCCCAGTAAGGACAGCTTCTCCACCAGCCTCTGGGAAATAATCGTATTAAATGCTGAGCTGAAGTCAATGAACAGTAGCCTGGCACATGAGGCGCCGTTCTCCAGGAGGGTCAGGATGGAGTGACAGAACAAGGCTATAGCATTGTCTGTGGAATAGTTTCTTCTAGAGGTGATTTGAAATGGGTCCAGCATCTCTGGGAGATGTGCTTTGATGCGTTCCATCAACTGACACTCAAAGCATTTCATTACCATGCCACAGGGCTGTAAACATTGAGGTCTGTTATTGTCACCTCCTAAATACTGAGATGATGGTAGCTGTCTTGAACCCTATGGGAATGTTGGACTGCTGTAGTGAGGTGTTGAAGATGCTCATGAAGACCTCAGTCAATTGGTCTGTGAAGTCCTTTAGTACCTGACCAAGTATGTTGTCTGGTCCCACTGCCTTGTGTGGGTTCACCCTTGATAGGGTTCTCCTCACATCAGCCGTGGCTGTGCAGGGGCCCTGATCATAAGGGGGACACGGAGCTTTCTTCTGTGTCATACTTTTCTTCTCATCATAACATGCATAGAAAACATTCAGTCTGTCTGGAAGGGAGGTGCCATTGTCCTTAACTCACAAGGCTAACCTGTGATCTGTTATAGCCTTGATCCCTTGCCATATGCGCCTCATGTCACCAGCTGTCTGTGGATCTTCTGTGCATAGCCTTGCCTTCCATATTTCTCAACTGGCTTTCATAAAATTCCCATCAGCCTCATTGCCTCACATATTTTGTAATGTAATCTCTTTCAAATTCCATCCACTTCCCTACCACCTTCTCCCCTTCAATTGGTTCTTCTGTCACCCATCTACTATAAAGGCAATTTACAAGTAACCGATTAACCTAACAACACGTCTTTGCGGCAGGGTGGAGGAGCGGGGTGGGGGGGGGGGGGGCGTCAGACGGGGAAGTGGGGTGGGAATGGAAGACCCAGTTGAAACCTGTAGAGTCAAAAGAAGAATGAATAAACTCCACACAGACAACATCCAAGGTTAGGATTTAATTTAGATTGCCTGAACTGTGTTAAAGTTCAGAAACGTGTAAAAGTACTAAGTATGTTAGGTCTCCTTATAGAGCTCTTGTCAAAAGAAGATTAACTGAATGGGGCCTGATTGAATGTGACATGAGCTCATACATATAGACATTTCTCGAATACATACAATCAATAATACAATGATTAGATGTAACTCAACCTCACTAAAAGATAGCAGTAGAGACATTATATGGCAGTTACTGTGAATTTACTGTACTGCAGCAGAAAATATAATTAATAAATCCAACAAGCCTATCAGTTAAACAGTATTTCTAAAATAATACTAGATGTTATGCTTCAGGATGCAATTCTGTACCCTTTGATCTTGTGCCAATATTATAATTAGTTCCATAATCTTGGCTGGTCACATTTTAGCAAAAACCACAAATACATGCTAAAAAAACACAGTTTCCAAATTAGAAGCTACTCTGGCAACATTTTCAAAACTCCTTCTGTTCACATATATCTGAGTATTTTATTACTAAACAACTAAATGAAAAATAAATAATTTCAAATTAGCTACCTGCAGAACAAGCCACTAACCGATATTTGAGTGGCTCAAGGGATATCAGAATGAAATGCCCTGAAATTATACATTATCTTTGATGCTAAAATCATCCAGAAAGTTTTCAAAGAGTAACAAGGGCTAAATTCAATGACCCCAAAATTAAGCATGCAGAATGACTGATGCAAGTTTTTCTTTTCACTGCAATCCAAGCAGCAAACAGATTAATTTTATGAATCAAAAATGGTAAGTGCACTGAGGCTGCTTGCAACATGTGCTGGAAGTCATTTCATGTGTGAACCTGACCAGGGAAACAATGAGGATAAGCATGTTCCAAGCTTTCTGGAATGGAGACCTTGGTGGAGAATGTATAAAATAGCATAGATATATGCTGTGCTACAGGAGGCCAGAAGCTTACCAGAGAGTACTGGGATCAAATGGTCGTGGACTTCAACATTAAGAACCCTGGTGGGATTCAATTGTACATTAGAAGTAGCTGCAGTTGGTTGCACAGCCCTTTGAGCTTGCTACTTTGATTGTTGACCTCAACTCCACTTACATACCTGATCCACATAAGCATTAATACGAAGGAACAGACAAAGCTGAGCTATATTTTTTTCTATTTCAACATAGTAACAGGCACTTTCGGCCCACAAGCCCATGCCACCCAATTACACTCAATTAACCTACAACCCCGGTATATTTTGAATGGTGGGAGGAAATCGGAGCTCCCGCAGGAAACCCATGCAGACACAGAGAGAATGTGCAAATTTTTTACAAATAGTGCCAGATTTGAACCTCCATCACTGGCACAATAACAGTGTTGCATTAACCACTACACCATCCGTGCCCACTGGGATCACTAGAAGGGTGCGGACTGCACTGGGTGATAACATCAGAGGGGGTAACACCAAAATGACTGTCCATAAAATTTTTGTGAAGTGTTTCAGCAGAAATGTATTATTTTTTTATAAAAATATCCCTGTAGTTAATTATAACGAAAACATTTTTTGTCAGCCCAGCTTACATATATCAATAAACCTACAAGCCCAAAATTCAATGCTAATTTACTTTTTGAACTTTCTAATGCACTCTGGTCAGAGCTATTGTTATTACCCAATTACAATCACACTTCGAATCCTGTGGTTTCGTCTGCACGTGCTACAAGCTAGCGCTGTTGTTTTTGTTGCTGCTGATGTTTTTATAGTCGCTATTTTTGTAAAATGTTCTGGTGTTTTAGCTACAATATTGTGGTAGTTAGTATTTGTGAACCTGCATCAATAATGTTTTTGAGAATGAAGTGGTAATTAAATGAAAAGAAGGAGAAAAATCTAAAAAGGCTTTTGCTCAGTTACTAGTAATGTTGTCACTAATAATATTTCTTACCAAATTTTCACTTTAACCACATGAAACAATGTAAATGTAAATACATTGAGGCAGTGCATATGATATTGTAATTTAAAAGTGTAATTTTAATTTTGCTAGTTGTTGATCTCACTTCTATTGCCATTATACAGTGATATACAGAAATCACGATTTACAAGTAACATTAGTACAAAAACATTACTAAGCATTCTGTATGGTCTGGTGTGGCAGGAGTGCCATGGTAGGGGGAGGGGGTGGGAGGAGGGTGACACCAACTCTAGTGATGCCACTGACCCTGCTGCTTCGTTAACTGATGAAGCTAATAAGAAATATATTTTAAAAAATTAAAAATCTCCTCTGGTACTTAAACAAAAGTGAGTGTGGAAAATGAATAGTGGAAAACAAGGGAAATTGTAGATCAATTAAACATTTTATTTTCAGTCTTCACCACAGAGAACATAAACAGCATCCCAGAAGTAGTTGTAAATCATGAACTAGAAGGGGGTATAGTCAGGAAATGTACAATTACTGGAAAAGTGAGACTGAATAAGTTGTAGAAGCAAGGGTTGACAGGTCTCTCGGTCCTCATGCGCTTGTGCCCATTATCAGATAAGTTGTCCCTAAAGATTCCATGTAACTTGCATAAGCTTTAGTGAAAATTTAGTTTCAGCCACAACTATCTCTGAAGGCTTGGCTAAATCAAACAATGCACAACACACAACCTTCAGTCTATTTTAACAAGTAGCAACCCATCTAATCAATTGTGAACAGAGCTTCATGGAGCAGCTGATCAGGTTAAAACACAAGTGGTGGAGTCCTTACAATCACTTGAGAGGAGGTTCTAAATGATCTCTTAATGGCTTGAACTTAGTTGGAATTATCATGGTCAAAAATTCTAGTCATGGTATCAAATCACCTTTCCTAACTCCCCTGTACTCTTGTCATGCATTTACCATTACATATGCCTGAGAATTCCCTTCTGATGCTTTTTGCCATTAATTTACATAAAGGGATAATGTAAAATCGCAATTAACTGGCAGCATGCCTTTGGGATTGCTTCAAGAAAGGGCCCCTGCCAACCCTGACTATGTTACAATAATGTTGCTTCAGCAAAATTACTTGGATATTTAACCTTTGCTATAACATTTCCACAAAATTCTCTGCTGCTTCATTTTTGATAAATTTGATGAATTAAATTGTAAATTCTCTGTTTGTCGTGTATGAAAGCCATGAAGAACAATGATTATTGGTGCTTAATTACTAAATCACAAGCTCAAAAAATAAAGAAAATTTAAAATAAACATCATGAACAGATGTAATGATTTCAAGGCAGTAATCATGGTTTAGTATTTGCGGTATACAAAGGCAGTGAAAAAAATTCTTTAAACTGGATTAGAAAATTGCCCTTTATTGACTCCCAGGAATTCAGTCTCACAATACACCAGATAATTATAACTAATGCTTTTAAAATGGAAGAAATCTGTTTAAAAAGTCATTGATAAAAATTTGAAAAGGTACACAATGTCATTTCATAATATTTACATTCTTTGTAACTAGAACCACAAAATATAGTTGGAAATATCTGCTCCTGTCATTTTGAGAAAAGAAGTTCAATAAGTGGGAAAGCGTACACAAAATAGAATTGCTGAAGGTGACATGCAAGTATTTCTACTGCTGTTGTTAGCTGATGATTTGAATAAGCCAACACGTCATCCTTAAAGAGGCACGTGTGGAATACACCTAACATCAGTGGGTGGTCTGAGGTATCCTTATTGGAAAGACATTAACTTCATTTTTGTGAAGTGAAATAAATAGCTTGAATGAAAATGTTTCTACAGTTTAAAGCACAAATGTGGTGTCTTGAGTCCATTGAAATACTGAAACATCTGTGCAATTTACATTCCATTCCTCTTTTTCTCAGAGCTACCTGATCCCAAACAGCAAGACATCTTTCTTAAATGAAGTTTTTGCATTGGTTGTAACAAAAAAAATCTGTTAAATCTGTAATTTACGGCCATTGCTAAATAATTCTTTTACTCTAATACTAAAAGAACTAAAGTTCACCACGATGACCACTGATATAAATACTGTATCTGCATCTTTTTTTCTTTGGCTTGGCTTCGTGGACGAAGATTTATGGAGGGGGTAAAAGTCCACGTCAGCTGCAGGCTCGTTTGTGGCTGACAAGTCCGATGCGGGACAGGCAGACACGGTTGCAGCGGCTGCAGGGGAAAATTGGTTGGTTGGGGTTGGGTGTTGGGTTTTTCCTCCTTTGCCTTTTGTCAGTGAGGTGGGTTCTGCGGTCTTCTTCAAAGGAGGTTGCTGCCCGCCAAACTGTGAGGCGCCAAGATGCACGGTTTGAGGTGATATCAGCCCACTGGCGGTGGTCAATGTGGCAGGCACCAAGAGATTTCTTTAGGCAGTCCTTGTACCTTTTCTTTGGTGCACCTCTGTCACGGTGGCCAGTGGAGAGCTCGCCATATAACACGATCTTGGGAAGGCGATGGTCCTCCATTCTGGAGACGTGACCCATCCAGCGCAGCTGGATCTTCAGCAGCGTGGACTCGATGCTGTCGACCTCTGCCATCTCGAGTACTTCGACGTTAGGGATGAAAGCGCTCCAATGGATGTTGAGGATGGAGCGGAGACAACGCTGGTGGAAGCGTTCTAGGAGCCGTAGGTGATGCCGGTAGAGGACCCATGATTCGGAGCCGAACAGGAGTGTGGGTATGACAACGGCTCTGTATACGCTTATCTTTGTGAGGTTTTTCAGTTGGTTGTTTTTCCAGACTCTTTTGTGTAGTCTTCCAAAGGCGCTATTTGCCTTGGCGAGTCTGTTGTCTATCTCATTGTCGATCCTTGCATCTGATGAAATGGTGCAGCCGAGATAGGTAAACTGGTTGACCGTTTTGAGTTTTGTGTGCCCGATGGAGATGTGGGGGGGCTGGTAGTCATGGTGGGGAGCTGGCTGATGGAGGACCTCAGTTTTCTTCAGGAAAGAGCTTTGGCAAATACTAAAGCGCATCGGATGTCCCCCAAAGTTCCTCAACATGATTATCCAACTGCACGAAAACCAACAAGGTCGGGTCAGATACAGCAATGAGCTCTCTGAACCCTTCTCCATTAACAATGGCGTGAAGCAAGGCTGTGTTCTCGCACCAACCCTCTTTTCAATCTTCTTCAGCATGATGCTGAACCAAGCCATGAAAGACCCCAACAATGAAGACGCTGTTTACATCCGGTACCGCTCGGATGGCAGTCTCTTCAATCTGAGGCGCCTGCAAGCTCACACCAAGACACAAGAGAAACTTTTCCATGAACTACTCTTTGCAGACGATGCCGCTTTAGTTGCCCATTCAGAGCCAGCTCTTCAGCGCTTGACGTCCTGCTTTGCGGAAACTGCCAAAGTGTTTGGCCTGGAAGTATCTGCATAAGTACAGGATATAAATACAAAATATTACCACAGAGAATCCTTTCTGTTTGCCTACACATAAAGGAATGCGTTCCCTTCCAATTAATTTTCTCATCGTCTTCTTTTTTTCCTTCTTCATTGCACTGAAGATGTAGTTACCAGCTTCACTTTCTTAGCTTGAGGGAGTAAATTGCCAAGTTGCAGAACTTTTCTTACGCCACTTGTACAGCCCTTTTATTTCCATTGAAATCAGAGTAAAGAACAGAGTGAGCCACAAGGGGCTCTCTCAATAACTGTTTTTATGTGCGACCAACAATTTTTGTGATGAGATTTGTTTTGGTGAAGGTGCATCTGAAATTCTAAGAGGCAATTTTTATGTTGATTCTCTGGAAATTTCCATGAACCTTTAGCTAAAGATATGTGGATTATGTCATAGGTCTCAAAACTTTTAACAACACAAATAATTTTCTATTTTTTTATTTTCATAGACATTTATGTCTACTACCCCTTGTTATGATTTTCAAAATCATAAAATCTTCTCCATGCTTCCATCTGGTCCTCACCAAATTTGACTTAATCAAATATATTGGAGTTTAACTCGTTGCCTCTGGGTGTCAACATGCTCAACACTTACCTAAAGAATGGCCAAAATAAAATGAGTTTTGAAGACACATCTTGGATGGAGAGTACAATGCACAAATGCATCGTTGCAGCTTGTTTAGAGTTACTGACTGAGACTGAACTTCTGGACAGTTGTGGCATTCAGGGTGTGGTTGCCAAAATTAGATTTTTACATTTATTATTCATTAATTACTAATAAAAATTGATCAGCTCAAAGTTGGATTGTCAACCTTATGAAATTTATCTAATTCATTTTCATAAAGGAACTAACCTTACCAACTAGGTGGCAGAAAGGTGAACACCAGCTAATGATGCTTATATTTAAAGAGCATGTCTGATTTTTCCTGAGTTTGGGCAGACAACTGAGTAACTACTGCAAAATTCTAATATCCCTTGTTGGATTACTAGCCCCTTAGAACAGGCTAAAGGTCATCCGTCTGGGGTACTTGGATTGATTTTGTTCTTGCATCCACTCATTAAAGTCGACTTAGTTGGTGGTTCATGCAAAATTAATCGATAAATACCTGTAATGCCAAAATATGTTTGCATACCAATACCTGAGCTGATTACAAAAAGAAAGCTAAATTGTTTAATACAGTTCAGTATGATGATGGGAATGTAATGAGGTGCTTGCAGCTCAAAGTACAGAGTGGTCAGCCACAAGTTGAGAGCTGCAGTTACCCGCAGTTGATCTGCATCCTGCCATCTGGAGGAGGCATTGAGTCAAGGTTATACATTTGCCAGCAGGAAGAGAAAAATAAATTAGAGGATGACTCATCCAAAAAAATGCTCTACCAGATGAGTATAGAGACACAAACTGCACGGTGGGAATACACCATCTGCCCACCCTCTGAACAGTCCTGAGCAATATAGGGCCCAGGGGAAGAGAGAAACAAGATAGAAAAATAAGCTTTTTAAAAAAAGGATATCACTGAAATGTGGGTGCTATAAAATGTATCCACACATCATTAATAAATTCAGGCCTCCTTGAATCAGTTATCCCTTTGAGGTCAAGAACTATGTTAAACAGATGTTTTCATCCCATACTTCTGTTATATTAATAATATTGCATATTAACACAAGTGCTTAAGATCCTGCAATTAAGTAAGAATTCAAGGAATGCAATCAAGGGCATGGCCCAGATTGTGTTTTACTGAAATGGAGCAAGGTGGCCTATCCTTGTATCTTCAATTTCCCTCCCCCTAGGAGCAATACAATGAAGCATGTATATTCCTTCCTTTCCCCCACCAGGAGAGTTGGGGAATCAGGCTTCCTGAGCCTAAAGCATCCCAACAATGTAAACAATGTCAGCCATTTACACTAACCTCACTTTTTACCCCAAGTAATACTAAATTGGATGGCAGGGTATGGTGAAGCAGTGGAGGGAAATTAACTTTTGAAAGAAAATGGATGTAAAAGTGGCTAAAATTAGGAAAATGAAAAATTAGTAAAAGGTTAATGTTCATATATTATTTGTTTTTTGAACAAACAAATAAATAAAGTTTTTAAAAAAGGTTTTAATGTCAGTTCTTTCCAACTGAGGCAGAAGTAAACACATGAAGGAATGAGGGATATAGCAGAGAAATTAAACAAATATTTGGTTATTTTTTTTCACAGGAGACACAGGAAACCTTTTGGCACGATAGAAGACGAAAGATAAACGAAGAACTCAGTGAAATTGGAATTATTATTTTTTAAGCAGCAATACTGAAATTAATGGGATCACAAGGCAACAAGTCTCCAGAACCTGATGATCAGCATCCCAAATTTTAAAATTGACTATGGAGATAGTGATTGATCCAGGGGTTGTCACCTTCCAAAATTCTACTGACTCTGATTTGTGGAGTTCTGCAGGAATGGCACAGGAATTCCAAACGATCACAGGCTGTATCAGAGATTTGAATAAAGGGGTCAAGTATGAAACATCCAAATTCACCAGTGTTGCAAAGCAAAGTGACATTTTAAAAATATTTTATTTAAAAGTTTTTACCAAAAATGGAGTCAATTACAACGTTAAAATACAAGTATGTAAGTATATCCAATATTTACTTCATGATGGTATTGACCCAATCCCCCACAACCCCTATCCCCCAAAAAGACCCCAACGAAAGAAAGAAATGAATAAATATATAGAAAAGTAAGAAAAAGACAAGAAGATAGCAAAGAAAGAGAGAAAAAGAAAAAACGGGTTGGATAACTGAAAAGTGACACACACTCCATGGACAACAAATTCCTATTTTAATTAATTTTCTTTGGAGAAGATCAAGGGTTGGGAAGAACTCATCTAAAGATTTACACGTGAATTTTGTAAATGTGGTTGCCAAATTTGCAAAAATTTGTCATATTATTTCTTAAATTGTAGGAGAATACAACTGTGTATCTCTGCGTTCCAACGTGCCATACCTAGATGGGAATCAGATTTCCATGCAACCGTTATACATTTTCCAGCCACAAGTGAAGTGACATTGTGGATTGTGATGAGGTAAGACATGCCAGGTGGATGCAGGCAGGCAAAGTGAATGGTCAGGGTACAGATAGATTATAATGTGGAAAAATGTGACATTATCCACTTTGTTTAAAAAAATATATATTTTATTTAAAAGGTAACAGATTGAAAGCCATTCATGTTCAATGAGTCCTGGCTGTCCTTGTATATGAATCACAATATTATATAAGCCAAATAGGCTCTGCAATATGTTTGAAGGGGATTAACTATACCATTAGAGACATCTTGCTAAGTAACACAGAGGCCTTATGATACCACATCTAAAATACTATGTTGAGGTTTAATCTCCCCAAGGAAAAATATATTCATGAGATATTAAGAATGTAATAAAGGTTCACCAGCTTTTTTTTTATATTGAAGGAAAGGAGGTATTAGGTTTGTGCAGGAAAGTGGTCTTGTTGCATTGATATACAACAAGAAAGCTCAACGAGGTTATTGAGATGTTTGATGAATACTGTTCACCAAAGAAAAACAAAATGTTTGAGAGGTACATGCTTTACTTGTGCTCACAGCTGCAGGGAAAGGGGTTTGATACTTTTTAATGGACTTGAAATTAAAAGCAAGAGCATACAATTTTGGACGACTGCAAGAATCAATGCTCAATTTGTGTTTGGGATTATTGATAAGAAAGTGAGAAAGAGATTGCCGTGAGAGACAGATCTTACCTGAGTTGGAGCTGTGGAGATACGCCACGCCAGTGAAATAGCTCTGCAGCACGTGAAAAAGTTTAGTGCTAGTGAAAATGAAGGCATAGTGGTAGCCACAATGTCTGGACACACAAATCAACAAAAAAAATGAGATAGAGATGTGGTGATATGTAATTACACCACTAGGTCACCAGGGGGCATCCCAGTGACCTTGTATATAAAGCAGTCCAGAGCTACAGTCTAGCCTTCCAGGTTCATCTTGCAGAGAGACAAGACCTCTTAGTGTACATATTAGTTTATTAAAGCTGTCTTATATTCGCACTGCTAGCGTGGTTATTTAGAATGTCGTAGTTAAATGTAGACAATAGGAAACAACAAAAAGGTGGAGAGACATTCAATTGTAAATGATGTGGCACTTAACATGCACCAAAAACAATGCCCAGCCTATGGGAAAGCTTCTAATAACTGCAAAGAGCAGAATTATAATGCAAAGCAAAAGGAAAACAAAACAGAAGTGCAAGCATTCACATTATACACACTATAATAGAGACTGCCAAAAGAAATCTCTTGGTGCCTGCCACATTGACCACCGCCAGTGGGCTGATATCGCCTCAAACCGTGCATCTTGGCGCCTCACAGTTTGGCGGGCAGCAACCTCCTTTGAAGAAGACCGCAGAGCCCACCTCACTGACAAAAGACAAAAGAGGAAAAACCCAACACCCAACCCCAACCAACAAATTTTCCCCTGCAGCCGCTGCAACTGTGTCTGCCTGTCCCGCATCGGACTTGTCAGCCACAAACGAGCCTGCAGCTGACGTGGACTTTTACCCCCTCCATAAATCTTCGTCCGCGAAGCCAAGCCAAAGAAAAGAAGAAGAAAAATAGAAACTGCTCTTAGTGATGCACTCTTCGTTAGCATGTTAGTGCAAAAAGACTAAAAGCCAACAGCCAAGTATGGACAGAGTTGAGCAGGAGAAGTGGACTGTGTCAATGCATGCAAATGGTGAAAATATTCCTTTCAAGCTGGACATAGGGGCAAAGGTCAATTTGATCTGTCAGCACAACATGTGGGCAATGAAGATAAAGCCAAACATCAATTCAAATTCTGTACAGCTCATAGTCTACAAAGGACATGCATCGACATGAAAGGTACTTCCGGACTCAAGATGAGTTTTGGTGACAAAACATGTGAAAATTTAAGCTTAGTCAAGAGGGTATATACCATATACCATGGACTGTGTGGAAGAAATACTGGATCAATTTCCAGACATCTTCAACAGGTTTGGAGTTCTACCATTCACCTATAAGATACAGTTAAGAGAGGACACACAGCCAGTAGTGCAAGCCGTAAGGTGGGTTCCAGCGCCACTAAAATAAAAGCTCAAGCAGAAACTGAAGTGAATGACGGCTCTAGGGGTCATAAAGAAAGTGGAGGAGCCCATTAAATGATGTGTGTCAAAAAGAACAGTGACCTACATGTTTGCATGGACCCAGAAGACTTGAATGCCAATATAAAGAGGGAACATTATCAAATTCCAACCATGGATGAAATTACAAGTGAGGTGGTTGGTTCAAAATTTTCACTAAATTGGATGCATTCCAGGGCTTCTGGCAAGTAAAACTGCATGAAGATAGCACAAAATACTGCACATTTTATATACCATTTGGCCAATACTGTCATTAGGAATTTCCTCAGCTCAGAGGTTTTTCACTGGACAATGGAACACATTATAGAAGGCATAAATGGGGTACATGATACATGATCCTATGGGGATCCACACAATATAACGAGAGGCTCAACAAAATGCTATAATTCCTCCAGAAGTCTAGATTAAAGTTAAAAAGAGAAAACTGTTAGTTTGGTGTGAAAGAAATCGCCTTTCTTGGAGATTAACTGTCAGAGGCAGATGTGGAGCCAGACAAGAGTAAGGTGAAAGCAATTTTAGAGATGCTCAGGCACACTGGTAAAATAGGCATATTGAGAGTGCTATGAAGGAGCAATTTTACTGGTAAATTCATACCAAACCTGTCTTCCAAAACAATGGACCTGAGGAAGTTATTACAAGACAAATGTGAATTCAAGTGGACAGCCAACCGTGAGGAAGAATGGGGATGAATGAACTACAGAACTAGTGCTTTTGACATTTTTTGACTCATCCAGATGCTTCAAAAGATGGAATATGGGCCATACGATTTCAGGCAGTGGGAGAAGATTGGAGGCCAATAGCATACGCATCAACGACGATAAAAACACCTGAATGTTGATATGCACAGATCGAGAAAGAGTATCTAGGTCTGGCCTATGGATTCTATAAATCCCATAATAATGTGCATGGCCCACCAAAATTCATGGCAGAGACAAACCTCAAGCCATTAATAATGATAATGAAGAAAAATCTAGGTGAAATGTTGCCCCAGATCCAAAGATGATGAAGCTACAATGTTATGACTTTGAATTGGTGTACACACTAAAGAAACATTTTGTGTTAACTGATGAGTTATCCAGGGCAATGAAGTTGAGTGAAGCACACAATGAGAGTTCCATTGAGACAGATATGAATATCCACATGAACCTGATCACTGAATCTCTTCCTGTATCTGACATGAAATCCAAGCAGATCACAGCTGAGCAGAAAAGGAGACGGTTCTACAGAAGGGCATGTAGAATCTAATGAAGGATAGCCAAGAGGTGAATATCAGCCATTCTGCAACATCAGAGCTGAGCTGAGTGTTGTCGATGGGCTTTTACTCAGACAGAGCAGAATTATCATTCCTCGATCACTGCGACAGATGTGCTAAAAATGGTGCATGAGGGGCACCTTCGAATAGAAAAATGCAAGAGGAGGGCCAAAACTGCTTCTTATTCACCAGAGATAAATGCTAACATTGACAGGATGGTTTCCAGCTGTAAGACCTGTTTGAAACAGCACGCAAATCAGACAAAGGAACCCATGACAACTTACGTACAAGCAGAACCATGGTAGAAAGTTGGGACTGATCTGTTCCACGTGGATGGAAAAAATTACTTGCTGGTTATTGACTATCGATCAAACTATCTGGAAATTGCATTGTTTCCTAACATGTCTGCTGCTTGTGTGATCAAATATATGAAATCAATCTTTGCAAGACATGGAATTCCTCAAATTATCTACAATGACAATGGACCATACTACAGCTGTAGAGAATTCCAAGAACTTTGCAGAAGAGTATGATTTTTGACATGCGATTTCAAGTCCTCTGCACCAACAATCAAATGGTAAAGCAGAGAAAGGAGTTCACATAGTTAAAAAAATTCCTCAACAAAGGACAAGATTGTGGCTCAGATCATTATCTAGCTCTACTGAGTTACAGAGCTTTGCCACTTGAACATGGCATGTCACCCATTGAGCTTCTCATGGAATGTAGACTGTGCTTCCCTACTCTGTGGACCCAAACAAGAACAGAAATGTTGAAGATGTCGAACGGAAACAAAGGATCTGCAATGGAGACAAAAAAGCAAACTATGACAAGTCAGCAAGAAGTTTAGGGCCACTGGTCCAACATGACCCAGTGAGACTCAGAGATTCCAATATTTGGGACAAAAAGGCCACTGTTCTGGAGGAAGTAAATCCAGGATCCTACACTGTCAGAACAGAGGAGGGTCAAATAATGAGGAGGAATCGAAAGAGCCTGCTGAAAATGCCAGAGACACTGCAGGAACAGGCAAATGCAGAGTATCCAGCCTGCACAGTAACAGAGGAAACAACACCAGTGCTGAACAGTAGTAGACCAGTCGAGCCGACAGAAGCACCTGTGTTAAGAAGTTCCACATGCATTATCAAAGCACCTGGCAGACTGAAGCTCTAAAAGAAACATAACTACACACTTAAAGAGTTTGTGGTGAACTTTAAATTGAAATGAATACTGTATTAGTGTGTCATGTTGTTAGATTAAATATCTCAAGGAAAGGAGATGTAATGATAGAGTGGTAGTGATAATCCTGACCACTAGAGGGAGTCAGAGATGTGTTGTTGCAGCTAGGAGTAGATTCAAAATGGATCCCTCCACGAGGATACTAAAGTATAGATGTTATAAAAGAACCCAAGTTTCTTTATTACAATAAAAGAAACATCACAATAGCCGATGCATTTGTGATAACTGACCAAAATTCTCGGTACTCTGGGCAGATCCTGGCAGTTAGTAAGATAGCAAATGTCATACCACTGTTTACAAAAGGATGTAGGCAAAAGGATGGTAACTATAGGCCAATTAGCTAATGTCTGTAGTCAGAAAAATGCTTGAAGCTACCCTTAAGGAAGAAATGGCAGAACATTTGGATGGAAAATTTTCCACAGGCAGATGCAGCCTGGAATCAGGAAGGACAGGTCCTGTTTGACAAATGTATTGGAGTTCTTTGAGAACTTAACAAGTGCAGCAGATTTAAGGAACAGGTAGCTGTTATTTACTTGGGTTTTCAGAAGTTGTTTGATAAGGTTAAATTTGATATTGTTGTATACACCAAGGAAATCAGCATTAGCAAAAATGGAGGGAACATTTCTCTTTGTAATTTAATAGTTTGCTGATGTATTGAATTCTGAAAAACAGTGAAGGGTGCAGCTAAGTTTAAATGCTTGGAAAGTTGATTCTGTCATAAATCCTTTTTCATCTCAGAAGAGCTTTCCTGGAACCAACACACCAATGGCATCATGAAGAAAGCCTCTACTTCCTCAGGAGTTTGCGGAGGAGCTGGTGGAGTTGTTCAAGTGAACCGGTACGGACTTGAAGGGCCGACATGGCCTGTTTCCGTGCTGTAAATGGTTATATGGTTATATGGTTATAGGTGCGGCTTCAAAGACTTATCAACAAGATATGGATACATGGAGTTGTTGGTAATGTATTAGCATGGATAGAGGATTGGATATCCAATAGAAGGCAGGGAGGTTGGATAAGTAGGTGTTTCTCTGGTTGGCAGTCAGATGTGAGCAGAGTGCCCCAGGGGCTGGTGCTGGGTCCACAACTGTTCAGAATGTACGTTAACAATTTGGAAGAGGGATAGCATACCTAAGTTTTCTGATGACACTAAAATGAGTGGAAAAGCAAATTGTGCAGAGGATGCAGAGAGTCTGCAAAGAGTTAGAGATAGGTTAAGTGAGTGGGCAAGAGACTGGCAGATGGAATGCACCATTGGAAGAAAAATCAGATTATAATTTAAATGGTGAAAAATTGCAGCATGCTGTTGTGCAGAGGAACTTGGGAGATGCTTATACATGAATCGCAAAAGAATGGTTTGCAGGTGCAAAAGGCAGTCAAGAAGGGAAATGCAATACTGGCCTTCATCACTGGATTCAAGGAGAACCTGTTGTAACTGGACAGGGTACTGTGAGGCTGCATTTGGAGTATTGTATGCAGTTCTGGTCTTCTTAATAGAAGAGTGAAACATGGAAGTCTACAGATGCTGTGATTATAGTACTACCCCAATGTTTGAATTCTGAGATTTCCTGCTTCTGGTTTATTCTGGTCATTCCTTGAAGAAGGGCTCAGGGCAAAAATGTCGGCAATATGTCTTTGTCTCTGATAGAAGCTGAAAAGACCAGCTGAGTTCCTCCAGCATTTTGATGTGTTTTCCTCACTGGAGGTGGTGCAGTGAAGGTTCACAAGATGGATTTTGAAAATGAGGAAAGATGGGGATTATTCACTGAAATTTAGAAGAATGAGGGGGAATCTGATAGAAACATAAAATTGTGAAAAGGAATAGATATGATCGAGACAGGAATGTGGTTCTTTTGGTAAATGAGATGAGAATAGGGGACAAAGCATAAAGATTTAGGGGAGTAGGTTTAGGGCAGAAATGAGGAAGAATTGATTTTCCCAGACACTGGCGAATTTGTGGAATATTCTGGCCAAGGAAGCAGTAGAGACTTCCTCTTTAGATATAGTTAAGACACAGTTAGACAGATTTTTTCATGGCACAGGAATTAAGGTTATGGGGAAAATGCAGGAAAGTGGAGCTGAATCCACAGACAGATCATGTATAATCTTATTACATGATGGAGCAGGCTTGATGGGCCAGATGGCCTAGTTCTGCTCCTGTTTCTCACGTTCTCTTCATATAACCATATAACCATATAACCACTTACAGCACAGAACAGGCCAGTTCGGCCCTACTAGTCCATGCCGTAACAAATCCTCACCCTCCTAGTCCCACTGACCAGCACCAGGTCCATCCTCCTCCAGTCCTCCCCTATCCATGTAACTAGCCAGTCTTTCCTTAAATGTAACCAATGATCCCGCCTCGACCACGTCTGTCGGAAGCCCATTCCACATCCCTACCACCCTTTGCGTAAAGAAATTTCCCCTCATGTTCCCCTTATAATTTTCCCCCTTCAATCTTAAACCATGCCCTCTAGTTTGAATCTCCCCCACTCTTAATTGAAAAAGCCTATCCACGTTTACTCTGTCTGTCCCTTTTAAAATCTTAAACACCTCTATCAAGTCCCCTCTCAATCTTCTATGCTCCAGAGAAAAAAGCATGACAGAAATCTGCTAGGGCTGCTAAGATGAAAATAATTTACAAAGTACACTTAACTTTGGCAGGAGGAGCATCCTTCATCTGAGAACATGGTGTGAAGCCAGAGAGTTAGAAAGAGATATAGCAACCACCAACCTCCCATTCCAATGAATTCCACATTAATCCCATTTTTTTCCATTCCACTCACATTCTCAATTCCCAGCTTCCCCTCACCTACACACGAGGGTCAATTTACATTGATAAATTAACCTACAAACCTGCATGTCTTTAGGATACAAGAGGAAACAAGAGCACCTGGAAGAAACACACATGTTAACTCATGTGTGCAAACTACACACAGACAGACTATGAACCTCAAGAGTGAGCAGCTGCATTACTATGCCACCCAGTGTACCTCCCTCATTTTGGCATTTGAATACATTGTTCAGCAGCCGTGGATAAGGTTAATGTGCTGGAAGAATGGAGGGCTGTGATTGTACATCTTTATCTAAGAGAGGCCAGAAGAACCAACCAGGGAATTGCAAACCATTGTGATTCGTATCATTTAGAATGGATTTAGAGCAGTGGTTTTCAAACAGGAGCTAGGACATGATGTTACAATTGTCTAATAGGTTGGTGAGACCACATGCAGTTCTGATCATCTGGTCCATATGAAAGGTGTGATTAAGCTGAAGAATGTGCAGAAAACATTCATGAGAATATTTACAGGACTGACAGTTAAGTTAAAAGTAGAGACTGGAAAGACCGGGACTATTCTCCCTGTAGCTTGAACACTGAGGAGACCTTACAGAAGTATAGCAAATCATAAGGAGCAGAGACAAGGTAAATAGTCATTTTCTTTTTATGGGGGTCTAAAACCAGAGGACCTAGATTTAAGGTGTGAGAGGATAAATTTAAATGGGAGCTAAGTGGTACTCTTTTCACAGAGTGGATGGAAGTTATGTGCAACAAGCTGCCAGAAGGTACTCCAGAGCTAGCAAGATCACAATATTTAAAAGACATTTAGACAGATATATGGGTAGGAAAGCTTTAGAAGGATATGGGCTAAATGGGATGAGCTTAGGTCAACAACCTGGTCAGCATGGACAAGTTGGGTCAAAGGGCCCGTTTCCATGTCATAAATCTCTACATCTCCTTCAAGCTCTAAAAGCACTGTGGCAAGGATGTGTGCCTCTCCAGAGAGAAGGTCCCCAACTTATCCAATATAGCCAACCATCACAATATTGATTCCTTCAGTAATAGCTAGTTCCTATAAGGTAGTAACTGAGACTATTGCATGGGTAATTCAACTGTTAAATTTTACAAAAGTCACTTTCCATGAATTTCAACAGATTAAATGGGATGGTATTCAAATTTTTGAATGTGAATTCATATGATCTGATATCAGCAGAATACCTTTAATGCACAACTGATGCTGAAATGTACTCCATTAGAAATGGTAGAGAATTGTGAAAATGGTATATGGTACCCAGAAAGTCCAATTTGTAGTGTTAAAGCAAGAGAGACTGATTTTGGAAGTGACTTAAGAATGTGGGAGCACATTGATTTGAAATTCTTCCCTGTCTTCAGTGTGCTAGCATAATCTTTGGTCAATTAAGGGAAAAACTGGCACGCAACTGAAGTTCCGCGAGAGAAAAGTGATCTCTGCCACTTTTAACACTGGACTAGCAATACCAGGCACTTCAAGGCTCCAAAAAGGTATCCCTTCAAAATACTCCAAATCCACTGGAAGGAAAAGTAAACCAATGTCAGTAAACTGTCTTAGTAGTGAATTGTGAGTATTGAGAGCTGACACCAGACTCCTGAAATGGAAACTATTTCAAAATCTGAGTTTTAAAGAGATTATCAGTCAGACAGAAGAAAAACTTCAAGGCTGAAAGAAGTTCAACATCCTCACTCCTTAGAATCTTGGCCCTTAGATGCATAAAATGGAGAAGAACATTCAAAGTGATGTTGAGAACCTCAAATCTGTACGCCAGAAGCACAAAGAGGCTCACCGTAAATGGCAAAAAGAGTGCACCACTTCACAAACTAACCATCCATTCACCCCTTTAAAAATCTGCCCGTCTGTGGAAGAGATTATGGATCCTGCATTTCCCCCTTCAGTCATCTCAGAATCCACAGTTAGAGTGGAGTTCTTAATCCAAAGGTACTCACCAAGAAGAATGTTTTATTAGAAGCAAAAGTCAAAGAAAAGTGGAACATATGGAATACTTTCATAATGGTCCTCATCTAGAAAGTTAAAAAGCATGTTTCAAAAAATATCAATAAAAAAGAACATTTGATGAGAAATGATAAATAGATTTAATTTTGAATTTAAATCACAGGTGGCATTAGTTAGGCTTCCATTATAGATCAGAATTTATGATACTAAACTCCTCCTGTTGTGTCTCTATTTATGGTATGGAGATTGAAAATGTACATTTCTTTTGTTGGTCTAACACAGGTTACAGGTGGCATCTGGATATCCATCATCAGCCATTTCTACGAGCTCAGAGGAAGAATGATGAAAGCATTGAGCATGGGAGGTAGTGATTTGAGATGCCTAAAATAGTTGAAAATTTCATGACTATTATTTATTTCACCTCATGCATTCCACAAAAAGTGAAAGCAAATCTACATGGATCTTACTTTTTCTCAAGACTGGAGCTATTACATTCAGTCAATATTGGTATCCACTGGTAATGTTTCTTTCTTCAAGGTCATTTGTTTCATAAAACATTTATCTTCCACAAATTAACTAAAGGAAGGACATTTTAAAAAATGTATATTAATATTTTTAAAATAAGCAACATAAATTTCAGGAATGAAGACCTCAAATGATACCAACTTAACCACATAGCAATTCTGTCATCAGATGGGCTCATTTGCAGAAATTAACCAATGGGCTGATAAGTGATGCACTTGTGGAAATGATCTGTAACGATGGTTCTCCGATCTTTAAGGGCTACATTTAAAAAGAATGTCACGGAACAACATGAGCATATATTTAAATGTTAGATATGTTGTAAGGCCATGAATAAGAGCTCATCTGAGCATACATTTTCTTAACTTGTTTCAAAAGTTAACTTGTATGATCCATAATGATTTATTTAATGTTCAGAAATTTAAAATTGCAATGACTTAAAATTGAGACCATCAATACAAAAAGGAATTCCTCTTTGCCAAATAAATATGCATGCATCAAAAATAAATGCCACCCTTTGTCTTAAAGTCCAAAAATTATTTGTCGATTTACAATGGAATCAGCAATGAAATATATAATTAAAACTAATTTTAAATGAAATGATAAAGAGAGGTGGAGGGTTGAAGCAGATGTAGAACTCCCTGACTGCATTTGCATGTGCCCTATTTATTCTATTAGACAACATCAATGGAAAAGGAGAGTACAGCATGCGTTCCATGCCTTCATTCCTCTCTTTACTTTGTCCATTGACCACTGCAGGCACAGCATATGTACAAGTTAACTGGTTAATATTGGCTGTTAAGGATCAAGCAAATATTGAGACCTGGAAAATGTGTTGCATAGGTTAAGTTTATTACTAATAATTACGGCATTTCATTGGTAAAGAGTTGCCACATGCATAACATTCACGTGCTGCATTTGTCTCTAATATTACCACAATTCCAATTCAAAAGGGTATGAAATTCATTGTTACAGTGTGAAAATTAGGTTTCCGCACGATTGAGGACTCTTAGTAAGCCAAAAAACAAATTAATATCGCAACTTTAAACAGGCAGAAAAAAGTCACCCTGTCTGTAATTTTGTTCCATTACTATCTTCCTCTATGTAAAAGGCAAACATTTAATAGGATTAGAAAATCAAATTTTACATCTGTAAACTCAAACAATTTTACTTCCTCTGAGCATATTTATTTTCTTTTTAAAAAAATGTTACTTTCAGTAAACAGGAGTCCAACTCCAATTTTATGAATCTAAAATTATACAGGTTAAATTATTTACTTTCCCATGGCATTTAATTCCTTCAGTACTTTATTTTAACAAACAAGTTTTCTCTGGATTTAAGCAACTACATGGCTCCGGAAAGTAGGAGAGGGGAGCATTTTCATCTACCTCTTCCTGACCACTGCCACCAATTGAATTTTCTGCCTGAACATGTTAAATCTAATAATATGCTAATAATAACAAAAAGCAGGGAAAAAAAATCTAACAACATACTCAACCACTAAGACTACTGAATGGCTGGATGACAGAAATGTTACTGCATTTCTGGCATGCATCGTTCCTCTGCTAAGTGATCATTTGTGATCCTTCAGTTTGAAAACACTCATGTTTACAAAAACACAAATTTCTTCAGATGCTGCAAAGCTCGCCCACAGGCAAGTGTATAATCCAAAGGGAACTCAGGAGTTGCATAAAAACATTGATTCTGGGAAATTGGGTGGGGTCAGGATCAAAGCCATAATTATCAAGCATATTGAAATTATAGTGGCATTGAATCCAGCGAAAAAAAAAAACTCTTTCTAAATAGTTGTGTTTACTTCCTGGACAAATCTGTCCATGTGCATGCTGGAACTGCAGGAGAAAACAAGAAAGCCTTTTGAAAGACATGTTGACGATCCCTAATCAGTCCCTACTGATAGGCTATAATTTCTGGATTAATTTTAAAACAGTAAAACAATACAAGTCACCTGCCCATCCTCCAGCACTTTACCCGTGGCTCAGGACATTTTAAATATTTCTGCCTGAGCCCCTGCAACTTCTACACAAGTCTCCCTCAAGGTCCAAGGGAATATCTTGTCATTTCCTGTGAATTTATCCATCCTTGCTTGCCTTAAGTTGGATGGAGCACAAAAAAGATTTATTATGATAGCCTTAGCTGTAGCAAAAAAATGTATTATGTCAACCTGGAAATTAGAAGATAGCCTGAGAATACAGCAATGGTACATAGAATTGAAAAAAATAACATATAATTTATGAAATAACATCACAGTATTCAAACAAATTTGGGAACCGCACCTGGAACACAACAGAGAAGTCCTACCACGGACCTCCACCGCCTAAAATGACAGGAGAAGAAGATGAAATGAACTGACCCAGTGTGTAAAAGTAGAAGACACAAATTTCTTGCTTATTTTCATTGTGTGATGACATTGTTTAATGGGTTTAATGTATCATCTATGTTGAAATTTGAGTGGGTGGGGAGGGGGGGTGAAGGAGGGAGGGAAGGGAGGGGGAAAAGGGGAGAAAATGACTCTGTGTAAGAGGGAAATGTTTGTGTGTATTTTGGATAGTATGGTTCATAGTGTGAAAAATAAAAAATAAAAAAGTGAGCAAGCACCTGCTCCTCTTTAATCTGCATAGGTTTCATGACTTCACTGCTTGCCTGGCTCACTTCCATAGACTCTGGCACAATCTGTGGACGTGAGGAAATACAGATATCTGTGCTCCCTGAGTAAATATGGATGCAAACAATTCTATTTAAGATCTTCCCCATCTCTTTTGGCTCCATACATAGCCAATCACTCTGATTTTCAAGAGAACTAATGTTGTCTCTTACTATCCTATTGCTCTTAGTTCCCTCACCTTGTCTCCCAAAGCAACCTCAGGTTTTCCTTTAGCCCTCCTGATTTCTTGATTTCTTTGCATTTTCTACACTCCTTAAGCACCACATTTGTTCCTTGTTGCCTATACATGCTATACACCTTTCTCATCTTCATAATCAAATCTTCAATATCCATCAGAAACCAAGGTTCCCTATGGCAGTTATAACCATATAACCATATACAGCACAGAACAGGCCAATTTGGCCCTACTAGTCCATGCCAGAACAAATCCCCACCCTCCTAGTCCCATTGACCAGCACCTGGTCCATACCACTCCAATCCTCTCCCCTCCATGTAATTATCCAGTCTTTCCTTAAATGTAAATAACGTCCCTGCTTCAACCACCTCCACCGGAAGCTTATTCCACATCCCAACCACCCTTTTCATGAAGAAATTTCTCCTCATGTTCCCCTTATAATTTTCCCCCTTCAATCTCAAACCATGGCCTTTGGTTTGAATATCCCCACTCTTAACTGAAAAAGCCTATCCATGTTGACTCTCTCTGTCCCTTTTAAAATCTTGAACACCCCCATCAAATCCCCCCTCAATCTTCTACGCTCCAGAGAAAAAAGCCCCAGGCTGCTCAACCTTTCTCTGTCACTCAAATCCTGACATCCTGTCAACATTCTCGTGAACCTTCTCTGCACTCTCTCTATTTTGTTTAATCCTAATGGGAAAATACAAGCACTATACTCTCAAAATTTCACCTTTGAAGCTTTCCCATTTACCAAATACATCCTTGCCAGGAAACAACCTGTCCTAATCCACACTTTCTAGATCCCTTCTTATTTGCTCACAATTGGGCTTTCTCCAATTTAGAATCTCAATCTGAGGACCAGACCTTTATCAATAATTATCTTGAAACTAATGGCGTTATGATCACTCAACTCAAAGTATTCTCCTACATGTACTTCTATTACCAGTCCTTGATATATTAATTTAGAAAATTTTATTGAACACATTTGAAAAAATCTGAGCCATCCATCTGAGAGTCCCAGGCAATATTTGGAAAGTTATATTCACCACTTTACTTTTCCTGCAGCTGTCTGCTATCTGCAGCTTTGCTCCTCCAATTCTCGCTGACTACTAGACAGTCTGTAATATAACCCCATTAATGTGGTCACACCTTTCCCATTCCTCAGCTCCACCCATATATTGTCAGTGGATGAGCCCTCGTCCCTGTCCTCTCTGCGCACTATTGTGATATTTTCCCTGACTAGCAATACTTTACAAACGTATAGTATGAGCGCTTAATTCAAAGATCTAAGCAATGTTATTATGAGTTGGGTGAGAGGGCTCATAAGGTATTAGCTTGGCAATTAAAAATGGAACAAGTATTGAGAACTATTAATGTTGTAAAAAAATTCAATAGTTACCTATAAACATCAGGAAATCAATGACCAATTTTATTCATTTTACCAGAAATTATACTCTTCTGAGGGAAATCAGGATGATGGTTCTATTGAATCCTTTTTATCAAAGTTAGATTTACTGGTTTTGGGAGAGGAAAAAGTAAAAGAGTTTGAAAGTCCATTTACAGATTTTGAGATTAAAAAAGCTATACAGGAGATGCTAAATGGAAAGTTTCCAGGTGATGATGGATTTTCAGTAGAATTTTATAAGGTATTTTATTTAGATTTGCCTTCTATATTTATGGATGTGCTTCAACAAATAACTGAAGATCAGTCATTACCAGAATCTTGTTCAAGTGCAATAATTACAGTGATTCCAAAGAAAGATAGAGATCCATTGAATGTAGCCTCATATCCACCAATTTCTTTATTAAATGTGGATTATAAAATAATAATTAAAGTATTGGCAAATAGACTTGCTAAATATGAACCTCAGTTAGTGCATACAGATCAAGCAGGTTTTATTAAGAATAGATGTGCATCTGACAATATTCTTAGATTGATAACGTTGATCAATGCATCGAGACAGCATCCCAAGTTGTGCTTGATGCAGAAAAAGCCTTTGATCGGGTTGAATGGAATTTTTTATTTAAGGTGTTGGAGAAGTTTAATTTTGGCCCTCTTTTTACTGGTTGGGATGAAGCATTGTATAAAAATCCGGGTGGTGATGAATGGTCAAACTTCTCTGCCATTTAAATTAACGCGATCAACACGTCAAGATTGTCCATTGTCACCAGCCTTGTTTGTGTTGGTCATTGAACCATTAGGTCCGGCAATTTGAAAGAATGATAATATTAAAGGGTTAAGAGTTGCAAATGATGAATATAAGATTAATTTATTTGCTGATGATGTATTGATTTATTTGACATATCCAGAACAATCTTTGAAATACTTACAAGAATGTTTAGTTCAATTTGGGGAGTTATCTGGGTATAAGGTGAATTGGGATAAAAGTGAAATATTGCCAATTTTGGAAGGGAATTATGAAGTGTGTAAACATATTATAAAATTAAGATGGTCTGATAAAATTAAATATTTAAGAGTAATTGTGAATGCGAATTATCAGTCTTTAAATAAATTAAATTATGTACCTTTATTGAAAAAAGATTAAAATTGATTTGATCAAATGGAAGGCTCTTTCATTAACATTAATAGGTAGAGTAAATTGTGTTAAAATGAATATTTTTCCCCTAATTCAGTATTTATTTCAGTCAATTCGATGTTTACTACCAAAGGGTTTTTTTCAAGATTTGAACAGGGTGGTGACAAAATTTTTATAGAAGGGAAAACTAGCTCAAGTAGCTTTTCAGAAGTTGATGTGGAAGTATGTATTAGGTGGACTTCAGCTGTCTCATTTTCAAAATTATTATGAGGCTGCACAGTTAAAGTTTGTTAGTAGAATTATGGATATTAATCAGCCTCCTAGTTGGACTCAGGTGAAATTAGCTTGTACCTTTAAATTTGATGTTGATCAATTTATGCATAAATGGAATTTGCATTTAATGCAGGGATATCAGATGTCAGTATTAAAGCATTTACTAAAGATATGGGTTAAAAGAAATGATGTTATAGGCACGAAGGGTAAATTATCAATTCAAACTCTGTTATATCAAAATCATCTTATTTCTTTTTCAATGTTTAACAGGTATTTAAAGATATGGCATTCTCAGGGTATAAAAATGATTCAGGATTGTTTTGAAGAGGGACAGTTTCTTTTAATCGATTGAGGGAGAAATTTGGAATACCAGTAAATTCTTTATTTGTGTATTATCAACTTAGAGCTTTGATAAGGGATAATTTTTGAAAAAATATGAGTTTACCTGAGTTAACAAAGTTTGAATCTTTGATTTCAGATATGTATCGGTTGTTACAAAAGACCATGGATAAACCAAATTTGGAGAAATCTAGAAATAAATGGGAAAGTGATTTAACTTATGATATACCTGAAGAGGATTGGGAAGTTATGTGTCATGAAGGGGTAATTAAATTGACTAATGTAAGGTATGGTTTGATTAATTATAATTTTTTGCATCAGCTATATTTGACTCCTGAGAAACTGAAAAAGTATGGATTTAGTAATCTGGATTTGTGTTTTAGATGTGGGTTAAATATTGGAACTTTTTTTCATGCAGTTTGGTCTTGTGATAGGATACAAACATTTTGTGAAAAAATTAGGGGAATTTCGGAGAAATTATTTAAAATTAAACTACCATTAGACCGAGAGATTTTTTGTTGGGTTATATGGTTTCTTTGACTGGTTTGGGGTCGGATAAGTTTCAGATAGCTTTTGTTCATTTAGCATTATCAGTGGCACGAAAATGTGTAGCAATTACTTGGAAAGATAATGTAGAGATTAATGTAGCTCATTGGCATAATGAATTGAGATCTTGTATTTATATGGAAAAAACAACATATAATTTACATGATAACTATTCATTTTTGTTAAAATTTGGTCATTTTATTTGGAATATATGGGTTTAGAAATATCTTAAAATGCTGTATATGTTTTATATTTTTTTTGGCTCCCCTTGAAGGGGCTGGCTGAGGCAGGGTGGAGGGAGGGGTGTTTGTTATTATTTGTATTGTATAAATTTTCTTTCTGTAATTGTTTTATGTTTTTTTTAAAGTTTTATTTTTTAAATGTGGTCATACCTTTCCTATTCCTCAACTCCACCCATATATTGTCAGTAGATAAGCTCTCCTCCCTGTCCTCTCTGAGCACTATTGTGATATTTTCTCTGAGTAGCAATGCCACTCCTCTCCCTTTCAGCTCTCCAGTTCTAATGTGTCCAAAACAACGGAACCCCGTTACATTTGTCACTTGTCCAAATTTTCACTAATGGCCACAATGTTATAACTTCACGCACCAATCCACGCTTTAAGCTCACCTGAAATATATACACCTCAGAACATTATTCTCATCTCACATCTTTGATTCCTGTTTATGTATGCAGTCTTAACATAATCTTTTTCCAGCCCACTCCACTATCTGCTCTGGAACTCTGGTCCTCATCTCCCTGCAAATCTAATTTAAAATCTCCAGAGCAGCACTAGCAAACCTTCCTGCAATAATATTATTCAATTCCCAGTTCACATGCAAATCGTCTCACCTCTAAAGGTCCCACCTTCCCTGGAAGAGAGCCCAATGATCTAGAAATCTGGTACTCCCTCCTGCACCATGTCTTTAGCCACATATTAAGGTGCATTATCCTCCCATTTCTCACATTACCAGCACATGGCCCAAGGTGGCAATACTGAGATTACAACCCTCACAGTCCATTCCTTCAATTTAGTGCATAAATCCCTGAACTCTCTCTCCAAGACCTCATTCCCAGTCATGCCCACATCATTGGTCTCGATGTAGATCCCAACATCTGGCTGTCGACCCTCCCGCTTGAGAAAGGTATGAAGTTGATCTGAGACATTCCAGACCTTGGCACATGGGAGGCAATATACCATGCAGGATTCTCAATCTCTTCAACAGAATCTTATCTGTTTCCCTAACTATTGAATCCCCTACCACTACAGCTCTCTGCTTTTCCTCCCTTCCATTCCTAGCAACAAGACCAGACTCTATGCCAAAGACCTTACAGCTTATGGCTTGTCCTTAGTAACTCATCCCCCTCAATAGAATCTAAAACTGTATTCATGTTATTGAGGGTAATGGTCACAGGGCTACCCTGCAGTGACTGCCTGTTCCCTTTCCTTCTCCTGATTGTTACCCAGCTACCTTCCTCTTACCTCCCTGAAATTCCTGTCTCTCAACCCCTCAGCCTTCTTAATGATCCAGAGTTCATCCACTTGCAGCTCGTCAGTTCCAGTTCCTTAACATGTTCTGTAAGAGGCTGCAGCGAGATGCACTTCTCACAAATGAAGTCGCCAAGGATACTGTTGGCTTCTTTTGCAAGAGGAGCAGATTCCTGCTCTGGCTGACATTTCCACTGTCAATGCAAAGAAAAATAAGACAACCTGCCCTTACTTTCTTCTTCTTGCTGAATCCTTTTGTTCCTCTATAGGGTTGTCTTACCTCAAATGCTGCACCACCACCTCTACAAGCTAAAACCTTGGTCCCTCTCTTACACTGGCTACTCCCATAAGTGGTTGCCCCATTTAAGCTCCTCCTCCTTTTACTAGCTACAGCTAATTTGCCAATGGAGGAAATTAACAAGCACCTACCTGCTCTTGTTCAAAGACTAACTCTCACAGCTCCAGTCAATAATTCTTAATCTTGCATATCTGAGTATGCCTTCAGTAGACCTGTCCTTCTTATGGAGACTGTTAGCTGCTATCAACTTGGAAACAGATTACAAAATATTGCCATTTGCTATGATTAGTTAAAAATATAGTTCTCCTTGATTTCTTTAAAATTGCTAAAGTATACAGGGAGTTGTAATGGCTTTTATCTTGACTTTAAGCTTCTACAAAGATCAGTCCCTCACAGGGATGGGTGCATTCTACCTGAACTCAGAATATTGAGAAGGAAGGGAATATCTATGAAGCAGGAAAAAACTGCTTGGAAGAGGAGGAAGAGAACAAAAAATAACATAAATCTATCTACACTTCATGATGGTTAAATCCCCACTTCCCACACCCCCTCCCACCCTAGAAACTGCAAAAGAAGAAAAAGGAAAAGAAAAAAGAAGACAAGAATGGAAAAGAGAAAAAGAAAATAAGAACGAAAAGCAAAGGAAGCAGAAAGGATTGCCAAGAAAGTGCCACTCACTGCACGGATCTCAAATATATATTCTATTTAATTTTAAAAAAAATTTGGAGAAGGTTAATGCAAGTCTCTAGGATTAGAAAAACGACTACATATTTGTATGTAAAATTTGTAAATATTGGTGCAAAATTTGCAGAAATATATCATATTTATTTCTTAAATTATAAGTAATTTTCTCAAGAGGAATACAACTATGCATCTTGGCACTCCATCATGCCATACCAAAATGTGAATCAAATTTCCAATTTGACTGCTATACATTTTCTTGCTACTGCTAATGTTATTTTGACAAATTCTAATTGTTGTTTAATTTAAATTTTGGACTTGCCCCTATGATATTTAACAATAAAAAATAATTCTGGATTTTGTGGAAACTTAATGTAGTCTGTTCTAAAAAAAATTCCTATATCTATCTTGAGACATAACCAAATCGAATGTGACAAAAAGTCCCTAACTCTTTGCCACATCTAAAACATTGATCTCATAAATTTGATATCAACCTGTTTAATTTCTGTGAGATTCCATTGATGTAAAAAATTGCTTGGGACCAATGTGTACCTTACATTTATTGTATTTGTCATACTATCATGACAGATTATGTTGTTTGTATTGTGTATAGATATGTTTTTGGGAGATAAATTGGGGCAGGTTTTTTAGTGCAGGTCAAATACAAACACTTTAAAACAGATCTTATTTAAAATACTGAAGCTCTGCTAACGCTAGACATATAGGTGGCAAGAACATTTGCAAAAGCTTTGGAGAGTGCCCAAGAGACTTCACAAATAGATTGTTGTTTACAAAGTGGCAACAGTTGAAAGACCATTGAAGCCACAGACAGTCTGGAGTGGAACTTGCTGTTCTAAGAGGGTCATCTGAGAGAGAGAGAGAAAATTCAGTTCTGCAGTTTTACAGTCAGCAGCAGCAGCTGGGAATGGAACAGGACAAGCTGGCAAGCTTGTGGAAAACTCCATTTGGAAGATAAGTTGTGAGTGCTTATTTCAGCCTGGTCAAAGCTCTTGTGGTTCATGCAAGAGGAGAGAACTGGCTGTCTAATGTTTCACTTGAAATAAGATAAACAAAAATGAACTCTGTGGTGACCTGAAAGAAAGAGGTTATCATCTGGAGAACCCTGAGGGGGGGAAATTTCTTCGGCAAGACACTGAAATAGCTGATTAAAAAGGAATCAGTTGAGGGTATCCAGCAAACAGCAAATCTCTCTCTGAAAACTGACAAGAACCTTCCTGAGTGGTAACTATTTATCTTTCAAGCACCAAAGCCTGGTAAAGTTTATAAATGTCAAATTCTGTGCACAGTACAATAATTGCCTGCAACCGGTAAACTTGGAAGAATGAGAAGTGAGGTTGGACTGTGAATCAAATAACTTTTCTGAACTTACACTCACTTTACATACATGTTCGTTTAGAATTAGGAGGGAGTTAAGTTAGGTTAGTTAAGTAAATAGTGATAAATTAATGAAAAAATTGAATTTGATTGATGTCTGGAGGAGATTAAAACCGAAAGAGAAGGAATATTCATTTTATTCAACTCAATATGATACTTGCTAGAATTGATTTTTTTTCTGTTTTCGGCTCAGTTATTAGATAATGTAGTATTGGTTGAATATGTCTAGAATTTTGTCAGGTCCTTAACTTGTTTTATTGACATATAAAATAAAAAAAATGAACTCTATATATCATTGAAGATTTAATCTTTGATTATTAAAAATTAGGAATTTTGTAAATTTATTACTGAACAAATACAAGTTTTTAGATATAAAGTATCTGTGGATAGTAAATTTGTATTTTGTGATGCATTAAAAACATATTTAAGAGGCCATAATATTAGTTTTACTCCTAAATTTAAAAAGCAATATTTAGTTGATTTAAATACATTAGAGAAAGAAATAAATATTCTGTAAAAAGAATTACAAAGAAATCCATTTGATAAAGAGAAAAAAGTAAAGTCAACTTCTAAGAAATTGAAATATAATACATTACAAACTTATAGGTTTGAACATTTATTGCAAAGATTAAACAAAATTACCATGAATTAGGACAAAGGGCACAAAGTCATAGCATGGCAATTGAAAGCTGTACAAGCATCTAGAACAATAAATGCTGTTAGAAAACAATCTAGAATTTCATATAAATTGCAGGTTATTAATGAGGAGTTTAGAGAATTCTACAAGAAATTATATACCTCAGAAGTTGAACAAGATCAAGTTAAAATAGATAATTTTTAAAATAAATTACAATTACGCATTTTTAATGAATGAATAAGGGAAGAATTGGAGAAAATGATACATTTTAAGGAAATTATGTCAGATCTTAAATCAATGCTGAATGGTAAATCTTCAGGAGAGGATGGATTTACTGCAGAATTTTACAAAAAAAATCAGAAGTTATTGTTTCCTCAGTTTATTGAAGTTTTAATTAAGCCTAGAGAACACAATCTTTACCAGACTCTTTTTTGCAAGCTATTATATAATTTATACTTAAGAAAAATAGGGATGCTTTGAATCCAGTGTTATATAGACCAATTTCTTTATTGAATGTTGATTATAAACTTTTTACTAAGGTTCTAGCTAATAAATTATTTCAATTTTGACAAACATTGATTCATATTGATCAAGCAGATTTTATTAAAGGTCGTTATTCTGCAAATAATATAATTAAATTAATTAGTTTAATTAATGTTTCATGGGAGAAATCTAACTTACCAATAGTCTTATCATTAGATGCTGCAAAAGCATTTGATAGGGTTGAATAGTGTTTTTGTTTATTTAAAGTGTTGGAAAAGTTTCGATTTGGACCAATGTTTATAAATTGGATTAAGGCAATATATATAAATATCCAAAGGTTAGAGTTGTAACAAATGAATTTTTATCTGAGTTAGAAAGATCGACTAGACAAGGTTATCCTTTGTCACCAGCTTGATTTGCAATGGTAATAGAACCTTTAGCACAGTTAATAAGGAAGGATAATGATATAAAGGGTATTAAAACATGATTGGATGAATTTAAGATTAGTTTATTTGCTGATGGTGTGTTGATTTATTTAACAGAACCACAAGAGTTGTTAAAAGTTTTACAGGAAAGATTAAAACAATATGGAGAACTATTGGGATATAAAGTTAAGTGGAAGAAAAAAGAACTTATGCCATTGTCTGAAGCTGATTATTCTTCTTGTAAAGATGTAGCACGGTTTAAATGGTCAGATAAAATTAAATATTTAGGTATTAAAATAGATAGATATATAAATCATTTATATGTTTTAAATTATTTACTGCTATTTTCTAAAATTAAAGATGATTTAGTTAGATGGAAAGACTTACCAATAACTTTAATAGGGAGAATGAATTCTACTAAAATGAATATATTTCTAAGACTTCAAAATATTTTTCAATCTATTCCATGTAAAATCCCTAAAATTTTTAAAAGATTTGAATACAGTAGTTAGGAAGTTTTTATGGAAGAGTAAAAGAGTACCCATTCAGAAATTAACATGGAAATACAAATTAGGTGGTTTACAACTTCCAAATTTTCAAAATTATTATAAAGCAGCTCAGTTAAAATTAATTAACAGAATGTTTGACTCTGATAATTTGTTGACTTGGGCAGATATCGAATTAAATAGAATTAATGAAAATAGAAGGGATCAATTTGTTTATAAATGGAATACTAAATTGCTATGCCTATATAAGTCACCATTATTATCTAATTTGATAGAAATATGGGATAAGATATATAAAGAAATTGGTACTTAAGGTAAAATATCTAGCTAGACTCTGTATCAGAATAAACATTTTTGTTTTAATAATCACCTACTTAAAATTTGGGATCAGAAAGGCATTAAGATAGTAAATAATTGTTATGAATTAAATCAATATCTTTTGTTTGAAAGAATGAAATAAATATATCAAATACTAACTAACCCATTCACCTCTTTTATTATCAAATTAAATCATTGTGTTTTGATTCTTATGGAAAAATTTGGAACTTCCAAAAGAGTCAAAATTTGAAATGATAATTCAGAAATTTGGAAAGAATGGAATTATATCTAAAATATATAAATTATTTCAACAGAAAATGTCTGAAATAAATTTACAAAAGCCAAGATTAAAATGGGAAAAGGATTTAGGAGTTGAATTTAATATAGGTCATTGGAAAATTATTTGTAAAGATAGCATTTCAAAGATTATTAATGTTCGATATAGACTTGTACATTATAATTTTATATATCAATTATATTTAACCCTGGAATGTTTAAAAAGATATAATTTGATTTCTTCTGATTTATGTTTTCAATGTAAGGAGAAGGGGGCCTTTTTACATTTAATATGGTTATATGAAAAGTTGAACTTTTTTGGTCTCGTGTTAAGGAAATTTCACAAGATATTTTGAAAATTAAGTTTTCTTTGAATCCAACAGTCTTCTAAATTGGTGATATAAGTGCAATTTGTTTTAAAAATGGTTTCGACAAACTTCAAATAGATTTTTTAAAGATTAGCTTTAGCAGTAGCGAGGAAGTGTATTGCAATTACATGGAAAGACCAGCTTGAACTTAATTTACAGAGATGACATTCAGAATTAAGATCTTGTATTCCTTTAGAAAAAAATAACATATAACTTGAGAGATAAATATTTTTAGGAAGGTTTTGAGCCCTTATATGGATTATTTGGATTTGAAATTTTAAAGATTTGGACCTAATTGTGGCAGGGTCTCCCCATCAAATGGTTTGGTTATTGTTTTTAGTTATTTCTCCTCTTCTCATTTTCTTTCTTCTTTTAGGAGTTAGTGAGGTTATAGACAAGGGTTGGAATGTTGGGAGGGGGATAATGGTAGATTAGAGGGGTTTTTATATAAACCATATTTGTTTTGAAGGTATTAATTGTATTATGTGTGTAATCATGCTTGTTTAAATTTTAAATAAAATATTCAAAAATACCTCTATCTATCCCTCTCAAAATCTTAAATACCTCTATTAACTCCCCTCTCAATCTTCTACACTCCAAGGAATAAAGACCTAATTTGCTGAAACCCAGTTAACATTTTTGTAAATCTTCCTTGCAGTCCCTCTACCTTGTTGATATCCTTCCTATAATTCCGTGACCAGAACTAAACACAGTACTCTAAATTTGGCCTCACCAAATGCCTTGTGCAGTCCCAACATCACTTCCCAACTCCTGTATTCTATGCTTTGATTTATAAAGGCCAGCATACTAAAAGCCTTCTTCACCACGCTATCCACATGAGATTTACCTTCAGGGAATTATGCACTGTTATTCCTAGATTTTTATGCTCCACTGCATTCCTCAATGCCCTCCCATTTACTACCTATGTCCTGTTTTGATTATTCCTTCCAAAATGAAGCACTTCACACTTATCAGCATTAAACTCCATCTGCCATCTTTCAGCCCACTCTTCTAACCTGTCCAAATCCTCCTGCAATCTTTGAAAACCATCTTCATTTTCCACAATTCCACCTATTTTAGTATTATCTGCATATTTACTAATCCAATTTGCCACACCATCGTCCAGATCATTAATGTATATGATAAATAGCAATTGACCCAATACAGATCCCTGAGGCACACCACTTGTCACTGGCCTGCAACCTGACAAACTGTTATCCACTACAACTCTCTGGAATCTCCCTTACAGCCACTGTTGAATCCAATTGACTATCTCAAAATTAATATCTAATGACTAAACCTTCCTAACTAACCTTCCATGCCGAATCTTATTGAAAGCTTTACTGAAGTGAATATAGACAACATCCACTGCTCTACCCCCATCAACATTCCTAATCACCTCTTCAAAAAATTCAAAAAGATTGGTCAAACATGAGCTTCCATACACAAATCAGTGTGAGTGTTCCTGATCGGACCCTGTCTCTCCAGATATTTATATATACTGTCTCTAAGAACACTTTCCATTAATTTACAGGTCAATAATTGCTAGGCCTGCTCCTCGAACCCTTTTTAAGCAACAGAGCCACATGTGAAATATGCCAATCCTCCTGCATTAAATATCTAATCATATTTAAAAATAACTGTCATTTCCTCACTAACTTCACTCAAGGTCCTGGGGAAAATCCTGTCAGGACCTGGAGACATCCATTTTTATATGCTTCAGAAGCTCCAGTACTTCCTCTTTCTTAATCACTATAGTTTCCATAATTACCCTCTTTCCTTCCTTTACCCCGCACAATTCAAAATCCTTCTACTTAGTGAATACTGAAGAAATCGTTCCAGATCTCCCCATCTCTTTTGGCTCCACACACTGTTGTCCGTTTTGATTCTCTAAGTGACCAATTTTATCCCTCATTTTCCTTTTGCTATTAACATATTTGTAGAAACCTTTCGGATTTATTTTCACTCACCTCGTACCTTCTTTTAGCTTTTCTAATTTCTTTATTAAGATTCTTTTTACATTCAATGTATTCTCCGCACATCTCCTTTATTCCTTGTTTTGTGTATATATTGTAGGACTCCCTTTTTTTTCAAACCAAGTTTCCAATATCCCTTGAAAACCATGCTTCTCAAATTTTTAACCCTACCTTTCAACCTAACAAGAACATGAAGATTTTGTACCCTCAAAATCTCACCTTCGAAAGACCTCCATTTTTTTTACTACATTGTTCCCATAAAACAAATTGTCCTAATTCACTTCTTGTAAAAACTTCCGCATCTCCTCAAATTTAGCTTTTCCCCAATTGAAAACCTCAGCCCTCGGCCCTGACCTATCCCTTTCCATTAATACATTGAAGCTAATGGCACTATGATCACTGGACCCAAAGTGCTCCCCAACACATACTGCTGTCACCTGACCTATCTAATTCCCCACAGTAAATCCAACACTTCCCCTTCTCTAGTTTGTACCTCTACATATTGCTGTAAAAAAAAATGATCCTGCACATATTACACAAACTCCAACCCATCCAGCCCTTTAACAGAATGGGTTTTCCAATCTATATGTGGAAAATTAAAATCTCCCACAATCACAACCCTGTACTTATTACAAATATCTGCTATCTCCCTACACATTTGCTCTTCCAGTTTGCATTCCCCATTGGGCAGTTTATAATACAGCCCTAAAAGTGTAATTATCCCTTTCTCATTCCTCAATTCCACCCAAACAGCCTCCCTGGATGAGACCTCTAATCTATCCTGCCTCAGCACCGCTGTAAATATTTTCTCTGACAAGCAAACCAACACCACCCCCTCTTGCCCCTCTGATTCTATCACACCTAAGGCAATGAAATCCAGGAATAGTTAGTTGCCAATCACATCCCTCCTGCAACCAAGTTTCTCTAATCCCTACCATGTCATACTTCCAAGTGTCAGTCCATACCCTCAGCTCATCCACCTTCCTTACAATGCTCCTAGCATTAAAATATATGCATTTTAGAGATTTCCCACTTCTTACTCTGTTTTCCACTATCATTAGAAATGACTCTACTATATTCTTTTTCTATCATCTCCCCTCCATCTTTGTACAGAGCTATCACCTGCCTTTCCACACTCAAATACTGTCTACAAGCTTTCTCTGTTTGCAATCTAACACCCTCCTTGCTATTCTCTTCCATTTGGTTCCCTCCCCCCAGCTATTCTAGTTTAAAGTCTCCTGAATAGCCTTAGCAAATATACCCAACCAGGATGTTTGTCCCCCTGGGATTCAAATGCAACCCGTCCTTCTTGTGCAGGTCACACCTACCCCAAAAATCGTCCCAGTGATCCAGAAACTTGAATGTGCATTATTGTTCCACCCGTTCAGCCACACATTTATTTTCCACCTCATTCTATTCCTGCTCTCAATTGACAATTGAGGAGTGCAGTAGAACCAAGGGATTTAGGAATTTTGGTACATAATTCCCTGAAAGTGGTGTCACATCGAGATAGGGTGGTGAAGAAAGCTTTTGGCTTGTTGGCCTTCATAAATCAGAGTACTGAGTACAAGAGATGGGATGTCATGTTGAAGTTTTATAAGGCATCGGTAAGGCCAAATTTGGAATATTGTGTGGAGTTTTGGTCACCAAATTATAGGAAGGATATTAACAAAATAGAGAGAGTGCAGAGAAGATTTACAAGAATGTTGCCTGGGTATCAGGGTTTGAGTTACAGGGAAAGGTTAAACAGTCCATTCCCTTGAGCATAGAAGATTGAGGGGTGATTTGATAGAGGAATTTAAAATTAAGACGGGGTCAGATAGAGTAAATGTGGATAGGCTTTTTCCATTGAGAGAGGGGGAGATTCAAACAAGAGAACATGGATTGAGATTGAAGAGGGAAAGGTTTAGAAGAAACATGAAGGGGAATTTCTTCACTTAGAGGGTGGTGGGAGCATGGAATGAGCTTCCAGCCAAATTGAAACATATAGGATCAATTTTAATATTTAAGGAAAAGTTGGATATGTATATGGATGAGAGAGGTATGGAAAGTTATGGGCTGGGTACGGGTCAATGGAACTAAGTGGGACAAGGTGTTTGGCATGGACTAGAAGGGCCAAACTTGCTTGTCTCTGTGCTGTAATTGTTATATGGTTATATTGTATTCCTGGGAAAATATTCATCTTGACACAATTAATTTTACTCCCTAATGTTATTGGCAAAGACATCCACCTATTCAAATTTTCTTCAACCATTTTAAGTAAAGATGAGTAATTCAGTTTATATAAATTATTTTAATTATTATGTATGCGTATCCTTAAATATTTTAGCCCATTTATCGTCCATTTAAAATGAGTATCTCTTCGGCATTAAGTGTAATCCCCTCCCATAAGAGGCATAATTTTGCTTTTGACCCAATTTATTTTGTAGCTTGAAACTTTCCAATAATCTTCCAATTTTAAGTGCAGCTTTTGTAACAAAGTTGATGGCTCTTTCAGATATATCAAAACATTATCAGCAAAAAAAATAATTTTATATTCCTCTTGGTAACCCTAAGTCCCTTAATATCAGGATCACACTGAATTGTTTCTGCAAGTGGTTCTATAGGTAAAATAAATAAAGCTGGAGATAATGGACATCCTTGTCCACTGGACCAGGTTAACTGGAATGGTGAAGAAACTTGTCCAATTGTTACAACTTTAGCTTTCGGCTCATTATATAATGCTCTAATCCAATTCAAAAAAGTTTGAACTAATCCAAACCTTTCCAGCACTTTAAATAAAAAATCCCATTCGAGCCTGCCATTAACTTTTATGCATGAGCACCTTCCAGGCTGAGAGGTTAGCAACTTGGCATTCACTGTTGCCTAAGGAAGGCCACTGATTCTCTTAATTCCAAACAATTTACCGATTTAATTCTCTCTTGACAAAAAAACACTTGAACCAAAAATAATGCTTCCTTAGAATTGCCAGGCTTCTCCACATTTATTTGTGGATGTTAATATCAGCTTTAAGATTCATTGCAATTGATAATGTTATCAAAATATTTTCCATCTTTAGGAAGCACACTATGCATGTTATTAGCTTAATATATTGGAGAAAGTGATGATGCTTTCATTTTAGCTGCAGTTTTTTGTGCCATCAACATTTGATCCATCTTTAGTGGATGGAAATTAAAGTGGCAGAATTACCGGATATGATGGAGATAATATAGAAAACAATCAGAAGCCCACTGTGAACTAAATTACAAAGATCTGAATGGGTCTGTTATGAAATGCAGATACAGTCGTGAGCAAGCGGATTCTCATTTTTCATTTTGTAGTGACTCATCATGGCAGATGTGTCTTTGTCATGGCAGAGGCCAACATCATTTGTTTTCAACAATTTGTTCCTGAGACAAACAGTTATTATTTTTCTTCTGCTATTTTTCTACTCTTTCTCCCAGATTATGTGATAGGCCACATTTCTGAGGCCATGGACAGACATTAAAAAATCAGTGTTCAAAGTAAATCAATGTGTGCTTCTTCTTTTGTACATATTGAATCAATTGTATATTTTTAAAAGCTCTCTTTATAATAATGCACATACAAATTTTTGCTCAACCCTGTGGTAAAACATTCCTATATGTATCCTTCATAGTACAACACAAATTTGACAGCAGCCTTGGTAAATATGCTCAATGTTACAATTAATAGCCCCTTCTCCACTGGCACCCTGTCCCAGGAATTAACTGGGAACTTACTTGGACAGGGTGCCAGTGGAAAAGGAACATTGTCAGAGCACTGGCGTCAAATGATGTTATTTCATGCCGTGGATTAGCCACCTTTACCCCTACTCTTATCCCCAGCATTTGCTAACACCGGTATGCTGATAAAACTAATGGATATGGGACAGCAAGAAGTCATTTGTTTCCAGTTTAAGGTTGAACACTCTGATCCCCAGGGATGAGTGTGTTCAGTGGAAAAGAAATTAGTGTCCCAGTTAAGGGTGGTACAGTGGAAAAGGCACAAAGACCTTCCTATCCTGGGATACTGCACAGCCAATTAACTGGGATGCCAGTGGAAAAGGGGCTAATGTCATGCGTCAATTGTACACGAAAGGATCGAGTAACAGGTGTCTTGCATACAGCAGATTTAAGGGGCTCCTTAATAATTTACAATAATCAATTTATCTATTGAAGTGACAGAAGAATAAGGTGAAATTCAGATTTTCTAGATTTTGTTGAAATCTAATGAGAATTGAATCAGCAAGATAAATAAATATATTTCAAGATTCTTTAGGGAATAAATATGCACCTCATTTAGGAAAAAATTATCAGGCAACACTTCAGTGAGGAAGATGAAGAATGGCTCATCCTACAGGTCATTCCACAGCTGCAGAACAGATTCAGAACTACATCATTCTCTGGCTCCAGCAACATACATCTTCAATATTTTGAGTGGTCACAGGTACAATCTGCTTCAGGTCAGTGTAATTTCTCTGATTCTCCCAGAGCAGAGTGTAAGTAGCAGAGACTATAGGCTTCTTAATCGTGCCATTAACTGATAGCACTTTGAGCATCCCACATCTGAACGGCAAAGTGCACTTTATTGCACTGACTGAGAAGGGAGAGAGAGAGTGAGAGATGGAGTACTGAACAGAGTAATACTGCCCAACTTAACATCCTTTAGCTCTATCCAACATGAATATTTTTACGTTAACTGCATAGTTATGCAATGGCCCAAAATAACAAAGATCAGCTTTACCCCCAAATTTTGTAATCATGTTTTTTTTCTGAAGGATTAATTTTATTTAAATAACAATGACAATAAATAAGTCAACAAATTATTTGATTTTGTTTTTTCTACTTTTTCATCATATTCTAGACTTACTTTTAAATCAGCAAAATCAGTAATTCTCTTCATTCCTAAAAATTAAATATTCATAACCTCAAATTCATCCACTAGCATGCACAAAAAAGAAACAATTATTGTACTGGCTGCCACAGAGAGAGAGTAGGTACCATTTGACTTTTGACAACAGTATACAATTATTAAGTCAGACTGACGTGCCTACGACTTAACCCATCTGTTTTTCCTCCTCATTCACATTGATGGAAAACAAAAATCAAGAATAGTGTGCAACAGTACATGATCTGATACTGGTGAATTTTTAAAATTCTGCCGATGCTGGGATCTTGTGCAGTACACAAGAGTGTTGAAGAAATCTTGCAGGTCATTCACAGAAAGTAAAAGAGTCAACTCCTTCTTCAGAAATGTGGAAAATCAGGCAAATGCATGATTAAAAATGTGGAAGGGAGGGAAGGAATGGGAAGAGGGAGGAAACAGGCCAACAAGTAAGAGGTTATGTGGATACAGGTGAAAGAGAAGGAAACTGAGAAGTGATGGGGGAGATGGCAAAGGGATAAGAAAGATGGATCTTTGATAGAAAAAAGGGAAGGATGGGGAGCTGAAGGAAAGGAAATAGAAGAATGAGGGAGAAGGGAAACACTGGCGTAGGTGACTGAGGGATATGAACATTTTTTAATGAAAAATTAAAACTATGAGGGAGAAGGGAAACACTGGGGTAGGTGACTGAGGGATATGAACATTTTTCAATGGGAAATTAAAACTATGAGGGAGAAGGGAAACACTGGGGTAGGTGACTGAGGGATATGAACATTTTTCAATGGGAAATTAAAACTATGAGGGAGAAGGGAAACACTGCGGTAGGTGACTGAGGGATATGTACATTTTTCAATGGGAAATTAAAACTATGAGGGAGAAGGGAAACACTGCGGTAGGTGACTGAGGGATATGTACATTTTTCAATGGGAAATTAAAACTATGAGGGAGAAGGGAAACACTGGGGTAGGTGACTGAGGGATATGAACATTTTTCAATGGGAAATTAAAACTATGAGGGAGAAGGGAAACACTGCGGTAGGTGACTGAGGGATATGTACATTTTTCAATGGGAAATTAAAACTATGAGGGAGAAGGGAAACACTGCGGTAGGTGACTGAGGGATATGAACAATTTTCAATGGGAAATTAAAACTATGTCATTCATCTGTTAGTTGAGGAAGTAGAATCTTATCTTGATTTTCTAATTATATCACAAATAGCAATTTTAACTATAATTACATAAACATATCTAAATGCAAATCCACATATTTATTTATTTTAAAGGAATGGAATTGAATACATTTGTGTGTTAAACTCAGAACTGTAGCAGGTTCAGCAGGTAGACTCATAAACCATTATTTCATTATTACTTTTTTAAAATAGATCAAAATCTGTCTGTCAACATATATGATACAATCACCTTGAAATGGGTGAAAACTAGCTCAGATTTTAACTTAAAAGTTATTAATCCCCCTAAAAGAATTTTGGTTCCAGTCAGTTATGACCCCTTTGTCTGAAAAATAATATAGGAAGCTTGACTTTCATGCTATTTATAATTTAAATTTTATAAATTTAGACATACAGTGCAGTAACTGGCCATTTCGGCCCTCAATCCCCTGCTGCCAAATTTACACCCCTGGTATGTTTCAAAGCAGTGGGAGTAAACCAAAGCTCTTCCCCCCCCCCCGCCCCCGGGAAACTAATGCAGATACAGGAAAAACTCTTTACAAACAGCGCAGGATTCAAACCCCAGTCCTGATCACTCGTGCTGTAACAACGTTGAGCGAACCGCTACACCAACCATATCACTTATCTCTTCTCTAAATCATTCAGAGTTTATCTTGGCCTCCCATCATTGAAATCTGTTTATCCCCATGAACAGAATTTTATAACTTATTTCTGTCAGACTTCATTGCCTAATGAAATATTATGTCTTATCAATTGTTTTCTGTTCTATTAGTTGAAGAAAATATGGCCAGAAAAAGTCTGGTTGAGCAGAAGCCACCAATAAATATTTTTGTTAATTTTATATATAAGTAATAATCAGTTGTGAGTAGTATTACAGAATATGACATCAATGGACAGGGATGAAACTGAAGCTTAGAATTATATATTTTCAGTTGTTAATTCAGCTGTTCATCCAAAACTGAACAAATTTTCACTACTACAGTAATTTAACCACAACAGCAAGGGACATCAATCTCAAATGAAAATGTTTACGGCAATATCTCGGCTGAGGCTAAGTAGATGGAAAGCCATCGTGCACCTTGTAGCTGGTTCAAAGTGGGATTGCCTGAGAGAAAATCCCTTTGATGTGGTTTAGAAAATATTGATTAAAAATAGATTCAGCAAAAAGAGCAAAGATTGTGTTTACACAGTGCCCCATTAAACTCTTCAGAAATATTAATTTACATTTGAATAAATAGCTTGCAACATGCCACTTTGTAAATACTTTGCACACAGCAAGCAAGATACAAAACAAAACAGCCATATAAATAAACAGCTTTGTATTATTTTAGAACTGATAATGGTCACTGCCATTCACCTGGAAAGTGAAAGAAATTTATGCAATCCACTTGACTAAATCCAAAGAGTAAGACAGACCTTCTTTCAAGCATAAAAACACAAAAATGCTGTAGGGCCTCAGCAGGCCCTGAAACATTGGTTATATATCTTTACCTCCTCTGGATGCTGTGAGACCTGCTGAGCTCCTCCACCATTTTTGTATTTTTACTACAATCAGGCATCTGCAGACTTTTGTGTTTCAGTTCATTCAAAGGCATGATTATTCTAGTCAATTCAGACTACATCCCAGTAAAATCATCTACTATTGACCCTGAGGGGACTGTGAACCATAACTGGCCTCTTCTACTGTAGCAATATACACATTTTTTCGGTTGACTGGTGATAACAAGTGAAACTAAAGCCCTTTTTTACACTTGAATCCCAGTAAATTGGCTGTTCGACATCCTGGGATAGGAATGGGGTTTGGCCTTTCACACTAGACCACTCCTAACTGGGGCACTGAACGCTCTCACTCTTGGAAGTGTTTATCTCCGGCGTTTGGTCTGTTTAAGAGGAAGTGCCTGCAATGCATTTGCCCGTTTCACACTTGCTGGCATCTGCAGAGCCAGAGATTGTACTAGGGGTTGAAGCCAGCAATCTCCGGTGTCTGACGCCAGTGTTGAGCAGATTTTGCTTTCACACTTTCCATTTTAAAGGCTGATTGACATTTTATTCCTGGGATTACTGAAAAGTGTGAAAGGGGCTTCAAATTGAGAGGCATTGCAGCTACATTAAGGAAAACAACAATAGGTACCAGCTGCACCTAATGGAATTTGTTATTGAGACCTATATTTGTTTGTGGTGCCTTAGTAACATAAAGGAGAGAAAAATCAGTGTGTGTTTGTAGGTAATTGAGTTAGGAGGCAGGACTTGTTCCCTTCCCCATTAAGCCCTATTAGAGATAATCATGTATTTTTAACCTGCTTTGTTAGAGACAGGATTTAAGGAGTGGTATAGATTAAGTCCTTGGGTCGTAGGTTTTATATCGGAGTGGCCTTCTCCTATGCAGGTTTCTTACCCGGGCTGGAGGGGCCTGCCTCCCCTCCTAGGTCGAACCATACTGCCCGGAGCGGGGCCGAGGCCGCCGCTGCTTTCCCTGTCCCCGGACTAGGGCCGCCGCCTCCTACTTTCTGCCCGGACCGGGGCCTCCGCCTACCTCACTCGACCGAGGCTGGGGCCGCCGCCTCCCCTTCGCTTCTACCCGGACCGGGTCCTCTGCCTGCCTCACTCGACCAAGGCTGGGGCCACCGCCACCGCCTCCCCTTCACTCTTGCCCGGTTCGGGGCCTCCGCCTGCCTCACTCGACCGAGGCCGGGGCAGCCGCCTCCCCATCGCTCTTGCCCGGATCGGAGCCGCCACCTGCCTCACTCGACCGAGGCCGGGGCCGCCGCCTCCCCTTCGCTCTTGCCCGGATCGGGGCCTCCGCCTGCCTCACTCGACCGAGCTGGATGAGGTCCTCATCCGGGAAGAGACATATAAGGCAATTGAACAACTGAAAAGCGGCAAAGCAGCAGGTATGGATAGAATCCCCCCCAGAGGTCTGGAAGGCTGGCAGCAAAACTCTGCATGCCAAACTGCATGAGTTTTTCAAGCTTTGCTGGGACCAAGGAAAACTGCCTCAGGACCTTCGTGATGCCATCATCATCACCCTGTACAAAAATAAAGGCGAGAAATCAGACTGCTCAAACTACAGGGGAATCGCGCTGCTCTCCATTGCAGGCAAAATCTTCGCTAGGATTCTCCGAAATAGAATAATACCTAGTGTCGCCGAGAATGTTCTCCCAGAATCACAGTGCGGCTTTCGCGCAAACAGAGGAACTACTGACATGGTCTTTGCCCTCAGACAGCTCCAAGAAAAGTGCAGAGAACAAAACAAAGGACTCTACATCACCTTTGTTGACCTCACCAAAGCCTTCGACACCGTGAGCAGGAAAGGGCTTTAGCAAATACTAGAGCGCCTCGGATGCCCCCCAAAGTTCCTCAACATGGTTATCCAACTGCACGAAAACCAACAAGGTCGGGTCAGATACAGCAATGAGCTCTCTGAACCCTTCTCCATTAACAATGGTGTGAAGCAAGGCTGCATTCTCGCACCAATCCTCTTTTCAATCTTCTTCAGCATGATGCTGAACCAAGCCATGAAAGACCTCAACAATGAAGATGCTGTTTACATCCGGTACTGCACGGATGGCAGTCTCTTCAATCTGAGGCGCCTGCAAGCTCACACCAAGACACAAGAGAAACTTGTCCGTGAACTACTCTTTGCAGACGATGCCGCTTTAGTTGCCCATTCAGAGCCAGGTCTCCAGCGCATGACGTCCTGTTTTGCGGAAACTGCCAAAATGTTTGGCCTGGAAGTCAGCCTGAAGAAAACAGAGGTCCTCCATCAGCCAGCTCCCCACCATGACTACCAGCCCCCCCACATCTCCATCGGGCACACAAAACTCAAAACGGTCAACCAGTTTACCTATCTCAGCTGCACCATTTCATCGGATGCAAGGATCGTCAATGAGATAGACAACAGACTCGCCAAGGCAAATAGCGCCTTTGGAAGACTGCACAAAAGAGTCTGGAAATACAACCAACTGAAAAACCTCTCAAAGATAAGCGTATACAGAGCCATTGTCATACCCACACCCCTTTTCGGCTCCGAATCATGGATCCTCTACCGGCATCACCTATGGCTCTTAGAACGCTTCCACTAGCATTGTCTCCGCTCCATTCTCAACATTCATTGGAGCGACTTCATCACTAACATCGAAGTACTCGAGATGGCAGAGGCCGACAGCATCGAATCCACGCTGTTGAAGATCCAACTGCGCCGGGTAGGTCACGTCTCCAGAATGGATGAACATCACCTCCCCAAGATTGTGTTATATGGTGAGCTCTCCACTGGCCAGGGTGTCAGAGGTGCACCAAAGAAGAGGTACAAGGATTGCCTAAGTAAATCTCTTGGTGCCTGCCACATTGACCACCGCCAGTGGGCTGATATCGCCTCAAACCGTGCATCTTGGCGCCTCACAGTTCGGCGGGCAGCAACCTCCTTTGAAGAAGACCGCAGAGCCCACCTCACTGACAAAAGACAAAGGAGGAAAATCCCAACACCCAACCCCAACCAACCAATTTTACCCTGCAACCGCTGCAACCATGTCTGCCTGTCCCGCATCGGACTTGCCAGCCACAAACGAACCTGCAGATGACGTGGACATTTACCCCTCCATAAATCTTCGTCCGCAAAGCCAAGCCAAAGAGAAGAAAGAAGATTAAGTACTAAAAGTTTTAAAGATTTATTTTTTATTTGAGATAATTTTGCTTCTTTAAACAATTGACAGTAACATTTAAACTTCTAATAGACATTTTTTTAGTTATTTACAAATGAGGCATTTTGTTTAATCCAGGCTTTCTGATTTTTCTCGAATCCCTGAATCAAATATTCTTGATTTACTTTTTGATCAGAAATTTTCCCATGGTGGATTCATATCAATTATTTACAACAACTTAATAGATTTAAGAACACCCTCAATGACTGGGATTAAGAATGATTGGGAACATTGAATTAAATAGAGAATATCTTTTTTAGATAGAAACATAGAAACATGGAAGATAGGAGCAGGAGTAAGTCATTCGGCCCTTCAAGACTGCTCCGCCATTCAATGAGATCATGGCTGATCTTAAAGTTCATTACCCCGTCCCCGCCTTCTCTCCGTAACCCCTAATTCCCTTATACTGAAAAAATATATCTAATTCCCTCTTAAATATATTCAATTAACCTGCCTCTACTGCCCTCTGTGGCAATTAATTCTGGGTAAAGAAATTCCTCCTCATCTCGGTCCTAAATGGTTTGCCTATTATCCTCAAACCATGGCCCCAGGTTCTGGACTTGCCCACCATTGGAAACATCCCTTCCGCATCCATTCTGTCCAGTCCTGCCAGAATTTTATATGTCTGCATGAGATCCCCTCTCAATCTTCTAAACGCCAGGGAGTACAATCCCAATTTGCGCAATCTTTCCTCATAGGTTATTCCTGCCATCCCAGGTATCAGCCTGGTGAATCGCCTCTGCACTCCCTCCATTGCAAGAACATCCTTCCTCAGATAAGGCGACCAAAACTGCACACAATACTCCAGGTGTGGTCTCACCAAGGCTCCGTACAGCTGCAGTAAGGTATCCTTATTCCTATACTCAAGCCCTCTTGATATGAAGGCCAACATACCATTTGCCTGCTGTACCTGCATGCTCGCCTTCAGTAACTGGTGTACAAGAACCCCTAGGTCTCTCTGCACTTCCCCATCTCCCAATCTATTGCCATTAAAATAGTAATCTGCCCTCCGGTTTGTATTACCAAAGTGGATAACCTCACATTTATCCACATTGTATTGCACTTGCCATGTATCTGCCCAGTCCCCCAATTTATCCAAATCACACTGGAGCTTCCTGACCCCCTCTTCAGTGCACACAACCCCTCCTAGCTTAGAGTCGTATGCAAATTTGGAGATATTACATCCAATGCCCTCATCCAGATCAGTACAGTCCCAGTACAGATCCCTGTGGCACCCCACTGATCACCGCCTGCCATTCAGAAAACGAGCCATTTATCCCAACTCTCTGTCTTCTATCTGCCAGCCAGTTCTCAATCCACATCAATACCTTGCCCCCAATCCCATGAGCCTTGATTTTGCATGCCAGTCATTTATGTGGGACCTTATCGAAGGCCTTTTGGAAGTCCAGGTACACCACATCCACTGGCTCTCCCCCATCTGTCACCATCTCAAAGAATTCCAATAGATTTGTCAAGTACGATTTACCTTTTGTAAATCCATGTTGACTCTGTCCGATCCCTTCTCTGCTAGTCATATGCTCCGCTATCACATCCTTAATAATGGATTCCATCATTTTTCCCACTACTGATGTAAGGCTCACCGGCCTATAATTCCCTGCTTTTTCTCTACCCCCCTTTTTAAATAGTGGGGTAACATTAGCTACCCTCCAATCCATGGGTACTGATCCTGAGTCTATCGAGTTCTGGAAAATAATTCTTAAAGCATCTGCTATCTGAATGTCCACTTCCTTAAGTACCCTAGGATGTAGATTATCAGGCCCTTGGGATTTATTGGCCTTCAATTTCCTTCAATTTCCCCAAGACCATGTCCTTAGAGATACTGATTTCTTTCAGCTCCTCCTTTGCATTAGTCTCTATGTTTCCCAACATCCTTGGGAGGTTATTTGTATCTTCTCTTATGAAAGCAGAACTAAAGTAAGAATTTAATTGGTCTGCCATTTCCTTATTCCCCATTATATATTTCCCTGATTCTGACTGCAAGGGACCTTCTCTGGATTTCACCAATCTTTTCCTCTTGACATATCTATAAAAGCTTTTGCAGTTGGTTTTTATGTTTTCCGCAAGCTTACTTTCATAATTTATTTTTGCCCTCTTGATTAATCCCTTTGTCCTCCTTTGGTGCATCTTGAACTGTTCCCAGTCTTCGGATTTGGTACTTTTTTTGGCCAATTGATATGCTCTCTCTTTGGACCTAAAGCTGTCTCTAATTTCCCTTGTTATCCACGGTTGAGTCACCTTTTTTGTTTTATTTTTATGCCAAACTGGTATAAGCAATTCTGCAATTTCTCCATTAGATCTGTGAATGCTTTCCATTGTCTATCTACAGTCAACTCCCCCATAAACACCACCCAATCAATCTTACTCAACTCCCGTCTCATACCATCATAATTCCCTTTATTTAAATTCAGGACCTTAGTCTCGGTTTTAATTTCTTCACTCTCCATGTCGAGTGAGAATTCGATCATATTGTGATCACTCCTACCCAAAGGGCCTCGTACAACAAGATTGCTGATTAGCCCCTTTTCATTGCATAATACCCAGTCTAAAGTGGCCTGGTACCGAGTTTGTTCCTCGACATATTGGTCTAGATAACCTTCCCGTAAACATTCAAGGAATTCCTCCTCCTCAGTATTTTTACTAATTTGGCTAGTCCAATCTATATGTAAATTAAAGTCTCCCATAATGACAGCTGTTCCCTTATTGCACGCTTCTCTAATTTCTCTTTTTATGCCTTCCCTCACCTCTACATTACTATTTGGAGGCCTATATACCACCCCCACTAATGTTTTCTGCCCCTTGCTATTCCTCAGTTCTACCCATATAGATTCCGCATATTCCGAGTTAATACCCTTCCTGTCAATCGTGTTGGTCCCTTTTCTCACCATCAATGCTACCCCACCCCCTTTTCTTTCTTGCCGATCCCTCCTAAATATTGTATACCCCGGGATGTTAAATTCCCAGGCTTGCCCACCTTGCAGCCATGTTTCTGTAATCCCAATCAAATCATATTTGTTTGTCTCAATTTCCACAGCCAATTCATCTACCTTGTTCCGAATGCTTCTTTCATTAAGATATAAAGCCTTCACATTTGCTTTTTTCACCCTCCTTGCTCTTTCTGATTTTTTACTTTCACTGCCTAACCTAACTTTTCCTGTTTTATCTTTCCTGTCCTTTGGCCTATCATACAGATTCCCATCCCCCTGCCAAATTAGTTTAAGCCGCATCCGACGGCTGTACCAAACCTAGCTGCCAATATTTTGACCCCTTTTGGGCTTAGGTGCAACCCATCCTTCTTGTAAAGGTCATGCCTTCCCCAAAAGCGATCCCAATGGTCCAAGAAGCCAACACCCTCTGTTTTACACCAGCCCCTCAGCCACACATTCATTTGTCTTAACCTTCCATTTTTGTCCTCAGTTGCACTTGGCACAGGTAGCAATCACCACCCTGGCGGTCCTGTTTCTTAGCTTCTGTCCTAGCTCGCTGTAATCCTTTTATAGTACCTCCTCCCTCTTTTTATCTATGTTATTGGTTCCCACATGTACCAAGTCATCAGGCTGCTCGCCTGATGCTCACTCTGGACTCGATTTGAGATATCCCATACCCTTGCACCAGGGAGACACAGACCATGCGGGTATACCTATCTGGCTCACAGAACCTCTTGTCTGTACCTCTGACAATGGAGTTCCCAATGACCACTGCATTCCTCCTTACCTTTTGTACCACTGTGCCAGGCTCAGTGCCAGCGACCTGGTCACTGCGGCCAGCTTCTCTCAGGTCATCTCCCTCAGCAGCATCCAACACAATATACCTGTTGCTGAGAGGGGTAGTCACAGGTGTGCTCTCCATTTTCCAGGCATTTTTCTTCCCTCCCGACCGTTACCCACTTACCTGACACATCTGGTCTCGGGGTAACTATCTCCCTGAAAGTTGTATCTATTAACTCCTCCCTCTCCCTTACCAGCCGCAGGTCCTCAAGCTGCAGCTCCAGATCCCCAACTCAGTCCTTAAGGAACTGCATCTCGGTGCACCTGACGCAGATGTGGCTATTTGGGAGGGTAGAACTCACCCATGGTTACCACATCTGAAACCCAGTACAAAGCACTAACCCCATAGGCATGACTGAGTTAAAATAATGCCGCTTACCTTTCTCCTCACCTGCTTTTGCTTAAGCCTGTTGAACCAAAGCCTGGAAGTCCCACTCCTTCGCCGCGTCGCTCGCTCGCCGGGCCACTCACCTCCGCTCGCTGGGCCGCTCACCTCACCTCGCCATACATACATACAGAAAGACTGGGGCACCATTCTTAATTTGATTATTGACTCCTCATTTTGTGCATAAATCATTTGTTTCAATTTAAGGTGGTGCATATTGTCCAAAGTCAAATTATCTGGTTTTTATTTTGAGTTGATCCACTATGTAATGTGTAAAATCTTTGAAGCTTTATTGATTCATATGTTTTGGGAGTGTTCTAATTAGGAAAGATTTTGGAAAAATATTTTCCAAACCTTATCAATGATCCTTAAGATCAAATTAGAACCATGTCCTTTAATTGCCTTATTTGATGTCAACTATCCTTGATGTCAACTCAAAAGAGAATTTTAGCTTTTCCTTTCTTGATAGCCAGTCAAACAATTCTAATGAAATGGAAAGATGACTCTTCACGTTCTCATGGTTGCATGAAACTATCCCTTATTTATGTTTGGAAAAAAATCAGATATAACATTAAAGATAGAAAGTTTGAATTTGACAAAATCTGGGGCCCATTCATTGAATATTATATTTTTGAAGATTTAGGGGTATGGATACTCCGGAGATTTCCTCTCTGTTATCTGAAGGTTGTTAGTCAATTCCAATCTTTATAACTTATACAAATTAACCTTGTTTAGAGGGAGGGGTAAATTATCTGGGGGGGTCTTTTATTTCCTCTTTCTTTTTTCATTTTTATAATTTTCTTTTAGTAGGAGATCATTAGATGAAGATAGGTTTAAATATGGATTTTATTATGGCTCATAACACAGAAAAAGACCAAAATAGCCTTTTAGGAATCCAAATGTTAAGTACCTATGTTATACATATCATATGACTTATGCCATTCACTAGATTAATATATGTGTAGGTTTTTTTATTAAACAATAAAAATATTTTTAAAAGTTTAAAAGTAAATAGCTAAATATGTGAATTTCCTTTTGGAAGAGGAGCAGCCTCAACTTTCAAGATATTGAAAATATCAAAGATATAGTCACAGAGGTAGAAAAAGTTTTCAGAATTCCTGATTTTCTTTTCTTGAGTTATTCAGAGGCATTCAATTCCAACAAACAGATTATCAAACACAGCCTGAAATGGATTGGTGAGCATATTCTAGAGTATTATCTATCCCACAGCCTCAGCCAGCTACAATGAAATAAATACCAATAAGAAGAATCAATTCCACTTTTGAAAAATATTTTAGTTAAGATCAAAACATATATATCAAATAACAAAAACAAATGTATTGGTTAAATACATTTTGATTTATATAAAGAAGAAAGAAAAAGAAAAAAAAACGACAAAGAACCCCATCTAAACCCTAACTAAACCCTCCCTCCCAACCCCCAACCACTTCTACCCACCACTAAAAATACGAACTATATAAAAAAATCTAAATTACTAAAATACATAATGAATATGATTATAAACTGAATTGGATTGCTTTAGGAAACGCTCAAAGATCCCAAAAAAAATTTCACAAGAAAACATTATTTATAATCAATTCCACTTTTAAATCAATTTTAAATTCCATAACTCAGCTCCAGGTGGTTTTCAAAGTGTCGCTGTTTGAGCTGCCTTTTCTAGAAAATGCCAATGCTAATGTCAACCTATTTGAAGTAAGTTGATGACATCCTAATATCTATAACATTGACAAAAGTTTTAGGATATTTCAAATTCAAGTTCATTTATCATCCGATTGAACAAATTAAACCTGATGAAACAGCGTTCTCCGGTCCTAGGTGTAAATCACTGCAAACCTACATACAGAAATAACACTCATACAGCCAAATGATACTCATGCACTAATTGAATCCAGATGCTTCATAACATATTTTTGAATGTGTATTGATGTTCTGATCAATATCTAAATCCACGCCCTTATTAATAAAATGAATTATTCATGGGTTTCAATCTAATATTAATGATTATAATGATGAATTATCTATCATTAGTGTCTATGAAACCAAACTAAAGATAGAAGTAATGTTAATCATAATATCTCCAAGTCTGACACACTTAAACTTAGTCACCTTCAACAGAAAAATAGCCCCTCAATTTGAAAACCATCTTTAACATAATGTTGACCATATCAACCATGATTTACGCTCAGAATTTTGATCATCAAAGTGAACTTAGTTATTAATTGTGCAGGGGAAGACGCTGGAAAGGACTGAAGCTACACTCTTATTAAACGATCCACTTGAAAATAAAGGGCATTGCAGAAGCAATACAATAAATATGATACAAAACAGATGTGATTCAATGTTACATCTGAAAATTGCAAGCAGGCATACAAAATGCCTGAAGGATGCTTCAAACCATTACTTGGATTGATTAAGCCATTAATCACTTGTAGACATTAGCAGAATTGTACATTGCTTAAAGCAGCAGATGCAAATTGATAAAATGAATTATTTTCAGTAAATATGCTGTATTTTAAAACTATTTAATATTGATATAGTGCAGATTGGTACATCTAACACAGTAGCTCTCGCATTAATTCCAGCTCTTCACAACATCTTCCTGAGTAAATTAAGATTATTTGAAAATTTTATTTTGAATAGGTCTGTGATCTTCATAGAGTTCATTAGTTCATTTATTTGGGAATTTTACCTCACATTCTCTCATATGCACTTACAATTCAATGTTATGCCATCAATAATTTTGGCTAATTTTGTGCAACAAATTTCTGAAAGAAGAATGATTATTAGTAATATTTCTCAATAATTACTCTTGGTCAATCTTGTTTAGATCAGTGATAAGTATCACCAGCTGGCAAAAAAAAGTCAGGACCAATGTGGGTGGCAATTAGCGTCAGTGATCAAGACTCCCGTGCTGTCTGTACGGTTTTTCCATATCTGCGTGGGTTTTCCCCGAGGGCTCAGTTTTTCTCCCACTGTTCAAAACGTTCCGGGGTTGTAGGTAAGTTGGGAAGCACAGGCTCATGGGCTGAAATGGTCCATTTAGACATTACCAGTATGTCTACATTAAAATATAAATAGGTTTCTTCCTTTTTTAACCTCAGAAAATCTCTACCACTCTGCTCAATACTGTAATTCATAGAGACTGAAAAATTGTGGAATAAACACAGATTCTTCGATCCGTGTTGTTGAAAAGAAGCTTTGAAATTCTTGTCTGCACTAATGGATGGGATGGGATGAAGAATGGAAGGGGAATTTTTTTCTGATGGATTGCTTCACCTTTAGCATATTATGCTAAATTGGAAAAAACCAAAGAAAATTGAATCTCTGAACTTTAATTTTAAGATAGATGGATGGAATTTTAAATAATAGCTAGTGATTTAATTAAAAATGACAATTTCATAGTGTTGGAAACCTAGCTTTCATGAAAGGATTGAAGCTAATCATAAAATATACAATCAATGATTTTAGAAATTTAGATCTGCCAGAGGGAAATGTGTACAATCCAAAGCAATAGTTTGGTATATGAGAATATTGAAAAAATTAAGGAAATTAAAGAGACCAAGTTCAGTGTACAGGACAGGCAAGACCATGGCAGGGAGCAGGATAAGACTGATAGACTAAACTGCATTTATTTTCATCCAAGAGGCTCAACAGCCAAGGAAGATAAATTCAGGGCATGGGTGGGTATATGGGACTGGGATATTACAGAAATGTGGTTGAGGGAAGGCAGGACTGGGAATAAATGTATCAAGGTATAAATACTACAGGGGTGACAGAGGTGAGAAGAGAAAAGAAGGGAAGTCATGCTTTTGATTAGGGAGCACATTACAGCAGTACTTATAGGGGATTTTGTTGATCGACTCATGAAGCTTTATAGGTGGAACAGTAAGAACAATAAAGGGTAATCTCGTTGTTGGGATTGTACTGTAGGCTCCCCAGTAGTTCTTGGAAATTAAAATGCTGATATGAATGCAGATTGGAGACAGATGCAAGAATAATCGAGCTGTAATAGTAGGGAATTTTAACTTTCCAAATATCAAATAGCAATGGCAATACTTGTCCCTACATCTCCCCACTTAACTCCAGCCGAGGCCATAAAAAGATTTTTTAAGTGATGCAAAGATTTACCTTATCTAATCTAATCCATTGTAATCAGTGTACTTGGTATGGCCTTCTCTACGTCAGTAAGATTGGACAACTGCTTGGCCAAACACCTGCACTCTGGAGGTCAAAGATAGAACTGCTAGTATGTTGCGAGACATTTTAATTCAATTCACCATTCCCAAATGATAGTCTGCCCTTGGGCCCATCCATTGCCAGGCTGAAGCTAAATATTTACATGAGGAATAAAACATCCTATTCCTCTTGCACAGCCTTACACTCCAACTGTAGGTAACCCTGAAGTTTATCAAGTTCTGCCTCTTCTTTACCTACACCCATTCTCACTTTTTTTTCTCTCAACTGTTCTCTCCCCAACTTCCCCTTCCATCCTCCAACCACCTCCCCCCCCCCCCACCCAGTGTTATCTTGCTCCACCTCTTTCAAGGTTCCTTTTATTATAATGTGTTACATTAAAAAGACAACACAAATGTCTGCCATAAGGCAGTCAGAGTCGCCATGAGCATTGCCTGGTGCCCCTAACAATAGGGGAAAGAGAAGCAAAAGAGAGTCACTGAATCTTTGTGGATAGCCCTCCACCACCCACCACCCCCCCAACCAAATGGTCCTGCAATCTCTGCAGCCAAACAGCCTCCTGATCAATTCATCAGCATCCCAAACTACAGATCTAAACCTATGACACCTTCAGCATCCAAAGCCATTTTGGAGCCTTTCTTGTCCTCAGCACCTCTCGGATCCCAGCTCTGATACCTGGTTCTCTTCCACCAGACTCCTCCAGCCTTGTGCCCGTGTGGGCCCCCCAATCTCAAGTGGCCTGCAGCCTGTGTGGGTCCCTTTACAGCTGACCCTTCCCTTTAGGGTCCTTCAGCCTCTGAACTCATTGCTGGTCCGCTGCTGAGGTCCCCACCCTGTAGGCTCGTGTACTCTGCTTCAATTTCTCATGGGGGATATTCTCTCTGTTCCCGGTGCCCTCCACCAGTCCACTGTTCTCCTGGAGTCTGCAACCTCTTGTAGCTGCTGCCAAGCCCAGATGCCACCATCTTGAGCATATTCCTTACTGTTGCAGAGATTTACTGACAAACGGCATCAGCTCCTTTTTCAGGCTGTTTTGTACCAGGTGGTTGATCCCTTTGGAGCAGCGCTGTCTCTCCACTCTCCTTAGTCTGGTCCAGTGGTATCACTGCCATTACAGCAACTCTGGCAGCATCACCATTTTTTTAACCACCTTTCCCATCATCTTTGGTCCAAATCATTATTATCTCTCAACTCCTCCCCAGCTATTTTCCCTCGTTGCATGCTTGCTATCTCCACTTCCAACTTTAGCCTCATTGAAAAGATCCAACCAGATATGTTGACGGACCATATCTACCTGACCTGCTGAGTCTCCCCATTTTATTCTCTCTGTTCACTCAAGATTTCAGCACCTGCAGCTTTTGTATTTCTGCAGTATAAAGAATTAATTGGAGCAAGACTGAAAGTAACAGAATGGAATTTTATATCTGAACCTACAGATTTTAACTTAAATAAAGTGAGTAAGAAGGTGGAGCAGTATATACATGCTGGAGAAACTCAGCAGATCATGCAATATCTATAGAAAGCAGTTGATGTTTTGGGCCTGAGCAAGGGAAAGTTAGATTATGTGAATAAGGAAACTAATTATTCTTTATTTCCTAAAGTTAATTGGAAAGAATAAGGAGGAAGGAAACAATGGATGAAGGGACAATGGCTATTTAAAAAATATGGAGCCTTTAAAAAATATAATTACAACAAAGAAAGTACCAAATGTGAATGTTTCTTCCCTGGACAGTTGAACCAGAGAATTATTCACTGAGAATGAAGAGATGGAAGAGATGTTAAACAAATATTTTGTTTCTCCCTTCACAGCCGAAGACACTGAAAGCAGAACAAAGAGAGTAGAAAACAAAAGAGAGGGCTGAATTTACAACAGTTACCACCAGTGAAAAAATCCAAAAGTAAACTAATGGAACTCTATTCTCCTAAACCTGATGGTCTGTCACTGCCTCAAAAGCTTTCGCCACAAGATAAGTCATCATGGTACTGATGGTATGATATCAGCGTACATGTAAGATCTTTGTGAGGTTTTTCAGTTGGTTGTTTTTCCAGACTCTTTTGTGTAGTCTTCCAAAGGCGCTATTTGCCTTGGCGAGTCTGTTGTCTATCTCATTGTCGATCCTTGCATCCGATGAAATGGTGCAGCCGAGATAGGTAAACTGGTTGACCGTTTTGAGTTTTGTGTGCCCGATGGAGATGTGGGGGGGCTGGTAGTCATGGTGGGGAGCTGGCTGATGGAGGACCTCAGTTTTCTTCAGGCTGACTTCCAGGCCAAACATTTTGGCAGTTTCCGCAAAGCAGGACGTCAAGCGCTGAAGAGCTGGCTCTGAATGGGCAACTAAAGCGGCATCATCTGCAAAGAGTAGTTCACGGACAAGTTTCTCTTGTGTCTTGGTGTGAGCCTGCAGGCGCCTCAGATTGAAGAGACTGCCATCCGTGCGGTACCGGATGTAAACAGCGTCTTCATTGTTGGGGTCTTTCATGGCTTGGTTCAGCATCATGCTGAAGAAGATTGAAAAGAGGGTTGGTGCGAGAACACAGCCTTGCTTCACGCCATTGTTAATGGAGAAGGGTTCAGAGAGCTCATTGCTGTATCTGACCCGACCTTGTTGGTTTTCGTGCAGTTGGATAATCATGTTGAGGAACTTTGGGGGACATCCGATGCGCTCTAGTAGATAAGCGTATACAGAGCCGTTGTCATACCCACACTCCTGTTCGGCTCCGAATCATGGGTCCTCTACCGGCATCACCTACGGCTCCTAGAACGCTTCCACCAGCGTTGTCTCCGCTCCATCCTCAACATCCATTGGAGCGCTTTCATCCCTAACGTCGAAGTACTCGAGATGGCAGAGGTCGACAGCATTGAGTCCACGCTGCTGAAGATCCAGCTGCGCTGGATGGGTCACGTCTCCAGAATGGAGGACCATCGCCTTCCCAAGATCATGTTATATGGCGAGCTCTCCACTGGCCACCGTGACAGAGGTGCACCAAAGAAAAGGTACAAGGACTGCCTAAAGAAATCTCTTGGTGCCTGCCACATTGACCACCGCCAGTGGGCTGATAACGCCTCAAACCGTGCATCTTGGCGCCTCACAGTTTGGCAGGCAGCAACCTCCTTTGAAGAAGACCGCAGAGCCCACCTCACTGACAAAAGGCAAAGGAGGAAAAACCCAACACCCAACCCCAACCAACCAATTTTCCCCTGCAACCGCTGCAACCGTGTCTGCCTGTCCCGCATCGGACTTGTCAGCCACAAACGAGCCTGCAGCTGACGTGGACTTTTTACCCCCTCCATAAATCTTCGTCCGCGAAGCCAAGCCAAAGAAGAAGAGAAAGAAGACATGTAAGATCAAGGAACTAACATAAAACAGAAAATAATGATAAGCGAGTCATTTTCAAATTGAAAAACTGTAATTTATGGGAAGCCCGAGGATCAGTGATGATCAGTGAGGATCAGTGATGAGGCCTCACCTATCTAACATTGATATTGTCTCAGTTGAAATTATAAAGTGTACTATTTCTAGTTGATGATGATAAAGTGATAGGTGGGACAAATATTGTGAGGGCACAAAAGATATGGGCAAGTCCACTCCGTGGACATAACATCAGCAGAGAGAGTATGAAGTATAAGATTGTCCACTTTCGTAGGAAGAATAGTAAAGCAGTATTCAAAATGTTAAGTGTGAAGCAAATGAACATTGGTTAATAAAAGATCCAAAACACCACAAAAGGAGCAGGTATGATCTACAGAAAGTCATCTCCCGCGTGAAGAGGAGATTCCAGGCGACAATGGAAACAACAAAGGATAGCCAACAGCTGTGAGAGAGTCTAAATGATATAACCTGCAACAAAACCAAATGTGCAATAGGGCATAGCGAACATTCACTGCCAGATGAGCTCAATGCTTTCTATGGCCGATTTGACCACCCAAACATTCTGCACCCCTTATGCCATCCTTCAAAGTAATACAGTAAAGGCTTATTAGATTTATTCTTTGGACGCTTGAATAGATTGTATCTTTTTTCTTTCAAGTCGAGAAGAATGAGCAATGACCTATTAAAATATATATTATACTGAGGCATAAATGCCGCAGGGTTCTTTCCTCTCTTGTGGGAATCAGGAATTTGATGGCTAGTCTCCACATAAAAGGTCACCCATGAGGTTCAGAGGAATACCTCTTTAGATTCCCTGATCCATTCCTATTTTTCATATGTATATGCTTGTCTGACTTCCTTTCAGGTACAATGGTTGTCGATCATATTATCTTTGCCTACAAAAATCACATTTCATCATACATGTATCCTTATTCAGCAACTCATCTAATTGACAAAATTCTGATGGAATCTTTTGTATGCCAATGTATCACAAAACACAACATATGAATTAAAAAAGTGAGCCACAAACATGGAAAGAAAACCTCTGTCTTGGTGCCTGCCACATTGACCACCGCCAGTGGGCTGATATCGCCTCAAACCGTGCATCTTGGCGCCTCACAGCTCGGTGGGCAGCAACCTCCTTTGAAGAAGGCCGCAGAGCCCACCTCACTGACAAAAGACAAAGGAGGAAAAACCCAACACCCAACCCCAACCAACAAATTTTCCCCTGCAACCGCTGCAACCGTGTCTGCCTGTCACGCATCGGACTTGTCAGCCACAAACGAGCCTACAGCTGACGTGGACATTTACCCCTCCATAAATCTTCATCCGCGAATCCAAGCCAAAGAGAGAGAAGAGTTAAGCACAAAGTGCTCCTTGAGATATAGCCTTTGCCCTTATAAATACAGTTTGATATACTTTGTGGAGCTTGGACAAAATAAGAATTGTCAGATATTTAGTTGAAATTACCTGCATGACTCACACTTTTTCCAGCAGGAGGTTTATTAAATGGGGGCAAATTTGGGTTAATTGAAAATGAAATAAACATTCCGACAATCAGCCTTTTGTCATCAAAGGAAACACTTCAGAGGACTTGGAAAATAGTAAAGGAAAGAAAGGAGTGTGTCAGCACAATATTGTTAGTCATATGCTCTGCTATATTTTCTTCTTCAGGTTTTAAACACAGGAAGAGGTACATTAGAAGCTGCTTAATTCACTGTTTTCTAAGTCAACTACAGTGGTTTCTTTGAATAGTCTTGAAAAGGAACAAGTTGTAACCAGTTCTTTTATACCAACTTCAATAACACAAGTTTAAAAGCTAGAATGCCTTTTGCATGAAACTGTTTACATAGTCAATATTCATTGGGAAAATATGTGTCCACAGATTCCAATATCCCTTCTCCAATCTGTGTTTGATCTTTTAATTACAAATCCCAACGGTCCAGGTATAGGAAGGGCATCACGTTTTGGTTGTTTGTTTTTCCGATCAGAATTGATTTTTTAAAAAGTCCTAATTCAAACCTTCGCTGCATTAATATTTCTATTCAAGTTGCAGCAGTGAAATCACATTTTACAACTATACCTTTTCAAATCACTTGTATCCATATCTATATGAAATTTTAAAAAATTAAGGTTAAACAAACAGTGTGATTGCAATTAACATAACATCCAGCAAGGAATGGCTGGGTTAAAAGTGCTCTCGAAATGAATGGTGATCACATTGACGATAACAGTGAATAATGTTGAAACAAAAAGGAACTCAAAAGCATAAAATTAAATTGAGTCTTTATTCCACTTACAGCAGAGTTTCCTTTGAGTTCCAAATCAAAATCACATTATTATATTTTTGCATAATGCTTTGAATAAAAAAATAAATAGAAATCTTATTTTTAGTATTGCTTCTGCAGCAGTATCGCACACAAGGATGAACTTCACAGGACTTCTCCCACTCCACTACCATTTAACTGCTGGTGGAGATGCAAGAGAAATTCCAAGGAATCTTCATTGGACATAACGGAAAGGAGCAGATGAAGATGCTTGTAAAGTGATGTGGACAGAAAAGTTAGTGTAGTGGTTAGCACATTCGTCTGTAAGGAATTTGTACATTCTCCCCATGTCTGCATGGGTTTCCTCTGGATGGTCTGATTTCCTCCCACCCTCTAAATGTGCTGGGGTTGTAGTTTAATTGGGTGTAATTGGGCGGCACGGGCTTGTGGGCCAAAAGGGCCTGTTACAGGGCTGTATGTTTAATTTTAAAAATATATAATTTTAAAAAAATTAAAATCTTTCTTAATGTCATGAAAATTCATTTCAATTAATGGAGAAGAAATCATTCCTTGATGTAAATGATAACAAATTTGAACTCAAGTTCACTTCCCAGCTATATTTTTTCCCCATCAAATGTCAGTGCTCAATGGCAAAGACAGACTGAAATCAATTTATATTATTCACATTAAATACATAATGATAGATTGGTAGGGAAATAAATTATGAAAAGGACAAATTAAGACTACAATTCAGTGGGCAAAAAAATGGCAAATAGAGTAGAATATAGGAAAGTGAATCTGTTTTGGCAGCAAAATATTAAACAGCAGCATGTTATTTAAATGGTGAGATTTTAAGTTTTTTAAAAATTTCATGTTGCAGAGATTTGAGATGCAGAGTGCTTGATTTGTAAATGCAAGTATGAGGGTATTGCAAATAATTAAGATAGTTAACAGAATGTTTTCACTCATTGCTGGAGAATCAATACTAAATTAGTGAGGTTATGCTTCAGTTACATAGAGCATTGGTATGACCATATCTAAAGTACTGTGCATAGCACTTTGAGAAGGAGTTCAGAGAAGGTTTAGAGTCTTGAAGGTGTTCATCATAACTGTGATCCTCTTGACAATGAGTTTGCATTATCAGGCATCCATTTTTATACTAATCCTATCCTAACCTATTTTATTCTCCCCACTTTTCCCCCACATTTTATCTCTCAATTACACAGATGGGACAATTTACAGGACCAACTTACATTTATTTTGGTATGTGGGAGGAAAACGGAACGCCCACAGGAAACCTATGCCGTCATAGGGAGATCATGCAACACCACACAGACAGTATAGAGGTCAGGATCGAAACTGGATCACTGGCTGCTCAATAGTGGGTGGATTGGGCAAGATGTGTTGCAGGAAAGATTCATCAGGCTAGCCTTGCATCTATTAAAGTTTTGAGTGTGAGAGAGGACTTGATAGAAACCATAGGGTCACAAGAAGTCACAAGGTGAAGAGGATGTTTCCTCTTGTGGAAAACCCTAGAATTAAGCATAACATTTTAAGAATCAATGATTAAACATGAAGGATTGATCCTTAAAATGTTAGGGTTTGGAACTTTCTTCCTCAAACAATGGTGAAAACAGTCTTTGAACATTTTTAAGGCAGAAGTAGATACTGTAATAGTTAATAATGAAGAGGATGAATTGTACATGAGAATGAAGATTTGAGGTTAGAATCAGATTAACCATACTGCCCACTCTGTTTACAAAGTCACATGTTTGTATCCATGACAAAACCTTGCAGAATTTGCTCCAGTTTAAAAAAGAAATGACATGCAAGCCCTTGATTGTGTACTCACACTCATTTTCCCATTGCGGTTGTTTTCCTCTCGCTCTGCCAGTGCCATCAAGAAATTATCTTTCAACTCTTTTCCTGCACTTGCCAATATTCTGCAAGAAGAAAATAAGATGAATTGTTTTGTGAAACAATTGCTTTAAAGAGTCCAGTCAATCCACTCCTGTAAAATTAATGTAAAGTGTCAACACAAGGACACTGCAGGAATGTGCAGTACTCTTAAGTTCAAATTTATGTGGAAACTGTCACTAATTTGGTTAAATTGCATAAAGTGTTTTTTTTTACCCCATTTGGATTACTTCCATGTCCTTTTGAAATGCTACACTGAATGAATTTACCTATGCAGCTCCAATATTTTAAGGATGACCCTACTTAAAATGAATTGGCACAAAATGCCACCCAAAATATTGAAACCCTTATTAACCCTGCCTAGGACATCATAAATATGCAATGATTAGAGTCCAGTGATGTAATTAACCACTGACTTAATGTTTTAATATGTCCCACTTCAATGTTACTAGGGAAAAATATATCAGATTAATGATTATCTAAAAAATAGCCCACAATAACAATTCTGTCAGGTTTATTGAACAAAGGGAAGAGCAGATTGACATATGAAAATATATTTGTTATCTACTGCATCCAATGCTACCCTTGTGGCACCGACTCCATCAGAGAGAATGGACTGGGAGATCATTACATTCAGCACCTTTGTTCTGTCTGCTGCAGTAATATGGAATTCCCAGTGGTCAACCATTTTAATTCCATAGACCGTTCCCACATTGATATGTCTATCCATGACTACAGGCACGCCGAACTAAGGCTACCCGCAAATTGGAGGAACTACAGTTAATATTCTGTCCAACCAACCAGATGGCATCAACTTCAACTTCTTCTGTATCCATGGAACAACTTCTCTGAGTCTCTATCTTTCCCTATCTCTCTGTCTCCTTTCCTCCAGCTCTTTAGTTAATTTCCTTCCCTCTCTATTCAGAGAGCTATGCCCCTCCCCTATGACTTCTCAGCTTGTTTTCTCTTCTACCGACCCACCTGTATCCATCTATGACCTCTTACCCATTAGCTTGTCATCTTTACATTGCCTATTCCTCCCTCCTCTCCTCTCCTCCCCCCTCTCCCACCTCCCACCGATCATTTTATACTGGCACCTGCCTGTATTTGTGACAGCGGGCTCGGGCCAAAATGTTGGTCACCTTTCACTTCCTCTAGGTACCACATGACCTGCTGAGTTTCTCCAATATTTTTTGTTGATTGCTGAACATATCTCATACAAGATGGACTTTGATCAAGTAAATTTAACCTGTTAGACTTAATGTGTTTAAATTTACCCGAGAAGCAAGTCAAATGCACTGGCTAAATTCATAAAACCGTGTGTACAAATGCAAGGGAACAGTAAAAAGCAATGAATCATCTGGCTGTAGTTTCTACTTTTCTACAGTATGTTCACAATCTAATGTGAAGATTTCAAAGAAGGTTTGTTGTTTAAAGTACTCTTTAAACTTTAATCATGTAGAAAATCTTACTTTATATTATTAGGAGTAACTAACTTTTTTTACACACAACTTAGATGAAATGGTGATTATGTATTTTTATTAAGATTTCAAGATTCCTTCACTGCCATTTTGGCAGAAAGTGTAATATTACATAAAATTTTCTTTTGCTTGCTGTAAGGCAGACAAAGAGACATCATTGGTAGCCAGTAATGTGGCATAAATTGGGAATCTAAGGATTTTTTTTTTAAATCTGCAGTTAATCAGAGAATGAGTTACCCCAAGTGAGAAAACACCACAATCCCTGACATCTTTGAACAGTGCTTCTCATAATAGCAATAAGAACTTGCTCAAATTCTTTTCGAGTGAATAAGCAAGTGGAAGGTAGATACCAGATGGACACAAAAGAGAACTTTTAATGTGAGTGGAACATAGCAAGTAGATTGAAAGCACAATCAAAATAAAGGGTGATTAAAGGGCCAATTGAAAGTATGAAGAGGTGGAACAATTATGGAATTAAAAGATAATTCTGAGGGCACAAATAGAGCAACTGAAAGACTTGTTTCTGATGCCACATATAAAAGGGGGAGAAAAGGTAGTGGACAGAAATCAGGGGAAGATTCTCAAAGGGATATGTTGAGAGAAGGGAGGTTACATAACATGAAGTGAAGGATTGAAGGATTTGAAAACAATACAATACAAAAATGATAACTCATTTGATAACATTAGATTATTAAGCGGCGATACGGTTAGTGTAGCGTTTAGCGTAACGCCTTTACAGCTCCAGCAATCGGGACCGGGTTTCAAATCTCACGCTGTCTGTAAGGATTTTGTACATTCTCCTCGAGTTTTCCCCGGGGGCTCCAGTTTCCTCCCACCATTTAAAACGTACTGGGGTGTTGGTTAATTGAGTGTAAATTGGATGGCACGGATTTGTGGACTGAAATGGCCTGTTACCCTTTTGTATGTCTAAATATTAAAAAAATAAAAATGTAAATTAAAAAAGTAAATTTGTTTCTCACTGAGTACTTTCATGATTGAATGAGAGAGAAGGGAAGGGATAAATGATGAATTTTAACTCAGTTGGGAGTCTGATAGAAGTCATCCAAAATATTTTCAAATTTTATGTACCTTTGGAATCTTTCCCATTTCATGGATGGGAGGGGTATGGAGGGATATGGACTGGGTGCAGATAAAAGGAACAAAGCAGAATAATAGTTCAGCACTGACTAGTAGGGCCAAAGGGCCTGTTTCTGTGCTGTAATGTTCTATATATAATATTCCACCACTTGCGTATGTCAGTGAACTAGGACTGTTAATCCAACACACAAAAAAAGTACCTAGCAGCATAAGCAAAGAGAGTGGGACACTGATTATCTCTCCAAGGCATTGTCATTATATGCTTGAAGACATATCTATACTCATCACTACAGCACAGAAACAGGCCATTCAGCCATCTAGTTCATCCCAAACTATTATTCAGCATCATAACATTGACGTGGACTCGGACCATAGCCCTCTATGCCCCTCCCTGTGTACATAATAACTTTTTTCTTAAATGTCAAAATCAAGCCCATACTCAACACATCACTCTCACCACTCTCTCCGTAAATAGAGTTCCTCCTAATGTTTCCCCTAAACATCTCACCTTTCACCTTTAACCCATATGCTTTTGTTCTTATCTTAACTAATCTCAGCAGAAAATAGCTGCTTGAAAGTATTCTATCTATACCCCACATAATTTTATCAATTTCTATTAAATCTCACTAATTCTTCCACACTGCAAGGAATAAAGGCCTCATCTGTTTAACCTTTCTCAACAAGTCAGTTCCTCAAGTCTTAGCAACATCTTTGTAAATCCTCTCTGGACTTTTTCCAAGCTTATTTATATATTTCCTGTAGTAAAGTGACCAATTTAAAGTGACCAATTTTGTACATATTTGCCAAATGTAAATGTCATAACCTTTCCTGGTTGACCCTGCTCTTACTCGCTGGCTCGTGACTTCTTCCCTCTCTTCCCCATAAAGGCAGTCATGCCACAAGCCTGCACCCAGTTCATGTCTGTGTCAGTGTGAGCGACCAACACGGGGATGCTGTCTATCTCTTGCAAACAAAAGCCTCCAGTCTCGGCAACTTTCAGTCTTTGTGTAATTGATCGTGCTTAAATTTTATTTACAAGATTTATTTTTGAAAAAATGGACAAGTACATGAAGTTCAATCGCCTGGAAATCAACCCAAGAGAACTCGAGATAGCCCATAAGTTCGTGCTCTGGCGCCGCTGTTTCGAAAAGTTCCTCACAGTCTCTGCAGCTATCTCGGATGATGAAGATAAGCTTTGTCTGCTGCACTCATACATCGGGCACTCATACATTGGGGTGGGACTGCCAGACATACAGAGCCATAATGGACATCCTGAAGCACCAGTATAAAGTTCAGGTGAATGAGCTCTATGCACACCACATATTCCACTCATGCAGGCAGCGACCGGGAGAAACTTTCAATACTTCAGGGCACTGCAGGAGCTCACAAGGGACTGCAACTGCCAGGCTGTAAGTGCAGAACAGCACACACAGCTGCTGATCAGAGACACCTGTGTAACAGGTGCCCATTCCGACTGCGTGAGGCAGAGGCTACTCGAACAGAGACAATTGACCACTGAACTGGCGAACTCTCTTGAGGTAGCCATCCACAACACCAAATCATCCTCCAGCGAACTCGCAGCCACCTCGTGGGGAACACAGGGGTCGCCATCAAGGGAGGTGGCATTGCAAGCTTCATCCAGAATTGACCACCGCTGCCATTAGCGACCACGCAAAGTGCTACTTCTGTGGGCAGGCTAAGCGCCAGAAGAAATGCTCCCTCCTAGAGATGCTGTCTGCTCCACCTTCGGGAAGAAAGGACATTTCGTGAAGGTCTGTAAATCTAAACCAATCCCGAGTTCTAGCAGCACTGTGTGTGAGCGGGGAAAGATTTCTTCGATGCCATCACTTCCAGCATCACTTCTGAAGACCTGGGTCGGAGACTGGCACCCATGATGATGTCACTTCCACCTTCTTCCCCTTTTCTTCCGGCGAACTATGACAGGGTCGCTTGTGCGCCATGGGGGCCGACATCTTGGGTGTCATCTTACCGAACCACCAGCAGCCAACAGAACTCCTCAGATGATGAGCCGATGCTGGTATTGGTAACCCGCAATCAGGACAGACCCCCATCAACTCTCCACATCCATGATGGACATCCAGGTGGCCCGCCCCTCTGTTTGCCTATTCGATAGTAGAAGCACTGAAAGCTTCATTCACCCAGACACTGTATGGCACTACTCCCTTGGGGTGAAACCTATAAGCCACTGCATCTCCATGGCATCCAAATCTCACTCAGCAGAGATTCGTGGCAAAGATTCAGAGATACTGACTGTCCGGGGCATAGTGTACCGGGACTTTAAACTCCTCATACTGCCACAGCTTTGTGCACCTATCCTACTGGGATTAGACTTCCAGTGTAACATAAAGAGCATCACCATGGAGTACAACAGGTCCCATCCTCCCTTCACGGTCTGCAATGAGAAGTTTTTAAATGGCTCGCCCTTCTCTCACTATGTGACTAAACATCAACCCCAAACCCAATCACTGTGTCCGACATTCAGTCTCTCCAGATCTCTCCCTCACCCCTGTTCACCAATCTCACCACGACTGTAAACCCGTTGCCATTAAAAGTCAGCAATATAGTCCTGGGGACAGAGCATTTATTAAGTGAAACATCTTCTTGCTGCGGGAGATGATAGAACGGAGTACAAGCCCCTGGAGAGCCCATGTCATGGTGGTGAAGAGTGGGGAGCAACACAGGATGCCACCCAGACCATCAATAGGTTCACCCGGCTGGATGCATACCCCATGCCCAGTATAGTCGACTTGGTGAACCAGATTTCACAGTACAAGGAGTTCTCCAGCATAAACCTTAAGTTCGCTTACCACCAGCTCCCCATTCACCCTGAAGACTGCCAGTATACCACCTTCGAGACAGATGGCCAGCTTTACCACTGCCTGAGGGTCCCTTTTGGTGTCAAAAATTGAGTTTCAGTCCTTCAGAGGGAAATGGATTGGATGGTGCACGAACACAGGCTACGGGCCACTTTCTCACACTTAGACAAAATCACCATCTGCGACCATGACAGGAACTTCCAGAAATTCGTCCACACCGCAAAACATCTAAATCTGACGTACAACACAGGTGTGTGTGTCTTCCACATGCGTCTCCTGGCTATACTAGGCTGTGTTGTGGAGAACGGAGTCATCAATCCGGTCCCTGACCGCATGCAGCCCTTGCTAGAGCTCCCACTCCTCCACTGCCTCAAGGCCTTGAAAAGGTGCCTGGGCTTTTTTTCTTATTATGCTCAGTGGTCCCCAGCTATGCGGAGAAGGCCCAACTCCTCATCAGGGCCACTGTTTTCCACCTGTCAGCAGAAGCCCGCAAGGCATTCGACCGTATCAAAGCTGACATCACAAAGACCGCGATGCATGCAATGGAAAAATCCATCCCGTTCCAGGTGGAGAGCGATGCATCCAACTTTGCCCTGGCTGCCACACAACCAGGTAGGCAGGCCCATAGCATTTTTTTCAGGGCCCAAGATCTGGCACTCCTCCATCGAGAAAGAGCTCCAAACTATCATTGAAGCGATATGGCACTGGAGACATTATCTCACCAATAAGCATTTTACCAGGCTGACTGACCAACAGGCAGTTGCCTTTATGTTTATAATCAGCAGTGGGGTAAAATCAAGAACAACAAAATCCTGAGGTGGAGAATCGAGCTCTCCACTTACAATTACAACATACTGTAATGGCCCAGAGGGCTCAACAAGCCCTCGGATGCCGTGTCTCAGGGGACTTGAGCCAGTGCACAGATTGATCGCCTGCAGGCACTGCACGACGGCCTCTGCCACCTTGGGACACCTGTTTTTTTCACTTCATCAAGGTCCATAGTCTCCCCTATTCCAATGAGGACATCAGAATGCTGACCAGAAATTGCCGGGTCGCACGGAGTTCAAACCATGCTTCTACAAGCCTGACCAGTCACACCTGATCAAGGCCACTCACCCCTTTGAACATCTAAGCATGACTTCAAAGGAAACCTACTCTCCTCCAACTGCAATGTGTACTTCATCAACATCATCGATGTGTACTCGCGGTTCCCTTTTGCCATCCCCTGCCCAAACATGACTGCAGTAAATGTCAAAAAATGCTCTAAACAACCTGTTTACCATTTTTGGATACCCCTGCTATATCCACAGCAATAGGGGTTCATCCTTCATGAGCAATGAGCTGCAACAATATTTTCTGTCCAAGGGCATCACCTCTAGCCAGACCACCAGCTATAACCCCAAAGGGAATGGCCAGGTGGAGTAGGAGAATGGCATGGTCTTGAAGGCAATACCACTGGCCTTAAAATTCAAGGCTCCCCATCCCCCACTGGCAAGAGGTTCTCCCAGAGGTGCTCCACACTAGCCAGCCCCTCCTGTGTACATTCCCCAGGATATCGGCATCAGAAACCACCTTACCTACCTGGCTGACATCCCCAGGGCCAGTATTCTTCCACAGGCACATGAGGACACATAAGTCCGACTCTCTGTTCGAGAGGGTCCAGCTGCTCCATGCAAACCCACAGTATGCCTATGTGGCATTTCGTGGATGGGCAAGCACACAGTGTCTATCCGGGATCTGGCACATGCGGGAGCATCTGAACCAGCCCCCCACCCCAGCTCTCCAAGGCCCACCATCCCAATGCTCACCATTCCTGCCAAGCTAATGGCTGATGCACACACCCTCAACCCAGTCAACCGGGATGGACCAGCCAAAACTGGCAGAGACCTCCATGGAACCTGGACGGGGACTCGGCAGTCACAACACCAAAGAAGATGGTTGGACATAACAAACATGAGGTGCGGTTAACCACACCACACCCCTCGGACATACTTTTTAAAAAAGAGGAGGTGAATGTGGTGAAACCACTATCGTATATATTTGCCATATGTAAATGTCACATCCTTCCTGGTTGACCCCGCTCTCACTGGCTGACTTGTGACTCCTCCCTCTTTCTTCCCCATAAAGGCTGTCATGCCACAACCCTGCCCCCAATTCAAGTCTGGGTCATTCTGAGCAACCAACACAGGGATGCTGTCCATCTCTTGTAAATAAAAGCCTTCAGTTTCGGCAACTTCAGTCTTTGTGCAATTGATCGTGCTTCATGAATGTCTTGGAAACTTCACCATAATATCCCAAATCCCGTACACAACATAGTGATTAATGAAGGCCAATATTCCAAAAACTCTCTTTATAACCATTTCTATCTCTGATGCTATTTTCAGGGAATTAAGTATCCAGATCCATTCACACTCCTTAGTGCCCTACTGTTTACTGTGTATGTCCTACCTTGGTTTGTCCTCCCAAAGTGCAATACCTCACACATGTCCTCATTAAATTCCATCTGACATTTTGCAGCCCACTTTTCCAGTTGTTCCTGATCTGGCTGAAAGCTTTGAAAGCTTTCCCCACTGTCCACTACACCTCCAATCTTCATGCCATCTGCAAACTTGCTGATCCAATTGACCACAGATCCAACTGACCACAGGTAACTCTTCTGGTTAAACATGACCTACCATGCACAAACCCATGTTGACTATCCCAAATCAGGCCCTGACTATACAAATTCTTGTATAACCTATCTCCTAGAATACCTTTGAATAATTTATCCACTACTGATATCAGGCTCACCACCCTATAATTTCTTGGATTATTTTCAGAGTATTTCTCAAACAATAGAACAACATTAACAATCCTCCAATATTCCAGCATCTCACCCATTGCTTAAGGATGCTTTAAATATCTCTGCCAAGGCTTCTGTAATTTCTACTCCTACCTCCCTCAAAGTCCAAGGGAATATCAGGGCATGAAGACTGAACCACCTTTATTTGCCTCAAGGCAGCAAGCACCTCCGCTTTAGTCTGTGAAGGTTCCATTATGTCACTGCTTGTTTGCCTCACTTATATGTATACATCTCCTGTGTTAATATAGATGCCTGAAAAAAATATTCTAATATATTAATATTTCTATCCACACCCACTCGCCAAGAGCTTTCAACATCTCTGACCCCATTTCTTTTCTCTCCCCTTCTCTACCCTCTCTATCCACTTGTTACCAGCATCTTCCTTCCTCCCGCTCCCATTTTCCCTCCATTCTCCCATCAGATTATGTATCTCTCAGCTCTCTGCCTCTTGTTGCATTATTTCCATTACCTCCCTCCTCCACCAGTATTCACTATCACCTGTGCTCCCCTCCCCCCCCTCTTAATTTGGCCTCTGCCCATTTCTTGCTATTCTTGATGAAGGGTTGCAGTCTGAAATAACAACTATCTCTTGCACTTCAGTGCTGAGTTCCTCAAGCACTTCGTGAGTTTCTCCAGAGATCGGAAATAACAACTATCTCTTGCACTTCAGTGCTGAGTTCCTCAAGCACTTCGTGAGTTTCTTCAGAGATCGGAATCATGATTGAAGAAAGGTCAGCAAAATCAAAAATAATTACAAAGTAAACTATTCAATGAATCTTTTGGCCTAAATATAAATATAAATAGACTGAATCAGATAAAATTGAATTACTTTGTTTCTTGACCTTCACCAACTCATGAAGGAATGTACATAAATATTCTCATAAAGGGGAATACAAGCACAGCCTGTTAAAAAAAAAATCAAAATCCGGTTTACTCTAAATATTTTCTAACAACCAGGATGATGTTAGCAGGCTGGTACTATTTCTGGAGACTACATAAATGTTGATGAAGAAAGGGAGTTAGGGGAGATCTGTAGCAAATCTCATATCTTCAAGCACAATGCTTGCTGATAGTAAGTGTTCTTGAAAGTATTATTAATTTAAATTACACATGGTGCGGAATATTCTTTTTCCAATGTCTAACCCTCAACAAACCTATCCTTTACATAATAGCATCTTTATAATATTGATGGATAAAAGACCCAAAATATTATGGATACAGCACATTTCCTTAAGCCGGTGCTTCAATAGTGTGGTTATACACCCTTGACCCTACTATGACGTAGATGCACCTGACAAAATATCAGTACAAATGTTCCGAATAGCTACCAGCAGACTTAACAGTGAATACCAGTCTATTGATTCTCCAAATGTAATGGGATAAACCTCTATCATTTGCTTGATGGATTAGCATTTAGTTACACCAATCAATAAAAACTAATGAGAAATATGAAATAAGAAAAGTGAATTTATTTATTAACCTAATAAGAAAGGCACATAAATCCAATTGAAATAGCAATTTATGGAATTTCTTTGGCTTGGCTTCGCGGACGAAGATTTATGGAGGGGGTAAAAAGTCCACGTCAGCTGCAGGCTCGTTTGTGGCTGACAAGTCCGATGCGGGACAGGCAGACACGGTTCCAGCGGTTGCAGGGGAAAATTGGTGGGTTGGGGTTAGGTGTTGGGTTTTTCCTCCTTTGCCTTTTGTCAGTGAGGTGGGCTCTGCAGTCTTCTTCAAAGGAGGTTGCTGCCCGCCGAACTGTGAGGCACCAAGATGCACGGTTTGAGGTGATAACAGCCCACTGGTGGTGGTCAATGTGGCAGGCACCAAGAGATTTCTTTAGGCAGTCCTTATACCTCTTCTTTGGTGCACCTCTGTCTCGGTGGCCAGTGGAGAGCTCGCCATATAACACGATCTTGGGAAGGCGATGGTCCTCCATTCTGGAGACGTGACCCATCCAGCGCAGCTGGATCTTCAGCAGCGTGGACTCGATGCTGTCGACCTCTGCCTAAGACATCCCTAACTACATACATATTACAAGTGGCTTCAAAAAAAGTGGTATTCTTTCCAGTTTTTCAGAGAGGATCATTTGCTCTCTACCAACTAATAGCAGAAAAAATAGCACCAAAAAAAAAAGAACCAATACAATAATAGACAGAGAAATGATTGGTTATGCAATATCTAGCTTTTTGCAACTCTCGCCACACATCTTGTTCAAAGTTTACAGCTGAACGCCGCTTTAAATGTGTACCAATGGTTATGAGGTGGAAGAAAATTGTACTCTGCTTTTGAGGATATTCCAATCATCCACAGCTAACCTGTATTCACAATAGTAATTAGTTACCATGAAAAAATTATGATATTTGAAGTTAAACTTTTAAAATTAATATCAAATGCATGTAGAAATCTCATTGTATCATTTAAATTCCAGTAACAGAGATAAATTGGGCATTTATCTTATTTATTATAGGGTCACCATTGGCCCAAAATTACAAAATAGGATATAATTCAAAATAGATGAATTTATCTTTCAAAATAAATCTATTTTCAATTTTTTATGAAACAATAAAACCCAGCTGATTGAATTTAATGAAACATGCTCTTGATAGCTTTTCTTTTCATTAAATATTAATGTTGATAAAACAAGGCACCCAGACGAAATCTATCAGAATCTGTCTGCTATATCTCAAGAATATGCTTCAGTACCAAGATCAAAATATAAAGCAAGCAAAGGAATGCTTTCTTCTTCTATTTCCTCAGATTCAGATTTCAGATTTATTGTCAGAATACATACATATATCACATACAACGCTGAGATCCTTTTTAACTGGAGGCACAGCATAATTACCACTAATTGGTAGAGCAAAAAATAAACAGTGTAAAACATGTAAACTAACAAAGAATTGTTAAAATAAAAACTGCAATAAAGAGAGAGCAAAAAGAAAATGAATAAAGTGCACAAGTAAGAGTTCTAAAATGAGTCTCTGATTGAGTTTGTCATTGAAGAGTCTGATGGTGGAGGGATAGTAGCTTTTCCTGAACCTGGTTGTGCGAGTCTTGAGGCACCTACACCCAGGGGTACAGTGCTAATTTTCTAGGTGCCGGAGCTCACTAAAAACGGCAACAAGGAGGTGCTGGAGACGCCCATGAGATGCCTACAGTAATCCCATGAGGTGCTGGAGCTGCTCCCTGAGGTGCCAGAGCAGCACACCAGTGAGCACCGACAGCACTGCATCCTTGCCTATACCTCTTTCCTGATGGCAGCACCGAGAACAGAGTGTGTGCTCGGAGGTGAAGGTCTTTGATGATTGCTACTGCTCTCCAGCGGCAGTGTTCCTTGCAGATGTGCTCAATAGGGGGGAGGGTTTTGCCTGTGATGTCCTGGGCTGTGTCCATTATATTTTGGAGGGCATAATTCTCAGGGATATTGGTGTTTTCATACCAGACAGTGATGCAGTCAGTCAGCACATTTTCTACCACACCTCTGTAGAAATGTTCCAGAGTTTCTGATGTCATTCCAAATTTCCATAAACTCCTGAAGAAATAATGGTACTGATGTGTTTTCTTCATGATGCCATTGGTATGTTGTGTCCAGGAAACATCCTCCAAGTTAGTGACTCCCAAGAACTTAAATTTTATCACCTCTCCACCTCTGATCCCCCAATGATCGCTGGATTGTATATCTCTGGGTTTCCTTTCTTGAAATCAACATTTATCTCCTTGGTTTTGGTGACATTGAGTGGAAGGCCGTTGTTGTTGCTCCATCCTGTACGCTGACTCATCCATTTCCTTTATACAACCCACTACCATGGTAGACGATGTTGTTGTCGTACCGAGCCACACAGTTGTAGGTGTAAAGTGAAGTACAGCAGAGCTAAGACCACAGCCCTGTGGTTCTCCAGTGCTGATGGAGATTGTGGAGGAGAAGTTCCTATCAATCTTCACTGATTGTGGTCTGGACATGAGGAAATCCATGATCCAATTACACATTGGGATGTTCACTCCCAGGACTTGAAGTTGATGATCAGTTTAGAGGGGATGATGGTGTTAAATGCCAAACTGTAGTCGATAAAGAGCATCCTGATGTATGCAGTTTTTCTGTCCAGGAGTTCCAGGGCTTTGTGTAGCACCAGTGAGATGGAATCTGCTATAGACCTGTTACTACAATAGGCGAACTAGAATGAATCCATGTTACCGCTGACAGGGGCTGATATGCTTTAGCGCTAGCCTTTCAAAACACTGCATCGCTGTTGATGTAAGTGCTCTAGGTTATTGCACTCCTCTTGGTGGTTGATGCCTGTTTGAAACAGCCCTGCTGGAGTGAGATATTAAAGATATCCATGAATATCCATGAATCCGTGAAGATATCCTGCTCAATAGTTTTCAAAACCCAGCTTCAATAAGGGAAATTTTGTGCTCAGTTATACTTAGACAGACCTGAGTAGGCAGGCTAAGACACCAATAAAAAGGCAATGGAACTGCAAGCCCATGCTACAATACATAATTTTGATGGCATCCAGGATTTAATAATAGCAGGTCAAAATTTGAGTCTCAAAATCACACAGTCATTGAGCCAAGGCAGAGAAAGCATGGTACCTCAGTCTTTATATAAGAGGAAAGTTGGGTTATTTTTAAGATTAAGGTTTCTTTTTCAAAGTGATGTGATTAATTATGTTTTGAAGAATAACTTGTGTTTGATAACAAAAAGAATCATTGCAACCTCCTTATTGGTCCCACAGGAAGAAGTAAAGAGGAAATCTGGACATTAAATGCCTCATTATGGAGGTCAGTAGACTAATCTTTCCTTTCATGGTAACATTACCTAGCTCCACATTGTTAATTTATCCACTTGAAACAAAAGAATGGCCTAATCCATTGAAATTCAGAGCCAGTACAAATGCAGAGTTTGTGTAGTTTCCATTTTACAGTATTAGGCAGAAGCAATGTGACGAGATCTGGGATGACAAGAACTTAGTGTGGATAGATATTGTAATGTAGAATTCCAAATGGAGTTTACATGCCACATCATTTTCACAAAGACATCCAATCTCTCTACACTTCCATCCCCATACAGAAGGTCTCAAAGGTAAAACAAAGGTCTGCAGACACTGTGGTTGAAGTAAAAACACAATGCTGAGAAGTTAGCAGCTCATACAGTGTCCTTTATAGAGCAAAGATAAAGATACATATCCAAAGGGTGTGAGCCTGATCTCTTCGTCAATGAATGAAAAATGTAGGCAGGTGCCTGAACGAAATGGTGGGAGGGGCACGGGGAGGAGCAGAGTCCCAAAGACAGGAGGAAATAGGTGGACAAGGGAAGGAGGGCACACCAACAGGAATTGGGGGGGGGGGGGGGAATTGGGAAGGATGGCTCTGTGAATGTAGAGGGAAGGGGTAGAGTACTGGAGCAAATAAGACAAAGGAAACGGGAAGAGGATGAACAGAGAGCAGGTTAGCGGAAACCCGAGAAATCGACATTAATTCCATCTTGTTGGAGAGCGCCCAGATGGAAAATTAAGTGTTGCTCTTCCAATTTCTGGGTGGTCTTGGTTTGATGGTGCATGAAGCCATGGACAGACAGGTCAGCGTGGGAGTGGAGCACAGAATTGAAATGGTGGTCCACTGGGATATCCTTGCCATGTGTGCAAACAGAGTGAAGATGATTGGTGAAGCGATCTCCCAGTCGCTTCAACGTAGAGAATGCCACAAGGGGAGCACCGGATGCAGTAGGTCACTCCTGTGGATTCACAAATGCAGTGTTGCTTCACTTTTGAAAGGACTGTTTGTAGCCCTGAATGTTGATAAGGGAGGAGGGGTGAGTAAGTGTGACACTTCCTGCAACTGCAGGGGAAGATGCCAAGAGGACAAATAAAGGGAAGGGATGGTGAGTAGACAAGGGAGTCATGGAGGGAGCGGTCCCTACAGAAGGCAGAGAGGTGGGGAGAGGGGAATATGGGTCTAGTAGTGGGATCATGTTTTAGGTGGCAGAAATTGGGGAGGTTAATATGTTGGATGCAGAGGCTGGTAGTGTGGTAGGTGAGATGAAGGGGAATCTGGTGTTTGTTACACCTGGGGGCAGAGGAGGCCAGGGCAGATGAGCAAGAAATGGAGGAGATATTCATAGCTGAGTTGATTGTAGTATAGGGGAAGCCACGCTTTTGGATGCAGGAGAACATTTCGGATGATCACGACTAAAAGACTTCATCCCGGGAACATATACAATGGAGATGGAGAAATTGAGAGAAAGGAATAGAATCTTTGTAGGGGACTGAGTGTGAAGAACTGCAGTCATATTAGTTGTGGGAGTTGTTAGGTTTGTAAAATATGTCCGTGGAAAGCTTGTCTCCCGATGGACACAGAAAGATCGAGAAAGATGAGAGTGATGCTGTAAATTGACCAGGTGAATCTGAGATGGGGCTGGGTTGGCAGTGAAGTGAATGAAGTTGACAAGCTCATCACAAGTGCATGAGGCAGCTGCAATGTAATCATCAATGTAGAGAAACAAGAGTTGAGGGGGCCTTGCCTGTGTAGACTTATAGCATGGATTTCTCCACATATCCACAACAGTCAGGCATAGCTGGGACCCATGGCTACTCCATTGATTTGGAGAAAGTGGGATGAGTCAAAGGAGAAGATATTAAGTGTGGGAACAATTTCTGCCAGGTGGAGGAAGGTGGTGGTGGAAGGTTACTGGTTAGATCTCTTGTAAAGAAAGAAGGTAAGGGCCTTGACTCCTTATGTATGGGGGATGGAGGTTTAAAGGGATTGGATGTACATTGAAAATGAGGTGGTCAAGTTCAGGGAATTGGAAGTCATTGAAGAAAATCTCAAGAAGGTCTCAATCCCTTCATTTCTTTCTCACCAACAGACGGAACCAGTCTTCCTCTAGCACAACCCTCCTCCACCTGAAAGAATTTGTTCTCACCCCCAACAACTTCTCCTTTGACTCATTCTACTTTATCCAAGTTAAGGAGTAGCCATGGGTACCTGCAAAGGCCCCAGTTATGCCTGCTTTTTCACTGGCATTGTGGAGCAATCCATCTGCAAACCTACACAGGCAAGACTTCTCATCTCTTCCTCTGCTACATTGACAACTACATTGGTGCTGCCTCACACACCCATGATGTGTTTGTCAACTTTATTCATTTTGCTGCTAACTTTCACCCTGACCTAAAATTAATTTGGACTACCTCCAGCGACACCCACCCTTCTCTTGTTCTCTCGACCTCCACCTCAGGAAACAAACTTTCTACAGACATTTTTTACAAACCTACCAACTCTCACAACTACTTCAACTACACTTCTTCACAGCCACTCCCATATAATTCTATTCTATTCTCTCAATTCCTCCATCTCTATCACATCTGTTCCCAAGAAGTCATGCAGTCCAGATATTCGGAGATGTCCTTCTTCTTCAAAATAAATGTGACTTCCCCTATACCATCATCAACTCAGCTTTTACCTGCATCTCCTCCCTTTCCCACACATCTGCCCTGGCACCCTCTGCCCCTTGTCCTCACCTCACTAGCCCAGCAGCTCCTACATCCAACATATTATTTTCTGCAATCTCTGTTACCTACAACATGATCCCATCACCAGACACATCTTCCCCTCTCTACCTTTTGTAGGAACTACTCCCTCCATGACTCCTCCATCCACTCATCCCTTCCCACCATTTTCCCCCTGGGCACCTTCCCCTGTGAATGCAGGAAGTGCCACAATTATGTCCACACCTCCTCCCTCACTGGTATTCTAGGCTTCAGCCTTTCAAAGTGAAACAACACTTCACTTTTGAATCTGTGGGAGTCATCCACTGCATAGGATGCTTTCATTGTGGCCTTCACTAGATCAGAAAAACTGGATGAGGACTAGGAGATCGTTTCACTGCCTTTGCTCTGTCCACATCAATGACAGAGACCTCCCAGTGGCCAACCATTTCAATTCTGCACCCCACTAACATGCAGACATGTCTATCCATGGCTTCATGCACTGCCAAGCCAAGGCCACCTGAAAATCGGAGGAACAACACCTAATTTTCCATCTGGATACTCTCCAGCCAGATAGCATTAACATTGACTCTTCCAGTTTCTGTTACACTACTGAACATTCACCTTCTCTACCCTATCCCTCTGTCTCCTTTACTGCAGCATTCCACCCCCTTCCCTCACCATTCACAGAGCTATCCCCCCCACCCCTGTTTTCTTTAGTGCCTTCTGTGGTAAAACCACTATTGTATATGTAAATAATATAACTTTTTATGTTTGATCCTGCTCTTATTGGCCAACTCATACTCCTCCCCTTTATCCCCCATAAAAGCTGTCATGCCACAACCCCGCCCCAGTTCGAGCTCGGATCAGTGTGAGCCAGCAACAGAAGGGATGCTGTCCACCTCTTGCTAATTAATAAAAGGCCTCAGTTCCAATAACTTCAGTCTTTGCGTAATCGATCGTGCATCAGTTTTATTGGCGAGACTTTGTTTCTTCAGAACATGGACAAATATTTGAAACTGGACCACCTAGAGATTGACCCGAGAGAACTCAAAGCAGCTGACAAACTCGGGCTCTGGTGCCGCTGTTTCGAAAGATTTCTCGCAGCCTCTGCAGCTGCGATCCAGGACGACAAAGACAAGCTCCATCTGTTATTTTCGTAAATCGGGCACCGAGTCTACTGGATGGTCCAGGACTGCCAGACCTACGGAGAAGTCATGGACACCCTATAAGACAAATACAAGGTACAGGTGAATGAAGTCTGTGCACAGCACATACTCTACTTGCGCAGGCAGCGACCTGGGGAAACATTTAATTGCTTTGTCAGGACCCTGCAGGAGCTTGCAAAGGACTGCAAATGCCAGGCTGCGTGTGCTAAACAGCACACAGCTGCTGATCAGAGATGCCTGTGTAGCACACATCCACTCTGATTATGTGAGACAAAGGCTACTCGAGGAGAAAAGACTGAGCCTACCTCAAACAATTGAACTGGCAAACACTCTGGAAGTATCCATCCACAATGCAGAATCATTCTCTTGCGAACACGCGACCACCTCATGGAGGACATTGGCGCCACCACCTTGGTAGACAGTATCACAAAACCCCCCTCCCGACCTGAACTGACCTCTGCAGCAATCAGAAACCACCCAGTGCTATTTCTGCGGGCAGGGCAAGCATCCGAGGAAATGCTGCTCTGTCAAAGACACCGTCTGCTCAAACTGCAGGAAGAAAGGACACTTCGCAAAAGTCTGTAGGTCTAAGCAAGCTCCCCCAGCCCAGCAACGCTGCATGCAAATGGGGGAAGCCATCTTTAACGCAGTCACTTCTGCCACCACTTCCGGGGACCTGGAACGCCCGCGTGTGCACGCCATGGAGATCACCGTCGACAATGACATCACTTCTGTCTTACCCTCTTCCCTTCTGGTGAACGATAACCTGGCCATGTGCACGCCATGGGGGCTGCCATCTTATCGGACCACCAGCAGCCAATGGAACTCCCCAGACGACAAGCTGACGCTGGCGTCGGTATCCCTGGATCAACGCAGACCACACCAACTTCCCAGAGTCATGATGGATGTCCAGGTAAATGGATGCTCCACTGTCTGCCTATTTGACATTGGGAGCACGATGTGCTTCATTCACCTGAACACTGTTCAGCATTACTCCCTCAGGGAGCAGCCCGAGAGGGAAAGTGTCTCCCTAGCCTCCCAATGCAAATCAGCCAAAGTTCATGTGACAATGACTATCTGAGGCACGGTATACCGTGAAGTCAGGCTCCTAGTACTGCCACAGCTCTGTGAGCCCATCTTATTGGGGTTGGACTTCCAGTGAAACTTAGAGCATCACCATGGAGTACAATGGGCCCCACCCTCCCCTCATGGTCTGTAACAAACAGTTTGTAGACAACCCACCCCTCCCTCACCACGTGGCTGATCAACAGCTCAAAACCCAATCACCACAGCAAATATGTGGCCTCTCCACACTCCAGATCCCCCCTCCATATTCACTAACCTCATCCTGGACTGTAAGCCTGTCACCACAAAAAGTCGGTGATCTAGTGCCAGAGACAGGGCATTTATTAAGTCTGAAGCTCCTTACCAAAGGGGTAATAGAACAGACTACAAGCTCCTGGATAGCCCAAGTTGTGGTAGTGAAAAGTGGGGAGAAATACTGGATGGTCATAGACTATTCCCATACCATCAACAGGTTCATCCGGTTTGACGCATACCCCCTGCCTTCCATTTCCGACATGGTGAATCACGTCGCCTAACACAGGGTGCTCTCGACCATAGACCTTAAGTCTGCACATCGCCACCTCCTCATTTGCCCCAAGGATATGCAGTACACTGCTTTTGAGGTGGATGGTTAACTATACTGCTTTCTGAGAGTCCCCTTTGGAGTCACGAATGGGGTATTAATTTTCCAAAGGGAGATGGATTGGATGGTGGATGAACACAGGTTGCAAGCCACTTTATCATACTCGATAATCTCACCATCTGCAGCCATGACCAGGAGGACCATGACGAGAATCCCCCAAAAAATTTTCCAGACTGTAAAATGCCTCAATCAGACAAACAACACAGGGAGTGTGTCTTTAGCACATGTCGCCTGGCTATACTAGGCTGCATTATGGAAAATGAAGCCATCAGCTCCAATCCTGACCACATGCACCTCCGTTAGAACTTCCATCTCCTCACTGCCTCAAGGCCTTGTTATGCTCAATGGGTCCCCAGCTATGCAGAGAAGGCCCTCATCAGGGCCACCGTTTTCCCCCTGTCGGCAGAAGCCCATGAGGCATTTGACCGTATCAAAACCTACGATGCATGCAGTGGACGAATCCATCCCATTCCAGGTGGAGAGCGATGCACCCGACTTAACCAGGCGGGCAGGACAGTGGCTTTTTATCATGCACCCTCCAAGGTCCTGCGATCTGGCACTCCTCCGTCGAGAAAGAGGTCCAGGCTAAGCATTTTACCCAGCTGACTGACCAATGGGCAGGCACCTTCATGTTCAACAATCAGCAGTGGGGTAAAATCAAAAACAACAAAATCCTGAGGTGGAGAATTGAGCTCTCCACCTACAACTATGACATACTGTACCATCCCAGAAAGCTCACCGAACTTCCTGATGCCCTGACACAAAGGTCATGAGCCAGTGCACAGACGGACCAGTTGCAGGCACTGCACATTGGCCTCTGCCACCTCATGATCACTCGTTTTTTTCATCAAGGCTTGTAACCTCCCCTACTCCATTGAAGACATCAGGAAGCTGACCAGAAATTGCTGGTTCACATAGAGTCCAAACTGTGCTTCTACCTGCCTGACCTGTCACACATCATCAAGGCCACTCGCCCCTTTGAACGTCTACTTCAAAGGAACCCTACCCTCCTCGAACTGTAATGTGTACTTCATCAACATATCGATGCATACTCACGGTTCCCCTTTGCCATCCCCTGCCCGGACATGACCACAGCTACTGTCATAAAGGCTCCCTGAACAACCTGTTCACCATTTTCGAATATCCCTGCTATGTCCACAGCAATAGGGGTTCATCTTTCATGAGTGACGAGCTGCATCAATATTTGCTGTCCAAGACCATTACCTCTAGCCGGACCACCAGCTATAACCCCAAAGGGAATGGCCAGGTGGAGCGGCATGGTCTGGAAGGCAGTACTACAGCACACGCAGTCCAATGGCCTCCCCGCCCCATACTGGCAAGGTCCTCCCAGAGGTCTTCCACACTACCCGATCCCTACTGTATATGGATACCAGCAAGACACCTCACAAGAGACTACTTACATTACCCAGGAGATCTGCATCAGGAACTATCTTACCCACCTGGCTGATGTTCCTTAGGCTGGTCCTACTCCAAAGGCAATGAGGATCCTCTGGTCGAGAGGGTCCATCTGCTCCATGCTAACCTACAGTACACCTATGTGGCATTCCCAGATGGATGCTAGGACAAAGTATCCATCTGTGACCTGGCACATGTAGGAGCATCTGGACCTCCCCCCCCCCCCCCGCCCCACTTCAACCAACTGACAGGTATGCCCCAACCTAGCTCTCCAGGGCCTCAGATTCCTATTCCCACCATCACTGCCAACCGACCAGCTGACACAGATGTGCCACTCCCCAGCTCAACTAGACATCCCAGCTGGGCCAACTGAGATGGAGCAGCCACAGCCGACTGAGACTACAACAGATCCCCGGACAGGGGAACGCTGGTTACAATGCCAAAGGAGGCCACTGGACAGACTGAACTTATGAGGGGACCTGACTGCACCACAACCCCCACCCCACCCCAGTGCTTCTTTTTAAAAAGAGGGAGTGAATATGGTGAAACCACTATTGGGTATGTAAATGATATGACCTTTTATGTTTCACCTTGCCCTCACCGGCCAGCTCGTGACTCTTCCCCTTTCTCACCCATAAAGGCTGTCATGCCACAACCCTGCCCCCAGTTCGAGACTCGGTTAGTGTGAGCTAGCAATACAAGGGATGCTGTCAGTTCCAGTAACTTCAGTCTTTGTGTAATTGACCGTGCCTCACCTTCCCTCTCTTATCCATCTATTACCTCCTACCTGGAGGCTTATACTCCTCCCACTGCCTCATCCCCCTCGCTACTTATGCAGGTGCCTTCCTATATTTTGCTCATACCTTGATGAAGGGCTCAAGCCTGAAATGTTGGTTATGTATCTTTATCTTTGCTAAAGTACGCTGTTTGTCCCGTTTAGTTTTTCCAGCATTGTGCTTTTACTTGACTCTATGTACAGTTGAATGACCAACAAATCATGCAAACAAAATCAAATAAATGTATGTCACAGTAAGAAATCATTTGGCTATCCTGATCTCGTGAGCCAAAAAAGATCTATTTAAACCATTTCTTCTTCCAGCTCCTGATCTATAGCTTTGCAAGTTACAGCATGTTCAGTACACAGTCAAATGCTTTTTAAATGTTCTGCTACCATTTCAGAGAGTAGGTTCCAAATCTCCATCATCCCGTCAAATTCATTTTATTTCTCTGAGTTTCATTGTTTAACTCACTCATAGTTTAATTCAGTTCAAGGTGTTGTTGCAAATCATTTCTTGACCTCAGCACTGATCTTCAAGTTGAAGCAATACTTCCAAACACATGAGAAATTAAAAAAAGGATGCAAAGTATAGTCAATAAAATTTTAAAACAAATGATGCGCATGCAATAGAAATTAATAAAAAAAACTTACTGGATCTGCATTCCTGCATTCTAAACTTAACTATGGATGGCCATCTCACTGTCTCACTATTTCCTCATTGGGTGGTGAAGCTTGGTCTTTGGGACCATTGTGCACAAATCCTGTTCCCAAAATGCCAAGATACAAAGCTTTGCAAAACTTTTATTATTGACAAAAATTTTAATAGTTCTCAAAAAAAACTGTTGCTGAAGAGCATTTCAAAACTATTTAACAATCAAAAAGGCTTTTTTAAAACTTAACTTTAAACACTTCATTCAATGAAAATGAGATGCATTTGTCTTGCTTTTTAATCATCAAAAATCTCAATGGAAATTTGTGGGGTCTCACAGTTTTTGCAACTAATACAAATTTGTGCAAGTATGAGAGACAATGCCCAAGAATGACTATCTATCTATTCCCACACCTGTCAAAAAGATGCAGAATCACAGCACCTCCATCGAAGGAGGGGACTTCTGCTTGAATGAGTGAATATCAATCACAGCCAGTTGCATTTGGGCCATCAGCAACAAAGTTGTTCAACAATGTGACACCAAAAGACAAGCAATCATTTTTCCCTTCATAAGCAGATACCTAAATTAGTAGTAATTCCTGCTATAATTAATAGATTGAATCCACAACAATCACTCCAATCCATTGACAAATTCACTATATGACAAAATTAGTGTTTTTTTAATTGTCCGTGAACTACTCTTTGCAGACGATGCCGCTTTAGTTGCCCATTAAGAGCCAGCTCTTCAGCGCTTGACGTCCTGTTTTGCGGAAATTGCCAAAATGTTTGGCCTGGAAGTCAGCCTGAAAAAGACTGAGGTCCTCCATCAGCCAGCTCCCCACCATGACTACCAGCACCCCCACATCTCCATCGGGCACACAAAACTCAAAACGGTCAACCAGTTTACCTATCTCGGCTGCACCATTTCATCAGATGCAAGGATTTACAACGAGATAGACAACAGACTCGCCAAGGCAAATAGCGCCTTTGGAAGACTACACAAAAGAGTCTGGAAAAACAACCAACTGAAAAACCTCACAAAGATAAGCGTATACAGAGCCGTTGTCATACCCACACTCCTGTTTGGCTCCGAATCATGAGTCCTCTACCGGCATCACCTACGGCTCCTAGAATGCTTCCACCAGTGTTGTCTCCGCTCCATCCTCAAAATTCATTGGAGCGACTTCATCCCTAACATCGAAGTACTCGAGATGGCAGAGGCCGACAGCATCGAATCCACGCTGTTGAAGATCCAACTGCGCTGGGTAGGTCACGTCTCCAGAATTGAGGACCATCGCCTTCCCAAGATCGTGTTATATGGTGAGCTCTCCACTGGCCATCGTGTCAGAGGTGCACCAAAGAAGAGGTACAAAGACTGCCTAAAGAAATCCCTTGGTGCCTGCCACATTGACCACAGCCAGTGGGCTGATATCGCCTCAAACTATGCATCTTGGCGCCTCACAGTTCGGCGGGCAGCAACCTCCTTTGAAGAAGACCGCAGAGCCCACCTCACTGACAAAAGACAAAGGAGGAAAAACCCAACACCCAACCCCAACCAACAAATTTTCCCCTGCAACCGCTGCAACCGTGTCTGCCTGTCCCGCATCGGACTTGTCAGCCACAAACGAGCCTGCAGCATGACGTGGACGTTTACCCCTCCATAAATCTTCGTCCGTGAAGACAAGCCAAAGAAACAAAGAAAATGCCATAAGTGTTCTGTGATTAATAAGTGATTGCTTAAGGTGGTACATGAGTAGGAAAGGAAGGTTGAGAATCACTGCTCTAGACCCAATTATTACTGAAATATTTTGCTTGAGAAAAATTGTCATTGGCCCATTTCCTTTGGAGTTATGAAACCGTGCACATAACAAATCAATTTGGAATGATTAAAACAGTGGTTTTCAAACTTTTTCTTTCCACCCACATACCACCATAAGCAATCCCTTATTAATCACAGACCACTTATGGCATAGAGAATACTTAAAGTTGTATGTGAGTGGAAAGTAAAAGGTTGAGAACCACTGCCTTAGGACCTACATTGGTCCTTTGTTGTCATCTCGTTTCTATACCACTGATTTAAATAATGCCATATGGTGAATATGTCCTGAGTAAATCTACCAAAGACTCATTTCCCTCATATCAGTTGGGACTCATCTTCAAGATCCATCAAATCAGCTGAAATGGCATGGTGTATATTACAGAACATTTAAAAAATTGCAGGTCAGAACTCCTCTTCAAATACAATGATATATTTATTCTGATTTGAAAATCCACCAATAGTTGATACTGATATTTAAGTTCAAGGAAGTTCAATTAGTAAGATAATTATTTTCTGGACTAATTAAAATAATTATCATTCACAATTTGTAATGCATTTCTGATAGAAATGATTGTAACTGAAGTTCAGCCGAGTTTTTCCTGAAGTAAATAGGTATTCATCTGTATAAATTAAGTACGTTAATTGGCTCTATAGGGGAAAATGTATTACAAATCCAGAGTGGAAAGCTGTTAGAATATGAATGCAGCTCTGTGATCTTCCTACACAGCCAGTCAGCATTGAAAGATTCATTTAACTGGCTGCCATTATGCAAATAATTTTGAAGCCAGAAGTCCTGCACCTGTACTTGCTACTGAATTTAATATTACTAATGTGTTCCAAAAACCCATTCTAAGTTAGGCACATTTGTAGGATAGGTCAACTGAGGTAAGAGACGGACAGGTAAATAATTTTAAATAGGACAAAAAATTGGAAATAAGCTTCATACAATCGAGCCTTCTTCAAGTACAAGTCTGGGTCATGATTTAACAGCCACCATAAACACAAGAAGGATACTTAAATAAAGAAATAAAAACACGTGTTACTATTTTTACAACCAATACAAATTTTAGATAACCACAAACGTATATAAAGTGCATAATGGACTTCCACATTTTAGTTTTGTAAAAGGAATATGTCAATTAGATGCAGAAAAAACTAACAATTTTTTAAAAAATCTGATCATTTTCTTATTAAGAATTGATAAAATTAAGAACTCTGCAGAGATATTTTTGATGAAAATCCATTATTCAAAGAGTTTCATTTATCTAATTGGCACATTTATTCATCTCTTATTTTCCATATATTTAATTCAAAGAAGTAATGTTTGGTGAATGGCATGACCGGCAAGATGCAGATCATACTCAAAACTCTGCAAAAGAAAATTTTCCAATCTGAGCCACCTGTTGGAGAAGCCCCAAACAGGAGAATGATGGTCCTTCATCGGAATGGAAACAAAAATTGGCAGCCAAGTCTTACGAGGCCAGTCCTGCTAACTTGTTACACAGAGGATCTGGCAGAGAACCTGAAGAAAGCTTTCTGTTATTGCAGCTGGTGATTCAACCTAAAATTAGGATTTAAATGTTTTTACATTTGAGAAGAAAAAAAAACTGACAAAGAAATAATTCTTGAAGTGCACTCATTGTAGCTTTATGCAGCAACAAAAGGGTATTTTAGTAACACCTTTAAAATAATTAAACATCCTACGGATATTGACAGTAGCATAATCAAAACGAGTTCACAATCAGAGAGGTTCGATTATAAAGTCTGCTTGAGGGGCTGAGTGATTTACTCCTACTCCTGACTGTACACTTGTTCAATGCCTCACGATGAGAAGTAAACATGCTTTCTTTAAAAAGATTGGCATCTTAGCTGTCGTTGGCTCCTTTAGTGTTTGAGGTCCTATGCGTTTTGGAATTTTATACATGGAGATCATGCCAATAGCATATTCATCCTACACAGGGCCATTTCCTGAAAACCCGTGCGAACCAACTGTCAGAACCAACATCCTCAACCCCTTGCTCCAACTGTCAGAGGTTCCCACCTGCTTCAAAAGGAATTATATTATTCTGATGCCCAGGAAGAGCATGGGTGACATGCCGCAACGATGATCGACCAGAAGCACTGATCTCCACTGATCTTTACTCATCTCTACTCGTCTCTACTGTGATGAAGTGGTTTTAGTGGTTGTTTTTCAGAGTACATCAACTTCTATCTCAGGAAGGACCTGGACCACTTCAATTTGCCTATCGTGACAATCTCTCTGACTCTCCACTCCACACTAGGTCACCTGGATACAGGAACAACTACATCAGGCTGTTGTTCATTGCTGAAAGCTTGGTGTTCAACATCACCATATCAGCAAAACATATGACCAAACTAAATGATCTGGGTCCTTGTTTGGCCCTTTGCAACATTCTCATTGGCAGACCTAATCAGTGCGGATTGGTGACCATCAACACACGAACCCCCTCCAAGGCTGAATGTTTAGTCCTCTACACTACTTGTTGTACACTCATGACTGCATAGCCAAATTTGGCTGCAACTTGATCAACAAACTTGCTGATGACATCTACATTTTGGCTGAATCGATGGAAATGATGAGTCAGAATACAGCATAGAGATTGACAACCTGGCTTGGGTGGTGCACAGAACCATCTTCCTCTCAATGCCAAGGAGTTTATTATTGATTTTCAAAAAAAAGCCTTAGGACCAAGCACCTGTTCACATTGGTGTGATTGATGTGGAGAGGGTGAGAACAACAAAGTTCCTGGGACAACATATTTCATAAGACCTCACTTGTAGCCAGCACATTGAGATAGACATGAAGAAGGCCTCTACTTTATAAAAAGTCTGAGGAGATTTGGCATGTTGTCATATACTCCATCAACCTTTAAGCTATGCTTTGTGGAAAATATTTTTACAAGTAGCATCACAGCCTGGTTGGGATTCAACAGAAGGCTTCAAAAGGCAACAAAAATAGCTAGGTCCATCACACCTCTCATCCACTGAAGGCATCCATGTGAAGTGTTGACTCAAGAGCCCAAATCACTCTGACCACAATTTCTTTTTTCTGCTACCTTCAGGCAGAAGGTACAGAATCCTGAAGGCCAGCACCACAGATTCAAGAATAGTTTCTTTTTCCAACAGTTATCAGGCTCTTGATCCTCCCCTTGTTACACTAATCAAGGACTGTCCAATCACAAAAGAGCTGTCTGTCCTATTACTGTCATAATTTTTTGCACGAGGGTAATTGAATATTTAATATCTATTTTTTGTGTATTTGTTGTATTTTTAATTAAATTAAGCATTGTTTCTTTTAGTGTTTTTTTTTGGTTGTTTGTTTTTACAATGTGTCTGTTCTGCTACAACAGGTTAGAACTTTCGTGTGTACGTACATTGTATACTGTAAATGACAATAAACTGATTATTATATGGATTGAATATCCAGAAATGTCCAGCATGCACACAAGGTACCTGATTATGCTACTGAAGGGATTCAGTTAAAATTCCATTGCATAGTATGATACAAATGAATTTATAGACAAATAATTCCTTCTTCATTTAATTGCTTCTCCCACCCCCAGCTCCGATTAACCATGGACAAGTTTTCAGTGAATCATTGTTCAAACAATTCTCTGTACTGAGTAAATCCTGAAATCAAATGCAGCACAATAATTCTAAGTCTTTAAAACAAAGTAATAAAATACAATCGCAATAACAAGGCAGAATTAATGAAGATATGACTGTGTTGACTGATATTTGCTGAAGGCCACATTCTCAGATCCCCAATGGGTATATTGGACTCGGTGAGATACATGTAACTCTATAAAGTGAGTTGATAAAAAAAATATTCAAAAGAAACCTGTCGTTCACCAGAAAGTCCAACAAGATAAATGCGCAGATGTGGTAGTACATCACTGGCCAACTGCAGGGGGAAACCTCTGTATCTGCAGAAGAGCATGGGGACAAGACAACACCTGGCCGGCTGTCAATCAGCCGACCTGAATGGACCAAGTCCCACCCGGTTGGGTGTCAATCACCCTCCGGGATACGAGTCTGAGATGGCCCTTCGATGTTACTCTCAGAGTTTACAGCAGCTCTCCTCACAGCTGGCTCTGTGGAAGTTTACGTTGAATAAAGCCTGTTGTACAGTCTTTTGGTTTTGTGTGTTTGCTTCTGACCATAATTTATTCGACGTAAATTTTAAAAACTGCTATGGAAAAGCTCTCGATGCACGCCACCCGGAAGCACAAACATGCTTTGAGATCTGGAAGCACATGGTCGAAGCGATCATCGAGGCTCACGACGATGACATCCTGCACTCTGATTGAAAGAGACTCGTCTTACTCTGATCAAAGCTGTGTCCCCGAGCCTTCCAGGCTCAAAGACTGCACCGGGTACTTGGAAGCGACGAACACCCTTGAGTCCATGTATAAACCCACGAATGTGGTCTTTGAAAGGTACCTCCTGAGTACCCGAGCCCAACTACCTGGGAGGCGGCCGAGTCTTAGCCCTGCGTGAGTTGGCCCGACCTTGTCTGGCTGAACCTGGGGTAAATGAAAGAGAGGTCGAGAGGCTGATCAGGGTTGCCTACATCCGAGGGGTATGCATGAGAGCCGTCAGGCTGAAACTGCTAGAAGAAAATATCTACTCACTGGACAAAACAGTGGAGGTACTCAGAACAATGGAGGCAGCAGCCCTGCACACCGACGCCTTCGATTCCAGGCTTTCTCAGCACATTCGGCTGCTGTGGCCCTGGATCAAGTTGGGGAAGAAAATTTAGCTGCTGCAGGCGCAGAGCGCCTTGTAAGTACTGTGGGTCCTGGTGTGGGTCCGATCGTCGATCATGCCAAAACTGCCAGGCCAAAAACCAGTATTGCTAGAGATGTGGCAAGAAAGGCCACTTCACCAAGGTATACCTCTCAAAGCCAGCTGGCAGCTGAGCGGCCCTGTATGATCTCCCCCCCACCCCCACCCCCACAGTCCCCGCCACATGCGTTTGCCGGGTGACGCCATTGGCCCCGCAGCCATTTCCAGCGTCCCCAGCCCTAGCAACCCAATATCTGGCCTCGCCGGCGACAATGCCACGTGCGTACAATGTGCCCAGATCAGCCCTACCTCTCGCCAGCGCCGCCTGCAGAAGACTACAACGATGTCACTTCCAGTCTACAGAATGATGTCACTTCCGCCGGCCATGATGAAGTCGCCCTCCCCAACAGCCAGTGGAATGACTTCACTTTCCCCGGTGCACCGAGCGCAGGCAGGGAAGAAGGCCATCCGTGCCTCACCCTCCCACGTGGTGCTGCCATCTTGGCCTGGACAGGCACAGATGCCGCCAACACCGAGGCCCTCCCAGGCCTCCAGCAATTATGACATGGTCAACCCGGGTGAGGACCAGGCCGCCCTACCAATGCACCCCACGCCTCCAGACACAATTAACAGCTGAACACCTGCAGAGCATCACCCTCGCCTTCGGGGGAGCCCTTCCTCCACTCACGCTCCACAGAGCGCCGTCCAACCTGCCCCAGCCAATCTATGGCTTCTCCATGCTGCGCATCACCCCTCCCACGCTCTTCTCACACCTCACGCCAGACTGCAAGCCAATAGCCACCAGAAGTAGGCGCTATTGCACCGCGGACAGAGACTTCATCAGGGCGGAGGTGCGGCAGCTTCTGGCGGAAGGTGTCATAGAGCCCAGCAACAAGCCTTGGAGAGCCCAAGTCCTAGTGATCAAAGGGGGAAGCAAGCCGAGGATGGCCATGGACTACAGCCAGACCATCAACCGGTACACCAGCTGGACGCCTAACACTACCAAGAATAGCCGACATGGTCAATGAGATAGCCCGTTACCGGGTCTTCTCCACAATTGACATGAAGTCGGCCTATCACCAACTCGCCATCCACCTGTGGGACAAGCGCTATACCACCTTTGAGGCGGACGGACGCCTGTACCAGTTCCGCCGACTTCCATTTGGGGTCATGAACGGGGTCTCCATCTTCCAGCAGGAGATGGATCGAATGGTAGACCAGCACAAGCTAAAGGCAACTTTCCCATACTTGGATAATGTCACAATCTGTGGCCATGACCAGCAGGACCACAATGCCAACCTGGAGAAATTTCTCCGGATGGCCGAGGAGCTGAACCTCACTTACAACAAAGAGAAATGCGTGTTCAGCACCACCTGCCTCACCATCTTGGGGTACATTGTAGCACATGGTGTCATTGGTCCAGATCCAGAATGGATGCACCAGTTAATGGAGCTGCCCCTCCCCCCACTCTCAAAGACCTCCGCAGGTGCCTTGGCTTATTCTCTTATTACTCCCAGTGGGTTCCCCGCTTCTCATACAAGGTCCGCCCACTGGCCTAGGCCACAATATTCCCGCTCCCACCTGAGGCGCAGGCGACATTCATGCGTATCAGGCAGGACATCGCAGACATCACAATGCATGCCATGGATGAAGACTCCCCCTTCCAGGTGTTGAGCAATGCCTCCGATATAGCCCTCACCGCTATTCTCAACCAAGGGGAGCATCCAGTCTCCTTCTTCTCCAGGACCCTCCATGGGTCCAGTGCTTCCTAGGGCACTCCACCATTGAAAAGGAGGCCCAGGCGATCGTGGAAGCGGTCTGTCACTGGCGCCACTACCTGACCGGCAGGAGGTTCAGCCTCCTCACCAACCAGTGGGCAGTGGCATTCATGTTCAGGAACGTCTCTCCTGGCACGTCCCTGGGACCAGTGCTCCTGCGTAGACACATGCGGGTGCACAAGGCCAAGCCCCTGGTCGAACAGGTGTTCCTCCTACACGCGAACCACAACTATGCCTACGTTAGGTTCGGCACCGGCAGGGAGGACGCCATCTCAACCAGGAACCTGGCACCTGCAGGAACGCCCACCACAACACAGCATCCACCAGCCCAGGACCCTGCCGGTCTGACACACCCCCCCCCCCGACCCCGGACAGCTATGGGGCACACAGGACCTCCTTGGGCACCAAGGACTTGTTACAAACGTGGGGGACGAAACCCCCCCACGCCCATCCAATGTGATACAGAAGACTTAACCCCAGCCCGCCCAGCCACTTCTCCGACCTGCACCACGCCACCTGACCAGTGACCAGGAGACAGCCCTGCAACAGTAACAGAGACACCGACGGCCGCTGGACTGTCTTAATCTGTAAAAAATGTGTATATGTTTTGGGGCTTTTACTACTACTCCCCCTCCCCACTGGGTCAATTTTAATGAAGGGGGTGAATGTCGTGGTACACCACTGGCCTACTGCTAGGGGTAACCTCTGTACCTGCAGAAGAGCATGGAGACAAGACAACACCTGGCTGGCTGTCAATCAGCCGACCTGAATGGACCAAGCCCCACCCAGTCGGGTGTTAATCACCCTCCGGGATATGCCTGAGCCGGCCCTTCGAAGACACTCTCAGAGTTTACAGCAGCTCTCCTCACAGCCGGCTCTGTGGAAGTTTACGTCGAATAAACCCTGTTGTACAGTCTTTTGGTTTTGTGTGTTTGCTTCTGACCGACAGCGCACCACGACAGGTATGTCAATGGATCCACAGAATGTCATTTCAGGATAATATGTAAGTAAAGCACTAGAATCCAGCTGGGGTTACTGCATAAACAAAATTACACAAGCATGGTGGAAATGATTCAAGATGTTCAGAAATATAAACATAAAATTTATACCAATTCATAGATTACCAAGAAGGAAAGTAAAACAATTATAGTTAAGATAAAGTATATTTTCAAGGTTCAAGATCCTTTTATTGACATGTAGCGTGTTGTGATCGAGCACAGGAAAGAGACTGAGATAACAGGCTGTGAGCTCAAGTATCACAACTGGTTTATTTTTAATTCCATCCTGCAGCCTTTAAGCCTGTCTCTGGTCCCGCCCCCAACATCCTGACACTTGCCTCACGATGACATAAGTGTGCACGCGCCCTTCCAGTCGGGACCATCCATTCTTTCCGTAGCTGCCCTGCTGACTGCGCGTGACAAGCGGGGCTGGTTGCCACTGAAAACGTGTATAGACATACAACTCCAGCAGCCCACAGCTTGTGTGTTCTTCAGCCACAGATCCTATCACTGGTCCGCCACTATGGTCGCCGTCCTGTAGGGTCAACTCTTCTACTTTTCTCAAATGAGGGAGCGTTTTCCCCACTTTGAGGTGCCTGCCACCAGTCCCCTACTTCCCTGGAGTCTGCAACCCCTCGAGGCTGTTGCCAGCAGAGGCACTGCCATCTTGGACCCAGATCCCGCAGCCACGGGATTTTAAAATGAAACACCAACGTTTAAAGCCTGTCTGGAGCCGTTGGTAGTAGGACTGCATGGAAGAACCATCTGGAGGAGCGCTATGTCCTACTGAAGAAAATGGCATTCCAAAAAAATTACCATTCAAATCACATCTTTACAGATGCAGAAATAGCATCTATGAGAAAGGTTAATCCAATCAAATTATGTAGGTCCCAATCTCCTTGCCCTTCTGCAGTCAAGACTACATGTCCAGATGCAATCCACTGACTCATTCATGTGCAAAGAATAAACCTTGAAGATGAACATCGCTCGTGAAAGAATTGTGCAATCATAACATTCAAAGATGTAATTAATTATGTATGAGAATATACATATTTATAATGTAATGTGCCTCATAAAAGAGATTTACAGTTAAATATAATTTTAAAAGTTGTCCTCTTCAAAATTACTTCAAAGAATAAAACCTGTAATGCAATTTTATTAACCAGTTCATACATTTAATTGAAATTTCATTTTTTTTAATTAGCAGAAATTTACAGATATTACATAATTCTATTTAATCTAGCTGAGCATATTAATGGCTCTTTACAAATATTTTATATTAATCCTGAAAATATAATAAAAGTAAATGTTAAGTAATTTTCCCTATAAAAACAAAATTCCATCATTTAATCATACTATTGACTTAAGGGTTTATACCATAGAAAATAAATAAACTTGCTGGTTTGTTATGTGCTTTGCTCTTAATTTGGTGGAGCTTAATAGTATGATCATGTAAAAGTAAGGGTTTTTTTTACACAGATTCAAAGCTCAGATAATTGAAGAACGAAAATATCTTACGAGAAAAACTATTTTGCAGTAAGATTTGTTTATAAAATGGTCTGATTCCTGGGTGTAACCATTGCGTCTTTGCCAATGACATCCAAACAAGTGAATTTCCCTCAACATTTGTACAAAGAACATATAAATGGAAGCATATATCAAACCAGTTAGAATTCAACCACAGTTTAACATTTTGCTGCTTCATTTTCAAAATTAATACTGCAAAGTTTCAAGTAAATGTGTTTACTCCTGATGAACTAAATATAATCTGAAATCAGAGGATTACATGCTCCATGTTATAAAATACATCAAAATGATTGCTTGAATACATTAAATGTAATTTTTTGCAGTCTGAAGCAAATTGTTGACATGAAGACAGGGGTCAAAATAATAATGAGGTGAACAGCACTCACTGTTGTTAAAGAGAAAATTAGACAGCAATATGTAATACCCACACATGTGCACTAGAACACAGAAATGAAGATATTGATATTTGACTATGTGCAAGAGAGTTAACATTGAAATATATGGACTAGTACAAGCCTGAAATGCCTATTTTAGAGTGAGCAAATGTTTAATGGTGAGATAATACTTCTTGTTAAATAACTTTCTAGATCTAAAAAAAAATTAACTATTCCACATATTAAGTTTAAATCTAGATTCAATTATCGTCGGAGAAATACTTTACTGTTTCTATATTTCTACCTCCATCATCTCTTTTTTATTATTAATTTGCAGTTGCTCTTTCTGAATTAATATTGAATTAATTATTATCTTATAAACCTTGATCAGACTAATAGCTTCAAATATGGATTATCAACAAAAAAAAATGATTTATGGGTGACTTAAGCATGTTTGAAGTGTTCAGGTTTATTTCCAGCAAAATCCCAACCATTGCAAAATTGGTCCTCAAACTCCCTGTCTTGATTCACCTTAAAGCTGATGTACTTTCCCCATCAGACATTGTGTATTTGATGATATCATGCATGTGTGCAGGACATACTTCTGACTTATTGTGAGAAACCAGCTCCAAACATTCTTTGTGCTCTCACAGTAGCACGAGAAATGCAGAAAGTTGAAAGGTGGAATATCACTTAGTCTTTACTAATTCCTTCGGTGACAATGACTAAAGTATGTCTGCACAAAAAGATAACACCTGCACAAATAGTGAGACAGTGATTTGAACTATTCCAGTGCACTGGCCCAGCATTGCAACAATTTACCCAACCCATATACCTACTTGTGCCTCACATTCTCCAACTTCTCCAAATCACCCTCCATTTCCTATTTTTTACCCTACTGCTCCATCAAAATGACTCTATTTCTTTGCATCTTCATTGGAAAATTATTTAACAATGTGGACTACTTACAAGCATGCACGACAGCTTCTATTGCTTTTAAGTGAAAGAAAACAATGATATGGCAGTCAGAATGGTGTAGTTGGAGAGGGGGGCACATAGATGAACAGCAATGACAGTGAAGATGCAGAGCCACACTATGCACATCCTCCCTTTTAGGTGTCCAAACCCCTGCAAGCAAGACCGAACACTTGGTGCCAGACCTGGCATGAGGGATCCAAAGGGGAGGTGGGGAAGAGCCAGGCCATCACATCCATGGTTCCTGCAAAATTAGTGAGTACATGGAGTTTTCACCCAAGGAGCTGATGGGGCTGGGGCACCACAAGCAATGGCCAGAAGAGGCCAAGGCCATGAGCCTCTTCTGGCTCTGGGACAAGGGTAGCACTAGAATGCTACAGCATAGAAAACAAGCCATTCGGTCCTTAAAGTTTGTGCCAACCACTATTTCGCTCATCCCACTGACTTTCTCCCACTCCATAACCCTCCAGACGTCTCCCATTCATCTAGCTATCCAATCTATTCTTAAAAACTCAAGATCGAGCCCACGTTCATCACATCAGAAGCTGGTGAATAAATTACAAGGTGAGCTACAGGAACGGGTTGGGGGTCTTATTGTGGTGCACAAATATGAATCAGTCATTGTAAGTTATTTCTTTCCTAACTGTACCTTCACCAGATTGAGGAGAGGTGGGTTAATGTTGCATCTTTTTATTATATTATCTAGATCATGATGTGTAGCAATTACCAGTTGTTAATTGTGTCCGATGAGCGAGTATTTCATGTGTCTTGTCTGAGAGTGTGTGTGTGTGTGTGTGTGTGTGTGTGTGTGTGTGTGTGTGTGTGTGTGTGTGTGTGTGTGTGCGCGTGCGTGCGTGCGCGTTGTGTGTGTGCGCGCGTGCGTGCATGTGTGTGTGTGTGTGTGTGCGTGTGTGTGTGTGTGCGTGCGTGCGTGCGCGTTGTGTGTGTGTGCGCGTGCGTGCATGTGTGTGTGTGTGCGTGTGTGTGTGTGTGCGTGCGTGCGCGTTGTGTGTGTGTGCGCGTGCGTGCATGTGTGTGTGTGTGTATGCGTGTGTGCGTGTGTGTGTGTGTGTGTGTGTGTGTGTCTGTGTGTGTGTGTGTGTGTGTGTGTGTGTGTGTGTATTTATGATCCCTACCGTAACTTTCCCTTGTGGGCAACTAAAGATCTTTTGTTATAATTGATTGGTATTCAGTCTCCTTGGCTCCCCATCCTGCAGAACTTGTTTTTCCCATCACATCATTCCTTCCCACTACTCACCCCCTCTGAACATACCACCCCTGTGACCACAAGAAATGCTATTACTAGTGCCCACACCTCCTCCCGCACCACCATTTGGGGCCCCAAACAGTCCTTCTAAGTGAAGCAACACTTCACTTGCGAATCTGCATCCAGTGCTCCTATTGAGGCCTCTTCTACATTGGTGAGACTGAATACAGACTGGGGGGACCATTTCATTGAGCACCTTCAGTCTGTCCACTGCAATAACAGGGCCAGCCAGTGGTCAATCATTTTTAAAATGTTTCTAAAAATAATGCAGTTAACTACAGACATTAGTCTGATGCTGAAAAGTTGCTGGAAAGAATTCTGACAGAATCTATCAATATTTAGACAGCCATGAGGTAAAAATGAGGGAGTTCAAGCATGGACTTGCACATGGGAAATTGTATCTCATGAATTTGACAGAATTTTTGTTTGAATGTATATTAATAATGTGTTCAATAATAGTAAGTTTGTATGCAAGTTTACTGCACAAGGGTTAAGAGGCCAACCAGCTAACTGGATAAATTAGCTCACTACCAGGAGTCATAAAGTTGTTATTCCCTACCCACATCCATGATGCCTCTCAGATGCCCTCCATCTCTTCTATAACTTCCAATTCCCTGAACTTGACCACCAAATTTTCACTAATGGACGTACAATCTCTCTACACCTCCATACCCCATTCAGAAGGTTTCAAAGCCCTTTGTTTTTTTCATAACAACAGACTGAAACAGTCATCCTCCACAACCACCCTTCTCCTTTATTCACGTTCCGCTAACTTTCACCCCGACATCAACTCCACTTGGTCCATCTCCCTTCTTTTTATCTCCTTGTGTCCATTAGGATTGTAGAAAATTTCTATGCCACCCAATCTGAATAAATGGCCAACAATTTCAATTCTGCATCCCACTCCCACACTGACATGTCTGTGCAAGGCCTCATGCACTGCCAAACCAAGGCCACCCATAAATTGGAGGAGCCACTCCTCAATTTCTGACTGGGCACTCTCCAATGGATGGGATTAACATTGATTCACCGATTTCTGCTAGACCACTCCCCATTCTCCCTCTCTTCCCTATCCCTCTGTATCTTTTCCACCCACTTCCCTCTCCTTTTCCCCACCTTTCCCTGTTGAGCTCTTCAAATTACCTATTTCCTCCTGCCTGGATGTCTGTGCTCCTCCCTTGATGAAGGGATCAAGCCCGAAACATTGGTTATGTATCTTTAAATTTGCTGTATTACGTACGCTGTATGATGTTCTGAGCTTCTCCAGCATTGTGTTTTTATTTCAGTTTTTATAGAAGGCAGTTTTTCCAGGCTGGAGGACCATGATCAGTAGACTGCCTCAGGGTCTAGCATTAGGACACGTTGTAAAATAAAAAAATAACAATTTGAACAAGGATGTTTGTGGCAATGTGAGTAAGTTTGCTGATGACACAAAAACATTTGTTAAGAGTAGACAGAGAAGAATGTCACTGGGATTTTCAACAGGAACTAGATCAGAATTCATAAGCTCCAGACACACATTTGGACCCCAGTTTTAGATTGCATTTCAGTTCAGTTTTTATTTGGTTGGCAATGATTCCATGTAAAGGAATTATTTCCAGCACAAGGCATTAATCAAGTCACTAGCTCTTAAAGTGGTAGTGCCAACATTTTCAGTGGGGAGGGCTAGATTAACAAACCAAAAAATCTTTGACGGCCGCTAATATAATCAGGGATTCTTCATGAGCTGGAAGCTCCAAGCTTTGCCAGTTCAATGACAATCCAATATTAGTTTCTTCATAGATCTCATTGAATGTACCAACTTCCTTCAGATTCCTGGCAGCTCACTAGAAAGTCCACATATTAAATGTGACAACCATTCATTTCAATTAACAGTATTGCCTCCATAGGAATTCCCAAATTCAAAGTTATTTATATTCTTTGAGTTAATTGAGTTAACAAATGTATTTACTTGTTTTAAAATACTTTATCACTTAACATTTAATTTTGGATATTCTTCATCATTTTAAGTTTTTCAAAATTATTAATTTTAATAGTTTTTAAAATAAATTTTCCAATGTAAATGTCAGTGACTGAGCAGACAAAGAATTCAGTGGGTCAGACAGCATCCATGGCTAGAAATGATCAGTCAACATTTTGAATCTGGATCCTTTATCAAGAGTAGTGGGAAGGAGGTGATATAAAGGGAGGAGGTGAAATGACTGAAGGTGTGAGTGATGGTGAGACAGGGAGAGGGAAAAACTATTAGACAGGCAGGTTGGAAGAAAGGTTAGAGAGTCTGGAGAAAGATTAAGGCTGTCCGGGAGGAAAATGAAGTGTTGTTCCTCAAGTTTAATTTGGCCTCAGCTTGACAAAGGATGAGGCCAAGAACAGACATATCTTTGTGGGAATGGTGTGGAGGTGGGGGTAGGGGGTTTACATGGTTGGCTACAGGAAGCTTAAGTTTGGGCGCCATGGTTAGCCTAATGGTTAGGGCAATGCTGTTACTGCACCAGCGACCGGGTTTCGAATCTGGCGCTGTCGGAAAGGAGTTTGTACGTTATCCTTGTGTCAGCATGCGTTTTCTCTGGGTACAATTTGCAGCATACCAGAGTTGTAAGTCGATTGGGTGTAATTGGGTGGCACGGATTGTATGTCTAAATTTAAAATTTAAATTTAAACATTTAGACTCACAAACAGAGCATAGGTTTTCAACAAAGGAGTCATGTAATCTCCATTTGGTCTCACTGAGTACCACCGAATGCAGTAGATTAGGCTGGATTTTTTGCATTTAAAGCTCTGCCTCTGTGGTCCTGGATGGAGGTGAGGAAGGAAATGTGGGGACAAGTTTTGCATTTTGTGTGGTTACAGTGTAAGGAGGTGGAAGGTTGGGTGGGTTGGGAAGACAGACTATGACTCTTGGAGAGAGATTTTTCCCTGCAAAAACTGGAAAAGGGTGGAGATGAGAAGAAGTAGCTGGTAGTGGGATTGCATGGAAGTGTTAGAAGATAATGTGTCACATGAGGAAGCTGATGGGCTGGAAAGTAAGGACGAGAGAGATACTATCCTTGTTCTATCAGGGGGAAGTCAATCTGGGGCAGTACAAGAAATAGAGATGTGGATAAGGACTTTATCAATGACAGTCAGCAGGAATCCATGTTTATTAAAGAGGACCTGGTGGATGTTTTGGAGTTGAAGGCCTCATCCTGGAAAAGATATAGTCTAGGTGGGAGCATTCCAACAATTTGTTCAGCCTCATTGCTCCGCAGAGCCATGTTGATAAAAACCTGGCTTCAGGAACCTGGCTTGCATTTTGGAATTAACCGTTGTCCTTCACAATGACCAAAGGTTCAACGAAATATGGTGTTGATAATCATACTACTTGCCAGATATGTGCAATCTCTCTCTCTCTCTCTCTCTCTCTCTCTCTCTCTCTCTCTCTCTCACATGACCAACAGCTTTTGTCATGGTTGCTGTGGCTGAGAGAGATAAAGTAGTGGAGAGACTATCTGAGAAATATACAACAATGGGCTAGTCAGCTCCCTGGCCTGGCTCTATCATCCAATAATACCAAGGCTGATGTTTTACCCCAGCACATATTTCCTGAATTATCCCCGTATTTCCAAATTACTTTAATACCTAAATGTTTATTGATGCCTCCCTTAAATATATTAACTAACTGAACTTCTACATCCTTATTGTATAGTGAATTCTAAAGAGTCACCATCCTCAAAGGAAGACATTTCTTCACTTCTCTATCATAAACAATAATTCCTTATTTTGAGGCAGTGAGTCTTGGATCCAGACACACACAGAATGGGAAATACTGCATGTACCCTGTCCATTCCCATGAGAACACAGTACTTTGAATCAAATCTCCTGTTATTCTTGTAAACATAAGGAAGTACAGACCAAAACTGCTTAATTTCTTTCCAGATGACAAACCTGGGAGCAGAAAACAAGAGTTGGAGGAACTCAGTGTGTCAATCAGCGGCAACAGAGATGGTCAATGTTTAAGGTCAAGACTTCTCTACAATTAGTGAGAATATAGGAGCAAAATAACCAGTATAATGAGGTGAGGGTGGGGTTTAGGAGGTAAGGGGGTAGTGGGGGAGGCTGAGGCAGGTGCTGCTAGGTGATGGGTGGAATTAGATGATGTAGTTGATGATGGGCAGATGGAGCCAGTTGGTGGGGGAAGGGGAGTGAGAAGATAGAGACAAGGATCATGTTAAGTGGAACTACATAAGGGAGGAATAATGGGAAGATGGATCTTGATGGAGCATAGGTGGGGGGGTGATTAGATTCAGGAGTTCAAAACATAAAGGAAGTAATTCTCTTTTTTGTCTGGAAGTAGAGATCCTTATTCAGTAAAAATATATTATGCTGACATTTCAAAAGGGAGATCGAGGTTGTGATGTGTTATCGAGCAGAAAAGCAGAACCAAAACATAAAGACTGTTCAATAAGTTTTATTCTACATAAACTTCCACAGAACTAGCTGTAAGAGTGACTGTGCTGGCTCTGAGACCTCGAGGGGCCAGATGTAGCTTATATCCCAGAGGGTGATTGGCAGCCGACCGGGTGGGGCTTGATCCATTCAGGTCGGCTGATTGACAGTCAACCAGGTGTTTCCTTGTCCTCCAGTGCTCTTCTGCAGGTACACAGGTTGCCCCCTGCAGTAGGCTAGTGGCGTATCACCATATTCACCCCCTTCTTTAAAATTGTCCCAGGGTGGGGTGGGGTGGGGAGTTACATTCCATGTTCTACAAAGCCCCAAACATACGTTATTTACAAGATCAGACGGTCTGGCGTCCGTCGAAATCTCTGCGACCGTCACAGGGTTGACTCCTGGTCAAAGGTCAGCGAGGGTAAGTAGAGGCTAGTCGGGAAGGCCGGGGTGGGGGCTGCAGCAACTGGGGTGGTGCAGTGCGGTGGGTTGGCCGGGGCAGCCGGAGTTGAAGTGTGTGTGAGGTGTTGGATGAGTGGGGGGGGGGGGGGGGCGGGTTTGTACCCTACGGTTGGAGTGAGTCTGGGGTGGGGAAGGCACGGCAGGCAGGCATGGCCTTGGGTGTCCCACTGTTGTCCTGGGTCGGGGGAGAGCATTGGGCCAGCATGGACCTGGGATGAAGGATGCTGTCGTCTGTATCGCATCAGATGGGCAGGGGGTGGCGGGTTCTTCCCCCACGGTTGTAGCAAGTCCTTGGTGCGCAAGGAACATCCTGTGTGTCTCATAGCTGTCCGGAGTTGGGGGTGTGTGTCAGGCTGGCAGGGTCCTGGGCTGGAGGATGCTGTGTTGTGGTGGATGCTCCTGCCGGTGCCAGGTCCTTGGTTGAGATGGTGTCCTCCCTGCCAGTGCCAAACCTAACGTAGGCATAGTTGTGGTTCGCATGTAGGAGGAACACCTGCTCGACCAGGGCTTAACCTTGTGTGCCCACACATGTCTATGCAGGAGCACCAGTCCCGGGGATGTGAGCCATGTTGGGAGAGACGTTCCCGTCACCGATCTCCTGGGGAACGAAAACAGGTGGAGCACTTCGGGGAGGGCATCCTCCCAGAACTCTGCGAACCACCCCTTAGACTTAAGAGCCAGGAGGACTGCCTTCCAGATTACCCCATTTTTGCGGTCCACCTGTTCGTTACCTCTCGGTTTGTAACTAGTCGTGTGACTAGTCGCGATGCCGCTTGCTGTCAGGTACTGGTGCAGTTCCTCACTCATGAAGGTCCGGGAGAGGATGTCGGGGGAGTTGTTAAACTTCCCCGGTCGGTACTGGATGTCATAGCTGTACGTTGCCAGTTCAACTCTCCAGCGCCATATCTTATCGTTCTTGATCTTGCCTTTGTGGGTGGTGTTGAACATGTATGCCACTGCATGCTGCTCGGTGAGGAGGGTGAACCTCCTGCCGGCCAGGTAATGGTGCCAGTGGTGGACCGCTTCCACGATCGCCTCAGCCTCCTTTTCAATAGCAGAGTGCCTCAGCTCGGAACTATAGAAGGTCCTGGAAAAAAAGGTGACAGGGCGCCACTCCTGGTTAAGGGTAGCGGTGAGAGTCACATCGGAGGCATCGCTCTCCACCTGGAAGGGGGAGTCCGCATCCATAGCATGCATCGATGCATCTGCGATATCTTGCCTGATGTGCCTGCGCCTCGGGTGGGAGAGGAAAAGTTGTGGCCTGGGCCAGTGGACAGACCTTGTCCTAAAAGCGAGGAACCCATTGGGAGTAATAGGAGAACAGGTCAAGGTGGAGGGCCTTGAGCATGTGGGGAAGGGGCAACTCCATTAATGGACACATCCATTTTGGATCTGGGTCGATGACACCATGTGCCACGATGTACCCCAGGATAGTGAGGCGGTTAGTGCTGAACACGCACTTCTCTTTATTGTAAGTGAGGTTCAGTTCCTCAGCCATCTGGAGAAATTTCTCCAGGTTTGCATTGTGGTCCTGCTGGTTGTGGCCGCAGATGGTGACATTATCTAGGTACAGGAAAGTTGCCTTTAGCTTGTGCTGGTCTACTATGTGATCCATCTCCCGCTGGAAGACAGAAACCCCGTTTGTGACCCCAAATGGAACTCGGTGTAACTGGTAGAGGTGCCCGTCTGCCTTGAAGGTGATGTAAAGCTCGACCCATGGGTGGATGGGAAGTTGGTGATAGGCTGACTTCAGGTCAATTGCAAAGACCCGATAGCGGGCTATCACGTTGACTATGTTGACTAACCTCAGTAAGGGATAGGTGTCCATCTGGGTGTACCGGTTGATGGTCTGTCTGTAATCCATGGCCATCCTAGGCTTGCTGCCTGTTTGACCACCAGGACTTGGGCTCTCCATGGGCTGCTGCTACGCTCTATGACACCTTCTGCCAGAAGCTGCTGCACCTCTGTTCTGGTGAAGACTCTGTCCGCGGCACAATAGCTCCTACTTCTGGTGGCAAGTGGCTTGAAGTCTGGCGTGAACTGTGAGAAGCGATGCGCCACGTAGAGAGGCCGTAGGTTTGGAAGGGCTGGTTGGACGGCGCGCTGTGCAGCGTGAGTGCGGGTAAGGGCCTCCCAAAGGCGACATTGGAAATCTAAGCCCAGGAGGACTGGGGTGCAGAGTTTGGGCATGACCAGAAGCCTGAACCCGGTGTATGTCTCCACCCCTACCCCCCACAGTCAGATCGACAGAGCAGCACCTGATGGTATTAATATTTTGGTTCTGGGCAGTGAAGGCGATAGAGAAGGTGATGGGGTGGATTATGAATTTTAGGGCATGCTCCCACTGTTGATTAGGCACTTCGGTACCTCCCCATTGATTTTGATGTCCATCATGGATCGCCTGAGTCCTTGACGGATGTCTCATGTTAGTTACGTAGCCGCTAGGACCATTTCAGAGTCCGAGTTGTCATTCCCCAATGACGGGGGCAAGTTGCGGCCAGCAGCATCCTCTGCAGGTGTGGGGTGCGGTGGGTGGCGATTGTTGGTGTCTGGAGGCATGGGGTGTGCTGGGTGGCCTTGTCAGTGCCCGTGTTGACCACATCCTCATTGTTGTCAGTGCTGTGCTCGTTGTAGGTCTGGGAGGGCCCGGGAGGCTGTGGCTCCAGCACCTGCCTGGCACAAGATGGTGGCATTGCGTGGGGGTGTGTGGTGGCAGCCTGGCTGGCCTTCCTCCCCAGCTGTGCAGATTGTGCTGGGAGGAAGTGATGTCACACTGTCGGCCAGTGGAGCTGGTGACGCCATCGTGGGCGGCGGAAGTGACATCACCCCTGTGGACCGGAAGTGGCATCATTGTAGTCCACGGACATCTTCGTGGGGCAGTGCCAGCGTGGTCGAGTGCTGGTCCAGGTGCATGGGGTGCACGCGGCGATCATTGCCAGCAAGTCCGGAAGTACGGCTTCCGAGGTTGGGGAGGCTGAAAATGCTGCAGGGGCAATGGCGTCGCCCAGCAATCGCACATGGCCAGGACCGGGTGGAAGGGGGGCTGGTCGTAGAGGGCCGCTGAGTTGCCAGCAGGCTTTGAAAGGCATATCTTGAGCAATACTCATTTCTGGCTGGGCAGTTTTGGCATGATCATCGATCTGACTCATACTGGGACCCATGGTACTTACAAGGGCATAGCCTGCAGCAGCGATGTTATCGTCCACCATCTGGTTTTGAGCCACAGTTGCTGTCTGTGCCAACCATGTAGAGATCTGGGGAAGCCTGGAGTTGAAGACTTTGGTGTGCAGGACTGCTGCCTCCAGGGCTTGGACTACCTCCATTGTTTTAGCCTAGGAATAGATATTGTCCTTCAGCAGCTTATGCCTGATGGTTCTCGAGCATAGACCCCAGACATAGGCGTCCCAGATCAACCTTTTGACCTCTCTTTCATTCACCCCAGGTTCTGCCAGGCATGGTCGGGCTAACTCACATAGGATTCCCAGATAGGACTCGGCCATCTCTCCGGGCTGCTGGGCATGAATACTCAAAGGTACCTTCTGAAGACCATGTTTGTACATGGTTTCTAGGGTGTTCATTGCTTCAAAGTACTCGGTGCAGTCTTTGAGGGTTTGGAAAGCTTGGGGCTCCAGCTTTGAGCGGAGTAAGATGACCCTTTTCCTGTTGGTGTCTAGGATGTCGTCGGCGTGTGCCTCGATGATCACTTCGACCATTGCTTCCAGATTTCGAAGCATGCCTGTGCTTCCATATGACATGGGTTGACTTTAAGGCTCCTGACTCTCAGGAGCTTCTTCATTACAGCTTCAAATTTTATGTGGATTAAATTGTGATGCGCTATCGAGCAGAAAAACAGACACAAAACATAAAGACTTCAACAGGCTTTATTCTACATAAACTTCCACAGAGCTGGCTGTGAGAGTGGCTGTGCTGGCTCTGAGACTGACCTCGAGGGGCTAGAAGTAGCTTATATCCCAGAGGGTGATTGACAGCCGACCAGGAGGGGCTTGGTCCATTCAGGTCTGCTGATTGACAGCCAGCCAGGTGTTGCCTTGTCCTCCAGTGCTCTTCTGCAGGTGCACAGGTTTCCCCCTGCATTAGGCTAGTGGTGTATCACCACAGAGGTGTGCTGCAGTCAGCAGGTGCCATTATTTGGATAGGATATTTAAAAATGGCTCAATTGCCATTTCAAAATGGATGTAAAACATTTCATTGGACTACTTTGTGAAAAAGCAGAAATATTAGTCTTGAAACTTTGGCCAATAATTATCCCTCAGATATCACAAAAGTTATTAATTTGGTCATTATGATATTACTGTGCTTGGAGCAGAGTGCATTATTAAAATAATTTTGACTACCATTTAGGCCCTATGGTGCAGCAAGAAGAGTTATTGCCTCACAGATTTATGAAAGGGAAATGATTTTTGATAAATCTATTGCTATTATGAGGTCAGTATCAGGGTAAATAATTAAGAAGTGGCACTGAGATTTTTAGAAAGTGTTTGTTAAAATACAACAAGGAAGTTATTTTGTAAGATTGAAGATCCATTTAAAAACAGAAAGTAGTAAGAATGAATGGTCTGGATATTTTTGGGCAGCAGGCTGCAAGTGACAGAGTATGTAAACTGAGCCATAACTGGCTTGATAATAACCAGGATATCAAAGATGCAAGCATGACCATAGACACCTTCGTGCTGCAGTCATAACTTGAGCTTATGCTATTGCCAATCCAGATCAATGACTAAATAACTTGGATCCAAGTATGTTTTGAAAATACAAAACTAAAGATGTGTGGATGATGCAAAGTCACTGAAAAGGGTGAGGAGAATTGAGTGAACAAGCATATGCAAGAATATGGTAAAGGAAAATAAAGCATGTTCCTTGGGTAGAAACAGAAGTGCAGAATAGCTTTTTTTAAGAGACTGTAAATGTTGGTATGCACAAATTATAGGAAGTTAACAGGTAGATATAGCAAAAAATTAGAAAAGCAAACATTTACATTTATTACAAATCAATTATTGTTTAAAGAAAAAAAGAAATTCATAATTTGCTTCTAGGCTCTACTTACACAAAGTACATCGCAGAGTATTGTGAGCAGTGCTGGGCCCTTTATCAAAGGAAGTATGAGAGAGGAATGAGAGAGCCCAGAGGAAGCTCACTAGAATGAACTCTGGAATTAAAGGGTTATCACAAGAGAAGTGTTTGATGGCTCTGGGACTGTACTCACTGGAGTTTAGAAGAATGAGGTGGGATCTCAATGAAACCTATCAAGTATTCAAAGGACTGGATAAACTGGACATGGAGAAGTTGTTTCCAATGGTGGGGGAGTTTGGGACCAGAGAGCATAGCATTGGAATACCAAGACAGAGATGAGGAGGAATTTCTGCTGTGTGGACAGCAGTGGAGGCCAAGCCATTAAGTATATTTGAGATAGAGGTAGATAGGTTCTTGATCAGGAGGAGAATCAAGGAGTTATGTGAAGTGTTAGGTCTGCTTTGTTCATGAATGAGTGAGACAAACACCAGGCTGAGTCGAAATCAGGGTTCTTTGTTCTTTATTACCGGATTGTAACACTTGCGACTAAACATGTTAGTCGGAGAATGCATTCTGCCGTTATCAGCAAAATGGTGATTTTTTATACCCTTGGATATGTGCTTAGAACATCATCATATCATTACTTGTCCAATGACTAAAACTGTTGCTATCCTTTCCCTGCTAGCTTCCTGCCTCTCAATCCATCAATGTCTCTCTTATCTTGTAAGTACAAGGATGCATTCATATCTTGTTACAGCCCTGTACATTCCCATCTCATGATGTTTTACCTAACAGGAGTACAAGGACACCTCCCCTTCTTGTTACTGCCCTGTACAGGGTAACTCCCTACACATTCCCATCTCATGATGTTTTACCTTACAGAAGGCAGGATAATGGGGTTGAATTCAGCCATGATGGAATGGCAAGGTGGACTTGATGGGCCAAATGGCCTGATTTTGCTCCTATGTCTTCGGTGCTTATCAAGCAGTAGAGTTTGCATGTTGAATACTGTTGCTGCATTATCATTTCAGAGTAAACAAATTTGGAAAGTTTTGTAAAGTATTGAAGAGAGCACAACTGGAATATTAAGATAAATTCTGGTCCCTTTATCATATTGGAGGGAGTACAATGACTACACATTGGACTGTTGCTGGGAATTTAAAAGAATAAGAGTTAACATTGGAAAAATTGTAAAATTCTTATGAAGCTTGATAAGATAGGTACTGGGAGCATGGTTCTGTACAGTTGGTCATCTAAGATTTGGAGGAAAATAAATTGTTCAGTCTTCTTGTCTTTGGAATTCTCTATTGCACAGGATTGTGAATGCTTAACAATCATGTTCAATTAAATTATTAATACACTTTTGGATACCAAGAGAATTAAAATATACTGGGATAATGTTGGTAGATGGACATGTATCAATGTAGCTATATTTTGTTGAATGGAGGAGCAGTTTGAACATTTGAAAGGCCTATTGTAAATGTGATAATATAAAAATGTTTTTTTTCTCTCTGCATGTTCATGATGTGGTTTTAACCCACACCACAATAACCCTCCAAAAGCTACCAATGGAAAGCTGCCTATCCCAATTAAATGAGGCCATACTGTTTGAAATGTGAGCTCAACCATGGGGACAAGCAATCAAAACAGGTCAATGTGCACCAATTTTATGTCAAGGACAAATTCATTGTAATTGATGCAACTCCCTCCATATTTATTCCTAATTTGTTCAAATGTCATAAATTCTCCCTGCTCATAACAATCCTCAATACACTTGACTCCTCTCTGGGACCAAGTGTCCAGGATTTTATTATCAATTGTTAATAGAATTAACATATTTTGAGCCAGGAGTGTTTCAGGTGAAAGACCCCACGACCACCCCCCCCCCCCCCCCACCAATCCACCGTCCCCAATTTGACCATTAATTTTATTCTATATGCTTTGATAAGGGGTCTTCTTTCAGGCCAGAAAATAATTTAAAATTCTATTTATATCTAAGGTTTCCTGCTATCCTCTCACCAACCTGATGCAACTCCAATTTTACCCATGAAGACATGTCTCCTCCATCAAAGAGGAGGTTTGTGCATTGCTCAGATCGGGCAACAAACTGACATTAAGAAAAGCGAAGGTTGAACTCTTCTGTGCAATCAGAAGGCCAAAGTGGTGATTCACACAGATACCTGGGTGACATTCGCATCATGACGCTTCATAAGCCAGAATGTTCATTGATTTCAGCTCAATGTTCAATATGATCATGCCTAGAGGTAGGAAGATAATCCTTCACTGCAAATGAATTCTGGACTTATTGACCAAAAGAACAGTCAGTCAGGGTTGGCAGCAAAATCTTAGGTCCCATTACAATGAGCACAAGCGCACCTTAGGTCTGTGTATTCCTGCTTCTGACTCATGACTGGATTTCCAGGTTCATTTCAAAAAGAATTATTGCATTTGCGGATGATACCCCAGTATTTGGCCTCTTTGGCAACAAAGATAGGTTGGATTACAGAGAGGATATTGGGAGGCTCATCAAATGGTGTGAGAAAAACATCCTGAATCTCAATGTGGACATGACAAAGGAGGTGATTGCGGACATCAGGAGAATGAAGGTCAATCACTCTCCACTACACATCAATGGCTCCGTCATGGAGTGATTGGAGAGCTTGAAGTTCCATGGTTTGTCTATTACAGGTGACCTATTCTGGACTCATAACACCTCCAGAGCAGCACCTACACTTCCTCAGGATGTTGAAGAGGGCAAGGCTTCCAGCCCCCTTCTTGACAATATTTTACAGGAGTAGAATTGAGAGTGACTCTTTCGGCTGCATCAATGTGTGGTAAGGTAGCTGCAAAGCATCGGACCAGAAGGCAATACAGAGGATCATCAAAATGGGCGAGAAGATCACAGGCGTTTTCCTTTCCTCTACTGATGACATTTACAAGGAGTGTTGCTTAAAAGTTGATGGGATGGTTGTGTTGTGGGATAAAACAACAATGATAGTTCCTTGGAAACTTTGAGTAAACTTTTATTTTTATTTTCTCAGTGTGATCAAGGACAACATGTCTGATCTTGGAATGGAGGGAAACCAGGAACTTATGTAAATTCTTAATGCCTTGTTGATTTTGCACATCAACAGTCAAGTGCTGTACTTCAAATCATATTTATTCTCATCTGATTGTACAAGTACAACCAGAGGAAACAGTGTTCTCCGGGCCTCAGCAAAAAGCGTGCAGACACACAATCAGATATAACACACATACAGCCAAATAACATATATGCAGGACAACCACTCTATCTATAACAATAAATAAATCAATATTGTTTTGTACAAATGAGAGCCTCGGATGTATAGTGTAAGCAGTTTCTTTGGTCATTCAGCATTCTCACTGCCCATGGGAAGAAGATGTTCCTCAGCCTAGTGGTGCTGGGTCTGATACTCCAGTATCTCTTCCCCGATGGGAGCAGCTGAAAGGTGCTTTAGGCAGGGTGGAAGGGATCTTCAATTATTTTTCACACCCTTTTCAAACAACGATCCTGGTAGATCACATCACTGGTGGGGGGGGGGGTGGGGGGAGACTCCAGTAAACCTCTCTGCTACTTATGGTCCTGTGGATTGACCTGAGATCCATTTCCCTGCAACAACAGAACCACACTGTGATGCAGCTGACCAGAACATTCTCAATAGAGCTCCTATGGAAGACTGACATAATGGTGGCTGGTAGCCTTGCCTGCTTCAGTCTTCTCAGGAAGTGCAGATGCTGTTGTGTCTTCCTGACAAGTTGAGTGTCCACGATAGGTCACTAGGTTAGTAAACTCCTAGGAACTTGGTGCTCTCCACTCTCTCTACTACAGAGTTGTTGATGTGTAGTGGAAAGTGGTCATACCTGGTCCTTCCAAAGTCCACAATCATCTTCTTCGTCTTGTCTAAGTTCACATTCAGGTTGTTACTCTTGCATCAGTTCACAAGATTTTCTGCCACTTCTCTGTATTGTAACACATCATTGTTGCTAACGAGGCTAACTACTGTTGTGTTATCTGCAAACTTGGTGACACTGTTGGAGCTGATCTGGTGATGCAGTCACGGGTCAGTAGCATGAAAAGGAGTGGGCTGAGCACACTGCCCAGAGATGCACCAGTGCTCAGTGTGATGGTGCTCGATATTCTGCTACTGACCCGGACAGACAATGGTCTTTCAATTAGGAAGATCAGAATCCAATTACAGAAAGGGGTGTTGAGTTCCAGTGAGAACAGCTTCTCCACCAGACTCTGGGGAATGATCGTGTTAAACATCAAGCTGAAGTCAATGAATAGCAGCCTGGCATATGAGGTGTTGTTCTCAGATGGGCCAGGATAGAGCGAAGTGACAAGGTAATAGTATCATCTGTGGAACGGTTTCTTTTATAGACAAATTGAAATGAATCCAGTGTCTCCAGGAGGTCTACTTTGATGCATCCCATCACCAGATGCTTGAAGCATTTCAAAATGGTGGAGGTCAGTGCTTAAAGGCAGTAGTCATTGGTGTCAGTTATGTTGCCCTCTTGGGTACCGGGATGATGGTGAACCGTGCGGGAACAAAGTACTGCTGCAGGGACATGTTGAAGATCTTCATGAAGACCTCCGTCAAATGGTCTGCACAGTCCTTCAATACTTGACCAGGTATGTTGAATGGTCCCACCGCCTTGTGTGGTTTCTCTCTGGATATGGTTTGCCTCACCATAACCGTGGCTATGCAAGAGACCCATTCATCACGGGAAGACTGAGCTTATTTTGGCATCATCCTGTCCTTCTCATCAACATATCCATAGAAGGTGTTCAGTCTGTCTGGAAGAGAGGTATCATTTTCCTAAACTTGCAAGGTTTTTTTTAATTTTTAAAAAATTTTTCAAACTATGAACCATATTAACCAAAATAGACAGAAACATTTCCCTCTTGAATATACACAGTGTCATTTTCTTCCCTTTTCCCCCCTCCCTTCCCAGCCCCCTCCAAACCCATTAAACGTTCAACATATACAATACAATAAACCCATTAAACAATGTCATCACACAATGAAAATAAACAAAAAAATTGTGTCATCTACTTTTACCCACTGGGTCAGTTCATTTTGTCTTCTTCTCATTCTATCATTTTAGGGGGTAGAGGTCCGCGGTAGGCCCTCTCTGTTGTGTTCCATGTACGGTTCCCAAATTTGTTCAAATACTGTGACGCTATGTTTTTTATTATATGTTTTTTTTTCCAATGGAATACATTTATTCATTTCCATGTACCATTGCTGTACTCTCAGGCTCTCTTCTGATTTCCAAGTTGACATTATATTTTTTTTGCTACAGCTAAGGCTATCATAATAAATCCTTTTTTTGCGCTTCATCCAGTTTGAGGCCTAATTCTTTACTTCTTATATTACTTAGAAGAAAGATCTCTGGATTTTTTGGTATGTTGCTTTTTGTAATTTTATTTAATACCTGATTTAGATCTACCCAAAACTTTTTCACTTTCTCACATGCCCAAATTGTATGACCTATTGTTCCCATTTCCTTCTTACAGCGAAAACATCTATCTGATAATGTTGGATCCCATTTTTTTAACTTTTGGGGCGTGATATATAGCCTGTGTAACCAATTATATTGTATCATGCGTAACCTCATGTTTTTTTGTATTTCTCATAGTTCCTGAGCATAGCTTTACCCACATTTCATTTTTTATCTTTATGTTTAGATCTTGTTCCCACTTTTGTTTGGGTTTATAGCTTACTTCATAATTTTCTTTCTCTTGCAGCTTATGTATATGTTTGTTATAAATCTTTTAATTACCATTGTGTCTGTAATCAGATATTCAAAGCTGCTTCCTTCTGGTAATCTCAGTCTGCTTCCCAGTTTGTCCTTTAAGTAGGTTTTCAGTTGGTGTTATGCAAACATTGTACCATGAGTTATTCCATATTTGTTACTTCATTTCTTCAAATGATAATAAATTATTTCCCAAAAAACAATTTTCTATTCTTTTAATCCCTTTTCTCTCCCATTCTCTAAAGGAAAGGAAAGAAAAGAAATGGATTAGTTGATTTTGCATCAATAATAATTTTGGTAGTTGGTAATTTGTTTTTTTTTTCCTTTCTACGTGAATCTTTTTCCAAATGTTGAGCAGATGGTGCAGTACTGGTGAACTTCTATATTGCACCAGTTTTTCATCCCACTTATAAAGTATATGTTCTGGTACCTTCCCCCCTATTTTATCTAGCTCTATCCTGGTCCAATCTGGTTTTACCCTCATTTGATAAAAATCTGATAGATATCTTAATTGTGTTGCTCTATAATAATTCTAAAGTTTGGTAGCTGCAAACCACCTTGTTTGTACCATTCTGTTAATTTATCTAGCGCTATCCTCAGTTTCCCCTCTTTCCATAAGAATTTCCTTATTATTCTCTTTAGCTCATTGAAGAATTTCTCTGTTAAGGGAATTGGAAACGATTGAAATAGGTATTGTATCCTTGAGAAGATATTCATTTTAATGCAATTTACCCTTCCTATCAGTGTTAGTGGTAAATCTTTCCAATGTTCTAAGTCATCTTGTAATTTCTTCATTAATGGCTGATAATTTAATTTGTATAGATGGCTTAGTTTATTATCTAGTACCTAGGTATCGAATTGCTTATGTTTCCCATTTAAATGGTGATTTTTTTTAAAAACTTTGTGAAATCCGCATTGTTCATTGGCATCACTTCAGTTTTATTTGCGTTGATCTTGTACCCCGATATTTCTCCATATTCCTTCAATTTCTTATGTAATTCTTTTATTGATAATTCTGGTTCTGTTAAGTATACTATGATGTCATCTGCAAATAGACTGATTTTATATTTTTTCTCTTTTATTTTTATCCCTTTTAGTTTATTTTCTCTTCTTATCAGTTCTGCCAGTGGTTCTATTGCGAAAGCAAACAGTGAGGGACATAGTGGACATCCCTGCCTAGTTGACCTGCGTAATTTAAATTGGATCAATATATATCAATTTACTGTCACCTTCGCCATTGGCCCCTTATATAATGCTTTAATCCAATTAATACATTTCTCTGGTAGGTTGAACCTCTGTAATACTTTGAATAAATAATTCCATTCTACCGTGTCAAAGGCTTTCTCTGCGTCTAAAGGAACTGCCACTGTTGGTGTCTTATTTCCTTGTACTACATGTATTAAGTTAATGAACTTACAAACATTGTGCGTTGTTCGTCTTTTCTTAATAAATCCAGTTTGATCTAGTTTTACTATTTTTGGTACACAGTCGGTCAATCTGTTTGCTAATAGTATTGCTATTATCTTATAATCTGAGTTAAGTAGAGTTATTGGTCTATAAGATGCTGGTGTTAGTGGATCTTTCTCCATCTTTGATATTACTGTAATTATTGCTGTTTTATATGAATCTGGCATGTGTTGTGTCTCTTCTATCTGGTTCATTACTTCCAGGAGAGGAGGAATTAGTAACTCTTTAAATGTTTTATAGAATTCTATTGGGAGTCCATCCTCCCCAGGTGTTTTATTGTTCAGTAGCTTTTTTAATATATCTTGTATTTCCTCTATTTCAAATGGTTTTATCAATTTGTTTTGCTCATCTTCTTGCAATTTCGGTAGTTCAATTTTAGCAAGAAACTGATCTATTTTGTCTTCTTTCCCTTCGTTCTCAGTTCGGTATAATTGCTTGTAGAATTCCTTAAAGTGTTCATTGATCTCTGTTGGGTTATATGTAATATGTTTGTCCTTTTTCCTTGATCCCAATACCGTTCTTTATGCTTGTTCTGTTTTAAGCTGCCAAGCTAGTATTTTGTGCATTTTTTCTCCTAGCTCATAATACTTCTGCTTTATTTTCATTATGTTCTTCTCCACCTTATACGTTTGTAGTGTTTCGTATTTTTTTTTGTCCGCCAATTCTCTTCTTTTTGTTGTATCTTCCCTTGGAGGGGGGTTGCTAGTTCTTTTTCTGTACTTACTATTTCTCTTTCCAGCTGTTCTATTTCGCGATTGTAGTCCTTTTACATCTTAGTTACATAACTTATTATCTGCCCTCTGATGAAGACTTTCATTGCATCCCATAATATAAATTTGTCCTTCACTGATTCTGTATTTATTTCAAAGTACATTTTAATTTGGTGCTCAATAAATTCTCTAAAATCCTGTCTTTTAAGTAGCATGGAGTTTAATCTCCATCTATATGTTCTTGGTAGGATGTCCTCCAGTTCTATTGCTAATAACAGGGGTGAGTGATCAGATAATAATCTAGCTTTATATTCCGTTTTCCTAACTCTCCCTTGGATACGGGCTGACAACAGGAATAAGTCAATCCTTGAGTATGTTTTATGTCTACTCGAATAATATGAGTATTCCTTCTCCTTTGGGTGTTGACTCCTCCATATTTCCAAAAGTTGCATTTCCTGCATTGATTTAACCATAAATTTGGCTACTTTGTTCTTTCTGCTAGTCTTTTGTTCAGTTTTATCTATCTTTGAATCCAAATTAAGGTTAAAAGTCCCCTCCTATCAATATATTCCCCTGCGTATCTACAATCTTTAAAAAAAATCTTGCATAAACTTTTGATCCTGTTCATTAGATGCATATATATTGACCAAATTCCAGAGTTCTGAATATATCTGACATTTTAACATCACCTGCTGGATCTATTATTTCCTCCTCTATTTTGATTGGTACATTTTTATTGATTAATATAGCTACACCTCTGGCTTTTGAGTTATATTATGTTGCCGTTACGTGCCCTACCCAGTCTCTCCTTAATTTCTTGTGTTCCACTTCAGTTAGATGCGTTTCCTGCACAAATGCTATATCAATTTATTCTTTTTTCAGTAAATTTAATAGCCTCTTCCCTTTGATTTGGTTATGTATTCCATTAATATTTATAGTCATAGAGTTCAACATGGCCATCTCATACTTTGTTTACATCTCATTTCCACTTTCTCACCTCCACCTTTCCCCTTTTCCCCTTTTCCCCATTTCCATTTCTCAGTTTTCTTTTTTTTAATGCACTCTATGACAAAACTTCTAAAACATAAAATATTTCAATCATTCCCACATCTAAAATTCGCTTAACCCCAAGTGTCCCCCCCCTCTCTGAGTCACCCCTTGTCCCTTGCCAGACAACCACAACTACCCTCTCCATTCGGACTGCGAACCCATTCGCAAGTGTCAACTGATTTCGCAGTGACTGTTATTCTCTCCCATAAACCCCCCTCCAAAAAGACTTTTATCTTCACATTACAACAAAACTCTCCCTCTTTTCTTCTTTTTCTTTTTAAATTTTTTTAACCCCTCCTCTTTTTCCCTCCTTCTCCCTTACTTCTCTTTTCTTCCCTCCGTCAGTTCTTAGTTATACATTATTTTTACTTCTTTATATATTGTTTGTCGTCGTTCTTTGTTCTTGTAACATCTCTTCATCTCTCTTTCTGTCTTGCAGGCATTCTGCAAATTCACGTGCTTTCTCCGGATCTAAGAACAGTCTGTTTTGCTTCCCCGGGATAACTATTTTAAGCACCGATGGATATCTTAACATAAATTTATAGCCTTTCTTCCATAGAATCGATTTTACTGCGTTAAACTCCTTCCTCTTCTTTAGGAGCTCAAAACTTATGTCTGGGTAGAAAAAAATTTTTGACCTTTGTATTCCAGTGGTTTTTCGTCTTCTCTCATTTTATTCATTGCCTTTTCCAATATATTTTCTCTTGTCGTGTATCTCAGAAATTTTACTAAAAAGGATCTTGGTTTTTGTTGTGACTGTGGTTTCGGGGCTAATGATCTGTGTGCCCTTTCTACTTCCATTCCTTCCTGCATTTCTGGCATTCCCAGGACTTTTGGAATCCATTCTTTTATAAATTCTTTCATATCTTTGCCTTCTTCATCTTCCTTAAGGCCCACTATCTTTATATTTTTCGCCTACTATAGTTTTCCATTATATCCATCTTCTGAGCTAACAACTCCTGTGTTTCTTTAATATTTTTGTCACTTTCTTCCAATTTTCTTTTTAAGTCGTTCACTTCCATTTCTACCGCCATTACACGTTCTTCCACATTTTCTAATCCTTTCCCTACATCTGTCATGACCAGCTCTATTCTACTCACTTTTTCTTCTGTACTTTTCATTTTTCTTTTCATTTCACTAAATTCTAGTGTCAACCATTCTTTTAATGCTTTCATTTGTTCTTGAAATTTTTTTTTAATCTCTGTACTGTCCATTCATTTTACCTCCTATTCCTCTGTGCAGAGCTTGGTGTTCTTCTTCTTCTGTGTCTGCTCTTGGGTTTGTGTCTTCTATTTCCCTTCCTTGTATCTGTGTCTCTTCTGACTTTCTTGTTGAGCTGCTTGTCTCAGTTTGTTGGGTATTTTTTTTTCCATGGTTTCTTGATGTTGGTCCTCTTCTTCTGGGCTGATTATCTGTTGTGTCTCTTGCTTCCTTTTTTCTTTCTCACCCTTCTCGTTCCTGTTACTTTCTTTATCTTCCAGCTGGGTGCCCTGCTGTCGGGCCTATCTCAGCTGTTCATGCTGTGGAGTTTTGCCCCACAACTGGTCCCCCCTCCCGCATCACGCTTGCGCAGTTGCACACCCCTCTTTGGATCCGTGAGCCATTTTTGCAGTCCAGCGGTCGGTGGGTCACGACCCTGCGGGGTCTCCACTAACCTCGGGGAGCGGGCTCCTCTTTCCACGGTGAGTCCCTGCTTTTTCGTGCAGGTAAGGCCTTCACCTTTCTCTTTAGGCATCTTTCTTTCTTCTTTTCTTTGCGTTGTTTTTGGCTTTTCTTTCTTCGGTGCCATTTTATCCACACCTTTATTTTTTAGTTGCTGTGATTTGTGTGTCTGGGGCTTTGCTTTTTCTTCACTTTTTTCCTTCTTTTCTGGAGAGGGCTGGTATTCTCCAACCGGCCACTACTCCATCACGTGACTCCTCCCTTAACTTGCAAGGTTGACTTGTGATCCATTATAGTCTTGATCCATTGCCACATGAGCCTTATGTCTCTGATGTCGCACAGCTGTCTGTGGATATTGTATGCATACCCACACTTTGCCTTCCAAATTGCATGGCATAGTTCAGCCCTGGCTGATTATAGTGCCATCCTATCCCCTGTCCTGAAGGCAGCATCATGAACTCTGAGAAGGGCCCAGACCTCTGCATCCAACCTTGGTTTCTAGTTAGCTCTGGTTGTAAAGCATTTGATCTCAGTGACATCCTCAATTCACTTGCTGATGTCACCAGTCACTGAGCTCATGTACTCCTCTATGTTTACATTACTGTTGTAGTTGGCCACCTCCCTGAAACAGCTCCAATCCATGGTCTCAAAGCAGTCTCACGCTACTGCTGTGACACCCCCACCCACTGCCATGTCCTGATCTCCCTGCAGGACAGACATGTGATCCAAGTAATCAAGTTGGGGGCGAGGTACAGCCTGGTATGCACCAGGGACATTGGCGTACACCCGATCCATCATGTTCTCTCTTCCAGTGGCGAAGTTGACATGCTGTTGAAACTGTGGTATGACCATTTTCAGGTTGGCGAGATTTAAATCGCCAGCAATAATTATGGCACTGTCAGAATGGGAAGTCTGGGTTTTGCAGATTGCACCATAAAGCTCTTTCATGGTTTTGCCCTCACTAGCAGAAGGTGGAATGTAGACTGCGACAATCAGCGTGGCCGTAAACTCCCTGGTCAAGTGGAAGGGTCTGCATTTCGCCAGGAGGTACTCTATCTCTGCTGAGCAGAAGGTCTTTACAACATTGGTGCACCATTTCTCGTTGATGTAAATACACAGTCCCCCTGCCCAAGTCTTACCAGAGCACAGCAATCCTGCAGTTCTCTCTGGTTCACATGCAGTCTCAGGTAATCCATTTTATTCTCCAGCGATCTTACATTTGAGAATAATATCATCGGGAGAACAGGTCTGGAGGGGTTAAGTCTCAAACTAACCCTGATGCCAGCCTGTTTTCCATGCTTCTATCTCCTCCAGTAGCGCTTCCGATGGTTTCCCCCGCATCTCCTGCAATTCACTCTGCAATTTGCAGCATTCTCTGTTCCCTGCTTCAGTAGGTTTAAACCATAGAGAATTTTTACCGATCTGATTCGCTAATTGAATATCGGGTTCGCGTTTTGTATTTTGATGAGAGTTTCCTGATCTTGCTAACATGGTGATCATCGTATTGATAATATTTATAATGCAGCTCTGCATTTTACACTGGGGAATTTATATGACCTCCTATGTATCAGACTGCAAGGAATTAGTGTGAGAAAGCTACAGATTGACTGCAACTGACAAAGCAAACATACTTGGTTCAGCAAACAATAATATTAATGTGTACCTTCTGTATCCATCTGCATATGTGTAGTTTGCTGATGGTCAGTTCTTAAGGAAAATCTAAGAAACTGGCTCCCATATAAATTCATCCAGGGTGGAAACAGGCCCTTCAGCCAAAAATAGCCCCACCCACATTGGTCCCACCTGCCTGCATTTGGCCCATATCCCTCTAAACCTATCCTATCCATGTATCGGTTCAAATTTTTCTCAAACATTGCAATAGTACTTGCCTGAACCACCTCCTCTGGCAGCCTATTCCATACACTCACCACCCTCTGTGTAAAAAGAAATACCCCTCAGGTTCTTATCTCTCATCTCTCCATCCAAGGATTTCCCTTTTCTGGAAAAAAAGATGCATACACCTGATATCTATGTGCTTTATGTAATATTATACATCCCTCTCTGCTAATGAGTCCGTTGTAACTTTTTGCTATTTGCCTAGACTAGTGTTGCTTGTTCAGTTGATGCGCCCCTATTAAATTGTGAATTATTTCCTTTAAGATGAGCAGATACAGATCATTAAAAGTAAAGAAAACAAAATACTTTTTGAAATCGCAATCCAAAGATGTGCACTGCCTTGGTAAAACAGAAAGAATACTAATATTTAGATCCTGAGATTAATTTATCTGAATTGAGTGTTCTTTTAAATAAAAATTCCACCACTTCTAATACATTAATACCTCTACATTTTCCTAGTAGATTGGGAGTATGATTGCTCTTTTGTGATTTTTTTTTCTCAAATAATGAAGTACGAATAAGACCATTGGATTTTGATTTGCTATTATCTATCTCTGGTAATAAGTACTAAGTATTTCAAAAGTTGCAGGCAAAAATAAAGTGTTGGAAAGTAGTGTTAAACTCTTATAGAGGCCTAAACCATCCTCCTTTTTCCTTGCATTCATGAACTGAAAAACTCTTAATTGAAGGCAGCTCAAATATTTAAAGAAGGTTAAGACTCAATCTCATCAAAGCCTTTGAACAACTGTCATTTGTCCTCAGGGACACAGTGACAAGGGCTTTAATCTTAATAGCTAATTATCTAGCCTACATGGACAGGTGTACATTGTGCATTTTCATATGGGTTGTTAAAAATAATTAATATTCTATTAGTATCCTGAGGGAGTTAAAATTTCAATATTCTACATCAACAACACCTGTTTCCTGTAGCAAACTGCATAAATTTTCCATTAGAAATCTGTTTTGAATTTTGTTTCAAGGAACCATATGTTTTATTTGGCATTGTAAATAGATGAATTGCTGATATTGTAATCATAACTGTTGATGCATTACAGATACAGTCTCAAAAAGGTAGTCCGATGCAAAGTACGCAACGATTATGCTGCCAACTTTGTGTCAAACTCAACAAAGGAGAAATGAGTATCTTCTTGCTGGTCTAGTGGTTAAATTCTAATGTTTGAGAAAGCTTATGGAAATACTAATCTTTTGCTGGCATCAAAATAGTCAGGGAAATTATGTAATCCAGTGAAGACACTGCCTTTGAAGGAAACAGAAATCAGGCTGCAATACTGTGAATCTAACTGCCAGGTAGAATTTATATATTTAAGTTCATGTTAATAAACATAAGGAATCCATTGGACACTATTTCATCTTTGCAGGTACCTTCAATGAAACTGCATACAGTGAAATTCAAGTAATATAAGAATACCTCTTTGACCTGCTTTACATGAGGTATTTTCTATCACTAGAATTTCACACTGCTCAGCATTCCTATGCTTGGGAATTAATGAACAATCTAGCTCCTAAATTATGTTCTTACATTCTAAATACTTTCACATCTTCATGCAGCCAGCAATAAGTTGGCAGAATGTATGACTTTTTTTAAAGTATAAAAACCCATAAAATTCTTGCTGATCCAGTAAACCCACCTGTTAAAATGTGATGGAATTGAATAGACATTAAATTTTGTGTTTTAGGTTCACCTAGAGTTTTGTATGCATTGAGTTTTGTGATGTGGAACAATGTTGTCTAGGATTATCCCATCAAATTAAACTTGAGTTTCTTTTCACACTTCATTGGATTACCTAAACTGCACAAACCACCCCAAATGAATTTGAGGAAAAATACCAAAGATCTTCTGGATTATTTCCCTGACAGAAATTATAGAGGACCAGAAACTACTGCACTCCCTCTGGCCAAAGAAAGTGACGATGAAATACAAGATCCAATGATGCATATTGGTGTCATTTTTTAAGCATTTAGCCAAGATTCTTTTGGATTTGTTGATGAAATTATATCTTTGAGTATAGCCACATATTTGAAAAGAAGAATGGAAACTCTGTAAATGAGATCAAAATGTGGAGAGTAACTGGTGAAATCTTACCAGCTTTTGGGCTTCAACACATTTCTGAAGTACTAAAGTAAAATTAATCTTAAGGAACCACTATTCCATAATACCCCTCAATGGCATTTAATACATTATTGCATGTACAGTTTTGTTTTAAATCAGCCACAATGGCTGCAAAACAGTTCCGCAATTTCCCTTTTCTCTACATGCACTTTCTTTTCTTTGGCTTGGCTTCGTGGATGAAGATTTATGGAGGGGTATGTCCACGTCTGCTGCAGGCTCGTTGGTGACTGACAAGTCCGATGTGGGACAGGCAGGCACGGTTGCAGAGGTTGCAAGGGAAAATTGGTGGGTTGGGGTTGGGTGTTGGGTTTTTCCTCCTTGGTCTTTTGTCAGTGAGGTGGGCTCTGCGGTCTTCTTCAAAGGCTGCCCGCCGAACTGTGAGGTGCCAAGATGCACGGTTGGAGGCGAGATCAGCCCACTGGCGGTGGTCAATGGGGCAGGCACCAAGAGATTTCTTTAAGCACCTCTTGTACCTCTTCTTTGGTGCATCTCTGTCTCGGTGGCCAGTGGAGAGCTCACCATCGAACACGATCTTGGGAAGGCGATAGTCCTCCATTCTGGAGATGTGACCCACCCAGCGCAGTTGGGTCTTCAGCAGCATGGATTCGATGCTTGCAGACTCTGCCAGCTTGAGTACTTCGATGTTGGTGAACATTCCAATGAATGTTGAGGATGGAGAGGAGACAGCGCTGATGGAAGCGTTCTAGGAGCCGTAGGTGATGCCGGTAGAGGACCCATGATTTGGAGCCGAACAGGAGCATGGGTATGACAATGGCTCTGTACCCACTGATCTTTGTGTATTTCTTCAGGTGGTTGTTTTTCCAGACTCTTTTGTGTAGTCTTCCAAAGGCGCTATTGAAGCGATCAGAAATCAGTCAGAAATCTTACCACAAAGAAAAATCACCATCAGTAAAAGTGATAAGAAAATTCTGCTCCCAGAGAGAGATTTTGTTAGTTGTGAGAAAACCATCAATCCCAATCCAATCCAATATTCAAGTAAGATTTACACCGCAATCCTCACCATCATATTCACTGCCTCTGGTCCTAAAACTCATGAAATTCTTCCAATTTCTTTCTCCCTCAAATCATCCTAACTCACCTCCTGCTGGACCGGATTAAATAAACCACAACATGAGACACTTGTCTAATTTTCACGATCCAAGACCATCCGATTACTCATAACACAGACCCACAAGTATTCCATTAATACATATTGAAATTGGCCATGACAGTGGTAAACTTGCGACCTGAGGTTATGGAAGTTCCTGCGTGAGTATGCCCTGATGTCTAAAGTCAAAAGCTGAACATTTTACTGTTTACTCAATATCCTCTGAGTATCTGAGTTCTGAGGACTCTACGAGTTACAGTGAAAGTCTAATTAGGTATTGCTTTAATTATTCTCATATGACTAGAAAAGTTATAAATATCTTTACCCACTTTGAACAGGTTATTGTCAGTATTTTGTATTCCTATTCACAATCAAACTCTGTCATATCTCAAACACCAGTCAAGCAAAACATTCGTCATCTGGCATTCGTCATGGAGTAATAAAAAATAAATGATTTTATGTTTTAGCTCAACAGATGTGAGAGCTACCATCACAGAAATATAGAATATGACAAAGATTTTAAAAAGCCAGTAACAAATGAGATTATGCGAAGAAAAAAAGTGAATCTGGAAATGATGTGAAGGGTGTTGTAAAGAAGATGTCAAAGGCCAATATTTATACTCATGCATTCTAATGTTTATACATATTAATATATTTTACTTCAAGAAAGTACACACCAGCTAATATGTTACATTAACGACATCTCAAACTTAACTGTTTTGTTGTCTTGACTGTTCCTTCAGCTGCAATATGCATTATATACCTTTGTAAGATTAGATGATGCACGAGGCTAGCAAAATGTTTTTTTTAACACTGGAACAAAATTCCACATAAATCTGCCATCTGCTTCATTCCTTAAGTCACATCTGCCTGCACACTGGAGAAACAATTTGGGTGCACAACAACCTTGAAGATTGGAAGGCTCAACAGAAGCTAAGCAATTTAATCTCTTTAAACATTCAGAAGATGCTACAGCAGGTCTTGGGGGAAATAAAGGCTGACAATAGCAGATTCTCTCCTCTGAATACGGGTCATTTCTCTCTTTAACAAGAAGAATAGGAATTTATTTATTTAAGAAGCCCACCCCCAGAATATATTAATAAATAAACCAAGGAAACAATGAACAAACAGGATTGCTAAAATTAAGAGATGAGCATTTGAAATCCGTAGCTAGGTTGATGAGAATCCAGCAGGATATTTTTCAATTATCAATCCATGAACGAGTAAGCTAGAATTGATAAAATGATAATAATAAAAAGGAAAGAAAGACCTGGAAGATAAATTTTAAAACAACTTCTAAGTAACACTAAATGCAACATCTGTTGCCTCCATTCATTTGCTGCTGATATAATACAAATAAACAGAGGTAAAGCTATCAATGGATTTTTTTTTCTTGATAGCTACTTTATTTGACAAGGTGGCCTATTGCCCAACTCAGAAGAGTAGCAGAAACAAATGCAATACTCAACAATTGGAACTGTACCCCATAAGGAAGGTCCCTTGATTCTGAGACAAATGCAGATTACAATCTTTATGAGTTGTTACCTTCAGTTTCTTGCATTCTAACACATATGCCAAGCAATGTGGAAAATGTAGCAAGAGACTCATTTGGATAAGTATTCATGATGATGGCCCATACAGTATCTATGGCAAACTCCCCACTGTTTCCATTCATGTCTTTTGCAGCCTTCTCACCTCTTGGATAACCTAATGAATTTTCTCTGAACCTACATAGAGTGTTTACTGGATATGTCCACAAAGAATAACATTTCATGATCAGCATTAGAGTGGACATGTTCCTTGCTAGCACTTAGAATTGTTCTCTGTGCCAAGCTTACTCATATCCTTTGATCTTGCCACATAAGCAGCTTCTTTGCACTATCCTTGAACATTATCTTCAACATCTATTAAATTGAGTCATCACTGAGACACTAAGTGATCCCAAAAGATGCACATTTTGCGTAGTAACGATGTATCATGACCACACATTCGCCAATCATTTTCTTTGTCATACTTGTAATGCTCCAAAATCTTGCACAGCACTAATCTTTACACATTTTCTTCCATCCTTACTTGAACTTTTTTCTGTGAGCAGGCAGGCAGTCCCCGGGTTAAAAATGTACTGACAAACCATCAAGCTGGCTAGAAGTAGAATGCCATCAACTTCCAGATCGAGTGTGGTTGAGCCAGCATCACAAGAGTGAGATGTACGATACTCACGCGCAACGCAGAGAAAGAGGGATGGCTGGGCCAAAAGCAATGGAAATCTGATCAGATTTCTCACTTCATTAAAGATGAGTAAAATATTCTGAGAATTTGTTTCAAATGTTATATTTCAGCTGTGCAAATATTATACCTTTCCATCACCCTCCTGCTTTACTCGTTCCTGCTTGATAATGTTTGTGACAGGAGAGGTTAAGTGATCTGCACCTGACTTTCGCTGCAGATGTCAATGCAGTTGCAGATTAAGAGTCATGAGAATGCAGTGGGTGAGAGGTGTTTGGGTTGGCTGTGTCATGTGGAATAGTTATGTAGATACACATTCAGCTCTCTTCTTATTCACTTGCTGAAGGAGCACCTCTTTGACCTTGTAAATGACTGCAAAGGTTCTCGTTGCACATAATCCTGGAATAAATAGAATGATTTGCTACATGTCAGTGTTCTAATGCAGAAGGAAAACAGGTCATTTTTCACAGGGGTACTGTAATCGCACTGTACCAAAACTACCAGGGGATTTAAGGCCATTTATGATAAGAACAAGAAAAGCTCTGTACAAACTTCCCTACTTCAAGAAATTGACTCCAGTAGTAATCACCCGCCCCCCTTCCAGCAGCAGAATCAAACTGACTCTCCAGCACCAGGCCCATCCTCTCCAACAGTAGTCATCTCTCCATCATTTTCTCCTACAGCATGCAATTGTATTTAAGAAGTAGTGCATTTGGAAATGTTTCTTAATGTTTTTCATGCACAGAAAGGTAAAATATAGACGATATATGCTATACACAAAGATAAACATTTGACTAACTGATGTTAAATAAGGACCCGTAGGTACTTGTTCTATCTTAAATGCAAATTGGTGTTCAAGACAGATCCAGACAACAGAGCTCATTTTTAACCCGGGGACTACGTGTATTGTGTGAATCGACTTGGCCTGCCCAAACACCAAAAACAATATTACCTTTCTCTTCTTGTCAATCACCATAATTCTCTGTTCTATCTTCTCCTCTGGGTCATTCCAGATACTAGGTAAATACCTGAGCTCACACTCACAGATGAATTATGACTACTAATTCATTTCCCTGCTGAGAAAGCCTCGTTCTCTATTTAATTTGCTATAGATAATTCTGGTCTGATTCCTTCAAGGAACAATATTATTAATTTGATCCAAAATAGCACCAGAGTGGTTCTTCACTTTAAAGAGGATGGAATGTACAGCTACCATGATCATAAACAGTGCTGCCTTCTTGCAAAAGTGAAGTACCTATAAATTAATGTCATGAGAATGCACAGTATGGTAACAGGCCATTTGGCCAAGAACATCGCATGAGTACCCATGAGTCATCCTATCTTGCAGTACTTCTATATCTAAAGGATTCAAGTGCTTAGAGAGAGATGTCTTAAATCAGCTAGGCAGGGGGATGGGACCCAGAATGTTAGGTTGGTGGCTATTATGCGCCGTGGACAGTCGGAGGATGGAGTATAAATGCAGTCAATCTGATGGGTTAAAATATGTGTACATTAATGCAAGTATTGACTAAGAGTGATGAATATGGATCAGTACATGGAATTACAATATTGTGGCCTTTACAGAGACTTGGATGACACAAGGACAGGATTGGCTGATACAAATTCTAGGGTTTATATGTTTCAAAAGGATTGGAGGGAGGTAAAAGAGGGTGGGGAGTACCATTGATAATCAAGGAAACCAATATGAAATTCTTTGAGCATCTGGTGATGGAATGCATCAAAGCACATAGCACACCTCCCAAAGACTCTGGACTCATTTCAATTCGCCTATCGAAAAAAACCTAGAGAACAACGCCTTTTATGCCAGTCTGTTGTTAATTGACTTTAGCTCGGCATTTAATACAATCATTCCCCAGAGACTGGTGGAGAAGCTGTCATCCCTGAGACTCAACACCCTTCTCTGTAACTGGATCCTGGACTTCCTAACAGAAAGACCCCGGTCTGTCTGGGTCGGTAGCAGAATGTTGAAGACTGTCATGCTGAGCACTGGCACACCATAAGACTGCGTGCTCAGCCCACTCCTGTTCACGCTACTGGCCCATGACTGCATTGCCAGCTCCAGCTCCAACAGAATTATTAAGTTTACAGATGGAACAACAGTCGTTGGCCTCATCAGCAACAACGATGAGTCACAGTACCGAGAGAGGTGGAAAATCTTGTGAAATTGTGCAAGGGTAACAACCTGAGTCTGAACGTGGACAAGACAAAGAAGATAATCGTGGACTTCAGGAGGACCAGGAATGATCTCCCTCCACTACACATTAACAATTCTGTAGTAAAGAGAGTGGAGAACACCAAGTTCCTTAGAGTTTGCTTAACTAGTGACCTTTTGTGGAAACACCACATCTCCTCACTTGTCAAGAAGCTGCGACAGCAACTGAAGAGGGGAAGGCTACTGGCCACCATGGTGTCAAACTTCTACAGGAGCTCTATCAAGAGTGTGACAGTGTGGCATATTGGCTGCAGAGAAATGGATTGTAGGTCAATCCACAGGACCATAAGAGTGGCAGAGAGGATCAATAGGGTCTTTCTCACCCATCGACATGAGCTATCAGGATTGTGTCTGAAGAGGATGTGTAAAATTATTGAGGACCCCTTCCATCCAGCACACAGCATGCTGCTTCCATCAGGAAAGAGATACAGGAGTATTAGAGCCAGCACCACCAGGCTGAGGAACAGCTTCTTCCCACAGGCAGTGAGAATGCTGGACGACCAGAGGAACTGCTCCCACTGACCCTCCGAGACACTTATATTCATGAAACAATATTTATTTGTATAAATGAATACTTTATACTAATGTATTATTTGTATGTGTGTTATGTCTGTTTTTTTTTGTTTTGTTCTCTGCACTTTTCTTGGAGCTGTCTGAGGGCAAAGACCATGTCAGTAGTTCCTCTGTTTGCGTGAAAGCCGCACTGTGATTCTGGGAGAACATTCTCGGCGACACTAGGTATTATTCTATTTAGGAGAATCCTAGCGAAGATTTTGCCTGCAATGGAGAGCAGCGTGATTCCCCTGTGGTTTGAGCAGTCTGATTTCTCGCCTTTGTTTTTGTACAGGGTGATGATGATGGCATCACAAAGGTCCTGAGGCAGCTTTCCTTGGTCCCAGCAGAGCTTGAAAAATTCATGCAGGCTTGAAAAACTCATGCAGGACTCTACATCACCTTTGTTGACCTCACCAAAGCCTTCAACACCGTGAGCAGGAAAGGGCTTTGGCAAATTCTAGAGCACCTCGGATGCCCCCCCAGGTTCCTCAACATGGTTATCCAACTACATGAACACCAACAAGGTCAGGTCAGATACAGCAATGAGCTCTCTGAACCCTTCTCCATTAACAATGGCGTGAAGCAAGGCTGCGTTCTCGCACCAACCCTCTTTTCAATCTTCTTCAGCATGATGCTGTAACAAGCCATGAAAGACCTCAACAATGAAGATGCTGTTTACATCCGGTACCGCACGGATGGCAGTCTCTTCAATCTGAGGCGCCTGCAAGCTCACACCAAGACACAAGAGCAACTTGTCCGTGAACTACTCTTTGCAGACAATGCCGCTTTAGTTGCCCATTCAGAGCCAGCTCTTCAGCGCTTGACGTCCTGTTTTGCGGAAACTGCCAAAATGTTTGGCCTGGAAGTCAGCCTGAAGAAAACTGAGGTCCTCCATCAGCCAGCTCCCCACCATGACTACCAGCTCCCCCCATATCTCCATTGGGCACACAAAACTCAAAATGGTCAATGGCTGCACCATTTCATTGGATGCAAGGATTGACAACGAGATAGAAAACAGGGCAAATAGCGCCTTTGGAAGACTACACAAAAGAGTCTGGAAAAACAACCAAATGAAAAACCTCACAAAGATTAGCGTATACAGAGCCATTGTCATACCCACACTCCTGTTCGGCTCCGAATCATGGGTCCTCTACCGGCATCACCTATGGCTCCTAGAACGCTTCCACCAGCTTTGTCTCCGCTCCATCCTCAACATTCATTGGAGCGACTTCATCCCTAACATCGAAGTGCTCGAGATGGCAGAGGCCGACAGCATCGAATCCACGCTGCTGAAGATCAAACTGCGCTGGGTAGGTCACGTCTCCAGAATGGAGGACAATCGCCTTCCCAACATCGTGTTATATGGCGAGCTCTCCACTGGCCACCGTAACAGAGGTGCACCAAAGAAGAGGTACAAGGACTGCCTAAAGAAATCTCTTGGTGCCTGCCACATTGACCACCGCCAGTGGGCTGATATAGCCTCAAACCGTGCATCTTGGTGCCTCACAGTTCGGCGGGCAGCAACCTCCTTTGAAGAAGACCGCAGAGCCCACCTCACTGACAAAAGACAAAGGAGGTAAAACCCAACACCCAACCCCAACCAACCAATTTTCCCTTGCAACCGTTGCAACCGTGTCTGCCTGTCCCGCATCGGACTTGTCAGCCACAAACGAGCCTGCAGCAGACGTGGACATTACCCCTCCATAAATCTTCGTCCGCGAAGCCAAGCCAAAGAAGAAAGAAGATGTCTGGTTGTATGTCTGTTTGTTTTGCACAGAAGACTGGAGAATCCTATTTCATTGGGTTGTACAAAAAGATGACAATAAACTTGACGACACAATAGCTGCAGAAAGATAGGATACAGTGGATGGATTGTGTACTGAATCAGCATGGGTGGAAGTCTAAACCAGGAATGAAATAATTACTTTATTAGACGTATTCTATAAACCCCCAATAGCCATGGGGACACGGAGGAGAAGATAAGTTGGCAGATTTGAGAAAGGTGCAAACATAAAAGGGTTATTGTCAATATTGACTGGTGCCTCCTTCATGCAAAAGGTTTAAATGGGGCAGCATTTGTCAGGTGTGTCCAAGAATATTCCTTACATAGTATGTGGACAATCCAATTTGACCTTTCAGGATCTAGTTCTGGTAATGAACCTGCTCAGGTGACAGACCCTTTGGTGGATAAACATTTCAGAGACAGTGAAAACAACTCCCTGACTTTATCATGGGTATGGTCAAGGATAGGAGTCAATGAATTGGAAAAGTATTTAATTGGAGAATAAATTAGGAGTATATGTTCTCATGGAATTGCACAGCAGAAATGTGGAGGATGTTGGGGACTGCATATGTGGAATCCTGGATAGGTTTGTCTTACTGAGATTAGAAAAGATGGTAGAGTAAAGGAGCTATGGTTGATAAGAAAAGTGGGATTGCTTGTCAGGAGGAAGAAGAAAGATACATAAGCTTTAAGAATCAAAACAGAGGAAGGGCTAAAGAGAATTCTATGGTAGCCAAGAAGGAATTTTACAAAGGACAGGAGATCTAGAAGGGGAGAGTGAGAAGACCTTGGCATGTAGGATTAACCTAAACCCTAAACCCAAATGCGAACTACACGTATGTGAAGAACAAAAGAATGACAAGAGTGAGTGGACAACTGATTATGGATAAAGGGGCAAACATGTGCTTGGAAACAAAGGAGATAGGGGATATCCTGAAAGACTTTGCTTCAGTGTTCACTAGGGAGAGGGACCTTGATGAATGTGAGGTAAGTGTTAAACAGGCTAATGTGATGGAGCATGTTGAGGTTAAGAAGGAGACATTGCTGGATCTTCTTAAAAATATTTGGATAGATAAATCCCCAGAACTTGATGAGATAACCCCAGGTTGGTTGCTGAGGTGTTGGCGATTATCTTTGCATTCTACCTTCCACAAGAGACATACCAGTGGATCAGAGAATGGCAGATGCAGTCACCTTGATCAAGAAAGGTAAGAGGAATATTCCTGGGAATAATAGACCAGTGAGTCTTATGTTAATGGTAGGCAAACTATTGGAGAGGTTTCTCAGGGACAAGATTTATGAGCATTTCAATAAGCACGGTCTTCTTACAGGTGATCATATTGGCTTTGCGAGAGGCAGGTCATGCCTCGCAAGCCTAATTCAGTTTTTTAGGAAATTGATGAAGGTAAGGGGGTGGATATGATGTTTCAGGATTTTACTGAGTCACATGGTTGGCTTATTCAGAAAGTCACATGGCATGGGATTCATGGAACATTGGCTACTCGGATTTGGAATTGACTTGCCTGCAGGTAGCAGAGGGTAGTCATAAATAGAATGTATTCTGCCAGCAGGTTAGTAAAAAGTAGCGTTCCATATGGATTTGTTCTGGAACCTCTCCTCTTTGAGATTTTCATAAGTGACTTGGATGAAGAAGCAGAGGGGTGGGTCAGTAAGTTTCTAGATAATACAAAGGTCAGAGGTGATATGGATAGTGTATTGTAAAAGGTTGTCGTGTGTTACAACAGGATATGGACTGGAAGGTAGAGAAGTGGCAGATGGAGTTCAATTCGGCTAAGTGTAAAGTTTTGCACTTTGGAAAGTCGAACTTGAAGGCAGAATTCATGGTTAATGGCAAAATTCTTAACAGTGTGGAGAAACAAAGAGATCTAAGGGATCTAGGCCTATAGATTACTTAAGGTTGCCAGGCAAGTTGATAGGGTAATTAAGAAGGCACAAGAGTGTTGACCTTCATTAGTCAGGGAATTGAATTCAAGAGCTGTGAGGTAATTTTGCAACTCTATCAACCTCTGGTCGTCAGACTGTACACCTGGAGTATTGCTTTCAGTTCGGATCATCTCATTAGAGGAATGATGTAATAGATTTGCAGAGGATATTTATCAGGATTTTTCCTGGATTGGGGAACATTTCTTATGAAGCAAAGTTGACAGATCTAGGGCTTTTCTTTTTGGAATGACAAAGGATGAGAGGTGATTTGATAGAGGCTATAGGATTATTATGGACTTTGGGAGGGTTGACAGTCAATACCCTTTTCACAGGGGCCAACTGCAAAGAACAGACAACATCTATTGATGTGAATGGAAGAAAGTTCAAGGAAGATGACAGTGGTAGGTTTTTTTTTTACACAGAGAGTGGTGGGCACCTGAAATGAATTACCGGATGTTGTGCAGGAGGGTTGTACAAAGGGAACATTCAAGAGACTCTTAGATAGGCACATGGATGTACAAAAAATGGAGGGTTACGGATGTGAAGTAAGGAAAAATTAGATTGTTGTGGAGTAGGTTTACATAGATCATCACAACATCATGGGCTGAAGGGCCTGTACTGATGTATTTTCATTGGCAGGCCCAAAGCCATCAAATGCTCCTCATCCCTGGGATCATTTTCATAAACTTCCTCTCGACCCTCTCAAATGATCCTTATCCTTATGGGGCTAACAATACTGTAAATGTGGTCTCACCAGTGTCTTAGAAACCTCAGCAATACTTGTTGTTAACCTCTAGTCCTCTTGAAATGATTGCTAACACTGCATTTTCTTTCTTTGCTATTGTTTCAATCTGCAAGTTAATCTTTATAGAATTCTGTATAAGGACTCCCAATTTCCTTTGGGCTTCCAGTATCTGAATTTTCTGTTTATTTATTCCTTCAACCAAAATGCATGACCATACACTTCCCTGTGCTGAATCCTATTTCATTGCCCATTCTCCCAGCCGATCCAAATCCTCTGCAGTCTCCCTGTTTCCTCAACACAACCAGACCGTTCATCTATCTTCTTATCATTCATAAATTCATCCAAAAAAGGCATTGATTTCATCATCTAAATAATATACATATAACATGAAAAGCAGTGGACTCAATACTGTGGAACACTGCTAATCACTGGTAGCCAGCCAGATAAGGCTTCCTTTATTCTCACTCTTTGTCTCTGACAGTCAGCCAATCTTCTGTAGGTACTGGTACCTTTCACATAATATGGTGGGCTCCTACCTTAATTGGCAGCCTCATGCGGGGCACCTTGCCATAGGCATTCTGTCAATCCAAGTACATACATCCTTTGTTAATCGTATTTGTTACTTGCTCAAAGAATTCCCACAAATTTATCAGGGTAGATCTCCCTGAAGGAAACCATTCTGACTTCAGCCTATTGTGTCTTGTGCTTGCATATACTTCATCCTTAATTGACTCTAAAATCTTGCGGACCACTGAAGTTTTTCTTAAGCGGACTATTTCCTGTCTTTTGCCTCTCTCCCGTCTTAAAGAGTGGAGTGACATTTCCAATTCTCCAGAACCCTTCCTGATTCCAATGATTCTTGAAAAATCGCAGCTTATGCCTCCATAATCTCTTTTGCTACCTCTATCAGAATTTTGAGGAGTTGTCCATTTAGTCAATGCATTTTATCCACCTTTAGGCCCTTCAGCTTCCCAAGCACCTTCCCCTTAGCAATAGAGACTGCACTCACTTCTTCCCTTGAATCTCTTGAATGTCTGGCGCATCACTTAATATTAATACTTAATACCCTCCACAATTAAGATTGATGCAAAATTCTTAGTTAGCTCATACCCCATTATCATTTCATCATCTTTATCTTCCAGCAGTCTAATTTCCATTCTTACTCCTCTTTACTCTTTATATACAGTATCTAAACATTTTTTAGTATCCTCTTTTAAATTATTGGCTAGTTTACACTCATTTATACCATTTTTTCTCCCTTTTTTTAGTTGCCTTCTGTTAATTTATAAAAGCTGCACATTCCTCTGCCTTCCCATTTATTTTTGCAATTCCATATGCTCTCTCTTTTACTTTGATGCTGCCTTTGACTTCCCCTGCCAGCCATCGTTTCCCATCCTCCCTTTAGAATGCTTATTCTTTGGGATGAAATAATCTGTGACTTCTGAATTACTCCCAGAAACTCCTATCTCTGCTGCTCTAATACCTTCCCTGCTGGGGTCCCCTTCCAATCAACTTTGGCCAGCTGCTCTCTCATGCCTCAGTAGCTACCCTTACCCAAATATAATGCCAACATATTTGATTTTTACTTCTCCTTTAAAACTGGATAGTGAATTCTATCATATCGTGATTACTGCCTCTGAAGGGTTATTTTATCGTGAGCTCCCTATTCAAATCTGGTTCATTGCATAGGTCCAAATCCAGATTTGTCTTTTCTCCAGTGAGCTTGGCCACAATTTGCTCTAAGAATCTATCTCGTAGGCATTCCACAAATTTCTTCTCCTGATTTTCCCAGTCTACCTGCATACTGAAGTTCCTTTTGACTATCGTAACAATGCTTTTTCTTATATACCTTCTCAAACTCCAATTGTAATTTACATCCCATATCCTGGCTGTGATTTGAAAGCTGGTATATAATTCACATCAAAGTCTTTTCACACTCACAGTTTCTCAACTCTATCCATAAGGATTTCACATCTTTTATTTTCTTTTTAAAATATTTGTATTGAGTTTAACATAACAATCCATATCTTTGGCTTGGCTTCGCGGACGAAGATTTATGGAGGGGGTAAAAAGTCCACGTCAGCTGCAGGCTCGTTTGTGGCTGACCAGTCCGATGCGGGACAGACAGACACGATTGCAGCGGTTGCAAGGGAAAATTGGTTGGTTGGGGTTGGGTGTTGGGTTTTTCTTCCTTTGCCTTTTGTCAGTGAGGTGGGCTCTGCGGTCTTCTTCAAAGGAGGCTGCTGCCCGCCAAACTGTGAGGCGCCAAGATGCACGGTTTGAGGCGTTATCAGCCCACTGGCGGTGGTCAATGTGGCAGGCACCAAGAGATTTCTTTAGGCAGTCCTTGTACCTTTTCTTTGGTGCACCTCTGTCACGGTGGCCAGTGGAGAGCTCACCATATAATACGATCTTGGGAAGGCGATGGTCCTCCATTCTGGAGACGTGACCCATCCAGCGCAGCTGGATCTTCAGCAGCGTGGACTCGATGCTGTCGACCTCTGCCATCTCGAGTACCTCGACGTTAGGGGTGTGAGCGCTCCAATGGATGTTGAGGATGGAGCGGAGACAACGCTGGTGGAAGCGTTCTAGGAGCCGTAGGTGGTGCCGGTAGAGGACCCATGATTCGGAGCCGAACAGGAGTGTGGGTATGACAACGGCTCTGTATACGCTTATCTTTGTGAGGTTTTTCAGTTGGTTGTTTTTCCAGACTCTTTTGTGTAGTCTTCCAAAGGCGCTATTTGCCTTGGCGAGTCTGTTGTCTATCTCATTGTCGATCCTTGCATCTGATGAAATGGTGCAGCCGAGATAGGTAAACTGGTTGACCGTTCTGAGTTTTGTGTGCCCGATGGAGATGTGGGGGGGCTGGTAGTCATGGTGGGGAGCTGGCTGATGGAGGACCTCAGTTTTCTTCAGGCTGACTTCCAGGCCAAACATTTTGGCAGTTTCCGCAAAGCAGGACGTCAAGCGCTGAAGAGCTGGCTCTGAATGGGCAACTAAAGCGGCATCATCTGCAAAGAGTAGTTCACGGACAAGTTTCCATATACAAAATATTAATAAAGCAAGGCAAAATAATAACATATACATAAAATATTTTTTTAAAAGGGATATTATCCAGGATAATCATAATTAAATCCCATAAATCCACTTATCTAAAAGAAAAAAACCCTAAAACTAATACTAATCTAACCCTTCCCTCTAATCAAGGTTACAATAAAAATTCGAAGATGGATCAAGATGTGACATCCAGAAGACGGACGGATCAGCACCCAAATCACCTAAAACTGCAGATTATGATAGTATTCTATGAATGGACCTCATACTGAAACTTTTTATCTTTAATATTATACCTAAGATTCTCTAAAGTTAGATATGACATTACATCATGTAACCATTGTGCAGGAGTTCTTCTTTTCATTTCATTAAAACTGCTCATCCACTTATCAATGTGCTAAAAGCTAAAACTTTCTCTTGAGATGCTGATAAAAGTTTATCCAGGTCACATGAAAAACTAAACAGGGCAATTAAAGGGCATTTAATCTTAAATATCGTTGACAAAAAAATCTGCCAATATCTCACTAATTTAGGACATTCCCAAAACATATGAATTGGTGAGGCTTCAAAAATTTTACACATATCACAAAATGGATCAATACCTGCATAGAAATGGGATAATTTAAGTTTTATTATTTATTCGATTAAAATGAATATTCTACCAAACTTTTTGTATCGTTTTAAGCTTTACCAATTTTTATTTATATCCTTTGTTAATTGAGTAGATTCAGTCATTTCTTCATATATATGGCAGGGAAAATAATCACGTATAAATAAAGCTCATCTTCAGAAATCCATTAGGAATGGGGGAATGTCACCCCCAAATTTTTTATTTCGCTATTGGGTGATTAATATGCACAGTTTAATTTTATGAATAAAATTTGATAAATTAGTAAGTCACCCTTCTTGGGCAGAAATGGAACTGAACTTTTCTAAGAAATTGTCTATGTTGGCAATTTTAGGTTCCACTTTACCCTTTTCATTTTCTAAATTCACACATAATCCGATAATGAGAATAAGATTGAGAATGTGAGCTCAATTTAGGAATTTTTTTGGTTATAATAATTTTTCTCTGGCTAGTCCTACTATAGATAACCATCTATTCCAACCTTCAGTATTAGATGAAGGCTCTAAGGAATGGTATAGATTTGGTATTAAAATTTTTAAAGATGTATTTATTCGAAATAACTGCTTCTTTTGAAGAATAGTCAGTTAAATTTAAGCTTTCTAATAGCCATGTTCTTAGATATTTGCAAGTTAGGAACTTTGTTCAGTCTAAATTGAAATAGATTCGAATATACTTGACATACTTTTTGATCTACAATTTGTTCACAGTGGATTGATATCACGTATTTATAGTGATCTACTGGTTTTAAGATTAGCCTCAATGGCTATGATTAAAAATGATTGGGAGCATATAACTATTTCAGATGAGGATTGATATTCCACTCTTAGTTTGATTAATGAATCCTCATTTTGTGCTAGGCACTGTTTATTACAATTTAGGGTGATACACAAGATTCCACATCTTCTGATCCTATGTGCCTTCTTGCTTAGAATTTGATTTAATTTTTTACCAACAGAGCCTCGTTGAGGCCCCATTTCCTTACAATAGACAAAGTTAAAGAATTTCATGTATGTTACATTCCAAATGAAGTATTACATGACAATAATGGAGCCTTTACCTTTACCTCATCCCCTGCTCATCTGTCTGTCTTTTTGATAGGATGTGTATCCTTGACCGTTTAGCTCCCGCTGAGATCCTCCTTCAGCCACATCTCCATTATACCCACATGTAGTACCTGGCAATTTCGTTCAGCACTTTACACTCATCTACCTTTAATCATACTGTAATGGTATGGATTGTATACACTAATTGGCTCGGGCTGGCCCACCCCCTGATGACACTCTTACCTGGTCTCCTCTCCTGGGACCCACCTGACACCCTTCCCTGCTCTTCCTTAGTTTGGATCTGGGCCAGCTCAAGTCTTCTGTGCAATAAAGCCTGTCGTTCCCCTCAGTCTTTGTCATTGCAATTATTGGGGCAACTGTTAGTGCCCAGCACATATATTACATGCATTTAAATGCAACACCTTGAGTTCTGCATTAACCACCCTTCTTCTCACATTTGTTTTCATGTTGTTTGTGATTAAATTCTTATCTTTTTAAAACATCTGACCTATTTTTTATTGTCTTCTGTTTTCATTTACTCACCACTCTCTGGGTGAAAAAGGACCCTTCAATAATTCCTCTGAATCTCTACCCCCTCACCCTAAATATATGCTATATTGTTTTTGCTATCACTGATATTGGCAAAAGTTTCCTACAGTTTATCTTACAGTATCTCTATCTGTCATAATTTTATATACTGCAATTACATCCCCCATTAACCTTCTCCACTCCAGGGAGAATAGATCTATCTTCTCCAGTTCTTAACTGAAACCAACCATCCCAGGCAACATTGTGGTGAATCTCATTTGCAGTCTCTCTGATGCTAATACCCTTCCACAAGTGTGGCATCCCAAAAGGCACATAGTTCTCAAGATTCAAGATTCAATTTATTGTCATGTAATAAAACAGTGTCATAGCACTGCAACCTTTGCAGCCACAGAGTCCAGTCCAAACCATCAGCAACCTGAGTTCCAGATCCACACCTCTGATACCTCTGTCAGTGCCCTTGGCACCCTCTCGCATCCCAGTTCCAGTACATGGTACCCCTTCAGCCCGCTTCCAGCCAGTCTCCAGCAGCCCACAGCCTCCGTTGGTTCCTCTCCTCACCAGCAGCCCGTGGTCTGTGTGTGCCTCAGCCGCAGAACCCTTCGCTAGTTGGCTGCCGCTTCTCCTTCTCAGATAAGGGGTGGTCTTCCCATCTTTGATACCCTGTGCCAGTCATCCACTTCCCTGGAGTCTGCAACCCTCGTGGCCACTGCTGATCATAGGTGCAGACCCCACTGTTGTGAGAGTTTAAATAAAACTATCATTGGCTCCTTTAATGGACCATTCAAAGCTTGTATGGAGCTGACATCAGATGGACTGGGCGGTTGGACCCCACAGGGTCCGCTCCCTGCACTCCGTGTGTCGGAGCACTGGCATTACAGCAATGCTTTTGCTTGGAATTTTATTCCACACAATAAATCTTCCTTCTTTTCCAAAGAGTCAGTGAAGTGGCTATTTTCTTGCACAATGATTTCACAAACCCAGACAAGGGCTACCTGAAGTAGCCATATGAAAATGGACCCAGTAGAATCTGTCCTTTTTTCCAAGTGGCTAAATTCTTCAAAACTACTTTTCAAGTGTTTCTCTTTTACATCAGGAGAACATACACAGCCTTTTTTCACTGCATTTCAGTTCTGTGTTACCTACAGGACGGTCAGCCCTCTTCAAAATGTCTCGAGGTCAGTAATATGTTTCCCTGAAATTTTTCATCATCACATGACACGTGACATCATTTCTGTCTTTGAAGTTCATAATGCCTTCTTCGAAAGTATGAATCATGAGCCAATGGACTCTGGCCTGTCTGCTCACCATTGAATTAAAAATCCTGCTTGTTTGAATAGCTGCCTCTGAAGCATAAGTAAATAAACAGTGTTGTATTTAAACAGATGGCCTCCTTGAAAAACCAGCAGTTCTTGTGTACAGAGCTGTTTCTCCAGCAAACACCTATTGTTTCAAGTTCTCAATGGAGAGCAGTCATTAGACTTTTAAGACTTTTTTGGAGTTTTGAATTAGCAGCCCTTTTAAGCTTCCAGCAGAACAATAGCTTAACAGACATTTCGACTTTAAAAATGGTTTCTGTGTGTAAAGGTCTGGCGTATCTGTAAATTTGCCGCGGTCCACCTGAAAACCTTTACTATATGGGATGAGCCCACTGTTAAATTATACGATTCCATGACTACCAAAAGGATTTTTGTTATGTTTTGGTGGGTACATTTTTTGAGAATTATTTTTTGGTTGTAAAATTTACAGCCTTTTTTTACACATTACTTGTTTAATATACCAGCTATATTTTCTTCACCATGTTGTCACAGACCACAAATAACAAACACATAGATCACTTGAGCTTCATGGAAAATGTTGAAAAATAATGCTCTCGGTGTTTGTACTACTCTATCTGAACATCAAATCAAAGCCCCATTCCCCTGACAACTCAGTTTAAATCTTCTCCAACACTAGCTGTCAAGATGTTGGTTCCATTCTGCTTGAATTATAACCTGATCATCTTGTACAGTTATGGGGGAGTCAGTGTTTAATTGATATGTCAGTGGGAACTCTTCATGTAAGGTATGGTTCTTGACTTATTGTGTGATGTATTCATTAGTTAAAATGAAGGTTGTAGGCTTTAACCTGTTTATTAATTTTTTACTATCGAGTCAAAAATGCAAACCTGCATATTGATGATATCATCACTTGTGCAAAATACTTCCATAATTCCCATTTATTTGTGTATTTTTAAGGCACAAACCCCAACAGGATAAATTACCCAGCACTACTGAATCAAAGGAGAAGGTTCAAAAGATTGCCAGAGCCATTAAGCCTTAACATTGGGAACATTTCAAAATTCTGAAAGGAATAAAAATATTGATGAAAAAAAGAGAAAGACTAGAAGGTAATCTTGTGAGAAACATCAAAATAAACTTAAATCTTATGCACATAGGAAAAGAAAAAAAAATGTAATGACAGAACAGACTGAGAACAGAGAAGTTTTATTTTGGACTGCCAATAAGTAGTCATTCGGCCTGGCCTGCAGAAAAAAGAAATTCAGGGTTGTATGCGATGTCATTAATTTTTTTAAAAATGTAGACATACAGCACGGTAACAGGCCGTTTCGGCCTATGAGTTTGTGCCACCTAATTTACACTCCAGTAACCTAAACCACCCAGTACATTTTGAATGGTGGGAGGAAATCGGAGCCCCTGGAGAAAACCCATGTAGACACGGGGAGAATGTATAAACTCCTAACAGATAGCACACAATTTTAACCCTGGTCTGGTCCCGATCGCTGATGTTGTAAAGGCGTTACGCGAACCGCTATGCCACAATGTCGCCCTATGTTATGCATGTACTCTGACAATAAATCTGAAACCCACATAGACATGGGGAGAACATAGAAACTCCTTATAGACAGCAGAAGATTCAAACTCTGATCACTGACACTGTAATAGCATTACTCTAACCACAAAACTAACTGTGCCATACCCTCCCATCTTAGATTGTCCCACTCTAGGAAACAAAAATGTCACTATTAACCTTATTAATAACCATTAAAAGGTTATAAATTTAACAAAACTATTCAAAAAGAAGAGAGGAAAGAAAACTATAGACCAGTTACCCTATAGAAGAATCTATTCTACATAGCTTTATTCTGTCCTGACCCACCTGGAGAACGACGCCTTATATGCCAGGCTGCTGTTCATTGACTTCAGCTCAGTGTTTAATACAATTATCCCCAGAGACTAATGGAGAAGCTGTTCTATCTGGGACTCCACACTTCTCTCTGTAACTGGATTCTAAACTTCCTAACAGAAAGTTAGGAAGTCTAGTTGAGGTCGATAGCAGAACGTCGAGCACTGTCACGCTGAGCACTGGCGCACCTCAAAGCTGAGAGCTCAGCCCATTACTGTTCATGCTACCAACCCATGACTGCATCACCAGATCCAGCTTCAACAGTGTCAGATGACACAACAGTAGTTGGCCTCATCAGCAACAATAATGAGTCGCAATACAGAGAAGAGGTGGAAAATCTTGTGAAATCACGTGAGAGTAATAATCTGAGTCTCAATATGAACAAGACAAAGGAGATGATCGTGGACTTCAAGAGGAGCAGAAATGACCACCCTCCACAACACATTAACAACTCTGTAGTAGAGAGTGGAGAACACGAAGTTCCTTGGAGTTCACTAAACTAATGACCTATCATGGACACTAAACATGTCCTCATTTGTCAGGAAGGCTCAACAGTGACTGCATTTCCTTAGAAGACTGAAGCAGGCAAGGGTACCAGCCACCATTATGTAAATCCTCTATAGGAGCTCTATTGATTGTGTCCTAGCTGGCTGAATCACAATGAGGTATGATTGCTGCAGGGAAATGGATCAAAGGTCAATCTACAGTAGCAGAGAGGATCAATGGAGTCTCCTTCCACCCCCCCCCCCCCACCCATCGACATGATCTACCGGGATCGTGGTCTGAAGAGGGCATGCAAAATCATTGAGGATCCCTTCCACCCTGAACACAGCATCTATCAGCTGCTCCCATCAGGTAAGAGATGCAGGAGTATCAGAGCTAGCTCCACCAGGCTAAGAATCAGCTTCTTCCCATGGGCAGTGAGAATGGTAAATGTCCAAAGGAGTTGCTCACACTAAATGTCCGAGACTCTCAAATTCAGAACACAATATTTCTTTATTCATTTGTATAGATGAAATACGTGTTCTGCATATGTATTGTTCGTCTGTATGTGTATTGTGTCTGGTTATGTGTTTGCAAGTTTTGCACACAGGACAATAAAGTTGAAGTAAAAACTCAATGCTGGAAAAACTTAGCTAGTCAAACAATATACTTTATGTAGCAAAGATAAAGATATATAACCAATGTTTCCAGCTTGAGCCCTTCATCGAGGTATGAAAAAATCGGCAGGAACCCAAACAATATGGTAGGGAGGAGGGGCAGGGAGAGGAGCATGGTTCCAAAGGCAGAAGGTAATAGATGGATAAGGGAGGGAGGGTGCACAAGTAAACAGGGGGAAGAGGGATGGTTCCGTGAATGGGAAGGGAAGGGTGAAGCAAAAAGAGAAAGGAAAAGGGAAGGGAGGGAGAATGGAGAGTAGGCTAGCAGAAACCAGATAAGTTAGTGTTAATGCCATCCTGGTTTTTTAATGACATTTCCTTTTCAATGATGGACACTGGAATTCCAAAGCTCATTTAAAAATATTTGTATAGCACAGGAAGTAACTCTTGGAACAGTTCATCTGCTGTTGGAAATGAAGCAGGTTTTATTTGTTATTTCTATTTTGAGATAATATTAATGATTAACAGCATGTAGCTTTGACAGAAAAGCCTGAGGATCAGGTGAAATTGTGCCCTGGGTTACCTTTAGTAATTTAAATAATTGACTGCTGCTGGTTACAACACAAGAGGGAGCTCATCCATTTCCAAATGAGTAGTTTTGTCTTAATGACAATCACAGTTAGGTAAGATGCATAAATGATGGAGGGATTTTGGAAGAATATTATGAGAATATTTGCAAATCAAAAATGGCAGTTCCTCTGGCAATGTTGCAGATTTGAAAGGAATACTTTAAAAAAAAACATACACGTGCACACACACAAACGCACACACACACACACACACACACACACACACACACACACACACACACACACACAAATGCACGCCCACACACACGCGCCCACACATACGCGCCCACACACACACGCCCACACACACGCGCGCACACACGCGCGCACACGCACGCGCACACACGCACGCGCACACACGCACGCGCACACACACATGCACGCCCACACACATGCACGCCCACACACACGCGCCCACACATACGCGCCCACACACACGCGCCCACACACACGCGCCCACACACACGCGCCCACACACACACGCGCGCACACGCGCGCACACACGCGCGCACACACACGCGCGCACACGCACACACGCACGTGCACACCCACACACGCACGCCCACACACATGCACGCCCACACACACACGCCCACACATACGCGCCCACACATGCATGCACGCACACACGCACGCACACATGCACGCACGCACACACACACAATGCACACGCACGCGCACACACACACACACACACACACACACACACACACACACACACACACACACACACACACACACACACACACACACACACACAAGATTGAAAGTCTAAAAATCATAAAAGGAAATTCAATTATTTCAGTTCAATGAATGCAAATAAGCCAGAACTTCCCTCACAATGTGGAATCTCTACATTCAACCCAGCATGTGTTCGAAGCAGAGTCGATCCAAATAATTTATCTCTTGTGCACATATTAACCAACTCTGTTTCCCAATCATTGAGGTGTTAAAATATAGCCACATTCCTCCTTTGTGATCTTATTTAGGTTTACATCTCTTTTCATGCTCAACGGTCATATGACTGATTGGTTCAGCATTCCTTTCCTTTGTTTTCACAATCTATAACAGAGATGTCAGTCACTTTCCTCCCATATTCTCCCATCTAATTTATTCATATTTGCTTGTGCAACTGGAACTTACATTATGCCCACGTTGTTTACTCACCCTCAAAAGTATTCATGCTTCGCATCTGAAACTCCTGTAAAGATCCACCATATTTGTTTTGAGATTGAAAATGCATTCTCAGTGAAAGTTTAGTTTAATCATGTTTGGGTATTTTGCTGCTGATATAGTGCAACATGAATGATGACATCATCACCCTGCACGCTAGGGGTCGGAAACCAACTCCCATCATTTTAAGAACTGAGCACAAGTTAATATTTAGCTTGGACTATGACTATTGAACTGCAGGACACAGGTGCAAAATTAACAAGCCTCATTTTTTCTCTCCCTCTTGCAGAATGGTGGTTATGTGAAACAGATTTTGACTATTGTTAATGTTAAGATGATTAACTCTTTCAAAGAAAATATTAGGTTAAATAAAAGTTGTTGAAAATTATTTTGACCCACAAATTATTCCTAATTTTTAACTTACAATTAAAAATAGGTAGTAAAATATATAATTTTAAAACTTGTTAATAGGATGTAGTTTTTTTGCTGTCCATCCTCAAATGAAGATGCCAAAGGAAACATTAATCAAGCTTTTTTTCTCAGTAGATAATTAATTAAGGGTAGTTCGGAGATGCAACATTAAGAATCTTCTAAATTAAGAAACTTTGAAAGCTATAAGGAGATACAGTATTCATGCAGAAGGTTTAAGGCTGACATATTGCAAGATTTATGTATAGGGATCATTTGAAGCAATCTAAAGCCTGTGTTTCCGACAGTATGGGAATATAAGAATTTGCTTTAATTAATTTTAAATGTCTGCAAATTAAGGAAGAGGAGTTGCAGCCCGAATTCCGACTAAGTGTGAGACTTCATGGCACTAATGATTTAATAGGTCATATGCATTAAAATGGTAGGCTATTGAGATGTGCAGAACAACAAAGGGATTTAGGAGTTGTGGTAAATAGTACCCTCAAGGCTGATACTCAGGTAGATGGTGTGGTGAAGAAGGCATTTGGAATGTTGGCCTTCATAAATCGGAGTATTGAATTCAAGAGTAGGGAGGTTATGATGAGATTGTACAAGGCTTTGTTGAGGCCAAATTTGGAGTACTGTGTACAGTTTGGGTCACCAAATTATAGGAAAGATATAAACAAAATAGAGAGACTGCAGAGAAGGTTCACGAGAATGTTGACAGGATTTCAAGGTTTGAGTTACAGGGAAAGGTTGTGCAGACTGGGGCTTTTTTCTCTGGAGCGTAGAAGATTGAGAGGGGACTTGATAGAGGTGTTTAAGATTTTAAAAGGGACAGACAGAGTAAACATGGATAGGCTTTTTCAATTAAGAGTGGAGGAAATTCAAACTAGAGGGCATGGTTTAAGATTGAAGGGGGAAAATTATAAGGGGAATATGAGGGGAAATTTCTTTATACAAAGGGTGGTAGGGATGTGGAATGAGCTTCCGACAGACGTGGTCGAGGCGGGATCATTGGTTACATTTAAGGAAAGACTGGATAGTTACATGGATAGGAGAGGACTGGAGGGGTATGGACCGGGTGCTGGTCAGTGGGACTAGGAGGGTGGGAATTTGTTACGGCATAGACTAGTAGGGGCGAACTGGCCTGTTCTGTGCTGTAAGTGGTTATATGGTTAATATCCTGTAAATCAGAAAATGCGCATTGACTTAGATGGAAGTCCTTTCCAAAGACACACAGAGAAATAAAATAATTTGATTTGTGTTATGGCAACCGTATGTGGAGCTGAATGATGTATTATAAACAGCAATGGCTTCCAAATTTCACTCCACATGAACTCCTCCAGATACAAACACATATCACAACTTGAATAAATATTATCCGAACTTTTAACAGTCTATGTTAATCATCCAAAGAAAACAACACTAGAATTGCAAAAAAAAAAGTATTATTTGAATATCTTAGTGTAAATGAATTAGTATTAAGTCATCAAATACCAACATTCAGAAAGATAAATATACCATGGACTTTATGTTTCAAAATCAGGGTTTTAAAAAATGTGTTCGATGTAAAAATATGAATATCAGAAGAGATGGAAGTATTTGAGCCACCAAGATCATATGGGTGATGCCATTTGACCTAACAACTTCAATCACCTTTCTGTGCTTTTTTCCCATGATATTTTTCTGGAAGCATTTATTTTTTACTGACCTCCTTTGATTAACTTGGCTTTGAAATTTTGTTTCTCCAATTTCAACATGTTCCAGATACCTATCACCTCTGTGATACCTACTTGCAACATGTTCCAGATACCTATCACCTCTGTGATAGCTACTTGCAACATGTTCCAGATACCTATAGCCTCTGTGATACCTACTTGCAACATGTTCCAGATACCTATCACCTCTGTGATACCTACTTGCAACATGTTCCAGATACCTATCAACTCTGTGATAAAATACTTGCCTCTTCAATCTCCGATAAACTTTCATCCTCTCACCTTAATTCCATGCCATCTTGTATTAGACATTTCCATCCTGGGAGAAGGACTGACTCTCTACCCCATCTGTACCAGTCAGTCTCCAATGCTCCAGAGAAAACAATCAACTCTCTTTGTACCGAATAGTCTCTAATCTTGGCAATATCTGGGTGAATGTTTTCTGCATCCTCCTCAAGGCCACATATTCTTCCTGTAAAGCAGCAACCAGAACTGCCCACAATATAGAAAAAGATGGACTACCCAAACCTTTGTACAGCTGCAACACAATTTGGCAACTTTCATACTCGATGCCCTGACAGGTATCTCATAAGAACCTACTGATGTAGGAAATAGGTGCAGAAGTAGGCCATCTGGCATGTCAAGCCTGCTCCACCATTCAATAAGACCATGGCTGATCTGGCAGTCAACTCAGTTCTACCTTCCTGCCTTTTCCACGTAACTCTTGATTCCTCTACTATGCAAAAATCTATATGGAAGTATATTAACTATATTTAATAAGAGAGATTCCAGTAGTTTTTTGGGCAAGGAGTTCCACCGACCCCTCTCTGGAAAAAGCAGACCCCCTCAACTCTTTTTTTATCAAACTTTATTTAAAGATTTAAAAAAAACATAACATACAGTCCAATAATCATCAAAAATTCATTTTACAAAGATAAACCCCAAACCCACCCTCCCACCCCTTCAGCCAACTCCCTTAAGGGGAGCCAAAAATATAAATTATATTTTTAAAAAATTATAAATGTTGAGAACAATTCAAAGTATATCTAAATGCATATATTTCAAATACGGAGGCCATTTGCTAACAAAAAGTGAATAATTATCATGTAAATTATGGGTAATTTTTTCCATAACAAAGCAAGTTTTCAATTCATTATGCCAACCTAGTATATTAATCTCAGTATTGTCTTTCCAAGTAGTCGCAACACATTTACGTGCTACTGATAACACCAAACGTACAAAAGCAATTTGAATTTTATCCAAACCTAATCCCCTCAGTGAAATCAAATTACCCAACAAAAAAATCGTTGGATCTATGGTAATGTAAAGTTAAACAATTTTTCAAAAAGTACTTTAATTCCTTGCCAAAATGATTGAGCTTTAACATGTCCAAACAGCATGTAAAAAACTTCCAATACATGAATCACATCTAAAACATAAATCTGAATTACTAAACCCATATTTTTTCAGTTTCTCCAGAGTCAAATATAATTGATGTAAAAAATTATAATTAATCATTCCATATCTTACATTTGTCAATTTGATTACATTGTCCTGACACATACCCACCCAATCATCTTCAGGAAAAATAAACACTAAATCACTCTCCCATTTAAGTTTTGATTTTTTCCAATCCAGTTTATTCATATTATCTTGTAACAAATTGTAAATAACTGAAATATAACCCTTCTTTGGTACAGAGGAAATCAAAGACTCAAATCTCGACAAAGTAGGTAAATTCATTTCTCTACCATAATTATCCTTTACCAAGGCTCTAAGTTGGTAATACACAAACAAAGAATTTACAAATATATCAAATCTCTCTCTCAACTGATTACAAGAAAGAAATTGTCCCTCTTCAAATCCTGTATTGTCTTTATACCCTTAAAATCCCAACTTTTTAAATAATTATTAAACATTGATAAAGGAATAAGCCGATTATTATACAATGATGTTAAAATTGATAATTTATCTTTTTATCACAAAACCCTATTTTTTAAAATCCAGACCTTTAACAAATGTTTCAATACCGCCATATTATATTCCTGTAGCAAATTCAAGTTCCAACGAAATATAAATTAATGTACCTTGACCTCAGAAATACACACCTTAGCCCAGCTAGGAAGATAATCTAGATTCATCAACCTGCTAATAAATTTCAACTGGGCCGCTTCATAATAATTTTTAAAATGTGGTAACTGAAGTCCACCTTATGCATATTTTCATGTAAGTTTATACAATGCTACTCGAGCTAATTTACCTTTCCATAAAAACTCCCGCACTACCTTATTTAAATCCTGAAAAACACCTTTAGAAAGTAAACAAGGTATTGACTGAAATAAATATTCAATTTGGGGAAAAATATTCACTTTAATACAACTGACCCTACCAATCAAAGTTAATGGAAGATCTTTCCATTTAATCAAATCTGCTTTAATCAGTTTTAATATAATTTAACTGATACAATGACTGATAATTAACATCTACAAACACACCTAAATATTTAATTTTATTTGTCCACCTTAATTTTGTAATAATTTTAAATTCTGAATAATCTCCAATTCCAACTGGTAAAATTTCACTTTTATCCCAATTAACTTTAAATCCTGACAATTCTCCAAATTTCGACAAACACTCTTGTAACTACTACAATGACCGTTCCGGTTCCGTCAAATATATCTATACATCATCTGCAAATAAATTAATCTTATACCCTTCATCCCTCTCATTTCATCATTTTGCCTAATAGTCTGAGCTAATAACCATATAACCATATAACCATTTACGGAGCGGAAACAGGCCATGTTGGCCTTTCGAGTCCGCACCGGTTCACTGATTTTGTGCGCCCTCTTCAGGCATTGGTCTCAGTAGATCTTCATTCAATAACGATAGGCGAAATGATTCAATAGCCAATGCAAATAAGGCTGGTTACAAAGGGCAACTACCGAGTTGAATGAGTCAACCTAAATGGTAAAGAAATCTAACCATATGTCACCACCCTAGCAATTGGGTTCGTATATAAAGCTTTAACCTAACCAATAAAAAAGGGCCGAATTTAAATTTTTTCTAACACCTTAAATTAAAAAAAATCCCACTCAACCCCATCAAAAGCCTTTTCTGCATCTAGTGCAACCACCATGGTTAGGCTGCTTTCGGTATGCATTGACCAAAGTAATTAATTGAAAAATCTTATCTGATGCATTTCTATTCTTAATAAAATCTGTTTAATCAGTATGTATCAACCCAGATAAGTATGTAGCAACTCTATTAGCTAATACCTTTGCTATAATTTTATAATCTACATTTAATAAAGAAATAGGTCTATATGAAGACACTTTTAATAGATCTCTATCTTTTTTTGGAATAACAGTTATTAAAGCATTTGAACAAGATTCTGACAGCTTCTGTTCTTCAGTAACTTGTTTTAACACATCTCCAAATACACTAGATAAATCATCATCAAAAAGATTTATAAAATTCCACAGGAAATCTATCATCCCCTGGGAACTTTCCATTTGGCATTTCCTGTATAGCTTCCTTGATTTCAAAATCTGTAAATGGAGATTCCAATTCCTGAATATCTTTCTCATCTAATACCGGTAACCTCAATTTAGATAAATAAGATCCAATAGAACCATTATCCTGCTTCCCCTGAGAAGTATATAATTTTGGATGGAATGAATAAAACTGGTCATTAATTTCCTGAGGTAATAATTGAATTCTTGTTAATGGCATTAATAATCCGAGATGCCTGTTCAGATTTCAAATGCCAAGCAAGTACCTTATGAGCTCTTTCTCCCAACTCATAATAACGTTGTTTTGTTTGATTAATTAAATGCTCAAACTGATAAGTTTGTGAAGTATAATTTCAATTTCGCTAATGCAGCTTTTTTGTCTTCAGTCACATTCTTCTGAAAATCTTTCTCTAACTCAGCAAACTGATTTTCCAACATTAAACTTTCTGCCATAAATTGTTTCTTAACTTTCATAGAAACTCTCAAATAAGCTTTTAACGCATCCCATACTACAAAATGACTATCCATAGAATTAATATTCTCAGTCAAAAATAAAGATATATGCAAATAAAGTAACAAACTCTGTTTTTTTTCAATAACATTGCATTAAACCTCCAACTATACGACAAACATACCACTTTTGAACTTTCACAGGAAAAAAGTAATACTTTTATATTCAGCTTGCAGTGCTCTACCCTGTAGGTGTGCTGATACCAAAAAAATCAATCCTAGAAAACGAATCATGTTGTGATGAATAAAAAGAAAAATCTTTCTCTGTAGGATTAACCTTTCTCCAGATATCTAACACATTTAAATCTTTCATCAGCACTTTGATCTGTATTGCTGTCTTTGATTTCTTTATACTTTTTGGGTTTCTGTCCAATAAAGGTTCCAAAATACAATAAAAATCTCCCCCAACTGAAATATTTTTGTTAGCTTGAGTTAACAATAAAAAAGCTGCTGAAATAAACCGCTCATCATCTACATTAGGTGCATAAAGATTAAGCAAAGTCAAAGATTTTACAATTCACCCATAAAACTCTACCTACATTTCCCTCTGAAGATTCCAAATCAAATGATAATTTTTTTATGAATCAAAATCGCCACCCCTCTTGCCTTAGAATTAAAAGAAGAAAAAAACGTATGTCCAACCCAATATATTTTCAATTTCAAATGTTCCTTTTTGGTCAAATGTGTTTCTTGTAAAAGGGCAATATTAATTTTCATTTTTTTTAATATAAGCCAATACCCTCTTTCACTTAATTGGATTATTTAATCCCTGAACATTAAAAGTTGCAAAATGCAAAGTAGAAATTTTTACTAACTACTAATATATTTACACTCTATAAAACAATGCTCCCCTTTATAATTCTTTAAAAACACAAAAAAAACCCACCCCTCAAAAAAACAAAAAAATATTTTTTTTAAAAAAACTCCAAAAAATATAAAAACCATCCAAAGATAGTAACACCCTAAAAATCTGAGTGTGGTAAACCCACTAGTGGTAGATGACAGTCAAAGCATTCAGTGTCATCCACCCTCCAGCCAGATACATATTTGTTATGTAATTAAGAACAATCAAATATAGTAAATATATTCAACCCAATGACTCGAAGCCCAGTGATTGTTCCGGATCTTCAATGTCAAGAAGTCTTCGTGTCAGCCCTTCTTTCTTTCCATTCTTTCCATTCTTACCATTCTTTCCAAACCCATTCCCATTCCCATTTCCATTTCTGTTTACCCTCCTCTTAGGAGACGATGGTGAAGACCGCCCATTTCTTTGCAATTCTGGCAATGAATTAGCAAAAACCAAGGCATCATGATCGTTCTCAAAAAATTGAGATTGAAAGTTTCCATTAAAAATCTTCAAAATTGCAGGATAACGAAAAACAAACTTCTAGCCCTTTCGCCATAAAACATCTTAAGCCGAATTAAATTCCCGTCATCTTCTTGACTCAAATCGGCATAAAAAACCACTCTATTGTTTTGAATGATCAACAGGGATTGACTCTGCCGTGCTTTCTCTACCGCCATTTGTCAAATAATTTCTCTATCTTGATACTTCAAACAACAAATCAAGACCAACCTCGGTGTTTGTCCAGGAAGTGTTTTTTTCTTCAACACTCTGTGGGCCCAATCCACTTCAAAACTTTCAGGAAAAAACTCTTTACCCAATACCTCTGGGATCCAATGTTTAAAAAAAATTATTGATTTAGAACCTCTGGAAGGAACATAGGAACATAGGAAGTAGGAACAGGATGCTCCGCCATTCAATAAGATCATGGCTGATCTAATTTATGACCTAACTTCACCTACCTGCCTTCTCCCCATATCCCCTAATTCCTCTATCATGTAAAAATTTATCTAACTGAATTTTAAATATGTTTAATGAAGCAGCCTCAACCACTTCCCTGGTTAGAGAATTCCAAACATTCACCACTCTCTGGGAAAAACTATTTTTCCTCATCTCTGTCCTAAATCTACTCCCCCGAATCTTGAGACTGTGTCCTTTCATTTTAGTTTCCCCGGCTGGCTCAAAAAACCTTCCTTCATAATCCTATATGTTTCTATAAGATCTCCTCTCATTCTTCTGAACACGAGAGAATACAATCCTAGATGATTTAATCTTTCATCATAAGTCAACCCCTTCATCCCAGGGATCAACCTAGTAAACCTCCTCTGGACCGTTTCCAAAGCCAGTATATCCTTCCTCAAATATGGAGACCAGAACTGGACACAGTACTCCAGGTGCGGTTTCACCAGTACCTTATACAGTTGCAACATTACCTCCCTACTCCTGAATTCAATTCCTCTAGCGATGAAGGCCAACGTTCCATTTGCCTTCTTAATAACCTGTTGCACCTGCAACCTAACCTTTTGCGATTCATGCACAAGCACTCCCAAGTCCCTCTGCACAACAGCATGCTGTAGTTTTTCACCCTTTAAATAATATTCAGCTCTTTTATTTTTCTTGTCAAAGTGGATAACCTCACACTTACTAACATTGTACTCCATCTGCCAGACCTTTGCCCACTCATCCAGCTTAACTATATCCCTCTGCAGACTCTCCACATCCTCATTACAATTTGCTCTTCCACTCAATTTGGTGTCATCTGCAAACTTGGCAACACCACATTTTGTCCCCTCCTCCAAGTCATCAATGTAAAATGATGAACAGTTGTGGGCCTAACACCGACCCCTGTGGCACCCCACTTACCACTCTCTGCCAACCTGAAAAACTCCCACTTATCCCAACTCTCTGCCTCCTGTCACCAATTTTCAATCCATGCCAATATACTTCCCCAGACTCCACTTTCCTGTAACTTACTGAGAAGTCTCTTGTGCGGCACCTTATCAAGCGCTTTCTGGAAATTCAAATATACAACATCAACCTGTTCCCCTCTATCCACTGCACCCATTATATTGTCAAAGAATCCTAACAAGTTTGTCAAACAAGATCTTCCCTTTCTAAAACCATGCTGCGTCTGCCTGATTGAACCCTTACATTCCAAAAGTTTCACTATTTCATCTTTAATGATGGCTTCAAGCATTTTTCCAACTACAGACGTCAAGCTAATTGGCCGATAATTTCCAGTCTTCTCCCTACATCTCTTCTTAAAAAGTGGTGTGACATTTGCTGTCTTCCAGTCTGCCGAGACCTGCCCAGAATCCAAGGAATTTTGGTATATGACCACCAATGGATCAACTATAACTTCTGCCATTTCCTTCAGAACCCTTGGATGCATATTATCAGGACCAAGTGATTTGTCTGGCTTTAGTCCCATTAGTTTCTCCATCACTACTTCCTTTGTAACAACTATTTTATCAAGGCCCTCCCCAACATTCGCATTCTTAACTCCGCACTTGGGCATGCTGGACGTGTCTTCCACCGTGAAGACTGAGATAAAATATTTGTTCAATGCCTCAGCCATTTCCTCATTTTTTGCTACCAGTTTTCCTTTCTCATCCTCCAAAGGTCCTATATTAACTCTGGCCACCCTCTTCCGTTTTATATATTTATAAAATTTTTTGCTTTCTGTTTTTATATTTTGTGCCAATTTACTTTCATAAACCTTTTTCCCATTTCTTATTACCCGCTTTGTAACCCCTTGTTGTCTCTTAAAATTATCCCAATCTTCCAGTTTCCCACTGCTCTTTGCAGCTTTGTACACCTGCGCCTTCAATTTTATACTCTCCTTTATTTCCTTTGTTAACCATTGTTGATTTTTCCCTCCCTTGCTGCCCTTTTTCCTGACCGGAATATATTTTAGTTGAGCATTACAAAATATTTCTTTGAAAATCTTCCACTGTTCCTCAACTGTTTCATCAATTAGCCTGTGCTCCCAGTCCACTTTGCCCAATTCCTCCCTCATCCTATGGTAGTCACCCTTTCTAAGCATAATATATTAGTTTTAGATCTAACTCTTTCCCCTTCCATCTGAATGAGAAAGACCAACTATTTTCACATTATTTCTCTAGCTTTGATTTTACAATGAATCAATCTTCTTCAATAAATCCCTTCTTTGAATCCCCCAATCTTCATAAGAACCTTCCACTTTTTCCATTTTTTCTCTATTGTGTTCCACCTGATTTTGACATTCAGATAAAGCTGTTTCAATTTTTAAAATATTATCTTGTACAATATCAACAGATTTTATACATCTGTTAATATCACTACAGTCATTTCTTGTTTCGTAGTTGACATTTCATCACACAAAATATTCATTTTTGTTTTCACATCCATAAATCCTTGGGTTATTTTAGTTGACATTTGTTTTGATATATTATCTATTTGAAAAGCAATCCCTTCCAAAACAATGAACACTGAATCCAATCCAGATTCCATAGCCACTTTTTGAGGTCTACCTTCTTCAACTGCAGGCTCCTCCTCCTGGGCAAATTCCAATAAGGTAAGTTCCTCTTCACCTTCAGTCACCATAGGTCCTTTAACTGTGCAGCTGCGGGTTTGGACACCCGACGCCGACACCCCGCCCTCGACACATGGGCACCGGAGCTCGGGTCCCCTGTGATAGTACAGACCTATCACCAATGTATATAGTTACAGTATCTAGAGTGTAATGACTGTGCTTACAGCGATTGGCTGAGAGCTTAGCCACACCTACTGTCTGGGCCTTAAAGGGTTGTGTTCCTAGCCAGGTCGGATCATTCTGGACTGGTCGGCCACCTGTGAAGAGCTCCTGTCTTTTGCTAATAAAAGCCTTGGTTTGGATTAACAAGTATTTGGTTCTTTCGATAAGCTCTACACCCCCCCCCCCCTCCCCACAGCCCACACTTTCTCCAAAAGGTCACGGACCCGGGATGCTCCGCACATTCCCGGCAGAACTGCTGGACATGCAGGGGCATCCTCTGACGCTATACTGCACGTCCCCGGGCCACCCAGCAATGTCGCGGGCTCACGGGCCCCTTTGTCGGTCGGGCCACCCGCGCGGATGGCTTCACGTGCACGTGGGTCGGCTAAGACCGAACTCACCAAAGTGCCAGTGCCATCTTGTGACTGCAGGATCGGTGCCAAGGTTAAGCTTGAAAGGTCAGGGGTCCTCTGAGGTTTGGAGACTCCCAACGGTGACTCCGTGGATTCAACTGTGCAGGTAGGCCTCAGATCATCTATACTTTTATATGGTAATTTCTTCTGAAGTTGAGTTTTAGATTTCTTCACATTGGTAGCCATGATGAATCACTGTTATTCAAAAAACTGTAAATATTATTGTTAACTACTTTAATACTTTTTAAAATCGGGTATTTAATAATCCAGCTGGGGAAAGGTGGAACACACGTCTTTCTTCTACGCCATCTTGCCACGCCCCCCCTCACCCTCCTCAACTCTGTCCACAGTCTACTCTCTGATAACTTGAGTCCATGATCCCCAGTTCGAGTACAACCTCCACCTAGTCACCTAGTTCTAGTCTCACCTACCAGCAGAAACAACTTACCTGCCTCTATCCTACCTATCCCTTTCATAATTTATATGTTTCAGTAAGATTCCCTCCCGTTCTTCTAAATTCATGCAACTCAATCACTTGTCATGGGATAAACCTCTCATCTCCAGAATCAAACTGGTGAACCTCCTCTGAATTTGCCTCTAAAACCATTATACTTCTTCTCAAGCACAGAGACCAAAACTGCATGCAGTGCTCCAGGTACAGCCTCACTACTACCCTGTTCAGTTGCAGCAAAAATGTCCTGCTCTTAAATTCATCTCCTCCAACAATGATGGCCAATGTTTGCTTTCTTGATTATCTGTTGTTCCTGCAAACCAACCTCTTGCAATTCATGCACTCACACTCCTAAGCCTCTCTTTATAACAGATTGCTGCAACCTTTCACCATTTAAATAATGATCTGATCCTCTATTTTAACTTCCAAAGAGTAAAATTACACTTTACTAACAACATATTCCATCTGCCAGACTCTTGCCCACTCACTTAATCTATCTACATACCTATGCAAAATCTCTACATCTGCAAAATTTGCTTTTCCATTCAATTTAGTGTCTTCAGCAATCTTATTAACAAAACATTCAGTCTCCTCTGCCAAGTTCTTAAGATACTGTATGGGCCTGGCACCGACTGCTGCTGCCCTTCATTCACCAGTGATTACCAACCAAACACCCATTTATCTCAACATTCTATATTCTATTCATTAGACCATCCTCTATCCATGCTAATACTTTACCCCCCAGCTCCATGCATCCTTATCTTATGGATAAATCTTTTATGTAGCTTCTGGAAATTGAAGTACACAACATATTGAATCTGTTCCCCTCCAGCCACTAGTTATATCCTAAGAGAACTCCGGGATCTACCCTTTATAAATCCATGCTGCATCTATCTGAAGGAACAATTTCGATCTGAATGCCTTGCTATTTCTTTAATGATAGCGTTGAACCTTTTCCCAACTGCAGATATTAAGCAATCTGACATAAATTAACTGCCTTTTGCCTACATCCTTTTTGTGGTGTGAAGTAATGTTGCTAAATTTGTTTGGATTCTGCATGAAAAATATTCAATATTAGTTATTTGATCTGCTGCTAACTGATACAAGTAGTCTGATTTGCAACATTAAATTGAATGGTTTAGTGCAAATGCACATTCACCCAACATGGGGAATGTTAAAGGGTTCGCTTGGATAACAGATTTGAAATATTGGTAATTGGTTCAGGGAGATGTTGATTCATGTTTTGTATTCCGTGCAAACAGACCTGGCAACAAAACATGTGGGTGCCTCTAGACAGAGAACATGTACCAAACAGCTTATCCTATTACATAGAGTCATAGGGTTGTACAAAATGGAAACAGCCCCTTTGGACCAACTTGTCAACACAACCAAGTTTCCCATCAGAATTACTCCCCATTTGCCTGTGCTTGGCCCATATCACTCTCACCCTTTCCCATTCACATACCTGTCCAAATGTCTGGCAAATGTTGTAATTGTGCCTGCCTCTATCACTTTCTCTGGCAGTTCATTCCATACCTGTACATCCTCTCTGCAGAAAAAGTTCCCCCTCAATTCCCTTTTAAATCTTTCAACCATCACTTTAAGCAATTGCCATCGGGTTTTTGACTCTCCTTCTGTGGGAAATAAAGTTTGACTATTCACCTTATCTGTGATTTTATATGCTGTACATCTATAAAGACCATCCTCGGTGCTCTGGCCTCCAGGGGGAAAAAATCCCACTTATCAAGTCATGTCAAATTTATTATCATCTGATTGAACAAATACAACTCAAGGAAACAGTGTTCTCCAGTCCCTGGTGCAAAACATGAACACACACAGGACCTAACACACTTACAGACATGTGCAGGACAAGTATTCATAAATAAATATTGGCTCGTAAGTAAGATTCTCGGATTGTCAGTGTGATTAGCACATTGGTCATTCCGCTTTCTCACTGCCTGTGGTAGTCTGCCTGGAGGTGCTGGCTCTGATCCTCCTGTATCTCTTTCCCGATGGGAGCAGCCGAAAGATGTTGTGTGCAGGATGAAAGAGGCCCTTAATGATTTTGCACGCCCTCATCAGACAATGATCCTGGTAGATCATGTTAATGGAAGAGGGGTGGTGAGAGAGACTCCAGTGATCCTCTCTGCCACTGATAGGATGCTGTGTGTTGATCTCTGGTCCAATGCTGCAGTGAGGTTTTGAAGTTGTCCAAACTCGAGCTGAGCAGTCCTTCAGTCACAAACCAGGTATGTTGTCTTGTCCCGCTGCCTTGTGTGAGTTCACCTTCGATAGGGTTCTCCTTACCTCGGTTGCGGCTATGCAGGGGAGCCTGTTCATCAGGAGACATAGAGCTTTCTTTGGCATCATCCTCTTCTTCTCATCGAACCATGCATTGAAGATATTCAGTTTGACTTGAAGGAAGGAATCATTATCTTTAACTCACAAGATTGATTTGTGATCCGTAATATCCCTTGCCACATCTGCCTTGTGTCGCTGGTGTGACACAGCTGTCTATGGATATTCTGTGCATACCCCCACTTTGCCTTCCGGAGTACACGAGAGAGTTCAGACCTGGCTGATCTTTATGCCATCTTGTTTCCTGTCCTTGAGCTCTGAGAAGGGCCCAGACCTCTGCATACAACTATGGTTCCTAGTTAGACCTGGTTGTGAAACATTTTCTAGTATCTCCTTACAAATCAAGCCCTCCGATTCTGTTAACATCCTCATGATGCCATATTTCACCCTTTCTAGTTTAATGACATACTTCATATCATCAGGCAACCAGAACTGCACAGTATTCCAAATGTGCTTTACCATTTGATTTCTTGACTGATAAAGGCAAGTACTGTATGCTAAATGTCTTCTTCATCACCTTGAGTCATCACTGTCAGGGAATTACGTACTTGTGCTCATATATTTTCCCAGGACCTACCACTTATTGGGGAAGTCCTTTGTTTCATTTAATTAACCAAAATGCAACATTTCATACTTATGTGAATTAACTCCATCTGCCATTCCTCAGGCAATTGGCTCAATTGATCTTGGTCCCATTGTAATCTTGGATAACCTTCCTCATTGTCCACTCTACCACCAATTTTAGCATCATCTGAAAGCTTAATCACCATACCAGCTGCATAATCATCCAGATCATTAATGTCAATGATAAACAACAGGAAACCCAGCACTTAAACACAACACAACACTCGTCAAAGGCTTCCAAACGGAATAATAACCCTCAAATTCCACACTCTGATTCCAACCATCAAGCCAATTCTGCATCCATTTGGCTAGTGCATCATGAATCTCAAGCTATCTAACTTTCTGGAGCAGCCTACCATGTGTTCAAAGGCCTTGTGAAAGTCCATGTCGACAATGTCTACCCCCTGCCTTCATTTATGGTTCAGTTCAATAACTTTGTTTCCTAAGATGGCACTTTTCTAAAACAATTATGTCATTTCCACAAAGCACAAATTCCTACGTACTCCCCTCTGCAGGTCGTGAACTTGAAATTTTGTGCTGGTGCTCAACATCAGTGGTAGCTTGCTGCCATTGCAGTCAGTGTTACTGAGACTAATACACATCGCTCTGCCATTGCAGTCAGTGTTATTGAGACTAATACACACATCGCTCTGCCATTGCAGTCAGTGTTACTGAGACTAATACACACATCGCTCTGCCATTGCAGTCAGTGTTACTGAGACTAATACACATCGCTCTGCCATTGCAGTCAGTGTTACTGAGACTAATACACATCGCTCTGCCATTGCAGTCAGTGTTACTGAGACTAATACACACATCGCTCTGCCATTGCAGTCAGTGTTACTGAGACTAATACACATCGCTCTGCCATTGCAGTCAGTGTTACTGAGACTAATACACACATCTCTCTGTCATTGCAGTCAGTGTTACTGAGACTAATACACATCGCTCAATATCATTTTCAATCTCTCTGATGATAATTGACTAAAAAGGCAGTTGTCAAGGAGAGCATCACTTCCAGTAAGGTGTGTTCAGGAATGTAATTTTGCACTCTCCAGATGACTTTCTGCAAGGAACTCCCTTATGGCTCTCATGTTTTTCTCCTTCATACAGCTGGGAAATGAGGCCAAATGTTCAGCAAGGACATTGAACTATTTACGATTGGTGACATGCTCTTTCTCTTGCCCCTGAATATCTTCATATTGTATGTACCACCTGACATACTAGGGTTCTGAACCTGCATGCTGCTTTTGCTCTGGGACAAGATGTGCATGAAGCAACATACCATAATAAAGATGCTTATTATTTATTTAATCTTTAGGATATGGCAAGGTAAACATTTAGTTCCCTTGTGTAACTCCCCTTAAAAGAGAGCATGCCAAGCTAAATTGGGCACATTTAAGGGTCAGCCACATATTTTTGGATCTGGAGTCATGTATAGATAAGCATGGCATATTCCTTTTTCTGAAGGATATTAATGAACCAGTTGGATTTTTATACAATCCAAAATCTTTGTGGTCACTCACTACTAAATGAACAAAATAAATTCCCCATTTGTTCTGATGAGATTCAAAAGGGGATGTATGGATTCCATTCCAATCATCTAGTCCAGGAACATAAACATGCCACATCTGGTTGACACAGGCCACAGAATGCTCTCTGAATGATGCAGTCAATGGAATCTGACTTTTGGAAAACTTATTCCACTATGATGCTACTGGCTTATTTTTCATCAACGCTCAGCAAATTGTGGTTCCAGAAATCACTGCTGTGAGGAGTCAAGATAGTAGTCCTTGCCTCACAGAATCTATTCCTCCATAAAGTGGTGATTCACTTATGGTAAAGGAGTCATATGTTGTCAAGAATTAAGAAATAGACCATCAAAACTGGCCATATTATTAACTACCTGCTGTATTTTGAGAAGTAGGAAGCTGATGCAAAGATCGAGGTTATTAATGAGAACCGGTGAGGGCACAAGTTCCAGCAATGGGTGTCCACACTTATAGGAAGTCAGCAATATTAGCATCTAAGATAATACCTTCTCACTGAAATCAAAATAGATAAGATCATTCCTTCAGGAGATGAGAAGGTGGATGACCTCTCGGATGCTGCAGTGTGCAGCAAATTATAAGATATGGCATGAACCCACGGCTGCTGCTTGGAGAATCATCCATTGGTCCAGAAGTCTGGAGTCACCATCACTTTGAGCTCCACAGAGAGAACAATCCAAAATTGAAAGCATGACCAAAAGCAGCTAGACAACCAATCAAAATAATTCTGTGATGACTGATCTTGATAACCTCAATCTCAAAATACATTACACAAAAGTCACAAACAGGCAGAATCTATAGTCTTTCAGAAGACTTTGTGGGAATAGCCTTCTACAAAGTTGAACATGTCTTTGTTCAGTCTTGAAGTTGGAAACCTGCAGACAGCCACTGCTGTCAGCTGCTCTGGACTCGCTGCAATCACACTGCAGACAAAGTACTCACAACAGCACATGGTGCATGCGCGAGCACCACGAAGGGGCATTAGTTAAACTGAGTACCAGCAGGGAGCAGACACCACACTGTGGGCTCTCTCTCTCTCTCTCAACCCCGTTTGTCATATTTGGTTGTGTTCAGTAAAGTTGTTTATTTGGTTTACATCACGTGCTGACTGGGCTCAATATTCAGCATAAAATAATGAACATGGTGTCAGAAGCAAGATCAAGAGAGCCCCAAGCCTGAAGCCTTCCAATCGTGAATTGGTTGCAGTGGGTAACACAACAACGTTTGCACAATCACCAAAATGAATGATGGATTCATCAGGCAGCCCGACCCACTCATGTTTGATGGAAATGTGGCAGAAAGCTGGCGTATCTTTGAACAGGAATATGACATATTCATAGCGGCAGCACATAGTGACAATCCTGCACGTACCAGGGCAAACATTCTGTTAAATTTAGTGGGCCTGGAAGTCATTGAAAGGGAGAAGTTGTTTGTGTATGAAGGCAAAGTGCATGACAGGAACCTCGTTACCAGCCTGGCTGAGCCAAGAGAGGACCCCGAATGTTTAAAGTATAAATTCAGAGAAATGTGCAACCCTCAGAGAAATGTGACAATGGAAAAGCACAAATTCGACATGAGAGACCAAAAGCCTGGCGAGTCAACACACTCATATGTCAGTGATTTAAAAATCAGGGCAAAAACCTGCAATTTCGGCATGCTTTGTGACAAACTAATTGAAGACAGAATAGTCCGTGGCATTTGTGACAATAATATTTGGAAGGAGCTCCTGCGAGACAGCGAGCTAATACTAGCAAAGGCCATCACAACATGCTTGCCGTATAAAACTACTGAGGAAAACAGTAAAAGGCTGGCCTCTTCACAACAGCAGGCCACAGGCATCGACGCGATACAGGTGGGATCGGCGTGCAGCCAGTTGCTGGAGGTTAGAAGGAAAAGCCAGCCAAGTCAGCCAGGCTACCTACACCCAGGACAGGGTGCAGCAATTGTGGAGGAGACCACATGCCGAGAAGGGAGATGTGCCCGGCATTCGGCCAGCAGTGCAGGAACTGCGGCAAATGGAACCACTTCAACAGGTGCTGCAGATCCAGGCAGCAAACCATTGCACAGACCAGACCCAGAGGACCATTGACCATTTGTACTATGTTGACGGGCTCACCACGAGGATGGAAGTCAATTGCAAATCAGCTGAGATGAAAGTCAATTCTGGAGCCAAATGCAATGTCATGTCACTGAGGACATTCAACCAGCTGAGAAAGATGGAAGAAGTTGAACTATGCATGAAAGCTACAAGCCTTGTGGCTTATGGAGGCAGCAGCATCCAGACCAACGGCACAGTGTAGCTGCGGTGTTTCGTTCAAGGACAGGTCCACATGCTAACCTTCATGGTCCATGAGGTCTGCTAGGCCTCAGTGCAAGCTTGGACATGCGGCTTGTCTCATTCACAGAGAGGTTTATCAGATAAGCCCATCCGAGGATGATTTCTCATAGAAGATCTTTTCTGAGTAGGGTGAACTTTTCAAAGACGAGCTGGAGAGGCTGCCAGTGACATACTCCATGCGGCTCAATCAGAGGTAAGACCCATAGTCCAGCTGGTGCACCACATTCCAGTAGCAATGAAGGATAAAGTCAAGGCCAAGCTGGACATAATGCAGAACTTATGCATCATCACTCCAATCTCGGAACCAGCTAAATGGGTGTCCTCCATGGTGACTACCAAGAAAAATGAAGGACAATTAATCTAAATTTGTATAAATCTGCGAGACCTCAGTGCGACCCTGAAAACATCACATCATCCTATGCGCACCACAGAGGAAGTTGCTGCACAGATGGCCAGTGCAACAGTTAATGTCGAGGCAGACCAGGACTACCCTACCAGTGGCAAGGAGACCTCTGGAGCCCCAAACAAAGGACCTGCTAGATGTCAAGGCCCAGCTGCTAAACAGAAGGTTGGCGCAATAGAAAAGTTACGACAAAACCAGCCAGCCATTCATCCCACTGACTGAAGGGCAAGTTGTCAGGATGCAGACTCCACAAGGTTACGACTGCGCAGGTAGTAGGAGAAATGAGCTGGAGGAACCCAGGTCATACTTTGTTCTTTCAAGAGGGAAAATATACAGGAGAAATAGATGACACATCCTCCCAGTAAGAGAGCCAGCCCCATCTCAATCCGACCCAGACAAATCGGAAATTTTGGATTGATGTGAGCCCCCCAATAACCACAGGAGAGGTGATGGATGATAATTGTGAGTCTATGGACAGTAGAGATAATCAGGTTACAGTACCCAAGCATCCACATCAGCAGAGGGCTATGACAAAACATCCGCTGGATGAGTTTGTAAGACAAACCCAAAATACTAGGACTGAACTGGGTTAAGATTGAACTGGGTTGATTGTATACAGTTGAATGTATATATTGTTGCACGAGTTAAAGTTATATCTGTTCACTGTTATCATGCGGGGAGTAGCTCAAGAAAGGGGATGTAGACAGCTGCTGTGATCTGCTGCTCTGCACCCGCTGCAAACACATTGCAGCCACTGTACTCACAACAACGCTCTGCTTATGCATGAGCACCATGAGGGCATGTTAATTGAATTGAGTATGTGATAGTACAGATTCTATCACCAATGTGTATATATACATATGTACAGATGGTAGTGTAAGATGACTGTGATTGGCTGAGAGTGTAGCCACACCTACTGGCAGGTCTGTAAGGATTGCTCCTAGCCAGACCAGGTCATTCTGGACTGGTTGACCTACTTGTGATATGCTCCAGTCTTTTAGTTAATAAAAGCCTTGGTTTGGATCAACAAGTCTTTGGTTCTTTCGACACACACTACAGAGTACTAATAGGGAGCAGACACCTCTCTGTGGGCTCTCTCCCCATACCTTGTTTATCATGTTTGGTTGTGTTCAGTGAAGTCTTTTATTTGGTTTACCTTATCCACTGACTCAACTCATTATTAAGAAGACAATAATGAACAAAACCCTTCCTGGCACATCTATCCTAGAGCCTCCACTTACAAACTGATTTTACCAATGAGACACTGAATCAAAATGCTGGAAAACAGACTCCCTGTCAGCTTTAGTGCATTTAGTTGATTTTAGAAATTGTTTGTGCAAACTGCAGTTAGTCCTGAAGTTGCACAATTACATTCTGACATCAGTAGAACTTACTTTAAGTAATGAAAAGCAAGAACGTTGTGCATCGTGTTCCCAGTTTGCCTATTCCACAACGATCTTTGTGTAGAGCTTTAAGTTACATTTTTTGTCAATCAGTGCATAAACTTGCTTTGGGGAATATTGCATCATTTGTTTGCATCTGAAGCCAGGAAAAGATTGCCAAAGTGAATTGTAAATTGGAGTCCCTGGACCAATTTCATGAATGATCACTATTTATATTTATTAGGTAAAATCAATTTTGTATTTCTTAGTACTTAAAAAAATACATGATCCAATTTCAATGCTTATTTATTTGTAATATTTCATTATACGTGTTTCACACTTGGTTCTAAAGAAATACATAACAGTTCATATATCAAGATAAAATTTGGAATTGTTAATAAAAATACAAACTCACCTCGATCTGGTAAAGAAACAAATAAGCCCAAGAAACCAAACAAAATATATCATGGTTTTGTTCCAATGTAAGCTAGAATGTCCTGTTGTCAGGAATTTTATTCTATTCATTTTAAATCTTACTTCAGTTCTCCTTTTCCTAATTATTACAATAGGTCAGTTGGAAGTTAACAACCAGTATATGGAATTACAGCTTGAAATCAAGTGGATACGTTTTCAGAGTGTCAGATTACCAAACATTTCAGAAAGTTCAAGGTTTTATTCCCTTAAAATTTTTACAAGTTTGCAAATTCCGATGACTTCACTTGAAAAATTATCGGAGGTTAGAGTTTAGTGAAGAACCTATTCTTACCATATAAAAAGAATGAATTTATATCAAGTGATTAAAAATTATAGAATTTGACCTCCTAATTTGAAGTTTTCATTTTTTCAGGCATGCTATCAATATAGATAGCCACATTAATACTTCCATCATGCCTTTTATGCCTTGTCAGGCAGTAATTTATGTACCCAGAAAAATATAACCCACATATCATTATTTTTTATTCCAATTTGCCACAACTGCTTTCCTTCAAATATCCAGTCAATATTTTAGCATCTTATTGTTGAGAAAGAATAGACAAGAGGAAGTGGATCAAGGATAATTAAACTGGTACAAACAAGATATTGGAGCAACAAAGCAGGTCAAGTAGAAATGGTCAGTAAACTTTTTTGGGTCAGGAACCTTTATCAAGACTAATGTAGGAAGGGATAATTTCAAGTATATCAAGGAAGAACAAGAAGGGGGAGTAAAGCTGGGGAGAGGCTGAGATAATAGGTCATTGGACAGAAAGTGGATGAAGAGACCGCTAAAGGGAGAAACCACTGGGAAGGGGGAGGAAATTAAGTCTCAAAGTTGATGATAAAAAAAATGGAAACTATGGAACCAAATAGAAATAGGGACAACCTCAAAGTAAGAAAAAAAAAATTTAAATACTACTCTCAGGTTTGTGTTTGGCTTCACCCAGGCAATGTTGAGGCCCAGGGCAGACATGTCTGCATGAGATTACTGAGGGGAATTATAATGGTGGATGACTGTAAGTTCAAGAATAGACCCACAGTGTGCAGGTATTTAGTGAGGCCGTCACCTAATCTGCATTTCATCTCACTGATGTACAAGAGACCACACTGAGTATCTTGAATGCAATAGATTAGGTTGGATGATGTGCAGCTAAAGCTCTGCCTCACTTGGAAGGTCTGTTTGTAGCCCTAGATAGAGGTGAGAGGAGAGGTATAGGGACAAGGTTTGCACTTTCTGTATAGGGAGTAGACGGGTGGGTGGGGAGGGAAAGTAGACGTGGAAGTTTCAGAGATACGTTTTCTATTGGTTTCTCCTTCCACCTGTCACACTACCTCTCCTACCTTCTATCCAATGACAGCATTTCTTAGACCTCCCTAGTTTCTTTCCCTTTCTTTATCTTTACCTCTTGATTCGCTCTGTTCTACTTCAGTCTCAATATGTCCCCAATGCAAAACATTTTTTTAAATTTTAAAACTTTAACTGACCATTTTTAACCATGTATGCCAGCAAACTGTTGAGTTCTTACAGCATCTTATTGTTTGTGTGAGATTCCTACTTATTTATGTTGATGTTACATTGGCTATTGCTTTTGTTAATTAAAGAACATATCTATTTTAACATTTCAGAAATATTTGGACAGGAACATGGATGGGAGGAGTATAGAGAGATAAGGTCAGTGGGACAAGGGAGAATCAGAATTTTAGGAATATAGGTCACATTTCTCGGTGGAAGTTGTGTTGTGGAACTTTTAATCACTTCTTAGATGTGTTCTAAGGATCAGCTACTTTCAGCATGTCTAAATTTTATGACTTTATCCCAAGAGTTATTTTATTATGAGTTGTTTCAAAATTTCCACTTTAATAAATTTGTTACAAAGATTTCACTTTGAAAAAAAACAATTTTTTTGAATTATCTTAATGTAGGAATCTATAACAAATCAATAACAATCTCCATGTTCAGAGTGAAAAAAGTCCCCTTTAGAAGATGATGCTAGAATTCCTTAAATCACAGCAATCTGAATAGCAAAAGCACAGCAAAATCCTTGGAATCTGGCACCTATGGGGATCATGAATGCTGGATATACAAATTTTCCAGTTGCCTGAAACATCTACTCACAATGCCTAACTAATACTTGTATTAAGAAAACAGAGTTTAACAGAGAAAAGACTGTGCAAACTGTAAATTGAAAAAAAAATCAGTATTGTAATCCTTAATTATGTAAAATTTAAAAATCAGGTAATTACTATAAATTCCAAAATTTAAATTTAAATTAGAACCCCAGTCACTGGCGCTGTAACAGTGTTGCTCTAACTGCGACGCTAACTGTGACACTGTCATAATTAATCCATCCTCCCCCAAGTTTATAGATAATATACTCATAAAAATAAAAATTCTTAATAGGCAGAGATCGAGAGACACTTTGGGATAGTCGCTCCAGCAGCGAACAGCATCAGCCGCTCCTCATCCTGGGCACTGCCATTTAATTCTCATACAACTTTATTGAAACTTTGTTCAAACAGCCGATGCAGACAGAACATGACTGGGGAGCTCCGCTGAATCTTTTCTTCCTTATTAACTAAGGGGTTGCGTGTTGATTCAGAGAACATTTACTTTTACAATTTTAAACTTTTATTTAACTTTATATTTATTCTTATTTATTTCAATTCATTTATTTTCTCAATTTTTTTTGCCGATTGTTTGAATTCCAGATACTAGGTGTTATATAGTCAGGATAAAGTGAACTATTTTGTAACTGCGTAAGAATATACTCTTTTCACTGTAGTAATTGTAGTGCAACACCATGTGGTGTATGTATGAGAGGATGTGAACAGTTTTCCTTAGATGGTGGAAGGCATGAATAAGTAAAGTCTTTTCTGTTATTTGAATCTGACATCTCTAAGTTATTTAAGAAAGCTCCAAAGTAACTCAAGAGACATACCAAAGTAGCAACAGTATAAGAGGACAAGAATAAAGCCATACAATTGATTTTAAGTCACTGAAATATGAAGGGAAAGAAAAGAAAAAAAAAAATACTGGAAAAAAAAATTGCTGGAGCAACAGCAATACACCCAGTGTGGACTGGCAGGCTGAAAACATTGTTGAATCATTGCAGTGAACTGCGATTTACTGGTGATGGGTTATACTGATGAATGGCTCCACCCCCATCTACCCATATATAACCCCTGATTTCCCGCCTAAACCCTGAGCCCTTCTGAAGACAACTGTAAGACTCTACCCTCAATTATAAGCTAATAAAAGCATATGTTCTCCTTCCAGTCCTGAGAGTTTTTATTCATGCTACAATTTTATTAGCTTATTCCCAGGAAGATAGAAGTGCTGCTCAAGCCAGATATGCTGCTGATAGACCCTCTGTCCCCCAGCACAGCTGAGGAGTTCATGTACTGGCTAGACTGCTTCCAGGCCTACCTGAACGCGATCAGAAACGTCTTCCACACCGATGAATCGGGAGATCTGCACACATTTCCAGCGTAGGAACGAAAGGGTATGTAGTCATCAGGGACTGCACTATATATGACGCTGCCATTGAGGCTTTGAAGGCTCAGTACCTGAAGTCACAAAACGAGGTCCTAGGGAGGCACTGACTCATTCTACATCACCAACGGCCAGGAGAGACCATTGATGATTACCTGCTGGATCTGTGGACGCTTGCCAAGAAGTGCAGGTACAAAATGGTTACAGGCTGTCTTTGTGAGGAAGAACAGATCCAGGACACTCTAGTCGCGGGGGTCTGCTCAAGGTACATGACGCAGTGACTTCTTGAGTCGGGTAAGAAGGACCTGGCTAGCCGCATTGAACTGGCCAAGTCGCTGGAACGGGCCAAGCTTGAGAATGATGACCTCAAAGCTAGCAAGCTCGCTCACCAGGTAATCCCTTTCAAGGAAAGGCTGCTCACGCAACCCCAGCCCATACAGCTGCTGCTTCCCATACTAGGGAGCGCACCCACACTAGGAAGTGCTATTTATGTAGCAAGAGAAAGCACCCCTGACCTTGTTTCCTGGCTAAGGACTCAGTTTGGTCCAGCTGTGGCAAGAAAGGACATTGGGGAAGGGTTGCCGTGCGAGGATAAGCCTGGGGAAGTCCATGGCCTGCACCACTCCCAGATCCATTTCCAGCCAAAAGTCATTCAGTTTGGTCCAGCTGTGGCAAGAAAGGACATTGGGGAAGGGTTGCCGTGTGAGGATAAGCCTGGGGAAGTCCACGGCCTGCACCACTCCCAGATCCGTTTCCAGCCACAAGTCATCGTCCCTGAACTCACCTGAACCCACTTGCTGTGCTACACACCAAAGGAGGGTGGCTGTGAGAAAGTGGCATGAAAAGGCTTGGCAGCCATCTTGCTGTGACTCAAATTCAAGCTCAGCACCTTCACACACACACACACACACACACACACACACAATTAAATACACATTTATACACACCATTTAAATATAATCTGATCTTTTATTTTACCATCCAGAGTAGATGACCTCACATTGACCATTATACTCTGTTTTCCTGACCCTTGCACTCCCACTTAACCAATCCATGATGCTCTTCACCCTTTCATCCTCTGCAAACTTTGCCTTTGAACTCAGCTTAATATCATCAGCTAATGTAGACACGTTGCTCTTGATCCTTAACTACTGTCTTTAAGCAAATTGGCCTACAATTATCAACCATTCAAACAGCCTCTGCATCCAACACATTATCCTCCAGAATTTCCAGCACTTACCACAGGATCCCACTATCAGACACATCTTCCCCTCTCCACCTTCTGTAGGGACCGCTCCCTCCATTACTCCCTCGTGCACTCATACCTCCTTTCTAATCGCCCGCTGGCATCTTCCCATGCCTTTTTGTTCGGATGACTGCTGACATTGTTCCATACCTTGACGAAGGGCTCAACCCCGAAATGTAGGTTATGTATCTTGATCTTCGCTATATAAAAGACACTGTTTGATCTGCTGAGTTTCTCCAGCATTGTGTTTTTACTTCAACCATGGTGTCTCCAGACTTTTCTGTTTTATTTTAAGCTTCTAAATTCTTTGTCACCAGCATATGGACATAATATTTTGTCTTTATCATTTTTTATAATCTATTCAAGGATCCAGAAAATCAAAAATGCATCTCTCATAATTGTAATAAGCTGCCAAATATCTTTTGGATCTCATGTACAGAAGATATGTGCCAAACAAACCAATAATTTGTAAATTTTCAAGTTCACCACTGGGAAACAAGACAAGGTCAGCAACAATGAATGATGTTAGAGGTGTTCCTCATAGTGTAGCAATACTGTTTTATAGTATATATAAAAATATAGGCATTAGTATTTTAAAAGTGGTCTTTTTTCATTCTCGCAATCTTTAGAAATATCATTTGTTGTCTACATATTCATGACTTCCTTGTTTAATTTAATTAGTATTTTTTTATTAGAAACCAGACTGATAAACAAATACAATTAATACCACATACATTATCCCTTTAAAAAATTCACTTTCACTGAAGAAATTATTTTATTTTCAACAAATCGAAACATTTTACTGAATATTTTCAATTATGCTTGTTTGAGGAACAAATAGGGAATAGAGGTCAGATGAGATACAAAAGAATTACCTAAAAAGTACATCTATGTTACTGAAGCACATTGTATTGTTTGGAAGTGTCTATAAATGAATTTTAAAATATATAACTTCTGAAAATTAAAGCTTTGTATAGTTTGCAAATGCTTTCTTTATTTACTGTATGCGACTGACATTTCCAAGAGGTTAGTTTAGAGATACTGCACAGTAACAGGCTCATCCATCTCATGAGGCTGTGCCGCCTGAATATAATTAGCTTACCAACCCCGTACATCTTTGGAATCTGGGAGAACAAGGAGAGCGTACAAACTGGACAGCACTGGATTCAAATCCAGGCGCTATTGCTTAATAGAATTGTGTTAACCACTACACTAGTTACATTCACGTTTTTGATTTTACACAATCAGAAATCAATACTCCTTTACCTGACCGTAAATGATGTGTTTTCAGTCATATAAAATGAATGAATTTCAGAAAATGACTGCAGTTTAAGTTCCACATCAAAACCAATGGGAATTTCTTTAATGATAAGCTACATTTATTAGAGAATCTGAAAGATTGGAGAGCCAAAAGAGTCAATGCCATCTATCACACACAATTTGCAGTAATCCTACAAATTCCATTTTATTTTCTCCATATCTTGTGACACACTAATAGCAATTTATAGTGGTCAATTAACCTAGCGACCTTCACATCTTTGGGATGTAGAGAGAAACTGGAGCATCTGAAGGAAACCTGCAGAGCTAGTGGAAACTGCACACGATACAGTGTGACGGATTATGTTATATTTAATATCATATATATTTATTTATCAGTCTGCTTTAAAGGAGATAAATTTTGGAGTTTTTAGTTGGGCCACACATAAATACAAACACTTCAAAACAGATCTCATTTAAAATGCAAACACTTGGCTCAAGCCAGAAAGTCCAGGCTCCAAATGCCTTTGCAAAAACTTTGAAGAATGCCAATAGAGACTTAACAAGTAGGTGTTATTTGACATGCTGTGGAGTAATGGATTATTGTTTTGGAAAGCAACCGATGAACGGACTTGGAAGATTAGGTCCAGTGCCATAGTCTTTCTGAATGCACTTTGCTGTTCTAGGAGGGTCATGTGTTTTTCTTGGTGTGTGACAGAGAAAGAGAGAGAATTCAGTTCTACAGTTCAGTAGCAGCAGCTGGGACTGGAACAGGACAAGCTGGCAAGCTTGTGGAAAAACCCCATTTTGAAGATGGGTTGTGAGTTCTTAGTTCAGCCTGGTCAAAGTCCTTGTGGTCCATACAAGAAGAGAGGGCTGGCTGTATAATGTTTCACTTGAAATAAGGGAAACAACAAGGAACTCTGTGGTGACCTGAAAGAAAGAGGTTATCATCTAGAAAACCATGATGGGGCAAGTTTCTTCACCGAGACACTGAAATAGCTGATTGGAAGGAATCAATTTGTGTCCAACAAGCAACAAATACCTCATTGAAAACCAACAAGAATCTTCCTGAGTGGTAACCATTTACCTTTCAAGTGCCAAAATCTGGTGAAATTCATAAATGTTAAATTCTGTGCACAGTATAAGAACTGCCTGATACCAGTGAACTTGGAGGAGTGAGAAATGAGATTGGACTGTGAATCAAAGAACTTTTCTGAACTTATACACATGTTACATACACTGTGCTTAGAATTAGAAGGGGTTAAGTTATATATTAATAAGTTAAAGTCTGATCCTGTTTTCATGTTTAAAGATAATTAAAAGCAACTTTTGTTTAAGTAACCATTTGTCTTGGTGAATTTCTATTGCTGCTGGCTTTTGGGGTCCTCTGGGCCCATAACATTAGAACATGGTCAGGATCAAACTCAAATTGTGAGAGGTAGCAGCTCTGCCAGCTGCACCACTGGGCTATACGCTATATTGATGCAGTAGCCTGGGAATATATTTTGTGATTTAGGCCATCTTAAGCTATTTGGAACCATAATCTTTCTGCTGCAATGTTAAGCTGAAATTGTTGAAAATAGTCACTTAAAAATACACTTTCCATTTTGTTTGACCTATTCATGCTCTTACCTTTCTCTAATCCAGTTCCCTTCCCAGTGGTCCCCCCACTCTACCTGACTCTGATAGGAGAAGGAAGGGAAGGGGGTGGGGAACTGGAGAGAGAGAGAGGGATAGGAAAGAGAAAGACAGGGGATAAGGGAGAGAGGTCTATATGAATGCCCTCTGGTTGGAAAATGCCGAGATGTAATACAAGGTGCTGCTCCTCCACTTTGCGGGTGGCCTCAATCTGGCAATGCATGAGCCCATTGACAAATGAGATGTGGAATTGGACTGGTTGGCCATTGGAAGTTCCTTGCTATTGCAGTAGACAGAGTAAAAGTGCTAATTGAAGCAATCTCTCAGGCTGTGTCCAGTCTCCCCAATATAGTGGGAGCAAAGAACAAGGGGAACCCTGTGTTTGTTATGCCTTGGGGTGAAAAGGGGCCAAGGTAGACGTGTGGGAAATAGAGGAGAGTTGATCCAGGACATTTGTGCAATACATTTCTAAGACAGTGGTACTCAGCAAGCTGGTGCCAAAGAGCATGGCTGAACTCTTTATATTTCAGATGATTGAACTGTTGCATTTGAGAACCTCTGCCTGACTCCCCATCCCCACAATCATAGAATTCACTTGATTTCAATAAATATTTTTAGACAGCAAAGGCTGCAGGGATGTGGCAGCTAAAATACTAAAAATTACTCAAGTTTTGCCATCACCTCTAAACTACACATCTCTTGATGGCATTGGTCCAAATGAGGATTAGAAGAATGAAATCCAGAGGTGAATTGAGAGTGTGTGCCATGGTGACATTTGACAAAGTGTATCATCAAGAGCCCAAGTAAAACTAAGGTGACTATCTACAGAAAAACACAATAATGACAGTGAGACAATAAAGAAAAAAATATTTTAAAAAACATTTACAACACAGTAGAAGCTGATTCTGGCCATTGAAGCCCGTGCCCCCCAATTACACCCAATTAGCCTATCACCTCATACATTTTGGAGGGGATAGGAGGAAACCAGAGCACCTGGGAAAATCCATGCAGGTCACTGGGAGAATTTAGAAGCTCCTTACAGATAGAGCCAGATTCGAACCCCGGTCACTGATACTGTAGTATTATTGCACTAACTGCTACTCTAGTTGTGCTACTTGGTTGTTGAAGGTCAACATAATTTGGCTGATTAATGGGAGGTAAGATTCATGCTACAAAGTGCCAGGAATTGACGAGTTCTCTCTGGAGATATTCTAATGACCTACTACTGATATTCAATTATCATCCTGAGTTCCCCACCAGAAGTCATCACTGACAAGAAACTCAAATGGACTAAGCTCATAAATGTAAAGGTCACTAAACAAAAAGTTCAAAGATATTCTCCCTTATGGCAAGTCTCTCTTTTCTAGACTCTCCCAAAATATTTTAAAGCTGTTAAACACAAATTAAGAGCTTGACGAAGTACTCTCCACTGGCCTAAATAAAACAGTCATCTTATCTGGCACCTCACACCTTAAACATTAAATCCCACCACACTGTGGCTGCAGTGCTTTCCATTTAACAAATAGACTGGAATCACTCATACAGCCTATTCCAACAGTACTTCTTTATTTTACAATCTTTATACCAATGAGAACATTAGTTTCAGGCACATGGTAACACCACCACCATTCAAATCCTACATCTTCCTAAGTTAGAGATAAATTATACTTTCTCCTTTGGTTACTGTTTAATTCCAAAAACACCCGAAACAATGATGGTGTGAAAAGATCTTCCTTGCAAGGACTGCAATAATTGTAGGATATGGATCACCAAGACCTTCTCAAGTGCAATTTGAGATGGGCAATAAATGGTTGCTTTGCTAATAATGTTCATGTTCCAGAAGAAAAGTTTTCCTTTTCACTCTAGTGTTCATTGCCATATCTTCAGCTGCCTTAGTCTTAAATTCTGGTATTTCCTTTGTAACTCTCTCTGCCTTCTACTGTTCTCTTGTCAAGGGATTTAAGCAAAACTCTACCTCTTTGGCCAAGCTTTTGATTATCTGCTTTAATTTTCTGTTATGTGGCATATTCTTAAATAATGTTATTTAAGAACCCTCCTGTAAAGCAGTTTAGAATACGTTACAACACTTAAAGTCCTATATAAAAATAAGTTTTAATGCTGCTGCAATACAGAATCAGTAACATGGAAAGTTGCATTAAAGTACATTTTCAAGAAAGTTTTACTTGGTATTAAAATAATAATACCATTCCATCTGTTGGCCAAGTTTTGATGTTAAAAAGCAAAATCTAATGATGCCCATCACCTTAATTTATCTAATTAGACAACTGATCACATGTATAGCTGGTGAAATACCAAATATAAGAATTTTACATTGAGGAATGTAAAACTTATCTGTACCCTTCTCTTTATAATGACATTTCTGTCAATGAACTTAAAAACAATACACAATTACATAACATCAATGGGTATAGAAACAGCTTTTTAGTGTTTCACTAGCTTATTAATGTTGATGGTAGAGGCTGTTTTGGCAAGTGGATTAAGCCACATGCTATGTTAAATTGGTGGGATACATAGCTCAATACAGTAATAGCTATCAGCCAGAGGAACAAAAAAGCATGGAAAATGACCAAAATTGCAATTCAGACATATGCTCTTTGTTATGAAAGCTAACTTATTTTTCAACAAAAATATGTGGAAAAGCTGCAGTTAAATAGTAGATTGCAGCATTAAGAGCGCATGAAATTCTACTGAAGTTTAGCATGGTGCACCAACCTAGAAATACATATGGAGTGAAGAGCACTGAAGGCTCTTTGGGGCTTTAAATGCTGCTTCTGAAATTTATTCCATTGAATAAAATGACAGAAGCAGATGTGAAGATGTTGCATGTTCAGCACTGTCGATTGGAAAATGGAATACAATGCAATTTTTGATTCATGAGAATGAATCACACAATTATGTTAAGTATCCTTAACACTGTTGTTCTGGTCAGTAGTCTGCACTGGATTATCATTATAGTTGTCAGTTTAATGCAATTGAATTAATTTGGATTGAGTAGAGTGAGTGATGTTAGATACTAGTGCCAAAGAACACTGCATGGAAACAGGATCCTCAGATGATCATTTCCCTGCCAATTTCAGATTTCAGATTTATTATCAGAGTACATACATGACATCACTTTCAACCCTGGGATTCATTTTCCCTGTGGGCACCGCAGAATTGCCATTAATTGGTAGTGCAAAAAATAAACTGCACACAGCGTGACCATGTAAATAATGAAAAGAACTGTAAACCGATAACAAATGTAAAAACTGTGCAATACAGAGAGAGCAAAGAAAATCAAAAAAAGTGCACAAGTTAGAGTCCTTAAATGAGTCCCTGATTGAGTTTGTTGTTGAAAAGTCTGATGGTAGAGGGGTAGCAGCTGTTCCTGAACCTGGTGGTGCAAGTCTCGTAGCACCTATGCCTCTTTCCTGATGGCAGCAGGGAGAACAGAACATGTATGGTTCTACATTTTGGCAGTAGAAATAAACAAGACAGAATACTATTTGGATGGTGAGAAAATTCAGACCTCGGAAGTGCAAAGGAATCTGGATATCCTCGTCCAGGGAAACCTAAAAATTAATGACCAGATGGGATTGGTGGTGAATAAAGTGAATGCTATGTTGGCCTTCATTTCAAGAGGAATAGTGTATAAGAATAAGGAGGTGTGAATGAGACTCTATGGGGCACTGGTGAGTCCTCATTTAGAGTGTGCAGTTTTGGGACCCCTATCTTAGAAACAATGTGATGTTGTGGGAGAGGGTGCAGAGGATATTTACTAGGATGATTCCTGGAATGCAAGGGCTAACATTTGAGGAACGTTTGGCAGCTCTTGGATTGTATTCATTTGAGTATAGAAAAATGAGAGGGGATCTCCTAGAGACATTTTGAATTTTGAAAGGTTTTGACTGAGTGGATGCAGTTAAGATGTTTCCCTTGGTGGGTGAATCAAAGACAAGGGGTCACAGTTTTAAAATTAGAAGTTATCCATTTAAAACAGAGATGATGAAAAACTTCTTTATTCAGAGGGTCGTGGATCTCAATGCCGCGTACAGTGGTGGAGGCCAGATCACTGGGAGATTGTAAGCAGGAAATTGATAAGTATCTAATTAGTAAGGATATGGGGAAAAAGCTGGAATTGGAAGTAGGTGTGAGCATAGTTCAGCTTAGTGTAGAGTCACAGAACAGACTTGATGGGCCTAGTGGCCGGCTTCTGCTGCTTTAGCTTGTGAACTTGTGTGAGTATTTGATGATTAATGATGCCAACGGCATCATTCCCCGTCGTACTAAGATACAATTGATGAGATACAATCATTAAGTACTCGTCTGCACGAATATCAGTTAACTGTTTGTTGAATGTTGTGAGGAGTACCCACTCTCACCACACACTTGGGCACAGCATTCTAAAGTCCCACACAACTGGATGAAAAAAGTCTGCCTAACCCCCTAAATCTCTTAACCCTAAACCTATGTCCTCTTATTTATGACACCATTATTCCTACAATCTCTCTTATTAATGATCCTCATAACTGTGTCCTTTGGCTTGGCTTCGCGGACGAAGATTTATGGAGGGGGTAAAAAGTCCACGTCAGCTGCAGGCTCGTTTGTGGCTGACAAGTCCGATGCGGGACAGGCAGACACGGTTGCAGCGGCTGCAGGGGAAAATTGGTTGGTTGGGGTTGGGTGTTGGGTTTTTCCTCCTTTGCCTTTTGTCAGTGAGGTGGGCTCTGCGGTCTTCTTCAAAGGAGGTTGCTGCCCGCCAAACTGTGAGACGCCAAGATGCACGGTTTGAGGCGATATCAGCCCACTGGCGGTGGTCAATGTGGCAGGCACCAAGAGATTTCTTTAGGCAGTCCTTGTACCTCTTCTTTGGTGCACCTCTGTCACGGTGGCCAGTGGAGAGCTCGCCATATAACACGATCTTGGGAAGACGATGGTCCTCCATTCTGGAGACGTTACCCACCCAACGCAGCTGGATCTTCAGCAGCGTGGACTCGATGCTGTCGACCTCTGCCATCTCGAGTACTTCGACGTTAGGGATGAAAGCGCTCCAATGGATGTTGAGGATGGAGCGGAGACAACGCTGATGGAAGCGTTCTAGGAGCCGTAGGTGATGCCGGTAGAGGACCCATCATTCGGAGCCGAAGAGGAGTGTGGGTATGACAACGGCTCTGTATACGCTTATCTTTGTGAGGTTTTTCAGTTGGTTGTTTTTCCAGACTCTTTTGTGTAGTCTTCCAAAGGCGCTATTTGCCTTGGCGAGTCTGTTGTCTATCTCATTGTCGATCCTTGCATCTGATGAAATGGTGCAGCCGAGATAGGTAAACTGGTTGACCGTTTTGAGTTTTGTGTGCCCGATGGAGATGTGGGGGGGCTGGTAGTCATGGTGGGGAGCTGGCTGATGGAGGACCTCAGTTTTCTTCAGGCTGACTTCCAGGCCAAACATTTTGGAAGTTTCCGCAAAGCAGGACGTCAAGCGCTGAAGAGCTGGCTCTTAATGGGCAACTAAAGCGGCATCGTCTGCAAAGAGTAGTTCACGGACAAGTTTCTCTTGTGTCTTGGTGTGAGCGTGCAGGGGCCTCAGATTGAAGAGACTGCCATCCGTGCGGTACCGGATGTAAACAACGTCTTCATTGTTGGGGTCTTTCATGGCTTGGTTCAGCATCATGCTGAAGAAGATTGAAAAGAGGGTTGGTGCGAGAACACAGCCTTGCTTCACGCCATTGTTAATGGAGAAGGGTTCAGAGAGCTCATTGCTGTATCTGACCCGACCTTGTTGGTTTTCGTGCAGTTGGATAACCATGTTGAGGAACTTTGGGGGACATCCGATGCGCTCTAGTATTTGCCAAAGCCCTTTCCTGCTCACGGTGTCGAAGGCTTTGGTGAGGTCAACAAAGGATATGTAGAGTCCTTTGTTTTGTTCTCTGCACTTTTCTTGGAGCTGTCTGAGGGCAAAGACCATGTCAGTAGTTCCTCTGTTTGCGCGAAAGCCGCACTGTGATTCTGGGAGAACATTCTCGGCGACACTAGGTATTATTCGCGGACGAAGATTTATGGAGGGGGTAAAAAGTCCACGTCAGCTGCAGGCTCGTTTGTGGCTGACAAGTCCGATGCGGGACAGGCAGACACGGTTGCAGCGGCTGCAGGGGAAAATTGGTTGGTTGGGGTTGGGTGTTGGGTTTTTCCTCCTTTGCCTTTTGTCAGTGAGGTGGGCTCTGCGGTCTTCTTCAAAGGAGGTTGCTGCCCGCCAAACTGTGAGACGCCAAGATGCACGGTTTGAGGCGATATCAGCCCACTGGCGGTGGTCAATGTGGCAGGCACCAAGAGATTTCTTTAGGCAGTCCTTGTACCTCTTCTTTGGTGCACCTCTGTCACGGTGGCCAGTGGAGAGCTCGCCATATAACACGATCTTGGGAAGACGATGGTCCTCCATTCTGGAGACGTTACCCACCCAACGCAGCTGGATCTTCAGCAGCGTGGACTCGATGCTGTCGACCTCTGCCATCTCGAGTACTTCGACGTTAGGGATGAAAGCGCTCCAATGGATGTTGAGGATGGAGCGGAGACAACGCTGATGGAAGCGTTCTAGGAGCCGTAGGTGATGCCGGTAGAGGACCCATCATTCGGAGCCGAAGAGGAGTGTGGGTATGACAACGGCTCTGTATACGCTTATCTTTGTGAGGTTTTTCAGTTGGTTGTTTTTCCAGACTCTTTTGTGTAGTCTTCCAAAGGCGCTATTTGCCTTGGCGAGTCTGTTGTCTATTTCATTGTCGATCCTTGCATCTGATGAAATGGTGCAGCCGAGATAGGTAAACTGGTTGACCGTTTTGAGTTTTGTGTGCCCGATGGAGATGTGGGGGGGCTGGTAGTCATGGTGGGGAGCTGGCTGATGGAGGACCTCAGTTTTCTTCAGGCTGACTTCCAGGCCAAACATTTTGGAAGTTTCCGCAAAGCAGGACGTCAAGCGCTGAAGAGCTGGCTCTTAATGGGCAACTAAAGCGGCATCGTCTGCAAAGAGTAGTTCACGGACAAGTTTCTCTTGTGTCTTGGTGTGAGCGTGCAGGGGCCTCAGATTGAAGAGACTGCCATCCGTGCGGTACCGGATGTAAACAACGTCTTCATTGTTGGGGTCTTTCATGGCTTGGTTCAGCATCATGCTGAAGAAGATTGAAAAGAGGGTTGGTGCGAGAACACAGCCTTGCTTCACGCCATTGTTAATGGAGAAGGGTTCAGAGAGCTCATTGCTGTATCTGACCCGACCTTGTTGGTTTTCGTGCAGTTGGATAACCATGTTGAGGAACTTTGGGGGACATCCGATGCGCTCTAGTATTTGCCAAAGCCCTTTCCTGCTCACGGTGTCGAAGGCTTTGGTGAGGTCAACAAAGGATATGTAGAGTCCTTTGTTTTGTTCTCTGCACTTTTCTTGGAGCTGTCTGAGGGCAAAGACCATGTCAGTAGTTCCTCTGTTTGCGCGAAAGCCGCACTGTGATTCTGGGAGAACATTCTCGGCGACACTAGGTATTATTCGCGGACGAAGATTTATGGAGGGGGTAAAAAGTCCACGTCAGCTGCAGGCTCGTTTGTGGCTGACAAGTCCGATGCGGGACAGGCAGACACGGTTGCAGCGGCTGCAGGGGAAAATTGGTTGGTTGGGGTTGGGTGTTGGGTTTTTCCTCCTTTGCCTTTTGTCAGTGAGGTGGGCTCTGCGGTCTTCTTCAAAGGAGGTTGCTGCCCGCCAAACTGTGAGACGCCAAGATGCACGGTTTGAGGCGATATCAGCCCACTGGCGGTGGTCAATGTGGCAGGCACCAAGAGATTTCTTTAGGCAGTCCTTGTACCTCTTCTTTGGTGCACCTCTGTCACGGTGGCCAGTGGAGAGCTCGCCATATAACACGATCTTGGGAAGGCGATGGTCCTCCATTCTGGAGACTTGACCCATCTAGCGCAGCTGGATCTTCAGCAGCGTGGACTCGATGCTGTCGACCTCTGCCATCTCGAGTACTTCAACGTTAGGGATGAAAGCCCTCCAATGGATGTTGAGTCCTCACGGACCCGTCCCCTGAAACCCTCTGGGATCAGTTGAAGACTACCATACTGCAATCCACTGAAGAGGTACTGGGCTTCTCCTCCAGGAAAAACAAGGACTGGTTTGACGAAAACAGCCAGGAAATCCAGGAGCTACTGGCAAAGAAGCGAGCTGCCCACCAGGCTCACCTTACAAAGCCGTCCTGTCCAGAGAAGAAACAAGCCTTCTGTCGCGCATGCAGCCATCTTCAGCGCAAACTCCAGGAGATCCAAAATGAGTGGTGGACTAGCCTCGCCAAACGAACCCAGCTCAGCGCGGACATTGGTGACTTCAGGGGTTTCTACGAGGCTCTAAAGGCTGTGTACGGCCCCTCACCCCAAGTCCAAAGCCCGCTGCGCAGCTCAGACGGCAAAGTCCTCCTCAGCGACAAGATCTCCATCCTCAACCAATGGTCAGAACACTTCCAATCTCTTTTCAGTGCCAACCGCTCAGTCCAAGATTCCGCCCTGCTCCAGCTCCCTCAACAGCCCCCAAGGCTAGAGCTGGATGAGGTCCTCACCCTGGATGAGACATATAAGGCAATCGAACAACTGAAAAGTGGCAAAGCAGCAGGTATGGATGGAATCCCCCCAGAGGTCTGGAAGGCTGGCAGCAAAACTCTGCATGCCAAACTGCATGAGTTTTTCATGCTTTGTTGGGACCAAGGAAAACTGCCTCAGGATCTTCGTGATGCCACCATCATCACCCTGTACAAAAACAAAGGCGAGAAATCAGACTGCTCAAACTACAGGGGAATCACGCTGCTCTCCATTGCAGGCAAAATCTTCACTAGGATTCTACTAAATAGAATCATAACTGTGTATATAAATATCAAATAACATAATTGAAAATTCTTTTGAATCTTTAAATGTACAAAAGCTTATCCCTTCCTTTTGACTACTGCATCAAGCTGGTTTAAAGTTTAATTTCCCAACTTTGTCAAGTGCCCAACAATGCAGAAGGCTGCAGAAGGTACCAAATACAGCCAGGTCCATCAAATGCTATTACCTCTCATCCAATGAAGAATTCTACATCAGGCACTGCCTCCAGAAAGCAGCCAACATCACCATCCATGTGGACACAACCTTTTCTCACTGCTGTCTTTGTGAAGAAGGTGCAGAAGCTTGAAGACAAGTGAATTTTCAAGATCAAGTTCTTTTCCTTATCAAGCTCTTGAACACCCACCCCCCCACCCCTACCCCCTTCGCCGTTGCACTATTTGCGGGCTGCTCCAATGCCACAAAAGAATTGTCTGCACTTTTGTTAATCCACTTTATTTTCCTTGCACGAGGATAACTGTGAATATTTATTATCTAAGAGGAAGAAATCAAAAAAGGGAATATGGTTCCACTGCATATCATCAAATGGAGGAACCCAATGTTGGGAGGGGTAGAGGTGTACCCATTCCTGAATATAATGTCAGAGAATATCTCATACAGAAAAGACTTTCCTGGGAAGGCAGAAGTATCAGAGCTTGCAGCTCATTTATTCTTGTTTGAGTAATACACCAATAACTTCTGTTCAGTTTCTTATGACTTGCTGTTTAACTGAGAAACAGTCTGTAAATCACTGAAAGAACTGTGAAGTTATAATCTGTCACAAAACTAGAGCAGAGTTATGATGTAAGAGCTTTTAATACTCGTATTCTCTTCTGAATAAAATTTCCTTCTTAAGTATCATGGACAAATGCTGATCAAGATTTCTACTCCATTGCCTATGAGGTTATTTAACATGGAAGCAATTCTCAAGATGTCAGCTAATTTTACTTCAGTACATTCTATCTAAACCCTTCAATATTGATATTTACAAATGAATGAATGATGGACAGAAAAATAGTATTTATATTGACAGAACACTGAAGATGATCTTAATATCTTGGAGCACTACATTGAGGAAGTAAATGGGGAACAGACTATTTTAATGAGACAAAAAAAGAACTAAAGACAGAAAACAGAAACAGAATATGTTATTTCTTGAATTTAAACATCACAAGTATATCTTCATCAAAACTCCCTACCTTCCCAACCATCACCCATTTGGTATCTATCTCTGTACATTTGTGTCAACACCTTCTCCATCACCACCACTATTCAGGGCACCAAAAAAGTCCTTCCAACTGAAGCAACATTTCACTTGTAAATCTGCAGGGTCATCTACTGCATCTAATGGTACCCCTTGGGGACTCCTCTACATCGGATAGACTGGATGAAGACTGGTAGCTTTGCTCACCACCTTCACTCTGTCCACTCCAAGTGGCAACCCATTTCAATTCCCCACCCCATTTCCATGCTAACATCTGTCCATGGTTGCATACACTGCCGGAATGAGACCACCCTCAAATTGGAGGAACAACACCTCATATTCTGCCTGGGCACTCTCCAACCAGACTACATTAACATCGTCCTCTGATTCGTGTTAGCCCCCCTCCCCCACCTTCTTCTATCCCTTTGTCTCTTTTACCTCTCTCTCTCTGTCTCCTTTCCTACACCTCTGTGTTCATAGAGCCATCCCCTCTCTCAATCAACTCTTACCATTCCTCTCCTGTCCTCCTATTCAGGTCCAATTATGGACTTTGCTCCTCCCCCAGCCTTTTTGTTCAGGTACCTACCTGCCTTTTGCTCAAGCCTGAAACATTGGTTAGCTATCTTTTCCTCCTATGGGCACCGTGTGAATCATTAAAGTTCTTCCAGCATTTCCGTGTTTCTTACTATAATCACAGCATCTGTAGACTTGTGTGTTTCACTGTATAATTATCATTGCTATTTTCTGAGATGGCTTATTGACCTTTGGACTATGTCATGATGTTATGTCTATGGCTGCAATCAGGGAGGAAGAAAAAAGATATCCTTGCTTAATATCCAAAATGAAGCCAAGGACCACATCATCCTGGGGAAATAAAAGGTTGTATATTCGTGAATGACATATGATTCTTATTTGCTGCAGCCAAATAGGCACTTTATTAAAAAATGAGAATACAATTTGAATTTAAAAGTGATATTAAATACAAAAGATGGAGATAATAAATATTCCCATTATCCTAGTGCAAGGAAAAAAAGTAACTTTACAATCATGTAGACAGTTCTTTGGGGAGATGGAGCATTGCATGATTTGTGTAACAAGGGGAGCTTCAAGAGACTGACAGCTATTGGAAAGAAATTGACCTTAAACTGATCTTTAAGGTAGCAGTGAGAACAGTTTGTTACTAAGATGGGAGTTTTTTTACTATGTAGGCTATATTCTTGAGGCAGCTCCTCAGTGGATGGGAGGTTGGAGCCTCTAAAGGACTTGGCAATGTTTGCTACCTTCTGCAGCCTCCTACTTTCCTGGGCACTTGAATTACCAAACCAGGCTGTGATGAAACCAGTCAGTATACATTGCACAGTGCACCTGTTGAAGTTTGAGAGAGTATTTGACATGCTAAATCCCCTCAGGCTCTTTAGCAAGTAGAGGCATTGATGTGCTTTTTTCATGGTTGCCTTGATATACTAGCTCTAGAAGAGATCTTCTGACATATGGACTCAGAAATTTGAATATATTAACCCTCTCCACCTCTATTTTATCAATGAGGACAGATGTGTTGTTGCTTGGCTTCCCCTTCCCAATATTGTCAGATGACATATGAAGTATCTTGAGCAGTTTCTGACCCTATATCTAAGGAAGGAAAGGCTGGTATGGGAGAGGGTCCAGAGGTAATTTATGAGAATGTTTCTGGGTATGAGACAATTAATATTTAGAAGTCTTTGATGGCTCTGAGCCTGTACTTACTGGATGGGGAGGTGGGGCAGGGATTTTATTTAAATCTCCAAATATTCAATGGGATGGATAGAGAGAATGTAGTAAAATGTTTACAGTTATGGGAAAATTGAGGGCCAGAGGGCACAGGATGTCCCTTTAGAGCAGATGTTTTCAAACTTTTTCTTTCCACTTACATACCACTTTAAATAATCCCTATGCCATAGGGGCTCTGTGATTAGTAAGGGATTACTTAAGGTGGTATTCAAGTAGGGAAAAATGTTGAGAACCACTGCTTTAGATCCGATTGATACTAAATATTTTGCTTGTGAAAAATTATCATTGGTCCATTTCCTTTGGAGTTATGAAACCATGCACATAACGAGTCAATTGGGTACGATTAAAACAGTGGTCTTCAAACTTTTTCTTTCCACTCACATACCACCTTAACTAATCCCTTACTAATCACGGAGCACCTATAGTTTAGGTATTACTTAAGGTGGTATGTGAGTGGAAAGAAAAAGTTTGAAAACCACTAATTTAGATCAAAGTTGAGGAGAAATTTCTACAGCCAGAGGGTGGTGAGTCTGTGCAATTCATTGCCACATTTAGCCGTTGAGCCCAAGCTTTGCGTACCTTTAAAGCAGAGGCTGATAGGTTCTTGATTTGTTAGGGCTACGGGGAGGATTTGGAGCAAATATATTTGCATAGCAGTCCAAACCAAATGGGTCGAGTGACTTAATTCCTCTCCTGCATCTTAAAGTCTTATTTATTCTTCTTTTTTTGGTATTCCCTCTGATTGATTGAATGTGTTGCTTCTATTGTGATTGAATGATTCTTGTACCTAGAGATTCTTGGCAGGGAGGACAAGAGGTTACATTGGGGGACTTGTGCATTTCTGCTCCACTTCTGTGTGATTCCAATGAATGGGTTTGAAGTTCTAAATAAGTGATCCTTCTTCACTTTGAGCAATTGTGCGCCAGGGAACATCGTATTCCATCATAATAAAGAGCTGAGATAGTGTGGACATTTTTCCTGGGATGACAATATCAAATACCAGAGAATATCTGTTATGGTGAGCGGTGAAAATTTAGGGGAGATGTCAGAGGTAAGTTATTTTTCTCAGAGTGCCAGGTGCTGGAATTCATTCCTGGAGGCAATGGTGGAGTATAGTACAATAGCCATATTCAAAAGACTCCCATATGGACAGAGATGTAAGGCAAATGGGTTATTGGTGTAAGGTGGAGAAAAATAGTTTACTGTGGAGTAAGTTTAAATAGGTTGGAACAACATTATGGGCCGAAGGGTCTGTACAGTGCTGTAATGTACGATGATCTATATTTTGAGATAATTCTTAATTTTTTCTGCCTATGACAGAGCTTGGATTAGAGTGTCTGTAGCGTAAGTCTGGTATTAGACCTACAAATAAATTGGTCTTCCCAACAGAGCTGACAGTGAAACCTCAGTACTGATGTTAGCTCAGGGCGGGATGCTGAATGATTTACTTATACTATCACTGAAGTTGGACAATTGTGATCAATGAACTTGAAATTAAGAGGGGCAACAAGCTCAAATAACTATTATTTCATGTTCTTTGAGGTCATTGCTATAAGTGAACATGTTTGAAAAGGGTTAACTACTGCCTGGGAGATTCTGGGGATGTTGAGTTATTGATGTTAAAAATTTTTTTTTTGTTACTCTGATGCCAAAGGTTGTAGAAAGGTGATTGTAAATTTCATCCATTTTGGTTACAAAGTGGTGATCCCTTTTCCATGGTTTCACTACAGACCGTCTTTTTTGGAAGGAGTGGCTTAGAGCAGAGCAGGTTGTTTTGCAGGTTTAAGTATAAGGCTTTTATTTGCCTTAGTGAATGATCATTGAAGATTTGGAGGTCAGCCTCCAAATGTATACGCATGCAAGAATCTTTGCCTATTGCAATTTGATGAGAGGAGATAGAGTGACTATGATTAAAATTGACGCAAGTTGAACTGTTCCTCATTCATTCTGCAGACGAGCTCCACTCCAAAAGGATGCTTGTTGGAGATGAGGTGAATAATTGTGGTGAGAAAGGCAGGGAAAACTGTTGGAGCTTTGATGTAGCTTTTCTTGACATGTCAACACTAATATTGAGTCTGCTGTGGATCTACCAGTTAAAATCACAGCCTGTTTTCTATCATGAAGAAACAGAATCAGGAATAAAGTTCTTCGCATCTTGAGGTGAAGCTAAATTATAAATTAATGTTTCACAATCCTATATGGTTGTCAATCATTTTCTGAGGTCAAAACGGGCCACATATCAGGTTAATACTGTTCTCTACATTTTTTTTGGAGATGAGGCACATTGATAAGTCATAAACGCTTTAGGGAGCAGGCTCCTCAGTAATAAAGAGGCAGTGGTGGAGGTAATTCTTAGCAATGGCCTTCCTTGCGTCAGACAGAAGGAAGGCCTCTGTGTTGTTACAGCAATCCGATTTGATTCCTTTAAAATAGTCCCAATTATGAAATATCTGGAGTGCCCTGACATGTTCTCCTATAGCCACTTGTGACTTAAGAGGTTGCAAATTTGAGTCTGAAGTCTTATCCACCTAGCTTCGAACAAATTTAGGATTACAGTCTGCTCACAAAGCATTTAATATGTACCTTATCAAGCTAACGTGCGATTTGATCTGCCAACAACAAATCTGTACACTTAAAGAAACCAAACATAATAAGTTAAAACTTCGTAATTAAGAGCATTTCTTGTACATACAGATTTTAAAATGAAGTTATCATGCAGAAATGTAAGCGGCGTTAAATGTAAAATCAAACTCTTCATTAAAGACTTACAAAGGTTTTTTATGTTCATCTTTCACATGTTAATGATGGTTTTAATTTAACTAATATCCTCAGTCAGTTGTTGTTTATAATTGTTAGATGTGGTAAATAATTTCCATGATCTGAAGTAGGGTGGAAGCATTTTCTGGTTCATGTTATATAGTTTAGGAAATATTTTTGTGTCCAATACAAAGGAAAGGAAAGTATGCATATATTGTCCATATGAGATCTGCAGAAGGAAAAGGAACTACAATGGCAAATTTTTCTTTAAAGATTTTAATTTTTCTCCCATTTTTGGATTGTAATAAGTGCCTCTTCATCCCGAGACCATGTCTGTTTAGACAACATGATAACTCAACCAAATCGTGGAGATGCAAACAATCATATGAAAAATATTACAAAAAAAAATTTGTGTAGGAAAATGGGTGAGTGAATGGTGAGTTCACTTATCAGACCAATAAATCATATCAGTGACAGACAACATTACCAGGATGGTCCTTCTTAGAAGTGAAACTATTCTTTTTACTCAAGCATTTAGTTTATGCCAGAAACATCATCTGAATTAACTTCTGGTTATTGTAGAATGTTGTCTCTCAAAGGTTTTGTTAAGTTTTCTTGGCAATTAAATGAGAAGTGAAATTGCAGCAGCCAAGACTGATATTTGTGATGTGGTAAAATATTGGGAGCTACATTGGCAAGTTCTTGCAAATGATTACCAGGATTGCAATTCGTGATTAACTCCCAAAGATTCAACCACATGCAGTATACATACAATTAAAATTAAATAGAAAGAATTCATGAAAGAATGAAAAATGATCATGGTCTTAATGTAATTTCATCAATCATCTCCAACTTTAGTTGTTGCTTGTTTTAACGCAAAGCTTGAAACCTAATTTTGTAAATGGCTAGCACAACTCAAACTTGGTTTTGATACTGGAGAAAGTAACAATCAAGTTGAACCTGGGCAGGAAATTCCAGTCCTATTGTAGGATTTAAGCCCTTCAACCCAACTAACTCCATCATAGCCAGAGTCAAGAGTTACAAATATATTATCAAATTATATATTGTACCAGCTACATGATTAGCCTTCCCAACAACAATCCAATGCATCACCATCTCTTACCTAATAACATTCTTCATCAGCCTGGGATTGCAATGAGTAATCAAGAGTTGAGAATTGGTGGTTGGGGGTGTCATGCTTGCATGACAAGCAGAGGGACAAGTGTGGTTAAAGCTAAATGAAATGATTAAGTAAATTCCTTGAAGGGAGTTGCTAGATGGAATTCCATTGGTGATTTTGGACCTGATCAGGGCCATTTCCATCATTCCACCAAGTCTCATAGAGTAGGCTTCTCAGGTATGTTGAAAGCTTGCTGTCATGGAAGTGGCCTGTAGGGGTTCACAAGTACACCACTAAAATCAAGGAAATGCCATCCAGATGAATGTTACGTCATTATTCATGTTCAGAATTCCCCATGCATGACGTAAATGGACAGAGTACCACAGAAGGAAAAATCACAGATTTTGTGCTTAATGCTGCAAGTCAAAGATTGATATTAACATTTTATTTTAATTAGATTGCCTTGCACATAAAATCAAAATGGTGCTACTTTTAATCTTTTTATATTTCTCTTTTAGTTTCTCAGCCGGCTTCTCAATGCCACTGTGAAAACCCACAGAAATGCAGGAGGAACTCAGCTAGTCTCAAAGCATCCATAGGAGGTAAAGAGAAATTACCGACATTTCGAGTCTGAGCCCTTCTTCAAAGAATAATGCCACAGACTCAATTCTATTCTATTAATAATCATTCCATGATTTATTGGATAAAACATACCAGTCAGAGACAAGATATCCTGACTTGCTGACGTGCATCCCCTGCACCACTCGTTCTTGCTGAGGTGATCAGTTTGTTTACAGTTATACTCTTCCTTCTTCAGTCTTTGAGTAAGAACTATGCATAAAGCTAATCTAATCTCTTTAGCTCTTGAATGTATTTGATTAAAATGACTGATCCTATAATTTTAATAAAACGATTGAACATTATGAACATAAGTACAACTCTGCGTCTGAAGTATTTTCCTACAGATTGAGCAAAAGAAAGTACTTAATAATAAAGAAGTGATTACAGGTATCCAGGGAGTTACCTCGATTGACCTCTTAATGGGCACTGTATTTCTTAAGCAAAATCAGGTTCTTCAAGAAACTGGCACACAGTATATGTCTTAAACATTAATATAGATCCAGAGACGAAACTGATGTGATCTTCGTTGCATGCCAGATTTAACAAGAGTAATCATTTTATTAGTTCAGATTACGTTGTATCCATAGTGCAGGGCGCACCCAAAAAGACTCCTGAGAATTTAACTGTTACGCTGAGAATGTGAAGGAAGATCCATTTTTTTTTCTTAAATGGATTTATTATTCTTGGGGAGCTTCATCAATCTTTGTAAATTATGAGACAGGAATAGAGTCTCAAAAAGCAAGCAATGAGAATGACCATCGCTAATGCAAGCATCCAATTCATTAGATCGGATGGATTCTGTCACCCAGTCCCTCCATATTTAAAAGCCACATGCCGCACTCATGCCTGGTGGACTGTTGTCCACCGGGGGTTTGGCAATAAATTCACTTACTTTAGCTGCCGTAGCAGCATCCAATGTAGCTACGATGTGCCAGAATTTTGTCTCCTCTGCCGTTATGCCACGAAGATGAAACTGGGTTTCAGCCTGACTAAGCCATACCCAAGATTGATGGGTCCAGAAAGGAGGCAAGTGAAGTCCCGCTGCGTTAACTGCAGCCACGCTGGCGGCAGCTGCTGCTGCTGTTGTTGCATCCATGATAACTGGAGATTCAAGCTTTGGTTGAATCTTGCAGTTAGGGTCACCAATTGTAACAACTACTTTGGTAAAGCTACTAAAGAAATACACATACACCAGGTAAGTCAACACAAGACTGTTTATTTGAGCTTTACGTGCTTTTTTTATATACCTCATGTCCCGGGCTCCACGGGACAGGATAGTGACATCATTATGAGTTTGCCACTGAGCCAAGGGGCTGGTAGGTTTAAATTAAACACAGTGAGAGTCCCGCACCTTCTGGCAGGAAGCCCAGCAAACAAAACATGCCGTTACTCGGCATGCAGCACCGCGCGCATGCAGTCCATCAACCGGGTAAGTACCCAGCTATCTGTCCTATAGCTCTACGCACCCACCGAAGAACCACACTAATGACGGTTAGCAATACCGCGCTGTGTGTCCACTCGGCCTGCTACATGGCCGTTACACCTACTTAATTTCCTTGCATTGAAATGAAGACTATTAAGATTATAAGTCATCATTTTTTTTCCATTTAAACACAAAAAATACTGTCTCAACAATAAGTCTGCACAGATCTATCAGGTAAATGGCAGATACTGCGTGTTTCTTCATGGTTTTTTATGAACCTCACATTGAACACATTTCCATTGACTGGGAGAATTTTCTCATGTGCAAAAATAGGAAAGCAGTATGATGATGGGCATCTGGGTTTTTTAGATTAAATTTGACTGCCAAAAGTTAAGAAATGCTCTGATAGAATAGAGTAAAACACAAAAGTCTGCAGATGCTCTGATTGTAGTATAAAGACAAGAGTCCTGGAAGAACTCAGCAGCCCATGCAATGCCCATAGGAGGTAAAGATATCTCAGCAATGTTTCAGGGCTAAGCCCTTCTTCAACAGATGTGCAAAAAGTAGCCAGAAATCTGAATGTAAAGGTTGGGAAGGAGGGAAGAAAGAGCAGGAAAAGGACCACAGGCCAACAGGCAAAAGGAAAAAAATTGGACATGGATAGGAGAACCAGAGAGGAAAACTGAGAATTGATCAGGGAAATGGAGGTGGCTCTGTGAATGCAGAGCTGGATAAAAGGAGATGGAGGGAAAGCAAAAGAGAGAGACAGAGCTCAAGGAAAGGACACATGGGGATAGGGGAAGGGGAGATATAGGAGTGAACAGAAACCGGACAAGTTAATGTTAATGCCATCAGGTTTGAAGTTGCTGAGATGGAATAAGAGCTGATGTTCCTCCAATTTGTGGGTGGTTTCAGTCTGGCAGTGCATGACGTTATGGACAGAAATGGAAGAATAGAGTGGAAAATTGAAATGGATTGCCACTGGGAGATCCCCGTTATGGCAAAGGTCAGATCAAAGGTGCTTAATGAAGAGATCTCCCAGTCTGCATTCAGTCACTCTGATATAGAGGAGGCCACAACGGGAGCACTGGATGCAGGAGATGATTCCTGCAGATTTGTAAGTGAAGTGTTGCTCCTCTTGGAAGATCTGTTTGGTGCCTGAATGGTAGTGATATCATCCTATTGCTCTTTTAAAATAACAATGTTTTACAATTCAATATAGTGAGACCAAACAGTATAATATAGCAAAAAAATAAATCAAATGAATTGTTGTTTTCACCATTGTATGGTTCCATTTTTTTTTAAGAGGATGTTGCTGCTAATCAGCCCACAACTGTACTATCTTTATGTATGCTAAGCTAAAAATATCTTTACATCCCTATTTTGCGTATAACTTGAAATTCACTGTCTGGCCCAGTTTATCCCATAAGTATGCTCTTAACTGAAAGTAGCAGAATATTGTATCGTTAGGAATACCATACTTGTACTCACCAAGCATGTTCACTAAACGCTACATAACCTGGGGAAGTTTTTCTTCTCTCTGCTAACTATTGAAATAAAGAGTCACCTTAATCAGCAAAAAAAATCACATGATTTACCATCTGAATTGTGGACAGAAAATTCTATAAAGAAACAAAAATATGCAACAACATCCTGCATAGAAAACCATATCATTTGAGATCATAACAGCTTCACTATTATTTGCAACTTCCACGCATATCTGCAGGGAAAGTCAAGCTAAAGGGTGGATTAGACCTTTACAAACACAGACAGCTAACAGGTGGAAGGTAAGAAGTTTGGATTTTGTATTGTTTTTACACGTTCTGGCAGACTATTTGACCTGTTTCATGGATTTGCCAGCTTCTGCTATAATTAGACAACAATTACGAACAGAACCCCATCCCATATAACTATATAACCATATAACCATTTACGGAGCGGAAACAGGCCATGTTGGCCTTTCAAGTTCACTGAATTTGTGCGCCCTCTTCAGGCATTGGTCCCGGTAGATCTTCATTCAATAACGATGGGCGAATTCAATGCGAAGGTGACAATAATTGTAAAGAAGTTCAAATGTAAAGAAATCTAATTGTATTAATTGCAAATGTATACTCCTGCTATCTTTCAGAGTCCTCACAAAGGACCTGCAAAATTTTCGGCACCATCTCTTCCAGCAGCCAACTGTGCATTGCATCCATCAAAAAAGCACAATGGACATGATTGTCACTGCTTCACAACTCCCCCAAAAGACTACAGGCCCGCCAGCATTTTTTTCTTCTCCTCGTCTCAGTAACATTGAAGAACATTTTGGCAACAATTTTTCTCTCCCAGTCTGAGATCAGATGAAAAATGAAGCATGAGTAACAATACAACAATAATATCATCATTTGGCTTTTGTATGGTTCCCTTAACATAGTAAGATATCCTTCAGCAGTCAAATAGAATTTGACAGAAAGCCACATCAGACAGAGGCTTGGTCAAGAAGATAAATTTTAAGAATAATTTCAAAGGAGGATGAAGAGGTAGAAATATTAAGGAAGAGGATTACGGGGGGGGCTGAAAGATTGGCTGAAGCTACCACTACCAAAGATAGGGGACTGAAGATAAGTAAGGTGGAGGTGGTCAACAATGAACAAATGCAGATAAGGAGGAGAGATGGTTCCAGGGATGGAGGGGGATTAAACCAGAGAAAGTCAGAAATAGTTAGAAAGAAGACTTAGAGTTCGAAAATCAAAATATTATCAAAGTAGGTCACTGACCTCAGGGATCATGGTCAAATAAAATTTGTATGGAATAACATATGGTTGGGAACGTTTTAGTAAAGCTCATATTTTTGGAAAGTTCACAATGAGAAGAAGGGAGGTTGGTTTGGAGTTCTTTGGAATAGGCAAATTTAGGAAAAATAAAGGCAGACCAATATTAATATAAAATTGTTTTAAAGAAAAAGATTTGCCTACATGGACATACATCTGAAAAAATATATACAGTATATTTTTTTGTGAAATCTTCCTTTCAATTGACTTTATTTTAACATCATTCATTTGATATAGAACACCATCAAGTTAGGTAGTTATCAACTGAAGTCTGGAAAATAAAAGCTAAAGTCAATGAGTGAAATTATATCACAAGCCTTTTGTGGATTTTAAAACAGAGATGACCATAAACAACCCAAGCTAACAATTTTACATGGTTTGGAATGCCATCCAAACCCAAGGGTATAAAGACATGTAACACATTATTAATCATTGCTCATTCCAAATGTAAGAATTTTAAACATCTGTTATTCTCCCCCTTAAGTTCAAATTCCTGCACAATTAGACATAAAAAAATAGAAAAATCTGTTCCTGATTAAAGGCCTTTCACAGAAATAGCAAAGTGGCAATAATTTGGAGAAGGTTGTGTTATTAAGCATGTGTCTACTGTGATCTCACATGAAACAGAAATGGACAGTATATCTCAAATTCTTACCCTGTAAATTAAGTGATTAAACCAATTAATCAATCCTTTAATAACTGAATGATTCACATTTCAAATGTTCTTTTATCATGATCAAGTAGATTTTTCTTGCACAGCCCTTTTTTGCTGATTCAACCTTGATCTGCAAGGCAGCAAGATAATAGCATCAATCAAAAGAATGATATAATTGATCTGGAATGAGATCCAAAATAAAGTTCAGGTGGCATGATTAGTGTAGCAGTTAGCGCAATGCTATTACAATGCCAGCAACCAAGGTTCAAGCCTGTTGCTGTCTAAGAAGTTTGTATGTTCTCCCTGTGTCTGCATAGGTTTCCTACAGGTGCTCCAGTTTCCTCCAACCCTTCAAAAACATATTGTGGTTGTCAGTTAATTGGTGTATTTAGGGGCACGGGCTGTAAAACACAGAAGTCCGCAGAGAATGTGGTTGAAGTAAAAACACAATGCTGGATAAACAGCTGGTTAAACAGTGTACTTTATGTAGCAAAGGTTTGAGCCTGAGCCTGCTATCAAGGCATGAAAAATTGTAGGCAGGCACCCGAACAGAATGGTGGGGAGAACACGATTGCAAAGACAGGAGGTGGATGGGGGATTTGTTTAGTTGTCATTATTTATGACCTGCTGTGTTGAGTGTCATGCAAGGATAGTATGCGAAACAAAGCATTTTTATTATACCTTAGCAAAATATAATTCAGTTTGAGTCATCTTGTCACTTCCTCTTGCTTCCTTCTGCACAAGGTCTCCACCACCAGAAATTGAAAGGGTCAGTTACAAACTGCTAAATTCACTTTACAAGATTATAAAGTGTCCAATCGAAAGATTCCTTGAGCTTCTGCTGACCTTTATTGCAATAGAACTGAACTAAAAGTTCAGATTAGGAAAGGGCAAAAGAATAAAAATGATGACTAGCACATTTCAACCTCTCATTGCTGCAGTCGAAGGTTCCCACATCCTTCAAAAGGGCATCAATCAACCCAGAACCCAAGGAGAGCAGGGTGGGCTGCCTCAGTGACTATCGCCCATTAGCACTTACATCTACTGTGATGAAATGCTTTGAGAAGTTGGTTATTATCATACTTAACTCATACCCAAGTTAAGATCTGGACCCTCTGCAATTCACCAACCATTACAATCGCTCCATAAAAGATGTAATATCACAGGTTCTCCACACAGTTTTGGATCACATAGACAACATGAAAATGTATATCAGGCTACTCTTCATCAACTACAGCTCAGCTTCCAACCATCATACCCTCAGTTCTAATCAACAAGCTCCAAAACTTGGGCCTCTGTACCCCCTCTGCAACTGGATCTTGACTTTCTAAATGGAAGACTATAGTCAGTACGAGTCAGAAACAACATATCCTCCTCACTGAAAATCAACACAGGTACACCTTAGACAACAGTTCTACTTGGTCTACAACCATGACTCCATGGGTAGGTACAATTCGAATGGCATCTACAAAATTGCTGATGACGCCATGGTCATCGGCAGAATCACATACTGCAATAAGGAAACATATAGGAGTGAGATAGATCAACAAGTTGAGTGGTGCCACAACAATCTTGCACTCAACATTAACAAAAGTAAGGAGTTGATTGTAGACTTCATGATGCACCATCAAATGATTCAAAAGACTGAAGTGGAGCAAAACTGATCGGCTTTTATTAGCAATAGAATGAAGGCACATCCCTGCTGGCTGACTGTCCCGAACTGAGGAGGAGGCTGAGGGAAAATCACCTTTATTCAGGAGCCTGTGGGAGGGGGCACAGGTACAGTTGGCCAATAGGTGTGCCCAGACAGATAAAGACAGATACAGTGGTTTACCACACTTCAGGAGGGGAAAATCAGGAGAACACAAACCAGTCCTCATCAAGGGGACAACAGTTAAAAGGGTTAAGTACTTCAAATTCCTAGGTGCCAACATCTCTGAAGATCTGTCCTGGGGCCTACATGTCCATGAACTCATGAAGAAGGCTCATCAGCAGCTATACTTTGTGAGAAGTTTCAGCAGATTTGGTAGCTCACCAAATAAACTCAATAATTTCTACAGATATACTATGGAGAGCATTCTGACTGGTTGTAACGGTGTCTGGTAAGGAGGTTCCAATGCACAGGACAGGAAAAGACTATAGAGTTGTGAACTTGGTCAGAGCAATCATGGGGATCACTCCATTGAGGACATCTACAAGAGGTGGTATCTTAAGAAAGCAGTCTCCACCCTGAAGGACCCTCACTACCCAGGCCATTCACACTGCAACCATCGGGAAGGAAGTACTGGAGCCTGAAGACGAACACTCAGCGGCACAAGGTCAGCTTCTTTCCCTCTGCAATCAGATTACTGAGTAGACAATGCACTGCAGACTCTACCTCACTTTCTCTTCTTTTTGCACCAATTTATAGCAATATTTGCACTGTAATTCTGTCACAAAATAATAAATTGTGTGACACGATAATGACAATAAATTTTGATTGTGAATCTTGCAAGGGAAGGTGCACAGGAAAGGGAGGAATTATTGGTGTTGATTGCAAAATGGCCACACTGTTACAGAACACACAGTTCATTTGGAATGCGGAAAGGAGTGGGAAAATGCAACAGACAGTGTCGTCACGCTTAAATGACGAAATGGCGACGATTAAGACGAGGAAAACACTTTTGTGGATCATTAGAGAAAATGGTGAGAGCAGAATTATCAGGAAAGGCAAGTTGATCATGAGGTTCCAGAAGGGTGATACGAGGGAGATGAAAGGAAGATATATCTGGTGCACTCATAAAGAAAATGACATTTTCAGAGAAAATGCAATATGGACAAATCAAATTCTTGCAAAAAGTGGGATTTAAAATGAAAACTAGTGAAATAGCCATCCTCGGGATGGAGATATGGAAAATCAAGAAAGGAAAGAGAAATAACTTTGGAACCCAAAGGAGAATGAATTCAAGCAGACGAGAGGAAATGTAGGGCGACATCTTGAATCTAGTCACCATAATATAAAACAGATTGAGGATGACTGGGCAAGGGTTAGCACAATAAGGCCCAGTATGTGCTGTGCATCATTGAGACATGGCTTCCACTTCCAACTGTGTTGTTCAATCAGAGGGCTTCTCAATTCACTGGATGGACCACAATGCCCTCATGATCATCAATAGATAGAGGTATCTACATCCTCATCATCACTAGATAGAACTCAGGCAGGGTGATATAGGAACGGCTCCACAACCTACTGAAGAGGTTGTGATATACTCCTCTCCCCTCCATCAATTCCACCTATAGCTACATCTCCCAACATATTTAAATATCATTCCACCCCACCATTGTCTGCACCTCGCTCCAGTGAGGAAGAAGCACCGCGAGTGTGAGGGAGATGATGCATGACCCACATTCAGGGATCATTTCTTTCTGCAGTCATCAGACTCCCGAATGAACCTCACAAGGGTAAGATATTTGGCTTTTGCTCTATACTAACTGATTTCTCTCTGTGAATCTGCAATTCTGAATGGTGAGATATCCAGCCCAGTGATTCTCAAACTTTTTTTAACCACTCATACCACCTTAAGTAATTCCTTACTAACCAAAGTAGCTCCGTGGTTAGGATGGGATTGCTTAAAGTGGTATGTGACTTAGGAAAAAAAGGTTGAAAACCACTGATCTAGGTGGACTGCTCATAAAACAAACTTTTTCACTGCATCTTGGTACACGTGCCAATAAACTTTAACTTGAAATAGAAAGTGGAAAGACAAGTTCCTACATGTAGCTTCTGAATTGTAGGCTGCTCCAGAAGATAAAGGCACAAGAATTCAAGGGAGTGTTGACATATTGAATCAAAAATTGGCTTGGTGACAGAAGGCAGATGGTAGTGGTGGATAGGTGCCTCTCTGAATGAAAATTAATATCAACTTTGTTGTTTGTAATTACATGTACGCAATAAATATGATAAAATTAACATGGGTAAGAACATAGGTGGTATGATTTATAAATTTCCAAATATGAAAAGTAGTTAAGTCTGAATAGTAAAGAAGGTCATCTGAGGATGCAACAGGACATAAATCAGCTGGAAAGCAGAGGCAGATGGATTTTTAATCAAGCAAGTGTGAGATAATGCACTTTGGGAAGCCAAATTCTGGTAAGACACACAGACTAAATGGCAGGAACATTAAAAGCAGTGATATACAGAGAGATCTTGTGTTGCAAGTCTAAATGTGACAAAGTAGGTGAATATGGAGCCGAAAAGGGTATCCTGCACATTTGGCCTCATAGGCAAATGGCGCTGTAAGAATTGGGACATCATATTGCAGCTGTACAAAATATCAGTTAGACCATACTTTGGAGTTTTTTATACAAATCTAACTACACTGCAGAGAGGATACAGTTGCATTAGAGCAGTGGTTTTCCAACTTACCCCATAAACTCACATTCCACCTTAAGTAATCCCTATGCCATTGGTCATTGGCTCTCAACCTTTTTCTTTCCACTCACATACCATTTTAACTATTCCCTATGTCATCGGTGCTCTGTGATTAGTAAGAGATTGCTCAGATGCGATTAAAACAGTGGTTTTCAAACTTTTCCTTTCCACCCACATCCCACCTTAAGCTATCCCTTTCTAATCACAGAGCACCTTTGGCAGAGGGAATGCTTAAAGTGGGATGTGAGCGGAAAGAAAAAGGTCGAGAACCACCGCCATAGGTGCTTTGTGATGAGTAAGGGATTACTTAAAGTGGTATGTGAGTGGAAAAAAAAAAGATTTGAAAACCACTGTTTTAATCGTACCTAATCACAGAGAATTTTTGGCATAGGGATTACTTAAGGTAGAATGCGAGTTGGTGGGGTGGGGGGAATTTTAAAACCACTGCATTAGAGCAAGCACAGAAGAGATTCACTAGCATGCTGCCTAGAATGCTGGGGTATAGTTATAAGGAGAGATTTTAAGGCTGAGTTTATTTTCACTAGAAAGCAGGAGAATGACAAATAATCCTCAGATTTCACATTTATTGTCAGAATACATACATGACATCACATACAACCCTGAGATTATTTTTTTTCCGGTGGGCAAAGCAGAATCACCACTTATTGGTAGTGCAAAAAAAATTTGTACTCAACGTACACATGTAAACAAATCAAATAATATAAACAAACTGTTCAAAACAGAGAGAAAAAAATCAATAAAGTGCACAAGTAAGAGGCCTTAAATGAGGCCCTGATTGAGTTTGTTGTTGAGGAATCTGATGGTGGAGGGGGAGCAGCTGTTCCTGGTAGCAGTGAGACCAGAGCAACTCCTGGTTGGTGTGGATACTTGATGATCGCTGCTGCTCTCCAAAGGCAGCATTCCCTGCAGATGTTCTCGATAGTGGGTGGGGGATTCCTGGGTTGTCCTAGGCTCAGGGGTATTGGTGTCCTCATCCAGATCATGATGCAGCCACCCAGTAAACTTTCTACACCTCTGTAGAAATCTACCAGAGTTTCTGATGTCATAGCAAATCTCCACAAACTCCTAAGGAAGTAGAGGCTTTCTTCATGACACCATTACTGTGTTGTTAGCAGGAAAGATTGTGGTGGAACACGATGATGCAGGAGGAGGAGCTCACTGGGCTACTCAGGCTGGCTCTCCTCCGATCTGGTAATTCCTCCCCATGGTTTCCCAATAAAGGCTGAGAGCCCTAGTCTCCTCCCTCAGTTCCAGCCGTGGATCTGGGCCAGAAGCATTTAGTTGTATGTTGGAGGCTTCAGGATATTAAAGCCTTTGGCCATGCACTTCATGTCTGTATGTGGTCATTGATTGAGCTGCGTTAATATCCTGATTACTTTGCCATGGACAAGGCAATATGAGTGGAGAAGCTGGAAATCTATCCCAAGAAACCAGAGGCCTCCATTAAATTTGACATGTGGCTACACTATCTGAAGGCCTTTATGAGGTGCCACGAGATTTCAGCCGACGGTGATTAGTATGATCTGCTTTTTGCATCAGTGAGCCACCAAGCCTACCAAATGATATGGGACTGTGAGAACTACGATGATGCAATGGCCCTCCTGCAACAGCAATATGGAGTCACCGTTATCTCGATGTATGCCTGCTATTTACTGGGAACCTGACACCAGGACCCTGGGGAATCTGTCGATGATTTTGTGAGGGGCATGAGAGAGCTGGGACGAATCTGCGGATGCAAAGATATATCAGCTGCAGCCAACCAAGAAGAACTCATCCATTATTGGTTAATGGCTGGTTTTTATTCCAATCACAGCAAAGAGCGACTCCTGGAGAAGAGCAACTGGACCCTCCTGGAAGTCATACAGCTGGCTCGATCATTAGAAACAGCCCAAAAGAGCATGGAGCCCTACTCTGCAAACCACACAGCTGCCAGATAGGGTGCACAGGCTCAGCCATCTTTGGGCTTGGGAACCCTGACGGTTGTTGCATTGGCTGAACACACAAAGTGCAATTACTGCAGCCAAACCCAACATCCAAGAAAATATTGCCTGGCCTGTAGCATGACCTGTTCAAACTGCCAGAAGAAGGGGCAGTACACTAGGTATCCCACTCTAAAACCCCTTCCAGGAGTGCTGTGAGGGGACCGCGACCTGCATTGCCATCTTGGCTCAACCCTTCTTCTGGCATCACTTCCAGTAGCTGAGAACTAAATGTTAGGAATGGAATGACATCGTGTCTGGCTTCCCTTCCAGATCCCTCTTTGTTTGATCCATGGAGGCAGCCGTCCCAACATTACAACAGCAGTGACTCCGATAATGAGTTGACATTGGCCCCCATTATCCTGGATCAGAACAGGCCACATCAACTGGCACAATCGATGATGGACATCAGGTAAATGGCTACACCAAGGAATGCTTGTTCAACATGGGGTGTACAAAGAGCTTTATACACCCTCGCACATCCACCACTGTGCCCTGCCAGTGACCCCTGCCAAATGGAAGGTAGCATTGGTGGCCAAGTCCCACTCCACAGAAATCCACGGATGCTGCACTGTGTCCCTAACCGTTAGGGGCACGAAGTATAAAAATTTCAAACTGCTAGTAATACCCCATCTCTGCACACCAGTTATACTGGGGCTAGATTTCCGGTGTCAGCTTAAGGTGTGCTGATGCAGTTTGATGGGCCCCACCACACAATCACAGGTCAGAAATAGCCAATTCCCGGAAGGCTCACCCCACTTCTAACCGTGGCCAATCACACACAGTACACTGTCAATGGCAACTGACCTGTAGGCTGGCCTCCCTTCGGGTCCCTCTGCACCCGTTCCAGAACTTCACCCCTGATTGCAAACTTGTTACCACCAAAACCAGGCAATACAGCCCTGGGAACAGGGAATTCATAAAAGCCAAAGTGGAACAGCTACTAGAGAAGGGTATCATTTAACCCAGTACAGCCACTAGAGGGCATAGGTGGTGGTAGTTAAGAGTGGGGAGAAGCACCAAATGATCTTCGATTATAGCCAGACCACCAATAGGTTCCCCCTTATTGGATGCCTCCCCCACATAGCCGACATAGTGAACTAGATCGCCCTGTTTGATAGATCTGAAGTCAGCATATCACCAGATCCTAATCTGCCTGGAGGATGTTCCCACACAGCATTCCAGGCCAACGGCTGCCTCTATCACTTTCTGCCTCACTAATAGTGTGTCTTGTATTACAAAAGGAAATGGACCACATGCTGGATGACAATAAATTAAAAGCTACGTATCCCTATCTGGATAATGTCACCATCTGTGTCTACCCAAGAGGAACAAGACAAGAACCTGCAAATGTTTCTGGATACCGCAAGAACCCTAAACTTGTTCAGTACCTCACAGTTGGCCATACTGGAGTAAGTGGTTTCATTACCTCTGACCCCAAGTGCATGCACCACCTGCTGGAACTTCCACTGCCCCAGATCACCAAGGCAATAAAAAGATGCCTGGGGTTCTTCTCATACTATGCCCAGTGGATCCCCACCCTCTGGTTAAAAAAAAACACCTTTCCTCTATTGGCAGAGGTCCACGAGGCATTCAAAGGCATTAAAAGGAAGTTTGCTAAGTACATCTTGATGAATCCATCCCTCTGACTTTGCCCTGGCCGCCATGCTGAACCAAGCAGGAAGGCCCATAGCATTGTTTTCCTGAAGTATCCAGGACCACAAACTCAGGCACACAGCGAGTGAGAAGGAGACACAGACGTTAGTGGAGGCGATTTGCCACTGGAGACACTATTTGGCTGACAGACCCTTCAGAGAGTCATTGCTTGTATGTTTAACAATAAACAGTGGGGAAAAATCAAAAATGACAAGATCATGAGGTGGAGAATTGAAGTGTCCATCTTCAATTACAAGATCTTGTATCGGCCAGGGAAGCTCTGTCCAGGGGAACCTGTGCCAGGGCACAAATAGATCTCCAAGCTCTCTGATATCCTCTGCCACCCCAGGGTCACCAGGCTCTACCACTTTGTGAGGAACCACAACCTCCCCTATTCAGTGGGGGAGATCAGGGTCCTAACCAGTATTTGTTTGGTCTGCAAGTCACATTTATACCAGACGGAGAGAGGTTATCTAATCAAGGCTACTCGTCCCTTTGATCATCTCAGTGTGGACTTCAAGGGCCCCCTTCCATCCACAAATAGGAAGGTGTACTTCCTGAATATCGTGGAGGATCACTTCTGCTTCCCACTTGCAATCCTCTGCCCAGATATGTCCATGCCCACGGTCATTAAATCCCTCTGCAACCTCTTAACTTTGTTTGGATACTCCAGCTGCATTCACAGTGACGGGGGTCCTCCTTCATGAGTGAGGAACTGCATCAGTACTTCCTGTCCAAAGGGATAGCCACAAGAAGGACCACCAGTTTGAATCCCTGTGGGAACAGGCAGGTAGAAAGGTAAAATGGCACTATCTGGAAGGGAATACTCTTGGGCCTCAAGTCAAAAGATATGTCCGTCTCCCAATAGCAAGAGGTCCTGCTGGAAGCACTGCACATCATCAAGTCCCTACTCTGTACGGCCACGAACAGGAAAGAGTCAGAGGAGCTTGGTTCAGCATGGCGACCAGGGCAAAATCAGAGGGATGGATTCATCAAGATGTACTTGGCAAACTTCCTTTTAATGCCTTGTGGACCTTCATGAGAAACTGCTCCCCTTTCCTAGGAGGTTGGCATCGGGAACCACGCTGTCAGTCTAGCTGATGACCTCTGGGCCAGTGCTTCTCCGCTGCTGGTTGAGGAGGTGCACCTCTTGCATGCTAACCCCCAGAATACCCATATACAGTGGCCAGATGGACGGAAGACAGTGACCGTCTGGGACCTGGCTCAAGCAGGGGCTCTCACACGGGAGGTACACCCAAAAGCCCTTGTCAGTGACCAGCCGGCCCAAGGTATTGACCAGATAAAGGAGCTCTTACAACCACCACCATCACCATACTGCTACACTCAGCCCCTGAACTCTCAGCCCACCAGACGAGTCGCACACCGCAGGAGCCAATGATGACACCACCAGTGCTGTGGCGATCACATCAGCAGATAAAGCCACCAGACCATCTGAATCTATGAATTGGTATCACCTGCATGACCAGAGACAATGACAAGGGACACGTGCCACTTCATCCTGCAGGACATTATCCAAAAAGAAAGGGGTGAGGTGAAACACGGCAATGCAGGTAGGGGACATCACTGGGCTGCTCAGGCTGGCCCATCTCCCACCTGGCAACTCGTCCCCAGAGTTTCCCAATAAGGCTGAGAGCCCTAGTCTCATTCTTGAATTCCAGCTATGGATCTGGGCGAGAAGCATGCTGGAGGTTTCAGGATATTAAAGCTTGTGCTTCATGCTTCGTGTCTGTTTGTGGTCAATGATCACATTACAAAATCCCTAATCCCCCAATGATCACTGGATTGTACACCTCTGGTTTTCCCTTCCTGAAGTCAACAATTAGCTCCTTAGTTTTGGTGACACTGAGTGCAAGGTTGTTGTTGGTGCACCATTCAGCCAAGTTTTCAATCTCCCTACTGTATGCTGACTTACAGCCCCTTGATATACAATCTACTTCTGTGGTGTTATGTAGATGATGTTAGTGTCGTGCAGAGCCACATAGTCATTCATGTATAGCAAGTTCAGCAAGAGGCTAACAACACAGCTCTGTGCTGCTCTAGTACTGCTGGAGATTGTAGAGATGTTCTTACCAATCCTCATTGATTGTGGTCTGAAGGTGAGGAAATCCTGGATCCAATTACGCAGTTGGGTGTTGAGTCCCAGGTCTTGGATTTAGCTGGTTAATTTTGAGGTTTATAAATATAATCATAAGCTTTTATGAGGTTTATAAAACTATGCACTGCTTTGATGGGGTAGATAATCAGATTCTTCTTCCCTCTCTAGTTCACAGTAGAGTAGTGGAGGCTGCGTCATTAAATATATTTAAGACACAGATAGATTTTTGCATCATAGGAGATTAACGGTTCTACAGAAAAGTCTGGTAAGTGGACTGAGTGCAAGACCAGATCACCCATGATCTTATTAAATGGTGGAGCAGATTCAACGGGCCAGATGGCCTTCCGCTGTTCCCATTTCCTATCTTGGGGGAGATCCAAGGGGTCAGTTTTCCACATAGTGTGTAGTGAATATCTGTAATGAGGTGCCAGAGAAAGTGGTAGAGGGAGATGCAATTCAATGCTCAGAAGACATTTGGACAGGTTCTTGGAAAGCCATGTAAGGATAGGGGCCTAATAGAGGCAAATGAGATTAGAATAGATGGGCATCACAGTCACCGTGGAGAAGGTGGGCCAAAGTCACTTCTTTCTGTTCCATTCTATACTTCCATGAGGGACTGAAAAATAAAATGAACAGCAATGTAAAACATTTAAACTGTGTTTAAAGACCCCAAGAGGAATTAGTTCCTTAATAAAATAACATTAAACAGTAATAATTGAACAGCAATGAAGAAATGCCTAATGGAAAAAAATGGAAAGTCATGAAAGTGATATGCACTAAATTCATGGTCACTGGGGAATGGCATGGAAATGCTAAAAAAATTACTAGGAGAGAAGTAACAAAAAGAAGCAATTAGGAAACCAAATTGGAACATGTCAAGAATGTGTAAAAAAAATGTTTCAGCCACATTGTCAACTGCTAAAGGAAGTTAGTATAATATCAGAGAAATGGCAGAACGTTAAATGATTATATTGCATCATTATTTATCAGTGGGGGTACCTTAAGTAAAATTATAAATGAGAAAATTGCATTAAAATGAGTAAGAATATTAATAAAACAATACAAAGAATAAATTGTTTCCTACACATTGACTGATAATAATTATTTTATGGAAGGAATGAATGAAATTGCAAAAATCACAATTACGTTTATTTAATAAATGTATTAGAAAATGGATCAAAAATACTGGCAAAGAGTTGATAATACAACTACATTTTTAAAAAAAATGGAAAATGCTAACTTTATGATCTATACGCCATTCTTCTTAATATCCATACAAAGAAGAAATACTGATGATCTGCACTTCTTTCCACAGTCATTTTGAATAATTTGTGCAAAGAAGAAAACATAGTATTGCAGAGAAGGTTCAAGTTCAAATTCAAGTTTATTTATCATCCGATTGTACCAGTACATCCCATGAAACAGCATTCTCTGGTCCACGGTGGAAAACGTTGCAAACAAGCATAAGAAACATAACAAATACAAACAAATGATACATGTGTACACAGAACCTAATGTATATACAAATATTAAAATAAATATTATTAAGAAACACTAATGTTAAACATTGTGAAGGACTTCACACACCCCTCTTGTCAACTTTTTTTACTTTTTTGTCATCTGGAACGAGGTACCATAGCATTCAGGCCCACAATTCCAGATTGTGCTACAGTTTTTATCCACAAGCCATCAGGTTCCTGAATTCCTAGAACAAGTGTGCTAGTATGCCATGGTTTTGTTTTTCATGTGTTTTTTTTTATTGTGCTATGACTTATTAGTTCATTCCTATTCATGTAAATCTGCTCCATGGTCCTGGATAAACACTATCTCATATTTAGTTATGGTATGAACGATAAATAAAAATGACTTGACGAGTTATGGGAAGTTGTTTTAGCAATTCAACCATCATTTAGCAGTCTCGTGGAAAGAAGCTGTTCCTCAGCCTTGTGGTTCTGCCTCTAATACTTTGTATCTCTTTCTCGATGGGGGGAGCTGGAAGGTGCTATGTGCAGGGTGTTACTGGTTCTTGTAAATTTAATGAGGCCTCTTGAAACAACGAACCTGGTAAATTTCATCGATGAGGGAAGGGAGAATCCAATTATTGTCTCTGCCTCATTTCTTTGGCTTGGCTTCGCGGACGAAGATTTATGGAGGGGGTAAAAAGTCCACGTCAGCTGCAGACTCATTTGTGGCTGACAAGTCCGATGCGGAACAGGCAGACACGATTGCAGCGGTTGCAGGGGAAAATTGGTTGGTTGGGGATGGGTGTTGGGTTTTTCCTCCTTTGCCTTTTGTCAGTGAGGTAGGCTCTGCGGTCTTCTTCAAAGGAGGTTGCTGCCCGCCAAACTGTGAGGCGCCAAGATGCACAGTTTGAGGCGATATCAGCCCACTGGCGGTGGTCAATGTGGCAGGCACCAAGAGATTTCTTTAGGCAGTCCTTGTACCTTTTCTTTGGTGCACCTCTGTCACGGTGGCCAGTGGAGAGCTCGCCATATAACACGATCTTGGGAAGGCGATGGTCCTCCATTCTGGAGACGTGACCCATCCAGCGCAGCTGGATCTTCAGCAGCGTGGACTCGATGCTGTCGACCTCTGCCATCTCGAGTACTTCGACGTTAGGGATGTAAGCGCTCCAATGGATGTTGAGGATGGAGCGGAGACAACGCTGGTGGAAGCGTTCTAGGAGCCGTAGGTGGTGCCGGTAGAGGACCCATGATTCGGAGCCGAACAGGAGTGTGGGTATGACAACGGCTCTGTATACGCTTATCTTTGTGAGGTTTTTCAGTTGGTTGTTTTTCCAGACTCTTTTGTGTAGTCTTCCAAAGGCGCTATTTGCCTTGGCGAGTCTGTTGTCTATCTCATTGTCGATCCTTGCATCTGATGAAATGGTGCAGCCGAGATAGGTAAACTGGTTGACCGTTTTGAGTTTTGTGTGCCCGATGGAGATGTGGGGGGGCTGGTAATCATGGTGGGGAGCTGGCTGATGGAGGACCTCAGTTTTCTTCAGGCTGACTTCCAGGCCAAACATTTTGGCAGTTTCCGCAAAGCAGGACGTCAAGCGCTGAAGAGCTGGCTCTGAATGGGCAACTAAAGCGGCATCGTCTGCAAAGAGTAGTTCACGGACAAGTTTCTCTTGTGTCTTGGTGTGAGCTTGCAGGCGCCTCAGATTGAAGAGACTGCCATCCGTGCGGTACCGGATGTAAACAGCGTCTTCATTGTTGGGGTCTTTCATGGCTTGGTTCAGCATCATGCTGAAGAAGATTGAAAAGAGGGTTGGTTTCAGAACACAGCCTTGCTTCACGCCATTGTTAATGGAGAAGGGTTCAGAGAGCTCATTGCTGTATCTGACCCGACCTTGTTGGTTTTCGTGCAGTTGGATAATCATGTTGAGGAACTTTGGGGGACATCCGATGCGCTCTAGTATTTGCCAAAGCCCTTTCCTGCTCACGGTGTCGAAGGCTTTGGTGAGGTCAACAAAGGTGATGTAGAGTCCTTTGTTTTGTTCTCTGCATTTTTCTTGGAGCTGTCTGAGGGCAAAGACCATGTCAGTAGTTCCTCTGTTTGCGCGAAAGCCGCACTGTGATTCTGGGAGAATATTCTCGGCGACACTAGGTATTATTCTATTTAGTAGAATCCTAGCGAAGATTTTGCCTGCAATGGAGAGCAACGTGATTCCCCTGTAGTTTGAGCAGTCTGATTTCTCGCCTTTGTTTTTTATGGTACTGTAGATTAACATACGATCTGATGCTCGACAACAACCATCCACATTGTAACAAAGCTGGCCAGGTCACTCTCAATAGAGTTCCTGTAGAAAGTTAACAGAATGGTAGCCGATTGCTTTGTCCGCCACAGCCTTCCCAGGAAGCACTGACAATTGAGCTCTTGTATGTCCAGGATAGGTCACTTCTTAAGGGGACTCAAAGGAACTTGGTTCTCTTCACTACCGAGTAATTAATGTGTAGAGGAGGGTGGTCATCAACGTTCCCTCTAAAATTTAGTGGCCAGTGTGCGCAAAAATCTTACATTGTGCATTTTTTTCCCATGACAAAAGCAGGTGCGCACTGAATGCTTGTGCAAATGTAAACTTGAAATTGTTTCAAGATCATTTTGGCACAGCCGATCTCTTTAAAACTGTATTGGTATGTCTTAATATAATACAAGTACGATTGCATTCTACGAAGTAACGCATTTAGTTAAGGTCTATTCTATACTTCGAATTACTTTGTCCAGTTTGTCCTTCCAGTAAATAAAACATCAATGACAGAAATTAGTGATGTTCAAATGTGGTAATTGAAAAACCAACTAAATAGTTAACAGAAACAGTTAGCTAAGGGATTATTTTCAATAAGTATAATTATTAATTACTAAATTATTTTAGGTATAGTCACACTTTTTTTGAATTTTTTTCATTTGTCATAAATGTACATAGTTAAATCTTCAATATCACAATATATTAAACTTTTCATACAAAAAAAAAACAAAGAACCCCCCCCCCCAAAAATATAAATCCACACACCATCAGAGCTCACACTTATACTATCTATAAAAAATCTATGTGGGGAAGACACATCTGTTTCTATTGTAACAGCATCTGTTATTATAATTATTATAATTGGGCCCCTATATGGTCCAAATATGGCTGCTATATCTTAAAAAATATATCATACTTGTTTTTTTTTAAGTTTCTATGTAATTTTCTCCATAAGTATACAACTACTCATCTTCGCAGTCCACCATACTGTAAGGGAGAGTCAGACTTCCAAGTAGTTGTAATACACTTTTTAGCTACTGCTAAAGCTACTTTGACAACAGAAATTTAGAATTTTGTTAATTTATTACTTATTTTAATAAAGTTACCAAAAAGATAAAGCTCCGGGTCGCCTGCGAAGGCGACTCCTGCTAACCTTTTTAATATTTCAGCAATATCCTGCCAAAAAGGCCTTACCTTCACACACAACCATGTAACATGTAAAAACATTCCTGTTTCAATCCCATGTCTAAAATACAAATCCAATATTTCAGGTTTTGACCTATGAAGCTTCAGTGGCATAAGATATAATTGGTGTAGGAAGTTATACTGAACAAGTCCATATCTTACATTTATAATTGATGTTATACCATCCAATATCTTTCTTATATTATAACACCCAAGTCTGCCTCCTATCTCCCTCTTGACATCTGCAAACCTGGTTTTGCACTTTCACTCTGGAGAGCAAAATACATTTTTGTTATAAATTTAGGTGGATTCCCCAGCCAAATCATTCATTCCATTTCATTAATTTCAGGTGGGACCAATGCTGGCCCCATCTTTCTCTCATGAACAACCTTAGCTGGAGGAAGCAGAAGAAAGTTCCATTAGCTACTCCATATTTCTGTTTTTGTTGATCAAAAGACCTAAGAACTCCCTCAGCATAGCAATCTCCAATGTATCTTATTCCTTTGTCACACCAGGAGTTTAGCATTCTGTGACCTAGATTCATAGAAAGCATCACATTCTGACATAATGGTGCACTTAACGATATCCCTGCTTTTTTTTTCCCAATAATCTCATTGATTTCTTGCCACACTCAAATCATATGTATTAATATTGTATTACCGTCTTTTTTCTTATTGATTTAACGCTCCACTTATAAATAAAATATTTTGCTTCCCCTTCTCTCAGTGAGCACCATCCCATTTGAATCCAAGAGGGGAGATGCCTTCATCAATGAAGGATGAAAGGAATTTAGCTTGTGCAGCCAAATAGTACTTTTTGAAATCTGGTAACCTAAATTCCCCCAGCTTCTAATCCCACTGGCTGCGGGGTTTAGTGACGAGCCCCATGGATGCCAAACGCTCTCTTTTCTGTTTCCACAGAACGTCTGCTCGTGCTGCGACTTTCCGGGAGTCACTGAAGTCAGCTTCTGCCAGATGCAGTTGGATGTCCTCAGGCAGTTGATCCAGGAATGCCTGCTCAAATATGATGCAGGGCTTGTGTTTGCCCAGGAAGGCCAGCATCTACTTCATAAGAGCTGACAGGGGTCTGTCCCCTAGCCCATCCAGGTGGAGCAGACGTGCCCCTCTCTCACACCGTGAGTGCCTGAAGGTCTCAATAAGTAAGTCCTTGAAAGTAGTGTATACGCCCTCTGATGGGGTTTCTGGTCCAGGGTGCTCGCCACGTGGTAGTACTGGGTGGACTCTGCAATGATCTACCCGGATCTAGAACTATATCTCAGCATGGTTAATTCATCCAGAAGTTCAGCAGCTTGAGAGCAACTGCATGGACTGCTGCCGGTTCACTCATTATTGGGTTTAGATGCTGTCTAAACCGTCGGGGTCACCAATTGTAGCCACGTGCCACTCGAAGGAAGACACACATACACGTAGTGTAGTCTGGTTAAGCTCTGTGTTTTATTAGGAGCTCAGACCCGACTTTTATACTCGCTGTTTTCCCACCATTTCCTCCGTAACAATCCCTTCTTTCCTGCATGCTTTTGGGATCGCTGGCCTTTAAGCTGCCCTTGCCGTTCGCCCACCAGTTAGGTTGTTGGGGCCAGTGCCACTGTACGGGCTGCTGGCCTTTAGTTGTGCTCGCCACCCGGAGTGCCAGCTTGATCACCATGGCGAGGTGCTGCCACAGTATCTCAATTTTTTTTATTTTCCAAGAGTCTATACTTTTCTTGTAAACCTGTCCTTTGATATTCTTTCTTCAATTCTGTTATTTTCTTCTCCAAATCATCCACTTCCGCAGTATTGTCTCTTTTAAGATTTCTTGTATATGAAATAATTTTCCCTTTCAGATAAGCCTTAAGTGTATCCCATAGCAAAAAAAAACTGTTATCGATGAAAGTGAGATTTGTCACACAATATAGCTCTATCTGTCTCCTAATAAAGTCAAAAAAGTCTCCTCATAAACTCAACAATCTGCCATTAAAACGCCATCTATATACACTTTCTTGTTTTCTGATATCAAAATGGTTAAGGTTAATGAGAAATGGTCTGAGAGTAGTTTCGCCAAATACTCTGTTTTTATCACTCCACTTTTTAATTATGCAGACATTAAAAATAAATCAATCCTTGTATGTGAGTCCTGGACCCGTGAAGGATTTTGTAGCTTTTGCCCTCATTACCGTTCTCGCTGATTTATCAAATATCGGATCTAAACAAAAATTAAAAATGCCCTGACCAAAATATTTCACCTTCTCTCTGCTGTTTTGAAAAATACATACTTCATAAAGGCCTCAACGTCATAATTTGGAGCATAAATATTCATAAACATCCAGGATTTTGCATAAATCTTGCAATGTGCCATTACAAATTTTCCAGCTTGGTCAATCAATATATCTTCTACTCTTACAGGTATGTTGTTGGGCACTACCAGTTGCCCCAATAATCACAAGGGCAAAGACTGAGGGAAACGATAGGCTTTATTGTACATAAGACTTGAGCTCGCCCAGATCCAAGCTAGGGAAGTGCAGGGAAGGGAGAGATGGCTTGACCTTTATGGCCTGGGTCACAGGGGAGGAGTCCAAAGGAGAGTGTCATCAGGTGGTGGGCCAGCCCAAGCCTTTACCGGCCAATGAGTACATACAATCCATACCATTACATATGTTTTTATTAAAATCACTACTCCTCACTTTTGAAATAAAAGACAATATTATTTCCCCATCCATCCTCTTTTTAACTTAGCATGCTCTAATTTACTAAGATGTGTTTCCTGCAGCAAAACTACATCCGCCTTTAGTTTTTTTAAAGTGTGCCAAGACCCTTTTTCTTGTCACCCTCCCATTCAACCCATTAACATTGAGACTAATAAAGTGATTTTACCCCTTTAAAAAACACATATAGTGCCCCTGCTCTGATGGTGATGTAAACAAGAAACCATGAAGCCCGTGAAGAAACTCCAGAGAATCTTCTGAAGAAGAACCCCTCCCTTTAGTGCCATCTTGTAAAAATGCTCCTCTGCTGGCACCATTACCCTGCTACTAATTTTGCCGTTCTCGCTTTTTCTTGAGATCCCTGTGCAATTTGCAATAATATTCACCTTTAGTAATAACTAAAAGACAATTTTAAAAAATACAACTTTTCCTTAGTCCCATTATAAACATTCTTCTCTGTGTTCTTATCTAATGTCTTTTGTCTTCTCATAATCTTCGTACAAATTTCTCTGCATCTTTCTTAGACTTGAAAAAACACCAATTTCCCTCTGCTACTTCAACCTTAAGTTTTCCAGGGTACAGCATCAAATATCTCATTTTTTTTAAACCACAATTTTCTTTTTACATCATCAAACTCCTTCCTTTGCTTGCTGAAACTTGGGCTAAAGTCTTGAAAGAATAGCACCCTTCCGCGGTCGATCTCAAGGGGGCCACTATGTTGTTTAGAATAATCAAATGCTACTCCTAAAATTGCTTCCAGATCCCAGTAGCTTAAAAGACTACTAGGACTGCTCGTGGTCACTGCCTCTCAGGTCTTCTGAGACTGAGGGTCCAAGGAGTCCTTTCTATTATAGCTTCTCATTAAATTTATTTTCTCCCAACACTCATGGGATCATCCATTCAAAGAAGCTCACTGGATTGTTCCCTTCGGTCCCCTCCTTCAATCTAATAATCCAAAGTTTGTTGCATATGCTAAAGTTTTCCATGTGGTCGATCTTGTCCAGCAGCATTTGCCTGTCTAAATCCACTTTTTCACATCATCTTCTAAAGCTTTCAGCTTTTCTTATGTTGTAACGAGGTTGACTTCCACTTGGCACATTCAATTCAATGTCATCAATTGCCTTTGAGAGTTTACCCATCTTCTCTGACATTTTTAATTGCATTTTCCACACTCCCAAGATCTCCAACTTTTCCAGGATTGTATTTATATCTTCCGCAACCCCCCTCCCCAACCCCCACTAGCATGGCTGGGTTCAGCTGGTCTCGAGGCAGATCTTGTGCCACTCCCTTTCAGGCTTGCACTCAATGATTCCAGCAGTCTGGGTGCCTCTTCAGATTTAATTTCTTGCAGACTTGGTTTATTGCTAGTCATTTTGAATATACACAGTGGAAAATTCTTGAATCTAAACTTTCAAATCGTCTTTTTATCACTCTTCATGAAGAGCTCATTCAAGATCTGCCTAGATCCTTCACATGACCACGCCCCCTAAGAAACTCACCTTTAGTACGCACATTAATTTCCTTTGTGCGCTGGTTGCAGAACGGGTGTGCGCGTGCACATGTGCACAGCTTCGAGGAAACAGTGTGGTCATCCCTGGTACTCCTGAACATGTTCATGAGAGAAAAATGGGCCAGCGTTGGTCCCACCTGAAATTAGTGAAATGGAATGAATGATTTGGCTGGGGAACCCACCTAAATTTATAACAAAAATGTATTTTGCTCTCCAGAGTGAAAGGGCAAAACCAGGTTTGCAGCTGTCAAGAGGGAGATAGGAGGCAGACTTGGGTGTTATAATATAAGAAAGATATTGGATGGTATAACATTTTTAAAGGTTGGCATGATTGAAGTCACCACCAAAATCATGCAACCGTCAGGATGGGATATCGGGGCTTTACAGGTGGCATGCTTCACACTCATCTGCTGAAGGTGGAATATAAACTGCAGTAATCAGCATGGTGTTGAACTCCCTGGACAGGTAGAAGGGTCTGCATTTCACCATCAGGTACTCCATCTCTGCTGAGGAGAAGGCCTTTATAACAGAGATACCTGAGCACTAGTTCTCACTGATGTAAATGCATAGACGCCCTCCTCAAATCTTGTCAGAAGCAGCAGCGTCTCTGTCTGCCCTGAAGGAAACAAGACCATCTAGCTGGATCACTGAGTCTTGAATGGAGTCCTGGGCCACGTTTCTGTAATCAGCCGAGCACAACAGCCCTTGCTGTTCTTTCTGGTTCAGATGCAGCCTCAGGTCATCCATTTTCTTCATTTCCAAGTAATATCATCAGAATTGTGGGTCTGACTAGGTTATCTCTCAGTCAAACCCTGTTACTGGCTTCTTTGCTGGGCTTCTGCCTTCTTGCACAGTGCTTCCGATGGCCTCCCTCCCTCGCACATCAAGCTATCCACTCCATTGAATAAATATATGCAAAGAGCCAGTTCACTACTCTGTTTAAGTATTAAGGCTTTTAGATGTTCCTTTCATTTTGTGGTTCCTAAAATGTGAAGTTTCTTTCTATCTACTCTTCCAATTATTTTGAATATCACAAAGCAATCAACACTTTAAATTCCAGAAAATACATCAGTTCCTATAACATTTTGAGTTCAGAGATCATTCCATTAAATCTACACTGCCAACTTACATTAATATATAATGTTCAGAAATGTTTAACTGCTGAATTACTGAATTGTTCTGATCTGCAGCTTGCTATCTGCACCAAATCTTTCTATCCCTTTGTATTCTGATTCCCCACATCAAAAATTCAGTATTCCATTTTTATTATTGCTTACTTTCCAGTCCTTTCCATGAAATTGTGATGATCTCTAGACACAGACACCGACCTTTAAGGTTCTTTGGAGTTCCACAGTCCAAGCAAAACCTGCTCAGTTCTGTCTTTTTAATGACCAGCAGTGATGCTTGCATGAGTGCAGAGAAGGAAGGTTATTTCTCACAGTATTGCCTATTCCACTAATTAACATTGCTTTGTAAATTGATCAACTGGTACCGACTGTCTGTTAGCTGAGTAATTATAAATTTTGTGAATAGTTGAAATCCACACAATTCATACCTGATCTATTTGAGTATCAGTCACGACCTTGTGCCTCTCTATCAACTTTTCTGCATGGCCAATAAATAGCCCTCAATCTCACAAGTTTTAAATTTAATCAGCAGTTTCATGTGAGGGACTTGATTAAATGTCCTTCAAGTGTTCAAAATAAATAAATTTGTCTAGGAACTGGCTTGCATCAATTTTTAATGTTTTACTTTTTTAGTTATATCCTGTACTCATGCTACATTAGGTACTATTCAAACAGGATTGAGAAAATGATTATTAATTGAGTGCAACTGTCTTGGGATATTTTACATCCAGGAACAAATGCAAAAACCTAACAGGACCACAGTGAATTGTTGACAATTTTCTATGCATCAATCAGGGTAGGGCTGGAGTCAAGCCTTCACAAAATATTCCCCATGGCAACCAGTTAGCAATAATGTATTTTATGGCTGCAAAAGAGAAGAAAAGGGAGAGGAAGAGAGCTTCAGACTTTTGAAAGACATGCTGGTGATTGAGATAAATGCCAGAAGCGAGGTCCTGGTATTAGGGATGACATTTAAGAAGATTATTACCGGAGATAGCTTGAGTTGTCTCCCCCTGGAGGCAGAACCTCTCAACAATGGAACAAAATTTCAAAAGTTTCACAATTTCATGAGGAGATAAGGAGAATTCAACAGGTTAAAAAGACAGACTCACTTAGCCACAGATACACTACTTTGCATATTCCTAGCAATCAAGGATAAATACCTTTGACCCCAGTCTGTGAGTTAAGGGATCAATAATATGGTCAATGTGAGAAACATAGGCTGTTCCACAAATGCAGCAGGAATTTAGTACTTTTATGGGGTGTTATGCTCCTTTTATTTATTAAAAAAATAGTTTGCTATGGGAACTCGGCATCAGACAATATCGGTGATGGTAAAGAGATAATTGATGTTTCAGGTCAAGACCCTGTAACATGATTATTTCATGGATTCAAAATTCCCAACTTCATCCTGAATGCCGATTTTCCACTTTGTGCGGCCATGAGTTACAGATCCCCAATAATCAGTGAGAATATTGCACTTGTTTAAGGAGATTTTGAATCCTTGATATATCTTTATAGAATTCAGAATCTTTTTTTGCACCTGCATCAAATATCCTGATGTAATGGCATAAATAATTTTTCCATAAATCTGCATTCCAAGCAGAATAAAGCAGGAATGCATCATTAAGGTCAGTGAACCGGGAAGATATTTCCTCCTTTTGGAATTAACAACAATTTACACCTGCATGCCAAACTGCATGAGTTTTTCAAGCTTTGTTGGGACCAAGGTAAACTGCCTCAGGATCTTCGTGATGCCACCATCATCACCCTGTACAAAAACAAAGGCGAGAAATCAGACTGCTCAAACTACAGGGGAATCACGTTGCTCTCCATTGCAGGCAAAATCTTCGCTAGGATTCTACTAAATAGAATAATACCTAGTGTCGCCGAGAATATTCTCCCAGAATCACAGTGCGGCTTTCGCGCAAACAGAGGAACCACTGACATGGTCTTTGCCCTCAGACAGCTCCAAGAAAAGTGCAGAGAACAAAACAAAGGACTCTACATCACCTTTGTTGACCTCACCAAAGCCTTCGACACCGTGAGCAGGAAAGGGCTTTGGCAAATACTAGAGCGCATCGGATGTCCCCCAAAGTTCCTCAACATGATTATCCAACTGCACGAAAACCAACAAGGTCGGGTCAGATACAGCAATGAGCTCTCTGAACCCTTCTCCATTAACAATGGCGTGAAGCAAGGCTGTGTTCTCGCACCAACCCTCTTTTCAATCTTCTTCAGCATGATGCTGAACCAAGCCATGAAAGACCCCAACAATGAAGACGCTGTTTACATCCGGTACCGCACGGATGGCAGTCTCTTCAATCTGAGGCGCCTGCAAGCTCACACCAAGACACAAGAGAAACTTGTCCGTGAACTACTCTTTGCAGATGATGCCGCTTTAGTTGCCCATTCAGAGCCAGCTCTTCAGCGCTTGACGTCCTGCTTTGCGGAAACTGCCAAAATGTTTGGCCTGGAAGTCAGCCTGAAGAAAACTGAGGTCCTCCATCAGCCAGCTCCCCACCATGACTACCAGCCCCCCCACATCTCCATCGGGCACACAAAACTCAAAACGGTCAACCAGTTTACCTATCTCGGCTGCACCATTTCATCAGATGCAAGGATCGACAATGAGATAGACAACAGACTCGCCAAGGCAAATAGCGCCTTTGGAAGACTACACAAAAGAGTCTGGAAAAACAACCAACTGAAAAACCTCACAAAGATAAGCGTATACAGAGCCGTTGTCATACCCACACTCCTGTTCGGCTCCGAATCATGGGTCCTCTACCGGCACCACCTACGGCTCCTAGAACGCTTCCACCAGCGTTGTCTCCGCTCCATCCTCAACATCCATTGGAGCGCTCACACCCCTAACGTCGAGGTACTCGAGATGGCAGAGGTCGACAGCATCGAGTCCACGCTGCTGAAGATCCAGCTGCGCTGGATGGGTCACGTCTCCAGAATGGAGGACCATCGCCTTCCCAAGATCGTGTTATATGGCGAGCTCTCCACTGGCCACCGTGACAGAGGTGCACCAAAGAAAAGGTACAAGGACTGCCTAAAGAAATCTCTTGGTGCCTGCCACATTGACCACCGCCAGTGGGCTGATAACGCCTCAAACCGTGCATCTTGGCGCCTCACAGTTTGGCGGGCAGCAGCCTCCTTTGAAGAAGACCGCAGAGCCCACCTCACTGACAAAAGGCAAAGGAGGAAAAACCCAACACCCAACCAACCAATTTTCCCTTGCAACCGCTGCAACCGTGTCTGCCTGTCCCGCATCGGACTGGTCAGCCACAAACGAGCCTGCAGCTGACGTGGACTTTTTACCCCCTCCATAAATCTTCGTCCGCGAAGCCAAGCCAAAGACACCAAGATTACTTCTGCACTTCTGTCATCATCATGGGATTGTACAAAAAAAGTCCTCTTAGGTCCAAAAATCCGCATGCAGAAAGTGATGAAAGTTAACAGAATAATTCATGTAATTAGAGATAGTGTGCACAATTCAAGCATGAGCAATTAGCAATGTATTCCTGTTTAAGCAATCTAAACAGCTTCAAAATACATTAAAAATGTAATTACTGTTATGCAATTATGAACTTATACAGTACAATACCACATATCCGAAACACTTGTTCAGTTTTTATTGGTTTTCTGAACAAAACCCAAAAACACCACAGCAGCATCAGCAGAATACTTGTATCAGCAGTTAAACAACAGCAAAAGACATGACATTACAAGTGGAAAATTCACATGAAATAATGTTTACTACGTACCAAAAAACTTGATCTCTGCCTCCAGTCCCTGACACTTCCCAACCACCGTTGCCGGTCCCCGACATGGTCGCCGCTCCTGCCCAGGAGCCCAAGGTCCCCACTCCAGCCCAGAAACCCGAGGTGACTACTTCGATGCAAATTGCACCGCAACCATTGTTGAGAACGGAGTTGCTGTTGCCGACTCCGGCTGCAGCCTGTAACGTCGATAAAAGTTCACACTCTTCTGGAGGGAGAACAAATGGTTTTATTAGCTTACAACACAGGTAGGGTTCATGAACAGGCTTCTGAGGGGTTCTGGGTTAAGGTGGGAAACCAGGGTTACGTACAGGCCCCCAGGGGAGGAGCCGATAGGCGAGACCAGTGGTTAGTACAGGACACTTCTAGTGAATCCCAGTTCACTACATTTACCCCTTTCTTCAGAATTAAGGGTCTGTGAATGAAGAGAACGAGGATCAGAAGCCGGTAATAGACACAGAAGAGAAATATTTACCGTATTATTTATTTACAGATTCAGGCGGTCCGGGGGTCTGGAGATCCTGGTGGAGCCTTGGGAGCCTTGGGCTCCTTGGATCTCCTGGTCCACCTGTGATGGAAGGGCAGTGGGCTGGGGCTCCAGTTTGACGATAGAGGGGGGTTCACTCTCCTTCTGAACTGGGTCCCCTGAGGCCCTGAGGGGGAAAAAAAAAACTTGGTAGCTCATGAGACACCTGAAGCAATGGACCCTCAGTTCCGGCTGGTGCCAGATCCCTGATGGAGAGGGTGTCCTCCTTGCCATCCAGGTACTCCACGTAGGCATATGTGGGATTGGCATGGAGCAATTTCACCCATTCCACCAGGGGGTCAGTCTTGCTGCTCCTCACTTGCTCCTTGAGAAGGACCGAACCAGGCTGGGAGTGTAGTCCCTGATGCCGACTTTCTGTTGAATGTAAACATGAGCTCTTGAGGAGTAGCATTGGTCACAGTGCAGAGAAGTGACCGAATTGAGTGGAGCGCGATGGGCAGGACATCCTGCCAGCGTGAGTCTGGAAGGCCTCTTTGCTTCAAGGCAAGTTTGACAGCTTTCCAGCTCGTGGAGTTCTCTTTTTCAACCAGCCCGTTCCCCCGGGGGTTGTAACTGGTAGTCCTGCTGGATGTGATGCCCATCACCAGCAGGTACTGACGCAGTTCGTCACTCATGAAGGCTGAGTCCCAGTCGCTATGAATATAGCCGGGATACCCGAACAGGATGAAAATAACGAATGAGGAGGATGTGTCTAGGCACGGGATGGCAAACAGGAAGCAGGAGTACTCATCGATGACCGAGAGAAAGTAGCTGTTCCCATTCGTGGTGGGGAGAGGCCCCTTAAAACTGATGCTGAGCCGTTTGAAGGGCCTGGATGATATAATCAGGTGCGTTTTCACGAGGCGATAAAAGTGCAGCTTGCACTCAGTGCAGACCTGGCATGACCTGGTCATTTCTCTGACATCTTCTATTGAGTAGGGCAAATTGCAGGACTTGACAAATTGTGCCATGTGGATGACCCCTGGAAGACAGAGCACATTGTGTACGGTCTGCAGTTGACCAGAGTGTACGGAGGCACAGCATCCCCAGGACAAGGCATCTGTAGGACCATTAAGGGCCCCTGGTCGGTAGGTGATGTCAAAACTGTAGGTGGAGAGTTCGATACTCCACCTAGCAATTTTGTCATTCTTGATTTTGCCCATCTTAGCATTGCTGAACATGAATGCAACAGAGCGCTGATCCATGAGGAGCGTAAATCTTCTTGCAGCCAGGTAGTGCTTCCAGTGCCTTATGGCTTCTACAATGGCCTGAGCCTCCTTTTCCACAGATGGGTTCCGGAGCTTGTGGCCTTGAAGCGTCCGTGAGAAAAAGGCAGCCGGCCTGCCCACCTGATTGAGGGTAGCAGCCAGGGCCACGTCCGAAGTGTCACTTACCACTTGGAAAGCTACATTTTCGTCTACTGTGTGCATGACAGCTTTTGCAATGTAACTTTGGAGGAAATCAAAAGCTGTCTGGGCTTTGGCCGTAAGGGGGAACATGGTGACCTTTAAGAGGGAACAAACCTTGCTGGCGTATTGAGGGACCCACTGGGAGTAATGTAAGAAAAATCCCAGGTGTTTCCTCAAAGCCTTTGTGGTTCTTGGCAGGGGAAGCTCTAACAGGGGGCGCATCCTATCAGGGTTAAGGCCAATGACGCCATTCTCCACCACGTAGCCAAGGATAACTAGTCATGTAGTCCTGAATACACACTTGTCAGAATTATAAGTGAGATTCAGGGCTCTCACCACATGGAGAAAGCTCTGGAGATTGGCGTCATGGTCTTCCATAGTGTGGCCACAGATGGTGACATTATCAAGGTTGGGGAAGGTAGCCTTCAACCCATACTCATCCATCATTCTGTCCACCTGTCACTGGAAGATAGAGACCCCATTGGTAATGGCAAAAGGGACCCTCCAGAACTGATAGAGTCGACCTTGGGCTCAAATGCCGTATAAGGGCAATCCTCGGAATGAATTGGCAGCTGGCGATAAGCAGCTTTCAGGTCAATGGTCGAATAAACCCAATATTGCACAATATCGTTCACCATATCCAAAATGTGAGGAAAGGGGTATGCATCCAGGACTGTGTATTTATTAATTATTTGGCTATAGTTAATCAATAACCTGGACATGTTTTCCCCCTTTACTACCACCACTTGCGCTCTCCACGACCTGATGCTGGGTCCATTGATACCCTCCTCCAGCAGGGGCTGGGTCTCCATCTTTATAGACTCCCCGTCTGCCACACTGTACCTCCTGCTCTTGGAGGCAATGGGCTTTCAGTCAGCAGATGGGTTTGGGAACAGAGGCAGAGGTTGTTCAGCGTGGAGAGGCAAGTGGGTTCTGGTTTTGAGGGCCCTCCGTTCTGAATCATAACTGAAGGAAGGGGACCAGAAAACTCCAAGGTCACCTTGTAAGGTTACACAGGAAGTCCAGACCCAACAGTACTGAAGCACACAATTCATCTAAATGTACATCCAAAATTTACAAAATTTCTCTCCTTCAAGTAACAAATGAACTGTACAATGTTTCTGTTCACACACCAAATGGGACTGGGACGCAAGGAAGATTTGGTAATTAGAGGGGTTCATTTTTAAGGTATATTTTTGCATAGTCGTAGTCTATGAAACTTTCTGTGGAACCTTTGTCAATCAGGCACTTGGTTGAATGTCCATTTACCTTCATCTTCACATTGAGTTACTGAGCTGGTGAGATCTATTCTGGTCGAGGACCAGCGATGCCACATTGCAGGAAACATCGTATTCTTCCCTCAACTCAAGTGGCCCCCTCCATCCTGAGTCTCCATCGCAGATGCAACAAGTAGTCATCAATCGACTCTCTGGGCCCTTGGCGGCATAGGGTGTGCCGGTGCCTCACTAGGACCTCATTTGGGGCATTAATGTAGCGGGCCTTCAGAACTTTGATGGCGGCCTTGTGTGTCAGGCAGTCTCAGACGACTGGGTACCCCTACGTCCCTACCCTCGAGATGAGTGCCGACCTCTGTAGCTCGTCTGTGTGGAAGAGCTCCCTGGTCGCTTTCAGGTAGGCCTGGAAGCAGGCTAGCCAATATGCGAACTCCTCAGCTGCGTCGGGGGACTGGGGGGGTCTATTAACAGTGTACTGGGCTTGAGCAACACCTCCATTCTTGTTTGTAAGCTAATAAAATAGTAGCGTAGTTAAAACCTCACACTTGACTGGAGAGAGAACTAACACTTTTATTAGCTTTCAACACAGGTAGGGTTCATAAACAGGCTTCGGAGGGGTTCTGGGTTTAGGCGGGAAACCAGGATTATATACGGGACCCCGGGAGAGGAGCCAGGAGGCGGGACCAGTCGTTAGAACTGCACACTTCTAGTGAATCCCAGTTCACTACATAGCCAATGCTGAAGGCATGGACCCAGCTCCATTTGGCATCTTCCTAGCCAGAAGCAAAGATTTTGATTTTTTTTTACTGTTATTGTAATTAAACTGGCACCATCAGAGGCCCACATGGGCAAGTCAGGTGTTAATTTTTTTTCCACTGTGACGTCATGTTGGTGTTAAAAAAAAGATTTGGTTTTTGGATCTTTTCATGTTTTGGAACTTCAGATATGGGGTACTCGACCTATACTTAAATTAAACCTCACCATTAAAAAGTAGCCATAAATGTCTGAAACTGTAAATTGCTGAATGAATTTACTTAGAGAAAAATATCAATAATTAATGACATTGGAGTTTTCCACAAATATACTGTAAATATGCTAAGTTATAATTCTATTAATAAAAGCTTATTTGTAGTTTTTTTAAATGTCTTGTACTTGTATCCTTATGCAATACACTCCAATGTACCAACTGCATTTCCAATTGCTTGCTGTACCCATATGTCAACTTTTAATCATTCACATACAAGGTCACCAAGGCTTCTCCAAACACACCTTTTGATCTCTATGAAAATAAAATCTATTTTTCTACCAAAACATCTTTCACATCATATTCCATCTGCTGTTAATTCAGTTAACCAGACTGAAACTCTTTTGTATCCTCCGCACAACACAAATTGCCTCCCAAATTTGCATCACCATGTTAGGTCTGCTTTGACCAATCACAGATCTAGATTGTGAACAGTGGAGATTCTAGCATTGATTCTAAAGACTTCTCGTTAGTCTTCTAATGCAAAAATGACTCCTTTTACCTACTCTCTTTCCATCCCTTTATGCAAAGAATGAAAAAACAATGCAGATTGACTATCAATGACATCAGGACATCACAAAACAAATTGCAAGTAATTAAGTACAAAAGATGCAATATTGTTGGCTCTCCACTCAGCTCTGGATCACCTCAAAAAAAAGCAATTCGTACATACGGCTGCTCTTTCTAGACTATAGCTCAGCCTTCAATAACATTATTCCCTCAGTGCTATCAAGAAGCTACAAATTCTAGGCCTCCGTACCTCTCTTTGCAACTGGATCCTCGACTTTCTCATCAGTACGAATTGCAAACAATGTCTCCTCCTCACAGATTATCAACACAGGCGCTCCCCAAGGATGCGTGCTCAGGCCACAGCTCTACTCATTATACACCCATAATTGGGTGGCCAGGCACAATTCCAATGCTCTCTACAATTTTGCTGATGACATAATTGCCATTTATGATTCTGCCAACAACTGTGAAGAAGCATACAGGAGGGAGATAGATTGAATGGTGTATGTGCTACCAAACAACTACATGGGACAAGGATCTGTAATTAATAGGCTTTAATCACCTTTAGATATCAGCACATCTTACATGTTGCTGGCCCGCTTCAGGGGCAAGCCAGCCCATAAGCACATAATTCAATGTATACACAGTGGTAGCACCACAGTTTAATGACAAAAACCTTGCACTCAATGTCAGCAAAAACAAGATGATTATGGGCTTCCTTCTGAAGTCAGGGGAACACTACCCAGCCCTCATCAAGGACTCAATAATGGAGAGGGTCAAGAACTCCAAATGCCGAGGTGTCATCATCCCCGGTATTCTGTCCTAGAATCTCTGTGCTGATACAATCACAAAGAAGGCTCGCCAGCAGCTATACTTTCTGAGGTGTTTGAAAAGATTCAGTATGTCACTGCAGACTCTCAAAAACTTCAATGAACCAAAGACACTGCCTTTCTTTTCGTTCACTATTATTTAAATTTATTTTATAGTAATGTTGTAAGATGATTATAATATGAATGTTTGCTCTATGATGCTACCGCAAACACCGCATTTCATGACTTGTTCATGAGAATAAATTCCAATTAAAGGCATTGTTATAAGTACAATCTGACATTCTTAAAGTGATTACATAATGCAATCACTTTAATTCAGCTGTAATAATTCAGCTATCCCTCTTGATCAAGTGATATTTTGGATGCATATTTCTGAAGTAAACAAAGTTAACACAAAGCAAGGTATTAGCAGTTTATATTGAAATTCAACAGAAGCAAAAAGAAATGCCAGAAAGGTATAGCAGATCAGGCAACATCAAAAATATAAGAGACCAGAATAGTACTTCAGAACTGAAATACAATGTTTTCAACAGGAGTACCATACCTGAGTGCAGTTCTATGGATGCATGCTGCTTTCAAATTCCTTGACCAGGATATCATTTTTGTGTATGTCTAAACGATTCCAGGCAGCTACAGGTACATGATCCTTTATCCGGACTTCTAAAATCCGGAAAGCTCCAAAATCCAGTAAGTGGGGAGAGAGGTGCCCGGCGCTTGGGGGAGGGGGCCGAGGGACCGGCGCTTGCAGGAGGCAGCCGGCGCTTGGGGGAGGCGGCCGAGGGACCGGCACTTGGGGGAGGAGGCCAGCGCTTGGGGGAAGCGGACGAGGGACTGGTGCTTGGGGGAGGCGGCTGGGGGACCGGCGCTTGGGGGAGGAGGCCAGCACTTGGGGGAGGCGGACGAGTGACTGGTGCTTGGGGGAGGCGGCTGGGGGGCCGGCGCTTAGGGGAGGCAGCCGAGGGACCGGCACTTGGGGGAGGCGGCCGGGTGACTGGAAGGGGGTGGGGGTGGATATGGCAGCACAATTCGGGTGGGCTTTCCGAAGAAAGAGAAGCAAAAGAGAGTCCCCCAGAATCACCAAGTGTCCATTGATTCACCTCCAGCATTTCTGCAGCCTCCACAGCCAGAAAGAGTTCAGTCCAAACCAATGGCAAATCAAGCTCCAGATCTGAATCTCTGAAACAATCAGGAACCCTTCAGCACCATCTCACATCCGGTTCCAATACCTGGTACCCCTTCAGCCAGTTTCAAGCCAGTTTCCAGCAGTCCACAGCCCGGTGTGAGTCTCCCAACAGCAGTCGCTAGCAGCCCACAGCTTCCGTGGGTTCCTCGTCTCGAGTCACCAGCAGCCCGGCACATGCATTGGTCTTTCAGTGACAGAGCTCCCTCACTAGTCTGCAACCATGGTCACCGACCCGTGGGTCATCTCCTCTGCTTCTCCTCAGATGGGGGGCCGGTCTCCCCATTTTCTGCAATCCGTCAAGGCTAGTGCCGATCAGAGGCACCGCCATCTTGGGCAAGGACCCCATGGTTGAGGGATTTTAAATAAAACTGTCATTGGCTCTTTGAATGGGCTGTTCAAAATCTATGCAGAGCTGACGGCAGTTGACTGAGCAGTTGGACCCTGTGGGAGCACTGTATCTCCACTCCTCACTCCCCGTGGGTCCACACCAGTGGCAGCACTGCCAATATAGTCAGGTGGCCAAATCCAGTCCTGAATTTAAGCTGTTGCACAACATGCTACCACAGAATACAAGCAAGGCAGCTGAAGAGCTTGAGTATTGTGATAAACTAGGAATGACTGCAAACAAGAAATTAAAACCCAAAAGGATCATTCATCAGAAAAATTAATAATTAGATTTTAAGTACTTGATAAATTGGGAAATTCAACAAATTGAGCAATTGTCCTGGGTAAACTTGTACCTCTCACTTTGTTCGTTTTAGATTGGTCACCGTATTTGAGCTACCGAAAGAAAATAGACACACACACGCCGAGAGCAGTTCAGTTTATACAAATGTTTATTACAAATTCAAAAGCTGATGCAGGCAACTGCATCCTGGGCCTCATGGTGGAATTTAGATGTGTCTACTCATTCATATGCATCCTGGGCCTCATGGTGGAAATTAGATTATGTCTTCCTATTCAACTGCATCCCTTCTTGCATAAGCTGGTCTAAATCCTCCATTACAAGAATGAAGTACAATATTTTGACATGGCATCATTCAGACCATCAAAGACAATGAGATCAGAAATGACAGTAATGTCAGTAGTGAAATTTTCTACAATATACAAGCCCCTCCCAACTATACTTATCAACGCCTGGACTGCCGAGGCAAGGCAACGACTGCACACTTGTAGTAGGTTGACAGGGCGCCGGTAGTAGCTTCTCCACCTCCCCCGACCGGGACATTGGCTGGACTTTAGAAGTTCTTCTTCTTGCTGAGAGATGTTGCCACCTCTAGGAGAGTCTCAAACTTCAGCAGTGGGACCATGGCTTATATTACTCAAAAATTGTTTACTCATAGCTTATCTCTTTGAATAAATGATTTAATTATCTTCAAGGTCTCCTGACAGTCTGCGACCAACAAAAGGCAACTGCATCCTGGGCCTCATGGTGGAATTTAGATGTGTCTACTCATTCATATGCATCCTGGGCCTCATGGTGGAAATTAGATTATGTCTTCCTATTCAACTGCATCCCTTCTTGCATAAGCTGGTCTAAATCCTCCATTACAAGAATGAAGTACAATATTTTGACATGGCATCATTCAGGCCATCAAAGACAATGAGATCAGAAATGACAGTAATGTCAGTAGTGAAATTTTCTCCTCTAAAATAACAAATAAATATTGCAAGATATCCATAACAAAATATTAACCACAATTTTATACATTAGCTTAGTTGTTCTGACATTCAATCATTCACAAGAAAATATATTATTAGTTTATGATAAAATAATATTGATTTCATTATATGTGACTGCTTGGCCAATAAAATCAAACAAATGAACTTTCCAAACACAGTTCCACATTCAGTCAAGACAAAAAAAATTGATAAGCATTGTTGGAACCAAGGGGTTAAGTAATCATGGAAAATATGCCTATGTACTATTCATTATGTATTCATTAATCCATTACTATGTAACAATTTACTATTTACTTCAATTATACTGTTTAAGGGAAATATTAATGCAACAAATACAATGTTTTCAACAGGAGTACCATACCTGAGTGCAGTTCTATGGATGCATGCTGCTTTCAAATTCCTTGACCAGGATATCATTTTTGTGTATGTCTAAACGATTCCAGGCAGCTACAGGTACATGATCCTTTATCCGGACTTCTAAAATCCGGAAAGCTCCAAAATCCAGTAAGTGGGGAGAGAGGTGCCCGGCGCTTGGGGGAGGGGGCCGAGGGACAACCACAGTATGTAGAAAAGTTGGCTGATTATAGTATGTGTAGAATTTGCTGCCTCCAAATACAAAGAGAGAAAATACTTTCATCCCCAAGGTTACACTGCTAATTGTAAAGCACACATGGGAGAAACAGGATAGCATATAGAAGTTAGACAGGATGAGGTTGGAGGAACCATAGGGACAGTGATTTATTCTGAAACAGGCCAATGTCAGGAAGATAGTGGATTGCAAGGATAAGTGATAAGAGTACCATGACTGAGAATGTCAGAGACAAACAAAATGGATAAACCAATTTAGTAGGAATGATAAGTCATAAGGGTACACAGGAGCTGTTGATTAGAACAGAAGACTATGGCCAGATGAGAACAAAGAAATAATTAGAAATATCTGGGGTACGAATTGACTTCTGATCAAAACAACAGGATGTTCTGGCCTTGGGGATTAAGATAGGAGGTCTACACCATCGATAAATGCAGAGCAGGAAATTGCTTGAGATAAATTTTATGCAAGGAGTTTATCAAAGAAAGCCAACTCATGGTCAATGTAACAATGTTGATCTATACAAACAGAAGAGACTGGACAGTAGGAGTCAGTCTTGGGGAATAGCTCACTGAGCAGGTGACCTATGAACTAACGACTGAACCAGAGTTCTGTTAAGCTTTATTCTTGTACTATGTAATCAATTGATTGTGAAACCAAATACCTTCTCCTATCACCATTCAACGAGCACGCTGGACTCAGACGACACATAGACCAAATTGAGGGTAGGGTAAAGCCAGAGTCCGACAGCATCAACAAATCACCTCTGCAGATTTCTCAATATCTGCTGTATGGGTACTTTTTCCTGCCCTCGTGGTTTTTGGCAATGGTCCTCCAATGGCCAGAGGAAAGCTGCATATTTGCATTGGAGAAAGTTGCAAAAAACTCAAGAAGTTCTGGGCCCAGAAAAGAGAGATGTATTGGTGAGAGCACTGCAATACTCTGTACGATGCTCCTATCAACCCAGAATGCCAAGCTGTGTGAAAGTCATAAGATGTATGATTTGCTTGAAATGGTGGTTAAAGTATGTGTATATGTGTATTTGTCACCTCACTGACAAAAGGCAAAGGAGGAAAAACCCAACACCCAACCCCAACCAACCATTTTTCCCCTGCAGCCGCTGCAACCGTGTCTGCCTGTCCCGCATCGGACTTGTCAGCCACAAACGAGCCTGCAGCTGACGTGGACTTTTACCCCCTCCATAAATCTTCGTCCGCGAAGCCAAGCCAAAGATATGGTGAGACATTTGAGTGTCTGTTAACAGTCATGATTGATAATGTTTATTAATGTCCACAGCACTTGTTCAAACTCTACATGAAAAAAAAAGCAATGTTTATTTGAGATTAAAGAGATCATGCTGGTTTCGGAGATCAATTGTACCGCTTTGTAAATCCATAGTGTTTCCTTTTCCTACATTAGAAATGGACATTGTTGTACAAGTCATATTGCTTCAAAATGTATCTGTCAGTTAGCACATTAAGGCAAAATTGTGCTATTGATCTTAAAGGTGTCTTCATGAGCAAGTCCCAGACCAGCATAAGGAACAGTAGTTCTTAATTACTTTAAGGCTTTCATTTGTCCTCTCTTGACTCCACCCCACACACAAACACCACTTCATGATAGTTGCTTGACCCCAATCTATCAATTACTGACCTACTCCACATTCTTGATCACCCAACATATTTGCCCTGACACTGATCATCATAACATCCCACTCACCATTCTTTGCCCTGTTTCTAATCAACAATCATCCCCCTAAACTTCCTCTTCCCCTTTACCCATCTCCTCTGGTTTGCATCTCTCCTAACCTCAGTGAAAAAAGCCTAATTATATTTACTCTATCAAGACCCATCATAATTTTGTTTCCCTCCATCAAATCTCCCCTCATTCTTCTCCATCCAAGGAGGATAACCTGTTTAACCTTCTCTAACTAATTTCCTCAAGTTCTATCCTAGTAAATCTTCTCTGCATGCATTCACTCTTAATGATATTGTAGTTGACTGCTACAAAGAAACACACACACAGTGTGGCAGGTTAAGCTCACCCCTTTATTAGGACAGGAAAGGCTGCTTTTATTCCCGCCGTTTTTTGCTGATTGACTGAGTCACCCATATGAATAACAATAGTGGGCGGGAACATCCCTGCATATGAATGCCCTTCTTCCCCAGCCTGTTTCTGCTGAGTTAGCTGGGCAATTTGACCAATGCCATTTTAGGACTGTTGGTTTGATGCTGCCCCAGCTTCTACCCCACCAGTTCATTGTCCAGGGAGCCGCTTTAGCGATCTCTATCTATGCCAGCCTGATCGCCGCAATTGCAGGCCACCATGTGACACCCCCACCCCCCCACTCCCCCACCCCCAGAACCAGCTTTATAGTCCCCCAAAGTCTTTTGTGGCCTGCCTCTGCTTCAAAGTGTCGGTGTCTCCACAGGTTCTGCTGGACCTGTGTGGGCAGGCTTGAGTCTATCAGTCGTGAAGACCTTTGTTTACCACTGATGTCCAGCTCGAAGGTGGCTCCGTTGTTCCAGATTATTTGAAAGGGACCTTCGTATGGCTTCTGCAGTGGTGAACGGTGGGGTTCTCTGCATACAAACACATACTCATGATCCTTGAGTTCTTTGGGGATGTTGGACTTGGCTTGTCTGTATCTGAAGGGTGGGATCGGAGCCAGGTTACCGACCTTTTCACACAGCCTGTCCAGGAAGGTGGTTGTCTCCTCCTGCTGTCCTCTGGCATGTGGAATGAAATCCCAGGAACTGTGAGTCAGGCTCCGTAAATGAGTTCAACGGAGGATGCGTGGAGGTCTTCTTTTGGTGCTGTTCAGATGCCCAGTAGTGCCCATGGTAGCTCATCCACCCAGTTGGGGCCCTTGAATCTGGTCATGAGGGCAGTCTTGAGGGACCTGTGAAAATGCTCCACCATGCCATTGAGTTGCGGGTGGTATGCCATCGTCTGGTGTAGCTGAGAACCCCACAGGTTGGTAATGTCGGTCCACAAACTGGAGGTGAACTGTGCGCCACGGTCAGAAGTGATGTGCTATGGCAGTCCGAATCTTGCAATCCAGGACAAGAGGAGTGCTTTGGCTCAGGAACTGGTGAATGTGTCGGCCAGGGGGATTGCTTCTGGCCACCGGGTGAAGCAATCGACCACTGTGAACAGGTAGCGGAAACCCTGAGAGACTGGCAAGGGTCCCACTATGTCCACGTGAATGTAGTCAAACCTGCATTCCATCGGCGCGAAAGGCTGTGGGGGGGACCTTGGTGTGTCGCTGCACTTTGGCTGTTTGGCACTGCTTACATGCCTTGGCCCACCCCCAGACTTGTTTCTGCAATCCATGCCACATGTACTTGCTGACTACCAGCTGGACCATAGTCCTGATGGATGGGTGTGCCAGCCCGTGGATGGAGTCAAAAACTCATCGCTTCCATGCTGTTGGGACAATAGGTCAAACCTGTCCGGTGGCCACACCACACAGAAGGGTGGTAGTACCTGTGCCAACTGGAATGCTCTGAAGCCGAAGGCCTGTGACAGCGGTCCTGTACTGTGGGATCTCATCATCCTGCTGCTGTGCCTCTCCCAGTGCTACGAAGTCCAGACCATTGACCAGAGGGTGGATGCTGTGTCTTGACAAGGCGTCCGTGACCACATTGTCTTTGCCCGAAATGTCTTTGACGTCGGTGGTGTACTCCGAGATGTAAGACAAGTGTCTCTGTTGACAGGCTGACCAGGGATTGGAGATTTTACCCAGGGCAAAAGTCAGTGATTTGTGGTCTGTGGAAGCCCTTCCCTCAAGAAAGTACCGGAAGCGGCGGATGGCTAAGTACAGCGCCAGCAGTTCTATATCGAAAGCACTGTACTTTAGTTCAGGGGGCCGCAGATGTTTGCTTCTCTCTGCTGCTCCAGGACTCCACCAATCGCTATTCCTGAGGCATCGACTGTGAGGGTCGTGTTGCATCTGGTCTGGAGTGGGTCAGGAGTGCAGCTTTAGCCAAGGCTTCTGCGGTTTCCACAAATGCACGTGCGGATTTGTCGTCCCAGGTCAGATCCTTCTCCTTGCCGAACATCAGGATGAACAGAGGGCGCATCACTCGGGCAGCTGCTGGGATAAACCTGTTATAAAAGTTTATCATCCCCACGAACTCCTGCAGACTTTTGGTTGTCCTGGGCTTCGGGAAGGTGCGGATGACCTCTACCTCGTCGGGCAGTGGTGTGGCCCTGTCCTTTGTAATCCTGTGGCCCAGGAAGTCAGTGGTGTTCAGGCCAAACTGGCATTTGGCCAGGTTGATGGTGAGGCTGAACTCTTGCAGATGACTACAGAGATTTCGGAGATGCTGAAGGGACCTCCTGTCGGGTTCTACTTGCCAAGAGGATATCGTCGCGGTAGATGAAAGTGCTGTCCAGGTCTCGGCCCACTGCATCCATCAGTCGCTGGAATGTCTGTGGCGCATTTTTGAGCCTGAATTACATCCTCAGGAACTCGAACAGCCCAAATGGAGTGATAATGGCCATCTTAGGGATGTCATCAAGATGCACTGCGATCTGGTGATATCCTCGCATGAGGTGCACTTTTGAGAATATTGTTGCCCCATGCAGGTTTTCCGCAAAACCCTGGATGTGTGGCACGGGGTAATGGTCCGAGGTGATGGCTTCGTTGAGCCAGCGATAGTTGCCACATGGTCTCCAGCCCCCAGTTGCTTTAGGCACCATGTACAGGGGTGAGGCCCATGGGCAGTCTAACCGTCAAACAACACCCAACTCCTCGAGCTTGCAGACCTCCTCTTTGGGCAGTCGGTGCTTCTCCGGGGGAAGTCATCTCGCCCTTGCATGAAGAGGTGGACCCTTGGTCAGGATGATGTCTGATGCTGTGTCGAGGCATCTCCGCTGTGAAGTGAGGGGAAAGGATTACTGGGAATCCCGCTAGGACCTTGGAGAACTCATCCTCCGAGCTGTGGACGGAGTCCAGGTGCATTGCCGGAAACTTAGCGCCCCTCAGTGAGATAGTCTGGTAGGTCTCGGTGTGGACGAGTAGCTTATCTTTAAGCTCCACTAGGAGGCAGTGAGCTCGCAGGAAATCCACTCCAAGGAATGGTTGTTCCACTGCAGCCAGCATGAATTCCCACGAGAAGTGACTGCCCCCGAACTGCAGCTCTACAAATGCCATAGGTCCGTATACTGCTGTTGTCGGCAGCCCTCAATGTGGGTCACGCTAGCCTGCGCCTAGTGTCCAACTCTGTCAGGGGTATCACGCTGCCTCTGCTCCTATATCTACCAGGAAGCATCTGCTGGACAGGTGGTCCCAGACATACAGGAGGCTCTCTTGATGGGCAGCTCTCATGGCCATCAGCGATAGCTGGCCTTGTTGTTTCCCTGGAACTTGCAGGGGGATTGGCATCGGCGGGCCTCAGTGCCCCATCTCTGGTAGTAGATGCTCCATCTGTGGCTGGATTTGCTCCTGCCTCTCGTCTGCTGTTCCTTGCTTGGGATTGCTCTGGTCTGATTGCGGGACTTCTTTACAAGCCCCACGGTAGCCGAGTACTTCTGTTTCTGTTTCCACAGAATGTCTGCCTATGCTGCGACTTTCTGGGGGCTGGTGAAATCCGCATCCGCCATGAGCAGTTGGATGTCTTCAGGCATCTGTTCCAGGGACGCCTGCTCGAACATGATGCCGGGCTGCTCATCTCCCAGGAGGGCCACCTTGAAAAATGGCAGCTCATTGACCGACAGGGATCGGTCTCCAAGCCTATCCAGGTGGAGCTCCTTGTTCTCGATGCAAGAGTCCAAATGTCTCAGTTAATAGCTCTTTGAAGGCAGTGTAATTGCCTTCCAATGGTGCCCTGTGGATAAAGTTGGCCACTCTGTGTGCAGTCTGCGGATCCAGGGTGCTGACCATATGGTAGTACCTGGTGGTCTCTGCTGTGATGCCCCGGATCTGGAACTGAGCCTCCGCCTGGTCGAACCACATGCCGGGACAAACTGTCCGGAAGGTCAGGAGCTTCAGGCCAACTGCGCTGACTGCTGTTTCGCTCTCCATTGCTAAGTTCAGATTCCTTCTAAACTGTCGGGGTCACCAAATGTAGCCGACTGCTACAAAGAAACACATACACACAATGTGGCAGGTTAAGCTCACTATTAGGGCTGGAAAGGTTGCTTTTATACTGTTCAAGTTCCCACTGTTTTTTGCTGATTAAGTCACCATATGAATAACAATAGCGGGTGGGAACATCCCTGCATATGAATGCCCTTCTTCCCTAGCCTGCTTCTGCAGAGTTAGCTGGGCAGCTTGACCAATGCCATTTTAAGGCTGTTGGTCTGATCCTGCCCCAGCTTCTACCACCGCTGGTTCATTGTCCTGGGAGTTGCTTTAGCGACCTCTGTCCTTGTCCGCTGCTGCGTGATGCGCCAGCCCGATCTCCACAATTGGAGATTGGGCTGCCACATTATCTTTTCTGCAGTTAGGTGACCAAAACTGCACATATAACATTCCAAATTTGGCCTTGCCCACATCTTACGCAACTTTACCATCACATCTCAACTTAATACTTTGATTTATGAGGGACAAGGTACCAAAAGCTCTCTTTACGATCCAATCTGTGAGACTACATTCAGGGAATTACACATGTGTATTCCTAAATATCTCTGTTCTATTGTACTCCTCAGTGCTCTATCATTTACCATTCAAGTCCAATCTTGGTTTTTCCTTCCAGACTGCAACATCTCACACTTGTCTGCATTAAAATACGTATGCTATTTTGCAGGCCATTTTTCAAGGTGGTCCAAATCTAACTGCCAGTTTTGAAAACCTTCCTTGCTATCCACTACACCTCCAATCTTTGTGTTATCTGCATACTTCCTGCTCCAATTTACCATATCCATATACTGATATGGATGGCAAGCAACAATGGTCCAACGCCAATCCTCGAGGCACACCACTAGTCACTGGCCTCCAGTCTAAGAGGCAATCATTGAAGACCACTCTCTGGCTTCTCCCATAAAGCAAATGTCAAATCAACTTTACTACCTCACCATGGATACTGAGTGACTTCATGAACCTCCCTGACTAACCTCCCATGTAGGATCTTATCAAAGACCTTACTAATGACCATGTAGACAACATCCACAGCATCAACTTTACTGGTAACCTCAAAAGGCTCTAAACACAACTTACCTTGCACAAAGCCATGTTGACTATCCCTAATCACTTCATGACTATCCAAATACTTGCTTAGAACACTTTCCAATAACTTATCTACTACTAACAACAGGCAACCGGTCTATAATATCCTGGTATATTTTTTATACAATGAAATAACATGTGCTATCCTCCATTCTTCCAGCACCTCAACTGTGGCTAAGAACATTTTAAATTTATCTGCCAAGGTCCTGCAATTTCTACATTAGCCTACCACAAGGGCCAAGGCAATACCTTTCAGGTCCTGGGGATTTATCAATCCCTATTTGCTTTTAAACAACAAGCACCTCTTCCTTTTCAATCTGTATAGGATCTATTACCTCAATTCTTGTTTACCTCACTTCCCTATTCTGTTCCAGTTTCCTGAGTAAATACAGATGCAAAAAGCCCATTTAAGATGCCCCTTATCTCTTCTGGGTCCATATATAGCCAACCAGTCTGATCTTCTAGATTTTATTAACATAAAATATCTCCTTCTTAGGCAGTACCTTGCTTTTAAGACAAAAACACAAAACAAGAATTTGTATTTAGATTTGTTCATTACTTCTCATTTTGTGCTAAATAAACACATGGAATAATTCTGTAAATTAAAATCCCTTTCATTTTGCTCTCAGAAATAAAAAAAAACATTTGGTAGAATAAAACTAACAAGCTGTGATAGTACAGACCTATCACCAATGTATATAGTTATAGTAGAGTATGTAATGACTGTGCTTACAGCGATTGGCTGAGAGCTTAGCCACGCCTACTATCTGGGCCTTAAAGGGTTGTGTCCCTAGCCAGGTCGAATCATTCCGGACTGGTCGGCCACCTGTGAAAAGCTCCTGTCTTTTGCTAATAAAAGCCTTGGTTTGGATCAACAAGTCTTTGGTTCTTTCGATGAGCTCTACACAAGCATACTGTCATCAAAAGTGTTTGGCACACTTGCTCAAGACTTTCAAACATGATTCACTTCATAGCCATCTGACAAAATACAAGCAGAAATCCTATGAATAAGCAAGTACAGAAAGGAATTGTACTGTTTTGCCTGAGAGGGTGCAATCAGCCCTTTCTCTCTGTGGACTCAAATGATAAGTCTTACTCAAGTATCAATAATAGCCAGCTGAAGCAGTGCAATAATGTAACAATGCAAGATGTGATTAATATTCAGCCAACTATTACTCTTGCCTGGTGTTTTATTACCACAGGTGCACAGTACAAAATAATCAGATGCACTTTACTGCTGAGGTTAGAGCTAATTGAAAACAGCTTTATTTATTCACCTGTTAGTACTCAAGACATTGAATGCAAGTGGTATGTGGAAACAAATGGAGGACAAGAAAACATCAATATGTGCTGATCAAGGACAGCTCTGTACTAAGTGTATGACCTCAGGCCAAAAGGAAAGGGCAGAATTGTAAAGTCAATCCTCCACCACCCCCACCTCCTTCATCAGAATTGCTTCTTTAATGACAGATGTTTACAAGTTCATACAGGATATTTAAAACTGGACTGAATTCAGAGAAAAGACTTGATGTGTTTTTTTTTCTAAACAATCTATTAAATGTTAGAAATAGCAATGGATAGAATGGGTATATATCATTTCATTTTACAGAATGCTCAAATTAGAAGATAAAACATGGAGCAAGGAATTGCCAAAAATCTCAATAAAAATATTTAAATATGTGCAAATTTCTCCAGAAAACAATCATTCTTAGTAAATTTGTACAATCCTAAAATCCTGAAATATTCATCAGGAGAGAAACCTGTCCTTATCTATATAGGATGCATTTAAAGTAATAGATGCAATGATTAATTTTTGGCATAATTTAAAATAAAAAATTTCAACATCAGTTCCACTGAAGACATTATTGCAATATCCTGCAACGTCAACCAACTTAGGCGAGAAGGAATTTCTTTAGTTCTGGAAAAGCATTCCCCCAAGAATGTTAGCTTGTCATCTGTCTTTAGATATTGACAGATCCTTTGTTCTTCTTCAATATGAACTCCTTTGAAACAGGAAGAATTTTGTATATTACTTCCAAGATTATTTTTGGTTGTTTTTGGTGCAGATCCTTCACTATGCATTTTGGGCAGTGTAAGCAGGAGGAAAAGATAGAAATGAAAATAAAGGAAATAAATAATGAAAAGAGAGAAAGAAATATCAGCTGGCATGGACCCAGATATTTTCTTAACCAAGATCAAGCCCACTAATTGGTCTATATATAAATCCAAATCAAATGGTCGTCAAAGGGTGGCACAGTAGGCATAGCGATTAGCGCAATGCCCAGTGACCAGGATTTGAATCCTGCGCTGTCTATAAGGAGCTTGTACATTCTCCCCATGTCTGCATGGATTTCCTCTGGGGGCTACGGATTCCTCCCACCTGCACTGGGGGTTGTTGGTCAATTGGGCGGTACAGGTTCATGGGCTGAAAGGCCTGTTACTGTGCTATATGTCTAAATTTAATTAAATAGTTAACTCCATCATTCGAAAGGGAAATGGTTAGGTTCCACGATTACACAACTTAAATTTTAAAAAATCAATAAATGGATGAGAGGCTTAGATGTTTGTTCTATACATGATGAAAATATTAGTTTCCATGCAGCTTTCGTGACTGAAGTTTAATCTGTGTGGAGTTTCCCTGTTTTACCTGTATTCATGTGGGTTATTTCTGGTATACTAGTTTCCATCCATACGCCATTGGAGTGGATTGGCTGAGTTCCCCCAGCCAATATTAAAGGATGCTTTTTCACTCAGAGAGTGGTGGCAGAATGGAATGATCTTCCAAAAGAGATAGTTGCGGCAGGGTCCCTTCTGTCATTTAAGAGAAGGTTGGTTGTGTACATAGATGTGAGGGGTTGGAGGGTTATGGGTGGAGAGCAGGAGGGGGAAGCTAGTGAAGTTGTTCAAGTGAACCGGCGTGGACTTGAACGGCCAACATGGCCTGTTTCGACGCCGTAAACAGTTATATGGTGACATTGGTGACTTCAGGGGGTTTTTACGAGGCTCTAAAGGCTGTGTACAGCCCCTCACCCCGTCCAAAGCCCGCTGTGCAGCTCAGACGGCAAAGTCCTCCTCAGCGACAAGATCTTGTACCTCAACCGATGGTCAGAACACTTCCAATCTCTTTTCAGTGCCAACCGCTCAGTCCAAGAATCCGCCCTGCTCCAGCTCCCTCAACAGCCCTTAAGGCTAGAGCTGGATGAGGTCCTCACCCAGGAAGAGACATATAAGGCAATTGAACAACTGAAAAGTTGCAAAGCAGCAGGTATGGATGGAATCCCCCCCAGAGGTCTGGAAGGCTGGCGGCAAAACTCTGCATGCCAAACTGCATGAGTTTTTCAAGCTCTGCTGGGACCAAGGAAAGCTGCCTCAGGACCTTCGTGATGCCATGATCATCACCCTGTACAAAAACAATGGCGAGAAATCAGACTGCTCAAACTACAGGGGAATCACGCTGCTCTCCATTGCAAGCAAAATCTTCGCTAGGATTCTCCTAAATAGAATAATACCTAGTGCCGCTGAAAATGTTCTCCCAGAATCACAGTGTGGCTTTTGCACAAACAGAGGAACTACTGTCATGGTCTTTGCCCTCAGACAGCTCCAAGAAAAGTGCAGAGAACAAAACAAAGGACTCTACATCACCTTTGTTGACCTCACCAAAGCCTTCGACACCGTGAGTAGGAAAGGGCTTTGGCAAATACTAGAGCGCCTCGGATGCCCCCCAAAGTTCCTCAACATGGTTATCCAACTGCACGAAAACCAACAAGGTCGGGTCAGATACAGCAATGAGCTCTCTGAACCATTCTCCATTAACAATGGCGTGAAGCAAGGCTGCGTTCTCGCACCAACCCGCTTTTCAATCTTCTTCAGCATGATGCTGAAACAAGTCATGAAAGACCTCAACAATGAAGATGCTGTTTACATCCGGTACCGCACGGATGGCAGTCTCTTCAATCTGAGGCGCCTGCAAGCTCACACCAAGACACAAGAACAACTTGTCCGTGAACTACTCTTTGCAGACGATGCCGCTTTAGTAGCCCATTCAGAGCCAGCTCTTCAGCGCTTGACGTCCTGTTTTGCGGAAACTGCCAAAATGTTTGGCCTGGAAGTCAGCCTGAAGAAAACTGAGGTCCTCCATCAGCCAGCTTCCCTTTACCGGCATCACCTACGGCTCCTAGAACGCTTCCACCAGTGTTGTCTCTGCTCCATCCTCAACATTTATTGGAGCGACTTCATCTCCAACATCGAAGTACTCTAGATGGCAGAGGCCGACAGCATCGAATCCACGTTGCTGAAGATCAAACTGCGCTGGGTAGGTCACGTCTCCAGAATGGAGGACCATCGCCTTCCCAAGATCGTGTTATATGGCGAGCTCCCCACTGGCCACTGAGACAGTGGTGCACCAAAGAAGAGGTACAAGGACTGCCTAAAGAAATCTCTTGGTGCCTGCCACATTGACCACTGCCAGTGGGCTGATATCGCCTCAAACCGTGCATCTTGGCGCCTCACAGTTCAGCGGGCAGCAACCTCCTTTGAAGAAGACCGCAGAGCCCACCTCACTGTCAAAAGACAAAGGAGGAAAAACCCAACACCCAACCCCAACCAACCAATTTTCCCTTGCAACCGCTGCAACTGTGTCTGCCTGTCCCGCATCGGACTTGTCAGCCACAAACGAGCCTGCAGCTGACGTGGACTTTACCCCTCCATAAATCTTCGTCCGCGAAGCCAAGCCAAAGAAAAAATATTTAGGTATGTTTCCCCTATTATATGTCGATGTCAGAAGAATTGATGGAAATGATGTGCATGCAGGAGAATACTTTACAAGGAAATAGGGATACTAAGATGTGTTGAGATTTGACATGCACAGAAAGGATTTGTGTCTGAGAAATTAGATATATTTGAGAAACATTAAGAATGGATGGATTCCCCAAGTTGATCACAGAGAAGAAGGGCTGAGCCAATGAGGAGAGATTGTCACCTTGGATGATATGTTCTAAAATTCAGAAGAATGAAAAAGGATCTTCTTTTTAAAACTATCTTTTATTGAGTTTAATAAAAAAAATACACACATACAGGTCTAATACATTTGCTAGAGTATAAGACAAAAAATTGAAAATTTCAAATAAAACCTTGATTATATAATATAAATTGTGTGGATCCTTTCAGATCAAACCCACTATATCAAAAATATTAAAAATGAAAAAAAAGAAAAACAGGAAATAGAAATCACCCCCCCCCCCCCAAATAATCAAACCCCTCCCTCTAAACAAGGCAAGCTTGTATAACTAATAAAAATAGAAAATGAAGGATGACACTCGGAAACCAGACAGTGCTGTTCAAGAGCATTCAAACACCCTAATTTGTTAAATTATGGTCATACTCTATGAACGGGCCGCGCATCTTATAAAAGTTCACCTTTACATCTCTGACATTGTCTGATTTTTTTTTTCTAAACTTAGGGAGGACATGACCACCTGTAACCAGTGAGTATGGGTACGTGGAATACTTTCTTCCCATTTCATCAGAATTGCTCGTCTGGCTATCAATGAGGTAAAAGCTAAAATTTGTTTCTGAGATGGAGTCAACAATATTTCCTCTTCTTGAGAGACAAATCGGACAGAGCAATTAAGGGACATGTTTCTAATTTGACCTTAAAAATTATTGATAAAACTTGAAATGGATTTTTCCAAACACTTTTAAACTAGAGCATCCAAATGAAGCCTTACATAATTATCAATAACAGAATAGAAGAGAGAGAGTTTAACTTTTGAACCATGTGCTCTGTGGACAACCTGAAATGGCCACAAACAATGCCGCGCACAAAATTAGGATTCATTAATCAAATTTAGAACAATGTCCCAGTCCTCAACTGGAAATAACAAATCCAAATCATGCTCCCAATCACTCTTGATCTTAAATAGAGAAACGCTTCTCAAATCCATCAAATTACTATAAATAAGTGGTATTAAGCACCGGTGAGAAAACTTGTTTCAGAAATCCATGGAAAATCAGAAAGCTTGGACTGAACAAAATATCTGATTTGTAGATATGTGAAAAAATGACTATTGGGCAATTTAAATTTTGCCCTCAATTGTTAAAAAGAAGCAAAGTTATTTTGAATAAAAAGATCTTTAAAATTATTAATCCCCAGTCTACACCATGCCCTAAAACTTGCATTTGATAAAGAAGGTTAAAAAAAATGATTAATTATAATAGGACTGGTAAGAGAAAACCTATTGATTCCAAAAAAAATTCTAAATTGTACCTGTATTCTCAACCTATGTCACATTGAGAATAAATCTCCACAAGAGTGAATTATTACCCCTAAAGGGTTGTCTTTAAAATATTCTAATTTCCCTTTTAAGTTAGTGAATGATCAGTTTAGGTATCTTGGAATTACAATCACTAAGAGTTATAAGAATTTATTGAAGGATCTATTTTTTGCAACATTTAATCAGACTAAAGTTCTATTATTGAGATGGTTACCCTTGTCTATTTCTATGATAAGATGTATTAATTCAATTAGAATGAATATATTACCAAAATGTTTACCAGCCTATACCAATTTTTATCCCTTAATCTTTTTTTGACTCACTGAACTCACTTATTTCCTTGTATATATGGCAGCCTCGATTAAGTAAAGCACATCTTCAAAAAATGTGCAGAGGTCTGTCACTTCCAAGTTTCAGATTCTACTATTGGGTGGTCAATATACCTAATTTACTTTGTTTATTAAAATTTGATGAATTAGTTAACCGCCTTTCTTGGGTGGAAATAGAACTGAATTTTTCTTTAAAAAAAATTTATGTTGGCAGTCCTCAGGTCTTTCTTACCTTTTTCTTCTTCTAAATAAACAAGTAATCCAATAATGAAACATAGGTGGAGAATATGAAAGAGGATCTCATACAAACATTTAAAATTATGAAAGGGATTTCCAAGGTAGAGACAGGAAAAATTGGTTCAACTGGCAATTGAAATTAGAATTAGGGGACATTACATCAAGATAGAGAGTGCCATGGAACACAACAGAGAAGTCCTACCGCGGACCTCCACCACCTAAAATGACAGAAGGAGAAGAAGACGAAATGAACTGACCCAGTATGTAAAAGTAGAAGACACAAATTTCTTGTTTATTTTCATTGTGTGATGACATTGTTTAATGGGTTTAATGTATCATATATGTTGAACGTTGGGGAGGGGAGGGGGTGGGGAGGGTGGGTGAAGGAGGGAGGAAAGGGAGGGGGGAAAGGGGAGAAAATGACACTGTGTATATTCAAGAGGGAAATGTTTGTGTGTATTTTGGTCAGTAGGTTCATAGTGTGAAAAATTTTAAAAAAAATTAAAAAAAGATTCAGAGAGTTGATTTAGGACAGAGATTGAGAGAGAATGCATATTATCATGTGGAAAACATAATTACAACATATTTTAATATATTTTCACATTAATTTTGGCTTCAATCAGTTAGTAGAATGGACTACTTGACATTAATTTGAATATCTGAAGAGCTCTATCCAATTAAGAACTTTGAGGAATTGGGAATAGGAACAGAAGAAGTGCTTTACAAAATAACTGTGGATGGTCAAAGCTGATGTCTTACTTTAAAGCTCACTCCATAACATATTGGAATGCCTGAGGAGAAGCCAAAAATCAGTACTCTTATATATTAAACAAGCTGATATTACAAAATATGGCAATGAGAGGCCACAAGATCAACTGCAGATCTGAATTTCTTTTAATGATTTGACGTAGTCAAGAAAGGTCTGCATAGTTATGCATCCTGTGTATATCATCTCCCCTAACAAGCCACCTTTGTCATTGCCCTCCTACATTGTCCCTGCAAGGTCAAATTTAAGCTCAAGAAAAAGCATTTCATTGATTAAGTTACATAACAGCCTTCTAAACTCAATACATTTCACAATTTTAATTAACTAGCTTTTCTTATTTACATCACAATTATGCACCTGCTAAAGGATTCCACCAAACATGCTGTACATATATTCCCCCCCCCCCCCCCCCACTTACAGCATCTTTGAAGGATCATTCCATTCAGCAAAGCAAGGCTTGCTCTTCCATCCTCACCTATCATTTCCCAGGCTATGATAGGACAAAAGGCAAAGGAGGAAAAACCCAACACCCAACCCCAACCAACCAATTTTCCCCTGCAGCCGCTGCAACCGTGTCTGCCTGTCCCGCATCGGACTTGTCAGCCACAAACGAGCCTGCAGCTGACGTGGACTTTTTACCCCCTCCATAAATCTTCGTCCGCGAAGCCAAGCCAAAGAAGAAAGAAGATAGGAGACGCAAGACATGAGCTTTCATTTTTTTCTCTTCCCACCATTCAGGGACTTGAACAATACTTCCAGATGAAGCAGAGATTCATTGCTCTTAAATTGCGTGTAGCACAATCGATTCTCACATTGTGGTCATCATTACACTGGAGAAACCAAACCAAATCAAATCAAGGGATAATTTGGAGGAACACTGTGCTTCAAGTCGCCTGCCACTTTAATTCACTATTCCACTTTCACTCTGATATTTCTGTTTGTGGCCTTCTGTTACAGTGAGGGCCATCCAAGCTTGAGGAACAATATTTAATCTTTCATTTGAGCCTATTGCAAAGTTCTGGCCTCAGCATTCTCCAGTATCAAGTAACTCGCTCTTTCTGCCTGCACCAAAACTGCTAATTTTTTCATGACTTCATTTTGGCTCAGTTTTTCTTTTTCTATGAGTAGTCAGGCCTTTTGGGCTTGTCCCATAGCCTCTCTATTAACAACATATTGCAGCAACAAAGAAGCACATTGTTCTTCTAACTGCCTCCATTTGGTCTCACCCTAAAATAACTATTCCTTTTGTACCATTCCATTCTTCCCCATCCTCTCTGCTACAGAAAGTCAACTAGTTTTTCCTCATTCCCCAGTAACAATGAAGAGTCTTAGTTCTAAAACATTGTTTCTCTTTCCATGTACAGGTACATAATCCTTTATCCAGAACCCTTGGGGTTCCGAATTTCTGATTTTCTGGATTTTGGAAAGCCCACCTGAATTGTGCTGCCGTATCCACCCCCACCCCTTTTCAGTCCCCGGTCGCCTCCCCCAAGCGCTGGTCCCTTGGCCGCCTCCCCCAAGTGCCAGCCGCCTCACCGCCTCTCTCCCCACTTACCGGATTTTAGAGCTTTCTGGGTTTTAGATGTCCGGATAAAGGATCGTGTACCTGTATATGCACTTTACCAGCTGAGTCTTTCCAGTAGCACACAAAACTCCGCAGCCCATGCAGAATCCATAGAGACAAAAAGACTCTTGATGTTTTAGGCTTGAGTCCTTCAGGAGTGCCAAAAATCAGGCAGATGTCTGAATAAGCAAAGTGAATAGGGTGAGGAGTATAGGCTAGCAGGTGATTGGTGGATACAGGTGAGAGGGGAAAGCAAAAGGAGGTAGGTGTTGGGGGAAGAGAGCAGAGAAGGATAGCACTCTGATAGAAGGAAGGGGCTGGGGACAGAGAGAGTAAGAGAAACGGTGGGATGAAGAAAAGAGAGACTGGAGGAGGAAATTAAGAGATAATGTCATCTGATTGGAGACTGCCAAGATAGAATAGAAGATGTTGTTCTAATTTACATGTCTTTTCAACTTGGCAAAAGACGAGACCATAGACAGACACATCAATGTGGCAACATGCTGAAAATTAAAGTAGCTGGTTGCTGGGTGGTCCTTAATGTTGCAGCGGACAAAGCGAAGGTGCTCAATGAAGCAATTCCTAGTCTGCATCCTATCTCCCTGATATAGAGGAGGCTACATCAGAAGTACTGGATGCACCAAATGGCCCCTACAGATCCACAGCTAAGATGTTGTTTCATTTAGAAGGACAGTTTGAGTGCCCCAAATCATGATGCGGAAGGAGATGTAGGTGCCCTTCTTGCAGTCACAGGGTAGATACCAGAGGGAAAATTGGTGAGAGATGAGTGGATGAGGATGTCATGGAGGGAGTGATCCTGATGGAAAGCAGAGAGAAAGGGAGGAGAAGATGTGTCTGGTAGTGAGATTGCATTGTAGGTAGTGAAAGTTTCCAAGAACATGTTGGATGCAGAGGCTGGTGGGGTTGGTGAGGGCAAGGGGAATCCTGTTCTCGTTGCATCTGTCGGGGAGGGGGAGACAATGGGCCAAAGAAGATGTGTGGGAAGTAAAGGAGACATGGGTGAGAGCTGAATTAATGGCAGGAGAGAAGAAGCCATGTTTTCTGAATGAGGAGGAAATCTCAAATGCCCTGGAATGAAAAGTCTTATCCTTTGAGCAGCTGCAGCAGAGATGAAGGATATAAAAGAAGAAAATGCAAAACTTATGGGGAATAGGGTTGAAAGTGGTGCTCAGTGCTTGTGACACTACATTCAGGTTGTGTGGCAAAAGGGTTGAATTCTCCCATCCAATCAGGAAGGCAAACCAGGGACACACACAAAGAGCCTACAATCACCTGTGTGACATGAGCAACACAAGGTATATATGGCAGGAAACTCAAACTATAACAAAATATAAGAAAACCCTGACAGGTTGAACAAATTTAATGCAGTTTGATGAGAAAAAGAATGCAACACCATAAAAAGCTTCTAATCCCCCAAAGAACAAGTGCCCTACATAGGTGATAAGGATCCAATCCAGGAGAGCCCATGGAAAGCAGTAGGACCAGACAAAATAACTATAATGGCTGCTGAAGGACTGTGCAGCCAGCTGACAGAGATTGTAATGGACATCTTCAACATCTCCCCACAGAATTTGAGGAAGTCACCATCTTCCTGGTGATCACCATGCCTCCTCTGTAACTTAAAACATATTTCCTCACCTCTTTTTCTGGTGTGGGACCATTGGCCCAAAACATTAACTCTGTTACTCTCTTCTACAGAATTACTGTTTGACCTGCTGAGTATTTTCAGAATGTTCTTTTATTTCAGATTTCCAGCTATTTCTTGCTTTTTGATTACTTCAGTTCTGGTTATGTTTTTATCACTATTGATCTGCAACTTTGGCTTACATTTCATAGCTATAACGTCCATTTATTTGTTTTTTGAATCTTTGAATCTCCTTATTAATCATATTGGATGGCTTCATCAGCACTTTATTCCCACAGCAATTTTGGTCCCACTCTTTCAAAGATATACCCAGAATCTATTGTATCCTCTCTGCAGTTTAGCACTAACTTTCATTCTTTCCTCTCAGTTTTGATAAAGGACCTGCAATCTAAATTTGAACTTTGATTCTTCTCCTTGCATAACTTGCTGTGTGTTTCCAGCAATTTATGTTTTTATGTGGCAGCACGTCTGTCATCTTTGAATCCAATCTTTTATTCATTTGCAGGTAAGAGTAGTGGTGTGTTCAGCACAACTGGCATGCTAACCTGCTTCATAGGACAATTCAGAACCATCTGTGATGCTTCTGGTTTCAAATTATACAGGGCAGACTAGATAAGGATGGAAATTTTCATTTCCTGAAAAGCTTTAGTAAATCAGATAGAGTAGGGATCCAACTGTTTCATGGTCACCATTGCAAATAATATGCATTTAGGATTCGTTTTTTTTTAAATGAAGATATACATTAACTGCAGGATGCGATTTGAATTGATTTTTCCAAATTATTGCTCTAGGACATCAGATTTGTTGTCCAATATATTAATCACTGTAGGTGGGAAAAGGTGTGTGATTTAGTGGAACAGAAGTACTATTCTTCCCAACAAGCTAAAATAAGAACATTCAAAATCAGCATTTATTGTGAGAGGAAACAATTCAAGCACATTTAACAACAATAAAAGTCAAGCCAAAATCATGACTAATCGGGGCAGTTCATGTCTAACAATTTTTCTTGCAGTTCTTTGTGTATTTAATCAATTTGGTAAACTTTATATCTCCTCATTTCCATAAGTATTTCATAAAGTCCATCTCAAGAAAATTATTGTTAACAGGATGGAAGGAATATACAAATAGATAGTTTGGTGCTAATAAAATGTCAAAATGTAAAACCTTTGTTGGGAAGTTTAATTAATAGAATTTTACAGAACTATATTAGGTTTCAATACTTATTAAAGTTTTACAGTACATTATTTACCAAACATTCTGAATAGTTTTAATTTGACAGTCCCATAGAAGGCCCAGATTGCAAGCAATGACAAGGTGAAGTATAGGAAAGAGAAAGAGAATATGGTGGCATGGAGTCCGCACAATAACCTCCCCCTCAATGTCAGCAAAATGAAGGGCTTGAGTGGAGACTGGAGCATGTGCCCCAACTACATCAATGATGCCGAGATGGAGATAGGAGAGAGCTTAAAGTTCTAACGTACAAATATCACCAACAATCTAGCCAAACTCTGTGGTCTAGAAACTATATCAATATCTCAACTTCTTTAGGAGCCCAAGGTAATTTGATGTCTTTAATGTTTCTCATAAATGTTTGTGCTTATATTGTGGAAAGTAACCTGCATGGGTGGATCACAGCTTCATATGGGAACTACTCTGCCCAAGACTGCAAGAAACTGCAGAGTTGTGAACACGATTCAAGCTGTGAAGCAAATCAACCTCCCCTTCATGGATTCTATCAAAACTTCCCACAACCTCAGAAAAGCAACCAACATATTAAAGGATCTATTGTGCCTGAGTCACACTATCCTCTCTCCACCTTGTTGGGTAGAAGATGCATGAATTTGAAAACATGAACCACCAGATTCAAGAACAGTATCTTCCATGCTTTATCAGGTGCTTGAAAGGACCCCTCCTCAGTAAAAGAGATTTTCATTTCACAAATCCTACCTCATTAGGCCCCTATGCTGTTTCAACTGAACTTTTCACTGCAACACGAAATTCTGCACATTTGTCTTATTTTCCTACTATCTGCTGTATTTAATTATGGGTTGACAGCATGCAAAACTAATATAAATAATATCAATAAATATCCTCACATTGCATAGCAATGCTTACTGGACCAAATGCAATTCTGGAGTATCCAAAATATATGGAGGTGCAGAAAATAGAGCTGTTTCCTTGCAGATCTGACAACTTCCACTCGATACTGACCTTGGGTGCTGTCTGCATGCAAGTTTCACATTCCACCCTCTAACCACTGAGCTTTACCATGAGTTCTCTAATTTTTCTCACATTCCAAAGATGTGTGGGTTGATTAGTAAATTGACCATAGTAAATTGCATAAACAGGAATGTGGGGAGAATAAAATGGGATTAGGGTGATTAGGTCCTTCATCGCCATCACGGACTTGATGAGCTCTCGGGTCTGTATGATTCTTATGGGAATTCTACGCAATATTAATGATATTAATTTAATTGCTGAAGGAACAGCAGTTCATGTATTGAAATGGCAAGTCAATATTTCAGGTTGGGACCCTTTATTAAAACTCAGATAAAGATTCATAAAAAAGGTGAAACACGCATATAGAGAGGGGGGGAAGGGCAGAGTTGTTATAGAGTATAGAACTGAAGGTGTGAGAGTTGGGTGACAGGTGGAGGAAAAGACCACTAGAAACAGGCCAGAGGAGGGGGAACGGGGATGGTGGTGAGAAAAACATTAGAAAGAGGGAAAGGAAAATAACTACAGGAGGAGATACAGAGAAAGGAAAATTGTAGAATCTGATAAGGGTGGGTTTATCAGAAGCTATAAACAGAACTGGTCAATTCTGGTACATAGTGAAAAGTTTACCTATATTAAATTGTTAAATTGATGGTTGAGTCCTTAGGCAGTAACATGCCAAGAAAAGAGATGAGATGCTATGTAACATAGATAAAAGCTCTCATACGATTGGAGAGAGAACAAATGCTTTTATTAGCTTTCAACAACGGGTAGGGACACTAGTAGGCTTCAGAGGGGTTTTGAGTTTAAGCGGGAAACCAAGGTTATATATAGTTAAATGGGGATGGAGCTAGGAGGTGGGGCCAGTCATCAGTGCAGCACTCTGCCAGTGAATCCCAGTTCACTGCATTCACCCCTTCATGGACTCATATTCTATCCAACCAAGTCCACACATAAATTGCAGGAACAACACCTGATTTTCCATCTGGGCCCTCTTCAGCTGGATGGAATAAACATCAACTTTTCCAGTTTCTGCTCACCTGCTCTCCCTTCCCTCCCATCATCTTTCTCTCAGGTCTCCATTACTTTTCCTCTCCATTCACCTCGCCATCCCTCCTCCCCTTGCTTGCTGCTGTGCCCTCCTTCTGTTCTCCATCTATTACTTCCTTCAATTTTCTACCATGCTCCTACATCCCCCAACCTACCTTTTTATTCTGACACCTGCCAACATTTTTCCATACCTCGATGAAGGGTTCAAGCCTGAAACATTGTTTATGTATTTTTATCTTTGCTATATAAATGGCACTGCTTGACCTGCTGAGTTCTCCAGGATTTTTTTTTAACTTCAACTATGGTGTCTACAGACGTTTGTGCTTTACCCCTTAGCAGGTTCATTGGTCACATGGATGCATTTTAGTAGCATGGGCTCGTGTGCCACAAGGGCCTGTTACAGTGCTGTATTTCAAAAACTGATGACAGACAGGAAGAACAAAAATTCAAGCAATAATCCACAAAGGTGAATAATCAATTAGCAAAGTAAAAGGCAAGTAATCACACCAACCAATTACCCAGGAGGTGAATTCAATTTATGGGCTGTTATTTAACTAAAAAACTTAATTCGATGTCTTTAACTATTACATTAGCATTTGAGCCTTGCACATTCATATACTGTATAAATTATAATGGCATACTTTATGGTAAAAATAATTAGTATGTGTGCATTCTAAACCTCTAAACATTCAGTGAAGCTTTTCCAGGTTTGAAGCTGAGGTGCCAAGTATTTTCTTCCAATGTGTCCACTAATAACAATGAAAATGTCGTATCAGACCACAGCTGCGCGATGTACGATGATATTACAATCAGCAGTGACATATTCATGTTACAGTTTACTTTGGTCAGAGATAACACAAAAGTAGTTCAACTGTACATTCCAATTGGGTTTTTATAAGTCTATCGTAACATATTGTAAATGTTGCAACAGAAACAAGAAGATACACGGTTCTGATTTTTTTTTCCCCAAGTATAACTACATTATAGCTTCACTGAAGTTATTACATTACATGAAAGAGATGCTTCATATTTTCATTCTTTTTCATTCATCTCTGAACCTTCTTGAGTGTGGTCCCGTCAAAGACGCACCAGATTGTTCACAATTTTCCAGGCTCAAAGCAATTGTTACGAGACTGCTTTTCTAAATTGAAATTTAGTTGATGGTTCACATCAAATAAATTTACTGGAACAGTGGTCCAGCAAGAACTTTGTCTACATCAGAGGACCTTTTATCAAAACCTATTATTTACTTTTAAATAAATAAAACATGGAAGTGCCCTGGAAAATAAATTGAAATGCCCACAAACCTGCTAACTTGCAGAATGAATACTTCAATGATCCAACAGGGGAAAAGAATTTAATGTTAAGCATTTCATTCATTCAAATGAAAATGAGTCACTTGCCCAAAGTTTAGTATTTCATTTTGTTCTTGTGAAGCAACCAGGACACAAGCAAGATAAGATGCATGAACAGAAGTAGCCCGTTTGGCCCATTGAGTCGGCTCTACCATTCCACATGAGCTGATCTATTCTTCCATTCAGCCCACTCCCGTCTTCTCCCCTTTGATACCCTGACTATTCAAATACCTATCAATCTCTGTCTTAAATACACCAAACAACCTAGCCTCAGCAGCTGCCTATGGCAGAAAACTCCAGAGGTTCACAATTCCCTGACTAAAGAAATTCCTCCACATCTCTGTTTTAGATGGGTACCCTTCAATTCTGAAGTTGTGCTATCTTGTCCTTGACTTGCCTACCACGGGAAACAACTTTTCCACATCTACTCTGTCCAGGCCTTTCAACATTCAAAATGCTTCTGTGAGGGCTACCTCAATCGTATGACAATAACATCTGCTGTCAATACAAAGGTAGTGGGTTGTAAAAAGGAAGGGGATGAGTTACAGGATACAGGATTGAGAATGAAAACTTGGATAAATGGTGCACCAATAACAACCTTGTACTCAATGTCACCGAAACTAAGAATTGATTGTGACTTCAGGAAAGGAAAACCAGTGAACATTGGGGATCAGAGGTGGAGAGGGGAGCTCATTTACGTTCTTGGGAGTCGCTATCTCGGAGGATCTTTTCTGAACCCAACACATCAATGGCATTGTGAAAAAAAAACACATCAGCATCTCTACTTTCTCAGGAGTTTGAGAAGGTTTGGTATGACACCAGAAACCCTGGCCAATTTCTTCAGAGGTGTGGTGGAAAGTGTGCTGACAAGCTGTATCATGTTCTGGTATAGGAACACCAATTTCCCTAAGCATAAAGCCATCCAAAAGGTAGTGGATGTTGCACAGGATATAACAGGCAAAACCCTCCACACTATTGAGTAGATCCATAGGGAATGCTGCTGTCGGAGGGAACCACCCAGCACCCGCTCATACCACCAAGTTCAAGAACAGCTGCTATTCTCTACTATCAGAATCCTCAACAACATACTCAATCAGAGACTCATTTAATGACTCTTGTGCACTTGATTGATTTTCTTTGCTTTCCCTGTATTGCACAGTTTGTTTGCATTCATTATCTGTTTACAGTTCTTTTGATTGTTTACATGTTCACGCTGTGTGCAGTTCATTTTTTTCACTACCAATGCTGCCATGCCCCAGGAAAAAGGAATCTCAGAGGTGTGTGTACTCTGACAATAGATCTGAAATCTGATTCTTCTGAACTCCAAAGAGTACAGTCCAAACCTGTTGAATGTTCCTCACATGCCAAATCCCTTCATTTCAGGAATTTTTTTTGTGAATTTTCTCTGAACTCTCTCCAATACCAGCACATCCTTTCTTAAATAGAGTCCAAAACTACACCCCATACACCAAATGAGACATCACCAGTGCCATATAAAGCCTCAACAACACATCCCATTTCTTGCATCCTACTTCCCTCGATATGATTTCAGATTTATTGTCAGAGTATATACATGACATCCCATACAACCCTGATATTTTGTTTCTATGGGTAAGGCAGAATTACTACTTATTGATAGTGCAAAAAAACGTGACTCAGCGAACATATGTAAACAAATAAAGAAATATAAACAAACTGACTGTGCAATACAGAGAAAAAAAATCAAAAAAGTACACAAGTAAGAGCGTAGGGCTCGTCGAAAGAACCAAAGACTTGTTGATCCAAACCAAGGCTTTTATTAGCAAAAGACAGGAGCTCTTCACAGGTGGCCGACCAGTCCAGAATGATCCGACCTGGCTAGGGACACAACCCTTTAAGGTCCAGACAGTAGGCGTGACTAAGCTCTCAGCCAATCGCTGTAAGCACAGTCTAGATACTGTAACTATATACACTATATACATTGGTGATAGATCTGTACTATCACAAAGAGTCCTTAAATAAGTTCCTGATTAAGTTTGTTGTTGAGGATGGAGGGGTAGCAGCTGTTCCTGAACCTGGTGGTGTAAGTCTTGTGGCACCTATACCATTTTCCTGATGGCAGCAACGAGAACAGCGTGTGCTGGGTGGAGTGCGTCCTTGATGATTGCTGCTGCTGCCCAATGGCAGTATTCCCTGTAGATGTTCTCGATGGTGAGGAGGATTTAACCATGATGTCTTGGACTGGTGTCCACAACCTTTTGCAGGGCTTTATGCTTAGGGACATTGGTGCCCCCAAACCTAGTCTCATACACCCTCGCAATTTGCTCCTCACTACCTACCCCCACCAAACGTTGTGTCATCTGAAAAGCCATTTATTCCTCAATCCGACTCATTAACATACCATATAACCATATAACCACTTACAGCACAGAACAGGCCAGTTCAGCCCTACTAGTCCATGCCGTAACAAATCCCCACCCTCCTAGTCCCACTGACCAGCACCCGGTCCATACCCCTCTAGTCCCCTCCTATCCATGTAACGATCCAGTCTTTCCTTAAATGTAACCAATGATCCCGCCTCGACCACGTCTGCCGGAAGCTCATTCCACATCCCTACAACATAAAAAAAGTGGCCCCAACACTGACCCCTGATAATCAGTAGCCAGCTAGAATAGGATCTCTTTATTCCCAATCTCTTTTTCTTTCCTATCACCAATGCTCTACTCATGCCAGCATCTTTCCTGCAATTCCATGGGCTCTCATTTTGTGAAGCAGCCTCATGTGTGGCACCTTTTAGTAGGCTTCTGAAAGTCCAAATATACAACATTCACTGCACGTCCTTTGTCTAGCTTGCTTGTAGTTTCCTCAAAAAAAACACGGTAGGTTTGTCAGGTAATACTTTCTCTTAATTAAACCATGCTGACTTTGACCTTTCTTGTCATGCACCTGCAGATACTCTGCCACCTTATCCTTGATAATCAAATCTAAGAACTTCCTAACCACTGATTTTAGGCTAACTTGTATATAATTTCCTTTCTGCTCCGTCTCTCTATTTTAAAATAGCAGAGTGATCTTTGCAGAAGCAACAAAAAACTGTTCTTACCACATGCAGTCAATAATGCTCTCAATGAGTTAGCTTGTTTTCCTTGGTAAATAAGGTAGACGACAAAAGATGTAGTACTTTTCTGGCAAGATTAAGTCTGCAATGCATTCAGATCATCAATAAACAAAATACAATAACTTGGCTGAAAACACAGTTGCTGAAAAGTTCAAAAATAGAGTGCGGTTGCAACTGAACTCTTCTGGAAAATTTAAGGGAACTCAGTTTCAATCCTGAATTGTTGAAACTAGAGGGTCAAACTACCACCAATACATTGCATGTGAAACCAGTGGAACTAACACTCAAACGCTGCAACACCAGCATGAAAAACGCATACCGAGCCAAACCATGACCACACTTCGGCAAGTCTGATCACCTGGCTGTACTTCTACTCTCGGCGAATAAACAGAGACTGAAGACAACAGCACCAGTGGTGAAGACGGAGAAAGTGTGGTCGAGGGAGATGGAGGAGCGGTCTGCAGGACTGCTTTGAATCGATGGACTGGAACATATTCAAGAAATCATCCATAGTCTTGAATGGAAATCCAACTTCATCAAGACCTATGTGGATGAGTGTGTGCCCATGAGCAACTACTGGGTGTTCCCCAACTAGAAGCCCTTGATAAATCAGAGAATTTGCAACCTGCTGAGGGTAAGAACAAGAGCGTTTTAGGCCACGGATCAGGATCTTTACAAGAAGTTCAGATACGACCTGCAGAAGGTAATCTCTGAAGTGGCAATTCTGGAGGAAGCTAGAGACAGAGACAAACATATGCCAGCTACAAAGCGATGACAAACACTGTAGATGATTGTGATGCTTCATTACCCAATGAGATGAACACTTTGAGAAGAAGAACCAAACAGTGCCTATTAGAATCCTTGAAAAGGCTAAGGACCCTGTGATACTTGTCCCTGAGGATGACATCAGAACATCATTCAAGAGGATGAACCCTCACAAGGCATCAGGCCCTGATGGTGTATCTGGCAGGGTACTGAAAATCTGCGCCGATCAACTAGCCGGAGTCTTCATGGATATTTTCAACTATTCATTGCTTCAGTCAGAGGTCTCCCACCTAGTTCAAAAAGGCATAAATCATCCAAGGACAATGTGAGCTGCCTCAATGACTACTGCCCAGTAGAACTAACTTCTACTGTGATGAAATGCTTTGAGAGGCTAGTTATTGCCAGAATTAACACATACCTAAGCAAAGATCTGGACCACTGCAATTTGCCTATTGTCACAAGTGCTCCATGGCTCTCTACTCAGCTCTGGATCAACTCAAAAACAGCAATTCATATATACAGCTGCTCTTCATCGACTACAGCTCAGCCTTTAATACCATTATTCGCTCAGTGCTGGTCCAGAAGCTACAAACTCTAGGCCTCTGTACTTCACTCTGAAACTGGATCCTTGACTTTCTCATCAGAAGACCATAGTTAGTACGAATTGGAAACAATGTCTCCTCCTCACTGATTATCAACACAGGTGCACCCCTAGGGTGCTACTCATTATATACCCATGACTGTGGTCAGGCTATCTATAAGTTTGCCGATGACATCATAGTTGTCGACAAAATTACAAACAGCAATGAGGAAGCATTCAGGAGGGAGACAGATCAGCTCATTACTCTGCAGATAATATTGTGAAATTGATTTCTTTGATTTATATTTCTTGGGAGGAATCCAACCTATTATTGGTTATATCATTGAACACTGAAAAGGCATTTGATAGAGTTGAATGGAGTTTTTTTTTAATTTCAAGTATTGTAAAAATTTAAATTTGAACCAATATTTGTTGGTTGGATTAAGGCTTTATATAAAAATGTTAAAAATGCTACATTTGTGACAAATAGGCAGATATCTCTGCCTTTTACATTAGAAAGATCTACTAGACAAGGCTGCCCCTTGTCACCAGCTCTTTTTACATTAGTTATTGATGATAAGGAAAGATAATAATATTAAGGGTATTAAAGTGAAATCTGATGAATTTAAAATTAATTTTTTTTGCAGATGATGTTTAGTATACTTAACAGAACCTCAGAATTCTTTAAAACGGTTACATGATAGGTTAGAACAGTATTGAGAAATATTTGGTTATAAAATTAATTGGGGAAAAATGTGAGACTATGTCATTAGTTGAAATATCAAATACTCTTTTTTTTGTTATTATTAATTAAAGCTTGATGATTGGATAATTTTGGACATACCAAGACAATCTAAGTTTGAAATTTTACTTATAGATGGTGAGAAGAAGGGATTTATATCTGAAATGTATTCATTATTACAGAATAAAATGCCTGTTAGATTTGCATAAATCTAGGTTAAAATGGAAAAAAGATTGAGGAATAATAATTAATCGAGATGATTGGAGAAATTTATGTAAAGACAGTATGACTAAAATTGTTCATGTGAGATATAGATTAGTTTATTCGAATTTTATACATCAATTATATTTAAATCCAGAAAAATTAAAGGGATAAATTAAATTTCTTCAGATTTCTGTTTTAGACGCCAGAAGGAAGTAGGTTCTTTTTTACATTCTACTTGGACATGTGTAATGGTAAAAAGCTTTTTGGAAGTGACTTAAAGAATTTTTAGAAGTTATTTTTAAAGTTAAATTTTCGTTTGATCCATCAGTATTTTTGTTATGTAATATTAGGAAGTTGAATTTAAAATTAAGACTAACTAGATTTCAAATTACATTTTTAAGATTAGCAATGGTTATAGCCAGAAAATGCTTAGCGATTACTTGGAAAAATGAGACTGATTTAAGTATACATAGATGGCATATGGAATTGATATCTTGCATTCCATTGGAAAAAAAACATAATTTACATGATAATTTTTTTTTAATTGGAAAACTTGGAGCCCTTGCTTGGATTATATAGGTTTAAAATTTTGAATTCTCCGGCCAACTACTAATCCATGACAATTAATTAATTATGTTATTATGGTTTATATCTCCTTTTCTTTCTTTTTTCTTTCCTTGGGGGATAGGTTAGTTGGGTATTGATGGGGTTAGGGCAGGTGAGAGGATTAATAAGGGGGGTAGTAGTTTAATATACCATGATTTTTTTCAATTATGTGTATTGTTTCTTTTCGAATATATGTATCATGGTTTATAATCAAATTAAATATTAAAAAAAAGACTAAGCTGCTTAGAAACTGCAGCAATGTACTAGAGCCACCTATAATAACCATAATGATCTTTCTTTATGATTTTTGAATCATTACTCTGCTTTATCTATCTTTAGTCTGTGAGCCTGGAAGAACTTTTGTTGCCCCAAAACTCTGATTTCTGCTATCATCCCTCTGAGAACTTCAACTGCTTAAACCAGAAAAGGAATGAATATTTACCACATGCAATCTGAAATCAGCACTGCTTTAACAATTTTCTCATTCTTTTCTTGATGTTTCCTCTTTGGCCATTCAATGAACAAATCATGCTATTGAAGAAATGTTGAGTGATTGGGATCTGGTTTCAAAATGGTTGAATGGGATTCCACATTTGAAGCCAAATAGAATATCAGCAGTTGAAAGCAGAATTAGCATGGTACTGAGTAATGAAAGTAGTCCAATCTTGATCCTCAGAGAAAACATTAGGGTTAAATTCATTTAACCTATAAAGCTTGAAAGGATCCGTTTTATGGGCTTAGAGTTGGGTTCATTTCTGCATTAGTGGTACTGAAAACTGAGCTACGGACTAAAATGTTAAACTGAAACATATTTTCAGTGTGCTTCAGATGAACTTGGGTTTGGAGCTAAAGTAAGAGAGGTATTTTGTTTAAAAATGGACTTCTGTAGTTATAATTTTTGATCTGTGCAAGTTCCTTGAACGTTCCTGTTTAAATTAAACACATATTGTATGAACATATATAAATAAGTTTCTTGAAGGAAATAATCCCACTCTATGGTGTAAAATTATAAAATGTAGAAAACAGGGACACAGTATCAGATAAAGTGATCTTATTTGTTGCAATGTAACAAAATTAACATATTATGTCATTCATAAGGAGTAAAATTAACTTGCTATATCTTTACATTCCTATGTCTTTGATTATTGGATTTATTAATGCTGGAAAAAGAACTCAATTGCTTTCATTATATTTTATTTTTACTTTACACCTTCCTTCCTGAATAAAGAAAGTGAGAAAATAATTTTCAAACCAGATCCTCGTCAACTTCCATTAATCTGATGACAGACGGACAAATATTCAAAACATATATTGGTTCTCTTTATCAGAACAAAATTATAAAATATCTTTTAATACCAAGGAACTGGAATAAACTCACGTTTTCTGGCTTTTTTTAGCAAGTCTTGCAGCCTCAGCAGCTGCCTTCCTCATTTCAAACTCTTCTCTTTTCAGGACCTCTCCACTTCCCCTGTATCCCAGTTCCACAAGCTGCCGAGCCAACTCTTCATCCTATGGAATTCATGGAGATTATTTATCAAGGCAGAACTAAAATTCCTTCACTGGTTGACTGTCTAATATGATGGCAATGAAGAAAAAATACCTTACAACTATTGTATTAGGTCCAGCTAATGATAATACAGTGAATTGGAGGTGAAATGATTTTTCAACAAAAATGTTTTAATCTTGTCTCAGAAGAATTATAAAGTAATCTGAGCACTTCCCAAAGAAGATTACTGAATTTCAAAACTTTAAAGTCTTACTCACCAAAGATGATAAAAAAATTCATTAAAAATTCCAAATAACTCATTATAATGATTCATATCAACCATTCTCAACCTTTTTTCAGCTATGGCCCGCCAAAGACTCTGCTCAATGTTTATGGGTCCCCTTCCCTGTGAATAGTCAAGTTTTGGTTTCTTCCAAACTTCTACCAACTACATTAAAAAAAATTGTTGCGTGAGATGAAAAAAAAGGCTTTTGCTTAAAAGTGCTGTGGCCCCCAGGGGGACCACAGGGCCCACATTGAGAACAGTTATTTTAGATAGAAGTGAATGCATAACCAAACTACAGAAGGTACAGGGAGATCTCAGAGTGTCACTGCAGATTCTGAAGATAGCGGAACAAATGCCGATGCATAAAAAGTGAGAGCAGGAGGTCATGCTTGAATTATATAAAATATTAGTTAAGCCACAACTCAAGCATGTTCTGGTAATCAGATTTCAGAGAGGATGCGACAGCACTACTATGGAGAAGATGCAAGATGGCGGCACTGCCGGGCTGAAATGGCAGCGCTGGTGCTAGTGCGGACCCATAAGGAGCGAGGGAGCGGAGATATGGCGCTCCCACAGGCACCAGCTGCCCAGTCAACTGTCATCGGCTTTGAACTGCCTGTTGAGGGAGTCGACAGTGGTTTTAGTTGAAATCCCGCTACCATAGGTCTGCATCAAAGATGGTGGCACCTATTAATCGGCACCAGCCACGAGGGGCTGCAGACTCCAGGGAAACGGAGGACTGGAGCAGGGCACCAGAGGATGAGAAGATCATGCACTGTCTGAGAAGGAGAAGCAGAGAAAACGACCTGCAGGGACAGTGACCATGGTGGCTGATCAGTGACGGGGCACTGTGACTGAGGGACCAGTACTTACAGCGGGCTGTTGGCGACTCAGGGTATGGAACCCATAGAATCTGTGGGTTGCTGGAGACTGCTGTCGACTCTCGCCGAGCTGTGAACTGCTGGAGAGTAGCTCAAACTGGTTGGAGGGGTACCAGGTATCAGAACCAGGATGCAAGGAGGTGCCAAGGGCACTGAAGGGTTCTTGACTGTGTCAGAGGTTTGGATCAGGAGCTCAGGTTGCCAGTGGTTTAGATTGGACTCTTGTGTGGCTGCGGGGGCTGCAGAAGTCCTGGAGGCGAATCTACGGAAACTCGGTGACTCTGGCGGGACTCTCTTTTGCTCCTCTCTGACTAAGTCTGACTGTAAGAGGCACTTAGGCAATTCCTGCCAGTGCTGAATCTGTCTGCCTGGCAGCAGGAAAAAAGAGATTTCATATAATATGACACCATTTTACTGCTATGATAATAAATTAAATCTTGAATATTGAAATATTGCCAGTTCTGTACAATTCCATTTTGGATATTGCCTAATCTTAAGTTTTTTTCAAATAAAGAAGGCAAAAGGAAAATGTTATTGATGTTTACAAAATTGTAGGCACTCTAGAGGACTTCATCAAACTGATTTCTCATTTTTTTTAAATTCCTTATACAGTGACGGCTCATCCACACAAAAGGTGAACCGGCTTTCAGAGTCGTGGGCAAATCTCCGGCAGATCTGACTGTGAGAACTCTGGATGCAGGGCAAGCCCACAGCCTAGCAACTGATGTCATAAACGTCTTGAGAGTCCCAAGCATCATCGGGTTCCGAGGGATTTAAACGTGTGCAAAAGTTCTATAAAAGCTATCCATGGTTCAACTCACTTTCGACTCTGTGTGGTTCTTTTGCTCACTACGTGCCTAGTGCAGCTACAATACCAAATAAATCACCAGTGCTGTTATTACAAATAATGTCTAGTAATTATTTCAAAGTATTCTTCTTTCTAACTGAATAGAGTTTAATAGTAATTACACATTATGTCTCAAATAAACAATTATGTTTAAGGGATACAAATCCTGGAAAAATCATCAACCTTAAATATTGAGCAAGTGCCTACAATCAGCTCCAAAAACACCCCATTCTTTTAAATTATTTTAAATCCTTTACTCCCTGTTACCATTCAATAAATAAATGTAATAGTATAAAGTACCTACAAAAATAATTAAGTGTTAACCAATGTGATATAGTCACCCTTGAATATTATACAATTCATAAAATATATACCCAAAATTATTAGTCTATTCGTACTATATATTATCGAGATGCCCTCCATTGAATCATCAATTTATCTCAAAATAGAAATGAAAGGATTTTTTATATAAAGAAACATCAGATATTCTGTAGATCTATGAATAGACGTTTAATTATAATGACAATTTTTAAATATGCTGTAGTGGTACAGCATCTAAAATAGTTGTTAGTTTCTAGCAATGATATGATCAAGTGCTGCCATCTTGTGTCTATTAAATATACAATAAAAACCAATGGATTTCAATAGACAAACAAAAAATTGATATAATCAGAATATATAGTGCCAATATTTAAAGCACCACATTTTTTAGTTTCAGGCTTTTCCAAAAATTATGCTTGAGGTGATTTTGGGATGATCATTCTAAATTTAGACAAGGAAACACAAGTATGCTATTTATGCTAGCAGGTCTGATTTTTTTTAAAATCTGTTATCCCTGATGTTTTACTGTAATCATGTACAAGTTTCCACTTGTACCAATATAAATTGGAAGCCAAATCTCTGCATTGCAATCATTGTGGAATAGACTCAGCAACAGGAACGCATCATGCCAATTTGCTGGGACATTTTTGCCATTTAAAGGGACATTTTACTGATGTCAGAATACCTGATCAAGCACCTTCAGATGTCAGCAAGGTATGCAAATATCTTTCAATGTTTCCAGTGCAAATGTAACACTAATTTTTTTTTTAAACAATCATCTGAGGCACATTTTGCTTTTGAATTATCACTTAAAAGTAGAAAAGGTTAGAAGCAGAACAGAAATTAGAATAGCTGTCTATCTATGCAAGGCAGAAAGGAGACTTTGGAGCATTTTGTGAAGAGCTTATGGCTTGAAATTTTTGGAGGCTTTCTACCTGGAGCCCCCGAATGAAAAATATATTTTATGCATACTTGCTGGTCACAAAGAATCATTTTATGATGAATGACATGCTTCCACGCAGTATACACAACTCCTCCATCCTGAAGGAATATACACTGCCAGACATTATTAGCAGGCAGTCTTGTCTGGGGGAGCCAGCCCAACTTAGATTTCATTAGCTACTCTCACAAGGATGCTCATCCACTAGAACAGATCTCAAAAATTGCCTGCATTACTCCAAGGGTACATGCCATCCAAATGTTGAATCTTCCCCATCATCTGCCTCATATTTCAGGACATTGTCAGAATCATAATTTATAGTCACAAAATTTGCAGCAGCATCATTATTATATAAAAAAACCACATTTCAAAATAAATAAAATTAGTGCAAAAAAAAAGAAAAAAGGATAAAGTGAGGCAGAGTCCATGGTTCATTTCAGAAACATGATGGCAGAGGGTTAGAATCTGTCCGTGTGCTTTCGAGTGCTCGTCTTCAGGCTTGAGTGTGCTTAAAGACAGCAGTAACTGCAGAGGAAACAGAGAAACAATCGAGGCCGCTATCAGGCTCAGCATCCACATTTTCAGTGTCCAGCTGAGTGAAGGAGGCAGGCATTTATTTGCAAACTCAGTTCTGGATAACCTCCCTTCTGCTGCAGTGACAGCAAATTGGAGGACACAGCATAGATCTATAATGGAAAACATAATGGAGAGATAATGTCACCTTGATCTTCACTCAGAGAGAATTTTCTTCAGAGCTCTGCAAGAAAATGCCCCAATTAAGTGAATACTTCAATCCTCAACAACACTGTGCAACAATAGCCCATTTTACACTTGCATCCCATTAAATTGGCCATTCTGTGTCCCGGGATAAGAATGGGGGTTTGGCTTTTCACACTTGACCACTCCGAACTGGGACACTTGCAAGAAGCCATCCCCAGGGTTAGGACTGTTCTACCTTGACGCAGTGAGTGATGGTGGACCTGCCCTAATTGCTGATCAATGTATTATGATCTTACATTTGAACAAAAGTAATCATGCCTAATTATAACATAATTAAGCTTTATGCACAGCACAGTCTGAGCCCTTCAGCCTATTGTTGTTGTGCAAACCTATATAAACTTTATTAGGGAGCATGGGAAAGTGCTAACAATAAATAGCAATAGCAGAAAATGTTTAAACAGGGTGGGAAAGTTGGTAGTGCTAGAACACATAATCTATAAAGACCGTAGGAAAAAGCGATCCATTTTTCCACACTGTTTAAATTATGCACTATAGCACTACCAACTTTCCCACACTCTTTAAAAATGGTCCGCTATTGGTATTTATTTCCTCTCTTTCCCACTGCAACTTTCCCAAGGCAAGGTTTATACCTTCATTTTAATCTTTTTTTCATTCACATTCCTACACTCACACAAAAACATGGGTCATTTCAATCCCACAATGCAATTACCCATTCTATACTTTCCTGATTGCAATGCTGGCATTTACAGACGTTGGGGCTTGTACTAGGGGGTCAAGGCCTCAATCCCTGGCATAAGATGGCGTCATCTGATGCCAGCATTGAGCTGATTTTGCTTTCACACTAGACACTTTAAAAGCTGATTGGCCGTTAATTCCTGGAATCACTTGCAAATGTGAAAGGGGCTAATAATAACTCAGCAAAGTCCAGATGATGCATAAAATCTCCTCTCATCTGACCATAAATCTACTTTCATTAAATTTCAAACGTGAATGATTGAACCACAGCTCCAATTTCTTTAATCGCCAACTACAACATTTTGGTTTTTCTCATGAATGGAATCTTGCTTAAGCAATTTAGACGTTGGTGTAAAATACATTTTCTGAGAGGATCTCAACATTGCCAGTCTTTAATGGTGCACATCCACAAGAAATGCCTTGCAATATCATGAAATTTCTTTCAGCATTTCTCAATTGTGTGGGAATCCTTGCACCTATCAAGCTCTTGTGATTGTGGGCCTAGTTGTCTCCCATATGTCACCCTATCTGATTCCCAGCCTTTCTTCTGATATAAAACTTGACCAGTACTTTTCTCTTTTAAGTTCAACAGTGGAGCCATTGCCCTCTCATCTGTAATATCCATGCTCTCAAATAAAGCTAATGTTTACATTGCTGATATGTAACTGCTGCAGGGAGAGTTTATTCAAGGGCTGGATGCTCTTCTCTCAAAATTGCACAGCTGAACATCAGATGACCAAAACTGGTTGGGTTCCATTGGAACTTCTTTGGCCTTTTAGAGATCCCTTAACAGTTTTAAAGATTGTGCACGAGTGGAAACCACCCTAATGCACAGCAGAAATGTGGAGGATGTTTAGCAACTTGTGGTGAGCTATTGAACAGAAGCAAACACACAAAACATAAAGTCTGTTCTACAGGCTTTATTCAACATAAACTTCCACAGAACTGGCTATGAGAATGCTGCTGCAAGCTCTGAGACTGGCCTCAAAGGGCCAGATCTAGCTTATATCCCGGAGGGTGATTGGCAGCCGACCAGGTGGGACTTGTCCATTCAGGTCAGCTGGTAGACAGCCAGCCAGCTGTTGCCTTGTCCTCCAGTGCTCTTCTGCAGGTACACAGGTTTCCCCCTGCAGTAGGCTAGTGGTGTATCACCATATTCACCCCTTTCTTTAAAATTGACCTGGGGGGTGAGTTTACAGTCCATGATTGACCAGAGCCCCAAAACATATATACATTATTTACAAGTTTAGATGATCCAGTGGCCGTCGGAGTCTCTGTGACCATCGCAGGATTGGCTCCTGGTCACAGGTTGGCGAGGGTAAGGAGGGCTGGGGGCGGGAGTGGCTGGCATGGTGCAGCACGGTGGGGTTGCCAGGGTTGAGGTGTGTGTGAGGCATTGGATGGGTGGGGGGGGGGTTCATCCTCAATGGTTAGAGTGAGTCCTGGGTGCCCAGAGAGGTCTTGGGTGTCCCATAGCTGTCCGGGGTCGGGGGAGTGTGTCAGGCCGGCATGATCCTTGGATGAAAGATGCTGTTGTGCTGTGGTGGGTGTTCCTGCTGGTGCCAGGTCCCTGGTTGAGACGGTGTCTTCCCTGCCACTGCTGAACCTAACATATTCCCTTGGACCTTGAGGGAAGCTAGTGTAGAAATTGCAGGGCCCTGGCAGAAATATTTAAAATGTCCTAAGCCATGGATGTGGGGCTAGAGGATTTGAAGGTAGCTCCTCTAGTTATTTTGTTTAAGAAAGGCTCCAAATGTAACAATGGAAATTATAGGCCTGTGAGCTTGAAGTCAGTAGCTGGTACGTTATTGGAAGGAGTTCAAATCGATCTGATATACAACTATGTGGATAGCCAGAAAATGATTAAGGTTAGTCAGCATGGCTTTGTGTGTGGAGGTTACCAAGAAAGTTAATGAAGGAAAGGTCGTGGATGTTCCCTTAATGGATCTAAGTAAGGCCTTTGACAAGGTCCCACTTGGGAGGTCAGCCATAAAAGTTCAGATGCCAGGTATTAATGGTGAAGCAGTAAACTGGATTCGACCATGACTGGGCAGGAGAAGCCAAAGAGTAGTGGTGGATGATTGCTTCTCAGACTGGAGGCCTGTGACGAGTGATGTGTCTTAAGGATCGGTGCTGGGTGTTTGTCATCAACATCAATGATCTGGATGTTCATGTGATGAAATGGATCAGCAAGTTTGCAGATGACACTAAGAATGGAGGTGTTGTGGATAGCAAGGAAGGCTTTCAAAGTTTGCCGAGTGATCTCGACCAGCTGGAAAAATGGGATGAAAAATGACAAATGGAATTTAATGCAGACAAGTGAGAGGTGTTGTATTTTGAAAAGACAAGCTAGGAAAGAAAATACATGGTAAATGGTAGGGCATTGAAGAGTGCGGTGGAACAGATACACAATTCCCTAATACAGATACACAATTCCCTGAAAGTAGTGTCACAAGTAGATAGGTTTGTAAAGAGAGTGTTTGGCATATTGGCCTTCATAAATTAAAGTATTGAGTATAGGAGTTGGGATGTTATGGTAAAGTTGTACAAGACATTGGTGAGGCCAAATATGAAGTATTGTGTGCAGTTTTGGTCACCTAACTACAGGAAATTTATCAATAAGATTGAAAGAGTACAGAGAAGATTTACTAGGATGTTACCTGGTCTTCAAGAACTAAGTAAAAGGGAAAGGTTAAATAGGTTAGGACATTATTACCTGGAGTGTAGCAGAATGAGGGGAGATTTGATGGAGGGATTTAAAATTATGAAGGGAATAGACAGAGTAAATGTAGGTAGGCTTTTTGCACTGAGGGTCAGTGGAATAAAAACAAGAAGACATACATGGGTCAAAGATGAAAGAGGAAATGTTTAGGATGAACATGAGGGGGAACTTCACCCAGAGAGTGGTGGGAGTGTGGATCGAGCAGCCAGCTGAAATGGTGAATACAGGCTCAATTTTAACATTTAAGAAATAAGTTGACAGGTATGTGTGGCAATTTTGCATCTTTCAAACAAAAACTTTTTTTTAGATATTTACAAATTAGACCCTTTGCTCAATCTCAGATCCCTGATTTTCCTGGAATTCCTGAGACAATTGTTCTTGACACTTTCTTTTGATCAACAATCTCCCCATAAAGGCTTAATATCTCTTATTTATGATAATTTGGCTGATCTAAGACTAGTCCCACTAGTTAAAATCCATAACATCTGGGAACAGGATTTGAATCTCTCATTGTCTGATAAGGTTTGGGACTATGTTTTTAATTTGATTAACACTACTTCCTTTTATGCACGGCATTGTTTACTGCAATTTAAAGATTTTAAGTGGTACACAGAGCACAAATGTGTAAAGTTAAATGTAAATGTAATCTAAAGTTAAATGAAAAATGTAAAATAGGTGATGCTTCTTTAGTTCATATGTTCTGGACCTGCCCTAGCTTAGAAGAATTTTGGAAATATGTTTTTCAAACACTATCAGAAATTCTTGTTAAAATTAGAACCTTGCCCTTTAATTGCTCATTTTGGATCACTTCAAGATGTTGATACATTACTGACTTCAATTTTATCTTTTATTTCATTGATGGTCAGATGTACAATTTTGATTAAATAGAAAAATAACACTCCACAATGCACACATGTACAGTGTCTAAGAGATATTATGGCTTGTTTAACTCTAGAAAAAAAAATAGATATGCTGTCAAGGATTCAAATGTTAAATTCCAAAGACATGGGGATCATTTATGGACTATTATCAATAACTCAAGAATTTCTAGAATGTTATAGAATTATGGCGCTGTGTTGCCCCTCTCCAAGTCAGTGTCACTTGATTCATACATGTCAATGTTCAACATTGCTTAGAAGAAGGGGTTTTGATTTTTTTCCTTTTCTCCTTCTTTTTATTTTGGGTTTTTTTTCTTGTTAAATTTTACCTCATTGTCATGAGTGTGCTCTGGATTTCCTTATTATGAGAATATTTACAAAAAAAAATTTGAATCTTGTAGCACATTGCATAATTGTACTTTTAAATTATTTATACTGTAAAATATTAATAAAAATATTTTAAAAGAAAAGCTGGATGGAGACCTATGGATTGGGTCTCACCTAACCTCAATAGAAAAATCCTACTTGCATTTACCCATTATAATTTTGAATAGCTCTATCAAATCTTCCCTCACCTGTTTAACCTTTCCCTGTAACTCAAGCCCCAGCAATATCATGTCAAATGTTCTCTGTCCTCTTTCAATCTTATTGAAATCTTTCCTGTAGTTAGGTGACCAGAATTGCACACAATACTCCACATTTGGCCTCACTATTGTCTTATTTCATTTTACCATAACATTCCAACTCCTATATTCAATATTTTCATTTCTGAAGCCCAATATGCCAAAAGTTCTCTTTATGACCCTATCTACCTGTGATGCCAGTACCTATATTCCCAGACCTCTCTGTTCTACAGCACACTTCAGTGCCTTAACATTTACCATGGATGTCCTACCTTGGTTTGTCCTTCTAAAATGTAATATCTCACATTTGTCCGCATTAAATTCCATCTGCTGTTTTGCAGCCTATTTTTACAGCTGGTCCAGATCACTCTGCAAGTTTTAAATACTTTCCTTGCTGTCCACACCTCCAATCTTTGTGTCATCTGCAAATTTGCTATCTAATTTACCACCTTATCATGCAGATCATTGATTTAGATGTCAAACAACAATGCTCCCAGCCCCAATCCCTGAGGCACACCACTCATCACAGTCATCCAGTCTGAGAAGCTACTATCACTCTCTGGCTTCTCCTGTGAAGCCAATGTCAAATCCAGTTTACGACCTCACCATGAATAGTGAGCGTCTGAACCTACCTGACTAACCTCCCATGTTGGACCTTCTCAAATGCCTTACTAAATTCCATTTGGACAGCATCCAAAGCCTTTTCTTCATCAACTTTCCTGGTAACCTCCTTAAAAAACTCTATTAGATTAGTTAAATATGACCTACCATGAACAAAGCCATGTTGACTATCACTAATCAAATCCTGACAATGCAAATATTTGTATATCCAATCACTTCGAATAGTTTTAAAGAACTTAATTACTATTGATATTAAGCTCACTGGCTGATAATTTTCTGAATTATTTTGGATCTGTGGCTAAGGATATTTTTAAAATATTTGCTAGGGGCTCTGCAATTTCTACACTAGTCTCCATCAAAGTCCAAGGGAATACTTTGTTTAGCTCTGGGGATTTGTCTACTCCTATTTTATCTTAAGACAGCAAGTATCAGTATAGGTTCCATTGTCTCACTACTTGTTTGCCCCAATTCCCTTGTTCCTGTGCTAGTTTCCTGAATGAATACAGATGCAAAAACAAAACATTTAAAATATCCCAAACCTCTTTTGGCTGCAGAGCTGGCCACTCTGATCTTTAAGGGGAAAAATTTTGTCTCTTACTATCTCTTTGGCACTTAATATACCTGTAGAAGAACCATCGGATTTTTGTTCACCATGTTTGCCAAAACAATGTAATTTCTTCTTTTAGTCCTCCTGATTTCCTTCGTTTTTACCTCCATTTATTATATTCCTCAAGTACCACATTGGTTCCTTGTTGCCTGTTATCTGCTCTGCACTTATCTCTTCTTCTTAACCAGGTCTCCAATATTCCTCAAAAACCAATGTTCCTTAGCCTGTGATGCACAATCAATTGCTCAAAGACTGAAGTAGTTGAAACCGAAGGCTTTTATTTGCAAGAGATTTACAGCATCCCTTGTGTTGCTCACTCACACTGACCCAGACACAAACTGGGGGCAGGCTTGTGGCATAGCAGCCTTCATGGGGAGAAAGGGGTGGTGTCACAAGCCGGCCAGTGAAAGCAGGGTCATTTACATATATGAACAGTGGTTTCACCACAACCTGTAAACTTTGCCTTTAATCATTACAGAAACACACAAATACTGTATTCTGAAAATTTCACCTTTGAATGCCTTCCACTTTCCGAGCGCATTCTTGCCAGAGAATACTCTGGTCCAAATCATGCTTGTTAAATCCTTTCTCATTTCCACAAAATTGGCCTTTCTCCAATTTAGAATATCAGCCCCAGGACAAGACCTACTTTCCTTGAAACTACTGGCATTATGATTACTGGATCCAAAGTGTTGCCCTTTATATACATCTGTCACATGTCAAAAAATGGATTACCAATATCCTTGATTTATTTTTTGATTTAAAGTTTTATCATGGTGGATTGATAGCAACCATTTATAATAACCTGATGGATCTAAAAATATGTTCAAGGAGGGAAATTAGGAATGAATGGGAAATAGATACGAATATGTTAATTTTAGGTGAAAATGGGATACTACGCTTGAGCGGATTAACAATACTTCATTCTATCCACGTGTTACGAGCCCAAAGGACCCCAAAACCCAGCAGCAATAGAAATTCACCAAGACAAATGGTTACTTAAACAAAACTTGCTTTGAATTTTCTTTAAGCATAAAAAAGATCAACTTATTACTATTAATTTAACCCCTTCTAATTCTAAGCGCACATGTATGTAAGATCTGAAAAGTTATTTGATTCACAGTCCAATTTCACTTCTCACCTCTCCAAGTTCACTGGTATCAGGCAATTCTTATACTGTGCACAGAATTTAACATTTATGAATTTTCAGCAAGCTCTGGTGTTTAAAAATAATTTGTTACCGCTCAGGTAGGTTCTCATAGGTTTCAAAGAGAGATTCGTTGCTCGTTGGACACACATAAACTGATTCACTCTGATCGGCCACTTCAGTGTCTTGCCAAAGAAACTTGCCCCATCAGGGTTTTCCAAATGATCACCTCTTCTTCTGCAGGTCACCACAAAGTTCCTTTTTGTTTCCCTTATTTCAGGTGAAACACTCTAGCCAGACATTTCCTCATGTATGGACCACAAGGTTTTTCAACAGGCTGAACTCAGAACTCACAACCCATCTTCAAAATGGAGTTTTTAAACAAGTTGCGAGCTTGCCATGCTGCAGAAACCAGTTCTCTCTCTCTCTCTGAGAGAAAGCCTGTTTGGTCTCTCTTCTCTCTCTCTACTTGCAAAACCACATGACCTTCTTAGAACAGCAAACTGAATCCAGACAGATTGCAGTACCGTTCATCTATTGCTTTCAAAACAATAATCCATTAAAACCTACTTTTGAAGTCCTTCAGCAAAACACTTTCCATTGTCTTTACAAAGGCACTGGGCCCGGAGCTCTTGCATTTCACATGAGATCTGTTTTGTGAAGTGTTAGTGTTTGTTTGTGACCTACAATAAAATCCCCAATCTAACTCTTCCAAAAACATATTTATACATAATATAAAATATAATCCGTCACACAACATTGTTTATTACAATTTAAAGTGGTATATAGAATAGATATATCCAAACCTAAACTATCTAATTTCTATTCTGAATGTAAAATGAAGTATCTCTAATTCAAAATGTGTTGGGATTGTCCAAAACTAAGATTTTTGTGAATAATTTTTCCAAACACTATTAGAGATTTTTAGGTTCAAAGTAGAACCTTGTCCTTGTATTGCTTTGTTTTGTCATTCTTAACAGGAAAATATGTCCTTGAATTTAATTCAAAAAACAATTGTAGTTTGAATTGACAGCCAGATGAGCAACTTTGATGAAGTAGAAAGATAGTTTACCACCAACTCAAATACAATGGATACAGGATATTATGTCTTGCTTGAGTTTGCAGAAAATTAGATATAACATTAAAGAGATTATGATTGAATTTGACAATATATAGACTATTATCATAATTTGATTACATAGACAGGGGTGCTCTGGGGGTTCCCTGTACATTGTCCGTGAGCTGAGATTTGATCCTTTACATATTATTTGCTAGTGACCATGTTTAGTGGAATAGTGGAAGTGGTTGGAATAGAATGGGGGGGGGGGGGGGGGTTCTTTTTCTCTTTTTTTCCTTCTTTATCCTTTTATCTTTATAAATAGAAGAGACCACTTTAATTAGGCAATTCATCACGAATGTGTTCTAATAACAGAATATGAGTTGAAGTTTTCCTCAGGGAATTTTTACTGTAGTTGAACATTATATACAAGACAATGTATAAATTACTTATGATTCATATTTTGTATTCTATTCCATTAGGCTGTGCAATTATTGTATGTTCACTATGTAACATTTCTCTCTTCCAAATCAATAAAAAAATATTAAAAGATAGGAAAATTGATTGGGTTATGATTGAATGGTGGTTAGGCTCAACTAGCCCATTTCTGCTCCTACGTCCTTATGATTTATATTTTATATATATGTGTGACCATGATGAATAGATGCATGTGCCACAAAAGCACTGGCATATTGTACTAAAAACAAAGATGAACAACGGAAGCCCGGGACATTGAGCTGCCAGTGCTGTCCTTCATGGAACCAAGTTTCACTAATGGCCACAAGGTCATAATTCCATGTGCCAATCGACATTCTAAACTAATTTGCCTTTCTTGCAATGATTCTTGCATTGAAATTGATGCACGTGAGAACATTATTTTCACAACGTACACAGACAGCATCATTTTTTTCTCCTTGTAATGTGATTGATGGAGGCTTGTGTGAAGCTCAAACGCGCAATGGCCAGTATCTACAATGGTCTTCAGGCAAATTGGAGAAAAGATAGGAAAACTGGGTTTATATTGGGACCTACGGGGGCAGAGCCAAGAATAGGGACCGGTTATCTAATCTACACATAAGACAGTGAATTCCAGTTCACTGCATTCACCCCTCAATGGAGAAAGGTTCGGAGAGCTCATTGCTGTATCTGACCCAACCTTGTTGGTTGTCGTGCAGTTGGATAACCATGTTGAGGAACTTAGGGGGGCATCCGAGGCACTCTAGTATTTGCCAAAGCCCTTTCCTGCTCATGGTGTCGAAGGCTTTGGTGAAGTCAACAAAGGTGATGTAGAGTCCTTTGTTTTGTTCTTTGCACTTTTCTTGGAGCTGTCTGAGGGCAAAGACCATGTCAGTAGTTCCTCTGTTTGCACGAAAGCCACACTGTGAGTCTGGGAGGACATTTTCGGCGACACTAGGTAGTAGTCTATTAAGGAGAATCCTAGCAAAGATTTTGCCTGCAATGGAGAGCAGCGTGATTCCCCTGTGGTTTGAACAGTCTGATTTCTCGCCTTTGTTTTTGTACAGGGTGATGATGATGGCATCACGAACCCTTCTCCATTGACAACAGCGTGAAGCAAGGCTGCGTCCTCACACCAACTCTCTTTACTATCTTCTTCAGCATGATGCTGAAACAACCCATGAAAGACCTCAACAATGAAGACGCTGTTTACATCCGTAACGCACGGATGGCAGTCTCTTCAATCTGAGGCGCCTGCAAGCTCACACCAAGACACAAGAACAACTTGTCCGTGAACTACTCTTTGCAGACGATGCCGCTTTAGTTGCCCATTCAGAGTCAGCTCTCCAGCGCATGACGTCCTGTTTTGCGGAAACTGCCAAAATGTTTGGCCTGGAAGTCAGCCTGAAGAAAACTGAGGTCCTCCATCAGCCAGCTCCCCACCATGACTACCAGCCCCCCCACATCTCCATCGGGCACACAGAACTCAAAACGGTCAACCAGTTTACCTATCTTGGCTGCACCATTTCATCTGATGCAAGGATCAACAACGAGATAGACAATAGACTCGCCAAGGCAAATAGCGCCTTTGGAAGACTACACAAAATAGTCTGGAAAAACAAACACCTGAAGAATCACAAGTGCATTGATCTCATCAGTTACCATGAATATCTTTCTGGGGATATTGTTGATATTACCTCTTCAGACTTTTTTGGATGATTGGTAAACAACCAGCTTTAAATCCATAAGCAAACTTATAGAAGGTAACCAAGTTATACATCTAGATCATGATCTCATTTCACAAGTTATGCTGCATGCAGAAGTTCCCTTGGAGGAGACACAACACTAGATCCTGTGCTGAATATCATTATCAAATGATGGCTACAAATTAAGAAAGAAATCTAGTTGTCTCCAGAATCTGCCTTTCATTGGTGAACTAAAGTGGGTAAATATCATTAGCTGAGTCTAATGTAATCCATCAAAGCATCTTAGTCTTTAAAATACAAGGTCCAGGCTTTCAGAATGTTCCTTAAAGAGATGCAATAGACCAGATAAATCGATCCTGGACAGAAAAGCTTGGCACTCTTATTGCATTGGCAACATTTTGCTTCTATTTTTCATCATCCAAAATCTCTGTTTTGCATCTTGTCCAGAAACAGATATGTGGAATGCCTTTCACCGAAAGATGTTCCACATCTAATGAAAAAGGTTGAAGTAAATCTTCAACAAAAGGTCAGGCATAAAATTGTCAAACTTGCTCTGTTGCACTACTCCTGCGCTTCATTGCAGATATAATTGACAATGTTGACAGTCCTTTGCCTCCAAGTGGGCAGGTTGTAAGTTTCTTCAAGTTAAAAGAGATCAAGAAGAATAGAGTGAGTCTTAAAGATAAACTAGAAAGACAGTGTAAATTTGAGTTTTAGAGAGAAGCTGGAATTTGCTTTAATTTCTCTTCTTGTACAAAAATCCAATCAAGCTGATACATTTACAAAAAAGTCTTTACTTATCAGTGACATAAAAAGTGTTGTTTTGACTTTAATGGACTGCAAAATAAAAAATGGGTTGGGTTGAGTCATGTCGTGTCCAGTGCAACTTTCGTCTGTACGAGTCCCAAGATTATATTTAATTTTTGGGTCCTCATGACTGGTAGCAGATTGTGAAGCCTCACAAGATATAGGAGCAGAAGTAGGCCCATTGATCCATCGAGTCTGTTCCCCTATTCTAATCATGAGTTGATCCAACTTAGCTCCACTCCCTGTCTTTCTCCCCATAACCTGCAATGGCCTGACTAATCAAATACCTGAAAATCTCTGCCTTAAATATACCCAATGGCCAAACAGTCACCGGTGACAAGTTCAACAAACTCACAACCATTTGACTAAAGAAATTTTTCCACACCTGTGTTTGAAATTGCCATCTTTTTATCCTGAAGTTGTGCCCTCTTGTCCTAGAATTCCCTACCATGGGAAACATCCTTGCTACATCAGTGCTGTCAAGGCCTTTCAGTATTCGAAATGCTTCCATGCGGTCATCCCCCCCACCCCACCATTCTTCCATATGCCAATAAGAACAGTCGAAGAACTGACAATCATTCCTCATACACTAATCCTCTTGCTTTTAATTTGGTTTTAACTTTCCTCATCAGCCACAATTTTCTAATTTTCCCATTCACAAATTTATTTCTTTTTGGTATGCGCCTGTCCTGCACTTTCCTCATTTCTTGCACAAACTTCAACTATTGCTGGTCTGCTGTCTTCCCCATTAGAGTTCCTTTCCAATCATCTTTGGCCAGTTCCACTTCATGCGACTATAATGTCCTTTACTCCACTGACATCAGACTTTAGCCTCTCCTTTTCAAAGTCAACTCAATTATATTGTTATCATTACTTAAGCTCTCTCATCACCTCTGGTTCAATACAGAACACCCAATCCAGACAGCCCATCCCCTGGAGGGTTCATCAACAAGCTGCTCCAAAAAGCCATCACGTAGGCACTCCACCAACTCTCTCTCCTGAGATCCTGCACATTCCTGACTTTCATAATCTACTTTCATGTTAAAATCTTTTCTTACATTTTTTTAAAATTTAGACATACAGCACTGTAACAGGCCACTTTGGCCCATGCCACCCAATGAGCCTACAACCCCATACATTTCAAAATCTGGGAGGAATCCAGAGCCCTCGGCGAAAACCCAAGCATACACAAGGAGAACGTGTGAACACCTTACAGAGAGCACAGGATTCGAACCCCAATCGCTGGCACTGTAAAGGCATTGCGCCAACCATGCTGCCAATCCATCCCAATGATAATTTCATGTTAAAATGCTCCGCTGTCCTTCTAACATGGGTCATCTATTTCTAGTTATATTTTGTAATCCACATGCCAGATGCTGTTTGGAGGCCTGTATATAACTGCCGTTAGTGCTCTTTTTCCTGTTCCATTCCTTAGCTCAAACCATAAGGATTTAATCTCTTCTGATCCCATGTCCCTCCTTTCCAATGATTTAATATTGTTGTTTACCAGCAGAACCATGCCACCCCCTCTTCCTACCTGCCTATCCTTCCTCTACACCATGTATCCTTGGATATTCAGCTCCCAATGCCATCCATCTTTTAGCCATGACTTAGTTATTGCCACAATATCATACTTTCCAATCTGTAGCTGTACAGCAAGATCATCCACCTTGTTTCTAAAGCTGTGTGCATTTAAGCATAATATGTTCAAACCAGTTTTAGAATGTTCTGTCTCTGTCATCCCTCCAGCTATTATTTTCCCTTGTCACCTGCCTGTCATCCTTTGCTGCATACCATCTTCAATTTACTTCATCCTGAACACTCTGGTTCCCATCCCCATGACAAATCAGTTTAAACCCTCCCTAACAGCTATATTAAACTTGGCCACCAGGATATTGCCCCCTTTGGATTCAGTTACAACCCATCTTTTCTGTATAGGTCATACTTCCCCTAAAGAGGAAGTCAAACATTGCCAATGATCCAAGAATCTGAAACCCTGCCCTTTGCACCAGTTTCTCAGCCATGCATTTATCTGCTGACGTTGCTATTTTTTCCCCTCACTTAGCAATCCTGAGATTACCACTCTGGAGATCCTCCTTCTCAACTTTCTCCCTAATTTCATGTATTCCTTTTTCAGAACACTCCCCACCCCCCACCCCCTCACTTATTTTACCTACATCATTGGTACCCACAGGTAACAAGAATTCTGGCTGTTCACCCTCTCCTCTCAGAATGTTCTGGACAAAATGAAGACATCCTGTACCCTGATGCCAGGGAGATAACACACTATCCTGATGTCTATTTTGGTTCATAGAATTTCTTGTCTGTTCTCCTCACAATGGAATCTCCACTCACTATTGCATGCCTCTTTACCCTTTCTACTCAGTGCTGGTCCCTATGGTCATCCTCTGTCTGGTCATCCTCCAAAAAGGGAATAGCTACAGAGGTGTTCTCTACATATCATTTCATCTCATTTCCAATCTATCACTTCCTCACTTTCCATAATAAGGGCTGTAGGTCATCAAGCTGCAGCTCTAGCTCCTTAACACTGTCTCTATGGAGCTGCAGCTCCGTAGACTTGGCTAAGGTGTGGCATTGGGGAGGCTCAGTCTCCCAGGGACGCCACATCTGACACTCAACACATAGCACTAACCCTACAGTCAAAATGTCAAATCTATTAACACTAATAGGATTGCATGATTAGCACAACACTGTTACCGTGCCAGCAATTGGGATCACGGTTGAAATCGTGCGCAGTCTGTAAAATCCCTATGTCTGTTTTCCCTGGGGACTCTGATTTTTTTTTAAACCACCGTTCAAAACAAACCATGGGCTTGTGGGCCAAAAGGGCCTGTTACTGTGCTTTTTTTTTAAATTAATAAGTATTGAACAACATACTCACCCACACAATAACCTTACCAGTCTGACCTGTTCTTGTCAAAGCCTGTTGAGCCAAAACCTTAACACTGATGGTGACAGCTGCCTCATTTTTACATAATGCTCCACATGAACTGATCACACTTCCACCAAACGACTCGCTCTTAGAGTACTCTGACGTCCTTTTAACAGCTACCTATTGTCAATTGCTTCAAACTCCTCTAAATATGTATGACCAGCCACATTTTAAAGGATTAAAATGAATAAATGAATTTAAAACCCTTTAAGTGTGGTGATACGACCTTTGTACCTGCAGGAAGACCATCTAGGAGGCTGACTCCATACACAGTTCAACGGAATGCAATTCATTCTTGATTTGAAGCTTAGGAACCAGATGCAAAATATGCGTCGTTCAGGGCATTTGTGCACGACCTGAATAAGCGTTAGGTCCCGCAGCCAGGCATCTGACCTATTGGCCACCCCTAACTTTCGCATTGTAACCTGAAGTCACGGAACGCGGGCACACATTGCAGCTAGGCAGCTCCTCGCCATTCAGCCCAAGTGACCTTCAAACGTTGCCCCATATTACAGTCGCACCAGAAAAAATTCACCCTTGTGTGGAAAGTATAATTTAGCTCATAACACTTAACCATTACACTTTTTCCGGGCTTAACGTTTAAATGATGGTGTGAGAAGTTAAATCATGTTCTCAATAGTGGAGATGGAACGATGATTCAGACCTGCCTCCCAGTGTTCGGGTGTCTTTTTTTTCTGGGTGAATAGCAATCGGATTGTGTGTGGAGGTCCTTGGTTGGCCGTTCAGTGGTTAGAAGTCACGTAGAAAATCTGGCTTTGTGAAGTAAGTATTGAAACCAGGACCTCATGCCTCAGGAACACGACACGGTAGGAACCTTCCTCGGGTCATTGAGTGTGATAGTACAGGTCTATCACCAATGTATATAGTGTATATAGTTACAGTATCTAGACTGTGCTTACAGCGATTGGCTGAGAGCTTAGCCACGCCTACTGTCTGGGCCTTAAAGGGTTGTGTCCCTAGCCAGGTCGGATCATTTCGGACTGGTCGGCCACCTGTAAAGAGCTCCTGTCTTTTGCTAATAAAATTGTAGAGCTCGTCGAAAGAATCAAAGACTTGTTGATCCTAACCAAGACTTTTATTAGCAAAAGACAGGAGCTCTTCACAAGTGGCTGACCAGTCCGGAATGATCTGTAGAGTTCGTTGAAAGAATCAAAGACTTGTTGATCCAAACCAAGGCTTTTATTAGCAAAAGACAGGAGCTCTTCACAGGTGGCCGACCAGTCTGGAATGATCTTGTAGAGCTCGTCGAAAGAATCAAAGACTTGTTAATCCAAACCAAGGCTTTTATTAGTAAAAGACAGGAGCTCTTCACAGGTGGCCGACCAGTCTAGAATGATCTGACCTAGCTAGGGACACAACCCTTTAAGGCCCAGACAATAGGTGTGGCTTAGCTCTCAGCCAATCGCTGTAAGCACAGTCTAGATACTGTAACTATATACACTATATACATTGGTGATAGATCTGTACTATCACATTGAGGCAGGGCGTGAGTCTCGGGGAGCTGGGAGTTTATCCTTGGGGCAGGGGGCTCTGCTTTCCCACTGCAGCTCGGCTGGAGGGCTGGGAATCAGCGGCCTCAGGGCCGGGTGGGTGGGTGCCGCTGGAGCACCCTTTCTCCGGTCTCCCAACCAGCACCGAGCGTCCTCCAACCCCGCCGCCGCCAGGCCGAGCCCCTGTGCAGTTCGGCTCTCACCTCCAGGTAGTACAGATCCAGTGAAGTGATCTGCGAGTCCAGGAAACTCTCGTAGGTCTCGAATTCGTTGATAATGTTATCGACGGCTGCTGCTCCAGCCTCCTCTTCCTCCATGTTGTTGGGCCTCGAGCGGCCTAGCAACGGGGACTTCCGGCGGCGCCGTCGCCTAGCAACTGGGACTTCCGGCGGCACCAGGGCTGCTGTCGTCTCCCACTGACAAGGCAGTGAGAAAGGGTCCGACGCGGTCAGCATCGTCCAAAGTCAACCGAGTCTCTACTTCAGAGGTAGTCAGGGAACTCAGTTAAACTTACCCAGGACGCGTCCTCCGGTGGCTTGAACGGCGAAATGGCCGACCCAGTTACTCCTGTGACATCAGCGCTGGGGTCACAGGGCCACCCCGGCTGAAGTGTCTGGAGTGATCAGGGGTAGTGGGGGGAAGAGGGGTTGCTGTTAGGCCCCGTCCGGGGTGGAGAAGTAGTGGGGGGGGGGGCGATGAGAGGTCGCTGCCGTGGTGGGGGGAAGAGAGAGAGGAAAGAGGTCACTGCCGGGGATTGGTGCGTCATTGGTGGTGGGAGGGAGGGAGACTGACAGCTGGTGTGCAGACAGGGGAGACTAGTTTGCATGATGTGTCACTTACCTCGTTATCACGGGGGCGGGATCCCCCCTAAATACCCCTCTCCCCCCCCCCCCCCCCACCCCCTCAGCTTAAAAGGTGCTGGAAGCACTTTTGCCCCACTAATCGCACCTGTGTCCCAGGAGGGCTACCCGAGTGCTGCAGATTAAAAGCACCAAGTGAGAACGCCTATATCTCCTTGTGGTCAAAAAGCGATGGAAAAAATATCATGAAATGCAAGAAAAAACGCAATGCTGGAGAAACTCTGATTCGATTCAACATTGTGTTTTACTTCTGCAGACTTTTCATGTTTGAGTCAATTACATTTAAGGAATAGCTGTTGCCCTTTTGAGATGCTTTGTATGTTCTCGGGGGGCACAATACCCTTGACATTCTGAGAAACCGAAGGGGAATTGTTGGGAATCCGACATTCCAGCCGAATAGGGTGGAGGCATTCTGGATCAGTCAACATCTGTGGAGAACGAAACATGTTCATGTTTCCAATCATTTCGCCAGGTCCGTAATGGATCGTTTTAACAAAAAAATAACTTCAACCTGATCTGCGCTGCAAACATCTGCCTGACCAAGATGTTCGGTGATATCTGGCTGTGTGCCGTGGTGGAGAGGTTGAGTAAATCTGGACCCTTGTTCTTTTGTACTTCGAGAGCAAGGTAGGTTGAAGTTAGTTAGATTATAGTTAGAATAAACTGTTCCAAGCTTAACTACTGATTTACTCCAGCAAGAGATCAAATTGCCTCTACCCAATAGAAGGAGAGCTCGAGTGGGCTTGAAAAAGAAAGACTAGCTCGTCCAAGTATCCATAAAGACAAAACATAATAATAATAATATCAATCTGTCTGTACTTCAGTTTGGGGTCACGAAACAAAGAATGGCCTATCATGTCCCTGGTTAAATGTACTCTTCCTATTTAGGCTTCTGTGAAGTGACAATGCTCCTTAACTACTCGATTATATTCTTGATCCAAATTCCATCGATTGAGCATGCCATCCTTGATAAGTCCGTGATTATTAAAAAAAAACCTCAAGTTTAATCTATCAGCTGCAAAATTATTTATAATTATTGCTTGCTTTTCTCTTCCCTTCCCATGCCGTGGATGCAGCCATTCTGCTATGGTCTTGACTGTGACCTCATTCATAATAGAACTCTCTTTCCTCATCAGTTTTCAGAATCAACTTGAACTATTTCCCCTTTCTTTATTGTTTGTCTTTCAGCCAAACAGACACTCCATATCTTCTGAAATGTACAATCCAAAAAGCATTTACTTTCAGATTTCAAATTTATTGTCAGAGTACATAAATACGTGATATCACATACAACCCTGAGATTCTTTTACCTGTGAGCAAGGCAGAATTACTACTCTTTGGGAGCGCAAAAGAAAACTGTACTCAATGTACACATGTAAACAAATAAAGAAATGTAAACAAACTGCAATAGAGAGAAAAAAAATCAATAAATTGTAAGAGTCTTTCAATAAGTCTCTGATTGAGTTTCTTGTTGAGGAGTGTGATTCCTGAATCTGATGGTGTGAGTCTTGTGCACTTGTATATCTTTCCTGATGATAGCAGTGAGAACAGAGCGTATGCTGGATGGTGTGAATCCTTCATGATTACTATTGTTCTCTGACAGCAGCGTTCCCTGTTGATATTCTCGAAGGTGGAGAGGGTTTTGCCTGTGATGCCCTAGGCTGTGCCCACTACCTTTTGCAGGGCTTTATGTTCCGGGGTATTGGTGTCTCCATGCCAGACTATAATGCAGTCGGTCAGCACACTTTCCAATACACATCTGTAGTCATTTACCAGGGATTCTTCTGATGTCATACGAAACCTCAGAAAATTTCTTGCTGCCATTCAAGATGCACATCTTAGAGCTGGAGTTTGTCCAGCAATGTGCAGTTGATCAGGACATGGGAAGGGTCCTGGAGTTCCCACATGGCAGAGAATATGCATTTCATGGTTCGTCCTCAACATCCATTGGAGCGCTTACATCCCTAACGTCGAAGTACTCGAGATGGCAGAGGTCGACAGCATCGAGTCCACGCTGCTGAAGATCCAGCTGCGCTGGATGGGTCACGTCTCCAGAATGGAGGACCATCGCCTTCCCAAGATCGTGTTATATGGCGAGCTCTCCACTGGCCACCGTGACAGAGGTGCACCAAAGAAAGGGTACAAGGACTGCCTAAAGAAATCTCTTGGTGCCTGCCACATTGACCACCGCCAGTAGGCTGATATCGCCTCAAACCGTGCATCTTGGCGCCTCACAGTTTGGCGGGCAGCAACCTCCTTTGAAGAAGACCGCAGAGCCTACCTCACTGACAAAAGGCAAAGGAGGAAAAACCCAACACCCATCCCCAACCAACCAATTTTCCCCTGCAACCGCTGCAATCGTGTCTGCCTGTCCTGCATCGGACTTGTCAGCCACAAACGAGTCTGCAGCTGACGTGGACTTTTTACCCACTCCATAAATCTTCGTCCGCGAAGCCAAGCCAAAGAATGCTGTTCTAGTGAATTAGGCAGAAATTGATGGAGTTTTAAGAACTAGTGCACTCACAATTGAACTCTCCATCAGTTCCGTTCACAGAGTAATCTCCCTTACCCTGTTTGCTGGTGTTCCACCCCTCCCTTATCCACCTATTACCTCCTGCCTGTGGGACTGTGCTCCTCCCCTACCCCTCCCCCAACCATCTTGTGTGGGCACCTGCCTAAAATCTCCTCATACCTTGATGAAGGGCTTAAGCCCAAAACATTGGTTATCTATCTTTGGTATATAAAGTAAACTGTTTGACCTGCCGAGTTTCTCCAGCTTTGTGTTTTTAAATATGCTCTCTTCGATTTCATTGTCCTTTTGTTGTGGATCTCCTTTATCCTTGCAATCAGTTATCACTGTCCTTCACTCTATTCCTCGCTGCTGATTTTTTGATGTACCTCTCTTACTGCAAAGAATTTACCTCACTCACCAAATAATATTTTATGAAATATGATTTTCCACAATATCATTAGAGAAAGAGAGAGCAGTGTGTGTGGGGTCAAAGGGAGGGACTCAGAGTGGGGTCAGTGGCTGCTGGTCTCAGTAACTCTACCCTTGGTCGATGACTGGTCTCCTGCATTGTCAAGACACACCATCCATTGGGAGAAGAACGTCTCTGCTGTAAATTGGCAATGTCTGCCTCTGGAGGCAGAACATGTTCTCACCCTCCCCCTCGCCAGATGCTCCCACCTGCTTCAAAAGGGCATTGATCAGCCCAGGAAGAGGAGAGTGACTACTTCAATGACTATCTCCCAATAGTACTCACATCTTCTGTGATGAAAAGCTTTGAGAGGTTGGTCATGCCCTTACTCATTTGCATGTTTTGCCAAAAATATCATCCCAAATTAGGAAACTGTGCCATGGAAGGTCTAAATAATGAATCTCCAGAGTTTCAAGGTCATACCTAATGTCCAAGGAGATTTCCAAACATCTTATTACTTTTTATGCACTTACTGAGAGGACTGCTTTACTACTTTGATCTGATCTTTAATTTTTACACAGAAAAAATAACTTTATTTCTCAATATAATAGAATATACTATTATATTGAGAAATAAAGTAATTTTTTCTGTGTAAAAATTAAAGATCAGATCAAAGTAGTAAAGTTCAATTTTATTATCATCTGACTGCATATACAACCAGATGAAACAGCATTTCTCCAGTCCATGGTAGATACACACAATACACAGCACTTAATAATCACATTTGTACATTAAGATCTAATATAATATAAATATTTTGGAATAATTTACTGGTCTGAAGGATACCATTCATCAATCTCACAGCCTGCTGGAAGAAGCTATTTCCCAGCTTGGCAGACCTTATTTTGATGCTCCTACACATCTTTCCTGATGGTTGAATCTTCCAGCTGTGATGGACTATGTTATATTTTATCTTTAAAAGGAGATATATTGTGGGGTTTTTTTTAGGTCGCTAAAAGATACAAATACTTCACAACATATATCTCATTGAAAATGCCAGAGCTCTGCTCAAGCCAGACAGTCTAGGCTCCAAGTGCCTTTGCTAATACTTTGAAGAATGCCTATAAGGACTTCACAAGTAGGTGTGAACTGGACATCCTGTAGAGTAATGGATTATTGTTTTGGAAGCAACAAATGAACGAACTCAGAAGATTAGGTCCAGAGCCGCAGTCTGCCTGGAAGAAGTTGGCTGTTTTAAGAGGATCATGTGGTTTTCTCTGAGTGTGTGAGAGAGAGAGTTTAGTGCTACAGTCCAGCAGCAGCAGCTGCGACTGGAACATGACAAGCTGGCAAGCTTGTGGTAAAACCCCATTTTGAAGCCAGGTTGTAAGTTGTTTGTTCATTCTGGTCAAAGCCCTTGTGGTCCATACAAGAGGAGATAGCTGGCTGTATAATATTTCACTTGAAATAAAGGAAACAAAAATGAACTCTCTGATGACCTGAAAGAAAGAGGTTATCATCTGGAAAACTCTGATGGGGCAAGTTTCTTCAGCAAGACACTTACGTGGCTGATTAGAAGGAATCAGTTGTGGTTGCCCAACAAGCAACAAATCTCTCTCTGAAAACTGACAAGAGCCTTCCTGAGCAGTAACCATTTACCTTTCAAGCACCAAAACCTGGTGAAATTCATAAATGTTGAATTCTGTGCCCAGTATAAGAATTGTCTTATACTTGGAAGAGTGAGAAGTGAGATTGGACTGTGAATCAAAGAACTTTTCTGAACTTACACACACATTACATAACGTGTGCTTAGAATTAGAAGGAGGTTAAGTTAGGTTAATAGCAATAAGTTAAAGGTTGATCCTGTTTTCATATTTAAAGATAATTAAAAACAACTTTTATTTAAGTAACCATTTGTCTTAGTGAATTTATATTGCTGCTGGGTTTGGGGGTCCTCTGGGCCCATAACACAGCAATGTCTACAATTGGAGGAAAAATGTGTTTCTGCTGAGTTTTTTGAGTTCTTGCCATTTTAAAAATTTCATCAATAGCATAAATCCCTTCCACAAAGCAACAAAGGGGTCTATCGAAGGAGCAGAAACTCCCTCCTTCTGCATCACATTTAATCCCAGGACGAGGTTTACCATGCCAGATCATCTGAGGTGTCCTCCTTCAAAAAATTGTGTCTTCCCCTCTACTATCATGAACTCTGCCCTCACCTGCATATCCGTGATTATCCATACATCTTCCCTGGTTCCCTCCATCCCCACACACAACAAGGATTCCCCTTATCCTCGCCTATCACTCCACCAGCCTCCACATCCAACATATCATCCTCCACCATCGTGATCCCACCACTAGATACATCTTCCCCTCTCCGCCTTCTGCAGGAACCAATCCATGATTCCCTCATCCACTCTGTCATTCCCACCAATCTTCCCCTAGGCACCTACCGTTGTGTTGTGTTCAAGAATAGGTTTGATGGGTTCAAAGAGAATTAAGCTAGATAAGTGTTATGAATAATGATCTTTATTTACGCACAGGGGAATTCACAAATGGGCACAAACTGATAGATTAACATATACAGCACACAGGCATGATATAGCATGAAACGAAGGTTTAACTTCAGCACCCTCCACCCACAGGCACGGTACACCATATAACTAACAAGTACATACACATGAACCTTATCTCTAGTGTCGTTGCTGCTTAGAATCTGGGACAGGGCGATTGCATCAGCCTTTCAGAGCTGCCCATGGCTCGCAGCTAAACTGCTAAACATTGTCAACTCTCGATTGGGAATGTGAGGATTAAACACAAATCATACACCACACACACACACAAGATCAAGGAAAATAAGTAGGCCATTCGGCCCATCAAGTCTGCTCCACCACTCCAACATGAGCTAAACCATTCTCACATCTAGTTCCAATTGTTAGCCTTTTCCCAATAAACCTTGATACCTTGACTAATTAGATTCCTATCAATCTCCTCCTTATATTCCCCCAATGATCATGCCTCCAGAGCTATATGTGGCAACGAATTCCACAAATCCATGACCCTCTGGCTAAAGAAATTTTTCCTTATCTCTCTTTTAAATGGGAACCCTCTAATTCTAAGTCTGTGCCCTCTTATCCTGGACTCACCCACCAAGGGATACATCTTATTCGCATCTACTTTGCCCAATCCCTTCAGCATTCAAAATGTTTCTCAGAGATCCCCTCTCATCCTTCTATACTCCAATTAATACAGTCCAGGAGCCGATATATTAGCCCTTGCATTTCAGAAATCATCCTCGAAAATCTTCTCTGAACTCTCTACAATATCAGTACATCCTTTCTTAGATAAGGGCCCAAAACTGCACACAGTACTCCAAATGATGTCTCACCAAACCCCACAAAGCCTCATCAAAACTTCCTTACTTTTATACACTATTCCTCTTGAAACGAATGCCAACATAGCATTCACTTTCTTTACTGCCAATCCAACCTGGTGGTTAACTTTTAGGGTATCCTGCAAGTGGACCTCAAAGTCCCTATGCACTTTCAAATTTGTTTTTGTTTTTTCTCCCCATCTAAATAATATTCTGCCTGTTTATTTCTTCTTCCAAAATGTACAACCATATATTTCTCAACATTGTATCTCATCTGCCATTTCTTAGCCCACTTTCCTAAACTGTCCAAATCTTTCTGCAACCTTTTGGTTTCTTCAACATTTCCTGCTTCTCCCCATCTTGGTGTCATAGGAACATAGGAAGTAGGAATAGGAGTAGGCCAAAAATGCCCCATCAAGCCTGCTCCGCCATTCAATAAGATCATGGCTGATCTAATTTATGACTTAACTCCACCTACCTGCCTTAGCCATGAAACCATTTAATCCATAATCTAAATCATCGATATACATTGTTTAAAAAAAGAACACCACTAGTAATTGGCAACCAGCCAGAACAGGATCCTTTTATTTCCACCCTTTGCCTTCTGCCTGTCAGCCAGTGCTCCACCCACTCTAATCTTTCCTGTAATTCCACAGACTCCAATCTTATTTAGCAGCCTCTGATGCAGCATCTTATCAAAGACCTTTTGAAAACCAAATACACAACATCTACAAACTCTCCTTTGTCCATCCTACTTGAGATTTCCTCAGAAAATTCCAATAGGTTGGTCAAGCAAGATCTTTTCTTCATGAAACCATGCTGGCTTGGACCTATCATGCATTTTGTAATATTTCATAACCTCGTCCTTGAGGATCGACTCCAATAAGTTTCCAACCACTGACGTCAGACTAATCGGCCTATAATTTTCTTTTTTTTTCTCTTTATCTCTAGCAGGCACATCATACTAACAAACAGTAAATGAATTATAGCTAACAAGTACTGTATGTCAAATAAACCTGGTCTCCAGCATTGCCCACGACTCGGGATCCAGGATGGGTCCATTGCCTTCAGCCCTCCGGAGCTGCCTGTGGTCTACAGCCCGGAGTTCAGTGATGGTCTCCATGCAGCGGTAAGAACAAAGAGAGAGAGATTGAACATGCTGCTTTTTCAATGCAGGAACTATCCACATTACCTGCAAGGACCAATCGTGCATCAGCGTTACTTGTGGGCAGATCTAACCATTGATTGGCCCCTGGAAGGCCAATCACAATTCATCTGCCAGGGCCATTCACACTTCAGCCTCACAGATGGACAGATCTAACTCTTGATCGGCAAGTGAAGTGGCTTCCAATTAGGCTCCAGCTAGACAGGTTACATTACCCTCCACAATCCACACACCCACCAGATTCCAGATGGAGAGGCCACATGACTCTTCACAATCCACACTACACCCTGTGACTACACTTTCACCCACACGTCCCTCACCACCATTCGTGCTTCCAAACAGTCCTTCCAAGTGAAGGAACACTTAACTCATGAAACTACAAGGGTCATTGTTTGCATTTGGTGCTCCTGTTGAGGTCTCCTCTACATCAGAAAGACTGGATGCAGACTAGGGAATTACTTCATTGAGCACCTTTGCTCTGTTCTTGACAATAGCAGAGATTTCCCAATGGCAACACATTTCATTTTTCTGCCCCATTCCCTTGCCTATATCTGTGTCCATGATATTGTACACCTCTAGACTGAGATCTCCCCCTGTCTCTCTCTCTCTTTCCCTTTGTCTCCTTTCTCCCAGCTCTGTATTCACAGAGGCACAACCTTCTCCTTATCAATCTCACCTTTCTTCTTCTGTCATTCTCCTATCCATGTACGATTATAATCTTTTGCCTGTCGGCCTGTGGTCCTCCTCCCCCAACCTCTTTATTCAGGTCCTTGCCTGCTTTTTTCTCATACCTTGACGAAGCACTCAGCCCTGAAATATTGGTTTTATATATTTACTTCCTATGAACGCTGTGAGATCTGCTAAGTACTTCTAGCATTTTTGTGTATTTCAATCAAGGGAGCATTCTTGTTATCATGCAAAGTTTCACCATTTAATTCTTGTCAACTGTTTGAACAAGTGATTGTCATTGAGTTGCTTGGCAAAGATTGACTGGGTACCACTATAATTCCATTTGGAGATCTAGGTTGTCAATCCCATTCAAGAAATCACTCTTATCTTTAAATCTGGGTCATGGAAGTATCTGATCTTCCCATCCACTGCTGGATTTAGCATTGAGTCCAACAGCAGAACATTGAGAAGAGCTGAGAAGAGGAACTGGTCCCAGCATTACTTCAACGCTGGTTGGCAGTAAAAACTACATCTCAATTCAGTTGAAAAGCTTGTGCCGGGGGGACGAAATGTGATGTGCCAGGGTTAGGTCATGGATCCTATCTCTTGAAGGAAATCTTTTAAAAATGTCCTGTTAAGTAATGTTTTAAATGATTAAAGTTTGTTTAAAGTACATCTAAACACCTACACATTTTCTATTACTCCTCCTAAGAAAGACAAAGTTACCACCATTGCTGTTGGAACCTGACATGAAGCCAAAACAAAAGAAGAAATAAAGTCTACCAGATCTCAGAAGAAGGGACCTAGCATTCAGGGAGCTCCCCAGGTAAGCGATCCTCATGAAGACACTTTGTCCGATGTTGCTTACCCTCAGTGGTCGAGAGATGGCATCGAGGAAGATGAACCTAGAAATGACATTGCCTGTATGCGCGAACAATGAAGGCCTTCAGTATCAGCGTCTGAACAAGAGTAGGATTCCCAGGCATTGAGTAGTGAAGAAGGAGAAGTTGTAGAAGAAGAACAAGAAGAAGAAGAACAGGAAATAAAGAGAAAACAAAGAAAACATAGTTATAGCCAAAATTGTAAAAAGAAATGTTGATGAATATGAACGAGAAATAAATAGTGTTGGGAGCTGTCCATAAGATGGAGAAAATTTAAATAAATTAGAAAAGTCAATGAAAAGTGTACAGGATGTTCAAGATCTTGAAGATATTGTAGAAGACACAACTACGGCTCGAACAATAGAAAATTTTTAAAAACTGCAGCAAAAAGTGGATGTACTAGAAATTTTCAGTAGGAGCAACGATAATAAGATTATGGGTCTCAAAGAAGGTTTTGAAAAACAAGCTTTTCTTTTGGAATGATTTTCTGAAATGTTGGAAGCTGAAAATTTTGATCGTCTTGTAGAGATTGAGAGAGCACATAGATCTCTTAGACCCAAGCAACCCCTGAATCAATGCCCACATTCAGTGTTGGTAAAATTTCTCTGTTTTCAAGACAAAGAAAAGATTCTTTCATTAATTGTAGCAAAGATGAGATCAGCCAGTTCCCTGCTAGAGTATGAAGGTGTAAGAGTTTTATTTTATCCTGACATAAGCATTGATCTACTTAAAAGAAGAAGAGAATTTAATAAGCTTAAGAACATTTCATGGGAGAAAGGATATAGATTTGTCTTGTGTCATCCAGTGATGTTGAAGATTTTTTGCATTGGGTGAAGGAAATGAATTATTTATGAATGTAATAGAAGCAGAACAGTATGTTCAAAGCCTTCCAATTGTTCAAAGGGAATGAAGAACATGAGGACTTATCATTTTGGTTGCTTCTCGATTAACTGTTCTCTTTGTTTTGTTTCTTTAGTGAGCAATAGCTTAAGTTGTCTTTTTTTTTCTCTTTATCTCTGAATAATTGTATTATTTATGCAATATGTGTTATTTTTTTCTTTAATTAGAATTTGTAGTAAGATTTGAAGGTTTACAGTAATAATATCAGGAGGGTTGGGAAGAGTAGGAGGTTCTGACCTCTGGTGTGCCATGTGGGTAGTTATGACTTTGGCCATGTTCTGTATAATAGAGTGTAATGGTGTTGGATTACTTAACACCTTTTGGGAGGGCTTTTCCCCTCTTTTCATAATTGTGTGATTTTATATATATAAATTATTTATTTCTTATTTCTTTCTTCTTATTTTTTTACTATATCTGGATTGCCGGAGGAGAGGTGTCTGACCATGCTGGTTCTTTTAAAGGGGGGAAATTTGCAGGTAGAGGCAGAATGACAATAGAAATAAGTGGATGAATAATACACTTAAAATCATAAATTATAATGTGAATGGTTTAAACGTAACATGAAGAGGAAAAGAGTTATGGCCTATTTAAAGAAATTAGCAGTTATATATCTTATTTACAGGAAACCTATTTAACAGAGAAAGAGCTTCTTTTAATTCTACAGCAAGAGGAGTAGTCATTTGGGTAAAAAGAATATACCAATTAAAATTCAGAATGTCATGGTGGATTCAACAGGAAGAGACAAAATTGGTGACTGACAAATATTTTCAAAATTATGGATTTTTTTAACCTTTATGACCAAATATAGATGATGAGAGATTTATCTGAGGGACCATTTTAAATTTAGCAGAAGCTCATGATAATATTTTGATAGGTGGAGATTTTAATTTCTGTTTGAACCCAATTTTAGATAGAACTGCAAGGGGACTTGAGACAAAAGTGGCAAAAATGACGTTGAATTTGTTAAAAGATTTCAATTTAATAGATGCTTGGAGAAGAATGCATACCAAAGAAAGAGACTACTCCTTTTATTTGAGTAGTTATGACTCATATTCAAGAATAATTATCTGTTCAATATCTGTTTAATATCTGTTCAATTACAAGATCTTAGTGTAAATGTGGTGAAAATAAGAAAGGAATTTAATACTGCAAAGTCTGTGCTCTGGAAGAAGGACTATAAGTTTTATTTTCACTATCCTGCAATACTTAAAGTTTTTCTGGGGAATAATCAGGCAAAATTCATCGACAATGAAATGGAAGCTTTAGAATTTTCAAACTCTCTTCCATTTATAAAACAAATCAACACGTTGATTTATTAACTGTAGACATAACACAAATTGAGAAGATGCAAATATCAGATATGGAGATGTTACAGCATGAAATTGCTTGTCTTGATGATAACAATGATCAAGTTAACAGAGATCTTGATGCTGCCGCTATCTGAAAATTGTTTTTCAAAGAGGTGTTTTTTTCCTCCTTCTCCTTCCCTAGCTCTGTGCCACCTAGTGGTGAGAGTAATTTCCCACACAATTGAGGGTGGTAGTACTAATGTTTTGGTTTTTTTTTCCATTTGTTTTTTCTTCCTTTTTCTTGATGGAGATGCAGATGTAGTTAATGATTTTGTGATGTAGGTATAGAGCTCGTCGAAAGAATCAAAGACTTTTTGATCCAAACCAAGGCTTTCATTAGCAAAAAACAGGAGCTCTTCACAGGTGGCCGACCAGTCCAGAATGATCCGACCTGGCTAGGGACACAACCCTTTAAGGCCCAGACAGTAGGCGTGGCTTACTGGAAGAGACATATAAGGCAATTGAACAACTGAAAAGTGGCAAAGCAGCAGGAATGGATAGAATCCCCCCAGAGGTCTGGAAGGCTGGCGGCAAAACTCTGTATGCCAAACTGCGTGAGTTTTTCAAGCTTTGTTGGGACCAAGGAAAACTGCCTCAGGACCTTCGTTATGCCATCATCATCACCCTGTACAAAAACAAAGGAGAGAAATCAGACTGCTCAAACTACAGGGGAATCACGCTGCTCTCCATTGCAGGCAAAATCTTCGCTAGGATTCTACTAAATAGAATAATACCTAGTGTCGCTGAGAATGTTCTCCCAGAATTACAGTGCGGCTTTCGCGCAAACAGAGGAACTACTGACATGGTCTTTACCCTCAGACAGCTCCAAGAAAAGTGCAGAGAACAAAACAAAGGACTCTACATCACCTTTGTTGACCTCACCAAAGCCTTCGACACCGTGAGCAGGAATGGGCTTTGGCAAATACTAGAGCGCATCGGATGCCCCCCAAAGTTCCTCAACATGGTTATCCAACTGCACGAAAACCAACAAGGTCGGGTCAGATACAGCAATGAGCTCTCTGAACCCTTCTCCATTAACAATGGCGTGAAGCAAGGCTGCGTTCTCGCACCAACCCTCTTTTCAATCTTCTTCAGCTTGATGCTGAACCAAGCCATGAAAGACCTCAACAATGAAGACGCTGTTTACATTCGGTACCGCACGGATGGCAGTCTCTTCAATCTGAGGCGCCTGCAAGCTCACACCAAGACACAAGAGCAACTTGTCCGTGAACTACTCTTTGCAGACGATGCCGCTTTAGTTGCCCATTCAGAGCCAGCTCTTCAGCGCTTGACGTCCTGTTTTGCGGAAACTGCCAAAATGTTTGGCCTGGAAGTCAGCCTGAAGAAAACTGAGGACCTCCATCAGCCAGCTCCCCACCATGACTACCAGCCCCCGCCCCCCACATCTCCATCGGGCACACAAAACTCAAAACGGTCAACCAGTTTACCTATCTTGGCTGCACCATTTCATCAGATGCAAGGATCGACAACGAGATAGACAACAGACTCGCCAAGGCAAATAGCGCCTTTGGAAGACTACACAAAAGAGTCTGGAAAAACAACCAACTGAAAAACCTCACAAAGATAAGCGTATACAGAGCCGTTGTCATACCCACACTCCTGTTCAGATCCGAATCATGGGTCCTCTACCGGCATCACCTACGGCTCCTAGAATGATTCCACCAGTGTTGTCTTCGCTCCATCCTCAACATTCATTGGAGTGACTTCATCCCTAACATCGAAGTACTCGAGATGGCAGAGGCCGACAACATCGAATCCACGCTGTTGAAGATCCAACTGCGCTGGGTAGGTCACATCTCCAGAATGGAGGACAATCGCCTTCCCAAGATTGTGTTATATGGCGAGCTCTCCACTGGCCATCGTGTCAGAGGTGCACCAAAGAAGAGGTACAAGGACTGCCTAAAGAAATCTCTTGGTCCCTGCCACATTGACCACCGCCAGTGGGCTAATATCACCTCAAACCGTGCATCTTGGCACCTCACAGTTCGGTGGGCAGCAACCTCCTTTGAAGAAGACCGCAGAGCCCACCTCACTGACAAAAGACAAAGGAGGAAAAACCCAACACCCAACCCCAACCAACCAATTTTCCCCTGCAACCGCTGCAACCATGTCTGCCTGTCCCGCATCGGACTTGTCAGCCACAAACGAGCCTGCAGCTGACGTGGACATTACCCCTCCATAAATCTTCGTCCATGAAGCCAAGCCAAAGAAAAAAAAAGATCTGTACTATCACAGTAGGAGGCTCAAAAAGGGAGACAGAGGGAAGTAATGAATTTTTGGAACTTAATATAATGCCAAATAGTAAACGTTTGAATTTTATGTTATAATGTTAATGGGCTTAATAATATGATTTAAAAAAAGGTGTGTTAGTTTATTTGAAGAAAGTTAGAGTTGATATTGCTTTGTACATGAAACTTATCTATCTGAGAAAGAACATCAAAAATTGAAGAGATTGGGTTGGCAAGTGTTAGCTTCAACTTTTATCTCTGAAGCAAAGGGTGTGGTAATTTTATTTTAAAAGAAAGTTAACTACTAAAATTCATAAAGTACTGATCCTGTTGGAAGATTTGTAGAAGTAAATTTTCAAATTTATTCTGAAGATTGAACTTCGATGAATATTTATGCACCAAACATAGATGAAGAAGGATTTATTAGAGATACTTCTATGTATTTAGCTAAAACACACCAAAAATATTAGTAGGAGGGGATTTTAATTGCTCTTTGGATCAGTTTTGGATAAAACAACCAAACCAATTTTGAATGTTATGAAAGATTTATATTTAGTAGATATTTGGAGGAGATTAAACCCTAAACAAAGGGATTATTCTTTTAGTCTTATAGATTTGATTCTTATTTTAGAATAGATTTATTTTTTACTCTCAGCGCAATTGCAAGGAAACTTTATGAATGTGGACTACAAGGCTAGAATATATCTGACCATTCGTTACTTTTAGTGTCGTATTTGTTTTTGGAAAAGGAACAAATGGTTTATAGATGACGATTAAATTCAACATAAAAAGGACAGATTTTTGCGATTTTTATAAGAAAGCATATACAGGAGTTTTTAGAATTAAACTCTAATTCTGTTCTCAATACATTTGTTGTATGGGATGCATTAAAGTCATATTTGAGTGGACATACAATAAGTTTCACATTGAAAATTAAAGATTATATGAAAGAGTTCAGTCAGTTAGAAAAGGAAATACAGAATTTGGAAAAGGTATTACATTAAAAACCTTCAGATAAGAAAAGAAAGGAATTAATAAAGAAAAGCTTCATTTTAATGTAATTCAGACATATAGGTCTGAAAAATTGATTGATAGAACTAAGCAAAGATATAATGAATTAGGATAAAGCTCAAAGTTTTAGCTTGGCAGTTAAAAAACAGCAATCATCTCGAATAATTAATGCTGTCAGGAAGTGTTCAAAGATAGTTACTTATAATCATAGAGAAATTAATGATGTATTTAATTTTTTTTTAAATTCTGATTTATGTAGATCAGAATTTATTGGAGATGGTTAAGATGGATCATTTTTTATCTTATATAAATTTGTCTCACTTGACGTATAAAGATCATAAAAATTTAAATGCTCCATTTACAATAAGTGCTTAGTTCATTATCAAATAGTAAATCTCCAGAAGGTGGTTTTCTCTCTGAATTTTATAAGAAATTTAAGGATCTTTTAATACCTCTGTTTATGGAGGTGTTAAAGCAGGCAGCAGAATCCCATTCTTTACCAGATTCTTTTTCAACAGTGATAATTACAGTTATGCCAAAGAAAAATAAAGACTTGTTAAATCCTCCATCTTATGTAGATTATAAAATTGTTGCAAAAACATTTAGCAATTAGATTATCTCAATGCTTGCCTGATTTAACTCATATGGATCAAACAGGATTTATTGCAAGAAGTAGAACAGTTGAGTCATCAGATAATAGTATTAAAAAATATATATATTCAGAAACACCCTTCTTCAGTTAAACATAGGCAATTAATTAACAAAAAGCTTCAGTGTAATACATTACAAACCTACAGAACTGAAAAAGATGATTACCAGAACTAAACAGAGATGCTATGAACTAGGGGAAAGAGCGCACAAAGTACTTGCAATGTAATTGAAGTATGAAAAATATTCTAATACCGTGACATATAAGCTTCAATAAATAAATACAACATTTAAGAACTTTTACGTGAAGCTCTATGGTTCAGAATCCCTAAAAGATGATGATAAAGTAGATAGATATTTAGTGAATATTAATTTACCTACTTTAAGTTTGCAAGAGCAGATAGCACTGAGTGCATGATTTTTGCAATTAGAGGTAAAGCAAGCCATAGGTTCATTCCAAATAACAAATCACTGGGTGAAAATTGATTTCCACCTGAGTTTTATAAAGAATTTAAAGAGGAATTGATACCTATTTTTATTGAAATGTTAGATTAAGCTTCCAGAACCTATTTCTTTCTTTGGCTTGGCTTCGCGGACGAAGATTTATGGAGGGGGTAAAAAGTCCACGTCAGCTGCAGGCTCGTTTGTGGCTGACCAGTCCGATGCGGGACAGGCAGACACGATTGCAGCGGTTGCAAGGGAAAATTGGTTGGTTGGGGTTGGGTGTTGGGTTTTTCCTCCTTTGCCTTTTGTCAGTGAGGTGGGCTCTGCGGTCTTCTTCAAAGGAGGCTGCTGCCCGCCAAACTGTGAGGCGCCAAGATGCACGGTTTGAGGCGTTATCAGCCCACTGGCGGTGGTCAATGTGGCAGGCACCAAGAGATTTCTTTAGGCAGTCCTTGTACCTTTTCTTTGGTGCACCTCTGTCACGGTGGCCAGTGGAGAGCTCGCCATATAATACGATCTTGGGAAGGCGATGGTCCTCCATTCTGGAGACGTGACCCATCCAGCGCAGCTGGATCTTCAGCAGCGTGGACTCGATGCTGTCGACCTCTGCCATCTCGAGTACCTCGACGTTAGGGGTGTGAGCGCTCCAATGGATGTTGAGGATGGAGCGGAGACAACGCTGGTGGAAGCGTTCTAGGAGCCGTAGGTGGTGCCGGTAGAGGACCCATGATTCGGAGCCGAACAGGAGTGTGGGTATGACAACAGAACCTATACCTACCAGATTAATTGTCAACAGCAATAATTATAGTGATACCAAAAAAGGATAGAGACTCTTTAAGACCTTCTTCCAATTTATTTATTGTGTTACAGGGTATATTATATTTAATATTATATAGTTATATGTCTTTAAAAGAGATAAATTGTGAGGGTTTCGTGTAGGTCCCTTCACAAACAGACATTATCATTTCACAAAAGACATTTCATTTAAAATGTAAGAGCTTTGCTGAAAGGGAGACTTCATGTCCACAGTGACTTTGCAGAAACTTTGAAGAATGCCTATGGAGACTTAACAAGTTGGTGTTAATTGGACTGATTTGTGGAGTAAATGGACTATTGTCTTTAAAGAAGTAGATGCCCTGGCAGAAACTGATTCCTGTGCCAGAAATCTGTCTGGTTGTCATTTGCTGTTGTAATAGGGTTCATGTGGTTTTGCAAGCAGAGAGAGAAAGACAAAATGGGATTTCTCTTTAAGAGAGAGAGAGAGAGAGAACTCAGTTCTGCCATAGCTTTTGGAGGCTGCAACTTACAAAGCTGGCAGACTTGTTGAAAACCCAATTTTGAAGACAGGTTGTGAGTTGTGAGTTAAGTCTGTTCAAAACCCTTGTAGTCCATACAAGAGGAAATGGTTGGATGTTTCTCCTGAAATAAGGGAAACAAGAGGAACTTTGTGGCTTTATCGAAGATGTGATTATTTTTAAAAAACAGCCCAGTAGCAACAGCAAATCACTTATAATAGTGTTTGTACAACAAGTTAATGCTTTTTAAGCATTAGAACAAAGTTTAATTCTCACCAAAAAAATGCTGGCCACTGCCAATCACTGACACTGCCCCACTGAGGCCCGCTTGTTCTGGGAGCATAAAAGTCCTGCTCCTGCTCATGATCTTGAGGTCCCCACTGCTGCTGAGAACCCGAAGTCCACTGCTGCCGCCACCAGGAGCCCAATGTTCACTGATGCTGGCACTAGGGGCCCGAGGTCTGTTGCTCCCAGTGCTGGGGGCCTGAGGTTCACTGCTGCCACCAGGAGCCCAGTCCCCAGTCAGGTCAGCTCTGAAATAATTAGGATTTCAGATATCCTTGTTTATCCAATTTTTTTAAAAATTTGGAAAACTGAAAATTTTTGAGAAACTCATTTCAGATAATTGGAGTTATACTGTATGGAATATTCCTAAAGCAAAAGTGGTAACTAATGGACAAATGTCTAATCCTGTTTTTTTGGAGAGGTCTAGTAGTCAAGGTGTCCCTTATCTCCAGCTTTATTTATTTTAGCCATTGAGTCGCTGCCTGCGATTAATTAGGAGGTATAGATGACACTTTCCTTATTCTAATATATCCTAATTTCAAAGTAACATCTTCCAAAAGCATGAACTATGATATTCTAAATTTCAATCTCTTTAATTCAATAAATCCAACTCTGTGACTGCTGCTTTATGTAGCTTAAATTTGTTGATAAAATGGATAAACATTTTGCTTCGCTTTGCATTAAGACATTTTTAATATGAATGACAAAGAATTTACTGTGTGATAGAGATATAAAACATATATAAAAAAGCTCAAACTTTAAAGAGATACATAATGATATTTAAAGAGATACACAGAAAAATTCAAAGAAATTATCAATCTCATGCTTCCTTCACATGTCATAGAATATTGAGCAAGCCACTACTCTCAGCAGATATCATGATATATTACACATCATAGTCACTATAGAAATACTACAAACAATAGTCTCTTAATGAGACATGCAAAAATTAACTAAGAGTTTAAAGAAAACATAAGGTTTTAACCTTTACATGTGGAAGTAAAGGGGTTTTAAGGTTGGTCCAGAGGAGCATAAAATTAGTTTATTTGTGGAAGACATCTTGATTTATTTGACTGAGCCAGAGACCTCTTTTCGTAAACTGAATTTAAAATTGGAAGAACATCTCAGGTAAGGTAAGTTGGGACAAAAGTTAAGTCATGCCCCTCACTCAAGGTGATTATACTCTTTGTTGAAGGAACACTCTATTTAAATAGACAAAAGAGGCAATTAAATATTTGGGTATACAGATAGATCATGATTTAAATAATTTGTATAAATTGAACTATTTACCATTGCTTAAAATGTTGGAGAGGATTTTAAGAAATGGATCACCTTGCCGATAACACAAGTAGGTAGGGTAAATTGTATCAAGATCAATATTTTTCCATTGTTACGAGTCCAGTGGACCCCACAACTCAGCAGCAATAGATATGCACCATGACAAAGGGCTACTTAAACAAAAGTTGTGTTTAATTATCTTTGAACATGAAAATAGAATCAAACTTTAACTTATCTCTATTGTCTCACTTAACTTACTTAACCCCCTTCTAATTCTAAGTGCACGTGTGTGTAAGTTCAACAAAGTTCTTTGGTTCACAGTCCAATCTCACTGGTTGCAGGCAATGCTTATACTTTGCACAGAAGTTAACATTAATAAAGTTCGCCAGGCTTTGGTGCTTAACACTCAGAAAGGTTCTTGTTGGATTTCAGAGAGAGAGTTTCTCTTGTTCCAGGACATCCACAACTGATTCCTTTTAAATTAGCCACTCCAGTGTCGTGCTGATGAAACTTGCCCCCTTCAGGGTTTTCCAGATGATAACCTCTTTCTTTCATAGAAACATAGAAACATAGAAGATAGGAGCAGGAGTAGGTCATTCGACCCTTCGAGCCTGCTCTGCCATTCAACGAGATCATGGCTGATCTTAAAGTTCAGTACCCCGTCCCCGCCTTCTCTCCATAACCTTTAATACCCTTATACTGAAGAAATAGATGTAATTCCCTCTTAAATATATTTAATGAACCTGCCTCTACTGCCCTCTGTGGCAATGAATTCCACAGATTCACCACCCTCTGGGTAAAGAAATTCCTCCTCATCTCGATGCTAAATGGTTTGCCTATTATCCTCAAACCATGGCCCCGGGTTCTGGATTTTCCCATCATTGGAAACATCCCATCTGCATCCATTCTGTCCAGTCCTGCCAGAATTTTATAGGTCTCTATGAGATTCCCTCTCAATCTTCTAAACTCCAGGGAGTACAATCCCAATTTGCACAATCTTTCCTCATAAGTCATTCCTGCCATTCCAGGTATCAGCCTGGTGAATCGCCTCTGCACTCCCTCCATTGCAAGAACATCCTTCCTTAGATAAGGTGACCAAAACTGCACACAATACTCCAGGTGGGGTCTCACCAAGGCCCTGTACAGCTGCAGTAAGGTATCCTTGTTCCTATACTCAAACCCTCTTGATATGAAGGCCAACATACCATTTGCCTTTTTAACCGCCTGCTGTACCTGCATGCTCGCCTTCAGAGACTGGTGTACAAGTACCCCTAGGTCTCTCTGCACTTCCCCATCTCTTAATCTATTGCCATTCAAATAGTAATCTGCCCTCCGGTTTGTATTACTAAAGTGGATAACCTCACATTTATCCACATTATAGTGCATTTGCCATGTATCTGCCCAGTCCCTCAATTTATTCAAATCACACTGGAGCTTCCTGACCCCCTCTTCCGTGCACACAACCCCTCCTAGCTTAGTGTCATCTGCAAATTTGGAGATATTACATCCAATCCCCTCATCCAGATCATTAATGTAAATTGTGAACAGCTGGGGTCCCAGTACAGATCCCTGTGGCATCCCACTGGTCACCGCCTGCCACTCAGAAAACGAGCCATTGATCCCAACTCTCTGTCTTCTACCTGCCAGCCAGTTCTCAATCCACATCAATACTTTACCCCCAATCCCATGAGCCTTGATTTTGGAAGCCAGTTGTTTATGCGGGACCTTATCGAAGGCCTTTTGGAACTTTAGGTACACCACATCCGCTGGCTCTCCCCCATCTATTTTACCTGTCACCATCTCAAAGAATTCCAATAGATTTGTCAAGCACGATTTACCTTTTGTAAATCCATGTTGACTCTGTCCGATCCCTTCTCTGCTAGTCATATTACATCCTTAATAATGGATTCCATCATTTTGCCCACTACTGATGTAAGGCACACCGGCCTATAATTCCCCGCTTTTTCTCTACCCCCCCCTTTTTAAATAGTGGGGTAACATTAGCTACCCTCCAATCCATGGGTACTGATCCTGAGTCTATCGAGTTCTGGAAAATAATTCTTAAAGCATCTGCTATCTGAATGGTCACTTCCTTAAGTACCCTAGGATGTAGATTATCAGGCCCTTGGGATTTATCTGCCTTCAATCCCATCAATTTCCCCAAGACCATGTCCTTAGAGATACTAATTTCTTTCAGTTCCTCCCTTGCATTAGTCTCTATGTTTCCCAACATCCTTGGAAGGTTATTTGTATCCTCTCTTGTAAAAACAGAACTAAAGTAAGAATTTAATTGGTCTGCCATTTCCTTATTCCCCATTATATATTCCCCTGATTCCGACTGCAAAGGACCTACTCTGGATTTCACCAATATTTTCCTCTTGACATATTTATAAAAGCTTTTGCAGTCGGTTTTTATATTTGCCGCAAGCTTATTTTCGTAATTTATTTTTGCTCTCTTGATTAATCCCTTGGTCCTCCTTTGGTGCATCTTGAACTGCTCCCAGTCTTCGGTTGTGGTACTTTTTTTGGGCAATTGATATGCTCTCTCTTTGGACCTAATGCTGTCTCTAATTTCCCTTGTTATCCACGGTTGAGTCATTTTTTTGGTTTATTTTTATGCCAAACCGGTATAAACGATTTTTGCAATTTCTCCATTAGATCTGTGAATGCTTTCCATTGTCTATTCACAGTCAACTCCCCCATAAACACCACCCAATCAATCTTACTCAACTCCCTTCTCATGCCATCATAATTCCCTTTATTTAAATTCAGGACCTTAGTCTCGGTTTTAATTTCATCACTCTCCATGTCGAGCGAGAATTCAATCATATTGTGATCGCTCCTACCCAAAGGGCCTCATACAACAAGATTGTTGATTAGCCCCTTATCATTGCATAATACCCAATCTAAAATGGCCTGCTCCCGAGTTGGTTCCTCGACATATTGGTCTAGATAACTGTCCCGTAAACATTCAAGGAATTCCTCCTCCTCAGTATTTTTACTAATTTGGCTAGTCCAATCTATATGCAAATTAAAGTCTCCCATGATGACAGCTGTTCCCTTATTGCACGCTTTTCTAATTTCTCTTTTAATGCCTTCCCTCACCTCTACACTACTATTTGGAGGCCTATATACCACCCCCACTAACGTTTTCCACCCCTTGCTATTCCTCAGTTCTACCCATATAGATTCCGCATCTTCCGAGTTGATATCCTTTCTGTCAATCGTGTCGGTCCCTTCTCTCACCATCAATACTACCCCACCCCCTTTTCTTTCTTGCTGATCCCTCCTAAATATCATATACTCCAGGATGTTAAGTTCCCAGGTTTGCCCACCCTGCAGCCATGTTTCTGTAATCCCAATCAAATCATATTTGTTTATCTCAATTTCCACAGCTAATTCATCTACCTTGTTCCAAATGCTTCTTGCATTAAGATATAAAGCCTTCAGATTTGCTTTTTTCACCCTCCTTGCTCTTTCTGATTTTTTACTTTCGCTGCCTAACTAACTTTTCCTGTTTTATCTTTTCTGTCCTTTGCCCTATCATACAGGTTCCCACCCCCCTGCAAAATTAGTTTAAACCGCACCCGATGGCTGTACCAAACCTAGCTGCCAATATATTGACCCCTTTTGGGTTTAGGTGTAACCCATCCTTCTTGTAGAGGTCATGCCTTCCACAAAAGAGATCCCAATGATCCAAGAAGCCAAAACCCTGTCCTTTACACCAGCCCCTTAGCCACACATTCATTTTTCTTAACCTTCCATTTTTGTCCTCAGTTGCACTTGGCACAGGTAGCAAACCAGAGATCACCACCCTGGCTGTCCTATTTCTTAGTTTCTGTCCTAGCTCTCTGTAATCCTTTTTCAGTACTTGCTCCTTTTTATCTATGTCATTGGTACCCACATGTACAAAGACATCAGGCTGTTCGCCTTCCCCTTTTAGAATACCCTGGACCCGATTTGAGATATCCCGCACCCTTGCACCAGGGAGACAGCACACCACGCGGGCATACCTCTCCTGTCTGTATTTCTGACAATGGAGTCCCCAATGACCACTGCATTCCTCTTTACCTTTTGGTCCACCATGCCAGGCTCAGTGCCAGCGACCTGGTCACTGCTGCCAGCTTCTGTCAGGTCATCTCCCTCAACAGCATCCAACAAAATATACCTGTTACTGAGAGGGATATTCACAGGTGTGCTCTCCATTTTCATGGTATTTTTCTTCCCTCCCCTGACAGTTACCCACTTACCTGACGCATCTGGTCTTGGGGTAACTATGTCCCTGAAAGCTGAATCTATCAACTCCTCACTCTCCCTTACCAACCGTAGGTCCTCAAGTTGCAGCTCCAGTTCCCCAAGTCGGTCCTTAAGGAACTGCATCTCGGTGCACCTGACGCAGATGTGGCTATTTGGGAGGGTGGTTCTCACCCATGGTTCCCACATCTGACATCCAGTACAAAGCACTAACCCCATAGGCATGACTGAGCTAAAATAATGCCACTTACCTTTCTCCTCGCCTGCTTTTGCCTAAGCCTGTTGCGCCAAAGGCTGGAAGTCCCACTCCTTCAGTGCCCCACTCAGTGCGCCACTCCTCGCTGGCCGCTCCCTCCCCTTTTACTCCTTTTACTGGCCCCTTGACCAATTAACCTTGACCAATTAACCCAGTCACTCTCTCCAAGCTCCTACTCCTCTGACTCACAGCTCAAACTCCAGCTGCTGCCTCCTCAGACTCCCAGCCCGATTTGAGTAGGCCCAAGCTCCAGTAAGCCCTTGTATTTAACTGCTTACCTCCACGTCACTCTCTCCGAGCTTCTCCTCCTTCGACTCCCATGTCACCACAGAGTTCCTTTCTGTTTCTCCAATTCCAAGCGAAACACCGGACAGCCAGTCCTCTCCTTTGACCAGGCCGTTTCCAAAGCTTACCAGCTTGTCGCTTCTGGAACTGATGTCTGTGTCTCTCTCTCTCTCTCTCTCTCACTCCAACTCTCAGAGAAAAGCCTGTTTTTTTTCCTACTCTCTTCTTCTCTCTTCTTGCAAAGATCACATGAACTTCCAGACAGTAAAAGCTCTTTTCCAGACAAAGCCTGTTGATACATTTGTTGCCTTTTTGAAAACAACACTCCATCATGAGTCTCTTGCAAAAGCTCCTGCAAAAATTCTGTGTTTTAAAGTGTTTGTGTGTGACCTGCTCTAACAAATCTATCCCAATTTATCTCCCAAACACCTCTATATACTCTGTCACATCATGGATACAATACGTTTTTCATACTTTGCCAATATTGTTGCCACAAAAAAAATTTCAGGAAATAAATAAGGATGCTAGAAAATTTATTTGGAAAGGTAAGAGGTCTAGGGTATCTATAGAAAAATTAACATGGAAATATGAACTGGGAGGTTTACAACTCCCCAATTTTATGAATTATTACCAAGTGGCACAATTGAGATTCTTAATCTCGCTATTTGAGGTAATGAAAAAACTGGCATGGGTTAAAATAGAACTGGATAAAATTGGAGTGAATTTAATGGAAGAATTTATTTATAAATGGGATTCAAAATTATTAACTGGCCTGAGGAACGCACCCATGGGTAAGCATATGATAAATGTCTGGAACAAGTTGAATAATGAAATTGATTCAAAAGGTAGTATTTTGCCTAAAATGCCTTTGTTTCAAAATAATCTCATACCTTTTACTAAGAACAATCCATTTATGCATATTTGGTCTCAAAATGGAGTCAAAACTGTAGAGGAATTTTTGAACAAGGCTATTGATATCATTTCAACAATTAAGAAATAAATATGGAATTTTGCGAAATACACTTTTTTGCTACCTACTGTTGAGAGGATATTTAAGGGAAAATTAGGTGCATCTATGTTATTACTGGACTGTGATCTGGAGGCCTTATTAGGAAAAGCTATGCTAAGAAATTTATTTCTGTAATGTATTATTTATTACAAATAGGCACCATTAAAAAGGAAGTTCTTAAATCAAGACAGAATGTTGTGATAGCTGAGAAAAGATGGTGGAACTTTGTCATGATTGAATGACTACTATTATGTGTTAGATAGAGCTTAGTACAAAATAATTACTTGCATCAATTATATTTAACACCATAAAAATGAAATCAGATCTATCAGATCAATGTTTTAAATGTGGTGATAAAATTATTTTTTTACATTCTACTTGGTCATGTTTAAAAGTTAGAACTTACTAGGAGGAGTTGGGAAAATATTTGGAGCAAAATACTTGTATTGTTTTACTACAAAATCCTGATTTATTTTTATTGGGGAACATTGAAGGTACTAGACCTAAATTAAATTTATAAATTCATCAAGTTAAATTTGTTAAAATTCCTTTAGCAGAGGCAAGAAAGTATATTGCAGTAACGTGGAAATCAGATGTGTATTTATGTATGGAAAGATGGCATTTGGAGATGAGGAGTTGTATTCCGTTGGAGAAAATAACATAATTTAAGAAATAAATATCCATTTTTTTGTTCAGACTTGGAGCCTGTATATGCAAAGATGTGGAATAAATATGCTAGAAATGTTCTTCCAGCCTCCTAATTCCTGCATAAATCATCTTCCCTAAAAATGACAAATATACAAACACTGTAAAACCAGCATGCTTTCCTCAGTGCAATCTGGAACAATATTTTCTTATTTTGATCTCTCTTTTGTGTATTATTAGTTTTATATATATATCATATAATTACTGTATTGCATTATATATTCCATAGTTGGAGGGAAATATGGGGGTTGTTTAAATAACATATAATTATTGTATTTTAACTTTGTTGAAATACTGTTTTTACAATCTGTATAATTACATGGTTGAAAGTTTTTAATAAAATATTCAATAAAAAAAGAAAAGCTTATGCCACAGAAAATAAGTAAATTGTTTACTTATTTTACATTATTGTCATTTTGAATTTTATTAACATTTCAAGATGTATTCAATCAATTGTACTTTGACAATTTATTTTATTTTTAGGGTTTTTTAACAATTTCTATCAATCTAAGCAGTTTTTAAAAATGCATCAAATTCATAACATGTTTGAAGAAAAGGTATGGCAAAATAACCAGTAGTTGGCATTGATGACATTTGGGAAAATTACATCAGGTTTCTCAAGTAAAAGGTGTAAAACTGTGTTGCAATTCTGGTTTAAATGAAGTTCTTGTCCACTGTTCAATATGTTTTGCTGACAATACAATTAAGATCAAGTCATTCTGTGCTAAAACAGAGGATACACATGGTATTATAAATGTACTACCTTGCACTTGAAATAATAAGATGACTCTGCCATTTATTTTATTTTTTTATATTTTATTTCAAATTTTTTAAACCATAATAACATCAACTATAATAAATTAATATACAAAAAATATAAGTAAACCTCCCCCAACCTCCCTCTCCCTCCCCACTAATACCCACCCCCTTCCCCCTATATCTACCCACTAAAAGGAAAGAAGAAAGGAGACCATCATATACAAATATTCAACTATTCAGCTGTGAAAATCAAGATGCCACACCGGAACGGATTGAGATATCAAATCTTCAAGACATTTTTAATATGGGCTCCATACTTCTACAAAAAAAATGATATTTATCCCTCAAATTATATGTTATCTTTTCAAGAGGCATAAAAATTTATTTCAGCATGACATCTTTGCATTCCTAAAACTGTCAGATTTCCAAGTAATTGCCAAATGTTTCTTTGATACAGCCAAAGCTAAATGTAAAAATTCAATTTGATACATAGTCAATCTTAATCTTAAAACAATCATCTTAATGTCTCCTAATATAAACAACATTGGCTCAAACAGAAGTTTAACTTTTAATAATTTTTCTAAAAATAATTTACTTGTATCCAAAAGGTTTAGAAGTCCAAGTCAAATGAAAAGAAGTACCTATTGCTTCACCACATCTAAAACACAAATCAGAAGAAATTAAATTAAATCTCTTTAACTTTTGAGGGGTTAAATATAATTGATGTAAACAATTATATTGTACTAATCTTTATCTTATATTTATAACCTTGGTCATATTATCAAAAAATAAATTTCTCCAAACATTTTCATCTATCTTTCTATGCAAATCAGTTTCCCATTTTAATCTTGATTTATGAATATTTGGTTTAGCCATTTTATTTTGTAATAACTTATACATTTTGGAAATAAATTTATTTGTTTCTTCTTTAGTAAGTAATAACTCCAAAGCAGATTGTCCAGGAAATTTTAAACTATTACCTAACTTTTCCATTAAAAAATCTTTTACCTAATAATAACAAAAAAATTATTACGAGGAACCTCAAATTTTTCCCTCATTCGATTAAAAGATACAAATTTCCCCACTTCAAAACAATCTTCAACTTTTTTTTAAAATCCCCAGTTAATTCCATATCTTCAAAACCTGATTATTGACAGTAAAAGAAAAAAGGTTATTTTGATATAAAGGTATTTTCGATGAAATCTTACCTTTTACACCTTTCTCATAATCAATTAAATCAATTGGTGTATCTCTACCAATTAACAATTTTGAATTCTATTTTTAAATAAATTCTTCCATGAACTTCTCATTAATTTTAGTTAACTCTATACTTGCCCAAACTGAGGATTTATTTAAATCAAACATTCCACTAATAAATTTCAATTGCAAAGGTTTATAATAATTCTGAAAATGTGGAAGTTGTAAACCCCCCAAATTTCCAGGTTAAAGGTACACTAACCATTTTTCCCTTTCCATAAAAAATTTCTAGAAATTGAATTAAGATCTTTGAAAAAAAATTGAGGTATTAGACAAGGAATAGTCTGAAAAAGATATTGAATCCTTAGAAAAATATTCATTTTAATACAATTCACTCCACCTATTAAAGTTATAGGTAAATCACTCCACCTACTTAAATCATCTTTAATTTTATTAAATAACGGTAAATAATTTAATATCTAAAGTATCTAGATTTCTGTCATTTTTAATACCTAAATATTTAATTGAATTTTGTGTCCATTTAAATTGAGCAATTTGTTTACATCAATCATAATCTCCTTCAATTAACAGCATCACTTTTATCACAATTAATTTTATAGCCAGATATTTCTCCATAGTCTTATAATTTATTATATAAAGAAAATAAAGAATTTTCAGGATTTGTTATATAAATCATTTCGTCATCAGCAAACATACTAATTTTATATTCCTTCTCTATCAACTTTAATTCCTTTTATACTAACATCTTGTCTTATTAATTGTGCTAACAGTTCAATTGCCAAAACAAATTATGTGGGAAATAAAGGACAACCTTGTCTAGCTGATCTAATTAATGAGAAAGAAGAAGAAATTTGTCTATTAGTAACCACTCTAGCCAAAGGATTTCTATATAAAGTCTTAATCCAATAAATAAATATTGACCCAAACTGAAATTTTTCCAAAACCTTAAATAAATAATTCCATTCTAATCTATCAAAGCCTTTTCGGCATCTAATCTGACTTCTTCTGAGAGAAATGAATTAAACTAATTAATTTAGCAATATTATCAGCAGAATATCTTTTTCTAACAAACCCCAATTGATCTAAATGAACAAATTCAGGTAAATATACATTCAATCTATTAGCTACAATCTTATAATCAACATTTAATAATGGCATAGGTGCATAAGACTCTGGTTTTATCAAGTCTTTATCTTTCTTAATTATTACTGGTATTACAGCATTTGAAAAGGATTCTGGTAATGAGCAAATTTGAGTTGCTTGTTCTAATACATCCATTAATAAAATTCACACGTAAAACCATCTTCACCTGGAAATTTACCATTTTGCATGGAATTTAAAGCCTTAATAATTTCTTTCAACTTAAACAGAAAATCTAAATCCTCATCAGCTTGACAATTTAAAGATGGATGTTGAAGCTTCTGTAAAAATGCATTAATTTTCCCTTCATCATCTACTATCTGAGATGTATAAAACTTAGTATAAACTCCTTAAATTAATTATTTATATCTTGTGGTTTGTAAGTAACTTTTGAATTCTTTTTAACAGCATTAATAGTTCTTGATGCTTATGTGCTCTTTCTCCTAATTCATAATATTTCTGTTTAGTTCTATCAATTAATTCCTCCTTTGTAAATGTCTCTTGAAAAAATGTATTTTTTATTTATGAATTCCAACTTCTTTGTGCAATTTTTTTTCCAAAATTGCTATTTCCTTCTCTAATTTATCTACCTCTTTAAGATGATTTTTCTTAATTTTAGTTGAATGACTTATTATTTGACTTCTTAAATAGGCTTTTAATACATCCCATAAAACAAATTTATTATCAACTGAATTAGTGTTTATATCTAAATATATATGTATTTGATTCCTCATAAAATTACAAAATTCTACATTTTTTAAATAATGAAGAGTTAAATCTCCATCTATAAATTGAATCAATTTTATAAGAATTTAAATATGATATCTATAATGGTGAATGATTTTATACAATTCTAGGTTTATATTGTACATATTCAATTCTTCCTTGCAAATGGGCCGAAATTAAAAAGAAATCTATAATCAAATTGATATGAATAAAATGAATAATCGTTTTCCCTGGAATTTAATTTTCTCCAAATATCTACCAGATTCAAATCTTTCATTAACATCAAAATTCTTTTAGCAGTTTTTGTTTTTATTAGACTTTTGAGATTTATATAAAATTGGATCTAAATAACAATTAAAATCTCCACCAATTAGTATATTTGCATTTGTTTCTACCAAATTTTTAAAAAGTATCTTGGATAAATTTCTCATCATTCATATTAGGTGCATAAATATTCATGAAAGTCCAAGGTTCTGAATAAATTTGACAATTCATCAAACAAATCTTCCAACATAGCCACTCCTCTTGCTCTGGAATTAAAAGATGAAGCTATAACTTGACCAACCCATTCTCTTTTCAATTTTTAATGTTCTTCAAATGAGTCTCCTGCAAAAATCAATATCTACTTTCAACTTTTTAATATAAGCAAAACACTCTTCCTTTTAATTGTATTATTGAGCCCATTCACATTAAACATTACATGATTCAGACTATGTACTGCCATAATATAATTTCAAAAATACTTGACTCCTATTTCCATCCCGGCATGTCTTGGTTCCACAGCCAACCTCCAAGATAAAAAGTAAGAAACTCCAACAATAAAATAAAAACAGAGAGAGAAAATGCCAAAAATGTTGATAATCCCCTTTATTACGAGAAGTGGCTCTTGCCACTAGTGGCACGAAGCCTCAGAAGAAGAAAGCAGATAAAAGAGGATCCCCTGCCCCAACAGAATATCAAAAATTAATATCAGCCAATCAGGTATGGAAAGCTTCTTCAATGTCTCTAAATTGATCATCATCAATTTCAACTTGAATTTCAGTCGACTTTTGACTCTCTTTTAAAGTTTATTTTGATTTATCTTGAATATTTTCCATTGCCTGCCATTTTGCTTGTTATGAGGCAGTGAATTATCAAATTCCAGAGTTTAAAATGCATTAGCAAAATATTGTGCTTGGTATTCTCCATAAAAGACTTCAAGAACTGCTGGTTATCGAAAAGCAAATATATATCCCTTCTTTCATAAAACTGACTTTGCTGTATTAAATTCTTTTCTTCTTTTAACAATAGCATTAATCAAATCTGCATTAAAAATATTCTGAATCATTAAGGAGCATTGTTGTTACCTGTCTTTTTGAACTGCCATTTTCAAAATCATTTCTCTATCTTGATAATGTAAATATTTAATCAAAATAGAGCATGGTGCTTGTCCTGGATACAGTTTTTTTCTAAGAGGTCTATGTTCCAGCTCTATCAAGTTCCAGTCCATTTCAAAATTTTCAGGTTCCAAAATTTCAGGCAGCCAATTTTGAAAAAAATTGAATTTTCAGGAAGACCAAGAATTTTGACATTATTTCTTCAACTTTGATTTTCTAACTTTTTGCAGTAAATCCTTTTTCTGAATTTCCCATGCCATAAAAGAATCTTCTATTTTATTAACTGTATCTTTACATTCTTCTACTTCCATACGACAATCTTGAAAATCTTCTTCAAACTTTTGAAACTTAATTTTAATTTTATCAACAGTTTTAATACACCTTGCCATGTCTGTCTTCATTACAGTAATTTCTTCCTTAATAGCTCCCAAATGTGCAGTAAAATCTGTTCTTACTTCTACAAACTTTGCATCCATTTTTTCACTCATTGTATCAATTTTTTCAGAAATTTTATTAAAAATCTGAGGGCCAAAGGGTTCTGGAGTAACATTCGTTTTCCTTCTGACTCCTCTCCTTGGAACTGTGGTACATAATTTTCTTCTTCCATTCTGACCTCCTCTTCTTTTTCTGTAGATGTGGCTAATGGTTGAAACTGTGTACTGGCTCTTTGTCTAGCCCTTGTCTTGTGACTGTGCTTGCTTTCGGGCCCACAGGCTCTTAGCTGGTCGGGTGCATTGTGAGCATGCGCAGCGATCCATAGTCATCTCTGCCGTCTTCTTCTGTGCTCCAGCGCCATCTTTTCCAGCTCCCCGAGAAGATGGCACTGGAGACTGAATTCTTACCCGAGGAGGTCGCCCTGAATGAGGCTAGAGATGAATCAAAATTGGAGGCTGAATTTTCAAGGTAAGCTCAGCTTCTTCCATTTCAGTTACTTCTGTCATAGCTATTTTTTAAACATTTTGAGCTTTGGGTTTCCTTGCAGATATTGGTTTTGAGACTTTAGAAGAATATTTAAATTATCCACTATTTTTTTTAAATTTAAAGTCGGGTTTTAATTAATTCTGCCAGGAGTGGCATTTTCCATGTCTTCCCCTTATGCCATCATGTATGGCCCCATCATTTATTTTCTATTGTTTTTTTCTGGCTATCCAGCCCATAGGATGATGATAGTTCCTTTAAGACAGTTTGTGGATTTGATGTGAGGATACCCCACTCCTCAAAAAGGAACAGCATGTGTGTGAATGGATGTAAGTGAGTAGGGGTTTGCACAGATCCAGACCCACCCTCTCAACATCACCTCCCGGATCCAGCAGCATGGTGAGGTCCAAGGCGGCTGGGGGATGTTCTTTTGCATTGAATGGCCAGACCAAGCTTCAATGCAAGGGATGCCCTTTCCGTGCTTCACAGCATGTGTTTGCTAGATGGCCTACAAGAGGGTTCTTCTGCCCTTTTTTATCCTGCAGAGTGTCTAGCTACCCTCCGCACCAGGCAAACCTGATGGGGGAGCTGGTTTAGTCTCTAACCACCCGACCATGTGACAGGAAGTACTGGGTTACATAGTACCATTAACACTCAGACAAGTGTCCTGGTAAGTAATAAAATAGTAAATAGTCTTTGCGCCTCTGCATTTGTTCTATCCTGAAATTAATAAAAAATATTATTTTGCATGCATTTTATGATTGTCGTTCCATAGATTGATTGTTTTGCTGATTAATATTAAATAAACTTTACACCTGATTACATCTCTGGAATTATTCTTATGACACACACACCATAAATTCATGCCAAATCTGTATAAATTAATTCCTCAGCTACATGCTATATAAATGCATTTATGACAGATCATTCAAATGTGGAGAACATTCATTAAAACCATTTTATCATTAATTAATAACTTTTGGGTATTTGAAATATGAAGCAAACCAAATAACTAATAATGCACTTTTACCTCGCTATAAAACTAATAAACAAGGAAACAATTTCTTTGATTATATTCAGAAAACATTTACATTTCTCCAGAAGTATGACATTTATTATACTTAATGATGATTGACAATTTAAGGAAAGGATCTGCTAGGAGCAACTTGTAAAATGTTCCCATAATCCAGCACCCTGGCTGCATCCTGAGAACATTGGGGTCCAGTTTGCAGGTGTATTCACAGAAATCTTCAACCTCTCCCTATAATAATCTTGCTTTAAAAGGATGATGATCATCCTGATGTCAAATTAAAAGCAACACTGCATGCCTTAATGACTATGACTGTAATGACATGACTCACATCAACTCTCCAACCTCCCAGGCAACCTCGATCCAGTACAATTTTCCTAATGCTGCAAAAGATCGACGGCAGATTTAATTGGCTTGGTCCTACACTCAGCCCTGGAACATGAGGGTAGCAAAGACACCTCTGTTAGACTCCTGTTTATTGCCAATGGCTCTATGTTCAACACCATTATTCCAAATAAACGAATCTTCAAAATCCTGGACCTAAGTGTCAGCGCCCCTTCTCTGCAACTTGATCTTCACTTTCCAGATCTACAGACTGCAGTCATTAACAATGATTGACAGCACCTACTCCACAGTAATCCTTAGCAGAGGTACCCCAGAAGACTGCAGACTCAGCCCTCTACTGTACTCCATGTACACAGCAGTACTTGAGGCCATGTATTCCTCAAGTTCAATCGGAAGTTTGTGGATGACACCACAGTTGTAGGATGGATCTCAAACAAGACAAGGGACAAGACAAAATATGGGAAGGAGATAGGGAAACTGGTGGCAGGCTGAGATGATGAGAACATCCCCTTCAATGTCAGCCAAATGAAGGAACTGGTTATCGACTTCAGGTCAATGTTACTAATGTTGAAGTGGAAATGGTAGAGAACTCCTAAGCTTTTCGGAGGAAATGTCATCAATAATCTTTCCTGATACAACAGGCTGATCCTGCTGGCAAGAAGACACACCAGCACCTTTATTTCCTTAGAAGATTAAAGAAATTAGGCACATTCCCAGTTTCTCATATCAGATTCTATAGATGCACAATGGGAAGCATTCAGTCTGGATGCATCAGAGCTTAAATGGAAACTGCTGTGGCCAAACTGAAAAGTTGTGAACACAGTTCAGGCCATGATGCAGACCAACCTCCCCTCACTTGACTTTATTTTCACCCTCCCCCCCCCCCCCCACCACTGCCTTCAGAAAGCATCAACCAGCATATTAAAGGGCACAGCCCACCTAAATCACATTCTGTTTTTTCCCTCCCTACAGGCAGAAGATACACCTCCAGATTCAAGGGCAGTCTCTTTCCTGCTGTCATCAGTCTCTTGAATAGACCTCCTGTGAGTATAAGATGATGCCTTCAACTATTTACCTGTACCTTCTTTGTTTAACATTATACTATGACCTTATATTTTATTGTTATGCAGGGTACTCTGCTTTTATTCTCACACTATTTTTTGTATATGTACGAGATGATCTGTCTGAAGAGTGCATGAAATGTTTTTCACTGTATCTCAGAGAAAGAAAGAGAAAGATAACTGTCCACACAGACTTGTTTTCTTCCTACTTTGTCTTAATCCTGTTCACGAGGCAAATCCTTTCCCTTCTACATTCATGACACTTCTGATACATTCTGCCATTTTAACAATATCTCATGCCATGGTTCCAAGAGGATTCTCTTCATCAAATGTGTTCAATTCCTTTACACCTCCATCACATATCAGGAAGTTCTGTTATCTTCTATTTCTTCAACAGATGGAAGCTCGACCAGTTCACACCAACATACTTATTCTCATCATGAAACTTGTCCCTGTTCTCCTTTGGAGCAAAATAAAAAAAACTGTTGAGGTAACTTAGAAAGTCAAGCAGCATATGTGAGTGTACGGAGAGAAGGCGGGGACGGGGTACTGAACTTTAAGATCAGCCATGATCTCGTTGAATGCCGGAGCAGGCTCGAAGGGTCGAATGACCTACTCCTGCTCCTATCTTCTATGTTTCTATGTTTCTAAATGAATTGTTAATGTTTGGGGACAAGACCCTGCATCAGGACTGTGTTTCTTTTCCCCCAATGAAGCTTCTTGACACATTAATTTTGTTTTGCACTCCAGGTTCCAACATCTGCAGTCTCTTGTGTCTCTTGTGCAGTCTCTTGTGTCTCCAACTTCTCTTTTGAATCCACTTTCTTTATTCAGATTAAAAGTTTAGCAATGGTAACTCGTATCAACGTTACACCTGTTCCTGTTTTGTTGGCTACGTGTTCCAGGCTTATTTTGAACTACTCTCCCAACATTGACAACTGCATTGGTATTGCATTTTGCGCCCATATGAAATTTAACAAGTTTTACTACTTTAGCTGCCAGTTTTAAATCTGGTCTCACATTTATGTGGTCCTCCTCTGACACAACATTTTCAATCTCTTTGATTCCATCTCTGGAGATATATAAGCCATTAATATAATTTAATAATCTATAGACTCCCACAGTGATCATGACTATACATCCTCTCTCCCTACCTCCTGTAAGGAATGGATTCCTTTATAACAGTTTGTTCATCTCCATTCCAGTTGTTCCAAAGATAAGGCTTGAATTAAATGGAATTAGTTATTATGGATGCGTACTGAAATACATTGAAAAACTTTTGTTTGTTCAGTCAAGACAACATATCCTTGGGTGCAGAAGGTCATGAAAATAAAACAGAAGTGCAGAGTATAGTGTTTAAGAGAAAACGTTCCTGAAAATAGTGCCGGGGCAATGTCATTTTACTAACGAGAGTCTATTAAAAATAATCTAAGGGTTGTCTGTCTGGTATGGGGACACCAATATCCCTGAGTGTAAAGCCCTGCAAAAGGTAATGGACACAGCCCAGGACATTACAGGCAAAACCTTCCCCACTATTGAGAACATCTATAGGGAATGCTGCTGTCAGAGAGTAGCAGGAATCATCAAAGACCCTCACCACCCAGCACACAATCTGTTCTCGCTGCTGCCATCAGGAAAGGGGTGTAGGTGCCACAAGACTCGCACCACCAGGATCAGGAACAGCTACTACCCCTCCACTACCAGACTCCTCAATGGCAAACTCACTCAAAGACTCATTTAAGGATTCTTACTTGTGCAGTTTGTAGATTTTCTTATTCATTCTCTCTTTATTGCACATACAGCTTGTTTACATTTGTTATCTGTTTACAGTTCTTTTATTTGTTTTCATGTATATGCTGTAAACAGTCTTCTTTTGCACTGCCAATTAGTGATAATTCTGCCATGCCCACAGGAAAAAGAATCCCAGGATTGTATGTGATGTCATGTGTGTACTCTGACAATAAATCTGAAATCTGATATCATGAATGTACTCGAACAATAAATTTGAAACCTGAATCTATTCAAAAGGCTGAATGCAGTGGGGAAGAAACTATCCTTGAATCTGTTGCTCTGTCTTCTGCACAATTAGGAGGAGAGAGGTGACTAGGGTGAATTGACTCTTAGCATTTTGGCTCATTCACAGAGGCAGCAGGAAATGGTGTCGATGAGGGGAGATCAATTTGTGTGATTGCCTGAATTGTGTTCACACTCTGCAATTGCTTGTGATCCTGGGCAGAGCAGTTCCTGCACCAAGCAGGATACATCCAAACAGGATATTTTCTGTGGTGTACCTATAAAACTCAGTCATTGGGGATATGCTGAATATTTTTTTTGGATTCTGGGGAAGCAAAGATTTTGGTGAGTCTCTTGGTCATAGCGTCAATTTGATTGGACCAGGACAGATAGCACTGGACAACAAAAATTTTTCTTCTGAACACTTGTGGGTGTATTTTATGGATTTTGGGCTGATGTTCATGAAAATCACCGTACAAATTTCCTATCACATACTATTTTTTTAGATATAACCTATTTTTGTGATTTTCTGTCATGTTTTAAGTCTATTTCAAGCCTATAAAACCACGAAGTGCAACATGTCATTGAAAATTTATTTTCTGCTTTTGCACTTGGATGTCTTCCCTGCTGATCTTTGTGCCGTCAGTGACAAACATGGCGAAAGGTTTCACCAGGACATTGCAACCATGAAAAAGCAATATCAGGGCAACTGAAATCCATCAATTCTGGCCGACTATTTTGGAAACTTGACACGAGAGGCATCAGGTGCTAAGTACAAACGAAAATCAGTGGCAAAACATTTTAGGTCATTTGAAATAATGCAATTAAGCATGCTAATTTAAATAAAAGTTAATTTAATGTCTCTCTAACTTCCTACATGACACAACAAATCTGAAATGATCTTTGTGTTTAACTTGAAGTTGTCTATTGTAATCCCCATTTTTTTCAGGAAGAAAACTTTTTTTAAAAATTTGTTGTCCGCTATATAGTGGAGATATCCTTTAAAAATATAGCACTCTCTATCATCTCCTCATCACAGGCTTATGAGGCATATGCTCATATCTTGCAATTAGGGTTGACTCTCATTACAAATCATCATCTCTGTTAAAGCTGAGGATAGAAATAGAGGAAAAATTTAAAAGTGCACAGGAAGATAACACAAATATAAGCTTTAACATTTTAAAACATCTCCATAAGTCACCTCACACCAACAAAGTTGGCCATTCGAGAAATAGAAATTTGCACCAATCAAGCATATTTCAGAACATTCCAAAACACTTCACTGCCAGTGAAATGGTTGTTGAAATGTACTTTATTTTGTAAATTAGGAAATTGAATCCCCAATTTGAGCAGCACAATTCACCGATAATTAACAATGTAATATTGATAAAAATAACAATGAATAAGTGATTGGCTGGGATCCAAGAAGTTAATACAGTTCAAAAAATCAGAATGATCCCTCAACTTCAAATTTAGGATAAGTGTTCATTTAAAATATTAGTTGTGCTCTGGAATTTTTTCTAAAAATAAGATTTTATTTATCTGTCAGTTTACCTATCAATCAACATTATTGAATATCGAAGGAGGTATGAGGGGCTTAAACAGCCAATTCCTGGATCTTGTAAGAGATTAATTCTGTTAATGGATATAGATTTTTTTTGTGGAACCTTTTTACCTTCACCATCATTGCATCCCTTCAATTTTGTTTGGATAAAATGATGCAAGCTAAGCATTTGTTTTGAGTCTCATCTTTTATCAAGAATTGTAACTGAATCAAAAGCAGTCTTGTGGTTTTACCTAGTATTACGAATGCCATAACTATAACTGGCCAGCAGTAATTTGAGATCTTCCCTAATTTTAAAGTTAATGTAATAATTCTAAGTAGATATCATTTATTAATCCATAAAACAATACTTGTATCCTCTGCCTTTTAAGTATTAAATATCAAGTTAAGGAATCTGTCCACTTTGAAATAAGAATTAATCTCCCCCTACAGTATTTTTAAAACAAAATGTATAATTTGTATGTGTTAATTGATCTCAAGGGTTCCTGCTTCCCTTATCTTTTAGGTGCAGGCTAGGCACAATGGAGATGAATATTTCACACGATTTTGTCTTTTTTAGATAACTAATCCATATTGAATGACTTTAATAAATCAGTCACATTATTTATATTTGAAATAAAACAAATTAAAAAAAATATACAAATAAATCTCTCAGAAGACAGAGAAAGACCTATGTTGACACATTTGAAACATTTTCTTTTTATTGCCAGATTCAATGCAATGGCTTGCTTAAACTTCCTGGGCTTTAAATTTACCTCTCCACTCCTAAGGGTCTTCTGCCTTTTGACATTTTAATGCATAGTTTGGGACAATAAAAGGAGGGCCACAATATATGGGATAGCTTTTCTGTTTTTTGAAAATTGATGAGTCTTCACCTCTGGGCCATGTTGCTCATTCCAGGGTTTCACCCAGCCTATTTTTCAACCAGGAGTTTGACATCCAGTCATCACTACATAATAGATTTATCAGCACAAGGAGCCAGCTGCTGTCATAGCATTGCTTTGACAGCCAGTGAGGATCCACGTCCAGGTGTACTGGATGTCAAGAATATTGGGGTATGAATTTTTTTTTAATCTGCAGACACAGGGAATCTGAAATAGAAAAAGAGAATGTTGAACAAATTCAGAAGGTCAGACACCATCAGTGAAAAAAAAATTAATCAGAAGTGCTTCATCAGAAAAAATTGAGGGAGCTGCCAGAGCTGCTGTACTTGCTGCACTGCTGTTGTGGGCCCGGGAAGAATGGGGAGCAGCACTCCCTGAAAGCTCCTACTGCCCAGTCGAACAGCTGACGACTCTGTACAGGCTTTAAACGGTCTGTTCAAGGAGCCAATGGTGTTTTACTTAAAACCTTGCGAATGCAGGGTGTGGACCCAGGATGGTGGCACCTGTGTATGACAGTGGTCTTAAGGAGTTGTAGACTCCAGGATAGCAGTCGAATGGTACAGGGCATCAGTGACAGGGAGGTCACCCCCCCCAACCCCCCGAGGAAACAAGTGCAAGGACAATGACCACAGTGCCACCTCATTGAAGAACTCTATGACTGATGGACATACACAGGCGGCGAGCTGTTGGCAACTAGTAGGTAAGGAACCCTTTCAGGTCACGTCCTGCTGATGATTTGATTTCATGGGACTCACACTAGGCAGTGAGCTGCTGGAGACTGGCTTATGAGAACAGATGTTGAAAACGGGATTCGAGAAGGTGCTGAGGGCAGGAAAGGCTCCCAAAGGGCCCTGAGTGCTAAAGGGTCCCTTATCATGTCAGAGGTTTGGATCTGGGCTCAGGTTGCCGATGGTTTGAACTGAAGTCCTGTGTGACTGAAGAGGCTGTGGGAGCCGTCGAGACAAATCCATGGATTCTCACTGACCCTGAGGGGACTCTCCTTTGCTTCTCTTTCTCTGACTTTAAAGGGCACCTGGCAATGCAAATGGAAAATCTTTGTCTTATGGCATGTAATATGACACTTCTATAATTGTTAGGTCTGCTTTGTTCATGAATGAGTGAGACAAACACCAGGCTGAGTCGAAATCAGGGTTCTTTGTTCTTTATTACCGGATTGTAACACTTGCGACCAACCATGTTAGTCGGAGAATGCATTCTGCCGTTATCAGCAAAATGGTGATTTTTTATACCCTTGGATATGTGCTTAGAACATCATCATATCATTACTTGTCCAATGACTAAAACTGTTGCTATCCTTTCCCTGCTAGCTTCCTGCCTCTCAATCCATCAATGTCTCTCTTATCTTGTAAGTACAAGGATGCATTTACATCTTGTTACAGCCCTGTACAGGGCAGGGTAACTCCTTACACATTCCCATCTCATGATGTTTTACCTTACATCTCCCAACACTTCCTGTCCTTTATTGCAGAGGTCTTAAACGACAGCAAGCAGGAATGTCTGGATCAGCCAATTACTCGGGGCTGTGTAAGACTCTCAGAAATTATGGTCTGCTAGCTGAGTTGTACACACCTCTGTGGGACTGGATGGGCCTGAACCTGCTGGAAGTATACAATGCTATGTTCCTGGCAGGAAGCATGTCAGACTCCATGAGGAAGGGCATCATCACCCTCATCTTCATTTGAAGGGGAGGAATGAGGATATCAGGAAAAAGAGATCCACATCATTGCTAAATGTTGACTACAAAATCCTGTCCAAGGCCATTGCTAATTGAGTCAAGTCTGCCCTAGGACAGATAATCCACCCAAACCAAATCTACATGGTTCCAGACAAGATCTCTGACATCTCTCATGGATACCATTGCCTATGTGTAGGACAATGGGTGAACACCTGCCTGGTCAGCTTAGATCAGGAGAAGGCTTTTGACTACATATCACACACATACATGATGGATGTACTCTCCAAAATGGGTTTTGGGGAGGAAATCCAGGATTAAACCGCTCTGCACAAATATCTATAGTGGGAAACAGATAGCTTCCCCATCAAGTCTGGAGTTAGGCAAGGCTTTTCGCTGTCTCCAGTTGTATATGAGTGCTGCATAAAGCCCTTAGCCAAATCCATCAGGAAGAACGAGGGCATAAGAGGAGTGACATTGCCAGGCATTCAGGTCAAAACTTCCCTGTACATGGATGATGCCGTGTCTTCTGTTCGGATATACAATCAGTCTGGAGACTGACCAGTATATTCAGGCACCAGGGTAAACCAGAAGAAGAGTGAGGCAATTCTCTTCAGAAACTGGCCCAACCAGTTGACAATCCACTTCACAGACAGATCTGACTACATGAGAATTCTGGGGATCTGTTTTGGAGGGGCTGAGGCAGGCAACAGGAATTGGTCAGACTGGATCGCAAAGGTCCACCACAAATTGGGTCTGTGAGCACATGTTCCTTATCAATAATGGGGAAGAACCTGATCATCAGGTTCAAAATGGTCTCAGTACTGCTGTATGTGACACAGGTGTGGCCCATCTCCCACACCTCTATCCTGGCAGTTATCAGAGCAGTTTTCATTTCATATTGGGACCCAAAATGGTTCAAAGGGGTGTCACACTCAAGTCGCCAGACAATGGGGGTAGGTTGAACCCAACGTGGTCCTCATCCTGATGCATCAGGCTGTGCATGGAACCAAAATATGAGGGCATCAAGTGCCGCTATGTGCTGAGGTTCCACCTATCCTGGGCATTGCTGTGCAATGTCCCAGTCAGCTGGACTTTGCCAAACCACCAGTCCTTCATGGAAAATGTTTTCCAGAACAACACCTTCAACCACAAGGCCATCAGGCAGTGGTCAGCATGGAATGTCCTGCAGAAACTGAGATATAAGGACTCGATGAACCTGATGGGATGGTTTCCTGAGCAGACCATCCAGGTCATTTGGGGGAATACCTCATTGCTATAGTTTACAAATAAGCACCAGGACTTGACCGAGCTGGAAGTGAGAGGAGCCCTCCCAGTGAGATTCTTCTTGTACAAGTGGAACACCAGCCTCCGTACATATTGTCCTTGAGATGATTGCAGTGGAGTGGAGATTGTCGTGCACCTCTGTGCTAAATGCAGATTCAAAGGATGGGGAAGGATGCAAGAATTCTTGTCATGGTTCATCCCCAACAGCAGCTTGACAGAGAACTTTCTGATCTCTGGTCTGTTCCCGGGGATACACTCGGAGTCAGACATCCAAAACTGCTGAAAGACCATCAACTCAGTGAAAGACACACTTTGGCATGACCAAAACCAGTTGATCTTTCAGCATACTGAAAAATTGGTCCGAGAATGCTACCAACTAACATATTCCAGGCTGAAGGAGTACATGCTGAGAGATGCACTAAGGCTTGGTGCAGCCAACACAGTGCCCTGTGGAGAAGGACCACAGTCTAGAGTCCTCCCATAATCGGGCATTGAAGAGCTGAGACTGAGGGGAGTCCCTCAAACAACAGGGAAGGGTGGGGGGAGATCTTTCCTGAAGCCAATGCACTAATGGCATTGTAAAGAAAGCATGTCAGCACCTCTACTTCCTCAGGAGTTTGCAGAGGTTTGGTATGACATTGGAAACCCTGACAAATTTCTACAGAAATGTGGTGGAAAGTGTGCTGGCCAGTTGCATCATGGTCTAGTATGAGGACACCAACACTCCCAAGCATAAGGCCCTCCAAAAGATCATGGACATAGTCCAGGACATCACAGGTAAACCCCTTCACACCATTGACAACAGCTATGGGAAATGCTGCCATCGAAGAGCAGCAGCAATCATCAAGGACCCACATCACCCAGGACATGCTTTGTTCTCATTGCTACCATCAGGAGAGATGTACAAGCACCAGAAGACACTTCAGGAATTGTTCAGGAACAGCTGCTACCCCTCCAGCATCAGACTCAACAACAAACTCAATCAGGGACTTATTTAAGGACTCTTATTTTTGCATTTTATTTTTTCTTTTCTCTGTATTACACAGTCAGTTCTTTACATTTGTTTACATATATATATTGTGTACAGTTTTTTTTTTGCACTTTCAATAAGTGGTCATTCTGTCTGACCCATAGGAAGAAGAACCTCAGGTATTCTGATAATATATCTGAAATCTGAATGACAAGGTACCACAGTGGTGGTAACAGAGTTACAAGAGAACAAATGTAACAATGTACATTGATCAGAATGTATAGATATGACTGACATTATGAGTGTAAAAAGTCTTCATGTTTGTAAATAATTTATGGTGAATAAAGTATATTTTTGGTTAACAAAAATCTGTTTTGTTACATTACCATAATTAGTATCTGATCTGAAGATAGTCGAGGAATCAGAGAGCGTGAGGGAGGACAAAAATTAGGACAAAGGAAATTTCTTGAGTGGGGTGATGGGCTTTTAAAAGCCAGCTCAGCTCCATGGTCTGTGTAATGTGGTGCTAATGTTGTAAAGTTCGGGTAATGTTGGATCGTCTGGCCTATTAAAACATGCTCAGCAGTCCAGAATTTTTGATTAAATGAAAAAGGAAGCAGGTCACGTAAAACTGGCCAGTCCTAAATCAAGGATAAAAAGAAAAGCTAGGCAGTTCAATATTGATTCCTACAGATTTTAGCATGCCCTGATGAAAAATGATGTGTTGTTCCTTCAGCTTGTAATGATAGAGATGTGTTCGATATGGAACACCATTTAAGGATTGTGGACAGCAGGCATTAAAACAAGCAAGAACTCATCTTCAGACTGTTAAAATGTAAACTCCAAGCAGTGAGCAAGTTTTGAAACTAAAAGACAGCCTTGTAAACAAATACTGTAGTACTATCTGTAGGACACAGACTTCTTCCACACAGAAGGAAGGTACTCGAGAGGTATGATTTTAAAGATGGCATGTCCATGTGACTTATATTTATGGTTTGACCAAACATACAATACACAAAGCTAATTGGCCTACATCGGACCAGCCATCAATCTGCTTTATCTATGTATTCATGTATCCTCAAAAGATTTTAGACCATCTACTTGAATTATTTTGTCTCAGCAAAGGTGACTTGAATGTACCTGTGATAGTACAGATTCTATCACCAATGTGTATATGTACATATGTACAGATGGTAGTTAGGATGACTGTGATTGGCTGAGAGTGTAGCCACACCTACTGGCAGGTCTTAAAGGATTGCTCCTAGCCAGACAAGGTCATTCGGGACTGGTCGACATACTTGTGATATGCTCCAGTCTTTTAGTTAATAAAAGCCTTGGTTTGGATCAACAAGTCCTTGGTTCTTTCGATGCACACTACAGTACCATTGTCTTGTGAGAGAGTTGCTTAATAGAAACAGGCCTTTTGGCCCATCAAGTCCATGCTATCCATTAACCATCTATTTACACTCATCCAGCAGCTAATTAACCAACTGAACTGCATGTCTTTGGGAGGTAGTAAGAAATCAAAGTCCTCAGGGGAAATCCATGAGATCAAAGGGAGAACTTGCAAAATTGAGTTAGAAAGAGCCTGAGGTCAGGATAAAACTTGGGTCACAGGATCTGCCACACCATTCTGCCATCCAAAATAATGTGGTCCCATTGTAAAAATGTAAGTCAATGAAACTATTTGATTGCACTCAAAATGCTGAAATAAATTCTACAACCATAACAACTGAAATTATGTTCCAATACCTGCTGTTATCTTTGTTCCTAGGAGAAAGTCTCCTGCCGGGTCTCCTCCTGAAATTCTGCTTGTGCTGAATAAAGACCTTTTATATCAACACTCCAGTCTCTGTCTCACATTCACAGTCTCAACATTCAGGGGCTCATCTGGAATATATTCGTGATCCATGATGTGGTTAACAATGTCAGCTGTCTAGAAGCTGAATATTTATAAGTTTGGCAACCTGTAAACAAATCTGTCTGGTCCAACAACCAAGAAATCACAAAGTGTCAAAGAATAGGATGAAGAGTTGGAGAGATGAATGCCAAATGCATATGGAATGATGAGGAGATAGCAGTGGAGAGCTTTGTACGATAGGGTCACTGGTTGTGCTATGTGGTCCATATAACAAATCAGGCAAATGACAAATCAGGGGACCTGTAAATTTATTCAATGGGAAATCACAGCAGAAATGGCCATGTGACTAGTTGCCTATTCAATAGTGGGAGTACGAAGAGCTTCATTTATCCTGACATGGTGTAGTGCTACTCCCTCGTGGTATGGCCAACAAACCAAAAGGTCTCCTTAGCCTCAAGGTTACATACAGTGGATATCTGCAGCTACTACATATTGACTCTGACCATGAGGGGTACAGAATATAAAGACTTTAAACTTTTGGTGATGCCACAGCTCTGTGACTTGATTTTCAATATCACCTTAGAAGCATAATGATGAAGTTTAATGGGGCCCATTCAATCCTCACTATCTTAACCAGCAGTTCTCAAATTACCCACTATGCTTCATCTACACTTCAGCCACCACCACCCCCACCATCAAACCCAGCCAGCAAGCCAATCGCTCATCGCACATGATCTGCAGACTCTCCGTGCTCAAAATCACCCCTCCAACATTGTTCGCCAATTTTACCCCCAACTGTAAACCCATCGCCACCAAAAGTAGACGATACAGGACCTTTTTTCGGGTGGGGGAGCAGTGGCTATTTAATGAGGGGATTATTGAAGCCAGCATCAGCCCTTGGAGAGCACAAGTAGTGGTAGTGTGGTAGTGTGGAATGGGGAGAAGAACAGGATGGTCGTTGACTACATTCAGACCATTAATAGGTACACACAAATAGATGCATATTCCCTTCCCCATATATCCAATATGGTGAACCAAATTGCACAGTATTGGGTCTTCTCCACCATCGACTTGAAATCCGCATATCATTAGCTCCCTATACACCCAGAGGACCACTAATATACTGGGTTTGAAGTGGATGGCCACCTCTACCACTTCCTGTGGGTCCCCTTGGGCATCACCAATGAAGTTTCAGTCTTCCAGCAGGAGATGGACTGCATAGTAGATTAGTACGAGCTGCAAGCCACATTCCCGTATCTCGACAATGTCAATATCTGCGCCCACGACCTGCAGGACCATGATGCCAACCTTCAAAAATTCCTCAAAACCGCAAAGCTCCTCAATCTCACATTCAATAAGGCCAAGTGTGTATTTCACACAACCCACCTTGCCATCCTTGGCTGTGTCGTTGAGAACAGAGTCATCAGTCCAGACCCTGACTGCATGTGCCCACTCCTGGAACTCCCCCTCCCCCACAGCCTTAAGGCCCTAAAAAGGTGTCTGGGCTTTTTCTCTTACTATGCCCAATGGGTCCCTAAACGACTGTATGTATATATTTAGCTGTTTGAGCACACTCATTGGCCGACTGTACCTACGGCTCCTCCCACAAGCTCCAGACTGTTCCACAGTCCTGCCCAGGGCAGAACAATTGAGCAGTATGGGCGTGCTTTTGTTCTAAAATTTGTTCAACTTCAGTCTTTTGGGGTTATTGATGGTACATCAATATCAAAACTGACAGACTTTTATTTGCTATAGAATGGTCGACTGTCCTGAACTGGGGAGGGGGCGGTGGAGCAGTCACCTTTATTCAGAAGTCTTTGGGAGAAGCCACAGGTACAATCGGCCAGTTATGTGGCTTACCACATTCACCCTTTGTTTTTAAAAGAGTTTGGCGGAGTTAAGTGCATCCGATGTTATCAGAAATCAAGAGTTTCGGATAGTCTGATCTGCCGCTGAGACTGTCTTAGGGCCAGCTGTGGCTGCATCGCAGCAATGTGGTCCTGGACAGTCTGTCTGGGACGCCTGTCTGCAGTTGTTGGCGTGGGTTGGGTGGATGCGGGGAAACGAGTCTGGCATGGTTGGGGCTGGAGTCAGAGGCCTTGGTTCTGATGCATTGTGGGTGATTATAGGTGAGGTGGGTGTGGGGTGATCGGTAATGGTCTGTGGAACCCCTGAGGGTGCCAAATCCCCAATAGAGACTGTGTCCCCGTCAGGGTACGCCACATAGGTGTTTTGGGGGTTGGCATGGAGGAGGTGGACCCTTTCGACCAGTGGGTTGGACTTGTGATTCCTCGCATCCTTCCAGAGTAGGACCTGGGGACATCAGCCAGGCCAGTAGCATGGTCCTTATTGCAGACTTCCTGGGGAAGGAAAAAAATACTTTCATGTGGAGTGACATTGGTGGTGGCACATAAGAGAGATCTGATGGAGTGGTGTGCCTCAGGGAGGACATCTTGGCAGAGGGAGGCTGCAAGGCCTCTAGACCACAGGGCTAAGAGGATAACCTTCCAGACTGTCCATTCCTTCGGGGGTTGTAGCTGGTGGTTCTGCTCATGATAATGCTTCTGGCCTGGAGGTATTGGCACAGCTCATCACTCATAAAGGATATCTACTGGTCGCTATGGATATAGCAGGGAAATCCAAAGAGTGAAGAGGCTGTGTAGGGCCTTGATGACTGTGGCAGCTGTCATGTCTGGGCAGGGGATGGTGAACAGAAAGTGTGAGGACTCGTCGATGATGTTGAGGAAGTGCACATTGCTGTCAGGCATTCAAAGAGACAGATGGCCTTTACCAGCTGCGCTTTGTTTGGATGATAGGAATGTGGTTTGCATTCTGCGCAGACCTGGCAGTTTCTGGTCATAGTCATGATTTCCTTGATAGATTAAGGCAGATTGTGGGCTTTGATAAAGTGGAAGAATCTGGTGACTACAGAGTGGCAGAGATCATTGTAAAGGGCTTGTAAGTGGTCAATTTGTGCGCTGGTACATGTTGCGTGGGATAGAGCATCTGGGGGCTCATTGAGTGTCCCAGGCTGGTACAAGATATCATAATTGTCCACCTCAATATCTTGTCATTTTTGATTTTACTTCGTTGCTGTTCTTATTTTTTTTTTTTTTTTTTCGCACTGTGAACCATATCAACCAAAAGATGTACAAACGTGTCTCATTAAATTTACACAGTGGTCTTTTCTCCCCTTCCCCCCCCCCCACTTTCCCTCCATCCCCTCTACCCACCCCCCTCCAATACCCATAAATATTCAACATATACAATACAATAGAACCATAAAACAATATATTCACACAAAGGAAAATAAATAAGAAAAATGCATCATCTATTTTTACACACTGAATCTAGTCGTTTTGTCTTCTTATCATTTTCATTCTCATTTTAGGGGATGGAGGATGTAAGCAAGCTCTCTCTGATATGTTCCATGTATGGTTCCCAAATTTGTTAAAACATTGTGACTTTATTTTTTAAATTATATGGTTTTTTTTTCTAATGGAATACATTTATTCATTTCCAAGTACCATTGCTGAATACTCATGCTCTCTTCCATTTTCCAAGTTGACATTATACATTTTTTTTGCTATTGCTAAGGCTATCATAATGAATTTTTTCTTTACACTTTATCCAATTTAAGGCCTAATTCTCTACTTCTTATGTTTCTTTAAAGAAATATCTCTTTTTTTTGGTATGTTACTTTTTGTAATTTTATTAGTAGCTGATTTAATTCTTCCCAAAACATATTTACTTTCGTACATGCCCAAGTTGCATGTAATGTTGTTCCCATTTCCTTCTTACAGCGAAAACATCTATCTAATGTTGAATCCCATTTTTTAAATTTTTGAGGAGTGATATGTACCCTGTGTAACCAATTCTACTGTATCACGCATAACCTTGTGTTTATTGTATTCTTCATAATTCCAGAACATAAGTTCCCATACTTCATTTTTATCTTTATTTTTAGATCCTTTTCCCACTTCTGCTAAGGTTTATAGTTTATTTCATTTTCCTTATCTTGGAGCTTAATGTACATGTTGGTTATAAATCTTTTGATTATCATTGTGTCTGTAATCATGTATTCAAAGCTGCTACCTTCAGGTAATCTCAAGCTGTTTTCCAATTTATCCTTTAATTAAGCTTTCAATTGATGATATGCAAACATTGTACCATGAGGTATTCCATATTTGTACTTCAACTGTTCAAATGTTAATAAATTATTTCCCAAAAAACAGTTTTCTATTCTTTTGATTCCTTTTCTCTCTCATTCTCTAAAGGAAAGCTTGTCTATTGTAAAAGGGATTAGCAGATTTTGCATCAATAGTAATTTTGGTATTTGATAATTCATTTTTTTCCTTTCTAAGTGGATCTTCTTCCATGTATTAAATAAATGATGCAGTACTGGTGAGTTGTTATATTGCACCAGGTTTTCATCCCACTTATAAAGTATATGTTCCACTACATTTTCCCCTATTTTATCTAGTCCTATCTTAGTCCAGTCTGGTTTTTCCCTTGTCTGGTAAAAATCTGATAAATACCTCAATTGTGCTGCTCTATAATAATTTCTAAAATTTGGTAACTGTAAACCACCTTTTTTTTTTAAACTTTATTTAAAATTTTATGACATGAATAAAATAAAAATTACATTTAAAGAAATAATAAAAAATAAGATAATAAAAATTAGAATACTACATCATTAAACTACACAAATTAACCCCCCCAATAATTATAACCCAAGATTAATCATCTAATTTAAAATTAGTCCAACCCTCCCCCAAAATAAAGAGTGAAGAATTAATTAACAATGTTATAAGTAAAATAGAAAAAAGCCCCACTTACAAAAAAAGGATAAAACTTAACAACAAAATAAATTACTAACAACAAAAAAAATATCAATACTAAAATAATACCCTTAAACATATATTTAAATCAAACATAATACATGTATTTAACAAATGAAATCCACTTTAAAACTAAGTTCAAATATTAAAATCATATATCAACCACATATCTGTTATACAAAAAAATCATAATTAATAATACATAAATACAGAATTTCCATTAATACCAAGTTTCCTTTATAATTCATCGAGAGAACAAAAACATCCCTTAGAAAAACAATCAGATAAACTTTTTATTCCCTTCCCCTCCCCTTATATAAAAAAAAGAAAAAAAGAAAAAAAAGTTCAAACTCATAAAATTCTCCATATTCTTCATTTATAACATCTTCAAAATTCTCTATCGAAATTAACTTAATTTTATTAAACTCTTCTCCCTCAATGTATTTGTACTTAATTTTCTTCTTTTTCTTCTTATCACTTTTCCCCTCATCTTCCTCTTCATCTAATTCAACATCCTTAATTTTTGATTTATTATCTTCTGTGACATCATCCTCTTAAAAAAGAAAAAAGAGAGAAAAAACCTTCTAATTCCCTCTCAATTACAATCAGAAAACAAAAAGAGTTAAAAAAATTATTTATTAAAAAAAAATAATTTAAAAAACCCTTCACTTCTTAACCCAAAAATTAAAAAGAAAAAAAACACAGGTCGGAGGTCACAACTACCTCCTCCTGTTTAAACCGCCCAAAGCGGTAACTCCCCCAAAATATTGGGTGTGATATAACTCACAGGTAGCTGATGACTTCTGGAAACTAGTGCCCACCCAGTTCCCTCTCCCAACTCCCATTTCATTAAACTATCATCATTATTTAAACTATTTAAACTCTTCTCAAAAAAAAGATAAAAGATTTATTTTTTTTAAATCAACGTTACCACTTCGGTCACCATTGCTTCCATTTCTTTTAAAAAACTGGATTCCACCTTACATCTCTACTCTCTTTGGAGACCTTGAAGGACTACATCGTTCCTGAAACTGCATGATTGGTAGAGACTGAGCAAAGTCCATAACCTCTTTAGGATTGTCAAAGAACTTTGGTTAATTTCCATCCTAAAAAATCTTCAGTACCGCAGAATACCTGAATGTTGTCTTATGTCTTTTTTTCCACAACCGTTCTTTCACAGAATTAAATTCGCGTTGTTGAAACATAATTTCTTGACTCAAATCTTGATAGAAGAAAACAGGATTATTCTGAACCATCAGAGGAGATCTATTTTGCTGGGCATTTCTAATAGCCGTACGTAAAATTGTCTCTCTGACACAATAGTTTAAACAACGGATCAAAACAGATCTTGGTTTCTGTCCTGAAAAAGATTTTCTTCTTAAAACTCTATAAGCACCTTCCAGTATTAAACCTTCAGGGAATATATCCTGTCCTAAAATTCATGGAATCCATTCAGTAAAAAATTTTCTTGGATCTGGTCCTTCTATGCCTTCTGGCAAACCAACAATTTTCACGTTGTTCCGTCTAGATTGATTCTCCAAATAATCAACCTTTTTTGCTAAATTTTTATTTTGGATCTGCAATGTTTCAATTATTCTATTTTCATCTTGCAGTTGATCCTGTGCATCGACTAAACCTTGATCACACATTTCAAATCTTTCAATGGTTTCAAGCTTAAAAGCTCCATTAATAACTTCCGCCATCGCATTAATCTTGGAAATAAACAGGTTCACAAAATTAGCTAAGTGACTCGATACAGAATATATCTTATCTTCAAGATCCTTAGCAGACATTTCAACAGAAGTAGATTCAGGCATAATGGGGTCTTTCTGTTCCTTAGAGACCATGGGATCTTCTGTCCCTTCCCTTAATTTAGTATCTTTTCTAGCAGTTTGACTTTGTATAAAAATCCCTCTCAAAATCCCCCCAGCAATGCCAGGAGACTGAAGATCAGGGTTATCTTTAAGCCAAATCTCTTTAATCATCTTCACTGAATCAATGTCTGGAAAAACCGTTGTAATTGAAGATGCATTTTGCAGCGCCACCACTGTAGCAGTCGAATGACAGCTCTTTAACTCTCCAGCTGGTGGCGCCCCAGCTGATTCAACTGTCAAAGTCTCAGTAACAGCACTCACAGTGGCCATTGTGTGAAATACTGGCACCCGTCCAGCCCTTTGTTCTGAAAGCTGTTGAGTGCGACCTTCAGAGAGCCTCACCAGCTTAAAACAGAGTTTCAATGCCGAACTCTGTACGTCTTCCTCTGGATCCATTCTACGCTGAGTCCTGGCTTCTTGTAAACAAGTAGGCTCAGACAATTTTGAAAAATGTAGTTTTTTAACAGTCTGTTGATGTTTTGTTTTACCCTTTTTTTTGCATATAAACCATTAGGCACTAATCCAACACCTCTTATTATTTATAAACTTTTAAAAGAACTTTAACAGGCACTTAAAGACAAAACAATAAATCAGAGTCAGGAGAGGTCTGGAAGGCACGTCTGTTCCCTACGCCATCTTGCCACACCCCCCAACTGTAAACCACCTTGATTAAACCTCTCTGTTAATTGATCTAATGCTACCCTTGGATTACTCCCTTTCCACAAGGATTTCCTTATTATTCTCTTTAGTTCATTAAAGAATTTTTCTGTTAAGGGAATTGGTAATGTTTGAAATAAGTATTGTATCCTTGGGAAGACATTCATTTTAATGCAATTTACCCTCCCTATCAACGTTAGCGGTAATTCTTTCCAATGTTCTAAATCTTCCTGCTATTTCTTTATTAGTGGCTGATAATTTAGTTCGTACAAATGGCTTAAGTTATTATCTAACCTGATCCCTAGGTATCGGATTGCTTGTGCTTGCCATTTAAATGGTGATTCTTTTTTAAATTCTGTATAGTCTGCAATACTCATTGGCATCACTTCACTTTTATTTGCATTGATCTTGTACCCCGATATTTCTCGATACTCCTTCAATTTCTTATGTAATTCTTTTACTGATATTTCTGGTTCTGTTGGGTATACTATGATGTCATCTGCAAATAAGCAGATTTTATACTCCCTCTCCTTTATTTTTATCCCTTTTATTTTATTTTCTATTCTTATCAGTTCTGTCAAAGGTTATATTGCTAAGGCGAACAATGAGGGGGATAGTGGACATCCCTATCTAGTTGACCTACTTAATTTAAAGTGACTCAATACATATCCATTTACTGTTGCCTTTGCCAATGGTCCATTATACAATGCTTTAATCCAATATATATATTTTTCTGGTAGATTGAACTTCTGTAATACTTTAAATAAGTAATTCCACTCTACTCTGTGAAAGGCTTTTTCTGCATCTAGAGCAACAGCCACTGTTGGTTTCTTATTTCCTTGAACTGTGTGGATTAGATTAATACGTTTGTAGACATTGTCCACTGTTCATTTTTTCTTAATAAATCCAATTTAATCTTGTTTTACTATTTTAGGTACACAATTGGCCAATCTGTTTGCTAATAATTTCGCTATTATCTTATAGTTTGAGCTAAGTAGATATATTGGTCTATATGATGCTGGTGTTAGTGGATCCTTCCCTGTCTTTGGTATTACTGTAATTATTGCTGTCTTACATGAATCTGGCAAGTTTTGTGTTTCTTCTATCTGGTTCATTACTTCCAGGAGAGGAGGAATTGATAACTCTTTAAATAGTTTATAGAATTCTATTGGAAATCCATCCTCTCCTGGTGTTTTATTGTTCAGCAGCTTCTTTAATATATCCTGTACTATTTCAAATGGTTTTATTAGTTTGTTTTGTTCCTCTTCTTGCAATCACGGCAGTTCAATTTTAGCAAAAAATTCCTCTATTTTATCATCTTTCCCCTTATTCTCAGTTTGATACACTTGTTCATAATTTTTCATTAATTTCTGTTGAATTATATGTAATTTGTTTGTCCTTTTTCCTTGATGCCAGTATTGTTCTTTTAGCTTGTTCTGTTTTAAGTTGCCAGGTTAATATTTTATGTGTTTTTTTTTCTCCCAGTTCATAATATTTTGCTTTATTTTCCATTATGTTCTTCTCCACCTTGTATGTTTGTAATGTTTCGTATTTTACTTTTTTGTCTGCCAATTCTCTCCTTTTCATTATATCATCCCTTTTTACAAATTCCTTTTCTATACTTACTATTTCCCGATTGTAATCCTTTTTCATCTTAGACACATAACTTATTATCTGCCCTCTAATGAAGGCTTTCATTGTGTCCCATAATATAAATTTGTCTTTCACTGATCCTGTGTTTATTTCAAAAAATGTTTTAATTTGGCGTTCAATAAACTCCCTAAATTCCTGTCTTTTAAGTAGCATGGAGTTTAACCTCCATCTATATGTTCTTGATGGGATGTCCTCCAGTTCTATTGCTAATAATAGGGGGTGAATGATCTGATAGTAGTTTAGCTTTATACTCAGTTTTCCTAACTCTCCCTTGAATATGGGCTGACAACAAAAATATATCAATCCTTGAGTAAGTTTTGTCCCTACTCAAATAATATGAAAATTCCTTCTCTCTTGGGTGTTGCCTCCTCCATATATCCATGTTTCATTTCCTGCATTGATTTAACCATAAATGTGGCTACTTTATTCTTTTTCTTGTCTTTTGTCCAGTTTTATCTAACATTGGGTCCAAATTAAGGTTAAAATCCCCTCCTATCAATATATTTCCTTGTGTGTCTGCAATTTTCAAAAAAATATCCTGCATAAACTCTTGATCCTCCTCGTTAGGTGTGTATATATTGAGCAAATTCCAAAATTCTGAGTATATCTGACACTTGATCATTGCATACCTCCCTGCCAGAACTATTATTTTCTCCTCTATTTTGGTTGGTACATTTTTGTTAACTAGTATTGCTACACCTCTAGCTTTTGAATTATAGGATGCTGCCATTCCGTGTCCTACCCAGTCTCTCTTTAGTTTGTTATGTTCCACTTCAGTTAGATGCGTTTCCTGCACAAATGCTATATCTATTTTTTTTATTCTTCAATAAATTTAGTAGCCTCTTTCTTTTAATTTGGTTATGTATTGAATTAATGTTTATAGTCATATAGTTCAACATGGCCACCTTATATCTTGCATACATCTCTTTTCCACCTCTTTGCCACCTCCATCCCCCATTTCCCCATTTTCATCTCTTAGATTTCTCTTATTACACTTAACATACGACAACACATTTAAGACAAAGTATCCCCGCAGTTACCACATCCACTAATACCTTAACCCCAAAAGTCCCCCCCCTTTCTGTATTGCCCCATACCCCTTGCCAGGCAACCACAACTCCCCTTTTCATTTGGGTTGCGATCTTGTTCGCAGCGTCAACTAATTTTGCAGTGATGGTTATTCCCTCTCCACGCAGCCCTCTCCAGAAAACACTTAAAAAAAAACATATAACAAAGCTCTCTCTTCTTTTTTTCTCCCCTTACTCTCTTCCTTCTCTTCTCTTTTCCCTCTTTAGTTCTTTACATATACATTGTTTTTTCATCTTTATATATACTTTATCACCGTTCTTCATTCTTGTTACATCTCTTCATCTCTTCTCCTGTCCTGCAAACATTCTGCTAATTCTTGCACTTTCTCTGGATCCGAGAACAGTCTGTTTTGCTCCCTGGGTATAAATATTTTAAGCACGGCTGGATGTCTTAATATGAATTTGTAACCTTTTTTCCATAAAGTTGATATCGCTGTATTAAATTCCTTTCTTCTCTTTAAGAGTTCAAAACTTATGTCTGGGTAAAAAAATATTTATTGACCCTTGTATTACAATGGTTTATTATCTTCTCTAATTTTATTCATTGCCTGTTCCAGTATATTTTCTCTTGTCATGTATCTCAAATATTTTACTAAGATGAATCTTGGTTTTTGATGTGCCTGTGGTTTTGGAGCTAATGCTCTGTGTGCCCTTTCTATTTCCATTTCTTGCTGCATTTCTGTCATTCCCAGGACCTTCGGAATCCATCCTTTTATAAATTCCTTCATGTCTATGCCTTCTTCACCCTCCTTCAGGCCCACTATTTTTATATTGTTTCGTCAACTATAATTTTCCAACATATCAATTTTCTGAGATAACAGCTCTTGTGTCTCTTTAATTTTTTTGTCACTTTCTTCCAGTTTTTCTCTTCAGTCATTTACTTCCATTTCTAAAGCCGTTTCCCACTCTTCCACATTCTCTACTCTTTTCCCTATTTCTGTCATGACCAGTTCTAACCTTTGCATTTTATCTTCTGCTCTTTTCATTTTCCTTTTAATTGCATTAAACTCTAATGACAACCATTCTTTTAGTGACCTAATTTGTTCTTCAAAAAATACTTTATCTATATTCTGTTCATCAGTTTTACCTTTTATTTCTCTTTGTCCATCAGTTTTACCTTCTATTTCTCTGTGAAGATCTTGGTCTTCTTCTTCCTCTTCTTCTGTGTCTGTATGTGTGTGTTGTGTCTTCTTCTCCATGTCTGTGTCTCTTCTGGTTTTCCTGATGAGCTGCTTGTATCTCTTTGTCGGGCCTCTTCTTGCTGGGCCTCTTATTGTTGTTCCTCCCCGCTTGGGGCTGCTCATCTGTTTTGCTTCTTGATGACATTGGTCTTCTTGTTGATCTTCCCTCCATCTGTCTTCCACGTCGGTTTTGTTGCACCCACTTCTGCTGTCTTCCTTGTCCTCCAGCTGAGAGCCCTGGTGTCAGGCATCCCTCAGCTGCTCTGTCTGTGACAGCCCACTCCTCTGCTGAGCCCCCCTCCCGCTGGTGTCCTCTTTCTCCTCTGATCGCGCAGTGGCGCACTTTTGTTTGGCTCCGAGAGCCATTTTTGTAGTGCACCGGCTGGTGGGTCGCGACTTTATAGGGCAGGTATTGACCTCAAGGGTCGGGCACTCCTCATCACCACAGCATCCTGTTCCTTCCTGCTGGTAAGGGTTTCGGCAACTTTTTTTACTTTTTTTCCAGCTGTTCTTACTTTCTTCTTCTTGGAAGCCATCTTCTTTCTCTTCTCTGTATCTTTATCTTCTATTTCTTGTACACTATTTTTGTTATCCTTTGCTTTTTCCAAACTTTTTTTTCCTATTTTCCTGGAGAGGACTGGTTTTCCCGACTGGCCACTACTCCATCATGTGACTCCTCCCGTCGCTGTTCAACACGAAAGGCACCGCCCATTGGTCAGTCAGCAAGGTAAATCATTTGCCAACTAGATAGTGTCTCCAATGCTGGACTGCCTCGACAATGGCTTGGGCCTCTTTCTCGATAGAGGAGGGTCGAATTATGGGGCCATGGAGAGTGTGGGAAAAGAAGGCAGTGGGTCTGCCCGCCTGATGCCAGGGAAAGGAGATAGATTTAACGAGGGAGCAGGCTGTGTCCACATAATTGGGGACCCACTGGGCATAGTGGGAAAAGAAGCCCGGGCAACTTTTTAGGGCTTTGAGTCTGTAGGGATACACATGCAATTGGGGTCAGGGTCAATGAGTCCGTTCTCCACGATGCAGATAAGGATGGCAAGGCAGGTTGGGCAAAATATGCATTTAGCCTTTTTGTATGTGAGGTTAAGGAGCTTGTGTTCTGGAGGAATTCTTGGAGGTGGGCGTCATGGCCGCAAATGGTGAAGTTGTCCAGATAAGGGAATGTGGCCTGCAGCTCATACTGGTCTACCATTCAGTCCTTCTCCCACTGGAAGACTAAGACCCCATTGGTGATGCTAAAGAGAACACACAGGAAATTGTGGTGGTCCTCCAGGCAGATGGGGAGGTGATGGTATATAGACTTCAGGTCGATGGTGGAGAAAACCCAATATTGCGCAATTTGGTTTCCTATATCGAATATGTGAGAAAGAGGGTACATGTCCAGCTGTGTGTATCTGTTAATGGTCTGACTGTAGTCAATGACCATCCTGTTTTTCTCCCCATGCCTCACCACCACCACTTGGGCTTTCCATGGACTGGTGCTGGCTTCAATGACCCCCTCATTGAGTAGCTGTTGCACCATGAAGCTAATGAAGGCCTTGTCCCCAGCATTCTACTGCCTATTTTTGGTGGCAATGGGTTTACAGTTGGGGATAAGATTAGTGAACAGCAATGGAGGGGTGATGAGTGTTCAGAATTCACAAGTTGTGTGCCATATGCCATCTTGGCTGAGAATGATGGGGGAAGAAACTGGGGAGGGGGGTTTCGCTGGTGAAGTTCAGTGAGTGATTTAAGAATTGCTGGTTACAGACAGTGAGGGGGAGGCTGCAGGATGGGGACTATTGTACTCCATTGTCATGCTTTTAAGGTGGCATTGGAAGTCCAGTCCTAGTACCACGGCAGCGTAAAGCTGTAATATCACCAGGAGATTAAAGTCCTCATAGACAGTGCCCCATATAGTTAGGGTCACAACACAGTAGCTGTGGACATCAGCCTTTTGGGACTTCAAGGCCAAGAAGACTTTGTGACTCACTGGCTTAACCGCGAGGGAGTAATGCTGCAACGTGTCTGGGTGAATGAACCTCTCTGTGCTCCAACTATCAAAAAGACAGCCTGTCACGAGGCTGTTTACCTGGATGTCCATCATCAATCTGGCAAGCAGGTGAGGACTACCTTGATCTAGCGTGATGGAGACCAGTATCAGTTCACTGCCTGTAGCTGCGGTGGAGAGTTTGTGCATTTAGTCACAAGATGGCGGCCCCCAAGGCTTGCACACAATGCTACTGGTCTCAAAGATGGTGGCATCAAAGATGGCAGCCCCCACGGTCTGCACGCACTGCTGCTGGGTTGAGATGGCTTGGACTTGCGTACTTTCACATAGTGCTTCTTCTTCCTGTAGTTGGACCAGACCACATATTTCACTGGGTAGCAGTCCCTCAGGTGCTTGCTCAGGCCGCAGAAGTAGCACTTCGAGTGCTCACAGAGTACAGAAGCTGTGGTCAGGTCATTGGCGGGATGTGTCGATAGCGGTGTTAGGTACTCACAGAGTAAGGCGCTTGCAATTGGATCAATGGCAGTTCGTGGCTGTGGCAGCATGTCCCAGAATGGCGGCGCCTGGGCCAACCATGAGGTGAACTCACCATGAAAATTGAACTCACCTTGCTCCAACAGTCTCTGACGGATGTAGAAGGTCCTAATGCCTATGACATGCGCATCTCTAATCAAGTCCTCCAGTTTCACTGAGGCTGTCATAGCCTTGCAATCGCAGGCTTGTCTGAGAATTCATAAGGCCTGGAGGTACTCAGCACTTGATTCTACAGGTCGCTGTTTTCAAATGGCCAGGAGGTGTCTCTCATATACCTTGCTCACCTTCTTCAGGTACTGGCCTTTCACCTCTGAGTGCAACGCGATGTCCCTGGTCATTGAGTAAACCAGGGACCTGGCCTGGAAGTGTAGTACCTGCAGCTTGTCATTCTCTGATCGGACGATGGCAGTTGATGCCTGCAGGAATGCTTCGAAATAACGCAGCCAGAGTTCAAAGTTGGAGGCTTCAGGCGATTCAGGGTTGATTTCCAACTTCTCTGGCTTCAGGGTCTGCTCCATTGTCAAAATTTATTGCTAATAAAATTGAGGCACCATCATTAACTCCAAAAGACTGGAAGTTATGTAAAACTGATGGGCTTTTATTAGCAACAGAATGGAGGCACGCCCATGCTAGTCTACAGCCCTGAACTGGGGAGGGTGTTGTGGAGCAGTCCCATTTATTCAGAAGTCTGTGGGAGGAGCCACACGTTCAGTTGGCCATTGGGCATACCCAAACAGTTAAACAATGGTTTACCACAAGTGGCCAACATCATAAATGATCCCCGTTGCCCTGATCACAATCTATTTTTGCTGCTATCTACAGGTAGAAGGTACAGAAGCCTGAAGTCCAGCACCTCTAGCTTTAACAACTTGTTTTTTTTTCCCAAACAGCTATCAGGTTCTTGAATCTCCCCTGTACTACCCAACACCTGACTATAAACTACTCGCGGGCCACAAAATAAAATCTGACTGCATTTCTAAAATGTCTCTTTTTTTTCAATAATTGTAACTCTGATTTTTTGTCTAGCCTTTCATACTTATTACATTGCTGGCCAACTATTGTCGGAAACTGACGTGAGAGGCATCAGAAACCGAGTACAAATGAAAATCGGCAGCAAAACATTTTTAGGTCAGTTGAAATAACACAATGTGTCAGCGTCATTATGCATTTAAACATGCTAAATTCAATAAAAATTAATTTAATTTTTTTCCAACTTCCTACGCGATACAGCAAATCTGAAATTATCTTTATGTTCAGCTTGAAGTTGTCTATAATAATCCCCAATGTTTTTCAGGAAGCAAACCTTTTGAAAAAAATGTGTTGTCCAGTGCTATTTCTGCTCTCTAACCACTCCTCAGTCCACACAAGTATATTGACCCAAATCCCATACTAAATCCTTGAGTAATAATCTTCTGTTCACCAAATCCATCCTGTGGTGGAGGCCAAAAGAATCTGACCAGGTGAGCACACCAAAAGTGCTGGCAGGAAGGTGGTGCTAGTTGTGAAGAGAGAGAAAGAAGTGGCTTTGGTGGCAGAGGCCAGTGGAACCAGGTAGAGCCCAGGAGAGAGGGGACCGGACTGGAGCCAGGACAGTTACGGGACTAGTGACGTCAGTGCCAGTTCATGCTGGATTCCCATCAAGAAGCCACTTTTATTTTTGATTAAGGTTTTAACCTGGATTTGTTTGCTATGTTAAATTTACATGATAAATCTTGTTATTGTTTTCTGTTAACATTAATTTTGTGGATCCCAAATGGCACCAGAGCGTGGCAACTTTTTGCAAGCTTCTAGTATGGCAGGGGAAAAAAACTTTTCACTCTTTCTCTGGAACAATGAGCAATTCAATTCATACATTAGCTGCTTTTTTTACCTTGCGATCTTCAACTTCAAAGCACTCTGATGGATTCTTCAAACATGTTTTCCCCTTTTATAAAATTATGCTAACTCTTCCAATTTTGTAATTCTAGTACCTAACATTTTACCTCCTGATGCTCTTAGACTAACCAGCTAATGGTTCCTATTTTATTCTTTCCCTTCTTCACTGAATGGTAGGTTTTCATTTTTGCCTCAATCCATTAAGACTATCCTAGAATCCAACAATATCTTCAAGATAAAAAATTATTCTTTTGGTATTTAACTATTTCAGAATCAAGAGTATCAGGACCCAAGTGATTTGTGATCCCTTTAAATAATGCAAATTACTTTTTCTCACATCAAATGGACCATTCGTTTGTCTTATGTCTACATGTCAGAAATGAATTAATTGTTCAAATCTCAATCATTTCTTTATTTCCAATTATATTTCTCTTGAGTCTGCTTCGAAGAGCATCACTTTTTTTAAATATCTTTCTTACATTAAAAACTATTGCGATTTTTTAAAACGTTAAATTGGATCCTCTCATTTTCTGTTCTCTCAATTTTTTTCACCATTTGCACTGAGTCCCAGCTTGTAAAATCGTCCCACAGCTGCAATCACAAAGGTTCAATACTGACTACCCATCTTACCCATGTGGAGTCATCATGTTCTCCTTGTGACTGTGGTTTTCTTCACCCATCAGCTGTGCTGGTTTCCTCCTACATTCCAAATGTACACATGGTAACAAGTTAATTGGCTTCCATAAACTTAACCATTTATCTAGAACCTGGAGAGAGTTGATGCAAGTGCATGGAGAACGGTGACAGTGAATTAGAAGGGAAAACCGATTGGTCTGTGAACTGACATGGACTCAGTGAGCCAAATACCCTTCAATATTGCAATGAAATATATCCATATTTACTGATTTAACCACACCACTTCCCCTCCCCCTGCCCAATTTTCTTGTATATGAAACTATTTACCAACATCAGAAGCATTTTTTTTCAAAATGAATATTAACCTTAGCTTTTCTACATGGGCATAGCTCTATTATTTGCACAGTGAAGTTTTTATTGAATTTGAAAGATTCAGATATATATAGCATTAATGATAATGTGGCGCTTTGAGGAGCTGAAGTAAATCACTGCCACCACACCAATGGTCATTAATGACTGATTTTATTCAAATTCAGCACGCCCCTTTAAGGGCAGCATCAGCTCAGTCACCTGGTGCATTGTGACATCATAATCGCTGCCCAGGGTGGGCGCTGGAAGGGATGCTGGAGTCAGAGAGAAACCCCTGATGATGCCATTTCCCCATGGCTGCCCCGCCATTAGGCTGTGCGCTGCCACACAACCACCCCCCCTCCCCCCAGAACCAGCTACGTGTCCTGTTGCTTGGGCGGCTGGCCCCGCCGTTTGGGCACGGCCGCCTGGACCAGTTGAGATAAGTCTAGGTGGGCTGCTTTCAAACGGTCCATGGTAAACAATTACTCCCTACCCCCCATATCCAAAGTAAAAGTTCTACCCGACAACCGGAGAACCTTGTACGGCCCCTCGTAAGGCCGTTGCAGTAGTGCTATCTGTGGTCCCCCTCTGACAAAGATGAATTGTGCCACATTGAGTACTTTGGGCTGATGAGATGGTTGGGTGCTGTGGTGCGACGGTGGCAGTGGGGTCAGGTTGCCCAGGCATTTACAGAGGTCAGCGAGCTGCTCACCTTCGCTGTGCACGGCCTCCGCTTGCAGGCCGAAGAATTCCCCTGGCAGGGAGAGTGGTGTGCCATAGACCATTTCAGCTGACGAGGCTTGTAGGTCCTACTTGGGCACCGTTCTGATTCCAAGGAGGACCCAGGGTAACTCGTCCACCCAGTCGGGCCGGAAAGCCTGGTCATCAGGGCGGACTTTAGGTGGCGATGGAACCTCTCTACTAACCCGTTAGACTGCGGGTGGTAGGCCATGGTGTGGTGCAGTGTTACCCTAAAAGCCTCGCCAGCTGCAACCATAGGGCGGAGGTAAATTGAGCACCCCTGTCGCGCTGAAATGAGCGATCCATTGGCCAACCAGGGCTCTAGCACGTCTCTGCCGATGATTCACAGACCGGGATGGCTTCCAGCCACCTGGTAGCTCTGTCTACTATGGTGAATAGGTACCATGACTCCCTGGACACCGGCAAAGGGCCCACGACGTCTACGTGATATGTTGGAACCTTTGTGGTGCCAGGTCAAAATATTGGACATGGGCCAAATTTGTGGACTTTGGAGGTCTGGCATTGGATGCAGTTCCAGGCTAGAGCTGCGACCTCCTTCTTGAGGCCGTGCCAGATGACTTGCTGAGCCACCATGTGGACAGTAGTCTTTACTGAGGGGTGGGCGAGATCGTGGATGGAACTGACGACCCTAGCCTTCCAGTCCTGTGGAACTACTGGGCATGGTGAGCCAGTGGAGGTATCGCAGAGCAATGGCTGGGTGTAATCAGGGATGCAGATATCGTCAAGCTGGAGCCCTGATACTGCGGTGTGGAGAGCCTGGGTTTCAGCGTCGCGCTTTTAGGCCTGTGCGAGCTGTGAGTAGTCAAGACCAGGAGCTAGTGTGCTGATGGCCAGGTGGGAGAGTGCATCAGTGACTATGTTGTCCTTACCCACCCTGTGTCAGATGTCTGTTGTGAATTCCAAGACGTAGGACAGGTGGAGTTGTTGCCTGGCTGACCACAGGTCCTTGGCCATCAATAGTGCTTGAGTGAGGGGCTTGTGGTCAGTAAAGATGATAAAAGTCCTGCCCTCTAGGAAATATCGAAAATGGCGGATGGCCAGGTATAGCACCAGGAGCTCCCAGTCGAACGCACTGATACTGCGTTTGGAAGGCTGCAAATGCCTGCTGAAAAAGGATAGCAGGTGCCACTGCCTGTTCAGCCACTGCTCGAGCACCCCTCCGACCACCGTGGCAGAAGCATTGACCGATAATGCCGTGTGTGCTTCCGGCCGCGGGTGCACTAACAATGTCTCCTCAGCAAGGGCCCGCTTCCTCACTGCGAAAGCCTCATCTGCCTCCCTCGACCAGGCCAAGGTCTTCTCCTTCGTCGCTATCAGCGCAAACAGAGGGCGCATGATGCGGGCAGTATTGGGGATGAATCGATGGTAAAAGTTCACCATCCCCACAAATTCCTGTAGCCCTTTGAGGGAGGAGGGCTTGGGGAAATGTTGCCACCTTCCCCAGTGTCAGAGCTGCCCCAGACACTGTGATGGTGTGCCCCAGGAACTGCAAAGTTTGTTTCCTGAACTGGCATTTGGCATTGTTGACCGTGAGGCCAAATTCTGCCAGCTGGGAGAACAGGGTACAGAGATGGGCCTTTTGCTCTTTGCTAGTGCTGCTAGCTACCAGGATGTCATCTAGGTAGTTAAAGACAAAGTCCAAATCCCTACCCACTGCGTCCATGAGGCACTGGAATGTCTGGGTGGCATTCTTCAGGCCGAACAGAATGTAGGGAAACTCTAACAGGCCGAAGGGGGTTATAATGGCGGTCTTTCCAATATCATCGGGGTGGACCGGGATCTGGTGGTATCCATGCACCAGATCGACCTTTGAAAAGAACTGCGTGCCGTGGAGGTTGGCCATGAAATCTTGGATATGGGGGCTGGGTACCTGTCTGGAGTCATGGCATCGTTCAGCCATCTGTAGTCTCCACAGGGCCTCCAACCTCCCGATGACTTCGGGACCATGTGTAGCGGTGCCAACCAAGTGTTGTTTGATCGCTGAACGATGACCAACTCCTGGAGTCTGGAGAATTCCTCCTTGACTTGCTTCAGTTTCTCTGGAGGCAGCCGTCTAGCCCTGGCATGGAACGGGGAGCCTTGTGTGGAGACATGATGGAATACTCCGTGTCAGGGGAAGCGATGTCGAAGCGAGGCTCCAGGTTGGCAGGGAACTCACTGAGGATCCTGGCGAATTCATCTTCAGCAGTGGCGACTGTGGCGATCTCCGACCTGGCGTCATCTGCCGTGCGGAAGGTGCGGGCGTTGAGCATCCTCCTCCCCCTCACATCCACCAGCAGGCTGTGAGCCCTTACGAAGTCAGCCCCCAAAAGCGCCGTGCTCACCGAGGCCAGGATGAAACTCCAAGTGAACTCCTCTTCCCCAATCTGTATCTGTACCCTATGAGTGCTAAAGATTGTGATTGTAGAGCCATTGGCAGCCCAAAGGGTTGGATTGGGGGTTCAAGTCTGTGTTTCCAGCACTGTGGGGGGTGGGGGGGAGAGAAGGATGCTCAGTTCAGCCCCTATGTCGACTAGGAACCGGCGGACTGTGGATCTCTCTTGGATGTAGAGGAGGCTGTTCACGTGGACAACCGGCAAAGCCGTCAATGCCGGTTGGCCTGGCTGTTTCCCGGTAATCACAGGGCTGGCGGCACTTGCAGGCTTTAGACCCCAGCACTGATGGTAGAAGCACCACAATGACTGGGCTTCTCGGGATTGCCCTTGGGGGAATCTTCCTGATGGCGGGACACTGGCTTGGAGACCTGGCTGAGTGCTGCCTCATTTTCCTGCTTAGCTCGCCAGAGGGCATTCACCCAGGGTGCTGCCTTGCGGTGGTCAGAGAAGTCCTCTTCAGACAGATGGAGCCGAATGTCTTCTGGCAACTGTTCTAGAAAGATCTATCTGAAGAGGAAGCATGGCTCATGATCCTCTGCCAGGGCCAGCATCTCGTCCATGAGGGCTGAGGGGCTGCAGTCCCCCAACCCATCTAGATGTAAGAGTCTGGATGCATGCTGCTGGGATGAGAGGCCAAACTTCCCCAGAGGCAGATTCTTGAGGGCTGTGTACTTTTTGGTTGCTGGTGGCCTATGGATGTTATCGTCCACCCTCATCGCCATGTCCTGATCGAGGGCGCCCACATCATAGTAAAACTTGGTGGTATCAGCCGTGATGTTGCGGAGGTGGAATTGTGCCTCCGCTTAGCCGAACCACATCCATGGGCGATGTGACCAGAAAGGGGGACGTTTGAGGGCTACCACGTTAACCTCTGCCATGTTCATCGTTGGTTGGGACAAGAAGGTCATCTGAGCCCGTCAGGGTCACCAATATTGCGCTCTGAGGAGCTGAAGTAAATCACTGCCACCACACCAATGGTCGTTAACAACTTATTTTATTCAAATTCAGTGTGCCCCTTTAAGGGCAACATGAGCTCAGTCACCTGGTGCATTGTGATGTCATAATCGCTGCCCAGTCGCGCGCTGGAAGGGATGCTGGAGTTAAGAAGAAACCCCTGACGACGCCATCTCCTAATGGCTGCCCCGCTACGTGGCCATACAAGCGGGGCCAGTTGACCATTAGGCTGTGTGCCGCCACAATATATAATTTTTCTATCAACCATCCATTTTATACTTTGTATTTCTGTCATTGTCTTTGGATAAAGAGTGATTACCAAAATTTCAGATGTAATAACCAAAATGTAGTCTATACTGTGATCATATTAGCCAGATAATCACTGACTCAAACATTACTAAATAACACAGTACGAGACAGCATGCTTCTTGGAGGCATATTCTTCCTTCCAGAGGTCCAAGTTCAATCCAGATTATGATACTCCTGTGCAAAATTTATAACTGCAGGATTTCTCTGGATACTTTCGTTTCCTCTCACCTTCCAAATACATACTGGTAGGTTAATTAGCTGTAAATATTTGGTTCATGTTAATGAGAGAAAAAAAATCAAAGAATTTATGGAGCATGGGTGAGAGGTTGAATGGGAATTGAGAAATGATACTTCTTTAGGGGCCAGAATGGACTTGACAGGCCAACTTACCTCCTTCTATGCATTGATAGAATTTAAAGTAGCCAGGCCTGAGCTGATTTATTTATACACATTACTAGTGTAGATAATGCGGCAGATCCTGTTCTTCCTACAATGCTGAAGCAGCATTAATGAAGATGGGTGCTTAGAATCAGTGGGCCAAGGTGTTTCGATGTGATTCTGGAAGTATATATTTCAGTAATCTTGCTACATGGTTCATGATTTATTGATATGTGCTAAGCTGATATCAAGGTTTAGAGTTAGGGCATTGTACCCACAAGTATTAATTGCTATTTCTTAGCGCTTTCCATTCTGAATTTAAAGCCAGTATTCTCTGGATTAATAGCCAGTATTAATACCAAATTGAATCCTGGGTTTCATAAATTTATAAATGGCCAAAAAGATTACGTTAAGCCTTTATAAAAGATATTTTAAACCAGTATGGAGTATTGAGTCTAATTCTGATCAAAATACTTAAGGAAATATTTGGTTGTCGCAGAGTGGGGAGAAAAGTACTAGAATTCTTCCTGAAGTAGAGATTCCAGCAATGAAGTTAGGCTGGAAAATCTGGGTGGTTGTTCTTCGTGGAAAGCAGACTGCAAGGAGAATGGATACGGTGGCATATGATCAAGAAGATTTTATTCATCAGGGATTAGAAAACAAGCTCCTTCCATCAGCAGATAGTTTAAATTTAATTTTAGACGCACAGCACGGTAGCAGGCCATTTCAGTCCATGACTCCATGCCGCCCAATTTACACCCAATTAACCTACAACCCCCAGTGCATTTCAAATGGTGGGAGGAAACCAGAGCCCATGGGGAAAACCCATGCAGATACAGGGAGAATGTAAGAACTCCTTAGAGACAGCATGGGATTCGAACCCCAGATCTGATCGCTGGTGTTGTAAAGGCATTCCGCGAACCATTACACCAACTATGCCACCCCAAACTCAAAAATAGAGATTTAAAGTATTTGGCAAAATATGAAAATTTTCCCCATCTTACTTTTCTCTGTCCTTTGTCTTTGTAACACTGTACCTTGTACTTTTTGACTTACTGTAACATTACACTCTGCACTTTTGTTTTAATATTGTCCTGCCTCCTGTTTTTAACTATGGATTGATTTGCCTGGCGAGCACACAAAACGAAGCTCTTCACTGTATCGTGGTGCACATGACAGTAAACAATTCAATTTTTTAAAAACATAGTCTCGAATACAGAACTGATGAACACATGAAACATTTACCTATTCTCTTTCCATCAATGCTGCCCCAAACAACCGAGTACTTCATCATACTCTTTTTTTTAGAGATTTGCCAATTACTTACTAAATTTGCTTAAAGACAAAATTAGTGAAGGCGAGAGCCTGATTGTTGAGGTGCCAGGTCAGTGATCTGGTATTCCAATTGCGTACAGGGTTGTACTTACTGCCCTTTCCTTTGCTCAGTTCAACTCCAATAGCTTGGACTACAAGCTGCAGAGAAAGAGTGAACATTCTAAACACAGGAAAGACAAATAAAAAGAGAACAGACCACTTTTATCGCTGGTCTCAAAATAGATATCGTTCAATGAAAATTTAAAAAATCATTGAAATTTATTAATAATCATTAATAATTTTCTGTGCATTCATATTCATGATTTTTTTTGCAGTATACTGCCATAAAATCAGACAGCTCATGAGAAAATATACATTCCAGCTTTATATATCTTAACCAATCAGACAACATTCAACAATACACTTTCTTAATTAGATGATCACAACATAATAATGAAAGGCATGACTGTAAACAAAACTAATAGCAATACATTTGTATATCTTTTTGACACATTATTTAAAGTCATGCAATAAAGAATGCATGCACATTAAACGAATCTTGCCTCGATGTGTGTTATATGCAAATCCATCAGTCACCGATCCCCCAAGTGCAGCTGAAGCATGCAAACTCTCCGAACAAAGTGTCCTTAGATAAAATAACCCATTTGTTTTAATGCAATGTCTACCGCAGGAATCATTTACCTTTCAGATACGAGTCCCGAAGGGGGGATGGGGGTGGGGGTATTTTTTTTTCCCTCTGCCAGTGTTTCTGCCGACAGTCTGTGATGATAGTCCGTATCGTTGATGCCTGCCACTTGATCTATCTAGAGGCAGACTCTGACTCCCAGAAGCCTATGTATTTTTCTCTGTAAAACCAAGCTGTCTCTTCCTTTCGGGTCTGTAAGAAGTGGAATGCGAGGATCATGAGAGGGATATTTGAAACATCCAAGTGATGGCTTGATTGACGGTCTCCCATCCATCCTTCCACCTGTTCCTTCCAGGGAAGGCGTGCTCAGGGGTCGTGCGCCCTGAGTATAATCATTGGTGCATGTGCTTTCCAAACAAGTATCAAATGAAGATAAACAATACCAATGATGTCCATGTTACAGAGTGGAGACAAATAATTAAGAGAAAAAATTGAACAGCATAAAAAAAATGAAGGATTTGATATTTCAAAACGTAATCAATTATTCTGCCAGTGGCAAAGAAAGCAAAGTTGCTATTTTTTTAAAGCACGTTTTCCTCGAAGAAATACACCAAAAGAAAATATAATTTTTCAATGAAAACTAATGCACATTGAAGTCTCCACCAAGTTAACGCTTGAACACAAACCGGGACATATGATTCCACCAAAAGAAAGAAATTATTTTTCTTTGTATGCCGAGTTGAATCTCGCATCTGCAATGTTGATACCGCATCTTCTCATAACAATGAAAAACCTTCAGTTCACACTGCCAGAACCTGACGTAGACTATAGGTTTCGTGGATGGCATGCCTTACTGGGGAAGTCCAGTGACCCTCGTTGATTCACCAAAGTCTCTAACCCTGAAGCAAATAAAAGGAGCGAAAACCACCCACTGCTATCCAAAACGAAATTTTGGTCTATATTTGACAACGTTCACATATTTCCTACTAGCGCTTACAGAAGGAGGCGACTTGGGTGGTTTCGATGATGTTTTCTTCTCTGGAATCTTTCGAGTAATTTTGAAAGTCTTTTCTTTTTCAGACTGTTTGAATCTTGGAAGAAAATGTGTCGAAATGTGCTGAGGTTTCACCCGAGGGCTATTCCCCTTTTTAACTTTGCCACATTTATTTAAAGCCACGTACCACTCTCGGCTACCGTTCTCGCTTCTGTAAGTGGCCGAGGCGTAAGTGTTGTAGCTGTTCTCCTGATACCGCTCCTTGAAATTGCACTCAGCCGTAAACTTCGTCTACAAAAGGAACAACACAAACACAGAGCCTTCGTTAAGATATCTCAGCATTGCAATGATACTAGTTTTTTTTTAAATACCAGCAGAGAAACAAGCCTGTGGGCCCTAATATGCCGCTCTCTATCAATAATCTCCCCTCGGTTTACTATTTTAGCCTCTAACTTCTTTCTCCGAAAATAATTTAACTGGCTTTTACTTAAATGTATCTTTGAGAGCGAGCTAGCCTACCAACAACTTTTAAGTTTACAATGAATATAAAGAATTCTGGAAATATCCGATAAGTAAGTAAACATCTGTGGAGAGAAACACAGTGAACATTTCAGGTCGATGATCTTTCATCAGAACCCAGGAATGCAATTGTAACAAGCTCAAGGATTCCAGGACAATCGTCTGCTTCGGCATGTCTTCCTCATAAGATTACTGAAGAATTTCAAACCAGAAGCTCTTTGCAGTAAAATCATACAGAGAGTGGGGTGGGGGGGTGGATGATTTAAAATGAAACCGTGGCCAAACTCCCAATTTCAGCATATGTATTTCTCGAAAAATATTCAACGTAGATATGGTTTTGTTCAAATGTAACAATGCGGGAAAGCATGCATTAGCGCATCAGGCAATGCCTTGAGGAAAATGCCTCAGTGGCAGTAGCGGGTATTTTTTTTGTGTAATCTTGGAACAATTTAATAGATATCAGAAATTACATCCATACAAGCTCCTCGAACACCCGTCCCAGTCTTCTTTTGAAACTTTTTGAATTAGCAATGAAATTCCAGAAGGCAGGCAACAAATATTAATGACGACTATTGCCTGCCAATTTCTAGTCACTTCCAAAAATGCGTTAAAAATCGAAATTCTGACGACATTTTGCAGTTTAGGTTTTGTCGTTGTTGGTCAAAATTAAAAAGGGAAGTTATCTTAAATTTCTATACGAAATTGTCGTTCCGTGACATATCCCATTTCCACGCTGGAGGCGGTTAAAATTGCAATTAATGTGAAGTGAATAATATTTCAGCATTTCAAAATGTGTCAAATCCTCCAGAGGAATTAAAAGAAAATCTCTTCTGCGCGGCGGTTGATAATTGCTAGGACACGTAAATGCTGGAATACAATATCCTTGGAACCCACTTACTGATTTAATTACGTTGCCATCTGTATTTTGTAAAAAAAAGACTGATGTCAGGCGACTAGGCAAGATAAAGGAAAGAAGAAACGGAGCAGTGTTACATCTCAATGCAGGGATTGGCTGAGCAAAATTGCAGAATTGGTTGTACTTTTATCTCAGTTCAACTGAATGTGGACAGATTGAATTCTACAAAGTCCTCAACTGACTGACGGGCGCAAGATTCACTAGGTTCTTCCGAAACTTATTTAACAATCACAAAACTTCATCCAAGCATGACCAGTAGGCAGTCGCGTGTCATTGATCATTGATTGCATTAATTTTAGTTGGCCCACAGAAGGCAATTTGGGTGAAATGTCGATTCGTAGGCTTAAAATCCCCAACACAACTTAATTTCTTTCGGAGCATTGACAATGTTGTAACTGGTAAATACATTGGATCATTACCGAGATAGCGTTTCGCAAAGTGACGCTGTGCCACATGAAAACAAATCTCTCGTATACTTAAAGTTTGAAGCTTAGTCGGCGTACTAAATTTGTCAATTTCAACATGAGACAATATGAACAGATTATTTACGATTACAACATATCTGCATTTGGATAATTCGAAAGCGAACTGCGTGTGCAGAATGCAATTTCATTTGGCATTTTTCAACTGAAATGCAACGTGAGGGATGAATTTCTGAAAATACTTGGTAGATATTTGTAATTTGAAAGACAATAGTGAGTGACAGGGTAACATCGCATTCCATTGCGAGATGGTTCCCGGCGTTTTGTTTATATTTGAAACTACATATCTTGTCGTGCTCCTTATGCAATCAGATGTTTTCCTAATAAGAAAATCTTGCAGCTTCTCTCTCGTAGCCAATTACGAATTGGTTTTAAGATTTTACATCGGTTGATCACAGCATCGGAAAGAAAACTTTGTAAATAAGGAAGGGGTGAATCTTGATTTCCTTGCAATCAACAACACCGGGCAAAATCCATGTTTCTGGAAGCCTGCTTTAGCATCAGATCTTATTTATACAAGATACTGTATAACACAGTGAAATTTAGCAATAACCGGGGAACGATTTGGCCGTGGTCAACAGAAAAACTCTTCACTTTAATTCTTTTGCGTGACGTTTAAAAGGTTCATCGTGGAATGTTAAAACGATCGGCTCTTCCGACGCTTTCATGAATCTAACTCTCGACTTGAACAATTCATTTACAAATGAGCGACTGGACGCACGGAAAAGATTTGTGCAATTCACATCCAACATTGTAAGGTGCACAGACATTGGAGGGAAATCTATCTTCCCGGTCTTGTACAAATGTAAGCGCTTTCGACTTCTTGTAAATACTCACGGTTGCGTGGAGTTTCCCTTTTTTACTCATCGCTAAAAATCGGTTGCTAAAAATCCCACGAATTCCCACTATCCCCTGAGATACGGCGAATATTTCCAAAATACCTAGGAGTGAAAGATATTTTAATGTCAGGATTCTATAGTTTACTCCCTGGCTGCTTCGAGGAAGGATGAAAGCAATCTTCCTTTGTTTAAAGCTCTTTTCAACAATTACATTTAATGGCGGGGGCGGGGTTCCCTTGTATCTAATAGGTCAGTAACTCTTTGAGGTTGTGACATACGAAAACCGATCTGCACTATATAGAATGCTATATTTTAATTATTGCATGACATTGTTAGTTATTCTTTATGACATTGACACGATGAGCTTGCAGATCAGAAGGCTTCACAGTTTGTTTTTAAATTAAAGATAATTGCTTAGAAAATGAAAACTATTGTGTTCCAGAGTTTCGACCCGAAACGTCGACTGTCCATTTTCCTCCACAGATACTGCTGAGTTCCAGCCGACGTGATTGTTTTTTTTTGGGGGGGGGGGTATAAATTCAAACACGCGGTCTCTTGTGTCTCCATTTTTGAGCTTTATGGGTATCATAAATTCAGAACTGTCTTAATTCCAGATATTAACTAACCAGACCGACCACATCATAATCGGACTCAATCACTCGAAGCACTCCGTTCCCTTTAGCCTGCACCTGTTCTAGACATACTTGGCAGTTTAACGTGACCACAGGCCAGACAACCTGTCCCCGGAATCACTAATCACCAAATCGATCTTCATAACAAAAATAGCTCTGCAAACATCCGCCATTTCCAGTTAAGTAGAGATGAACAATAATAATTACCCGCATATGGCGCTGCGAGATATCACGGATTCCATTTCTATAAATATTACGTATTTTTCCATAACATTATATTAGAACCGACAAAATCATGTCGATGTGTATTTAATTAAAACATTTAACCGATTATTGCCTTGCACAAGTCTGGCCATGCTTAATTGCGCGTATCCTATGATGACCTCCAAAACTCCCAATGCTTTGATCGTTGCTTACAACAGACGACTGGCAGCGAGAAGTGGTTACAAGACACGACCACGAGCATACATACTTTCTGTTAAATTTCCCCATAGAAACTTGCAACCCATAGACCATATTGTGTTATTTATGATTGACTGTGTTGGGGGGGGGGGGGTCCGTTACCATGTGAACTTATTTAGAACAAACACTTACTGAACAGATTGGCTTCATGCGAGCCACTGACTTTGCCATCAGGCTGAATCTGTAAATGAAAACCAATTCCAACTCTACAATAGAGTCTTCCAGTGCGCGGCCCAGACCTATTCCATTGGTACATGTTCCTTAGTGATCTACGGTTCTGAATGGCTGAAGAGCTCCCGTTTGCAGTGCCCTGGGGTGATTCTGCGGACACTACCTGCTCGATGTAGCCCGAAGCGAAGCGGACAGCTTGATCCAGAAGGAGAAGGACGAGGAAGTGGAGGCGCATTCTTCCAGCAAATCTCTCCGGAGTGCTCGCTATTAGGACAATGCCCGCATTTTGGCGATCCTCTGCTCCATGCACAGTCGACCGTTTGTGGCGTGTTCGCCAGACATTTCCATGCAAAAGCCACTGCTGGCACGGGGATATTTATAACGCAAATGATCTCATTGCGAGATGCATGCCTGTGATCTGAACGACGGGTTCTCATCCTGCAGTCGCCAAAGAAGGGGCATGATCGCGTCCAATGTGAAATGTGCAGCGTGCTCGTTCAGAAACAGTGGCATCAATGGGATCCAACTTGCCAGGACGCCATCTGCACAGACATCGCGCACGAAGCGGATTTGAATCGCAGGAGAAAACCTACAAATAATTCATAACAACCAGAAATGGGCCCCACAGGGGACAACAGAATGAGTCATTTCATGCCGAAACTCCAGGCTGCCGTGAACTAATGGTTCTTAACCAAGAACCGCAATGATCTTTCATGACCCATCAGCTCCCTCGAGACTTCGTCCAGATTTATAAATGGCCAGAATGCGTAAGAAATAAAATGGCAACTTCACTCAATGGATCGATTTCGACGTTTTCAATACGCAGGTCTGCGCCACACAACTAATTAACAGCGCCGAATAATTTAAATGAAATAGGTTTGTTTGAACATATTGCCACGCTCGACATTCTGGTCCCCGGTGACTAGTAAAATATCAGCATATCCTGCAGTAGTCAGATCATTTGATCCATAACTCTAGCCTAACATGTATGAAATCAGTCGATACTTTCCCATAAAATATAACTGGGAATATAGCACTGGCAAGCATGACAATAACAAGATGAAATCCACCTCATTCTGCGCATTTTAAGAATACACCTCTATTCCACCGGGGACCCACATTCAAATTTAGTTCGCAGGAGAATAAGACGTGGATCCAACTCGAATCATAAGGGGTCGAGGCGTGTTCTTAAAATCAATGGCCCTTATTCCCTCTTAGGAACAGACCGATCGGCATCTCGATCACCTCTGTGCCTGAGGGTATCTGGAAATGTCTTAGCGGTGAACGAGAATTGGTTCTGAGAGTCGCCAATTTCATGAGTTTGCACTTAACATGAGAACGCCAGCGCACTCGCTGTGGATGGACACGGGCGGGGAGCCAGCGCCTGCCGTGCGGGTGTAAATGCATGTGCAGGACGATGCGTGTTTGCGCGAACAACGGGAAAGGAGGAGCAGGGTGACTTTTAAAACATCCCAATTCAGCATTGCTTCGTAATCCGTAGGATCTTCAACACGATATGCACGTGCGCCCCGCTTGCAGGGATATCCCAGAACACAGGTCAGAAAGCAATGACACCAGACGATTAAAAAAAAATCTACCCGTGTCCATCGTGTCTTTTATTGAATGTTTTTGATCTGAATGTAAATGTTTGGACCCATTCACTTCAACAATGTGATCGTTCTTCAGAACTGTAACCTGAGGATCCTGCATACATCGGACACGGTTTAACATTTGTACTGAAAACGAGGGAAAAAAGAATGATTAATGAATGACATGAAACCGTGCATTCATCAAGTAACCCGAGAAAGCAAGATTTCCATAGTGTCCTTTATTTCAGCTTCAGCGTTTATTATCCACCTTTTCGAGGTCTTTAAAATCTCATTTTAAAAACTAACCCTGGTTAATTTTTCATTACCATCAAAAAGGAACCACTCAGATGAAGTAAGTACATATATTTCAGGCTATACTTGTCCTAAATTTTAGTCGGACGTATGTGAATTTAAACATGCGCCCCCATCATGCTTAAGATTGATAAATCCGTCTATTCACATAGCATCGTTTAAAAAAAACATAGATTTAAAATGTTATTTAAAAAAAAACCCAATCTGGTTTAAATTGCTTTCAGAGTTCTTTAATGTATTCAATAGAAGAAGGCCTTTCGACCTTTTAAATAAATAGAAGGGAACCCATTACCACCAGGTCAACGTTAATGAAGAGAACAATGAGGCAAATCCTTTGGTGAATAGAACCCATATGGATATATTAAAAAAACAGCATTCTTGAAAAAAGTTTCTGAGCTTTCTTTTTTTAAAAAAAGGCTATCTTGACCATTTTTCTACAGTTTTCAATTTTCATTCAAATTGCTATTTTTGTTTTGCATAAGTGCCATTGCATGAATGAGTGGACAAAAGCCTGGACCTTATTGCCAATCCAAATCAAAATGGAAAGGATGAAGCCCTTTGTTTTCTCCCAGAATTAACGTTATCAGCCTCAACCCAGTACCAATCAATAGAGTAAACCAGCAATGTCATTCAAAGTAAAGCAAAACTGTAACTTTGCCTGGTATGCAATTCACAAGGATACAGTAGTGGATGTAATTGCATTGGCCCTTAGAATGCTTTAGTAACTTCTACAGAATTTTAAGTATTTTGAAAGAAGTTCTGCCATCTCCTTTAATATAAACAAATGTAAAATAAAAAGCAAAACTACTGGTTATGAAAAGAAAGTGTAGAAGTTTTACTTGTGGTCAGTTATTCTTGTTATCTCAAAATCTTTGAGTGTCTCTCTGTTACTTCTTTAGTTTCTCAAACCATGTGTTTGTGGGAACAATTTTTTTTAAAAGTATTTGCCATCATCTGGTGACTTTAATGATCTCAGGGCACTTTTGAATCCAATTAAGTTCTTTTGAGATTTAGTCAATATTCAACTTGAGAACTGATAGTCACGGCATACAAATAAATGGTTTGAAATTGCACCAAACCAGAATGATAGATATCTGTGTATGTATGCCCAGAACCAAGTACTATACACTCAAAATCCAGTTTCATAATAGAAATTCAAACAAACAGCTTGAATAAAAATAAAACGTAAAAGGGCTGGATGGCTTGGAGTTTGTCATATGTGTACAGGAAAGTTTTCTATATCTATATATAAAGGTACCAATGAGAGAGGATGTAAACTTGATCTCCTATTAGGAAACCAGACAGGTCAAGTGACAGAAGTATGCGTAGACGAATATTTTGGGTCCAGTGACCATAATGTCATGAGTTTCAAGTTAATTATGGGTAAAGATACTGTAGATCAGATGTGTCAAATTAGGAAAATGTGAGACCAAATTCCCAAAGGATCTCATACCATTTAATTTCACCACATTCCAGAGTGACATTGCCCAGTTTAGATTTATTCCCTTTTGCAATACTTTGTTGGCAACACGTTTATGGGAAAAGTGGCAAAGTAATTGCACAGCCAATCCCAGTCTTCCACTCATACAGTTTTCATTCTTAGAACCATGAGTCAAAATGGCAAAGCTATCAAATCTTGATATGCCACAGAATTCTTCTGCCTTATCTGGTTAAGTGACGCCACGGAGTTTGGTCATTCTGATTAAGGAGAAAAAGTTATAAAAGAAATGCTGATCGGTGGCTATGTCCATTTTAAGCAATATTACGGCATCTTATTCAGTTCAATTATTCCAGAATGAATTAGTTTAACATTACAAATGTTAATTCATTCATCATTTAGTCCAAAGGAAAGAACAACACTTTTGTTTTTGGAAACTTCTTTTTTTTTACATTTGTAGACCTGCAAGTAAACTCACAATATTTTACTTCATCATAACATTTAAACACATTTCTTCATCCATTGAGCAAGCAACGGACTGTCTGCTCCATCATTCCTTCGAATATTACATTTTGCAAATGAGTGTTCAAATCTTCTCTATTTAGAACACAGTATTTGTTCTCCGTTGTATGTTTCCAAAACATTTTCCATTGGCTGATACTTTGCAGCCAGGTGCAAAATTCTCTCGGGCAATTGACAGGTTAGCTGAACTGCACCTGTTCTCTAATTATTGACATACACCTGTCAATCAAAATATTGACTAGCTACAAGATGATGTCAATACATGAATCCCAAAGGATTTCTTATCAGTAATTTGAATGATCAAACACCTGTTTGGTGATAATGACAAATGAATGGCAGGGTATTCACTTCTGAAGTAAGATGTCCACTGGCAAACCCAAGGGTATTTGCTATTGACAGATGACTAAAGAACATCTGTTAATAGATGATTGACTGCCTGGATGTATAAAAATCCAATGTATCAAATCTAGTAAATAACTTTTTTTTCCATTACACAATCACTTTATTTAACTACGCCTGCATTTTTATGTAATTTTCTTCAGGTTGGAATATAGGAAACATACAATGCTAAAAACATTGAAAGAAAAAAAGTAATTTTCTCCAATTTTGATATTTTATATCTGAAAATGCAAATAATATTCCATGGATTTGAGGGTGCAAAGAGAAATTAATCATAAAAATCAATGCATCAATTTAAACTCCCAATGACTATTCATAAGATATAAAAATGTATGTAAAACATAGTGGTAACTCAGTCAAACAGTTTAAATAAAACAAAACATAAAAGGGCTGGATGGCTTGGAGTTCATGAAATGTATTCAGGAAATGTTCTAAATCGATATATAGAGGAACTAATGAGAGAGGATGCAATGCTTGATCTCCTATTCGGGAACCAGAAGTGTGTGTAGATGAATATTTTGGGTCTAGTGACCATAATATCATCAGTTTCAAGTTAATTATGGGAAAGGATAGGTCTGGTCTTCGAGTTGACATTATAAATTGGAGAAAGGCCAAGGAAGAGTGAATTGGGATAAGTTGTTTTCGGACTAGGATGTGTTCAATAAGTGTTCACTCCCAAATTAGCATACCAGTAAGTTCAACGCTATTACTGCACCGGTGTCGTTGGTTTAAATCTCTGACTGTCTGTAATGACTTTTTGTATGTTCTCCCTCGACTGCATGGGTCTCCTCCAAGTTCTCTGGTTTCCTTCCACTTTCCAACAATGTACAGGGTTTGTAGGTTTATTGGTCACACGGGTGCAATTGGGTGTTGCAGGTTCAGGGGCCACAAAGGACTGTTACTATTGCTGAATCTCTAAATTAAAACATTAAAACAAGGCTCCATTTTCTATAGGGTTCTCTTAGAAACTGAACATTTAAAGGAAAATAAGTGTGCAATCTTCTTGATTTTGGTCCACATTGTAGCCCTCCCATCTGTTGATTAATCAGCTTATATATTCTAAACAGATGTAACTCAATTGACCATATGCCAGATCCTCATAAATATAGGAACAGGTTTAGACCATTTATCTTCTTCTGCTTTACCGAAGGTCATGAATGATCTGTGACCTAACTCAATATATCTGCCGCTTTCCTGTACCTCTTAACAGATTAACAGAAATCTATCAACCTCAGATTTAAATTTTAAAATTGTCGAAGCATTAATTGCCATTTGTCGAAGACAGTTTCAAATTCCTCACCAAATTTTGCATTCCAGAAGGCCTGGCTCTGATCTTTATTTAATCCCTATTTCCATCCACTCAGTTAATTCCCTTTATTGTCATTGTAACTTTAATCAAACTACCTTTTTTTTCCCTCTCTCTGCATTGCACAGTCAGTTTGTTTACAATTCTTAATTTGGTTACATGTGTATGTTGAGCTAGTTTTTTTTTGCACTGCCAATAAGTGGTAATTAAAGAATCTTAGGGTTGTACGTGATTCATGTATATACGCTGACCACAAATCTGAAATCTAAATCTTTAAACTTCCAGGGAATACTAAGGTAGTTTGTAAAATCACCCTTCACAATTTAATTAATGGAATCAGGTTTCAGTTCAGCAAATCTACAATGCTGTATTTCCTGAGAAGATTTATCCCTCCAGTAGGAGCTTTGCCCAGATCTGTTCACAAAACTCCATGTGTGTTCTAACCAGGGCTTTATACAGCTACCAAATTCACTTGTCCTTTAATTCGCCATGTTTGAAGGCCAACACTCCTTTTGATCTTTTTGATTATTTCCTGCAGTCTTTGTCATGCTATAATTCACATTATATAAGGCACCTCTCAATCTCTTTGGACCTCTTCTACAGGTTTTTCACCATTTACAAAATGCTGGGTTTTGCTCTTTTTTTGATCCAAAGTGAATGATTCACATTTGCCTAATTGAAATCTATTTTTCCCTGCTTCTTCACACTTATAAACTTGTATGCTTCCATTACTACATTATCTTTGTTTATCTCTATTTTGTTAAAATAGACACTGTGGACACTGCTGTTCAAATCTTGATCATTGTTTTACCCAATAACACTGGACAACAAATCTTTTCAAAAGGTTGGCTTCATGAAAAAGAATTGGGGATTATGATAGACAATTTCAAGCTGAACTGAAAGATAATTTCAGATTTACAGAATCACGTAGGAAGTTGGAACTCTTAATGAATTTAACACATTTAATCGCATAATGACATTGTGTTAGTTCAACTGACCTAAAAACGTTTTGCTGGTGATTTTCTGATGCCTCTCGTGTCAGTGTCCAACAATAGTCAGCCAGGTTGATGGATTCAAGTTGCCTTGATACTGTTTTCTATGGTCAAAATGTCCTGGTGAAACATTTCACCATGTTCATCACTGACTGCGCCAAGATTGGCAGGGAAGACGTGCATGTGCGAATGCAGGAAATGAATATTCAATGGCACATTGCTCTTCATGGTCTTGTCTGCCTGAAGCAAGCTGTCAATCAACTGGGTTTAGTTTTGTGCTTTGTGGTTGTCAATGAATTCTCAACATCTTTAAATGCTTTCCATGCTTCTCCAAGCTCTCTAGAAGATCTTCGATCTGCTTGTCATTGATGCCTGGACTGACCAAAATGGCTTGGTTTGTGGACAATATTCTTGTAGACATAAAATATGTCAGAAATTACAAAATAAGTTTAATTTAAAAAATGGTACCAAATGGGGAAAGGGAACTAGAGGAGCAAATGTGCAGGGAAATAGCTGAGATGTGCAGTAAGCATAGGGTTGTGTTGGTTGGGGATTTTAATGTTCTAAACATAGATTGGGAGATGCAGTCAGTGAGTGGTCTGGATGGATTAGAGTTTGTCAAATGTGGGCAAGATTGCATTTTGCAACAATATATTGAGGTGCCCGCCAGTGTTAGATTTAATGTTGGGAAATGGAATGGGGCAGGTGATGGAGGTTTGTGGTGAGGAGCACTTCGGATCCAATGATCATGATACCATTAGTTTCAGCTTAATTATGGAAAAGGATAAATCTGGTCCGAAGATGAAGGTCTTTGAGTGGGGGAAATCAGAGTGGAGAAATTGTCTGTGGATCCATATGAGATGGGGGAGATATTGAACAAATTCTTCTTGTCAGTGTTCATGAGGGAAAGGGATATTGAATTGTGTAGGATAGGTGAGGTAAATGGGTTAGTTATGGAAAATATAAGGATTAGTGAAGAGGGGATTTTAGAACTTCTGGGGTATATAAAGGTAGTTAAGTCTCCTGGTCCTGACGGGATTTTCCCCAGGACCTTAAGGGAAGTCAGGGAGGAAATAACAGAGGCTCTGAAGATGATTTTTCAATGGTCACTGGAGGAGAGTGTGGTGCCACAGGATTGGCAGGTTGAAAATGTGATTCCATTGTTTAAAAAGGGCGCTAGGTGTAGGCTAAGCAATTATAGACTAGTAAGTTTGACATCGGTGGTGGGGAAACTAATGGAAGGAATTCTTAGGGATAATATGTATAAATATCTGGAAAGGCAGGGATTGATCAGGGACACCCAGCATGGGTTTGTGAGGGGAAAGTCATGTTTTTTCAATAGGTGACCTGAAAGGTTGATGAAGGTAGAGTAGTTGATGTGGTCTATTTGGATTTTAGTAAGGCTTTCAATAAGGTTCCACATGAAAGGTTAGTGAGGAAAGTTCAATCTCTAGGGATTAATATAGAGATCGTCAGATGGGTTCAGTGGTGGCTGAAAGATAGGCACCAGAGAGTCATGATGGACATCTATCTGTCAGGATGGAGGCCAATGACAAGCGGTGTGCCTCAGGGATTGGTGTTGGGTCCTTTGTTGTTTGTCATTTATATTAATGATTTGGATGACGGAGAGGTAAATTGGGTGAGTAAATATGTGGACCATACCAAAATAAGGGGAGTTGTGGATAGTGAGGAGGGTTTTCATGGACTACAGAAGGATTTGGACTGTTTGGAAAGGTAGGATGAAAGGTAGTAGATGGAGTTTAATGTAGATAAGTGTGAGGTGCTTCATTTTGGGAGGAATAACCAAAATAGATTATATGTAGTGAAGGGGAGGGCATTGAGGAATGCAGAGAAACAGAGGGATCTTGGAATAATGATTCAGCATTCTTTGAAGGTGGATTCCTATGTAGATAGGGTGGTGAAGAAAGCTTTTGGTATGCTATCCTTTATAAATCATAGCATAGAGTATAGAAGCTGGGGGGTGATGTTGAGACTGTTTAAGGCATTGGTGAGGCCGGGTTTGGAGTATTGTGTGCAGTTCTGGTCTCCAATTTATAGGAAGGACATAAATAAGGTAGAGAGGGTGCAAAGAAGGTTTACTAAAATGTTGCCTGGATTGCAGTATCTAGAATATGGAGAAAGATTGTGTACACTGGGACTTTGTTCATTGGAGCGTAGAAGGATGAATGGGGATGTGAGAGAGGTATTTAAAATTATGAAGGGAATAGGTAGAGTAGATGTGAATAGGCTCTTACCCTTGAGAGTAGGGGAGATTGGAACAAGGGGGCATAAGCTAAGGGATAGGGGGAAAAACTTTATAAGTAATATAAGAGGAAGCTTCTTCACTCAGAGTGTGGTGGCTGAGTGGAATGACATTCTGGAAGAAGTAGTTGCAGCAGGGTCAATTCTGTCACTTCAGAGGAGATTGGAAGAGTACATGGATGTGAGGGAGTTGCAGGGTTATGGGCAAGGGAGTGGATAGGTGGAACTAGCGGAGTTTCACGTAAATCAGTGCGGACTAGGAGGGCCGATATGGCCTGTATATTGTTATATGGTTATAGGAAAATTTTAAGGTGATTTTCATGATTAGCAACCCAAAATCCATAAAGTACATCCAAAAGTGTTCAGGAAGCAAAATCTTTGTTGTCTTAGGAGAGTGCAAGTTCTAGCAAGAGCATGAGTTTTGGCGAGAGCATGAGGCGGGAGCTCTGGTGAGTCGAGGCAGGAGCTCTGGTGAAGCCTGGCAATGCAGCGAGTATGGAGTGTGGGAGGGATGGGCAGAGGAGATTTTGACAAGGGAGAGGTCTGATTACTGGAGGAGGAGTAAGAGTGAGAGGATTAGTGAGTTATTTGGCTGAAGAGGTCCAATGAGGATCCCAGGCTTGGTGAGGCTCAGTGGAGCAGTGGCAGCTGAAGAGAGAAGTCCAGGCCAGCAAGACCTGGAGGGAGAAGCAGCAAAAGGAGGATCAATTGTTCTTCTTTTCTTTTTTGTTACTGAAACTAAATTGTGATATAATATTAGAAATAGTACTGCAGGTAATCACTATTTTCAGTGATCTCCTGGAGCTTTGCTCGATTGCCTCCAGGGAGTTGGGGAAAGTGTGGGTATGGAGACCAGGACAGTGGAATGCTTCTCTTGTAGGATGTGGATTGTTAGGGAATTTGATAGTTTCCCTGATGACTTCAAATGCGAGAAGTGCATCCAGCTGATGCTCCTGACAAGCCGTGTTAAGGCACTGCAGCAGGCATTCGGGAGGCAGTGCGATAGATAGGAGTTACATGGACAGGAGAGGGTAGTTGGGTTACCAAGAGGGAAAGAGGGAACAGGCAGGCAGAGCAGCCCCACCCCAACCACCGGTGGGCCTCCCCTGAAAAACAAGTATATTGTTTTGGATACTGTTGAGGGAGATGACTACCGGATACTAGCCATGGGAAGCAGGTCTCTGGCACAGAGTCTGATGACGTAGCTCAGAAGGGAAGGGGATAAATGAGATGAGCTGTAATAATAGGGGATTCCATAGTTAGGAAAACAGATGGGAGGTTCTGTGGAGGAGATCATAAATCCCAGATGGTGCCAGAATCTGGGATATCTCAGATCGAGACCATGACATTTTTAGGTGCGAGGGTGATCAGCCAGATGTTATGGCCCATTAGGTACCAATGATATAGGTAGGAAGGGTGAGGAAGTCCTGTAAGGAGAGTTCAGGGAGTTAGGTGCTAGGTTGAAGAAGAATACTTCCAGGGTGGTGATATTGGAATTGCTTCCCATGCCATGTGCTGGAGAGTTTAGAAATAGGAGGATAAGCAAGCTTAACATGTAACTGGTGTCATGGTGTAGTAAGAAGGGCTTCAGGTTTCTAGATCACTGGGCTCTGTTCCTGTACCGACAAAATAGATTGCATCTGAACTGGAAGGGGATTAATATCCTTGTGGGTAAGTTTGTTAGTCTTGTCCTTATGGGTTTAGACTAGATTTGCAGGGGGAAGGGAACTAGAACGTTAGAGCAGTTAGTATGAAGGAGGAGGATAAAGGTAATGCGAGGACTGCATGTATGGACAGAATTCAAATGTTTGTATGTGATAGAAATTTCTCAGGTGTATTTATTTTAATGCAGGGTGTATTGTAGAAAGGATGATGAGCTTAAGGCATGGATTGACACATGACATTACAACATTACTGCTCTTAGTTAGACTTAGTTGGAGGAGGGGCAAGACTGACAACTTAATGTTCTGGGGTTCCATTGCTTCAGACATGATGGGGGAGTGATGAAAGGGGGAAGAGTAGCATTGATATTGTTACATGTTATATTTTATATTATATAAAAATAGGTCTTTAAAAGAGATAGATTGTGGGGATTCAGTGTAGGTCATTTCACAAACAAATACTTACACTTCACATCTCATTTAAAATGCAAGAGCTTTGCTGAAGCCAGACATCCAGGCACCAGTGGCTTTGCAAAAGACAATAGAATTGCTTTTGGAAGGAACTTCAGAAGTAGGTGCAAATGCAACAAAGTCCTAGCTCAAGTTCTGATAAAAAATCTTTCAAGGATTGGATTTGGAGCTCTGCAAGGACATTTGGTTTTTACAAGCAGAGAGAGAAGGAAACAAACAGGATTTCTCTTTTGGGAGAGAGAGGGAGGTCAGTTCTACAGTAGCTTTTCAAGGCTGCAACATGGCAGGCTGGCAGCTTGTGGAAAACCCCATTTTGAAGATGGGTTTTGAGTTCTGAGTTCAGCCTGTAGTCCTTACAAGAGGAAATGGCTGGGTAGAGTGTTTCTCCTGAAATAAGAGGAACTCTATGGTGACCTGGAAGAAGAGGTTATCATTTGGAAAACCCATGATGGATGGGGAAAGTTTCTTTGGCAAGATACTGAAGTGACTGATCGGAAGAAATCAGTTTGTGTGTGTCCAAGGAGCAACAAATATCTCTCTGAAACTAACAAGAAACTTCCTGAGTGATAACCATTTAACTTTAAGTACTGGAGCCTGGTGAAGATTCATAAATGTTAAATTCTGTGCACAGTATAAGAATTGCCTGATACCAGTGAACTTGAGAAGTGAGATGTGAATGACTGGGCTTTTAAAGCAAAGAACTTACCTGAACATATACACATTACATACACCTGCGTGTAGAATTAGAAGGGGGTTAAGTTAGGTTGAGTTAATAGTAATGTTTAAGATTGATCCTGTTATTATGTTTAAAGAAAATTGAAAGCAACTTTTGTTTAAGTAACCATTTGGCTTGGTCAATTTCTATTGCTGCCATGTTTTGGGGCCCTCTGGGCTCGTAACACTATTCAGAGAAAATAACTCAGCTGTGCGAGGTCAGGACAGCGAGAAAGGTTTGTCTACAGAGATCATATGGGTGAAATTGAAGAATTGGAATGGTGTGACCACACTGATAGGGTTGTATTATGGACCGTCCAATAGTCAGAGAAAATTGGAGGCGCAAATCTGTAGAGAGATAGCAGAGTGGTGTAAGAAACAGAAAGTTGCGATAGGAGGAGATTTTAACTTTCCACATATTGACTGGAACTCCCATACTGTAAAAGGGCTGGATGGCTTGGAGTTTGTCAAATGTGTTCAGTAAAGTTTTCTAAATCAATACATCTATGAGAGAGGATGCAGTACTTGATCTCCTATTAGGGAACAAGACATATCAGGTGACCAATGTTTATGTAGCTGAATATTTTGGGTCCAATGGCCATAGTGTTATTAGCATCATGTTAATTAAGGAAAAGGTTAAGTCTGATCCTCATGTTAGGATTCTAAATTGGAGGAAGCCAAATTTTGTGGAAATGAGGAAGGATCTAGGAATAGTGCATTGGGATATGTTGTTTTCTGCCACGGATGTGTTAACTAAGTGGATGGCCTTCAAAGGCAAAATTTTGAGATTGCAGAGGTTGCATGTTCCTGTTAGGATTAAAGGCAAAGTTAATGGGCATAGGGATCCCTGATTTTCAAGGGACATTGGCAGGGGTGCAGCGGTGCCAGAGTCACCAGAGGATCACTCCGGCACCTCAAGGGGCTGCTCCGGCATCTTCTTGTCACCATTTTGGTGAGCTCTGGCACCTAAAAAATTAGTACTGGAACCCTGGATATTGACGACCTGGTTAAGAAGAAGAGGGAGGTGTATATCAGGTATAGGCAACAAGGTGCTAATGAGGTACTTGAAGAGTACAGAAAATGCAAGAAAATCAGGAAGGCAAAAAGAAGACATGAGGTTGCTTTGGCAGATAATGTGAAAGTAAACCTGAATGGTTTCTACAGGTATAGTATGAGTAAAAGGATAGTACAAGACAAAATTGGTCCCCTGGAGAATCAGAGTGAGCAACTATGTGTGGAGCCTCACATAATGTGGGAGATGGTAATTTTTTTTTGCTCAGGAAACTGGCACAGTGCATAAGGAAGGGAAACAAACAGAAGTGTCATGGATCATTTCGAGATTAAGCAGGAGGAGGTGCTTGCTGCCTTACAGCAAATAAAGGTAGATAAATCCCCCAGGTTGGATATGATATTCCCTTGGACCTTGAGGGAGATTAGCGTAGAAATTGCAGGGGCCCTGGCCAATATTCAGTGCCCTTAGCCATGGATGAGTTGCCAGAGGATTGGAGGGTAGCACGTGGTTCCATTGTTTAAAAAAGGCTCAAAAAATAAACCAAATAATTATAGGCAGGTGAGTCAGACATCAGCAGTAGGTCAATTATTGGAAGGAGTTCTGAGAGATAGGATATATAGATGTTCATTTATTGTGTGGAATTCTCCCTTTAAAGATAACAGATTTAACAAACTTCCTGATGGATCTGAAATGATTGTGAAATGACCAGCAAGCTTTGAAGACATTGCATTCCAAAATAGCTATATTTGAAGTGAAGCAAGGCAGTGTCTCTAAAACTCAGGTGCAGAGACCTTGTGACCAACAGCTTAAGACTGAGTGCACAGGAGAGGCTGGAGGCCAGCTTAAGAAGGCAGCACAAGAGAAATGTCTCTTTGACCTCCTTTGTGTGATTGAGAACCCCACTTGTATGGTTATAGAAAGAATTGTCAGATTTCCTCCTTTTGCTTACAGACTACTTCTATTGACCCACATAAGGGGTTTTTAAAGTTGCAAAAAAAAACTGCACTCTACTGACCCATGAAAGGGGTTTTAACGTTGCAGAAGAAATACTGCACTCTATTGATCCATGAAAACGTTTTTAATTGCAGAAGAAGGCACTCGTCTAAAAAGGACATTTTTCTGAAGCACCTGGAACAAGGGTTTTCATGAGTTAATCAACTTTCTGTCACCCCAGTCTCTTTCATCACTACAGGAACTGCTAACTTCATCTAAAGCCTGCTTGCCTCAAACACTTAAAGCATGCCTGTCTCACCATTTAAGGCCTCTATGTCTCCAACATCCTAAAACCTATGTGTATCAACCATTTAAAGCATGAGTGCCTCAACCATTTATGGCCTGCGTGTTGCATCAATCTCAAGGCCGTGTGTCATCACCGAATTTCTGAACATTGAACTTGGAATGGCCTTCCCAGAATTAAGCCTTGAGCTGTAGTGGCTTGGGGTATTCCACACACACATACACATGTATTTTTGTGGCATTGTTAGATAATTGTATATAAATTTAGTTAAGTTTAGATAAGTTAGTTAAATTATAGTAGGTGTTATATAATTTGTTGATTAATTGTTAATTGTTAACTAAAAATATTATTTTAAATATAACACCATCTGGGCTAATCTTTATCTCTACTGTCGTGTATGTGTCAAGGTATTTTGACAGCCATGGGCTGATTAAGGACAGTCAGCATGGCTTTGTGCATGGTAGGTCATGTTTAACAAATCTTGAGGAGGTTACCAAGAAGGGAGATGAAGGAAAGGCTGTGGATGTTGCCTACATGGACTTTAGTAAGCCTTTGACAAGATTAAGACACTAGGTATCCATGGAGAGGTTGCAATCTGGATTTGAAATTGTCTATGTGGGAGGTAGTGGATGGTTGCTTCTCAGACTGGAGCTCTATGACTAGTAGTGTGCCTGAGGGATCTGTGTTGGGATCATTATTATTTATTGTCCATATTAATGAACTGGATAATAATGTGGTAAATTGGATCAGCAAGTTTGCTGATGACACAAAGATAGGAGGTGTTGTGGACATTGAGGAAGGTTTTCAAAGCTTGCAGAAGGATCTGGACCAACTGGAAGAATTGGCCAAAAAATGACCAATGGAATTTAATGCAGACAAGTGTGAGGTGAAGGGCAAACCAAGGTAGGACATACAGATTAAATGGTAGGGCACTGAGGAGTGTGGAGGAGCAAAGAAATCCCTGAAGATGGTGTTGCAGGTGAACAGGGTTTTAAAGACAGCTTTTGGCATCTTAGCCTTTATCAATCAAAGTATTAAGTTTAAGAGTTGGGATATTATGTTGAAGTTGTTTAAGAAATTGGTGAGGCCAAATTTGGAATAATGTGTACAGTTCTAGTCACCTAATTATAGGGAGTATATCAGTAAGATTGAAAGAGTGCAAAGAAGGTTTACTGGGATCGTAAGGGCCAAAGGCTCGTTTCTTACCTGTTGTGGCCACAGGCATCGGTAGTGTCCAAAGGTCTGTAGGTAAGTCTCTTTCCACTGGCCGCATTCACGAAAGCTAGCACCTTTTACAGAGCCAAAGGAGCGTGGCGGCACGAGTGATTGGTTTGGCCCTGGTGGTGCCAGCTTCAGCCGGGGCCGGCGTGTCCACCAGTGCATATGCGCCATGAACTGGGTCAGTACAGGCACGCTGGGCACATTGCCAGCAGTGAGCAGTTGGATCCAGGTCCAGCACATTCTGCAGTGAGCATGCACAGTGGTTTGCGTGCATTAAAAAGGGATTTCGCTGGCTGCGTAGTCAGTTGTCAATCCAAGGAGAGTGAGTTAGGCTTTGATAATATCTGTTGACTGTTACTTTAGGATGGGCATTATATGGAACCTTTACACAAATGTTTTATTATTAAGAATCAATATCATAGAACAATATTTATAGACATTTCAGAAAACATTAAGGAAGATAGTTATGTTTCGTGTGTTAATACAACTGAATTTATATTGGAAATGATTGAAAATGCGTCATAGACAAATGCTTCATTTAGCCTCCAAACAACTATTCTATTGATTGAAGTCGCTACATTAGTCGACAGAAACTCTTTACATTGGAACATTTGGACTGCTGTAAGAGGAAATTGAATTGTATTGCAAGCAATACAGTGGGCATCTTAGAAATGCAGAGTTGCTTTGCAGTTTGTAATCCACATCCATCAGGCTGAGTAGTGACCAGAAAAAGAATTTGAAACTTTTAATCTGTGAGAAGAGGATTTTGTTGACATGTTGGCAAAGCTATTTAATGCAAACTGGGGATATAAATTACAGATGCTGCGGTGGAGTTTTGCTTGCTGTTAACAGTTTGCTTGGGTTTCTGTGCTGGGAACTCGGCATCAAAATGGGCATAGGCGAAATAGCCGCCACTGCTTTAGGATCTGCACTAAGTCACAACGTGTATTGAAACCTGGTAGAAAGCAAATCTTAAGCAAGAACTGCACCAAAGGGGACTGGATACAACAGGTGACAAAAGTGATCTCATTGCTAGACTGAAGATGGAAATTAAAGACGAAGAGGCAGCTTCAGTCGATGATAGTAAAGGCTCCGCAAAAGCACTGCAGACGACGTCAGCTGATTTGAGAGTCAGTGGTATGGAAAAGACTAAAGATGTGTCACAAAATTTCAATGAAGAAGATGAAATGGAAAGGGAAGAGGATGTACAATTCGGATTTGCAAGTGAGTCAGATTTCCGGGCTACTGACATATCAGAAGTAAATCTGAAGACAGTGTGTCAAATGTTGGAAGCCTCCTTAGAGGACCAGGAGGAGCAGCTAAGGAGGCAGCAATTGGAGCTAAAGAGAAGGGGAACAATTGGATCTGAAATCAAAACTTGTTGCTAAGAAGGCTGAAATGAAGGTACTGACAAGTTTAAAGGGATCAGTTGTTCTAAGCGACCTATCTGAGAGGTTTAAAGTCATCACATGAAATGAGGACTGCAAAGGCAGAACCTTTGATACCACCGTCACAAGGCATGAACACACATGGACAAATCCTCCCCGAGTATGGTGTTTCTGGGGCTCAAACACCAATAATCACCCCTTTAAATAGAGATATGAGCAAATTTAAATCTATTTAGCCAGAATTCTATTCCCTTGCATCAGGTAATAAAAATCAGGGTGAGCAAGAACATGTGATGTTTTCAGCTGCAGTACTGGTTTTAAGCCACAGTGAACAAGACAATTATTGTCAATCATGGCAAAACAAATGAAATTAATGCTTTATTGATGCATCAACAAGGTGTCCACCCCTTACCCAAGAATGGGATTCAAGTTTTTGATGGAGTTCCACTTCAGTATCAAGCATTTAATAAATCTTTTGAACATAATATCAAAAATAAGAATAAAAACACCAGAGATTGTCTTTATTATGTGGAACAGTACATTGGAGGACAGCCAAAGGAACTCGTAAGGATTTGCCTGTTGCATATGGATCCAGAAAGGGGATTCACTAAGGCAAAGGCATTACTATAAGATCATTTTGTCAAATGAGCATAAAATTGCAATGGCTTATGTGAATAAGGTTCTTTCATGGTCATCAATAAGATCGGAGGATACCAAGGCTTTACAAGCATACACCCTCTTTTTAAGAGGATGTTGTAATGCCATGCAAGGTATCATCTGCATGTGTGAGCTTAACTTACCTTCTAAATATGTTAATTATCACAAGCAAATTGCTTTATAGACTAAAGGATTTATGGAGAACAAGAGTTTGTAAACTTCCGACAAGATATAGAAAAGATGCTATCTTTGAGGATATTGTGGAGTTTCTTGAATGGCACATGTAGTTTGCAACTGTACCTGTATTTAGGAATATCAATGACAATCCAACAGTGAGCAAAGACGTAAAGAAGTCCAAGTCACAGCCTAGTCTGAAATTGGAAAGGAGTCCCTTTGCCACAACTGTGTCAGCCATAAATAAGGAAAAGGATAAAGTAACTAAAGGGAAGGAGAGTTTGCCTGTTGGGAAGAGCTGTTTGTTCTGTGAAGGTGGACTTGATCTGGAAATATATTCACAAGTGGAAAAGAAGGAACAGAACGAGATCACTTTCTTAAAGGAAAGTGGAGTATGTTTTGGTGGTATCTGTTAAGGGCACATCAGTAAAAAATGCAAGAAGCAACTTGGCTGTAACATATGCCATTTGAAGCATCCCATAATGCTACATATTCACCAAAGGAACAAGGAACTGGAAAAGGAGCAAATAGAAACAAAGGAAGCAGCAGAAAATAGTGTTACAGCCTCGATTCAGAAAAGTAGTCTTACTGGAGCTGGTAAGGATAATTGGAAACTCTCAATAGTCCATGTTCAAGTCAAGGCCAAGAACGGGAATGCAACAGTACATACACATGCATTTATTGACCCAGGAAGCGCTGCATCATTTTGCACTGTGGGACTTATGAAAAGACTTAATCTTGAAGGAAAAAAGACAAAGATTCTATTGGAAACCATGGGACAAAAAAGGGTCACTGAAACTAACATGATTTCAGGGTTTGAGGTTGCAGGAATACACAGCGATAATTTTTGTGATATTCCAGACATAATCACATGAATATGCCTGTGCTTAAAGGAAACATCCCTCATCAAAATTATGTGGATCAGTGGTCATATTTGAGGAAGGTTCACCATGGTGAAAATAGCTCTGAGATAGAGATACTAATTGACTAAAGGCTCTGGAAGCAATAGAAGTAATACCCAGTGTGAGAGATGGACCTTACACTATTAAAACTATGCTTGGATGGACAATCAAAGGACCATTAGAAAGAAGGAATCATATTGCTTAGAAGCAGTCAACAACAAGGGTCAATATATGTTGTGAAACTCAAAGAATCATTGAAACAACTGTTCAAGACAGACTTTCCCGAACAACTCGATAACAATCAAGATCCTTCAAAAGGATACAAACAGTTCTTAGATCACCTTACTGACAAAAATAAATCAAGAGCATCTAAATCAGTTAAGAAGAAATTGTTTTCATCAAAAATGGATGAAAATGAAGTATTAGAAGATGCTGAAAATACTGCTGGTGGTTATTGCTGCCAAGAAACATTTGGGGCAGGAATGAAACAAATGTCTGGGAACAAATCTGAAAGTACCTTTTGTAGCCCAGAAGCACCAACGAACAAGATCAATGAAGAAATCTTGCAGCTTGATTTACAACCGGCGAACACAGAAAATTGCGCTGATGGTCTAAAGGAGCATTTCATTCCTAATATGGTGCAACTGCCTTCAGAATACAAAATGTTGAGAAAGGACTTAGAAATATTGGATATTACAGAAAACAGTAACCAGAAAGGTTTAACTGTAGATAGAATTTGCAAAGCCAGAAAGCGGAAGAAAAGAATAACTGCTGAAGAAATGAATAGATGTATTGTGGAAAGAGATTCTGCTTTATCACAATGTAAAAGGTTGGAGGAGGAGATTAATCTTTTGAAAGAGAACAAGTCATTGGTTAATAACACAAGACAGCTGACTACAGAAATCAATCAAGAATGTATCTAATAATGATGCAGAAAGAGACATTGCATTCCAGCAATTTAAGAAGCAAAATGCTGAAAAAAGCCAAAAGACATGCAGAAGACATACCCATGTTAAAATCAGAAGGAAAGCTGTGTCTCATCTGTCTGTGTAAGATCTGAGGTTTATGTTTTAACTCAAGGATTCTACAGAAGGCAGAGGAACTTTGATAAGTACAGACTGACTTTATTTTGTTGTTTCTGTGTTTTGTACTTTGTCCACTAGACAGACTGCAAGAGTGGTGGTAAAGATCTCTCTTTTCAAGGTTTTATAACAAATGAAGAAAGAAGGCATGTATAATGTTTGAATGTCATGTGATTTATTGTTATTCATAATTAACATAACATAACAATTACAGCATGGAAACAGGCCATTAGGCCCTTCTAGTCCGCACCGAACCAAACACCTCTTTCTAGTCCCACCTCCCTGCACAATGCCCATAACCCTCCATCTTCTTCTCATCCATATACCTGTCCAACCTTTTCTTAAATAATTCAATTGACTCCACCGCCACTATTTCTCCCGGAAGATCATTCCACATGGCTACCACTCTCTGAGTAAAGAAGTTCCCCCTCATGTTACCTCTAAACCTCTGCCCCTTAATTCTTAACTCATGTCCTCTTGTTTTAATCTTTCCTCCTCTTAACGGAAATAGTCTATCCACATCCATTCTGTCTATCCCTTTCATAATCTTAAATACTTCTATCAAATCCCCTCTCAACCTTCTACGCTCCAAAGAATAAAGACCCAATCTGTCCAATCTCTCCCCATACTCCAGATGCTTAAACCCAGGCAACATTCTGGTAAACCTTCTCTGCACTCTCTCCACTCTGTTTATATCCTTCCTATAATTAAGCGACCAGAACTGCACACAGAACTCCAAATTAGGCCGCACCAACGTCTTATACAATCTCAACATCACCTCCCAACTCCTATATTCCATGCAATGATTGATAAAGGCCAGCATACTAAAAGCCTTCTTCACCACCCTATTCACGTGAGTTTCTACCTTCAGGGAACGATGTACCATTACTCCTAAATCTTTCTGCTCTTCTGTATTCCTCAATGCTCTCCCATTTACCACGTATGTCCTATTCTGATTCTTCTTACCAAAATGAAGCACCTCACACTTATCAGCATTAAATTCCATCTGCCATTTTTCAGCCCACTTTTCTAAGCAGCCCAAATCCCTTTGCAATCCTTGAAAACCTTCTTCATTATCCACTATTCCACCTATCTTAGTATCGTCTGCATATTTACTAATCCAATTCACCACCCCATCATCTAGATCATTAATGTATATAACGAACAACAATGGGCCCAATACAGATCCTTGAGGCACACCACTGGTCACCGGCCTCCAACCTGACAGACAATTATCCACTACCACTCTCTGGCCTCTCCCTTTCAGCCAATGTTCAATCCATTTGACTATCTTAAAATTTATACCTAAAGACTGCACCTTCCTAACTAACCTTCCATGTGGTACCTTATCGAAGGCCTTACTGAAGTCCATATAGACAACATCCACTGCGCTACCCTCATCCACATTCCTAGTCACCTCTTCAAAAAATTCAATCAGATTGGTCAAACATGACCTTCCTCCCACAAATCCATGTTGAGTGCTCCTGATCAGACCCTGTCTATCCAGATGTTTATAAGTACTATCTCTAAGAATTTTCTCCATTAATTTACCTACCACAGACGTCAAACTTACAGGCCGATAGTTGCCAGGCTTCCTCCTTGAACCCTTTTTAAATAACGGAACCACATTCGCAATGCGCCAATCCTCCGGCACTATCCCCATATCTAATGACATTTGGAAAATTACCGCCAGAGCCTCTGCTATTTCCTCCTTCACTTCTCTCAATGTCCTGGGGAAGATCCCATCTGGTCCCGGAGACTTATCCACCTTTATATTCTTCAAAAGCCTTAAAACTACACCTTTTGTAATCTCTATATTCCCCATATTTACCCAATTTGCTTTTTTTATCCCACATCTCCCAATATCCTTCTCCTTAGTGAATACCGAAGAAAAGAAACTGTTCAATATCTCCCCCATTTCTCTAGGCTCCACACACAGTTTTCCACTCTGATTTTCTAAGGGACCAATTTTGTCTCTAGCTTTCCTCTTACCATTAACATATTTGTAGAACTCTTTTGGATTAGTTTTCACCCTGCTTGCCATAGTTTTCTCGTACCTTCTTTTAGCTTTCCTAATTCCTCTCTTAAGATTCCTCTTACATTCAATGTATCTTTCAAACATCTCCTTAACTCCATGCTTCTTATATCTAATGTACGCCTCCCTTTTTCTTCGAACCAAGTTTCCAATATTCCTTGAAAACCACGGCTCTCTCAAACCTTTTGCCCCTCCTTTTAACCTAACAGGAACATAAAGCTTTTGCACTCTCAAAATCTGATCTTTAAAAGACTTCCATCTCTCTACTACATCCTGCCCATAAAACAAATTGTCCCAATGCACACCCTGCAAGTCCTTTCGCATCTCCTCAAATCTAGCTTTTCCCCAATCAAAAACCTCAATCCTTGGCCCTGATTTCTCTCTTTCCATAATGACATTGAAGCTGATGGCATTATGATCACTGGACCCGAAGTGCTCGCCAACACTAACCTCCGTCACTTGACCCATCCCATTTGCCAACAGTAGATCTAACACTGCTCCTTCTCTGGTCGGCACCTCTACATATTGTTGTAAAAAACTATCTTGCACACATTTCACAAACTCTAACCCATCCAGTCCTTTCACAGAATGTGTTTCCCAATCTATATGTGGAAAATTAAAATCTCCCATAATTACAACCCTGTGTTTATCACAAATATCTACTATCTCCCTACAGATTTGCTCCTCTAGGTCTCGGTCCCCTCCGGGTGGTCTATAATACACCCCTACAAGTGTAACCTCTCCTTTCCTACTCCTCAGTTCCACCCAAATAGCCTCCGTGGATGTGCCCTCTAATCTATCCTTCCTAGGCACCGCTGTAATATTTTCCCTGACAAGCAATGCAACCCCACCTCCTCTTGCCCCTCCGACTCTATCACACCTAAAACAACGAAACCCAGGGATATTCAGTTGCCAATCACATCCCTCCTGCAACCATGTCTCACTAATCGCTACCACATCATACTTCCAAGTATCAATCCACACCTTCAGCTCATCCACCTTTTTTACAATACTCCTGGCATTAAAATATATGAATTTCAGGGATTTCCCAATTTTTAATCCCTGTTTTCCCTCATCTTTAAGAACAACATTATTTACTTTTCCTGCCAATTGCCCTTCATCTTCTTCCAGAGCATTTCCCTTCTCTATCACCTGCTCATCCATATTCAAATACTTACTACAAACTTTCTTTGTTTGCATTCTAACCTTTTCCTTTCTGCTCTGTACTATTTTGTTCCCTCCCCCCAACCATTCTAGTTTAAAGGATCCTGAGTAGCCCTAGCAAATACCTCTGCCAGGATTCTGGTCCCCCTGGGATTTAAGTGTAACCCGTCCTTACTGTACAGGTCACATCTCCCCCAAAAAAGGTCCCAGTTATCTAGAAACTTAAAACCCTGCCCCTTACTCCACCCCTTCACCCCTTACCAAGCATTTTAATTATACAATTGATTGTATAATTATGTAATTATTATTCGAGACATTACACCTCAGTACAATATATAGGAGCCGGTGTCGGAGCCAAAGGCTCATTTCTTACCTGTTGTGGCCATGGGCGTCGGTGGTGTCCCAGGGTCCGTAGGTAGGCCACATGCACGAAGGTTGACACCGTTTACTGAGTGCAACTTTGGTTCAGCTCCGGCGGCGGTGGCCGTGGCATCAGCCAGGGCTGGCATATCCACAAGTGTGTATGTGCGTTTAGCTCGATGCCGCCAGTTGGAGCCAGGGCTGGCATGTACTGCAGTGAGCACGCATGGGTGGGGGGTGTTCTCATGCATTAATAAGGGGTTTCGCTGGCTCATGTTGTCAGTTGGCAATCCGAGGAGGGATCAGGTGTCTGATCATTTCGATCCATTGTTACGTTAGGATAGACGTCACTCGGAATGTTTACACCAATGTTTTGTTATTAAGAATCCATATCATAGAATGATATTTGTAGACATTTCAGAAAATGTTAACAAGGATGGTTAAATGTTTTGTGTGTTAAAACAAAGGATTTAAATCCATCTGAACTTGTATTGGAAATAATTGAGAACGCGTTGCAGAGCAACTCCTCACTTAGCCTCCAAACAACTATTTTGTTGATCGAAGTCGCTACAAGGATGTTGCTGGGTCTTCAAGAGTGAGTTACGGAGAAAGATTAAACATGTTAGAACTTTATTCCTGGAAGAATGAGGGGAGATTTGATAGAGGTTTACAAGATTATGAAGGGTATAGACAGCATGGATGTGAGAAGGCTTTTTCCTCTTAGATTGGGGGAGGTAATTACGAGGGGTCATAGTTTTCAAGATGAAAAGTTTAGCGGGAATTTTAGGGGAAAGGTCTTCACTCAGAAAGTGGTGGGAGTGTGGAATGGGCTTCCTTCTGACGTGGTGAATGCAGCCTCGATCTTGAGCATTAAGAATAGATTGGATAGATACATGGATGGGACAGGTCTGGAGGGTTGTGGAGTAGAAGCAATTCAGTGAGACTAGTGAAATTGTGATCAGCAAAGACTAGAATGGCTGAATGGCCTGTTTTCTGTGCTGTGGCATTCTATGGTCCAGGGTAATATGATCTCTGGTTTTACCATAATTTTGAACCCTCAATTTCATGGGTTTCAACCTTACCAAGCATTTTATTGTTTGCTCAAATTTCTAAGTGTTTCAGTTACTTGGATTTTTATTATTCTGGAGATTCCAAAATGGAATGCTTGTTATTCAGGGGAATAGCCACAGGAGAACCCTGTGATATCTGCTTACTCCAATTTCCTCTCCTGGTGGTGTTATGAGCCCAGTGGCCCCCCAAAACCCAGCAGCAATAGAAATTCATCAAGACAAATGGTTACTTAAACAAAAGTTGCTTTTAATTATCTTTAAACATAAAAACAGGATCAAACTTTAACTTGTTACTATTTAATTTAACTTAACCTAAATTAACCCCCATCTAATTCTAAGCACATGCGTATGTAATGTGTGTGTAAGTTCAGAAAAGTTATTTGATTCACAGTCCAATCTCACTTCTCATTCCTCCAAGTTCACTGGTTTCAGGCAATTCTTATACTGCACATAGAATTTAACATATATAAAGTTCACCAGGCTTTGATGCTCGAAAGATAAATGGTTGCCACTCATAAAGGTTCTTGTCAGTTTTCAGAGAGAGATTTGTTGCTTGTTGGACACAAACTGATTCCTTCCAATCAGCCATGTCAGTGTTTTGCCAAAGAAACTTGCCCCATCATGGTTTTCCAGATGATAACCTCCTACTTTCAGGTCACTACAGAGTTCCTTTTCTGTTTCCCTTGTTTCAAGTGAAACATTATACAGCCAGCCATCTCCTCTTGTATGGACCACAAGGGCTTTGACCAGAATGGCTTCAAAATGGGGTTTTTCCACAAGCTTGCCATGTTCCAGTCCCTGCTGCTGCTGCTGGACTGTAGAAATGAACTCTCTCTCTCTCTCTCTCTCTCTCTCTCTCTCTCTCTCTCTCTCTCTCTCTCTCATAGAAAAACCACATGACCCTCTTAGACAGCCAACTGCACTCAGACAGATGTGACACCAAACCCATTCTTCTGAGTCAATTCAATTGTTACTTTCCAAAACAATAATCCATTATTCCACAGCATATCCAATTAACATCTATTTGTGAAGTCCTTATAGGCATTCTTCAATGTTTTTGGAAAGGCACTCGGAGCCTGTTCCAGTCCCAGCTGAATTCTCATTCTCTCTCTCTCTCAAAGAAAACCACATGACTCCCTTAAAACAGCAAACTGCACTCAGACTAAGGCACCAGACCCAATCTTCTAAGTTCGTTCATCTGGTGCTTTCCAAAACTAAAAATCCAATACTCCACAGCAATTAACACCTACTTGTGTTGTCCTTATAGGCATTCTTCATAGTTTTTGCAAAGGCACTTGGAGCCTGGACTGTCTGGCTTGAGCAGAGCTCTGGCATTTTAAATGAGATCTGTTTTGAAGTGTTTGTATGTGAACTACACTAAAAAAAAACCTTCCGCAACTTATCTCCTTTTAAAACATATCATGGTCAGCCACTATCTGCTGCCTATCTCATGGGTGCATTCACCTCAGTGAAGATCTCGTACATGATGCCCTCAAAACCTAACTGAAACTTGACCCATTCTGTCAGGAGCTGCAGCTGGGTACACTTTTTCAGATGTAATCGGTAGGGAGAGCAGAGCGATCCTTGACTTCCCCCATCCAGTAGGAGGAGCATTCCACTACCTTGACTGCCATTCTGACTACCAAGCTTTAAGGACCTACCTCGACATCTGCTCACTAAACCTTCTCAAGCCAAAGCTTCAAAGTCCCACTTTCACACTTGCTGCTCTATTTGAGCTTGTTTATCCCTTTGTTGGATACAGGGACAATTCATCGTCTGCAGACACCGTGATTGCAGTACAATTACTCAAAGTGCAGGAGGGACTAAGCAGGCCACACAGCATCTATCGGAAGTAAATGATAAGCAAAGTTTTGGGCCTGACCTATGAGCCAAAAACAGTCAGGTGCATGAATAAGAAGGTGGTTGGGGAGCAGGGGTGGGGGGGCGGGGGGGAAGGAGAGGAGCAGAGGGAGGAAGAGGCAGGGGGAGGAGCACAGGGCTGCAGGAAAGAGGTCATAGGTGGATATGGGTGGGAGGGCAGAAGAGCAAAACCTTGAGGTGATAGAGGGAGGAGGCTCTCTGAATGGTGTTGGAAAGATGTGGGGAGCTGGAAAAGAGAAAGAGAGAGGGAGATGGAAGAGGTGCTGAATAGACACTGGAGAAGTTGATGTTAATGCCATCTGGTTGGAGAGTGCCCACATAGAATCAGGTAGCCTTGGTAAGGCAGTGCATAAAGACATGGACAGACATGTGGGTGTGGGAATGGAGTGTAGAATTAAAATCATTCACCACTGGGAATTCCCAGTCATTGCAGCAGAGAAAGGGAGAAGAAACTCAATGAAATTATCTCCCAGTCTGCATCCAGTCTCTCTGATGTCGAGTAAGCCACAATGGGAGCACCAGATGCATGCCTATCCATGGCCTCATGCACTGCCAAACCGGGCTACCCACGAATTGGATGAAAAACAGCACTCTCCAACCAGATGACATTAACATCAATCTCCAGATTCTTTTGGCCACTCCATGTCTCTCTTTCTCTATCCATCTTTCTCATTTCCTCAAGCTTTCCACCCCTCCTTTCTCTTCTGCTCTCCCACCCATGATCTTTTGCCAGTCAGCCTATGCTCCACCCCTACCTCTGCCTCTTCCTCTCTCATCTCCTCTGCTACCCCCACCTTTTTGTTCAGGCGTCTGCCAGCATTTTTCTCATACCTTGACGAAGAGCCCAGACCCAAAACATTGATTACACTTTATGATACTGCATGATTTGCTGTATTTCTCCAGCACTTCTTAAAATATCAACCTCTACTGGCAACTTCATCTCTTATTGCTTGTAATGAATGATAAAAGCTTCACAATCACCTCCCACCTCCACCAGCAATGAACCACAGAAGCTCCACACTCTCACCATCTTTACATCTCCTGCCTCCACCAGCAATGTTGGGTGTTCAGCTCCCAGCTGTGAACCTCCTTCAGCCATGACTGTACCCACAAATTCATACCTGCCAATTTCCAGCTGCATTTAAGCTGATCTTCCTTATTTAGTAGACTACGGTCATTTAATTACATTGCCTTCAGTCCTGTATTCACCTAGTTGATGACGTCCACCACATAGGTACTGAAACAAAGTTGAAGTATTCATAACAATGTTTAGCCAGGGTTCCTGAGAATATGGTCCATCTCAAATTCATCCTTAGATCCCTACCATCACACATCAGTCCTTTTTTTATATAATTTTTTAATTTTTCACACTGTGAACCATATCAACCAAAATATATACAAACATTTCTCATTAAATATACACAGTGGCATTTTTTCCCTTTTTTCCCCCTTACACTTCCTCCCTCCCACTTCCCATCCCCCTCCAAAGCCAATAAATATTCAACATATACAATACAATAAAACCATTAAACAATGTCTACACACAATGTAAAATAAACAAGAAAAATGTGTCATCTACTTTTACACACTGGATCAAGTTGTTTTGTCTTCTTATCATTTTAGGGGGTGGAGGTCTGAGGCAAGGCCTCTCTGTAATGTTCCATGTATGGTTCCCAAATTTGTTCAAATAATGTGACTTTATTTTTTAAATTATATGGTTTTTTTTTTACAATGGAATACATTTATTCATTTCCATGTACCACTGCTGTATTCTCAGGCTCTCTTCCATTTTCCAAGTTGACATTATACATTTTATTGTTACTGCTAAGGCTATCATAATAAATCTTTTTTGCGCTTTATCCAATTTGAGGCCCAGTTCCTTACTTCTTATATTACTTAGAAGAAAGATCTCTGGATTTTTTGATATGTTATTTTTTTGTAATTTTATTTATTATCTGATTTAGATCTTCCCAAAACATTTTCACTTTCTTGCATGCCCAATTTTCATGTACTGTTGTTCCCATTTCCTTCTTAAAGCGAAAACATCTATCTGATAATGTTGGATCCATTCTTTTAACTTTTGAGGTGTGATATATAACCTGTGTAACCAATTATACTATATCATGCGTAACCTTGTGTTTATTATATTCTTTATAGTTCCCGAACATAACTTTTCCGATGCTTCATTTTTTATCTTTATGTTTAAATCCTTTTCCCACTTTTGTTTGGGTTTATAGCTTATTTCATCATTTTCCTTATCTTGCAGCTTAATGTGCATGTTCGTTATAAATCTTTTAATTATCATTGTGTCTGTAATCACATATTCAAAGCTGCTTCCTTCTGGTAATCTCAGTCTGTTTCCCAATTTATCCTTTTAATAAGCTTTCAGTTGATGATATGCAAACATTGTACCATGAGTTATTCCATATTTGTACTTCAACTGTTCAAATGTTAATAAATTATATCCCAAAAAAACAAATTTCTATTCTTTTAATTCCTTTTCTCTCCCATTCTCTAAAGGAAAGGTTATCTATTGTAAAAAGGATTAGTTGGTTTTGTGTCAATAACAATTTTGGTATTTGGTAATTCATTTTTTTTCCTTTCTAAGTGGATCTTTTTTCATATATTAAGTAAATGATGCAATACTGGTGAGCTTTTATATTGCACCCAGCTTTTCATCCCACTTATAAAGTATATGTTCCCCTATAAAGTATATCTCCCCTATTTTATCTAGTTCTATCTTAGTCCAGTCTGCTTTTTCCCTTATCTGGTAAAAATCTGATAAATACCTTAATTGTGCTGCTCTATAATAATTTTTAAAGTTTGGTAACTGCAAACCACCTTGGTTATACCTCTCTGTTAATTTATCTAATGCTACCCTTGGTTTTCCCCCTTTCCACAAGAATTTCCTTATTATTCTCTTTAGTTCATTAAAGAATTTCTCTGTTAAGGGAATCGGCAATGATTGAAAGAAGTACTGTATCCTTGGGAAAACATTCATTTTAATGCAATTTACCCTCCCTATCAACGTTAGCGGTAATTCTTTCCAATGTTCTAAATCTTCCTGCTATTTCTTTATTAGTGGCTGATAATTTAGTTCGTACAAATGGCTTAAGTTATTATCTAACCTGATCCCTAGGTATCGGATTGTTTGTGTTTGTCATTTAAATGGTGATTCTTTATTGAATTCTGAATAATCCACATCACTCATTGGCATCACTTCACTTTTATTCACGTTGATTTTGTACCCCGATATTTCTCCATACTCCTTCAATTTCTTATGTAATTCTTTTATTGATATTTCTGGTTCTGTTAAGTATACTATGATGTCAGCTGCAAATAAGCTGATTTTATACTCATTCTCCTTTATTTTTATCCCTTTTATTTTATTTTCTGTTCTTAACAGTACTGCCAATGGTTCTATTGCTAAGGCAAACAATAAGGGGGATAATGGACATCCCTGTCTAGTTGACCTATAAATTGGTTCAGTACATATCCATTTACTGTTACCTTCACCATTATATAATGCTTTAATCAAATTAATATATTTTTCTGGTACATTGAACCTCTGTAATACTTTAAATAAATAGTTCCATTCTACTCTGTCAAAGGCTTTTTCTGTGTCTAAAGCAACAGCCACAGTTGGCTTCTTATTTCCTTGAACTGCATGAATTAGATTAATAAGTTTACAGACATTATCCGCTGTTCGTCTTTTCTTAATAAATTCAGTTTGATCTATTTTTGGTACACAATCGGCCAATCTGTATGCTAATAATTTTGTTATCTTATAATCTGAGTTAAGTAGAGATATTGGTTTATATGATGTTGGTGTTATTGGATCCTTCCCCGTCTTTGGTATTACTGTAATTATTGCTGTCTTACATGATCCTGGAAAGTTTTGTGTTTCTTCTATCTAGTTCATTATTTCCAGGAGAGGAGGAATTAATAACTCTTTAAATGTTTTATAGAATTCTATTGGGAATCCATCCTCTCCTGGCATTTTATTGTTCGGCAGCTTTTTTAATATATCCTGTACTTCCTCTATTTCAAATTGTTTTATCAGTTTGTTTTGTTCATCTTCTTGCAATTTCAGCAGTTTAATTTTAGCTAATATCTCTTCTATTTTATCATCTTTCCCCTTGTTCTCAGTTTGATATAATTGTTCATAAAATTCCTTAAAGTTGTCATTAATCTCTATTGGGTTATATGTAATTTGTTTGTCCTTTTTCCTTGATGCCAATACAGTTAATTTTAGCTTGTTCTGTTTTAAGCTGCCAAGCTAATATTTTGTGTGTTTTTTCTCCTAGCTCATAGTACTTCTGGTTTATTTTTATTATGTTCTTCTCCACCTTATACATTTGTAATGTTTCATTTTTTTTTGTCTTCCAATTCTCTTCTTTTTGTTGTATCTTCCCTTGTTGCTAGTTCTTTTTCTGTACTTACTATTTCCCTTTCCAGCTGTTCTATTTTCCGATTGTAGTCCTTTTTCATCTTAGTTACATAATTTATTATCTGTCCTCTAATGAAGGCTTTCATTGCGTCCCATAATATAAATCTGTCTTTCACTGATTCTGTGTTTATTTCAAAACATGTTTTAATTTGGCGTTCAATAAACTCTCTAAATTTCTGCCTTTTAAGTAGCATGGAGTTTAACCTCCATCTATATGTTCTTGGTGGGATGTCCTCCAGTTCTATTGCTAATAACAGGGGTGAATGCTCAGATAACTATCTAGCCTTATACTCAGTTTTCCTAACTCTCCCTTGAATATGGGCCAGCAACAAAATATCAATCGTTGAGTTTATTTTATGTCTACTCAAATAATATGAATATTCCTTCTCTCTTGGGTGCTGTCTCCTCCATATATCCATAAGTTTCATTTCCTGCATTGATTTAACCATACATTTGGCCATTTTATTCTTTTTGCTTGTCTTTTGTCCAGTTTTATGCAACATTGGATCCAAATTAAGGTTAAAATCCCCTCTTATCAATATATTTCATTGTGTATCTACAATCTTCAAAAAAATATCCTGCTAAACTTTTGATTCTCCTCATTAGGTGCATACACATTGAGCAAATTCCAAAATTCTGAATATATCTGACACTTTACATACCTCCCTGCTGGATCTATTATTTCCTCCTCTATCTTGATCGGTACATTTTTATTAATTAATATAGCTACACCTCTAGCTTTTGAATTATATGATGCTGCCACTATGTGTCCTACCCAGTCTCTCTTTAATTTGTTATGTTCCATTTCAGTTAGATGCATTTCCTGCACAAATGCTATTATCTATTCTTTCTTTTTTCAGTGTTTAATAGCTTCTTTCTTTTAATTTGGTTATGTATTCCATTAATGTTTATAGTCATATAGTTCAATGTGGCCATCTCATATCTTGTCTACACCTCATTTCCACTTCCTCATCACCACCATCCCCCTCTTCCCCATTTTCATCACTCAGTTTTTCCTTTTTAAACTCAATGTATGACAACACATTTAAAACATAAAATACTCCAACAACTCCCACAACTCCCACATCCAATATTACCTTAACCCCAAATGCCCCCCACCTCTCTGAGTTGCCCTCTATCCCTTGCCGGGCAACCACAACTCCCCTTTCAATTTGGATTGTAATCCTGTTTGCAAGTGTCAATTGATTTTGCAGTGACGGTTATTCTCTCCCCCCCACCAACACCCCCAGAAAACACTTTTTTTACACATATAACAAAGCTTTCCCTTTTTTTCACTCCTTACTTACTTTCTTCCCTTCTTTAGTTCTTTACATATATATTGTTTTTACATCTTTGTATATACTTTATCGCCATTCTTATTACATCTCTTCATCTCTCCTTCTTTCCTGTAAACATTCTGCAAATTCTTGTGCTTCCTCCGGATCCGAGAACAGTCTGTTTTGCTCCCTGGGGATAAATATTTTAAGCACAGCTGGATGTCTTAACATAAATTGATAATCTTTTTTCCATAGAATCGATTTTGCTATATTAAACTCCTTCCTCTTCTTTAAGAGTTCAAAACTTATGTCTGGGTAAAAAAATATTTTTTGACCCTCGTATTCCAATGGTTTATTATCTTCTCTGATTTTATTCCTTGCCCGCTCCAGTATATTTTCTCTTGTCGTATATCTCAAAAATTTTACTAAGATGGATCTTGGTTTTTGATGTGTCTATGGTTTCGGAGCTAGTGCCCTGTGTGCCCGTTCTATTTCCATTCCTTCCTGTATTTCTGTCATTCCCAGGACCTTTGGGATCCATTCTTTTATAAATTCCTTCATATCTGTGCCTTCTTCATCTTCCTTCAGGCCCACTATTTTTATGTTGTTTCACCTACTATAATTTTCCAACATATCAATTTTCTGAGCTAACAACTCTTGTGTCATTTACTTCCATTTCTACAGCCGTTTCTCGTTCTTCCACATTCTCTACACTTTTCCCTATTTCTTTCATGACTAGTTCTAGTCTTTGGATTTTATCTTCTGTTCTTTTCATTTTTCTTTTAATTGCACTAAATTTTAATGACAACCATTCTTTTAATGCTCTCATTTGTTCTTCAAAAAAAGCTTTATCTATATTCTGTAAATCTGTTTTACCTTCTATTTCTCTGTGAAGATCTTGGTCTTCTTACTCTTCTTCTGTGTCTGTACCTGTGTTTATGTCTTTTTCTTCTCTTCTTTGTATCAGTGTCTCTTCTGATTTTCCTGATGAGTTGCTTGTCTCACTTTGTCAGGCCTCTTCTTGCTGGGCCTCGCTGTTGGTCCTCTTCTTCTGAGCTGCTCATCTGTCGGGCCTCCTGCTGCTGCTCCTCTTGCCATTCAACCTGTCGACTTTCTTTCTCACCTGGTACTTCACTCCCTCTCCTGCCGCCTTCCTCATCTTCCAGCTGAGAGCCCTGGTGTCGGGCGTCCCTCAGCTGGTTGTGCCATGGTTGCCCGCTCCTCGGCTGAGCCCCCTACTGTCTGTGTTTTCCTTTACCTTAGATTGCGCACTGCTCATGCGTGACTCCTCGCACATGCGCAGTTGCGCACTTTTGTTTGGCTCGGAAAGCCATTTTTGCAGTTCACCGCTCGCGGGGGTCGTGACTTCACAAGGCCGACACCAACCTTGGAGATCGGGTGCTCTTCTCCACCATGGCTCCCTGTTCCTTCTTGCAGGTGAGGCCTTCTCCTTTCTTTTCCCGTGTCTTTTCTTCTTTTTTCCCCATTGTTTTTACTTTTTCCTTCTTGGGTGCCATCTTCTTTCTCTTCTCTGCAACTTTATCTTTTATTTCTTATATTTTATATTTGTTGAACTTTTTTTCTGGAGAGGGCTGGTTTTACCCTACCGGCCACTACTCCATCACGTGACTTATCTCCCATCACACATCAGTCTTCAGTCAATTTGATTCACTCTGTCTGATATTAAGAAGCAGTTGAGAGAATTGGATACAGTTCTAAAGACCTACATTTCAAAATTAGCTATTGACTGAGCCAAGCTGTTCCAATACTGTGACAACACTGGCATCAATGAAACGATGTGTAAAATTGCCCAGTTATGTCATGATCACAAAGGCAGGGGACGTCCAATCCCACTAACATCTGCCAAGTCAGCTCAATCATCAGTAAAGTGATGGAAGAGATCATTGACAGTGCTATCAAGTGACATTGACTCAACAATGACCTCTTCACTGATGCTCAGCTCAGATTTCACCAGGATCACATGCCTCCAGACAGCATCACAACCTCATTGCAAACATGACTCACAGCACTAAATTCCAGAGATGAAGACATTTCATAACAAGTTAGTTTGCATCTGATGCAAGGATCGACAAAGAGATAGACAACAGACTTGCCAAGGCAAATAGCGCCTTTGGAAGACCACACAAAAGAGTCTGGAAAAACAACAACCTGAAGAAATACACAAAGATCAGCGTGTACAGAGCCGTTGTCATACCCATGCTCCTGTTCGGCTCCGAATCATGGGTCCTCTACCGGCATCATCTACGGCTCCTAGAACGCTTCTATCAACGCATGAGCAGTGCGCAATCTAAGGTAATCCATGCTGCTGAAGACCCAACTGCACTGGGTGGGTCACGTCTCCAGAATGGAGTACCATCGCCTTCCCAAGATTGTGTTCTATGGCGAGCTCTCCACTGGCCACCGAGACAGAGGTGCACCAAAGAAAAGGTACAAGGACTGCTTAAAGAAATCTCTTGGTGTCTGCCACATTGACTCCTGCCAGTGGGCTGATCTCGCCTCCAACTGTGCATCTTGGCGCCTCACAGTTCGGCGGGTAAAAATGGTCAAAAAATCTTAGAGAAAACTCACCCCAGTGTGAGAGACAGGCCCAAGTACTTTTAATTGCTTCCCTTCCATCATGAAAACATGCCACCAAACCTTCATCAGCCCTGAATCAAAATGCTGGACAATATTGTGAGACTACCTTAACAAGGAGGACTTCAGTTATTCAAGAAGATCACTTAACACCAATTCTTACAGATAATTAGGGATGGGCCATAAATTCTGCAGGCGATGCATGAATCTCAAAAAAATATAAAATTGGACAAAGTCCTCCATATTATTCAGGCACAACTGGAATACTGAGTCACATTGCAATCGGACAGTCTTAGGTCCACCTTCCTCCTAGCCACTAACATTCCCAATAGTGCTTTGTTTCTACTGCATCTCTTGCACTTGATTTTGCTCCAGCTCAGGTAAAATACAGTTCACCACGTAATCCAGTGGTCCCATGCTGATGAGTGTTGGAGGGTGGCTCCAGATACATTCAGGTACATGAAGTACAGAACTAGCTTGCCAATTGTTTGCATAATGTCAGATCTGGTTGTCACTTAAAGGAGAAATTTCATATATTCCATGATCAACTCTTTTAAGATTGTTCTAATTTGGAACCCATCAGGATCTGTGGACATTCATTCCTGTCCCACTGAACTTTTTAAAAAATATATATAGTATCCACATCCTAGAAGCTGATTCTGGACAATTAAATCCCTGCTACCCAATTTCACCCAAATTAACCTATATTTTGGAAAGAAACTGGAGAACCTACAGGAAACCCACACAGTACAATGTCCTGCAGACAGCACCAGATTCACACCTGGGTCACTGGCACTGGAATAGTGTTGTGCGAACCACTACACTAACGGTGCCACCATATCCAGTTATTCATTGTACCTTCTGTCTTATTTGCCCATCAGAATGCATGCTTCACAAAAGTGCATTTTGTACTTTTGTTCCATCCAATTAGTTCATCAACAAAGTAAATAAACAACTGATTTCCCTTTGGAGAGCAGATGGTAATGAGGGGAGAGATTTTAGTTCATTGGCAGAAGATATTTGAGGAGTGAGGCTGTGGACCAAGAGTTGGGCAGTGGGAATGACCTGAAGTCTGCCATTGTTATTGGCATGTTGGCTAAAACAGTTCCCTGTGCTATGATTAGTTGGTATCTTCTTTAGAGTGACAGCTTCTTTTCTCACCATCAGCTATACAGCTAACTTCTGTACCATCTGTCATTTTTTAAAATGGTTCTCCCAAAATCTTTAATATTTTCCAAGAAAAAAAAAGGAATAGGTATTGGATGCAACAGACCCCACAGTAGACTGCCTTCTAGTCACCAAAACCATTAGAGGATTACTCTATCCCTCCCACCCTCAGCCAAATGTGTATCCAATCTGTTCTATAAATGGATTCATTTACTGCAAAGGAAGAGTTTAGTTAATCTTCAGCATAAATGTCTTTTTTTTTTCCATTTAAATTTTATTTCCCTGGATTGTCTCCCTTTAACTTATGAATTCACATTATTGGATGACCCAAAATTCTACTGAAAGATTCTTTTTTTCTTCATGCAGTAATATTGGGTGAACTTTTACAGCAGAAGGAAATGTCTTCAAGAAGCATGCATTCATGATATTCTTAGATCCCGTTTCACAGGATTAGTAATAAAGTGTAGAGTATAAAGTGTCTGAATTTATGGCCTGTTATTGAATTTGCATTTAATTTTATTGAAATTACACAGCTCAGGTGCTGGTAAAAGAAAACTCAAGGAGAGTTCTAGAAATAACACATCAGAAGGCCCAAAAATCACGAGAGTAAAATACAATAAAAAGTCCTAAAATGCAGACAGCTTACTGATTTGGTCAGTCTCGATTTTAGTTTTTCCAGATTCTCAAGTCAAGTCAAGACATCTTTGTTTGTCATTCATACCATAATGCAATGCTTAATAAGGACGAGATAGCGTTTCTCCAGGACCATGGAGTAAATTTACATAAATAAGAGTTAAATATTAAAACAATACAATAAAAATAAATAATATACTAGTGCACGTATGTTCTAAGAATTGAGTAGTCTGATAGAAAAAACTGTTGCACAATCTAGACGTAGGGGTCCAAATGCTACAGCACCTCCTACTAGATGGCAGAAGGAAGAAAAGGTCACAAGAGGGGTGTGAAAAGTCCTTCACAATGTTATTTGCCCTCTGTAAGCATTGTGTGTTCTAGATGTCCATCATAGTAGGAAGAGAGCCCCAAATAATCATCTCCACTGACTCCACTATCCTCTGCAGGGTCTTACCATCTGAGATGGTATATTTTCCAAACCAGGCAGTGATGCAACTACTCAGAATGCTCTCAATGCATCCTCTGTAGAACATAATGAGGATGGAGGGTGGGAGATGAACTTTCCTCAGCCTTTGCAGAAAAGATGGGACTTGTTCCGACGGGACGGTTTGCATCTGAACTGGTGAGGTTTGCTGGTGCTGTTCCGGGGAGTGGGGGGGAGGGTGGTTAAAAGGTATTTGCTGGATGATTAGAACCACAATGCCAGAGCAGGTAGGGGAGTGGAGGAGGAAAAAGATGAAGTGAAGAATGCATGCAACATCAGAAGTCAAAGAGTTGCTCATGGTGAAAATGTCTCAGGAGCATTTACTTCAATGCAAGAAATATTGTAGGCTTCCATTGTTTCAGACACAATAGAACAAGGAAGGGGAAAGAGTGGCATTGCCCATCAGGAACAAGATCACAGCTGTGATCAGGTAGGACAGACTGGAGGGTTGGACATTGAGGCTATATGGGTGGAACTGAGGAATGGAAAAGGTATGACTACACTCATTGGGTTATATTATAGACTGCCCAATAGTTAACGAGAATTGGAGGAGTAAATTTGTAGAGAGATAGCAGACAGCTGCATGAAACATAAGGTTGTGAGAGTAGATTTTAACTTTCCTCATATTGACTGGAAATCCCATACTTAAAAGGGCTGGATGGCTTGCAGTTTGTCAAATGTGTTCAGAGTGTTTTCTAAATCAAGATATAGAGATACTAACTAAAGAGAATTCAATATTCGATCTCTTATTCAGGACAGAAGTATGTGTAGGGGAATATTTTGGATCAATGATCATAATGTTATTAGATTCAAGTTACTTATGGAGAAGGAATGGTCTGGTCCATGAGTTGAAATTCTCAATTAATGAAAGGCCAATTTTGAGGAAATGAGAAAGAATCAAGAATGCTGAATTGGGATAAGTTGTTTTTTGACAAGGATGTGTGAGGTAAGTGTAAGACCTTCAAAGGTGAAATTTTGAGAGTACAGAATTTATATGTTCCCAACAGGATTAAAGCGAAAGTTAACAGGCATTGGGATCCTTGGTTTCCAAGGGATATTGGGGATATGGTTCGGAAGAAGAGTGCGTTGTACTGCAGGTATGGGCAACACAGAGCAAATGAGAAACCCAGTATTTGATGGCACGTAAACCCACTTTTTCCCCCGAGAAATGGCTCAAAATATCCCCCAGGACTCATCTGCAAAGTTGAAATTAGGGTAATAATAGTGAGTAACACTGACCGTGATCACTACCATCACTGCCATCTATTGTTAGGGGCTGATGGCAGTAGTCGGGGTGGGGGGGGGGGGAGCAGGGTGGTGGGATCAGTGTGGGGGCTGGTGGAAGGCTGTTGTGTGGAGACTCTCTCTTCAGCCCGCTGTTGGTCCCCGCACTAGTGCCACCGCTCCCCTCTGGGAGGGAGCAGGGTAGTGGGACCAGCATGGGGACTGACAGTGGGCTGCCAGGAGAGAGTAGGCAGTTGGACCAGTGCAGGGACCGACAGCGGGCCACTGGGAGAGAGCAGGCACTGGGACCAGTGCAGGGTCCGACAGCGGGCCACTGGGAGAGAGCAGGCAGTGGGACCAGTGTGGGGACCGATAGTGGGTCACTGGGAGAGAGCAGGCAGTGGGAACTGTGTGGGTACTGACAGTGGGTCACTGGGAGAGAGCAGGCAGTGGGACCAGTGCGGAGACCGACAGTGGAAATTTGTTTTTATAAAATGTTTTCTGCTATAGCTAAGCCTCTTTTTTTTCTCTTGTAAATTACAGCAGTATTATTATTAAAAAGACTTTTCCTAGTGTCCTAGTTGCATGTTTTGTCCAAGTTCTTTTTTCTGCTATATTGTAGATACATGTTTTAATAATATTAAATGCTTATTGTAATGGATTATAAATATTGGGAGAAATTTGTAAGGTTAGTGGGTTACATATACACACACATTTTAAAACATCTTATTTGAAAGACTGAAGAATTCATATTTAGTAACATTGCTGGATCTCTGGAGAATGTGATGCACATTTCACCAGTAGGTGCTAATTGAACTGATGTCATAAAATGAAAGACCATTGTTTTGGAGGGGACAAACTGGCTACAAGTACCTTTCTGCAAAGTGCTCACAGAAAGGTCACTCCTGGGTTTTGTTTATCTAAGACAGCATCTTGACCAAGGAGAAGAACTCCTGTAATTTGCTGAAGAAGGTGGGGATTTTGCAAGTGAAGAGTCACATGGGCTTTCTGGCAGTTGGCAGTTGGAGGGAGAGAAAGACAAGTTAACAAGCTCTCCAGCTAGTATGGGGACACTGAAAAGAGACTGAACAGTCACGGCTGAAACAAACCAGGAAGAGCTGGTTGGAAGCAGAAAGTTCCAGAGCAGTGGATGGCTGGAAATGCTATCTGTCTGATGTTTCTCTTGGAATAAGAGGAACAGAACGGGACACTGTGGTGGCCTGAAAGAAAGAGGTTACCATCTGGAAAACTCTAATGGGGCAAGTTTTATCAGTGAGACCTTGAGCTGACTAATGGTAGTACCTCAGTTGTGGAAATCCTGGAACAACAAGTCTCTCTCTGCAAACCCTACAAGAGCCTTCCTGAGCGGTAAACATTTACCTTTCAAGCACCAAAGCCTGGTGAACTTTATACATGTTAAATTCTGTGCACAGTATAAGAATTGCCTGCATCCAAAGAACGTGGAAGTAGGAGAACTGAGATTGAGCTGTGAACCAAAGTACCTTTTTTAAATTTACACACACATTACATACATGTGCGCTTAGAATTAGAAGGGAGTTAATTTGGTTTTGTTAAGTCTAGAGAGAAGTTAAAATTTGATTCTGTTTTCATGTTTGAAGTTGATTAAAAATAACTTTTGTTTTAAAAACCACTTGTCTTGGTGAATGTCTATTGCTGCTGGGTTTTGGGGTCCTTTGGGCTCTTAACATTACCCATAAGTACTCTAAAACAATTCTTCATATTCCCTGCTGAAATTGGGGGGGGGGGGTTGTCTTATATGCTGTCAAATTCAGTGTAGAGCCAAAGGTGAGTTATTTATTCTTGGTGGTTTGGCTGTGAGTGTCAGCGGCATCCCGGGGTCCGAAGGCTGTGCGCATGTGCTATTCATTGGGGTTGTTGCCTCATGCACAGGGGTTTTGCACTGTTGGCTTTTAGTTAGCCTGCATTGACTGGTATGGCAGGATAGACGGTGGGTGAGTAAGGCTCCGATATTTTCTGCTGACCGCTACCAGAGAGTCTGGTTATTACACAGATGTTAGTCACGTTAGCAAGGACAGTATCATTACCAAGTTCGTGGTCATTTTGGGTTCACTAATAAATAGTTTTGAAATGCACCTGGACTTCAATATTAATTTTCTCTAAAGCATTACAGGAAAGAGTCTACTTAGCCTCTGAATTACTTTTTTATGGATCTTAATTGCCACATACGGTAATTAAGGAGCATAAAAGTGCAAGAAAAACATCAAGAAAGAAATAAGGAAGGATAAAAGAAGACATTGGGTTGCTTTGGCAGACAAGGTGAAGGAAAATCCTTCGGGTATCTACAGATATAATAAGAGCAAAATAATATTCATGAAGATCAGAGTGGCCCCAAAAGAAATGGAGGAGATCTCAATTGTTTTCTTGAATCAATATTTATTCAGGCAACTGGTAAATAGCCAATGGAAGTTAGGAAAACAAGCAATGAGATCATGGAACCAAAACAGATTAAAGAGGAGAAAGTCCTTATGGTCTTAAAGCAAATAAGGCTGAATAAATCCCCAGGGTCTAACAAGATATTTCCTTGGTCCATGAGGGAGGCTCATGTCAAAATTGCTGGGGTTCTGGCAAAAATATTTAAAATTTCCTTATCCACAGGTGTTTTACCAGAGGATTGAAGGCTAGCTCATTTTGTCTGTTGTTTTAAAAATGCCCCAAAAGTAACCGTGGAAATTATAGGTTGGTGAGCCTGATGTCAGTCATAGGTAAATTATTGGAAGTTGTTCTAAGAGATTGGATATACAAGTATTTGGATATCCAAGGAATGATTAGGGATAGTCAACCTGGCTTTGTGCATGGTTGGTCATGTTAACCAATCATATAGAGTTTTTCAAGGAGGTTACCAGGAAAGTTGATGAAGGAAAGGCTGTAGATGATGTCTTCATGGACTTTAATAATATCTTTGACGAAGTCCCACATGAGAAGTTAGTCAGGAAAGTTTAGACGCTAAATATACATGCTGAGGTAGTGAACTGGATTCAACACTATATGGAAGAAGCCAGAGAGTGGTGGTGGATGATTTGTTCTCAGATTAGAGGCCTGTGACTAGTGTTATGCCTCAGGGATTGGTGCTGGGATCATTGTTGTTTGTCATTTATGTCAATGATCTGAAACCTAATATGGTAAATTGAACCAGCAGGTTTGCAGATGACATTAAAATTGGAGGTGCTGTGGACAGCAAGGAAGTCTTTCAAGGCTTGCAGAAGGATCTGGATCAGCTGTAAAAATGGGCTGCAAAATGGCAGATGGAATTTATTCCATACATGGGTGAGGGGTTGCATTTTGCAAGAAGAAACCAAGAAAGAACATACACATTAAATGGAAGGGCACTGAGGATTGTGGTAGAACAGAGGGATATAGGAATACAGATACATAGTTCCCCGAAAGTGGTGTCACACTTTGTGGCTAGGGTTGTAAAGAGAGCTTTTTGGCATATTGTCATAAATCAAAGTATTGAGTATAGAAATTGGGGTGTTATGTTAAAGTTGTATAAGATATTAATGAGGCCAAATTTGGAGTATTGTGTGCAGTTTTTAAATTTTAAATTTTGACCTTGTATTGGGAAAGGTTGTAGCTGTTATGTGACAGCACTGTCCCCTACCTAGCCAGAGGACACACCACCTGCCAATCGAGGTTTGGTTGTGCCCCACCCATTAGTGCACATCTTGCTGCTTTATCCATGTAACCTGGAATGCACACTCCAGCCTGCCTGTTCTTGACCTTGGGCCATTGGCTGTTGTCATTGGATTAACCCTCCTTGCACTGAGTCATTGCCCCCCTGGAAATGATCTGGGCTTGTCCCTCCAGCACTATAAAGTTGCCATGTGCTCTTTGTTCTCTCTGTTTGCCAGCTTGGGACCACCCTGCTTCACTCCAGGCCTAGAAATGTGGAAGGGTGCTGGAGAAACTGTTGATAACATGTGCACTGTTAAAAGGGTTGGGACATTTAATTAGTGTCCCTTGTGGAATAGAACCAAAGGGGTCACTGAGTCAAGGGATGGTGGGGCATCATAGTGATTTTTTCTTGATCATTGTATGTACCAGTTCATTGTATGTGTGTGTGTGTGTGTATACTTTGTTCCATGCTATTTTCCCCATGTTTATTATTAATTGTCTACTATTTCCCAAGGGTGCTGTAAAGTGTGAGTGTGTGTGCTGCATCAGTTACCATTTCCCACACTTACTTTCTGTAAATAAAATACTCCCCCATCCAAACTATGTTCAGAGTCCTTGCCTTTGAGACCTACCAAAAATGTACAAACTTCTTGCAGACACTGTGGGATACGAACCCCCGTCCAGATCGCTGGCACTGTAACAGCATTTCTCTAACCGCTATGCCAACCGTGCCAACCATTCTGCTCACCTCACTATAGGAGAGATATCAATAAGATTGAAAGAGGGCAGGGAAGATTCACTAAGATGTTTCCCAGACTTGATGAACTTAATTACAAGGAAAGGTTAAATAGTTTAGGACTTTATTCTCTGGACCGTAGAAGAATGAGGGGAGATTTGATAGAGAGAAGTAAAATTATGAGTGGTATAGACAGAATAAATATAGATGGGCTTTGCCACTGAGGGAAGGTGAGGTACAAACCAGAGGACATGGGTTAAGGATGAAAGTGGAAAAGTTTAGGGGAAAATATGGAGGAACTTTTTCACATAGACAGTGGTGTGTGTGTGTGTGTGTGTGTGTGGAATGAGTTACCAGCTGAAATGGTGATTGCAGACTCAATTTTAATATTTATGAAGAATTTGGACAGATACATGGATAAGAGAGATATGAAGGGCTATGGACTGGGTGCAGGTCTGTGTAGGCAGAAAAATAGTTAGGCACAGACTAGAAGGGGTTGTTCCATGATTCTATCGTGTAAAAATGGGGGAAACAGTGGAGAGACAGGTAGAGGGAGAAACTATTAAGTGAAGGAGGGTGAAAAGTTAGCAGGAGAGCAAGAGAAAATGAGGAAGTACATCTTTCCCTTACCCTGTTCCTTATGGTTTCTTCCTCTACCTCTCTGTCATCCATCTCTCCACTTCTCAAACCTTCTGTCATATACTCTATCACCTCTATGACTCTCTCCCAGCTTTTTTCCACCTTGGATTTATAAATTTAACTATTTCATCAATTTGTGATTGAGCATTCAGATGCGAAACATTGACTGACCATTTCCACCTTGAATGCTGTGATGATGTAATGAGGAGGGGCGTATTATACTGATTGCTTGCCATTGGCTATGGTTGTAGAGATACTCCACCCTACTGGTATAACAGATGGACAACTTTTCCCACTGGCTAGTTTAGAGGTGGCTTTTCATCTGTTAATAAAATTGATATGCTATAGACAAGGACCAGTCAAGTATCATTCCAATACTGGGCTTTTATTAACAGATGAAAAACCACCTCTAAACTGGCCAGTGGGAAAAGTTCTCCATCTGTTATACCAGTAGGGTGGAGTATCTCTACAACCATAGCCAATGGCAAGCAATCAGTATATTACACCCCTCCCCATTACATCATCACAAATGCTGCCGGACCTGCTGAGTTCCTCCAGCAATTCTTTGTCTGGTCAACATTCCAGCAGCTGCAGCTTTTGTGTTTCTCTAGACTTCAATTGCCTATTCGAACGACCTTCAGAATTAATAAGCGACAAGCCCATTCAATGAAAGTGTATTAAAAGGATTCTTTATAGAAAGTCTGAAAATAAACAATTATAAACAGTTGCCCCTACCCTTCAATATGCCTTATCTCAAGATATTATCACAAAACATAATGCCCAAATGCCCCAAACATTGCTTATTATAATGAAACAAACTGGAAATATGAAATGTTGTATGTGTTAAGTTTAGCATAAAGGTGAGTAAAACCGTGGGTGTCTAATTTTAATTTCCCCCATTGAAAATTGATGAGGTTTTCTTCAGCTTCATCTTTGAGGCACTAAGTATGTGAGACGACCTGGTCCATGAATTTTTTTATCTGCCTAAACTGACACAAGAAACTAAAAAAAAATGTGCACTCTGTTTCTGTAGGAGATCAGCTCTGGTATAAACCAGTTAGACCAATGTAACCAAGAGAAAGAGCAAGGTTTCCTGAGATATCAATATTGACAAGTCAAAAGAGGACCAGGGATGACCACTGTCCACTACACATTAATAGCTCGGTAGTGGGGAGAGTGAAAAGCACCAGGTTCCTCAGTGACCTATGCTGGTCACACAACATCTCCTCACTTGTCAGGAAGGCACAGCAGTGACTGCACTTTCTTAGAAGGCTGGGGCAGGCAAAACTACTGGCCATATTGTGCCAACTTCTACAGGATCTCTGTGCAGAGCATCAGATCGGAGATCAATACTCAGGTCCATAAAAGTTGCCGAGAGGATAATTGGGGTCTTTCTCCTCCCCCATTGATGTGATTTACCAGGGTTGTTATTTAAAGAAGGTTCACTATATCTGCGAGGACCCCTGCCATCCCGCACATAGCATCTTCTAATTAGTCTAATCAGGGAAGATGTCTGTGATTAAAAGACAATGGCTCTCAAATCAACCATAAGAGTGAAAGATGTCAGATGTTGAACACAATAATAAATTAATGCCAGGTGTAATTTCAGTGATACCTGGAGATATTTGAATCTCATATCACAGACCACGTCCATGATTCCAGCAGGATGAGGCTCAGTTCCACATCAGGAACATAACAGATGAAGCCACCAAATTTTGGCATGTAGTCACCTCATTAGATGAAGACTCTGCTGTCAAGGTAGATGATTTTATCAACCACCCGCCCGAGGAGGATCAATGCAGTGCTTTTAAGGCAGACCTCCTCACGACTTTCAGCATGTCTGACCTGGAAAGAGGCACACGCTTACTCCACCTCGACGATTTAGGGGATAGAAGGCTGTTGGAACTGATGAATGAAATGCTTGCGTTAGCAGACGGCCATTTCAACTGCTTAATGTTCAAGGCAGCCTTCTTAGAATGGCTCCCTCATGACATTGCCCTGCTGCTCTCTTCTGCTGACTTCTCCAAACCCAGGGAAGTAGCAAGGGAGGCAGACAGACTTCACAGGATACTGCAGCCTCCCGTGGCAAAGTTTCAAAAGGTAACCTTGGACAGTCAAGTCAATGCAGCCGCCAGTTCTACGGCACTCCACAAGCTACCGAGGCAGAAAAAGCCATTGGAGAACAGTGAGTGGTGTTCTACCATAGAAAGTGGGGCAGGAATGCACACCACTGTGTGCCACTGTGCAGTTACATGGTTGACTCCCAGGGAAATGACAATGCCAACCACTACTGATGGCCTCGGCGGTTGGTACCCAGACTGGCCTGTTATATGCGACTGATCAGCGCATGGGATGCAAACTGCTAGTCGACACGAGAGCTCAGGTCAGTATCTTCCCTCCATCCTCTTATGAGCAGGAATCTTGAGTACCTCAAGCCAACTTGCAGACCGCCAATAGCACTATGATTAGCAGTTATGGTACCAAGTCAATATAACTGGTATTAGGCAACACAATGCTGGACTCTAACATTAGCAGCCGTAGGACAGTCCATTTTGGGAGTAGACTTCCTGACGGCATATGACTTGTTGGTAGATGTGAAAAGGCACCTTTTGGTCCATGCCTCCACATCACACATATGCCCACTTTCTTCAGGTCATCAGCTGCTAACACTCCTACGTATGCAAATTCTCACTACCAATGATTTTGAGAACTTATTAGCAGAGTTTCCTGAACTATTTAGACCAGATTTCAATTTAGTCTCTCCACATCATGGAGTTCAGACTACACAACCATCACTGGCCCTCCCCTATATTCCCAGGCACGTAGAATTCCCCCTGACTGGCTACTACAGACCAAAAAAGAGTTCAAAGCTATGGAGGAACTAGACATCATCTGAAGGTCCGATAGTTCTTGGGCATCGCCAGTCCATATGGTGCCCAAAGCATCTGGTGGCCTAAGACCCTGTCGAGATTGCCAACACCCCAATGACACAACTGCTCTGGATAGGTATCCAATACCACACATTCAAGATTTTGCCGCTAACCTCCATGGCAAACATGTCTTTTCAAAGGTAGACTTAGTAAAAGGTTATCACCAAATCCCTGTCTACCCGGAGGACATCTCTAAATTGGCCATTATTACTCCATTTGGTCTATTTGAGTTTCTAAGGATGCCGTTCGGCCTTAAGAACATGGCTCAGATGTTCCAATATTTAATGGACGCTGTCACGAGAGATTTGACTTTCCTTTTCATCTACCTCAATGACATCTTAGTGGCCAACAAGTCACCACAAGGGCACTAGACAACACCTGTGACAATTGTTCCAGAGGTTTTGGGATTTTGGCCTTTCCATCAACCTTGCGAAGTCTGCATTTGGTAAACACACAATTGACTTTTTGGGACACAGCATTTTGAATGCAGGTGCAACCCTGCTTCCAGACAAAGTATCAGACATTTGAGCCTTCCCAAAACCCACTACAGTTAAAGGGCTACAAGAATTTCTGGGAATGGTTAACTTTTATAACAGGTTCATCCTGTTATTTAGTCTGCCAATGTAGTATTGTAATTTTTATTATCTTATGTTTAATCTTTTTACTGTACAGCATGCTGACATCACTCCCCTTTATGAAGCGCGCTGAGATCACTCCCCTTTTTTTGGCTCGCTGACATTGCTCCCCTTTATGACATGCGCTGACATCACTCCCCTTTATAAAACGAGCTGACATCACTCCCATTTTATGGCATGCTGACATCACTCCCCTTTTTTTTGGCTCGCTGACATCGCTCCCCTTTATGACATGCACTGACATCACTCCCCTTTATAAAGCGAGCTGACATCATTCCCATTTTGTGGCATGCTGACATCACTCCCCTTTATGAAGCCCACTGACATCACTCCCCTTTATAAAGCACGCTGACATCACTCCCATTTTGTGGCATGCTGACATCACTCCCCTTTATGAAGTGTGCTGACATCACTCTCATTTTGTGGCACGCTGACATCACTCCCCTTTATGAAGGACGTGATTATTTAAAATAGAAAAAGAGTTGGTAGTTGACTCCTTTTCTTGTAGCTGTGTTTCTTGAGCTCTGCAGTTAGTCCCACTAAAGTACTTATTTTAATGTATGTATATAAAGTATTTACTGAATCTTCCACAGGTATAGTGCAGCTTTTGGCCAGAACAGAGTAGAGTGGACATACTATTTGATGTGAGACAAGTTCAGGAGAAGTGCATCGAGCAGAACAAGTCTCTTTACTCTGTCTTCATTGACCTGACAAAGGCATTTGATGTTGTAAACAGGGAGGCTCTCTGGATAATCCTGAGACATTACAGATGCCTAAGGAAATTCGTAAAAATGATTCAGCTGCTCCATGATGGGACAGGTCCTCTGCAGTGGTGATACATCAGCTGTATTTGCCATTTCTAATGGGGTGAAGCAGGGCTGTGTACTAGCCCCAGTCTTGTTCAATCTGTTCTTCACTTGCATGTTGTCACGTGCTGTCCGAGGTCTGGAGGAGGGAGTGGACGGCTCTCTCTTTGACTTTCGCAACTTGAATGCACGGATGAAGTGCCTCTTCTCAGTCATTCAAGAAACACTTTTTGCTGAATACTGTGAACTCTTGGCGCATAAAGTTTGCGACCTACAGTTAATGCTGAACAAATTCGCAGACACTGCTACACTCTTTGGCCTGACAATCAACCTGAACAAGACTGAAGTACTCCATCAGTCCGTGCCAAACACCAACACCATAGAACCAAAAATCACTGTTGACGACACCCAGCTTCAGATACGTGGGGAGCATAATCTCGAGTGACGGGTCTTTGGACAAAAAAATTGACTCCAGGATCAACAAGGCCAGCCAGGCTCTGGGGAGGATGTGTACTAGAGTGCTCAATCAACACAATGTCCGCAACTCCACACAGCTGAAAGTCTACAGAGCTGTGGTCATCCCTTCTCTCCTATGGATGTGAGACCTGGATTCTGTACCGATGTCACATCAAACAACTGGAGAAATTCCACACGCGTGCTATCCATTCCATCCTTGGCATTCATTGGCAAGACCGTGTCTCCAACTTGGAGGTCTTCGGTGTGCAAAGTCCACTAGCATTGAGTTCTGATCATCAGAGCCCAGATACGGTGGGTGGGACACATCGCCAGAATGGACGACCACCGTATACTTTGCCAGCAGCTCTATAGTGAACTGAAGACTGGAAGAAGACCTTAAAATCATTCATGCAAGTGCTATAAAGATGCTGTGAAGAAAACCGTATGCTACTCTGGCATCCAGTCAAGAGAACTAGAAGCTGTGGCTGGTGACAGGTCCCGTTGGTGAGCCCTGTGCTATGAGGCCAAAAATTAATGGAATTCCGTGAATGGCGTCACAAAGCAGCAGCCAGAGTTATTACAAAAATGGACTTCCAGTGCCCCCATTGTGCCCGACTTTGCACTTCTAAACTGGGACTGCAAAGTCACCTTCGTGTCCACACATGAAATGCACAGCAGTGTGTCTTCTTCGAACTGAAGGACGACCAATGTACAGCATTTACTGTGTATACGTATCATTTGTCTGTAGGTGCATTCTGTGTGTATATGTGTTTGCACTGTGGATTGCAGAACACTGTTTTGTAGGGTTGTACTGGTACAATCGGATGATAAATAAAATTGAACGAACTAATGCCTTATATACTACTACATAGATTGTTTACAATGACCAAGGAATCCTATATTTTTGGATGATTCAGATGGTTAAAAAAAAATACTTTTGCTGAAATTTGAAGAGAAAACATAATTGCCCTGGCCCTGGCATCATCAGGTGTCGATTCAACACTTAAAACTGTTACGGAGTCCAGAGGACCCCAAAAACCAGCAGCAATAGATATGCATCACAACACAGGGTCACTTAAACAAAAGTAATTTTTAATTACATTTGAACAAGAAAACAGAATTAAACTTTAACTTATTACTTAACCTACCTAACTACTTAATCCCCCCTCTAATATTAAGCATTGGTGTGTGTAATGTATATTTAAGATTAGAAAATTTCTTTGGATCATAATCCAATCTCATTGGTTGCAGGCAATTCTTGTTCTGTGCACAGAGGTTAGCATTAACAAAGATCACCAGTCTTTGGTGCTTAACAGGCAAATGGTTACCACTCAGGAGAGTTGTTGCTGGTTTTCAGAGAGAGATTCCTTTCCCAGGGCATCCGCAACTCATTCTGAGTCTCAATCAGTCTTGCTGACTAAACTTTTTCCCTTCAGGGTTCTCCAGATGATCCTCTTTCTTTCAGGTCACCTTTCAGACACCCAGGCTTTTCCTTTGACCAGACAACCTTCCAAAGTTTGCCAGCTTTGTCCTTCTGGAAATAATTTCTGTGACTCCTCTCTCTGTTTCACACCCTCCCTCTCTGAGAGCAAAACTCTTCTCCTCTGCCTGCAAAGATCACATGTTCTCCCAGGCAAGCTTCTGTCCATACTTTGTTGCCTCTTGCAAAAAGCATTCTGCAAAAATCCTGCAAATATTCTGTGTTTTAAAATGTGTGTGTGCATGGTGCTCTAACGATTCATCCCAAACCATCTCTAAATACTCTGTCACAAGACATTGTACATTTGATTTTTAAACTCCTTTTAAATTTGACAAGTGTGCGATATTAGTTGGGGAACCACAAAGGAAAAACTAATAGTTTGTCTAGTATTAATAGAAAATGGCTCAAAAAGCAACGAATGAAGCATTAAATTGAAAGGTGCCAGATGTTGGACACAATAATAAATTAATGCGTGGTGTAATTTCAGTGCTACCTGGAGTAATACTTGTCAAATATTACAAGCAATTCCAATAGGTACAAAAGCATATGAACCAGAAGCCTGCATTAGGAGATCATATATTTAGGAAAATGTTAAATGGTCGCACCTGAAAGGCAATATGTGAACATATGTGAACACCTGTGAGTGTTTTACTTCATTGCTTATTTTGAAAAGTGGGCAATTTAAATATGGAGATGCAATGGGAATGGTTTTAATGTAAAAATTGTCATGAATAAAGACTTTCTTTGAAACCTTCCTGGATAATCTATACAATATGAATCTATTGACAGTGTGTCAGACATCAATGGGAATGTACATTTTCTTGATGAAATGCTAGTCTTTTTCACCACCTGGTGTGCCATCACATAATCTTGAACTAAAAGAAGAAGATCCCATCGTTCTTCTCAAGAATTTGGACCAACCAATACAATAAAAAGGAACAAGATTATTGGCTCAAAAATCACTACCACTGATCCCTTTGATACCAATCTGTTCTATCTTTCCAATTCAAGTGACTTCCAATTCTCTGAGTTGGCACAAATTGCTTGGGAAGAAATTATCAGTCAATGTTTTGGGTTTGAAGCCTTTATCAAGACTAAGATAAAATAGGGAAAATTACACATATATAAAGGGGATAAAGAAGCTGGTCCCAGAGGTGATAGAGTGTAGGACAGAAGGTGTAGGAGATGGAGAGACAGGTAGAGGAAAAAACTATTAAGAAAGAGAGGGATGAAAAGTTAGAGAGCAAAAGAAAAAGAAAAAGTATATCTTTCCACACCCCCCCCTTTCCTCATAGTTTCTTCCTCCACTGTCTCCCCACTTCCCAAACCTTCTATCATATATTCTGTCACCTCCATGTCCCTTTTCCTGTTTATATTCATAAATTTACCTGTTTTATATGTGTACATATACACATTTAAATTATCATCATATGGATAAAGGATTCAGACATTAAACATTAACTGACCGTTTTCACCTGCTGAGTTCCTCCAGCAATTCTTTGTCTGGTCAACATTCCAGCTCTGCAATTTTTGTGCTTCTCTGAACTTCAATTGCCCATTCAAACTTGCCTTCAGAATTAATAAGGGACAAGGTCAATCAATGAAAACTATTGGCCTTAACCTTGAAAGTCAATGATTTTCCCAAAATCAACATCTGAAAATCAAGTAAATTTACACATTGTGCTTTATGCTATCATGAACTTGAAAATCAAACATTGGTGTATTTGGGAGGCAATAATTCATGGGTTGGACAACTCATGTTTTATATCTAACTAAAAAAAAAATTAAAAATGTAATATCTGGCATATGGGTGGCATGGTTGGCGTATATGTTCTCCCTATGTCTGCGTGGGTTTTCCCTGGGGTCTCTGGTTTCCTCCCACCGTTTTAAGCATACTGGGAATGTATGTTAATTTTATGTAAATTGGGCGGAACAGATTTGTGGGCCAAAATAGTTTGTTGCCGTGCGGTATATCTAAATTTAAATTTAAAATTTATATTGAACCATCGTCTTCAAATTATAATATTCTGAACTGTAGAAGCACTTTCGTCATTTTAAATTCTGCAACAGTACCTTTTGCTGACAATTTCCATAAGATAATCCAACATCAGGAGAAAATGATTGAGTGCAATGGTAGGGTTATGTTTCAGTTACATGGGGAAATGGTGAGACCATGCTTAGAGCACTGTTTTCAGTATTAGTCTTCTTATTGAAGGAAGGGTATTAATTGTGTGGAAGCCGTTCAGAGAAGGTTCAATTAACTAACAGCTGGAATGGCTGGTTTATCTTATGAGGGAAGATGAGACTAGCTTGGCTTATATCTGTTAACATTTAGAGGAGTAATAAGTGACAATTAAAACATCTAAGATCCTGACGGGTCTTGATAGAGTGCATATGGAGAGAATATTTCCTCTTCTGCGATAATCTAGACTGACTATTGTTTAAAAAGAAGGGAGGATTGGGCTGATATTTTTCCATTTGATGGTTTTCAAGTCTGGCAATTTTACATCTTCATTGCATTTCAATGAAGGGTTCCAACCTGAAATGACTTCCATTCTCTTTCTTCCACTGAAGCTCCTCAACCTGATGAATTCCTCCAGCAGATGTTTGGGTTTTTTTAAGTTCAGGAGAAAATCTTTTTAAACATGTATTATTTAGTAAGTCAAGGTCAGAACATAATCAAAAGTTCATCTGCATTGGTATAAAAGCAAGTTCTTTTTTTTAATTTTTTAAAATTTTTCACACTATGAACCATATTAATCAAAATACACACAAACATTTCCTTCTTGAATACACAGTGTAATTTTCTCCCCTTTTCCCCTTCCCTTCCCTCCCTCCTTCCCACCCCCCTCCAAACCCATTAAACATTCAACATATACAATATATTAAACTCATTAAACAATGTCATCACACATTGAAAATAAACAAGAAAATTGTGTCATCAACTTTTACACACTGGGTCAAGTCATTTTGTCTTCGTCTCATTCTATCATTTTAGGGGGTGGAGGTCCACGGTAGGCCCTCTCTGTTGTGTTCCATGTACGGTTCCCAAATTTGTTCAAGTAATGTGACTTTATTTTTTAAATTATATGTTATTTTTCATGGAATACATTTATTCATTTCCATGTACCAATACAGGCTCTCAGGCACTCTTCTGATTTCCAAGTTGACATTATACATTTTTTTGCTACTGCAAAGGCTATCATAATAAATCTTTTTTGCACTTCATCCAGTTTGAGGCCTAATTCTTTACTTCTTATATTACTTAGAAGAAAGATCTCTGGATTTTTTGGTATGTTGCTTTTTGTGATTTTATTTAATACCTGATTTAGATCTTCCCAAAACTTGTTCACTTTCTCATATGCCCAAATTGCATGTAGTGTTGTTCCCATTTCCTTCTTACAGCGAAAACATCTATCTGATAATGTTGGATCCCATTTATTTAACTTTTGGGGCATGATATATAACCTGTAAAACCAATTATATTGTATCATGTGTAACCTCGTGTTTATGATTTTTCTCATAGTTCCGGAGCATAGCTTTTCTGATATTTCATTTTTATCTTTATGTTTAGATCTTGTTCCCACTTTTGTTTGGGTTTACAGATTATTTCATCATTCTCTTTCTCTTGCAGTTTGATCTACATGTTTGTTATAAATCTTTTAATTATCATTGTGTCTGTAATCACATATTCAAAGCTGCTTCCTTCTGGTAACCTCAGTCTGCTTCCCAGTTTGTCCTTTAAGTAGGTTTTCAGTTGGTGTTATGCAAACATTGTACCATGAGTTATTCCATATTTGTTACTTCATTTCTTCAAATGATAATAAATTATTTCCCAAAAAACAATTTTCTATTCTTTTAATTCCTTTTCTCTCCCATTCTCTAAAGGAAAGGTTTTCTATTGTGAAAGGGATTAGTTGATTTTGCATCAATAATAATTTTGGTAGTTGGTCATTTGTTTTTTTTTTCCTTTCTACATGAATCTTCTTCCAAATGATGCAGTACTGGTTAACTTCTATATTGCACCAGTTTTTCATCCCACTTATAAAGTATATGTTCTGGTACCTTCTCCCCTATTTTATCTAGCTCTATCCTGGTCCAATCTGGTTTTTCCCTTGTTTGATAAAATCTGATAGATATCTTAATTGTGCTGCTCTATAATCATTTTTAAAGTTTGGTAGCTGCAAACCACCTTGTTTGTACCATTCTGTTAATTTATCTAGCGCTATACTCGGTTACCCCCCCTTTCCATAAGAATTTCCTTATTATTTTCTTTAGCTCATTGAAGAATTTCTCTGTTAAGGGAATTGGTAATGATTGAAATAGGTATTGTATCCTTGGGAAGATATTCATTTTAATGCAATTTACCCTTCCTATCAGTGTTAGTGGTAAATTTTTCCAATGTCCTAAGTCATCTTGTAAATTCTTCATTAATAGCTGACAATTTAATTTGTATAGATGGCCTAGATTATTATCTAGTCGAATACCTAGGTATTAGATTGCTTGTGTTTGCCATTTAAATGGTGATTCTTTTTTAAACTTTGTGAAATCCACATTATTCATTGGCATCGCTTCATTTTTATTTGCGTTGAGTTTGTACCCTGATATTTCTCCATATTCCTTCAATTTCTTTTGTAATTATTTTATTGATAATTCTGGTTCTGTTAAGTATACTATGATGTCATCTGCAAATAGACTGATTTTATATTCCTTCTCCTTTATTTTTATCCCTTTTAGTTTATTTTCTGTTCTTATCAGTTCTGCCAATGGTTTTATTGCTAAAGCGAACAGTGAGGGAGATAGTGGACATCCCTGCCTAGTTAGCCTGCTTAATTTAAATTGGTTCGATATATATCCATTTACTGTCACCTTCGCCATTGGACCCTTATATAATGCTTTAATCCAATTAATATATTTCTCTGGTAGGTTAAACCTGTAATACTTTGAATAAATAATTCCATTCTATCCTGTCAAAGGCTTTCTCTGCGTCTAAAGCAACAGCCACTGTTGGTGTCTTATTTCCTTGTACTGCATGGATTAAGTTAATGAATTTACAGACATTGTCCGTTGTTCGTCTTTTCTTAATAAATCCAGTTTGATCTAGTTTTACTATTTTTGATACAGAGTCGGCCAATCTGTTTGCTAAGAGTTTTGCTTTTATCTTATAATCTGAGTTAAGTAGAGATATTTGTCTATATGATGCTGATGTTAATGAATCTTTCCCCATCTTTGGTATTACTGTAATTATTGCTGTTTTACATGAATCTGGCAAGTTTTGTGCTTCTTCTATCTGGTTCATTACTTCCAGGAGAGGAGGAATTAGTAACTCTTTAAATGTTTTATAGAATTCTATTGGGAGTCCGTCCTCCCCAGGCATTTTATTCTTCGGTAACTTTTTTAATATATCTTATATTTCCTCTATTTCAAATTGTTTTATCAATTTGTTTTGCTCCTCTTCTTGCAATTTCGGTAGTTCAATTTTAGCTAAAAGCTCATCTATTTTGTCTTCCTTCCCTTCATTCTCAGTTCAGTATAATTGCTCATAGAATTCCTTAAAGTTTTCATTGATCTCTATTCGGTTAAATTTAATTTGTTTGTCCTTTTTCCTTGATGCCAATACCGTTCTTTTAGCTTGTTCTGTTTTAAGCTGCCAAGCTAGTATTTTGTGCGTTCTTTCTCCTAGCTCATAGTACTTCTGGTTTATTTTCATTATGTTCTTCTCCACCTTATACATTTGGAATGTTTCATTTTTTTTTGTCTTCCAATTCTCTTCTTTTTGTTGTATCTTCCCTTGTTGCTAGTTCTTTTTCTGTACTTACTATTTCCCTTTCCTGCTGTTCTATTTCCCGATTGTAGTCCTTTTTCATCTTAGTTACATAATTTATTATCTGCCCTCTGATGAACGCTTTCATTGCATCCCATAATATAAATTTGTCTTTCACTGATTCCGTATTTATTTCAAAGTACATTTTAATTTGGCGCTCAATAAATTGTCTAAAATCCTTCCTTTTAAGTAGCATGGAGTTTAATCTCCATCTATATGTTCTTGGTGGGATGTCCTCCAGTTCTATTGCTAATAACAAGGGTGAGTGATCAGCTAATAATCTAGCTTTATATTCCGTGTTCCTAACTCTCCCTTGGATATGGGCTGACAACAGGAACAGTTCAATTCTTGAGTATGTTTTATGTCTACTCGAATAATATGAGTATTCCTTCTCCTTTGGGTGTTGTCTCCTCCATATTTCCAAAAGTTGCATTTCCTGCATTGATTTAACCATAAATTTGGCTACTTTGTTCTTTTTGCTAGTCTTTTGTCCCGTTTTATCCATCTTTGAATCCAAATTAAGGTTAAAGTCCCCTCCTATCAATATATTCTCCTGCGTATCTACAATCTTCAAAAAAATATCTTGCATAAACTTTTGATCCTCTTCATTAGGTGCATATATATTGACCAAATTCCAGAGTTCTGAATATACCTGACATTTTATATTATTTTGCTGCCGTTACGTGCCCTACCCAGTCTCTCCTTAATTTATTGTGTTCCACTTCAGTTAGATGCGTTTCCTGCACGAATGCTATATCATTTTTTTCTTTTTTAAGTAAATTTAATAACCTCCTCCTTTTGATTTTGCTATGTATTCTGTTAATATTTATAGTCATATAGTTAAACATGGCCATCTCATACTTTGTTTACATCTAATTTCCACTTCCTCATCACCACCTTTCCCCTTTTCCCCATTTTCATTTCTCATTTTTCCTTTTTTGAATGCACTGTATGACAACACTTCTAACATAAAATACTTCAACCACTCCCACATCTAAAATTCCATTAACCCCAAGTGCCCCCCCCTCTCTGAGTCGCCCCTTGTCCCTTGCCGGGCAACCACAACCCCCTTCTCCATTCGGACTGCGAACCCATTCAGAAGTGTCAACCGATTTTGCAGTGACTGTTATTCTCTCCCACCCAACCCCCTCCAGAAAAGACTTTTATCTTCACATTACAACAAAGCTCCCCTCTTTTCTTCTCTTTTTCTTTTTATTTTTTATTTTATTTTTTTTAACCTCTCCTCTTTTTTCCCCCTTTTCCCTTACTTCCCTCCTTTAGTTCTTATTTAAACCTTTCTTTTACTTCTATATATGTAGTTTGTCATCGTTCTTTGTTCTTGTTACATTTCTTCATCTCTCTTTCTGTCTTGCAGGCATTTTGAAAATTCTCGCACTTTCTCCAGATCCAAGAACAGTCTGTTTTGCTCCCCCGGAATAACTATTTTAAGCACCGCTGGATTTCTTAACATAAATTTATAGCCTTTTTTCCATAGGATTGATTTTGCTGCTTTAAACACCTTCCTCTTCTTTAGGAGCTCAAAACTTATGTCTGGGTAGAAAAATAATTTTTGACCTTTGTATTCCAGTGGTTTTTTGTCTTCTCTAATTTTATTCATTGCCTTCTCCAATATATTTTCTCTTGTCGTGTATCTCAGAAATTTTACTAAAATGGATCTTGGTTTTTGTTGTGACTGTGGTTTTGGGGCTAATGTTCTGTGTGTCCTTTCTATTTCCATTCCTTCCTGCATTTCTGGCATTCCCAGGACTTTTGGGATCCACTCTTTTATAAATTCTTTCATATCTTTGCCTTCTTCATCTTCCTTAAGGCCCACTATCTTTATATTGTTTCGCCTACTATAGTTTTCCATTATATCCATCTTCTGACCTAGCAACTCCTGTGTTTCTTTAACTTTTTTGTCACTTTCTTCCAATTTTCTTTTTAAGTCGTTCACTTCCATTTCTACCGCCATTACACGTTCTTCCACATTTTCTAATCCTTTCCCTAAATCTGTTATGACCAGCTCTATTCTACTCACTTTTTCTTCTGTACTTTTCATTTTTCTTTTCATTTCTCTAAATTCTAGTGTCAACCATTCTTTTAATGCTTTTATTTGTTCTTGAAAAAATTTTTTGTCTATGTACTGTCCGTTCATTTTACCTCCTATTCCTCTGTGCAGAGCTTGTTGTTCTTCTTCTTCTGTGTCTGCTCTTGGGTTTGTGTCTTCTACTTCTCTTCCTTGTATCTGTGCCTCTTCTGACTTTCTTGTTGAGCTGCTTGTCTCAGTTTGTTGGGTTTTTTTTTCATGGTTTCTTGATGTTGGTCCTCTTCTTCTGGGCTGGTTATCTGTTGTGTCTCTTATTTCCTTTTTTCTTTCTCACCCTTCCCTTTCCTGTTGCTTTTTTTATCTTCCAGCTGGGAGCCCTGCTGTCGGGCCTCTCTCAGCTGTTTGTGCTGTGGAGTTTCACTCCACAGCTGGTTCTCCCCTCCCATCACTGTTCTCCTTGTCATGAGCTTCGTGTATGTGCGATTTCTCACGCATGCGCAGATGTGCACCTCTGTTTCGTTCAGTGAGCCATTTTTGCAGTCCCGCGGTCACAGGGTTGCGACCCTGTGGGGTCTTCACTAACCTCGGGGAGCAGGCTCCTCTTTCCACTGCGGGTCCCTGCTTTTTCGTGCAGTTAAGGCCTTCACCATTCTCTTCCGGCATCTCCTTCTTCTTTTCTTCCTGTTGTTTTTGGTTTTGCTTTGTTGGATGCCATTTTCTCCACACCTTTATTTTTTATTTGTTGTGTTTTGTGTATCTGGGCCTTTGCTTTTTCTTCACTTTTTTTCTTCTTTTCTGGAGAGGGCTGGTGTTCTCCTACTGGCCACTACTCCATCACGTGACTCCTCCTTGGTATAAAAGTAAGTTCGACTGCACTCATAGAAGTTTCCATCGGGCAAAAAATCTTTGATGAGAATATTTATTTAAAATATAAGGAGGCTAGGGGATAGAATTGATTTAAAACGGAGGTCTACAGAAAGTGGCAAATCTCTGCAATTCTGCACTCTTTAACGTTGTGGAGGCATTAAGCATTGTAGGTATATGGGGGGGGGGGGGAGGGTGATATCTTTTTGAAATATCCAGGGACAAGACGAGACAAGAGGAGACAAGGACTGAAGCAGATCACTCATAATTACTTTGAACATTTGAGGGGCTGAATGGCCAAATTAATGTCCCAAAATGAAGATGCAATTGAAGCATGATGGAGAGGTATTATACGCTTTTCTTCAGAAAATAAACGCATTATTTTCATCTGTAACCCCCTCAAGGAATCTAGCATTGGCTTTCTTATCTCCTACTTACATGCTCCAACCTGGTGATATAATCTGAAATATGTCACACTCCATGTGTGCATAGACGGCACCTAGCTCCACTGCACAATGATTTCTCTCTCAGTCTGACATTCACTACAGGATAAAGGGAAACTAACTCAAAATTCAGAAACATGAAGCCACGGATTCTAGCCCTGACTGCAAATTTCTCTCCATTCAAAGTGTCAATGTTCCTGTGATTTTAGAATGTAATCATCCTTTTAATTCGACCCAAAGTGGATTATTGCACACTATCCTATATTGAACTACATCTGTGTGGGTTTGCTCTCTTCTTTCCACTTTTTGCAAATTTCTGCTCTCTCCGCATTAGATTTTAGACCAGCAACTTCATCCATATCATTTAGAAACTTTCTGATTTGATGAGGCCCCTCTGAAGTTCCCTGGGTATAGGTCACATCCTGCCCAGTTGATCAGGTACTCACTATCACCGGACATTGTCTCCTCTCCCTGACCAATTTCCCGCCTGAGCCACCTCTTTTTTGACAATGTCATGAACATTACTCAGCACCAACATTTGTTGGATCAATATTTACTTTGAAACACAACTAGAACAATGCAATAAATAGTGTGGTTACACTGCAAGTCAGAGGAAAGGTATCTTGTGATAAATGATGCCCTCTTGATGTGTAAAAGCCTTTCCACTCTCTGAAAGTCACAAGTTAGGAACATCATAAAATACTGCCCACTTATGAGTGCAGATCCAAAAGGGCTCAAAAAACTTAGTAATATCCAAAGAAACAGCTTGCTTAATTGACACTCATCCTCTCTGAGCACCCTCTTCCTCTATAATCACCACAAGCCACAAAATGAATGACAGATCCTTGATAAATAAATATAAGAAAGGTTCATATATGCCTGTATATAATCATATAAGCATGGGAACATCACCATCCTTTAATTCCCTTCAAACCACAGGCCATTCTGACTTGAAATTATATCACCATTCCTTCATTGGCATCAGGTCTTGATCCTACAATTATAACATATTGACTGTACTATCGCCATAGGATTGTACTTCTAAAAGTTAACTAATCATATTTTTTTTCTACTGGCAATTTGATATGGGAAACATGGGAAACAAACAATGAATAAAATAAATTCCAAATCGTATCATTGTTATTAACAACTTTTCTCATGGAAACTCATTAAATACATTTTCTAAACATACAAATGATACCTACGGACACTTGATAAGCCACACATTTGTTATATCCTCAAAAAATTCAGCGTGTACAGATTAGATTGGTCATGTCCTCTGCAGCACAAACTGATGAGGTCATACATCATCAGATGCTTCGCTACCTTACTCCTAAACATACAAAATTCTTATCCTCAACAGGGACATGTCTCCTGGCTGGGACGATTGAAACAAGCATCAGAATCTCAAAATAAGGGCGGATGTGACCTATACCCAGGGAACTTCAGAGGGGCCTCATCAAATCACAAAGTTTCTAAATGGTATGGAAGAAGTTGCTGGTCTTTACTTACTTCTCTATCCAAGAAATTTAATTGTTAAATACATTCAAGACAGAGATTAATAATGTTTTGAACATTTTCACCTATTTATTTTTGTTGTTTTTAGAAAACTTCACCTCTTTTGCTTTGCTAGTGTGTTCAAAGATATGATTGGATAATTTTCAGAAATAGAAAAAACTATGGGTAGAATATTTGGATATCTCTTTCCTGCCTTAGTTCAGTCAACAACACCCCAATGATCCAAATATGCTGGCATCTCAAACACATTGCTGTTTTTAGCCAGATGCTACCAGCCAAACCTACTCTTTCCCCCTGGTTCACCTTCATCAATTATAAATCTCTTCCCCTCACTATAGGCAGTGAATTATCCTCCCCGTTTCCCTGTCTCTAAGAACACATGCTGCACTCCACCCCCACTCCTGTCTCCCACCTCATTCAAGGCTCCATCCTTTTGCTGCAATAGACCCTGTCTATGGCCTTCTGCTGCTTGCTTTCCAATCCAGCAGCTGGCCAGTTTGTCAATCTGCCCCCTACCCCCCTGAGAAACAGAGCAGTAAAATTAGAATGTGGTACTTGGCAGGACCTCTGCATTTCTGAGATTTTTGCACATTCATCTACAAACATGCTTTCTTATACATTTTCTGCCTCCTTATAAATATTAGGTCTTCATTACTGACTTCCAATCCTAATTATTGATTTTTTTTTCTACTTCTGAATGCTATCTTCCTGTATTCGCCATGCACTCTCTTCTTCTTTTCTCTGTTCCGATCTATTGAGTCCTGTCCAAGCCATTGATATTTTGGTGAATATACAGGGGTCCTCACTGCAATCTTGTCTGTCCTTGTAGAACAATATTAATTTAAATGAGCTTCTGAATATGCTAAATTTTCATCATGCGATGCAATAATCAGAATTCCTTCCCATTTCTATTCTTCTCTGTCTAATTGTCTAATACGAGAATAATATTAGTCTGAATGCTCATTGACTCCAACCCCTCATTTAAATCAAACCCCACTTTCTTTACGCACATTTAATTAGTTTTTTTGATGGCCAAGTGAAGAGGCTGCCAGTATTGAAACTAAAACCAGGGAGTGCACTCTGTTGGCATTGACAACAGATCACTTTGAACACTGTCTGCCAGAGATTATAGCAGATTGGTTTGGGAATACAATCTGTCAGCAATGAAGGCATGTTAGTCTGGAAAATTAGTTTGACAGTTGGCCTACATTACAGATACTAAATGTAGAGAATTTATCACCTGTGGAAGGAAATAATGAAACTGGAGGAACTAGCAAACCATTATGTAACAATAAAAAAGTTTTTAAATGTTCTAAAACAATTCATGAACTCAAGAAACACATAGTATTTGTTTTCTTTCTAGATGATTGGTTGCCAGTGCTCGCTAACAATTGTTGTGCTATGAGAAATTAAATAAAAATTTGACACAGCCTGGCCAGCTGAGTTAAAACAGAAAATGTTGGAAGTGCCCTACAAATCGGGCACGTTTTAAGGTCAATCACTCTTGTCAGAACTTCTGGGTTTTGATGAAAGGATGTCAACCACAAACACTTATTGACACTAATTTCCACAGAGGCTGATCGACTTTGAGTATTTCTGGTAATTTAGTTCACGTTTATTTGTCATCCAATTATATCAGTGCAACCTGACGAAACAGCGTTCTCCGGTCGACGGTGCAAAACCGTTCAAAGCACATTTCCAGACCTAACACAGATACAAGCAAATAATATTCATGCACAGTACATATAATACAATAAATATTATTAATAAATATGTAATCGAATCTTGGAGAATTGTTTTTGTAGTTCAACAGTCATTTAGCTGTCTCACTGTCCTTGAGGTGAAGCTAGTGGTTCTCGGTCCAGTACTTCAGTATATTCTTTTGTTTCTGTTTTTCTGCTGCCGCACCACATGACTAAATATGCTTTCAGTAGTTAATTACTAAACTTAGTTTTGCTTAACAGGCAATTCATGTGAAAAATCAACATCATTGAGAGGCCACGAAAAGTTCATCCCAAAATAATTCAGAAGCACTTTGCAGCAATTTGTAATTTATGGGGTATTTCTCCTCTATCAAAAAACACAGACTGGTTTGTAAATTAATTGTCATTCAGTCTCCATGATTTGTATATAAAAAATAAGTTTTCCTTATAATTGGAACTACTCTCATTTTCTGATCTAGATTAACTTCTTGGGCTGTAACTCTATTTGTAATCATGTATGGTGCTCACCAGCACTTCTACCTCCTCAGAAGGCTGAGGAGATTCGACGTGTCACCTGAGTTCCTCAACAACATCTACAGACAGACCATTAAATGTATCCTGCGAGGGTGTATCACTACAGGACCAATTCCACCCAAGACCACAAGAAATTGCAGCATCATGAATGCATCTTGCAACATCAGACAAACTGTTCCATTGATTTTATCGACACAGAAAAATCAGCCTATCTTATCTTGGCCACCCTCTTCCCATTAGGAAGAAGACTCATGAATTTGAGATCACGGCCATCAGATTCAAGGACAGTTTATTTCCTGCCATTATTAGACTCCTGAATGAACCTCGTGTGAATAAAATTATGCCACTATGTTCTGGACTTGCTTTAGCACCAACTTGGGAGTGCTTTTTTATGAATTGTAGGCACCACAGAGAATCAACAAAGCAAATAGAATGTTTGCCTTTACAGTCAGAGGGGTTGAATTTAAGAGCAGGGAGGTTCTACTGCCACTGCCCAGGTTACTGGTAAGGCCGCACCAGGAGTACTGTGTGCATTTCTGGTCTCCTTACTTGAGAAAATATATACTGGCTTTGGAGCTGTTGCAGAGGAGATCACGTTATTGATTCCAAAGTTGAGGGTGTTAGCCTGTAAGGAGACATTGAGTCATCTGGTACACTCACTTGTATTCAGAAGAATGAGAGGAGATATTATGGAAACATAAAATTATGTAAGAGATGGGTCTGATAGAGACAGGAAAGTTGTTTCTCCTAGCAGGTGAGACTAGTCCGAGGGAACAAAGGATGGAGATGAGGAGGGATTGTTCTTCTCTGTAGAATTCTGTGCCCAAGGAAGCAGTTGAGACTATCTCATTAAATATATTTAAGACAGAATTAGATAATGTTTTTGCAATGTACGTGAATGAGGGGTTATGGGGAGCAGGCAGGTAGGTTGAGGTGAGTCCATGGCCAGATCAGCTATGATCTTATTAAATGGCAGAGCAGGTTCAATGGGCCAGATGGCTTATTCCTTGCTCTATTTCTTGTTCCCTTGTTCACTAACTGATCATTCTCTGGAACTCTGCATTTTTGTACTCTGTTTTACTTTCTGAACAATGTATGACTAGCTGAACTGCTTGCAAAAAAGAACTCTCATTACATCTTGGCACATGTGACAACAGACTTGAATTTAAATCATTGAGTTCAAGACCTATGAGGTAACATTGCAGCTCTATCAATCTCTGGTTAGACCACAGTTGGATTACTGCCTTCCGTTGTGATCACCTCATTGCAGGAAGGATGTAAATGATTTGGAGAAGATGCAGAGGAGATTTTAACAGGATGTTGTGTAGATTGGAGAATGTCACATGAAGTGAACAGAGCTAGGGCCTTTCTCTTTGGAACCACAGAGGATGAGAGGTGACTTACGAGAGGTGTTTTAGATTATGAGGGGTTTAGTTAAGGTGAACAGCCAGCACCTTTATCCTGGGGTGACAATAGCAAATGCCAGAGACATTGATTTAAGGGGAGCGGAGGAAAGTTTTGGTGAGTTGTTGCAGGTAAGCTTTTTATTCCATGGTGGGTGCCTAGAATGCATTGCCAGAGTGGTGATGGGAGCTGGTACAGTAGGGGCATTCAAAAGGCTCTAAGAGGGGCCTATGGATGCAAGAAAAATGTAGGGTTATGGGTGCAAGTTAGGGGAAAAAAATAGATTGTTGTGGAGTAGGTTCCAACACCTGGGCACAACATTGAGGACTGCTTGATTTCTATGTTAAACCGATTCACCTTTTTTTTGTGATACCCCTCCAATGGGGAAAGGGTTTTGACCCCCATCCTCAGATCATCACCCTTCCACCTCCTTTGCTTCAGGGACCTGTTCCAATCTCTCCCCTCACCTGAACTTGTCCGAACTAGATCACATTCTGGTGAACCATCAAGAAAAAGCCAGAAGCCCCCAAAACAAACCATGGATGAAAGAGCAGGGGGCTTTCAACCCGTGGGGTTGGAGGTTCATGAGTGCCGAAGTGACAAACTGGTTGGATTCGGTGAGTCTGGATACCTTGGGTGAAAATACCGGGCATTGCCACCGCGGAGGGTTCAGCTCCAGCCCACCGCCCCCGGAGAGAACCCTTCTCTCTCGACCTTTCGCTTCAAGGTGAAATTGGTCATTAAACGGGTCTCTAAAGATAATGGGGTAGGGAGAGTTTAGTACTTTATTTTAGGAGGGAATATGGGTCAGCAAAGCATCGAGGGCGGAAGGACCTGTACTCTGCTGTATGTTCTATGCTAAAAAAGCATTGATGACTCACTTACACACATTTGCCTGTTTGCTCCACAGGTTAAGCCTCACATGTACAGCAAAAGTCGTGAAATCCGGATTGGTCGGGGATTGAGTCAGTCCAGATTTTCAGGATTATTGGGCAGTACTTTTAAAATTCAAATATAAAGAGAATAAAGAAGAGATGAACAGGTAAATTTTGATAGTTAATTAACCAAACAGCATTTCATAGAAAATACAAAGTACAAAAAAACCAAATGAATATTTATTTGTTCATTTCTGTGACTTCTGTGCACCTGGGACGTTTTCACATGCACACATTTCCCGACCTCAGAAGCAACAGAGACATTTCCTTTATTTAAATAAACTATGCAGAGGCTAGAAAGTTGAGTCACTCTCACATTCCTGCACGAACGGAAGCGGCCCGAGAAGTGGGGTGTATTTTCAGACAATGGCTCGGGACTGTACAATGTCAGCTTATTAAAAGGCCGACAACAGGTGGCGGCGGGTTGAGGAGGTATAAATCTGTGAGAATTAACTTGTCGAGCCTTTAGGATGAATTGGGCATGCCTCAGATTCGGATTACGCTTTGAGAATAGAATTTCATCAGCCTCATATATTATCGCAAGAGCTGCTCAGATGTTTGAAGGCTGCAGAACCCTCCCTGAGTCACCCGGAGGTAGGACGAGCCCCACACGAACAGCGGCGACTGGGATACCCCGGCATCCAGGGAGAGGGCGCGGAGCAGGTGCATCGCCCGACACAATACTGTTCCATACCTGGGCGACAAGAACAAGCGAAGAATGACCGGTATCTATACATCATAGAGACGGGACAGCTGGGCTGGGTGCACTGTGGGCGCCGATTTAAAGCTGCCTTTGCAGAGATCCTGTCGCAAGGCAGCGGAAAGTGAATTTTAAATTTGTTTTTAATTTAGACATACAGTACGGGAAAAGGCCCTTTCTGCCCAAGGACACCCAATTAACCTCCAAACCCCGTACATTTTGAAGGGTTGGAGGAAACCGGAGCATCTGGAGAAAACTAACACAAGCATGGAGAGAATATACAAATTTCTTATGGACAGCACCGGATTCGTCCTGGTCACTGGCTGCCACGCTAACAGCGCTGCCACGGTTGAAGGGAATGTAATTAACCATGAACTGCAACACCTCTAAAGTAAGAAATTCTCTCAACGTTAACCAGGCAGCTATCTGAGCAAGTGAAAATGAAGCAGCCTCCAAATTGTCCTTGCAAGAATGTGACACCTCATTGTGTCACGAGAAGGTTGAATGCTTAACCATGTCCAGTAAAAGTCCAAAAGTCAGGATGCTAGAAATCCGGACCACTCGAGGATCTGAAAACTCTCCAGGTTTTCAAATTGTGCGCCTGTGTGTGCATGCGAAAACGTCCCAGGTGCACAGAAGTCACAGAAGTGAACAAATAAATATTCATTTGCTTTTTTTTGTACTTTGTATTTTCTATGAAATAATGTTTTGTTAATTAACTATCAAAATTTACCTGTTCATCTCTTCTTTATTCTCTTTATATTTGAATTTTAAAAGTACTGCCCAATAATCCTGAAAATCTGGACTGACTCAATCCCCGACCAATCCAGATTTCATGACTTTTGCTGTACATGTGAGGCTTAACCTGGGGAGCAAACAGGCAAATGTGTGTAAGTGAGTCATCAATGCTTTTTAGCACAGAACATAGACCAATACAGCAGAGTACAGGTCCTTCCGCCCTCGATGTTTTGCTGACCCATATTCCCTCCTAAAATAAAGTACTAAACTCTCCCTACCCCATAACCCTCTATTTTTTTTCATCCATGTGTCTAAGAGTCTCTTAAGTGCCCCTAATATTTCAGCCTCCACCACCATTCCAGGCACCCACAACTCTCTGTGCAAAAAACTTACCCCTGATGTCTCCCCAAAACCTCCCTCCCTTAACTTTGCACATACGTCCTCTCGTGTTTGCTGATCCTGCCCAGGGAAACAGGTGCTGGCTTTCCACCCTATCGATGCCTCTCATAATCATATCGACATCTATCAAGTCTCCTCTCATGCTTCTACATTCCAAAAAGAAAAGTCCCAGGTCTGCGAACCTTGTCTCATAAGACTTGTTTCCCAATCCAGCCACCAGCTTGGAAAATCTCCTCTGCACCCTCTCCATAGCTTCCACATCCTTCCTATAATGAGGTGACCAGAACTGAACACAATACTCCAAGTGTGGTCTCACCAGATTTGTAGAGTTGCAACATGACCTCTCTACTCCTGAAATCAATCCCCATATTAATGAATCCCAGCATCCCATAGGCCTTTTTAACCTGTGTGGCAGCCTTGATGGATGTATGGATTTGAACCCCAAGGTCCTTTTGTTCATCCACACTCTTAAGTAACTGACCATTAACCCTGTACTCAGCCTTCTGGTTTGTCCTTCCAAAATGCATCACCTCACACTTATTTGGATTGAAATCCATCTGCCACTTTTCTGCCCAACTCTGCATCCTGCCTCCTTTTGTAACCTTTGATAACCTTCAGCTCCATCCACAACTCCTCCAACCTTCGAGTCATCTGAAAACTTACTGACACATTCTTCAGCCTCTTCATCTGGGTCATTTATAAAAAATTACAAAGAGCAGGGGTCCCAGAACAGATCCTTGCGGCACTCCACTACCCACCGACCTCCAGGCAGAATACATTCCATTCCACTACTACTCTCTGCTTTCTTCCTACAAGCCAATTTTTTATCCACATAGCTGAGGTTCCCCTGATCCTATGCCTCATGACTTTCTGGTTGAGTGTCTCATGGGGGACCTTGTCAAATGCCTTGCTAAAATCCATGCAGACCACATATACTGGCCTACCCTCATCAATTTCTTTTGTTGCTTCCTCAAAAAACTCATCTAAACTTGGGCGGCATGACTTTCCCTTCACAAAGCCATGCTGACTATCCTTGAGTAGACTGTACTTCTCCAAATGCTCATAGATCCTATCCTTAAGAATCATCTCCATTAGTTTACACACCATTGTTGCAAGACTCACTGGTCCATAATTCCCACGATTCTCCCTAATACCTTTTTTTAAACAAGGGGACAACATTTGCCATTCTCCAATCCTCTGGCACTTCCCCTGCGGCCAAGGAGGATGCAAAGATCATAGCTATTGCCCCAGCTATCTCTTCTCTCACTTCCCACAGCATCCTGGGATATATAATTTCTAGCCCTGGGGACTTATCAATCTTGATGTTTTTAAGAATATCCATACACTTTCACTTACTTAATCCCCACATTGTCCAGCACATAGGGCTGTTCAATTTAAACCTCACCATGATTAAAGTCTTTTTTTTCTTGTGAATACTGAAGCAAAGTATTCATTTAGGACCTCCCCACCCTCCTCCACCTCCAGGCATATGTTGCCCCCTTTATCCTTTAATGGCCCCATCTTCATTCTCATCAACCTTCTGTTCTTCACATACGCAGAGAAAACTTTGGCGTTCTCCTTAAATCTACATCTCAAAGACATCTCATGCCCCCTTTGAGCTCTCCTAAGTCCTTTCTTAAGCCCCTTCCTGGCTACCATTTACTTCTCATGAACTCTTCCTGTTTCCTGTTTCATATATCTAATGTATGCTTCCTTCTTCCTCTTGACGTTGCCTGACCTGCTTCATCAGCCGCGGTTCCCTTTTCCTTGCCCCATTGGAACAAACCTATCTTGAACCCTGCACATTTGGTCCCTGAACTTCCTCCACATTACTTCTGTGTTTTCACCCTTAAACATATGTATTCATAATTACCCTTCCCCAGTTAAGCACTTTCTCAGATTGACTGTTTATATCTTTTTCCATAGCTATGTTGAACCGAAGGGACTTGTGGTCATTCTCTCCAAAATGTTCCCCCACTGAGAGGTCCGCCACCTGACCAGGTTCATTCCTCAGAACCAGATCCAGTATGGCCTCTCCCCTAGTCAGCTGTTCCACATACTGTGTCAGCAATCCTTGTACATATTCAGCTCCATCTATCCCTCTTGCAGTCAGGAGACACCAGTCAATATTAGGGAAGTTGAAATCACCCTAACTACAGCCTTGTATTTCCTGCACCATTCCAAAATCTGCTTGTTTATCTGCTCCTCGGTGTTGCAAAAGTTATTTGGGGGCCTATAAACTACTCCCAGCACAGTGATAGTTGCCTTCCTATTTCTGACTTCCACCCACACTGACTCAGTAGACACTACCTCTCCAGTGTCCTCCCTTCCTATAGCCGTGAAACTATCCATGACCAGTAATCCTACTCCCCCTCTCCTTTTTCTTCCTCTCATCCTGTTGCCCTTCCCTCCAGCCAAGTTTCAGTAATGGCTACAACATTCTAGTTACATGTACTGATCCATGGTCTAAGAACACCCCCTTTATTCCTAATACTCCTAGTATTGAAATAGGCACATTTAAAACCCTCTAACTAGCTACCTTGATGTTTGTCCTCTGCCTGTCCTTCCTCACCAACTCAGAACACATAGCATCATGCTTTTGTCCTTCTCCCTTAATCCTTGCACTCACATTCTGATTCCCACCTCCCTGCCCAACAGTTCTAGCCAATCTGCCTGTCAGAATATTAGTTCCCCCTCCCCCAGTTGAGGTGCAGCATCTGTTTCCTATTTGCAACATCTATAGATCAACACCCCAAGGATGATTCCCTTTCCCTCATGGATTTGAAGCAGGCTGGCAAGGGAGGAGGAGGTGGGGTGAGGAGAATTCTCTTCACCCGACAGCTTTCTGCTTTAGCACCCTGTAATATCATGTGGTGGTATCTTACAGTGCCTTGTATTAGCCCCATGTTGCAAAATAGTCATACTGAGGGTTATTTGTATCGTGTGGTAGGGTTCAGAAATTTGTATATCTGTGCGGCCATAACAATTCAAATGTCCACTTACATTTGAACTTGGACAACATGCACTCCTCGCCAGAAGATTGCCAAAGTCCCTTGATTCTGGAATACATTAAATTTGTAGTTTTCGTGGAAACATAAATGGACTCTATCTGTTGTCAACTGTTGTTACTTATGCAAGAGAGATTTTAAAGTAAAATCCTAGGATTTTTTTCAGTCGTGACTGAAAAGATTTTACTAAGTGTGTTTAGAATCCGGTCCAAAGTCTTTACTAATGGAAGTTTCAAACAACTCTTAAAGAGAAGTACTTGTCAGCCTGCAAAAGAGCCAAAATAAATGGGGGAAAGTATGTCTCCGAGCTGCAACTTTGAAAATTCTACAAAGAAGGTTGCCTCTGTATTACAAAAAGGTCAAGACCGCCCTGCAAGAGTGCACGTAGAGATGTTTCAATAAATAATTTCTTCTGTCTTCTGTGCTTTGTTGCTGTCAGTTTGTTTGTCATGTGGCCTTTTAAGTATGACCAACAGAAAATTTCATGGACAATCCAATATAAGGCATAATACTTATGCTGGAAGTTGAGTGTTGCTTCAGCTGCCTAACCTGAGTGTTTTGATCGCAAATTATCTCTTGGGAAGATTTGTTTAAAATTTTTACATTGGAAAATTAAAGTACTGGACATTCATATTAAATCCTGGAATTAACGTGATATTGGCAAAAAGATTGGTAATAAAGAATTAGATTGAATTAGAGGAGCTCCTGAATTAACGTGATATTGGCAAAAAGATTGATAATAAAGAACTAGATTGAATTAGAGGAGCTCCTGGAGGGCAAAGGCTGAGTGAGGTACCGAGCTGCTGGTTTTTCTATCTGCAGTTAGTTTTTCAAAGTCAACAGTAAAGGGATTTTTATTTAGACGTACAGATTGTTCATTATGATTACAGGTACTAAGTTTGTATTTGTCTAAAGTTACAGCCCCAGAGGACCCCAAAACCCTGCAGCAATAGAAATTCACCAAGACAAATGGTTACTTAAACAAAAGTAGTTTTTAATTATCTTTAAACATAAAAACAGAATCAAACTTTAACTTATTACCATTAACTTAACCTAACTTATCCCCTTTCAAATTCTAAGCGCACAGGCACATAATGTGCATAAGTTCAGAAAAGTTCTTTGATTCACAGTCCAATCTCACTTCTCAGTCCTCCAAGTTCACCAGTATCAGGCAATTCTTAAACTGTGCACAGAATTTTACATTTATGAATTTTCACCAAGCTCTGGTGTTTAAATGGTTACTGCTCGGGAAGGTTCTTGTAGGTTTCAGAGAGAACGTTGTTGCTCATTAGACACACACACACACACACACACACACACACACACACACACACACACACACACATACACACACTCACACACTCACTCACTCACTCACTCACTCACTCACTCACTCACTCACTCACTCACTCACTCACTCACTCACACACACACTGATTCCCTCCAATCAGCCACTTCAGTGTCTTGCCAAGAAACTTGCCTCATCAAGGTTTTCCAAACGATAATCTCTTCTTCTGCAGGTCGCCACAGAGTTTTCTTTTGTTTCCCTTATTTCAGATGAAACACTCTAGCCAGCCATTTCCTCTTGTAGGGACCACAAGGGTTTTCAACAGGCTGAACTTAGAAATCAAAACCCGTCTTCAAAATGGGGTTTCAACAAGCTGCCAGCTTGCCATGACTGCAGAAACCAGTTCTCTCTCTCTCTCTCTCTCTCTCTTAGAGAAAGCCTGTTTGGTCCTCTCTCTCTCTCTCTCTCTCTCTCTCTCTCTCTCTCTGCTTGCAAAACCACGTGACCTTCTTAGAACAGCAAACTGCAAACAGACAGATTATGGCACCGGACCCAAATTTCTGAGCCCGTCCATCTGTTGCTTTCCAAACAATAATCCATTACTCCACAGCATGTCCAATTAATACCTACATGTGAAGTCTCTATAGGCATTCTTCAAAGTTTTTGCAAAGGCACTTGGAGCCTGGACTGTCTGGCTTGAGCAGAGCTCCGGCATTTTAAATGAGATCTGTTTTGTGAAGTGTTTGTAAACTACACTACTCCCATAATCTATCTCCTCCAAAAACATATCTATATCAAATTTAAAATATGATATAATTCATCACACCATGGACATGTTGTGGCATTTTACGCCAGCTCTTGCTTTGAATGCAGAAGTCCAAATTCCACAGTCACACGAGGAAGCACGAGTAAAGGGGAAGACCACTGCAAATTTTCTTAACCAATTAGTGTTAAAAATTATTGATGAGAGATCCAGGGTCTAAATTAGGAAATAGCAGCTAGAATATAGAAATCAAAGCCAAAACATATTTAGAAAGCAAAACGGGCGGGGGTGGGTGGGGTGGGGGGGGGGGAAAGAATTATTAAATGAAAAGAACAGAGTAAAATAGTAGAAAGTTCTCAGTATTTCAGAATAATAAATGAAATCAGAGGGTTCAGGCCGTACACTTTATTTTCCAACATTATTGTGATTATTTGGAAGTTAAAGAGAAACTCATCAAACCATTTAAAACCCTATAATGGACAGGGCCAAACCTTTTGAATTTAAATTTAGACATACAGCACTGAAACAGGCCATTTCGACCCATGAGTTTATGCTGCTCAATTCACACTCAATTAACCCTCAACCCCAGTAGGTTTCGAAAGGTGGGAGGAAACTGGAGCCCCCAGGGAAAACTCATGCAGTCAGGGGAAGAATGTACCAACTTCTTACAGACAGCGCAGGATTTGAACCTAGATCTTGATCACTGGCCCTGTAAATGTGTTGTGCTAACCATTACACCAACTGTACCACCCCAATTCAGCTTGTTAACATAAATTAATATCATATGTTTATTTTCGTATACATTGTGCAATGTGCACATGCACCAAAATTCTTAGGCACGTCATTAAAAAAAACCTTCTATCATGTAGATTAAATTAAAAAGAGATACTAAATGCCAAAGATAAATATTTACGGTTTCCAAGGTACAAGAAAAAAGTGGCATTACAATAATACAGAGGTCTTTTTGTGGTGTCGGGGCAGTCTGTGATTACTTTCGTAAGGGAAGGCTTTCATAGTCTGATAGCTGTGGGGAATAAACTTGATCCAGGAGGTGGTGATATTCCAGTTTCAGCCTCTTCTCTTTGATGGTACCAATGAAAAGAGATATTGTGACCAGAGTGATGGAGAAATGTTGTGATGTTGGATGCCCCCTTGAAACAGCACCTCACATAGATGCCTTCAGTAGTTGGGAGGTTGGAACCTGTGATTGACATGGCTATATTTGCTACCACCTGCGGTCTTTTGCATTCCCAAGTCCTCAAATGACCAAATGTGTCTGTGATGCAACCTGTCTGTCTACTTTCCGCAGAGCACCTGTAAAGGTTTCATTGAGTATTCACCCAAGTGCCAAATCTCCTCAGAAAATGGATGCATTAAAAAATGTTTTCTTTGTGGTTGCCTCAATGTGCTGGCTCCAGGAAAAGTCTTCTGAAGTATGGACACCCAAAAACTTGAAGGTACTAACCCTCTCGGCTTCCATCCCGTGAATATGGACCAATGAGTGGTTGTTCAGGTTCCCCTTCAGAAAATTAGCAATAAGTTCGTTGGCCTTAATGACGTTAAGAGCAAGATTGTTGATCTTGGAACCACCCAAATAGATACCCAGATTTTATCCTGTATTCTGACTCATCATTTCCAGTTATTTTCCCAACAAAAGTGGTGTTGTCAGTGCATTTATAGATAGTGTTGGAGCTGAACTTGGATACACACGCACGATTGTACATAGACTAGAGCAGGGGACCAAGCATGATAGGTATTTATAATGTAAATTCAGAGCCTCATACCCATTTCATGTGTCTCTGTGCGAAGTTTCTGGCAAGATACATGTGTGGCATATGGCAGGAGAACCGCAAGATCAACTTACTGCATTATTATGCAAGAGTGGGCCACCCAGTGCTTATATTTTAATAAAGGTGGCTTTAAAATTTTGATAGAAAATTTGTCCTGAATTCAGAAAGGATTTGGGATTAAAAAGGAAATAACTGTAGATATACAAAATAAATAAAACACCCTATTCAGAAGATTCTCTATCTTCTGCCACAAAGAGTAAATCAAATCTACAAACCGTTGTTGCCAACCATAGGATGCTGTTTACATCCGGTACCGCACGGATGGCAGTCTCTTCAATCTGTGGCGCCTGCAAGCTCACACCAAGACACAAGAGCAACTTGTCCGTGAACTACTCTTTCAGACGATGCCGCTTTAGTTGCCCATTCAGAACCAGCTCTTCAGCGCTTGACGTCCTGTTTTGCGGAAACTGCCAAAATGTTTGGCCTGGAGGTCAGCCTGAAGAAAACTGAGGTCCTCCATCAGCCAGCTCCCCACCATGTCTACCAGCCCCCCCACATCTCCATCGGGCACACAGAACTCAAAACGGTCAACCAGTTTACCTATCTCGGCTGCACCATTTCATCAGATGCAAGGATCGACAATGAGATAGACAACAGACTCGCCAAGGCAAATAGCGCCTTTGGAAGACTACATAAAAGAGTCTGGAAAAACAACCAACTGAAAAACCTCACAAAGATTAGCGTATACAGAGCCGTTGTCATACCCACACTCCTGTTCGGCTCCGAATCATGGGTCCTTTACCTGCATCACCTTCGACTCCTAGAACACTTCCACCAGTGTTGTCTCTGCTCCATCCTCAACATTCATTGGAGCGACTTCATCTCCAACATCGAAGTACTCGAGATGGCAGAGGCCGACAGCATCGAATCCACGCTGCTGAAGATCCAACTGCGCTGGGTAGGTCACGTCTCCAGAATGAAGGACCATCGCCTTCACAAGATTGTGTTCTATGGCGAGCTCTCCACTGGCCACCGAGACAGAGGTGCACCAAAGAAGAGGTACAAGGACTGCCTAAAGAAAGCTCTTGGTGCCTGCCACATTGACCACCGCCAGTGGGCTGATCTCGCCTCCAACCGTGCATCTTGGCACCTCACAGTTCGGCGGGCAGCAACCTCCTTTGAAGAAGACCGCAGAGCCCACCTCACTGTCAAAAGACAAAGGAGGAAAAACCCAACACCCAACCCCAACCCACCAATTTTCCCTTGCAACCGCTGCAACTGTGTCTGCCTGTCCCGCATCGGACTTGTCAGTCACAAACGAGCCTGCAGCTGATGTGGACATTACCCCTCCATAAATCTTCGTCCGCGAAGCCAAGCCAAAGAAGAAAGAAGAAGAGGTATATTTCTCATGATCATTCAGCAGTTTTATGAACCTGATCTTCAGCTATGGGGATATGATAAACAAATATGCGTTATTACTCACTAACAGAAAAAAGTAATCAATTCCTGCTGCCTTTGGGAAGAGTAGGCATACATAATTCATTTTTATGCTTGTTGCTAGGGAGTCCAATCACAACTGTAGAAATAAGCTAATGGCAGATATTCAGTGTGCATAATAAAAGTTAATGTTGAAGTCGACATTGTTGATGCAATCATCAATCATGAAACACTGATGCTGTTGCAATTTGCAGATGAATGGAGATTTACAGGGACTGTTGTACATGAAATTGCATTGACAGTTATCCAAAACTGACTGCCAGGAACATTTTATCCTCATGGATAAGTGGAGAGAAATGTTGATACCATGGCTGGCAAATCTCTCTGAAGACCATTTTAGTGGTCGTAAATGCTTCTGGAGGTAATGATTTTTGTTCAGTTCTCGTTCCAACTTAAAATGAGATCTTTAAAATGAAAAATCATCCTTGAATTATGGATACATTTCATAGTGTAATGGCTTTTTCGACAATCTTTGCCAAGGTAATTAGCTGCATTGTAAGTACTATCAAAGAATGAAGCCCTGGAAATGAATGTCCATGATATTAGTGGAAGAGTTCATTCTTTTGTACAACATCCTTTTTTCAACCCTCTTGATGAAATGATTAGTCATTAAATGCAATAGGTCAATGTTTGCATTAAAAAGATAATTATTAGATAAGTATTTTGTGACAAAGAGTGTAAATGGGCTTTTTCTGGAAACCAGAGGAGAAACTTTCACATTTTCCTCAAAATCTTTGCAAAGGTCATGGTGTGCCTTTCTCAGCCATCATGATGTTAGTGGGAGGTACAAGACAACTTTGGTGGCTTGATAAGGATCCCATCAGCACAATCACGAGATGAAGCTTAGATATACTCTTCGATTTGCTGAGTTTCTCCAGCATTGTATTTTTAACTATGAGTCTAAGATATTTCACCTGTTTCCAACACAATTGGTATCCAACAGGCGGATTCAATGTTAGGAAAAATTCATAAATTCATCAATCCCCGTTCTCAGCAAGAAATTAAATTTAAATTAATTTTTAATTTTTAAAACTTTAGACATAATATCCCTTTCAGCCCATGGCACCCAATCAACCTATAAGCCTCCAGTAGGTTTTGAAGGTTGGGAGGAAACCAGTGCACCCAGAGGAAACCCATACAGACACGGGGAGAACCGACAAACTCCTTACAGACAGTGACGGATTCGAACCGGGGTCGTTGGTGCTGTAACAATGTTGCACTAACCACCACGCTAATAGGCCACCCTAAGCAGGAATATAAAGATCAATTGTTGAGTCAAGCTAAAATCTGGAAGTGAACAACACTGTTACAATGGAGCTGAAGTGGTGAAAAACAAAATAACTACAGTTGTGGAAAATCTAAAATAAAAATAGAAAGTGCTGGAGCATATAGCAGATTATGCAGCATCTGTGAAAGAGGAACACAGTTAATATTTCAGGGATTCACACTATTTTGCATAAATGTCATCTAATGAAATATCTTTGATAAGCAACACAGCCATATAATTGGTATGAGAGTAAATAGGTGCCAGGAACATCATTCCTGCCATTTTTTAAAAGGACCTTTAGTGACTACTCACTGACTGGTAGAAAATGGTAGGAGAAAGACCACAGTCTGGAGTCTTTCCACTATTGAGCATTGAGGAGCTGAGACTGGAGGGAAAATCCCTTAAACAATGGAGGGGGAGTAACTACAAGCGAGGAACCATATTTGTGGCAATGGTTTGTAGAAAATTAGAGGATTCATGTAATACAGTAATGGTATGTCTGTGTGAATATGATAGTCAGGATGTATGAACGCCTCTGCATGGTTTTCCTTTCCACATAGCTACTTGAAAATTGCAAGAGTTCCATGGCTACTGTTGAAACTTGATTTGTTGTACATCGAACCAACTTTTCTAAAGTTCAATTGTCTAAATTTTGCTCCAACATTTCTTTGAAATGTGGCAGGTGCCGGACATAAGACAGTACTTTTTATACATGTTCTGGTCTTGTACTTTCTCTTCTTTTGGGAAGATATTTTTTGTATCTTCCCTTTAGTCCTTAATGTAAATTGGATTTCCCTATTTGGATTAACTAATATAACTGACTTGAATTTAACAGTCTCTCAATCCCATGTAGTCACCTTTGCTTCTCTTATTGTTAGACATTCAATACTGATGAGATGGAAAGATACTATCCCCACTACTCATACTCAATGGGTATCCAATATGATGGCATGTTCAACATTGGAAAAAAAAATCAGATGTTGTACCAATCTAACAGGTTTGATTTTTTTTTAAACCTTATGAGGTCCTTAACTATTTTCATAATTTATAAGATTATTCAGATATTGTTTTGTGATTTTAGTCCTCTTTATATGATAGTAAATTGCATGCAACCACCAACAACTTCGGAAAGGAAGGGGGTAGATTTTGGGGGGTAATATCTTTTCTTTTCTCTTTTCAATAAGCCATTTTATATGTTTCTAAGTGCATAATATATTTTTTTGTCTTTCTTTGAGTCTATTTGTTAAAGTAATTTGTTTATAATTAATAGTCTTTTATCTACACATAATTATACACCTTTAATATATTTTTTACATGCTTACACTCTTGAATGGCTTTAACTTGTTTATTATTATTGAAAATTTTAAAATATTGAAAAAGGAAACGATTTGCACATGCTAACATCTGGTTTCCATTCCAATAAAGTTTCTCCATCCCCACTCTCATATCATACCTTATCAATGAGACATGACAAGTCTCATCAGTCTTGTGACATTCAAACAAAATTCCACAATGAAAGCTTACAAATACCCTACCACAATTCAACCACAGCAGCAGATACATCTGTAAGGTTCTGTGATTGATTTCAGCAATAATTGTTCGGTGATTGATAAATTCTATAAAATATTCCCAACACTGATGTGGATGATGGATTCCAAAAGTAATGCCCAATATAACTGAGAGATCTTAGGCTCATTTACTGATCAGGAGTTCATAACAAAGAATTTACTTGCTGAGTCAGAAGATAAGGAAATTGTGTTGACATTGCATATTTTCAGAACAATGAATGGTAGAAAATATTTCAGTGTGTTTCCATTATTGTTTTGTAAGCAAATGAGAAACAAATTTTGCACAACAGGATTAAATAAGATGAATAATTATTTGTCTCTTTCTTAGTATCTTTGTTGAAAAGTAAATTGGCCAGAATGCCAAGAATATCTTCTCCAAACTCTGTACTTCCAATGCTCTCTCTCTCAATTTTATTTGTAATAGTAGCTTAGTTTTTTTAATATAAAAGCTTTATTTAAGATTTTCAAATTATATAAAAACAATGCATAAAGATACTAACAAAAAAAACTAAACTAAAACAATATAAATCCACCCCACCCTCAGCATACCCCACAAGGGGAGCAAAAAGGAACATATATCAATCAACTACAAACATAAACTATATAATATCGTAAGTTATTTCTAAACCCATACATTCCAAATAAGGTGATCACATTTGAACAAAAAATGAATAATTATCATGCAAATTATAAGTAATTTTTTCCATGTAAATACAAGATCTTAATTCATTGTGCCAACGATTCAAATTTACTTCTACATCATCTTTCCAAGTAATTGCAATACACTTCAGTGCTATTGATAATGCTAAACGAACAAAAGCTATCTGAAACTTGTCCAAACCCAAACCAGTCAGTGAAACTATATAACCCAACAAGAAAATTTCTGGATCTAATGGCAATTTAATCCTAAATAACTTTTCAAAAAATACTCTAATTTTTTCCCAAAATGGTTGGACTTTATCACAAAGCCAAACTGCATGTCAAAATGTTCTAGTATGTAATCCACATCTAAAACATAAATCCAAATTACTAAATCCATATTTTATCAATTTCTCAGAGGTCAAATACAACTGATGTAAAAAATTATAATTAACCAAACTATATCTTACATTAAGTAATTTAGTCACCCCATCTTGATACATCACTTCTCAGTCCTCTTGAGGTATATCATAAGATAAGTCACCTTCCCATTTATTTCTAGATTTATTTAAATTTGGTTTATCCATACTATCTTGCAACAAAGCATACATATCCGAAATAAAACCCTTTTTAATGTATGTGAAATCAGAACCTAGAATTTCATTAATTCAGGTAATTTAATTTCCATAATTAACCCTTACCATAAGCTCGAACCTGATAATATACAATAAAGAATTAACTATATCCCAAATTTTTCTCTAAGTCGTTTAAAAGAAAGAAACTATCCTTCTTCAAAGCAATCTTCCATAACATAGAATGATCAGACACAATTCTACTCTTATATTCAGCCTGATTAATTTGAGTTTGAAGATGAGCAGATACTAAAAACAAATCTATTCTAGAAAATGAATCATATCTAGATGAATAAAATGAAAAATCTTTCTCAGTTGGATTTAATCTTCTCCAAATCTCAACTAAATTCAGATCTTTTATCAAAGACACCATTTGCACAGCCATCTTCGGTTTCTTTATACTTTTTGGAGATTTATCCAATAATGGATCTAAAACACAATTAAAATCTCCTCCAACTGTTTTCCTTAGCCTGATTTAATGTGAGATAAGTTTCAGATATAAATCGTTCATCATCTACATTAGGTGCATAGACTTTCAACAATGTCCATGATTCTGCAAAAATCTAACAATTCACCATTAAAATTCGACCCGCTGTCCCAAAAAATGATTCCAGTTCAAACAGTATTTTCTTATGAACCAAAATTGCAATTCCTTGTGCTTTGGAATTAAAAGAAGAAGCAATTACATGTCCAAACCAATCTCTCTTCAATTTTAAATGTTATTTTTCAGTTAAATGTGTTTCTTGCAAAAAAAATATCAACCTTCATCTTTTTAATATAAGCCAACACACATTTATGCTTAATTGGATTGTTCAATCCCTGTACATTAAAAGTCGCAAAATTCAAATTAGACATTTTATTCTAAAAACAAAGTTCTGTTAATTTCACAATTCACACGTATATAACAAAAAAAGTCCCCTTTCTCAAATAATAAAAAACTACTCTAAACTAAAATACAAAAAAACCCCCTACAATATTAAAAAAACACACAAAAAACCTTCCCCAAAACTACACCAATGTAGTAATTCCCCAATTAACTGGGTGTGGTAAAAATAAACCCATGAATGGCAAATTACTTTCAAAAGTTTCAGAATCATCCTCTCCTCCCCCCCCCCACCCCCACCACTGTCGAAGTTTTCAGCAATTGTCCATCTCCATCATATTCCCAATGATTCCAGTCCCAAATCTTGTTCCGGATCTTCAATATCAATCAGGCTCCTTGACATTTCTCCCTTCTTTCCATTCCCATTCCCATTTCTCTCATCACACATCCTCCTCTTAGGTGATAATGGTCGATCAGCTCCCAACACATCTGGTAAAGAATTTGCAAAAATTAATGCATCATGACCTCTCTCAAAAACCTGAGATTGAAAGTTCCCGTAGAAAACTTTCAACAAGGCGGGGTACCGAAAAGTAAACTTGTACCCCTTTCTCTACAACACCTCTTTTGCTGAATTAAATTCCTTATGCCTCTTAATAATCTCCTGACTCAAATCAGCATAGAAAAAAACTCTATTGCCTTGAACCATCATTGAAGTTTGATTTTGCCAAGCATTCTGAACAGCAACTCTTAAAATCATTTCTCTATCCTGGTATCTCAAACAACTTTTACAGAGTTCTGTGTTGTGTATTGGCCTATGTGTTGTGTGGTTTTGTGTTGGAAGGTGACAGTTTGCCTTTGAGAGACAAGGTGAAGGTGGACTGCTGAGAGTGAGAGAGAGATTGGGAGATGGACTGGGCATGTGCAAAAGATGATCTCGAAATTTCTGGACTTGGAAGACAAACTACCCCTGGGTGTGGCTGTGAAGTGGAAGGAGGCCCAAGCAGAGTCAATGTCTGGGAGGCAGTTTGGAATGTTGGGCATTTTAAAAAGGGATGAACATTCTGAAGGCAGGCAGAAGGATCCGGACCAAGCGATTCTTTTTTCTTTCTGCAAGCAACACAAGAAGACCAGTTTGAATTTTGTGCTCTCTCTTTCTCAAAGATCTCTTGGCTTCAGTTTACCAAACAAACTGAATTTTGTTTACGATCTTTACTTCGATTGTAATCAAAGTTTTGTGAGTCTTATGTGTTTTGTGTTTGTTTTGTGTCTAAGATTTTTTCTGTGGGCTTGTTGGAAATATAACTTAGACTTTGATTACATATATTATATTTAGGCTGGGGAATTTATTAGTTTTACACTGTTATGGAAATTTGTATATTAACCAGTGGGGTTTGAATTAAAGTTTGAAGGTGAAATTTTGTTAATAAAGTAATTGTAATTCCAAAAGTGTAAAAACTGCTTCAAAACCAGCAGTTCCCCCATTCATCCTTGAGGTCTACCTTCTTTAACTTCAATGTCTGAAGCAAATTCTTTCTGTCTCCATTCTGACAAGGCAAGACTTCCCTCCGCCTCTTCATCTACATTTGTTGTTGGCCAGGTCACTCTGCTGCGGGTCTGGACACCCACCGACGCAGGGCTGAGTACCTCAGCTCATTGCCAGCTGGGTCTCCCCACAGTTCAGACTCTGTCTAACAAGTCGTGAACTCACGACACACTATGCATCCACGGCAGCGCTTTCGATCGCACAGGTGCATCTTCAGATGGGCCTCTGCATGTTTCAGGGCTGCCAGGCACAATTGCGGGGTCACGTTGTGTAATCGGGAGATGCTGCTTGGCTGTCTCACCCACGCGCTCATCCTCATGGGCGCACATATTAGTGTCAGCTGGGCAGACAGCGGTGCCGGTGCCATCTTGCAACTGCAAAGTAGGCACCGGCATCATTCTGATCCGGCCAGGAATTCTTTGTGCCTTGGGAGCTGGATCCGTCGATTCCGTGGTTTCAACTTGGTGAGTAGGCCTCAATTCTTCAGCACTCTTGTAAGGTAGTTTCTTCTGTAATTAAGCCTTCAGTTTCTTCACATTAGTAGTCATTTCCTTCCTTCAGTCTTCAGACACCTTTAAAAACTCTTTAAAACTTTGCAAAATTTTTAAATCGGGCATTAATTAGTCCAACTGGGGAGAGGTGGAATTACACGTCTTCTTCCTACGCCATCATGACATACCACGCTTAGTTAATGAAGAGAGTTGCAAATCATTTGTCAAGAGAGTGTCAACATCATTTAATCTGATGCAAGAACAGAAGGAATGGGATCATAATAGCTGACAACCCCTTAATCCTACCACTGTTCATGACTATCACAGCTAATTGAGTTCAATATTGGTTTGAAAATATATAGTATTTATTATGTGAAAATAATACCTAAATAATGTAAAACAGGATTAATTAAAATATTGTCTCATGGAGGAAAGCTTAAAAGGAAAGAGAAGAGCATAAGAACTCAGAAACAACATTGTTTTCTTAAAAATATTTTATTTTTCATTTTTCATAAATATATTCTCACAATCTTTAAAGTTTTTTCACATCAAATATGTGAAAAATGCACCCACCCCCCAACAAAGACAAATATAACTTCATATACCGTCAGAGCTGTCATTTTTCATAATACTTTTTTGAGGATATCACTTTGTTACAGACATTGAAGGGTTAAAATTATAATTGGATCCTGAAATAATCCAAATATAGATACCCAATCTTAACAAATATATTGCATGGAGATGTGGTCTGGCCCTCAAAATGGCCGACAAATGTGGCGATCACGCAGACCTGGGGGAGACACCAGCCGTTGTCCCAGGTAACCTCCTGCATGGCGGGAAGACAGCAAGCTGTGGTGAGAACACCGGCCAATCACAGGCCGGTGCTCCAATGATCTGGTGCCCTGATGTCAGCACCTGGGGTCCATATAAATGCGACAGCCAGTGCAATAAACAAGTCTCGACTTCAAGGCTTTGGTGTGTGTGTTGTTCTCCACACCCACATAGCGCAAACGCTACAGTATCATATTTATTCTTCAAGTTATAAGTAATTTTCTCTATGGGTATATAACTATGTAACTCTTCAGCCCATCAAACAATAAGAAGGGGAGAGTCGGATTTTTCAAGAGATAACATTCTTTAACATCAAAGCTTCAAGAGGCAAATTCCATTAAAGCTGCAAAAGTAGGTTGTGCATCTGGAGACATCAAGAGAATGTCTGGTTGCATTGTACTGGGAAGAAGATGAATGCAGATGAGAGAAAGAGAGACATTGGTGCCAATAATTCTTGTGCAGGTAAGATAATTGAACCAAATAATTTGGCACCCTGACATTAGTCTTATCTGGAACAGATGCCTGAGGAACCATGACAAAGGTTTTTTGAACAAGGATAAAGAAGGGTTCAGGCCATTTTATGTAGTCAAGGTGGAAAGGGTTGTCATACCCAATTTGAAAAGAAGACTGTAGTGATAAAGATCTGTCACCAGGAGGAGTCAGAGATGGAGTTTGTAGCATCTGGGGAATGTTGTATCTTGAGAATGCTGTGTGATCTTGAGTAAATTCAAAATGGATGCCTCCACATGAAGTCTGGCATGTGTATGGTCTGTCCTTCCTACTGATTGCTTAGTTAATAAATGTAGTTGTTTTAAAAGGAACCCAAGTTTCTTTAATGTAATAAAAGAAACATCACATGGTACCAGGAATGAAAGAAACAGCCAAGTTTTGCTGTGCACAGAAGTGAAAGAAAAAAATGAAACACACAGTGTGTGTAGTGAGTAACAGTCAATATCAGCAGTGAAAATATGGATAGTTTAAAAACTCCTAATGCTGTAACATGGACTGGAAATGTCAACCATGAGTAGAGGTTGTTAAAACAAAGGTTTATGCTGTACCTGCAAGCCATTGGAATCGATAGCGAACACGGAAGATTGCACAGCCTTGGCAGGACCTCAAGCACTAGAGGTTTTCAACACATTTATTTTTTCCAGGGCAGATAACCAGGGCAAGTTTGACAAAGTTATTGAGATGTTTGATGAACACTGTTCACCAAAGAAAAATGCAACCTTTGAGAGTTATGTGTTTTGCTCGCGCACATAGATTTAGGGAGAGAGCTTTAATACATTTTTAACAGACTTAAAATTAAAAGCAAGAACATGTAATTTTGGATCACTGCAAGGTTCAATTATTTGTGATCAAATTGGGTTCAGAATGATAATGGTAAGAAAGTGAGAGACAGAGTTTACCTTAGCTGGAGCTGTGAGGATATTCTACACTAGTGAATTAGCTCTGTAGCACGTGAGAGAAAATTTAAAAAAAATTGGTGAAACATTTACATCAAATGAAAATAAGACATGAAAGGTCATCATATATCTTCAAATTTCACTGATGAATCAAATACATGATATCTAATTTTTTTTCTAAGCTTAGACAAGATATGAGAAAGCCATTGTTGGATCTCTAGAGTCTTTCCATTTGAATAGGATGGATCCTCTAGCCAACAATGTAGAGAAGGCCACAACTTATTGAACAGGTACAGAAAAACTCCATGTCTGGGTCAATAACCCCAAAAAGAGTAGTTATTGGATTGGGTCATAACTCCACCTGGAGTATAGTTGAAAAGATATTAAAATTTTCATTCCAATAATTTTCTAAGGATGAACAAGACCAACATATATATGTCAATGGAGCAATTTCAGATTTACATCTGTCACAAAATAGGGTTACTATTAGAAAAAAATACTAGCCAATTTATCTTTGGCCATGTCAACACGCTGCACCACTTTGAATTGGATTAATGTATGTCGGGCACATATAGAAGATATATTCACCAGTTTAAAAACCTTATCCCATTGATTCTCAGATTAGGGTCTTGCATGTTCCAGCTCCCAAGCCATTTTAATTTTATCATGAAGTATTGGATGCCATTTTAATAATCTACTTTATATAATTCCAAATAATCTTCTGAGAAGGATTCAATTGAAAATTATTATGAACAGGATCAATGGAAAATCCAGTAATATGGTGTTTAAGAAATTTCTAATCTATAAATATCTAAAAAAATTGAGAATTTGGTAAGTCATATTTACTGGCAGGCTGTTCAAAAGACATTAAACAGCCTTCCTTAAATAAATTTGAGAAAGGAACTATACCTTTGATTTTCCATATAGAGAAAGATTGATTGATGGTTTAAAAAATGATTATGAGAAATAGCACTAGATAAGACAAAAAATTTTAAATTAATAAAAATTCCTAAATTGGAACCAGATTTGCAATATATGCTTAAGAATTGGATTAGATATTGATCTTGGAAAAGTTAAATGGATGAGAGGCATTCAGTAAAGAGACCATTGAATACTGCTGTATAGATCTCAATTCAAATCTGTCCATAATGGGTGATCCAATTTGTCAAAATTTAAAAAATCCAAAAAGTTTGGCAAGGACACACATAATCACAACTGTGGCACATTTTTTCAGGTCTGCTCCAGAGTTCTTAAGCATGGCTCAAACTACCACCTCCAAACAGTAACAAAGCTGCTCTTCTCCATCTCTAGACCAGCTCTGCACAGTCTTAATCCCAGTGCAGTGCTCTTCAGCTTCTGACTGCATGCAGGAAGGAGAAACTCAGCCAGGTTGTCTGACTTTCAAAGTGTGGGCACAGGATGCAGCAGAGGGCATCACTGATGGATGTGTCACAATGGTGAACTATTCGAGGCACTGAGAATCATCACATAAGACCTTAAGGCCTATCTGTAGTTTATATTGAAAGTGACATGTTACATCACAGGCCAGGAGCAATAGAAATTCACCAAGATAGTGTTTGTTTTAATCCCAACCATGCATGCATGTGTGCATGTGTATGTGCTTATGCAAAATACCCAAACCATTACAACTTAGGCACAATTCTGGAAAATCAATTCATAGTTCAGTCAGAAATTCTGTGTTGAAACTCAGACTTTAAAACTGTTGTATAAAAGTAATCACAAAGTAGGTGAGAGAGACTGTGTGATCAGATTACTGAAAACTCACAAATCCTTGTTGAGTTGCTTCCAGAGACATGTCCTTTAATACGAATTATTGTCTCCAGGTGACTGAGTCACCTGAAACCATATACTCTGGAACTGAGAAGAATGGGAGGAGATCTTATAGGATTCGTTAGACTGGGCCATGCCCCTTACCAAATATGTGACTTCCATGATGCTTCCAAACCCTAGGCATGGGTCAAATGAAATGACCATCAGAATAGTCACGATCCAAATGCAGGAATCCTCCTTCTTCCTTTACCCAGATATAGGTTAATCAAAATAACCATTACAATGTTCACAGTGGGTCAATACTTCTGACAAGGAGAAGCAGCAAAATTGTCCCGTTTCACACAAAGTCACCCCACCTTTGTGTCTTGCAGATCTCTTGTTGCTCATTAATCAATCCCACCTCTTCAAGTGTCCCAATCACATGACTTTCTGCAATTCTTACTCACATGACTCTTTCTAAGTGTCCCATCTGTTCCTCTTGAATAAATATCATTATTCTTTTGCCTTCTTATAGACATTACTCTATTTACAGTCAAAATTTAACAGTGCCTTTCTGTCTGTGAGCTGTGAAAAATTTTGCTGTGAAAGGTTTTCAGCCTGTAACCCTTAAAGTGTGGTTACTAAATGAAACGAGAGTTTGTAATAGACAGAACAGAGAATGACAAATGCATGCATCTTATTTCAACTCTGCATAGTAAATTAGATAATTTAAAATGTTAATTACCTTGACCAAAGCAACATTGTAAACAATCACCATTATGGCTTCAGATTAATTACAGATTCAGGAATGACAAATATTTGACAAACTTCACAGTTTTTTGAGGATTGATAGAAGGGAAGAAGTAGATGTTGTGTCCTTGGATTTCCAGAAGGCATTTGATTAAGTGCTGTATAAATCACAATATGACTGCATGGAGTTGGGGTAAGATATTAACATGGATAGAGGATTAGTTAACCAACAGGAGAAAGTTGGAGTAAATTGATGTTCCTCTAGAAGGCAATCAGGGGTGAATGGAGTGCCACAGGAATTGATGCTAGGCTCGCAGCTGTTCACAACATACAGTAACAATTTGGAAGGTGGGACCAAATGTAACAAAACTAAGTTTGGCAATGATACAAAATTGGGTGGAAAAGCAAATTGTGCAGATGATGCTTCATAGTCTAAGATAGGTTAAGTGAGATGTCAAGGGTTTGGCAGTTGGAGTGCAATGTGAAGTCAGCCATTTGGAAGATAAAATAGTAGATTAGATTAAGTGGAGAAAAACTATAGCATGCGGTTGTGTAGAGGGACTTGGGAGTGCTTGTGCATGAATCATTAAAAGTTAGCTTTCAGGTACAACAGGCAATCAAGAAGGCAAATAGAATGTTAGTCTTCATTCTCAGAGGGATTGAATTTAGAGCAGGGATGATCTGCTTAAATGGTACAGGGTATTGCTGAGGCTGGACCTGGAGAACTGGGACTAGTTCTGAGCACTTGAGGAAGGATTTACTGGGTTTGAAGATGTTAAGATGGACCTGAGATTACTTGACAACCAAAAACAACTACAGCTGCCAAGTACTTTATTGTTACTTTGCAAAGTATGAGAACTCTGTGAGAGCAAGAAGCACTGCCACCTGCATCTAAGGGAGTTTGCCACATGGCTCATGGGTTACATATTTGTACAGACAAATTCCCAGCTTTCCAGAATATTCAAACAGGCTTTTCCATACAAGTACATGTTTCTTAACTCTCTATACAGTGGGATTAGCCAATTGTCCCTAGCCTGCCTCCAATTGGTTCAGAATGTCAAGGCTTGGGTCCTGATAGGTGCCAAGAAGAGAGACCATATTACCCCATATCACTCTCCAGTAGCTGCCGGTGTGGCTCAGAATTGAATTCAGGCTGCTGCTATTTATATACAAGGCCCTCAATGACCTTGCCCCCCCCCACCCCCCATATCTCCAATCTGTTTATGCCCTACACCACTCCCAAACAGGTCAGGTCAGCTCCCACACTATGGTTGGCTGTTCCACGCATTAAGCGCACAAAAAAGGGAGACCTGGCCTTCATGGTTGTGGCCCCAAATAGTGGAATAGCTTTTCCCTGACCATTAAACTCCTTTAAATTCAGGTTAAAAATGCACCTTCTGTCATTAGCGTTTAAAATCTGAAACACTTTGTACGTTCCTAACCTTCAACAGCGTTGCACTATTCACTGCAATTATGGTCTATTTATAATGTTTTAATTTGTTGTTCTGCAAATTGATGTACTAGTTTCAATCAATTGCTTTGGTTTGTACAGCACTTTGGTCAATGCAAACAAATGTCCTATATAAATAAAGATCTTGAGCTTGAACTTGAACTTCTTAAGATGTTTCTTAGGATTCGTTATACTGGGCCATGCCCCTTACCCAATGGTTAATCGTCTTGTACTGTCTTTACCAAATATGTTGTTCTTAAACAGTCAGCTTTTGCCTTGCTGAATCGTCAACACATACAATAGATTGTTCTCTGCTACTCCACCATTGTTACTACTTTAAAACTCACATTCTCAGCGGTGGTGCAGAGGTTCACCATTATGATTCAAGAGATGAGGGATTAGCTGATGAGCAGACACTGAGTCACCTGAAACCATATACTCTGGAACTGAGAAGAATGGGAGGAGATCTTATAGAAACATACAAAGTTATGAAAGGGATAGGTAAGATCTTTCACAGAAAATGCATGGACATGTGTGATTCTACTAGGATTATACAGACTCCCTCTGGAAGGCCATAGCCAATGCAAAGGGACAATTCCAGAAGGAGAGGCAATTTCAGAGAGACATTTGACAGCTATGGTAGGGCTTGCATGCCATTACATTCTATAAGGCAAAACAAGGCATCACTTCCAGTCAAGCTCAATGCCTTCTACACTTGCTTCGAAAGGAAAAACAATGAAGAACTCTCATGAACTCCCACAGCCCCCAGTGACTTTGTGCTCCCAATTTCTGAAGCTGCTGCAAACAGAAGGAGGGTGAATCCTCAAAAAGTATTCAGCCCAGTCGATGCACCTGGCCAAATTCTTAAAACTCATACAAACCAACTGCTGGAGTTTTTCTGAACATCTTCAACCTCTCACGACAAGGCTACCTGCTTCAAAAGATTTCAATTGTACCATTGCCCAAGAAAACCAAGGTGACCTGTCTCAATGACTTTCAACCAGTGGCACTTATGTCTACCCTGATGAGGAGATTTGAGAGACCGGTTATGCAGCAAATCAACCCCTATCTCAAGTATGACCTCGACCCATATCAGTTTTCCTACCATCACCACAGGCCAATGGCAGATACCATCTCACTGGCCCTCCACTCTAGATTCTATCACCTAGACCACAAGAACACTTACATCAAGCTGTTATTTATTGAGTACAGCTCAGCGTTCAACACAATCAGACTAGAAAAGCATGTCCAAACTAAAGTATCTAGGATCAAGGATCTTTCATAGGATCCTTGACTTTCTCATTGGCAGAATCCAATCAGTGTGGATCAGCAACATCTCCTCCTTGCTGTCCATTAATGATGCCTGCTTAATCCCCACTCTACTCCATGTACAGTCATGACTGTGTAGGCAAATTTGGCTCCAACACCCTCTATAAATTCACTGACAAAAAAATGTTCTTGGCCGTAAAACTGGAAATGATGCATCAGAATGTAAGATGGAGACCAAGAATCTGTTTGGGTGGTACCAGAGCATCAATCTTGCTCTCAACATCACCATTACCAAGGAGCTTGATGTTGATCTTGGGAAGGAGAGACTGGTGAACATGCACCTGTCCACATTGATGGGACACAATGGAGAGGGATAGAACCTTCAAATTCCTGGGAGTTCATATTTCAGGAGATCTCTCCTAGACCAAGTATATTGAGGCACACATAAATAAAGCACACCAATGCCCTTACTTTACAAGGAGTGTGAGGAGACATGGTATGTCTTTGAATATTCTTATCAATCTTCTACAGATATAATGTTGAAAGTAGAGTGACTAACTGCATTGCATCCAGTTTTGGTATGACCAGGAATGCAGAAGGCGCCAGAAAGTCATAAACATTGCCAAGTCTATCACAGACTCCGACTTCCCTTCCGTTGAATACATCTGTGTGAAGCACTGACTCAAGAAGGCCATTAACATCATGAAGGGCCCCCATCACTGTATTCACAACCTTTTCTCACTGCTAATACATGCAGAAATGAACTTGTTAAATTAATCAGGGACAGTTCCAATACCAAAAACAGAACAGTCTGCACCATTGCAGCCAGTTTTTTGCATGAGGATAACAGTGAATATTTATTATCTATCTATGTTTTGTATTTAATGTCTTTTTTTAATTCAATTAATATACTATTGTAGTCATTGTTTTTAACAAATTATCTATTCAGCTGCAGCAAGAAAGATCATAGGCACATTTGGAGTGTATGTAAATAATCTCAGTATAATTAACATGACAAAAGATAGAGGCAGAAAAGTTGCTTCCATTGGTAGGTGTGACAGGGATGAGGGAACATAGCCTCAAAATTCAGGGAAGTAGATTTAGGGCAGAAATGAGGACGTTCTGATTCCCAGAGAACCATAGTACATTACAGACCAGAAGCAAGCACTTTGGCCTTTATTGTCTATGCCAAACTATTATTCTGCCTAGTGCCACTAACCTGCACCCAGTCCACAGCCCTCCATACCCCTCCCACCCATATACCCGGCAAAAATCTTCTTAAATGTTAAAATTGAGCCCGCATTCACCACTTCAGTTGGCAGCTCTTTCCACACTCACTCCAGTCTCTGTGTGATGAAGTTTCCCCTAATTTTCCCTCTAAACCTTTCCCCTTTCGCCCTTAACCTATGTCCTATGGTTTGTATCTTGCCTACCCTCAGTGGAAGAAGCCTACCTACCTTTATTTAGTCTATCCCCTTCGTAATTTTAAACATCTCTATCAAATCTCCCCTCATTCTACGCACCAGGGAATAAAGTCTGAATCTGCTTAACCTTTCCCTGTAACTCAGTTCTTGAAGTCTGGGTAATATCCAGGTGAATCTCCTCTGCACTCTTTCAATCTTATTGATATCTTTCCTGTAGTTGGGTGTCCAAAACCACACAATACACCAAATTTGGCCTCACAAATGTCTTACATAACTTCACTATAATGTTGCAACTCCTACACTCAATACTTTGATTCATGAAGGACAATATGCCAAAAACTGTCTTTACCACCTATCATCTGTGATGCACTTTTCAGGGAATTATGTATCTGTATTCCCGGATCCCTCTGTTCTACCACACTCCTCCATGCCCTACCATTTTCCATTTATGTCTTTTCTTGGTTGGTCCTTTCAAAATGCAACACTTCACAATGGTCTGCATTAAATTCCATCAGCCATTTTCAATCTATTTTTCCAGCTGGTCCAGATCCCTCTACAACCTTTGAAAGCCTTCTTTGCTGTGCCCAACACAATCAATCTTTTTGTCATTTGCAAATTTGCTGATCCCAATTTACCACATTATCATCCAGATTATTGATAGAGAAAACAAACCAGCAATCTGTATCATATCAAATGTAAATTGGAGTCTGAAGCAATTTTCAAATACTTGGAAGTGTTAAATTGCCTGGGCATCACATCCCAATGGGAATCTTCTCCATGGCTCTTCCGTCAACTCAGAAACTATCACCTGCCCATCACTTTTACCAAGGATGCTCTGAAAGGGAAACCAGGTTGGCCAGCTGTTCTGAATCAGAAACAACAATGCCTGAGCATTTCCTGCCAACATATCCTCACCCACCAGTTGCTCACTGCTCTCCTGGGCTGGATGTGTTGCAATAACAATGCCTAATTTACCAAGATCTGAAAAGTGGATGGTCCAAATGGGAGAACAGCATGGTTAGTGCAATGCTATTACAGCGTAGGAGACCCAAGTTCGAACCCTGCACTGTCTGCATGGATTTGTACATTCTGTCTGTGTCCTACATGGGGTTCCCTGATTGCTCCCTCCAAAACATACGGAGTAGGAAGGTTATTGAGGTGTAATTGTGCCACACGGGTTGCAAAGCTGACTTTGCCTATCCAAATTGACAAAGCCATTATCTGATGAAGTGATATTTGTAATTTACATTTCTTTGGAAATTTAATTTCATAGCAGCAAGGGTGACCTCTAGTGTACACTAATTACCTCGGTTTACTCTTCCGAGAATTCGTTGGAACTATTCTGAGATTCTCATCGGTTTGTGGTGTCTCTCATAAATGCATTCAGTGCACATTTTGTCATGCAGCAGAGAATGAAATTGTTTGTTAAATATATAAATCCTCCTCTATCACTCTTCTCCCTCGAAGCTTAAATGCATTATGACTTGACAAGTTTGACAACAGATTGACAAGTTCAAGGTTATTATCAGCTGACTACATCTACAACCCGACAAAACAGCATTTATCTGGACCACGGTACGCACACACACTACATATTCATTGATTTCATATTAATGTATTGAATAACTTCAGATACTTTTACCATATATACTCATAGAATAGTCAACCCGTCCCCCAACCCCACTTTTTTGGCTCAAATATTGGTCTGCATCACAGTCTAGTATGGGGACATCAATACCTGTATCCCTGAGCGTAAACCCTGGAAAAGATAGTCCACACAGCCCAGGACTTCACGGGCAAAACCTTTCCCACCATCGAGAACATCTACTGGGAATGTTGCCATCAGAGAGCAGCAGCAATCATCAAGGATCCACAACACCCACCACAAGCTCTGTTCTCGCTGATGCCATCAGGGAAGAGGTCTAGGTGCCACAAGACTCGCACCACCAGGTTCAGAAACAGTTGCTACCCCTCCATCGTCAGACTCCTCAAGAACAAACTCAATCACGGACTCATTTAAGAACTCTTACTTTTGCACTTTATTGTTTGTTTTTTTCCCTCTGTCTTTGGCTTGGCTTCGCGGACGAAGATTTATGGAGGGGGTAAAAAGTCCACGTCAGCTGCAGGCTCGTTTGTGGCTGACAAGTCCGATGCGGGACAGGCAGACATGGTTGCAGCGGCTGCAGGGGAAAATTGGTTGGTTGGGGTTGGGTGTTGGGTTTTTCCTCCTTTGCCTTTTGTCAGTGAGGTGGGCTCTGCGGTCTTCTTCAAAGGAGGTTGCTGCCCGCCAAACTGTGAGGCGCCAAGATGCACGGTTTGAGGCGTTATCAGCCCACTGGCGGTGGTCAATGTGGCAGGCACCAAGAGATTTCTTTAGGCAGTCCTTGTACCTTTTCTTTGGTGCACCTCTGTCACGGTGGCCAGTGGAGAGCTCGCCATATAACACGATCTTGGGAAGGCGATGGTCCTCCATTCTGGAGACATGTGTGTAGTGAGGCCACGCCGGTCAGCAGAACACGCAGATTCTTGGCTCGTGCCTTGGATTTCACAGCTCAATGAAGGGCTCAAGCCTGAAATGTTGATTATGTATTTTCCCTCTGTATTCCACAGTTATTTACATTTGTGTATTTGTTTACATGTGTACATTGTATACAGTTTGTCTTTGCACTACCAATGATTGGTAATTCTGCCTTGCCTGCAGGAAAAAAGAATCTCAGGCTTGTACTAACAATAAACTTGAAATCTGACCCATGTAAAAGTTGAACCCACCTATTTTTGGCCCCAACTGATTCCCCATCATATCTCATGGTGCCACGACTGCGAACCTTCACCTCGGCACCCACCCATCAAGCTCCCAACACCCAGAACACCCACACATCTAAGCTCCTGATACCCCAACTGCCTGCCTAATGGATCTGCCAATGCCCTAGGCCCCTCTCTCCTAGGCCCCGGCTGCCCACCCATCCAAGTTCCCAATGCCCTGAACACAGCTTACCACCCGGTCCAGCCCTCCAAGCTCCCAACTCCTTTAATGACACAGGTTCTTACAGCAGTCAAAAATATGACCCGTGTAAAAGTCGACCCCCCCCCCCCCCCCACCACATTTGACCTGAAAAGTTTGTCTAAAAAACTCAACTATTACACATATATACGGTAACTACTTTAAGTAACTTAATTTCCTAATCCTGAAAACCTGTTATTTAAGAGATGGGTGCATGACATTCTTTCTGGTTAGATGGGAGTCAACATTTTACTTCTGACAATAAGAGTTTGATCTGCATTTCCTTGTCTTTTGTGCACATGATAATTGATGATGGCAACTTGCACTGGATGCAGACTGAGATATGCTATTGACATAATTCCCATGTGTGAACATCGCTACTAACTTTAGGCAGAGTGCTTTGCAATAGAGCACAGCCTAATTGATTCCAACACAGTTCAAGCTGACAGTCTCACACAGCCACACACACAGAAACACACATCCAGATGTCTGGTAGGGATGCCTCCTACTTGTTAGACATACTTTTACCTGTGTACAACCTCTCCCAACCTATCGTTTGCAGGTTTTTGTCAAGCACCATTTAGAACCCTAACTTGAGGACATCCTACCTTTATGCATAACTATTTTACAACTAATGGAGCTATGGTCTCTAATCCCAAAATGACCTTCTTCTGACACCCCAGTCATTTGATAGAGCTACCTGCATACTGTTTCAAAATAAACTTTTTGGAATGAATACATTTTACCCCAATCAATCCCTTTGCACTGTGAGAATTCCAGTGAATGTGAAATTGAACTCACCTACTGTTCCAACCAGATGTCTGTGATGTCTCCAAATATTTGCTCCTCTAATTCCTGTTTAAGATTTTGGGGGTGGGAGGTGATATAATACAACCTGAACAAAGCAATCAATCCTTTATTTCTGTGCTCCACCTGTCAAGCATCACTGGATGATCCCCAAAAATCCTTTATTGGCACCTCTGTGATGTTCTCCCAAATCAAAATCACAACTTCCCTTCCTCAGCTACCTCACCTGTTGCACCTGAATCTCGGAACAATGCGGCGGCATGATTAGCACGGCATGAATGGCATAAGACCATTATAGCGTCAGCGTCTGGTTTCGAATCCGGCGCCATCTGTAAGGAGTTTGTGCATTCTCCCCATCTTTGCATGGGTTTCCCCTAGGTGCTTAGGATTCCTGCCGCTGCTCAAAACATTCAAAATAAAGTCGAAGACTGATTCACTGCACTGGCAGCTCTGCTCATATGGGCCACTGGCACTGATGTCAGGGCCCCACGTCATTGGAGCTCCGACCTTGGGTTGGCCAGCATTCCCGCCAGACTTCCCTGTCTTCCCACCATGTAGAAGTCACTTGGGACAATGGCTGGTGTCACCCCCAGGTCCGCGCAGTCACGCATTCATCAGCCATTTTATGGGCCACTTTGCATCTCAGTGCGCTACAAGGTAGTCAATCATGATTTCTACACAGACTTTGCAAGATTTTACTGTTATAAAGAGTCTCTGAAGTCCCGGAATTGGTCATTCACATAGGGGCGACCAAACCTGCAAATCTCCGTTTCTGACTGCAATTTTAGAGAGCATACTGGCATTCCACAAGCCAAAGGGGCAGGACGCATAACTCTACAGTGTCGACATCTGCATCTAATGTCACCATATTTGATAGCATGTTAGATCCATTTGTTTTTCCCAAAAAAAAGGGCTCAAAAATATTCCCCTGGTTTCATATTCCAGGTTGAAATTAGAATGATAATGGTGAGTAAAGCTGACAGTAACTCTGTCGGTCCCCGCACTGGTCATTGTGTTGAGAAAGTGACAGGTCCGTGAGATGAGTCTGGATGCAAAAGTTTGCTATCAAATGTTACTTTTATTAACACACAATTAATAAAAGAGTGTGAGAATAAAGAACATATGTGCACAATATGAAAGAGTGGGGAAAATGCACACACAATTTAATAAAAGATATGCACACAATTTATAAAAGAGCATGGGAAAATCTACTGCAAGTATTGAATGAAAGAAGTGGATTTCAAATGTTTTCTTTCTACTCATATGCCACCCAATCCCTTACTAATCACTGCTACCTATCATTGGGGGGTGGTGGCGGGCTGTCTGTGGGGAAGAGGGCCAGTGGGCTTCAGATGGTTCCACAGACCAGCTTGTTCACAATCTAGCAGACCTAGTTTCAAATCTAGGGTTCATGTTAGTTGGTCAATATGCGGGCAGCAGGATAATCATCCCTCTTGTGTTCACTGGTCTCCTCTCTCAGAGGTTCTGTGTCACTATAAACTGCCACTTCTGCTTTCATAACCCTGTGCCTGTTTCTAGCTCTTAATAGGATCAGTTGTGCATTTTGAGGTATCTTGGGGTAAGTTCATTGTCTGCATAGTGGGTCATCTTATATTCACACCTTAGAGTTTGGGTTAGGAGAGGGATTTGGGATAGGGTTAGGGTTAGGGCTATGGTTGGGGTTCTGGTGAGGGTTAGGGTTAGGGTCAGGCTTAGCGACCCACAGCAACAGAGAGCAGGCAGCAGACCACTGAGACAGAGTGGGACAATGAGCATGTAAAAAATTAGGAATATACTAAGAAAATTATGGTACACTTTGACCCGTGTTGGTCCTGGAAAGCCTGCAGTGCAGTTTACTTTGCAGGTATTCTGGGAAAATGACAAAGGATCTAAGGAGAAAAAAAGTCACAATTGGAATGGGATTCTCCGAGCTTTTAACACAGAATGTGTTGTAGGGAAATGGGAATAATTTCCTGGATCGCAGCGGCTGTGTGAAAAACATAAATGATTTGGGCCTTAGCCCTTCAAGAGGAGTACAAAAAAAAAATCACACACTCAAATTAGAAGATTTGATGGGTGGGGAGGTGAAAGGGTAGAAGAAAGTGAGGATAACAGGTAAGAGTGATGGATGGATCTTTATCCACCTCTTTGCCCTATTTGCACCTTTCCATCCCCCTGCACCTTTTTATTCAGGCATCCTTTCGCACTCATGAACACCCCAGCATCTCAGATGTTCTTGAGTACCTCCTCTTGCCTCATGAGCTTGTGGTACAGGAAATAATCCTGGTGTTACAGACCAAGATGTCCTGTCTTTCGACTTGTAACCTAGTTCCCCAAATGTTCTCTTCAGGACTCTATCTCTTATCCTGTTGATATCATAGGCAGAAATGTGGACCATGTTCTCTATCTGTTCGTCCTTCTCTTTCAGAATACCTTGAGCCCGCACTGAGTCATCCTTGACCATTGGCACCACTGAGGCAATTCACCATCCTGGAGTCTTGCTCACGGTCACAGCAGCAGCAATCTGTGCTGCTGATTTTAACGAGTCCCCCTCACTATTGTTCTGGTGGTCCATGACCTGTTGTGTTTGACACTTGTGGTGCTATGATCTGGCTACTGCTCCTGTTTTCCTCTGGGAGGCTGTCACCACCCCCAGGGGTATCCCCAGGGATACATTTGTTTGAGAGGAGAATGGCCACAGAGGACTACTGCACTATCTTCCTGCTTCTCCTGGTGGTCACCCATCTGTCTGACTGAATCTGTTTTGTGACCACCTCACTGAAACATATCTAGTTCCCTCTGTGATGCCCGTATCCTGATCAGGGAGTTCAAATGTTCCACCAGCCAAAGCATGTGGTGACAGGTGCTGCAGGTGCACACATTCCACTGACTGAGATTTATTTTCAAAGGGCAGGGATGGCAGTCAGTGGTTGGTGTACGGGGGTCAGAGGGGGACATGTAACTGAGTTCCTAAAGGAAACAGCCTTACCTTGTTCTTAACTTAATGCTGCTCCCTCGCCTCAGCGAAACATGGTGTTCACCAAAGCCTGCACAGACCACCAGCAGAACTCTGACAGCACCCCTTCTCAAAATGACTGCTCCACAAGAGCCTGTTGCCTTTGACATGGCTGCTTTTCAAATTTCCTGCATGGGTCCTCCTACCTGCTTCTCAGGATAAGGCCTGTTGAAATGAACAAACCCTCAGCTGTATTTAGCTGTACCAGCAAGGCAATTATTATCATATTATTTCACATTAACCTATCACCGTACTGTTATGCAAATACATTTCCATAATTGATTTTTGCCCAATTCTTAAAATTTAGTACATGCAAACTTTGCGTACTACACAGTTAATCTTCCAAAAGCTCTTTCCAGCTCTTCTCAGGATGCAGGATTTTGCTTCTGAAATCGAACAACCTTTCCTCTTTTTTTTACATTGTGCAGCAGATGTACATTGATGAATTATTAATTTAAAGAGCCAGTCACCAAGGGGTAAAATGATTAATTCACAATGAATGACAATGACAAGAAACTAGGTACTAGTCAGTATAGAAACTTCAAAAATGTAGCCAACCTCTGTAACAGTGAGGAACAGCAGAAGAGGAATCTAATGTTATTTTAATATAAACTTTTCCAGCAGATTGGAAGGTAAGTAATAAATACTCATGGTATTGGTGTGCTCCTACATTGAGATCTGGGGGGATTCCATCCATACCTGCTGCTTTGCCACTTTTCAGTTGTTCGATTGCCTTATATGTCTCATCCAGGGTGGGAACCTCATCCAGCTCTAGCCTTAGGGGCTGTTGAGGGAGCTGGAGCAGGGCGGAATCTTGGACTGAGCGGTTGGTACTGAAAAGAGATTGGAAGTGTTCTGACCATCGGTTGAGGATGGAGATCTTGTCACTGAGGAGGACTTTGCCGTCTGAGCTGCGCAGCGGGCTTTGGACTTGGGGTGAGGGGCCGTACACAGCCTTTAGAGCCTCGTAGAAACCCCTGAAGTCGCCAATGTCCGCGCTGAGCTGTGTTCGTTTGGCGAGGCTAGTCCACCACTCATTTTGGATCTCCCGGAGTTTGCGCTGAAGATGGCTGAGACATATAAGGCAATCGAACAACTGAAAAGTGGCAAAGCAGCAGGTATGGATGGAATCCCCCCAGAAGTCTGGAAGGCTGGCGGCAAAACTCTGCATGCCAAACTGCATGAGTTTTTCAAGCTTTGTTGGGACCAAGGTAAACTGCCTCAGGATCTTCGTGATGCCACCATCATCACCCTGTACAAAAACAAAGGCGAGAAATCAGACTGCTCAAACTACAGGGGAATCACGTTGCTCTCCATTGCAGGCAAAATCTTCGCTAGGATTCTACTAAATAGAATAATACCTAGTGTCGCTGAGAATATTCTCCCAGAATCACAGTGCGGCTTTCGCGCTAACAGAGGAACCACTGACATGGTCTTTGCCCTCAGACAGCTCCAAGAAAAGTGTAGAGAACAAAACAAAGGACTCTACATCACCTTTGTTGACCTCACCAAAGCCTTCGACACCGTGAGCAGGAAAGGGCTTTGGCAAATACTAGAGCGCATCGGATGTCCCCCAAAGTTCCTCAACATAATTATCCAACTGCACGAAAACCAACAAGGTCGGGTCAGATACAGCAATGAGCTCTCTGAACCCTTCTCCATTAACAATGGCGTGAAGCAAGGCTGTGTTCTCGCACCAACCCTCTTTTCAATCTTCTTCAGCATGATGCTGAACCAAGCCATGAAAGACCCCAACAATGAAGACGCTGTTTACATCCGGTACCGCACGGATGGCAGTCTCTTCAATCTGAGGCGCCTGCAAGCTCACACCAAGACAAAAGAGAAACTTGTCCGTGAACTACTCTTTGCAGATGATGCCGCTTTAGTTGCCCATTCAGAGCCAGCTCTTCAGCGCTTGACGTCCTGCTTTGCGGAAACTGCCAAAATGTTTGGCCTGGAAGTCAGCCTGAAGAAAACTGAGGTCCTCCATCAGCCAGCTCCCCACCATGACTACCAGCCCCCCCACATCTCCATCGGGCACACAAAACTCAAAACGGTCAATCAGTTTACCTATCTCGGCTGCACCATTTCATCAGATGCAAGGATCGACAATGAGATAGACAACAGACTCGCCAAGGCAAATAGCGCCTTTGGAAGACTACACAAAAGAGTCTGGAAAAACAACCAACTGAAAAACCTCACAAAGATAAGCGTATACAGAGCCGTTGTCATACCCACACTCCTGTTCGGCTCCGAATCATGGGTCCTCTACCGGCACCACCTACGGCTCCTAGAACGCTTCCACCAGCGCTGTCTCCGCTCCATCCTCAACATCCATTGGAGCGCTCACACCCCTAACGTCGAGGTACTCGAGATGGCAGAGGTCGACAGCATCGAGTCCACGCTGCTGAAGATCCAGCTGCGCTGGATGGGTCACGTCTCCAGAATGGAGGACCATCGCCTTCCCAAGATCGTATTATATGGCGAGCTCTCCACTGGCCACCGTGACAGAGGTGCACCAAAGAAAAGGTACAAGGACTGCCTAAAGAAATCTCTTGGTGCCTGCCACATTGACCACCGCCAGTGGGCTGATAACGCCTCAAACCGTGCATCTTGGCGCCTCACAGTTTGGCGGGCAGCAGCCTCCTTTGAAGAAGACCGCAGAGCCCACCTCACTGACAAAAGGCAAAGGAGGAAAAACCCAACACCCAACCCCAACCAACCAATTTTCCCTTGCAACCGCTGCAATCGTGTCTGCCTGTCCCGCATCGGACTGGTCAGCCACAAACGAGCCTGCAGCTGACGTGGACTTTTTTACCCCCTCCATAAATCTTCGTCCACGAAGCCAAGCCAAAGAAAAAAAAAAAACATTGAGATCACATTTGGTATTGCAGCAGAGATGAAACTATTTTTTAAATTTATAAATCCACATCCACATCTTTCTTTCAGCTTACATGTATCATAACTTGAGAAGTGTCGAAAAGTTGATCTGATTGTTTGTCAAATTATAGAATAAAGTAAAATGTTTTAATGACTTTAAGTAGGATAAATTGACTTTTCTGTTTCTAAAAAAAAGGCTACAGTTAGCATATTGCATTTAATAGTGTTAATATCTCCAACATCCCTCCACCAGATGCACCTTTCTCCTCTCCTCCCCTCTCCACTTTACGGAGGGACCGCTTGCTCCAGGACACCCTTGTCATCCCTTCCATTGATCATGCCTTCAATACCTACCCCTGTGACCACATGAAATGAGACCCTTGTGCTCGCACCTCCTCCTTCACCACCATTCGGGGCTCTGAACAATCCTTGCAAGTGAAGCAACACTTCATTTGTGTAGCTGCGGGGGGTGGGGGGGGGCATTCTACTGCATCTGGCCTCTATATCAGAGAGACTGGATGCAGACTGGGAGATCGCTTCGTTGAGCACCTTCCCTCTCTTTCTTTGCAATAACAAGGACCTCGCAGTGGCCAACCTTTTTAATTCCACACTCCATTCCTACACTGGCATGTTTGTCCATGGCTTCATGGCTCATTCCTTGGTGAAGGGCCCAGGCTCGAAATGTTGGTTACCCTTTACTTCCTATGGATGCTGCATGACCTGCTGAGTTCCTCTGGCACTTTTGTGCTTTACATTGTAACTACACAGGGTCAGTGTCCTTTAATGTTGCAAGGGATAACTAGATTAAAGAAATAATGAAAGAAAGATGAGGAGTTATGGGGTGCCCAGGAGAAGATATGAGTAGCAAGGAAAAATATAATCAGCTAGTCATGTTCTCCATTCAAGAGAAACAACCACAAACAAAAAACTGCAAATAACATGCATCATCCTTGGAAAACTACAAGTTAACAGGAACAAATTGAGAAATAAAATATTGTGAATCTGAGGAACAAAGCATTGAAGAGAAGGGCTAAATCAACTACGAAAGGCTGAGATATAGGTAGTGACTCACAACATATTATAGCAACACAGAAGAATGCCATTCAGCCCATTGTGTTCATGCTGGCTCCCAGCAAAGCAATCCCAATGACCCCATCGCCACCTTATTTCCACATATTCTTACAGCTCACTCTTTCACATATCCAGCAACACCTCTCCTTTTATTTTTATCACTTATCTCCATTACGGAGAGCTTACACTGACCAGATCATGTACTGGCACAGCTTTTGAATGTTGGAAGAACTGCAGGAGTGGGAGGTGTGATGGATGATATCATATTTTATATTGTATATAAATATGTTTTTGAAGGAGATAGATTGTGGGGGTATTGTAGGTCACAAACAAAACAGATCTTCTTGAAAATGCAAGATCTTCGCTCAAACCAGACACTATGGGCCCGGGGCCTTTGTAAAAACTGCTCTGCTGGGGGGTTTTCATAAGGAGGTGCAAGTAGAAGAGCCCGGGCTCAAGAGACTGGGGGGAACAGCCTACCAGGGACGAGTCGTGGGGGACAGATCTCTGGCACAGGGGCTGCCCCTGAGGTTCAGAAGGGAAGGAGGGATAAGAACAGGATACTTGTAGTTGGGGACTCATTAGTCAGAGGGACAGATCGAAGGTTTGTGGGACGAGATCGGGGATCCAGGTTGGTCTGTTGCCTCCCTGGTGCCAGGGTCAGGGATATCTCTGATCGAGTTCATGGCATTCTGCAAGGGGAAGGAGAACAGCCAGAAGTTGTGGTCCATGTGGGGACCAATGACTTAGTTAGAAGTGGGGATGAGGCCCTGAAACAGGATTATGTAGAATTAGGTAGGAAGTTAAAAAATAGGACCTCCAAGGTAGTAATCTCTGGATTGCTGCCGGTGCCACGCGCTAGTGAGGGTAGAAATAGGAAGATGTGGAGGATGAATGCGTGGCTAAAGAGATAGTGCAGGGGGCAAGGGATAAGATTTCTGGATCATTGGGATCTCTTCTGGGGAAGGTCGGACCTGTACAAAAGGGACGGACTCCATTTGAACTGGAGGGGGACCAATGTGCTGGCAAGCAGATTTGCTAGAGCTGTGGGGAAGGTTTAAACTAGTTTGGCAGGGGGCTGGCGATCAGAGTGTGAGAGCAGTGTCAAGGGATCATGGCCACCTAGATAGGAATAATAACAATAAAATAGGTAGGATGGAGATTAGGGTAAAAGGTAGAAAAGAGAATATATGTGGGGGTCATTCCCTGAAATGCATATATTTTAATGGAAGAAGCATAGTGAATAAGGTAGATGAGCTTGACAGATACTTGGGGGTCATGATATGTGGCAATTAGTGAGACCTGGCTACAGGAGGGGCAGGACTGGCAACTTAATATTCCAGGATACATTTGTTTTAGATGTGATAGATCAGGGGGTAAAAAAGGGGGAGGAGTTGTTCTGCTTGTTAAGGAGGACATTACTGCCGTGAGGTGGCAGGATGGTCTGGAGGGATCGTCCAGTGAGGCTGTTTGGGTGGAATTGAGGGGTGAAGGAGGCATGAGGGTGCTAATAGGGGTGTATTACAGACCGCCAAATGGGCCAAGAGAATTAGAGGAACAAATTTGTAGGGCGATAACGTGCATGTGTGAGAATCATAAGGTAGTGATCATGGGAGATTTTAACTTCCCTCACATTGATTGGGATATCCACACAGTTAGAGGGCTGGATGGGCTAGAATTTGTTAAATGTGTTCAAGATTGTTTTCTAAATCAATTAGTAGAAGAACCGAATCGGGACGGTGTAATACTGGATCTCCTGATAGGGAACGAGCTAGGTCAGGTATGGGACATTAATGTTGGAGAACAACTTGGGTCTAGTGATCATAACTCTGTTAGTTTTCGGTTAGTTTTAGGGAAGAGCAAAGAGGGGCCTAAAGTTGAGGTTCTGGATTGGAGAAGAGCAAATTTCGAAGGAATAAGAAGGGATTTGGGGAGTATTGAGTGGGACAGGATATTTTCAGGTAAAGATGTAAATGACAAATGGAGGATATTCAAAAAAGAAATTTTGAGGGTACAGAGCAGATATGTCCCAGTGAGGATCAAAGGAAAGGCTGGAAGTCATAGGGAGGCTTGGTTTTCGAAGAATATTGGAAATTTGGTTAGGAGAAAAAGGGAGGTGTACAAGAGGTATAAAGAGCAGGGAGCTGAGAATTTGAAGGAGGACTACAAGGAGTGTAGAAGCAATCTTAAGAAAGAAATTAGAAAAGCCAAAAAAAGGCACGAAGAGGCTTTGGCAGACAGAGTAAAAATAAATCCAAAGGGTTTCTATAGGTACATTAAAAGTAAAAGATTAGTGAGGGATAAAATTGGACCCCTTGTAGATAGCGAGGGTAGGCTGAGTGAGAAGTCAGAGGAAATGGGGGAAATTTTGAATGATTTCTTTGTCTCGGTATTCACTAGGGAAAAAAATATTGAACCAGTTGAAGTAAAGAAAAATAGTGGGGAGGTCATATTAGGATAACCGAGGCGGTAGTGATGGCTGTGTTGAAAAAGATAAAGGTGGATAAATCTCCGGGACTGGACAAAATATTCCCAAGGACGCTCAGGGAGGCTTGTGGACAGATAGTGGGGCCATTAACAGAGATATTTAGGATGTCACTGGCCATGGGGGTAGTGCGAAAGGATTGGAGGGTTGCGCATGTGGTTCCGCTGTTTAAGAAAGGGTCCAAATGTAAACCTGGGAATTATAGGCCCGTGAGTCTGACATCTGTGGTGGGCAAGTTGATGGAAAGTGTTCTGAGGGATGGTATTTACAAATATTTGGAGGTACAGGGATTGATAGGGAGTAATCAGCATGGTTTTGTCAGGGGTAGATCATGCTTGACAAATCTGATTGAGTTTTTCGAGGGGGTTACAAAAAAGGTTGATGAAGGGAAAGCTGTGGATGTTGTCTATTTAGACTTTAGTAAAGCTTTTGACAAAGTTCCCCACAAGAGGTTAGGAAAAAAGGTGGAGGCATTAGGTATAAATGAGGAGGTAGTGAAATGGATTCAGAAATGGTTGGATGGGAGGTGTCAGAGATTAGTGGTAGAAAATTTTTTATCCAATTTGAGGCCGGTGACTAGTGGAGTTCCTGAGTCCACTATTGTTTGTTATATATATTAATGATCTGGAAGTAGGGGTGGAGAGTTGGGTAAGCAAGTTTGCGGATGATACAAAGATTGGTGGTGTTGTGGACAGTGAGGAAGATTACTGTAGATTAAAAGGTGATTTAGGAAGGCTAGAGGTGTGGGCTGAGAATTGGCTGATGGAATTTATTACAGATAAATGTGAGGTGTTACATTTTGGAAAGGCAGATCAAAATAGGTCATATGCATTAAATGGTAGGCTATTGAGATGTGCAGAGCAACAAAGGGATTTAGGAGTGATGGTAAATAGTACCCTTAAGGCTGACACTCAGGTAGATGGTGTGGTGAAGAAGGCATTTGGAATGTTGGCCTTCATAAACCGGAGGATTGAATTCAAGAGTAGGGAGGTTATGATGAAATTGTACAAGGCATTGGTGAGGCCAAATTTGGAGTACTGTGTACAGTTTTGGTCACCAAATTATAGGAAAGATATAAACAAAATAGAGAGAGTGCAGAGAAGGTTCACAAGAATGTTGACAGGATTTCAAGGTTTGAGTTACAGGGAAAGGTTGTGCAGATTCGGGCTTTTTTTCTCTGGAGCGTAGAAGATTGAGGGGGGACTTGATAGAGGTGTTTAAGATTTTAAAAGGGACAGACAGAGTAAATGTGGATAGGCTTTTTCAATTAAGAGTGGGGAGATTCAAACTAGAGGGCATGGTTTAAGGTTGAAGGGGGAGAATTATAAAGGGAACATGAGGGGAAATTTCTTTACGCAAAGGGTGGTAGGGATGTGGAATGAGCTTCCGGCAGACGTGGTTGAGGCGGGATCATTGGTTACATTTAATGATAGACTGGATAGTTACATGGAGAGGAGAGGACTGGAGGGGTATGGACCGGGTGCTGGTCAGTGGGACGAGGAGGGTGGGGATTTGTTACGGCATGGACTAGCAAGGCCGAAATGGCCTGTTCTATGCTGTAAGTGGTTATATGGTTATATGGTTATATGGTTAAGTAGGCACAAATTGGACATGCTGTGGAGTAATGGATTATTCTTTTGAAAGCAACAGATGTACAGGCTCAGATGTTTGGGTCCGTGGCCACAATCTCTCTGGATGCAGTTTGCTGTTCTAAGAAGATCATGTGGTTTTTCAAGCAGAGAGAGAGAAGAGACCAAACAGGCTTTCTCTAAGAGATAGAGAGAGAGAGAGAGAGAGAGAGAGAGAAAATCAGTTTTCTGCAGTGGCTTTTGGAGGGTACAGCATGGCAAGCTGCCAGCTTGTTTAAACCCCATTTTGAAGACGGGTTGTAAGTTCTAAGTTCAGCTGTTGAAAACCCTTGTGATCCATACAAGAGGAAATGACTGGCTCGAATGATTCTCCTGATATAAGGGAAACAAAAGGAACTCTGTGGTGACCTGCAGAAGAAGAGGTGATCATTTGGAAAACCTTGATGGGGCAAGTTTCGTCGGCAAGACACTGAAGTGGTCGATCAGAGTGAATCAGTTTGTGTGTGTCTAATGAGCAAGAAATATCTCTCTGAAACCATCGAGAACCTTTCTGAGTGGATCTGTACACAGTATAAGAATTGCCTGATACCGGTGAACTTGGAGGAGTGAGATGTCACATGACCCTCCTCACTTCATACCCCGAGCAAAGAGTAATGGCTCTGCTTAATCCTAATGCTTTCAGACACATACTAAGTGAAATAAAAGCTTGAAGCTTTTGTATCAGCGATTTCCTTCACTGGCTTATTAAGTGTCACAATTTAGCAGAACAATCTACAAAATTATGACAAATTCTCAAAGGAGCTAGAAATAGGCATTGGAATCCTCAGATTGCATTAACAACTTCAATCGGCATTTCTGGATAACTTTGGGGCTCTGGCTTACGCATCTGTTGAATGAGAATATGCATATGCACCACAATGGGTCTTGCAGTGTATGTTGTTTTCTGGAAAACTTGCATTGTACAAATGGATTTGTAGGCTCTCATTGTATTTCGATTCCAACATGAAGACTTGTGCATTGTTTAAATCATCTTCAATGCCTTTTCCCAATTACAGTAAACAGTTCCATCCTCCACTACAATGCACAATCTAGACACAATCTGGATTCCTAACAAAGGGCGCAGGCTCAAAATGCCTTTTACTTCCTGTGGATGCTGTGAGACCTGCTGAGTTTGTCCAACACCTTTGTGCAATGCTCTCAACTCAGAGTCTGTGGATTTTCTTGTTTAACTCCATTGTCCATCAGTCACTCCCTTCTTACTAATTAATGCATCGTGCCTTGTATGTCAACCTGTCTTTAACCATGTCTTCATTTTCATTTTGGAACTTCTTACTACCTGCACAGTTGTCTTTAGTCCTCTGTAAAATGATATATTGTATGTTGTGTGAAATCCAAAATATAAGGATGGGCTGAAATGATTGCTTAACCAATATCTGTGAACAGAGTGACCACTAAATCAGTGTACTTGGTTATTTATTAGAATATAGAATATTTACAGCACATTACAGGCCCTTCATCCCACAATGTGCCAATAAAGGCATTTCCAGCCCATGAAACCGACACAGCCCAATTACATCCAATTAACCAACCAAACCCCATGCATATTGAAACTGGAGCATCTGGGGAAACCCCACACAGATCATGGAAAGAATGTTCAACTCCTGAGAGACAGTGCCAGATTTAAAACCAGGTCATTGGTGCATATAATAATGATGCACGAACTGCTACTCTAACCGTGCCGCTCATTTATCTAAAGCCAACTTGTGCCGTGCAGTTCATCAAAATTGTATTCTGTCAGGGGGAAGCCAGAATGCAAAGCATCCTGCCTGTCACTCAAGAAAATGTGGGAGCAGACCATCTGACCACTCTCCCACACAGCAGGGCAAAGCCTAATTTGACACTTGCTCTGGTCCTTGTCTCCTGCAGTTTTACAATGCCCTTCTGAAATTCGAGGTCAAAAAGAGCCACATTGATTGAACTTGTTTTCTTGTTTAACTTGTTCACATTATTCGGGGCCATAGAGCTTACATTGACCTGCAGAGATTCTTATTTCCTGATCCCTTCTTTCTTTGAACTTGCGACCTCAATCCCACAAGTCGTGATGCATGTCATTCACAATTGACTGTGCATTCAAACCATTCCATGCATATTTCTTATTCGCAATCTCAGTGATAGCAACTGGCATGTTTATTTGCACCTATAATGGTGATATCATTCCAAATCATTCAATTTCTGTGAATATAACATTTGTTCGTTCTAATATTGTATTATTGTAGCCCATTGAACTGTTTAGATCAGGTCTGGCCAACCTTTTTAATTTTTATTTCAGCTCCGTAACAGGCCATTTAGGCCCATGAGCACACACCGAGAATATAGGTTAAATGGGCGGCACAGACTCGTGAGCCAAAATGGCCTGTTACTGTGCTGTACGTCTAAATGAAAAATTGAAAGGTTGGCCACCCCTGTTTAGATGATTATACCTTCTTAATTTTAATGAGTTATCAACCACTAAAGATCTGGCAGAGGGACCAACTTGAGCTTTGGGATGAATGTGCTCCAGCTGCCAGAGGAAAACTGCTTATGAAACGTTCTTTCAGTTGATTGTAAATAATTTTTAAGTGCAACAAAGCAAGTAAATAAGTTATTTAACTGTAGGGTACACTTGGAAAAATGTGAAGCAAAATTGTTAGCAAAATGTGGTGGCTAAGAGGAAGTAGATCAAAGTGAAAGTCAAAAGCAATCTGCTGGAGTAACACAGCAGGTCGAGCAAAATCAGTGGGAAAATAAAGAATGGTTCAAGTTTCAGATCTAAACCCCTCATCAAGACTGAGAGTTAAAGATTTGTTTATTGTCATGTAATAGTACAGAACACGTAATAGTGCACAAAATTGCCTCTGCCTGCCATAATGCAAACAAAGTGTTGCCTGGCTCCCCTTCTTTTCTTTGGCTTGGCTTCGCGGACGAAGATTTATGGAGGGGTAAGTCCACGTCTGCTGCAGGCTCGTTGGTGGCTGACAAGTCCGATGCGGGACAGGCAGGCACGGTTGCAGCGGTTGCAAGGGAAAATTGGTGGGTTGGGGTTGGGTGTTGGGTTTTTCCTCCTTTGTCTTTTGTCAGTGAGGTGGGCTCTGTGGTCTTCTTCAAAGGAGGTTGCAGCCCACCAAACTGTGAGGTGCCAAGGTGCATGGTTGGAGGCGATATCAGCCCACTGGCAGTGGTCAATGGGGCAGGCACCAAGAGATTTTTTTAGGCAGTCCTTGTACCTCTTCTTTGGTGCACCTCTGTCTCGGTGGCCAGTGGAGAGCTCGCCATAGAACACGATCTTGGGAAGGCGATGTTCCTCCATTCTGGAGACGTGACCCACCAGCGTAGTTGGGTCTTCAGCAGCATGGATTCGATGCTTGCGGACTCTGCCAGCTTGAGTACTTCGATGTTGGTGATGAAGTCATTCCAATAAATGTTGAGGATGGAGCGGAGACAGCACTGATGGAAGCATTCTAGGAGCCATAGGTGATGCTGGTAGGGGACCCATGATTCGTAGCTGAACAGGAGCGTGGGTATGACAATGGCTCTGTATACGCTGATCTTTGTGTGTTTCTTCAGGTGGTTGTTATTCCAGACTCTTTTGTGCAGTCTTCCAAAGGCACTATTTGTCTTGGCGAGTCTGTTGTCTATCTCTTTGTCGATCCTTGCATCTGATGAAATGGTGCAGCCGAGGTAGGTAAACTGGTTGACCGTTTTGAGTTTTGTGTGCCCGATGGAGATGTGGGGGGGCTGGTAGTCATGGTGGGGAGCTGGCTGATGGAGGACCTCAGTTTTCTTCAGGCTGACTTCCAGGCCAAAGGCACCCTTTACAGCATAATAGAAAGAGAAGAAAAAGAGATCCCTTTAGAGTCACTGAGTGTTCATGGATTCACCTTCAGCACTTCTGTGGCCAAAGAGACTCCTGTTCAATCCATCGGCAACCTGAGCTCCAGATCCAAACCTCCAGTACGATCAGGAAGCCTTCACCGCCAAAACTCCTTTGGCAGCCTTTCTTGCCCTCAGCATTCCCTCTGATCCCGCCTCAGATTCCTGGTTACCATGAGCCAGTCACCAGCAGCCTGTGCAGAGGGGAAATGACCAATGTGATTTGGACAGGGTATCAGGGTTTGGACAGGAGTCAGTAGGGATTGGTGAATGAGGGAGTGGTAGACAGTAAGAATGATGGAGAGATGGGGAAGTGGGGACAATAGATTGGCAGGTGCCAATTAAAGGAAAATAGAGGCCAAAGAAATGAAAGGGGTTCAGGTGGATGAGGTAGGACGTGTGGCCACAGGCAAGTGGTGACAAAGGCTACCAGTGCTGGAATCTAGTAAGTGGATAAGGTGATTATGGAAGATATCAGCTCCCCACCCACCCCCCAGAAGGACAAATTGTGTCAAATGAATTTGAAATGGGGTGTGGACCTCTTCTGTATGTGGGGTGTTTCTATCTGCCCACATTTATTTGAACTTTAGGTTGCCTTTTGAAACTGTACTAGAAGGGGAAAACAAGTAGATATAAATAGGAATTTATTTTGAAGGTAACTTTCACATTCGTTATAAAATATCATTACATTTGAAAATCTGATTGAAGAGAAATTGCATTTTATTTGTCAAGCATAAAGATGTATATTTTATCAAATAAAGCTTGGAGTTGACATGAAAGTTAAGCAGGGTCGGCATCAGAACAAATTTGGTGGGGGTACTATGGTAACCACAGGAGGCACAATCTGCCATTTGAAAACTCGCTTTGTGGCAATGGTGGTGGTGCCTACCGAACTACCTACCTACCTACCTACCAAGAACCTCCTCCATGCACCGCCATCACACTTCCCCCTCCCTCCAACAAAGGTGCTCATTATATCACGTGGAGACTACTGATACTACTGACGCTAGCACTGCAGGTGGGGGAGTCACAATACCTCATTTGGGGGGACAATGGGCACGAGCAGATGGTGGGGGTGACAATACCTTATTTAGGAGGCAAGGCCCATGAATGCACCCGCCCCTTGGTGCTGGCCCTGATGTTAAGCCAATTTTGTTCTAGGGTTGTAGTTAGTGAATTGCTGTAATTCAAGCAAACTAATCTACCTCCAAATTCTTCTAGTGCTTGGAGAAGTAACCTCATTTCAAGATCTATGTTATGGAGATTGATACAGATAAAGATGCAAAAGGTCTTTATTGTACACAATAAGTAACATTCCTTTGAGGACGTTCTCAGTTTAATTTCCAAACTCAAAGTACAATAAAATCTCTATTATTCGGCACCAGTGGGGATTGCATATACCAGAAATGCGAATTTTCCAGTTGACTGAGATGACTTTTACAATGCCTAACTAATACAGCTGCATAAAGAATACACTGTTTTAAATAAAAAGATAGTGCAAAATGTAATTTGGTAAAAAATCATTATTGTAGTGTTACAGGCCCAGAGGATTCCAAAACCCAGCAGCAATAGGAATTCACCAACCCCCTTCTAATTCTAAGCACACATGTATATAATGTGTATATGTTCAGGAAGGTTATTTGATTCACAGTCCAATCTCACTCTCACTCCTCCAAGTTCACCGGTATTAAGCAATTTTTATACTGTGCACAGAATTTAACATTTATGAATCTTTGCCAGACTCCGATGCTTAAGGTTAAATGACTAGTGCTCAGGAAGGTTCTTGTTGGTTTCAGAGAGATATTTGTTGCTCGTTGGACACACACAAACTGATTTCCTCCTATCAGTCACTTCAGTGTCTTGCCGAAGAAACTTGCCCCATCGTGGGTTTTCCAAATGATCACCTCTTTTTCCAGATCACCACAGAGTTCCTCTTGTTTCCCTTATTTCAGAAGAAACCCTCGAGCCAGCCATTTCCTCTTGTAAGAACTAAAAGAATTTTTCACCAGGCAGGGGGGGGGGGCGCATTCGTGGGCCTTGCCTTCTAAATAAGGTATTGTCACCCCCCCCCCCCATCTGCTCATGCCCATTGTCCCCCAAATGAGGTATTCTGACTCCCCCACCTGCAGTGCTCAGAACTCACAACTCGTCTTCAGGATGGGGTTTTCCACAAGCTTCCAATATCCACTGCAGAAGTCAGTTCTCTCTCTCTCTCTCTCTCTCTCTCTCTCTCTCTCTCTCTCTCTCAGTTAGAGAAATTCTGTTTGGTCTTTTCCTCCCTCTCTCTTCTTGCAAAACCCAGAACCTCTTGCAGGGCTAACCCAATCCTTGAAAGATCTTTATTAGCACTTTGAGCCTGGACTGTTTATTTTCACCTGCTTTTTTAAATTCCTTCCAAAACAGTCTCATTGTCTTTGTCAAAGTCACTGGTGCCTGCATGTCTGTTTTCAGCCAAGCTCTTGCATTTTAAATGGGATGTGAAGTGTTACTCTGTTTGTGGTGACCTAAACTAAACCCCCCACAATCTATCTCTTTTAAAGACATATTAATATATAATATAAAATCTAACCTTAACAGTAGTCTTTAATTATGTAAAATTCACATTACATAATTCCCATAACTTACAAATTTTAAATTTAAATTTGAACACCAGTCACTGTAACAGTGATGCCTAAGCTGCTACACTAGCCTTGCTGCTATCATCATGAACCCCACCCCATCATTTACAGTTAGTCTTGTTAATATACCTGTGAAATATAAAGTGTTCACAATCACTACTCTGGAGACAAAGTCTTGGAGAACAGGTTCAGCTTTATTTCGAGTCTGCAAAGTCGGGTGTCCCTGGTCTGGAGATACAACGGAGACACAAACTGTCCTTTGTACAGTCACGCACTCAACATCACCCTACCTTCATTTACCTTCTTCCAAACATTACAACATTCCCCTTCTCCCTTCCATCAATCCAGGTATCACTCAGTTCCTCCCTCTTCATACATCGCATGTTATGTTAATTAGTTCATTCCCTCCTTAGGGGTGTCTAAGTTAATATTCATGTCTCTATTAAGCAAGCGCAGTACTAGCTATAGACTACCTTAGGTCACTATACCAGCCTGAACCAGATCCTTGCATCCTTGGGACTCGCAATAAGAAGGGGCCCACTAGCTAGTACTGTCTATTCTCAAGCTCTAATCTACATACTTTGCATTCCATCACTTTTCACAGAATGGTGCGAGTTTTATCACTTTCAACCATTTTTCACAATACCTACTAATAAAAATAGAGACTATTCACCAGACACTTTTGAGAGAGTTACCCCAGTGGCGAGAGGCATTGGCTGGGTTCTTCATCCTGGTATCCTGGTCAGTCTTTCTGCGGAATTTGGCTCACCTACATGACAGTGTCCTGATCGAACCCTTGGCGCAACCCGACTCACTTGCATTCAAATATCCCGATCAAGCCTTCAGCGCTTCTTCCTTTAAATTCGAACCCTGGTGTCTGGCTCTGTAACAGCATTGCACTAACTACCTCGGATTTCAGAAGGGCACCATCATAATTAACCTCCCCCTCCCCCAAGTTTACAAATAAATCTTTACTAATATACTTAATAATATAATAATAAAGACTCTTACCAGGTAGGGATAGGGGGACACTTCGGGAGAATCACCCCAGCTCTGAGCAGCATCAACTGGCTCTTCAATCTGGACTTCACAATTTTATTCAAACTCAACTTTATTGAAATTTTATTCATTTGCTGCTGCAGGCAGGGCACAACCACGGCACTCCCTGGCTGAAGATTTGCTCCTGTCTTCACCAAAGGGTTGTGTGTTGCTTCAGAGAACATTTACTTTTACAATTTTGTATTTTCATTTAAACTTTAATTTAAAATTTTATTTATTCTTATTCATTCTATTGTGACAGATAATATTATATTTTATATTGTATATAGATATATTTTAAAGGAGATAAATTGTGGCAGGTTTTTTTAGTGTAGGTCACATACAAACACTTCACAACACAGATCTCATTTAAAATGCCAGAGCTCTGCTCAAGCCAGATTGTCTAGGCTCCAAGTGCCTTTGCAAAAAATGTTGAAGAATGCTTATAAGGACTTCACAAGTAGGTGTTAATTGGACATGCTGTGGAGTAATGGATTATTGTTTTGGAAAGCAACAGATGAACGAACTCAGAAGATTAGGTCCGGAGCCGCAGTCTGCTTGAATCCATTTGGCTGTTCTAAGAGAACTATGTGGTTTTTCTCTGAATGTGAGAGAGAGAGAGAGAGAGAGAAAGAGAAAATTGCGTTCTACAGTTCAGTTCAGCAGCAACAGCAGCTGGGACTGGAACAGGACAAGCTGACAAGCTTGTGGAAAAACCCCATTTTGAAGATGGGTTGTGAGTTCTTAGTTCAGCCTGGTTAAAGCCCTTGTGGTCCATACAGAGGACAGGACTGGCTGAATAATGTTTCACTTGAAATAACGGAAACAAAAAGGAACTCTGTGGTGACCTGAAAGAAAGAAGTTAGCATCTGGAAAACCCTGATGGGACAAGTTTCTTCGGCAAGACATGGAAGTAGCTGATCGGAGGAATCAGTTGTGGATGTCTAACAAGCAACAAATCTTTCTCTGAAAACTGACAAGAACCTTCCTGAGCAGTAACCATTTACCTTTCAAGCACCAAAGCCTGGTGAAATTCATAAATGTTAAATTCTTTGCACAGTTTAAGAATTGCCTGCAACCAGTGGACTTCTTGCTCATCCAAGTCCACTGGAGTTTGGACTGTGAATTAAAGAACTTTTCTGAACTTATACACACATTACATACACATGTGCTTAGAATTGGAAGGGGGTTAAGTTAGGTTAAGTTAATAGTAATAAGTTAAAGGTTGATCCTGTTTTCATGTTTAAAGATAATTAAAAACAACTTTTATTTAAGTAATCATTTGTCTTGGTGAATTTCCATTACTGCTGGGTTTTAGGGTCCTCTGGACCCATAACACAATTAATTAATGTATTATTTCCTTGATTGTTTTGCCATTTGTTTGAGTTTCCGGTTGATTGAATGCCGGTTCATGAATTTACTGCAAATCACATTCTTATAGATTTTGAACATAAAAATAAACAATGAATGATTAACTATCGCTTCAATGGCTATAATTGTCCACTTTAACATTTTGAGTACAGTTAGTGAATGCCACTAAAGTAATTCACATTTATTCCATCCTGAACCTGAAACATTATTGAATTCACCATAATGAAAACTACAATCTTTTTAAAGCCATGTCAAATAGGAGCTTCAGAGCCAGAACCACCAGGCTGAGAACCAACTTCTTCCCACAGGGAGTGGGATTGCTGAACAACTGAAATGAGCTGCTCATACTAACCATTCAAGGGTCTACTATTTTATTAAACAATATATATGGGTGTAATTGGGTGGCACAGGCTAATGGGCCAAAAGGACCTGTTACCATCCGTGCTGAATGCCTAATTCTGTGTGTATAAGTGCTGAAAATGTATGTCTGTTATATTTGGATGTGTTTTGCACTGAGGACTGGAGAACACTGTTTTATTGGCTAGTACTGGTACATTCTGATGGTAATAAACTTGAACTTAAATTTGAGGTGGAATTAACCAGTCCTCTAACTATGGAATTTCTAAATCTATCAATAAGGAATACAATTGTCAATCTTTCCTGTGTCTCTACCTAGTGCAGCCTAGAGTAGTTTTGCGATATAAAGGCGGAAAATTGTTTTTAATTTGTAGTCGTTGACAAAGCAACTTTGTAGTTGATCTTTGCTTCAAATCCGCATGTTGAACCTGGCTTTCTGTGTGAAGTATACAAAGTTAAAAACAAAACAAAAATAAATGCTAGTTCAGGATTATCAGGGCAGCATGGTTAGCGTAGCAGTTAGCGTGACGCTATTACAGCACCATCGTCCTGGGTTCAAATCTGACGCAGCATGGTTAGCGTAGCGGTTAGCGTGACGCTATTACAGCACCATCGCCCTGGGTTCAAATCCGACGTTGTCTGTAAAGAGTTTGTCCATTCTCCCCTTGTCTACGTGGATTTCCTCGGGTGCTCAGGTTTCCTCCCACCCTCCAAAATGTAAGGGATTGTTAGTTAATTGGGTGTAATTGGGCGGCCTATGCTAAATGTAAGAAACAAAAGATTGATGAGATGTATGATTGTTATTTAGATTGTAGAAAGAACCTTAAGAGGGAAATTAGAACAGCAATAAGAAGGTATGAGGTGTCCATAGCTAATAAGGTGAAAGTGAATGCTAAGGGTTTTTACAAATACGTAAATAGTAAAAGGAGGGTTAAGGATAGAGTGGGTCCACTGGAAAATGTAAACGGTGGACTATGTGAGGAATCAAATGAATTGGGGGAGATATTGAATGATTTTTTTCTCGTCTGTATTCACAAGGGAAAGGGACATTGGACTATGTGAGATTAGTGAGGCAAATGGCTTAATTATGAAAAGGATAGGGATTAGTAAAGAGAGGGTTTTGGAGCTTCTCGGGACAATAAAGGTGGATAAGTCTCCTGGTCCTGATGGGATTTTTCCCAGGATGTTAAGGGAGGTCAGGGTGCAAATATCAGGAGCTCTGACAGTGATTTATTAACGATCACTGAAGGAGGGTATGGTGCCGCAGGAATGGAGGGTTGCAAATGTAGTTCCATTATTTAAAAAAGGTACAAGGTGCAGGCCTTGTAATTATCAGCCAGTAAGTTTGACTTCGGAGGTGGGGAAAGTTATGGAGGGTATTCTTAGAGATAATATGTACAAATATCTGGAAAGGCAGTGATTGATTAGGGGCACCCAGCATGGGTTTGTGAAGGGAAAGTCATGTTTGACAAATCTTGTTGAGTTTTTTGAAGAGCTGACAAGAAAAGTGGATGAAGGTAGGGGAGTTGACATGATCTATTTGGATTTTAGTAAGGCTTTTGTTAAGGTTCCACATGTAAGGTTAGTAAGGAAGGTTCAGTCACTAGGGATTAATAGAGAGATAGTGACATGGGTTTAGAGGTGGCTGGGAGATAGACAGCAGAGAGTCATAGTGGCAACTATCTGTCAGGTTGGAAACGGTGTGCCTCAGGGATCAGTACTGGGTCCCCTGTGGTTTATCATTTATATTAATGATTTGGAGAAGAGGGTGGTTAACTGGGTAAGCAAATATGCAGATGATACAAAAATAGGGGGAGTGGTAGATAGTGAGGAAGGTTTTCTTGGATTACAGAAGGATTTGGTTTGTTTGGAAAAGTGGGCTGAAAGATGGCAGATGGAATTTAATGTAGACAAGTGCAAGATGCTGCATTTCAGAAAAAATAACTCGAATAGGACTTATGCAGTTAAGGGGAGGACATTGTGGTATGCAGGGGAACAGAGGGATCTTGGGGTTATGGTACAGAGTTCCCATGTAGACAGGGTGGTTAAAAAGGCATATGGTATACTGGCCTTCATAAATCATAGTGTAGAGCAGGGGTTCCCAACCTGGGGTGCATGTACCCCCAGTGGTACATTTGCACTTTTTATGGGGTACATTGGGTCTGAAAGAATAACCACTACTGTACAATGCATGGTGTTGTGTAATCTGCAGTCAGATTGCACATTGTTGTGTTTTTTTATCCTTAATTTTTAGGGGTACACGGGAACCTATAATAATGCCCAAGGGGTACAGAAGAACAAAAAGGTTGGGAACCTCTGGTGTATAGGAGCTGGGAAGTGATGCTGTGAATGTTTAAGGCATTGGTAAGGCCAGGTTTGGAGTATTGTGTTCAGTTCTGGTCTCCAAATTATAGGAAGGACATAGATAAGGTGGAGACGGTGCAGGAAAGGTTTACAAGGATGTTGTCTGGCTTACAACATCTAGAGATCAGAGAAAGATTAAGGAAACCGGAACTTTATTAATTGGAATGTAAACGGTTGAGAGGGGATTTGATAGAGGTATTTAAAATTATGAAGGGAATAGATAACCTAGACGTGAGTAGACTCTTTCCCCAGAGGGCAGGGGAGGTTGGATCAAGAGGGCATAAGTTAAGGGTAAGTGGGAAAAATTTTAGGAGAAATGTTAGAGGATGCTTCTTCACTCAGAGAGTAGTGGCAGAATGGAATGATCTTCCAGAGGAGGTAGTTGCAGCAGGATCCTTTCTGTCATTTAAGAGAAGGTTGGATGTGTACATGGATATGAGGGGGTTGGAGGGTTATGGGCAGAGAATGGGAGGTGGGAACTGGTGGAGTTGTTCAAGTGAACCAGCGCGGAGTTGTAGGGCTGATATGGCCTGTTTCCGCACTGTAAATTGTTATATGATTATATGGTCTCCTGGGCCAGAAGGCCCTATTACCGTGCTGTATGTCTAATTTTTTTAAAATTACAGTAAATTTAATTTAAAATGTAAATTGAAATCTTGAAGTAGCAACTTATGAGGGAGAAGTAGCTATGGGTGCCATTGTTGTTGATGCAGATGTGATTTTGACAATTCTGATTTGTCTTGTCTTTAATTAAGCCACATTGTGCTTTTATGGTGATATATTCTCAAGTAATTAATACATGGAAAGAAGAGTATTGGAAATACCGATTAATTTTGCATGGATGGTCTCTCAGCATGAACAAGGGGGCACGATTGACAGAGTGGAAGTAACATCAGCTTGGAAACTTAGCAAATGGAACCCTTTTCAATCATTTGCTGGACACTCATACCTTTGATGCTGCTAACTACCTAAAGTTTCAAGTCATTACATAATTTACACCGGGAAGACTGAGAAATTGTGAGCATCTTGTTTTTAGCTATAACCTTTGAAACAATGAAAGCAGCGAGGAACAATTCTAAAGCCAAATTCCTACACCTTGTGCATGATTTGTGATGGTTGTCATGGGAAATCCAGTGGATAATTCCTTAATGATCAAGATTGGAGTAGCAAACAGACATTTCTTTCAGAGTGCTGTCAGTGTGAGAAATTAGATAGCACAGCAAGTAAAAAGTATTTAAGGATGTGTTCAAAGCTTAATTGAAAAACAATGCAATGTCTCTCCCAACTCTTGGGTATCCCTGGCTCATGACGGCACAGAAGGAGAAGGTTAGTTGTGCAGAGAGTGCTCCACCTCATGAACTTTCATCAGACACCTCCTGCCCCTTCTGCAAGAAAATCTGCAGTTCCCTCATTATTCTCATCAGCTACCTCAGAACCCAGAAAACCAGCTGTCCTGAATAACAAAAGATCCTCAAAGAAGAAGATACCTTAAATAGATCAAAGCAGAGCTCGCCCATCAGCACCAGGCAACACAGATCTTGAAATTGCTTGAGGGGAACAGTGTGCGTGAATGAAGGGACATATTTTGAAGCAGAGTAATGCACTAAAACACCAGACACTGGAATTTTGAGAGGACAAAGAGAAATTGTAGGCCCTTGTAACTCTAACTTCCACCACAGCTCAACCATACAGAATCCATGAATCCATTCCCCTCATTTCCTACACTTGAAACACTCCAGTTATGCTGAGTTGCTCAATAGTCTCTACTACAGATGCTGGAGAAACTCATATGGCGTTAATGGATTGCAAACCTGAATTGACTCAGGCATCCCTGGGCTGGCTCAGAACCTTACCACTATCAAATCTATTTCAAGGGGAAGGTAAAAATCATCTCTGCAACCAGAACTGAAATGTTAGAAAAATATATTTAGTCATTTATATTGGTTTATATTATTTGCATTACTACAGGAATTAGAGGTCAATGTTTGAAGAGACTGATCACACTTTCAATTTATCTTCTGGGCTGACTAGAGAGCAGAGATTTAAGGTGAGAGGGACTTGAGTGGTAACTATTTTGCACAGATACTGATGGATATGTGGAATGAGCTGCCAGAAGAACTTGTAAAGATGGGTACAATTACAATGTTTAAAGGCTGCATGACCATATAACCATATAACCATATAACCACTTACAGCACAGAACAGGCCAATTCGGCCCTACTAGTCCATGCCGTAGCAAATCCCCACCCTCCTAGTCCCACTGACCAGCACCCGGTCCATACCCCTCTAGTCCCCTCCTATCCATGTAACGATTCAGTCTTTCCTTAAATGTAACGAATGATCCCGCCTCAACCACGTCTGCCAGAAGCTCATTCCACATCCCCATCACCCTCTGCGTAAAGAAATTTCCCTTCATGTTCCCCTTATAATTTTCCCCCTTCAATCTTAAACCATGCCCTCTAGTTTGAATCACCCCCACTCTTAATTGAAAAAGCCTATTCACGTTTACTCTGTCTGTCCCTTTTAAAATCTTAAACACCTCTATCAAGTCCCCTCTCAATCTTCTACGCTCCAGAGAAAAAAGCCCCAGTCTGCACAACCTTTCCCTGTAACTCAGACCCAAGAATCCTGTCAACATTCTCATGAACCTTCTCTGCACTCTCTCTATTTTGTTTATATCTTTCCTATAATTTGGTGGCCAAAACTGTACACAGTACTCCAAATTTGGCCTCACCAATGCCTTGTACAATTTCATCATAACCTCCCTACTCTTGAATTCATTACTCCGATTTATGAAGGCCAACATTCCAAATGCCTTCTTCACCACACCATCTACCTGAGTATCAGCCTTAAGGGTACTATTTACCATAACTCCTAAATCCCTTTGTTGCTCTGCACTCAGTTGTCTACCATTCAATGTATATGACCTATTTAAATTTGCCTTTCCAAAATGTAGCACCTCACATTTATCTGTATTAAATTCCATCAGCCAATTCTCAGCCCACACCTCCAGCCTTCCTAAATCACCTTTTAATCTACGGTAATCTACCTCACTGTCCACAAGACCACCAATCTTTGTGTCATCCGCAAACTTGCTTATCCAATTCTCCACCCCTACATCCAGATCGTTAATATATATAACAAATAATAGTGGACCCAGGACTGAACCCTGAGGAACTCCACTAGTCACCGGCCTCCAATTGGACAAACAATTTTCTACCACTACTCTCTGACACCTCCCATCCAACCACTGCTGAATCCATTTCACTACCTCTTTATTTATACCTAATGCCTCCACCTTTTTTCCTAACCTCCTGTGGAGAACTTTGTCAAAAGCTTTACTAAAGTCCAAATAGACAACATCCACAGCTTTCCCTTCATCAACTTTTTTTGTAACCCCTTCGAAGAACTCAATCAGGTTTGTCAAGCATGATCTACCCCTGACAAAACCATGCTGATTACTCCCTATCAATCCCTGTACCTCCAAAAATTTGTAAATAGCATCCCTCAGAACACTTTCCATCAACTTGCCCACCACAGACGTCAGACTTACAGGCCTATAATTCCCAGGTTTACATTTGGACCCTTTCTTAAACAGAGGAACCACATGCACAACCCTCCAATCCTTTGGCACCACCCCCGTAGCCAGTGACATCCTAAATATCTCTGTTAATGGCCCCACTAACTGTCCACTAGCCTCCCTGAGTGTCCTAGGGAATATTTTGTCCAGTCCGGGAGATTTATCCACCTTTATCTTTTTCAACACAGCCATCACTACCTCCTCGGTTATCCTTATATGCTTCATGACATCCCCACTATTTTTCTTCACTTCAACTGGTTCAATATTTTTTTCCCTAGTGAATACCGAGGCAAAGAAATCATTCAAAATTTCCCCCATTTCCTCTGACTTCTCACTCAGCCTACCCTCGCTATCTACAAGGGGTCCAATTTTATCTCTCACTAATCTTTTACTTTTAATGTACTTATAGAAACCCTTTGGATTTATTTTTACTCTGTCAGCCAAAGCCTCTTCATGCCTTTTTTTGGCCTGAAGAGGAATTGTGTAGAGAAGAGTTTTTCAAACATTTTCTTTCCACTCACATACAATCCCTAAACCATCAGTGCTGTGATTAGTAAGGGATTGCTTAAGGTGGTATGCGAGTGGGAAGGGAAGGTTGAGAATCACTGCTCTAGACCCAATTGTTACTGAAATATTTTGCTTGACAGAAATTGTCATTGGGCCATTTCCTTTGGAGTTATGAAACGGTGCACATAATGAGTCAATGAGGTATGATGAAAACAGTGGTTTTCAAACTTTTTTCTTTCCACCCACAAACCTCCTGAAGCAATCCCTTACTAATCACAGAGCACCGATGGCATAGGGATTACTTAAAGTGGGATGTGAGTGGAAAGAAAAAGGTTGAGAACCACTCGCGGAGAGGGATATAACCAAATGCAGTAAAAAGATATTAGCTCAGTTAGACATCTTGGCTGGACCAAAGGGGTTATTTTCTTGCTCGATTACTCTATGACTCTATGATTATAGGTTCCAATTGTGTTTGATCTACATATGTTGGCACAGGTCTTGTCGTCATCTCAGTCTTTCACTTGTGGATGCCACTTTGATACCATTGTGTATTTCGGGCCTACCAACACAATGTGCACAAATGATGAAGCCTCTTCCAGCTTTTGACTCGGTGTAATTGCGCACCACCTTATTATTTCATGAACATCACATTCTCCATTAAGGAAATAAATTATGTTCTGGAAATATTAAATGAGCCAAAAGCTTGGAAATAACTTGTCTGTGAAAGAAAAGTAGAAAATTGTTCTGTCAGCACATGTCTGAAATCTCCCCCATCTCTCTGACCAAGAGAAACTAAGTTAGTCCATGCTCTTTTTTAGCTTGGAAAGTTGCAGATGTTCTTGGCCCCTTTAAATTGTGCGCTTGCTTTTTTGTTGTGTAGCCTTTTGATTGTTGTACTGTTACTTCAAGAGCTGTCAGTCAGGGGCCATGACGACAGCAGCAGGTGGAAGTGATTAGTGGTTGTCATCAGGGAGGAAGTAACTTGAGTGAATGACATTGGAGGGTGAGGATGTTTGTTCTTTGACCTACTGCATTCAATATGTAATGCTTTCGAAAACATGTCCAAGTAAGCACTATTTTAAGGGTTTGTACCATTATTCTTTACACTGGTCAACAAAAATTTTACTTCCTGAACACTTTTGGGTGTATTTTATGGATTTTGAGCAACTGATCAGCAAAATTACCTTAAAATTTTCCAATGCCCTTTTTTTTTTAGATATAAGCCTATTTTTGTGATTTCCTGTCATATTTTGTCTAATTCAAGCAGACAAAACCGTGAAGTGCAACATGCCACTGAAAAATCATTTCCGGCATTCTCACTTGAACTTCTTTCCTGCTGATCTTGGTGCAGTCAAGTAGCGAACACGGTGAGAGATCCCACCAGGACACTGCGACCATGGAAAAGCAGTATCAGGGTGACTGGAATCCATCAACGCTGGCCAACTATTGATGGACACTGACACGAGAGGCATCAGATGCTGAGTACAAACAAAATTCAGCAGCAAAACATTTTTAGGTCAGCTGAATTAACGCAGCGTGCCAGCATCATCATGTGATTAAACATGCTAAATTCAATCAAAATTCATTTACTGTTTCTCCAGCTTCCATCATGATACAGCAAATCTGAAATTATCTTTGTGTCCATCTCGACGTTGTTCCCATTTTTTTTCAGGCAGCAAACTTTGTGAAAATAAATTGTTGTCCAGTGCTATCTTTCAGATTGAGGTATGCAATCAATCCTAAGCATTATCTGGATTTGATTTTTCCAAACTATCAAATCCATTCAAAATTACAGAATCTGTAATTTTCACATGGGAGCAAACATTTGTATAAAGTTCCTTTTGTCTGCTATTTTCCTTGAAAACAAAGCAGAGTGATTTAATTCAATATGCAGAATTAATGTTCTTTATTGAAACCTCATTTCATCTTCTTAATGCTCTGACTCCTAATTTATAATTGGTCTCCAGTGGGTCAGATAGTTTTTTTTCAGCAATCAGATTGCTCCACTGGGAGTAAATGGTTTCATTGTTCTCTTTCAGATAATGTGCTCCTCCTAACATTCCAGCTAGGAGTGTCCAATGAGCTGGTGAGGCTTCGTTCCAGGTGGAATTCCAATGGCTTCTTCCTTTGAATCAGAGACACAATCAGTTGGAGTACTTTCCTCCTGTGATTTTAATCTTGCATCCTTTACCCAACCACTCGCCACAAAAGTCATCTTCCTTGTGTGTATCAGTTCAGTTCTCCCTGCCTCTTATTCCCTCTGTGGGTTCCATGAGTGCCTCTGCGTGATACACTTTAAATTGAAACATACAGCACAGTAACAGGCCCTTTTGGCCCACGAGCCCAAGCTGCCCAACTACACCCAATTGACCGATAACCCGGGTGTGTTTTGAAGGGTGGGAAGAAATCGGAGCACCCAGAGGACACCCACACAGACACAGGGAGAACGTTAAATCTCCTTACAGGGAGTGCTGGATTCGAACCCCAGTCACTGGTGTTGTAACAGTGTTGCGCTAAACTTCACTTTAACCGTGCCTCCCTTTGTTTTCTATCTTACTTTATGAGCTGTGAATTAGAAATACTGCATTGGATTAAGTTTGAATTATTAGTTTTTTTAAATCTCACATTTTCTGAATTTGCCATCCTTTCTTGTTTCACTGACAGCCCTGCTTTCAGCCTTCTGAGCCCCACACAGAGAAATTTGGAGTCACTACTTTTTTCAACCTTTTTTGATGGACTCTGCCTTTCAGGAATGGTTCAGATTAGGTATTAAACGTTTTCATAATTTATTTATTGATAATAATCTTGCTACATCTGAACAACTCTCTATCCAATTTAAATGACCAAATTTTCATTTTTTTGAGGCACTTGCCGATTAAGGGCTTTCTCCATTCTCAACTATCAAACCTTTTTCAGGCTCATGCGAAGAATTTGATGGAGACGATTTACAACCTACAACCATCTCAGAAACGGTCAATATCTTTTGTACATGATGCTTGGCTGAAATCAAAGCAGGTATCACTGGATAAAATTAAAAAGACATGGAAACAGAATCTCCATATTTCAATTTCTGAAGATTTTTGGGACTTTATTTTTACATTGGTTAACACATCATCTCTATGCACCCATCACCCATTATTACAATGTAAAGTTGTGCATAGAGGTTACATGTCAAAAATTCAATTAGCTCATATTTATTCTAATATTAGCTCTTACTGTGACAAATGCAGGAATGAGGACAGTTCACTGATTTACATGTTCTGGTCTTGTTCTACCTTTATCAAATATTGGGAAGTGGACTTCTGCGCTTTATAAATAAGTCTTTTAAATTTAATTTGGGGTTATTTTTAGAATTATTTTCATAAACTTTAATAGTAATGTTAATTAAGTAATCTGCGGTTCTTTTTCCACTGGTATCCAAGTTAATTGGCCATGCAGTGTCCGGGTTAAAGAAACTGTTTTTGCTGTTCCCACTGGGTCACTTTTAACCAAGACACAAACTGTTTTCCCACTGAGCACAATTCATCCCCAGGGATAGGAGAGTCTACCTTCAACAATAGTCCCAGGATGCAACTTGTCTGTCAACTGGCACACCATCATCAGCTGACACTATGGATGTGAGTAGAGGTCGAGGACATCAATCCATGGTGTGATATGACAAAATTTGACGCCAGCGTGTCGATTGTTTCCCTTTTTCACTGGACCCTTAGCCGGTAAGTTGTCCGTCAATTCCTGGGACAAGGTGCCAGTGGAAAAGGGGCTTGTGATTCTCATGGATTTGTGTTTATTTATAATTTTAACTTTATATTAGCCATACGATTTTGAAATGAATTGGGTTTGAATTATAAAATTATTTTTATTATTTTTGTTTTTTTCTTCTTATGTTTTCTACTTTATCTTTGAATTAATAGTGTTCCATAATGTTAAAAAAAAAGTTCTGATATAGTGAGTTTGATTACATTGTTACAGTCATTGCAGCAGGAACTGGAACATGACAAGCTGGCAAGCTTGTGGAAAAACCCCATTTTGAAGATGGGTTGTGAGTTCTTAATTCAGACTGTTCAAAACTCTTGTATGGACCTCGAGATGGCTGGCTGTTTAAGGTTTCACCTGAGATGAGGGAAACAGAAACAGAACTCTGTAGTGACCTGAAAGAAAGAGGTTAGCATCCAGAAAACTCTGATAGGGCATTTCTTTGGCAAGACATAGAAGTGGCTGATTGGAAGGAATCAGTTTGTGTCCAACAAACAAAAAATCTCTCATTGAAAACCAAAAGGAACCTTCCTGAGCATTATTCATTTACCTTTCAAGCACCAAAGCCTGATAAAGATTCATAAATGTTAAATTCTGTGCACAGTATAAGAATTGGCTAATACCGGTGAACTTGGAGGAATGAGAAGTGAGATTGGACTGTGAATCAAATAACTTTTCTGAACTTATGCACACATTACATGCACATGTGCTTAGAATTGGAAGGGGGTTAAGTTAGGTTAAGTTAATAGTAATAGGTTAGAGTTTGATCCTATTTTCATGTTCAAAGATAATTAAAAGCAACTTTTGTTTAAGTAACCATTTGTCTTGGTGAATTTCTATTGCTGCTGGGTTTTGGGTTCCTCTAGGCCCGTCATATTTCTTATATAAAAGTCTAATAAAAATACTGATGAAGAAAGGATAATGGGAGTCATAGAACCTTAGAGCCCTCATGAAGAGTGTTTGGTCGATTGTGACAATGCTAGTTTCTTGAAAGTACATTTATCTATATCCAAACATCAGTTATTTGCAACCAGATCTAGCTTCAGTTTTTCTGCAACTGGATTCTTACATTTCCTGTTCTTGAAAATGTATACAATAATTTTCCATGGAAATGTGGAATATCGTTTTCTACAAAATTTTGGAAATTTATAGCAGGCCAAAAATCAAGCAGTCATCAATGGTGACCTGGATTTTGCCTTTGGAGGCAAATTCATGGCAAAACGTATGGGGGTTGTAGGTTAATTGGGGTATTTGGACAGCATGGGCTTGTGGACAAGATGGGCCTGTTACCCTGCTATATGTCTAAATTTTTTTAAAAATGCTTGCCATTAAAGAAACACACTTGCAAAAATCAAGCAATATCAGGCATGGATTCCGCTTATACTAACTGCAATTACCGCTAATAGGTAGTGCAAAAATAAACTGTACACAGCGTGAAGATGTAAACAGTCAAAAGAAATGTAAACAAATGACGAATGTAAACAAACTGACCGGAATACAGGGAGAGCAAAGAAAATCAATAAAGTTCACAAGTAAATGAGTCTCTGATTGACTTTGATGACGAGGATTCTGAAGGTGGAAGGGTAACAGCTGCTCATGAAATTTGGCGAGTCTTGTGACACCTGCACCTCTTTCCTGATGTCAGCAGTGAGAACAGAGCATGTGCTGGGTAATGAGGGTCTTTGATGATTGCTCCTGCCCTCCGACGGCAGCCTTCCCTATAGATGTACTCAATAGTGGGGAGAATTTTGCCTGTAATGTCCTGGGCTGTGTCCACTACCTTTTTCAGGGCTTTACGCTCAGGGGTATTAGCGTTCCCATACCAGACAATGATGCAGTCTGTCAGCACACTTTCCACCACACATCTGTAGAAATTTGCCAGGGTTTCTGATATCATACCAAATGACTGCAAACTCTTGAGGAAGTAGAGGCACTGGCATGCTTTCTTCATGATGCCATTGGTGTGTTTGGTCCAGGAAAGATCATCCGAGATAGTGTCTCCAAAGAACCTAAATTTGTTCACCATCTCCACCTCTGATCCCCCAATGATCACTGGATCGTACACCTCTAGCTTTCTTTTCCTGAAGTCACAATCAGCTCCTTAGTGTTGGTGATATTGAGTGCAAGGTTGTTGTTCTTGTACCATTCAGCCAAGTTTTCAATCTCCCTCCTATTTGCTGACTCATTCCCTTCCTTTATACAACCCACTACTGTGGTTTTGTCGCCAATTTGTAGATGGTGTTAGTGTCGTACTGAGCCACAAAATTGTAGGTATAAAGTGAGTAGATCAGGGGGCTAAGATCACAGCCCTGTGGTTCTCCAGTGCTGATAGAGATTGTGGAGGAGAAATTCTTACCAATCTTTACTGACTGTGGTCTGGAGGTGAGGAAATCCATGATCCATTTACACAGTGGGGTGTTAACTCTCAAGTCTTGGAGTTTGCTGATCAGTTTTGATGGGATAATGGTGTTAAATGCTGAACTGTAGTCAATAAAGAACATCCTGATTTATGCATCCATGTTCCAGGGCTTTGTATAGAGCCAGTGCGATGGCATCCACCATCAACCCATTGCCACAATAGGTGAACTGGAATGGATCCATGTCACTGCTCAGACAGGAGCTGATCTGCTTCATCACCAGCCTTTCAAAACACTTCATCACTGCTACTGGTCGACTGTCATTAAGGCAGGTCACTGGTATGGTTTGAAACAGGTGGGTACCACGCCCTGCTGGAGGGAGATATTGAAGATATCCTTGATAAGAAGTCTCAATGATAATTTCTGCAACATGGTCTTTGTGCTGAAAGCCATTTGTATAAAGGTCAGATGGCAAATAATGTCCTGTCTGAGTGTGATTAATGTCACAGGTCCAGAAGATTGATTGAAACTTTTCCGAGGGCTGTCATGCTAGATTGGAACACTTCTATTATATGGTCCCTTCAGCATGGTTGCCAAACTGTACATTTCGTTGTAGTCCATAAGGAAAATAATTTTTAAAAAATGTAATTAAACTGCAGGTATAATGAAACAATGTAGAAACTACAAAATTTAATCATGCTCCAAAGCAAAACAATGCAGATGCCGGATATCTGAAATAAAAACAGAAAATGCTGGATTTCTTGGTAGGTTGGACAGTAGTGGGTTTAACATTTCAGACTGAGGGCCTTTCATCAAAACAGATCATCAGGACGATTCTCTGTTCATTAAACAGTAAAATTCTCGTTATCCAGAGTTCAAGCAAACAGCTACCTCAAGCAAATGGCAATAAAAAAACAAGGAAATTTTAAAAAATTAAAATTGAAAACAAATAATAATTTAATTAAAAGTTTGAAATTGTAGAAGTAAATGTTCTCTTAAGCAATACACAACCCCTTGGTGAATATGGGAGCAAATATTCATCCAGCAGAGCGCCCGTAACAGCTGTTTGCTGGGTCAACTCCCCTCAAAGTGTCTTCCCTATCCCAGCCTTTAATATTAAGTACGTTAGTAAGGATTTCTCTGTAAACCTGGAGGAGGGGTTTATAATGACGTGAGCATTGTTAGGATAGCGGTTAGCACAACGCTGTTACAGCACCAGCGACCAGGATTCGAATTTAAATTTAAATTTTGATTAAAGAGAACTTTACATATTTAAAGGATGCAATACTGATTTTTTTTTTCAAATTACTTTACATTTTGCACAGACATTTGTCTTTTGAACTGTTTAATGCAGGTTTTAGTTAAGCATTGTAAGAGTATGTCTCAGGCAACCGGAAAATTCACATATCTGCCATCCATATTCTCCATAGCTGTTGGGCACTGGAGGTTTTACTGTATTTCTGTGCACCAATTGAATTCCAGTTTTCTGCTTAAGTTAACTGCCGATCTTTGATCACCTGAATTGTTTAATGGAGTATGAAGGTAGTTATGAAGACTTCCTCAGTTCCAAAGTTTGGAAAAGTGCCTGTGAACTTTGCACAAATCCAGTGGATTCCACAGAATCAGTGGAAAATACTTCATTTGATTTAATTCATTTAAGCCACACATGTCAAACTCTGGCCCGCGGGCCAATATAATTATATTTGGCCCGCAAGATCATATTAAATATATATTAGAAATGGCCCGCTGGCCGCCGCGCCAGTATAGCGCATGCATACTGAAGGTGAAAATGAAGACGTCGGAGGTGTGGAGGGATCTCAGAGTCCTGAATCCCGGGGATTGGAGCGCCGCACTCAGCCCGCCCGGCTCCCGGACACACAGTCACGGCTGGAGTTGGGGACCATCCTCGCTGGGTCTGCGCTTCAGCAGCGATGCTGGACCGAATGTCTCGTTGGCGATGCCTTCCCCCTCGCTCCGTGCACAGCAGACCCTGCCTCCCGCTCCTTTTGTTGGAGACGAGCCCGGCGCCGTGAGATCGCAGTTTAATCCCTCTCCAACCATGGGAGGGGGATGGGAGCAACGTGCTCTTCTCAGCCAATTCCTCGACCACCCCGGACGCCGGCATTTCAACGGGGGGGTTCGGGTGCCTTCGTCAGGCGACCGACCTGTTGGTCCAAGACAAAGGGAGAGCGTACAAACTCCACACAGACAGCACCTGAACTCGGGTGAACGTGGAGCTGCGACCCCACATTCCACATCAGGACTGTGTGTAAGATTGGGAGCAGTGAGAAGGAAGCTTATTTTGTTCCTGTGATTTAAGCCTTTCTTGGGGTGGGGGGGGGGGTCCTTCTCTGATCACTTGCCTAACAATTAACCTAATCAGATGTGAAGTTACCACAATACAACAGTTCTCAACCTTTTTCTTTCCACTCGCGTCCCTGTGCCATTGGTGCTCTGTGATTAGTAAGGGATTGCTTAAGGTGGGAAGAAAAAGTTTGAAGACCATTGCTTTAATCATCCCTCATTGACTCGTCATGTGCACGGTTTCAGAACGCTAAAGGAAATGGGCCAATGACAATTTTTCTCAAGCCAAGTATTTCAGTAACAATTGCGTCTAGAGCAGTGATTCTCACCCTTTCCTTCCCACTCACATCCCACCTTAAGCAATCCCTTACTAATTACAGAATTCCGATGGCATAGGGCACACATGTCAAACTCTGGCCCGCGATATAATTATGTTTGGCCCGCAAGATCATTTAAAAAATGTATTAGAGGTGGCCCGCTGGCCGCCGCGCCAGTATAGCGCATGCACAGTAATACAACAAATCCCAGAATGCATTGGCGTCAGCCTGCTAATCGCCCCCACTTCCTCTGTTTACGTTGCAGGGTCTCACCGTAGACTCTGGTTTTGGGGCCTGGCCGGTGTCAGGGGAAGCCAAGGCCGCTTCCCAGCGCCCGGAACCGGAGGCCTCGGGCCTGACCTCACCAGGACTGTTGCCCACTCCCCCTCCCTGCCGCAGGCCGATCCGCGACTCACGGTGAAGGGGCCGCTGATCCGCCGAGATGCCGCCCTGCAGCGAGAGCCGATGCCCCCGCACTGTCGTTGTCCAACCCGATCGCCCGCAAACCCTGCCCTCCCGCACACAGGCCTGAGTAAGGATTATGAACTTTGATCTCAGGATAAAACGATCTTCCAATAGTTTCATGTCACAGTGATAAATATATTCCTGGTTAAAAATGGTCCTGCACCTGGATACAAGCTCATTAGGCATAAAACTTGAAAAGTGTGTAAATCAAAGGATATCTGTACCAATGGAAAAAGGGCATGGCAAATAACCCTGCTAGAGTTCATGCCCACAATCAGTCACCCATTTGATTGTTTCAGGGATCATGTTATTCTGCCACATTCTCAATAGCCCTCAGATTTTACTATTCGACAGCACACTAGCAACATTTGACAAATCCTCTATAGAGAAATATTATTTATTGAATATTTTATTTCTCATTTGTTAATGCTTCTGGAAAGAGTTTATCCAAAACTATTATTAAACATTTATTTTAATAAGAAAAAGTTTAACATTATATATGTTGAAAGAAGAGAAAACATGCAGATGTTGTTGAAAATTTTCAATAAATATTTAGTTCGGCCCTCGACTTATTCCAAGTTTTTAATTTTGGCCCTCCGTGAATTTGAGTTTGACACCCCTGAATTAAGCTGAATGAATTAATTTTTTTAATGTTTGGTGACTCTTTTGAGGCAATGACTTTTAAAAATATACCTTCATTTTATTTAAGATTAGACAGAGGGTCTAATTTAATAGTCAATTTAAGACATTGGTAAGGCCAAATTTGGAATTTTGTGAGGAGTTCTGGACAGATATCAATAAGATTGAGAGAGTAGATTTACTAAGATTTTGCCAGGTCTTCAGGAGTTGAGTTACAGGGAAAGATTAAACAGTTTAGGACTTTATTCCTTGAAACGAAGAAGAATGAGGGGAGATTTGATAGATGTTTACAAGATGATGAGAGTAGATGTGGCTAGGCTTTTTCCACTTAGATTGGGGGAGATAACTATGAGAGGACATAGTTTTAAGCTGAAAGGGCAAAGGTTTAGGAGCAACATTAGGGCAAAATTCTTCACTCAGTAAGTGGTGGGAGTGTGGAAAAGGCTCTGATGTGGAGGATGTGGGCTCAATCTTGATTTTTAAAAATAGATTGGATGGAAGAGGTTTGGAGGGTTATGGAGAGGGAGGAAGTCAGTTGGACTAGTGAAATCATGGTTGGCACAGACTAGAAGGGCCAAATGTCTGATTTTTGTGCTGTAGCATTCGATGGTCTATGAATTGCAAGTATATGGAACATTGGCACAGGCAACTGTGGAAGTGAAGTTGTTAGGTATATTTATGGCAGAGATTGGCAGTTATTTGATTAATCTGGTCATCAAGAAAGTTGGGGAGTGAGGCTGAGTGGGAGGATGGATCAGTTCTGGTACACCCTTCTGAAAATGGATCCTTGACGTTTTCATTGGAAGACACAGTCAGTTCGAATTGGAGACGATGTCTCCTCCTCACTGACTATCAACGCAGGCGCACCCCAAGGATGTGTGCCTAGCCCACTGTTCTACTCATTGTACACCAATAACTGCGACCAGGCACAATTCCAATGCCATCTACAAGTTTGCCGATGACACCACAATTGTTGGCAGAATCACAAATGGCAATGAGGAAGATAAATCAACTCGTTGAATGGTGTAATGACAACAACCTTGTGCTCAATTACAGCAAAACCAAGGAGATGATTCTGGACATCAGGAGGAAATCAGGGGAACACAACCCAGTCCTCATCGAGGGCTCAGTGGTATTTCTGGGAGTCAACATCTCCAAGGATCTGTCCAGGAACTTCCACATTTCTGCAATCATGAAGAATGCTCATCAGAGACTATACTTTGTGAGGCGTCTGAGGCTGTTTGGTATGTCACCAAAGACTCTCATAAACTTCTACAGCTGGACTGTGGAGAGCACTCTGCCTGGTTGCATCACTGCCTTGTATGGAGGGGCCAACTCTCAGGTCAAGAATAAACTCCAGAGGGTTGTTAACTCACCATCACAGGCACCAGACTTCACTCCATCGAGGACCTCTACATGAAGTGGTGTCTTGAAAAAGCAGCCTCTATCTGCAAAGACTCCACCACCACCCCCGCCAAGCCTTCTTCACTCTGCTACCATTAGGAAAAGGTACAGGAGTCTAAAGACGAGCTCTCAGCAGACAGCTTCTTCCCCACTGCCACCAGATTCCTGAATGATCAATTAACCAAAGACTCTTTCTTACTTTTGGAGCACTGTTATTATTATTTTTTTTATATAGTAATGTTGTAAGATGGTAATAATATGCATGTTTCCACTAAGATGCTGCTGCAACCCACCAAAGTTCATAACTTGTTCATGACAATAAATCCTGATCCTGATTCTGATGGTTAGAATGGCAGAGCAGCCTCAATGGGCCCATGGGCCTATTTCCGTTCCTATATAATTTGATCTTGTGATTTTATGATTATTTTTATTTCTTTAAATTTGCTGAGTGCTCTGGAATGTCAAGGACATGAGTGGTTGTCTACCCACTTGGGACCGCTGCTCATGAGCTGCCTTGGTGCCTAGCTTCGTTCCTCACTGGTGGCCAAAGGTTTCCTTGGGACGGAGCTGGTTATTGATCCAGCATCAGGTGAACCTTAATGATCAGCCCACCTTCCAACGAAAGACCATGTAGGTTAAGCCAGACCAGTCACAATCATTTTAGAGCTTGTGTCTCGGTGCACTCTCTCTCTCTCTCTCTCTCTCTCTCTCTCTCTCTCTCTCTCTCTCTCTCTCTCTCTCTCTCTCTCTCTCTCTCTCTCTCTCTCTCACTCAGATCTGCATGGGGATTAGGTGCCAAACCTCATTGAAAGGAGCGAGTTGCTTTGATTGGTTGGAAGGGTTGGGAACTTTCCAGCCCAAGTGAGTTCAGATTGCAAAAACCTACAGGGGGTGGCTTGCTAAAACATTGACTGCAGCAGCAAGTTACTCCTGGGCATGGAGTAAACGTTGCCTCCTGCAATATTTAATGAGTGGGAGAATGAGCTCAACCCAGTAGAAGAAGGACCAGAAGGAAAGGGATAAGAGCTCTCAGCAAGACGCCATTCTCATTGGGGTGTTCAGGAAGAAAGACTCTCATCCACAGAGCAGCATGTCCGTGCTTCTGTAGGGACATCCTCTCCAAAATGTGCCACCCTCATCAGCAAACACCGCATTACCAGTGACTTTCATCATGACCCTGACCATGAGCTTTTATACATCTGGCTCGATTTTCTCTTGAACTGGGAATATTTCCAACATTTCTCAAATTTCTGCTATTAAAGTCACCGATATCCTCTATTCAAAGAAAGCCTGCTACATTTCGCCTCTCTTGCCAGAGATCAGTTGGCAGAGAAAGCTAGTGGCTTTGCAGGGATTACAGGCTTTCCGTGAGATGGGTTCACTGACTGCTCGTGCATCACGGTGAAACCATTACATATGAGCTATGTCCTATATCGGAACTGAAAAGAGGAACTGTTCCTCAGTTTGTCACTGGAGTAGACCACCAGAAATAAATGAAGCAGGTCAATCATATTTGCTGTCATAATTCCTTCATTGTTGCAATATTATATTTGAGCCACATTTGCAAAACAATGGATGTGTCCTGATCAACAAGAGTTGTCTGCTGATGTGTGCCACACATGTGGATTTAGGCAGTCCGTTTTGAGTGAAAACCATGCCAGCAGAGAGAATGCTTCCTCTCAGGGATAGCTCTGTAGGACCCCTGCAGAACACAGTCGAGTTGATGTCCACATTCATTCTGTTCTACTGCATGCTGCATGAACAGTCACCCTGGCAACCAGCGGTGTGTGTTGAGCAGGTGCGGTAGAACAGCAAGAGGAGGAAAGGAAAGGGAGGTGAAGGAAGGGGCAGGAGGAAGAGGCAGGAGGTAGAAGATAAAAGCACAGAAATGCTGAAGGAACTCAGCGGGCCTTGCAGTGTCCATGGTATATAGCCAAAATTTCGGGCCTGAGCCTTTCTTCAAAGTCAGGAGGAATGGTACATAGACATCTATTCTCACCCCAGGATGATGGAAAAAAATTCATCTCAATGTGATTCTATGAACTGCAATCCCAATTTCCTATCACATGACCAACTCGTACTCCATTTTCCTCTGCTGCTTCTCTTGCCTTTTCATTAAAAAAAAAATCTTGGAACAATATAGTATTCCAACCAAAATTACAAAAAGAAGTCAAAAGGCAGTTCCTCATCCTTCAAGTATTCTCTTGGAATGCCTCTCCTCTCAGTACATTTGCCTGAGCTGTTATCTCTCGAGGCTCCTCTGCTGAGCAGAGATACTGAACCTAGAGGATCATTGAGATTAAAAAAAAGAATGATTAAGGTTCCATAGCAAAAGTGGAATTTCTACTAGCCTTGTCAATTAATGCTAATGGAGGTGTTCATGGGAAATCTGAGCTTCTGATGGTACTCGCTAAATTGTCTCATCTGACATCCGATCAAAAGCATGATCCAGACATTAGCTTGATGAGCATTTCTAAGTATGTGTCCCACAACAAGGGGCAGGAGGAAGAGGCAGGAGGTAGAAGATAAAAGCACAGAAATGCTGAAGGAACTCAGCGGGCCTTGCAGTGTCCATGGTACATAGCCAAAATTTCGGGCCTGAGCCTTTCTTCAAAGTCAGGAGGAATGGTACATAGACATCTATTCTCACCCCAGGATGATGGAAAAAAATTCATCTCAATGTGATTCTATGAACCAGCTCTTAGCCTTGGGACACTGAGAAAGTGAGCATGACATCAATGAGAGAGGAATTCATTCTCAGTCATTTAAACATGATGTACAGCAATAGCATTTGTACATCTGATTTCACTACATTTAGCATTTCTAACTAATGTATACTTCTACCTTTACAGAGTTAAAGATTCTAGTCAATAATTTTGAAACATTTAATGTTTCTTCCTCCATAGGTCTGCTTAGCTTGATTATTGATTCCAATATTTGCTGCCTTGATTTCCAGCATCTGCAATATTTTGCTTTCACGTGGACACTGTTAAGATGTGACATCCAAAATAAGTGTTGCTCGAGCTTGCCTGTGTTTGCCAGAGATCAGGAAACATGCTAATTCTTAACCATGCTAATATCTCTCCTCGGATGTCCCATCTGTGGCATGCTCCCAAAGTTGGCTGGTTGACGATTTGTAAACATGTGCCTCACAACAAGTCCTCCTACCGAACTATTGGCCATTGGCTGAGAAAGTGACCAATTAAATAGGATTTGGATGGATCAAAGCAGAGAATGTTAGGCAAATGTTTCATATTTGCCAACAGATAATTAAAAATATGGACTGACCCCTCCCATTCAATTCTCCATGACTGCTGCTTTAGGAGTTAACCTACTGAATAAAGATTGTACTGGGTAAATGATAAATTTTCTGAACTTCTCCCTCTTCTTGACTTTCAAAAGCAAGAGAGAGATCATTTTTATGCTCAGTGATGTACCCTAAGTGAGGAAGAGCACTGAATGACTCAGAGCAATCCATAGTGTTCAAACTTTGTTTAGAATCTGCTCCAAAACAACATTAACCATTCAACTGCTTAGGAGCAAATGGCAGGGCTACCGCAAGTGCAGACCCACAGAGTGGTGACCCGGAGACACGGTGATCCCTCACAGGGTCCAACCACCCAGTCCAACTGCCAAAAGCTCTGTACAGGCTTTAAATGGCCTGTTAAAGGAGCCAACAATGGTTTATTTCAAAATTCTGCGACCGCCAGGTCAGGAACCAAGATGGCAGCACCTATGATTAACAGCAGCCATAAGTGGTTGCAGACTGCAGGGAAGCAGAGGAACGGCACAGGGCACCAGAAAGTGGGGAGACTACCCCCTCGTTTGAGAAGGCAAAACGGAGGATACGACCCATGTGATAGTGACCATGATGGCGGACCAGCGATGGGGGCTGTGGCGGAGGAACACACAGGCAGCGAGCTGCTGGTGACTGGAGGTGAGGAAGCCAGGAAGGCTGCGGGCTGCTGGAGACTATGGTCAATGGATTCACACCAGATGGTGGACTGCTGGAGATTGGCTTGAGACTGGCTGAATGGAACTGGGATGCGAGAGGGTGCTCAGGGCAACGAAGGGTTCCTAATCATGTGCGAAGTTCGGATCTGGAGCTCGAGTTGCCGATGGTTTGGACTGGAATCTGTGTGGCTCCGGAGGCTGCGGAAGTGTTGGAAGTGAATCCATGGATACTCGGTGACTCTGGCGTGCCAGGGGAGGGGGGATTCTCTTTTGCTTCTCTTTCTCTGACTGTAAGAGATGTCAAACAATTTCTGCTGATGGTGAATCTGTCTGACTTTTGACAGACTAAAGGCAATTTTGTGTAACATTTGCACTATTTTTATTACATGACAATAAAAGAATGTTTAATATTGAATTCTGATTATATCACATGGGGGGATTAAAAGTTAGTATTAGAAAAATATCATTTTATGCAAGTGTTTTTTTTATTGCAGTGAAGGTGTGTTGGACCTTCCGACCATTTTACATTACTTCGTATCGTGCAGCTTTGAAAATTCTGTTAGCCAGGACCAGAATGAAAACCAAGGACCTTTACAGCTCCCAGCAATATCGCTGTACACATACTTTTCTGGAAGCTTGTTTAAAAGTCTAGACCTCTGACTTGGTGACAGTTCAAAAGTATTTATGTTTTTCCTTAGGTGTGATCATTCTTAGTTTGCAGCTTTACTATGCATGCTTATAAAAGGATGCACGTGCTGAACTGTTGATTTTAAAATGTGTGCATATTTATGGTGTCAATGAGTCACACAGATAGAAATTTAGACTAGCCCATGATAGACGGTAAAATATATTGTTTACAGAGCATTAAATAACACAGTTCTGTGGATTGAGCAGAGTAAGAAATTAGTCCCAGTTCACTCACCTGAATAAATTATGCAAATAAAGTGCTGTTGAATAACAAAAAGAAATATTCAATGATCTGTATCCTGACACAAGTACTGTAAGTTATTACCCATGGAAAGTAATTCCTGTGTCCCCGGGGATATGATTTGATGTTAACATTACTTCTCTTGTGGACAAGATAACTTAATGTACATTTTTGCGAAAGAAGTTTGAAATTCTACTCACAGAACTGAAAGCAATCAAAAGTAAATTGTAGTGTTTTAGATATGCTGTCAAAGCATTTGTTTGCAAAACACTTACATGCAAAGTTTGTTACAAAAGACCTTTAATCTCAGAACACATTTTCAAATTTGATAGAATACTCTAGACTGCTATTGCTGTTACCAAATTAATCATGGCAAGGTGAAAATAATTCAGAGGTGAACTCTGAAGCGATGGTGTCAGTCGGTCTTTGATGTCAGCATTGCAGATGAATCACCACGGGTGGGAAAATTTATCATGAGGTATTAGACAACTACTATATCCACTCATGTAATCGTCGATACCATGTAATAATGGACCCCCCTATATTGGCCAAAAAATTGTGTGTTTTTGAATGACCTGCGTAAAAGTCGACCCCTTTCGCCCCTTTCTTTTGGCCCCCAAATTTCATGTTTTCCAGGTATTGCACGTAAAAATTTGGCGCAAAGATGTTAAAAGGCATCAGTGCGAGGAAGGGTTACAACACGTTCAGCACTCGTGGTTTCAAATCTTTGCTTCTATTTTGTTTCAAAATGCCTGCTAGAAAATACAACAAATACACAGTAACATTTAAACTACAGGTTGTTAAAATTTCTGCGAAGACAATTAACTGTGAAGCAGCAAGAGCAATGTGTGTGTCAGAGAAACTTGCGAGGGACTGGAGAAAGCTATCGAACAAACTTCAGACAATGCCTATGTGGTGATACGACCATCAGCCAACTGCAGGGGGCGATCTCTGTATCTGCAGGAAGACTACCTAAGGGGCTGATTCCACCTGACTGGCTGTCAATCAGCCGACCTGAATATAGACCTGAGCCAGCCCCTCCTGATCCAGTCACACGAGGAGCCTCCAAGGCATGAACTGGTGTTCAGACTTTTACTGGAATAAAGCCTGTTGTACAGTCTTTTAAGGTTTAAGCTATCACAGCCCAAAAGAAACTATGCTGACAGAGGTGAGTCTAGCAAGTGACCACAACTGGAAAAACATGTTGCTGAGTGGGTGATAGAAAAATTGGTAAGATGGAAAATTTGTTACTCGTGGTGCCATTTGAATTGACGCATGAAAGAAAGCAAGGAGGAAAAGGATTTCAGATTTTATGGGACGTGCTAAGTGGTATGACTTTGCACTTGGCAGAGAACTAAGATTTCACTAAAGCTGTCTGGTGATCTGACAATAAAATATTACTGTTTCACCAGTGTGTAATCAGACATTGGATGAAGGAAGCCTACAAGTTATCATGCACTGGGAACATGGATGAAACACCTCTTATACTTGACATGCCAAACAATTGAACAGTGTACCAAAAAATGAGAAATAAAACAGTATTTGTGAAAACCAGTGGTCATGAGAAAAGTAGGCTTTACTATAGTTGTTTCTTGTATAGCTGATGGTACTAAATTAAATGGTTGTTTTTAAGAGAAAATTTCAGCCAAAGGAGAAATTGCCAAAAGGAATTATCATCCATTTACATCCATAAAGCTGGATAGATGAAGGTGGACGTAGAAAATGGATAAAGGAATTATGAGATAAGCCAGAGAGTGGTCATGGATGATCGCCTCTCAAGCTGTAGATCTGTGACTAGTGGTGTGTGCCTCAGGGATCAGTGTTGGGTCCATTGCTGTTTGTTGTCTATGTTAATGATCTGGATAATAATGTTGTTATGGTATGGATTGTATATGCTAATTGGGTTGGGCTGGCCCACCCCCTGATGACACTTTCACCTGGACTCCTCCCCTGGAACCCAAGCCATAAAGGTTGGGCCACCTTTCCCTGCCCTGCACTTCCCTGGTCTAGATCCGGGCCAGCTGAAGTCTTCTGTACAATAAAGCCTATCATTCCCCTCAAGTCTTTGTCATTGCAATTATTGGGGCAACTGATAGTGCCCAACAATTTATTGCACAAAAATTTTAATGTCTCCGGTAATGAAGAAGTTGCTGCGCCCCGATCAACTTGAAGTGGATTCCCAAGTCCTGGGTGCATCGGAGCTCTTCGAGCAGTGGGTCAACTGCTTTAACAACTTCCTGGAAGCCGCTGCTGGAGTGGTTGATTCAGACGAAAAGAGGCTAAAGGTCCTATAGGCAAGAGTCAGCCAGAGGGCTTTCCAGGCCATCCAAAGCTGCACGACCTACTCAGAGGTGATGGCTGAACTACGGGTGCTATACAAGCCCGAGATCAACGAGGTCTACTCGTGTTATCTTCTGACGTCTAGAAAACAGCAGCCTGGTGAGTTGGTTGAAGAGTTTGTTCGAGCCCATATCACACTGGGAAAAGACTGTTAGGGGAACCCCATGGTATCTGTGCCAGAGGCCCAGTGCGTGGAAGACCTGGTCCGGGACGCTTGTGTGTCGCGATTGAGGTCAGATTATATCTGACAGCATCACCTCGAGGAGGATCAATGCCCACTGAAACTGGCGATCCAACTGGCCAGAAACTTAGACTCGGCCCAGCACCACGCGGAGTCGATCGCTGGCATAAGCAGACCTACCCAGTATGCGCCACCATGAGAGGATGGCCGACCTAACTGTGGCTGCAGTAGCACCGGGATCGTCGAGGTGCAACTTCTGCGGGCAGGCAAGACATCCGCGACGTCTCTGCTTGGGCTGCGGATAAAGGGCAACTATCAATAAGTCTGCAGGTCCAGAGCCCCGACTCACAGCAGTGCGGTGTATATTGCCGAGGACCTTCTGGTGCCGGCTGCATGCATGGTAAGGCGAGTGCCATTTTAACCACTCCCGCTGCCATCCTCTGCACAGCAGAAACCCTCACCAGCGACATCACTTCCACCCCCGATAATGTCACTTCCGCCTACTTCACCAGCGTTGGCAGTGTGGTCAACATGGAGGCCAGCATCTTGGGCTTTGGGCCTCCCTACCAACGACAAAGACGACGCACCCATCCTGACATCGATCACCTTGGACCAAGTTAGCCCTCACCCAATCTCAAACTCCAAGATGCAGATCCAGGTGAATGGACACAAATTGAACTGCCTCTTCGATAGTGGCAGTACTGAAAGTTTTGTCCACCACGAGGTGGCCTGTAGACTCTCGATCCCCATTTGGCCAATGACCGGGTCCGTGTCGATGGCGGTGAAAGACCAGCGGACTTGTATCTGGGGGTACTGTGTGGCATCTCTGTCGGTGGAGGAGGGAGTGAGGAGTGTTATAAAGACTTTTTATTGTTGGTCATGCCTCAGCTCTGTGCACCGATCTTCCTGGGCCTCGACTTCAGAGTCAGTTCAGGAGTGTGACAATGGCCCCAACCCCCACTCACCATTTATAACCCACATCTTATGGATCTCCCCCCCCACTGCGAAATCCAGCACACAGCTGTCGGCACTGTCCTGCAGCCTCACCACCCTGCATCGCTATTTGCAAACCTAACCCTGGAGTGTAAACTGATTGCCACCAAGAGTAGGCGCTATAGCATGGAGGATATCACATTCATGCGGGCTGAGGTTCAGCGACTCTTGGCGGAGGGGATCATAGGTCCTTGTGGTCAGAGGGGCGGGAAAGTCCTGGATGGTGATTGACTATAGTCAAACCATCAACCGCTTCACCCAATTGGATGCATACCCTCTACCCCAGATAGCCGACTCGGTCAACAAGGACGCACAATACAGAGTCTTCTCGACCACTGACCTCAAGTCAGCCTATCGTCAACTTCCCCTTCGCCCAAGCGACCGGTTCTATACAGGTTTCGAGACCGATGGCAGACTTTTTCTTTTCCTGCGGGTGCCTTTCTGAGTTACTAACGGTATCTCTGCTTTTCAGAAGGTCATGGATTGGATGATGGAGGAGCACAAGCTGATGGCAACATTCCCATATCCTGACAATGTCACTATTTGCGGCCACGACCAACGGGACCACGACGCGATCCTTGCTAAGTTCTTGCATACAGCCAAATCCCTCAACTTGACATACAATAAGGATAAGTGTGTGTTCAACACAGATCGTCTGGCCTTTCTCGGTTGTATTGTGGCACATGGTGTAATTGCCCAGACCCCGACTGCATGCGACCCTTTATGGAGCTCCCAGTCCCAAACACCCTAAAGGCACTAAAAATGTGCCTGGGGCTGTTTTCCTATCATGCACAATGGGTGCCCAATTACAAAGATAAAGCTTACACCCTGATTAAGTCCACAACTTTTCCATTATCGGCGGAAGCCCAAGCTGCATTCTTCTTGATCCGAGGAGACATCGCAAAGGCCATGATGCACGCCGTGGACGAGTTCATCCTGTTTCAGGTGGAGAGCGATGCCTTCGATTTCACACTGGCCACCACACTTAACCAGGCAGGCAGGCCAGTAGCTTTATTCTCCTGCACCCTGTACAGTCCTGAGATACCTTACTCCTCGTTCGAGAAGGAGGCCCAAGCGATCGTTGAGGTGGTGCGCCACTGGCTACATTACCTGGCCGGTAAACATTTTACCTTGCTGACAAACCAGAGGCCCTTGGCCTTCATGTTTAATATTAAACAGTGAGGTTAAATCAATAACAAGATTCTTAGGTGGAGGATCGAGTTCTCCACCTATAATTACGACATCTTGTACCGACCAGGTAAACTCAATGATTCCCCAGATGCCCTATCCCGGGGGATATGCGCCAGCATGCATCTTGACCTTCTCCAGACCCTCCACAATGGTTTCTGCCACCCTGGAGTCACGAGATTGTACCACTTCATCAAGACTCAGAACCTCCCGTACTCCATTGAGGATGTCCGGTCCACGACAAGACGCTGCCAGATCTGCGCTGAATGTAAGCCACAGTTCTACCGGCCCAAGAAGGCACACCTCATCAAGGCAACACACCCCTTTGAATGGCTCAGTGTCAATTTCAAGGGCCCCCTACCCACTACAAATAGGAATGTCTACTTCCTGATGGTGGTGGACAAGTTCTCCAGGTTCCCCTTTGCCCAGATATGACCTCAGCGACAATAATCAAGGCACTGCGCAGTATCTTCACCCTGTTCGGGTACCCTGAGTACATCCACAGTGATCAGGGGATCTGGTTCATGAGTGAGGAACTGTGACAGTATTTGCTGGCCAGAGGCATACCCACCAGTAAGTCCACCAGCTATAACCCCAGGGGTAATGGCCAGGTGGAAAGGGAGAATGCCACCATCTGGATGGCAGTGCTCCTGGCCCTTTAGGTCCAAACACATGCTAGTGTCCCGCTGGCAGGACGTCTTGCCCGAAGCACTTCACACCATCCGATCACTCCTGTGCTCTGCGACTAACACCACCCCACATGAACATTTGTTTGCTTTCCCTAGGAAATCAGTGAATGGTGCCTCCATTCCTACTTGGTTGGCAAACATGGGGCTGGTCCTGCTACGGAGACACGTGAGGGACCCTAAGATGGATCCACTGGTGGAAGCGGTGCACCTCATACACGCCAACCCACAATACATATTTGTGAGATTCCCTGATGGCCATGAGGACACTGTGCCTATCCAAGACTTGGCGAGGGCCGGGGATCCCGAAACTGTACTGCCTGCCACAGCCCACTCTGCAGACCAGGCCACCCCGATACTGAAAGCCGAGCCACCCGGTTCTCCTCTCCAGGAGTTGGCCCTCCGGGAGGCATCAAATCCCCCTTCCTCCCGGGAGCCCCCAAGTCAGACCCAGACTGCTCCCTCCCCTGCCCCCCTCTGGAACTGCTTCCCCTCCCAAGCAGCAATGCTCAGACACGCCTGTCCCCCAGCGGTCCCGCAGAAGGAGGGTACATGATATCATGTACAACCCTGAGATGATTCTGCCCGCAGGCTGGGCAGAATTTCTACTTATTGGTAGTACAAATAAACTACTCAAAAAGATGTGCATGCAAAAGAGATAAATGTAAACAAGAAGGAATTGCAAACAAACTGTGCAGTACAAAAATAAATACAGGTAGTCATCAACTTTTGACCTACGCGAGTTATGTCCACCTGCACATAGTGTGTCCAAAATTTCCAAAAATATCTTTATTAAAACTATTGTACAAGAACATATTTTGTATTAAAAGTACTGTATACAGTGATCCCCATTCCCCGTTGACAGCCCGAGGTCCCCGTTTCCCCGACTTATGACCAACCTGAGTTACAACAAATCCTTTGGTCCCCATTATGGTCAAAAGTTGGGAACTATCAGTATCCAATAATGAATAATGTGCAAAGTAGGAGTCCTTAAAATGAGTCTCTGAGTCTGTTATTTAGGAGACTGATGGTGGAAGGGAAGCAACTGTTCCTGAACCTGGTGGTAGGAGTCTTGTGGGACCTAGACCTCTTTCCTGATGGTGACAGGAAGACCAGAATACAAGTATCCTCTGTTTTTTAAAAATTTGTTTATGCCACTTTGATTTTACAAAAGACCAACATTAGTACCTATTTTTGCTAACCGAAAGAAATCCAAAGAAGATTTTTGCTTTCACAAAAAAAGGCTAAATGCAAAAATAGCATTCTGTGGGCTGTCAGGAGAGCTTGGGGCAGTGGGATCGGTGTCGGGACTAATCGCGGGCTGTCGTGAAAGCACTGGGCAGTGGGATTGGTGTGGGTACTGATGGGCTGATGGGACAATGCGGATCAGTGGGTCTGAGAATCCTCATAAATTTTTCCCATATAAATTAATGGTAATTGCTTCTTTGTTTTCTGCCATTTTCGGCTTACAAAAGGTTTCATACGAACGCTCTACTTTCGAATTGCCAGGGATACCTTTATGTCCTGGGTGGTGTGTATATTTAATGATTGCTGGTGCTCTCTGACAGCATCGTTCCATGTAGATTTTCTTGATGGTAGGGAAAGATTTGCCTGTAATGTACTGGGCTGTCAACATGACCTTTTTCAGGGCTTTCTTGATATTGATTAATATTTTATTTGGATCTGTAGTGATATAAAGAAATCAATAAGATTGAAAGAGTGCAGAGAAGAATTTGAGGAACTGAGCTACAAGGTTAGGACGTTATTCCTTGGAGTGTAGAAGAATGAGGGGAGATTTGATAGAGGTATACAATATAATGAGGGTTCCAGCTAGAGTAAAGTGAGTAAAAGACGTAGACGTCATGATGTCCAGCAGAGCGTGGGCTTATACTCAACACTCTTCCCTGCGTGCCCCCCCCCCCCATGCAGTAAATGTTGACTGGGCCCCTTCAAACTAATAAGATTACACCAGGCCCAGGACTACAAGTGAGAATTAGAATACATCTGATGAGTAATTATAATTATAAAAGGTAAAGTATTTAATAATAATCAGGGCACATAGTTCTTAAAGCTTTCAGGTGGTCTTCTTTCTCTTTTGGACATTCTCGGTGTGGTTTGCTGTGGCAGTCTTGCTCAGGACCGAAGATAGTCGAGCCCACGGTTGAGTCGGCGGCGACTGCCCGCTTTCGCTGAACTTTGGCGGCGACTGCCCATCTTCGCTGACCTTCGGCAGAAACTGCCCGTTTTCGCTGCCATCCTTTCTGCGTGTCTCTTCACTGGACTGCTCGGCTCCGCGACCATCTCTGCCACCCCCTCACTTGGCCTGAGGGGTGGATGGTCAGGGCTGGTCACTACAGGTCTGGTTCCACCTCCTACAGTTCATGACGCAGCTCATGCACCTTAGTGCCAATCAATGCTCGTAAATGGTCAATGTGTTGCTTCCACAATCTGTCCCGCATTAACACACAGTATGAGCAGGGGCTCAATTTTTGTAAGATTACTCCTACCACCCATAGGTCTTTATATTGTCTGTAATCTTGTACCAGAACTCTCTCTCCCTCTTCCAATGTTCTAGGTGAGGTCTGTTGTTTTGCAATCGGAGACTCAGATCTGGATGAACTGTGGGCAACCTGGTCTGCAGGTTGCGGCCATACATTAGTTCTGCTGGAATGCGTTTTGCGGTCGAATGCAGCATGTTTCTGTATCCCAATAGAAAATCTGTGATTTTGTGTGTACAGGAGGCAATTAGAAGTTTCGTGGTTCTTATTGCTTTTTTAAATATTTGTACAAAACGTTCTGTCTCCCCATTAGTACTTGGGTGATAGGGTGTGGAGAAAATATGTCTGATATTGTTATCATGCATAATTGTTTTTAAATGTTCTGATATAAATTGAGGTTCATTGTCCATAACTAATTCATGATGCAATCCGTAAGTGGCAAAGATAGTTCGTAGATAGTCAATTGTAGGATCTGCTTTGGTATTTTTCAGCTGTGAAACTACTGGCCATTTGGAGTGTGTGTCCACAGCTATTAGGAAAGTCTCACTACATGAATCCGATGCCAGGGTTTGGGTGGCCATTTCCATGGGTTAGCTTTGGCTTGCGGCATTTTTGGCTGCATTGACTGACATACTTTGCATTCTCTTACTGTTGCTTCAATGTCTCTGTCTATGGAGGGTCACCAGACATGCATCCGGGCTAGCGTCTTCATTCGTACCATTCCCAGATGGTTGTGGTGTAGTTCTGATAACATGGTAGTTTGCTATTTGGCTGCAATAATTGTACTGGTACCCCACAGTAAACATTTTCTTTCACTGATAGTTCATGGCAGTGTGTGTGATAAGGTTTTAGATCTTCTGGAATGACTTCAGATTCTGGCCACCCATTAAGGGTGAAATATAGGATCCTTGTTTCCTTTCCAATCATTTAGGCTATAATGGGCAGTTGTTGAAGTTGTTCTTGGTTGAACATTGCTGTCTCTGCTCTCCATTTAATAATTTCTTCTCATTATTCTGTCACGGGTACAGCATGTGTGATAAGGCATCTGCATGGCTGTTGGGTGTATTATATCATCTTTGAATTCTGGCCACAGCTAATACTGGTCGACCTTTGTGTGACCCCAGGATTAAACTAAGAGGCTCATTGTCTGTGATCAGGGTGAATTTTTTTTTCCATAAAGATATTGGTGGAATTTTGTAACACCAAAAATTTTTGCCAATCCTTTTTCTAATTGCGTGTAATTGTGTTCACTTGTGGTTAATGTTCGCAAAACATACGATACTGTTTGATCACCTTTTTCTGTGATTTGGGATAGTACCACTCCTCATCCCACTGGTAAAGCATCCATGGCTAGTGTAGCTTCTTTACCAGGGCCATAGTGGATCAGCACCTAAAATGTCCTTAGCCATGGGTTCTGGAGATTTGGAGGGAAGCTCATGTTGTTTCGTTGTTTAAAAAAGCCTCCAAAAATAACCTTAGAAATTATAGGTAAGTGAGCCTGACATCAGTAAGTAAATTATTGGAGGTTATTCTAAGAGATCGAATATACAAGTTTTTGGGTTGTCAGGGACTGATTATGGATATTCTCTATGGCTTTGTTCATGGTTGGTCATGTTTTAACAATTATATAGAGTTTTTCAAGCAGGTTATCAAGAAAGTTGATGAAGGAAAGACTATGGATGTTGTCTACATGATATTTATGGTGAGTTAGTAAACTGGATTTGACATTAGCTAGAAGCCAGAGAGTGGAAGCCTGTGATTAGTGATATGCCTCAGGGATCGGTGCTGGCCTCATTGCTATTTGTCATCTATGTCAATGTTCTGGATGATGATGTGGTAAATTGGATCAGCAAGTTTGCTGATGACACTAAGATTGGAGGTGTTGTGGAAAGTTTTCAAAGGGATCTGGACCAGCTGGAAAAATGGGCTGAAATATAGCAGATGAAATTTAATGCAGACAAATGTGCATTTGGAAGGACATACGAAATTATGACATACACGCTGAATGGTTGGGCACTGAGAAGTGCAGTGGAACAAAGGGATCTGGGAATACAGATACATAATTCCCTGAAAGTGGCATCACAGGTATAGAGGGTTATGAAGAGAGCTTTTGGCATATTAGCCTTCATAAATCAAAGTATTAAGTGTAGGAGTTGGAATGTTATGTTAAAGTTGTATAAGATACTGATCTGTCCAAATTTGGATTATGGTGTGCAGTTTTGGTCACCTAACCATAGGAACGATATCAATAAGATTGAAAGACTGCCAAGAAGGTTGGTGAGGATGTTGCTGGGACTTCAGGAACTAAGTTACAGGGAAAGGTTAAAAAGGTTAGGACTTTATTCCCTGTAACGGAGAAGAATAAGAGGAGATTTGATAGAGAGATTTAAAATTATGAGGGGTATGGACAAAATAAATTCTAGGCTTTTTCTACTGAGGGTAAGTGAGATACAAACCAGAGGACATGGGTTAAGATGAAAGGGGAAAAGTTTAGGGGATACATGAGGGGGGAAATTCTTTACCCAGAGAGTAGTGGGATGTGAAATGAGCCACCAGTGAAATGGATGATATGCAAGTGATAGTGGTGGAAAGGAAGCCATGTTTTTTTAAAGAAGGAAGACATAATGGATGATCTGACATGAAAGACCTCATCCTGGGAGCAGATGCATTGGAGACAAAGGAATTGCAAGAAAGGAACATAATCTTTATGGGGACAGGGTGTAAAGATGTGTAGTCGAGGTAACTGTGGGAGTCAGTGGGTTTGCAGAAAAGGTCTGTCGAGAATTTGTCTCCCAAGATGGAGACAGAGAGATTGAGAAAAGGGAGAGTTTTGTGAGAGATGGACCAAGTGAATTTGAGGTTGGGATGGATGAAGTTGACAAGCTCATCATGAGGCAGCACCAATGTGATCGTCAATGGAGCAGAGGAAGAGCTGAAAGGCCTTGCCTGTGTAGACTTGCAACATGGATTCTCCATAATGCTAACAAAAAGGCAGGCATAGCTAGGGTCCATGCAAGTACTCATGGCTACTCCTCTGACTTGCAGAAAATGGATGAGTCAAAGGACATTAATGAGGGTGAGAACAGGTTCTGTCAGCTGGAAGAGGCTGGTGGTGAAGGGGGTCTGATATGGTTTGTTTTTGAGGAAGAAACAAAGGAATTTGATATGGGGGATGGAGGTGTATAGAGACTAGAGGTAGAGATGGACTAAGTGAATTTGAGTTTGGGATGGAAGTTGATAGCAAAGTAGATAAAGTTGGCAGAAAATTTGATAACAGGGGGCGTGGCAAGATGGCGTAGAGTCTAGACGTGTGATCTCAACCTCTCTGGCCAGACTTTTAAGTACCCATTTTTTAACCCTTTGTTTTCGTTTAAACTTTTTAAATTTTAGTTTAAAGTATTAAGGAACTATTATGGCCATTAATGGTAAAAAGATTAAACCTCAAGTGCAAAAGAAGTTACATTTTTGAAGTGTTGAAGATTTGGGGCCTAGACAACTTGATACAGCCTCAGGCTTAATCTCTTCAGTGTCTAAACCTCAAAGACTGCCTGTGGGAGCTGGAAAAAAAATGTCTATTACTCCCCAAGTGAAGGAAATGCAGCAGGAAGCATTTCAACCTGAAGATATCGCTTTCCTTCGTGATTTTGTGAAAAAATAAGATGTGGAGGGAGACCAGCGGCGAACCCCTGAGGAAGTCAAGGTGCCATCACTGGGAGTCCAGACCCACAGTAAAACTTTTAAAATGCCTTCTGTTGAGTTGCAGCAGGAGCTGCAGTTACCTTGTTCTGCCACTACGTCAGAGAGAGTAGGGCTGAGCTTTTCTGACTTACAGTATATGCAATTAAATGCAGTCATTCAACCTCTAATGAATGAGATGGTTCAAATTATAAGTTCAGAATTGAATATAGTTAAAGCACGTGTGGATGCAATCTTATGAAGAATTTAAAAAATTTCTGTCTGCTTTTTTGGACTGTAAACAACAAGTGGCTTCTAACACAGAAAAAGTGTTGAAGGTTGAAAAATCAGTCATAGAATTGGGAGAACGTGAGAAGGAGTTAGAGAGGAAAATAGACTACTTGGAGAATCAAAGCAGAAGGAATAATGTGAAAATTGTTGGTTTGCCAGAAGGTATAGAAGGACAAGATCCTCTTCGTTTCTTTAAAGACTGGATCCCACAAGTATTAGGGCAAGAATTCTTTTCTGGAGGATTGGTACTGGAAAGAGCCTATAGAGCTCTAAGAAGAACACCCTCAGCTGGTCAACCATCGAGACCGGTAACAATTCGATGTTTGAATTATTTGGACAGAGAAGCAATACTTCAACTTGCAGTGCAAAATGCGAGACAACGACAAACTCCATTATTGATTCAGAATAGCAGAGTTTGTTTCTATCCTGATTTGAGGTCATTCAACGTCGACATCGATTTAATCCTGTTAAAGAAGCTTCGTGGCATAAAGGTTATAAGTCTACTTTTCGCTACCTGGCAGTGTTGAAGGTGTTTTATGGAGACTATCAATTTTGGTTTCTTGAAAATGATCATGAAGCAATGATTTTTGCTGATTCATTGCCAGATATAAGAGGACAAAGATGTAGTCCACCATTGTTTCCTAAAGAAAAATCTGGTTGATCTGGAAACGGAAGAAATGGCAGAAATGGGAAAAACGGGAATGGAAAGAGTCCAACTTCTTCTAAAATGGGATATTCGAGATTGGAATCTCTTGGATGAAAAGAAGAATTTTCTTTTTCTTACTTTATTTTTTTGCTATTATGATATTTTGATGTTATTCATTGTTTGGCTGGGGAGAGATTTGCTCTAAGTTCTTTACTAGTTATCAGCCACTGGTGGGTGACCCACACCCAATTTTTGTTTCGGGATTACTACCTTTCGGTAGTTTTTTTTGGGGGGGGATTTTTTTTCTTCTTTTTTTTGTTTAATTTTTTTAATTTTTATTTTAGTTAGCTTTTAATTTGTGATTTTTTTTCCTATTAGAGAAAATAAAAAAAGAATTAAAAAAAAAGAAAATTTGATAACGTTGACTTGTTCAATACTCTATTTGTTTTATATCATTCATCATAATCGTAGAAAGGACTAGACCTTATTAAAGTGAAAGCCACAAATAAAATAGTGCTTAGAGAATAAATCAGTTAAGATTTATACAATTCCTAAACCTGATGTGTTTCAGCCCAGCTAAAGGAAGTTGATGAGGAAGACACAGTTGAGGAGTTGTCCCACTTAGCTGAAAAATTGCATTCATACGTGTTGTTACTTAAGAAGAATGAGAACAAGAAACAACACCATAAATCTATTAGTCTTATTTCTCCTTTATGTAAGTTTCTGCAGCTGAATGTTGAGAATTTGAGACATTTAATGTGATTATCAAGCTTAATAGATTCCTGAAGCATGGGTCATGTCCAATTAATTTTTTTTTGTTAGCAGCAAAATGGTAGAGAATAGACTGTTTGCAAACATTGCTTATAGGGGCATGCAGAAGGCATTCCATGGCAGTACACATTGCCTCATATTTCATGTAGTAATAATTGGTGCAGACAGGAGCATAACATTACTAAAAGACATTGATTAATTCCATTAGTGTGATAAACATTTCTGGAACTGGAAACAGCATCTGGAATATTGCCTTCACACTCATTTCATCATTTTCAACTTTAACATGGCTTTTTAGCTTCCCACAATTGTGTAGAATGTCAGTCTGGATATCCACCCACTTAGCCAAATATGTGTGCCAAAGGTCAAGGGTCTCATCTGAAAATTGCAGCACGTGGACACTGAACATTCAAAGGACATCGCAATGAGTTTTATTTCTCAATGATTGATTTCAACCAGATGTAAGAGATCTAGTTAATATTTTAATCTGATAGTCATTATAATGAAATCAATGGACACTGGTAGTATCAGAAAATTAACTCAGACACAGCAGCATTTTTCCGAATTCAGTGTAAAATACTGAATCTGTTATCATAAGTTCTTTTTAAAACTTTATTTAGTATTTTCTCAAAAAGAGTAAACAGACTTTTACAGAATAAGTAGTCTAATAATAAAACAGTAAAACAAACCCACCCCTCCCCCTCCCACAATGGATCCCTCAAGTGAAGCACTAAAAATAAACAAAAATATTCAGTAATTTACAATATTACTAAATTTATATTCTTCATATATGGTGTCCACATCTTAACAAAAAAAATCATAATGATTATGTAAATTATATGTTATTTTCTCCATATAAATACACAACTTCAACTCATGATGCCATCGAACTACATTTAACTCCACTTCATCTTTCCAGGATATAGCAATGCATTTATGAGCATCTGTCAATGTTAGATGAATAAACGCTGTCTGAAACTTATCCAACCCCAAGTCCACTAACGGAGTAAAATAACCTAACAAAAAAACTTTTTGGGATCTAACGGAAATTGAATTTGAAACAAATTTTGAAGGAAATTACTAATTTTAAACCAGAAATGGATGAACTTTATCACAAAACCAAACAGATTGTAGAAATGTTCCAACACATAATCCACACCTAAAACACAGATCTCAATTACTAAATCCATAGTTTTTCAATTTTTCAGGGGTTAAATATAACTGATGCAAAAAATTATAATTAACCATACTATATCTTACATCAGTTAATTTAGTCAACCCAGCATAACACATATTTTCTCAATCCACCGGACTAACCTCACAATTTAAATCCTGCCCCCATTTAATCCAATATGTTTCAAAAAAAAATTTTAACCATAGTATCTTGTAATAATGCATATATTTCTGATATAAAACCTTTATTTGAAAAATATGAAACCATAGATTCAAATTTAGTAAACTGAGAAATTTTCATTTCTCTTCCAAAATTATCTTTCACTAATGCCCTAATTTGATGATAAACAAACAGAGAATTCTCTAAAATCCCAGATTTCTCTTTAAGCTGATTAAATGATAAACATTTACCTTCTTCAAAACAATCTTTCAATCTTTTTATTCCTTTAATCCACCAATCTTCTAAAACTCTATTATTCAATGAAAAAGGAATCAATTTATTTTGATATGTTGGGGTTTGAACTGATAAACTACCTTTTGATGCTATTAATAAATTCCTTTTAGTCCAAATTTCTAATAACTGTTTCAAAATTGGTACACTATATTTCTGCAGTAAGATAGTATTCTATTTAAATACAAATGGATGGGGACAAGGTTCCAATGTCGCAGCCAATTCCACCCTAGCCCAACTAGGAGGGTTCAAAATATATAACATACGATTAATAAATCTTAATTGAGCTGCTTCATAATAATTTTTAAAATTAGGTAATTGCAAACCTCCCAAAGCATACTGCCAGGTCACTTTATCCATCGCTATTCTTGCTAATTTTCCTTTCCATAAAAATTCTCGAATCACTTTATTTAAATCTTGAAAAAAGGATTTTGGAAGAGAACAAGGAATCGATTGAAACGAATATTGAATTTGCGGTAAAATATTCATCTTTATACAATTTACTTGACCTATTAAAGTTAAAGGTAAATCTTTCCATTTAATCAAATCTGCTTTAATCTTTCTCATTAATGGTACATAATTTAAAATATACAATGATTGGAAATTTACATCAATCATTATCCCTAAGTACTTAATTTTATCAGTCCATCAAAATTTACTAATTTGTCTCGATTGATCATAATTTCCTTCAGAGATTGATAGTATTCACTTTTATCCTAATTCACTTTATATCCAGATAATTTATCATATAATTCTAAACAATTTTGCAAATAAATTAAAGATGATCTGGATTAGTTAAATATATCAAAACATCATCAGCAAATAAATTAATATTATATTCATTCTGTCCAATCCTTATCCCTGTAATATTCTCATTCCGCCTGATAGCCTGAGCTAACAGTTCAATGACCAATACAAATAGGGTTGGCAACAAAGGACAACCTTGATGAGTTGAACGCATTAATTTAAAAAAATAAGTTTGACCATTTGTTGCCACCCTTGCTACAGGATTATTATATAATGCCTTTACCAACCAATAAATAAAGATCCAAATTTATATTTCTCCAAAACTTTAAATAAAAAAAATTCAATTCAACCCTATCAAAAGCTTTTTCAGCATCTAATGATAGGTTGGGTTGCTGATGTGAAGCATTGATCAATGAAACCACTCTAAGAATATTATCCAAAGCATACCTATCTTTAATAAAACCAGCCTGGTCAGAATGTACCAATTGCGGTAAATACTTTGCTAATCTATTTGCTAATAATTTCACTATTATTTTATAATCTACATTTAATAAAGAAATTGGTCGCTAAGAAGAAACCTTCAAAGAGTCTCTGTCATTTTTTGGTATACCTGTTATTATTGCACTCAAACACGAGTCTGGTAAAGCTTGTTCCTGAGTTAGATGATTAAGAACATCCATGAATACAGAGGACAGATCATCATAAAAAAAACTTTATAAAATTCAGCAGTGAACCCATCATCTCCTGGTGATTTCCCATTAGGCATTTGTTGAATAACATCCTTTATTTCTAAATCCATTAAAGGAGAATCCAACTTTCTCACATCCTCCTCCTTCAATATTGGTAAATTTAACTCTGACAAAAAAGCTTCAATAGAACCATCATTTCGCACTCCTTCAGAAGCATATAATTTCTGATAAAATGATAAAAATTGGTCATTAATTTCCTGAGGTTTAAAAATAACTGAATTGTCCTTCCTCACAGCATTAATAATCCTTGAAACTTGTTCAGTGCCATCATAACTTCACAGGAATATTTTGCACAATATCAATTTAGTTAACCAGAGTCAATATGGAATTGAAGAAGAAAAATATTGTCCACAATTTATCTGTGAACCTTTGTGGTGTACTTATTTTGACTTTCAGAAAAGAAAATTGATACAGTTCAATATGAAAACCTATTAATGAAACTCTCACCTTAGTTAAATCTTGGGATTGAGAAATAAAGAGGCACTTGAACTTCAGTGCCACAGCAGCTGTTTCAGAAATGGAAATGCAGTGATTTTCTTGACCTGTTACTTGATATTGAGCTCATTTCTGTTTGTACAGGAATGATCCCCAATTTGAAACACAAAATAAAATGATCAATGTTTCAGATCATTTCTAAGTTAGTAAGGTCAGCAAAATGCATATTCTAGTTGTCCTGACATTGTTGGGAAACAAAGAACAACTGTTTGGATAGGAACTTCTACAGCAGCACCATGATCCCTCAGATGAGGCACTAAACTCAGAACTGCTTTGTCTCCCAGGAAGGCATAAAGCACACCAAGGGCATTGTCTGAAAAACAATAGGACAGTCGTCCTTGTATTTGAAGTGATATTTCACCTGAGCAAACATAATTATCAAATAATCGGACCTGCCCTTGATATTCTGCTGGCTACAGATGTGCAGATATTTAATTTGCCCTCTTTACAAAAATTGCAAAACATTGTGAAACATCTTCAAAGGTTCTAAGGTTATTATGGAAACTAATTATTTTTCTCATTAGTGCTGAGTTCATTTTAAAGCTGAACACAGTTGCAGTGGTGTCACGAGGATTGGAGTTACCCAATGCGGTAACTAATGGTGTTACCTCTCCCATACCAGACTATACAGAATCCTTCATAATGCATTTGTACTAATGTTACTTGTAAATCATAATTCCCATATAATCATTGAACGTGATGGCAAAAGCAGTGAGGTAAACAATGAACAAAATTGAAATTACACCTTTAAATGACAATATCATACACACAGCCTTAATGCATTTTCATGCGATTAAAGTGAACATTTGATAAGAAAACAATAGAATTCAAAATTTTTAAAAATTAATTACTACTTCATTCTCCAAAAAGTTACTGATCTCGGTTCACGAATACTAATTATCACAATATTGTAGCTAAAACACCAGAACATTTGACAAAAGCAGCAACTATAAAAACACCAGCAGCAACAAAAACAACAGCGCTAGCTTGTAGCGCGTGCAGACGAACCCACGGGATTTGAAGCGTCATTGTAATTGGGTAATATTGACAGCTCTGACAAGAGCTCATTAGAAGGTTCAAAAAGTAAATCAGTATCTTTAGACTGGTAGGTATATTGATACATGTAAGCAGGGCCTAACAAAAATGTTTTTGTTGTTATAACTAACTACAGGGATATTGTTATAATAAATTTCTATTGAAACACTGCACAAAAATTTTATAGACAGTCATTTTGTTGTTACACCCTCTGAAGGTGTCACCCCTGTGCCGTCTGCACCCTCCTCATGCACAATTGTCCTGTTGCTGGGTGTGCTTTTATTAATTCCAGGGTAAAACACAGGATTCCATCCACACCGTAGTTAAATGAAAAAATACATAAATGCTGGAGAAACTCAGTAGGTCAAACGGTGCCTTTATCTAGCAAAGTTGAAGATACATCATCAACGTTTCAGGTCTGACCCCACACCTTGATGAAGGGCTCAGGACCTAAACGTTGGTGTTGTAACTTCACCTTTGCTACATGAAGACACCGTGTGACCTGCTGAGTTTCTCCAGCATTTGTGTGTTTTTTCTATTAATTCCAAGTCAATGGCCCTCACCACCTTGATTCGGAAAGGGCTGACTTGTCTTCAAGCCGTTCTCCCTGCATGGATGTGGACAAACTCTTGACAGGTCTCCCCCCCCCCACCTTACGGGGATACCCTGCAGCATTGTGTTGGGCCCCTATTAATTTTTTAAAAACTCACACGACATTCGACGGAAACAGCCGTCAAACAAAATCTGAACCGCCTGGAAAAGTAAAGCATATTTACACGTATAATAAAACATCCAAGAAAGTTGCACAATTTGTTGAAGGTTTTTTAAAACACTACAAAATCTTTTTCGAAATGAATCAAAACTTAAACAAAATAAATGAACATTTGATGGATTCTTAAGCATTCTTTTAAGTTAAAAAGGTTGTTGGAAATCTGCTGCCTCTACCTCCCGCAGCTGTTCCCTTCCTCTTTATATCTTAAAGCGTGGAGAAGCATCTCAAAGCTGAAGCAAAATCTTTACGAATTGCAATGACCAATTGGTGCAAGATCATGCTCCCTCCTTGATAACCATGTAGGCTTGAATGTCAGATTGCAGCCCGGAGAGTTGTCCATTCATGGTCAAGCAAATTCAGGATTGTCTGCCTTAGATCAGGCGGGCATGGAAATCCCGGTCCCTTTTGGCTTTTGCGAAATGAATTACTGCTACGAAGTCAATTAAAAACCCCATTATTATTTCAAGGATTGTTTTTACCGATGTGGGTGTTTGACGAAGAACTTGGTTCACTTTGTCAATACGAGTGATGGGAGAGTTTTCCAGTGTCAAAAGTATGATGTTTATTCATCCGCTCTATACTATTGGTCAGATGTGGATTAAATTGGATCTCTTAGCTCTGGTAGGCCATCATTCATATTCTAACTAAATAGGTAAGAGGAGAGTGAGTGGGGTTGGCCATTTATTTCCAAGGGTAGAAGAATGCGTCTTTGAGTGGTGTGATGTGTGAGTTGTCGCTGACAGAAATGTTGATCACTAAAAGTTTTGAGGATAAAACAAAGTACTAAGAATAGAACTTGACATGAACTTGAGGTGTGCAGTGCAACACTTCCAAAACGCTGCGATGCTTCGTACCTGATTTGCACATTCTTGAAAGCTGGGGGTCGCTGTTTAGCTACTTTTGGAAATATATTCCGGCTGGACTCCAAGGATGGTTGATGCTGGGGGGGGGGGGGGGGGGGGGGTTGACAACCGGGTGCTCGCGTTTCATGTAAGAATGTTGTGCTATTAGAGAATAAATCCAAACGCATTTCCCAACCGTTAATTTTTAACATTGTAAAGTATAGTTATTTAAAAATTCAGTTGTTTGAGGCGCAGCCAGTTCGAGGGTTGTTTTGTGTGTGTGTGTGTGTGTGGCTACACTCTCTTGTTTGTCCATTAAAAGAAGGGGGTAGTTTCAAGCATGATATACTGAAGCGAACAGGTGCTTTGATCTGCGGTGAGTGAAACATTATACAGCCATCAATGTGTTCATTTCAATCCGAGTTGGTCCAAAGAGACCACTTAACTGCCACATTGCATTGTCTACCACATCGAATGTCGCCAAATCTCACAGCCTCCAGTCCCCTTTCCTCCAAAATAACCACACAGTTTTGTTAACTGGGAATTCGTGTCAAGAGTCCACATTTAATTAAAGCTCAGTTACCCTTCATTGCAGAAATGATCTGTTGATTTTTTTCTAACTGTGCTCTTTGTTTTGACGCAAATTTTAGACCAGCAGTGAGGAAAGAGAACTTAGTTTTAAACTTGTTCTTTGTTTTGATTTGGACACCATCTCCAAATAAGCTAAAGCGGGCTACCCTTCGCACTTTGAAAGTCAGGCTTGAGAGCATCATGTTGAAACACAAAATTAAAAAATATTAAATATAACATTTTAAAATTAAGATTTTGTAGGAAACAATGAAACTTTGCAAGATTTGTATTTGATAACCATTGAATTCTAAAACATGATTCCGTTCAATTAGTTGGAACGCGTCATATGCACTTTATTGATGTTTCGATTTCATGGAGATACCGCTTCACCCGCTTTGATTTTATCGGAATCATTGGAGTGAGTTTGTTGCCAAATATGGCAACAAACTGCAAGTTAGTTCAACCGGAAGTGTCTAAATGTATTTTACTGGCTGATCCTAACTTCGAACCGAAACCCCGACACTGCCACGTTCGATTGGTCTCAATAAGTTTGAGATTGGGTACCAAAAAAATGAGATCGTCCGGTTCTCTCCCTGGGGATTTTTCGTTTTAGAACCGTGGTGGTAACAAGAAGCGGAAATAATTGACGTTCAATTCCATCAAGCAATGTATTTGAAGGACAAAAGGCGCGTGATACAAAGACTGCTTCGTGCAAGCACTTCATAACGCGACAATTTTATGAAAATTTATACCCATTAGCGAGGACAGGACCTGATTTAGCATAGAAGCAGATCGGCGATTCCTTGTTCTTTTTTAAAGAGAGATACCCACCGGTTGGCCAATTTGTGTTTCGCTGCTAACCTGTGGTAAGGTTGTGGAATCTGTGAGTGAACTTTTTAATTAATGTATCTGCGAAGATCACATACATTTGTTATCAATGAGAATATAGTGGGGTTGATTGGCCTTTCAAAGTTATCCATTCGTTTGAACGGATTTTTCTGTGGGTATTGCCCCTAGCTTACAAATTGTGTATAACTGTCGTACTTGACATAAATAATAATAGCTGGTCTAAAGACAGAAAGTAACAGTTAATGGTTAGACTGGCAGAAATTGGGAAGTGGAATCCCGTGGGCGTCGATGAGAACACGCTGTTCACAGTTTACTTAGGAACATAATGAATGCATGGGCGTTGCTGTGGGTGGGGTTGATGCGGTGGGAGGGGATCCTCGAGTCGAGAGGCCGTGTTTTTTTGGAAAATGGTAGCCCGCCAGTCCATTTTCTCACCGAGATCACGCAGCAAGGACGCCATTTGCTGTGCTTTCAACCTGCAGTGATGCACCCTCCTCTTCCCTCAGTTCCGCAAGCTTCGCTCTCTCATGACCCCTCTGCACCTCAGCAAGCAGGCGATCCCTCTCGGCGTCCTCCTTCTCCAAGGTCACCAACGTGTTCTCCAACGCTTTAGAGACAAGCTGAGCCTTTGTCAACCTCCGACGCTTTCTCTTAGGCCGGGGTTCTGGGAAACATAGCCAAAGAGGGGGGTCATTAGCAGAAATGGTGCACATAATCCAAAATGAATGATGACCTGGCTCCTCCTATGACCATCGTTCCTTGCCGTTGGCTATGATTTCTCCTTCCATGTGCTTCTGGCTTCCAGACCACTTGCAATGTGACCTGCCGGATGTAGCTTGAGGTAACTCAGGGATGAGGTCGGGGGAACCAGGACGTCCAAGGCTCAAGGCTCTTGCTGAGCGCCCACGCCCACAAAGATCAAAATATTGCCACTCCAAACGTCCACTGCCACTCCTATTGTGGTCCATCACACCATGACACTTCTTTCTGAGGCGCTTAATCTTGGTTACAGTTGTGACCACATGCAGAAAGTCCACTGGCCAGCCTTTCAACGGGAGGTCCATCCTTTACTGAGCCTTGAGGTCGAGGAGCACCCTGATCTCTGCATCTCCCCAATTAAAACTCATGCTCTTACTGTGAACTCTAGGACCGGTTATAAGAACTACCTCCCGTGGCACGCATTCAGTCAGGGTTTTAAAATGCGCGCTCCTCTGGCTCAGGCTGGCGACGTGTTCAGCCCGCCCCAAGCCAGCCGCCCGCAGCGGCAGCACATTGATGGAGCGCTCCACCAGCCTGAGGAAGGATCGGATTCGGCGTCTTGGAGCCTCGCGCGGCGGATTTATGGAGGAAGGTTCAGCAACGTAAAGGCGCAGATTATCCGCCTTTACTGTCGCACTTTTTTTTCTCTCTATAAAAGGGCCTATAGACACTGGAATCAAAAACACGGCTCCCAAAATGCGCGAATGACATTAAAGTGGTCAATTGTAAGGATTAAAACAAATTCCAAAAGCTCACTAAAAGGTGCACAAAGGGGATGGAATTGCTAAATAGATTTCATATGGTGTGTTACAATGACGCCAGGGAGGATTGCTAAAGGAAATCCATGTCGATTTGCGATAGGTGTGAATCCAGACGGAGCTCATGCACAGACCACTAGAAGGACGGTCAATCGAGTACAGCCGTCTATTTGAGGGACTGCGGGCTAAATTGTAGAGAGGTAATGTCAATCTTGTCTTGAACTGGAATTCTGGGTGCACCCACTTAACTCAAAACATACAGAAACAATAGAGTGAGTTCACAAAATGATCGTGTGATTTCAACCTTATCAGGATGGATCTCGCCACCAGAGAGTGGTGAGAAGATGGAACGTTCTATCACGTGAGCTGGTTGAGTTAAATGTGATGATGCATTTTTGGGGGTTGCACATGAGATGGAATCCACAGACCCTTAAAGCACGGAAACAGGTCCTTCTGCTTCGCTGGTCCAAACCGACCAAATAGTTCAAGGAACTTGGCGGTTGGCTTGAATAGTTGGACCTTACAAGGCTTTGCTACATACATAATGTAATGTTATCTAATTTTATGAGCCATGCAGAAGGGTGGGATCCAATACTGAAAGCTAGTGCTCCAATGTTTGATGTCCCCGTGTCAATCCACTATGGGCACTTGATGACTGCTGCATTATAAGAAACGTAAAGAATCGCGCGATAAATGTTAGGTGAAGATCATATATAATTATTAAAGTGCAATGGAGAAAAGTACAAACATGGAGCCTACATTTGCAAACTGTTAGCATTAAAATTTAAATGAAGCTCGAACATTCCCTTTCACTTATAGGTCTCTATAAATATTTATATATTTAAAATAACTCCTGTTATTTTAGTTTGTAGGGGGTTGGGGTGGGCGGTGGGGGGTTCGTAGGAGTTTTTTTAAAACTTTTTTTAATAAAATACCACATGTATTTGGATTAAGTTTGAAATATTGTTACGTGGTTTTAATTTAAATATTTTTTTAAATGGAAAGTACAAACATTTACCACAAACAATAACAATTAAGAATGGCGGTATTTATAACATTATGATAGGTAGCTGGCCCCACTGCTGAAATCATGTGCTGCCACACGTGAAGTCTATGAGATATCTGTTGCTGAAGCATTTACTTGACATTTGAATTGCTATGCTTCTCAATTTGCTTTTAGCTTTAATTCAAAACACACACACACACAGCGAATCCCTACATATACAGAAACACGTAAAAGTACGTCACTGCACTGCTAAATTAAGAACTAATTATGAATACCAATGTCCTGGCGTAAAAAAATATAGAACATGGATATGTGCTTTTTGGATCAAGACAGAAGCACACTCTGTGGCAGCGTGAACTCCGAAAGTAGCCACTTACTTGTTCTGTAGAGTGATTAGAAATGGTTAAACCTCTTCAGAAGGCATTTTACCTCAGTTCTCGAATACACCTGAAGTACCCCACCAAACAACTCATAAATTAATGATTTTAATTAAAAGGTACGTTGGCTTTATCTGTAATAGGATTTTAATTTTCACTGGAGTGCTCTAAATCATTTTAACTTCATTACAGAAATGATGATTTATTGGACAATACGCATTATTCAGAATGCATTTAGACCAGTATGGTAAAACCTTATCTGTGCTTCTGGACTTCTGTTGGAATTATACATTAATTGTTTTCTTCAAGGGAGAGTATTATTTGCAGGAGTTTAGATTTTTTTTAAGCAATGGTATAAATAAAACCAAAAAAAAATCACATTGGATTTATAATTTATGTAATGTCAAAATGGCGTGGAGACCGCGTGAAACTGACACAGACCTACAATCCTAAGTCAAGTTCTGTCCTTTCTAATGTCAGTTTCTGTTTAACTGATATGCTTAAATAACATTGGTTGTGTGTCCACGACGCGAGTATTATATATGCACCCCACTTGCTATTTGTGAGAGGGATAGATAATTGGATATAAATAGAGACTTTTTTTTAAGTAAGGCTTTTGTTTTCATATAAATAATTGTGCATTGAATTAAATCTTTTTTTTCTGTAAGTCAGTAAATTTACGGAATAGAGCCTTGCAAGTTTTGAAATTCGACTGGATTATTCCCAACGAGCAATAAAGCTACTTCCACGAGGTATTCGCTCAGGCAATAGTAATTTTTAATTCAATGTTCTATTTTTTCCCAGCCTTTGATAATTACATAAAAGAACTTGAAACCCTGTTCTTGTATTTGATGCTTGAATAATGTTTGCCTGGAAACTGCTAAAATTCTCGCTGACTGTGAAATCATCCCTTTTTCACGCAATATTGTCATCGTTTTCCAACGAGTGTAAAATCCATTAAAAATACTCTGTAATGGGTACCCTGTAATGTAACCGTTCCCATCTTCCCCATTCTCTTACTCGGCAGAAAGTTATCCAACTCACTGTTGCTCTCCAGTTCAGAACAACGTCCCCCTTCTCCTAACGGACACCCACCCCCACCGATTTCTACTTGTAAAGTTTATTTCTTGTTTAGATTCAGATTGTTAAAGTTTTAGAGTTTTACATCTCGGATTGAGCTACGTCCATTCACCTTTCCAAAACAACTATCGCCGAGTTTTTTTTAAAAAAAAAACGGTAATTTCAAAAACAATTACTGAAACTGAAAACGTGGCAAAAAAAAATGCCGTGAATAAATTGATTAAATCATGTTTTATTTGCAGAAATTTAAAAAAAATCCAAGAAAATGATTAAGTTAGAAAGGAAAAAAAGTAAAACACAAAAGTCTACAGACACAGTGAATGAAGTAAAAATACAAAATGCTGGAGAAACTCAAACAGTGTACTTTACGTGGCAAAGATAGACACATAACCAACGTATTATAACTTCGGTGAAGAGCTGAAACTCGAAACATTAGCTATGTATTTATTTGACCTGCTGAGTATCTCCAGCTTTGTGTTAGTTCTAAGATTGGGAAGGATCTTTTGAATCTGTTAATCAAATAGATGTTTCTATGGTGTAGTTTCCGTATTGAAGATTCAAAAAACGACAGTTTGTTGTCTAAAAATATATTGCACTCTCTGTTAAACTTCTTGTTATCTTCTTCATCCGTCCCAAAGGTTAACTTGCACCATTCGTATCAATCAAAGGTTCTGGTGTCTCGTCCAGACAGCAAGATATGTCATTTGTGTATGTGTGTGTGTGGGTGTGTGTGTGTGTGTCTGTCTGTGTGTGTGTGAGAGAGAGAGAGAGAGATTAGGGGCAAGAGAGATGGGAAGGGCAGTGCAGATCTAAAGCGGTAGAACGTTCGAAGTTCACTGGACTCCAATTCCTTTGATCGGTTCACTCGTGGATTCTTTATATTCATCAGAGAACATAATACTACTTCTTTAGGTTTGAACCAGGTTTAGTCTTTGCATACTTTAAAAAAAAAACCAGCAATTCGCGAGTGCTCGATCTATTTCAAGCTCAGCTTCGGGGTTTTTTTTTCCGAAATAGAATTAAGATAGACTTGAAAAGACATTCGGCAGCTGTCCTTTAGTCCGCGCCTTTAGTGTTTGTAAGACTATGTGGTGGTTCATGCGCACTTCACCAGGGTATTTGACGCCCTGGCTCATTTATTTTACGGCCATCAACTTTTAAATGGGCTTAACTAGATTGCAAAACGACAGTATATGTGTAGAAACTATACATGTTAATTGTGGGTACCAGTGAGTTAACCTGATTCTAGTAGCAAATGTAAATGATTCCATGTACACGTACATTTGGTCAAGTAAAAATAAATCTATTTATTGTTGCAGCCAGCCAAAATGACCAGATAAACTATCAAGATTCATAGATTTCGCCAAGATTGAGAAACACAATAACTATTCAGACTTCTTTACACTGCCACAAAATAGTACATTTCATTTTTAAACGAAAATAATTACAAAAACAACGTATATTCCGCATGGCCCCACCTGCATTTGATGTTTATAATTTTACGGGTTTTTTTTTACATGCATCTTTCCTGCCACCCGTTTTAGCATTTCCTCCCGATAATCCGCTCGTGTTGACAGTGAAATGCGTTAATGAAGTCAATAAACCAAAATCCATTTTTTATCCTTTTATTTATCTAAAATAAAATTCTGTCCTTAAATATGATAATATCATATATTCCTCTGCCAAGCTACCATAAGCGCCTAAAAACCGAAATAAACTTATGGCAAAATGTATTTGTATAACTGTCTTTTGTAATTACAAAATGTAAAGTGTCATCATGGAAGTCCCTTCCCTTCCCTACTACAAAATGACATGGAGTTCAGTTATGAGACGTCATATGCCGAGAAAGATGATGGCGTTCCCTAAAGGATTCGTTGCAAATAGGACATTTAAGCTTTTCTTCTCTTCTTCTTTTCACTAAAGGTTCCATGGCATATTCTTTTTTGTGGTGAGATCTCATGTGGTACACTAAATCTGATGTCATTCTGAAAGAAGCGTTGCATTTGGCACACCAGTTTTGTGCTGGTAAGCAAAAGGAGGTGAAGGAAGGGGGAAGAAGGGTCAGTGCAGATGGAACTTGCAACTGAATGGGCCCAGCAGCCTTGGGCCAGAAGGCAGTGGCATACACGAAAGGACTTTGTTTGGCCAGACCTCCTTGCATATTGCAATTGCCGTTAACGTCTGCGCTTTGGAGCTTTGCAGCCAAGGCATTCGCCTGATAAAGTCTGCCAGAATCACCCACACCAGGATGGCACTCTAAGCCGGGGATCACCTTTTGGGATACCAAGAGTGGAGGCAACTGTCCAAACGATCTGGCTGGCTGGGAGAACGCACTCTTCCTCTCCTCGGTTGCACAAAGCTGCGAAACGCTCCTAAACGCGCTACCCATGGCAATGTTGTCGAGACAAGAAGGGACTTGCGTTTCAGTCAGAACAGACTTAATGTCAACGTCCATCGGCTTCTCCGAAGGGCTGCTGTTCGCCGCGATGCCATTCTTCTTGTCTATATCGGGAGCGTGATCCTTTGGCGTCTGTTTAAGATTAAGTGAAGTTCTCTTCACTTCGTTGAAGGCGCTCTGTTTGACACCTGTCGACTCTGAGCTGGATGTTGTCATCAGCCTTCCATTTTCTCGCAAACTAAAATAGCTCCCTCTGAAGTGTTGGGAAGGACAGGGAAGCTTTTCTCTTGGGGTGATGGGCAGGGATCTACCTGCCACTTTTGTACTGTGCACCAAACTATCATTCTTTTCCACTTCCTCGTACTTTCTTTTATTTTCATTCATGCTTTCAGATTCCCGCCGGTTCTTGACACATTCTCTTGGATTTTCCATGTCCCTGGCAAGATTGTGGAAATCTGTGGTGGGTTTGTTGTTCTCTACATTGGAAAAGGCTGATTGGCGTTCCGATCGGCCGAATTTAGCACTTGGTTCCACGGCAGCCAGGTGGTCGCCGTCTCCGCTGCTTTTAACGTTCTCATCCGAGGCAATGCAACCCATTCGCTTCTGACACCGGAATCTCAAATGGGCAAGAAAGGGATATTCACATTGAAACCTCTGGCTGCAGTCCAGACATGTGAATGGCGAGGATCCTGTGTGAATGAAGAACATAAGAATGAGATTGCTCACTCCTTCAAGCCACTCGTGTTCCAGCGCTAACAGATTTAAGTCAGAATGTTAAAACCACGCTTTTTAAATATTTCATATACGCGATAACTAATGCGTCATTATAATAATTACATTGACATAGTCCCGCATCACACAGCCTATACATGTATCCATGTTTATTCCATTAGATTTTGCCTGCGTATCTAACCACAATTTAATCTTCTTGGGAAACCCCCCCCCCCCCCACTGTAAATAATTCGAAGCTCTCTATCCAATTAACCCACGTCTCCACGGCTCCGTCGGCAGGTTTTTTTTGTTTCTAAGCCACATGTAAAGTTTGAACAAGTATTATTTTAGAAATGTCATTAAAAATTGGATCATCTTTAAAGAACCAATGGAAAGAGACTCAAATGACTTCAGACGCGTTGAATACAATGGAAATCCATTGTGATGTGTGTTTGCTCTTGCGTGTGTGTGCGCGCAAGGCAACATCAATGGATTTTTAGCCAGCTCAGCTCACCATTCATTTTGGCTTGGGCTCTGATGTTGCTGAGAAGGAGAAGCTCCAACAGTTCTTTCCCATACCACACAAGTAATTCCTCGTCTTTGTCTATCCGCCGAAGAGACCGATAAAACAACTGGCCGTTCTTTACATAGGCTTCGAGGTTCTGCTCTCCTTTATCCCTGGCCGACTGGACGAGTCTGAGCCACATTAAGCCTTCGGAGGAGCTGTTTGCCGATGATGTATCCACCTGCAGCAAATGTGAGCCCACGTGTATGATGAATACATGCCAATTAGCAATAATCCAATTTACACCATGTCTCACCGCACATTTCCACAAAACATAAATCAACCTCGTCATTTATTGACGGTTTCTGGATATCACATGGTACAATTTATTATTTAATGAACCTGTATATTGTTGAATGCTGCAAAGGCGTTTGAACATCACAATAGAGATTTACTACGCACTATTAAAAAAAAATGAAGCGTCGTATTAGGACTAAATCGAGGACAGATTCGCGACCCATAAACTTTACGGGATCCCATCGTGCTCACTCATTGACACATATATATCAAATAGCGCTGTGTCAGACAGCATGCCGATTAGTCGCCAAGAAAACATTGTTCAAAAGTGTGTGTGGGGGTGGGGGCGCTGCAAGTGACAGGCTCCTTCCAGGTACTTATGATCAGTCAGTCTTTTGTAGCACTTCAGAAAGTCCAAGGTCTAAAGGACAGGCGAGGCTTGGGCGTCATCTGCGCGCTTCCATACTTTAGAACTTGCAGTCTCTCTGGCCCGCCCAACCCACAGCTCCCCTCCATTAACCCACTACCCCCGACAGCCCTGTGTCGACACCCGGCCACCTCTCTCCCCCAATCAGCCACCTTTCCTGGGCATGATATTCAAAACTGTAATGAGGAAACGTGCGACCCTAAAGGAAGAACTCGCTCATATACTCAGAAATCAAAGGAGCGGCTCCATGTAGAAAAAGTCTTGGAGAATTATATGGAAACGATGCTTAAGTATAAAATCAAGGAAGTACAATGTGGGTAATTGGTGATTTTAAAAAACAGATTTTTTAAAAAAGAATGTTTAGTTGGCGATACAGATCAAGTAGAGCGTGCAATAAACACAGAGAAATAAAATGAATCCTACCCTTAAGATGTAGGGCACCGTCCTTTTGTCGGTGGACTTCAGCGCAATGAAAGCGATGCTGTCGTACAGAGACGTGTGGCTCAGTACGCAGGGCCCAAAAAGGGCATTTTCTGGAATGTCACAGGTTGTATAAACGCTGGTGAAAATGTCGGTCAGACACTGGTGGACGGCTCTGCTGGCATCGCTCTCCCAAAGCCCCTTGAAAGCATTTGACTCTTCCATCGTCGAGGCTTGGTCTTGGAGAAAATTAGATGAAAAGGTCACCTCAGTACATCAGGAGACGGAAGCAGCAAGATGCTTAACCGCGACATAATTACCAGTCCTGGTTCCCAATTCATTCCTGATTATTGGCCAAAGATATTATGAGACTCCATTAAAATATTTGACAACATGCATTAATTGAGCAAACAAACAAGAATCAGTCTAATACCTCCGGGATAGCAGAAAACTCGGATCCTTTCTACAAATGTCAATCTTTTACTGCTAAAATGCCCCTAATTTGATAAACCAGTTTGATTTCCCTTATTTCGCCTTTTAGTTTACTTTTTTTTCGCCCGTATTTTGTCATAAACAGCTTCGATGTTACAAATGATATCCTCCTCCATGCACTTAAGATGATCCAACTGCTTCCAAAATCTGCGTGTGCCCTGGGACAATGAGGTGAGATCGTTACCTGCCTTGCTCCCAGTTCGGTGCGTTATTTTGGCTGAATGCTGCCGAGACCATTCATCAGTAAGCATCAAACCACACCGTTCCGGTGTCTGGAAGTGCAAATGAAATAAATGGAAAGCGTGCAGTCATTTGATGTCAGATAACCTTTAGATCTTTTTCTACAAGGAAGAACGTATGTCTTCTTCGTCCGCTCTGCTCATTACCATAATACACCGCTTTCCCTCTGAGACTTTAATTAAAAGCAGCATGCAGAGTTAATTATTTTACCTCGACATGGTTATTTATGGCTGAGAATGAATCCCAGTTTACCTTGTTCGACCCAGGGAGAGATTCGGTCAAACGTGGCTTGTGAAATCTGAATTGAACGGGGTAGCGGTGGGGGGAGGGGGTTAGTTTTGCATCACCAGTTATCTTCGCAACATTTCAACGAGTTCAGGGCCAATGTCCCGGGACACACATCCCGACATCGTTGCCTATACCAGAAGCTCAGAATTCACACGTTTCTAACTTGGACGATTTTCAAACAAACAGACCTGCGTCGCCTTTCATCATGTGTTGGATACTTTGTAACTGAATCGAATATTATACGCACACTTCAATATGTTAAAACACGTTTAATTGGAGGAGCGTTAAAGATTAATGCAATTACATCGATTATAGTCAAAGTATCAGACCACGAAAGCCGGGAAGTTCAAGGCAAATATAATCCCCTTCGCCCATTTCTCGCCTTCCGTGCAAACTAGATGGTTTTCCTTGCAGGGATGTTTTTTTTAAGCCCTCTAGCATTGAACGCCAGAAGGCAACCTATTCTAAATGATAACCAACTGGCATTAGCCGTGTGGAGGCTTCACTGCCCAGCAACACTGGACAACCCGCAAGCCGGTCGTGGTCTCTCCGAACTTGGGACCGAGCGGTGCCGCGAGGCTCCTGCTCCTCGACCAAAGCCCCCCGACCACACTCGGGAGGGACCCCCTCCGCCTTACCTGGACGAGCAGCGCTTTTCTCCAGATGGAAAGAGCAAAATCAAAAGCCAACATGCAACATTTTCTACGGACACATTTTACAGATGCTTGATTGAGGTCGCTTGGGGCGTCCAATATCTATATGTAAAAGCCCCTGTCATGAATATGCATTTATTTCCATCCCCAGCAGATCGTTTAGGGAGCAGAGAAAACAACAACAAAAAGTAAACACTCACCAGCAAAACGCCGCGATTTGTTTTTTTTTAAGGTCTCTCCCTCCCTCTCTCTCGCTCTGTCTTTGCTCTTTATTATGGGGGGGAGGGGTGGGTGCAGGAGGAGGATGTGATGGAGGTTGGAGCAGCAGCTGTGGACGCAGCGCTCTGGCTCGGTGCTTGTCAGCGCAGTGGCATCGCTGGTGAAAGTGACGGTGATGTTGCGTTGTCGATGCAAAAAAAACCCAAGGCGCGGAGCCGCAGAGAGAGAGAGCGAGAGGGAGTTGCATCTGGGCCCGGGCGTAAGTGGCAGGCACTTTGTTTGGTGGAGACAATCTGTCCAATGACGCGTGCATCCCCGTCCCTGTCCCCTCCCCTCGCGGGCCACCACCCGCGCACTCAGCCTGCTGGCGCTCGCCATTGGCCAGTGGGAGGTCGCTGTTGGTGGCGGCTCGTGCCCCTGCCCACCGTCTCCGCCACCCAGGCAGCTGGGTGCGCGCTCGGGGGCGATAGGAGGAGGGGGTAGCTGGCTGGGCTCTCCGGCGCCACTGGGTGGCGTGCGGGGAGCGGTGGCGGAGGAGTGTGGGGAATGATGATGGATTGAGAGAGGGGAGGGGGTGTGGTGTTCGCTGCTGCATGCTGAACACTGCCGCGCGGCGTGCGCCTGCCACCTTACCCCCCCCACCCCCCCCCCCCAGGGCACCCCAGCAATGAGTTGCATTTCACAGTGTATGTGTGTGTAGAAGGAAGGGGGGTGGACAATGCTTTTCACCCAAAAGCGAGGCAACAAGCATGCACATTCTGGCCTGGCCAGCTCTCAGGTTGCACCGGCGGCAGATCATGTTAACGCCCTGATGGACAGCAAACCCCTCCGAGTCGTCTCTGTGGTGTCAGGAGTCCATTTTACACAGTGGCTGCCAAGCCAACTTGGGGCGATCAACTGACGACAGGGCCTTGGGAAAGGTGAAGAGGTAGGGGCATGTTATTGATGTTGAATGAGGGGTTAACTCACGATAAGACTCAAAACCCAGTTTGCTTTGAACAACATTGGGAGCAATTAGTTGCTTAGAGAAATGCTGAATGTGGACATTTGTGCAACTAAAATTTGTGAACACAGAGTGATATCAAAAGGTGATTTAAACAAAAAATCATGTGTAATGCCCGGTTTCCGATAAGTTGCTTAAAGATGGGGATTGGAAAATTGAAATCTACGAAGTAAATGGTTTTGAATTCCATTATAAAATAATAGATTTTAAGAAAATCCAATCCTCATGTACCACTTTATTACTTTTAAAGTGTTTGGTCAGCACCAATTCATCCGTTCAACTGGAGAATTACATAGTCATTATTTTTCTACCACCAATCTCCAATCAAATGTATTTGTACAAAGTCACGGACAGAGGTTTTATTTTAATTCTATAAAGTTGTTTTATTCTAAGTTTCCCGCGTAGATCTAAGAAATTGTACGGAAATCATCACAAATTCAAACTTTTTTTTAATCTTTGCAGCTCCGGACGAACCAACAACAGAGGGCGAGTAGGTGCGTACCTAATATACACCGGGCGGGACACCAAATCACTTGCGCCACATATTTAGGTTCGTATGCAGCATTCTTTCTTTCTATCTATCTATCTATCTATCTATCTATCTATCTATCTATCTATCTATCTATCTATCTATCTATCTATCTATCTGTCTGTCTATCTATCTGTCTATCTATAACTTCCTACCTACCTGTCTATCTATCGTGTGTAATGCTATACACGCACCTAAATATGCTTTTTTCACATGTTAAATGCTCTATAAATGGTATTTATAGATATGTAGACCAAAGTGCATGCATAGGCTAATATGTAAACAGAAACATTCTCTCTCTCTCTCTCACACACACACCCTCGATATATATAGATAGATATACAGTTTATAGACACACACCTATACTGTATATAAACACAGTTGTGTGTGTGTGTAGTTAAACGCCAAATACACACATATTTCGAGTAGAAACCGATGCAATTAACAACTAATCTACACTTTTCCTGCTGACTCACTCAGAAAACACGGCGAGTTTATCTCCATGCTTATCACAGATTATATAATAGTTCCTGCTTTGTCTCGATAATAGCTGGACGCACTATGCAGATTACAGCAAGAAAATGCTTGGGAAGTTGCTTTGCAAAATAAAAACAATTCCGCGGACCCATTGCTTTTTCAATGAGTGAATTTTGTGAATCAAGTGTGAAATCTAGAAGCTGTCAGTCAAAACGTTATTTTGCTGCTGCTGTATTTTCAAAATTAACAAAATTCTACGCCGAATTAAGGCTTAATCAACACTTTAAAGATTCAAGAGGGACATCAAAGTGGAACTAATCTTGGTTTGTGTACCAAACCATAGACAGCACGTTGTGATGAAAATATTGAATTTAATTTGCTGTTCTCGTGCATTGACTGCGAGTTGCAGAAACAGTGATTGAACACACAGTGCTAACCAATGAAACACACAGCCGCACATGCTAAGAGGGGCAACATGCTGTTGAAAATAACAATAGGTCGACCTTCTATCTATTTTGGTTTACTCTGGGTTGCTTTTTCCGCATGGTATCAGTTGTCAACAAATATAAACAGTTTAAAAATATATTTTACTAGGCAGTATTTTCATGGGAATGATTTGAAATGCGATCCCTCATTTAATACTTTATTTTCTCGGACTTTTGGTTAAATAATTTGGGGAAATAAAAATATGTAGTAACAGAGAACACCAACCACCTGGATTATGTGGAATTGTTATTCTGTCGGTAAAACATTAAAAAAAGGTTGATGTGCCATCATCATAAATCTTCCCCATTGTGCCTCTGACCAACCATGCACGATGAAACCCTTTTCCATAAAGTATTCAGTCTTAAAACCACAAAGCTCACCCAATCAGTAGCCATCTGCCTGCCTCCACCACCACGGCAGCGTGTGTGATGGAGGATGGCAGCCAGATCAGCGACACATTCACGTACCACATGGATTCATAGGGAAAATACTCTGCCAACCATTATGATAAGAGTTCCCATTTAAGCCATTAAAGTGCATGGAACGACACGAACACAAAGAGTGGCTCTAAAAACAAGCTTGTAAATTATACAGGACATTCAACGCGATGAACTTGATTCATTAAAAATAGCTACAACTTAATTGAATGGTATCTGTCCCTTTGAAAACAAATGACGAGCGCGTTGACTGTCAGGTTGACTCTTCGGCCTTTGAATAAAACTCTACAACAAAACACAGTTACCACTTGTAGAAAGAATTTAAAAAAAAACGAACTCATCAATCTTATATTGTCCATTCAGTGAAGTCCAAAAATCCTCGCACGCCGTTCATCTAACTGCGTCTCCAACATCGGGCATGGGCACTGAGGTCGACTGGTCTTCATGTGGACACTTGGCCTGATAGGCAGTGAGATGGCAACTTCGCTGCATTTCACTTATTTGAAATTGAACATAGGACGCCACTGCGCTGGTCTTACCGTGCAGTTTTATTTGATCGCAGCTGCAGTGTGTAAATTGCGGCTCCTCTGAGTGTTTCACTGAAGCTCATAGATAAAAGGGCGAAGTAGAATTACCCCTCCAGAACTTTCTCCTTCACTCCGACACTTTGAATTACTCGTCCGTGTGGAAGGGAAGACCTATTATATCAGAAGCACATGAGGTATATTTAAATTTTTTTTCTGAACACCGAACCTATGCGGGAAGCAGAGAAAACCCGCAGATGCTGGAATCTTGAGCTGCTGGGATTCAGTGGGCCAGGCAGCGACCATGGGGAGAAATGACCAGTCAACGTTTCGGGCCGGGACCCTTTATCAACCCGTACGCCTTGCCCGTGCAATGCGTTGGCCTTAGTGGGAGTTTCATCCCCATATTAATATCGAGGGGGGATGAGATGATGCGCTGATAATCTGACAAAATTATGATTGCCGAGCAGCAGTTTATTCAGTAGTCAAATCATTATCTTGAACGGGAGATGTGATGTACCTGATTGAATTCCGTCAAACCCCCTTTACTTTTCGGTAACAAATTTTTACACATTTTTATCTTATTATTTATTTATGAGCGTTGTTTTATCTACATTATTGTCAGCAAATAGAAATTAGTCTGACGGAAAAGAATGCTTTTTGTAGGCATAACAGAGAAAAAAAAACTTTGCAAGGTTTATTAATTGCAGAAATCCGCAGAGGATACTTTTCTGTCAGTGTATGATTATTTTTGACATCCAAAAGTCGATAACTATTTCCTAAAGTTCGAATATGCTTTATTTTGGGCTAAACCGATTGAAATCCACCAGATTTTAAATGCAACGACCGTAATTAATCATTCCCAATTGCAATCACTTTTATTTTTTGGAATGAACGCGCGAGAACTATAAAGGGAGTAATGGCCAGATATCTAAGCAACTCATCACCAAGTTTATATGGCGACAGGCATGGAATATTACATTATGCATATTGTTTGTGAAGGCGTAGCATCAATTTTAAAGTTAACGTATAGGAACTTAATGTCAAGGAGTCCATTGTCTGCCGACGCTCATTTTTGACCTGATGCATCGTTCAGTACAGTTGAAAGAGAAGTCTAACTATTTAAAAATGCCCAAGCCACATTTCTATGAACAATGCAATGCAATAATGTCCATTGTATTATCCAAGTGTTTGTTTTTATATAAATAACAGAAGCTAAACATAATAGAAACTGTTTATTGCATTTGTCTATTATCAATGTCCTTTTATTAATATGAATGTGAGTTTACATATCCCTCCTACAACTATTAAAGTTGCATTTTGTTTTACGGATAAGCTTATAATGTGGATTAAATGATTTCGAAAACAAATTATAGTGGCTTCTTTATAACAAACGCGTGTATGTTTCTTCAACATAAGATCAAGATAGTTCTTCCAGACCATAAATTACTGCCAAATTCCCGGCGTTAAGTATCGCAGTTTCTGTGCGACAAATTTTCAGCTCTTTTTAAAAGTGCTAGTGGAGTTGTTCAAGTGAATCGGTACGGACTTGAAGGGCCGACATGGCCTGTTTCCGTGCTGTAAACGGTTATATGGTTATAAGTCATTATGCTATCCAATCCGATAAAAAAATCTGTGCAAGAACATTAATTAATGCGTTAAACTGCAATGCTAATAATTAGATATTTTCTTTTCCAGTCTTATCTCCGACTACCTAGTTGGCAAGCAGAATTTTTTTCCGGACCATGCTTGTTATTGACCATTGATGTTTTAATATTAATATTGCTGCATGCAATGCTTCGCAACATACATTGAACGACGTGTGATGTCCTAGTTTGAGTAAGCAAATATTCTGGCATTTTTATGTGCACTTAGTCAACCCGTGCAGTAAAATATTTCCAAGGTTGACTGTGGTACTTGGTTAAAAAAAAAGTATAAATGCTGTTCTTTTGAGGCTTTTGTCCTCTCCAGTAGCAATATAATTAAAGGCATCTGCATCTATTCACTCGTTTCGAGGCAACCAGATTGGTGAATAATTTGACTGTTAGAATTCAAATGACACATCCTCTCTGTCCAGTAATGAACAAATACATTTTGTCCACAGTTTGCATTCAGAATCTTTCTCAATTAGAAACAAATTAAAGCATCCCCTCAATGGCAGAGAGAGTAAAATTATTGTATGGTTATGGAAATCTATTTGATTGATATAATTCCACGTTTAATTTAACGGCATAACATTCAATATCAGAGGGCAATTCAGTGTATACTGTATTATTAATCGGTTCAAAATTTAGCACACCACCAAGAGTGATCTCAAGTATATCATGAATTCATTATACACCAAACAGGAAATGCTCATGAACAGTGCCTTGAAACAAAAGATAGCTTCAATTAACCACGTTTCACTGTTTCTTTAACTTTGATAACTACAGTAATTCCTGACCCACATTGCATCTAGAATGTGCAGACAAGCAATGTCTCTGTTCATCTGCCGGCAGCAGATGAAGCCCAAGGAATAAAAGAACCTCCATTGGCAAGACTTAACCAGAAGGGCACTCAATTAAAAGTTCTGAAATGGCAGCCATTTGTTTACCTGCAGGAATGTGTATTTGTTGTTCTTGTAATTACGCTCGATTTTCTAATGTTAATTAATGAAAATACATTGGTGTAATAAAGGAAACCTAACTTACCCTTCAATCAGTAGCAGGCCAGGATTAATCGTATTCCTCTAGTAAATCAGAATTTCAGCAAACCTCCTGCAAGCCACGAAGTTCTACAAACATATCATTTTTGCCAAGGGGACACTTGGACCCGCCTAACCTTGGGCTGAAAACAACCCCACAACCACCTGAAAAGTTATGGCATTGAACGGACACAGGGGGCTATACATAGACGCGAGCGTGCACATTCCCTTCCAAGACATTCTTTAAGGTGATCAGATTTGAGAAAATATTATAATATTTGCGTTCAATTTGCTGGTGTTTAGTGAGAGTAAAAGGAATGATTTATTGAGCCAAGTGGTTAAATTCTTGAATGCTTATTTGGCTATCAAGCATGGATACTTAGGGTAGAAGAACAACTTCAAATTTGCTCTTTTATTGCACAAAGACAGCGAGGGATTTGTCCCCAAGAGCCCGTGAAAAAGCGATTAGCCTTCACACGGAAACATGGTTCTCCATGAGCTTGGATCTGCTTTAATAGGGAAGTGGTTAAAAAAAAATGCGACCTTTGATATTTTTGAACTCAACGTCTCAATCGTATTTAAAACACAAGGAACGCAGGTCATGTTGTACAGAATTGGGACAAATGTCACGGCCCTTGGAATAGCAGGTTGTTTGCAACAAGTGCTTGCAACACTCGGTGAGACGGATTGCATCTGTGGATTGCATCCAGACCTGCTGAGTACTTCCATCTTCTGCTTTTAGTTTAGGTTTTCTGCATCCGGAGGTTTTCTTAAAAGAAATGTTCAAATGGGCAATCGGGAAATCACATCATGACGATGTTATGGCCACCAAAGACCAAATGAAAATGGGGTGGAAGTACTTAGAAAAGAACGTCAAAACTAGGAAATAAACAGAAGATGCCTATTCTGAACCAGACTAGAGATTGTTTTCTGAAATTCCGCTGGAGGACCAAGTGTTGACAAGGAATCTGGTCTTCGCTGATTTGACCGCGGTTGTCCCTACGTTCCGCTCCCAGGATAACAAGATCCACTCACTTCACACGCGCGGTCCACATATTGGGGGTGGGAAAATGCGCTTATGGAACGTGACCATGGCTGTGTTACCAATCCCAGATCGTTGTCGCCTCTGCCCTCGCTTCCACCTCCCTGAGATCCTCTATCTGTGGCGATGCCATATTCAATGCTGTGAACATGGCAGATTGGACCTACTTCACATTTTTAAATGGCTTTCCTCCTTTAATGCTCTATGGTTACGTTTCTGACAAGACATCATCTGAGGATGAGGGCCTCGACCGAACGAACAACATCAAGAGTATTGAGATGCCACCATGAGACGTTTTTGTAATGAAGTAACAAGACGGTGGAAAGAATGCAGTGGATGTTGTCTTATTAGATATTGAGAAAACATCAAACAAAGTGGAAAATAAAGGACAATAAAGAAAAGAGAGTCTTGTTCAATTTAAAATTGATTTTGAAAAAATGGTTGTAGTACAGAAAATGCAATTTATTGAAAATGGTCATTTTCAAATGGGAGGATTGTAGAAAGAAGTGATTTTTAAGGGTGGGCACACGAACAATTTTTAAAAAAAGTTAAATGCAGAGTAACATTTCAAAATGTGTCATTGATTCCAACCTTGGAAATGAGGCAAACCATTGCCGTCACGGCAGTTGAGCGCATTGGGATGTTGGGATGGGTTGACAGAATGGGCGGGGTCATGTGGCCGATGGAATTTACTGCCGAGAAGTGTGATGAAGTGCATTTGGCAAAAGGGATGGGGAGAGACACAATGGCACAGTCGTAAAGTGGGATCTGAGATTGATGTGCATGGATTTCTTTTTTTGGAATATTTTATTTATAAATTTTAAACCATATCAAATTCCAGAAATTATTTCAAAAAATTGTACATGTGGTGTATATATAATCCCACCCCACCATCTCTCCTCCCTCCACCCCCAAAAAAAGGAAGAAAGAAGAAAAAAAAAAGAAAAACCGGAGACTGCCAAGAAAATAAAACATTTATAGTATAAAGTCTATTGGAGGTTACTAAAAAGTGAGGTCTTCAGAGAGTCTATCAATCATGGAAACATAAATTTTGTAAATATGGGTGTCATATTTTCCAAAAAAACACAATTTTTATCTTGCAGATTATATGTAATTTTCTCTAATGGTATACAATGACAAAGTTCTGCAGACCATCTTTACATACCTATTTCTGACTTCCATGATATTGCTATACATTTCCTAAAAACTGCTAAAGTAATTAACACAAATTCTTTTTGACAAATATTGAATTTTAATTTTGGCCTTTTAGCCTTAATATTACTCAATAAAAATAACATCAGGTCCTGTAGGAATTTGACCCTGTTGACTCATTCCAAAATACCTACCCCTAACCAAAATTGTCTAACTTTAGGATGTTGCCAAGTTGAATGTAAAAAAGTTCCAATCTCAGATCTACAACTGAAATATAAATCTGATACGGCAGGATTTAATCTTTTTTAATTTTTGTGGAGTCAAATATAATTAATGTAAAAAAAACATACTAACCTATATCCTACATTTGTCATTTTAGTCATATTATTCTGGCATAACTCTATCAAAATCTACTTTATGAGCTCTTTCTTCAAATTCATAATATCTTTGCTTAGTTCTATCAATCAATTTTCAGTCTTATACATCTGGATCGTATTAAAATGAAACTTTTTCTTTATTAATTCCTTTCTTTTCTCATCTGTAGGTTTTTCTGTAGTACCTTTTCCAAATCCTGTATTTATCTTTATAACTGATCAAACTCTTTCATATAATCTTTCTTAATTTTTGATGTAAATCTTCTTATATGTCTTCTCAAATATGCCTTTAATGTATCCCACACAAATACATTTATTGAGTACAGAATTCTAAAAACTCCTGTATATGCTTTCTTATAAAATCACAAAAATCTGTCCTTTTTAACAAAGTTGAATTTAATCTCCTTCCATAACCCATTTGTTCCTTTTCCAAAAACCAATGCATCATTAGAAGTGGTGAATAATGAGATAAAATTCTAGCCTTTAAGTCCACATTCATAAAGTTTCCTTGTGATTGCACTGAAATTAAAAAATAAATCTATCCTAGAATAAGAATCATGTCTATGAGAATTAAAAGGATAGTCCCTTTAGGATTTAATCTCCTCCATGTGCATGGATTTCTTGAAGGTTTTTCTTGGGAGATTGGTGCACCATCAACTCTCAAGAAGCTCAGTACCATCCAGGCAAACATCCTGCTTGATTGGCATCCTATCCTGTCAATCATCTTATACATTCATGCCCTTCATCCATACAGGGACTGTATTGCATACCATCTGGAATGCTCTGCTCCACTAACACCTCCCAAGCCTCTGAGCTCCACTTCTGAACTAAGCAACAGCCACATGAATGTGTCTCCACCTTCAGGCTTTCCTCTAAGTCATACATCATAGATACATGGAAATATATATGTCCCTCATTGTAACTGGAATCAAATCTAGGAAATATCTGCACAGCCTCATTGTGGGATTACATTCACTAGAAGGGCTGTAGTGGTTCAATAGGGCAGCATAGTCTCATGAACCATTGTGGACTGCCCCTGAGACCCAGGTTTAATCCTGGTCTCTGTGTAGAGGAGTGGTTTCCAACCTTTTTCTTGCCACTCACATACCACTTTAAGTAATCCCAATGCTATTGGTGCTCTGTGATTAGTAAAAAGATTGTTTAAGGTGGTGTGTGAGTGGGAAGGGAAGATTGAGAACCACTGCTCTAGACCCAATTGTTACTGAAATATTTTGCTGGAGAAAAATTGTCATTGGCCCATTTCCTTTGGAGTTGTGAAACTGTGCACATACCAAGTCAATTAAGTACAATTAAAACTGGTTTTCAACCTTTTTCTTTCCACCCACATACCACCTTAAGCAATCCCTTACACAGAGCATCTATGGCATAGGGAATACTTAAAGTGGTATGTGAGTGGAAAGAAAAAGGTTGGGAAACACTGGTGTAGAGTTTGTATATTCTCTCAGCCACAAACGAACCTGCAGCTGACGTGGACATTACCCCTCCATAAATCTTCGTCCGCGAAGCCAAGCCAAAGAAATGTGCAATGGACAAATGGGCTGGAGGAACTCAGCAGGTCACAAAGAATACATAGGAAGTAAAGGGTAACCAATGTTTTGAGCCTAAACCTTTCATCAAAGTTTGTGCAAAATATAGCCTAAATAAAATGGCCAATAAGGTGGGGGGGTGGGGGGCTGTATTGGTGGTGGGGTGAGGTGAGTTGGGAAAGAGGTGAGGAGGGAGGAAGAGACAAGGGGAGGTACTGGCTAACAGTAAGAGGTCATCGTGAGATTATAGGTGAAATCAAGTCAGGTTTATTGTCATCTAATTGCACAAGTACAACCCGATGAAACAGCATTCTCTGGTCCTCAATGCAAATCACACAGACGCACAACCAGATGTAACATGCATACAGACAAACAACACATATGCAGGGCAAATATTCATGTATACAAATAAATAAATATTGCTTCATGCATATGAGATTCTCAGATGGTTAGTGTGAGCAGTTCCTTTGGTCGTTCAGCATTCTTGCTGCTGGGAGGACAGAAGAGGAAAAAAGCTGAGATTTTATGGGGATAGGCGGTAATGAAGAGGAAAGGGAAGGGGGTAGGGTGATGAAGGAAAGGAGATAGAGGGTAAAGGTTTCATCATTGTCATGTAATGCTACATTTAGAATGTAAAATTCAGTACATGAAATTTTTAACTTTTGTCTACCGTAAGGCAGACAGAGAGTCGCCACTTTCTCCAGCACCCCTCACAGAAACCTACAGCACCTGGTGTTCCCAGGTGGTCTCCCCTCCACATACTGACCAGGCCTGAGCCTGTATAACTTCTGAGATCAAACAATACACAAGGACATTTGGGCACGTCCATCCAAGTGTTGCCATAGTTATTGCCCACTGAAAAATGTAGAGCTAACTACAATATCTTTTATAGCATTTCCAAGCTGTTATTTTCATTGTTCAACAATGTTCTGTGCTTAAGGTTCAGACCAATGAAAATGCTAAGGTAGCAATGTATTAAGAGTGGATACCAACTGAAAATACAAGTCTTAAATTTGGAAGGATTCCCAGCTAGGTACCTATTTTAACAAAAATTCATTGATTATTGTTCTTTGAAATCCTCCATTTTTCATACTCACTGCTCTTCATGACTTGTAGTGACTGACCGGATGTTAAATAGTCTGGTATATGGCTTTACACAGGATAGGGAAAGAGAGAAACTCAGTGAGTGGTTTAATGGTAACTGCAGAAGTTGATGTTAATGCCGTCTGGGTGGAGATTTTCCAGATGGAATATTAGGGTGTTGTCCCTCCACTTTGCAGGTAGCATTGGTTTGGCAAAGCATAAGGCCATTGATAGACATATTGGTGTGGGAATGATGTGTGGAATTAAAATAACTGGCCACTGGGAGGCCCCTCTTATTGCAGCAGGCTGAGTGAAGGTGCTCAACGAAGCGATCTCCTGGTCGATTCCATTCTCTCTGATGTAGAGAAGGCCACAATGGGAGCACCGGATGACCCCTGCAGATTCACAGGTGAGGTGTTGCTACACTTGGAAGGACTGTATTGGAGCCCTGAATGATGGTGACGGAGGTTCACTGCAATAACAGGGACCTTGCAGTGGGCCACAACAACAAAAATGTCCCACCTGCACTAGTTCCATCTGCCTGAGTTTGGAAATTTGCCTCAAGTGTACTGGTTAATTGAATTGTTTATATCATGTGTGTCAAGATGCAGTGAAAAACTTAACTTTTTTGGCATTCCAGGAAGTTTGCAAAAGGTCACCACTTCGCTATATGGTAAAAACAAAGATGAAAGCCCAAACTTAAGGAAGACCAGAGAACCAATGTAAGTTAACAACATTAATTGTAAGACTGGCCAAACTGGGCAATGAAGAAACTGGTCAAAAATGGTCAAAGATGATGTAGAGAGAAGAAAAGAAATGGGGTAAATGAAAGATTCATGTAGTTGTTGGTCGACACAGAACTCAAGGGCCCTGCTTCTGTGGTGGAACTACATGTGGTTCAGCACCATCCTTACAGGAACACTTCCGAATAGGCAATCGGTGATGGCCTTGCCAAAGACACCCAAATCCCAAAAATGAGCATTTTCTTTTAAAAAAAAATCAAATAAGAAGGAAGCAAAAAGCAAATCATGTTGAATCTTCAGAGAGTTTGTTAGACCATGTTTAGATGATGATCTGGTCAAGTTAGAAAAGATGAGGTCTTTGAAAGGTCTTAGCAGAGTGGTTCCAGTTATGAGGCTATTGTTCTTCTCGAAGTAATCGAGGCTGATAGAGGTGTACAAAATTGTTATAGGTTTAGAAAATCTGTTCTCATAGGTCCCAGTACAAGGATCAAGGCACACAAAAATTGAGCAAGAAGCACAGGCAGGATATGAAACAAAATATTTTTTACGCAGTGAGTTGTTATGGAATTCACCACCTATAAGGATGGCACAGTCAGACAATTGTATACATTCAAATGGTGATGATCAGTCATAAAGTTTAAGGGATACTTAGACAGGTGCCAGGATAGAAATATTTTTTTGAGGAATATGGGCCAAATGTAGCAAATGGGACTATCTTAGGTAGAGAATATGGTTGGTATGGGCAAGTCTAGTTGAAGAGCCCATTTCTGTGCTGTGAAGCTCTATGACTAATCTCTTGATGATTTCAAATTAAACTTGGACTGGTCTTCTGGAAAATAAGCCTGAAGGACTCCAAGGATTGAATGAAGTATAGGAGAGTGAACTTAATTAGCTCACTGGTCTGGTCTGGTCTGATACATGGTGACTTTGACTCTAATTAGGAAATTCACATATTATTCACATCAAGACGACTTAACTGGGGTGATGAGATCATTTAGCTGTATGGCCTCTTGACAAAAAGGTCACGTAAAATTGCAGCCATTTGAGGGGAAGTCAGGTCTGATAACTTCCTTTGCTAAAAAGATCAAATAGTTGCTCACCAGTCTCTGATGAAAATAATTTCTTGATGGCATATGATTCTTCTCATAAAGATGCATCATCGTTTAGGTCAGCTGGCATAGATGGGCACCCATCAGTATTTGTTTGCACTGGGGATAAAAGCTCCAACGGAACTTTTGAATTCGTGTTTTATCCTTTTCTTTCTATAGAAAAAAAAGTATTGTTGCTTTATATTTGTAAGACGCATGTGAAGACATGATTTAAAAATAGTTGATATTTGCATGCTTCCGAGGAAAGTTTTAAGATTATTAAACTGGTTTGGGGCTTCTTTAAACCTTGCCACATTTTAACAGAATTTGCCTTTAAGCAATGGTGCATCATTCATCATTTTAAATCTTTCAAGACATCAGTCAGTTTATACTTCTAGCATCCTTTTCATTGCAAAACCATGGAAATTGATTTAAAAAACTCAAAAGAAAAACCCAAAGATGTAATTATTATTCTCAAGGCTATCCCATAGAGTAAAACAATTATACATACTGTTAAGTACGTGCATGAGCATGCTTTTAGCTGTGTCTCTTTGGCTTGGCTTCGCGGACGAAGATTTATGGAGGGGTCATGTCCACGTCAGCTGCAGGCTCGTTTGTGGCTGACAAGTCCGATGCGGGATTTAAAAACACTTGTCAGGTTATATGATGATTGTCACTGGAGAAGGAGTCATAGCCACTGAATTATAAATCATACCTTCCTTTCTTGGCAATTTCAGACTCTGAAAAGTACTCGAGCGTCCACTACATAGCCATTTTAACAAAACTTTTTGTGCGTTTTCAAACATCGTAGTTTGTTATGCTCATGTGAAAGGTAAAAATGCAGAGGAAAGTTATATTTCAATCATATAGTTTGTGACAGAGTATATAGAGGTGTTTGGGAGAATAACTGGGAAAGGTTTGTTAGAGCAGGTCACACACAAACACTTCGAAACACAGAATTTTTGCGAGAGACTCGTGATGGATGGTTGTTTGCAAAAAGGCAACAAATGTAACAACAGGCAGTAGCAGCTTTGTCTGGAAAAGAGAACTGACTGTTTGGAAGGTTATACGATCGTGGCAGACAGAGAGCAAAATTTGCTCTCAGAGTTGGAGGGAGTGAGAGAGAGAGAGAGAGGGGGGAGAGAGAGAGAGAGAGAGAGAGAGAGAGAGAGGAGAATGGCTTGGTCAAAGGAGAGGACTGGCTGTCTGGTGTTTCCCTTGGAATAGGAGAAACAGAAAAGAACTCTGAGGTGACCTGAAAGAAAGAGGTTATCATCTGGAGAACCCTGAAGGGGGCAAATTTTGTCAGCAAGACACTGGAGTGGCTGATTAGAAAGGAGTCATTTGTGGATGTCCTGAAACAAGAAAAACTCTCTGAAAACCAACAAGAGCACTTCTGAGTGGTAACCATTTACCTGTTAAACACCAAAGTCTGGTGATCTTTATTAATGTTAACTTCTGTGCACAGTATAAGCATTGCTTGCAACCAGTGAGATTGGACTGTGAACCGAATAAGTTTGCTGAACTTACACACACGCATTACGCACACGTGCGCTTAGAATTAGAATGGGGTTAAGTGAATCAATAGAGATAAGTTAAAGTTTGATTCTATTTTCATGTTCAAAGATAATTAAAAGCAACTTTTGTTTAAGTAACCCTTTGTCGTGGTGCATATCTATTGCTGCTGGGTTTTGGGATCCTCTGGAATTGTTTTGTAAACCAGTTATAAAGAGATCTGAATAATATTCTGTGATTCATTCTTGACCTGAATAAAAGCATGAGAAATAATTATACCATTACATTTTTGAATATTCTCCAAAGTTTATTTAATCGCAATTCAATTTTTAGCTTCCATTTAATAAATATTTACTCAAAAATAAATAAATACATAAATCAAAATGAATTTGAACAGTGTGTGCAGCCACTAGTAGGGCTTTCTCATTGTTCAGTGTCTCAAACAGCTATTCCAGTCATGGTTCCCGCTTCATTAATTTCAGGTACTTGATGTACTCAGATAATATTTGAACATAACCCATAACATATTTCAGAATGTAAATATGGCTAAATACTTGAACAAAAGACTCTTTTTTGACATTTCATCCCTTTTAAATATCATGTTTGGATTGTTTATTAGAACTAATCAGTTGAATTGTCCCCATTAGTGATATCTTTATTATGCAGATCATTCTGATTGCAATGAAAGACAGATGCTAAGTTGATCCTTGGCAATTTCTAGTGTACACTGGAGTGAGTAACATGGGTGTGCCATGTGCCCTCCATGTGGAGGAGTCATTTGTTCACTTTTGGGAAATCTACTTGGGGTTTTCTGAGTGTATATTGGAAACCATGGGGACAACTCTCTGCTTTGATAGGCACAGGACAGCACATTAGAATCAGGTATTACTCCAAAGCCTGCACATCTGAAGAGGTTTGCTATGTATTTTGAGTTTTTCCTTTCCTTATAAAGTAACATTTTCAAAGGATGTCAAAAGAGATTGCAAAACTGATGATGCAAAACTGGAAATGTCCATTACGGCAAATTTCAAGTTTTCTCTGACATTTGGTCTCTATCCTTTAAACATTTTGGCAGATATATGTGCAAGTTCAAAATGACAGCGAGTTTTCAAAGGAGTTCTTCCTTTTGTTTCTGTGACGTATGGTTCTTCGTTCTAACATGTCAGTTCTGGTTCTGATTGATGAAGAACCCTTCCACCTTAAAGTCTTCATTGGTTTGTTTTCATCCGACTCTGTAATCACTCATGATGGAGGTACAGCAGCCAACTCTGGGAGTGCAATACCAATTTGGCAAATGTAAACAGAAATGCTCAAAAGAGTAGGAAGTTCTCCGAAACCAAACCCAATGTTGCAATATTACAAACTTGGACAATATGAGCTTCAGTTACAACTCCATCATTCTGCTGTGATCCAAAATGGTTTCAGGACAATCTTGCCAAACAGTTTAAATGTGGGGGGAACCGGGGAAAGCCTTAAAATCTCCAACATAAAATACATATTTGCAAGAAACTCTCAGTCCTTCTATTAAAATAGACTATCAGGATAAATGCTTTCATTTTTAATATAATAAATACGATTATACCCTGAAGCATCAAACAGAGCCTCATCTTTAGAATACTATAATCATTATGACTTGATATTGGTCTCCAAGGCAACTCTTTTAAGGAGGTCAAAAATAATTGTTTTTCTCTCTCTATAGTCGAGTGTCTGGGTAGTTGAGTGTTATAATGTTCCACTGTTTGTATTTTAGATTTCTATTTTTCATGATATTTTGGCTTTTTTTTTCCTGTTGCTTTCCCTCATGTTTCCAGCATTAGAATCATCTCCCTATCTGGAGCTGAGATTCTTGTCAGCTTGCTCTTTTAATTAAAGAATGTCTCCAATGCTCGCCTACTTTTCCATAACATTATGAGTGATTTTCTTCTGAAATAACACGGTATACATTTAGTGAAAGAAAGTAGTTGATCAATGCTTGCTACACAGCTTGCATTTGTGCATTGATACCTTAATTGATCCCTGCCAACATAAGCCACTTTCTGGTGCTCGAATGCAGATAATGTACTGGCAGACACGGCTGGGGGAGTGCAGCTGGGATGTTCAGGTGGCCGCGGAGAAGATGCCTTTCTGTCACCTGAACGTGCTGGTTGAAGGAGAGCAGCGTTTGAGTAAATGCTCCTGTGAACTGTGGCCGTAGTCTCACTGCTGCTTTCAGGTGCAATGGGGGGTTCTCCAAGCCGGAGAATATACCTCCCTGAGGAGGGTTAGGTAAATGCGCTTCCTGGGTAGGTTCTCCACTTTCAGGTGGCCATTCGACAGCCACATTGGGGCAAAATAGGTAGTTTTACAGTCGGGTATTGTGGTCACCTGAAAGCGGCTATAGATTGCATTTTTAAAGTGTTGAAGGCAAGGAATGTTTGCATGCAAGATTATCATCCATCATCATACAGTAAAAGTTATCAATTTTTTATTGTAAAAAGAGAGGACTTGGTTTCTATGTTCCTTGATATCCAAGTGAGAAAGTATTTAATGCCAGTTCTTCAACTTTGCCTACTTTATTGATCACTGAACATTTTCTTGCAGTGATTTAAGATTTTCAAGCTGACAGTCACCACTCTCTCCTTTACAGTTGGTACATATCTATAAATAGCTCCAGGACAAGCCTTAATAAATGTGCTCTTTTTAGTTTCTTTTTTGGAGACAGATTGGTTCCTTTATGGATCATTTTGACTGCGGGTGAAACTGTACTCACAAAATCACACACTCTTTGTCAAGACACTTGCGTGTATAAATCACAAGAGCTGACAACCATTCCCCTGAGGGATTATGATCGACTCAGTGCTACAATGCACTGGGGAAACACATCTCAACTTCTGGAATGCAACATTAAACTTCGCTGGAATCACTGCAGAAATCCAACTTATGGACAGGAATAGAATTTCTGGGAATGGTACTTGAAAAAATTTATGGCCTTAATTTTGAAAACACCAGTAGCTATATTCTTACAAATAGTTTTCTGGTACCACCTGATGTTTAGCAGGCATTTCTACTCAGCAGTAGAACCTTCTGAAAAGGATATTAAGGCATGAGTGAGTTAACAAATCAACAAAAAGTATTATTTTGAGCATACCAATACTTTAAAAAAAAAATTATCTTAGCACATTAAAATGAGGTCAGAGAGAATTGGAGTTTCCGTTGCTTTATTTACTTAATATTGATATTATTTCTTCCTTTGAAACTTTAATGAACTTTTTAAACTTCAAACAATCCGTGTTAATTGCCATGTGCATTTTTCATTGGTGGGGTCCAATGTTTGTTCTTGGGCCAAATTAAATTGTGAATGAAATTCTTTAATATGGGTCTAAAGGCTGATTTTAGATGTACTGGCCAAACATTCCCCCCCCCCCCCCACCCCCATCCGTACTAAAGGATTTCATTCGCAATTCAAATTGGCCCAAGAACAATGAAAGTCCCATCTGGTGGGAAATTGGACAGGGCACTTCTGGGCTAATTTCTCCTTCATACAGGGCTCAGGCTGATTGACTCTAATCTGTAAGGATTGTGAACTGGAGTCTCCAAGATACAACAATGGAGATTAGACTAGTAACCCTCAACATGCGCAGTGTCAAACATACTACAAAATGCCTTGCCAAAACCGTGGCAAATATGACTTTCCTATAGGAGGGTGGGCTGCCATTCCTCAGGAACTCTAGGAGATGGTGCAAAGGGGGCCCAATGGGTTTTCATGGGGGGGGGGAAGATAATTGTCGCACGTCCAGTCTGGTTATCTTGCTGTGGGAGGCAACTTTGTAATCATCAAAGCTAAGGAAGTGATTTGGGGGTGGGGGAGCTCCTAGTGGTGGACAATGTACCGTGGCACCCATCCTTTGGCTGATCAACAGGTATGCTTCACCCATGTGGAGCAAGAGGTTGACCATCTTCCAGAAGCTCCCGCCATTGCTGGCGATTTCCAGGCTGGTGGTTCAGGCCAGTGACTTCAACTACTTCATCAATGCAGCTGGACTATCCAGTGGTGCCGATAGCAGAGTGGACAACTCTGGTTAATGTCTGATGGCTCAACCTGGTCTTCGATAGACTTCATCTTTACGTCAAGGGCTCTCATGGTCAGTACCACCGACGACACGCTTGTGTTCTTCTTGGACCACTGCCTCCTTCACATCTCCTGTCACCCATATAAGGACCAGAAGGCAGGCTGGGAAATGTGGAGTTACTGACCCCAGAGAACATAGAGCAGTGGTTCTCAACCTTTTTCTTTTCATTCACATATCTCTTTAATAAAGCCCTCTGCCATCGGGGCTCTGTGATTGGTAAGGGATTACTTAAGATGCTATGTGAGAGGGAAGGGAAGGTTGAGAATCACTGCTCTAGACCCAATTGTTACTGAAATATTTTGGTCGAGAAAAATTGCCATTGGCTGATTTTCTTTGGTGTTCTGAAATCGCGTGTATAACGAGTCAAGGAGGTATGATTAAAACAGTGGTTTTCAAACATTTTCTTTCCACCCACATACTACCTTAAGTAAACCTTTAATAATCACAGAGCACCTATTATTGTTATTTCCAAATGACAGCATATTTAAGGGAAAAGTTAGGTCCAGAGATGCAGTTACCTATTTGTAGTGAAGTGGAAACATTTATTAGGAGAGGAAATACTAAAACATTTACTTCAGCAATATACCTTTTATTGCAAAAACGAACCATTAAATAGGTCATGCATAAATCTATATCGAAATGGGAGTTGGATCTAAATATTGCAATTGATGAGCTAAGATGGTTAGATCTCTGTCAAGATAGTATGATAAATACCATTAATGTAAGATATAGAGTAGCTCAGTATATATTTTTTTACATCAGGTATATTTAACACCACAAAAATTGAATAGAATGAATGTATCTGATGTATACAGATACATGTATCTGTAAATATCAGGTCAATGTTTTAAGTGTGGTGAAGAGATAGGCACTTTCTTACATTCAACTAAGGTAAGACCTTTTTGGGTAGATCTACAAAACTTCTTAGAACAAGTTACAGGTATAGTATTTCCTTTAAACCAAGATTTATTTCTACTGGGAAACATAGAAGGAACAAGACCCAAGCTAAAATTGTCAATATATCAATTTAAATTTGTTAAAATAACATTGGCAGTAGCAACAAAATGCATTGCAGTGACTTGGAAATCAGACTTATATTTAGATATGGGGAAATGGAATGCAGAAATTCAAAGCTGTGTTCCTTTAGAGAAAACCACATATAATTTGAGAAGTAAATACCCTATATTTTTTTGGAGCCCATATACATGATTTTTAGGTATCAATATGTAGAAATGTTCTTTCAGCCTCTTAAGACCTGTGACAACCTTCTTCCTTAAAATTATCATATAAAATCTGTTGAGTTCCAGAGTGCTGAGGGGCAATGCTCTTGGAAATCCATGCCACTATATTATTTTTCTCTTTTTCTTCATTTTATACTACATATAACTTTTTATTACATGTATATTATTCTTTATGAGTGGGGGGGGGGCTGAGGCATTGGGAGAGGGAGGGAAGGGGAGGGATTAAAACCATCATGTAACAAATTAAAATTTATTCACTCTAAACACTTATTTTACATAGGAACATAGGAAGTAGGAACAGGAGTAGGCCAAAAGTGGCCCATCAAGCCTGCTCCACCATTCAATACAATCATGGCTGATCTAATTTATGACCTAACTCCACCTACCTGCCTTCTCCCCATATCCCCTAATTCCTGTTATCAGGAATTTATTGTATAATGAATTATTAATTACTTATAGAAAAAAACATTAAATAAAATTTTCAAAAAATGTTATTATGAATTAAGTCTATTTTTAGTTAAGATAAAAGCTGATATGTTTCTGACTTCATTCATAAATGCAATGCCATCACCAACATAACTGTCACTTCTGGTTTAGTGACAGAAATTATAATAATAATACAAGTTGTGCTTTAATTGACAAAACAAAGGGATAACCCACAAGATGTTGATAAGGTGTCCCATTATTAACTGCACTTGCCTGTCTGACAGCTTAATGCTTCACATACTTCACACATTATTACTAGCTCTCACAGCACTTGTTGCGGCTATATGTTTCACAGACCCTTGGCAGCTCAGGGTCACGGCTGCTACGGTGGTCCACGTGCGTTCATGTTCACAGTTGTGGTGGCAGGGAGTGTGGGGAGGATCGCCATAAGCATCGAAGGCACACCCTACCTCCCTCATCCTCACCCCAAGTTTTCCCTCATTTCTATGGCAGTCTTTTCTACAACTTGTTTGGCTGCAAAGGAAACTGCTCCCCCCTTGGTCAGTGTCATGGAGGTCCAGTTTTCTTGATTCCTATTAGCATTGATGTGGCAGCTATGATAATTACAGGAATATTGCAGCTCTCTTTTTAATGCAACATTTGGTGAAACCCACCCAAACAAAATGTTAAAGGTCATTTCCATATTTCATCTTGGCATAGAAAGGGATAATTTTGGGTCATGGAATCTATGCTGGCTCTCAGAGCAATTCTCTTTCACTTCCACTGTAACCTATGACCCTCATATTCCCACTCCCTCCCCTTGGATTCCAACACTCAGCAGCACAGTTTGAGTAAATTACAGTGGCAAATTTGCACACCAGCCAGCTTGTCTTTGGGGCATGGAAAGAGACTGGAATGTCTGGGGAAAGCCCACAAGCTCAAAGGGAAAACATGCATTAACAACCAAGGTTCAGAATTGAGCTGAGGTCATGGGAGCTGTGAGGTTGCACCTTTGCTGCCATGTTTCATAATTTTCTGATGTGGTTTTGCAATGATTAGCTCACCAAGTCAGTGTGAACTGCAATTTCTGAGCAATTAACTCACAGAACTAAAGCTGTACGTTTCCCCATATCCGAGAAGCCTGGGACTGGACATTTTTCAATTAACTGGATTTTTCAGATAGCCAAATGATAGACTTAAGCAGCCCAGTAACATCTGCAGATTACTTGTATCAGCGGTTAAACGACAACAAATAAAACAACAGAAATCTTTTCAAGCATGAAATAATGTTTAATTCTTACCTATCTGCAGATCTTTTTGCCACTGTACAATACACGAGAGCTTCGCTGGATTCAAAATGGCGCTAGCAGCACATCAGAGCCCCATGTGAGCATGTCGGGTGAAATTTTTAAAAAATTTGTGGCGTCATGTCACTGCCGAAGAAGAGTTTGGATAATTGAACTTTTTAGTTAACCGAATTTTGGATATGGGGAAATGTACTGTATATATAATTCTATAATGAATATTAAAAATATGCATATATTACCAGAATTGTTATATTACTACACTGTTTCTACTTGCAAGGCCAGACTATTTACCTAATTCTTTCACATCTCTGGGTGAAGATTTGGAAAAGTTAAGAGATGGTATTGTAATTCCTCTTAATAATGTCTGTCTTTCATTTTCCTTTAAAGAAAAAATGAAAGAGGAACGATTTCTTTCAGACTTTGGAAAAATTGAAAAGTTATCTCTGTCAATTGACGACTTATAATAAGCAGAGGAGGACAAATATTTCACAGGAAAAATGACGAGAAATAAAAGAATAGAATAATTTTCCTGCGGGCAGGAGTTGAGGCAGTTGATTGTTTCATGCCTGCCACAGTGCAGGTAATGTAACACGAGCTGATTGTGAGGACGGCTCAGTGTGCTAATGTATGTCTCAGTCCCAGTGGTCTGATATGCAGAATGCTTGCAAGGAACATGAGTCAGGCTGAAGGCTATAGAAAGGTGCCAAACCTATATTTCATTGCCATAGGAGCTAATCTTGCAGCAGATGGCACAGTTTCTGACTATCTAATGACCCAGACTCTGTGAAGATGATTCCTTCTGATCATTATCAGGTAAATGTGCCAGAATCTTCAAAAATGGTTGAAGGCATCTTTGTGTTTGCAGCCAGTCAATAGACTTTGGATCACATTCAACTTGGCAAAGGCTTCAGTTATACAGTGTCAAAGAAAGGACACCATTATGGAATTGTGCCATCTCTAAATAAGTCTCCAATATCACCGATGTCATGCATTTATATATTTCACTGGTGCCATTACGTCCCCTATCCCAGTTTGCTTAGTCAATGTAAGCTCTTCTATACACTGTGCATATGTCAAAGCAAGGGAACTTCACGAAAGACTAGAAGTGTACATGCATTACCTTTCTTGAAACATCCATTCAATTAGGGCCTCCTCTTCCTCCTGATGTCTCTGACAAAGGTATTCCCATTGCTGATGAAGAATGTTATTTTTAAGTGTAGGTACTGCTGAAGAATGCATCAAGAAGCAAATAAAACAGTTAAAAAATGGCATGGAAACACAGTAGCTTTTAAGTGAAGTGTGATATGACATTCAACTCCTAAGTTTTGAAGTTCAGATTAGCCTCAGGGATTCCATGCAATCCCTCCTTTGTGCCTTATACATGGATCTGATCTAGAAATCTTTGGAAGATACATGCAGTGCCTAGGTTACGAACGTCCGGCTCACGAGCAACTCGTACTTACTAACAGGCTTCTCCCCGAATTGTTCATGCGCATAATGGACATGATGTTACCTCACAAACGCTAAATAAGAATCGTAAGCATCTGTTCCACCTTACATTCAAGTTTGGCTTAGGGACAGATCCAAGTGATGGAACTTGTTCATAAAAAAATAGATTTCATTTCGATGGGTTCAAGCTGCTGTACACTTTGCCACATAAGACAACCCTTGAAGCATCTAAAAAATACACCAAAAACAGGAGTTGTCTTATAGACCAGATACAAAAACATGACCTTAAAATTTTACTCAAAATACCACTCACTTGGTTCCATAACCCACTCAGACCCCTCCCTACAGCAAATATTTAAGATACCAAAGTTTTCATTGTTTAAAAAACACATCTAAAATCCTTCAAAATCACTGTCATTGTTTGGGGCAAAGACCTTGGCAAGTACATCCAGAGTCTCACTGATTACACTGTCATCATACAGGTCCCAGTCTGAATCTGATGAGTCAGCTTCCGTTTTGTCATCAGTGTCCCACAATAAATCATCCTCTGTACCACCCATTGCACTAGAGACACCGCACTTTATGAAAGTTTTTACTACAGTCTCGACTTTCACTTCATCCCAGACTTTGATCACAAAATCACACAGCACATCAAGTGATGCAGCACACGTTGCCCCGCCTTTTGGAAAGGATTTTTCAGCACTCATCATCCAATTATTCCATTCTTCACACACATGATCTCTAAATGTCTTGTTCACGAATAGTGGTTGCAATAGAGAAGTCTAACCACCTGGTATAACAGCAATCTGAGCATTATTCCACCCACGGCCAACAGCTCAGTCAATGCGACACCAGCTCAATCAACACATGTATTTTTTTTTTGGGGGGGCGGTGTTGTCTTATACACCCAATATAGAATAAAACCATGAAATTCAGGCTGAAATTGGGGACCTGTCTTATCTGAGGTTGTCTTATACGCCAAACTATAAGGGAGCTCTGTGAATGTAACAAAAGATCATTATGTTCCTCTGACTTTGGTATCCTCTAGTGTTCCTCCAGAAACCACTTCTCACCGCACTTCCCTTGACATAGGTTGTTGTTCTTAGTTTTGAATCTGCTTTTCATTGTCGGTACAAAGCATCTTTGACGAGAGTGGGCATTGATAGATTCTTTCCTGAGGTCACTTGATACATTTTAGTTATTCCTTCCAACTATCCTAAAGGTGAAATAAAGAAATAAATAGTGCAGCAATAATTATGGAACTTCACAGCATGTCAGTTGTACATTAGATTGTGACTTTCAGAAGTATTGATTACATGAGGAATGACATAGTAGTAGCAGAATAGCAGCAAGCTTTCCTTATTAACCGTTCATGTTGGTATTTATGCTCACCATTTAAGTCTCTCATTAGAGCATCATGTTTTACTCTTAATGCAACTTTATTTCAACTACTGAATCTCCTATTTAATTGATTAATAGTTGTCTTTGTTTTGTAATTTCTGGTTTTTACTTTTCCTACAAATGGGGATATTTTTCAGCATCTCCCCATTTTCACGATCTTGAAAACCTTTCTCAGTCCATTCCTCAGTCTTCTCTTTTTTATAAGAACAGTATTCCATCTCATCCTGATGGGTAAAACCTTTCTGCTCTGAAAGCATCCTTGATTTTTTTTTTTTAGTGTCTCATGTGACAGAGTATTTCGAGGTGTTTTGGGAAGGATTATTAGAGCAGGTTGCACACAGACATTTTAAAACACAGAATATTTACAGTACTTCTGCAGAGTGCTTTTTGCAAAAAGAGCAACAAAGTTGCAGCATACAGCTTGCCTGAGAGAGCATGTGAATTTTGCAGACAGACAGAACAGTTTTGTTCTCAGAGTGGGAGGGTGTGAAACAGAGAGAAAGGAGACAGAAATCAGTTCCAGAAGGACAAAGCTGGCAAACCTTTGGAAGACTGTCTGGTCAAAGGAGAAGGCTGGCTGTCTGAAAGGTATCCTGAAAGATTGAGGATCATCTGGAGAACCCTGAAGGGACAAGTTTAATCAGCAAGGAATCTCTCTCTGAAGACCAACAAGAACCCTCCTAAGTGGTAACCATTTGCCTGTTAAGCACCAAAGACTGGTGAACTTTGTTAATGCTAACTTCTGTGCACAGTACAAGAATTGCCTACAACCAGTGAGATTGGACTGTGATCCAAAGAACTTTTCTAATCTTAAATACACATTACACACACCTGTGCTTGGTATTAGAGGGGAGATTAAGTAGGTTAGGTAGGTTAAGTAAGTAGGTTAAGTAATAAGTTAAAGTTTAATTTGGTTTTCTTGTTCAAATATAATTAAAAATTACTTTTGTTTCAGTAACCCTGTGTTGTGGTGCATATCTATTGCTGCTGGGGTTTTTTTAGGGTCCACTGGACTCTGTAACACTCAGTATCCTCTGTCATGTAAAAAAATTCAACAAAATTTCAACTGGTTTAATTAAGGTTCAAGAATAACATTCATTTTCTGCTTTTCATTTCCGTTTGATTGTCTTACATGAAAAGTGGCTAAAAAAATAAACAACAATCAAACAAGCAGAACTGTCGAACATAGAACACTGCAGCACAGTGGCCCTCGATGTTGTGTCGACCTATATATTCCTACCAAAAAAAAACATTCCTACCTCCTGACCCTTTATTTTACTTTGATCCATTGGCCTATCTAATTCTCACTTAATATGCTCTGCAGCAACACGAAAGGAACTAAAAACACCACGTTAAGTCTTTTAAGGAATGTTGAGAAGACTTTCAGCCACCCTATTGGAAGGAATTGAAGGCCCAACCCTGATTTCTAGCAAGATGCCCTTACAGTACTCTTTTCAGTTCGTAGAATGCGTGATTGCACCATAAGCAACTGCTGCAGGATTTCAATGAAGACGCCACCTAAACATTGATACAAGGTCACCCCAATGAATGAAATTGTAATTCGTGTTCCAATTTACTTTGGGTTACAAATGAATTATTTTAAATGAGCAAGATGATTGCTGAGTCAGGCTCAAACAACATGAATGAAGACATGAGACTACGGATACTGGAACCTGGAGCAAAAGAAAAGGTGCTGGAAGAAGTCAGATACCAAACGTATCGAGTTTTTCGAGAAGGTTACCGGGAAAGTTGATGAAGGGAAGGCTATGGATGGTGTCTACATGGACTTTAGTAAGGGCTTTGATGCGTGGTGGATTAACTACCACCAGGCTCTAGGCTGAGCTTGAGTAAGGCTTACTCCACCGCCCCACGGCCCCCACCTTTCACTGACGTTAAGTTACGTTAAATGACATATTCATTATACTATGTATAATGTACTACATGTAAAATATCATAAACTTAGTTTTATTCATTTATTTTCCATTTTCCATACATTTGTAATTTTTTTAAAACTTCCTTTTTTTTGGTTTATAAAACTGTTGATAACAGCATGCAAATCAACAGATCAAAGCATATTGGATTCAATGTGCATGATTGCAAGGTTATTAAGTTTCTCATCACTCATTGTTGAGTGCAGATAGGTTTTGATCCTGTTCAGGGTCGAAAATGAATGCTCATCTGAACAGTTAGTGATCATTAAGGACAGCTAAGTTCTAAAACAAACGTATGTATTTGGATACATCTCGTGCAGTCGATATCTTGCCAGAGCTCGATAAATCCCAGTGGAGTGACATTGTCATCGGATTGTCCTTGAATGTACTTCTGAAAGTGGAAGAGCTCTTCCACAAAGACCAAGTCAAAGTTGTCCAGATAAGCTTGTATGAGGGCATTCACTGCCTTTTTAAGTGCGTCAACACCAATATTGCAAAGTCGAGAAAGAAATCCAAATCGGTTGGATACAGATCTAAATGCATCAGTGTGTTTTTTAAGCTGTGCTGATAATTTGTCTAAGATCGGTAAGTACGCCATAATCTTGAAACTTCTTCAGCGAGGTGAAAAATCTGTTGTCTGTGCTTTGCCTTCATATCTTGCTATTCTGGTCCTAACTTTTTGCTTCCTTTGCGTTTCTTCTTTATAAACGGATGCCCCAGCCTTTGCAATGCCTTCTTGCTCAAAGTCCTCAAATGAGTCATTAGTCTTGAGGTCTGAAATATAGGCATCCAAAGACAGCAAAAGTCTCACCCCTTCATTATTTCTGGGTTTTGTAAACTCAAGCTAGTTTTGTGGAATCACTCCAGAATTGTTGCCCAAACACTGAGAAGTATTCCATACGCCAGAAATTCATTTTTGCTCACAAGACCTCTGGTTTCTTGTGGCGTGTTTGACTTCTCATCTGGATTGTCAGCAATGCTTTCCAAAGCTGATTTCATGTTCTCGTGTCCCTGATCTAGGGCAGCCGTAGCACTTGGATGAGCAGACCACCAGGTATCGCTAAGTCTCTTCATGACTGCAAGCTTCTTTTCAAGCTCGCCCACAAGTATTTCCCACCGCTGGGTTGAAGCACTGATGAAGTTGTACAAGTGATCAACAAATTCAAAATTGGCAGCAGCTTTCGGAACACAATCCGCTGCTGAATGACCAACAAGATTCAATGAGTAAGCAAAGCAAGGAATATCGTCTATTACTGGATTTAACTCATGTATTTTAGCTCGAAGCCCATTATACTTGCCACTCATGTTGTCGTTCACTAAGTTTACTTTTTATTTTTCTAAAAGCATCAGAATATTCAGCAAGTTGTTCTGCAGTCCAGAAATTTGACGAATCTTTCAATAGGACCACTGTCACACAAATATCTAAATATGGAAGACTGCTGAGTCACGTGTGAAATATCAGGGGATAAATCCACAGATAATGAAAAATCTTCTTTGATTTCCGAAATAATTTTCTCTAACATCTTTTTCCCCAAGTATTTCATTTAACTCATCACAAACTGTGGATGGAAGATAGGACACATATCCTTTACCCTTATTTCCATTTTTTAAAATATGAGTTGCCAAACAAAATATGAATTGCACTAACAATTCTAGTGTCCCTAGAAGATTGCCATTTTTGGTGATCTGATATACTCATTTGATCCCACTCCGCAAGAAATTTAATTCTAGCAACAACCCTTTCCAGAAATGTTTTCATGTAATCTCGTTCTGACTGGTATTGTCGAGTAATCAAGCTGTTAACACATCCAATACCTGGAGACCCTGTAATGAGGATAATGGTCGCATCCTGATGCACCAGGCTGTTTTCATGACTTTGTAATTTTTGACTTGCATTTTTCCAGCCAGAGAAGCCCATGCTTTGAAAAAGCATGGCCTTCACTTGAAAACAGTTTGCATTTAAAACAGAATGCCTTATTTGTGCTTGGAGAATAACACAGCCAACTTCTGAGTTTCCCGCCATTTGTAAGGAAGTGGCAAAACAGATTATGAAAGTAACATTTCTGTTTACCACTGTATTTTATAGATTTCACAAAACAACAGGCCTTGGTCCCTGCCTTTAACCAGTGTGCGCGCATGTCTTCTGTAATTTTGTCAGGCGACATGCCCAGATCATTCTGCATCGGCTTCGACGATGGTGACTTATTATCTGAGATCTCTCCATCATCATGTCCGGAATGAACTTGCGATTCTTCATCCGTTTTTTTAATGTCCACACCATCAAGTACTGCTTCTTCTTTTGCTGGCTTTAAAAAAAAACATGTCAAGCATGTGTGTGCCTTTTTTTGTCGACTCGCTTGTTCTCTTCCCTTTCCTTTTTTGGCACTCCACTTTATGTTCGTTTTGCCAAGTGGCCATTTTGCAGAAGAAAATCTGCCACCTTTTGAAGAAAAAATGTCAACAACACAAAATACTGGGCGTGAAGAGAGAGCTTGTGAGGTGAGCGACGGCGGGTGGTGACGTATTAACGTCATCATTGGGCTGGTAAGCATAACCTCGCGGGGAGTCAGGGCAGCAGTACAGAGTCCCTAAAACCATTAGTTGTTTACTTTTAGATGCTTATATGTTTAAAGCCTAATCTAGGTAACAAAATTGTATTTTAATATTTTAGATATGAAAATGATATATGCAAGACTACTGAAATATCTTGGGTGGCTTGGGCATCCTTGCCTTCCGGGCTCCTAGGCTTCAGCCTACTCAGCCTAATGGGTAATCCACCACTGGCTTTGACCAGATCCCACATGGGAGGCTAGTCAGGGAAGTTCAGAGGCTCGGCATTATGGTGAAGTAGTGAACTGGATTCGTCAATGGCTGGACAGGAGAAGCCAGAGAGTATTGGTGGTTGATTGGAGGACTTTGTCTAATGGTGTGCCTCAGGGATTGATGCTGGGACCATTGTTGTTTGTCATCTATATCAATGATCTGGATGATAAGGTGTTAAATTGGATCAGCAAGTTTGCAGATGACATTACTGTAATGAGACTGCAATTAGAGACAAGTGAGGTGTACAAACACACTTTTAATAGCCAGTAGGCACAATATTCCTCAGGTGAATCTGAGGTAAGGTGGAAAAACCAAAGTTTATATTGGGGTAGATGAGGTTGGAGCCAAGGGAGGAGCCAGACACAGACAGGGAATTCCAGTTCACTGCATTCACCCCTTCCTTCAGAATTGAGCCTGTGGGTGAAAAACAGATCATTCAGTCAGAAAACTAATACTCTACAAATATTTTTACAAGTTAAGTCTATCAGGGGGTCTGGTAATTCTGGTTGAGCACCGCAGCTTTTCCCAAACTTCCTGGACCCCCTGTGGTGCAGGGTTAATGGGTCGCGAGGGCCCCGGCTCTGGTCGTGGGGTCGATTGGTCCACTTCGCGGGCAGTGTCCTCAGGGACCCTGAGTGGGGTACTCGGTAGTTCCTGGCACATTTGAGGCATCGGATACTCAGTTCCAGCAGGTGCCAGGTCTCTGATCGAGACAGTTTCCTCTCTGCCGTCAGGGTAGGCATACGTTGGCGCACAGCAGGCGCACACTCTCGATCATGTGGTTGCTCCTCCTCATGTGCTTTCTCAGCAGGACTGGCCCTGGTGCCATCAGCCAAGGCAGGAGAGTAGTCCAGAACAAGGTATGCTCCACCTTGATACACCTTGATCAAGGGCTCAAGCCCAAAACATTGGTGATGAAATCTTATCTTTGTATATAAAGGACACTGTTTGACCTGCTGAGTTTCTCCAGGATTTACTGTTAAAAGAACACTTACAGTTTATTGACATTTAAAACTCAGAGCGATGTAGTTATAGGCTAATTAGCAGCAATATCCTTTTTAAAGAGATGACACGGTGTGAAGGGAGTACATTCTTTAATTTGAAGCCATGCATTAGGATTTAATTAGTTAAATTGTGTGTTGTTGTTTACACATGTAATGTGGAAACATGCTATTCTGTAGAAATGAGCAAATTAAATTTATATAAAATGACAAACTGTAAACATTTAAAACAAATAAGAATTACCAATTTTTCTTTGTACACCATAAATTACAACATCATTTTCTAAGCTCATATGCCACCAATCAAATGGTATCAGGTAATACGAGCATCGGTTTGAATTATGTGGTTTTGCTGTTTTAAGATATTTTAGTTCTAAGTAATAAAGAACAATTTTGGTCAATTAATAATTTTAAGCCTCTCTCAATGCTCTAACCACTAAGACAGAGAAGTGTATTTGATAACCCATGGGAAGTATTCCAAAGCATCCTTCAACTGGTTCCACTCTTCCACCTTGTTTTATAAGTTAACTGCTGGGATATATCTCCATTTTGTTTTCACAAATATGATTAGAATTGATCATAAATAATGTGCAAGTTTGTATTAGGCCTGCAAGTGAGAAGTAAGTCACCATGCATTTCAAAACAGTGGCTAGTAAATTTGGGAGATAAATTGGTAAAATTAGAGTAGGTTACACACTTTAAAACAGGTCTTATTTGAAATACTAAAGAATTCATATTCAGTGATTTTACAGAAACTATGGAGAATGCTATGCACAGTTCACAAGTAGGTGCTAATTGAAATTTTGTCATGAAATGAATAGACCATTGTTTTGGACTGGAGTCAGGTTGGCTGTGTTGAACATTTTATGAGACTTCTGACCTTTCTTCAAAGTGCTCACTCAAAGATCACTGCTGGGTTTTGTTTACCTAAAAACAACAGCTTGATCAAGAAGACTAACTCCTATTGTTTGCTGGAGAAGTTCAGGGGTTTTGCAAGTGAGAGAGTCACATGGGCTTTCTGGCAGTCGGGGAGAGAGAGAGAGAGAGAGAGAAAGGACTCCAGAGCAGTGGATGGCTGTAAGTGCTATCTGTCTGATGTTTCTCTTGGAATAAGTGGAACAGAAAGGAACTCTGTAGTGCTGGAAAGAAGGAGGTTATCATCTGGAGAACCCTGATGAGGCAAGTTTAATCAGCAAGACACTGAAGTGACTAATGGTGTTACCTCAGTTATGGAAATCCTGGAACAACAAATCTCTCTCTGCAAACTCTACGAGAACCTTCCTGAGCGGTAAACATTTACCTTTCTAGCACCAAAGCCTGGTGAACTTTATACATGTTAAATTCTGTGCACAGTATAAGAATTGCCTGCAACCAGTGAACTTGGAGGAGTGAGATGTGAGATTGAACTGTAAATCAAAGAACTTTTCTGAATTTATACACACATTACATACACGTATACTTAGAATTAGAAGGGGGTTAAGATGGGTTAATTAAGTTGATAGAGATAAGTTAAAGTTTGATTCTGTTTTCATGTTTAAAGATAATTAAAAACAACTTTTGTTTAAGTAACTACTTGTTTTGGTGAATTCCTATTGGGGTTTGGGGTCCTTTGGGGCTTGTAACACCTGTTAACAGAGATTGGATCAAACTGTTGTTCAAGCTGTCCAGTAAAACCCCAGAACTATCCTGTCCACATCGGGCATCACAAAGCTCTTTGTTTACTTGCATATGCATTTGTTCTGTTCTATACCCTTTCACATTAAACTCCACTTCAGCAAGATTATTACAAATAACACTGGCAACAATTTATTTTCAAAAGGTTCTCCTCCTGAAAAGAAATGGCGGATTACAATAGACAACATCATGGTGAATTTAAAGATAATTTCAGATTTGCTGCATCACGTAGGAAGTTGAAAAAACATTAAATGAACTTTGATTGTATTTAGCATGTTTAATCTCATAATGATGCTGACATGCTGTGTTAGCTCAACTGACCTAAAAATGTTTTTTTTTCTGCTGATTTTCATTTGTACTCAGCATCTGATGCCTCTTATGTCAGTGTCCAACAATAGTCGGCCAGCATTGATAGATTCCAGTTGTCCTGATACAGTTTTTCCATGGTCACAATGTCCTGGTGATACCTTTCACCATGTTCATCGCTGACTTATCCAAGATCAGCAGGGAAGACGTCCAAATATGAATGCGGAAAATGAATGTTGCACTTTATGGATTTGTATGCTTGAAGAAGACCTAAAATATGACAAGAATAAGTTATATCTAAAAATCAGTACACGATAGGAACATTTTAAGGTGATTTTCGTGATCAGCAGCCAAAAATGTATAAAATACACCAAAAAGTGTTCAGGAAGCAAAATCTTCATGGTCCAGTATAACAGAGATATAATTTCAAAACAGTTTTGTTTTTTCAGTGGAAATCTTTTAAATTGCAAAGGAATACTTAAATGACAGTTCTGGTAGAATTTATCATTTTGTCTTATTTATGGTAATTTGGCTGAGAGTCATTACAAGGCATACTTGTGGCTACAAAAGGTCAAGATGATGTGGGGTAACACTGATGAATAACGTGTAATTAATCAACAGAGGGCAGTGGTAAGCTTCCTTCTGCTGTCTGACTAAGATGACCCTAATCATTAGGGCAACCATGTGAAACTTTGACCCATGGATTCAACACGACTTTAGATCCCTGATATGACACTCATTTAATCTTGTCAATTCAATTCTATGTGCATTGACTTCTGGATTGGTTGTTTACTTTTTCATCCTGGATGTTTGAATGCAGTATTTTAAAATATTTTTTAAGTGCTAAGTTACAATGTCAAAAGCTTCTCATATCAGCAGCTCAAACATTACATATTTTAAATTTGGATTTAATTTCATTTTGCGTTCGCTCACAAGAAAAATAACCCGGAAAATAGCTTTTACACCCTGCATTTCATCTCACCATAAGAACTTACCATTGCACTAAATCATATTTCCATTGTGATCAATCAAATGGGAATGTGTCTGGACTTTTACCAATAGATTCAACAAATCCATCACAATCTAGAGTAATCCACTTGCAAAGCCCTAAATCTACTTATCCTTCATAGAATCCATCTCGAGTAAATTCAGATATGTACTGGTAGGTATTCAACCTATAGAAAGGTCTTGATGAACAAGTTGCCTTGAGGAAGTTGCTGGATTATTCCATTTTGCTGAGGGAGAATGGTGAACATGAAAAGTTGAATTTAATTGTAATGAGGAAAATTGTCAAACAAGAGTCTTTTCTCCCTTCAACGTATACAAAAGGGAAGGCATCCAGACACACAAGAGACTGCAGATGGGGGAATCTGGAGCAATAAGCAAACTGCTGGATGAATTTTATGGGTCGAGCGGCATCAATGGAAGAGAAAGTATTGTAAACATTTCAGGTCAAGGCCCTTCATCAAGGGTGGGAATGCAGAGGGAGGGATTGTTGAAGGGGAAGGACAGGAGTGATTTATAAATGCTGCAATTGAAGGCATTTTGCATGTTCATTGGAATAGACCAAAAGAAGTTTGGAATGATTTAGGATGGTAAAATATCAGCTGTGATGAGATAGCTATTGGACAGAAACAAACACACAATGTGGAGTCTGCATCCTTATGACTTGCCCTTCGGTCAGTGGGATGAGTGGTCGGCTGGTTTTGTCGTAACTTTTTTACTGTGCCAGCCTTCTGTTTAGCAGCTGGGCCTTGACATCCTGCTAGTCATTCGGTTGGGGCTCCAGAAGTCACCTTGCCACTGGTAGGGTGGCCCTGGTCTGCCTCGACATTAACCATTGTGCCAGTGATCCCAGGGTGGTGTCACAAGGGATGTTACTGAAGTTCAGTAGGCTGAGGAAGACACCTGTCTTCTCTCTGTGGGACTACTCCACTAGCTGTGTGGCACTTCTCACTGCTCTTTCAGCCAGCCCATTTGATTGTGCATTCTCTGGGCTGCTGGTAATGTGGGTGAACTCCCATGTTGTCGCAAAGTTGCGGAAGCTCTGGCTGGTGAATTGTCTGCCATTGTCCGAGAGAAGTGTGTAAGGTTCCAAATGTACCGAAAAGTGCCATTTTAGTTAGGCGATGACGGTGCAGAGTTTGTGTCCCGGAGCATGACTATCTCGAACCAACCTGAGTATGAGTCTATTAGTACTAGGTGCTAGGTACTTGGCTTCGCCATTCAAAGATGTTGGCAGCCACAGTCGACCAGGGTAGGTCGAGTACCGGGTACAGCTGCAGTGGTTCTTTTTGCTGGTGTGGTGTTGCGCACCAAGCAGGACTGTACCTCTTCATCTATGTTCTCTGTCATACCTAGCCAGAAGACAATGTCCCTTGCTTTGCGTTTTGTCGCTTCTGCGCTAGGGTCCCCTCTGTGCAGGATATCCACGTACGTATTCTGCAGTGTGGTAGGAATGACTGCTCTTAGGCCCTTCATCAATAGGCAGTTCGTCGCGGTAAGGAAAGAAGGGTTGCACAGCTGTTGGCAGCCTGTGCAGCTTGGCCTGCCAGCTGCCCTTATAAAAGGTACCCAGGGTGTTTGGGGATGTGTCTTCTGCCGTGTGCTGTCTTAGTTTCTCAAGTCAGACCAAGAAAAGATGGGTTATTATCATCACATTGAAAGTATCCTCTTCCTCGACCTGCTGGGCCCTGCATTTTATGGGAGCCCATGATAAGGCATTGGCTAAATGCATTTCCTTTCCGCATGTGTGCACAAGGGTAATGTGATATCATATGCTACAGTCTCACTGGTGCTGCATGAATTGGCTAGTTTATTATGGTCACCAGAGGTAAGTGGTCAGTTTCTATGGTGACTGGCCTGCCATAGACATAGTCATTGAATTTTGAGGAGGCGAAAACCACTGTCAGTAGGTCTTTTTCAGTCCAAGCGAACCTCGTTTCTGTGTCTGTAAGTGACTTGGAAGCGTACACCACTGGTCCTGCAGGCGTGTTGCCCCTAGGCTCTACTGAGAGGCGTCACAGGTCAGCATCACCAGTCTATGTACATTGTAGTAGGTGAGGACTAGGCCTGCTGTTGTGGAGAGGCCAGCCTTTTACTGTTTTCCTCAGTAGTTTCATTCGGCAAGCATGTTGCGATGGCCTTTGCTAGTGTTAACTCGCTGTCTCACAGGAGCATCTTCCACATATTATTGTTGCATATGCCATAGACTATTCTGTCTTCAATTAGTTCGTCACAAAGCATGCCGAAATTGTAGGTTTTCGCCCTGATTTTTAAATCACTGATGTAAGACTGTATCAACTCCCTCATATCGAATTTGTGCTTTTCTATTGTCACATTTCTCTGAGGGTTGCACATTTCTCTGAATTAAAACTTTAAACATTTGGAGTCCTCTCATGGCTCAGTCACGCTGGTAACGAGGCTCCGTCATGCACTTTGCCTGCGTACACATATTAACTCTCCCTTTCAAAGGCTTCCGGGCCCACCAAATTTAACAGAATGTACGCCCAGGTATGGGCAGGCTTGTTGCAATGTGCTTGCCACTATGAATACGTCATATTCCTGTTCAAGGATACGCCAGTTTTCTGCCAAATTTCCATCAAACACGAGTGGGTCGGGTCATCTGAAGAATCTGTCCACCATTATAGTGACTGTGCAAATGTGGTTGTGGTTACTGATTTGCGATTGGAAGACTTCAGTCTTGGGGTATTCTTGATCACGCTTCTGACACCATGTTCGTTGTCGAGTCGAGTCGGCAGGTGAGGTAAACCAAATAAAAGACTTTGCTGAACACAACCAAACGTGATAAACAGGGTAGAGAGAGAGAGAGAGAGAGAGAGAGAGAGAGAGAGAGAGAGAGAGAGAGAGAGAGAGAGAGAACGAGAGCAAACAGCATGGCGTCTGCTCCCTGCTATTACTCATTTCAACTAACACAGCCTCGAAGTTCTCACACAAGCGCAGTGCACAGTGGTTGCAATACGATTGCAGCGAGTGCAGAGCAGCCAATGGCAGTGGCTGTCTACACATGGAATAATTTTAAAGAAGGATTGGGGAGGTATCTCCAGGCCCAGCATGTTCCTTGGTCAACATTCCTTTTTTTTTAAACTTTATTTATTCGTTCAAAATACAGATAGTAAGTAACATATCTAACAATAAACCATAAACATGAACGTTATATTTTAAATATATAAAAGAAAGAAAAAAAAGAAGAAAAAAAAAGAACCCCCCTTCAGCCAACCCTCTTAAGGAGGCCATAAAGAAAAGAAAAATAAAATTAAGAAAAAATTAAGTATACATATTAATATCTGATCAAGGTAAATCAAAATGTAAATATACTGAATATAACAACCACTTATTAATAAAGAAACCATAATTATCACGTGAAACATATGTAATTTTTTCCATTATTAAAAAATATTTCATCTCATTATGCCATCTATTAATATCAATCATGTTCGTACCTTTCTATGTACTAGCAATACATTTTTTAGCTACAGATAAAGCTAAATATACAAAAGCAAGTTGAAATCAAAGGATGCAAACTACCCAATAAAAATACTGTTGGATCTAAAGGTATTTTAATCTTATACAGGTGTTCTAGAAACAATTGAACTTTCTTCCAAAAAGAATGTATACATGACCAAACTGCATGGAAAAAAGTTCCAACAGAGTTACCACATCTAAAGCACAAATCTGATTCATGAAAACCATACTTTTTTAGTTTTTCAGGTGTTAAATATAATTGATGTAAAAAATTATAATGAATCATTGCATAGCGTGCATTTATCAGTCTAGTTACACTATCATAACAAATATCTAACCAGTCATCCTCAGAAAAAATAAAACCGATATTCACTTCCCATTTACTTTTGGATTTATCCCAACCCTTTCTATCCATACCATCCTGTAATATTTGGTACATAAATGAAATATAACCCTTCTCTGGTACCTTCATAAGAAAGGTCTCAAATTTAGTCATTTCATGTAAAATCATATCTCTACCAAACACATGTTTTACCAAAGATCAAATTTGATAATAAAGAAACAAAGAGTTCTTATCAATACCATAACTGTCCCTCATCTGGTCAAAAGATAAAAATTTACCTTCTTTAAAACAATCTCCAAACTTTCCACACCTTTAATTCTCCAATGTAATAAACTTTGATTATTTATTGAAAAAGGAATGAGTTGATTGTATTACAATGGAGTCAAAGCCGATAATTCACCCCCAGAACCCATCATTTTCTTTTTCTTTCTCCATAACTTCATTAAATCTTTTAATATAGGCACATTATGTTGCTGCAACAAATTTACATTCCATCTAAACAAAAATTGATGTATTTCAAATTCAGAGATGTTTGCCATCTCAATTTTGGCCCAACCAGGGGGCTGTTCCAAATCCATCAATGAACTAATAAATTTAAGTTGGGCTGCTTCATAATAATTTCAAAAATGTGGTAATTCATATTTCCAAGTTAATTTATTCAAGGCTACTCTTGAAAATTTACCTCTCCATAAAAACACCCTAACCATTTTATTCAAATCTCGAAAAAAAATTATCAAGTAAATACGGAATAGATTGAAACAAATATTGCATACGTGGAAAAATATTCATCTTAATTGTATTTATTCTACCCAATAAATTAATAGGTAGATCTTTCCATTTCATCAAATCAGTTTTTTTTTTATTAATGGAACATAGTTTAATTTATATACAGATTGATAATTAACATCCAAAATTATTCCCAAATACTTAATTCGATCTGTCCATTTCAAATTAAGAATATTCTTATAAGCTGAATAATCTCCTTCACTTACCGGTAATATTTCACTTTTTTCCCAATTAACTTTATATCCAGAAAGACATCCATATTGCATCAGACACTCCTTCAAATTTAAAAGTGATTGAGCTGGATTTGTTAGATACACCAATACATCATCGACAAATAGATTAATTTTATATTCCTCATCTAAAACTTTCATACCTTGTATCTGTGTATTTTGTCTTATCAACTGTGCCAAAGGCTCGATCACTAACGCAAACAAAGCTGGTGATAAAGGACAACCTTGATGAGTGGATCGGGTCAATTTAAACGGTTCCGAAATCAAACCATTCGTCAATACTCTAGCTAGCGGTTTACTATATAAACCCTTAATCGAACCAATAAAAAAAGGACCAAACTTGAATTTCTCCAGAACTTTAAACAGAAAATTCCACTCATCTATATCAAATGCTTTTTCAGAATCTAAAGATATCACCATCGGATAGTCTGAAGATTGTTGAAATCTATTAATCAAGCTAATCACATGCAAAATATTATCTGAGGCATATCTATTCTTTATGAAACCTGTCTGATCCATATGAATCAACTTAGGTAAAAATTTAGCCAATCTATTTGTTAAAATTTTAGCTATAATTTTATAATCTACATTTAACAACGAAATTGGTCTATATGAAGATACTTTCAAAGGATCTCTATCTTTCTTTGGGATTACTGTAATTAAAGTACTAGAACAAGACTCAGGCAATTCATAATGTTCTCCAACCTGACGTAATACATCTCCAAACACTGTAGAAAAACCTGTTCTTTCTTTAATTGCCATGCCAATACCTTATGTGCTTTCTCTCCCCATCCATAATATCATTGTTTAGTCCTATTAATCATACATTCAAATTGATAAGATTGTAAAGTATTATATTCCAGTTTCAATCTAGACAATTCTATTTTCTGATCTTCTGTAGCATCTTTCTGAAATTCCTTTTCTAACTCACTAATCCGTTTCTCTAATTCAAGACTCTGATTTAATCGATTCTTTTTTATTTCAGAAGTATAACTAATTATTTGTCCTCTCAAATAAGCTTTCATAGCATCCCATAATACAAACTTATTTTGAACAGAATTAGAAATTTCTTTCAAAAAAAGATTAATTTGTTTTTTCAAAAAATCTATAAATTCCGTATTTTTTAATAATATTTTATTAAACCTCCAACAATAGGCCACTTGAATTTTCTCAGAGGTTGCATATGTAAAGTATAACAAAGAATGATCTGAAATCACCCTACTTTTGTATTCCGCTTGTTGTATTTTCCCCTGTAAATTTGCCGATACTAAAAAGAAGTCAATCCTTAAAAACGATTCATGTCTAGTTGAATAAAAGGAAAAATCCTTCTCTATCAGGTCAAGACATCTGCAAATATCCACTAAATTAAGATCTTTCATCAACGTTTGAACCTGAACTGCCATTTTAGATTTCTTAACTTTCTTCGGAGATTTATCTAATAAAGGTTCCAAAACACAATTAAAATCACCACCAACTAAAACATTAGCATTAGCCTGACCCAGATATAAAAATGCATCAGAAATAAATGTTCCATTATCTACATTTGGGGCATAAATATTAAGTAAAGTCCAAAATTCACTAAAAATCTTACAATTCAATTTAAGAATATATCCTGCCTTTTCCACCATTGATTGTAAGTCAAAAGATAAATTCTTATGTATCAAAATTGCTACACATTTAGCCCTGGAATTAAATGAAGAAGAATATACATGCCCTACCCAGTCCCTCTTCAATTTCATACTTTTTTTGACATTCAGATGTGTTTCTTGTAAAAAAGCAACATCAATTTTCATTTTCTTAATATACACCAAAATGCACTTATGCTTAATCGGACTGTTTAAACCTCGAACATTAAAAGTAGCAAACCTCAACTTTGACATATCTACTAATATTACTAAAAACTAATAATATCCTTATATAAAAACTCAAATCAATGTAAATAGGCCCTTCAATAGGAGAAAAAAAATAACAAATTAAAGACTAAATAAAATAAAAATAAATAAATAAATATAATTAATCAAAAACAAGAAAAAGATAAAAAAAGAGAACCCCCCCCCAAAAAAAACCTACCAAAAGGTAGTAATCCCTAAACAAAACTTGGGTGTGGATCACTCACCAGTGGCTGATGACTAATAGAACTTAGAGCAAATCTCTCTCTCCCCAGCCGAACAAAGAATAACATCAAAATATCATAATGACATAAAAAATAAAGTAAGAATAAGAAAGATCTTCTATTCATCCAAGAGATTCCAAACTCGGAGACCCCATTTCAAGAGAAGTTGGTCTCTTTCCATTCCCATTTCTCCCATTTCTGCCATTTCTTTCATTTCCAGAAAAACCAGATGTTTCTTCAGGAGACAATGGTGGACTACGTCTTTGTCCTCTTGCATCTGGCAATGAATCAGCAAAAATCATTGCTTCACAATCATTCTCAAAAAACCGAGATTGAAAGTCTCCATAAAAGATCTTCAACACTGCCGGATAGCGAAAAGTAGACTTATAGCCTTTACGCCACAAAACTTCTTTAATTGGATTAAATCGACGCCAACGCTGAATAACCTTTTGACTCAAATCTGGATTTTAAAAAAACTCTGCTATTCTGAATCAATAACAGAGCCTGTCATTGTCTCGCATTTTGCACTGCTATACGAAGTATTGCTTCTCTGTCCAAATAATTCAAACAATGAATTATCACAGGTCTCGGTGGCTGACCAGGTAAAGGTGTTCTTCTTAAAGCTCAATGAGCTCTTTCCAATGTCAAGCCTCCAGAAAAAAATTCTTGCCCCAATACTTGTGGGATCCAGTCTTTAAAAAAACAAAGAGGATCTTGTCCTTCTATACCTTCTGGCAAACCAACAATTTTCACATTATTCCTTCTACTTTGATTCTCCAAATAGTCTATTTTCCTCTCTAACTCCTTCTCATGTTCTCTCAATTCTATAACGGATTTTTCAACCTCCAACACTTTTTCTGTATTAGAAGCCACTTGTTGTTGACATTCCAAAAAATCAGACTGAAAATTTTTAAAATCTTCACAAGATTTTTCCACACATGTTTTAACTGTATTCAATTCTAAACTTATTCTTTGAGTCATCTCATTCATTATAGGCTGGATGACAGCATTTAACTGGTTACCTTGTAATTCAGAAAAGCTCAGCCCTGCTTTCTCTAACGTAGTGGCAGAACCAGGTAACTGCAGCTCCTGCTGCAACTCAACAACAGGCAGTTTAACGGTTCTACTGCGGGTCTGGACTCCCAGCGACGGCACCCGACTTCCTCAGGGGGTCGACACTGGTCTCCCCCCACGGCTCGCTGTTGTTTCAAAAACTCACGAATAAGATCAAGCTCTTCAGATTGGAGTACTGCCTGAGGCGTTTCAAGCGATGGAGTCATCTTCCTGCGTGCTCCCTCCGTTAAAGTTGGCAGGCTGCCAGAATCGGGATCCACTTCGTGGATCCACCTTCCTCCCGAGAACGAGTAATTCCAGCGCTGTCCTTCTCTTGGTGAGTAGTAGACATTTTTTTTTCAGCTCCCACAGGCAATCGTTGTGGTTTAGGCACTGAAGAAATTAAACCTGAGGCTGTAGCAAGCTGTTCAGGCCCCAAATCTTCAACGCTTCGAAAATGTAACTTCTTCTACACTTGAGGTTTAATCTTTTTACCATTAATGGCCATAACAGTTCCTTAATACTTTAGACTAAAATTTAAAAAGTTTAAACTTAAAAAAAATGGGTACTTAAAAGTCCAGCCAGAGAGGTCGAGATCACACGTCTTGCCCCTACGCTATTTTGCCACGCCCACCCCCCCCACCCCCCCCTTGGTCAACATTCCTGAAGAAGATTTTGCGGTCAAGATTATAACATTCTTTGTTGGAAAGCTTGCTGGAAAGCTACTTGAAAAACAAGTCATTAAAGTAATGAGATTGGAGTCACATTACAATGGGAACAGAAAGGGATAATAAGACTTGCATGATGTCCATACTTTGCTATCAAGTTATACTGAAGTGCTGAGGCTACATTTTTAGAGCTTGGCCCTGTCTGACAACATATACATCAATGATCTCATGTAGAGGAAGCAGATGTCCCACATGAAAATAGCTGAAAATTAACTTTAACCATGAGCTGCACTGAGCATCTTGGCTGTCGAAGCTTCCAAAATTATATCCTTAACATTCAGAAATATTAAGCAAAATCAAAATCTGTTAAAATTCAATCAAATGTTTTTAAACCTCATAAAAAGCATTAAATTAATTCAAATACTTCTCCATTTATAATTATAACCCTTTGTAGCCATTCCTCACTCTGAAAAAATATGGATAAGGTTTTTCTACAACAGGTTAAAACAGGTAAGTCTGCAAACACTGAGCTGGAGAAACACAGCAGGTCACGCAGCAGGTCTGTGTTTCTCCTGCACATCTGGGTATTGTGGCGCAATCAATGTCCACTCACAGACACAAAGTAAGGGCCAAAGGCTTTATTGGTCTTAAGATCCAAGCATACCTCTACATGCTGCTGGCTCAAATCCAAGTGCAGGTATGGGGGAGGAGACTAGGGCTCTCTGTCTTTATTAGGGATCTTAGGGGGAGGGTCCACCGGTTCAACTGGCTGGCTAGCCTGCCCAGCTCAGTGGAAAATGTGCCTACAATACCATGTTCCACCACAGGTATTTGACCCAGCAGAGGCTTTTTTTTTGAGCGGATTCTCCAGCATTAATGAAGGAGAAACTTGGTACTTTCTGCTAGTCTTCAGGTGAAGTTCAAGGTTGGAGTGAAGTCCAGAAATGGCTGTCAAAATGAAGGAGCAAGTTTAGAACCTTGCATCTGAACATGTATTAGTGGAGATGCTAACCCTGGTTAAAGGAGAAATAAATGCCAGCACCTCCACAGTGTATTCCTAGCATTTCCTCTCAAAACCACAACTTTTTGTAATTGATGTTCAGAATATTTCTTGTTGGGCTCTCATTCATGTCCTTCTGGGACCCTTGACTATTGTTATCTGATTTCCTTTTTGTCAAGATTTGACCCTTTCAACAATTCAACAGCGATTTCAGAAATGCTGTCGGTGATTCCTGGCTGTATTGCATCTTTTGTATGCATAGTCAATGAACTGTAAAAACCTTAGGCTTTTTATATATTAAAAAACTCTCTTTAAAATATCCCTTAACATGTTCCTCATTAAAAAAAAATAACATATTTCCTTTTCTCTCCTGATCTCTGGAAGATACTATAATTAAAAAAAGAGTTTGAGCTCTTTCGTGTGAGTTGCTGTTCAGCAAGTTTGATGACATCACTATGGCAAGAACGTCAGGAATCCCATGGAATTAATTTTGACAGTCACTGACAGATTGGTGGATCTCAACTTACTTTTCAATCAAATATGGAGATATTAAGTCGATAGCTCTAAGATTGAGATTGACTATGTATCGAATCGAATTTCTGCATTTGGCCCTGGCTGTTTCAAAATATATTTAGTTATCACATGGAAATCTGATATGATTTTAAGTATGAAAGGATGGCATAATGAAATGAGAGCTTGTATTCCTTTAGAAAAGATTACATATAATTTAAGAGACAAATATTTTTTCTTTATTAAAGTTTGGAGCCCTTATCTGAAAATTATTGGTATTAAAATTTGATCTCTCAGTCCGCTTCAATGGATACCACCACTCCTGTAGCCGAAAAATTTAAATATGATTGTAGTAGATGATGATCTCCTTTTTCTTTCTTTTGTAGATGGGGAAGGGAGGAGGGAGGGCATTAGTAGGGGGGTTGGGGAGGTTATGGGTGTTTTTTATATAAATATTATTAATCACATTATGTTTGTGTCAATATATATAGTAACTAATATTATTTTATGAGATTTTAAATTTTAAATAAAATATTTTTAAAAATATGGCAGTAACCATTTTAACACAGGCCAAAAATCCTCACACACACACACACACACACACACACACACACACACACACACACACACACACACACACACACACACACACACACACACACACACACACACACACACACACACACACACACACACACACATGCAATCACAACTTTTAATGTGTATTTGCTAGATCAACCATAACTGCAGGAAACTTCAATCTGTGATTAAACCACCAGTATAAATGAATACCATCGAATTCTATCCAACTCTATTATTCTCATCGAATTCATGTGGAAGTTAAAAGATACAAGATATTTCAAACTGTAAAACCTTTTACATTTTAAAATTTTAGACATACAGCATGGTAACAGGCCATTTCGGCCCATGAGTCCATGCCACCCAATTTAAACTCAGTTAATGTACAAACCCCGGTACATTTCGAACGGTGGGAGGAAACTGGAGCCCCAGTGGAAAATCCACATAGACACAAGGAGAACATACAAATCTTTTCAGACAGCGCATGATTCCAACCCCAGTCCCAAATGCTAGCGCTGCACTAACCATGACTCCCTTAAATGCCGTGTTGTCATTTTATGAATCAATTTTCCTGTGTTTAATCAGGCTATCTTAGTTTGTCTTCTTTTTCTGGGAATTCCCTTTTCCCTGATATTTATTTTTAACTATTTGGATATCATTAACTCTTATTTCTCCCTTTTCTTGCTGTTCACATTTTAACTTCAGCTTAACAAATTGATTGTCATCAAACCCAATTCTTCTGCAGGTGGTTTTTACATTTTGGTAAAAGCTGTTCTGTGGGGCTGATGTACTTGAACAAGTCCCACAAAGTTTTCACTGAATACACCAACTGTTTTTCTGATGCCTTAAAGATCCAATTAATTTGTGGAATAACTCAGATTTTTACCTGCTTAGCCTCATAAGAAGCTCATACCTCTACAGAACCATTTTAACACATACCTCTACAGAACATCACTGTTCCCTCTGTTCTCCCTGCATTAACTCCATATCATTCTTTCTTCTTCTTTGGCTCGGCTTCACGGATGAAGATTTATGGAGGGGTGATGTCCACGTCAGCTGCAGGCTCGTTTGTGGCTGACAAGTCCGACGCGGGACAGGCAGACACGATTGCAGCGGTTGCAAGAGAAAATTGGTTGGTTGGGGTTGGATGTTGGGTTTTTCCTCCTTTGTCTTTTGTCAGTGAGGTGGGCTCTGTGGTCTTCTTCAAAGGAGGTTGCTGCCTGCCGAACTGTGAGGCGCCAAGATGCATGGTTTGAGGCATATCATAAAACCACAGAAAACTACAGCACAGAAACTGGCCTTTTGGACCATCTAGTCCATGCTGAACTATATTTCTGCTTCAACTCATCTACCTACACTTGGACCATAGCCCTCCATACCTCTCCCATCCATGTACCTTGCCAAATTCCTCTTAAATGTGGAAATCAGATTTGCATTCACCATTTCCTCTGGCAGCTCATTCCACACTCTCACCACCCTCTGAGTGACTAAATTCCTCCTCATGTTTTCCTTAAATATTTCACCTTTACCCTTAATCCATGTCCTCGTGTCTCACCTGTTACAGAGTCCAGAGGACCCCCAAAACCAGCAGCAATAGATATGCACCACAACACAGGGTTACTTAACAAAAGTAGTTTTTAATTATATTTGAACAAGAAAACGGAATTAAACTTTAATTTATTACTTAACCTACCTAACATACTTAAACCCCCCTCTAATACTAAGTGCAGGTGTGTGTAATGTGTATTTAAGATTAGAAAAGTTCTTTGGATCACAGTCCAATCTCACTGGTTGCAGACAAGTACTGTGCACAGAGGTTACCATTAACAAAGTTCACCAGTCTTTGGTGCTTAATGGACAAATGGTTACCACTCAGAAGGGTTCTTGTTGGTCTTCAGAGAGAGATTATTTTTGTTCCAGGACATCAACACTGATTCCTGTTTAATCAGTCTTGCTGACAAAACTTGCCCCCTTCAGAGTTCTCCTGACGATTCTCCTTCTTTCAGGTCACCTTTCAGACAGCCAGTCTTCTCCTTTGACCAGGCAGTCTTCCAGAAGTTTGCCAGCTTTGTCCTTCTGGAACTGATTTCTGTCTCCTTTCTCTCTGTTTCACACCCTCACTCTCTGAGAGCAAAACTGTTCTATCTGTCTACAAAATTCATCTGCTCTCCCAGGCAAGCTGTATGTTGATATTTTGTTGCTCTTTTGCAAAAATCACTCTGCAAATGTCCTGCAAAAATTCTGTATTTTAAAATGTGTGTGTGTGTGTGTGTGTGTGTGTGTGTGTGTGTGTGTGTGTGTGTGTAAGCTGCTCTAGCAATTTCTCCCAAACCACCTCTAAATACACCCCCAAATTCAGTGGAAAAAGCCTGCTTACTTTTTTTACCCTCATAATATTGTACACCTCTATCTAATCTTAACTCATTCTCTGACACTCCAGGAAATAAAATCATAACTAATTCAATTTTTGCCTACAACTCAGTTCTTCATGTCCTGGCAACATCCTTGTAAATTTTCTCTGCATTTTTCACTCTTACTGATATCTTTCCTGTAGTTGGGTGAACAAAACTGTACAAAATACTCATGAATGTATTTTACTTACTGTACTCAATATAGTTCTTTAAACTTTCAGATTAGATTGTGCCAAGTAAAATACAAAGCCAGTGAAATACAATTAACATCCAACCAGAAGTTTCAAAAAATAGTGTTATATACAAATAACTACGTGTGAATAAAAAACAAGTGCATTCAACAAGCAAACAATTATAAAAGTACTGACAGTGCAATGTGAGTGCAGTACCACTCAGCACTGTGATTCAAGGTTCAGCAGGGTCATGGCCTCGGGGAAAAAGCTCTTCTTGAGCCTGCTGGTTTTGGAGCGAAACCACTGAGCTAAAAGCTCTCTTTATGACACGACTTACAAGGAATAACACATCTGTTTTCCCAGATCACTCTATGGTGCCCTGCTGCTTATTGTGTTAGTCCTATTCTGATTTTTCGTCCCAATTTGCAAAAGTTCACACTTGTCTACATTCCATTCCATCTGCCATTCTTCAAGCGGTCCAGATCCCATTGCAAGCTCTGCAAGTGTTCCTCGTTGTCCATCTCTCCCCAGTCTTAGTCTCATCTGCAAACTGGTCAATCCACTTTTTCAATTTTTCATCCTGATTGTTGATACAGATGATGAACAACAATGGACCCAGCACTGATTCTTTTTAATTTTTTTAAAAAATTTTCACACTATGAACCATATTAATCAAAATACACACAGACATTTCCATCTTGAATATACACAGTGTCATTTTCTGCCCTTTTTTCCCCCTCCCTTCCCTCCCTCCTTCCCACCTCCCTCCAAACCCATTAAACATTCAACATATACAATATATTAAACCTATTAAATAATGTCATCACACAATGAAAATAAACAAGAAAATTGTGTCATCTACTTTTACACACTGGGTCAGTTAATTTCTTCTTCTTCTCATTCTATCATTTTAGGGGGTTGGAGGTCCATGTTGTGTTCCATGTACAGTTACCAAATTTGTTCAAATAATGTGACTTTATTTTTTAAATTATATGTTATTTTTTCCAATGGAATACATTTATTCATTTGCATGTACCATTGCTGTACTCTCAGTCTCTTTTCTGATTTCCAAGTTGACATTATACATTTTCTTGCTACTGCAAAGGCTATCATAATAAATCTTTTTTGCGCTTCATCCAGTTTGAGGCCTAATTCCTTATTTCTTATATTACTTAGAAGAACGATCTCTGTTGCTTTTTGTGATTTTATTTAATACCTGATTTAGAACTTCCCAAAACATTTTCACTTTCTTACATGACCAAATTGCATGTTCCTGTTTTCTTCTTACAGCGAAAATATCTATCAGATACTGTTGGATCCCACTTTTAAAAAACTTTTGGGGAGTGATATATAGCCTGTGTAACCTCGTATTATATTTCTCACAGTTTCGGAGCATAACTTTTCCCATATTTCATTTTTTATCTTTATGTTTAGATCTTTTTCCCACTTATGTTTGGGTTTATAGCTTATTTCATCATTTTCTTTCGCTTACAGCTTGATGTACACATTTTTTTATAAATCTTTTAATTATCATTGTGTCTGTAATCACATATTCAAGAAGATTCCTTCTGGTAATCTCAGTCTGCTTCCCAGTTTGTCCTTTAAGTAGCTTTTCAGTTGGTGGTATGCAAACATTGTACCATGAGTTATTCCATATTTGTTTTTTGGGAAATAATTTATTATCATTTGAACAAATGAAGTGCAAATATACTATTCTTTTAATTTCTTTTCTCTCCCATTCCCTAAAGGAAAGGTTATCTATTGTAAAAGGGATTAGTTGATTTTGTGTCAATAGTAATTTTGGTAGTTGGTAATTTGTTTTTTTCCTTTCTACATGAATCTTCTTCCAAATGTTGAGTAAATGGTGCTGTACTGGTGAACTTCTATATTGCACCAGTTTTTCATCCCACTTATAAAGTACATGTTCTGGTACCTTCTCCCCTATTTTATCTAGCTCTATCCTGGTACAATCTGGGTTTTCCCTTGTTTGATAAAAATCTGATGGATATCTTAATTGTATTGCTCTATAATAATTTTTAAAGTTTGGTAGCAGCAAACCACCTTGTTTGTACTATTCTGTTAATTTATCTAGTGCTATCCTTGGTTTCCCCCCTTTCCATAGAATTTCCTTATTATTCTCTTTAGTTAATTGAACAATTTCTCTGTTAAGGGAATTGGAAGCGATTGAAATAAGTATTGTATCCTTGGGAAGATATTCATTTTAATGCAATTTACCCTTCCTATCAGTGTTAGTGGTAAATTTTTACAATCTTCTAAGTCATCTTGTAATTTCTTCATTGATGGCTGATAATTTAATTTGTATGGATGGCTTAAATTTTTATCTAATCTAATACCTAGGTATCGGATTGATTGTGTTTGCCATTTAAATGGTGATTCTTTTCTAAACTCTGTGTAATCCGCATTATTCATTGGTATCGCTTCACTTTTATTTGCGTTAATTTTGTACCCCGATATTTCTCCATATTCCTTCAATTTCTTATGTAATTCTTTTATTGATAATTCTGGTTCTGTTAAGTATACTATGATGTCATCTGCAAATAGACTGATTTTATATTCCTTCTCTTTTATTTTTATCCCTTTTATTTTATGTTCTGTTCTTATCAGTTCTACCAATGGTTCTATTGCTAAAACAAACAGTGAGGGAGATAGTGGTCATCCCTGCCTAGTTGACCTCCTTAACTTAAATTGGTTCAATATATATCCATTTACTGTCACCTTCGCCATTGGTCCCTTATATAATGCTTTAATCCAATTAATATATTTCTCTGGTAGGTTGAACCTCTGTAATACTTTGAATGAATAATTCCATTCTACCCTGTCAAAAGCTTTCTCTGTGTCTAAAGCAACAGCCACTGTTGGTATCTTATTTCTTTGTACTGCATGGATTAAGTTAATGAAATTACAGACATTGTCCATTGTATGTCTTTTCTTAATAAATCCTGTTTGATCTAGTTTTACTACTTTTGGTACACAGTCGGCCAATTTGTTTGCTGATAGTTTTGCTATTATCTTATAATCTGAGTTAGGTAGAGATATTGGATTATATGATGCTGGTGTTAGTGGATCTTTTGCCGTCTTTGGTGTTACTGTAATTATTGCTGTTTTACATGAATCTGGCAAGTTTTGTGTTTCTTCTATCTGGTTCATTACTTCCAGGAGAGGAGGAATTAATAACTCTTTAAATGTTTTATAGAATTCTATTGGGAGTCCATCCTCTCCAGATATTTTATTGTTCAGTAGCTTGTTTAACAAATCCTGTATTTCCTCTATTTCAAATGGTTTTATCAATTTGTTTTGCTCCTCTTCTTGCAATTTTGGTAGCTCAATTTTAGTTAAAAACTCATCTATTTTGTCTTCTTTCCCTTCATTTTCAGTTTGGTATAAATGCTCATAGAATTCCTTGAAGTTTTCATTGATCTCTGTTGAATTATATGTAATTTGTTTGTCCTTTTTCCTTGATGCCAATCCCATTCTTTTAGCTTGTTCTGTTTTAAGGTGCCAAGCTAGTATTTTTGTGTTTTTTCTCCTAGCTCATAATACTTCTGCTTTATTTTCATTATGTTCTTCTCCACCTTATACGTTTGTAGTGTTTTGTTTTTTGTTTTGTCCACCAATTCTCTTCTTTTTGTTGTATCTTCCCTTGTTGCTAGTTCTTTTTCTGTACTTTATTTCCCTTTCCAGCTGTTCTATTTGCCAATTGTAGTCTTTTTTCATCTTAGTTACATAACTTATTATCTGCTCTCTGATGAAGGCTTTCATTGCATCCCATAATATAAATTTGTCTTTCACTGATTCCGTATTTATTTCAAAGTATATTTTAATTTGGCACTCAATCAGTTCTCTAAAATCCTGTCTTTTATGTAGCATGGTGTTTAATCTCCATCTATACGATCTTGGTGGGATGTCTTCCCGCTCTATTGCTAATAACAGGGGTGAGTGATCAGATAACAATCTAGCTTTATATTATATTCTGTTTTCCTAACTTTCCCTTGGATGTGGGCTGACACTAGGAACAGGTCAATCCTTGGGTATGTTTTATGTCTACACGAATAATATGAGTATTCCTTCTCCTTTGGGTGTTGTCTCCTCCAAAAGTTGCATTTCCTGTATTGATTTAACCATAAATTTGGCTACTTTGTTCTTTTGCTAGTCTTTTGTCCAGTTTTATCCATCTTTAAATCCAAATTAAGGTTAGAGTCCCCTCCAATCAATATATTCCCCTGCATATCTACAATCTTCAAAAAAATATCTTGCATAAACTTTTGATCTCTTCATTAGGTGCATATATATTGACCAAATTCCAGAGTTCTGAATATATCTGACACTTTATCATTACATATCTCTCTGCTGGATCTATTATTTCCTCTTCTATTTTGATTGGTACATTTTTATTGATTAATATAGCTACACCTCTGGCTTTTGAGTTATATGATGCTGCCATTACGTGCCCGTAATTTCTTGTGTTCCACTTCAGTTAGATGCGTTTCCTGCACAAATGCGTTATCTATTTTTTTTCCAGTAAATTTAATAGCCTCTTCTTTTTGATTTGGTTATGTATTCTCTTAATATTTGTAGTACTATAGTTCAACATGGCCATCTCATACTCTGTTTACATCTCATTTCTGCTTCCTCACTACCACCTTTCCCCTTTTCCCTATTTTCATTTCTCAGTTTTCCTTTTTTTGAATGCACTGTATGACAACACTTTTAAAACATAAAATACTTCAACCACTCCCACATCAAAAATTTGCTTAACCCCAAGTGTCCCCCCCCCCCCTCTGAGTCGCCCCTTGTTCCTTGCCGGGCAACCAGTACTCCCCTCTCCATTCGGACTGCGAACTCGTTTGCAAGTGTCAACTGATATCGCAATGACTGTTTTTCTCTCCCAGCCAACCCCCTCCAGAAAAGACTTTTATCTTCACATTAAAACAAAGCCTCCCCTCTTTTCTTCTCTTTCTTTTTTTTTAACCCCTCTCCTCTTCCCCCCCCCTTACTTTCCTTTTCTTCCCTCCTTTAGTTCTTACTTATACATTATTTTTACTTCTTTATATGTAGTTTGTCATCGTTCTTTGTTCTTGTTACATCTCTTCCTCTCTTTCTGTCTTGCAGGCATTCTGCAAATTCTCATGCTTTCTCTGGATCCAAGTACAGTCTGTTTTACTCTCCGGGATAACTATTTTAAGCACCGCTGGATATCTTAACATAAATTTATAGCCTTTTTTCCATTGGATCGATTTTGCTGTGTTAAACTCTTCTTTAGAAGCTCAAAACTTTTGTCTGGGTAGAGAAAATTTTTTTGACCTTTGTACTCCAGTGATTTTTTTTTTTGTCTTCTCTAATTTTATTCATTGCCTTCTCCAATATATTTTCTCTTGTTGTGTATCTCAGAAATTTTACTAAAACGGATCTTGGTTTTTGTTGTGACTGTGGTTTCGGGGCTAATGTTCTGTGTGCCCTTTCTATTTCCATTCCTTCCTGCATTTCTGTCATTCCCAGGAACTTCAGGATCCATTCTTTTATAAATTCTTTCATATCTTTGCCTTCTTCATCTTCCTTTAGACCCACTATCTTTATATTATTTTGCCTACTATAGTTTTCCATTATATCCATCTTCTGAGCTAACAACTTTTGTGTTTCTTAATTTTTTTGTCACTTTCTTCCAGTTTTCTTTTTAAGTCGTTCACTTCCATTTCTACCACCATTACACGTTCTTCCACATTTTCTAATCCTTTTCCTACATTTGTTATGACCAGCTCTATTCTACTCACTTTTTCTTCTGTACTTTTCATTTTCCTTTTCATTTCACTAAATTCTAGTGTCAACCATTCTTTTAATGATTTTTAAAAAATCTATGTACTGTCCATTAATTTTACCTTCCATTTCTCTGTGCAGAGCTTCGTGTTCTTCTTCTTCTGTGTCTGCTCTTGGGTTTATGTCTTCTACTTCTCTTCCTTGTATCTGTGTCTCTTCTGACTTTCTTGTTGAGCTGCTTGCCTCAGTTTGTTGGGTATTTTTTTCATGGCTTCTTGATGTTGGTCCTCTTCTTCTGGGCTGGTTATCAGTTGGGCCTCCTGGTTCTGATTTTCTTTCTCATCCCTTCCCTTCCCGTTGCTTTCCTTTTCTTCCAGCTGGGAGCCCTGCTGTCGGACATCTCTCACCTGTTCGTACTGTGTAGGTTCACTCCACAGCTGGTTCTCCCCTCCTGTCGGTGTTCTCCTTTTCTTTGTTGTGCGCATTGAGCACCTCTGTTTGGCTCAGTGAGCCATTTTTGCAGTCTCGCGGTCGGGAGGTCACGAACCTGTGGGGTCTCCACTAACCTTGCGGAGCATGCTCCTCTGTCCACGGCGGGTCCCTGCTTTTTTGTGCAGGTAAGGCCTTCTCCTTTTTCTTCCGGCATCTTTCCTTTATTTCCCATTGTTTTTGGTTTTTCTTTCTTAGGTGCCATTTTCTTTATTTTCTCCACACCTTTATCTTTTATTTGTTGTGTTTTGTGTATCTGGGGCTTTGCTTTTCCTTCACTATTTTTCTACTTTTCTGGAGAGGGCTGGTATTCTCCTGCTGGCCACTACTCTATCACATGACACCCTCCCCAGCATTGATTCTTGAGGCATACCACTAGTCACAGGTCTCTCAGAGAGGCAATCGTCTACCACCACTCTCCAGCTTCTCCTGCAAAGCCAGTGTCCAATCCAATTTACCTGGACACTGAGTGCCTGACCTTCTTGACTAACCTCCCTTGTGGAATTCATCCAAGGCCTTACTAAAGACCATGCAGATACCATCCACTGCCTTTCTGTAATCAATTTTCACAATCATCTCCTTGATAAACTCTACAAGATTGGTTAGACATGATCTACCACACACAAAGGCATGATGATCATTTCTAATCAATCCATCTATCCAAGTCCTTATATTCAATATTCATGGTTCAATTAATTTTCATAGTAATAAAACAGTGTCCTATTGCATGAAATTCCTTTTTGCCTGTTGCAAGATTCACCACCTGCAGAAATTGTCCAAGCAGTTCTGATATTTCTTACAGTCAGGTGTACAATCAGAGAGAGAGAAGCAAAAGAGAGCTCTCCCCCCCACTGAGTCACCTAGTGTCTGTAGATTAGCCTCCAGTGCTCCCACACCCTCCACAGCCACACAGAATCCAGTCCAAACCACTGGCAACAAAAGTTACAGATTCAAAACCCTGACACGTTAAGGGACTCTCCAACACCCTCAGCACCCCCTCACATCCCGGATCTGATACCTGGTACCCCTCCAGCCAGTCTCCAGCAGTCCGCAGCCCAGCATGAGTCTCCTGATAGCTGTCTCCTGAAGCCTGCAGCTTCCGTGGATTCCTCACCTCGAGTTGCCAGCAGTGCACCACTTGCCCTGGTCCCTCAGCCGCAGAGACCCTCACTGGTCTACCTCCGATATCACAGTCCTGTGGGTTGTCTCTTCCGCTTCTCCTCAGACAGAGGTTGGTGATCTTCCCATCCTCTGGTGCCCTGTTCCAGTCCTCCGCTTCCCCAGAGTCTGCAGACCCTCATGGCTGCTGCCGATTAATAGGCACCGGCATCTTTTTCTTCAAGGGTGATCATGTTTGACTAAATTATTAGAGTTTTTTGAGGAAAAAAGTCTCAAAGGGGAGGCTGTGGATGTTATTTACTTGATTTTCAAAAAGCTTTCGATAAAGTACCACATACTAGGCTGATAAATAAAATGAGGGCCCATGGAATTACAGAGATGCTATTAGATCAGATAGAAAATTGGTTGATAGGCAGAAAGCAAAGGGTTGAAATTAAATGAACCCGTTCAGGATGGTTGCCTGTAACAAGCGGTGTTCCGCAGGGGTCGGTCTTGGGGTCACTGCTGTTTACAATTTATATTAACGATTTGGATTGTAGAATGAATGATTTTGTGGCCAAATTTGCAGATGACACCAAGATGGGTGGCGGAGCAGGAACTGTTGAAGAAACCGTAAAATTGCAGAGGGACATAGACAGATTGGGAGACTGGGTAAAAATATGGCAGATGAAGTACAATGTTGAGAAGTGTTTGGTTCTACATTTTGGCAGTGGAAATAACAGGCAAAGTGCTATTTGGATGTGGAGAAAATTCAAACCTTGGAGGTGCAAATAGACCTGGGCGTCCTTGTGCAGATTAATCTAAAAGTTAATGCCCAGGTGGGATTGGTAGTGAAGAAGGAGAATGCCATTCTAGCACTCATTTCAAGAGGAATACTGTATAAGAGTAGATAGGTGTTAATGAGACTCTACGGGGCACTGGTGAGATCCCATTTAGAGTACTGCGTACAGCTTTGGGCCGCCTATCTTAGAAAGGATGTGATGTTGTTGGAGAGGGTGCAGAGGAGATTTACCAGGATGATTCCTGGAATGCAGGGGCTGGTGCATGGGGAGCATTTGACAGCTCTTGGGTTGTATTCGTTGGAGTATAGGAGAATGAGGGGGGAGGTCTGAGACATTTGGAATATTGAAAGGTTTTGACAGAGTGAATGTGGATAAGATGTTTCCCTTGATGTGTGAATCAGGAGAAGGGGCTAGTCTTAAAATTAGAAGTTATCCAATTAAAACAGAGAGGAGGAAGAACTCCTTTGATCAGAGGGTCGTGGATCTGTGGAACTCACTGCCACACAAAGCAGTGGAGGCCAGTTCACTGGGAGTATTTAAACAAGAAATGGATAAGTATCTCATTAGTAAAGGTATCAAGGGATATGGGGAAAAGGCTGGAAATTGGAACTAGGGGAGAGTTTAGTTTAGCTTAGTGCATAACCATGGAACAGATCTGATGGACCTAGTGGCTTGCTTCTGTTCCTTTACCTTGTGATCTTGTTATCTTGGGCACAGACCCTGAGGTCGTTGGATCTCAAATAAAACCACTGTCGGCTCCCTCAATGGGCCATTCCAAGCCCTTGCAGAACCGATGGCAGTCGACCAGGTGGCTGGATCCCGCGGGAGCGCTGCATCTCTACTCCCTCGCTCCCTGCAGGTCCGCACCAGCAGCAGTGCTGCCACTTGTGTGGACCCGTAGGGAGCGAGGGAGCAGAGATGCTGCGCTCCTGTGGTGTCCAGCTGCCATACTGGGTTTCTTAACATACCTTCCAGTATCTTACACAGTACTGATATCAGCCTCACCAGAAGATAATTACACAGATTATTCTTTGAGAATTTCGTGAACTATTGAACAACATTAGCTTTCCTCCATTACACCAGCACCTCACCTGTGGTTCAGGATGTTTCAAATATCTTGGTTTGGGCCCTTGCAATTTCCGTACTCGCCTCCCTCAGGGATCAAGGGAATATCATGTTTTGCTGTGGGGATCGATCTACATATGTTGGCCTCAAGACAGCAAGCATCTTCTTCTCTGTAATTTGTATAGGGCTTACGACCTCACTGCCGTGTTGCCTCAGTTCTATAGACTTATTGTCCATCTCTCAAGTAAACACAGGTGCAAAAACTCCATATAAGATCTCCCCATCTCTTTGGCTTCATGCATAAATAACCACTCTGGTCTTCAATAGGACCAATTGTGCCCCTTACTGTCATTTTTATACCAAATATATCTATAGAAGTCTTTTGGAATTTTCTTCAATGTACATGCCAAACTTGATCTAGACATCCTGATTTCTTTTTTGTTTTCTTGCATTTCTGACACTCCTCACGTACCTTACTTGTTCCTTGCTTCCTCTACCTGCTATACACCTCCTACTTCTTCTTAACCAGGGCCTCCATACCTTTCAAAAACCAGGGTTCCCTGAACCTGTCAGGTTTACCTTTGATTCTGACAAGAAAATACGAACTCAGTACTCTCAAAATTACAGTTTTGAAGGTCTCCCACTTACCAAGCGCACCTTCGCCAGAAAGCAAAACCAATTCACACTTGCCAGCTCCTTTTTGATACCATCAAAGTTAACCTTTCTCCAATTTAGTATCACAACCTAAGGACCAGATTGATCCTTTCCATAATTATTTTGAAACAAATGGCATCACGATCACTTCATCCAAAGTTTCCCTGATACACACATCTGTCACTTGACCTGTCTCATTCCCTTGACCTGTCTCATTCCCTTGACCTGTCTCATTCCCTTGATCCCTTTAACATGTAAAAATCTGCTGATCACTATCAGAAATACATTCAGCTTTGACAGACCAATTCAATGTAGACGTAGAGACATTTATTCCTATTTCCGTTCTGAATGGCCAACCCTTATTCTTGAGACACATTTTGGACACAGTAGGCCAAAGGAAACTCAGCTCAGCAACGATCTTGTCAGGCCCACTATATATTTTACAGATTTCAGTGAGACCAGAGGATAAGAGCGAATCAATTAAATCTGCTGAATCTCTCTCATGGCCAGTCATCCCGAAGTATAATTTAAATTCTGTTCAGACTGATTTTAATTTCATCGTTATTTCTTCCTGGCTCAACTGTTTAGGTGTCCCTGTTTATTTTGATTTAACTGGTTTCAGTTCATCGTTTAAACCTTGTTTCTGCTTTATTTCAAGATGAGGCGCTGTTCCCATTGTGCCAAAAGTTGTTGAAACTCTGTTGAATTTTATGTTCATATTAACACATTTTTTTAAATCTGATGCTTATCAATCTGTCAATTTTTCCAAAGGAATAGGACCTGTGAAATGAGTGGCATATTAACCAGAAAGGTCCTTCATATCATATAAGTAATGAATAGTATGATTGTTTCAAAGCAGCTTGTCGCAGGATGGAGATTTTATTTTTCCAGTGGCTGACCGGACATTAGCCATCTGGACTTTCCCCCACCCCCCCTCACCTACTCTAATCTCATTCACTTGCTCCATACTCATCCCAACTTCACCATTAAACCCGTAGACAAGGGAGGTTCAGGTATGGTCTGCCTCAACATTAGATCTTGGACATCACCTCATATCTTCCCAACCATCATCAGGATAACATCTCCCAACTATCATTGACTTCATCATTTCAGGCAACCACCTTGAACCTGATGGCTCCACAAGCCAACAACACCCACTTCTATCTCTTACTCATGATCCACAAATAGAATTTCCCTGGCAGACCCATTGTTTATACCCGTTTCTTCCCCCTTGAACTAGTCTTCATGTGCCTCTAACTATCCTATGCCCCCTCCCCCCACTCCCCATCCATTTCCTTCTCATCTATATGCAGGATATCATTCATGCTCTTTGTCTCTTTGAAAACTTCCAGTTCTCTGGTCCCCACTGCCTCATCTTCATCATGGATGTGCAATCCCTTTTCACTCCTATTCCCCATCAGGTAGGCCTCAAAACCCTCCACTTCTTTCTTGAGCTGCTTGGTTTCCCCTTCCACTAATGTTCCTCTGCTTAGCGGAACGTGTCCTTTCCCTTAACAGCTTCTCCTTCGATTCCTTCCAATTCCCCCAGATTAAGATGAATCCATGGACACCAGAATGGGCCCACCTATGCTTGCCTTTTTGCCAGACATGTGGAATAGTCTCAATTTCAATCCTACTTGGATTCCACTCCATAATTTTTCCCCTGCTAAATCGATGGTACTAACTCCTGCACCCATACAGACCTCATTAACTGCCAACTTGCACACTGTGCTTAAATTTACCTGGGGGTTTCTGACATCTGACTCTTTCTGGGCCTCTCAGTCTCCACCTCAGGGAACAAACTGTCCATGAATATCTATTATAAATGCACTGGCTCCCACATCTACCGCTTCTTGTCAAAGTGGACCTTCGGATGTTCGAGAACAAACATGAATACAACTGCACAAACAGAATTTTAATCACATTGCAAAGAATGAGAATGTAGTGGCCCAGTTACTGAGTCACGACCCAGCTCATAAAATGGCCGGCGAATGTGGCAATCACGAGGGCCCTGCAGGGATCAACGACCGTCGTCCTGTGTGACCTCCTGCTCAGCGGGAGACAGCGGGCAATGTTGGGAACGCCGACCAGTCGGAGGCCGGGGCTGCGATGACATCACTCCTGTCGTCAGAGGCAGGGAGTGAATATAAACAAAGCCGGCAGAGCAGTAAGTCAGTCTTTGACCTCAACTCGACTGAGGGTGTGTCGTTCTTATCCACACTTTGTGTTGCGCACACGCTACAAGAACTTCTTTACAGCAAGAAACACTACCACGAGCAGCTAGTCTCACTTCACGAGAGTCTCCTCATGGCTTACAAGTCATATATTGATACATTCTGACCCCTAGGTTTCCAGACATTCAAACAAAGTGCTCCATATAAGTACATATTTCTTAGAATTCTCTTGGGATTCGTTAATCAGGGCTGTGTCCCTTCCCCATTGATGAATAGTCTTTTATTATTTTGCTAAATAAAGAGGCCCTTATCAGCTCCAGCTGATAACAAGAAAGAAAGGAATGTGGCCAACTTCTCTCTTCCAGTCAACATTTTAAATCTTATATTCTTTTGATAATGATATTTATCAATGATATCCATGATCATTTTTAGCTGAATGCTTGTGAGCTGGTGAACCAAGTTTACCTAAGTGGCACAGAAGTGTCATTGCAAGAAGAATAGCTAATAAAATTATAAATCCTTTTTTCCATTGCCCAATAGGATTGGTGAAATAATTATGCATTTCAACTCCGATTTCCTTTAAATATTGTTTCAGGTGCTCCACTGTTAGTAATATTTTCAGAGCTGTCTGGAATATATGTGGAACACCCTTGGCCTATAATTAGTGCACGTACCCCCATGGTCAGCAAGCAGAAAGTCCAATGCCACCCGATTCTGAAATCCCCCTGTTCTCATGGAAACCATTTCAGCAGGCAGCTGCCTCATCACAAACTTTGTGGTCTGGAATCGTTAGCCGTGTCATTGGACAGCTGTTCCAAAATCGAAGTGAGGCGGATGAGTTCTTTGCAATGCTTTACCGGTACCGTAGAAGGGGAAATTCTACATTTGATTCTGCGCCACCCAGGCCAGGCCAAATGGTGTTCATTGCATATGATGGGTATAGGGGACAATATGTCGAAGGTAGCCGACCCTGTCCAGTTTACCGGTATCCATGGGTAGATCTTATAGCCAAAAATGAAATGTTCCGTTACAGACCATCATATTTGACGATGGAACCCCTGGGTTGGTGACAGTGAAGGTATCATTTGACTCAGGGTAAGGAATATCGCTGCAGTGTGGTTCTCGTATCTGCTCAAATTAGTCAAATTGATTAAAGGGAGTGGTTGGGAGGGTTGATCTACATGGAATGTGTTCTTTTCTTTTTTCTTTTGGCTTGGCTTTGCGGACGAAGATTTATGGAGGGGGTAAAAGTCCACGTCAGCTGCAGGCTCGTTTGTGGCTGACAAGTCCGATGCGGGACAGGCAGACATGGTTGCAGCGGCTGCAGGGGAAAAATGGTTGGTTGGGGTTGGGTGTTGGGTTTTTCCTCCTTTGCCTTTTGTCAGTGAGGTGGGCTCTGCGGTCTTCTTCAAAGGAGGTTGCTGCCCGCCAAACTGTGAGGCGCCAAGATGCACGGTTTGAGGCGATATCAGCCCACTGGCAGTGGTCAATGTGGCAGGCACCAAGAGATTTCTTTAGGCAGTCCTTGTACCTTTTCTTTGGTGCACCTCTGTCACGGTGGCCAGTGGAGAGCTCCATTCTGGAGACGTGACCCACCCAGCGCAGCTGGATCTTCAGCAGCGTGGACTCGATGCTGTCGACCTCTGCCATCTCGAGTACTTCGACGTTAGGGATGAAAGCGCTCCAATGAATGTTGAGGATGGAGCGGAGACAACGCTGGTGGAAGCGTTCTAGGAGCCGTAGGTGATGCCGGTAGAGGACCCATGATTCGGAGCCGAACAGGAGTGTGGGTATGACAACGGCTCTGTATACGCTTATCTTTGTGAGGTTTTTCAGTTGGTTGTTTTTCCAGACTCTTTTGTGTAGTCTTCCAAAGGCGCTCTTTGCCTTGGCGAGTCTGTTGTCTATCTCATTGTCGATCCTTGCATCTGATGATATGGTGCAGCCGAGATAGGTAAACTGGTTGACCGTTTTGAGTTTTGTGTGCCCGATGGAGATGTGGGGGGGCTGGTAGTCATGGTGGGGAGCTGGCTGATGGAGGACCTCAGTTTTCTTCAGGCTGACTTCCAGGCCAAACACTTTGGCAGTTTCCGCAAAGCAGGACGTCAAGCGCTGAAGAGCTGGCTCTGAATGGGAAACTAAAGCGGCATCATCTGCAAAGAGTAGTTCACGGACAAGTTTCTCTTGTGTCTTGGTGTAAGCTTGCAGGCGCCTCCGATTGAAGAGACTGCCATCCGTGCGGTACCGGATGTAAACAGCGTCTTCATTGTTGGGGTCTTTCATGGCTTGTTTCAGCATCATGCTGAAGAAGATTGAAAAGAGGGTTGGTGCGAGAACACAGCCTTGCTTCACGCCATTGTTAATGGAGAAGGGTTCAGAGAGCTCATTGCTGTATCTGACCCGACCTTGTTGGTTTTCGTGCAGTTGGATAATCATGTTGAGGAACTTTGGGGGATATCCGATGCGCTCTAGTATTTGCCAAAGCCCTTTCCTGCTCACGGTGTCGAAGGCTTTGGTGAGGTCAACAAAGGTGATGTAGAGTCCTTTGTTTTGTCTGCTCAAATTAGTCAAATTGATTAAAGGGAGTGGTTGGGAGGGTTGATCTACATGGAATGTGTTAATTCCACTGTAAAACACCTACTTGATGTCATTCCCAACAAACGTCCCTTGAGCAGGTCTGCGATAGCTAGGGTTGGAGGTTTATGTGTGTGATCATAGAGGGGCAGGTAACTGTGTGCAAAGGTGGTAAGATTCAACACCATAACATATACAATTTTCCTTTGTGCCATTCCCAATCCACCCCCTAATCTTTAGAGCACAATCTTTTAACATAACCTACTCGTACCTGAGCTTCTCAAGCAGGTAGCACTGGGTGTCCTGTTCTGATTCTCATATCATTCAATAGATTCCCATGTAGAATATTGTTATGAGCCCAGAGGACCCCAAAACCCAACAGCAATAGAAATTAACCAAGACAAATGGTTACTTTTAATTATCTTTAAACATGAAACCAGGATCAAACTTTAACATATTACTATTAACTTAATCTAACTTAACCCCCTTCTAATTCTAAGCACATGTGTATGTAATGTGTATATGTTCAGAAAAGTTCTTTGATTCACAGTCCAATCTCACTTCTTACTCCTCCAAGTTCACTGGTTGCAGACAATCTTATGCTGTGCACAGAATTTAACATTTATGAAGTTCACCAGGCTTTGGTGCTTGAAAGGTAAATGGTTACCGCTCAGGAAGGTTCTTATCGGTTTTCAGTGAGAGATTTGTTGCTCGTTGGACACACATTAATTCCTTCCAATCAGCTAAGTCAGTGTATTGCCGAAGAAACCTGCCCCATCAGGGTTTTGCAGATGATAACCTCTTTCTTTCAGCTCACCACAGAGTTCCTTTTTGTTTCCCTTATTTCAAGTGAAATATTATACAGCCAGTCCTCTCCTCTTGTATAGACCACAAGGGCTTTGACCAGGCTGAACTCAGAACTCACAACCTGTCTTCAAAATGCAGTTTGTCCACAAGCTTACCAGTTTGTCATGTTCCAGTCCTGTCCCCCCTCCCCCCCTCTCCCTCTCTCTCTCTCTCTCTCTCTCTCTTTCTCTCTCTCTCCCTCTCTCTCTCTCACATGCAATCAGACAGACTGTGGCAGCAGACCTAATCTTCCACATTCATTCATCTGTTGCTTTCCAGAACAATAATCCATTATGTGACCTACACTAAAAAACATTCCACAATTTATCTCCTTTAAAACATTTCTAAATACAATATAAAATATAACATAATCTGTCACAATAAGGCACTGGTTGTAAGGGGGAACAGATCCAACAAAAAGAGATACAGTATTTATACATACAAGCATTAGGGAGTAACCTCTGTTCCTTTCTTTACGTTACAGCCTGTCAGGTGCCGATGGCCAGGGCAATGATCAAAAACACGGATTAATTTCTTTTTTTAAATTCGGTTTCCACCTGTGTACATTTTTGCCCAAATTCCTTACAGTCTGTCAAATGAATCCACCTTGAATATCCTTCAAGTTTTACAGCAGATGGAGTGGTAAGAAATATTTGGAATGGACCTTTCTTGTGTGGCCCCAATTTCTTCCATTTCCATTTCTTAATCAATACTTTGTCACCGGGCTGGATCATGGGATAATCACCCTTTTCCTGATCACTAACCTCCTCAGACCGATCCACTTCTCGTTCCTGCGAATGCAAAACTCGTAAGGATTTGTTTGATTGTTGCTCATTTCTTCTCCAAACATGGTTAGGCCCATCTTTTATTGGTACATTTGGCTCAGCTCCTTAAGGGGTCCACAATGGTCATCCATAGCTGATCTCTGCGGCTGATAATCTGGAGCTGTTTGTGGAGTAGACCCCATCTGAAGTAATACGGGGTAGCACTTTTAGCTAATTAAGCCCAGTTTCCTGTTTTTTATTAGCTAAATTCAATTTTAAAGTTCCATTTGCATGTTCCACTATTCCTGTTGCATGTCAGGGGGAACTATTGATCAATTGCCAATTCTTCGCATATTTCTTCATTTAATTTAGCAATAAAGTGTGGAACATTGTCTAAATGTAACATTTCAAGCAGTCCATAATGTGGGATAATTCCTTCTAGCAATATTTTTACAACAGTAAATGCAATATTATTGGTGGCAATTATAGCTTCAATGCACTGACTAAACACATCGACAATTACCAAACGATATTTAGATCAAGGTACACGCAGTAAATCAATAAAATCAAGTTGCAAACATGAAAAAGGTGCACTTGGCAAGGGGGTTTTCCCAGAGGCACCTAGGAGTTCCCTTTCCTACATTGTGTTCCTGGCAAATAAGTTTCAATCCTTTCAAAAGCATGCTGGAATTTTGGGTTCCATCAGGTCTATAAAAGACTATTAGCCATTCCCTCCTTGCCAAGATGTATGCAGAGATCAATTAAAAATACTAAAAATAGGGGACCCACTGGCATCACCCACAGATTTGTGATGGGGCAAAAAAAGCAACTCATTTCAGTCCAGGGATGGCGCTCTCCATCAGAGGCATCCCCTCTGAAAAGTACATGCTGCTTCCATGCCTGCCAGGCCCATCCTGCTGGAGGGGCAGAGGGGAGCCTGAAGATGTCCGATGGGAACCGCAAGGTTAGGATGTGAAGCGGGGTTTTTTTGTGCTACGCAATTGGCTTGTTTGTTTGCCCAGTGACGCAGTACCTGTCGCATTGGTGTGCGGAGTAGATTTGATTACAGCTAGTTTGGCTGGAAGTTCAGAGCTTTTAACAGATTATGACAAAATGGGTGTTATTAACAGGAGTTCTTGCAGAAGTAAGGAATTCTCAGTGTTCCCAAAGTGCAGCATAGACATAGTGAGAATCAGTATAGATGGCCCTTAAAAAGCACGGGTGAGTGCAAAATGTTCAGCTTTTTGAGCAGACAAGGGTAAAGCACTTTAAATATATTTAGAATGAGAAACAACAGCATAGCCAGTATCATCAATAAAAAAACTTCCAAACACATAATGGGTTAAGTCAGCATTTCAGAGTGGCACATTGGATAAATCGTCTCAAGAGGTAGTAAAAATGCAGTTATGGAATGGGCAATAATGATAAGAAGAAAGCAATTGTAGAAAGGTAGAAAGGTTAAGAGTCCTCACTCTAAATAACCTTTCCTTTAACTCATCTCACTTCCTCCAAATTAAAGGAGTACCATGGGTACCCACATGGGTCCCAGCTATGCCTGCCTATTTGTGGGTTTTGTGGAGCAATCCATGCTCTAAGCCTACACAGGCAAGAACCCTCAACTCTTCCTCTGGTAATATCGACAACAACTTCAGGGCTGCTTCATGTACTCGTGATGAGCTTGTCAACTTCATCCACTTTGTGACCAACTTCCACCCTGATCTCAAACTCACCCCTTCCTGGATCTCTCTGTCTCCAACTTTCCACCAACATACTACAAACCGTCTAACTCCCACAACTACCTTGACTACACTTCCTCACGCTATGTCCCTGTGAAGATTCCATTTCCTTCTCTCATTTTCTCCATCCACCACATCTTTTCCCAAGATGAGGTCTTCCAGTCCAGATCTTCCGAATGTCTGCCTTCTTCCATAAACATAGCTTCCCTCCACTACCATCAACTCAGCCCTCACCCACATCTCCTCTATTTCCAGCTCATTTGCCCTAGTCCCCTCTGTCCCCAGATGCAAAAAACATAGAACCCCTCCCCTCATCACCAACTACCACCCTACTAGCTTCACGTTATCTGCCAGAATTTCTGGCACTTACCTCAGGAACAACCACCAGACACATTTATCCATCTCTCCCCTCTTGGCCTTCTGCAGGGACTGCTCCCTCCAGGATTCCCTTGTTCACTCATCCCTCCTGCCTCCCCACTTATCCCCCCCACTCCATCATCTTCCCCATGTGGCCGCAGGATGTACCACACTTGCGCCGACACATCCTCCAGGGCCCTAAACAGGCCTTTCAAGTGAAGCAATACTTCACTTGTATATCCACAGTGCTGATTTACTGCATCTGGGACTCCCTTTGTGGCTTTCTCTATAGAAAACCAGACGCAGATTGAGAGCTCACTATGCAATTCACCTCCTTTCTGTCTGCAAGAACAGCAACCTCCCAGTATCCCACCCTGACCACCCGCAGATTGGAGGAACAACACCTTATTTTCCATTTGGGCACTCTCCAGCCACATGGCATTAACATTTTCTCTGCCTTTTGCTAAACTTGATCTCCTTTCCTTTCTCCTCCCCCTTTCCTGTCTTTCCAGTTCTTCCCTCCCTTTCCCCTCACCCACCCAGCCATACCTCCTCCCCTTCATTACTGCTGTCCCCTCCTTCCTTTCTCCACCTATCATCTCCTGCCTTTGCCACACCCCCCCCCCCCCCCAACCTTGTTGTTTGGATGCCTGCCGGCATTTTCCCATACGTCGGTTCTGTATCTTTCCCTTTGCTACATGAAGGACATTGTTTGACCTGCTGAGCTTTTCCAGCATTTTTGTGTTTTTACTTCGACCACAGAGTTGACAGATTTTTGTGATTGACTAGAAGGGTTAAGAGTTGTACAATGTTGAAAGGTAAGTAAAGCCATCTCATTTGTTGCGACGTGTCTGGGTTAAGTGGTTGGTTTGTTGGTACATTGTAAAATTTACTATGGAATATTTGCTGTAAATTTCAGAGGTTGTAGAACTGTTTCTCAACATTTTTCTTTTCACTCACATCCCACCTTAAGTAATCCCTATGCCATTGGTGCTCTGTGATTAGTAAGGGATTGCTTAAGGTGGGATGTGAGTGGGAAGGGAAGGTTGAGAATCACTGCTCTAGACTCAATTGTTACTGCAATATTTTTTTCCTGGGAAAAAGTGTCATTTTTTGGCCCATTTCCATTGGAGTTATGAAACCGTGCACATAATGAGTCAATGAGGTACAATTAAAATAGTGGCTTTCAAACTTTAAGCAATCCCTTACTAATCACAGAGTACCTATGGCATAGGGAATACTTAAAGTGGGATGTGAGTGGAAAGAAAAATGTTAAGAACCACTGGTGTAGAGTAATATTAGCTGCAGCAGAAATAAGAGTATTCACAGCAGGGAATATTTGAGTACGGGGGGCATTCCTGAAGTAACTGGGTTTAATTTTGTTGAGCAGTAAGCTTCTGGTCATTTTTGTTCACTGTGGGTTTATGCAAGGACAGTAAAGTGCAGCTATCAAGCATTGTAACATAAAGTTGAAAGGGGCAATCATATAGCAGATGGCCTAGAGTGAGTGTTTATAATAAATTTTGTTTTGTAGCTTCAAAGGTGATGCATTCAGTGTGGCAATCAAGTCATACTGGAGAAGTGCCTTTGAGGAAGGATCACAACTTAGTGTAGGTTGTCACATTGAAAATCTGCTGTCTGCAGAAGTCAATTAATCCCCAAAAACCTCATTTGTTTTGGTGTGTGGGTGTGTTACAAGAATTTGATCAATTGGGGTAATTCTGTCAATTTTCAATGGTTGCATTAGTGCCAAGGAATTTTACCTCTCTTGACCTTGTTTTACTTTATGGGGAGGGATAGCATTGCAGGGCGCTTTGCAGAAATGGGTGTCTGAGTCATTTGCTGCACAGGATGGATTGGCCAGCAGTGAGTCATCAACGTACTGGACTAAGGTGGAGCCTCCTGGTGGCTGCAGGTCCTGTCGTTGATGATGGAATCTTGGAGAAAATATTGTGGATGAGTGAATTTAAGCCTTGTGGAAGGCAAGTCCAGGTATATTGTTGTCATCAAAAGTGAAGGAAAGTACCGTCACTACTGGGAATTGGGGTGGATGGGGATAGCATGCTGAAGATCAATCACAGTAAAAATCAATGAATCAGCTGGGATCTGACTGAGTAGGGTGGCACAGTTGGCATAGCAGTTAGCGCAACACTTTTACAGCGCCAGTGATTGGGACCTGACTGGGATTCGAATCCCGCGCTGTCTGTAAGGAGTCTGTACCTTCTCCCCGTGTCTGCATGGATTTTCCCTGGGACCTCCGGTTTCCTCCCACCGTTTGAAACATAACGGGGAGGTTGTAGTTTAATTGGGTGGTATAGAGTCGTGGGCTAAAAAATAGCCTGTTACCGTTCTGTATGTCTAAATTTTTTTTTAATTTAAAAATTGTGGTGGGATTTTGGATATGGATGGAAAGGAGTCAAAATTTCATTTATTTTCTGTGGATCGTGGACAAGGCACTCATCTTCCAGCTAGGCTTAGGTACTGGGAAGATGGGGGTACAACAAGATGACTGACAAAGAACTAAAATTCCTTGTTGGATAAAACAGTTTATTAATGGCCAGAATCCAGCTTCAGCTTCAGTTTTTAGCAGGTATTGTGAGATTGATGGCAAGGTACAATTGGGATGAATAGTAATTTCTGTGGGAGTGCAGGTTGTTAAACCTCCTTCAAGTCTGGAGACTGCCCAAATATCAGGAACTGGAGGCTGAAAGGATTGGACACTGGAGGTGTGAGGCTGAATAAAGCCCTTCTTAAATTGTGGGTGACTCCAGAAGAGGTCCCCCTCATCAGATTTTTGCCATCCTTTAAGCTAGGGGTTTGCATTTTGGCTGAGAACATATGCAAAATATCCTAGACTTTTACCTGGGTATCCCTCATTCACATCAATAGTTTGTCATTCGCCAATTTGCCAGATCACACCATTTGTCCTATCATTTATCCCTTCTGATCTAATGCAGAGTGGAGGGCCAATGAGATGGCCTGTTGTGATGAATCGAAGTGGTCCAGGCCCTTTCTGAGACAGGGGTTGAATTGCTCCATAAAAACGTAAGAAATAGGAGCAGGAGTAATAATTTATTCAACCTTACAATGCCCAGTGATTTCTCTGTCACAGCAATGAGCAGCAGTTTGGGACACATGGTAGTGATCAACCACAGGGCCTTGGAAAGATCTTGCAATGAGCAAGTCAAGATTTAACATGATATTAAGTTTATCAAGATCATTGCAGCTATGAGAAAGTACCAAAGGCCTTCCTACAGAACATCAGATGATGGCCTTTGAACACACAGGCATTGTTTATCAGAAAGGTAGGGTTTGGAGTCACAGAAGATTCTCCAGAGGTAGTCCATTTAACCACAGACAAGGCTTTTCTTCCAACTCCGAGGTTACGGAACCTAGCTTGAGTGGCCAGTTGTGGCCAAATCAATGTCTCCAGTAATTGATGTCACCAGCAGTTTCACTACTGTGGCACCTGTAAAATGACTGAAGCTGGAGAAAATATTCCATTTTAACTTCAGCTCAGAATGTAAAATTTGGAAGGTGTCTGTGAAGCCTGCAATCAATTCCTCTTCTAACCCCTCAGGTCTCCAGATAGCACCAGACATCAATTTTTTTTAAAAGGTTTGCTTCTTGAAAAAAAATTGGGGATGATTAAAATTCAGGATCAGGTTCAAGCTGGACACAAAAATAATTTCAGATTTTCTCTATCACGTAGAAAGTTGGAGAAACATTAAATTCTTTGATTGAATATAGCGATGCTGACACATTGCATTAGTTCAACGGACCTCAATTTTTTTTTTGCCACTGATTTTCATTGGTACTCAGTATCTAGTGCCTCTCAATTCAGTGTCCAACAATAGTCGACCAGAATTGATGCCCTGATACCTTATCCCCATGGGTGTAATATCCTGGTGAAACCTTTCCCCATGTTCGTCACTGACTGCACCAAGATCAGTGGGGAAGAAGCCCAAGTGTGAACGCAGCAAGTGAATTTTTCATTTCATGGTTTCGTGTGCTTGAGGTAGACAGGAAATCTTATATCTGAAAAAGGATATATAATAGGAAGATTTTAGCATGACTTTAGTGTTCAGCAATCCAAATCCATAAAATACACCTAAGTGTTCAGGAAGCAAAATCTTTGTTGTCCTGTCCAATAGGCAAAGCATCCCTTCAAATAGAGGGGATAATAACTAATAACGACCAAGGTGGGATGCAATCTTACCTCTCCTGAGACGATTCTGCAAATTGCCAAGTTCCTCTGGCAGTTTTTTTTTGGCCAAGTTCATCCAGAAGTTTTTTTTGCCTCTGAATGCAGCATCTGCAGTCTCTTGCGTCTGTTCTCCCACAACAGTTGTACTGCGAACATGGAACTCTAATGGATGCAAAACATATGTTGTACCACTCATCATGTCGTACAGTATTATCTGATGCCAGGAGACGATCAGGAGTGTTAAAATGGATTGTGAATGAAGGTGCATATCCAATTTGGGCAAACAATACAATTCTTTTTGAGAAATGGTCTTTAACATGATTTTATTCAGGTTAAAATTTAACTTATTGCAATAATGCTAATAAAATGGACATTTGCTATCCAACTGGGCAATAACCTGGACATCAGGGATTGAAGTTTGAGTGCCAGCAAGGCTGAGATTTATGTGGAAAGCATTTTTTTTAAAGGTTGCCCCATTCCTTAAGGAGATGGAGTCAGAGAAGGAATGAATGACCATCATGCCGAAGGAGGGCAGCAGAAAGGTCGTCAGGAAAGGCTCAGAATGAATGCCATTTCATAATTGTTTGTCCATGCTGAAAACTAATGGGGATGTATGTTACTCTGGGGAGCAACATGACAATATAGGAGGCTCAGCTACACAAGTGGGAAGAGCAAGAGTAGTAGATTTATTACTGAAGGGAATGGACGGACCCTTTTTTTTGGCTCGAGATAGCATATTGCCTCCTGTAAGCCTTGTGGCTGTCAGACAATGGTTCACAGGGCATTTATGATCTGAAGTCATGGTTCACCTTTGGATGAATGACGTTAGTGAAATAAGGGGTGAAGCAGTGCAACTTCAGTTTAGGAAACGAGGCATCTGATTGGGTTAAGCTGCAAGGTTGTAATTCCTGCATTAGCTCTGAGAGGATGTGCAAGCATGTTCGGGGAGAGAAGGATAAATCAGCATGGATAAAGAGATGGTGCAAGAAACAGCTTTCTGAGGAACATGAAACTTGTGCAATCTGGATGGGTGAGACCTGATTTGGAATCGGCCCCACACCCTCGCAAGGGCATTGAATGCATTAGCTCATGCTTTTGCAAATTAATTTAGCCGGTGTATGGAACCTAGAGTAGGAAAAGAGCAGTATGTCTGGAGTAGGCACATACTGACGGAAAACTGTCAGTTCAGTTGTGAGATCATACTCAGATTTGATAAAGTACACAGGAGGAAGACAAAGCAGGATTATATCCATTTTAATGCAAGGAATCTGACCAATAAGGCTGATGAACTGAGCACATAATTCATATGGGAAAATAAATATTGTAAACAGAGATAACAATGAACACAAATTAGAAGTAATCAATGGAGATATCATTTGGTTCTCCACTTTCATGCACTGAGTGTGTAGAAAATTAGTCTTGACCAGCAACTCAACAATCTAGGGCATAGAATTTTCAGAAAGGACAGTATGGATGTAAAAGTGGAGGTTGCATTGTAATGTTAATCAAGGAATCAATTACTACCACAAGGAGGCAAAATGACCTTCAATGTGGGTGGGGCTAATGGAAGTATACCATAGAACTCCAACTCGGGAGATAATGGATCAAATAGAGTGATAGTGTCAGACAGTCATGGAGAGATACAGCATGGAAACAGGTCCTTTAGCCTAAGGAGTCCATGCCAGCCATTCAACCATTCATATACACTAACCTTATCTTATCCCATTTTATTCTCCCCGGATTCTCCTTAACTCCTCCTCTCTGAGACTCTATCACACCTGTACACTAAAGGCAATTTACTATGTTCAATTAACCCTGGGACGTGGGAGGAAACCGGATCAGCTGAGGACACCCATGAAGAAATGGAGGAACTTGAAAATATCACGCAGAGAGCGTAGGAGGTCACAATTGAACCTATCTTACTCTACTAGCTGCACCACTGAAGTGCAGGGAAATCACAGATGAGTATAAATGTTAGAGTATTTCAGATATTAACTGGGATCACCTGTGTATGCTAGGCTCAGAGGGTGGAATTTTTAAAGCGTGTCGATGAGAGCTTTTTAGTGACTGCATGCAAATAGCCCTACTTGAATGGGGTGGTTCCAGATCAAATCTTTGTGTATTTATCCAGGAAAGTGAGAAGGTGTGTTATTGGAAGAGCATTTCGGACAGAGCAGCCATAACTCTTACAAGTTGTAATATTGTTATGGAGATACACAAGTTGAAATAAAGATAGTGAAACAGAAGGCAGATTTCAATATAATAAAAAAATGCATAACCACAGTGAGCAGGCTTATGGTAACTGGAAGTCATTCAAAAATGAAATAGTGAGGGCTCAGAGCCAAGGTATGGCCAAAATGATGGACGATAAAATCACTTAGTCCAACAAAATCTAGTGGTCAAGAGTTGGGGAAAGGAATTAAAAAGGTAATTGGGGGCAATTTCAACAAACTAAAAATCAGAGAGGCCCAACAACAAGTGAAGGAGCGTGCTTAACATCTAAAATGGAGGGAAAAGAGAAGTTATTGATACAGAAAGTCCCAAAGCATTTTGTATTTATATTTAAGGCAATGGCATAACCAGGGAAAGAGCAGTGCCCATCGGGGTCCAAAATTGTAATCGGTGCGTGGTGAATTCCTCAATGACTACTTTGCATTTGCATGCACGTTGAGGTAATCGTAATGAGGAAATTCTGGGAGGAATATTTGGAATTCTTGAATAAATTATGATCGAGGAGGAAGTGGTATTGACTGTCTCAGTGGTCATAAAATGGATAATTGGTGGCATGGTTAGTGCAACACCATTACAGTGTCAGCGACCCGGGTTCGAATCCGGCGCTATCTGTAAGAAGCTTGTATATTCTCCCTCTTCCAGTTTACCCCCCCCCCCACCCTCCAAAATACATGGTGGGGGGGTGTATGTTAATTGGGTGTAATTGGGTGGTGTTGTGCGTTATCGGACAGAAGCAAACACACAAAACCTAAAGACTATACAACAGGCTTTATTCGACAAACACTTCCACAGAGCCGGCTGTGAGGAGATCTGCTGTAAACTCTGAGAGTGTCTTCGAAGGGCCGACTCAGGCTTATATCTCGGAGGGTGATTGTCACCCGACCGGGTGGTGCTTGGTCCATTCAGGTCAGCTGATTGAGAGCCAGCCAGGTGTTGTCTTGTCCCCATGCTCTTCTACAGGTACAGAGGTACAGGTACAGTAGGCCAGTGGTCTACCACCATAGGTGGCACGAGTTTAAGTGGCTGGAATCAATTTCTACCATGTTGTAAATTAAAAACAATTACATTTAACATTTTTAAAAATTAATTTAAATCCTCAGGACCTGATGATGTATATCCCAGGCAGCAGAAGGAGGCAGGCAAAGAGAGTTCTGAGGCTCTGGACATAGAAGAGCTACCAGAAATTGGTTCCTTTATCCATGAAAGTGGGATTATCCAGACAATTGCAAACTAATGAGTCTATTACTGGTAGAGAAATTAATAAAAACAAGATAGGAAATTTGATCTGAAATTGGCTTGGTAATTGGAGAAAAATGTGCAGGGGATTGCAAATGTGTGACTATTGGGGCACTAAAGTAATCAGTGAAGGGATCTTGTTTTTCATTATAAATTCTATTTAATATAGGGGAAATGAATGGTAAGTTTATTGATGATAGAAAAATTGCTAATGTGGTGATAATGAAGAATAATGATATTAATGAGTTGTCAAGAAGCCATTACCATAATCTCCAGGTTCAGTGTTAAATATAGAATTTTGGCACTGTGTTGTTTCATTTCAGAGTGAGCTACTTTGTTTCATCCACATTAACTTTCAACCTTGCTTGGGGTCAGGGGTTTGAAAAATTTATATTATCATCTCCATTCCTTATCATCATGGCTGCACTTCGGCAATTCACATGTATTATTATACTTGCAGTGATTTTCTTTATCATATTTTTTTCTGCAGTACATTCCATAATTGTACTGTACATACTTGTTATTACTTAAAAATGCGAGGTAGGAGCTTTTAGGGAGGAATGACCAGAATATACACTGATGAATAAGAGATACTAAGGAACAGAGGGACCTTGGAGAAAACATTCTATGATCCCTAACGGCAGCAGCGTAGCCATCGACATATGAGGTTTTAAAAAGGCATATGTGTTAATTGCTTAACTAGCTGGAGTATAAAATACAAGAGGAAGTTATAGTAAACTTTATAGAATATTGGATAGGCCCTGGGTAGAGTATCGTACACAGTTTTGGTCAACATGTAAGAGGAAGATATAGTTACCAAAGAAAATGCAGAGATTTACCGTGACACTGCATGGTGCATTTCAGTTATAGGGAGAGATTTGATTGGCCAGGTTTGTTTTCCTCAGAGCAGATTGTGAAGGTGAAGAGGGGGATACTGATTGACGATTATAATATTATTCCAGCTGTAGTAGATAGTGTGGACGCTGAGAAAATTCTCCCCTTGGTTAACGTATCTCTAAGTTCAAGGTAACCTACAGAGATTTAAAGGGGACGAGGAAGATTTTTTTGAATTAAGAAAGTTTTTGGAACCTGGAACTTTGAGTGGGTGGGGGAGGCTGGTCCATTCACAGATTTTGATGTATTTAATTAAATATAATCGGTCACACACAAAATTAATGCTGCTTATCCCTCACCGGTCCTTACCTTTCCAAATCTAGGTAGGTCCTGACTCTCAGAATTCTCTGCAATGAATTGCCCTTCACTGAGTAAATGGCAGGGCCCTGGAGAGTTTTTTTTAAAGCAGAGAGATTTAGGGGTACAAGCACATAGTTCCCTGAAAGAGGTGACACACATAGATGGGGAGGTGAAGAAGACACACTTGCTTTCATTGGATAGGGCTCAGAGTATAAGAGTTTGGCCATCGTGTTACAACAGTACAAAATGTTGGAGATACCACACTTGGAGTACTGCATGCAGTTCGAGTTGATTAGTGATAGAAGGATGTCATTATGCTGGAAAAGATACAGGAAAGACCCACAAGGATGTTTTGGAGCCAAGAGGGCTTGAGGAGAGATTGAATAGGCTGGTGTTTTTTTCCCCCTGGAGTGAAGAAGGCAGAGGGCTGGCCATAAGGCTTATAAAATCATGGGGCCATAGATTAGGTGAATAGTCATGATCTTTTTTCTCAGAGTTGGGAAGTTTAAAACCAGGGTTTATAGATTTAAGGTGAGAGTTGAAATATTTAGAGAAACTGAGAAATCACCTTTTCACTGAGAGGATAGTAAGAATGTGGAAGGAACTGGATAGAGTGGATGTGAAGCAGATATTTCTTGAGGTGGGGGAGTCTGGGTCCACAGGGCACAGCCTCAGAATACAAAAACATCCCTTTGAACAGAGATGAGCAGGAATTTCCATACGCAGTGGGTGGTAAATCAGTGGAATCTGTTGCCACGGATGGCTATGGAGGCCAAGTCATGAGGTATATTTAGGACAAATGTAGATAAATAAATACACAAAAGTGCTGGTGAAACACAACAGGTCCCAGAGCGTCCAACGGTGGCAAAGATGTATATACCAATATTTTGGGCCTGAGCCTTTCAACAAGATATGAGCAAAGCGCAGGCAGGCTCCTGAACAAAAAGGTAGGATGAGAAGCGAACAGAGGGCAGGGCAAAGCCCAGGACTCAGGCCAAAAGCCAAGTGGCTATAAATGGACATGGTCAAGAGGGCAGGAGAGAAAGGTTGAGTATTGATTGGGGGAGAGGGTTAGCACAGCTGGAGTAAAGGAGTCAGAGGGATAAGGAAAGAGAGAGAGAGAGAGAGAGAGAGAGAGAGAGAGAGAGAGAGAAGGGGTGGGGAGCTAGAGGACAAGAGACATAGGGATGGGGAAAGAGAGAGATGGGAGGTTGAGGAAGGGGGGTGATGGGGTTTAACAGAAATTGGAGAAGTCAATGTCAATACCATCTGGTTGGAGGGTGTCCAGATAGAGATAAGGTGTTGTTCCTCAAAGTTGCAGGTGATCTTAGTTTGGCAGTGCATGGGATCATGGACAGACATGTCGACATGGGAATGGAGCAGGAAGAGGGTTCCCATTGAGAGATCATCGTTATTACAATAGACAGAGTGAAGGTGCTCAATGAAGTGATCTCCCAGTCTGTGTCCAATCTCTCTGGGGTAGAGGATGCCACAACAGGAATACCGGATGCAGGAGATGACCTCTGTAGATTCACAAGTGTAGCTTCACTTGGAAAGGCTGTTTGGGGCCCTGAATTATGGTGAGGCAGCAGGGGTAGGTACAGGTGTAGCATTTCCTGTGGTCACATGGTACAAAGGGAGCGATTGGTGGAAGGGACGAGTGGATGATGGTTTCACAGAGGAAGTGGCCCTTGCTTGAGGGGAGAAGAGGAAAAGATGTGTCTGGCGGTGGGGTCAAGTTGTAGGTGGTGGAAATTGCGGAGGATGACATGTTGGATGTGGAGGCTGGTGGGATGGTAGGTAAGTACAAAGGGAATCCTGTCCTTGTATATGGGGTCAGATGGGGCCAGGGCAAATGGGTGAGAAATGGAGGATATGTGGGTGAGGGCCAAGTTGATGGTAGTGGGGGGAAAGCCACTAAAAGGAAGACATCTTAGATGAACTTGCATGGAAGACCTTTTCCTGGGATCAGATACAACTGAGACTCAGGAATTGTGAGAAAAAAATAGAATCCTTACAATGAATCAGAATCAGAATTTATTGTCATGAATATGTCAAAAAAATTGTTTTTTTTAGCAGGAGCATTGCAATAAATAAAAAATCAAAATAAGGTATTGTCTGTTGTTCATTGTTCATTCAGGAATTTGATGGCACAGGGAAAGAAGCTGTCCTTCACAATGTAACTTCAGAGGTAATTAAAAACTGTCTGGGCTTTGGCCATAAGGGGGAAAGTGGTGGCCTTTAAGAGGGGACAACCCTTGTCGGTGTATTAAGGGACCTGCTGGGTGTAATATGAGAAAAACTCCAGGAATTTCCTCAAAAACTTTGTGGTCCCAAGGAGGGGAAGCTCTAATAGGGGGTGCATCCTATCAGGGCTGGGTCCAATGATGCCATTCTCCACCATGTAGCCAAGGATAGCAAGTCGTGTAGTCCTGAATACACACTTGTCAGAATTGTAATTGAGACTCAGGGCTCTCGGCACGTGGAGAAAACTCTGGAGATTGGCGTCATGGTCTTCCATGGTGTGGCCACAGATGGTAACATTGTCAAGGTAGGGGAAGGTAGCCTTCAACCTGTACCCGTCCACAATCCTGTCCATCTGCCGCTGCAAAATAACCACCCCTTTGGTAATGCCGAAAGGGACCCTCCAGAACTGATAGAGTTGACCATTAGCCTCAAATGCTGTGTATGGGTGGTCCTTGGAATTGATTGGCAGCTGGTGATAGGCAGCTTTCAGGTCTATGGTTGAATAGTCCCGATACTGCAGGATATCGTTCACCATATCCGAAATGCGAGGGAAGGGGTATGCATCCAGGAGTGTGTATCTGTTAATTGTTTGGCTATAGACAATCACTAACCTGGACTTGATTTCCCCCTTTACAACCACTATTTGCACTCTCCACAGGCTGGTGCTGGGTTTGATGATCTCCTGCTCCAGCAGGCACTGGGTTTCCATCTTTATAAACTTCCTGTCTGCCATGTTGTACCTCCTGCTCTTGGTGGTGAAGGGTTTACAGTCGGCAGACAGGTTTTGGAACGGTTGGGGGAGGGGGTCGATGTTCAGCATGGAGAGGTTGCAAGTGGGTCCTGGTTTTGAGAGCCCTCTGTTCTGAACAGTTACCAGGGGAAGGGGACCAGAAAACTCCAAGGTTATGCTTTTAAGGTGACACAGGAAGTCCAGACCCAACAATACTGGAACACATAATTCATCTAAAATTTTTTTTCCCTCGAGTGGCCCCCTCCATCCTGAGTTGACCTGTGGAGGTAAGATTGCGTTGACCTTATGGCATGGCAAGATGGCCACCCTCCTTCCTCCTCTGACGATGATGGTGCTGAATTCAAAATCTGGCTGCTGCAAAATGGCCACCGAGCACAGCATGCGATCTTGGACGAGTCCAGGGCAGATGGTTTGAAGCTGGAATCAGACCCAGGAGTGGTACAGGCCATGGACTTCCCTGGACCTCCCTTCGTGTGGCAGGCCTCGCCCAATGTCCCTTCTTCCCGTAGCTGGAGCACACTGAGTCTTTGGCTGGGCAGCGGGCATGGGGATGCTGTCCCTTGCCGCAGAAAAAGCACTCCCGGACTCAGGAAGTGGCAGCCATTAAAGCGGGGGCCACTGTAGCAGGAGCAGCCGTTCCTTGGAGGTGCTCACCCGAGAGCAAGAATTCGCTGGCCTCCAGGTCATCGTTCTCAAGACTGGCCTGTTCCAGTGATTTGGCCAGCTCAACATGGATAGCGAGGTCCTTCCTTCGTGACTTGAGCAGTCACTGCCTCGCGTACCTCAGGCAGATCCCTGCGACCAGGGTGTCATGGATCTATTCATTTTCACTGAAGCGGCCTCATACCTGCAATTCTTAGCCAGCGTCCACAGATCCAGCAAGTAGCCATCAATCGACTCTCCGGGCCATTGACGGTGTAGGGGGAGCTGGTGCCTTGCTAGGACTTCATTCAGGGTCTTCATGTAGCAGGCCTTCAGTGTCTCGATGGCGGCCTTGTATGTTGGGCAGTCTCGGACGACTACCCTGGAGATGAGTGCCAACCTTTGGTGCTCATCTGTATGGAAGAAGTCCCTGTTCATGTTCAGGTAGGCCTGGAAGCAGCCTAGCCAATATGCAAACTCCTCAGATGCTTTGGGGAACTGGGGGTCTATCAACAACATACTGGGTTTGAGCAACATTTCCATCCTTGTTTGTAAGCTCATAAAATTGTAGCATAGATATAAGCTCACACTTGACTGGAGGGAGAACAAACGCTTTTATGAGCTTACAACACAGCTAGGGTTCACGAACAGGCTTCAGAGCGGTTCTGGGTTTAGGCGGAAAACCAGGGTTATATACAGGTCCCACGGGGAGGAGCCAGGAGGCGAGACCAGTCGTCAGTACAGGAAACTTCTAATGAATCCCAGTTCACTACACCGTGTTACAAAAGTCAAACTATTCTTCTGTCACAATTTGCTTGATTTCTGAATGATGTTAAATCAGAACTATTGCAGATCATTTTGGTATATAGTTTCATTTTATTGGATGTCAGAGGACAGCTGAAGTAGTGCTTTGCAAATTTTTGCTTTCCAAATTGTGAGACCACCTTGCCGTTTGTGCCTTTTTCTGTTTCCTAATGTGTCCAAACACAATTGTGAGGAAACCACCCCTGTAATCATGAAATCAGTGGGTCAGGCAGCATCCCTGGAGGGTAACGGCCAGTCACCGTTATGACTCACCACATTGGCAGTGCATTTCTTTCACACAGATGCTGCTTCACCCACTGAGTTCCTCCCGCAGCTTGATTTTTGATTCCAGATTCCAGCGGCCACACTCTCTTGTGCCTCCAGGGAATGAGTTTTGTTTGCGGATCTTTATTTGGTTGGTGTAGCGGCAGCTACACTGCTCCTGCAATAACACACACAACCAGACGGGTTGAGCTCAGTCAGCGGACTAGTTTATTGCAGGCTGCTGGGCTGCACTTATACTCCCAGACCGGACCTGGCTGAGAACCACGCTGAAGGGTGCTGACATCACCTGGGCATCACGTGGTCCCCCGGTGCAGGCTTTTGAGCCCCATGCTAGAAGGAAGGGAAAACCCCCCGACGGCGCCATTTTGGCTGGCTGCCCCGCTGTGTGGCAAATAAGCGGGGCCAGTTCGCCTGCCTTGTGGTGAGCTGCCACATTGCCTTCTTTCTTTGCTTGAAAAATAGAGACAAACAGAGAGAGACTGTTCACCTCTGAATTTCTGGCAAACAGTAATAAAAATAACCAATCTTGCAGGCTGGCCCACGTTCACTGGGCTACCTAATCTTTTAATTGGTGACAGATGATTTTCAGCATTTTTTGCCACTGTACGTTATTGGCACTCTACCTACTTCCTGCCGATGCTAATAAACTACATTGGCATTTTAGCTTTTCCTTTCTATTTGTGTTGTCAAACAGCCTGCATCATTTCCAGGCTAGGCCTGAGATTAACCTGACTGAAGATATTATTTTCAGCCCTTGCCATGGACTGTGCTTGTTAGCCTTTTCTTTGATGGGCCACTGTCTCCATCTGAGTCAAACTATTTGCAGTGAGTCTTACTCACATGACCTTAAGCTGAGCTTCCAGCATGTATATTTATATGTTTTCAAATCCAGAGGTTGATCCACTTCTGTCACATTGTTCATTTTTCTCCCTTTGGTCATCAGCCTGCTGAAACAACGTCTTTACATTTTCGCCCTATCCAAAATCTTCTGGAGGACTTCCACTTTCTAAATGCCTGCAAATTGAATCTCGTGTCAAAAAGCTGTTGTTGGTATCCCAGTTCGCACCCATTCACCCATCACTCTTGTGTTTAATTGAATACACCTCAATTTTAAAATTCTCATTATTGCACTCAAATTCTTTCATAGCTTCACCTGTTTTTTTTTGGCTTCTCTCAAATAATTTTACGTCTCTTTGAGACTTCACTTGGCATCAATTCATGCATATCCGGGTGGAGCTGGTGATCCATTTAAAACACAGCAAATGCTGGAGGAACTTAGTCAAGTCTCACACCATCCCTTGGAGACAAAGATTGCATGACTGACAATCCTTCAAGGTACAATATAAGCAAAAAAACAAGAAGGCATCTGAATAAAGAGTGAAGAATGCTGGGAGTCCAGACCAACAGTAAAAAAAATATTAATTGAATATGATAAGAGAAAAGGTGAGAATTCATTTTCATAGAGGAAACATTCCGTTGCACAGGGGCATTCAAAAACTGTCTGTACGTTCTCCCCATGTCTGCATGGATTTCTGCTGTGCATTCCTGTTTCCTCTAACTTTGCAAAGATGTGCAGTGTTAGTAGGTTAATTGGTCACATGGGTATATTTAGGTGGCACAGATTTGTGCGCCTGAAGGGCGTGTTACCATGCTGCATTTTTAAAAAAATCAAAAGCTAACTCTATTGTGAATTGTCAAGGATCATGTGATCTCTCCATCTGGAACCTGATGGGAATGTGGATTGTCAGGTGACCTCTCCGTCTGGAACCTAGTCGGAGGTCGCATCACCTACCAATCAAGGTTGGGCTCTGCAATTAGTCCCCAACTGACCATTGGTCCCTTTAATCACCTTGTGATTACCTGGGCCAGACTATAATGTCCACCACATGGAGTAGCTCTACTTCTTTTGCTCTTTGAAATGAACCCTGCTTCACTGTTGGTCATGAAAAGTGGACAATGCTAAAAGAGTGCACTCCATTGGGATCAGGGCTCATGTACTTTAGTGGAGCTGTGCCCATGTTAGACAAGAAAAAGCATACTGTAATCAATGGTTGTTATAAGTCTGTACACAGTTGCACGTATCAGTCTGATGTGACTGGATTTTATTGTGTTGTGTTGTATTGTGCTTGTATGAATAGAAGCAGTTGTGAGTATTGGTAGTTTTAAGTCCAAAGTGACTGATTATACTGTGTTGTGTGATTGAGAGTACTAGTGTACATTATCAATGTGTGTTATCAATTATATGTTTTAATAAAGATCCCTCCTGTGTTCAGCCTGTGTCCAGACTTTTTGCTCTTTGAACCCACTGAAATTGCTTTCCTTCCCACACAACACCAACATACTGGCATTTTTATATAAAATGTAACATAAATTAATCGAAGCATTGATTAAATGAAATAAAAAGAAAATTATTTACTTGCAAGGTCAGTAACCCCACGCAAGTATCTTGTGTAAAGTACACCAGCCATTGGTGGGATGAAGCTGAGGAACTGGAGGTAAAGTGCATTCCTTCTCTCAGCTCAGGACATTTATTCCCTGTCTCGGAGTTAGATGCTCTTGTAGCCAGACACTACTGCAGAGCGAGAGCACACACACACACACACACACACGTGCAAGTGAAGTCAAGACTAATTTATTGGTCTCCCCAGCCCTGCATTTATAGACCCAGCTTCCCGCCACTGGTACCAGTATTCCCGCTGCTTCGGGCGGATGTGACGTCGCCGGTGAGCTAGCCAGTGAAAGCCATTAGTGTGTGCAGGCTTTCCGCGCTCACTGGGTTAGTCCACCATTTTGAGTGCCGGTTTGCTTGCCAGGTAGTGGGCCACTACACTCTGACATCTGGCCTCCAATTCTTCTTTCGCCCTCCACATGATTCTATATAGACATGAGCTGGTCTCTCACTACATAGAAATGGCCACCAAAGATCAACATAATCATATTTATAAAAACAATCTTAAGAGTAGATTTGACCATTTTATACCACAGCCAATGTCCACTTTTCTTTTAATAGTGGGAAGCTTTCTTTCCCAAGCAATTTTGTCTAATAAACTCAAGATAAATGTTAAAACAATTGGGAAAAAACTGTAGAAAGGTTTAAAGGAGTGGTTTTCAACCTTCTTCTTCCCACTCACATCCCACTTTAAGCAATCCCTATGCCCTTGGTGCTCTGTGATTAGTAAGGGATTGCTTAAGGTGGCATGTGAGGGAAAAGAAAAAGGCTGAAAACCAGTTTAATCGTACCTCATTGACACATTATGTGCACCGTTTCAGAACTCGAAAGGAAATGGGCCAATGACAATTTTTCTAAAGCAAATATTTCAGTAACAATTGGGTCTAGAGAAGTGTTTCTCAACCTTCCCTCCCACTCACATCGCACCTTAAGCAATCCCTTACTAATCACAAAGCACCGATGGCATAGGGTTCACTTAAGGTGGGATGTGAGGGAAAGAAAAAATTAGAAAACCAAAACAAAGAAATTAGTGAATATTCAGTTGTTCAGAAAGATTAATAACTTTGTTACTCTATTTGAAATTGTAAGAAAACCATTGGTAAGGCAGCTAGAATACAGCATATACTTCTGATTACCAAGGTACAGGAAGGATGAGATCGACCACAGAGGATGCAGAGGCAATTCTCTAGGATGTTGCGTAAGTTGAAGCAATTCAGTTTGAGGAATGACGAGGTAAGTTAGATCATTTCTGGTGTATTGTTTAGGGCAGAAATGTAGGGTGAGATGCCTGTTTCTGTGCTGCACTGTTCTATGTTCTCCCTGGGATGGAGAAGGCTTAAAAAGGAGCATGTGAGAAGGAGTATACAACGTGGACTGCAGAAGACTCTTCTCCATATCACAGGTAGATACAACTAGAGGCCATAGGTTTGGGACATCGAGGAAGGGATTCAGAGGGGGATATAAGCGGTTAAGAATGTAAGTGTTAAAATATTGACTGGAAGAGAGAAGTTGGCTGGATTCCTTCTTTCTTGTTATCAGCTAGAGCTGATAATGACCTCCTTGTTAGGATGGGGACATGACCCTGATTAATGAATCGCAATATGTACTTGTATCAAGACATGTTAGAATGTTTCATAATCAGAGTACATTCCAAAGTCAAGTATAAAATCAAGTTCAAGTTTATTGTCATCTGATTGCACAAATATAATCCGAATGAAACTGCATTCTCCGGTCCTCGGTGCAAAACATGCAGACACACAACCTGATATAACACACATACAGCCAAAATGTATATGCAGGAAAAAGGATACATACATAAAAATAATAAATCAATATTGTCTAGTAAATATTAGTGTTGAATGGTTAGTGTGAGCAGTTCCTTTGGCCATTTAGCATTCTACCTGCCCTTGGAGAGAACCTGTTTCTCGGCCTGGTGGTGCTGGCTCTGATACTTTTGTGTCTCTTTCCCAATGGGATGCTATGTGCAAGGTGCAAAGGGTCCTCAAAGATTTTACGCGCCCTCAGTTTGGTCAGTTTATACAGTGATCCCGATAGATCAGGTCAATGGGAGGGGTGTGGAGAGAGACCCCAGTGACCTCTCTGCCACTCTTACGATTCTGTAGATTAACCTCTGATCCAATTCTCTACAGCAACTGTACCACACGGTGATGCAGCCGGCTAGGACACTCTCAATAGAAGTCCTGTAGAAGGTTGACAAGATGGTGGCCAGTAGCCATGCCCACGTCAGTGCAGTTGTTGCTGTGCCTTCCTGACAATTGAGGAGATGTCTGTCCACTAATGGTCACTTGTTAAGTGGACTCCAAGGATGTTACCAACAGCCAATGAAAGGCTTGGGAAACACAGTTAATATTGTAACATAGAACCATAGAACATTACAGCACAGAAACAATTCAAGCCAAGTCACCTTTATTTATTATTCATACCATTCTCTCATAGTAAAGATGAGATATCATTTCTCCAGATCTATGGAGCATATTTACATAAATATAAGTTAGACTAGAAGTTAAACACATTAAAATATTATGACAGATTATAGATATGTTTTGGGGAGATAAACTGGGGCAGGTTTTTTAGTGTAGGTCACATTCAAATACTTTAAAACAGATCTTATGTAAAATACTGGAGCTTTGCTCATGCTAGACAGGCTAGCACCAAGAGCCTTTGCAAAAGCTTTGGAAAGTGCCCAAGAGACTTCACTAATGGATTGTTGTTTACAAAAAGGCAACAGATGGAAGAACTTGTGGAGCCACAGTGGAACTTGCTGTTCTAAGAGGGTCATGTGGTTTTGCAAGCAGAGAGTGTAAAACAGGCTTTTTTTCTCTCTGAGAGAGAGAAAATTCAGTTCTGCAGTGTTACAATGTTCTGCAGCAGGTGGAACTGGAACAGGACAAGCTGGAAAGCTTGTGGAAAAACCCCATTTGGAAGATGGATTGTGAGTGCTTAGTTCAGCCTGGTCAAAGCCCTTGTGGTTCATACAAGAGGAGAGGACTGGCTACCTAATGTTTCTCTTGAAATAAAAGAAACAAAAAAAGAACTCTGTGGTGACCTGAAAGAAAGAGGTTATCATCTGGAAAACCCTGATGGGGCAAGTTTCTTTGGCAAGACACTGAAGTAGCTGATTAAAAGGAATCAGTTGTGGGTGTCCAGTGAACAACAAATCTCTCTGAAAACCGACAAGAACCTTACTGAGCGGTAATTATTTACCTTTTTAGCACCAAAGCTTGGTGAACTTCATAAAAATTAAATTCTGGCACAGTATAAGAATTGCCTGCAACCAGTGAACTTGGAGGAATGAGAAGTGAGATTGGACTGTGAATCAAAGAACTTTTCTGAACTTATACACATTACATACGTGTGTGCTTAGAATTAGAAGGTGATTAAGTTAATAGTAATAAGTTAAAGTTTGATCCTGTTTTCATGTTTAAAGATGATTAAAAGCAACTTTTGTTTAAGTAACCATTTGTTTTAGTGAATATCTATTGCTGCTGAGCTTTGGGGTCCTCTGGGCTCGTAACAATATTAATACATACAGTAAAAGTCCATGGTACCCAATCCACATATGTTCTTGGAATTCTGGAGCCTGATGGTTTGGGGTAAAGAAACAGTTGTCCAATCTGGATGTAAGGGGCCAAGTGCTATGGTACCTCCTACCGATAGTGGAAGGAAGAACAGTTTATATGAGGGGTGTGTGGAGTCCTTTACAATGTTCATTTCCTTTTACCTGCATCGCGTGTTGTAGACATCTTCATGGTAGTAAGAGAGCCCCCAATGATCTTTTCCACTGACTTCACTATCCTCTGCAGGGTCTTACATTCCAAGGTGGTACAGATTTCAAACCAGGCGGTGATGCAGTTGCACAGGATGGTCTCAATACACCCACTGCAGAATGTAATGAGGATGGAGGGTGAGATGAACTTCCTTCAGCCTTTGCAGGGAGTCAAGGCGCTGCTGGGTTTTCTTAGCTATGGAGCTGGTGTTAAGGGACTAGGTGAGATTCTCTGCCAAGTGCACTCCAAGGAATATGATACTGTTGATGACCTCATCGGTGGAGCTGTTAATGGTCAGCGGAGAGTGGCCCCCACAGCACCCCCCTCCAAGCCCTCCTGAAGTCAACAACTATCTCTTTCGTTTGATTAACGTTCAGATACAGGTTGTTGACTCTGCACCAGTCCGTTAGTGACTGCACATCATCTCTGTATGGTGACTCAGTATTTTTACTAATAAGGCCCACCACTTGACGATGTGGTTCGAGCGGTGTATAGCTGAACACTCATGGGTCAGCAGAGTGAACAGCAGTAAACTTTGCACGCAGCCCTGGGGGGCCCTCGTGCTCAGTGTGATGGTCTTGGAGGTGCGGTCTCTGATCTGGACTGCCTGAGGTCTCCCTGGCAGGGAGTCAAGAATTTAATTGCAGAGGGAGGTGTTTAGACCCAGAAAGATCAACTCCTTTATCAGGTACTGAGGTATGATTGTGTTGAATGCCGAACTGAAGTTAATAAACAATATTCAAACATATAAGTCCATATTTTCCAGGGGGGTGAGGGGATCATCCGTAGAGCGGTTGGATCTATATGCGAACTGCAGGAGGTCTAGTTATGCGGCAGCAGGAACTTGACGTACCCTGTGACGAGCCTCTCAAATCACTTCATGACGATGGACGCGAGTGTGACAGGGCAGTAGTCATTGAGGCAGGACACAGATGACTTCCTTGGCACAGGGAAAATGGTGGCATCCTTGAAGCACATTGGGACCACAGCACTCCTCAGGGAGATGTTAAAGATGACGGTGAGAACATCCGCCAGGTGAGCCGCACATTCCCTGAACACTCTGCCGGGAATGTTATCTGGAACAGCAGATTTGCGTGGGTTGATCTTGCCTAACTCTCTCTTCACACCTGGCCATTTGGAGGAGGGGTGGTCTTCTTTACTGCCACACCATTTTTTCGCCTCAGAGCACGCATAGAAGTTGTTCATTGCATTTGGGAGGGAGGCATCACCAGCACTTGCAGATGGAGTAGTCTTGTGGTTAATGATATCTTGGCTGCCCTTCCACATATGTGTCCTTGCTGTCCAGGAAGTGACTATAGATGCTTTACTTCCCTGATGGCCTTCGACAGCTTGGCTCTTGCAATAGCTAGGGCTACCTTGTCATCCACTCTGAAGCCAGCCCCATGGTTTCTGAGCAGCACCTGCACCACCAAGGTCATCCATGGCTTCTGATTAGAGCGAGTAATGATGGTCTTGGGCACAGTGATGTCGTCAGTACACTTACTAATGTAGCTGGTCACTGATGCCGTATACGCCTCCAGGTTGATTCAGTCACCACTGTATGCTGCTTCCTTGAACATGTGCCGGCCAGTGAGCTCAAAGCAATCTTGAAGTGCATAAATGGCCCCCGCTGGCCAGGTTTTAACCTGCTTCAGGACTGGTCTGGAGTGTCTGACCAGCAGTCTGTATGCTGCGATTAGCATTTCGGAGATGTGCTCTGAATATCCGAGGTGGGGTCTGGGCATCGGAGATGTTTGTGTAGACTCCAACTATGAATTCCTGTGGTAGATAAAATGGTCTACGTCTGACAGTCACAAATTCCAGCAGTGTTGAACAATGACTGGAGTCTCGTGCAGAATCCTTCCACCATTTTCTGTCGATGTAAATGCATAGGCCCTTCTCTTTTGTGCTGAACTAACTTTCTGCCTAGTCTCACTGACCTACATCTACTTATAGCCCTCCATACCCCTCTCATCCATGGACCTGTCCAAATTCTTCTTAAATGTTCAAATTAAGTCCACATTTACCACTTCAGCTGGCAGCTCGTTCCACACTCCCACTATTCTCTGTGTGAAGAGGTTTCCTCTCATGTTCCCCCTAAACCTTTCTGCTTTCACCTTTAACCCATGCCCACTAGTTTCTTTCTCAGCTACCCTTACTCTATCCATACCCCTCGTCATTTTAAATACCCCTACCAAATTTCCCCTCATTCTTCTATGCTCCAGGGAATAAAATCCTAACCTGTTTAATCTTTCCCTGTAATTCAGCTCCTGAAGTTAGAGCAACATCTGAGTAAATCTTTGCTGCACTCTTTCGATCGCATTGGTATCTTTTCTGTAGTTAAGTGACCAAACTGCACACAATACTCCAAATTTGGCCTCACTAATGACTTGTACAATTTTACCATAAAATCTCAACTCCTATACTCAATACTTTGATTTATGAAGGCCAATATGCCAAAAGCTCTCTTTGCAACCCCATCCACCTTGTCTTGCCACTTTCAAGGAATTATGTATCTGTATTCCCAGATCCATCTATTCTACCACACTCCTCAGTGCCCTACCATTTACCGTGTATGTCCTTTCTTGGTTTGTCTTTCCAAAATGTAACATCTCACACTTGTCTGCACTAAATTCCATCTGCTATTTTTCAGCCCATTTTTCCAGCTGGTCCAGCGCCCTCTGCAAGTTTTGAAAACCTTCCTTGCTGTCCACAACACCTCCAATCTTTGTGTCATCTGCAAACCTGCTGATCCAATTTACCACACTATCACCCAGACCATTGATATAAGTGACAAACAACAATGGCCCCAGATCTGATCCCTGAGGCACATCAATATTCACAGACCTCCAGTCTGAGAAGCAATCCTCCACCACGACTCTCTGGCTTCTCCCATCCAGCCATTGTCGAATCTAGTTTACTAATTCACCATGTAGACAACATTCACAGCCTTGCCTTCATCAAATTTCCAGGTAACTTTCTCAAAAAACTCCATAAGATTGGTTAAAAATGACCTACCACGCAGGAAGCCATGTTGACTATCCCTAACCAGTCCCTGGCTATCCAAATACTCGTACATCCAATGTCTTAGAATGCCTTCTAATAATCTACCCAGTACTGATGTCAGGCTCACTGGCCTATAATTTCAACATTTGGAACCTTTTTAAACAAGTGAAGAAAATAAACTACCTGCCAATCCTCCAGCACCTTACCCGTGGTGAAGGACATTTTAAATATTTCTGCCAGAGCCCCTGCAACTTCTACACTAGCCTCCCTCAAAATCCAAGGAAACATCTTGTCAGGTGCTTGTAATGGAGGATTTAGACCAGATTATGCAAGAAGGGATGTAGTTGCATCAGAAGACATAATCTAAATTCCACCATGAGGCCCAGGATGCATATTTAGTAGGGATGCATATGAATCAGTAGACATTATCCAACTTCCACCATGAGGCCAAGAGATGCAGTTGTCTTTTGTTGGTCGCAGACTGTCAGGAGACCTTGAAGATAATTAAAACATTTGTTCAAAGAGATAAGATCTGAAGTAAACAACTTTTGGGTAATATAAGCCATGGTCCCACTGCTGAAGTTTGAGACTCTCCAAGAGGTGGCAACATCTCTCAGCAAGTAGAAGAACTAAAGATTCCAAACCAACGTCCCGGTCCAGGGAGGTGGAGAAGCTGCTACCGGCACCCAGACAACCTACTACAAGTGTGCAGTCATCGCCTCGCTTTGGCAGTTGGGACCAGTCCAGGCAATGATAAGTAAAATTGGGAAGGGCTTACATGTCATAGTGTGAATTCAGCTTTAGATTTAGTAATAAAGACTTGTATAAACTGAACGGCTCTCGGTGTGTATCTATTTTCTTTCGGTAGCTCGAACACTGTGACCAATCTAAAATGAACAAAGTGAGAGGTTCAAGTTTAACCAAGACAGTGTTGGAGATTTATCCACCCTTATTTGCTTGAAGACAGCAAGTGTCTCTTTAATCTGTATAGGTTCCATGATCTCACTGCTTGCTTTCCTAACTTTCCTTGACACTGTGCCAGTTTCCTGAGTAACTACTGATGCAAAACAAAACCCATTTAAGATGTCCCCCATCTCTTTTGGCATTGCTGACCATTCTGATCTTTCCCTGTGGGAAGTCGTGATTTATGAAATTATCTCTGGTCTCTACTCTCCCACTCCCGACGCTTCTCCCAACATTCAGGAGCTGGCACACAGTCCCTGCCTTTTTCATGTTACTCATCTACTATTACTTTAACTGCTTGCATCAAAATGTTAGCCTTTGCTTTCTGCTTATCCTCAGATGTCTGGACAAATGCTTTTTGTGTGATCTGTAGAAGCTGGGTTATTCCCTGCTCATGCCAATTTTCTGTCTTTTGTAATTTTCTCTTAATGTCTGGGGCTGAGTTGGTAACGAAACCCGTTAGAACCAATTGTTCCCCTGCTGGGGATTCTATGTCGAGACCCCCATATTGTATATATATATATGGTCCCAAAAATTGGTCTAACTGTTCGGCACATCCCTGGGGATCTTCTATCAGGGAGGTCAGTTCTTTCTTAAAGTTACACACTTCAGTACTGGTCAGGGGCACATTTACGAAACCGAGACCCTCTCCCATGGGAACTTCCCGCAGTGGTCTCATCCAATTGGTTTCTGGCTTATTAGGTCTGGGTTCCTGCTCCCTGGGAAATGAATCAAAGGGTTCTGCCCTTTCTTCCTGAAGAGTCTCACGCTGTTCTGAATTAAAGTTACCTCTCTCTCCTGCCAACAGAGGTGGTAATCGAGTGCTTTGTGAGCGAGTCACCATACCACTCCGGTTCTCCTCTCTCTTCTCTAGTGGTATGGGAGGAGGAGGGGGAGGTGCAGAAGGGTAGGCAATAGGAGGGGAAGGAAAGATAGGAGCCGGCATAGGAGGAACATAAGGTGGAGGGAGGGAATGTAACACATCCCAACCCTGTGGTTCAGGGACAAGAGGTTCCTCCTCTCTCTTATTCCTGAATTCTTTCTCATTCAAAACCAGCTGTTCAATGGATCCCTTGAGCCAGCAGGCTGCATATTCCCTGCTCTCAACATTGTCTGGCTGGTTTTGATAGAGCCATAAGTTCAAAGCTTCACACATCCATTCATCCTCGGATCCGAATTTTGGCCAGTACACGGAGCTCCCTTTAACCGGGTATCCCACCCATTCATTACAACAATACCTGACCGTCGTCAGTTTGTCTTTACCGCGGGTCTTTCCTGTGCCCCACTCAGATAACATCATCCCAAGCGGGCTGTACGTAGCTATCTGGTGGTCACGTCCTGTGTCAGGACTCTCATCTCTACTGCCCGCTATTCCCATACTTAGGAACAAGTAAAATACTCTTACCGAGTTCTGGCAGTACTGCTCTAGCGCGCGTCCTTCCGCCGTTTGTTCTCAATGCCTCTTCTCGGATATCACTCGCTTCTTCCACTGACCAGCCACCCGTCGCCCGTGAGTCTAGCTGAATCAGCTGGGGTGCACCTACTCTCGTCGTCGGGGTACTCTGTCAGTGGAGGGAGTGTGATCCCGGACGAGCCCCCATTTGTTAGGAATTAAAGTACCTTTAAAGAAATTGCTCGAGACAAAAATTGAGAACAAAGAACATTTATTACTACAACAATGCAAAGTTGGGTGCTTCCCCTTACCCTGGGAATACACACACATACTGGGGCTCACCCAACTTTTATACAGTCAATTTCAGTATCAGAGTGCCCTCCCCCTTACATTCTTCTGCCCCCTGGATGGGTTTGGCATAGGTAATCCTTCCTGCCTACGTGCAGTTTCAGTACACTTGGAGGACCAGGGGGTATCCTGTGGGTGTCCCATCATGTCATTGTCCTTATTCACACCTTCCTGATTCTCGGGGCTACAATCTCTTGGTATGCGGAGTTAACTCATTCTATCTAGGCTTGGCTAGTTTCATATGTATAAATCTGGTATGGTTAGCTAATTAGATATGTAGGACTTGGTACTTCTGTCCAGGTCTAGGAGACCTTTATCTGATCCAGACTACCTCAACTTCCTACATTCTATTGCACCTTACCATTCCTTTTCTTAGTCTTATGGTGGCTCTTGTCACACAGAAGATTCTTATGTTAATCGTGCTGACTCTGCTTTCCTGCATCCTAAGCCCCAAACTTATCCTGTTTGAACTGGTTTCAGCCATTTTACTGATGAACTTTAGTTTCTTCCATGTTCATAATTTTAGATCAATTTTCCCATCTCTCACAAAGGGGACCAATTTTGTCCCTTAATATACCCTTTGGATTTTCCTTCACATTGTCTGCAAAAGCAACCTCATGTCTTCCATTCCATTTAGACATAGAGCACGGTAACAGGCCATTTTGGTCTCCAAGTCTGTGCCACCCATTTAATCTACCCCCGCCCCCCCAGTTCGCTTCCAACGGTGGGAGGAAACCGGAGTCGCCGAGGAAAACCCACGCGTAAACTCCTTACAGTCAGCGCGCGGTTCGAACCCTACCCCCAATCACCGGCGCCGTACAGGCATGGATGCCGCCCACGGTTAGCCTTCCCCATTTCTTTCCTGAACTTTTTCTTGGAATTCTTGCTCCGCGTTGCCTTTACCTGCTATACACCTCTCCATTCTTCCGAACAGGGGAAATAAGGGGCCTGTTTTGACTTCCTGCTCTCTGCAAGGAACAGTTTGCTTTGACAATTGGCCTAGGCAAGTGGGGATAAGACCTGCACTCTCTCGTCCATTCACCCACCAGCATCTGTGCTGGTCTGATTTTAGTGTGTGCACAGTAACAGCGAATCAAAATCTCACAACAGATCACTTGGCGTGTGGTTCCTTCCACCACATCCAACTACATTTAAGATAATAATGATTTTCAAGTTGAAAAAGGCATCTGCATTCCAAAAGCCTGTCCAATTGTAATTTGGAAAGCAACAGTTTGGCCCCTTTTATAGGTCAAGTTTTAACTGCAAGTTCTGCCATGGCGAGTAAACAGCAGGAAAACGACCACATTAAGACAAACACTGATTGATATCGATGTTAAACGCTTTCAGAACACAGGAAATGATATCAACGCTGCAATTTCCAGAGATCATCTGGTGGCGATGCAGCAATAACCTCCTGTTGGTTCCGAGGACACCAGCTGCCCCGCGGCGGAGCGCTCCCGACACACCCAGCTGAGGTCTCTCCCCCCCCACTCCCCCAACCCCGCCGCCGTCCCACCCAGCGCCGGCGACCGAAAGAAGGCGCACCGTCGGCCCCGCTGCCATCTGATCCGCGCGGAGACCACATTGCAGAGGCCGGCCGGACGGACGGCACCGTTCACTGCCCGGCCCTCCCCCGGGAAAGTGAATGGCCCCGTCGGCAATGCGCGGAGTAACGGGGTCGCTTTGTTGCGCCTGGAGGGCGATCGTGTGACTTGGGCGACGTCGGAAGCCGCCGGTGGCCGAGTTGAACGCTGGCTGGACGAGTCGTGTCATCCCGCGGCGATGAAGAAGGCCGCCCCTGTTCGCCCCAGGCTGGGAGATTTCATGGTGTGTGTCGCGGTGTTTCTGGCCGTGAACCATGGGCGAGTCGCGCAGAGCGATGAGAAATCCTGCCACGCCGCCTTTGATCTGTATTTCGTGCTGGACAGGTAGGGTGGAGCGGGACCGGTTACAGTAAGTTGGGGGTGGGGGGGGGGGGGGGGGCTTAACATGTCATAGCAGAGAGAGAAACACACGGGCAGAGGGAAGCAAGAGCGAGGAAAGGCTGGAAAATCTTTCTCAGAAACTTTTGAAAGTTGCCTTGTTCTGCTCACGAAGTAGCAGCCAGGGAAGTGACAGCAGGAGGGGACCGTGAGCGTCAACGCTGGGGTTCGCTCTCCTTCACCGAAATCTCTCCCTCACCGAGCTCTCCTGTCCCCCTCACCGATCTCTCCTGTCCCCCTCACCGAGCTCACCTGTCCCCCTCACCGAGCTCTCCTCTCGCCCTCACCGAGCTCTCCTCTCTCCCTCACCGAGATCTCCTCTCTCCATCACCGAGCTCTCCTCTCTCCCTCACCGAGCTCTCCTGTGCCCCTCACCGATCTCTCCTGTCCCCCTCACCGATCTCTCCTGTCCCCCTCACCGATCTCTCCTGTCCCCCTCACCGATCTCTCCTGTCCCCCTCACCGATCTCTCCTGTCCCCCTCACCGATCTCTCCTGTCCCCCACACCGATCTCTCCTGTCCCCCACACCGATCTCTCCTGTCCCCCTCACCGAGCTCTCCTGTCCCCCTCACCGAGCTCTCCTGTCCCCCTCACCGAGCTCTCCTCTCGCCCTCACCGAGATCTCCTCTCTCCCTCACCGATCTCCTCTCTCCCTCACCGAGATCTCCGCTCTCCATCACCGAGCTCTCCTCTCTCCCTCACCGAGCTCTCCTGTCCCCCTCACCGAGCTCTCCTGTGCCCCTCACCGATCTCTCCCGTCCCCCTCACCGAGCTCTCCCGCCCCCCTCACCGAGCTCTCCTGCCCCCCTCACCGAGCTCTCCTGCCCCCCTCACCGAGCTCTCCTGTCCCCCTCACCGAGCTCTCCTGTCCCCCTCACCGAGCTCTCCTGTCCCCCTCACCGAGCTCTCCTGTCCCCCTCACCGAGCTCTCCTGTCCCCCTCACCGAGCTCTCCTGTCCCCCTCACCGAGCTCTCCTGTCCCCCTCACCGAGCTCTCCTGTCCCCCTCACCGAGCTCTCGTCTCCCCCTCACCGAGCTCTCGTCTCCCCCTCACCGAGCTCTCGTCTCCCCCTCACCGAGCTCTCGTCTCCCCCTCACCAAGATCTCTTCTCTCGCAGATCCGGAAGTGTTTCCAACAACTGGAACGAGATCTGCGATTTTGTAGAAACGCTGGTCCAGCGATTCGTCAGGTAATGGAACCGTCGCTGCCGCGCGTCCCACGAACTACGGCTAGAAAAGTTTTCTTGAACTTAGTTCGCCGCCACATTTGGTGGGGGGGGGGGGGAGTAAGAGGCAATGCAAAGTGAACATATATTAAAGCACACTTTAATTTGTATAGCCTGTTGATGCATTGCGTGTGTTTTTGCCTTGCAGTCCGCAAATGAGGTTGTCTTTTATCGTGTTTTCGTCCAGTGCCGAGGTGAAGATGCCCATAACGGGTAACAGGTCTGTGCAGCATGCCTTGTTTTCATTCAAAGATTGAATTGCCTTAACCAGTCCACTGCAATGCACAGTAAATGATTGGAGGGGCCGAGCATTAGTCACTGCTCGACAGGCAGAATGGGCAAAGACCTCCTGCTGCCCCATGACCCAGGCTTTCTGGGGAAGGGTCAGGGGGTTTTATACAAGGCCGAAAGAAGAAGGGGCCACAGGACGGGGCAGAGCCAGGCAATCAGGAATACAGCACTTCACCTTATACAAGTTTATCAGAGCTCCTCCAAAATAACTCACTTTTTTTTATTTTCACACTATGAACCATACTGACCAAAATATACACAAACATTTCCCTCTTGAATATACAGTGTCATTTTCTCCCCTTTCCCCCCTCCCTTCCTTCCCACCTTCACCCCCCTCCCCACTAAACGTTCAACATATATGATACATTAAACCCATTAAACAATGTCATCACACAATGAAAATAAACAAGAAATTTGTGTCTTCTACTTTTACACACTGGGTCAGTTCATTTCGTCTTCTTCTCCTTCTGTCATTTTAGGGGGTGGAGGTCTGCGGTAGGACTTCTCTGTTGTGTTCCATGTACAGTTCCCAAATTTGTTCTAATACTGTGATGTTATTTCTTAAATTATATGTTATTTTTTCCAATGGAATACATTTATCCATTTCTATATACCATTGCTGTATTCCCAGGCTATCTTCTAATTTCCAGGTTGATATAATACATTTTTTTTGCTACAGCTCAGGCTATCATAATAAATCTTTTTTGTGCTCCATCCAAATCGAGTCCAAGTTCTTTACTTATATTATTTAGAAGAAAGATCTCTGGATTTTTCATTCATCATTCTTGAAGCATTCACCTGACCTCCAAACCTTTCCAAAGGTTTTTAAAAAAAATTAAGTGTGTTGCCGCTTCCCAGATCCATCTTCATCCGAGTTCCATTTTTTTTTTCAATTAGCTTTCTGTCCCAGTGCAACATTCTGCAACGCTGGGACAGAATCACAAAACGATATTAGGCCCGCTATTTTCATATCTACGAGGTCGAAGACCTGCCTGGTGCTTGTAGTAAAATGACGAGGTGCTTGCCAACACCTGATGCTTTTACATCTATTTTCTCGATGTAAGATGCATTTTTTTCCCCTTTAAGTATTTTTATTGAGTTTAACATATAAACGTACAAACTTTTAAGGAAAACACCATGTCATCTCATATACATACCAGTAAAAAAGGAATGGATCTACATTAGATGGTTCCTTAATCCACATGAGAAACAAATTATTGATAATCTTGTTGATAAAAAGAAAACAAAAACAAAAAAAAACCCCTAAAAACTAAATCTTATGTACTCCCTCTAATCAAAGTAACCACAGCGACCTCCCAGGAGCCAACCATTTTGATTCTGGGTCACACTCCCATCTGTCCATGGCCTTATGTACTGTCCCACCCTGACCACCCGGAGATTGGAGGAACAAGACCCTATTTTCTATCTGTGCACTCTCCAGCCACATGGCATGAACATTGATTTCTTTGCTTTCCATTACACCTGCTCACCTTTTCTCCCCCCTGCCCCATTTCCTTTCTTTCCAGTTCTTTCACCTACATAGCCCTTTTTTCCCCCCCTCCTCCTCAGGGCTGCTGTCCTCTCCCTCCCTTCTCCACCTATGATCTCCTACCCTGCCACCCCCCCCCCCCTTTCCCCTCCCACTGTTTTGTTCTGACGTTTGCCAGCATCTTGTCATTCTTTGATGAAGGGCTCAAGTCCAAAATGGCATTTATGCATCTTTGCTACAGAAGGAGACTGTTTGACCTGCTGAATCTCTCCAGCATTTTGTGTTTTTACTTCAATCATAGTATCCACAGAATTTTGTGTTTTACTTAGGAATTTCTGGCTCTCAATGATCAAGATCCAGATGGCATTGACAATCTTGAGTCTTTTTGCCAATGCCATGTGGAAGTTCAGAAAAAAATGGGAAAAGGAACACACCATTTGCTATACTGTTCATCCACAGAGCAGTCAAGCATCTCCTGCCTCATTGGAGGCAGTCTGCAAATCCCACAGAGATCACTTCAGAACCCATTGATCTGGAAGTTAACTTTGACCCCAAGGGGCTGCCTGTGAAGGAGAAGCCAAAGGAGCATGATTTTGTACTCCAGAGAATAGTGATGAGATGTCTGGTCTCTGACTGGCTCAACTTAGCAAGTGGTGTTCTGTGCTGTGACTTTAAATTGTTGGAGGTATAAGGAGATAACATAGGATCAATCAAACCCTGGAGGAATCGACAAATCAAATAAATTGAAGGATCTGGAAAGATCATAAATAATGGAGCAGGAAATAGGCTGAATTAAGGTCAAATTAGATCAATTAGGAAAGGTGAAGTGAGGGAAAGGAAGTCTTCATTTCGAGAAAAAGACAGATATTCAAAGGAAAAGTAAGATAAATGGTCAAAATGTTAATTTTATATATATTTAATTTTCACACTTGTGATTGTTCACTGGATGACATATCCAGCAATTTCAATATTGTTATAGGGAAAGCCATTGCAGTTCAGTGACATGAGGCTGTGGGTGACAGTGGCTCTGGGCTGGAGGTGAGGGAGATTGAGCAATATTCTGGTAAACAAGAGCATCTGGAGATGCTGGGGCCCCAAAAGCGTTGGAAAACCTTAGCAGGTCACGCAGCATCCAGAGGAAGCCAAATGCATTCGATGTTTTGGGTATCAGTCCTTTCTCAGGAATACAGAGGTGGGGGAGGGGTGAAGGGGAAGGAGGAGGAAATCAGGCTAACTGGTGAGAGGTAATAGCTGGATGCAGGTGGTGGGGGGGGGGAGGAATAGAAGCGAAAGAAGCTGTGAAGCGATGAGAGGAGTGCAGAGGGCTGAGAAAGACAACTCTCTAATAGAAGAAGGAAGGGAAGGTGGTGGGGAAGTGGAAGAAGGAAGGGAGTCAGAGGGATCAATAACAAGCATTTATATAATAATTTAAAAATATGCAGGAACTATTAGTGAGTATTTGGTTTTCACTGATTTTCATTACAATTTGAAATTTATTCCAGTCTTTCAATTGACTGAAGAAATAATGTTATTCATCTGACAATTCTATTCAAAATTTTGATGCATTAAAAGTGATCACCCAACAGATGAAATGTACAATGACGCTGAGCTTTTTTTGAAAACAAGCTTCACTGTGCTAAATGATACATTTTTGTGAATGCCAATAGCTATTGTTGACAGATGTTGTTTGTGGAAGCTTCACTATCCTGGGAAATTCCTTGGGCTACACTTCTGCACAAAATATGTGCATGAATGTTTGAGTGGTTTTGCACGTGTGTGTCCTGTAGAAAATTCCATCAATGAGATTTAAAGCAATCCCTGTGACTTGAGTGTTACAGTGAGTGTTGATTTGTCTTTTGAACATGGATATGTAATAATTAAACTATGGGGAATAGTCATAAAGTTTATGTAACAGTCATTAAATTTATAGCATCTTTGACCGATTGTGCCTCGTCTTGGACTTCTTCCACAGCTGGGGCTATTGGGATAGGAATGTTGTGCATTTTGTAACTTTTCTATGTCCAGGGGTTGGAAAGTTGAAACTTGCCATGAAATTTTCTGTGCTGCAACGGCAGTTAGTTGGGGTTTCCTTCCCTGTAAGATCTTCTCCCAGGCTTTTCCCTCTCAGGGAGGTGGTCCACCATTAGTGGAAAAAAGTTATATATTCAAAAAAAGTTTTCATTAGATCATTTACTGCAAGTTTATTTCAATTCAATTAAGGTTGGGAATACACTGGAATGCAGATTTCATATTCAACTGCTACTTCAAAATTTCAACCATCTCAAACACACGTTCAACAATTGTCACTTCAGTGGGAACCTTGCCCCTGACACTGGCTGCAGATTTTTTTTGATTCAAGGGACTAATTTTGTTACTTTCAACCTTAAATCACCACTCTTTGTAATTTAGCTTGTAGCAAATCGCCAACAGCACTGAAGCCACATTCTACTAAATAAAATGATGAAAAATGTATCAATGGTACCCTTGCTAAAGTAGTCGAGTTTGGGTATTTCTTTTTGATCTCATTAGACAGCCACACTATGGTTCCTTTCACTTTGAACCGGAGTTTTCACAGATTCATCTTATTACAACTCAGATAACTCCTCTTGGTATTGCACTGGAACTTCAGATAAGACCACCAGCAATGGCTGAGTTAACCAAGAGGGAAAATCCATTGCATTTATATCAGAAAATCTTTCATTGAAATCGGTAAACATTTTCAAATAGTCAACAATGACGTTTGTAGCAGCATTAGTTACCTCACACTTATTCAACCAATAGAATTAACTGAAATTTCTGCAGAAATATTCCTTTGGTATAATTCTAAAAATGTCATGAATCCAAATATCTTTGTTTATGCATCAATGAGCATCATATTTGCTACTTGGAGTTGCTTGTTCAATGTACTCAGTTTCTCAAAAGTGTCCTTCAAGTAACTCACATGAACTTTGCCATCTGTTGTTAGCAAGAGCTTCATTTCAGGTTTGTCCTTCAAAAACTCGCTGAGGAGATCAAACAGTTCCATAAACCTTTTGAAGCAGTTTCCCTTTGACAACCACCTTACTTCAGTGTGAAGCAATAATCTCACATTCTATGTTGAATGCGGCTTCACAAACTAGTGGATTTGCCAGGCTGTTAATGTGGTGATCTAGGTTCGCCTTCATGGTTCAAAAGGACTGAGTTCAGAGTCCATGTCATGGTTGGTTATGAGAGCAGTTACAGTCATTTACGTGTTAATTATTTCTTGGGAAGAATCTTTCCAGTGACTTTGGAGAACTGTAGCACGTAACCCCAGCTACCTCTCCTAAGTCAGGTCAAAACCTTCCTATTTTGGCCAAGGTGGAATTAAAGGAGCAGGCTCTTTCAACAAATTTGTTTTAATTAACAGTAAAAATTATATTTAACATAACATAACAATTTACAGCACGGAAACAGGCCATTAGGCCCTTCTAGTCCGTACCGAACCAAACACCCCTCTCTAGTCCCACCTCCCTGCACAATGCCCATAACCCTCCATCTTCTTCTCATCCATATACCTGTCCAACCTTTTCTTAAATAATACAATTGACTCCGCCGCCACTATTTCTCCCGGAAGCTCATTCCACACGGCTACCACTCTCTGAGTAAAGAAGTTCCCCCTCATGTTACCTCCAAACCTCTGCCCCTTAATTCTGAACTCATGTCCTCTTGTTTTAATCTTTCCTCCTCTTAACGGAAATAGTCTATCCACATCCACTCTGTCTATCCCTTTCATAATCTTAAATACTTCTATCAAATCCCCTCTCAACCTTCTACGCTCCAAAGAATAAAGACCTAATCTGTCCAATCTCTCCCTATACTCTAGATGCTTAAACCCAGGTAACATTCTGGTAAACCTTCTCTGCACTCTCTCCACTCTGTTTATATCCTTCCTATAATTAGGCGACCAGAACTGCACACAGAACTCCAAATTAGGCCGCACCAACGTCTTATACAATCTCAACATCACCTCCCAACTCCTATATTCCATGCAATGATTGATAAAGGCCAGCATACTAAAAGCCTTCTTCAACACCCTATTCACGTGAGTTTCTACCTTCAGGGAACGATGTACCGTTACTCCTAAATCTTTCTGCTCTTCTGTATTCATCAATGCTCTCCCATTTACCACGTATGTGCTGTTCTGATTCTTCTTACCAAAATGAAGCACCTCACACTTATCAGCATTAAATTCCATCTGCCATTTTTCAGCCCACTTTTCTAAGCAGCCCAAATCCCTCTGCAACCCTTGAAAACCTTCTTCATTATCCACTATTCCACCTATCTTAGTATCGTCTGCATATTTACTAATCCAATTCACCACGCCATCATCTAGATCATTAATGTATATAACGAACAACAATGGGCCCAATACAGATCCTTGAGGCACACCACTGGTCACCGGCCTCCAACCTGACAGACAATTATCCACTACCACTCTCTGGCCTCTCCCTTTCAGCCAATGTTCAATCCATTTGACTATCTCAAAATTTATACCTAAAGACTGCACCTTCCTAACTAACCTTCCATGTGGTACCTTATCGAAGGCCTTACTGAAGTCCATATAGACAACATCCACTGCGCTACCCTCATCCACATTCTTAGTCACCTCTTCAAAAAATTCAATCAGATTGGTCAAACATGACCTTCCTCCCACAAATCCATGTTGAGTGCTCCTGATCAGACCCTGTCTATCCAGATGTTTATAAGTACTATCTCTAAGAATTTTCTCCATTAATTTACCTACCACAGACGTCAAACTTACAGGCCGATAGTTGCCAGGCTTCCTCCTTGAACCCTTTTTAAATAACGGAACCACATGCGCAATGCGCCACTCCTCCGGCACTATCCCCATATCTAATGACATTTGGAAAATTACCGCCAGAGCCTCTGCTATTTCCTCCTTCACTTCTCTCAATATCCTGGGGAAGATCCCGTCTGGTCCCGGAGACTTATCCACCTTTATATTCTTCAAAAGCCCTAAAACTACATCTTTTGTAATCTCTATATTCCCCATATTTACCCAATTTGCTTTTTTTATCTCACATCTCCCAATATCCTTCTCCTTAGTGAATACCGAAGAAAAGAAACTGTTCAATATCTCCCCCATTTCTCTAGGCTCCACACACAGTTTTCCGCTCTGATTCTCCAAGGGACCAATTTTGTCTCTAGCTTTCCTTTTACCATTAACATATTTGTAGAACTCTTTTGGATTAGTTTTCACCCTGCTTGCCATAGTTTCCTCTTACCTTCTTTTAGCTTTCCTAATTCCTCTCTTAAGATTCCTCTTACATTCAATGTATCTTTCAAACATCTCCTTAATTCCATGCTTCTTGTATCTAATGTATGCCTCCCTTTTTCTTCGAACCAAGTTTCCAATATTCCTTGAAAACCACGGCTCTCTCAAACCTTTTGCCCCTCCTTTTAACCTAACAAGAACATAAAGCTTTTGCACTCTCAAAATCTGATCTTTAAAAGACTTCCATCTCTCTTCTACATCCTGCCCATAAAACAAATTGTCCCAATGCACACCCTGCAAGTCCTTTCGCATCTCCTCAAATCTATCTTTTCCCCAATCAAAAACCTCAACCCTTGGCCCTGACTTCTCTCTTTCCATAATGACATTGAAGCTGATGGCATTATGATCACTGGACCCGAAGTGCTCGCCAACACTAACCTCCGTCACTTGACCCATCCCATTTGCCAACAGTAGATCTAACACTGCTCCTTCTCTGGTTGGCACCTCTACATATTGTTGTAAAAAACTATCTTGCACACATTTCACAAACTCTAACCCATCCAGTCCTTTCACAGAATGTGTTTCCCAATCTATATGTGGAAAATTAAAATCTCCTATAATTACAACCCTGTGCTTATCACAAATATCTACTATCTCCCTACAGATTTGCTCCTCTAGGTCTCGGTCCCCTCCGGGTGGTCTATAATACACCCCCACAAGTGTAACCTCTCCTTTCCTACTCCTCAGTTCCACCCAAATAGCCTCCATGGATGTGCCCTCTAATCTATCCTTCCTAGGCACCGCTGTAATATTTTCCCTGACAAGCAATGCAACCCCACCTCCTCTTGCCCCTCCGACTCTATCACACCTAAAACAACGAAACCCAGGGATATTCAGTTGCCAATCACATCCCTCCTGCAACCATGTCTCACTAATCGCTACCACATCATACTTCCAAGTATCAATCCACACCTTCAGCTCATCCACCTTTTTTACAATACTCCTGGCATTAAAATATATGAATTTCAGAGATTTGCCAATTTTTAATCCCTGTTTTCCCTCATCTTTGAACCATCTGCTCTTGGGTGGCATCACTGTGTCAACAAAAGAGCAATCTGAACGTGTGAAGTCTCTTTGAGAGATCCCTACCCTGAAGAAATTCGCCTCTCTTTGAAGGGAATTCCTCCCTCCTCTCCTCTCCCACTCCCCCCTCCCCCCACCTTTTTATTCACGCACCTACTTGTTTTTGCTTCTACCTGACGAGAACCCCAGGCCTGAAATGTTGTTTACCCTTCCGATAGCTGCTGCGTGATTTGCTGAGTTTCTCTGGCATGTTTGTTTATTGCACATGAGTAACACTTCTTGGTTCGAGGTTATCTCAGGGATGATCTCTGATTGGGTCATTCTGAATCAGTGTTGAGCTGAGCCCCCACTGCAGTTGCCACTTGACCCAGTAACTCTGTGTAATAAGATGGTTGTCAGAGAGACGTGTGTGTGTGTGTGTGTGTGTGTGTGTGTGTGTGTGTGTGTGTGTGTGTGTGTGTGTGTGTGTGTGTGTGTGTATATGCTCTGTCTCTCTCTCTCACACACACACTCACACACACACACCCCTCTCCCACTGTTGTACGCTGCCAATAGCTCTGAAGAATGATTTTATTGAATTTGGTTGAAAATTTATATTGTACTGCTATTAGTAAGAGTGCTGCAAAAAAGATAAACAAAATTAATTCTGGCTTGCAACCATTCCAAAGAAAAATTACACCAGGCACGCATCCATGGGAAAAGATAAAACGTCTCTGATTGATGTAAATTGAAAACATGAAATAATAACTGTTACCTGCTGCCAGCGTGGGGAAAGGAAAACAATGACACTAAAAGGGATGGGGAGTTTTTCCAAGTTTGTCCAAGACTCAACTGATGAGATTCAAAAGCTTTACAAATAACCAAACTGCAACTAATTTGCATGAACTGAATTTGAATATATTTGATTTTAAACCCTCATTTTGGCATTGCTCTAAACAAGCATCAGTTTTGTTGAAAAGTTTCCTTTTGAAAACTGATCATAGAGCTGAGATTAAGGCAAATTATTATTTTACCATTTATCATGGTTGATGTATACTTTCCTTTCTAAAATACAGTAAAACCCCTGGTATCTGACACCTATGGGGATTGGTAGATGCCGGATAAATGTACTTTCTGGTTACTTGAAAATTACTCTAAAGTAACTAAAGCACTTTTATTAAGAATAAAGAGTTTAAAAGACAAAAATACTACTGTCCTTACACTAAACAAACTTCATTTGCATGAATATATAAACCTTAAAGCATTTTACTTATTCTTTAAATACATTTAACTGTCGCTGCATCTGCAGGTTCCTCCCTCTCCACGGAACCTCCTGAAAGACAAACAATAACATTGTAGATAATTAACCCACCCCACCCCACCCTCCAAGTTTACAGATAAAGCCCTTGGCCGGGGCAACTCTGACTAAGCAGGGATAAGGAGACACTTTAAGAGAGTCGCCCGAATGGAGAGCAGCATCAACCAGCTCTTCATCCTGGGCGACGCCAATCCTGTTTTACACAACTTTATTCAAACAGCTGCTACGAGCAAATCACGTCCAGGCCCTCCGCTGGCTGAGTATTTGCTCCCATCTTCACCAAAGGCTTATGTGTTACTTCAGAGAATGTTTACTTTTATAATTGCAAACTTTTATCTAATTCTCTCTCTCTCTCTCTCTCTCGCTCTCTCTATTTTCCTTGACATTTTTTTTGCGATTTGCTTGAGACTGCTTGTTGCTTGAATTCCAGAAACCAGGGGTTTTTACTCTAAATGGAATATGTGTGACTGATTGCATGGTGCAATAGACACATTTGTAAAATATAAAGTTTTGTAAAAAGGGAAGCATTGCTTATAGCTGTTATTTCCTGTGCAGACTTGTAAAAGAAAATCTATCATATTGTGTGGTTTCTCTTTTGGTTTGGCTTGTTAATTTGTGAAAATGAATTTGTTATATTATTGTAACATTGAAAAAGCAACAACATTTCTAGCCATATGTCTATTCTCTGGCACATTATTCTTTGTAAACCTCGAGTCCACAGATCTGGAACACACACACTATAAGCCCATGGAAGCAGCAGCAGAAGTTCACTACCACACAAACAACCTACCCACCTGCCAGGTCAGGCATCCCCTGCCTCATCTGTGGAAGAGTCTGTAGTTCCCACATTGTCCTCCTTAAGTCACTTCACAGTTCTGAAAACCAGAAAGGAACAAGTCAGCCTGATCTCCTGGGACTGCCTGAGAACGGAATAATGTCCATGCCACAGGAAGCCAAGCACTGGGCCCCCCCTTTGTCTGATAAATAGTCTGAATACAGGTTAAATGGCAGGTGCAGCAAGTAAAGATTGGGAGAAGATGCGCAAGTCAAAAGTGAAAGCATTCTGATAGAATGGAAGAATAAGAATGAGAAAATTGTTGTAAAATAATCAAATTTGTTTCATTCAGCCAGGTTTAATCTTGACATATGGTGCAGTCTGCACATTCAGCATGTGACTATGTTGGTCTCTCCTGGGTCCTCTGTTTCTCTGTATGGCCTGGTCAGTTAATTGGCTACTGTAAATTTTGCACAGTGTGTACATGAATGGTAGAATTTGCGGGGGGTGGGTGGAAGATGGGGGCAGTGAAAAGAATTGATGAAAATGTGGGGCAACTGAAATGGATGAGAGTAAGAGCTTGGCGATTGATGGCCAGCATGTACCTGGAGGGCCAAACTACTGGTGTCCATTCTATACTCTGATTTTTAAATTCACTCAATTTTCCCATGATTGAAGCATGATAATGGTTGCTTTTCTTTATATCATTCAGTGATGGGTTGGAACTCTTACAGAACTGCTTCAGGGAACTACTTGGAATTGCAAAAAATAACTAATTTAAGCCAAGAAAAGTTACATATCCCAAAAGGTTGGATATGTTCTAGAAATTAGAAATGCTGAAGGGATTTCAATGTTCTAACCTAAATAAGATGGGCCTTTGAGAGCTTGCTCAATAATCAGACATCAGCATTTGCATTCACGACACTTTTTATTCGAATAGGAATCGAATCAAAGATGGTCTCAAAGCTCTCAGAGAAGTCATTGCAGCAGGTGACACCTACATGCATTTGGGTATAAAAATGGTAAGTACTAGTTTTTGTTTACTTGCGATGGCCATGGAATGTAAATACATATTTGGATGACAAGTATAATGCGTAGTCGGCATTAAGCAAATATGATAATAATATTTAATAGCAAGCATTTTTTTTGGACAATTCCATACTATACAGTCCACATGATTAAGGCGTGAGAAGTTTGCACATCTGAATACATTACTTACTGGACCTCAATAAAATAACTATACAAACTTATCTGATGAATATTATAAAATTTTCTTACTTTGTTTTGCTCTGAGGGCTTTATTCTATATCTCATTAATTGCTTTGGAACTTGGTGTATTTGTAATTCCAATATGTCTATGTATGTTATAATGAAACCTGAACATTGTCAGGTGTTTGTGGAAAATATGTAATGCAGGAAGTCATCAATACAGGGTTTAAATGTGACCTCAACAGGCATTCCCAGAGTAATGTGTTCCAGTTTCTTCTGCAGTGTTTGAAAAAAGAAACACATGAGCAATGACACCAAACCGAACATGATACAACCATTCCTTTGTCATTATTGTCACAGTAGAAAATGCTCACTTGAATTCTGAGTGAAGCAGGTTGCACCTGGTCTTTTTATAAATTGCAACTGATTGGCTGATATTCAACTTCCCTCTCTGCTCCAACCATAAAACATTTACCTAATGTCTATCTATATTATATTTTCAATCCATCACCTAAGTCTTCTTCTTTGGCTTGGCTTCGCGGACGAAGATTTATGGAGGGGTAAATGTCCACGTCAGCTGCAGGCTTGTTTGTGGCTGACGTCCGATGCGGGACAGGCAGACACAGTTGCAGCGGTTGCAGGGGAAAATTGGTTGGTTGGGGTTGGGTGTTGGGTTTTTCCTCCTTTGTTTTTTGTCAGTGAGGTGGGCTCTGCGGTCTTCTTCAAAGGAGGTTGCTGCCCGCTGAACTGTGAGGCGCCAAGATGCACGGTTTGAGGCGATAACAGCCCACTGGCGGTGGTCAATGTGGCAGGCACCAAGAGATTTTTTAGGCAGTCCTTGTATCTCTTCTTTGGTGCACCTCTGTCACGGTGGCCAGTGGAGAGCTCGCCATATAACACGATCTTGGGAAGGCGATGGTCCTCCATTCTGGAGACGTGACCTACCCAGCGCAGTTTGATCTTCAACAGCGTGGATTCGATGCTGTCAGCCTCTGCCATCTCGAGTACTTCGATGTTAAGGATGAAGTCACTCCAATGAATGTTGAGGATGGAGTGGAGACAACGCTGGTGGAAGCGTTCTAGGAGCCATAGGTGATGCCGGTAAAGGACCTATCATTTGGAGCCGAACATGAGTGTGGGTATGACAACGGCTCTGTATACGCTAATCTTTGTGAGGTTTTTCAGTTGGTTGTTTTTCGAGACTCTTTTGTGTAGTCTTCCAAAGGCGCTATTTGCCTTGGCGAGTCTGTTGTCTATCTTGTCGTCGATCCTTGCATCCGATGAAATGGTGCAGCCGAGATAGGTAAACTGGTTGACCGTTTTGAGTTTTGTGTGCCTGATGGAGATGTGGGGGGGCTGGTAGTCATGGTGGGGAGCTGGCTGATGGAGGACCTCAGTTTTCTTCAGGCTGACTTCCAGGCCAAACATTTTGGAAGTTTCCGCAAAACAGGATGTCAAGCGCTGAAGAGCTGGCTCTGAATGTGCAACTAAAGCGGCATCGTCTGCAAAGAGTAGTTCACGGACAAGTTGCTCTTGTGTCTTGGTGTGAGCTTGCAGGCGCCTCAGATTGAAGAGACTGCCATCCGTGCGGTACCGAGAAAAGTGCAGAGAACAGAACAAAGGACTCTACAACACCTTTGTTGACCTCACCAAATCCTTCGACACCGTGAGCAGGAAAGGGCTTTGGCAAATACTAGAGCGCCTTGGATGCCCCCCAACGTTCCTCAACAAGGTTATCCAACTGCACGAAAATCAACAATGTCGGGTCAGATACAGCAATGAGCTCTCTGAACCCTTCTCCATTAACAGTGGCGTGAAGCAAGGCTGCGTTCTCGCACCAATCCTCTTTCATCACCTAAGCAATAGAAGAATAAAATACATTTCTCATTATCCAAAATGCTTGGGACCGGACGTCTTATGGCTAACTGGATTTTTTGGATAACCGTGAAATTGCTTTAAGTCCAGTAGCATCAGCAGAATACTTGTATTAGCAGTTAAACCACAAGGAAAAAAAAGTAAGGTTTTTCAAGTATGAAATAATGTTAAATTCTTACTAAAAAAAAACCCATAATCTCTGCTTACAAAATAAATATAATTGCATAATTGAAACAAAAATCTTTCTTTTTCAACTTTCAAAATTTCAGATGACTGAGAATTTTGGTTTTCGGATATTGTATTGTCACATAATATGTCATTAAAATGCAGACCCACACAGCAATTACCAAGTTTATTCAGAATTGCCCCTTTATGAAATATACACAATGACCCGAACTTTGCTTTGTATGGGCACTGCCTTGATACACCCACCTGCGCCTTGCACAGTTGCTTGGGGCCAGTTTCTCTGGGTCTTCTGACCCATAAGTAGGTGGCAAGGCTTAAGTTGTGACTGGGCTTGATCTCCACCCCTAGAATACTCTCACAGAGTTTGACAGGAGGCAAAATGCACCACCAGATTTAAACACCGTTTTATTTCCTGTTGCAATCGGACTGCTGAACCAGCCTCACACTAGTAGAATAAGGTTGGTTGTGCTCTGTTCGAACTGATCTTTGTCTGTAACTCTGCACAGTATCTTAGTTGCTGTACTAATGTATGGGATGACTTGCTGGACAGCAAGCAAAACAAACCTTTTTCACTGAACCTTGGTACAAGTGATCATAGGATGAACTGGAATGTTGTGGTTGGGTATAATCTCTTGTGAACAGGTGAGTCTTTGTGAAAATGAATAGTGTCACTGTTATTGAATAAAAGTAAAACAAGGAAACAAAATATTTCTTCTTGACCATTTCCTTGGCTGCTAGTCTTCTACTGTTCCTGTTCTTTACTTGACCATCCTGAAGGCTGGAGCTCTCCCACCCTTCAAGATGTATGGGGGGGGTTGTAGGTCATTTGAGTGATGTTGGGTGGCATGGGTTCGTGGACCAAAAGGGCCTGTTACCGAGCTGTATGTTTAAATTAAAAAAAAGAAAATAAATTGTGATGCACTGGTGCAGCAGAGAGCAGACACAAAACTCAAAGCTTTATTCAGTTAAACAGGCTTTATTCAGTTAAAAGTCTCTGCTACAGTGGTAGCTGTACTGGTGGCACCCGAGTGACTGGCTCGAGAGGGGCTGGTTTAGGATTATATCCGAGCGGTTGATTGACAGCCAGCCGGGTGGAGTTAGGTCTATTCTGGTCGGCTGATTGACAGCCGGCCAGGTGTGGCCTGTCTTCTGGTGATCTTCCTGCAGGTACAGAGAATCCTCCCAGCAGTAGGCTAGTGGTGCATTACCACATAAATATATACCAAAAACCCTCCCTCTGTCATAATACTCTATTTTTCTTTCATATATGTGCAAATCTAAGTCTCTTAAATGCCCCTATTGTTCCAGCCTCCTCCCCTGGCAATGCATTCCATGCACGCACTTGGGAGTTGGGAATCGCATCAGAGACTTGGTTGGGCTCATATATGGGCCTTGGTTGGGGTTGGGCTATACAAGGTGGGGGCTAACAAGGTGCTATGGATTCAGGTCCAGAGATTGTAAAATCAGAGAAGATAGGTACACATAGTTTGGATCAGGGAATGGGATGATCAAAGATTCATGGCTGATGCATGGAATTAGCAGGTATCTGGGAAGTTGAAGTGTCAGGAATGGTGAGAGTAGTTAGGTACTTTTGGATGGGGAAGGTGATGGGATTGGTGGGCTTAGATTTGATAGCAAGAGGCACAAAGGAGAGAAGGAAGTAAAGAAAGCAGTCCCAGGGAGAATTCTAGCCCTAGCTAAGACTGGCTTATGGAGCAGCAATAGGGTTAATCTGAGACAGGCACATTTTAAATCAATGTGATGTAGCGGCTGCTACACACACACAAACGCACCACTGGACTTCGCGTGTGCCCCTTTGAGGCCAACGAGAGTTACGCTCCACTCAGTGGTGACATCATCACGTTGCCCGGGGCGCAAGCTGTGGCCTAAGCTACGAGGCAATGAGCAAGCCCCGATGGCAGCATCTTTCTGCAGCTGCCCCGCCAGCGCGGCGGTACAAGCGGGGCTGGTTCGCTCACAGAGATGTGCGCCGCCACACAACCACCCCCTGAACCGGCTTATGCGTCCCGCCACTTGGTCGGTTCGTTTAGGTTGGGCCATCTGCAAGGCCTTGGTTAAGTCCACGTGCGCCGGCTTCAGTTGGTTGACTGTGAATAGTTCCTCCCTGCCTCCAACGTCCAGAGTGAAAGTCTTTCCCGATCGGTAGGACGACCTTGTATGGGGCCTCATACAGGCGCTGCAGGGGGGGAGGGGGGGTCAGGTGCGGGCCACACCGGATGAACACGAACTCCGCTGAGGCCAGCTCTTTGGGGACGTTTGCTGGGTGCTTGCCATGGTGGTTCGGTGGTGGGGGTGCCAGTAAGGTGAGTCTGTTAAGGAGGTCTGTGAGAAGGGTTGGGATCTCACCTCCATATTCTGCACCCACTCCGAAAAACTCCCCTGGTAGCGACAGTGGTGACGAATTCTGCGGATGAAGCCTCGAGGTTGTCTTTTGGAGCCGTTCGAATGCCAAGCGGGACCCATGGCCACTCGTCTGTCCAGTTGGGTCCTTTTAGTCATGCCATGAGAGCTGCCTTGAGGAGCCGGTGGAAGTGCTCCATGAGTCCATTCGCTTGGGGATGATAGGCTATGGTGTGGTGGAGCTTGATTCCCAAGCGACTTGCCAGTTGCGCCCAGACGGCGGAGGTGAACTGGGTGCCCGTGTCGCTGGTCATGTGAGTTGGAATGCAGAACCAGGTGACCCAGTTAGCGAGCAGGGCTCTGGCAGAGGACTCGGCGGAAGTGTCCCTGATGGGGATGGCATCCGTCGACCTCATCGTCCGGTTGACCACAGGCAGGAGGTAGTGGACATCCCTGGACACTAGTAAGGGGCCCACTCTATCGATGTGGATATGTTAAAACCTCCTGGCTGGCGGATCGAAATGTTGTATCGGAGCTCTAACATGGTGTTGGACTTTGGAGGCTTGGCAATGCACGTAATGCAACGCCATCTGGGCCACTTGTTTTTTTAAAATCTGTGCTAGACAAAACGTTCCGCCACCATGCGTACCGATGTCTTGACTGAGGGGTGGGCCAGGCTGTGAATCATCCAAAACGCCTTCTGTCTCCACTGCAGGGGGACTACTGGTTGTGGTGAGCTGGTAGAGACATCGCACAGGACCGTGTCATGACTGCCCTGCAGCTTCAGGTCCTTGAGGCGCAGGCTGGTGATGGCGGTTCAGAAGGCCTGCGTCTCTTCGTCCTTCCTCTGGGCCTGAGCTAATTGTGTAGTTCAAGCCGGGGGACAAGTTGTGGATGGTAGGTCTGGAGAGCACATCGGCAACAACATTGTCCTTACCCACCCGATGTTGGATGTCTGTGGTGAACTCAGAGATGTAGGAAAGGTGTCGCTGCTGGTGCGCTGACCAAGGATCCTTAGCCATGGCGAGGGCCTGAGTGAGTGGCATGTGGTCCGTGAAGGTGGTGAACGGTCTGCCCTCCAGGAAGTAGCGGAAGTACCTGATATAGAGGTACAGGCCAGGAGCTCCCTGTCGAATACATTGTACTTCAGTTCGGGTAGTCGGAGGTGCCGGCTAAAGAATGCCAGCGGGCACCACTGCCCATTGACTTCTTGCTCGAGGATGCCCCCGATGACCGTGGCAGACGTGTCCACTGAGAGTGCTGTGTGGGTGTCGGGCCGTGGATAGGCCAATAGGGTGGCACTAGGGAGGGAGGCCTTTGTCTGTGCGAGGGCTATCTCAGCCTCTTTCGACCACTCGAGTGTCTTTTGCTTGGCTGAGATCAGGGCAAACAGTGGACGCATTATGTGGGTGGCCCCTGGGTGGTAGAAGTTAACCATCTCTGATGAACCATCCCTGGTGAACTCCGGTAGGCCCTTGAGGAAGTCTGGCTTGCGGAACTGCTGACCTTGTCTTGTGACGGTGCTGCCCCATCCGTGGTGATAGTATGGCTCAGAATCTGCAGCGACTCTTTCCCGAACTGACATTTGGCTACATTGACGGTGAGGCCGAATTTAGCCAGGTGGGCGAACAATGTGCGGAGATGGGTCTTGTGCTCATTGTGATCTTAACTGGTGATGAGGATGTCATCGAGATAAATAAACACGAAGTCCAGGTCTCTACCCATTGTATCTATGAGCTGCTGGAAGGTCTGGGCTCCATTCTTCAGGCCAAAGGGCATCCGCAGGAATTTGAAAAGACCGAACGGTGCGATGATGGCAGTTTTGCCAATATCATCCAGGTGTATGGGGATTTGATGGTAGCTCCCCACCAAGTCAACCTTAGCGAAAACCCTGGTGCTGTGTAGGTTGGCTGGGAAGTCCTGTATGTGGGGATGGGTTACCGGTCTGGTGTGGTTGTGTTGTTGAGCTGGCGGTAGTCCCTGCATGGATGCCAACCCCCAGAGGCCTTTGGGACCATGTGCAGGGGAGAGGCCCAGGGAGGTGACCTGCAGACTATGCCGAGTTCCTGGAGGTGGGAGAACTTCTCTTATGCGAGCTGCAGCTTCTCCAGCGGCAGTCATCTGGCTTTGGGGTGAAGGTGGGGGTCCTTTTTGGCGATGTGCTGGGGCATGGTGGCATTGAAATGTGGCCGTAGAATGGCGGGGAAGTCATCTAGGATGTGGGAGTACTCATTCCTGGGTGTGCAGATGGCGGCTATTCCTGGGCTTTCCACGTTAGAAGGCTCGAGTCGAAAGACTGTAAGCTATTGACGTTCATGAGTCTCTTGCCCTTCAGGTCGACCAGCAGGCTGTGCGCTCAGAGGAAATCAACTCCTAGCAGCGCAGTTCTCACAGTGGCCAGCAGGAACTTCCAGCGATATTTGTCTGGCCTGAGGTATACCTGAATGGTCCGTGTGCTGAAGGTCTTTATGTTGGTGCCGTTTGCTGCCCACAGGGTCAGGCCTTGTGCTCTCGTGCAGGATTCGAGGGCAGTCGGGAGAAGCACGCCCAACTTTCCTCCGATGTTCACCAGGAAAAGCAACCCATTTTTCTTGTTGACCACGTGCAAGCTGCTGTTCATGTGGCCAGCCATCAGTAGTAGCTAGCCTGGTTGTTTTCCTGGTATGAGTAGGGTTGGTGGCACTTGCAAGTTTGGGCTCCCCAGCATTGTTGGTAGAAACACCAGGTGCATTGGTGCTACTCCGGTTTCTGCCTGGGGGGGGTTTGTGGTCAGCTGGGTCCAGGGCGGGTGACCTGATTCATGGTGGCCTCATTCTCCTGTTTGGTTCGCCACAGCATGTCGGCGCGGGCTGCAACCTTACAGTGGTCCGAGAAGTCCTCGTCCGCTAGTAGGAGCTGGATGTCTTCTGGCATTTGTTCAAGGAGGGGTTGCTCAAACATCTGGCAAGGTTTGTGGCCTTCTACCAGTGCAAGCATTTTGTCCATGAGCACGAATGGGGCTTTGTCCCACAGGCCATCGAGGTGCATCAGCCTGGCTGCACGCTGCCAGCAGGAGAGACCAAAGGTGCCGAGGAGGAGAGCTTTGAGGGCGAAATACTTGCCCTTCTCTTGAGGATCATGGATCAGGTCATCCACTCTGTCTGTAGTTTCTTCATCAAGGGCGCTCACCACATGGTAGAACATCGTAGAGTCAGAGGTGATCTGTCTGAGATGAAACTGCGCCTCCGCCTGCCCGAACCACGTGCGGGGTCGAAGGGTCCAAAAGGGAAGGAGGGGGGGAGTTTCATGAGACAGTGCTGATCGATCGCCAACGAATCCATGTTTGTAGACCAGATAATGTCTAGTGTGGGGTCATCAATGTAGAACTTGAAAATATCTACTAAATAAAGCTAATTTTCAATAAAGCACCTTTATGGCCAACGGGAGTTCTGCCCCGCTCAGCGGTGACGTCACTACATTGCCTGGTGCATGAGCCTTGGCCTAAGCCATGAGGCAATGAGCAAGTCCCGACGACGCCAACCTTCCGCAGCTGCCCCACCAGCGCAGTGGTACAAGCGGGACTGGTTCGCTCACAGAGTTGTTTTGGGCATTAATCTAAAGGAAAGCTGTAAAAAAATATATTATCCAGCTGTGTCCAAAATGGAAATCATTATTTAGAGTTTGAAGTGCCTGGTCAAATTCTTGATTGCAAAATTCAACATGAAAAGTATTATAATTTCTTTCCACCATAAATAACTGATATTTATACGTGTCGTCATAAAAGCAGTGTTGTGGTTACAAACATCTCCACTGTATACATGCTCTCTTCTAATCTCTTGTCAGTGCAGTCTCCTTTGAGTTGGAGAGACTGGACTAAGGACCAAAGTGAAAGGAGGGAAGTTATGGGGAGACATCAAGGGTAAGTCTTTCACACAGAGAGTTGCCAGTGCCTGGAATGCCTATAAGGGGTGGTGATGGAGGCTGAAACATTAGGGGCATTCAAGGGACTCTTAGACAGGCACTTGGATGGAAGAAAAATAGAGGGTTAGGGGGTAGGAAGGGTTTAGTTTTTTTTTGGTAGGAATATTTAGGTCAGCGTCAAAGGCTGAAAGTCTTGTACTATGTTCTATGGACATAGGCTGGGAGATCGTTTCGTTGAGTACCTTCGTTCAATAGTGGGGACCTCCCAGTAGTCAATTATTTCAAGTCCATGACTCATGGTCACACCAACACATCCGTCCCTGACCTCATGCGCTGCCAAACTGAGGCCACCGCAAATTGGAGGAACCAAACATTATATTTTGCCTGGGCACCCTCCCTAGAGATAGCATTAACATTGATGTCTCGGGTTTTCATTAGCTCCACCCCGCTATCTCTCTCTCTCTTTCCCTATTCTTCTGTCTTTTTTCCTCCTGCTTCTCACCCCTTCCTTTTTCTTTTTAAAATATTTTTATTGATTTTATACTTAAAAAACTAAGCCAATACATGGCATAAATGGAATGCAAGTAAGAAATTACACAAATTTACATATTGCATCACATCCATATAATATCATACCAAAAGTAAATATAATAAACAAAGACTCAAAAACAACAAAATGTGAAACCAACAAAATCAAATGTTAATCAAAACCAATCCCCTTCATAACATTACATGGCAGAAAGAGAAAAAACTAAATGTCAATCCTAAAGGTGAATGAAAAAAGCCAGCAAAACTCAGGCTGTAAAATATCTCTATAGATTCTCCACAGCTTTTGGAATCTTCTGCCAGAATTATTGATTGCTTATCAAATCTTTTATAAAACTTAAAACAATGCAAAATATCTGTCAGCCACTGAGCATGAGTAGGCGGGGCGGCGTCCTTCCACCTGAGTGGTACAGCACGTCTGACCAAAAGAGAAGTAAAAGACAAGACATTTGGGGTCAATGAAATACCATCTTCTCCCGTTGCACCAAAAAGTGCTACCAAAGGGTTCAGTTCTAACTTATATCCAAGATTAAAGATAAAGTTTGGATAACCACCTTCCAGTACTCCTCAAGACTAGGACAGGTCCAAAACATGTGAATTAAGGAGGCCTCATCTCTCTTGCATTTATCACAACACCAGTTTTCCTCTGGATAGATACAAGATAATCTGGCTTTGGAAATATGGACCCTGTGTACAACCTCAAATTGTAATAAACAACGGCGGGCACATACCGACATAGTATTGACTAACCGATACATTGAATCGAGATATGTTCTGCTATGGACAAATTTAAATCCTGTTCCCATACCTTTTTATTTTAAGTATCAGGGCTTGCCTTAGGCCAACCATTTCATTATAAACAGAGGATATTTGCAAAGGTTGTAAACTAAAAAACATATCCACGACATTCATATTTGTTAACAGGAGAACCAGGCATTTGAGATCTCGGAAAATGCCTGATGTACAAGTATCTAAAAAAATTGAATATTCGCTAAATTATACTTACAGAGTTGTTGAAATGATGCAAAACTACTGTTTTAAAAAAAAATCTCTGAAATGCCCAAGACCCTTTCTGTGCCACATGGCTGAAAGAGTTGATTGAATAAAATCGGACATAAAAGAGAAAAGTAGTGAAATTAAAAGTGCTTCCTGAACTGAAGCCATTCAGTTACAGACTATCTGACAACTGGATTGTCATTTGACTGATCTAAAGAAAAGGAAGTGAGGATCCCAGAAGTGCTGGAATGGAAAATGTTTAAGCAAAGTTAACCTTCATTTTAATCCATGCTGGACCATCAACTCCGTTCTGAAAATATAACCAAAACATGGGATTACATATGTTTACCACCCTGTAATAAAACCTAAAGTTAGGTAGCACCATATCTCCGTCCCTTTATGAATTTTGAAAATTAGCTTCATTTAGATGACACTTCCAAATTTAAGATGATATAGCCGATCGAGTGAGTCAAAAAATGATTTAGGAATAAAAATTGGTATAGATTGGAAAAGGTATAAACATTTTGGTAGAATACTCATTTCAATAGAATTAATATGGCCAACCAAAGTTGTCAACAGAGGAGACCAATGTGTGAAAGATTGCTTCACATGTTTTAATAAGTTAAGAAAATTTTCTTTGAAAAGAAGCTTATGACTTTTAGTAACTATGATATCAAGATAAGTTAATACATTTCTCACTGAAGCTGACGTATTCAAAGGAAGTTGTTCACCTTTACATAAATTTAAGTTATATCCTGAAAACAGACTAAACTGAGAGAGCGGTGACAACATAGGGGGAAAGGAGGTATCAGGGCCTGATATGTAAAGTAAAAGAGAGAGACTTTGTGTTCAATCCCCTTCCTCCAAATCCCAGAGATATCTTGACACTCTGGAAATGCAATCGCTAATGACTCTATAACCAGATTGAAAAGTAATCCTTGATGTGTATCCCTTTTGCAAATTGAAAGACTGAGACTGAGAGTTAGTAAGAATTGAAGAGGTAGGGCATGGATGCAATAATTCAATCCATGTAATAAAACACGGTCCAAAATTAAATTTACTAAGATCGTAAATAGATATGCCACTCCACCCAATCAAACACTTTCTCAGCTTCTAAAGAAAGAACATATTCAGGGACTATGCTAGAAGGTAAATATAAAATATCCATTAAGTGACGAATATTAAAATAATGATCTTCCAAAACATTTGAGGGCAAAATGTTCTCCAGGCTACGGGACAGAACCTTGGCCAGAATTTTAAGATCTATGTTTAGTAAAGAAATTGGCCTGTATGTCTCACTCCCTTCCCAGTCCAATCAGCGTGTAATTCCCTCCCCATCTCACTTCTGAGTTTCTTTCTCTTTTGAGCTCCCAACCACATCCACCTATGACTTCATGCCTTTTTTTTTGAAAATTTTATTTATGAATTTTATAACATGCATACAAAGCAGCTTACACACAAAAAAACTATACCCTTACCCCCACCCTCCTCCCATCCCACCCCCTACCTCCCTCCTATGACCTCATAGCTTATTCTGTTTTAAAAGATTTAGAAATCTCTTAATGTAAATTTCAGGAAAGATGGTGTACAAAGTGATTTAACTAGAATTTTGACTAATTTATTATGGATGACACAACATACTTTCCAGCTTTCAGATTTCAGGTTTATTGTCAGAGTACTACATACGTAACATCACATACAACCCTGAGATTCTTTTTAAAATACTTTTATTGAGTTTAACATATAAATCCTATGTACAAAGTCTTGTAATTAAACAAGTAACAGGTCATATATATATATCATGAATTATAACCCTGAGATTCTTTTTCCTGCGGGCAAGGCAGAATTACCACTTATTGGTAGAGCAAATAAAAACTCTCTTAATATACACTTGTAAACAAATAAAGAAATGTAAACAAATTGACTGGGAAATACCGAGAAAAAAATGCAAAAGTTAAGAGTCCTTAAATGAGTCCCTGATTGAGTTTGTTGTTGAGGAGTCTGATGGTGGAGGGGGTGGCAACTGTTCCTGAACCTGGTCGTGCGAGTCTTGTGGCACGTATGTACTTGGGGGTATTGGTGCCTCCGTAGCAGACCACTTTCCACTACAACTCGGTAGAAATTTGCCAGGGTTTCTGGTGTCATACCAAACCTCCGGAAACTCCTGAGGAAGTAGAGGCGCTGACATGCTTTCTTCACAATGCCATTAATGTGTTGGGTCCAGGAAAGATCCTCTGAGATAGTGACTCCCAGGAACTTATTTGCTCACCCTCTTCACCTCTGAACACCATTGATCATTGGATTGTACACCTCTGGTTTTCCCTTCCTAAATCAGCAATCAGCTCCTTGGTTTTGGTGATAATTGAGTACGAAGTTCTCACTATGGATAAAGATTTGGGAAGAAATGCTCCACAACAATTTGCAGTCATGGGCCATTGCATTTGGATGAACAAATACTCTTGCTCAGGTCTTCAGGTTCAACACCGTGATTTAATTTCTAATTTAATTTTAAATCTTGTGAATATGATGAGAAAAAGTTGATAACTGACGATAAAACAGACATAACCAGCAAGGCTCCAAGGAAGCATTATTATACATCAGGGTCTATAATGAATGTTAGAGGGGGGCACAGTAATTTAAAAGTGTGTGATATTTGAAAGCATTTATTATCCATTGTAGTGGATGTAAATAATACTGTAAAACACACTGAAACACTAAGAAATAATTAAAATGTTAGAATCTTAAAATTAATGGGAACTGGATTATCAGGCCATGCCTGACTGATGGAAGATCAGAATCAGAAACAGATTCAGGATTTATTATCATGAATAAGTCATAAACTTTGGAGTTTTGCCACAGCATCATATAATGTAAACATTCATATCATAACCATCTTACCATATTACTGTACAAAAAAATGCACAAAATGAAAAGTAAGGCAGTGTCATTGATTATTCAGGTATCTGATGGCAGAGGGGAAGAAACTGCCGCTGAGTGCTCTTTTGTTGGCTACTGTACCTTATCCCCTATGGCAGCAGAGTGAAGAGGACACTGCCTGGGTGGTGGGGGTCTTTGTGGATAGGGGCTGTTTTTTTAAGACACCGCCTCATGTAGATGTCCTCGATGGAGTGAGGTCTGGTGCCTGTGATGTCTGAGGCTGAGGTAATAACCCTCTGGAGTTTATTCTTGTCCTGAGAGATGGCGACTCCATACCAGGCAGTGATGCCACAGCCAGAATGCTCTCCACAGTAGACCTGCAGAAGTTTACAAGAGTCTTCGGTGACATACTGAATCTCCTCAGACACCTCACGAAGTATAGCCACTGGCGAGCCTTCTTTGTGATTGCATCAGTGTGGAGGCTCCAGGGCAGATCCTTGGAGATGTTGACACCCAGGAATTTAAAGTTCTTGGAAAGATTGTTGCGATGGACTCTTCAGGGTAGTGAAGGGGAATTGTCAATCAGGGCGAGACCATTGGACATGTGCAGAAAAGGAATAGAGTGACACCCATCATTCAGTACATCCCTGACTTCAGGTCTGTATAACTCCTGAATTGGTTGCATTCCTAGACTGCAATCTTGGCACAGATTTTGTGCTCAGGCTTGTGTTGTAGTACCTGAGGCTGGAAACATTCTGAGGTGAGAATGTTCCAACTGAAATACAGCTAAATATGAAAACAATTATCCAAAAAAATATGAAAGTATCTGTAATGATAGTGATCATGGTTGCAATGCAACTAGCAATGCCTTACTGACTTGGCTGGGGGCTGACACATAGTATTGTTACGAGCCCAAAGGACCCCAAAACCCAGCAGCAATAGATATTCACCAAGACAAATGGTAATTTAAACAAAAGTTACTTTTAATTATCTTTAAACATGAAAACAGAATCAAACTTTAACTTATTACTATTAACTTAACTAACCTAACTTAACCCCCTTCTAATTCTAAGCGCTCGTGTGTTTATTGTGTGTGTTAATTCAGGAAAGTTCTTTGATTCACAGTCCAATCTCACTTCTCAATCCTCCAAGTTCACTGGTTGCAGGCAATTCTCATGCTGTGCACAGATTTAACATGTATGAAGTTCACCAGGCTTTGGTGCTTGAAAGGTAAATGGTTACCACTCAGGAAGGTTCTTGTCAGTCTTCAGAGAGAGATTTGTTGTTCTCTGGACACCCATAACTGATTCCTTTTAATCAGCTACTTCAGTGTCTTTCCGAAGAAACTTGCCCCATTAGGGGCAAGTTTCCAGATGATAACCTCTTTCTTTCAGGTCACCACAGAGTTCCTTTTTATTTTCCTTATTTCAAGTGAAACATTAGGCAGCCAGTCCTCTCCTCTTATACGAACCACAAGGGCTTTGACCAGGCTGAACTAAGCACTCACAACACGTATTCCAAATGGGGTTTCCACAAGCTTGCCAGCTTGTCCTGTTCCAGACCCAGCTGTTGCTGCTGACTGTAAAACTCCAGAACTGATCTCTCTCCCTCTCCCTCTCTCTCTCTTTCTCTCTCTCTCTCTCTCTCTCTCTTCCTCAGAGAAAAGCCTGTTTGACCCCCTCTCTGCTTCCAAAACCACACAACCCTCTTAGAACAGCAAGGAGCACTCCCAGACAGCCTGCGGCTCCGAACCTACTCCTCCGATCTCTTTCATCTGTTGCTTTTCAAAACAACAATCCATTAGTGAAGTCCCTTGGGCACTCTTCAAAGTTTTTGCAAAGGTTCTCAGAGCCAGCCTGTCTAGCTTGGGCAGAGCTCTAGTATTTTAAATGAGATCTGTTTTAAGTGTTTGTATGTGACTGACACTAAAATATCTGCCCCAATTTATCTCACAAAAACATCTATAATCTGTCACACTTTCCCCCACAAAGGAATTGTAACTCTTGAGTTAAAATTTAGTTATAACTAAACTAAAATCACTAAAGAAATAACAATGCACAATATATAACATGTTGTAACAATGTAACCCAATGGTGAGAATATAAAGACCCCTATCTGATTCTTTGGCAACCTGGGCTCCAGGTCCAAACCTATGATACAATCAGCAAGCCTTCAGCACCTGAGGCCCTTTGGAAGTCCTTCTTATTCTCAGCTGACTCTCGAATTCTGGAACTGATATTGGTTCCCATTCCAGTATCCAGCCCGTGCTGGTCTCCCGACTGTGCCACCGCGGCGTGCACAGGTCTCTAGCCACTGAGCCCCTCGCTGGCCCGCTGCCGTGGTCACTGTCCTGTCGAGTCTTTCATCCATGGAACCTTTTGTTGTCTCTCTCTGTTGTCATTGCTCTGTAGAGTTATCTCTTCTGATCTTCCTTCTCAATGGAGGGGGGGAAGGGGTATTCTTTGCAGTTCTGGTGCTCTGTGCCGATCCACTGCTCCTCCAAGAGTCTGCACCCCTCATGGCCTCTGCCGATCAAAGGCACCACCATCTTGGGCACAGATCCCACGGTTAATATAAAAACACCATCGGATCCTTTAACAGACTGTTTAAAGTCTGTGCAAAGCCATCGGTATTAGGACCAGGCAGTTGAACCTTTTGGAGCAGCGCTGTGTCTCCACTCCTTGCTCTCCCTGTGACCGTACCAGTGGCAGTGCTACCATTACAGCTGCCATACCTCAATCAAACAACAGTAATTACGATAAAACTTATGCGCTATTTTTCTCAGTGTTCAGCTGTAGGAGATGTTCGGCTGAAACTCAGGAAAACAGCATAATTTCCTCAGGACTACAAATTTCCTCAGAATTTTGCTTTTAACACCCAAAAAAATGCTCAGAATTTAAAAGCTAATTTGTTGAGTTTGCTCCTCATTTATACCATCACACAATTGTAGAAGGCTTTACAGTTTTTTAGGGCTCTTCAGTCTTGGAGTGTGTATGTGCTCATTGCATGATTAATCCAAAAAGTCCCACTTCCCAGTCTTTTTTCATTCAGATACTGATCCAAATCCCCATTGAAAGGAGCTATTGAACCTGTCCCTATCAGTAGCCCCGCCAGTGCATTCCAAATCTTAACTGTTTGTTGTGCAAAAAAAAATTATTTTACTTAGGCCACTTCCATGTCTTTAGCCTGTCAGGCACCTTTATTTTCTGAACCCTATTTCACTGGGACCGGGTTCTCACTCAGTGCTCTGTTTCTATCCTTCATGATTTTAAACACCTTCACTGTTCCAAAGAGAACAACCCTAAATTTTCTAGTCTCTCTGCATAATTGAAGGCTCTCTTCCATGAAAAAATATTTAAGTCATTTCTGCACCCACTTGCATCTTTTCTAGTTTTGACCAGAAATGGGCAAATCCTCCATTTGTGGTCAACCAATTTTTTTTGATAAAAGTTCCTTGAATTGCTTGGATTTATGCATTCTGCCTCTATTTATAAAGGACAGGATCCCATCTGGTCTTTTCAACCACTTTCTCAACCTGTCACTTTCAATGATCTATGGACATGACATGTATACCAAGACCCCTCTGTTCATGTGCGTTGCCCTTGAGTTTATATGTCTTTCATTCCTCCTGCTAAAACATAATATTTGACATTTCTGAGCAGTAAGATTTCATCCGTCATCTGTCTACCCATTACAGCAACCTTTGTTTCTGCTTGAAGTTCATGGTTATCCTTCCCACATTTCATGAAAACTTAAATTTCAGGTCAGGTGCAGTTTTGGAATTAGTGCCCTGCACACTGCTCCAAGTCACTGATTTATAGGAAATGAAACAGAGGGTATAACGGTTAAAACCTTGTGTTTTGATTCTTAGTTAATTTTGTGCCTGTCTCTTCAAAAGAACTATTGTTTGTAGTTTTACCATAGTGACTATGATGTAATATGTCGTAATATCTGCCCAGGTTAATGGCTTGCTTTCATTCTTCAAGATGTGAAGGAAGCGTGAGCACGAGAAATCTTTCTTTGAATTGTGTATTTCTTTAAAGTTTGTGCATCTCTTTAAAAGCTTTTTATATCTTCATATACTTTTTATATTTCCATAATTGTACACTAAATACTTTGTTGTTCGTTGTTATGAACGTCTTAATGCGAAGCTATGCAAAATGTTTATCCATTTTATCAACAAATTAAGATTACATAAAGCAACAGCCACAGAGTTTGATATGTTGGATTAAGGAGATAGAAATTTGGGATATCGCAGCTCACATTTTTAAAGATGATACTCTGAAATTAGGATACATTGAAAGTGACAGGTTGAGAAAGTGGTTGAAAAGACCAGATGGGATCCTGTCCTTTATAAATAGAGGGTCATCTGTAGAGGGCTAGTACCTACCTACTTACCTATACACATCCCTCCTCTCCAAACATCAATTGTAGAACCCAAAAAGTTACAAAAGGCCATTTGGCCCTTCTAGTCTGTGCCAACTACTATTCCGCTAATCCCATTGACCTGCTCCCACTCCATAACGCTCCAGACTCTCCCATCCATGTATCTATCCAATCTATTCTTAAAACTCAAGATTGAGTCTGCTTCCGCCACACCAGATAGCAACTCATTCTACTCTCAGAGTGAAGAACTTACCCCTTTCTGCTTAAAACTGTGACCTCTCGTATTTATCTCCCCTAATCTAAGTGGAAAAAGCCTACTTGCATCAACTCTGTCTATACCTCTCATAAACTTGTAAAGCTCTATCAAATCTCCCCTCATTCTTCTTCCCTCCAAGGAATAAGTCCTAACCTATTTAATCTTTTCCTGTAACTCAACTCCTGAAGACTCTGCAACATCCTAGTAAATCTTCTCTGCCCTCTCTCAATCTTATTGATAGCCTTCCTGTTGACCAGAAATGCACACAATATTCCAACTTTCAACATTACTTTTTGTGGTCCCTTATTTAGATACAATCCCTTTCATTCCACTCTCTTTAACCTTGATGACAAGTCAATTACATGTCTCCTCAAATGCTCTTTGGAAAACCACGTGTACCCAATCCACTCACTGCCTGTATTTCATTGAGCTTCTTCAAAATTTTGTCTGCAAAATACCTAGACATTAATTGCCTTCAACAATTCAACACTGGCTTCACACTTATCCAAGTTATGGCTAATTGTTGCCCTTTACTGTTGGTTCCAGAATGCTCTCCTCTGAAAATGCCAATCTTGACCAGTTCTCAGCAATTGGGTTTATCCTTTTTGAAGAATATCATATTTGCAATTTTTCAAACACCGTTCCTGCTCCTGAATCTCTTGATATTTGGAAGATTATGTGCAGAGCCTCTGCGGTTTCTTCCCTGACTTAATTCTACAACATGTGGACCAGATGATATGAAGTATAACCAACCTTTCTAAAATCTCCTCTCTATCAATTTCAAGACGATTCAGAATATCTTCCTTGCCTGAGATTCCAGAAACCACCACCATCACTTTGCTGATGACTGATGTTAAGCAATAACTCAGCCATGCTCTCTACCTCATCAGTAAATTTCATAAACAGCATAGCATCTCGAGACAGAAATAAGTCATTCATCTCCTGCACACTTCAAAATGCATAAGACTATTGCCAGTCTCTTATGTCTTATTCTCTTTCCTGATCTCACACCATAGAACCATCATTCTATCAATATCTAACAATCTTTCTCTGACTTGAATGTATTGAGCAACTGAACCTGCAGAGCTGTCTTGAGTAAAGAATTCCAATGTTCATACTTTCTTGGTGAAAAGGTTTTTCTTCCTTTTGATCCTGTACAGCTGGTTTTCTAAAAAAGATGGTGAATTCTGTTTTTTGTGCTCTGCATCACCCATGAAAGCCAGTAAAGAATTTTGTGCATTTTAACAAAAGTAAATGATTCCAAAATATTTATATATAGTTATTTTACATATCAATCTAGCTATGTAGTTATCTATCTTTCTCAGTCTATCTATTTATAGATATGTCTAACTGTATGAAGGTACATATGGGTACACACACACACACACACACACACACACACACACACACACACACACACACACACACACACACACACACACACAAACACACACATGCGCACGTATGTGTTGTGAGTGAGAAAACAGATTCAATGAGTTTCAAAAGCAAAGACTCTGAACACCATCTGGTAGTAAATGATTTTATTTATTGAAGGCAAGTATGGAAAAATAATAATGGGAATAATACACCCACACACACATTTACTAGATGAACATGGGAAAATCGCTCTGGGAATAAAATGCAGATGCACACAATTTATAGTGAGCATGGGAAAATCTCACCAGAGATAAAATGCACACACATACACAGTGAACTGGGCACAAACAATCAAGGAAAAACAATACGATTCCTGCCATCCCTTGACTCAGTGCAGGCACAGCTCTATGCTACAAGGGACACTAACTAAAACGCTCCCAACCCTACAATGGTGCACACCTTACCAATGATTTCTCCAGCGCCGTTCCACGATAGTCGGTCTGGAGTGAAGCAGGGTGGTCCTGCCAAGATGGTAAAGAGCACACATGAGACCCTTTTAGTCCTGGAAGGCTTGGGGGGGGCGGGGGTCTAACTCAGGTAATTTACAAGGTTCCATCGGCTTGGTGCCAGCAAGGTTAAGCAAATTACAAAGGCCAATTGCCCAAGGCCAAGTACAAAGGTATTTAAATTAGCCAACGGCAAGTTGTGCATTAACTAGTGGCCGGAGTCCAACCTTGATTAACAGGTGATGTGACTTACGAATAAGTTTCTAACGGGGAGGACACACATCCACACACAATACACACATTTCAGACAGGCAGGGAGGCCACGTTTCCTCCACACACAACAGTATGTATGCATGTGATTATTATATGCTGTGTTCTATTTGCATTGCAGTGTGTGTACTGCGGTCTGGAGAAATACTGTTTTATCTGGTTGTATACGTGCAATCAGATGATCATAAACTTAATAAACCTGAACTAAAAAAAATAGGCATGCAACAAACCCATAGTTCCTGCAATTATATGATGATCCCTCATTGAACTTCTATTATAGATATATATACCTGTCTTTAGACCTGCATACAATATTCCTGATGCAGTCTCTCCAAGTCCCAAATTGAAGCAAAATGTATCTACTTATGCATTCAGTTCTTTCAATAAACCCGATTTCCATGGGTCTTCCCAATTCCTTGCTGTATCTGCCTGCAAACTTCCACTGGTTCACATGATGCAATACCCGGTCCCTTTGAACACAAACGCCCTTTAATCTCTCCATTTAAAAATGTTCTGCTTTTGTGCTCAAATTTTGGTCTCTCATCAGACGCATCTCTTCATTCTCAAACCTTTGCTTGTTTACGGGACTATAGAACAGCCATTCTCAACCTTTTTTTGGCTCTGCCCCCACCTCCGTACTTCTACCGACTACATAAAAAACAAAATATATTTATATTCCACGAAGTAAAAAGAAAGCGAGGGTTAATGAAATGTGCTGTAGCTCCCAGGGGGTATGGCCCCGATTGAGAATGTCTGCTTTAGAATATAGTTGCATTCCATTTTATGTTTGTCTTTTCTCATGCTCTCGCTCTCCCTGACTTATTTTCTTTTTGAACTCCTGCCTGCATTTTTAGTAATCACATTTATGTAAACACACTGCCAGGGGTCATTTACTCTTTTCGGTCATCTTTGAAGCTCTCATTTTAATTATCTTACGATAATTGAACCAGAATCAAAATTTATTGTCATGAACAAGTCATGAAATTTGGTGTTTTGTGGCAGCATCATAGAGCAAACATTCATATTATAACCATCTTACAACATTACTATAAAAAATAAAATAATAAAAACTATTATTAGTACACAAAAAGTAAGGCAGTGTCTTCAGTTCATTGATCATTCAGGAATCTGATGGTGACAGGAAGGAAGCTGTCCTTGTGCCACTGAGTGCTCGTCTTTAGGCTCCTGTCCCCTTTCCTCGATGGTAGCAGAATGAAGAGGGCATGGGGCTGGGTGGTGGGGGTCTTTGAGGAAAGAGGCTGCTTTTTTTAAGACACCGCCTCATGTAGACGTCCTCGATGGAGTGAAGTCAGGTTGAGTTGACAGTCCTCTGGAGTTTATTCTTGTCCTGAGAGTTGGCGCCTCCATACCAGGCAGTGATGCAGCCAGCCAGAATGCTCTCCACAGTACACCTGTAGAAGTTTATGAGAGTCTTCGATGACATACCAAACTGCCTTAGACATCTCACACCTCACACCTCACCAGCATCCCATAGCCTTCTTAACTCTCCTATCAAACTGTGGCAACCTCGAGGGATGTATGGATTTGGACCCAAAGGTTCATCCACACCCTTAATTTAAACTTTAACTTAAAAAAGATCTTGACTGCAATTTCCTAGAATTTCAAATTGATGATTTAGAATTTATTCAGGGACAGTATAACCATGCCAATTGAACTAAATTTGGCTCATTTCTGATGTAGTTTTTAACCTGCTATTTACTCTCAAGAATGGATATTTCTTCAAGCATGATTCTCAGACTGTTGTGTCTGGGATGTCCTTTTGTTTTGGACAGTAGTTGATTGCAAAATAAGTGTTAGGGAATGCATTTTGGAGGTTGATGAGTGATAATCAGGAATGGGGAAAGTTGGTAGTAGAGTCTGAAGCAGCTGGACCTATCCAGTGAAAGCATATGGTTATGCTTTCATTGGAGCCAGGAGAGAAGGATGTGGAGAATTGTTGGTCAAAAGGATTCAGGGTGACTGTAAATTGCCTAGATATTGGCACGGTTACAGATGCTGGAAATCAGGATGGCCTCTGGAATATCAGGACAAATGAGCAACAAGTGAGGAAGATGATTTTTTTCCCCCCAGATTCTCTTGCTTTAGTACTCTCACCAACTTTGGTAGAATTTGGTGCAAAGAAGGTAAACTTAGAAAGCTGGAAAGGAATAGAGTTCAGGAGGGTTCAGAGGGAGGACTGGGATCATAGAAAACGTGGAGGATTGGGGAGACTGGATCAGCATTGCACCAAGTGCAGAGTAGAAGAATCGCTGGATCATCTGCAGCAGGAGCAGAGCTCATGCAAAGACCAGGCAATGCAACTGGCTGACACCACGGTCCATAGGGAGTTGCTACAAGATCTCTGAACGAAGACATTGTGATAAGTCAGAAAATTGGCACATAAGCTCCTGGTGCTGTTAAATCGACTTGCGATGAGAACATTCCATAAAATCCAGTTGCCTGAATGGGCCATTGGAATATCTGACACCATGGAGATGATGATCTTTTTAGGATCTCTGACAATGGACCCTTGGAAGGATCATGCCATTTAACAAGTGGATACCACTCACCGTATTGATGTGCACACCATCATTGTTTGAGTGGTATAAACTTGGGAAAATTAAATGAGAATGCTGCATTTACCTCAATCTGCTGGAGCTGTGTGCGTGTGAACATGACAACTGTGAATCTGTTTGGCTATTCTGCACTGATCTGAAAATACCCATCTGGAACTTGAATGAGGGAAACACAAAAACTACAGATGCTGAAATTTCTAAGAAATTAATGAGAATGAATAGTAAATAATGGAACAATTCATCCCCTTTACAATTGACTTTTAGGTTTAAAGGTAGGGAAAGACTGGTTCATTAAAAAGGACAAGTCCTCTGGAATTAGAATTCGTTTAGAGAGGAATTTTTTCTCTTTACTGGGGGTTTTTGTGCTGTTAAGTGCCAGCCCTATCATTCTCCTTTCTGTATCACATGAATGTAGAATCACGGAGTCATGAGAACTTTGGCCTAGCTTATCCGCATTGACATTCAAGCAGTGGTTTAAACTGATCCCATGCCCATTGCCTTTATTCATTCCCCTCAAACTCACCCCAGATTCTACAGCTCACCAACACACTGGAGACAAATTGCAGTGCCAATGTACTGACCAACTTGCATGTCTTTGGGATGTGGGAGGGAAAAATATACAGCACCTTAAGAGGCTGAATATGCCTGAGATTGTCTGAACTTGGAATCTTAAGCAGGCTCAGGCCTGGTCAGTACTTGGAGGGGAGACTGGCTAGGAACACCAGGTGCAGTAGGTTTCTGTGAGGGACGCAGGACAAAGTGGCGACTCTCTGTCTGCCTTACAGTGGACAAAAGTTCAAGAATTTCATGTATGTTACATTCTAAATGTAGCATTACATGACCATAATGGACCCTTTTACCAGAGCACTAGGAGAAAACCCACATGATCACAGGGAGAATCTGCAAACTCCGTGCAGATAGCAACGTAGATAGAGGGTGTCGCACAGTCACCATATATCGTGGAACTTGTTGAATAGGGGGCAGTGAGTTTAATTCTATGGCAGAGTAAGGAGATGGTAGCACTAATTACCCTGCAATGTCTGACAGCCCACAATCTTGTACTAATTATGATGTGTAACATGCATGCTCTATCACTTTGATGGTAAAATATGCATAAGGAAGCAGCTTATTAAAATTTTATTTTTGAAATATTGATGTTCATTAGCAGATTTTGAAACTATTTTGAATATCACAAGTCATATGAATCATCTGTGTAGGAAAGAAATGAATTCAGTTTACTAGAGTTCTAAAGTAGAAATTTGTTGTGAAATACATGAACACCTTTGTGATTTATTCAGGACAAATGAAACAAATATTACTTTTGAATTTTAGAAAGTTGCTCTCATGCTGATACTAAATAAAATATGGTGTTATATTTTATGTGTTACTCAACACTTGGTTGAAAAAGACCAGCATGGTACCACATACCAACCTCCCTCTTAACATCAATAAGGTGAAGTGATATGGGCCCAGAGGACCCCAAAACCCAGCAGCAATAGAAATTCACCAAGACAAATGGTTACTTAAACAAAAGTTACTTTTAATTTTCTTTAAACATCAAAATCAGGATCAATCTTTAACTTATTACTATTAACTTAACCCCCTTCTAATTATAAATGCACGTGTAGGTAATGTGTATAAGTTCAGAAAAGTTCTTTGATTCATAGTCCAATCTCATTTCTCTCTCTTCCAAGTTCCCCAATATCAGGCAATTCTTACACTGTGCACAGAATTTAACATTTATGAATTTCACCAGTGCTTGAAAGGTAGATGGTTACCGCTCATGAGGGTTCTTGTCAGTTTTCAGAGAGAGATTTGTTGCTCGTTGAACACAAACAGATTCCTTCCGATGAGCCTCTTCAGTGTCTTGCCGAAGAAACTTGCCCCATCAGGGTTTTCCAGATGATAACCTCTTTCTTTCAGGTTACCACAGAATTCCTTTTCTGTTTCCCTTATCTTAGGTGAAACATTATATAGCCATCCATCTCCTCTTGTATGGACAACAAGGGCTTTGAACAGGCTGAACTCAGAACTCATAACCTGTCTTCAAAATGGGGTTTCAAGCCAGCTTCCAAAAATCACTGCAGAAAACCAGCAGTCTCTCTCTCTGTGTCACACAGAGAACAAAAAAAAATCTGTTTGTTTCTCTCTGATTGCGAAACCACATGACCTTCTTAGAACAGCAAGCTGCATTCAGACAGACTGCGGCACCAGACCCAATCTTCTGAGTCCGTTTATCTGTTGCTTTCCAAAACAATAATCCATTACTCCACAGCATGTCCAATTAACACCTACTGGTGAAGTCCTTCAGCAAAGCAGTTTCCCTTGATTTTTCAAAGGCACTGGGAGCATGGACTGTCCGGCTTGAGCAGAGCTCTGGTATTTTAAATGAGATCTGTGTCGTGACTTGTTTGTTTGTGGCCTACACTCAAAAAACTCACAATTTATCCCCTTTAAAGCATACCTATATACAATATAAAATATAACATAATCTGTCACAGAAGGAAATGATCATCGACTTCAGGAGAGGGTCAGAGCTCATGCTTCTGATCACCTCAATGGTGCTGAAATGGAAAGAATGGGCAACTTCTTAGGAGTAAATATTTCTAATCACCTGACCTTGGACAATTCTATTGATGTAATGGTCAAGAAAGCACACCCATGGCTCTATTTTCTCAGAAGACTTAAGACATTTTGGCATGTTTCCATGTCCCCCAACAAATGCATCATTTCAAACCATGTTTTCTGGAAGCATCACAGCGTGGTATGGGAGCTGCTCTGCTGAAGATGAGAAGAAGCCGCAGAGGAGGTGAATGTAGCTCATGACATCACACAAACCTTTCTTCCTTCAGTGGACTTCATCGACATTTCCTGCTGAGAAAGGTAGCAACTTACTGAAGGACCTATCACACCTTGGACACTCTCTTTGCTCTCTTTCCATTTTGGAAAAGGCTCAAAAAAGCTAAAATTCATACCAATAGGCTTAATGACAATTTCTTCTGCACAGCCATCAGGTTCTTGAATGAACCTCACGGCGATGCTCTCATGCCACTCTTGCTTGGCATGAATTGATCTTGCATTCATAATAACTTTATAATTATTCTCCTTTTTTTTGCTTTATATGGCCATATGAATGTTAGAGTTGCTTTGTTAGAATGCTTATCAAAGAACCCTTCTCACTGTAACAGGTATGATGTGACAACTGTGTAACAACAGGCTTAAAATTAGTAACTCGACTTCCTCATCGCAGACCCCAATCACTGACCATCAACACCAATCCCCTTCAAGGCGAAGTGCTTAGTCTCTTTCTCTATTCCTTTTGCGCTTACTATAATGTAGCCAAGTTCATCTCTAATGCAACCCATAAGTTTGCTGATGACACCACTGTTACTGACTGACTAACAGGTCAGTCGGTTGGTATGTAGATCAAGACTCTGGTTGTGTGGTGCCAGAGCAACAATTTTGCTCTCAATGTCAGCAAGATCAGGAGCTTATTGTAGACTTTTGGAAGGGGAGGCTAAGGGATCTCTCACGCATTTTCATTGGCAGGATGGCAGTGGAGAGGCACCTGGAAGTCCACGTATCAAAGAATCTTTCCTTGAGCCAGCACCAAAGCAACTGTGAAGAAGTACACTGATGCCTCTACTTTCTAAGAAGTCCGATGAGATTTGGCATGCATTGAATACTCCATGGAACTTCCACAGATGTAATGTGCAAAGTACACCTGTAGAATGTGGATGAAGATGTATGATGGTTGCATCATGGCCTGGTTTGGAAGCTCAAATCCCCAGGAATGCAGAAAGCTGGTAGAAACGGGCAAGTCCATCACAGGCACCAAACTCCTGACCATAGAAGACATCTATGTGATGTGCTGCCAATATCATAAAAAGTCCACATCACCCTGGTCACAGTCTCTTCTTGCTTATGGCTTCAGGCAAAATGTATAGAAGCCTGATGTCTGGCACCCCCAGGTTCAAGAGCAGATTTTTTTTTCTAACAGCCAGTAGATAATTAAATCTCCCCATACCACTCTAACCTTAAAGATAAACTACTCTGAGACAACCAAAATATCTGTCTGAACTATTGAAACATCACATTTTTCTTGTACATACTGCAACTCTGTATATTTATTTTGTATGAACTGTTATGTTTCTTTTAAATTTATTATCTCATTGTCTACTCTAGTAATTCAATATATAGTCTCCATCTTACGTACCTGTGTGATTCAGCAAGTAAATATTTCAGTGAGCCTGTACATTGTACTTATATATATATATATATATATATATATATGACAATAAATATTCATATTCATACTCAGAATAAACTTTAAATTACCCAATAGTCTTTTTTTTTTCAGATATCTACAAGTCAGACATTTTGTTCAGTCCAGTCTTTCTGATTTTCCGCAGATTTCTGAAACAAGTATTCTTAATTTACTTTTTAAATGTCAACGTTCTCATAGAGGCTCGATATCAATTATTTATAGTAATTTGATCGATTTGAGAACCATTTCCTTAATTTAGATCACGAGGGATTGGGAGCATGATTTGGATTTGTCACTTCCAGGTGAGGACTGGGACATTGTTCTAAATTTGATTAGTGAATCCTCATTTTGTGCACAACATTGTTTGTGGCACTTTCAGGCTGTGCGCAGAGCACATATTTCAAAAGTTAAACGATCTCGCTTCTATTCTGATATTGATAAATGTAAATTTTTTGAGGGTTCTTTGATACAAGTGTTTTGGACTTGCCCTAGTTTAGAAAGTTTTTGAAAAATTTACTTTCAAACTTCATCAATAATTTTTAATGTGAAATTCAAACCATGTCCCTTAATTGTTCTATTTGGTTTTTATGAATAAGAGGAAATATTGTTGATTTGAGCTTCGACCTCATTGATAGCTAGACGGACAATTTTGATGAAATGGAAAGAAAGTATTCCACCTACCCAATGGTTACAGGAGGTCATGTCCTTCCTACTTTTAGAAAAAAAAAATCATATATAACATAATAGATGTAAAGGTGAATTTTTATAAGACATGCGGCCGATTCATAGAGTATTACCATAATTTGACGAAGTGGGGTGTTTCAATGCTCCTGAACAGTGCTGTCTGGTCTCTAAAGTGTTATCCTTCATTTTCTATTTATATTAGCTATGCAAGTTAACCTTGTTAAGAGGGAGGGGTTCAATTAATCAGTTTTTTCCTCTTTCTTTTTGATATAGCAGGTTTAATCTTAAAGGGTGCACACAATTTATATTATGTTAATCAAGGTTTTATTGGAAATGTTCACATTTTTTGTCTTTTCTCATGCGCTAACAAATATATTAGATCTATATGTGTGTATATGCATGTATTTTTAAAATTAAACTCAGAAAAGATATTTTAAAAAGAAAAGAATTAACTTAAACCAAGTGATAGAAATGGTTTATCTAATAGATGGTTGAGCTGCATGGCTCTTGATCAAGTCTTATGCTGCTGTTTCAAACCAGCCTACAGGCATCACAGTTAGCCTGTTGAAGAAGAAGAAAAAAATCTTCCAAGCTTCTTCTCGCAACGCACTTACCAGAAAAAGTATATGTTTACAAAGGATGAAGAATATTATCCAGCAGTCCTCTTCTCAAATTTGCTTTTTGACTCATGAATGAAGTACTTACAGAAGGTAGCCAGAGGAACAATATCTTAGCGAGGAATCTATACTATTGGCAGAGATAACACTGTGGATAGGGGTGAAGGCAGGAGAAGGACTGGTCCAGTGCAATAAGCAGAATACTTTGAGTTAAAACCATGCAGCACAGGAAACAGGCCATTCAGCCCTTCTAGCCTGTACCAAAACATCATTCTGCTAGTCCCATTGACCTGCACCCATTCCATAACCCTCCAGACCTCTCCCATCCACATGTAGAGGGGGAAAAAAACATAGTTAGTTGTAAATTTCCTACTCACTGCTGCATGTACTGTGTGAAACTCTGAGTTGAAGTAAATAAATACCACCTTGTGTCACAAGTTCCCTGAATCATTTGATCTCTTTTGCCCAATCAGCTTCCTGTTGATCTGAGTTTTTCAAATCCCACTGCTTGAGACACCTGACTTCAAATGCAAGGTGCAACCTTCCGATAAGATTCCTTTTGAAGTCTGCTGCATATGTATCTATCCAATTTATTCTTAAAACTGTCAGATGGCATGTCATTCCACACTCCCACCATTCTATGAATGAAGTTTCCCCAAACCAGGGGTTCTCAACCTTTTTCTTTCCACTCACGTACCACTGTAAGTATTCCCTTTGCCATACCTGCTCTGTGATTAGTAAGGGATTGCTTAAGGTGGTATGTGGGTGGAAAGACAAAGTTTGAAAACCACTGTTTTAATTGTACTTAATTGGCTTGTTATGTGCACAGTTTCCAAAGGAAATGGGCCAATGACAATTTTTCCCAAGCAAAATATTTCAGTAACAACTGGGTCTAGAGAAGTGATTCTCAACCTTCCCTTCCCACTCACATACCACCTTAAGCAATCCCTTACTAATCCAGAGCACCGATGGCAGAGGGAAAACTTAAAATGGGATGTGAATGGAAAGAAAAAGGCTGAGAACCCCTGCCCTAAACCTTTCACCCTAAAGTCATGATCTCTTATATTTATCTCTCCTAATCTAAGTGGAAAAAAAGTCCTCTGTCTATACCCCTCATAATTTTGTAAACCTCTATGGTGCTATTGGTAATTATAATTGAATCAAGAGGGTACATTTACTAGATTTATTACATTAAACATTGTGCTTGGTTCATGGAGCAGGTATTTTGGACATAAATTGTGAAATTAGGGAATGTGAATGTGCAAACAATTTTGTTATTTAATGCTCATTTGCATGAAATCTAAGTTGCAACTTTAATACTGTGCCGTGCATCAACAGAAGTGGCTTCTTGTAATCTCAAATCAAGTAAATATGTGTAATTTTAGAGTCTTGGAATATTAGCTAGATGCATTCAAAAATTATTGAAAAACAGTGAGAGTGAAATATTTTATTCCAACATCCATCCATTTATTTTCAACCTGGAATGTACAATACCAGCCCATACCTTTTTTCGGGAATGGTCCCTAGCAGAAATTCAAGAACATAACATGTCATAGTAAGAAAATCTCTCGTCATAAAATCTGTAAAACTTTCTTTAGTTCTTTTGAAAAATTTAAGTGCCCAACATAACAAATGGCCAGCCTTTTATTTGAACATAAAGCCCAAGCTGAAATTATGACTTATTTCTTTGCTAGGCTCGTGAGCAAATACAGAAACAAAGTAATTTGAAGACTTCAAGTGCTATTATTGTTCTAACCGATGGTGAACTGAAGGAAATGGTGATGGACTACACAAAGAGGGAGGTACGTGTATAATTTAAAGCCATAGAGTTGTAGAGCATGGAAACATCCTTCAGCCAACTGTGCCCTTGGAGATCATCGTGCCTCTTTGTATAAATCCCACTTGCCTGCATTGATTCCAGACCTTCTGTGCACTTTTAGCTCAAGTTAAGGTGACTGAAATATAATTGAGATCCTGACTCATCTAACAATTCATTTCAGATACTAACCTCACTTTGGCATGAATGATTCATCCCACAGTTTCCCTTTAAATCTTCCCACCCCTCACCTATTTTCTGACAGCCCCAGCATGGAAAAAAAGATGTCTACCTTATCTGTACCTCCTAATTTTGCATATCTCCGTCATTTCACCTATTATCCTTCTTTGTCCAGGTGAAAAACAGACCTAGCCTATTCAATGTCTCTTGATAGCTCGAGCCCTCCAATCCAGGAAATATCCTTGTGAATCTTTTCTGTTCTCACACTAGCTTAATTCAAGATTGCTTTATTGTAATGTAATAGTATGGAACATTACACAAAATTGCCCTCTGCCTGCCGTAAGGCAGAGAAAGAGCCTCCATTAGTGTTGCTTGGTTCCCCTGACAGTAAGAAAGAAAGAGAAGCAAATGAGACTCCTTTTGGAGACACTGAGTGTCTGTGGGTTTGCCTTCAGCACTCTCGCAGCCTCTGTAGCCACACAGACTCCCGATTCAATCCGAGCTCCACGTCCAAACTTCTAAAACCACCAGGAAGTCTTCAGCGAGTAAGGCCCTTTGAGAGCCCTTCTTGCCCTCAGCAGCCTCTCGAACCCCGGCACCAATACCTGGTTCCCATGACCCGCTATGCAACAGCCGGCAGCCCATGTGGGTCCTATGACTGCAAGTTGACCCCAGCCTGGGTGGGTCCCACAGCTACTGAACTCCTTGCTGGTCCGCTGCCTTGGTCACCTTCCCTTGTATGGTCATCTCCCCTGCTTCTCCTTCTTAACAGGGGGAGTTGCTCTCCTCATTTCTGGTTCCCTGCCCTTGTCTGCTACTCCCAGGAGTCTGCAACCCCTCGTGGCTGCTGCTGGGCACAAGATCTGCCATCTTGGACCTCGATGTTCACAGAACTTTACTTAGGAACAAGCTTACAAACTGTTGGCTCCTTTTATCAGGTCATTTAGAGCCTGTGTGATGCTGCTGGCATTAGGAACAGACGGTTGAAACCTTCAGAGTAGCGCTGTGTCTCCACTCTCCTAGGTCCACACCAGGAGCAGCACTGTTATTACAGCAGTTCTATCAGCATTGCCATTTAAAAAGAAAATCGCATTCTTATGGTGCCAAAATGTCACACAGTCAACACCATAGAACCATAAAATATTGTAGCACAGGTCTTTGCCAAAGTATTTTTCTGCCTGGTCCCACTGATCTGCACCCTCAATACCTCTCCCATCCATATACCCATCCAAATTCTTCTTAAATGTTAAAATTGAGCCCGCATTCACCACTTCAGCTGGCAGCTTGTTCTACACTCCCCACCACTCTCTGTGTGAAGAAGTTCCACCTAAACTTTTCTCCTTTCATTCTTAATCCATGTCCTTTGGTTTGTATCTCACCTCCCCTCGATGGAAAAATCCTACCAATATTTACTCTGTATTCCTCACATAATTTAAAATACCTCTATCAAATCTCTCCTCAATTTTCTACGCTCTAGGGAATAAAGACCTAACCTGTTTAACCTTTCCCTATAACTCAGTTTCTGAAGTTCCGAGTAAATCTTCTCTGCACTCTTTCTATCTTATTAATAGGTGACCAACACTGCACAGAAAACTCAAAATTTGGCCTCACCAACTTTACAATAACATCCTAACTCCTATACTCAATAATTTGATTTATGAAGGCCAATATGCCAAAAGATCTCTTTACAACCCGATCCACCTTGTGCTGCCACTTTCAAGGAATTATGTATCTATAGTCTCAGATCCATCTGTTCCACTGCACTCCTCAGTGCCCTACCATTTACCGTGTATGTCCTTTCTTGGTTTGTGCTTGCAAAATGCAATACCTCACTTGTCTGCATTTAATTCTCTCTGCCAATTTTCTGGCCAATTTTTCCAGCTGAACCAGATCCCTCTGCAAGCTTTTGTGACAGATAATGTTGTGTTTGCATTGTATATAGATATGTTTTTGGGAGTTAAGTTGGGACAGGTTTTTTTTTTAAGTGTAAGTCACATACAAACACTTCAAAACAGATCTCATTTAAAATACTGGAGCTCTGCTCAAGTCAGACAGGGTAGCTCCTGGAGGCCTTTGCAAAAACTTTGGGGAGTGCCCAAGAGACTTCACTAATGGGTTGTTGTTTTGAAAAGCAACAGATGAAAGAGATTGGAGGAAGAGTTCGAAGTCACAGGCTGTCTGGAGTACAGCTTACTCTTCTAAGAGGGTCACTGGTCTTGCAAGCAGAGAGAGTCAAACAGGCTTTTTTCTGAAAGAGAGAGAGAGAGAGAGGGAATTCAGTTCTGTGGCTTTTCAAAACAACAATCCATGATGGTGGGCATTTGGGGTCTGGGAGGTCGGTGATTTTTTTTGTATTTGCAATTTGGTTAATATTCAGTTGAAACAAAATAATCAAATTCTGAAGAAATGGGATTTTGCGAGCACTGCCTCAGATTGCTTACTGTTTAATAAAAATAATTTAATCTAAATTAGACTCAACTATGCTTGAACCAAAAGTTGATGCCATTCTACTTCTGGTTGGCTTCCAGTTCATAACTACGGAGTTCCACGATTTCCAAGTGCTCCCCAAAAGGGTTCTGTGAGCAAAAATATGGGAAGCCCTGCCCTAAGGTTTCTCTGATCAACAGCACTGCCTGGGACCCTGCCATTCATTGTGTTACCCGTGCGCAGTTTTAACTTACTAAAGTCGAGCACTGGTGCAAGTTAAATACCATCTGCCATTACCTTTCCTAATTTTCAAGTAGAATTATATCCTTGTGTATATTTAGACCAGCTTCTTAACTGATACACCGATTTTAGTGTCATCTGCAAAATTCAAGACTGTAAATGAATTGTCCTTACATTCCTTTTACTGACACTAATATACTCTGACTTTCAATATAGGCTGAAGAAGCAAGGAAAGTTGGAGCAATCATTTATTGTGTTGGAGTCAAAGATTTTCAGGAAACACAGGTGAGATCATGACCTTATATTCAGATGTAGTCTTGAGTCATTCACTGTTATGTCAGGAGATAGAAGGATGCTGAAATTTAATTCAGTCAGAGTGCATAAAAGATCAGGCCATACAAAGCAGAAGAGGAGCAGTTAATACACTACTGGAGAAGCTAAGCAGGTCACACAGCGTCCATCATTGGGGTGGGGGGAGGGGGGGGCAAAAGTATATAACTGACGTTTTGGGCCTTGGCCCTTCGTCAAGGTGTGAGCAAAAAGCAGGCAGGCAACCAAATAAAAAAGCGGGGGTAGGGAACAATGGGCCGGGGTAAAGAGGCCATTGGTAGACATGGATGTGAAGGAAGGAAACAGGAATTGATTGGGGAAAGGGAGTATCTCTGTGCAGTGAACTGGGATTCACTGGTTGTGTGTTGTGCTGATGGCAGGCTCCGCTCCCCCCCCCCCCCCCCATCTGCTCCCATATAACCCTGGTTTCCCCACCTAAACCTAGAACCCTTCTGAAGACCACTGTGAGACCCAACCCTTAGTTATAAGCTAATGAAAGCGTTTTTTCTCCCTCCAGTCGTGAGAGCTTTTATTCGCCCTACATTCTGTGAACGTAAGGCTGGAGGAAAGGAGACAGAGGGATTGAGAAAGAGAGAGGGACAGGTTTGGTGTCCTTTCCTCCAGTTCCCCACCCCACGTTGGGCTCACGAAGTTAGACTCATGTACTTCCTCTATCTTAGGTCTAGACTGGAGTATCGTTTCACTTTTATCCTTCAAGAACTGATTAACAGTGGCAAAGATAGCATTTATTACCCATCCTCATGGATGATGGTGGTAGATTTTCTTCTTGAGTCACTGAGATGAAGGCTTCCAAAATATTGTTAGCAGGGTTGGTGGTTTGGCAAAAGAATGTAGGTTACAGATCCTTGACCCATCTATGATGAAGGTCCTATATGTCCAAATGAGGACAGTGTATGGCTTGGAGGGGAAACTGGAGGCAGTATGGTTTCAGTGTATTAGCTGCCCTATGAATTTGAGATGTTCATGGCCAATAGATAGCATAGCAAGGATTTCAGGATTGACCTTATATTTATAATTCCAATCATGCGAGAAATTATGTTTTAAGGTTTCCACAATGCATTTTACAATGTGCTTCGTACAGGAAGTCATTAAAGGATTGCAAAAAGAAGAACTGTATAGATGTGAGGAAATGAGACGTATTGCGATGCTTCTTGAATTTATATCCATTACTATCGTCTTCCACGACAGTTCTCTGATAATGTTTCCCTTTGTAATTTTCATTGATTCATCTCTTCTTTCTCAGTCCCTTTCCATTCTTGAATGACAATAATTCTTGTAAAAACAATTACTATTTATTATGTTTGCATTTTCTCTATATCAGAGCTGAAAATAAACCACCTCAGCTGCATTTACTCCTTCCTGTCTTGCTCTGGATCAGTTATTGTTAGTTCCTCTCTATTGTTTACATACATTATCTGCTGAATGTCTCTCACTGTGCTCTTTGTGAGTTCTTTTAAGACAAATTCAACTTAAAAAAATACATTTGGCAATATCGTGTAGAATATTAATTTAATATTTAATACCTCTTAAAGATGTTATCCAGAACTAAATTCAGTCTGATTTAGTCGATACCACAAATAACCATGCTATTTTGGCAATGAAGGAGAAAAGCCAAGTGAGCTGGTGAACGGAAGAAAATCCCCAGTTAACATGAATTAACTCACTGTCAGTTTGTGGTTCATTGAATGTAGTTAACTATTTTTACATTTTGATGTTGGAAGTTTCAATAGAAAATATGCTGCAAACAGAATATATAATGAGGAGCCGCAGGACAACTTCTATCTTATTTACAATGACAGCCATAACTCACTGATAACTTTGCCAGTCTTAGGTTATTAGTTTCCATCTCTTGTGCGATTATAAATCTCCACTTCGTGCGTAGCATGGCCTGATGATCGAATCAATGAAAATATATGGAAGGATATAAAACCAAAATTTTCCCTACATCACCCCCATAGCCCTCTATAAAGAGCCTTTTGTATATCCCAATTGTACCCCCACCACCCTACCCCATCAATGCATTCCAGGCACTCTCCACGCTGAGTGACAAACATAACTCTGACATCTCACCTAAACTTTCCTCCACTTACCTTAAGCAGATCTCCTCAGGTATTTACTATTGTCATCCCAGGAAAAAAAGGTGCTGGCTGTCCACCCTATCTCTTCCGCTCATACCTCTGTTAAGCCTCCTCTCATCCTTAATCACCCCAAAAAGAAGAGCCTGAGCTCTGTTCACCTGGCTTCATATGACATGTTCCCCAAGACAGGCGATATCCTGGTAAACCTCCTCTGCACCTTCTCCAAAGCATTTGCATTTTTCATGTAATGGGGCGCCCAGAACGAAATGCAATACTCCCAAGAATGGTCTAAACAGTGTTTGATAGATTTGCAACTCAAAATAGTTCCATAATGAAGCTGTAGCCCATAGATTTGGTTGAATGCTAATTTTAGCTCCATGTGCATTCAAATAATGAACTAAAATGTAGGGATTGTTCACTAAATAGAACAAGAGGATGCCAAAGTGCTAAGTTTTGAATTCAGGTTGATCTCTATTTTGTTGAACCTGGGTGAAGGTTGTGGTAATTGTCTGACCAATCTGTGTGAGAAAATTTGTTTGAAGGTTTCCACAATACATTTCCCACTGTGCCTCATTCTCTTCAAAAGAACATAATCATACAATTTCTCAGTGGAAATGTCCCAGACACCAAATATGATGAGATTAATCATAAGATCACTAATTGGACTTTTCTTGTAAAGATTCAATTTACCAAACGGAAGTACTGTCAAAATGAAATGTTGTTAATATAAAAGTTGTGACCATTATGCAATGTACGTGACTGATGAATTCCATTGCAAAATCACTTGCTCTCGTAAAGACTGTAAATTCTGCATTATTGATGCCACTGGACTCTGAATTTTACAGGAGCTTGCAATTTTTATTCAATTTAGAATAACAAAAAAAAATTTAAAAAACCCAGCTGATTAGTGAAGTATTTTTTTAAAGTATTGTTATAAATAATAGCATTGCAGCAGAAAGTTTTAATATTTCTGTGAATTCACAGTCACTGAAAACTATAACATATATATAGTTTTAACATTAAAAACAAGTCTGGTGTGCTTTTAAATTGACTTTGGAGTAAGGGAGAGGATAAATATGAGGTGGAAAGCTTAGTTTGGTGGGTAATTTAAAAAAAAAATGTAATTGAGGTCTAGTTCACAGAATGAAGGAAGATTTGAATGCAGGAGTGCATGGTAGAAAATGGATACCTGATTCAAGAACAAGGGACTGTTTGGGGAAGATGTGGAAGAAGGAAATTAGCTGTTTTTGAGAGTTCATTTTCATGCAGCAGGTTGCAGAAGTAGAGTGTGTAAAGGTCATGCATGGTTTTGTATATTTTAATTTGATACAGTTTAATGAATTTCCTGTGAGCACAGTGAGGACAATTAAAGGACATCATTAAAACTGGGGAAAGATTGGCTAGGAATTTATCTATAAAGTTAAATGGGAATTCAACAGGACCATTGTATAAATGTCATTTATTTAGGTTTTCAGGAAGGGACATGGGTATTTTTCAGTGAGGTAAATGTTCTGGTGATGGACAGGATAGATTATGGATTATCCAATTAATTGTAAATAGGGGAAGTGGGGAGGAGAATGAGTTCGCCATAAAGTAGTTGAATTTTTATCAGTGGCCAAAGTGATGGCTTTGACCTTGCTAATAATATATTTTTTGAATATTTTATTTATGATTTTTCAAACTTAAACTCAGTTATAAATATTATTGATGTTAATGTTGACAACAATATTGATTACAATGATCAATTCTATACAAGAATTTCTGTAGAGTTCAAGCTTTTCCTGTCCCCTTCCCTCCCTCCCTCCACGTTCAACACTTGACCAACCACAGTTACACACAACAGTCAGGACATTCACAACGAAGGTATGAAACATATATCAGAGGTTTATGGGTTTGTCACATCACGACAGCCAGTGCTCAGGATAGGATGGCTCCCCTCCCCCCACTAATTGAGGGGAAGATGGGGAAGGTAGGGTGGTGAGGCACGATGGTCCACACTATAATCGTAATCGCGCTCCTATGGAATTTAGGTACGGCTGCCAAATTTTCGAGAAAGTGCAATACTTTTTCCATAAGTGATCTTCTCCGGGGGAGCACAGCTTTGCATTTTGTGTTCCAGCGCGCTATGCTCAGGCAGGAATCTGATTCCAGGTAATCACTATGCACTTCCTGGCGACTGCTAATATTAATTTTAAAAAAAATGTAGACATACAACACAGTAACAGCCCATTTGGGCTCACGAGCCTGTGCCACCCAATTGACCTACAACCCTTGGTATTTTTTTGAAGGGTGGGAGAAAACCAGAGCCCGCGGCGAAATGCACGCAGACACGGGAGAACGTACAAATCCTTACAGGTGGCGCAGGATTCGAACCCCCAGACCCGATCGCTGTTGCGCTAACCGTTCCATCCAGAGTCAGAGGAAATTAAATCACTCAAAGAATTTAGTGTATTCGGAAAGCTGGCTACTATTTGAGAAGCAAATTGTGGTTAGGCAGAGCGAAACGCCACCACTTCATATGTGGTTACTCACTTGCCCCCGAATCTTGATGGCAGTAGGTAGCATGTAGATTAAACAACAGGAAAGGCCAAGGATTTATCTTTGGAATATTCTGAAGGGCACAGCACAAGAAATCACAACATGCCCTTGTTTTAATGAAATGCAGGGCAACAGGGTTATTGGGGGCAATAGAGTAATTGGAAAGCTGAAATCTCCAAGGAAAATATATATTTGCTTGATACAGATCCATGTCAGGAATGGGGATTATGTTTCACCGATCAGACGAAAGTAGGTCAGAAGTGAGTTGCTGAACCCAATAGGGAGAACCTGATGCCCAGTCAACATTTCAGCAAGATGATTGCAAAAGATCATAATAGAGCTCTTGGTAAAGATAGGGACATACAGGAAGTAAAAAGTGGGAAATCTCTAAACTGCATATATTTTAATGCTAGGAGGATTGTAAGGAAGGCGGATGAGCTGAAGGTATGGATTGACACTTGGAAGTATGACGTGGTAGCGATTAGTGAAACATGGCTACAGGAGGGATGTGACTGGCAGCTAAATATTCCTCGATTTAGTTGCTTTAGGTGTGATAGAATGGGGGTGGTGGGGGGGCAAGAGGGGTTGGGGTTGCACTACTTGTTAGAGAAAATATTACAGCGGTGCTTAGATGCGATAGAATAGAAGGCTCGTCCAGGGAGGCTATTTGGGTGGAATTGAGGAATGGGAAAGGGAAAGTTACAATTATAGGGGTGTATTATAGACCACCGAATGGGGAATGTGAATTAGAGGAACAAATTAGGAAGGAGGTAGCAGATATTTGTAATAAGAACAGGGTAGTGATTGTGGGGGATTTTAATTTTCCAAATATTGATTGGGAAACCCATTCCGTGAAAGGGCTGGATGGGTTGGAGTTTGTAAAATGTGTGCAGGATAGCTTTTTACGTGGAGGTACCAACTAGAGAGGGAGCTGTGTTGAATTTACTGTTGGGGAATGAGATGGGTCAGGTGACAGAGGTTTGTGTGGGGGAGCACTCCGGGTCCAGTGATCATAATGCCATTAGCTTCAAGGTAATTATGGAAAAGGATAGGTCTGGGCCCAGAGTTGAGATCTTTGAGTGGGGAAAAGCTAGCTTTGAGGAGATGCGAAAGGATTTACAAGGGGTGGATTGGGACAATTTGTTTTCTGGGAAGGATGTAATAGAGAAATGGAGGTCTTTTAAAGGAGAGATTTTAAGATTTCAAAATCTTTATATACCTGTTAGGTTGAAAGGTAAGGTCAAAAGTTTGAGAGAGCCATGGTTCTCAAGGGATATTGGAAACTTGGTTCGAAAAAAGAGGGAGTACTACAATAAATATAAGAAACAGGGGAAAAAGGAGATGTTTGGGTACTATATTGAATGTAAAAAGAATCTTAAGAAAGAAATTAGAAAAGCTAAAAGAAGGTATGAGATGGCTGTAGCAAGTAGAGTGAAAATAAATCCAAAGGGTTTCTACAAATATGTAAATAGCAAAAGGAAAGTGAGAAACAAAATTGGTCCAATAGAGAATCAAAAAGGACAAATGTGTGTGGAGCCAAAAGAGATGGGGGAGGTCATGAACAATTTATTTTCCTCATTATTTACTGAGGAGAAGGATATTGAACTGTGCAGGGTAAAGGAAGCAAAGGGGGTAAATATGGAGACTATAGTGATTAAGAAAGAGGTAGCACTGGAGCTTTTGAAACATATAAACGTGGTTAAGTCTCCAGGTCCTGACATGATTTTCCCCAGGACCTTGAGAGAAGTTAGTGAGGAAATAGCGGAGGCTCTGGCAGTGAATTTTCAAATGTCATTAGAGGCGGGTATAATGCCGGAGGATTGGCGTGTTGTGCATGTGGTTCCTTTGTTTAAAAAAGGTTCGAGGAGCAAGCCTAGCAATTATCGGCCTGTAAGTTTGACGTCTGTGGTAGGTAAATTGTTGGAAAGCATTCTTAGAGATAGTATATACAAGTATATGGAGGGACAGGGTCTGATCAGGGACACTCAACACGGATTTGTGCGTGGAAGGTCATGTTTGACCAATCTTGTTGAATTTTTTGAAGAGGTGACTAGGAATGTTGATGAGGGTAGAGCAGTGGATGTTTTCTATATGGACTTCAGTAAGGCCTTCGATAAGGTTCCGCATGGGAGGTTAGTAACGAAGGCTAAGTCCTTGGGTATTAATTTGGAGATAGTCAAATGGATTCAACAGTGGCTGGAAGGAAGGTGCCAGAGAGTAGTAGTAGATAATTGTTTGTCAGGATGGAGGCCGGTGACAAGCGGTGTACCTCAGGATTCGGTATTGGGACCATTGTTGTTTGTCATATATATTAATGATCTGGAGGATGGGGCGGTAAATTGGATTAGTAAATATGCAGGTGATACTGAAATTGGGGAAATTGTGGAGGATGAAGAGGGTTTTCAAAGATTGCAGAGGGATTTAAACTGCTTCGAGGAGTGGGCAGAAAGATGGCAGATGGAGTTTAATGCTGATAAATGTGAGGTGCTTCATTTTGGAAAGAATAATGAAAAGAAGACATATCTTCTTTTGAGGGTGATTGGATGAGGGGATCTGGATGAGGGGATTGGATGTAATATCTCCAAATTTGCAGATGACACTAAGCTAGGAGGGGTTGTGTGCACGGAAGAGGGGGTCAGGAAGCTCCAGTGTGATTTGGATAAATTGAAGGACTGGGCAGATACATGGCAAATGCACTACAATGTGGATAAATGTGAGGTTATCCACTTTGGTAATACAAACCGGAGGGCAGATTACTATTTGAATGGCAATAGATTAAGAGATGGGGAAGTGCAGAGAGACCTAGGGGTACTTGTACATCAGTGTCTGAAGGCGAGCATGCAGGTACAGCAGGCGGTTAAAAAGGCAAATGGTATGTTGGCCTTCATATCAAGAGGGTTTGAGTATAGGAACAAGGATACCTTACTGCAGCTGTACAGGGCCTTGGTGAGACCACACCTGGAGTATTGTGTGCAGTTTTGGTCACCTTATCTAAGGAAGGATGTTCTTGCAATGGAGGGAGTGCAGAGGCGATTCACCAGGCTGATACCTGGAATGGCAGGAATGACTTATGAGGAAAGATTGCGCAAATTGGAATTGTACTCTCTGGAGTTTAGAAGATTGAGAGGGGATCTCATAGAGACATATAAAATTCTGGCAGGACTGGACAGAGTGGATGCAGATAGGATGTTTCCAATGATGGGAAAATCCAGAACCCGGGGCCATGGTTTGAGGATAATAGGCAAACCATTTAGGACTGAGATGAGGAGGAATTTCTTTACCCAGAGGGTGGTGAATCTGTGGAATTCATTGCCACAGAGGGCAGTAGAGGCAGGTTCATTAAATATATTTAAGAGGGAATTAGATATATTTCTCCAGTATAAGGGTATTAAAGGTTACGGAGAGAAGGCGGGGACGGGGTACTGAACTTTAAGATCAGCCATGATCTCGTTGAATGGCGGAGCAGGCTCGAAGGGTCGAGTGACCTACTCCTGCTCCTATCTTCTATGTTTCTATGTTTCTATGTGGTAAATGGGAGGGCATTGAAGAATGCAATGGTGCAGAAAGATCTAGGAATAACGGCGCATTGTTCCATGAAGGTAGGAACGCACGTGCATAGGGTGGTGAAGAAGGCCTTTAGTATGCTTGCCTATATAAATCAGTGCATAGAATACAGGAGTTGGGAAGTAATGAAGAAACTGTGCAAGGCAGTGGTGAGGCCAAATTTAGAGTACTGTGTGCAATTCTGGTCATCGATTTATAGGAAGGATATTAATTAACAAGATAGAGAGAGTGCAGAGAAGATGTACAAAAATGTTGCCTGGGTTTCAGCATCTGGAGTACAAGAAGAGATTGAGCAAATTCTGTCTTTATTCGTTGGAACATAGAAGGCTGAGAGGGGATTTGATAGAGGTGTTTAAGATAAATGAGAGGGATAGATAGGGTTGATGTGGAAAGGCTTTTCCTATTGAGAGTAGGAGAGATGGATACAAGAGGTCATGGGTTGAGAGTTGACAGGCAAAGGTTTAGGAGTATTATGAGGGGGGATCTGCTTTACTCAGAGAGTGGTTTCTGTGTGGAATGGGCTTCCAGGAAAGGTGGCAGAGGAAGGGTCAATTTTGTCATTTAAGAAAGAGTTGGATAAGTATATGGATGGGAGGGAGATGGAGGGATATGGGCAGAGTGCTGGTAAGTGGGATTAGAGGAGGGTACTTGGATCAGTGCGGACAGTGTTTCCGTGCTGTAATTGTTATATGGTTATATGATTTTAGAGCATGTATCAAGATAGGTTTCATTTGGAACATTTTCCCAAGGATACAATACCTATTTCAGGCATTGCCAATACACTTGACGGAGAAATTCTTCAAGGAGTTAAAGAAAATAATAAGGAAATTTTTATGGAAAGGGGGGAAACCGAGGATAGCACTAGATAAATTAACAGAATGGTATAAACAAGGAGGCTTACAACTGCCAAACTTTAAAAATTATTATAGAGCCACACAATTAAGATACCTATCAGATTTTTATCAAACAAGGGAAAAGCCAGATTGGACTAGGTTAGAACTAGATAAAATAGGGGAGAAGATACCTGAACATATATTATATAAATGGGATGAAAAATTGGTACAGCGTAGGAATTCTCCAGTATTACATCATCTGCTCAATATTTGGAAGAAGATTCATGTAGAAAGGAATAAAACAATTTACCAATTACCAAAACTAATACTGACGCAAAATCAGCTAATCCCTTTTACAATAGATTACCTTTCCTTTAGAGAATGGGAGAAAAAAGGGATCAAAAGAATAGAAAATTGCTTTTCAGGAAATAAATTACTATCCTTTGAACAAATGAAGGATAAATATAATATAACTCAAGATACAGTGTTGGCATACTACCAACTGAAATCCTACTTGAAGGACAAATTGGGAAGCAGTCTGAGGTTACCAGAGGGAAGTAACTTTGAATATGTGATTACAGATACAATGATAATCAAAAAATTTATAACAAATATGTATATTAAACTGCAAGAAAAGGAGATTGAGGAAACAAATGGTAAAACTAAACAAAAATGGGAACAAGATTTAAACATAAAGATAAAGAAGGAAACATGGGAGAAGTTATGCTCTGGAACTATGAGAAATACAATAAACACGAGGTTACGTATGATACAATATAACTGGATACACAGGCTATACATTACACCTCAAAAGTTAAATAAATGGGATCCAACAGTATCTGACAGATGTTTTCATTGTAAAAAGGAAATGGGAACAACAATTCATGCAATCTGGACGTGTGAGAAAGTGAAAGAATTTTGGGAAGATCTAAACCAGATATTAAATAAAATCACAGAAAGCAATATACCCAAAAACCCAGAGATCTTCCTCCTAAGTAATATAAAAAACAAAGAATTTGGACTTGATTTGGATGGTGGACAAAAAACATTTGTTAGGATAGCCTTAGCTGTAGCAAAAAAATGTATTATGTCAACCTGGAAATTAGAAGATAACTTGAGAATACAACAATGATATATAGAAATGAATAAATGTATTCCATTAGAAAAAAATAACATATAATTTAAGAAATAATATTACAATATTTGAACAAATATGGGAGCCATACATGAAACATAATAGAGAAAACCTACCGGGGACATCTACCACCTAAAATGACAGGAGGAGAAGGGAATGAAAAGAATTGACTCAGTGGAATTTCTTGTTTGTTTTTATTGAGTGACAACATTGTTTGACGGGTTTAATGTATCTTAGATTCTGTACTTTAAATGAATGGGAGGGGAGGTAGGGATGGTGGGATGGTGGGATGGGAAGAGGGAGGGGAGGGAGAAAACGACACTGTATATAATTGAAAAGAAAAATGTATGTATCTTGATCAATGTGGTTTATAGTGTGAAAAATAAAAAATTTAAAAAAAAGATAGGTTTTATTTGGAAACATAGAATACAGATACAGATGTGCTTTAAGCTTAAAGAATTACTATCCTGCTTGAGACAGCAGTGGAAATAGAGTTGGGGGGGGGGTGTGGGATGCGGATGAGTGACCAAGGGAGGCGTGATGCTGGAAAGGCAGGGAAATAACGTTGCTAATGAGAAAAAGTGATAAAACAAAACGTCCAAAGCAAGAAGGAGAAGTGTTCAAGTGTGACAAAATCAGTGGAAGAAAATTTTTGAGAATAAATAGGGAAGTAAATCAGTCTGACAGGAGGAAATCGAGAGGCAAGGTCTCGATTTCCTCCTGTTACATGTAAACTTAAGCAATCTATTAGAAATCCATAAAAGCAATGAACAAAATTTAAAGCCCTGCAAAAGGTAGCGGGCACAGCCTCGGACATCACAGGCAAAAGTCTCCCCACTATTGAGAACATCTGCAGGCAACGCTGCCGTCGGAGAACACGCAGAATGCACTTTGTTCTCTCTGCTGTCATTGGGAAAGAAGTCTAGGTACCATAAGACTCGCACCACCAGGTTCAGGAACAGCTGCTACCCCTCCCATCATCCGACTCCTCAGCAACAAACTCAATCAGAGACTCATTTAGGTCTCTTACTTCTGCACTTTATTGATTTTCTTGCTCTCTGTATTTGTTTATATTTCTTGATTTGTTTAATTGTATACTTATCTTCTTGAGTACAGTTTTTTTTGCAAGAACAATAAGTTCCTGCAGGGGAAAGGATCTCAGGGTTGTATGTGATGTCATGTATGTACTGCTGATCATAAATCTGAACTTTGAATAAACTTTATGTTGGCGTTATGAGCTGTCAGCTGCCACATCAAGCAGAGATGTGCTCTATTCTTGATTACTGTTGTTAATGGAGTCAGTTTACAAAAGGAGCAAAAACACAATGCTGGAGAAACTCAGCAGGTTAAGCAGTGTCCTTTATGGAGCAAAGGTAAAAATGCATAACGGACATATCGGACGATCCCGTCATCAAAGTATAGAAAAATGTGGGCAGGTGTCAGAATAAAAGAGTGGGGGGGGGGGGGAGGTGTGGTCGCAAAGCCAGAAGGTGATAGGTGGAGAAGGGAGGGGTCAGCAGTGATCAAGGGGAGGAGAGTTGGCTGGGAGATTAGAGAGGGAGGGGAGGAAGGAGAATTAGAAAAGGGAAGGTGAGGGGAGAGCTGGTTAGCAGAAACCGGAAAAGTCGATGTTAATGTCATCTTGCTGGAGAGCACCCAGTTGGAAAATCAAGTGTTGTACCTCCAATTTGCAGGTGATTCTTTGGGGGGACAGTACATGAGGCCATGGACAGACATGTGAGTGTGGAAGTGTGACACAGAACTGAAATGATTGGCTACTGGGCGGTCTCGGTCACTGGTGCAGACAGAATGAAGCTGCTCAATGAAACGATCTCCCAATCTATGCCCAGTCTTTATGATGTAAATGAGGCTACAAAGGGAGCACCGGATGCAATAAATCAGTCTTGCGGATACACAAATGAAGTGTTGCTTCACTTGATAGAGCTGTTTGGGGCCCTGTACTGTGGTGAGGGAGGAGGTGTGGACACAAGTATGTCACCTCCTGCAGCCACAGGAGAAGGTGCTGGGGAGGGGGGAATTGGTGGGGAGGAATGTGCACACAAGGGAGTCATGGAGGGAGCGGTCCCTAAAGAAGACAGAGAGGGGAGGAGAGGGGAAGATGTGTCTGGTAGTGAGATCCTGTTGTAAGTACAGGAAATTCTGGAGGATAATGTGTTGGATGAGGAGGCTGGTGGGGTGGTAAGTGAGGATAAGGGGGATTCTATGTTTTGGGGCAGAGGAGCCCACGGCAGGTGAGCAGGAAATAGAGGAGATGCTGGTGATGGCTGAGTTGATAGTGGTGGATGGAAGCCATGTTTGTGGAAGAAGGCAGATATTTTGGAAGATTTGGACTGGAAGACCTCATCTTGGGAACAGTTGTGGTGGAGGCGGAGAAATTGAGAGAAGGGAATAGAATCCTTGCAGGGGATAGGGTGTGAGGAAGTGTAGTTAAGGTAGTTGTGAGAGTTAGTGGGTTTGTAATACATGTCTCCCGAGATGGATACTGAGTGATCCAGGAAGGCGAGAGTGTTGTTGGAGATGGACCAGGTGAGTTTGACATTGGGCTGGAAGTTGGCCATGAAGTGAATGAAGTTGACAAGCTAATCATGTGTGCATGAGGTAGCCCTGATGTAGTCAACAATAGACTGGAGGAAGAGTTGAGGGTTCTTCCTTATATAGGCTCAGAGCATGATTTGCACTCAAAGCGTACAAACAGGTGGGTGTTAGCTGGGAGCCATGTGGGTACCCGTGGCTATTCCTTTGGTTTGGACGAAGTGAGATGAGTTAAAGGAGAAGTTATTTAAAGTGAGGACAAGTGCTGCCAGGTGGAGGAGGGTGGTGGTGAAGGGTGAATGGTCGGGTCTTTGGTCCAGAGAGAAGAAAAGTGCTTTAAGTCCTTCAGTATGGGAGATGAAGGTACGAAGGGACTGGACATCCATCGTGAAGATGAGGTGGTCCAGTTTGGGGAGTCTGAAGTCATTAAAGAAATGGAGGGCATGTGAGGTATTGCAGATGTAGGTGAGGAGGGATTGGACCAGGGGAGAAAATGTAGAGTCAAAGTAAGATGAAAGTAGTCTGATGGAACAAAAAGAGCACCTGCCCTTCCTTTGATCCTCCCTGCCCTTCCTCTGTTCCTCCCTGCCCTTCCTCTGTTCCTCCCTGCCCTTCCTCTGTTCCTCCCTGCCCTTCCTCTGTTCCTCCCTGCCCTTCCTCTGTTCCTCCCTGCCCTTCCTCTCCTCCCTGCCCTTCCTCTGTTCCTCCCTGCCCTTCCTCTCCTCCCTGCCCTTCCTCTGTTCCTCCCTGCCCTTCCTCTCCTCCCTGCCCTTCCTCTGTTCCTCCCTGCCCTTCCTCTGTTCCTCCCTGCCCTTCCTCTCCTCCCTGCCCTTCCTCTCCTCCCTGCCCTTCCTCTGTTCCTCCCTGCCCTTCTTCTATTCCTCCCCAGCCACTACTCTTCCCTACCATACTTGTCCTTTCCTCCCTCACCATTTTTTCCGGGGGGTGGGTGGGGGGGGGGGGTGGGGGATACAGACAGTATCCTCAGGGCTGGGCTGAGTAATCTCTAACAGCCAGAGCCATCTGTGATCAAGTAATGAAACCAGCCTGATGGTTTTTTTTAACCTTCAAAGCTCATTGTGTTCAATTTTAGGTGGCTCCTCAATGCCCCAATCAGTCACAAACTGCCTTGATATTAAAGCCACTCACTTTCTGGTTCTATGTGGCAAGCTTAACCAGTTGGGACTTGATGGGGAATGAGAGACAATCCTCATAGGATTCTTAGGAGATGGAACAGGGTAACCAATGAGAGAGTGTTTCCTTATATGGGAGAGTCCTGAACCAGAGGGCATGGCCTCACAATAGGAGGGCACTCAATCAAGAAAGAGATGAGGAGGAATTTCTTCTCTCGGAGAGTTATAAGCCTTGGGAACGTCTTACACAGAGAACTGTGGGAACCGAGTCCTTGTGTACGTTTAAAACTAAGATATGTATATTTCCAGTTAATGGTTAGCGTAACACTGTTGCAAGCGCCAGCACTCAAGTCTGGAGTTCGCTGTCTGTAAGGAGTTTGTACGTTCTCGCTGTGTCTGCACACAGACCGCACTGGTGCTCAGGATTGACCCTGGGTCACTGCTATTTCAAGGCAGCAGCGTTACCTGCTGCACTAAGATCCATGCTTGGACCATGGCTGCAGGGAGGTCTGGACTTGAGTGGTCTGTGACAAAATGCCAAACTGGGCTGCCATAAGGTGACCAAACTAAGAATCAATAACAGGTGAGTAAATGCTATATGAGAGCATTGTTGTTGATGACTTTTATCTCTTTGCTGGCAGTTAAGAGTGAGTGGACCAGTAATTTGCTGGATCAAACTCATCCTGGTTTTTGTGTACAGGTAGTCTTCAACTTACGACGGTAATTGGGACTGAAGGAATGGTCATAACTCAGATTACCCATAAATCAGATATGCATGTCTTAATATTTTTTTTAAAATCAACAAATGAATCTTTAATGAAGAATCTCAGCATATGTGCAGTATTAAAAAAAAATTCGGCCATAGTGTGGGTGGACGCAACTCATGTAGATCGTAAGTTGAAGACTACCTGTACCTTTAGGCCAGACGTAAATATTGTTTCTGCACTGGAGCTGCTTGACCACTTTGGTGGGAGAGTCTAGGACCAGAGGGCACAGCCTCAGATTTAAAGGACGTCCTTTTAGAACGGGAAATGAGGAGGAATTTCGGATCGGTGGTGAATAAGGCTTATGGTATGTTGGCCTTTATAAATCAGAGCATTGAGTATAGGGGCTGGGATGATATGTCAAAATTGTTTGTACTCAGCCATGATCAAATGTCCTCAGGGTGAAGGGACGATTTTGTACATGGACATTGTGGTGGGCATCCTTGCGCCATTGTGGTACACCTTCCACAGGAAAACTGGTGAAGGTGAGGTCCAGGAGCTTATTGCCCATTGCTTTATTCTCCACCTGCGGCAGACCCTCTATCATACCAATATCTCTCACGACTCAGTTAGTGATGGTGCTATCAAGCCACTCTCTGTGATGGTCATTCATGTCCCCTATCCCACTGAAGTACCCCACCCAGTATATAATCTATGCCTGGGCTATTTTCAGCTTTCTCTGAGTATTTTTTATGGTGAAGGAGCACTGATCCATCAGTTTAAATATTCTTTTCTTTGATGAACAGCACAGTTAAAGGCCCTTCTGGCACATGAGCCCAAATAACCTTTAACCTTCATATGTTTTTGAAGGAAGGTTTTAATCTGTCTTGTTTTCTTGCTCATGTTTGGACTGATGCCATGGGAGTTTATTAGTTTTGGAGACAATACTGAGGAGGCCAAACCTATTCTCATCCACCTCCACGTTTTCCTGTTCCTCCCCCTCCCCCCCTCCAAACTTTGGTTCTTTTGTCATGTGGGTGAACCATGTCATACTCAGTAATGGTAATAAAGGTATCTGCCACATTGTCTGTAAGTTAGGATACCGAAAGTGGACCTGTACTACTGTTGCTTGATCAGGCTGTGGGGTGGGGGCAGGGGGGGGGGGGAGATTTTCAAGGTTGATTGGACTGGGAGCAACTTGACCATCTTCATATTTAGTGCCCAGCTCAATCCTGGGTGGTCCTTCTGGTAGGTTGCAAGTGGTTAAGATACAGGAGGAAAGAAGTTGACAGGACCTGGCTAATCTTGCACCTAGAATATTATGCACTGTTCAGATTTCCCTAATTTAGGAAGGGCATATTTGCCCTGTAGGCTGTGGTGCAAGGGTTCCTGCAACGAATGGGTTTCTTTGAGTCAAAACGAAGCAGAATGTGCCAATTCTCCCCGTAAAAATAGAAGAACAGGAGGTTAGTTGAGTGTACCGTGGATGATTATGGGCGTGTTTGACAGACCAATTGCTATCCAATGGTTCCTCTGGTAGGAGAATCTAAAACCAAGTGACACTATCTCGTGGTAAGGAATGGGTTACACAAGAATAAGATGAGGAAGAATTTCTTCTCAGAGTAGATGGCAAATCACTGAAATTCTCTGCTTTAAAATGGGTGTGGATGCTGCCATTAAGTTTAGACAAGATATGGAAATTGGCCAGAAAAAAATGGAATTTTGTTCAGTGGTCAAATATTGTATAATTACAGTATATAGCAGAGAAAACCTGAGGGACTGTATGCCTGGTTCTCTTCCTGTTTACATGTTCTGAAATTCTTGTGTCATTATCAGTGGATTGTGGTGCAATTTGATTTGCAATCAAAATTACCTTGTAGAAAAAGGTTATTCCTTAAAGTTCCCTACTGATGGCAGTGGGGAAGAAGCTGTCCTTGTGCAGCTGAGTGCTCGTCTTTAGGCTCCTGTACCTTTTTCCCCAGTGTAGCAGAGTGAAGTTGGCTTGGCCTGGGTGGTGGGGGTCCTTGAGGATAGAGGATGCTTTTTTAAGACACTGCCTCATGTAGATGTCCTCGATGGAGTGAAGTCTGGTGCCTGTGATGTTGCAGGCAGAGTTAATTCTTGTCCTGAGAGTTGGCGCCTCCATACCAGGCAGTGATGCAACCAGCCAGAATGCTCTCCATGGTACACGTGTAGAAATTTACAAGAGTCTTTGGTGACATACCGAACTGCCTCAGACAGCTCACAAGGTATAACCGCTGGCGAGCCTTTGTGATTGCATCAACATGGAGGCTCCAGGACAGTTCCTGGGAAACATTGAAACTCAGGGAATCGAAGTTCTTGACCCTCTCCACTACTGAACCCTCAATGAGGACTGGGTTGTGTTCCCCTGACTCCTCCTGAAATCCACAGTTATCTCCTTGGTTTTGCTGAAGTTGAGCGCAAGGTTGTTGTCATTACACTATTCAACGAGCTGATCTATCTCCCTCCTGTTGTGATTTTTCCACAACTATGTTGTCATCGACAAATTTGTAGATGGCATTGGAATTGTACCTGGCCACACAGTCATGGGTGTATAATGAGTAGAGCAGTGGACTGAGCACGCATCCTTGGGGTGCGCCTGTGTTGATGATCAGTGAGGAGGAGACATTGTTTCTAATTTGTACTGACTGTGGTCTTCCAATGAGAAAGTCAAAGATCCAGTTTCAAAGGGTGGTACAGAGGCTTAGAGTTTGTAGCTTCTTGACCAGCAGTGAAGAGTAGCCGTATGTATGAGTTGCTAACTTCATGTTAAGCAGAGTGGCTTAACAGAGCAGAGTGCATCTGCTGTGGAGTGATTGTGGTGATAGGCAAATCACTTTACTTTACTTAGGTATATATTAATTCTGTCCATGACCAGTCTCTCAAAGCATTTCATCACAGTGGAAGTTAGTGCTACTGGACAGTCAACATTGAGGCAGCCCAAGCTACTCTTCTTGGGGACCAGGATGATTGATGCCCATTTGAAGATGGTGGGAACCTCTGACTGCAGCAATGAGAGGTTGAAAATGTTCGTGAACACTCCGTCCGGCTAGTTGGTTGGTGCAGATTCTCAGTACTCTGCCAGGCACGCTGTCAGGGCGTGACATCTTGAATAATGGTTCTGACGTTAACATCAGAGACAGATATCACAGGGTCGACAGTCTTTTGAGGGATTCTAGTAGGCATTGTTTGGTTTTTTCTTCTCAAAGCAGGCATAGATGTTCAGCTCATTGGGTAATGAAGCATCACAGCCATCTGTAGCATTTGCCTTCTCTTTGTAGGCTGTATTGGCCTGCACTCTCTGCCATACCTGGCGTGTCTCTGTCTTTAGCCTCCTTTGGAATTGCTACTTACCTTTGGAGATGGTCTTCTGCATTCCATAACTGGACTTCTTGTAAAAATCCCGATCCCAGCCTAAACGCTCTCTTTCTCGCCTTCAGCAGGTTGTGGATTCTCTGTCTCATCTAGGTAGGGGAACACCTAGTATTCCACACAGATCTTGATGAAGTGACCCCTGTTGCATATTCATTCAAGTCTATGGATGACTCCTTGAATATGGTCCAGTTGGCCAATTCAAAGCAGCCCCTCCACCTCTCTTGACCATACTTTCACTGTCTTCACCACTGGTGCTTGTGGTCTTCAGTCTCTGCTTGTAGGCCAGGAGGGGAAGTACAGTCAGCTGATCAGACTTATCGAAATGCAGTTGTGGTATTGCTCAGTAGGCAATTTTCGTGGTGGTGTAGCAGTTGTCAAGTGTTTTGGCTCCCCTGGTCTCACATGTGACATGTTGGTGGTAGTTCATCAGTCTTCTTCAGGTTGGCCTGATTGAAGATCTCCCACAATGATTGGGAAGGTATCCAGATGGACTGTCTCATGGCTGTTTATCACAATGCTCAGTCCCTCCAGTGCCAGCCTGATGTTAGCCTGGGGAAGAATGTACACTGTGACCAGGATGATGCTGGTGAACTCCCTCGACAGGTAGAATGGGTGACATTTGATCGCCAGATGTTCCAGGTCGGGGAGAGCAAGACTGGGACATGACCGTCAGGTCTGTGCACCATGCTAAATTGATGATGACACAAAAACGCCACCTCCTCTGATTTTTACAGACACTGGTGTTCGATCAGCGTTTAGCCAAGTCTCTGTGAAGTATATCACGCAGTACTTCCTGATGTCCCTCTGATGTTGAAGTCTGGCTTGGAGTTCATCAAGTTTGTTCTCCAAGGACTGTACATTAGCCAAGGAGGATGGTCGGGAGCAGAACCCTCAGGGTCTCAGCTTGACCTGTAGCCCCATTCTGCGTACACGTGGCCAGGTCTTCTTTACCTGGCTTGTGGGTCCGCTGCTGGAGTTGAGCTGTTTAAAATTCCGGAGTTGTTGTTGTAAACCAGAGTCGTACCTGCTTGAGCTGCTTAAAACTCCTGCGGAGTTGTTGTTGTATTTGCGCGAGCTGTTTAAAGGTCCCTTGGCCCGACGGGGATTGCCGATTCTGCTGATTCCAAGCCACATCAGGAACTCCATGCTGTCGGATAAGTTTGATGTTATGTTTCTCGATTTTTGTTTGATTTTTAGGAGTTCTGATCCAGAATATTTGATTATTCCCATGAGAACTGCACTCAGAGTCGCCGCTGTAAGGTGGCACCATTTAGCAATTTAAAGCATGGTAATCCAAATCACTCAATTCACTTTGACTCTAGTCACGAATCCCAATTTTGCTGGGGTTAACCTAACACAGTGTTAACAGACACGCGCCGACATGTCTGTCCATGGCCTCATGCACTGCCAAACCAAGGCCTCCTATAAATTGGGGAGCAACAACTAAATTCCATCTGGGCACTCTCCAACTGGATAGCATTAACATCGACTTCTGTTTCTGCTAGCCCACTCCCCATTTTCCATCTTCTCTTTCCCCCTTCACCTTTCCGCCAGCTATTCACCCCTTCCCTCTTCATTTACAGAGCCATTTCCCTCCCCCCCTCCCACTTGCTGGTGTGACCTCCCTCCCTTATCCACCTTGCTCCTCCCCCGCTCCTCCCTTCCACTGTTTCATTCAAGCACTTGCCTACATCTTGCTCATACCTTGATGAAGGACACAAGCCCAAAATGTTGGTTAGGTATTGTTACAGGTTATATTAGTATGGTTATGAATAGACATGTCTTTAAAGGAGATAAATTGTGGGGGGTTAGTGTAGGTGACTTCACAAACCTAGTAACACTTCATAAAAGACATCTCATTGAAATTCATAAATGTTAAATTCTGTGCACAGTATGAGAATTGCCTGATACCGGTGAACTTGGAGAAGTGAAAAGTAAATGATTGGACTATCAAAGCCAATAACTTTCCTGAACAGGTACACATTACATACACATGCACTTAGAATTAGAAGAGGGTGAAGTTAATAGTAACAAGTTAAAATTTGATCTTGTTATTATGTTTAACGAAAATTAAAAGCAACTTTTGTTGAAGTAACCATTTTCTTGGTGAATTTCTATTGCTGCTGGGTTTTGGAGTCCTCTGGGCTTGTAACAGTATCTTTATCTTTGCTATATGAAGTATGCTGTTTGTCCTGCTGTGTTGTGCTTTTACTTCAATCACTACATCTGCCTTTATAGCACCAGCGATCAGGATCGGGGTTCGAATCCTGCGCTGTCTGTAAGGAGTTTGTTTGTTCTTCCTGCATCTGTTGTGGGTTTTTCCCGGGGTCTCCGGTTTCTTTCCACCATTTAAAATGTACTGGGAATTGTAAGTTAATTGGGTGTAAATTGGGTGGCACGGACTCGTGGGCTGAAATGGCCTGTTATCTTGCTGTATTTGTCTAAATCTGAATCAAAATCTAAACCTTTCTCTCTGTACTAGGTGTTGATAAAGGTAAACTTAAACTTTGGATCTTTTGAACATTTAAATCTTCTCTGACCATCAACCCAGGGCTGCACGTTTAATCTCCTACTCTGTTCCTTGTACATGACTGAGATTGTTCCACCTCAATCTCAAAATTTGCTGACAACCCCACCATTTTTGGCCAAATAACTGGAAATGATGAAACAGCATGAGATCAAGAATCTGATGGGGTGGTTCTAGAACAACAACCTTGCTCTCAACATGGCCAAACCCAAGGAGCTTGTTGTTCATAGGAAGGAGGGGCTGAAGTACCTCACTCCTGTCTGCATTGATGAGAAGGAGGTGAAGAGGTTTAGAATCTTCAAGTTCCTTGGAGTCTATATTTCAGAAGGCCTCTCCTGGAACCAGCAGCAGTGAACAAGGCGCACCAGCATTTTGACTTTCGAAGGACTCTGAGGAGATTTGGCATCACACTATGGAGAGCATACTAACTCACTACATCACAACCTGGTTTGATAATTCAAGTGCCTAAGAATATAGAAGGCCACAGAACATGGCAAACATGGGGTCCAACCTCCCATCCATTGAAGACATTGATGTGAGAAGAAGGCAGTCATCATCATAAACGATCCCCATCACCCTGGTCGTAACCTCTTCTCACTGCTATCTTTGGGTCCGAAAACCAGAACCTCTATGTTAACAGACAGTTTCTTTACATAAGTTATCAGATTTTTGAACCTCCTCTTGGTACGCTCATCTTAGACTGCTTCCGCAGCACAAAAGGACTATGCACACTATTGCACACCACTTTTTTCTCGCTTTCTTATGTATTTATTGGCTCTTTTATTTTAATTCAATTAGTTTACCATTATAGTTTTTCTTTACAGCAATTAAGCATTTTGATGCATATGTACATAGTACAATGTGTATGACAATAAATTCATGATCATTCTCATAAATCCCACAGAAATATTTTGAAAACTCTTAAACCACACCAAAACCTGTCACAGATATTCAAAAGTTATTAAAACATTGTAACAGTAACAACATTTAAAACAATGAATAGTGTGATGGAATATTTGGGAATGTTTTTGGGAGATAAATTGGTAAAATTAGAGTAGGTTATATAAAAACAGATCTTATTTGAAATAATGGAGAATTCATATTCAGTGACTTTACAGAGACTATGGAGAATGCTATGCACATTTCACAAGTAGGTGCTAATTGAAATGATGTCATGAAATGAATGGACTATTGTCTTGGAAGAACAACCAGTGCCAGGTTGTCTGTCTTGGACCTTTTTGCAAGGCTTTTGACCTCCCTGCAAAGTGCTCACTCAGAGGTCATTGAGAGGTTTGTTTACCTAAAACAACAGATGAACCAGAAGACTAACTCCTGTTGTTTTTTGCTGGAGAAGGTCGCGGGTTTTGCAAGTGAGAAAGAGAAGGACATGCTGCTGGCAGTTTGAATCTCAGACAGAGGGGGAGAGAGACACAGAAGGGAATCTTTGACTGTGTGTGACACAAAGCTGTAACAAGCCAGGAGAAGCTTGTTAAAGCGAAACAGAAGCTCCAGAGTGGCAGATAGCTGGAAGTGCTACCTGTCTGATGTTTCTCTTGGAATAAGGGAAACACAAAATAACTCTGTGATAGTCTGAAAGAAAGAGGTTATCATCTGGAGAACCCGGATGGGGCAAGTTTCATCAGCAAGACATTGAGGTGACTAATGGTGGTACATCAGTTGTGGAAATCCTGGAACAACACATCTCTCTCTGTAAACCTACAAGAACCTTCCTGAGTGGTAAACATTTACCTTTCAAGCACCAAAACTTGCTGAACTTTATACATGTTAAATTCTGTGCAGAGTATAAGAATTGCCTGCAACCAGTGAACTTGGAAAAACGAGAAGTGAGATTGAACTATGAACCAAAGAACTTTTCTTAAATTTACACACACATTACATTCACATGTACTTAGTATTAGAAGGGGGTTAAGTTGGGTTAGTTAAGTTAATAGTGATAAGTTAAAGTTTGATTCTGTTTTCATGCGTAAAGATAATTAAAAACAACTTTTGTTTAAGAACTACTTGTTGTGGTGAATATCTATTGCTGCTAGGTTTTGGGGTTCTTTGGGCTCATATTAATAGCCATTTATAAAGCTTGAATATTTCAAAAGCATGCAGATTACTGAAAAATTGCCTAAAATTTCATAAAAGTTCTTCATCATTAAAATTGAGTTGTTTATCTTTTTATCACCACATGAATGTTCTGCAAGATATGAAACCCATTCATGTTTGACAGCCCAGAATTGATTAGTGATCTCATAATCTTAAATTCTTAAAAGTGACAATGTTGGAGAAATTTGTTGAAACTACTTCTAAACTTATTTTTCATTTCCAAAGCTGGAGGTTGTTGCAGATTCACCGAATCATGTCTTCCCCGTTAATGGAGGATTTCATGCTTTAAAAGGCATAATTGATTTGGTAAGCATCATCTTGTTTCATTATTAATACTACAATAAGTTTGGACTAACTAGTATGAAATAGCATGTAATTGTTGGGGATCAAAATGATTTGCAAAAATAATGAATAGAGCTTGTTGTTATTTATTGAGATTACTTCTACCAAAGGAAATAGATTTTTAACAAACTACCGTATTTGATGGCATGTAAGACCCACTTTCTCTCCCCCCCCCCCCCCCACCCAAAGAATAGCTCAAAAAATAGTCCTTGGTTGTATATATGAATTGGAGGTACCTGGTAGGCTAATGTTAACCCAGACGCCATAAACTACCAGTACTTGTACCTAGCCTAACTCTATATAATATTGTAATATTATTTACTCAAATATCACCATCATTATATTTCTGCTGTTTATCATTATTATTGTGGGCACTTTACTTAAAAAGGGAATGATCATAAAAAATAAAGCTGGATGTCCTGAGACAAATATCTTCGTTTGGCACCCAACTCTTTCGAGTTAAGCAGTAACCGTTTCTCAGCTTGTATGCGCGTTACTGTCTATTTATGTCATACCTGCCACATATATGTTAATATTTTCACTCAAAAAGCCTTTGAGTTTCTAAATTAGGGTGATAATAGTGAGTAACGCCGATGGCTCACTCACATCACCCCTATCTAAGGAGCATGGCAATAGAGCAGCAGTGAGTGTTAGGGGCACCGCCTACAGCAAAAAAAATGATAACGCGAATGGAGAAAGCAAGAACAACAGCTACAGACCGCTAAAAAAGGTAAATGTTGTAGCGGGATCACTACGGTTGTAACTCGAGGCAAAAAGAAGACTCGCACACCAAGGGAGTGTAATCAACACTGACTTTATTGGGCTGCAACTCTGCCTTTTACAAGCAGCCGGTCTTGTCACCACCAGGACTTGAGCAAGGCCAGCTGCTGATTGGTTGTCTCAGATGCGTACACCCGGATTGGACCCCCTGTGATCCGCTGGCTGTTATTGGCCAATCCGCAGCCTATGAGAGCGGGTGTCTCATCCTGCGCGCTGTCTGCCTGATTGTCATGTTCGATGACTGTTTGCTGTGTGGTGGTGTTGCTGTGGAGTGGGCCGTGGACTGGTACGTAACTCTCACCCCCCGAAGTAGCAATCGGGACACAGTATTTTGGCGGCTGACCCCTGCGCTGTGAGATTGGGTGAGTAACTGGCTGGTTAACATCTAAATGGGCCAGTTTTAGCCGGTCTTCTCCCTGCTGCAAATGTCCAACATGCAGGTGGAACTATTGTGTCTGACAATGCAGTATGGCCCTTCATTAAGGCCTTTGAAGGGGTGACCGGTGGCCCCTGCATTGGACGAAAACGTAGTGACATTCTCCAAAGTTTTTTTGGGACAAAGGTGCTGGCTTGTCCGTGAGCTCTGGGCTTAACTGGGGTTAGTGTGCCTAGATGCTTGCGCAGTTGAGACAACGTAACCGCTGGGAGTTCCCACGTCCTCGAAAGCAGCAACCCGGGATGATTAGGGGTGTGCCATAGACTTGGTCGAGGATGCCTCGAGATCCTATTTCGTGGCAGTATGGATGCCTAGCAAGACCCAAGGGAGTTCGTCTGCCCAGTTCAGTCCAATGAGTCGGGCCATCAGAGCTGTCTTCAGGTACCTGTGGAATCTCTCCACCAGCCCTTTGGCCTGCAGGTGGTATGCTAAGGAATTGATTCCCCAGGGCATTTGCTAGTGGTTCACAGGCTGGAAGTGAATTGGGCCACCCTGTCAGATGCTAAGTGTTCAGTGACACCGAAATATGCCACCCAGGTATTCAGAATGCCCGTGCACATGTCTCCTTGGAGATTTCAGGTAGCAACACCATCTCTGGCTAACTAGTCGACCAAGGTCAACAATAACGTGCACCTCTGGATATAGGTAGAAGCCCCACAATGTCTATGTGCATGTGGCTAAAACAGCAGCATGCTGGTTCGAAGAGCTGTGGAGGGGCTTTAATGTGGATCTCGACCTTGGATGCCTGGCACTGAGTACATGTCTTGGCCCACTGAGTGACCTCTTTATCGAGGCCATGCCAGACATCAATCTAACTGTGGTCTTGATAGCGGGGAGAGCCAAAATGTGGACTGAATCGAAAAAACTACCTCTTCCATGCTTCCAGAATGAAGTGGCATGGTTTACCTGTCGATGGGTCGCACAGCAGCGTTTGGTTACCGGGGGTGATCTGGATGTCCTCTGGTTGCAGGCCGGTAAATGCTGTCCGGTATGCCGGTATGTCAGGGTCTGCTTGCTGCGCATCTTCCAGGGCCATGCACTGCTCAGATGCCTGAACAGGATAGGGCATTGGCTACCACATTGGACTTGCCAGTGATAAATTCAATGTCCATTGAGAATTCAGATATATAGGACAGGTGCTGCTGTTGCCTGGCTGACCATGGGTCTGACACCTTGCTGAAAGCAAAGCTAAGTGGTTTGTGGTTTGTGTAAATTTGGATCTTCCTGATCTCCAGGAAGAAACGGAAATGCCGAATTGCCAGGTATAAGGCTAACAGCTCCCTATCAAAGGCACTGCCCTTGAGCTCTGGTGACCTGAGTTTTATTGAAAAAGGCAGCAGCTGCCACTGTCCATAAACCAGTTGCTCAAGTACACCCCCGACCGCAGTGCTGGAGGCGTCTACCATGAGGGCGGTCAGGACATCTGTCCTGGGATGCATAAGGAGGGTGGCTTTGGCCAGGGTGTCTTGGTTTATTGAAAGCCTCGGACACCTCCTGTGTCCATTGAATGTCTTTACTGGGCCCTGCCATGAGGGGAAATAGTGGACTCATGATGTAGGGCCGCTGCAGGTATGAAGCGATGATAAAAATTGACCATACCTGCAAACTCTTGCAGTCCCTTCACGGTCGTTGTTCTGGGGAGGGAACAGATAGTGTCCACCTTGGTGGGTAACGGCCTGGCCCAATGTTGGTCAATGCGATGACAAAGGAAATTAATTTTCTCTTGGCCAAACTGGCACTTGGTCAGATTGATGGTTAAACTGAACTCGCTTAGCCAGGAGAACAATAGTCTTAAGTGAGTGACGTGCTCAGTGCGGATGTGGCTGGCTATTAAAATGTCATCGAGGTAGATGAAGGCGAAGTGTAGATCCTGGTCCACTGCATCCATCAACCTCTGGAAAGTGTGAGCTGTGTTTTTCATCCCAAATGGCACGTGGAGGAATTCAAACAATCCAAAGGGGGTTATGATGGCTGTTTTGGGAATGTCATCAGGGTGGACTGGAATCTGATGATAACTCCTGATGAGATCCACCTTAGAGAATATCCGTGTCCCTTGCAGGTTAGTGGTGAAGTCCTGGGTATGTAGCACGGGGTACCTGTCAGGCGTGGTGGCTTCATTAAGGCAGCAGTCTCTGCACGGCCTCCAACCTCCTGCTGTCTTTGGTACCATATGGAGGGGAGAGGCCTATAGGCTATCGGAGCTCTGCACAATGCCGAATTCCTCCATCTTTCAAAACTCTTCTCCAGCCAGGTTGAGTTTCTTGGGGGAAAGACGCCGCACCCTGGCATAGAGGGGAGGGCCCTGCGTAATAATTTGGTATCTCACTCCGTGTTTGGGTTCCGCCGAGTTGAAATGGGGCGTAGTGATGGAGGGGAATTCCACTAAGACTCGAGAGAATTCATTGTCGGCAGTACTCACCGAGTGTAGATCGGGGTTAGTAAATTCAGTGCCCTTGAGTGAGAGTGTCTGAAATGTACGGACTTGTACCAGCTGACGCCCTTTAATGTCCACCAGTAGCGAGTTGGCTCTCAGGAAATCGGCACCCAGTAACAGTTGTTGTACGGCTGCCACAAAATTGGGTGCCAAATGTCCGAATGTTGGAGCTGTTTGCTGCTCAAAGCTCTTGGTCCATATTGCCACTGTGGGCTTCTAGGCTGGACGGGGGAAGGATGCTGTACTGTGCCTTGTGCCACCAAGAAATGTCAGGGTTGCAATAGTTATAGCTCGAGGTAGAAAGAAGACGCACACCAAGGGAGTGTAATCGACACTGACTTTATTGGCCTGCAGCTCTGACTTTTGTAGGCAGCTGGCTGTGTCACCACGGGGGCATGGCTTGAATGAGGCTGGCTGCTGATTGGTTGTCCCGGATGCGCAGGCCCAATTGGACTCCCTGCAATCTGCTGACTGCGATTGGCCGATTCGATCCCTATTCCAGCAGCCTATGGGAGCGGACGTCTCATACTGTGCACTCTCTGCCCGATCGCCGTGTTCAATGACTGTTTGCAGTGTCAGCCTGTTGAGTGGGCTGTGGACCTCTACAATCAATGTAACTTTTGTTGTCAGCCCCACATTGGCCAGAACTTGAGGAGGAGTTAAAAAAAAATTGGGTGATAAATGAGAGGAATTCAGGGAAACACGTTTCTACCAAAATGATAATTATGAGGCCAGAAGATTAGGAGAAGAACAAGGGAATCAGGGTTTTGCAAGAACAGAAGGTTGGTGTTCCCGGTTCATGAAAAAAGGCAGGGTTTTATCAATGCGTACAGGAACATTCATTTTATAGAAAATGCCAGCGGAATATGGAGACAGCAGGAAGAGTGAAGAAAACAGGAAGAGTGAAACGTCCCACCATTCCACAGGTGTATAAGTGGGTGAAGGAATCTTGGGAAAATGTAATCAATGAAATTTTTGTGAAGGCTTTTATCTACTGGTAGCTTGTTTTTTATAAAACATTTTCTGCTCTAGTTAAGCTGCTTTTGTTTTTCTTTTGTAAATTACAGCAGTATTATTATTATAAAGATGTTTTCTGTTGTTCTCGTTGCATGTTTTGTCCAAGTTTTTTTTTTCCCTGCTGTTCTGCAGCTACATACATAAGATTAAATTCTTACTTGTAAATGCACGAGCCGTAATGTTCCCTGCTGAAATCAGGGAGGAGTCTTGAATGCCTGTAGGACTTATGGGCCATGAAATATGGCACATCATTTATTTGTAATGAGCAACGACATGACGATGATTTTGGCATTACATTCTTACGATAATCATCACCCATATTGTTTGCTTCCATGGGTGATAGATCAAGATTTTAAGGAACTAAAATGAATGGAACTGTTCTAAAGTAGCATTTTGGAACACTATTCCCGAGAAGTTGACAAATAGGAACATAGGAAGTAGGAACAGGAGTAGGCCAAAAATGGCCCATCGAGCCTGCTCTGCCATTCAATACGATCATGGCTGATCTAATTTATGACCTAACTCCACCTACCTGCCTTCTCCCCATATCCCCTAATTCCTCTATCAGGTATCAACAAAGGCTTGTTAATGGGGTAGAGTGAATAGTTTCTTCCTGGGCTCATGGTTCAATACTCAGTAGTACATGACTTACAAAATACCATTTTATTTGGAGCACAAACCACATCAGTTAAAGTAACCAAGAATACCTGCAGTTGCTGGGGTCTCGTGCAGTAAACAAAAGTGCTGAAAGAACTCAGCAGGTCTCACGGCGTCCACAAAATTAAAAGGCAGTTGACGTTTTGAGCCCTCCTTCTGGAGGTCCAAAAATCATGCAGCTGTCTGAATAAAACATTGGGGGGGGGGGAATAGGGAGTCAGGGGAAGGGGGACAAACAGGGAAGGGAAGGGGTTGGGGAGCTGGAGGAAGGGGGGGGGAGAGAGAGATGGATGAGGGAAAAAAAGGGACACAAATTGGAGGTTAACATTGAAGCCGTCTGCTTAGAGACTGCCAAGAGGGTGTTGTTCCTCCAATTAGTGGGTGGCCGCAACCTGGCAATACATGAGGCCTTGGGCAGACATCAATTAAGCCCTGGTTGTGGAGAAGAAGATGGTTTATACGCAAGAGGGACTGGTCTGGATTGCGTTGATGAAAAGTGGCCAGTTACCAGATCAGTGAGGTTCTAGACTGGGATAACTAATAAACCAGAGGTGTACATTCAAGATAATTTTATTGTCACGTAATAAAATAGAAAAACGTGATATTGAACAAAATTCCATGATAACCATCAGGTAGACAAAGATTTGCTCTGAGCAGAAATTTCCCAGCACTCCTAACAGCCAGAGAAAGAGAAGCAAAAAAGAGTCCCCCATAGTTGATGAATCTTCATGCCTTCACCCCCAGTGCTCCTGCCGCCTCCACAGCCACAAAAAAAACAAATATCTGGTTAAAAATCAGATAGCAACTGAGTTGGTGGGCTGGTTTTGGACAGCAAATCTTTTGGATGATATTGTGCAAGCATTGCATTGGAGGACAATGTGGTAGAGTCATGAAAATCAGACAGCAGTGCTTTTGGGTGAGGGTCAGCTAGCGTGTCAGATGATGCAGGGTTGGGAGGGTTATTGGTGGATAGTAGAACATGGGAAAGATCAGAGGAGGTTTGAGTAATGAAGGAACCCAGTTGGTCGAGCAGTGTATGTTGGGGGTGGCAGAAAGCACATGACAAGGTTTCAACTTGAGATCTTGCATGGTGATTTGAAAGTGGAGAGGAGTAGGGCTGAGAAAGGGGCCAGTAGGTGATTGGTGGACCCGAGAGGTGAAGGATGGCGGGCAAATGGAGTCAAGTGGCGGAAGAGGAGTGGCAGAGATGTAGTGATAGATTGAAACAGGTGAGGAGACAATCATGGATCCAGGTGGAGGGAGAGGAGGTTGAAAGTGTTGGTGGCTGCTGAAGACTGTTGAGCAGAGTCACAAAGGTTACCAGTGCTGGATTCCAATAAGGATGGTGATAGCGGCAACGGCTTATGGGAAAGATAAACTGCAGGTGGGATCAGATCTAATGGGAATCCAGTGAGTGGTGTGTAGTGAGGGATGAAAATGGTGACGGGGGTAGGGTCTGTTCAAGTTTTGTACAAAGAGGTGACCAACAGGATCGATGAGGGCAAGGCAGCAGAGGTGGTATATCAAGCCTTTGTCAAGGATCCGTATTGACAGATTAGCCTGGTAAGTTTGGCCACAAGGTTCAAGGTGAGCTGATCAATTTTATCCAAAACTGGCTTATTTGAATGTCAAAGGGTAGTAGTGGAGTGTTGCTTATTTCATTGGTGGTCTGTGACCAGTGGTGTGCCATAGGAGTTGGTACTGGGTCCACTGTTGTTTGGTATCTATATAAATGTCTTAGATAGCAATATAGTTAACATAAATTTGCAGATGATACCAAAATTAATGGTGTAGTGGTCAGTGAGGAAGGAAACTAGGTTTCCAACATGATCTAGATCGGTTGATAAGTTTTACAATAGAATGATAAATGGAATTTAACTCTGGTAATATAAGGTTTGATAAACCAACCTGTGGTAGTGTGACAGAATATATAGAAATATTTTTGGGAGATAAATTGGGAAAAGTTAGAATAGGTTACATGCAAACACTTTAAAACAGATCTTATTTGAAATACTGGAGAATTCATATCCAGAGTGACTTACATAAACTTTGAAGAAGGCCTTATGGAGATTTCACAAGTAGGTGTTCATTGGACTGATGTTGTGGAATGAACGGACTATTGTCTTTAAAACCACAGCAGAGACATGAGAGCTTTTCACAAGAGTGCTCAGAGAGGTCACTGATGGGGTTTTGTTTACCTAAAAAACAACAGATGAACCAGAAAACTGACTCCTATTGTTTGATGGAGAAGGTCAGGTGGTTTTTTTGCAAGGAGAGGGAGAAAGCATCTGACTGAGGGTCAGAGTGTGTGTGTGTGTGTGTGTGTGTGTGTGTGTGTGTGAGAGAGAGAGAGAGAGAGAGAGAGAGAGAGAGTGCTGTGACAAGTAGGAGAAGCTTGCTGGAACTGATATAGAAGCTCCAGAGTGGAAAATGGCGAAAAGACTGGCTGTCTAATGTTTCACTTGGAATAAGTGGAACAGAAAGGAACTCTGTGATAACGTGAAAGAAAAAGGTTATCATCTGGAGAACCCTGATGGAGCAAGTTTCATCAGCAAGATACTGAGGGTCCTGGAACAACACATCTCTCTCTATAAAACCTACAAGAACCTTCCTGAGCAGTAACCATTTACCTTTTGAGTACCAAAGCCTGGTGAACTTGAAACATGTTAAATTCTGTGCACAGTATAAGAATTGCCTGTAACCAGTGAATTTGGAAGAATGAGAAGTGAGATTGGACTGTGAACCAAATAACTTTTCTAAACTTACCATACATTACACACACGTGAACTTAGAATTAGAAGGGGGTTAAGTTAGGATAAGTTCAGTAAATTAATAATAATATATAAGTTTGTTTCTATTTTCATGTTTAAAGATAATTATAAACAACTTTTGTTTAAGTAACCATTTGTCTTGGTGAATATCTATTGCTGCTGGGTTTCGGGGTCCTTTAGGCTTGTTACAGTAGGTCTTAATGTCATAAATGTCAGGGGCCAAGAGAGCATTTTAAAACAGAGAAATTGAGGGGTACAGGTGCACTGTGGCCTGAAGGTGATGACCCAGTTGGGCAGGATGCTGAATAAGGCATTTGGCAAGCTTACCTTTATTGGGCAGGTAAAAAAAAGGAGCTCATGGTTCAGCTGCAGAAGATGTTGATGAGAAGACACTTGGAGTACTGTGTGCAGTTCTGGTCACCCAGCTATAGGGAAGGAAGCCAATAAGAGGGAAGGTGTGCATTGGTGGTTGAACATTGGTGGTTCTGGAGGCCTTGAGTTATCGGGTGGATAGCTTTAGACATTTTTCCCTGAAGTTTTAGAGGCTGAGGTGCGATTTTCTAGAAGTTTTTGAAGTCATGAGGATAAAGCAAATGCTCATCATCTTTTTCCCAGGGTAGATGATTCTGGAACTAGAGGGCACAGGTTTAAATTGAGAGGGGAGAGTTTTAAGAAGGACCTGAATGGCAACCTTTTAAATTAAACAGTGCTAATTCTTCATTTGTGACTCTTCTATATTTCAAAAATCTTCATTTAAGGCACACTTTAAAACCTTCTTCCTTACCTAAGCTTTTGTAATTTATCTCAGCAAATCGTAGTGTGTTTTTGCTTAATAAAGGAACCGTGTATGTTTTTATTTGTAATTAGTATGTGGAAAAGAAGAAACTATATGGTACAGTTGCAATGTTAAAAAGGTATAGGCACAAATATATGCAAATGAAGAGTTTTGAAGGATGTAGACCAAAGTCAGGCCAATGGGACTCGTCCAGAAAACCAATTTGGTTGGCATAGGCTCGTTAGGACAAAGCTTCTGTTTTGAGCTCCATGATTCTAAATGATCCACAGTGTGAACATGACAAAGTCAAGGAACATCTGGCATCAAATCATTGATATAAAGATTGAAAGCAACATATTCCTTTAATGTTCTCTGTCCCTTGTTTCTGTACACAAATGCTTTAAAATCAAGTTGATTAATAAAGAACAATCTTGAAAGAATGGTAACATTTAACATTAACAATATTAATTAACTTATTGACTAACTATTTTCTTAAATTTAAATTGCAGATATTAAAGAAATCATGTACTGAAATTTTCCAAGTGGAGCCATCGTCTGTATGTGTTGGGCGTAAGTAGAAATGTGTATAATGGAGATGAAGAAGCGAAGTAACACTTATTTGGGTGAGAAATTGGTCTTGCCTGAATAAGGACCAATATTCTCTGCTCAAAGAGAACTTGAAAGAAATGCTACCTGAGATTCAGAATCATACAACACAGAAACAGGCCATTTGGGCACTGAACCAACACACACCCGTTTACATTAACACTACACCACACAAGTTGGTGTGGTGCACCTGTACCCCTCAATTTCTCTGTTTTAAAATGCTCTCTGGCCCCTGACATTTACGACATTAAGACCTACTGTAACAAACCCAAAGGACCCCGAAACCCAGCAGCAATAGATATTCACCAAGACAAGCATTTTTTGTTTGTTTTAAACCATTTAGAAAAAAGTGCTTGGTATCTCTCTTTTGTATATGATTGCCATAATGTCTATTGTAGTACTCCATTGGATTAATGCAGAGGTTTTCAAATTTTTTCTTTCTTCTCACATACCACTTTACGTAATCCCTATGCCATAGGTGCTCTGTGATTAGTAAGGGATTATGCAAAGTGGAATATGGGTGGGGAAAAAAGGTTGAGAACCACTGTTTTAATCATACCTAATTGACTCGTTATGTGCACAGTTTCATAACTCCAAAGGAAATGGGTTAATGACAATTTTTCTCAAGCAAAATGTTTCAGTCACAATTGGGTCTAGAGCAGTGGTTCTCAACCTTCCCGTCCCACTCACATCCCACCTTAAGCAATCCCTTACTATTCACAGAGCACTGATGGCAGAGGGATTACTTAAAGTGGCATGTGAGTGGGAAGAAAAAGTTTGAAAACCTCTGGATTAATGAAACAGGAACTTAAGCATATTTATTCAGCATATTTCTTTGTTCATCAACAAAGTAAAGTTGATTTATTTTCAATTTAAAAAATTGCTCGTGCCAAGCGAGGAAGAATGGGATACTTCCTGCTACTGTACAATCATGCATTTATAGCTCCCAGCACTTTGCTACTCTACCCTTATCCTGGGTTCTGAAGCCAAATGATAAAGAAGAAAGTAGCTCAAATTTTCATCAAAGATTAAATCAACAAAATGCAAGTGGAGGTGTGGGAGGCAGCAAGAATATTCAAGCGGATCAAAGGCTTGATATAAGATTTCTCTGCTGGCAATGTATTCTGCAAGTTTAGGCTGATTTGGGACCCAAACAAAGGATCTGGAAAATTTTCATAGAACACTTCAAGTTTGTAGAACACTACAACACTTCGGCCCTTCTAGTCTGTGCTGAACCCTATTTTTTTGCCTAGTTCTACTGACCTGCACCCTTGCAAAATTTTGACATTTAAGAAGAATACATGGATGGGAGAGGTATGGAGGGCTATGTCAAAATTTTGCCCGAATTCACCACTTCACCAGGCAGCTCGTTCCACACTCCCTCCGCTCTCTGTGTGAAGAAGATCTCCCTCATGTTTCTCTTAAACTTTTCTCCTTTCACTCTTAACCCATGTCCTCTGGTTTGTATCTCACCTACTTTCAGTGGAAAAAGCTCATCTACATTTACTCTGTCTATCCCCCTCGTAATGTTAAATACCTCTATCAAATCTCCCCTTGTTCTTCTACAGTCCAGGGAATAAAGTCTTAACCTGTTTAACCTTTCCCTATAACTCCGGGCAACATCCTAGTAAAATTTTTTCTTCACTATCTTGATCTTTCCTGTAGTTAGGTGACCAAAACTGCACACAATACTTCAAATTTGGCCTCACCAATGTCTTATTCAACTTTCCCTTAATATCCCAACTCCTATACTCAATACTGATTCATAAAGGCCATGATGCCAAAATGTTCCTCCACTTTCAGGAAATTATCTGTCTGCATTCCCAGGTCCCTCTGTTCTTCTGCACTCCTCAGTGCCCTGCATTTACTGTGTATGTTCTTTTTTGGTTTGTCCTCCTGCCAATTTAAAACTAAATAGTGCTACTTCTTAATTTGTGACTTATATATTTAGAAGATCTTCACTTTGAAACACACCTCAGCTAAACTATTTTCATTTGCCCCAGAAGCTCGTGATAATTTTTTTTGCCTGATAAAAATCCTGTATATGTTTTTATTGCTTTTTTAAACATGCTATAAAAATATAAGCTATTGTTAAAATATTGAAGCATTGGGACATGTTAGTATTTACTTATTTTGCCACTGCAATGTTATTCGGTCCATTGATCCATGCTTGTTACTGCAGATATCCCATCAGACTCATACCACCTACTTACTTTCCCTGAGGCCTTGTAACTTATGGCCATCAATTGTGCTTCATTTCTTTTGTAACTTACCTACATGCAGGGGCAATGAACAGTCACTAATTAACATAACAGCATGTACTGAAGTACCCAGCGAAAGCCAAGGCTGTAATCCTTCCATGCAGACAGCTGCCAAGATCAGGATCGGTCCCTGGATTTGTGAGACAGGGGAGTATCCTATTTGGATATGAGAGTAGAAGTTTCCAGGTGTCACAAAAATAGGCAGTGATGTTGACCATGAAGATATCAGTCATAGACTGACATCGATGGGCAGAGCAATGGCAGGAGGAATTTAATCTTAATAGGTGCAAGTTGATTCTCTTTGGGAGGACTAATGCGGGCAGGATGTACATTATGAAGAGTAGGACCCCAGGGAGTTCGAGGAACAGGTACAAATCCAAGGATGCTTGAAGGTGACATTGCAGGTAGATAAGATGATGTAGACATATAGGAGACTTGTCTGTGTAACTGGAACATGGAATTTAAGCATAGGGAGGTTATAGTACAACTGTATAAAACTTTGGCAAGGCCTCAGCTGAAGTACTTATGAATAGTTTTAGTTCTCACTCTATAGAGAGCATATGATTGCAATCTAGCCAAGTCACCTTTATTTATCATTTATACTATGCTCACATGGTAAAGGTGGGATAGGGTTTCTCCAGGACCACGGATCATATTTACGTAAATATAAGATAGAATAGAAGTTGAACACATTAAAATATTAAGACATATATAGTAAATGTCCATGGCACATTATCCACGTATGTTCTGCGAATTGGAACCTGATGGCTGGGGGAGAAACTGTTGCCCAATCTGAACGTAAGGGTCCAAGTGGTTCGGTACCTTCTATCAGATGGCAGAAGGAGAACAGTTTACATGAGGGGTCCTTCACAATATATATTGCATTTCGCCTGTATCGAGAGTTGTAGATGTCCTTCACGGTAGGAAGAGAGCCCCCAATGATCTTTTCCACTGATTTCATTTAAGGTGGAATGTGAGCTTAGGGGAGCAGTTTGAAAACCACTGCCCTAACCCATGCTGTTAGTTTTAGATACTGCTTCTGTGGGGAAAGTTTTCCTGCTCTCTACCCTATCTATTCCCCTCATAATTTTGTATGTCTTATCAGGTCTCTCCTCAGCCTCTTCTGGTCCAAGGAAAACAACCCCATCCATTTCCTCCTCGCATCCGAGGTGCCCCACCACCCCAAGTGACGTCTAATAAATCTTAGGATGTGAGGAAGCCCACATGCTGTGTGCCCTGCTTGCAAGGATTGAGTAAAGGAAATTTTGATCTGATTATATAGTTATATCATTGCTATCAACCATCATTGATAGTTATTTGCATCAACAGTGGAATTGAAATGAGAAGAGTTGGTGTTAGGTATCTGAATCATTACTGCCCATTTCCTCATTCTGTCCATTTTCTAATTCTGCCCATAGTATGTTGCTCCCATCACATGCGGCATGCACTTAAGTGGACTTAGTGTCGTCGTCAGTCAACATGAGTATATTGACACCCTTGTTTATCTGCAGAATAACTTTAAATGTTTATTATTTTTATAACTTTTGAAAATTAAACATTCTAGCTGTGCTTTATTTTATGATATTTTCTATTTTAAATTGCCTCAAGATTATGGTTATATTTAAGTATTTCATCAAATGGCTTTTTTATTTCGCAGTAGCTTTCACAACTTCTCCTCTGTAACTCTTTCCTACGGAGTTAACTCTCCTGTAAGAAAAAGTCAAGATTTCCAGTCCATTGATTCATTAGAATCAATGCCAGAAACTTTCGTACATCTATCTGGAGGAAACACAAAATAAATAATTAAATGATACTGCGATAGAGTATGGAAAGAAATAACTGCAAGTTCAGAGCATAATTGGCTAATTAACCATTTCAGAGAAATATCATTGAAAAGTTACAATTTGAGTGTAGATCTCCAGAACGATGTCAAATGCCATTATCACTCCACTACTCCCCCTCCCCTGGTGACTGGTTTTACCAGATATAATTATAGTTTTAACTTCTCACAATGCACTGCTTATTATCTGCTTCAATGTGCAATGAACAAGGATTGTAGGTGATTTCAAGAGTGACAGTGCGGTATTTTTAACTTCCCCTCATTTAAGTGGAAATTATTATGTCTTTGTTTGCAGAAGAGTTTGAGATGGTATTGTGGGGAAATGGCTTCAAAACAGGCAGAGGAACAGATTTGATCATATGCAGCTATTATATAAATGCTTCCACTACCATATGTAAGTATATCAGTAAATCCATCAATTATTTTTGCTTAATATAGATGATGGTTGCAATCTTCAGGTTATGGAGAAGTTTTACATTCCAGCATGAACTCTAATTCATTTAAAAACTGAAAATGATTTTTTTTGCAAATTGGAGAAGCAACACTTAATATTCCATTTGGGCAATCTCCAACCTGATGGCATTAACGTCGACCTCTCCGCTTTTAGTGAGGTCCTTTTCCCCTGCCACCCTCCTTTCTCCGACTCTGTCTCCTTTTCTCCAGCTCCACCCTTTCCCCCAACATTCTGAGAGCTCCCCAACCGGATGGCATTAACATAAACTTCTCTGGTTTTTGTTAGGTCCCTCTCCTGCCTCCCTCTCTGTCTCCTTTTCTCCAGCACCCCACCCATTTTGAGAGCTCTCCCCTCCCCCATCACTTCTCAGCTTTATGTTCTTGTGCCCACCCACCCATGTCCAACTTTGACCTAGTGCCTGTGAGCCTGTGCTCCTACCCCCACTCCCCCACCCCCACCCCTACCCCCACCATTTTATTCATACACCTGCCTGCTTTTTGCTCAGGCCTGAAATTTTGGTTATGTGACTTTGCTACATAAAGAACACTGCGTGACTTGCTGAGTTTCTCCAGCATGTTTGTGTAAACTACAATCAAGCGTCTCCAGACTTGTCTAACAACAGTTTATTTGCATTGTTTAACTTACAAACACAGCTGCTGAACAAAAATTAGCACAGATGTAAGGCACCAACTGATAAAAAAAATGTTTGGTTGCACCTTGTTCCTGTACTGTGTTCAGGGGATTCCATTCTGTAAATGGTTTCTCTGTTTTAAAGGAGACACAAGAGACTGCAGATGCTGGAATCTACAACCAAAGACAAGCTACTGCAGGAACTAGGAACATAGGAAGTAGGAACAGGAGTAGGCCAAAAATGGCCCATCGAGCCTGCTGCGCCATTCAATACGATCATGGCTGATCTAATTTATGACCTAACTCCACCTACCTGCCTTCTCCCCATATCCCCTAATTCCTCTATCATGTAAAAATTTATCTAACCGAATTTTAAATATGTTTAGTGAGGCAGCCTCAACCACTTCCCTGGTTAGAGAATTCCAAACATTCACTATTCTCTGGGAAAAAACTATTTTTCCTCATCTCCGTCCTAAATCTACTCCCTCGAATATTGAGACTGTGTCCTCTCGTTTTAGTTTCCCCGGCCAGCTCAAAAAACCTTCCTATATCTATCCTATCCATACCCTTCATAATCCTATATGTTTCTATAAGATCTCTCATTCTTCTGAAATACAATCCTAGATGATTTAATCTTTCATCATAAGTCAACCCCTTCATCCCAGGGATCAACCTAATAAACCTCCTCTGGACCGTCTCCAAAGCCAGTATATCCTTCCTCAAATATGGAGACCAGAACTGGACTCAGTACTCCAGGTGCGGTCTCACCAGTACCTTATACAGTTGCAACATTACCTTCCTACTCCTGAATTCAATTCCTCTAGCGATGAAGGCCAACATTCCATTTACCTTCTTAATAACCTGCTGCACCTGCAACCTAACTTTTTGTGATTCATGCACAAGCACTCCCAAGTCCCTCTGCACAACAGCATGCTGTAGTTTTTCACCCTTTAAATAATACTCAGCTGGGTCAGGCAGTGTCTGTGAAACAGAAGGTAGTCAATGTTTCAGGTTCAGACCCTCCATCACAACTCCTGATGCAAGGTCTCCACCCACAACACCGACTATCTCTCTGTCTCCACAGATGTTGCCTGACCCATGGAGTTAGGGTGGCACGGTTGGAGCAGCGCTGTTACAGTGCCGGTGATCAGGACTGGGCTTCAAATCCCGGAGTTTGTATGATACCCCCCCCCCCTGTATCTGCATGAGTTTCCCCCCAGGCGCTCTGGTTTCCTCCCACCATTCAAAACATACCTGGGTTTGTAGACAATTGGGTGTAGTTGAGCAGCATGGACTCATGGGCCTGTTACCGTGCTGTATATCTGAATTTTAACAATAATAATAATTTAAGATTCCTCCGTCAGTTTGATTTTTGCTCACACCTTACAGCTACTCTTTGGTTAGCAAATTTCTATTAGTACTTGTTGAAATACATGAATACAATAGGGAGAAAGTTTGCTCGGAAACTAAAATGGTGAAAGTGCAGAGTGCAATGAGAGTAATGAAGACTCTGAAGTCTTGATAAGGAATTGGTCCTGAACAAAATCTGTACCTTCTTATAAGCTTATAGGATTTGATTTCCCCTCCTCCCCCAATTGTTTTTGCAGAATTTGATTGTCTTTCAACCAGGAAATACTATGGTGCTTTCAATAGGCCAAGCACTTAATCTTTATAATTGGCGAGGAAGCGAGGGAAGGCTCATACCTAATACTGAAAGTGAATTACGCATCCCTTGAGGCAAGACGGAGAAATGGAGAGTGAGGTACGGGTGGAGCAGGAAGAGATGACAGAGGGTGGCCGAAAGAAGAGAAGGAGAGAGTCTGTGAATGGGGTGATAAAGAATAGTGAAATTATGTGGAATGTATGAGGGACAAGGCAGAGGAGAGAGGGAAGGATGAAAGATAGTAATGAAACAAAGGAAGAGGAAAGGGGTGAGATTAAAGAGAAGAAATAAATAGATTGGGTAGAAGAGTGGAGGTGGGGGCAGAGAGTGGAGGAGTGGGAAAATGCTTTCAGAGAGGCGTTACAACATCAGACACTGGAATAAGAAAAGGGTGAAGAGGAGGAGTGGTCATAGGTGAAGGGGTGGACAGAAGAGAGTGGAAGCCTTGTGGAGAAGATGTCTGAGGCAAAATAAAGACAAAATGGGCAGAGAAGAGGAAGAAGGAGAGAGAAGAAAGGGATTTCATTTTAAAAAAATATTAGTATGGTGACATACCATTTCAGTCCACGAGTCCGTGCTGCCCAATAAACCTACACCCCCAGTACGTTTTGAGTGGTGGGAGGAAACCGTAGCCCCCCCCGGGGAAAATCCATGGAAACTGCTGTCCTGACTGCTGGTGTTGTAAAGGTGTGGTGCTAACCATGCTCGCCCCCCCATATATATTATAGGAAAAAGATAAGAGCATTGAAGCAAAGAGAAACAATGCCTGTAACGCACCTCCCTTGGCTCTAATAAATGTGACTGGAGAGATGGAAACACAGGCCAGAATCTCTGGACAGAAGCATCATTTGGAAATGTTATGCAGGAAATAGTCCAAACAGATCGTAAGTTCAACTGCAGTTAGTATTGGCATGTCCCGTACTGGGCCTCAGCAGTTCAGTAGCTTTGTGAAGTGCATGGAATGGAGATGGGATAGAGGTAATGTGGCAAACAGAAAACTCTCGAGCAAAAGTATGCTTCTTCTTGAGTTCCAGAAAGACAATTAAAAATGGGTCAATATGAAACTCACTGACAGAACTAAATAACCTGAGTTTTCATTTTTAAAATTTAAAAAAGTTATGAATTCATCAGGATATTTGCACAGTCTTGCCTCAGGAAAATCAATTCAGCATGGAAACGAGATGCTAGCAAAGCTTGAGGGATTTTCATTTACACAGATAACCTATTGATTTTCCTTTATCATAATGTACTTACTTGAGGACTTTTTATTGAACATGCAGACATAGGAATAATAAAGGCAGGAATGTAACAGAAGTATGAGAATTAAGCTTCGTGCACTGCAATCGATATTTTTCTTAATATGCTGTTAAATATTGTGGGAGAAACAATCACACATAGTGTCTTGTTCGTGGTGTTCATGAACTTGTAAGGTGGCGATGATTTAGTCACTTCATCTTTTGGAAAGGTGTTAAAAATATTATACTAACAAGTTACCTATCATGAGATGCTAACTATTTAGAAACTGTTCATGGCACAAGAAGAAAATTGCAGAACATTTTCTAATCTATGGAAAACACAAATTTTTTGTTTTGAAATCTTTCTCTGATGTAAATTTATTTCAGTTCATTAAAAGTTTTTTTTTAAATCTTATTCCCTTGAAATTTACTGCCTGTTTTGTTATTCATGAACTTACAGAGTTTAATTTCCCAGAATGTATGTGTAATTTTGATGCGAATCTGTGTCATTCTTGCTTCAAAGTTTAATGTGCTTCTTAAAATAAATGTTAAATTTAATATCTTGGGAAACAAGATTTTTCACCACTTCATTGAACAATTTCAGTACGACGAGCTCATCCAATGATTTATTTTCCAGATGAGAAAAGTATCAAGGTGATGGATAATTACCTGCTGTGCCCAGCACCCATGCTGAAAGAAGTGGGGCAGTAAGTCATCAATTAGTATAAGTCTGTAATTATAAATAACCAGGTATTTGACAGGACATTCTCAGATCTTCTGGTTTCACCCTGTACTGCACTGCTTACCATTTCATTCCTGCTCATTACCTGGCATTCAGCTGATTTGCATCTGAAGCAGAATATTTTACTGCATTTAAAATGTGAAAATTTAGGGTCACAAGATAATAAAGGATTAAACAAGGTATCAGAACAAATTGGCGTGAACCAATAGGACGTGTCAGAAGTGTTGAATGGCTATTTTGTAGCAGGTTTCACTCCAGTTGACTTTGTTAAGCTTAATGCAATATTTAGATTAGTCAATAGTTCAAAAAAGCAAGCTTCTCAAAGCACATCAGAATATTCGACCTGAAAGCTGTTACCCGAGAGTGCGGATAGAAATAGAAAGACCTGCGTTTATTAGACTTTCCTGATTGAACTTGAGAAGGTAGTGATGAGCCTTTACGTTAATGTCGGCTTTGTGGAGAAACTAGTCCCTCAACGCTGTTAGTTTGGAGTTTATCGTATTTTGACCCAAGAATCAGTGATAATTATGTCAGGAAGGTGAACAGCATGATGGGGGAGTTTGGTGTATTTCCTACACTTACTTCTTTGTTATCTAGGTAGTAAACATTGAGAATTCGGGATGTGTCTGAAGAGGAAATGGCAAGTTACTGCCTAGTGTTCTGGAGATCGTACACAATACAGCCATATCAGATCATTTGTGGTTGGGTGAAGGTGTGAAAGGAAGAATATTTAAGGTGAATGCCAGTTGTAGTTGAGTGGGTTTTTGACATATAGCACAGTATCAGGCCAATTTGGCCCTACGAGTCCGTGCCACCCAATTTACACCCATTAACCTACACCCCCGGTACATTTTGAAAGGTGGGAGGAAACTGGAGCCCCCAGAGAAAACCCACGCGGACATGGGGAGAACTTTCAGACTCCTTGCAGACAGCGCATATTTAAACCCCTGTCTGGTCCCGATCGCTGGCACTCTAGAGGCATTCCACTAACCGCTACGCCAACCATGCCGGCCTTTTGCTTGTTTTGACCTGGATTTTATCATACTTCTTGAATATTGATGGGACTACACTTATCCAGGCAATTGGAGAATACACTCCAGAGATGTATCTTATAAAGGGTGGAAGGGCTTTGGTGTTCTTACCTGAGAAAGGATGTTCTTGCCAAGGAGAGAGTGCAGCAGTGATCCACCAGTCCAGTTCCCTGGAAGGTGGGTAAGCCATTTGGAGTTTAGGAGAATGAGAGGAGCTCTTATTGAGATAAAGAGCATTTCCAAGATGCTTCACACAGTTGTTTCTTCTTGCTTTTGAAAAGAACATTAACCAGAAAATATCTATGTAAATTGTTTTATTATAAGGTGCTTGTGGAGACATTAGAAAGCAAAGGGCAGAAAAATGAGGGCAAGAGAGAGAGAAATTGGAATGGAAAGAAAGGAAAAATGGAAAAAGCAGAGGGGGATTAAAAAAGAGAGAAAGATGTGATTGCATTTACGTAATAAAAAGGTGAGAGCTTATGGAAAGGAAAAATGGCTAGGGTTTCTTCAGAGAAATTGACGTGGAAATATAATTCTAGGAATTATTATAAATCAGCACAGTTGAGATTCATTAATGTAATGTATGAGTTAAATAATGCTCCAGCATGGGTACATATAGAACTTGATAAGATAAGAGAAACTGATGCTCAACACTATTTATAAATGGAATGCAAGATTGTCAATAACAAATAAAGAAACACGCATGATGAAACATTTAATTGAACTTTGGAATAAAATTGATAAAGAGATTGGAGAAAGAGGTTTAATAAAATTATATAAAAAGAGGTGAGAGTAAAAGTTAGATTTCAGATTTATTGTCAAAGTACGTACATGACAGATTCTTTTTTCCTGTGGGCGCGGCAAAATTACCATTAATTGGTCGTGCAAACAATAAACTGTACACAGATAACGAATGTAAACAAACTGCAATTCAGGGAGAGCAAAGAGAATCAATCAAGTGCACAAGTAAGAGTCCTTAAATGAGTCCCTAATTGAGCTTGTCGATGAGGGGTCTGATGGTGGAGGGGTAGCAGCTGTTCCTGAACCTGGTGGTGTGAGTCTTGGGCCCCTAAGCCTCTTTCCTGATGGCAGTAGTGAGAACAGAGCGTGTGCTGGGTGCTGCGGATCATTGATGATTGCTGCTGCCCTCTGACGGCAGCACCCCCTGTAGATACAAGTTAGAAAATTACAGCACGTGATGTTGTGCTGACCTTTCTGAACCTACTCAGCATTATAAACCTTACCTACCTCAAACCCATAACCCTCTCTTTTTCTTGCATCCATGTGCCTGTCCAAAAGTCTTCTAAATGACCCTACTGTATCAGCCTCCGCCACCATCACTGGCAATAAGTTCCAGGCACCCACCACTCTCTGTATTAAAAAAAAATTGCTCCTGACTTTTCTTCTGAAATTCCATCCCCTCACCTTAAACAAATGTCCTCTGGTATTTCCGACTCTCACCTTGGGGTGGGGGGGTGGGGGGAAGGTGCAGACTGTCTTCCCTATCTCTGCCTCTCATAACCTTGTAGACCTCTTTTGAGTCCACCTCTCATCCTTCTTTGCTGCAAAGAGAAAAGCTCTAGTCTGTTAACCTTTCTGCATAAGACAAGGAAACATCCTGGTAAATCTTGTCTGCACCCTCTCCAAAGCTTCCACATCTTTCTGATAATGAGGCAACCAGAACTGAGCACAGCATTCCGAGTGTGCTCTAACCTGAGTTTCATAGATCTGAAAAATTACCTCATGATTCTTGAACTCAATCCCAAAACAAATGAAGCCCAGCATACCACAGGCCTTCTTAACCACCCTCTCAACTTGTGCGGCAACCTTGAGAGATCTATGGATTTCGACCCCAGGGTTCCTCTGTTCTGAATACTGTTAAGGAACCATGTACTCCATCTTCGAGTTTGACTTCTTAAATACATTATCTGGATTGAACCATATCTGCTACTTTGCCCAACTCTACATCCTGTCTACATCCTATTGTAACCTATACAACCTTCAACATGATCCACAACGCCTCCAACCTTCATGTTATCTACAAACCTACGGACGCGTCCTTCCACTTTTTCATCCAGGCCATCTATGAAGAACACAAAGAGCGGGGGGTGGTGGGGGGGAGTTCAGAACAGACCCCTGCGGAACTCCACTTTTCACTGACCTCCAAGCAGAGTACATTCCATCTACTACTACCCTCTGTTTTCTGAAGACAAGTCAGTTCATAATTCACACAGCCAAGGTTCCATGGATCCTATGCCTCGTGGTTTTCTGAATGAGTCTACCGTGGGCGATTAGTCAGCTGTGGTAGGTGCAAATCCATTCAAATGGGGAAAAAATCTTTATTTTTTAGCTCATCTGGATCCAGTTAGAAAATGAATCCTTCCTGCTCTTACCTTTGAATCCAGTGGCAAGGTCTAAATGACATCAATGACCCTGACGATCTCAACAAAAGTCAAACATTGGAATGAGTTTTGTCGATCAAAATTGCCAATGACTTTGCAGTTATTAATTGCATCTAACTTTCAGAGATAACTGAATGCAATTTAAAATAGATGTAAAAAGAAAATAACTATATAAAGCGTAGTTAATAATTAGAAAATTAAATGAAAGCAGAATAATTTAGAAGGAGTAGCTCATCCTGTACCTTCAGCATAAGTCCAAAAACGTGGAGCCTTTTGATGGATTCTGTGGACCATCGTTGTTTTCCAATTCCCTTGATGAAATAGATCTATTGATTAAGTGCAGCATATTAATATTAGAAATTTCACTGTGTGGTTGGTTGTTTAGTCAAGATTGCATTCCCCTGTTATGCATGCTACAACTGGATTAATGCACTGTTTAATATACACTGTTTAATATACATTGGTTTAATATACATTGGTTTAATATACATTGGTTTAATATACACTGGTCAGCAGTATGAAAGGAGTGCAATGGAGCTGCATTGTTTTAAGTCCGTTTTCTGTTACTTCTCTTGAAATCCATACACACACACCATAATATTGTTTCTTGGAAAATAACAGAATGCTCGATAGCTTCTATTTAAAAAAAAGATCAACCTCTAATGACTTATAACATTTTTTAAAAGTCTCACCGATTGTTATCAAGATCAAGTTTTATTTGCGTTGATCTTGTACCCCGATATTTCTCCATATTCCTTCAATTTCTTATGTAATTCTTTTATTGATAATTCTGGTTCTGTTAAGTATACTATGATGTCATCTGCAAATAGACTGATTTTATATTCCTTCTCTTTTATTTTTATCCCTTTTATTTTATTTTCTGTTCTTATCAGTTCTGCCAAGGATTCTATAGCTAAAGCGAATAGTGAGGGAGATGGTGGACATCCCTGCCTAGCTGACCTGCTTAATTTAAATTGGTTCGATATATATCCATTTACTGTCACCTTCACCATTGGACCCTTATATGATGCTTTAATCCAATTAATATATCTCTCTGGTAGGTTGAACCTCTGTAATACTTTGAATAAATAATTCCATTCTACCTTGTCAAAGGCTTTATCTGCATCTAAAGCAACAGCCACTGTTGGCGTCTTATTTCCTTGTACTGCATGGATTAAGTTAATGAACTTACAAACATTGTCCGTTGTCCGTCTTTTCTTAATAAATCCAGTTTGATCTAGTTTTACTATTTTTGGTACACAGTCGGCCAATCTGTTTGCTAATAGTTTTGCTATTATCTTATAATCTGAGTTAAGTAGAGATATTGGTCTATACGATGCTGGTGTTAGTGGATCTTTCGCTGTCTTTGGTATTACTGTAATTACTGCTGTTTTACATGAATCTGGCAAGTTTTGTGTTTCTTCTATCTGGCTCATTACTTCCAGGAGAGGAGGAATTAGTAACTCTTTAAATGTTTTATAGAATTGTATTGGGAGTCCGTCCTCCCCAGGTGTTTTATTGTTCGGTAGCTTTTTTTTTAATATATCTTGTATTTCCTCTATTTCAAATGGTTTTATCAATTTATTTTGCTTCTCTTCTTGCAATTTTGGTAGTTCAATTTTAGCTAGAAACTCATCTATTTTGTCGTCTTTCTCTTCGTTCTCAGTTCGGTATAAATGCTCGTAGAATTCCTCACAGTTTTCATTGATCTCTGTTGGGTTATATGTAATTTGTTTGTCCTTTTTCCTTGATGCCAATACCGTTCTTTTAGCTTGTTCTGTTTTAAGCTGCCAAGCCAGTATTTTGTGTGTTTTTTTCTCCTAGCTCGTAATACTTCTGCTTTATTTTCATTATGTTTTTCTCCACCTTATACATTTGTAGTGTTTCGTATTTTATTTTTTTGTCCGCCAATTCTCTTCTTTTTGTTGTATCTTCCTTTGTTGCTAGTTCTTTTTCTGTACTTACTATTTCCTTTTCCAGCTGTTCTATTTCCCGATTGTAGTCCTTTTTCATCTTAGTGACATAACTTATTATCTGCCTTCTCATGAAAGCTTTCATTGCATCCCATAATATAAATTTGTCTTTCACTGATTCCGTATTTATTTCAAAGTACATTTTAATTTGGCGCTCAATAAATTGTTTAAAATCCTGTCTTTTAAGTAGCATGGAGTTTAATCTCCATCTATATGTTCTTGGTGGGATGTCCTCCAGTTCTATTGCTAATAACAAGGGTGAGTGATCAGATAACAATCTAGCTTTATATTCCGTGTTCCTAACTCTCCCTGGGATATGGGCTGACAACAGGAACAGTTTAATCCTTGAGTATGTTTTATGTCTACTCGAATAATATGAGTATTCCTTCTCCCTTGTGTGTTGTCTCCTCCATATATCCAAAGGTGCATTTCCTGCATTGATTTAACCATATATTTGGCTACTTTGTTCTTTCTGCTAGTCTTTTGTCCAGTTTTGTCCATCTTTGAATCCAAATTAAGGTTAAAGTCCCCTCCTATCAATATATTCCCCTGCGTATCTACAATCTTCAAAAAAATATCTTGCATAAACTTTTCATCTTCTTCATTATGTGCATATATATATTGACCAAATTCCAGAGTTCTGAATATATCTGACATTTTATCATTATGTATCTCCCTGCTGGATCTATTATTTCCTCCTCTGTTTTGATTGGTACATTTTTATTAATTAATATAGCTACACCTCTGGCTTTTGAGTTATATGATGCTGCCGTTACGTGCCCTACCCAGTCTCTCCTTAATTTATTGTGTTCCACTTCATTGGATGCGTTTCCTGCATGAATGTTATGTCTATTTTTTCTTTTTTCAATAAATTTAATAGCCTCTTCCTTTTGATTTTGTTATGTATTCTGTTAATATTTATAGTCATAGTTCAACATGGCCATTTCATACTTTGTTTACATCTCATTCTGCTTCCTCACCACCACCTTTCCCCTTTTCCCCATTTCCATTTCTCAGTTTTCTTTTTTTGAACGCACTGTATGACAACACTTCTAAAGCATAAAATATTTCAACCATTCCCACATCTAAAATTCCATTAACCCCAAGTGTCCCCCCCTCTCTGAGTCGCCCCTTGTCCCTTGCTGGGCAACCACAACTCCCCTCTCCATTCGGACTGCGAACCCGTTCGCAAGTGTCAACTGATTTCGCAGTGACTGTTATTCTCTCCCACTCAATCCCCTCCAGAAAAGACTTCTATCTTCACATTACAACAAAGCTCCCCTCTTTTCTTTTCTTTTTCTTTTATTTTTTTTAACCTCTCCTCTTTTTCCCCCTTTTCCCTTACTTCCCTTTTCTTCCCTCTTTTAGTTCTTACTTATACCTTATTTTTACTTTTTTATATGTCGTTTGTTGTCGTTCTTTGTTCTTGTTACATCTCTTCATCTCTCTTTCTGTCTTGCAGTTGTTCTGCAAATTCACGTGCTTTCTCTGGATCCGAGGACAGTCTGTTTTGCTGCCCCGGGATAACTATTTTAAGCACCGCTGGTTATCTTAACATAAATTTATAACCTTTCTTCCATAGGATCGATTTTGCTGCATTAAACTTCCTCTTCTTTAGGAGCTCAAAACTTATGTCTAGGTAGAAAATTTTTTTTGACCTTTGTATTCCAGTGTTTTTTTTTCTCTTCTCTAATTTTATTCATTACCTTTTCCAGTATATTTTCTCTTGTTGTGTATCTCAGAAATTTGACTAAAATGGATCTTGGTTTTTGTTGTGACTGTGGTTTCGGGGCTAATGTTCTGTGTGGCTTTTCTATTTCCATTCCTTCCTGCATTTCTGGCATTCCCAGGACTTTTGGGATCCATTCTTTTATAAATTCTTTCATATCTTTGACTTCTTCATCTTCCTTAAGGCCCACTATCTTTATATTGTTTCGCCTATTATAGTTTTCCATTATATCCATCTTCTGACCTAACAACTCCTGTGTATCTTTAACTTTTTTGTCACTTTCTTCCAATTTCTTTTTAAGTTGTTCACTTCCATTTCTACCACCATTACACGTTCTTCCACATTTTCTAATCCTTTCCCTACATCTGTTATGACCAGCTCTATTCTACTCACACTTTCTTCTGTACTTTTCATTTTTCTTTTCATTTCTCTAAATTCTAGTGTCAACCATTCTAATGCTTTCATTTGTTCTTGGAAAAAAATTTTTGTCTATGTACTATCCATTCATTTCACCTCCTATTCCTCTGTGCAGAGCTTGGTGTTCTTCTTCTTCATCTGTGTGTGCTCTTGGGTTTGTGTCTTCTACTTCTCTTCCTTGTATCTGTGCCTCTTCTGACTTTCTTGTTGAGCTGCTTGTCTCAGTTTGTTGTTTTTTTTCCCCATGGTTTCTTGATGTTGGTCCTCTTCTTCTGGGCTGGTGATCTGTTGTGTCTCTTGCTCCCTTTTTTCTTTCTCACCCCTCCCGTTCCCATTGCTTTCTTTATCTTCCAGCTGGGAGCCCTGCTGTCGGGCCTCTCTCAGCTGTTTGTGCTGTGGAGTTTAGCTGGTCCCCCCTCCCGTCGGTGTTCGATAAATGCTATTGATTATTGGTATTTCAAAACAAAAAGTACCACCACCGTCAACTCAGACCAAACAGTTTTAAATTCAAGTTGTGTTTTTTTTTAATATAAATGTATCACTCCTAATTTTTGAACAGTTAATTTTTTGGTAAATTCAGAGGCATTTTGGATCAACGCAATTAACATTTGTATGATTTGCAATGAATTACATTGGTCAATATCTCAGGTTTTTCCGACATACATATTGTTCCTCATCCTGTCTATGGCGTTCAGAATAACATTTGCAGGTACAGATTCTTCTGATGACTTGACTGCTTCCAGCTCAGTTGACAGATGTTTGTAAATTCCCCTAACAATCACTTCAGGCCTCTTAAAATGATGCTTTAGGCTTTCCCAAATGAATCCTGCAGGCCATTGGGAATGTTGCTTCAGGCATGCTCCAATAGACCCTCAGGCTTTTACCCAACAGATGCTCAATGTTTTAACCAATGGATACTCCGAGGAATGTGCTCGCATCAGATGTTAATGACTTTTACCTGAACATTCTGACCAGTGCTTTGCTTTAGGCAAGTCACACTGGTTGATTTGATATGTTAATTCTATATGTTATGGTGAATGATCTTGCAGCTTTTTTCAGATAATCAATGAGTACATAAATGCCTTGATGGGTTTAGATGCAAAGTTAGTTGCATAGGCAGACATTCAGATTTGCTTTCCTCTGCTTAATCTGGTCAAAACAAGAAACAAATGTTGTTTCTATCTCAAAAAGTCAGTCTTTACTTAATGATCTCTGCTAGTTTAGGTATTTATAATGAAATAGAAAAGCATACCAAAGGATTCAGTGAATGATTGAGAAATTATTTATGTTCTTACTTAACACGCATGCAGCAATGAGCAATGCACCTTAATAATTTTTTTTAAACCTGCAATGAAATTCCAGCATCAGATGCTTCTTCTCTTCCCTCCATCCCATCTGTATTCTGAAGTGACAGTTTAAAATTTAAGTTCAAGTTTATCATCATCTGACCAAACACAACAGTGTTTCTCCGGACCACCGTGCGCGCGGGCGCACACACGCGAATACACACACACACACAGACACACACACACAGACACACACATATAATTTAAAATAAATGCTTACAAATATTTTAGGATGATTTCCTTGGTACATTAATTTTGCAATCTGTGGGAAGAAGCTATTTCCCAGCCTACCAGTCCTGATGTCCATGCTCCTGTACCTCCTTGATTATATTAGTAGAATTTTTGGGGGGGAATCTATCATCGTCACCCCTTCTCAACACAATTTCCTCTGCAACTGCAAGAGGTACAGCACCTGTTCATTATTCTGTTTCTTTATACCAGTGGTTCTCAACCTTTTTCTTTCCACTCACATACCACTTTAAGTAACCCCTATGCCATCGGTGCTGTGTGATTTGGAAGGGATTGCATAAGGTGGTATGTGAGTGGAAAGAAAAAGTTTGAAAACCACTGTTTTAATCGAACCTTATTGACTCGTTATGTGCACGGTTTCATAACTCCAAAGGAAATGGGTCAATGACAATTTTTCTCAAGCCAAATATTTCAGTAACAATTGGGTCTAGAGCAGTGATTCTCAACCTTCCCTTCCTACTCGCATCCCACCTTAAGCAATCCCTTTCTGATCACAGAGCACTGATGGCATTGGGATTACTTAGTGGTATCTGAGTTGAAAGAAAAAGGTTGAGAACCACTGCTTGATTCCTTCCAAAGACCCAAACAGTCTTTCCAAATGAAGCAGCAAATGACTAAGGTATTGGATTTAGTGGTGAATTTTGGTGCATATGGACATTTTACAATAGATGTGACAACAAACCTCATCATTATTATTGAAAACTCTTGGCATTCAGCAAGTCTGGCAAATTGGATCCAAAATTGACTCAGTGGCAAGAGGTAAAGGATATTGGTAGATGAGTGTTTTTATGACTGAATGGAACCAATGGAGTTTACTAGAACTAAATCCTTTAAACTTTGTAAGATCTATGAATGATGTAGACTTGAATGGGGCGGGCTTGATATAAAAGGCTTGCAAATGATACAAAAATTGCTCATATGAATGAATGTTTTGGCCAGCAAGAAGATTTAGACACTATGGGCGACTGGGCAGAAAGGTGGCAAATGGAATTTAATCGTGAGAAATTGAAGGGAATGCATTTGGGGAAATAAAACAAGGCAAGGGAACGTGCAGTAAATAGACAACTGAGTGTATATCTTTGGATAGCAGAGCTGGTCATTAAGGTATTTAAAAGACTTATGAGAGGCTTTTCAAGGGAGGCATAAATTATATGTGAGGGAAGGTTTATATAGAGGCAGATTTAATGTACTTTGCGCGGTTGCATGTTACTCTTGAAGGTTTCCTCCCACATTCCTAACAATTTTTGTCAAGTAATAAAACAGAAATGTAATATTACACAAAATTGCCTTTAGTATGCCATAAGTTGTCCCCAGTATGTAAATGTGCGGTAGTTTCCCAGGAATGCTGATGGATCTGGATAGCATTAGTCTAAAAACGAGTGCTTGATGATCAGCACAGATGGGACGAAGGACCTTTATAACTTTTTGTCTGTATAATGGATTAAGTAATTTGCACTCTTTTAGCCACCACAATGCAAGAAAGATGCGATTAAATCTGAGCGGGAGCTGAGGAGAGTTACAAAAATGTTGCCAGGATTGGAAAATTTATGTTTTGAAGGGATTACTGAATAGATTAAAACAGTGGAGGGAAAGGAAAGACTTAATTGAGCGGCCTATGTAATTGAGGGAGGACCCTTTTAATTTAGCAGGGGGACAAAAATCAGGAGACATGAATTTAAAGCGATTTGTGGAAGGAATCTAAGGGGAGATCAGAAAATGCATTTTTATTCAGAAGCCAGCCAGAGTGTGGATCATACCGTGTGATAGGATTGGAGAGGTCGTGCTCACATTTAAAAAAAATGAAAATCATGAATAACTTTGGACCTTTTATGGAAGATGGTGGTTATTTTTCATTTAGTAGTTTGAATTGGGTGAATGCCATGTGCAGGATATTTCCGATAATTCAGAGATCCTATCTTCCCCACTTGTTAATTAGGTGACTGATTGTATTTACCGACATCAGATTTCACATACCTCTCAAAGAGAAGCCACTTGCTCATAACATGCTTCTCAATGTAATTATTAACAGAGAAGATAAATACATTTTTACATCTCTTCCAGTTCTAAGCCCAAGGATGAAGGAAACAACATGTTTTGCAACTAAATTGCATGGTAGTTTGAAAACTTGCATGTTCTGAGTTGCAATAAAGGTGTTATTTCCTGAATGATACAGAGGCTGAAAAGTCTGAGCTTTAACCTTCTCAATGCAACTCACCAAATGGTACAGCAAATCTATAGATTTTCATTCATCTTATTCAGTAGACCTTATCGAGACTCATATTTCTCCCAAATAAGAGTACAACTGCAATCAGTATTTTGAAAATATTTCAATAGCCATCCAACCAAAATAAGTTCTGAAAATCCAGCTGACCAACTGACTCACCATAAAAAGTGAACGTATCCAGGCTGCTCAGACTCAGTCATGGTGACAGATTATTGGCCTGGACTTTGATGGCAGTTCTGTGGCAACCTGCTGGATTTGGTGCCAGTGTAATTTGGGACTGGCACACATATCTATCCAGGCTCAGAGAGCACAACCTTGCTGATGGATGTTGATTCTGTCTAACTACCACCATTATGTAACCTGCTGTAGCAGAGGGTCCTGGGACACTCGATCACTACCACACCAAGATAAGGAGGACCTACTGTTCTTTAACTGAGTCCACACTTTAGCAAGTCTGGTCACCTGGCTGTGCTCCTTCTGCTTTCATACAGACAGAGCCTAAAAAGAGAGACTTCGGAGGTCAGGTCAGTTCAGTTAGAAGGTGGTCACAGGAGACTGAAGAATGGACAGGACTTCTACAAATTGGGCAAAGTTCAAGGACTCTGCTGAGATACACCGAGGCTGTCACACACTTTATCAAAGCAGCTGTGGATGAGTGTGTCCCCACCAAGTCATTCAGGGTTTTCCCCAACCAGAAACCCTGGCCGAGCAATAAAATCTGGATCCCTCTGAGAACCCGATTGCAGAATTTTAGGTCCAGAGGTCCAGATCAGTACAGCAGCAGCAGCTATGACCTGCGGAAGGCTATCTCCCAGGCAAAATGGAGATTTCAGATGAAAATGGAAACAACAAGGGACGCCTGACAGCTGTGGCAGGACCTAAATGCCACGACCTGTAACAAAACCAAATCCGGTGAAGTAGCAGACGACAAAGCTTTTCTCCTAGAGTAACTCAATGCCTTCTCTGCTCGATTTGATGACAATAACAGAGAAGAACCAGCCCTTCACAACCCCACATCCCCTGATGATCCCAGCTTCTCTGTATCTGAGGATGTCGTGCGAGGTGCTCTCAGGAGAGTGAATCTGAATGGATCTGTGCTGACCAACTTACCAAGATATTCAAGGTTATCTTCAATATCTCACTCTAGCAGGACGTGATACGTGCCTGTTTCAAACAGACGTCAATCATACCGGTGCCCGTGAAGGGTGTAGTAACCTGCCTTATCAACTATCGACCAGTAGCACTTACATCATCAGTGATGAAGTGTTTTGAAAGGCTGGTGGTGAAGAAGATCAGCTCCTGTTTGAGCGGTGACATGGATCCATTCCAGTTCACCTATCGCAGCCACAGGTGGATGCCATCTCACTGGCCCTACACAAAGCCTTGGAGCACCTGGACAGCAAAGATGCATTCATCAGAATGCTCCTTATCACCCACAGTTCAGCATTTAACACCATCATCCCCTCAAAACTGATCAGCAAACTCCGAGACCTGGGAGTTAACACCCCAATATGTAATTGGATCATGAGTTACTCACCTCCAGACCACAGTCAGTGAAGATTGGTAAGAACTTCTCCAACTCAATCTCCATCAGTACTGGAGCACCACAGGGTTGTGTTCGTAGCTCCCTACTCTACATACTTTACATCTACAAATGTGTGGCTCAGTACGACAATAACACCATCTAGAAATTTGCCAATTATACTATGGTAGTGGGTTGTGTATAGGAAGGGGATGAGTCAGTGTACAGGATGGAGACACAGCCCAGGATATCATATGGAAAAACCCTCCCCACTATTGAGTACATCTACAGGGAATGCTGACATCGGAGAGCAGCAGCAATCATTAAAGATCTTAACCACCCAGCACACAGTCTGTTCTCGCTGCTGCCATCAGGAAAGAGGTATAGGTGCCACAAGGCATACACCACCAGGTTCAGGAATAGCTGCAACCCCTCCACCATCACACTCCTCAGTGACAAACTCAGTCAGAGACTCATTTAAGGACTTTTACCTGTCCATTTTATTGATTTTATTTTGCTCTCTCTGCATTGCACACAGTTTGTTTACATTCATTATCTGTTTACATTTCTTTTAGTTGTTAACATATTTTACATGGTGTAAAGTTTATTTTTTGCACTAATTTTGCAGGGAAAAGGAATCTCAGCGTTGTACGTAATGTTATGTATGTGCTCTGACAATAAACCTGAATTTGTCTTCTGTCCTGCTCTCTGCATAAACTTGCTGGAGTTCTGGAATTTCACCCCAGTATTGCAAGCCTGCTGTTTAAATTAAGACCCAAGAGCTGTGAAGAGAAGTGGTTTTAATTATTTGTCTTTCCTGCTTTGTATTTTTAAAAAATTTTAATTGTTTTTTGAGTTTCAATTGTTTTGAATATTTTGACTGTCAGGACTTCCAGAAGCATTGTTAATTGGTGTAAATTGGGTGGAACAGACTTATGGGTTGAAATGGCCTGTTGCTGTGCTATATGGCTAAATTTTTTAAAAGATAATTTAAAAAGGAGATTTGAGTTTATGAATGGAGGGAAAAGGGTGGAGAGCTGGAGAAAAGAAGGCAGGGGGATGGATAAGAGACGGAGAATGGGATTAGACGAGCAGAAACCGGAGAAATTGATGATAATTCCATCTGGTTAGGGAGTGCCCAGGAAGAGAACAGTGTTCTGTCTATTTTATGTAAACTTACTCTTTGAAAATGAGATTAATTTGGTTCATTTTCTCATGACATGGTTGGCGTAACTGTTAGCGCAATGCCTTTACAGCGCCAGCAATCAGAACTAGACCAGGGTTCGAATCCTGCTCTGTTTGTAAGGAGTTTGTACACCCTCCCCGTGTCCGTGTGGGTTTTCCCCAGGGGCCCTGGTTTCTACCCATAGTTCAAAATGTATGGTCTGGTGTGGGGATACCCATGAACCCGGGTGTAAATCTCTCCAAAAGGTAATGGACACAGCCCAGGGCATCATAGGCAAAACCCTCCCCACTATTGAAGACATCTACAGGTGTTATGAGCCCAGAGGACTCCAAACCCAGCAGGAATAGAAATTCACCGAGACAATGGTTACTTAAACAAAAGTTGCTTTTAATTTTCTTAAAACATAATATCAAGATCAAACTTTAATTTATTACTATTTACTTAACCCCCTTCTAATTCTAAGTGCACATGCATGTAATATGTACATGTTCAGGGAAGTTCTTTGCTTTAATAGTCCAATCATTTTCTTTTCACTTCTCCAAGTTCATCAGTATCAGGGAATTCTCATACTGTGCACAGAATTTAACATTAATGAATCTTCACCAGGCTCTGGTGCTTAAAGTTAAATGGTTACCACTCAGGAAGGTTCTTGTTGGTTTCAGATAGAAATTTGTTGCTCGTTGGATACACACTAACTGATTTCCTCCTATGAATCACTTTAGTGTCTTGCCAAAAAAAATTTGCCCCATCATGGGTTTTCCAAATGATGATCTCTTCTTCCAGGTCACCACAGAGTTCCTCTTGTTTCCCTTATTTCAGGAGAAACTCTCTGTCCATCCATTTCTTTTTGTAAGGACTACAAGGGTTTTGAACAGGCTGAACTCAGAACTCACAACCTGTCTTCAAAATGAGGTCTTTCAACAAGCTGCCAGCTTGGCATTTTGCAGCCTCAACTGCTACTGTAGAACTGACTCTCTCTCTCCCAAAACAGAAATCAACTATTTTTTTTTCTCTCTCTGCTTGTAAAAAGCAAATGACTTCTTATAGGGCTCCAAACCAAATCTTTGAAAGATCTTATCAGTACTTCTGAGCCTGGACTTTATTGCCCATACATTAAACATCCTTCATTGCTTCTGCAAAGCCAACTGGAGCCTCAATGTCTAGCTTCAGCAAGGCTCTTGCATTTTAAATGAGATGTCTTTTGTGAAGTGTTACTAGGTTTGTGAAGTCACTACACTAACCCACCACAATCTATCTCTTTTAAAGATCTATTTATCCGTACCCATACTAATATATACCTTAACATAGGGAACGCTGCTGTCGGAGGGCAGCAGCAATCATCAAAGACCCTCACCACTCAGCACATGCTCTGTTCTCGCTGCTGCTGTAAGGAAAGAGGTATGGGTGCCACAAGACTCGTACCACCAAGTTCAGGAACAGCTGATACCCCTCCACAATTAGACTCCTCAACAACAAACTCAATCAGGGACTCATTTAAGGACTTTTACTTGTGCACTTAATTAATTTTCTTTTGTTCTCTCTGTATTGCACAGTCAGTTTGTTTACATTCATTATCTGTCTCGTTATTTTATTTGCTTACATGTGTACACTGTAAACAGTTTAATTTTGTACTACTAATTAGTGGTAATTCTGCTGTGCTTGCAGCAAAATTTAATCTCAAGATTGTATTTGATGTCATGTATGTATTCCGACAATAAAATTGAATCTGTGTCAGATAATCCTCGGAATTCTGCAACCAGGCTGAAGGAGTACTTACCCAAACTTATTAATCTGACTAAGAGAACACAATGAGGGCAATTAAATTCATGTGAATCTAATCTCATTGTTTAACGTCAAAACAAAATATGAAGCAGGTTGAAGTTCAAAGTTATTGTCAGAGTATCTACATAACAGATACTCCGATACTGAGGGTCTGATAATTCAGTGGTTAGAGCACTGTTCATGTAAACCAGGGGGTCACAAGTTTGTTCCTCGCTGAGGCCTCATTTCTGTGAGGGGCGCTAGACAAAGTGGTGACTCTCTGTCTTCTTTATGGTAGACAAAAGTTAAAGAATTTCATGTATGTCACATTCCAAATGTAGTATTTCGTGACACTAATGGAACCTTCACATCACATTCAATCAACTTCAGGCAGCATCTGTGCTAGTGAGCAATTAATATTTCAGATAAGTAACTTTTCATCAAAATTAAAACAAGGTACAAATGAAACTAGTTTTAAGCTGCAGAGAAAGGGGGAAAAAAGTTAAAGAGGAAGACAGGCAAGATTAAATGACAGAAGAAATGAAGGAGATAAAGTAGTAGCAATGGGATAAATAATAAAACCAGATGGATTTGGAAGAAGAGTTAATGGGAATAACTGAATCATCACTTGACTACTTTAAATTGTCTAGTTGAACGATGAGGTGTTGTTTGTCAACTTCATTAAAATAATGGAAGGACTGGAAGTGAGTAAGGAGAGTTAAAGTTATGGGTGACACGGAGCTTGGAGTCATAATAGTGGACTTAATCGGTGTTCTGCAGTGTGCCAGTTAGTCAGTGTGCCAGTCAGTCAATCAGTGCGCCAGCCAGTCTGCATTTGGAGGCCAGAGTGTGAACTAGAATACTTGTGTTTGGGAGGTGGGATGTTCTGGGTGGTAAAGCAAATAAAAGGGGAGGTGTGGCATCTGTGTTGCATAAGAAAGACTCATTCGTTGTAAATTCAGAAACCCAAGTATAATTCTGGTGAATCTCAACTAAACTCCATTAAAAATGAATATATATGCATTACACAAAACTTACTCAAATTGGACTCAGGACATCTAAATAGCTCACTCTTGACTTCCTGAAGGATAAATGACCATTTTGATAACTTTTTGTATTTACAAGAGAATGGCTTATGATGACATGCACATGGTCACCTACAACACTTTTTTTTTTCTTCCCAGCTCCTCGTGAGTCATTAAGATAGTATAATAAAATTGCTGGTATCTGGCATCTATGAGGATTGGTAGATGCCGGATAAGTGTATTTTCCGGTTCCTTAAGATTTACTCTTACAATGCCTGACTAATACACCTGCATTAAGAATAAACGGTTAAAAAAAAGACAAAAATGCGATACTGAACTTACACTGAACAAAATTCACTTGCATGAATATATAAATATATATGAATATGAATATATTTCAGTCACATTTTTTGAAAACATTTAACCGTCGCTGCATCTGCAGGTTTCTCCCCCTCCACGGAGCTGCCTGAAAGATGGACAAAAATATTATAGGAATTAACACCACCCTCCCCCCAAGTTTACAGATAAAGCCTATGACCAGGGTGACCCTTACTATGCAGGGATAAGGAGACACTTTAAGAGAGTCACCCTACCATCAAGCAGCATCAACGAGCTCTTCATCCTGGGCAATGCCATTGCTGTTTCACACAAATTTATTTGAACAGCTGCCATGAGCAAAGCACGACCAAGGGACTCCGTGGCTTGAATATTTGTTGCCATCTTCATCAAGGATTATTTATTAATTCAGAGAACATTTACTTCAACAATTTTAAACGTGTATTTTTTAAAAACATTTTATTTATTTATTTTCCTCAATTTTTTTTTACTGGTTGCTTGAGGTTTCCAGTTGCTGGAATTCTGGATAACAGGGGTTTTACTGATCATGGAACAGAGAACAGGGCCGCTCAGGTACAGGCCCTTCTGCTTACATTCTTTATTCCAAACACGATGCCAAATTAAACTTAATCTCTCTGCACATTCCTCCCTTGCCTGCATATTTAATTCAATTTATTGCTGTAGATACAGTAAAAACATTTTGTATCCTCTTCTGAAAAATTTGTATATCTATCTGAAAGCCTTCTAAACGGGACTATCAGGTTTCCTGCCATCCGACAGCTCATTCCAGGTACCTACCTTCTCCTTTAATCTTTCCCCCTCTCACCTTGCATGCATGTCCTCGTGTATTTGATATTTTTAGCCTAGGAAAAATATTCTGCCCCTCACAATTTTATGATTTTTCTATCAGGTTTCAATAATTACCTTTACTCAATGGGTGTGACTGCTTCCTGAATATCAGATGTACCAGAATGTTGCCTGGATTAGAAGATACAACATTAAGAGAGACTGATGGGGAGGACAGACAACACCTTTTTTTTTCCTGGGCAAGAATAGCAAGCACCATTGGACATCTGTACAAGGTGAAGGGACGAAAGTTTAGGGGAGACATCAAGGGTAAATCTTCTATACAGAGTGGAGTGGGAACCTGGAATGCATAGCCAGGGAAGAGGCTGGTACAATAGGGACATTTTAAGGAGTCTCAGACAGGATTATTGGTGTGAGGTAGGGAATGTTTAGTTTGTTGATTGCGTTTACATGGGTTGACACAACATTGTGGGCCAAAAGGCCTGTAGTATGCTGTAGAGTTCTATGTTGTGCTCTAATCACCTCATCCGATTTTAGCTTTTCCTTCTCAAACTGCAGAGTGAATTCTATCTTAGTATGATCACAGCCTCTGAAAGGTTCCTGTATTTTCAGCTCCCAAATCCAATCCGGTTCATTTCACAACACCGAGTGCAGAATTGCCTTTTCCATTCTGGCCACGACCACAAGATGCTCGCCAAAGGCATCTCATGGGCAACCCAAAAATCCCTTCTCTTGAGATCTAGTGCCAATCTGATTTTCTCAGTCCACCTGCATATTGAAGTCCCCCATGACGGCTGTAACATTGCCTTCTTTAACAAGCCTTCTCTGACTCCTGTTGTAATTTGTATCTCACATCCTGGCTGTTATTTGGAGGCCTGCATTTTACCCTTGAGGATACCACCATGTCTGATCCTATGCTCCTTTCTGCTAAGGATTTGATTTCATTTTTTTACGGCCAAGATTTGATTTTCCATGTTTCTGCTTCTGTCTACAAAACCAATTAGTTTCTACATTCTACACTAGTACTTCTTATGCTCTTTGAGAGTTTTTCTTCACATTCCTCAATGATTCTTCAAACATACTGGTATTTTGTTTTTCCTGTTTTCTACAATCTTCTGCAAGTTACCATTCAGTTCCCTCTGATTCTTTTTCAGTATAAAGAGTTCTAGCCTCTCCCATAACACCCCATGGCTGACTTTTTTAATACCAGGAATTGGCCTAAGTGATTCTCTAAACGATAGGAGTTCATTCATTTCTGACCAAAGCACTTCGTAGCTTCAACATTGTGTGAAAGAGTCCTCTGGGCTTGTAACAATAGTTTCTTTATAAATTCAACTTAATTCACCACGGAATATGGTAAAGCATTTGAACTCTATACAAGGTGAACCATTGTACTTTACCATGGAGAATTCCACCAGTGGAATAACTCTCTTGATTTTTTTTACTTCTGTGGCACTCTGTCTTCTATTTCCCTTGCCCTTTAATAGATATCACCCTTCATTCACATCCTTCTCCTCCTCTGCTTGCTTCAAACCCTTGGTAACTTTGTTTCATGGTTGCTAAACTTTTTTCAGCAAATCCCTCTCTATTCCATCTGTCTCATCCCTATCCCCAATAGCCAATTGTTCACCTTTAAAGGAAAACTCCAGTAAGCTGGCACAACATAGAATAGAACTTGGAACATAGAAAAAGCACAGCACAGAACACGTTCTTCAGCCCATGATGTTGTGCCAACCTACATAAACCTAATCCACTATGAAGGTATCTATTGAAGGTATGGATGGCTGTTATTTTTAAATGAAGCTATTGTTTTATTCAAATACTCTTCCTTTTTCTCCTGACTGTTAACTCCATTAATATTTCTATCAATGGAATGCAGCTGATAGGTCTGTAATCCTTAAGAAGCTATTTTTTCCAGTCTGTTTGTTGATTTGTTTATAGTGTCTTTTGCTGTTTCACCACCTTCTCCCTTCTCTGACTCATTTTGCTAAATTGATTCCCTGAAATCTCAGTCCCTCTGTCAAAATTCAAAACCACTCTTCTGTCCTGTGTTACTTTGTCAGTTCATTAAAACTCTGCAGTTGTGTCATTTAGGAGCGGAATTACAGTACTCCTATGGGGTCCAACCACCCAGTTAACAGCCATCAGCTCCGCATAGGCTTTGAACGGCCCATTAAAGGAGCCAACAGCAGTTTTATTTAAAATCCGGTGACCGTGGGGCTTGCGCCCAAGATGGCGACGTCTCTGATCGGCAGCAGCCACGAGTGGTTGCATGCTCCAGGGGAGAGGAGGATTGGAGCAGGGCACCAGAAAATGGGGAGACCGCCCTCTGTCTCAGAAGGAGAAGCAGAGGAGACGGACCACGGGATGGTGGCCACGGCAGCAGACCAGTGAGGCGGCTCTGCGGCTAAAAGATCAATGCATACTGTGGATTGCTGGCGGCTCGAGGCGAGGAACCCATGGTGGCTGTAGGCTGCTGATGTCGGGCGGACTCGCGCTGAGCTGTGGACTGCTGGAGACTGGTTCGAAACTGGCTGAAGAGGTACCAGGTATTGAAACCGGGATGCGAGGGAATGCCGAAGGTGCTGAAGGGTTCCGGACCATGTTGGAGGTTTGGACTGGACTCTGTGGTGGCAGAGGCTGCGGGAGTGCTGGTGGTGAATCTACAGACACCCGGTGACTCTGCAGGGATTCTCTTTTGCTTTTATTTATTTTTTTTAATTTACCATTTGGATCAAACATAAATATATGTTTCTTCATCTTGAACAATACATTACAATAGAAACAATGCAAAATGATATATAATTTGGTTTTTATCCCCCTACTCCCCCCCCCCCAAAGAAATAGAGGAAAAAAGAAAGTGCAAAAGAAGAAAATGGAGAGAATATTTTAAGAGATTATATAAGACAACATATTTATAACATAACTAAATACGTAAATCTTATATTTTAAATCAATTGTAAATGGTAAATTACAATATATCCAGTATTACTCCTAATTAATCATATATCTATTAAGAATCTCACATCTCTTGCATCATCTCATTCAAATTCCATGTTAAATCAATTCTCTAAGATAAAATAAAACATCAATGCAATCGATATAACTCCATTCACAAACATATATTTAATGATAATAGATCTCCCTCTAAGACATTAAGGTTAAAATCCAATATATCTAACAATAATCCCAATTAATCCAATAAAAATCTCACACCTCTCTTACATCCAATTTAAATTCAATATTGAATCAATTCTCTAAAGTAAAATAAAACATCAATACAATTCCATTCATAGATATATATAATAATAGAAACACCCCCCCCCCCCCGCCCGACTAAAGAATAAAGCACTACCCCCCACCCCCACACGAGCCTATGAACAACAGCCGATGGACTCCGGCACCCTTCACCTCCCAGGTATTACATCAAAACAGAGTCTCTAATTTACTAGTCCATTTTCTCATTGCAAATAATTCCTTCATATTTATTCGGCTTATTAGAAGATAAAGTTTCCACAAAATCTGATGCCTGTTTATAATCCATTAAAAGAATTGTTTTTGCCATCCGGTAATACAATCTTCATCGTAGCTGGATAACGTAACGTAAACGTATCCATTTTCCCAAAGACTTCTCTTGACTTCATTAAACTGTCTCCTCTTTGCCAACAACTGCAGTAATATCTGGGTAAAAGAAAACCTTTGAACCACGATATTCAAGTGGATTTTTCTTTATTCTTACTTTTTCTGCTGCTAGGGCTAGGATCTTTTCCTTATCGCGATATTTTGAACACAATTACTATAGAGCGAGGTTTCTCATTTGATTGCAGTCATGCTCTGAGGGCTCTATGTGCTTTTATAATTTCAATTTGACCTTCAATTGATTTACCCTCAGAACTTTAGATATTCATCCTTGGAGAAACTGAATCATATCGTGTTCTTCTTCTCCTTCCTCCAAGCCAACAATCTTAATGTTGTTTCTCCTACTAAAATTTTCCATCTTATCAATTTTTTCAGAATTTATCTTCCTCTCAATAATTTCTTCCTCAACTTCAGATTCCAAATTTTTCAGTTTCTCCTTTATACGTTTATCCTCTTCATAAGCCTTCATGATATTCTAATTTTTCACATTCTGTTGTTCTTGTACTTCCATATTTGTAGATAACTGCTTGTATTTTTCTTTCACCTCTTTAACCTCAGATTTTAAATAATCTGTTTTTTCCCACATCCTTTTAATATAATCCCACATTTCCCATTCCGTCTATTTCAGTTCACCATCAGAGTTCCTTTTATCCTTTTTTATAGCCTTAGTTTTATCTTTAACTTGTATAAAACCTTCACAAGTTGAAAGAATCTCTCCAAAGCTCATCTCATCTGCAATACTTGCCAATTCACCATTGAAATTAATCTTCTCATTCAAAGTTGACTCTCTGACCTTGCTTAAAGAACCTGTTTTCTTTGGCCCAATGCCATCTTCACCATCCGAAAGGCTGGTTATAAACGCTGCTGCTCCCAGCAACTCAATTCCCTGATGGGCCTCAGTTGTCACTCGAGTCTGGGACTTCTCTGAGTCAAAGGCCTCTTCTCATATCCAGGAACAACACCTTCATCTGCTCCAGCAACAACAGTTCCTTTCTTCAAAGCCATTTTTAAAAGTAAATGGACTGTTCTTCTTCCTTTATATTTTAATCTCTCTTTACTTTAGCTAAATAACCATTTTCTTCTATTTTCACGGGAGTTTTATGATCCCACGTCCTACCTCCTCCGCATAACTTGACTCCCCCCACTTCTATTTCTCTAACTGTAAGAGGCACTTCAGGTAATTTCTGCTGATGGCGAATCTGTCTGCCTTACAGCAGGCAAAAGCAATTTCATGTAATATGACACTGTTTTATTACAATGACCGTAAATGAATCTTGAATCTTGTTCGTGTTGTCTGGTTTAAATAAACCCGTAATGCTGTAAATCTGTCCCCAGATGCTTCCTTTTCATTTTATATGAAAATATTTATTTGCTGGCGTGCTTTGAATCTGCTGTGATGTCTTACATCTCTTCTTGCTTCATACTACTGTCATCTGTTTTATTCTGCTATTTTGTGTTCTCATTCTTGACATTTAGTTGACCCATTTCCATCCTGCTGCACATTTTGTAATTGCTCCTTCTTTTATCTTCTTCAGTTTCCCAATTCTTTTATTTCAGTGTAGTTTATTGTATTCTGCCTCATTAATAAAGACTTAGCCTCCACACGTTTTGCGTATTTTTGAAAAGTCAACGGATTTATCCTTAAGGAATCAGCTTATTGCACTATTAATAGTAGATTTTTTTTGAGGACTGGTTAGATTTGCCTTATAAATTAATATATTTCTTCAAAATTGGTCCCTCACCCCAGTAGTGATGTATAGGATTAAGTTATTAACTTTGACAACTTGACAACATAATGGAATTTTTTTACACTAGGCCACTCTTTGTAAGTATATTTTCTCTTGAGGCTGAGTTTCTACAGCAGAATCAATAGATGTGTCTTGTTCAATCTTTCACTCTGGTGTGTGATAATGCATATTCTACTATGTTAAAAGTGATAATAAAATTACTTTCCATGAGAGCACTGAATCATGCCGACACATTCTCCTCAGCGAACCAAATTCTGAGAGAGCAAAATCTGACATTTGTTTTGACATTCTCCGGTAATAACCACTTTAGCACGGACGTATGTCGATAGTTCTGTTTGATCGTTAGCATTACCTTCATCCAGTCAACCATCATCCTGGCGTCATCAGCCGAGCCAACAAGAATAATTTTACTCTGGCCATTAGAGCAGATAGGAAGTTTGATCATCTGTGGCAAATGGCTGAACTCGTTTGCTACATTCCTTCACAAAATGCTTTCCAAGTGTAATCGAACACACTCTTCTTAAGTCCAAGGGCAACAATGTTCAAGAAATGTTAAGGCAAAATGAATTCAGTCTGGTATTGAAGACGAAAGAGCTCATAAAGGATTTCAGGAGGAACAGTATGGCCCCAGCTCCATTGTTATATTAATGGGGACTGTGTGGAAAGGGTCACGACTTTTAAGTTCCTGGGAACGTATTTGGCTGAGGATCATTCTTGGACTACTAATATGACCGTGGTAGTCAAGAAGGCACATCTCCATTTCCTGGGAATCCTTAGGAAACTCAATCTACAGGAGAAGTTATTGGTGTCCTTCTATCGCTGCTCTATTGAAAGTGTGCTGGCTTACTGCATTCCCGTGTGGTTTGCCAGCTGTACAGCAGCAGATAAGAGGGACCTTCAGAGGATTATCAATATGGCCCAGAAGATCATCGAGACACAGAGCTCCTTTGGAGGATTTATTTTGATCTCTTATCGGGAAAGCAGCCAATATCCTTAAGGAATCTACTCACCCGGGCTGTCATCTGTTTGACGATTGCCCTCGGGTAGACGATATAGGTCCATTAAATCTCAGACAAACGGACTCAAGAAAATTTTCTATCCCAGAGCCATTTGAAAATTTAACTCTGCCAATTAGTGTAGTTTTGTATTGTTTTGATCGTGTTATATGGCGAGCTCTCCACTGGCCACTGTGACAGAGGTGCACCAAAGAAAAGGTACAAGGACTGCCTAAAGAAATCTCTTGGTGCCTGCCACATTGACCACCGCCAGTGGGCTGATAACGCCTCAAACCGTGCATCTTGGCGCCTCACAGTTTGGCGGGCAGCAACCTCCTTTGAAGAAGACCGCAGAGCCCACCTCACTGACAAAAGGCAAAGGAGGAAAAACCCAACACCCAACCCCAACCAACCAATTTCCCCTGCAGCCGCTGCAACCGTGTCTGCCTGTCCCGCATCGGACTTGTCAGCCACAAACGAGCCTGCAGCTGACGTGGACTTTTTACCCCCTCCATAAATCTTCGTCCGCAAAGCCAAGCCAAAGAAAAAATTGTTTTGATCTGTTCATGTATGTGGTATTTGTGAGTACGCAATTTGCATTTAAAAAATTTGTTGTGTTTTCTTTCACAATCACTGTAGAGTGCTTACTTTCTTCTCAGTCCCATCCCTTTATTCCTTCTCCCAAAGGGATGTCCACAGACTCCTCTCTTTTGTATTCCACCTGCCACTTTTGCACCTTCTCTCAACCTGTCCAAGTCCCTCTGCAGACTCCCTCCTTCCTCAGCAGTACCTGGCCCTCCACCTAACTTCGTATCATCTGCACCCTTGGCCACAAAGCCACCCATTTTGCCATTTGGGTCATGGTCAGAAGATCCAAGATTGACCCCTGTGGAACACTACTCTTCTCTTTATTTCCTCTCTGCCTTCTGCCAGTCAGCCAATCTTCTTTCCTATAATATCGTGGGCTGCTATCTTGTTTTGCAGCCTCATTTGCAATACCTTGTCAGGGGCTTTCTGAAGATCCGAGTAAACTACTGACTCTCCTTTATCTGTCCTGTTTATTACTTCTTCAAAGAACTCCAACAGGTTTCTCAGGCAAGAGCTCCCCTGGAGGAAACCCTACTGACTTTGGCCCATTTTATCTTGTGTGATTGGATACCCCAAAATCTCAGCCTTAATAATAGACTCCAGAATCTTGCCAACCATTGAAGTTAGGCTACCGGACCTGTAATTTCCCATCTATCAACTTAAAACACCCACTCTTGAGAAATTCATCTCCAGTCATTTTTTTGAAATTTGGTTCCAAGTAGGAATTAATTTCCAGCGTCCTTTTCCTCATCACCAGAAAAGCAGAAATGTATGCACCAAATAATTCGGCAGGCCAAGCAACACAAGTGAGAGAAAATGTTGATGTTTTGGGTCAGAATTCTTCATCAAGTCTGAGAGTACAGAGGAGAGAGAGCTAGTATAATGAGGATAGAATTGGGGAGGGGGGGGGTTTGGACAGCATTATGGAGCCAGGATTTTTGGGCTTTTACTGAAAGTGGAAATAAAAACCAGTACTGGAATCTGATAAGAAGGTGATTGTTGTGACATAATGGAAACTATTACGGGACAGATGAAGGACAGATTGGATCAGGTGGAACTGAAGGGAAATGTGAGTAGAAGAGGATGAAAGCAGAAGGGTGAAGGGGTGAGAATAAGAGAGGAGCTGGGTGGAAACAAAAATGGGAGGGGGATGTGGGAAGAACAGGAGTGGATCAGAAGAAAGAAAGGTGTTGTAACAGTGCCGAAAATGTTTAGACTGCATGCGTAGCTGAGGAAATCTAACTCCCACTTCGAGTTTATTCAGAGAATTAATGACAGACATAGAGTTTCACCAAACCACACCCGAACTCTCTTTACTTCTTATTTTAAAAAATGGAGTGAGCTATTTATAGAAATTTACACAAGTTTGACTTCAAGGCACAAGACAGTCTCGTGAGCCATTCAGTTGATTGATGGCTCCAGTGGTAACCCCACTCATGGCGACTGTGGGTCTCTCTGATTAGGGCGTCCTAGCATCACCCCCTTTTGAGCTGCTTTACTCATACGAGTGGGGACTTGAGCCAACTTGGAAGGGCTTTACTTGTTTGCGAACTCTTTGTGAAGTTCGTACAGGTTGCCGTGGTGCAGCAGGTAAAATCTTGGTTTCTTGTGATGGTTGTGTTTGGTTGGTCACTGGTTTCTGCAGCTCAAAAGTCTCCAACAGAGCATCCAAGCTGAGTTGCTCAGGTGTTTTAGTGAGGTTACATTTGGTTGGTTGCAACTGGAGGACATGTCTAGTCCATCTGTCCGTTCCAGCCTGCACATTTCCTTGATTTGTTCCAGGATGTCCTCTGTGAAGCTGTTTTAGGATTGCTGATTGCAGAGTTTGTGGTATCACAATCCTTTCTACAAACAAAAGAGAGCCATTAGAGATTGTTAATGATTCTTGTCCTTTAAAAAAAATGGCTGAATATCCGATCTTGGATGTTTTTGGCCACCCTGTATGATGGTAACGCATTATCTCTTGAAGAATGTCATTTTCACTCGTTGCTTGTCTGACTCTTTCTGCTGTAACCGGCAGTGAGTTAATAACATCTTTGAATACCTGGTTGACTTCTACCGAGGGTTCCGCGACAAGAATATCTTCCGGCTCTGTTTCCTGTTCACTAATGAGTTGTGATAATGCATCAGCTTGTCCGATACTTGAAGTCGGCAGGTATTTAATTTTGAAATTATACCCAAGAAGCATGGTTGCCCATCTTTGCAGTCGGTTTGCCGTGTAAATTGGAATTCCTTTCTTTGAACCAAATACTGCTAATAGCGGCTTGTGATCTGTCAGGAGTGAATTGCCGTCCATAGAGCATTTTATGGAATTTCTTCACTGCAAAAACAATTGCTAGAACCTTCTTTTCAATTTGTCCATAGTTACGCTTTGCAGGGGTTAGAGAGCATGCTGCGTGTTTGATTCCCATCTGGGAAGCTGTGTGAAATGACTGCACCCACCCCAGACTGTAATGTATATAAAGCTACAACAATCTCCAAGTTTGGATTGTAGTGCATCAAAAGAACGTTCAAATTTAACATTGTCTTAACTCGATTAAACGACTCTTGACATTTTGAAGTCCAATTCCATTTGCTACCCTGTGTAAGAAGCTTGTTGAGTGGATCATGGAGTTTATGCATCTCTGGCAGAAATGAACTATAATGACCAATAAGACCCAAGGATGAATGTAGCGTGATCATATCTGTGGGTGCAGCCATGTGTCTGATAGCATCAGTGTTTTGTGGATCTGGCCACTGTTCATGTTCATCATTGATGAAATCCAGATATTAGTTGACCATGAAAAATGTTCATTTTTATGGACGCACTCAAAAACCGTAGTCTTTGATGTGGGACAAAACACAATCAAGACAATCAAACAATTCTCAAGCGTGTGCTCCCATAACCAGGATATCATACAGGTACACGGCAATTCCTGGAACACCATTCAGCATTGTGTTTGTTATCTGCTGAAAGATAGCTGGAGCAGGTCTTCACTCCGACGGGTGTAGCTGAACAGTCCACAGTTCGGGTTGATGGTCAGCAATTCTCTGGATTGGGCATCAACCTCCACCTGTAGATATGCCTCTGCTAAGTCGATCTTTGCAAAGCATTTGTCACCATTCAGCTTAGCGAAGAGGTCATCAGGCAGTGGCAGTGATATTGATGGGTGTCCAATTCTGCATTCAGACCAGTTGAGAAATTAGCACATAGGCGTATGGAGCCACTCGATTTCTTCACCACCCCGATAGGTGAAGCCCATGATGAGTAGTTGACCTGTTCAATTACTCCTTCATGTTGCAGCCGTTTCAATTCTTGGTCCACTTCTTGCAGTGTTACGTATGGGACAGGTCGTTTTGGCTTGAAAGTCAGTTTCACATTTGGCAGAAGACAGAATTTCACCTTTGTTTTTGTGCACCGTCCGAGGCCTTCGGAAAATACCTGTGCATGGTGGTGCTTTAACTGTACCAGCAGTGTTACCGCATTCTCACTACAAAGTCGAGACACTTGAACTGGTCTTCAGTCAGTGTAAAGAGTTTAAAACGCTTGCACTGTCGATTTACCATACTCACATATGCCGCAAAATCTTCGGTATCTATCTTGGTTCTTTTTAAATGCTGATACCGAATGTTGAACAGTGATGTTTGTTTACCGAATATTTCTTCCATTACATCATGTTTCCCTGAAGCTGAGCTCCCAGGAAAGTTTTGGCTGAATAAAGTTTAAATAATGCTCGTGTTCCCGAGTGCCTAACTTTATCAACCACAACCTAATCTTCCATGCCTCATTGAACTTGGAAAAGTGTACTAAAAACAAGCCTTCATACTTTTTGGACCACGTTTTAAAAGTGCATTACTCTAAGTCATAATTAAACACAGGGATAGAGTTCATTAATACATCTGCAGGATTTGTTTTAACTCCAGGCTCACCTTCCTCAATGATTGAAGCTCCAATGGACATTGTTGCTGCCAGCTGGTCCATTACCTTCACTTGCATCAGTTCAAAGTTCTCCTGCTGTTGTTTGAGGATGGCCTTGAGCTGTTCCATTGTTACTGACATTTTTCTTCAGCCTCGTCGTCAAAATATGTTGCAACTGTGCCCAAAATGTTTGGGCTGTACGCGTAGCTGAGGAGTTTACTCAGAGAATTAACGACAGACACAGATTTTCACCAAACCCCACTCGAATACTTTAAAAAAAAAATGCAGTGAGCTATTTATAGAAATTTACACAAGCTTGACTTCAAGGCACAAGACAGTCTCATGAACCATTCAGTTGATTGATAGTGGTAACACCCACTCCTGGCAACCTAGCAAAAGGGGACGTGACCTGAAATTGGAGAATTCTATGTTCGTACTAATGAGCTAAAGACTGCCCAGGTAGAATAGGAGGTAATGCGCTTCCAGTTTTTATTAGCCATCATTCTGCCAGTGGAGCAAGCCAAGTGCATTCAGTAACCTGGTAACTTGCCAAGGCTTACTAGCAGTTCTTGAATCTATGACCTCAACTACCAATGTTGTTGAGGAAACAACCACCATCTATGAGGTCATCTCCAATCACTTGTAATCAGAAAAAGGAATTAAAGAATTGAGTGGCACTGGGTGAGAAGTTCTGACAAGAAGCTGGACCACAGGCACAATACAATAAAACCCCTGGTATCTGGCACCTATGAGGATCGCAGATGCTGGCTAGGTGAATATTCTGGTTGCTTGAGACTCACTTATACAATTACTAACTAATAGACCAGCATGAAGAATAAACAGTTTAAAAGACAAAAGACTGTGCAGAATGTAAACTAATTTAAAAAAAAAATCAGTGCAGTCGTCCTTTATTATGTAAAGTTCACTTTAATCAGGTAATTCCTATAATTTACAAAATTTACATTTAAATTTGGAAGTCCGGTCGCTGGTGCTGTAACAGCGTTGTTCTAACCACTACACTAACTGTGCTGCCATCCCCCTCCCCCAAGTTTACAGATAAAGCCTTCCTAATAATACTTTATATACTAATAGAGATAAAGACTCTTACTAAGTGGGGACAAGGAGACACCTTAAGAGAGTCACCCCAACGGTGAGCAGCATCAATCTGCTCTTCATCCTGCACGACGCCATTTATTCAAGCACAACTTTATTCAAGTAGCTGCTATGAGCAAGGCACAATATTTGCTCCCATCTTTCCCCAAGGCTTAAGTGTTACTTTGGAGAACATTTACTTTTACAATTTTAAAAATCTATTTAATTTTTAATATATTCTTCTATTTATATATTTATTTCCTCAAAAAAAAATTACCAGTTGCTTGAATTCCGAAACACGGGGATTTTACTGGACCTAGATCGCGTTGCTGTTTGTTTCTTTGCTCTGCTGTTAAACATATTCTCATTTCAGATTAGGCTTTAAACCAAAAGAACAGAGAATATGACTAAGATTTTTTGCCTTTGCTTATACTTGCGCTTCTCACGCATTAATACGATGATTACTAACATTGCTATTCAAAGAGTCATGGAGTTGTACAGCATAGAAAGGGCCCTTTTTGTTCAATTCACCAGACAGCCAAGTTGTCTACTTGACCTAGTTCCATTTGCTGTCACTTGGCCCATAAACTTGAGATAAACAGCATTTTGACTCATAACTTTTAAACATTCGTGACTTGACTTTCTGACTGTAATTATAAGGTTAGAGGTGTGTGCTTAAGGAGGAGATTTTAGAAGAAGAGCTGTCTGAAATTTAATTGGGCCTGATAGGGTGAAGATTATTCCATGCTTTAATTGTGCGGGGGAAGAATGAGTTGCTGTAAATATCTGTTTTTGGAGATTGCGCTACAAATTGGGTTGCATCCTCTCGTCTGCTCCAAGCAGGCTTGGGTTTGTTGTAGAATTGGTAGACACTATCAAGCTGGTAGTTTAGTCTGCAGCTTATCGTGCTTCACAGAAATCACTGGAGACCAAGCCCCGACAGAGCCAGCTGGGATTTGAACCCGAGCCCCCTTGACACAGCAAATGCTACTACCGCAAGGTGATGGTGACGGGAAGAATGGATGGAACCCCAGCAATGCATGGCGTGCACACACTCTCTGCTCACTCGCAGCCCTGCACCACGAGCAGGTTGCTCATCGCTGGCCCATACTACGGCGACCCCCAACCCCACACAGCCACACTGTCTGGCAAGCCGCCATTTAGCATTGCTGTGCAGGGGCTCGGCAGTGGTGTGGGCCAGCATGGAGCAACCTGCTCATGGTGCAGGGCTTTACCTCCTGTGGAAGTTGCGAGATCCGATGATTTTCTCCAGCATATCTGTGCTTCTATATAAAATTCTAACTGAATATGTAGACATTTTCTTCACTCTCTCGTGCTCAAATTTAAATCATAAAATGACATTCAATATAATTTTTGTCCATAGGTAGATGATTTTTACAAGTATAGTAAAATCCTCAGTATCTACCACCTTTTGGGATCGTGGATGCCGGATATGCGAATTTTCCGGTTGACTGAGACACACTTTTACAGTGCCTGACTAATACACATGCATTAAGGATAAACAGTTTAAAAGACAAATTACAGTACAAAATGGGGAGGAAAGAACAGTATTGGAGTCTTCAATGATGTAAAGTTTCCTTTAATCAGGTAATTAATCAGGTAATTCCTGTAACTTACATAATTTAAATTTAGATTCGAATCTCGGTCACTGGCAATGTAACAGAGTTGTGCTAACCATGCTGACATCTTAATTAACATTCCGCGCCCCCCCCCCCTCCCCGTCACTGGCCACGGGGGTTAAGTGCTCCAATTGTGGGATGTGGGAAATCAGAGACTGCACAGCTGTTTCTGATGACTACACCTGCAAAAGGTGCATCCAATTGCATATAATGAGTGATCGTGTTAGGGAGCTTGAGCTGCAATTGGATGAACTGAGGATCATAAGGGAAGCAGAGGCAGTGATAGAGAGGAGTTACCGGGAGACAGTCACCCCTAGAAGGCAGGAGTCAGGGAATTGGGTGACTGTGAGGAAAGGAGGGAGAGCGCCAGTGCAGAGTACCCCTGTGGAAGTGCCCCTCAGCAACATGTATTCGGCTTTGGATACTGCTGGGGGGAACAGCCTATCAGGGACGAGTCGTGGGGGTCAGGTATCTGGCACAGGGGCTGCCCCTGAGGTTCAGAAGGGAAAGAAGGATAAGAATAGGATTCTTGTAGTTGGGGACTCATTAGTCAGAGGGACAGATAGAAGGTTTGTGGGACGAGATCGGGGATCCAGGTTGGTCTGCTGCCTCCCTGGTGCCAGGGTCAGGGGTATCTCTGATCGAGTACATAGCATTCTGCAAGGGGAAGGAGAACAGCCAGAAGTCGTGGTCCATGTGGGGACCAATGACTTGGTTAGAAGTGGGGATGAGGTCCTGAAACAGGATTATGTAGAATTAGGTAGGAAGTTAAAAAACAGGACCTCCAAGGTAGTAATCTCTGGATTGCTGCCGGTGCCATGAGCTAGTGAGGGTAGAAATAGGAGGATGTGGAGGATGAATGCGTGGCTAAAGAGATGGTGCAGGGGGCAAGGGATAAGATTTCTGGATCATTGGGATCTCTTCTGGGGAAGGTCGGACCTGTACAAGAGGGACGGACTTCACTTGAACTGGAGGGGGACCAATGTGCTGGCAAGCAGATTTGCTAGAGCTGTGGGGGAAGGTTTAAACTAGTTTGGCAGGGGGGTGGGGAACAGTGTGAGAGCAGTGTCTAGGGAGTATGGCCACCTAGATAGGAATAAAAAAAGATAACAAAGGTAGGATGGAGATTAGGGTAGAAGGTAAAAAAGAGAATATATGTGAGGGTCATTCTCTGAGATGCATATATTTTAATGCAAGAAGCATAGTGAACAAGGTAGATGAGCTGAGAGCATGGATAGATACTTGGGGTCACGATATTGTGGCAATTAGTGAGACCTGGCTACAGGAGGGGCAGGACTGGCAACTTAATATTCCAGGATACATTTGTTTTAGATGTGATAGATCAGGGGGTAAAAAAGGAGGAGCAGTTGCTCTGCTTGTTAAGGAGGACATTACTGCCGTGAGGTGGCAGGATGGTATGGAGGGATCATGGTATGGAGGGATCGTGGTATGGAGGGATCGACCAGTGAGGTTGTTTGGGTGGAATTGAGGGGTGGAGGAGTCAAGAGGGTGCTAATAGGGATGTATTACAGACCACCAAATGGGCCAAGAAAATTAGAGGAACAAATTTGTAGGGAGATAACGTATATGTGTGAAAATCATAAGGTAGTGATCATGGGAGATTTTAACTTCCCACACATTGATTCGGATACCCATACGGTTAGAGGGCTGGATGGGCTGGAGTTCGTTAAATGTGCTCAGGATTGTTTTCTAAATCAGTTAGTAGAAGAACCGACTCGGGACAGTGTAATACTGGATCTCCTGTTAGGGAACGAGCTAGGTCAGGTAGCGGACATTAATGTTGGAGAACCAATTGGGTCTAGTGATCATAATTCTGTTAGTTTTAGGGTAGTTTTAGGGAAGAGCAAGGAGAGGCCGAAAGTTGAGGTTCTGGATTGGAAAAGAGCAAATTTCGAAGGAATAAGAAGGGATTTGGGGAGTATTGAGTGGGACAGGATATTTTCAGGTAAGGATGTTAATGAAAAATGGAGGATATTCAAAAAAGAAATTTTGAGGGTACAGAGTAGTTATGTCCCAGTGTGGATCAAAGGAAAGGCTGGAAGTCATAGGGAGGCTTGGTTTTTGAGGAATATTGGAAATTTGGTTAGGAGAAAAAGGGAGGTGAACAAGAGGTATAAAGAGCAGGGAGCTGAGAAGTTGAAGGAGGACTACAAGGAGTGTAGAAGGAATCTTAAGAAAGAAATTAGAAAGGCCAAAAAAAGGCATGAAGAGGCTTTGACTGACAGAGTAAAAATAAATCCAAAGGGTTTCTATAAGTACATTAAAAGTAAAAGATTAGTGAGAGATAAAATTGGACCCCTTGTAGATGGCGAAGGTAGGCTGAGTGAGAAGTGTGAGGAAATGGGGGAAATTTTGAATGATTTCTTTGCCTTGGTATTCACTAGGGAAAAAAATGTTGAACCAGTTGAAGTAAAGAAAAATAGTGGGGATGTCATGAAGCATATAAGGATAACCGGGGAGATAGTGATGGCTGTGTTTATATAAAAAAAAAGATAAAGGTGGATAAATCTCCCAGACCGGACAAAATATTCCCTAGGACACTCGGGGAGGCTAGTGGACAGTTAGTGGGGCCATTAACAGAGATATTTAGGATGTCACTGGCCACGGGGGTGGTGCTAAAGGATTGGAGGGTGGCGCATGTGGTTCCTCTGTTTAAGAAAGGGTCCAAATGTAAACCTGGGAATTATAGGCCTGTAAGTCTGACGTCTGTGGTGGGCAAGTTGATGGAAAGTGTTCTGAGGGATGCTATTTACAAATTTTTGGAGGTACAGGGATTGATAGGGAGTAATCAGCATGGTTTTTTCAGGGGTAGATCATGCTTGACAAACCTGATTGAGTTCTTCAAGGGGGTTACAAAAAAGGTTGATGAAGGGAAAGCTGTGGATGTTGTCTATTTAGACTTTAGTAAAGTTTTTGACAAAGTTCCCCACAGGAGGTTAGGAAAAAAGGTGGAGGCATTAGTAGTGAAATGGATTCAGCAGTGGTTGGATGGGAGGTGTCAGAGAGTAGTGGTAGAAAATTGTTTGTCCAATTGGAGACCGGTGACTAGTGGAGTTCCTCAGGGTTCAGTCCTGGGTCCACTATTATTTGTTATATATATTAACGATCTGAATGTAGGGATGGAGAATTGGATAAGCAAGTTTGCGGATGACACAAAGATTGGTGGTATTGTGGACAGTGAGGTAGATTACCGTAGATTAAAAGGTGATTTAGGAAGGCTGGAGGTGTGGGCTGAGAAATGGCTGATGGAATTTAATACAGATAAATGTGAGGTGCTACATTTTGGAAAGGCAAATTTAAATAGGTCATATACATTGAATGGTAGACAATTGAGGAGTGCAGAGCAACAAAGGGATTTAGGAGTTATGTTAAATAGTACCCTCAAGGCTGATACTCAGGTAGATGGTGTGGTGAAGAAGGCATTTGGAATGTTTGCCTTCATGAATCGAGTATTGAATTCAAGAGTAGGGAGGTTATGATGAAATTGTACAAAGCATTGGTGAGGCCAAATTTGGAGTACTGTGTACAGTTTTGGTCACCAAATTATAGGAAAGATATAAACAAAATAGAGAGAGTGCAGAGAAGGTTCACGAGAATGTTGACAGGATTTCAGGGTCTGAGTTACAGGGAAAGGTTGTGCAGACTGGGGCTTTTTTCTCTGGAGCGAAGAAGATTGAGAGGGTACTTGATTGAGGTGTTTAAGATTTTAAAAGGGACAGACAGTAAATGTGGATAGGCTTTTTCAATTAAGAAAGGGGGAGATTCAAACTAGAGGACATGGTTTAAAATTGAAGGGGGAAAATTATAAGGGGAACATGAGGGGAAATTTCTTTACGCAGAGGGTGGTGGGGATGTGGAATGAGCTTCCGGCAGACGTGGTCGAGGCGGGATCATTGGTTGCATTTAAGGAAAGACTGGATTGTTACATGGATAGGAGGGGACTAGAGGGGTATGGACCGGGTGCTGGTCAGTGGGACTAGGAGGGTGGGGATTTGCTACGGCATGGACTAGTAGGGCCGAACTGGCCTGTTTTGTGCTGTAAGTGGTTATATGGTTATATGGTTATAAAAGAAAATCAATAAAGTGCACAAGTTCGAGTCCTTAAATGAGTCTCTGATTGAGTTTGTTGTTGAGTCTGATGGTGGAGGGATAGCAGCTGTTCCTGAATCATGTGGTGTGAGTTTTGTGGCACCTGTACTTCTTTCCTCATCACATCAGCAAGGACAGAACGTGTGCTGGGAGGTATGGGTCTTTAATAATTGCTGCTGTTCTCCGATGGCGGCGTCTCCTGTAGATGTACTCAATAGTGGAGAGGGTTTTCCCTGTGATGTCCTGGGCTGTGTCCTCTACCTTTTGGAGGACTGTTCGTTCAGGGGTATTGGTGTTTCCATACCAGATACCAGACCGTGATTCAGCCTGTCAGCACACTTCCCATCACACCTCCTGGAATTTGCCAGGGTTTCTGATGTCATACCAAACCACCGAAAACTCCTGAGGAAGGGGAGGCCCTAACCTGCTTTCTTCACAATGCCACTGGTGTGTTGGGTCCAGAAAAGATCTTCTGAAATAGTGAGTTCCGATAACTTAAATTCAGTCACCTTCTCCACCTCTAATCCCCCAGTGATCGCTGGATCGTACACCTCTGGCTTTCCTTTCCTGAAGTCAACAATCAACTCCTTAGTTTTGGTAACATCGAGTGCAAGGTTGTTGTTGGTGCACCATTCAGCCAAGTTTTCAATCTCCCTCCTGTATGTTGACTCATCCCCTTTCTTTATACAACTCACTACCGTGGTATCAATGGCAAATTTGTAGATGGTGTTAGTGTCGTACCGAGCCACACCGCCGTAGGTGTAAAGTCAGTAGAGCAGGGGGCTAAGAACGCAGCCCTGTGGTGCTCCAGTTCTGATGGAGATTGTGGAGGAGAAGTTGTTACCAATCTTCACTGATTATGGTCTGGAGGTGAGGAAATCCATGATCCATTTACACAGTGGGGTGTTAACTCCCAAATCTTGGAGTTTGCTGATCAATTTTGAGGGGATGGTGGTGTTAAATGCCGATCTGTAGTCAATAAAGAGCATCCTGTAAGCATTTGCAGTCCAGATGTTTAAGGGCATTGTGTAATTGATTATATTTATACCAATTCAATGAGATTTATTTATTTATTTTTTCCTCCCTTTTTTTGTCTGTTGGTCGGGTTGCGGGTTGCTTGAATTCCGGATAACGGGGATTTCACTGTACAGTGATTTATAATCTACCAGAGAAAGAGGCCAATGTTCTGAACAAGGCCCCACTTTTTCAGCCATGATACATTGGCCAATAACTGTCCTGTTTATAGAAAAGCAGTTTTCCTTGGAAATGTTTATTTGAGAATCATCGATTTATCATTGCACTCGTGTCTGGAGGTGCTGATTTGATTCACCCACAGGCTTCCTTTCTTCAACTGGAAACTATTAATTGTGCTCCCTCCGTGGTGGGATGAGAGGCTATTGTAGGGCTCGCTATAGGACAATGATGTCTCTGTTTTATCTGTAAGGAAACTTGAGTTGAAGATCAATGAAGGATGAAGAGATACAGCATTAGTAGGTTTAGAATCAGCTTGGTACAAGAGTATTTCAAACTGTGATGCAGGTCAAGTGCAATATTTGTGTTGGTAACATCCTGTAAAAAAATTTACAAAGGTGGAATGGTTACAGTTGCATTATGGGAAATGGAGTAATAAACCGAAAAGGAGGTTTTACAGTGGGAGCAGTTTAAAACAGTTTTCTGTAGAGTGGTAAAATATTGATTTAATGATAGCAGAGTGAAGGCAAGGTGTCTGTTGACCTGTTTGCTTTTGTGTTGGAATGCCCTCTGAATCCATAGCTCATTTTACTCAGTCGCTATGAAACGAAGCTGCATTGTCCTGACCTTTTGCACTTTAATAAGGCATAGAATAAGGCTATTAATCCAATTAGGACCATCCAAGTTTGGGTCTGGTGTCACAATCTGTCTGTTCTAAGGAGGACATGCAATTTTGCAGAGAGAGAGAGAGAGAGAGAGAGAGAGAGAGAGTTTTCTCTAAGAGAGAGCGAGAGAACAGGTTTCTGCAGTCATGGCAAGCTGGCAGCTTGTTGAAACCCCATTTTCAAGACGAGTTGTGAGTTCTGAGTTCAGCCTGTTGAAAACCCTCGTGGTCCATACAAGAGAAAATGGCTGGCTAGAGTGTTTCACCTGAAGTTAGGAAAACAAAAGGAACTCTGTGATGACCTGCAGAAGAAGAGGTGATCATTTGCAAAACTCTGATGGGGGTAAGATTCTTCGGCAAGACACTGAAGAGGCTGATTGGAGAGAATCAGTTTGTATGTGTCCAACGAGAAGTGAGATTGGACAGTGAATCAAAGAACTTTTCTGAACTTATACACACATTACATACACGTGCACTTTGCATTAGAAGGGGGTTAAGTTAAGTTAATTCAGGTACACAATCTTTATCTGGAACCTTTGGGGGACAGTGTGTTCCGAATTTCAGATTTTTCCAGATTTCAGTAAGCCAGATTTAAGCCCACCCGAATTGTGCTGCCGTATCCACCTTCACCCTCTTCTAGTCGCGTTGTCGGTCTCCCCCCCTCGCCCACCCGACTCGTGCTTTCGGTCTCGCCCGCCCGACTCGCACTGCTGGTCTCTCCCCCGACCCCCGACTCGCGTTGCCAGTCTCCCCCTGACCGCCCAACTCGCACTGCAGGTCTCCCCCCTTCGGCCGCCTGACTTGCACTGCCGGTCTCCCCCCAACCGCTCGACTCACGCTGCCGTGTCTCTCCCCACTTTCCGAATTTTGGAGCTTTCCAGATTTTAGATATCCGGAAAAAGGATCGCATATCTGTAGTAATAAGTTAGAGTTTGATCCTGTTTTTATGTTTAAAGAAAATTAAAAGTAACTTTTGTTTAAGTAACCATTTGTCTGATGCATTTCTATTGCTTCTGCGTTTTGGGATCCTCTGGGGCTATAACAATGAAAAAAACAAATTACATTTATAAATGATTTTATACTTCCAATTGATAATAATGCCCAACAGATACAAAGTATATTAGAAGGAGTGGTTGTCTGCTGAATTTCATTAATATACTTCAGCTTTAGTCAGCCAAGCATTTTCAGGTAACCCACATCCACTATGCTCCCTTCTCTAAACTAAGTTTAAAAAATATTTAGATGTACAGCAAGGTAATAGGGCCTTCTGGTCTACGAGCGCATGTTGCCCAATTACACTCAATTCATCTACAGATCCCCTACGTTTTACAGAGTGGGAGGAAACTGTAACACTCACGGAAAACCCACGTAGACATGGGGAGAAGGTACAAGATCCTTACAGACAGTGACGGATTTGAACCCGGGTCACTAGTCATTACACCAATCATGCCAACCTCTTCTGATTCACCCAGGTCTCTCTACCCATTTTCTAAAACTGCCTCCTACACACTACCCACCACCCACTCATCCAAATCATACAGTTCATTCCCTTCCCCATCTGATTCCATCTACCTATCATGTGTACACTTAACCTTCTTCAACTTCTTCACTCTTCATCTCTCTGTTACCTGGTTCCTCATCAGATTCCAGCATCTGCCACCCCCCTGTATCTCTACTTATCATCTCCCAGGATCGTAGGAGGTTCTAGCTGGTAATAAACACAGCCAGGTCCATCTCAGGCTCCAACCTCCCAGCCAACACCATAAAGGACCCCCCATCACTCTGGTCTCAACTTCTTCTCAGTACTACAACGATACAGAGACTTGAAGATTAGCCCTGCAAGTTCTTTCTAATAGCTATCATTTTCTTGAACCTCCTGTGTTATACTAATCAAGGACTTTTCCAACACTAAAGGAATGTCTGCTCTGTGAAGTCACTCTTTTGTACCAGGATACTTTTGAATATTTATTATTTACCTTTATTTCATTTATTGCCTATTTTTAATTCAGTTATGTAGATTTTTATAGTTTTTAGTTGTTAGTTGCAGCAAATAAGAATGTTGTTGCATGTACAATATCTATGACAATAAAATTAGTTTTATTATTCAGTCTCTGATTCTACCTTCAACTTCTCCTTCTCCTGGCTCCATCTGACTTATTTTCCTCTCTCATTATCTGCTTATCATCCAACAGCTGCTGTCTCTTGCTCTCACCTGCCCCTCATCCCTCTCCTCACCTGGTTCTACCTATCACATGTGAGCCCCTTGCTCCATTCCACTCTCTCCCTTCTTTTGTATTGTTTGTACTCCCCCACCCCCCCACACTCCTCATCCACTTTGAATTCTGGATCTGAAAGGTCCGGCAGTTTGTGTTTTTGAGCTCCTATCCACTTTTTTTTTTAATTTAAATTTAGACATACAGAACAATTACAAGCCATTTACACCCAATTAACCTACATCCCTGGTATGTTTCAAACGGAGGAAGGAAACTGGAGTCCCAGGGGAAAACCACGCAGGCATGGGGAGAATGTACCAACTCTGTACAAACAGCATGGGATTCGAACCCTGGTCCTGATTGCTGGCACTGTAAAGGCGTTGTGCTAACCGCTACACCAATTGTGCTGTCCAAGTTCTTCTCTGATAGGCCTATTAAATTAATAATAACTGAGCTAAAGTTAATATTACCTTGGTAATCTGAAGTTTTACCTTTGCAAAACATCTGCACATTGAAGTGAATTTTACACCAACCTCGGTAATCCACATCTGACTGATCAGAAATCCTAATCGTGCAGTATCTGGGTCACTAGGTGATGTATGCAGTGTTCCCTATTTATTCTCTGAGGCCCCAGTTGCTGTGACCTCAGTTCCCATGCTCTCTTCTGACTCAAAAGAGCCCAGGTTCCTGCACATCCCTTGCCACTCACTCATTGACACCCCAGTTCCCATGTTTCCCATCCACTTGCAGAAAGTGGTTTATACACATTATTTAAACTAACCTGGTTCAGTTTTTCATATTTCCTTTAAACTTACCAGGTTCACTAGAAAACGTATCAATAAAATATTCAGTGCATTTTGTAGAATATTAATTTAATGGTCTGGAATATCTGCTGGTCAGGCAGCACCAAAGTTCTGAGTATGCTGGATTAACAGAGCTTATTCCAGGGAAGGAAGTCAGTTAATCTGTCATCTCTTTGATAGTTGAGGAAGAGTCAACCGTCAGATCAATCCTATTTCCCAGATTGTGCTAAGTGCTTAATCCATATTTTTTTAATTGCAATGTAGGGTGTTGACTTAACTACCCAATCAGTCAATGTTTCGTATCTGAACCCCACCTTGGGGATAAAAGGAGTACTAGAACTTTCCCCTAAACATTCTAACAATTATTTTAAGTTCATATCCTCAGGTGATTGACACTCTCCTGAGGCAAGTGTCCTTTTTCTCCATTGTGTCTTGGTCTCCATAATACAATACATTTGTCTTTAGCTTCCTCTGCACCAAACATTACTGAACCAATCAATCAATTGCGTCATTCATTTCCTCTGTTCTCTCTCATTTTGTATTTCATCCTTCCTGTCATACAATGATGCAGAACAATGTGTACATTTCCAGCAATGGCTAGCAAGGGTTTTATTGTCTTTTTGCAGTGTAAGATCCCTGTTCCGATCACCAGTCAGTAAAAGTAGAGGACTTTGCTCCCATCAGGGATCAATAATCCTGAATTCCAAGATTTCTCTGTTCATCCACATTTATCAATGCCCTTCCATTTACTGCATTTTCCTACATCTCGTCTGCCAACCATCAGAATCAGTCAAGCACCATCAACCTTGTCAGAAATGCATTTTTCTTTTAAAATCTCAAATTGATTTTCTGTAGTCAGTAATCATTGTTGTGTCCATAACTCCTGCTTCCTGGTAGATTTTCATTTCATACTTCCTATGATTGGAGATCATAAATGTTTTCACCATTCCAAAATCAATCACCTCGTTACCAGACACATTATATTTTCTTACGTAAATGTGTTGCTTGGAGTAAATTTCTTAATCCAATTTGCAATTTTCCTTCACTTTTTTTAAACCGATATTATTCTCACAGTTCCCACCCTGTAGATCTGGGGCTCGAATTCATCTCTATTTTGTTGTTCCCGAAAAAAACACATTTTTTTCTGCATTTAGTTGAACCTGCCTTCAACCCATCTGATTCCTGAGACCTGCTGAGTCTTGCATATTCAAATTTGGCTTGTCTTGATTTCAGAAGCTATCAAAAATATTTTGAGGGTCTATTTCCAAATCATTGATGGTGCCTATAAAACATTTCATTTTTATTAAATTATTTTATTGTTCCTCAGTGTGATCAAGTGGAACATGCAGTGTATTTTTAACTACCTGATCATTACTGGGTGATGCTGTATCATATCCATGTTAAAATAGTCCAGACGCTTGTCCGTTCCTTTTGTGGCATCTAATACATGGTTCAGATGCCACTGAGTTCAGTAGTGCTTGGCTTCTGGTGATTGGGAGTGGTGAAGAAATAATGAAGTGATCTGGTGGTTCTGGGAATCACCAAGGATTACCACCCAGGTGCTTTCAAACTGTAGCACCTGGGTAACCCGCCTGGGACCCAGGTGCGATTACTGGGATATGGGTGCGGGATGCACCTTTAAAATCTCAGGCGTACCTACCTGTTAAATCACCAGCCTAGCAGGTGGGGATCCTGCCCCCGCAATGACGTGGTGAGTGACGCGTCATCACTCACGGGAAGTACCGGCCATCATTCTCTACCCCCACCCTCCCCCAACGCCTGTCAGTAAACTCTCCCCCCATCAGTCACCACCCCCTCATGTCAATTGAAACCCCCCTCATCCGCCTGTCTGTCACCCATCCCGGCGGTCGCCAATCCCCTCATCAGCCGCCCCCCCATCAGTCACCCCCCCCTGTCAATCATGCCTGCTATAAGTCACCCCCTCTCCTGTCAGTCGCCACGTCAGTCGCCACCACCCCATCAGTCACCATCCCCCATCAGTCGCTTGCCCCTGTCAATCGCCAATGACCTCTCCCCCCTGATCGTGGCAGCAGCACTTCAGCCAGGGTTTCCCTGTGACGCACGCACGCAAGCGCTGACATCACCAAAGTAACTGCATCGGCCATTTCACCTTTCAAACCACCAGAGCAGGACGCCGGGTAAGATTTACTGGGTTCCCTGACCACCTCGTAGGTAGGTCAGATCGCTATGTACCTGGGTCACTCACTGTGCAAATTGCCTGCTTAACCCCGTTTTACATGGCAGTTTGAAAGGGCCTACTGCTACCATCAGGAAAGATGTATGCGTGCCACAAATCTCACACCACACCACTAAGTTCAGGAACAGCTACTATCCCTCCACCATCAGACTCCTCAATGGCACACTCAATCAGAGACTCATTTGAGGACTCCTGTGCCCTTTTCTTTTTGTTCTCTCTGTATTGCACAGTCAGTTTGTTATCAGTTCTTTGTTTGTTAACATGTTTATGCTATGAACAGTTTATTTTTTGCACTACCTATTACTGGTAATTCTGCTGTGCCCACAGGAAAAGGAATCTCAGGGTTGTATGTGATGCCATGTATGTACTCTAGCAATAAACCTGAAATCTGATACTGTGGTGAAAAGAAGGTAGTGTCCAACCAGAGTGTAATTTAATTATTCAAGCTTGGGGACTAAAGTTATCCAGTCTGCAACTAATGGTAATGATTAAAATGTACTTACATAGCAAGTGTACAACTCTATCCCGAACTTGCTCTTAGCACAATAGTAAGTGCTGTTACCCATATGTCCAGGGACATGGGTTTGACCCTGCCCCAGATGATGTCTGTGTACAGTTTGTACATGTTCCCTATGACTGTGGAGATTTTCTCAGGGTGCTCTCATTTCTTCCCACATCCAAAAGGCGTGATGACGTCATTGGCTTTTGCAAATTGCCCTTTTGCAAATTGCTGCTTAGTTCAGGTATGTGACAATATAATCAGGGGTTGTGAGATAATAGACAATTCTCAGTGGGTCAGCCAGCATCCACAGAGAAGTGGCCAGTCATCCTTTTGGTTCAGCACCTTTTGAAGACAATGGGATAAATGGGATTAATTTGCTCGGACTTGGCATTGGTTTAATGGCCTCCTCGTCAGCAAGGACATGTGAATAAAGTTATGAGAGACCTTGCAATGTTATAGCAGTTCCAGAAACAATTTCTGAGTACATTTTTTACTATTTCTATTGCAGAACAATGGATGTATCAGTGAGTTTGAATGATGGAAAATCGTTCATCTCTAGTTCCGTTACAATCACAGCCACAGCTTGTGTAAGTAACTAACTTAATATTGTCTTGAGCAGAAGGCTATGAACAAAATGCGATATTATTATTTTCTAAAAATGTCACATTCAAAGCCCATTTTTTTGCACGATCTTGAAATTTCCCTTCATGTTTAAAATTATGTTTAGATTGAAATAATTTTCAGCTTATCCTCATCTTCTGAAGAATGCATTCAAATGTTTGTGTTATTGGCACAGGTTTAAAAGGCACTTGTACCAATTTTATGCAACTGAGCTACTAACAAAAGGCTAATTACAAACCAGAATTTAGAAGTTCCCAAGTCATGCAGCAAATTTTCAGATTTTCATAACATGAAAATATTGTGAAATGCATTGCATTGTTTCATAGGTGGTTTCCTGTATGAAGTGTTCCTGAGGAAATGTTACATGTTCACAAAAGAACTCAGATCCAGGGCATGCACGTAGGTTGACGAGTAATTGCATGGAATGCTACCACCATGAGCTATGAGGCATTTTTAACACTTTGCTGGATGATAAGGAACATTTGCATGACCACTATCTACCCAAGAACAGTTACAATCCCAAAGAACAATCCTCAACTCACGCCTTTCTGTTTTTTAACAATCGTAATCCGGACTATAATACTTTGTTAAGATGATTCCTCAGTGTTGTGAATGTATGATAATTTGGCTGCAATTTCTTTCTGTATAATATTTCATGACTTGCTAATGCAAAAACAGGAAATTGAACAAGAAAACTGTCTGGAAGCCAAGTCATCTGAATTTTGACAAATGTTTGAACCCAGGAAATCTTTCAAAATTAAAGGGGGGGATATAACATTGTGTTTCTGAATGAAAAGAGAGGTTTTCAGCTCAATACCAGAGTATAATATTAGTGTTGTGGAATGATTACTCTGGACAACAATGATCTTGCTTCCACTTTTGGGTGTATTTTATGGATTTTGGGCTGCTGATCACAAAAATCACCTGAAAATGTTCCTATCACATACCCTTTTTTAAAAAAAAAACTATTTTGTGATTTTCTTTCATACTTTAAGTCTACTTGTATATTGTCTACTGACCAAGCTTTTTTGGTCAGTCCAAGCATGCCTGGGCCAAATGCAAGTAAATGGGATGAGCTCAGGTAGGTAATTTAGCTGATGAGGAGAATTTAAAAAAAAAAAAAAAATTTAGACATATAGCACAGTAACAGGCCCTTTCACCCCACCAGCCCTGTACCTCCTAATTTCACCCAATTGACCTACTGCCCCAGTACATTTTGGACTGAAGGAAACTGGAGCCCCCAGGGAAAACCCATCCAGACATGGGGAGAACATACAATCTCCTTACAGACAGCACAGGACTCAAACCCCAGTCCCGATCGCTGGTGCTGAAATAGCATTGCGCTAACCAATATGCGAACCGTGCCGCCCTCTACTCTCACCATGCCAAGAAATTGGGCCAAAGGACCTATTTCCGTGCTCTATAACTTTGAGTCTAACACTATACTACCAGTACCAAAACTCTGAAGCTGTTAAGTAGACACTCTCCACAAGAAGCCAATAGACGAGTTAGACATTCATAACATCTGACTTCAGCACATTTGACGTGAAGACTGACACAAAATCATCAGTAGAAATTAAAAAGGATTATTGGGTCCAATGTTGGATAACTGAAAATAATTAATTGGATTTAAAACCAGAATAACGAAGTAATTCATTCTACCAGGTTTGAGTGGTTTGAATTGAATTGTTTGAATATCCTAATGCCATTGATTTCCTTTCAAGTCTGATGGAACAGCTGTATTCCTTGCCATATTCATCATGTTGTTACTGCTGGGACTCGCTCTGCTCTGGTGGTTCTGGCCTCTCTGCTGCAAGGTGGTAAGTGTGAGCCAACTGCACGTTCCGAACGTGGCGATTTATAATAACTTTAACCATCAATACTTAACTCTTTCGGGCATTCCAAATAAAACTTTCAGTCTTCATCAGCTTCCTTTGTAAAGCAAGTGGGAACGACTGAAAGTTGGGATTACAACCAACTAATGCTGCTGTACTTAATTTTGACATTTTATTTGGAGTTCCACCAGTAATAAATTGATACTAAGTTTTATTTCTGAAGAGATCAACGTTATTCTTCTGTTAATTCAATCTATATTTAGCAGTGTTATTGGTCTACATTACAGTAAAACCCCTGGTGTCCGGCACCTAGGGGGACAGGTAGGTGCCGGATAGCTGTACTCTTACATTGCCTGACTAATTTAAAATACAGGAGCTCTGCTCAAGCCAGACAGGCCGGCTCCAAGTGTCTTTGCAAAAGTTTGGGAGACCTCACTAATGGATTGTTGTTTTGGAAAGCAACACATGAAATAACTCGGAGGATTAGGTTCAGAGCTGCAGACTGTCTGAGTAGATTTTGTTGTTCGAAGAGGACCGTGTGGTTTTGCAAGCAGAGAGGGAGTCAAGCAGGCTTTTCTCTGAGTGTGAGAGAGAGAGAGAGAGAGAGAGAGAGAGAGAGAGAGAGAATTCAGTTCTGCAGTTCAGCAGCATCAGCTGGGACTGGAACAGGACAAGCTGGCAAGTTGTGGAAAAACCCCATTTTGAAGACGGGTTGTGAGTTCTTAGTTCAGCCTGGTCAAAGTCCTTGTGGTCCATACAAGAAGAGAGGGCTGGCTGTATAATGTTTCACCTGATATAACAGAAACAGAGAAGGAGCTATGTGGTGACCTGAAAGAAAGAGGTCATCATCTGGAAAACCCTGGTGGGGCAAGTTTCTTTGGCAAGACACTGAAATGGCTGATCGATAGGAATCAGTTTGTGTCCAACGAGTAACAAATCTCTCTCTGAAAACTGACAAGAACCTTCCTGAGTGGTAACCATTTACCTTTCAAACACAAAAACCTGGTGAAGATTCATAAATATTAAATTCTGTGCATAGTAGAATAATTGCCTGCAACCAGTGAACTTGGAGGAATGAGAAGTGAATCAAAGAACCTTTCTAAACTTACACATACATTACATACACGTGCGCTAAGAATTAGAAGGGGATTAAGTTAAATTAAGTAAGTTTATAGTAATAAGTTAAGGTTTGATTCTATTTTCATGTTTAATTAAAATCAACTTTTGTTTAAGTAACCATTTGTCTTGGTGAATTTCTGTTGCTGCTGGGTTTTGGGGTCCTCTGGGCTTGTAACACAGGGCATCATTGAAATTGCTGGACAATGGTTCCAGCCAATTTAATTAAGAGCATGAAAATATATGTGTTAGAAGCAAAGATAGAGGATTTGGTCCCTTGCATGCTTCATTAAATTTAACATTTTTAAATAAGACATTACGCACGGCAACAGGACAATTCGGCCCTATGAGTCTGTGCCGCCCAAATTACACCCCATTAACCTACACCCCGGTACATTTTTTGAAAGGTGGGAGGAAACTGGGGCCCCCGGAGAAAACCCACGCAGGCAAGGGGAGAATGTACAAACTCCTTACAGATAGTGCGGGATTCCAACCCTAGTCCAGTCCCGATCGCTGGCGCTGTAAAGGTGTTGCGCTGACCGCAATGCCCTCATTGAATAACATCCTTGCTGATCTTTATAACAGTGCTACACACTGTACATACTCTCATCCAAAATGCATTGATATCAAAAAAAATATTGCTGTTTTAGTTTATTGTATAATTGAATAGTTTTCAATGAAAAGGAATTAAATTAGACACCTGCAATAAAGGTAGATAGAAAATGAAAGCATAATCAATAGGATAATAATAACCTTTGTCCTTTTTCCCATTGGCCTCATGTACTATCCCACCCAGTCCACCTGTAAATTAGAGGAACAACACCTGATTTTCCATCTGGCCACTCTCCAGCCAGATGGCATTAACGATGACTTCTCTGGTTTCTGCTAACGTGCTCTCCCTTCCCTCCTCGCATCCTTCTCCCCCCCTACCCCCCTTCTTCTTTCCCTTATCTTTCCATCCCCTTCCCTCTGCACTCACCTAGGGAACAAATTCTTTTTATATATATATTCTGCCCAAAGCCTTCAAGATTTTAACTTTTATTATTGAATTTCCTTCAAGTTCTTCTGTTGCAAGGGGAATAATCCCAGCCTCTTCAATCTATCCACGTAACAAAATAACTTCATTTTTGGAATCATTCCAGTAATTTTCTCCCCAGGGCCTTGACACCTAGAACAGCATTTATCATCAATGGTATTACTAGAATGGAAGCTACAAAATCATCCTCAAAGAAAAAGCTCTGATATCTTCCTACATGAAGCACAAAATTACCATGAAGAAAAACAAATGGAACATTAGCTCCAATTCACTACAAACGTACAGGACATTGGTGGTCACACCAGAAGTTTTGTTATCTTTACTGAAGGAACCATGTACTCGCACTTGGTGTAATTCAGGAAAGATTCACCAGGTTGATCTCTGAGTTGAACAATTGAGTAGTTTGGCCCTCTACTCATTAGAGAATAGTAGAAAGAGACACAATTCTAGTGAAACACTGAAGATTCCCAGCAAACTTGACAAGATATTTGCTGGAGAATACTCTCCCTTGGGGTTAAATATGAAACCAGGAATTTAAGATTCAGCAATTTAAGATCGAAATGAGAAAATAGTTTTTCTTTCAGAGGGTCATAGATCTTTGGTAATCTGTTCTCCAGAGAGCTGTGAGGGCTCTGGAGTCTGAGACAGATAGATTTCCACACTGTGGGAGAGTCAAGAGTCACAGGTAATAGGAAAGAAAACGCAGTTGAGCCCACGGAAATGTTGCTACATAAATCTTGGTATTGAGGAGATTTTATTAGAACAAATTAAGGGTTGAGTGAAAGGAATAAAAATTATCAGAATAATTTCTGATTGGAAAACTACTTAAACTATTTATAACATATTTCCTTTTCATAAAACCATGATGCCTAATGTTGCTACTAATTTGATTTTCTGAGTGCCTTGTTATTGTTTCCTTAATAACCCTAACCCTTAACATTGGGTTCCAGGGTTTTCCTCAAGAGGGAAGTTCCTGTCTTGAATAGGGGCATAATATTTGAAGTTTTCTAAACCACTGGCACTCTTCCACAATGAAAGGAATCTTTGGAAGATCATTATCAAAGTCAAGAGGCTCATTTAGAGTAGATATATCACCATAGTTGATCTAACCAGATTTAGATTGCTGCCCTTTGCACTATTCCTTGATTCTCTTGGCAACCAAATCTCCTTTGATGTCAGTTATAATACAAACAGAAAACACTTGTAAACTCACGAGCTTTCAGAGTGGTGGGTGTGCCACCCCCATAGTCCTTCTTAAGCCACAGCAGGAAGGTACCACCTCAAACTACACACCCACACTTCCAGACCCATCAGTGAAAGAGCTGGCCCTTCCTGCTTTGGTCTTATCATCCAGCTCAGCAACCCAAACCAGAGTGAAGGAAAGTTGTCTTTGATCCTATGGGACTGTTTCTGTGCTGTCAAACTCTATGAATTTCCTATCAGAAAGCATACACATTCCATTTAAGCAGATGAGGGTATCTGCAAATTGTTCTCTAGTTTCAGGCTAGGACATGCAATGTGAAGTATGATGTGTGGTTAAGTCTCTCCAATTGCGTAAGGCCAGAAGTTTCACTGTTGATGTCCTGAAATTCCAGTCTTGGATTCATATTCCTTTGTTTAGACTGTAACTTATGTCAATTCTTGCGTTCGGCAGGGGTGGCCAAACCTTTTGGTGTGGGCCATATCCAGAAAGGTATAAGGAGTCACGGGCCAAACGCAGGCCCTGCTGTTTTCAATCACCGTCAGCTCCTTTAACAGGCAGTTTAAAGCCTGTATAGAGCCAACAGTAGACAGAGCGGTTGGTTGGACCCCATGGGAGAGCGTTGAGACTTCTCCCTGCTTTCTGCGGGTCCTCAGCACTGCTGTTACAGCAGCTCTGGCTGCGCCCCCTTTTTTATCTCTCTTTTTCTTATGACGGGCCACTTAAAAATGGGCAGTGGTCTGCAGTTGGCCCGGGGGGGTTAAAGTTTGGGCACTGCTGATGTAGAGTCAAGCCCCAGTAAATCCAGAGTTCAAGCAACTGGCAAAAAAATCAAGGGAAACAAATAAAAATTAAAATAAATAAGGTAGAAAATATGCTTTGATTGAGGTAGAGTTGTGAATTCTAGGTAAAGTAATAGAAGTTGAGTAACTCTGAAACAATTATTACAGGAGGCTGTTTACCTCTATCTAGCTTCCAAATACTGTCAGATCAGTGTGATTCAAAATGCTCAGTTGTAATAATCAAAAAGTTATTTTGTGATTAACTTTAGTTGATTTAATTTCTGCCTTTAATCTTGCCAATCAGGTGAAAACAGAGAGAAAAAGTTTTGTTCCCTCCCCCCCTCCCCCGCCCCTATTTATTAAAATAAATAGGTAGAAAATATGTAATTTTAAAATTGACACGCCTCACGGTTATTTCGCCAATCCACCACTCGCACACCAGGCGACACCTGCAACCAGTTCCCCTCTTGTGACCAACGTAAACAAACAGATTCCATTTTGCAGGACATTATTTCGGTCAGATTTGTCCTCTAAACATTACCATGATGAAAGAACAACCAGGCAGGTGTAAATGCGTAGTTTACCCTTAAGCAGAAGATGGAGATATGTAAGAGACTTGAAAAAGGTGAAAATCATACAGTGCTTATGGAAGAATTTAACGTTGGCTCATCAACCATCTATGATATTAAGGCCTAGTCTCAAAACCGTTAGCAGTTTTATTTGAAGTCCGACACCAGTAAAAGTGTTGAGCAACATCACACTTTTCATACCTCAAAGATGGGCTTACTCGACCAGGTTCGTTTCGAATGATTTAGATTGAAAAGCTCGAAAAGTGGTTGCAAATCAAGACCCATGTGGTAAGAAAAAGGAAAAGGAGTTCTACGAGAAGATGAGTATTGAGTCACAGTGTTCTTTTTCAAATGGCTGGCTTACAGATTTAAGATTTGTCATGGTATCTGTTTATTAGACTTGTCTGGTGAGCAGAAATCAGTGGATCACGGGCAGCAGATAAGTTTTAGTTAGGCATTGTAAGAGTAAGTCTTAAGCAACCGGAAAATACTATTATCTGGCATCTATCATTCCTCCATTGATGCAGAATTCTAGGGGTTTCACTGTATTTTATAGAGTTGGAAAGCTTGGGGGGGGGAGGGGGGGAGGGAACAAAACTTTTTCTCTCTGTTTTTACCTGATTGGCAAGATTAAAGACAGAAATTAAATCAACTAAAGTTAATCACAAAATAACTTTTTGATTATTACAACTGAGCATTTTGAATCACACTGATCTGACAGTATTTGGAAGCTAGATAGAGGTAAACAGCCTCCTGTAATAATTGTTTCAGAGTTACTCAACTTCTATTACTTTACCTAGAATTCACAACTCTACCTCAATCAAAGCATAAATATTCTGGAAAAGAATATGTCAACGACTTTTTGTTTTCAAAAGTTTGCCTTGAGTTCTGAATAGCTCTAGTTCTGCATTTCTTTATGAAGGTGCAAGTATATCCTGTAACTAATGAGTGTGTGCAGTTTGTAGATTCATTACGTCGTGGCCTCTCATGTTAAGATGTAGGAGAGATTAAAGGAATACAGTGCCCTCCATCATGTTTGGGACAAAGACACTTTTTTTTCCCCTTTATTTGCCCCTGTGCTCCACAGTTGTAATCAAGCAGTTCACATGTCCATTAATTAAAGTGCACATTCCAGATTTTATTAAAGGCTATTTGTTTGCATTTTGGTTTGACTATGTAGAAATTACAGCACTTTTTATACCTTGTCCCCTCATTTCAGGGCACCTTAATGAGGCATTTGGCTTCACAGATGTTTGTGACTACTCAGGTATATTTAATTGCTTCATTGGTGCAGGTATAAGAGAGCTAGGCTTGCTTCTAAGCTTTTGATCACCTTCAGAGTCTGTAGTTGCCATTTTTCACCATGAGGACCAGAGTTGTACCATTGTAAGTCAAAGAAGCCGTTATGATGCTGAAAAACAAGAATAAAACAGTAAGAAACATCGTCCAAACCTGAGGAGTAACAAAGTTAACAGTTTGGAACGTCATCAAGAAGAAATAGTGTGCTGGTGAGCTCAGTAATGGCAAAATTCTAAGGAAGATCTCCACTGCTGATGACAGAAGAATTCCCAACATAGTGAAGAAAAATCCCCAATCGTATGTCCGACAGATCAGAAACACTCTTCAGGAGGCAGATGTGAATGTGTCAATGCCTACTGTCCACAGAAGACTTCAGGAACAGAAATATAGAAACTACATTGCAAGATGCAAATCATGGAAAAGATGGTATCCTTTGGATCTTGGGCAGTTCCTTTACGCCTCCAGACTTTGCTCTTGCCATCACATAGATAACTCATTTGTCCACAAGACCTTGATCCAGAATTCTGCAGGCTCTTTTAAATACTTCTTGGAAAATTGGTGTTTACAGATTTGTTTAGGGTAAACTTTCAGATTTATTTAGTGAGGCTTGCATGTCTTTAATTGGAAAGAAAAGTAAAGACACAACCAAATGTCCTGCTATAGACCCATTTTTTTTCTAAATGTTGATGCTAAAAGTTTTGCTTAAATTTTAGTGAGTAGGATGGAAAACATTCTACCATCAGTTATTTCTGAAGATTAGATGGAGTTTATTAAAAAAAATGATACTCCTATTTTAATATACATCGCTTAATGAATATTATGTATTTTCCCTCTGGGAAAACTCCTGAGTGTATTCTTTCATCGGATGCAGAAAAAGTTTTTGATTGAACAGAATGGGCATATCTGTTTACAAGTCTTGAAAAATTTAACTTTGGCAAATTGTAATCTGTGCAGTGCACAATTAGAGGATTAAGGGAACACACAAGAGGATATATCAAAGCAATGAAGAGTTTTTACCATGTCAAGATTTAAATGTAGAGATGAGAATTTTAAATCACTGATACTAAGTATTGGTATTCAGAGCTAGAATAGATAATGGTCGAAATGGTGGGAAAGTGCATCTATCAGCTTTAGTTAATTGAATTTAGACATCCAGCAGGGTAACAGGCCATTTTGGCCCATGAGTCTATGCCACCCAATTAACCTACATCCCTGGTATGTTTTGAATGATGGGATGAAACCCAAGCTCCCGGGGAAAACCTATTCAGACATGGAGAGAACGTACAAACTCCTTACGGACATTGTGGGATTTGAACCCCGGTCCTGATCCCTGCCGCTGTAAAGGCATTGTGCTAATCGCTATGCCATCCATTAATGCAGAATGGATTATGCTTAGCCAATCCTAACACGATCGGAATTGCTAAATCATGAGATGAACAGCAAAGACGCAGGATTCAGCAGCTGGTGAACCATGCCAGGGGTGTTTTATTGAGGTGAGGTGGTTGGTGCTTGAGATAAAAAAAATTCAAGGTCAGAAACAAGACTTGACATCGATGAAGGCAACATGTTGTTGATGGTGCAGTTCTGCCTGAGGAAGTACCTGAGGAGGGGAATAGTGTTGGAAAGTTAATAATTTGTGGAGGGAGCTGGAGACGATGCCTTTGGCCTTCCTAACAGTTTACATGTGGAGATTTATGCTAGCCATGGGTATTATTTTAAACAAGTATTTGGCAATGAACAGTTAAAGGAAACACCATAGATCGGGTATTGTCATATAAAAAGGGAACCTCAGAAAAAAATAGATCTATAACAGATGGATCAAGCTAGAATAGGCTGGGCTGGAGTATGGCGCTTGTGAAGATTCACCAGTGAATTACTTCTGATCAACGACAACCAAAACTGCAGAGAGACCAGGAAGGATAAAGTACTACTGCCAGTTAAAATGAATGTTATTTGTTTTGGTCTCAGTTTCTCCTATGAGCAAACATCTACTGAGTGAGGATCAGTCAGATGTTTTCGATAATCAGGCATGGTCAGAAGAGACTGTATGGTCATGATCCATGAAGAGAAAATAAACAAATCCATCTTGTATTTCTCCAACCTCTTGCATACTTGATCATATCATCTGCATTCAATGTGTTCCCATCATTCGGTTGCTGGGCATATCAGCACTTACCTCATTTATTATTTATTGACTCTGAACTGAACTCTGACAAAATATTGATTAAGGATTTCATCTTGAAACATTGATGGACTATTCCTACCCATGGGTGCTGCCTGACCGGCTGACTTCCTTTTGCAACTCCTTGTCTACTCAAGATTCCACAATCTGCAGCTTTTGTGTTTCTCTGACCATATATTGTTCCAGCATTTTACCACTACAACACCGTTTCTGCCCCTGCTGTAGTGCATCAGTTCCTTTGTGAACTCTCAACTTGACAATTCCAGTACACTCCTAACTGATCTCAGTTGTTGCAGCCTTTATAAACCTGAGATTGTTCTGAGCTCTGATGCCTACAAAGTGAAATGCACCATATAAATTAACTCACCAGCCCTGCACTTTCCGAACTTTACTGGTTCCTGGTTAAACAACGTCTTAAGTTTTAAAGCTTGCACCCATGATTTCAAATCCCCCCCCCCCCCCCCCACCTTCTGACTCCTCAACAATGAACTCAATCAGGAACATGTGCACTTTATTGATTTTCTTTATTCCCTCCAGTCAGTTTGTACATTCGTTATCTATTTACAGTTCTTTATTTGATTACATGTATACGCTGGGTACAGTTTTTTTTTGCACTACCAATGAGTGGTAATTCTGCTTTGATGTCATGTATGTATTTTGACAATAAATCTGAAAAAAAAATCTGAAATTCCTTACATGACCTGGACCCTCTTTACCTCTGTAATATTCTTCAGCTCTAAAAGACTTCAAATTATCTTCACCTTCCTCCCATTTAAATTGACCTGCAATTTTCTTTTCTTCTCAAAGAAACTCCTCAAAGTCTGCTTCTTTGATCAAGGATTTGCTCATCCAACAGGATACCACACCATAGGAAACATCACGCATCCCACACGCACAAAGGATATGACAGATTGTTAGCTCTTTCTCGATTGCATGGCCTTTCGTAGTTGGAGGAGCAATTTGTCTGTTTAATTTCGCTAATGAATGGGACTCCCAATGCTAAATGTTTCTGCGAATCTGGGGGGAACAAAAACTGCAAGCAGGCTTTTTTCTACTGACATTGGGAAGGACAAGAACAGGAGGGCATGGATAAAGGTGAAATGTTTAAAGGGAACTTTCGGGGGAACCTCTACACGTAGAGAGTGGTGAGACGGGCTGCCAGTTGAAGTGGTGAATGCTGACTCAATTTTGACATTTATGAAAAATTTGAATAGGGATATGCGTGGGAGGGGTATGGAGGCATGGAGGGGTTCTGGTGCAGGCCAATGGGACTAAGCAGAATAATAGTTCTGCACATATTAGTGTTCTATGAGGTTATGTGTTCTGTTCTTCTATGCCATGGTTTTTGGCTCAGTCTCAAACAGAGTAGTCTTGTGAAGAGAGGAGTAAAGCATGAAAGGAAGTGAGAGAAGGTTTCTGTCTCCATCATATCTGCTCCCAAGATGAGTCTTTCGTCCAGATCATCTGAGATATCATCCTTCTTTCAAAAATGTGACTTCCTCTCCACCACCATCAACTCAGCCATTACCCGCAACTCCTCCATTTCCTGCTCATCTGGCCTGGCCCCCTCTGCCCCTAGATGCAACCAAAACAGGATTCCCCTTGTCCTCACCTACCACCCAAGCAGCCTCTACATCCAGCACATTATCCTCCACAATTTCTGTCACTGACAACATGACCTTCCCCTCCTCCTCTCTCTTCCGCCCATAGGGACTAGTCCTTCCGTGACTCCCTGGGTCCACTAATCCCTCGACATCATTCCCTACGGCCACAGGCAGTGCCACACTTGCGCCCACACCTCTTCCCTCATCACCATTCAGGGCCGCAAACAGTCCTTCCAAGTGAAGCAACACTTGACTTGAAAATATGAAGGAGTCATCTGCTGTATCTGGTTCTTCCATTGTGGCCTCGCCTACACTGGAGAGACTGGGATATCACTTTGCTAAGCACCTTGGCTCTGACTGCATTAATGACAGGGATAACCCATTGGCCATCCACTCCACTGCTGACATGTCTATCCATGGCCTCATGCACTGCCAAGCCAAGGCCACCCATAAACTAGAGGACCAACACCTAATTTTCCATCTGGGCACTGTCCAACTGGGTGGCATTAACATTGCCTTCTCCATTTTCTGCTTATACTTACCCCATTCTCTCTCTCTCTCCTATCCCTCTGTCTTCTTTCCTCCAGCTCTCCACCCTCTTCATTCACGGACCCACCCCTTGTTTGCTAGTGTGCATTCTCTTATCCACCTATTACTTTACACCTGTGGGACCGTGTTCCTCCCCCCACTCCCCTGCCCCACACCATTTTGTTTTGGCCCCTGCCCTTGTTTTGCTCTTACCTTGACGAAGATCTCAAACCACAACATTGGTTATGTCTTTATCTTTACTATACAGAGTATGCTGTTTGACCTGCTGTGTTTCCCCAGCTGTGTATTTTAACTTGTACCCCTCATGACGTTTGTTAATGTTAAAAATTCCATCACAATGTGCTGATTAGTTTTGACAATACACTTTTGAGAATGGACGTGAAATGAAAATGCTACACTTGATGAAACGTGTCAGTATTTGACCAAAAGAACCTGTAGAAAAGCCACTTGTCTTTCAGATATTGAATAAAAATGTCCAGTTCTGCTTTGTTAACGAAATACATGGTTGAAGTTTGCATGTGCAGCATAACATGACAGTTCATGCTGCAAGCCGCTTTTATTTTTGTTTACAGAGGATATTCATTGCCAAAAAGATAGGGAAAATATTATGATTATTACAAGTATTTGCTTTTCTTTAGATGCCTCATTGAGCAACTGTGATTGTCTGACTTTTAAGAATGAATGCCTGAGGTTTTTGTGGGCAATAGTAAATAGTGAGATGAATAGATACACAAACTGCATCTGTCCATGAGAAATTGAGTGCTATCTTTACCCAAGTCTCAGGAATTAATTGTCACTGAAAATCAAGGCCCAGATGATATTCAGTGAAAAGACATGAAGGTCTAGAAATGGAATATTATCTGAAGACCTGCCATCTTATTGTGGCTATGCAAATTATATAATTTTGTTTCTGATTTGGTTCTAGGTCATAAACGATCCACCTCCTCCAATACCTCCTCCAAAACAGGTATGCAGAAATTCTATTGCTTGAAATTTGTCTTAACGAAAAGCACTGGCGATATTGAAAGACAAAAAATATTTCCTATAGTTTTAATTATCAAAACACTTCATATAAAACTCATCAGTTAAACCGCTGAGTACAAAAATTGGGCAAATAGACTGAAGTATCGGAATTTTTTGAAGATTAAACTTATTTTGATTCACAAGTAGATATTTTTTATGCATTTTGTTCATACCAATGGTTAAAAATAAATCAATAAATGCCATTTTGACCTGGACCAACACATTCAGCCAATTCAGGTTTATGAGCTATACTTTGCATCTTGGACAAGGGTGAAAAATCTGCCAATTATTGTATCCTCCTTAATTTTACTTCAGTGGAATTAAAAATAAGGTGCAGGTATGGAATCAGTTTGCAGCATTCCACACTTTGTCCATATTCAGAAATGACTCCTTTTAGAATGAGGTTTTTTTACATAATTGCAAATACAAAGGATAATTGGTGCAGGTGCCCAGTTATTTCCTGAAAGCCAATTCACAGCTTGTTATGTCGACCTATTTTATGCAGGAGATGGAACCAGACCCAGAACAAAAAAAGAAATGGCCAACTGTTGATGCTTCTTACTACGGTGGCAGAGGTGCTGGTGGAATCAAAAGAATGGAGGTAATTTATTTAAAATATTACTCTACTTTAAAGAAATTTTACATCAGTAGAGTGGCTCAAAGTTTCTCGATCGAGCGTGAGGTCAAATGCAGTGGAGCGTCACTTCAGTTTCAATATCCTCTTTAACGAGTTTAGGATTAGGTCAACATCAGTAGAGTGGCTCAAAGTTTCTCGATCGAGTGTGAGGTGAAATGCAGTGGAGCGTCACTTCAGTTTCAATATCCTCTTTAACGAGTTTAGGATTAGGTCAACATGAATATTTTGGAAAGGCCCTGAGGTTTGATTCTTCTGCATAAATAGTGCATCTTATATTTATTTTGAAGTGAGGCTCACTTTCAAGTTGACTCAACACCCATTTCACGTGACTTTCGTGTTTTACTCACATCCTGTCATGGTTCATTCTTGTGTAAGTTCATTCCCTTGACTACTTCCGGTACCTGTCAATGGTTTGTTTTAATTTATTGAGTTATGGAAGTTAGCGAAGTATGTTCCAAGTGAGTGACTTTCCATACCTGCATCTTTTATTTGAAAATAAATCAATGTGGAGAACACTAAAGATTGAGCAGATTATAAATAGTTAACTGTAGCTCACTGAGCTCTTCAGAGTTGTTGCTGACTGCAGGGTTTGTGGCCACCTAAGGCCATGAAGTCTGTTCCATCTATTGGGGAGACCTCTACCCACCCTGTGTAGAGCTCGTCGAAAGAACCAAAGACTTGTTGATCCAAACCAAGGCTTTTATTAGCAAAAGACAGGAGCTCTTCACAGGTGGCCGACCAGTCCGGAATGATCCGACCTGGCTAGGGACACAACCCTTTAATGCCCAGACAATAGGCGTGGCTTAGCTCTCAGCCAATCGCTGTAAGCACAGTCTAGATACAGTAACTATATACACTATGTACATTGGTGATAGATCTGTACTATCACACCCTGCTTCAGCTCTCCTTCACTAAAAATGAGCAGTCAGCCATGATAAGACCATAGGACCTAAGACACAGCCACAGAAATAGTCTATTCAGCTCATCGAACGTGCCCGGCCATTTAATCATGAGCTGATCCATTTTCCATTCCAGCCCCACTGTCCAGCCTTCACCCCATAACTTTTGATGCCCTGGCTAATCAAGAACCTATCAGTCTCTGCCTTAAATACACCTAATGACTTGGCCTCCACAATGATCTGTGGCAATAAATTCCACAAATTTATTATCTGGCCAAAGTAAATCCTCTGCATCTCTGTTCTAAGTGGACGTCCTTCAATTCTGAAGTTGTGCCCTTTTGTCCTGGATTCTCACACCGTGGTCAACAACTTTTCAACATCTATTCTATCCATTGCCTTCCAACGTTCAAAGTGATGAGATAACCCCTCCTAAATTCTAAGTATAGGCCAAGAGCTGCTGATTCCTATCTCCCCCCCCCCCCCACAAATGATTTCATTACCGTTATCTCATCCATAAGATTTCAAAAATCATAAATGTTCAATTAATATTAATTCTGTATCTCAGTCAGAGGCATTTGGAAGGATTTGTCCCTCAAGAATGTTGAGCACAAGGCATATCCATAGTGGTAACATACATCACTGTACTTCAAATGACTATCGACTGGAGTAAAGTAAAAGGTGAAAAGAACAGAATAGAGAGTGCAAATGACTGGCAGAGAAAGGAGGAAGTCAAACAACGGGAAGAATTAATAAGGAAACACATCTATTTGGAGATTATATTTGTGAGTGTACCAAACTGGCATGAGAAAATTAGGTCAAAAACAAGAGAAGAAAAGATACAATTTGATGATGGAGGGGGCTTGGGGGGTGAGAGGAAAGAAAACACTAATTGATACATTTTACATGTTGCTTTGGACTTGTGTCAGTATTAGAGGAAATTCTGGTACCGTTTTTCACATTAAGAGCAAAGTTGATGGGCCTGATTGTTACCTGAAATGTGATGATCCGGTCATGGGTTAATATATTTTTACATCCTTACCGTGAAAGAGGAGGCAAGACGTAAATATGTTCCGCCAAAATCATGATTTTACTTTCCTCATGGATAAATTCTGTGTAAGAGTAGTTTGATAGGTGGCCTGGAGGTGGGAATAGTGAGTGTGTTTTCCATTCATTCACTTGCTCTGCTCCTTGTGGACAAAGCTTTGTCAGTGTGAAATTAGTCCGATGAGCTGATTAATCAGCTCCAGTGATAGGTTCCTGTCTAGGAATGTGTGAAGTCATATGTTTGTATCTATTTTTTCACTCCTCTATTATATGGTAATGAGTGTGCCACCAGGCTGAGATGAGTAATGTGTGGTACCTGTAAGATACAAGGGTCTTTTATTGTCATGTAATAGTACAGAACATGTAATATTACACAAAACATCATTTAGCCTGCCGTAAAGCAAAGCATCATCATTAATATTACCCCTTACAGAAAGAGAAAGAGAAGCAAAGGAGACCCCTTTCAAAGTCACTTAGCTTCCGTGAATTTACCTCCAGCGCTCTGCAGCTACTCAGACTCCTTTTCTATCCATTGGCAACCCGAGCTCCAGATCCAAACCTCCGATTCGATCAGGAAGCCTTCAGTGCCCAAGGCCTATCGGGAGCCCAACGCCCCCGGCACCCTCTCGAATCCAAGTTTTGATACCTGATTCCCATGAGGTCTTCAACCGCAGGATGCCACAGCCTGCACCTGTCATTTCAGTCGCTGACCATATTGGTCTGAAGTCGCATACACATTTCTTATCTCTGTGTCCCACTCATCTTATTTCTAGCATATAATTTATCTGCCTATGTACCTGTGTGGCTACTTTCAGAGAGAAATAGATTAGGAACCCAAGATTCCTTGGTACATCAATGCTGTTGATCACGACGTAACACACTTTTGTAAAGATCACTAGTTGGAAGTACTTTTCATTAACAGTGTCTACTTTCTGATTAACTTCACCACCTCTCAGCAATTTATTCTAGTCAAGTCAAGTTTATTGTCACCTAATTCACCCGACAAAATAGCGTTCCCTTGTCATCGGTGCCAAACACACAGACACACAACCGGACATAACACACATACAGACAAACAAACAATCCATGCGCAGGACGTGTATTTTATCTATACAATTAAACAAATAAATATTGTTTTGTACAAACGAGAGTCACGGAGGGTTTGTGTGAGCAGTTCCTTTGGTCGTTCAGCATTCTCACTGCCCATGGGATGAAGCTGTTCCTCAGCCTGGTGGTGCTGGCTCTGATACTCCTGTATCTCTTCCCTGATGGAAGAGGTCCTCAATGATTTTGTGCACCCTCTTCAGACAACGATCCCAGTAGATCACGTCAATGGGGGAGAGGTAGACTCTAGTGATCCTATCTGCCACTTTTATGGTCCTGTGGATCGACCTCCGATCCATTTTACTGCAGCAATCCTTCCATACTGTGATGCAGTTGGCCAGGATGCTCTCAGTAGAACTCCTATAGAAGGTTGACATAATGGTGACTGGTAGCCTTTCCAGCTTCAATCTTCTCTGGAAATGGAGCCGCTGTTATGCCTTCCTAACAAGTGAAGAGATTTTGAGTGTCCATGATAGGTGACTAGCAAAGTGAACTCCAAGGAACTTGGTACTTTCCACTCTCTCTACTACAGAGTTGTCGGTGTGTAGTGGAGTGTGGTCATTTCTGGTCCTCCTGAAGTCCACAATCATCTCCTTTGTCTTGTTCACGTTGAGACTCCGGTTGTTTGCACTCTTAGACCATTTCACAAGATTTTCCACCTCTTCTCTGTATTGCGACTCATCATTTTTGCTGATGGGGCCAACTAGGGTTGTGTCATTCTGTAAACCTGATGACACTGTTGGAGCTGGATCTGGTGATGAAGTTGTGGGTCAGTACCATGAACAGGAGTGGGTTGAGCACACAGCCCTGAGGTGCGTCAGTGCTCAGTGTGACGATGCTCGATATTCTGCTACCCACCCAGACGGACTGTGGTCCCTCCATTAGGAAGTCCAGGATCCAGTTGAAGAAATGGGCTTTGAGTCCCAGTATGGATAGCTTCTGCACCAGCCTCTGGGGAATGATCCCATTGAACAACAAGCTGAAGGCATATGAGGTGTCAATGTCCAGGTGAACCAGAACAGAGTGAAATGACAAGGCTACAGCATTGTCTGTGGAACAGTTTCTTCTACAGGCAAATTGAAATGGGTCTCTGGGAAGTGTGCTTTGATGCTCTAGTCACAAATTGTGCATCTACCATTTTCTTTTGGTGCCTCTTCCAACGTTTTTGATGTTGCTCTTTGTTTTGTTACTTACTTTGTTCCTGCCAGGTCAAGTGGGGAGATAAGGGATCCACCGAAGAAGGAGCGAGGTTGGAAATGGCCAAAAATGCTGTTGTTACCATCCCAGAATATGAAGAGGAACCTATTCTTCCAAAGCGGCCTAAACCTGCCCCTTCAGTTCAGTCTCCACCAAAGTGGTATGATCCAATTAAGGTAATTTCTTACCATGCATATTCCATTCCTTAAAAAATATATTGCCCTTCACCATGTATAAAAACTCTTAATAGGAACTCAAAAATCAAATGTTTTGAGACATGTAACTTATCGTTGGTCAATATTCTTTTAGACTTTTAGCATTGTCCAAAGAAACTTGAGCCTAAACACAAGACAAGATGATGAGGAGGAGCAACTAAAAAAATCGGACCTAGATTTTAATTGATATCTATTGTGTCAAAGGAAGAGTAGATTTTGCTTTATTACATGCACTTGTAACGAAAATGTACAAATGTGAATTTATGTAGGTCTTCGTGTATCATTTTAAAAAAAATGGCATTCAGAATAAATTAACTGAGCATCATTTTCTTCAGCTTAATGATATCTTTTCAAATTATAGGGCAGACTTGATGCCTTGTGGGCATTATTGAGGCGACAGTATGATCGAGTTTCTTTGATGCGACCACAAAGTGGTGATGAGGTATTGATCACTTTCTTTCCTGGGGAGATAGAAATGTTCATTTGAAGTAAAGTAAATTCTATATTGAAGGGAAAGTAAAATGAAAATAATTCCATTTTATTTGGTGATTTTCTTTTCCATTTCTATGTTAACTATAGCCAATTGATTTATTTCTGGTAAACTATTATAATTTTTAATATTTTTAAAATATCCATACCTCCTGAAATCATATTTTGAATGTACAGGTATTTATTGATCGCATGAAAAATGTTTTAAAAGTCAATAACCAACTATTATGATGAGGTTTTGAAAATACGATCACATGAAGCCATACCAAATTTTTATGAACTCAAGCAATAGCAGATGATTTTACTACCATGCTTGGAATTCCAATGGAAGTTGAGTTCTATTCACTAAGAATCCTGCTGAGTTTAGTGCAAATAAAATGTATTACTTGTAATCTTGAACTTACACCATCTTAGGTGCAAACCAGGGTCAGAGTTTTGGCCAAATTGGGAAGCAAAGGGTGAACCAATTTTCAAAGAGAGGGTATATGCAATCATTTCTGTGCTCACAATTTGAAGATCTGGTAAAATGGACTCTTGTTCTGGACAGAGCAGCAACACTGCAGTGGAAATTTTCTGATCCTTCACTGAGTGCCATTCTCTTCAGCGAACATATGTTTGGTCTGAGAAACATCCGTCCTGACATGAAATAGCAAACATATTGACACCATATGTTGTCTTTATACTTTTCCTTGGTCAGGGAACTTACTGTATCGTGGTGAATTTATTCATTAATAGTCATGAATTTCCACACTTTGGGTGTATAAAAATATTAGGAAGAACATCAAGGTTGGGATCTATAAATCACTGAAAAGTCCACAATTTTTTATTATTTTTCCGAACAGCCGAACTCCAGCAAAAGGAGCTGTCACTCATATGTTTTCTCATAACTTGATGCAAACAAATTAAGAATAAGAAACTGTTCTTTAGAAATTATTTGAAGTAGATGAAACTGAGAAGCTTGATGGTCATAATTTCAATTTTGTCCCAATCCCAATCAATATGACAGTTACCTCCTCCATGGGTGACACAGCATGCAGTGGATCTGGTTCAGGCTGGGTTTGATCCTCACCTCTGGACCTTCTTGAGTGGAGATTCTGTGGTTTCCCTGTGATCACCTGAGTTTCCCATGGGTCTTCCAAATTGCTACTCTATTCCAAAGGCATGCCGGTGGACAGTGAATTGGCCACTTTAAGTGACCCATCATGTAGGTGGATGGCAAGAGAACCAGGAGGTCTGTGAGAGAGAATATTCTACAGAGGAGAGTATGATGTGCCCTGAAAGCTGCCGTAGACTTGATGGGCGATTGTCACGGACCGTGAGAATGCTGAATGACCAAAGGAATTGCTCACACTAACCAACTGATACTCTCATATTCAAGAAGCAATAAAATGCTTGTCCTGCAGACGTACTGTTTGTTTGTATGTGTGTTATGTCTGGATGTGTGTCTGTATGTTTTGCACCAAGGACTAGAGAATGCTGTTTCTTCAGGTTGTACAATCAAATGATAATAAACTTGACTTGAAAATCTGAAATCAATATTTACCTCTGTAATACTTTACCACTTCTGACCTTTTGCTTGTCACCAGCGTAATAAAACGTGTTTATCTCATCAACTTCTAACTCCCCTCAGAGAGGATTCTCTGATCTTACCAGTGATGTAATTATAGTCAGCAACTAAAAATATCATTCCTGTAATAATTCAGGGTTTTCCCTAACCAGAAGCCCTGGTTACACAATGAAATCTGAAACCCGCTGAGAGATAGATAACAGGCATTGAGGATCCAGATCACTACAGAAGGAGCAGGTATGACTTTTGGAAAGCCATCTCCCGGGTGAAGTGGAGTTTAGAATACCTGAAAACTGTGGCAGGGCCTGAATGATTATAACTTGCTACTAAATTTGATGCAGTAGGAGATGGCAAAGTTTCACTCCCAGGTGAACTCAATGGGCTTCTACCCCCAATTTGACTGCAGGAGCAAGGAAGAACCACCACTGCGCACCCCAGTGTCCCCTAATGAACCTATCCTATCCATAGCTGAAGATGACGTGCGGGCTGCCTTCAGGAGAGTGAAACCAAGGAAAGCATCCAGTCTGGACTGAGTACCCGGCCAAGTATTAAAAACCTGTGCTGACCAACTTGCCAATGTATTCACAGATATCTTCAACATCTCACTCTGGTAGGGTGTGGTATCCACCTGCTTCAAACAGGTGTCAGTTGTATCAGTGCTCAAGAGTGTGGTAACCTGCCAGAATGACCATTGAGAAGTGGCACTTACATCAGTAGGTGTTGAAGTATGTCATCTCCTGTCTGAGCAGTGACGAGGATGCGTTCCAATTCACCTATTGTAGCAGCAGGCAGGTCTATGGCAGATGCCATCTCACTAGCTCTACACAAAGCCCTGGAACACCTGGACAGCAAAGATGGATACATTAGGATGCTCTTTATTGACTACAGTTCGGTATTCAATACCACCATCAACTCAAAACTGATCAGTAAACTTCAAGACCTTGGACTCAACACCCCACTGTGTAATTGGATCATGGATTTCCTCACTGACAGACCACAATCCATGAGGATTGACAAGAACATCATCTCCACAATCTCTATCAGTACAGGTACATAATCCTTTATCCGGAACCCTTGGGGGACAGTGTGTTCCGAAATTTGAATTTTTCTGGATTTCGGAAAGCCCACCCGAATTGTGCTGCTGTATCCACCCCCACCCCGTTCCATTCGCCCGGCCATCTCCCCCAAATGCCGGCCGCCTCCCCCAAGCGCTGGCTGCCCGGCCACCTCCCCCAAGTGCCGATCCCTTGGCCACCTCCCCCAAGCGCCAGTCCCTCAGCCACGTCCCCCAAGCGCCACCCGCCTCTCTCCCCACTTACTGGATTTTAGAGCTTTCCGGATTTTAGATGTCTGGATAAAGACAGGGCTGTGTTCGTAGACCCTGTACTACTTGCTATTCAACTATGACTGTGTGGCTTATCACAGCAACAACACCATCTTCAAATTCACTGACGATACTATGATCATGGGTTGTATAAAAAGAGATGATGAGTCAGCATGCAGGAGTAAGACTGAAAACTTGGTCAAATGGTGTGCCAACAACCCTGCGCTCAATGCCACCAAAACTAAGGAGCTGATTGTTGATCTCAGGAAGGAAAAAACAGGTGTGTTTGATCCAGTGATCATTGGGAGGGATTAGAGGTAGAGAGGGTGAGCAAATTTAAGTTCCTAGGAGTCCCAATCTCAGAGGATCTTTCCTGGACCCAACACATGAATGGCAGGCTGAACAAAATCACGTCAGCACCTCAGGAGTTTGTGGAGATTTGGTTTGACATTGGAAACCCTGGCAAAATTGTATAAATGTACAGTGGAAAATGTGCTGACCGGCTGCATCACAGTCTGGGATGGGGACACCAATACCCCTGAGCGTAAAGCCCTGCAAAAGGTAGTGGACACAGCCCAGGACATGACAGGCAAATCCCTCCCCACCATCGAGAACATCTACAGGGAACGTCAGAGAGCTGCAGCGACCATCAAGGATCCACATCACCCAGCACACACTCTGTTCTCGCTGCTGCCATCTGGAAAAAGGTTATAGGTGCCACAGGACTTGCACCCCCAGGTTCGGGAACAGCTACTACCCCTCCAGCATCAGACTCCTCAACAACAAACTCAATCACAGAGACTCATTTAAGGACTTTACTTGTGCACCTTATTGTGATTTTTCTTTCTCTATTACTCAGTTTGTGTACATTTCTATTTGTTTACATCTGAAATTTGTGTATAAGTTTTTTTTTTGCATCACCAATAAGTGCTAATTCTGCCTGGCCAGCAGGAAAATGAATCTCAGGGTTGTATGTGATGTCATGTACGTACTCTTGACAATAAATCTGAAATAATCCCTTTATCCTTGCCAGCTGTACAACATCTCAAATCTTACCTCCCTTCTCTAATATACCCTTGCACCCAAATATTTGCCAGTCATTCAACTGATCTTTGTCCTAGTCACCATTAGTTGTGAGAGTAAATTCTATGTACACAGCCTTTGCAAATGAAGTCCTAATATCTTAAGTTTACACAAAATTGGTGGAGAAACTCAGCAAGTCATGCAGTATTCTTTATGGAGCAAAGGCAAAAATTCCAAACCACCATTTTAGGCCTGAGCCCTTTCTCAGGGTGTGAGCTAAAAGCAGGCGGGCATTTGTGGGAGAGGCAGAGGGTGGACAGGGCCAGAACCAAGAGGTCACAGCAATAGCAAGTGTGGGAGGGTATGAGAGAAATGCTGAAAAATGATAGGGTGGGGGTTAGAAAATCTCTTTCTGGTTGGAGGAGGCCTTCCATAGGGGAAGGCATTGAGCACACAGGTTAGGAGATGCAGTATGTGCTAGGAAGCACCTCAAGCAGAAGCGGAAATGGCCGTCACAACCGTGGCATCGGGTCCACCTAGACTTTGCAGGACCATCTAGGGGAGAGAATTTCTTGATAGTAGTCGATGCACACTCCAAATGGCCAACTGAAATCCACATGAAAAGAACGACTGCAGGCTGTACCATTGAAAAGCTAAGAGAAGTCTTTGCATTTGCATGGATTACCCACAGAACTAGTTTCCGACAATGGCCCACATTTTGTATCAGCAGAATTTAAAGATTTCATGCGCAATAACAACATACGTACTGTCTGCGCCATATTATCCAAGCACAAAATGGAGAAGCAGAACGTATCATACAAACTTTCAAGAAAGCCATGAAGATGAGACCCACAGAATTGCTGATTTCTTGTTGGGATACCGAAATACACAACTCTCAGCCACTAAAAGGACCCCGGCAGAACTGATGTTCTGGAGAAATTTGAGGACCAGACTATCGGCAATACGCACAAACACTAACGTCAGATTGTAATAAACATCTTCCACTAACAAAGGCCCTAGATCAGTAGAGATGGGCGAACCAGTTTTGGTAAGAGACTACCATTTTAACAGATCCCCGTGGGTACTGGGAGTAGTCCTGAAAAAAGCTCAGCCCATATTCTTATCATATTTTAGTGGGAGATATGATATGGAAACAGCGCATCACCCAGTTAAGAGCACTGGAAAGTGCTATTACACTGGAGGCTGAGGCAGTAGACATACATACAGAAAGGCCAACCCTGCAATGGGAGGAAGCATCTCCAACACTCACTGACATTCATTAGAGAGATGCCTGGATCACCATCTGAAAAAAAAGTGTCATCAAGTGTGCAGATGATACAACAGTAGTTGGCCTCATTCGTAACAATGATTAGTTGGACTACAGAGAAGAGGGGGGAAATCTTGTGAAATGATGCCAGAGTAACAACCTGAGTCTCAACATGAACAAAACAAAGGAGATGATGTTGATAGTCACACATCAACAGAGAACGTAGCGGAGTGAGTGAAGAACACTAAGTTCCTTGGAGTTCACTTAATTAGTGACCTATTATGGAGACACATCTCCTCATTTGTCAGGAAGGACTGCACTTCCTGAGAAGACTGAAGTGGGCAAGGCTACTGACCACCATTATGTCAACCTTCTTTAGGATCTCTATCGAGTATTCAGGCCAGCTGCATCACTGTGTGGTACAGTTACAGCAGATAAACGGATGGAGGTCAATCCACAGGACCATAAGTGCGGCAGAGAGGATTACAGGAGTCTCCGCCTCCTTCATTGACGTGATCTACCAGGATTGTTGTGTGAAGAGGGTGCGGAAAATTAAGGACCCTTTCCACCCTGCACACAGCATCTTTCAGCTGTTCCCATCGGGGAAAAGATAGAGCACCACCAGGCTGAGGAACAGCTTCTTCCCCACGGGCATTGAGAATGCTGAACGACCAAAGGAACTGCTCACACTAACCCTCCGAGACTCTCATATGTAGAAGACTATTTATTGGTATTGATGAAATACTTGTCTCTCCACCTACCCTAGACTCCTCTCCCCTTCTTGTGGTGTTTTTCCCCCCCCCCTCCCCTATCATCTCCCACCCTCACCACCCTTCCCCCTTTTGTTCGGACATCTCTCCAGTTCCCCCACACCTTAAGGAAGGGCTCTAGCCCGAAACATTGGTGATGGATCTTCACCTTTGCTACATAAAGGCACTGTTTGACCTGAGTTTCTCCAGCATTTGTTTGTTTTTCACTTAACCACGGTATCAACAGAATCCTGTGTTTTACCTCAGATAAACATTGAAAATGTCTTTCTTTCATATACACTAACAATGCCAAGTTGGCTGATGTATTGAGCAGATGAAAGGCAATATAAATAAAGAGAGCAACATTCTTTTATTTTCAAAAGCAATAAATTGAATGTTTAAATTCTAATATTTAAACTTTGGAGTTATGTGGGAATTAAAGTTTTAATAGTATAACTATTTAATGATTAAAAGTAAACAATAAAGTAATTTCAACATTTTCAGCTGGTTTCAGATATTTTTTTTAAGGACCCAATGGGCCAATGTTTATCATTTAGCAAGTATTCACCATAGGTTTCAGGTACCTTGATGTTGTAATTGAAGTTTAAGCAGGATGTATCAAAAGCTAGAAAGGCTCTTAAGTGCCAACCACTAATGTATGGTGGAACCACTTTGAGCGTGCATCATGTGAATACAGAGTCTTTGATTCAAGATGTAAATCCTGAGAGAGGGGCATGAGTGATGAATTTTTCAACAAACAAACTGTGAGGTTATGTGCCAGTACAGGTGTAAGCAGGCAGGTTGTTGCAGAGATCTGCTGGGATGGGAGGCAGTGGTCCTCACCAGCCTGCAGCAAGTCTGCTGGAGTCTCAGCAAATGCAGCTTCGAGCAGCAGAACAGTTTTGGTCTCACATTTGCTGCCTGAGGGGCTTAAACACCAAAGGTAGAGCAGGGAAGGACACAGCTGTGCTCCTGAACTGGCCTCAGGCACAAATAAAGAGATCTAATGTATTTTGACTCTGTTGTGAGGGGAGCCAGGGGAAGATGAGCCACTTCAGAGCTAAGTTAACACAGCAACATCTGCCATGAAGTTTCAAGGGGAGCAGCTGGGGATAGCAGGTAGCTGAGGAAGTCCTGGAAAAAAAAAATCAACATTGTTCAGTCATATATTCGTCTAAAGATCTGTCTTGTTATTGTACACAGCAAGACCTGCATTGTTTTTGAGGCAATATTTTCCGACTTTAGGAACATTCTGCATTTGTGCTTTTAATCTTCAAAATATGGAACATTACTTTCTAGAGTTGCCCTTCAGAACTTTGTCAAGCTTTATTTTACTTAATTTTTTTTAATCTTTGATTCTTTTTCTCCCTGCTACAATGATGTAATTTATATATTTTTTGTTTCAAAAACATTTTAAGGAACAACCTGGTAAACAACATTAGACCTGACAAAAAGTCTCTGGTTTACTATCATTGTTGCATATTGGACTTTCAAATATGTCCAAAGCAAGTTGAATTATTGAGAGGCACCCATTCTGTACTGACAGTGAAGTAAATGGACATTTTGCTGAAAATGAAAGAGCTGTAATGGTTTTGTGTTATGAGAAAATTTGGATGTTTACAAGGAAAACCTCTTCAGTGGCAAAAAGCTAAATTTCCAGAAGAAACGTGTTAATCTCTTTTAGCCTTTGGTCTTTTCAAAAGGATGCCACGGTTAGCATTGCGGTTTGCACAACACTGTTACAGTGCTGGCGACTCGAGTTCAATTTGGTCAGTGCCTGTGGTAAGTTCTCCCCATGGTTGTGTGGTTTCCTCCCACCCTTCAAAATGGGGTGATAGGTTAATTGGGGTATTTGGGCTTGTGGGCCGGTCAGGTCTGTTAGCGTGCTGTTCATCTACATTTAAAATTAGGGGGCAGCATGGTTGGCATAGCAATTAACACAAAGCCGTTACAGCACCAGCCATCGAATCCTGCGCTGTCCATAGGCCTTTTCACACAGCAGTGTAAAATGGAGATTCCCCGGGAACCCTCCTGTGAACCAGTGTGAAGGTCGGCCCGGGAATTTTAAACCAGGGACATTTCCCTGGAGCACCCTCTCCCTGCAATGTGAAAAGCCAAATGCGAAGCAGGGAAGCCTCGTGATGTCAGCGCTTGCATACTGCATCACATAAGTGATTAAAGTTAAAAGATACTTACTGATAGACAACAGCAGGCCACTTCAGCACGTCACAACGGCAGCACAATGCGGGATGAATGGCCATCCTCATTAACCATAATCCCTCACACAGCTCTAGTTCCCTGAGTGGTTCTAGCTGCCAGAGGGATTATGGGAAATGAAGTCGGCCATTCATCCTGGATTGTGCCGAAGTGGCCCGAGGCATGGTGGGGGGTGGCAGTGGGGGGGGGGTGGGCAACCGACTGACAGACAGCTGGTAGGGGGGAGGGAGGGAGTGGGTGGACGAGAGAGCGACCGACGAGAGGGAGCGGCCGATGGATGGACGGCTTGGGGAGAGGGAGCAGACAGGCAAGTGACCGATGGATGGACGGCCGACGAGTGGGAGAAGTTCGAATCCCATTCCGTCTGTAAGGAATATGTACGTTCTCCCTGTGTCTGTGTGAGCTTTCTCCCGAGGGCTCTGGTTTCTTAGGCAGCACGGACCGAAATGGCCTGTTGCTATATGTCAAATTTAAAAATTAAATTTTTAATAAATTCTGAGATAGACTTGGGTGCACAGGGTTATGGTTGCATCAAGGATCATGAGACAAAAGTAGATGACAGGAAGTAGGTGGGCAGCAGAATTGCTAAATACTTTGGAGAACTAGTATAAACTTAATGGGCTGAATGATTTTCTTCAGGATTGCATGAAAATATGATTTAAACCACTCGTACTATGTTTCATCGAAGTTTTACTTAAAAAATGACATTTTAAATGTCATATCTTCTATTTATAAACAAGATGAAATAAATGAATAGGAATAGGCATAGATCTTGAAAAGATGATCTCACTGCCTGCACTTAATAGTTTTCAACTTGTACATTGAACAATGCTGGAACTAATTCTCTTGAACAAGAATTCCTTATAAGCTATTCAGCCTAATTGGCAAGCTCTTTGAAAATTCCAGATGTATTCCATAATTTGGAAGAGACAAGCTGGTGGAAACATTTAAAACAGTTTTGACTCCTCATGAATATCATAAAGGAGCTGTCAAAACATATTGGTGCAGATCACATCATTTTGGTTAACTAGTTGCTCCCTCACAAGGGCCTCAGCTCTCAAATATTAACTCATTGTTGTAGTGTGATGTGATGGAATTTTCTTCCACGAGACCTTTTCTTTAAGCTGGTTACAGTTTATTAACACCTGAGACATAGATGTTTCAACTTTGGAGAAGAGGAACCAAGTTTAAATTGTTGGGTGAATGGGAGAATCATTGCTCTATGGGAGAAATAGAGTTAAATCACTGAACCTTCTATTATATCCCATACTTTTTTTATTTATACCTGACAGCAGTTTGATATCAATCTTTATAAGATGCTGTTATTAAGTGAGGCTGACTTCCAGGCCAAACATTTTGGCAGTTTCCGCAAAACAGGATGTCACGCGCTGGAGAGCTGGCTCTGAATGGGCAACTAAAGCGGCATCGTCTGCAAAGAGTAGTTCACGGACAAGTTGCTCTTGTGTCTTGGTGTGAGCCTCAGATCGAAGAGACTGCCATCCGTGCGGTACCGGATGTAAACATCGTCTTCATTGTTGAGGTCTTTAATGGCTTGTTTCAGCATCATGCTGAAGAAGTCAGCCTGAAGAAAACTAAGGTCCTCCATCAGCCAGCTCCCCACCATGACCACCAGCCCCCCCACATCTCCATCGGGCACACTGAACTCAAAACGGTCAACCAGTTTACCTACCTCGGCTGCACCATTTCATCTGATGCAAGGATCGACAACGAGATAGACAGACTCGCCAAGGCAAATAGCGCCTTTGGAAGACTACACAGAGTCTGGAAAAACAACCACCTGAAGAAACACACAAAGATTAGCGTATACAGAGCCATTGTCATACCCACGCTCCTGTTCGGCTCCGAATCATGGGTCCTCTACCGGCATCACCTACGGCTCCTAGAACACTTCCATCAGCGCTGTCTCCGCTCCATCCTCAACATTCATTGGAATGACTTCATCACCACCATCGAAGGACTCGAGCTGGCAGAGTCCGCAAGCATCAAATCCATGCTGTTGAAGATCCAACTGCTCTGGGTGGGTCACGTCTCCAGAATGGAGGACCATCGTCTTCCCAAGATCGTGTTCTATGGCGAGCTCTCCACTGGCCACCAAGACAGAGGTGCACCAAAGAAGAGGTACAAGGACTGCCTAAAGAAATCTCTTGGTGCCTGCCACATTGACCACTGCCAGTGGGCTGATATTGCCTCCAACCGTGCATCTTGGCACCTCACAGTTCGGAGGGCAGCAACCTCCTTTGAAGAAGACCGCAGAGCCCACCTCTCTGACAAAAGACAAAGGAGGAAAAACCCAACACCTAACCCCAACCCACCAATTTTCCCCTGCAACCGCTGCAACCGTGCCTGCCTGTCCCGCATCAGACTTGTCAGTCACCAACGAGCCTGCAGCAGTCGTGGACATAACCTTCCATAAATCTTCGTCCGCGAAGCCAAGCCAAAGAATTAAGTGAGGACCAAATTCTTTTCTTTCAAAACTACATTGACAGGTTTGCTCCAATCCTGAGTTATTACTCTTCCCTTTTCCCTCAGATTGTTGCATGTCCTCAACTGCCTTTTCAACATGTGCCTGAGGAACCACAAATCCTGTACTCCACTGTATCTTACTTTCTGAGTGACAATAAGATGGGGTAGCATGGTTAGTGTAGCGGGCAGTGCAAAGTTGGTACAGCACCACCGACCAGAGTTTGAATCTGCGCGCGGTCTGTCAGGAATTTGTACATTCTTCCCATGTCTGCGTGGTTTTCTCCAGGAGCTCCGCTGTCCTCCAACCCTTCAAAACGTGCTGGGGTGGTAGGTTAATTGGGTGGCATGGTTCTTGGCTGAAAGGGCCTATTTCCGTGCTGTACGTCTAAATTTACAATAAATTTAAATTATGCAAATGCAATCAAGTGTCCATTTTGGAAATTTTACGCAATTTTCCAAACTCAGGTCATCCCATTGCAAACTATTACAGGAGAAGACATTGAGAACATACGATCAATAATTATTTTTATCCATGTGCATGTATAGTTTGAATCTAATTTTATAGTCTTTGACATGTCATGAAATTTGTTTGTTTTGTGGCAGCATTACAGGTGCAAAATTGGAATAAATTATAATTTTAAAAATAAATCAGTGCAAAAGCAGAGAAATTGATATAATGCCTGTTGTTCAAATTTCATTCAGAAATCTGATGGCAGAGGGGAAGAAGCTGTTTTTGTATTGTTGGGTGTTCATCTTCAGGCTCCTGCACCTCCTTCCTGGTGATAGCAATGAGAAGAGGGAATGGCCTGGGTGGCAAGGGCCCTTGACGGTAGAGGCTGCTTTCTTGAAACACTGGCTCTTGTAAAATGTCCATAATGGAGTGAAGACTGATGCTCATGATGGTACTAGCCAAGTTCACAACCCTCTGTAGTAATTTCCTTTCCTTCGCATTACCATCTCCATACCAGGCGATGATGCAACCAGTCAGAATGCTTTTATAGAAAAGCACACTTGGAGAAATTTGCAAGAGTCTTTGGTGACATACCAAATTTCCTCCATCTCTTCATGGAGTATAGCCACTGGCGAGCCTTCTTCATAATTGCATCATCATGGAAGCTAACTGGATTGATCTTCAGAGAAGTTAACACCCAGAAATTTTAAGCTCTTATCCCTTTCCATTGCTGATCCCTCGAATGAGGACTGGTTTGTGTTCTCCCGATTCCCTCTTCTATTGCTGTATGCAGGTCCGTGATAATTTAGGTGGCCATTCCAAGGGAGGACTTGGTCATAAGTTATGGGTGTGGGTGGGTGTGTGTTCAGCTGCGGCAAGTAGATCTTTGGTGCAGATATACATTATACAATAATGTATAATAATAAATTCATCAACATTATCTCTATCCTGCAGTAAAAAAATGATGCTGCTGTTGAGTGTCAACCTTCCCCAAATTTCCACAGTGGGAAATACCATAAACAAATCCAACAAGAACCTACCCCCATACATGGAAACATTTAAAGATTTTCTAGATAAGATTTCTGCTCCCTGTCCACCATGGAGAGATGCACTCAATATTTTCTGGTACATTTATAAATTACTGTAAATAAACCTAACAAGCAAACTATTTTCCTGCTTAAAACAAGGCAAGTAATGAAAGTATCCTAAACTGCAAGTTCTGACTCCTGGCCATTAGAATTAAACAATAAACTGGGGCTGTTAATAATACACTTGGGAAGACCTGGAGCTCTGAAGATTAAATTAAATTTATTTTTCTTTCATTTAAATTTGAGAAATACAGCATGTTAATAGGCCCTTAGGGCCTGAAAACACATGCCACCCAATTGCACCAAATTAACCAACAAACCCCATATATTTTTGTCATATATTTTCTTACTTCCTTTACACCAAGGCATAATATAATAAAATCTCCATTGGACCCTCATGTCTTACCTTCCTAATGTTTACACATGTTTATCCTTGAATGCACCAAGCCTCCTATGGACCAGGAATCCAAAAGTTTCTGCAAAGAAAATCTTCATTGCTGGCTTGACATAGGCAGGGAAATAATTTCCTTTTGCCATCACTACCGTCCATTTGGTGGAGGTTCTCCCATTGTACTGGAGGTAGAGAATTTCATGAATTACACCCAGTAATTATGTAACCATTCACCTGAATGGCCCATTGTCTTGTTTCTCCCACTAAAGACGTTCATCTCAGAGACCAGTACTGATAACTATCAATCCAGTCTTTAGGTCAACAGCAAAATGGTACTCAATATTGATGACCTTGAAGAAATCATCTACACAGCTCTCATAAATTTTCTGCATGGCATTTTCTTCTTCCATAGACATTGTAATCAGTGATGAAAAATTATAGCAACCACACTTTGATAATTTAATATCAATCCTAAAATGTAACCTGATGCTCTGGGTTCACGTCACTTTGTAGAACCTGCACTAAGGCCAAATAGGATGGTCATTCTCAGTTTAACATTCTTTTCAGAACATTGAAGGAGTCCATACATTTCCCCAGGAGCAACCATCATTAAGCCATCTGCTTCTGGACTGGGATTCCAAAGATCTGGGTCCCTTACTTTTCAGCCGTTTAATTTCCTCTGCCACATGCTACACCAGTCTCCCAAAACTGGCCACAACCTTGGTTCATTCAGATCCATCTCTGTCAATAGTCTAGATACAGCATCACATTCCCAATGAAGAAAGTGTTCATCATCCGTTCAGTTGCACCACTTCTACACTGCTGCAACAGTGATATCAGCCTGATTAAGAAATTAATCCTCCTGGACAATTCTCACCCAGAACATGAGTTAAACACACAATTGTTCATGAACTGTGTCTGTTCTTTTGTTTCAGGGAAAGAATTCTAAGTGGGAATTTTGGCTTTACACCATTAAACCTCTAGAGAAATTAATGCAACCAAGTGTATGGTCTTTGGAGTTTTATTTGCAGCAAAAGTAATTAGTAGATATTGTCAGTTCACTAATTCATCTGATTTTGCCGGAGAAGGTAGAAAAAATTGTATTTTCTCTGGTGAACCTTGGTTCTGGATTTCATAGTTATTTGCACACAAGTGTACTCCTGAAGTTTCACAGTTGACATTTTAGTCATTGCAAAATCCAGGCAATTGATGATAAAAACTCCCTCAGTGGGAGATGTTTTTTGTGACAATGCTGTGATAATACATTGTGACTTACGGGCAGCGCAGTTAGTGTAGGGTTAAGCACAATGCTACCCGGGTTTGAATCCAGTGTTGAATGTAAGGAGTTTGTACATTCTCCCCATGACCGCATGGGATTTCTCTGGGTGCTTCAGTTTCCTCCACCCTCCAAAAGTGTGCAGGGTTTGTAGGTCGATTGGTATATTTGGCTGCGATGGACTGTTTGGCTGCGATGGACTCATGGGTCAGAAGGGCATGTTGCCTTGCTGTAGCTCTAAATATTATTTTTTTTTAATATGACTAACAAAAAGGAAAAACTAATTGTATTTCATTTTTCTTCTATCTTCAAGAAATAATTTAATTCAAAAATATATACAACTTTCTGCCATCCAGCACTCTTACATTTTTAAGACTTGCAGTTTGTGGGAACAATAGTGAATGAATGGTAAATGAATCTTCACTTGTGGTACTAACGATTGGCAAGGAGCAGAATGTCATGGAATACTAACATGCAATGGCAATGGAAGACAAAGCTAATAGACGATAGGTTTCTTCACAACATGTGGCTATCAAGACAAGAACCAGAACACAAGTTCAAAAGGAATTGGACAAGTATTTAAAGCAGAGGAGCGCAAAGTAATCTGTGTAAACTGGGGGTCATAGGGGAAATGTACCAGCACTGCAATAATATCAACCATTCTACATAAACTGGTTTATTGAGCCTAAACCCACAGATCAATGCACTCAATGAGGAGAACCCAAAGCTGCAAGGCAGTTACCATTCTGCAAGCCTCACTCAAGTTCAGGTCAATTTCTGCCCTTTGTGCTTCATATCTGAATTCCAAACATTAATTGGTTTTCACTGGGATTCAGAGTTTTCTCCCTTACATGAAACCTGAATCAAAGTCAGAGACGGAAAGAGGGATGGGAACTTTTTACCATGATATTGACTGGGAAGCCTGGCATCATGTAGTACAATTTTTTGTTAGAGTTTGCGAGATGAATTACTCTTTCACGGTTTTGCTCACTTAACCTGCCAATTGAGTTCTTCGGTACATGGCATGAGGTTGGTGAAGCTGGTAAAACCAATTAGCAATAAGATCACTTTTCTGGGAGGAATTGCTTAGCATGTAGATGTACTATTTTTAATGCTCACCTCAATTTCTAATATTATTCATGCCAAGTCCATATAGCACAGGAAGTTAATGCATTATTGTAGGAATTCCATTGTAACCAATGCCATTATGAGTACGTGATAGAAATTAACTGATGGAGCATATAAAATTTATAAAAGTACTTGCCATCTCTGTTGAGCACAGCTGTGAATCCATCTCCCAGTTTGGGTTTCTACTCTTTCTTGGTTCTCCTTACTTGGACTTCTCTGGATGGCTTCCAGATTAGAATTCGACTGAAAACATCAAATTACAGAGAAGCATGAGATAATCAAGTATAAAAGTCACAACCAACAAATGTAAAATTCCTAAGATGCCTTCACCCAGAATGGTTAACCCATGTTGAGAGTGGCTTGTTTAAAAAATGTCATCCAAAGATGGAATTTCCAACCACGCTGGTTTCATTTTGTGTCTATCTTCTCAGCACAGCATTCATGTAACAGCATAGCATGGTCTCAAGCCTTGATTGCTGTCCTGAATCCTGGTTATAAACCCAGTATTCATCTCGTATCACGTGGAGAAAATAAGATGAACATAAAAATTTAATGATTAAAACTGGAAACCATGCTATGTTGCTTTTATATCTCTTTTCAACTGAACTTTCCTCATGCTCGATATTACCAGCAGCGAGGGCATTCCCTTAATGTATGTTGAATCTATATTAGGTCCTCTTGAGCTCATTTTATACAAGACATTTAACAATTACCACAGATGGACTTCTGCACCATCTGTTGGTATTGGATTCCATCCAGTTTCTCTGATAGTTTCCATGCAGTGGATGCAAGTGCCAAAACAAACACAAAAGTTTTGTGTAATATTAAGTGCTTCCAGATTTCATTATTGATCCAATTTGTAGACCTTTCCCCTGTTATTCTGTCCCAGGATGTGAATATGGAATTGCTGTTTCAAGATGGGTGCTTTTAACATATATAATTAAAACATTTCACAAAGGTTCCCAGCCTTCAATGGGAAAATATGTTGGGTTGTGCCCTGAGGCTTTTCAAATCTACTGCCTCACAGCTCAACACAGTCTTTTCTGGGACATCATTTTCCCCACACTAACACGGAAACCTGGGAACAAAAAAAAAACTGCTGGAGGAACACTGAAGGCCAGGCAGCATCTGTGGAGGAAAAGGGGCCGCCGAAGTTTTGGGACACAACCATTGATGAGTCCCAAGTACCTCCAGCAGTTTGTTTTTTTAAAAACTCCACATAGATTCAGGATGACTTTGAACATAAAGACATTAAAAAATAGGAACAAGACAAGGCACGTCAGCCTTTAATGCCCTCTTCTTCAATCTGTAACTTTATGGCTGATTTTTTACCCTAGCTCCACTTTCTTGAACAAATCCCATTGTAACTTAATGGCCAACAATCTCAGTCTCTGTCTTGAATAGATTCTGCAATTGAGGTTCCCCATTCTCTTGCATTTTGAATTACAAAGAATATTGACCCTTGTGTTAAGGATTTTTTCTTTCTCTCATCTTAATCCTTAATAGCTGACCCCTTATTTTGAGCTCATGACCCTTTATTCTGAAGGAAAATATCTTCTCTACATTTATCTCATCATTCACCACAAGAATTTAGCATGCTTCAATGAGATTAAATCTCATTTTTCAACACTGATTTTATGCAGGAGAGTTCAATGAACTGGGATTCACTGGTAGTGTGTTGTGCTGGTGGCTGGCCCCACCTCCCAACTCCACCCCCTTCCACTCACATGTAACCCTGGTTTCCCGCGTCAACCCAGAACCCTTCTGAAGACTATTGTGAGACCCTACACTCAGTTATATGCTAATAAAAGCATTTGTTCTCCCTCCAGTCGTGAGAGCTTTTATTCGCACTACAGAGTCTAAGCCTATTCTGTTTAATTTGTTGTAAAATATTTTCCCCAGTGGAGGAATTGAGATGGTGAATCTTTATTTTAATCCTATGTTACAAGGCTGGGAAAACTATATCTATGCCCAGTGTTCCAGGTGAAGTCACACCAGGGTCCTTTATAATTTCAGTTCAAAGCTTTTATTCCTGATCTAAAAATCACCTGTAGCAAAAGCCAACATGCCATTTGTCTCCCGATTATTTGCTGGAGCTGTTTGTTATCTTGAGGAGTGGCACAAGGTAATCAACATAATCCACTATCACTTTCGAGAAGGGCCCCCCCGAAAGCAGGGATGGGTTCTAAAGGTGCCACTGGTGCTCCTTGATTAGGCTTGCCCACCAGTTGACAAGTGTGACAGGTTCTACAAAAGTTCACAACATCCTTTCTTAATTTCAGCAAATAAAACTGTTTTCTTATCTTTTCTACCATCTTCTTCACTCCAAGATGACCTCCTAAAAGTGTACTATGAGCCAACTTTAATATTTCATTCCTGCAAGTTTTGGGAATTACAACTTGCCTTATTACTGCTCAGTTTTCACTGGCAGGTATAACTTGTGGTCTCCACTTTCTCATCAATATTCCATCTTGAACAAAGTAACCTACTGGCACAGTTTCAATTTCCTGGTTAGACAGAATCTTATCTCTTATCCCAGCAAGATCAGGATCATGCTTTTGTCTAGCTATTAATTCTTCTCTTGACAACAGCAAAGCTGGATCCTTAGGTTTATCCTCAATGCTTTCCTCCACTACAGGATCATCACAGACGTTCTCTACCTCTACCTTTTTTCTAGACATGGCTCTAGTAATGGCACACAGGGTAGATTTCCAAATCCTTTTTGGACTCAAACCAATGGCTTACTTGAGTTTCACTGCAAGTATGACTTTACCCTCTGCTAAATCATTTCCTAACAAAAGAGAAACTCCATCCACAGCAGACTTGATCTTATCCCTATCATAACCGGGCCATTCCCAAGTCTGATGTCATCACTGTTCTATCCAAAGGTATAGGCTTTGCTTCACCACCAATGCCTTTAATTAAATTCACATCTCCAGTATCGGTCTCCTCACCAAAATCCAAAACATTGCTTAATACAAGCGATTGGGCTGCTCCAGTATCCCGCAAGATTTTAACTGGCACTTGATTGGATCCTTCTTTAACCAAAATGAAATCTTCAGTCATGAATGGTTTAAAAATACCCCTAACTTTCTCACTCTGAACATAGGCGATTGGTACCACTCCTTTCTCTTTCTTCCTTTTCAGTACAGGACAATTTGGCTTCTTACAATAGTGGCAAATAACACTCAAAATTTTTTTCCTTCACCCATTTCTCTTCCTCTCTCCCTTTAACCTCACTTCTAGATTTTCTTTCTACTCTACTTGGATTATCAGCAGTATTCCTTTGAAAAGTTTTCCCTGGAGTCCACTTAGGCTTGTGGGTTAAAGCATATTCCTCTGCAAATTTAGCCAATTCTTGCCAAGTTTTTATATTTTTCTCTTGAATATAGTCAGGAACACAATTTTTAATCTCCTCAATCAGAATGATTACACTCAAAAAAATCAAAGTTATTTTCTTCTTTCATTGCGGCACACCACCGATCAAAACACACAATCTTCCTAGAAGCAAAATAGGTAAGATTGGGTTGCTGCTTTTTTCAAACTCCTGAACTTTTGTCTATAAGCCTCTGGGACTTGTTCATAAGATCAGAGTATAGCTTGCTTTACAAATTTGTAATCAGCTGCTTGTTGTGCAGTGAGACACGAATACACCTCTTGGGCTTTCCCTTTAAGAACACTTTGCAGCAGGAGGGACCAGTGTCTGGTGGCCATTTTAAATTTACAGCTATTTTCTCAAAATGCTGAAAATACTGGTCTATTTCAGCTTCCTCAAATGGAGGAACTAACCTCACTTCTCTACTGACCAGAAACCTCTCCTCCTGACCAGCACATGGATTTTGGGCTTCTTCTCCTTGGGTTAGGGTCTGCCTCAATTTAGCTAGTTCTAGCTCATGTTTCCGTTGTTTCTCTCTCCCCTCCCTTGCGGCTTCCTGTTCAGCTTTCCTTTTTGCCTCTATTTTTTCCTCTAACTCTAGTTTTCTCAAAGCCAACTTTACTTCCTCTGAAGTTTTCTCCTTGGGAAACTGTTCTAATGCAGCTTCTTCAAATACCCCCTTTCCGACATAGTACTTAACAATCTTTCGGGCAATTTCCTTCTTTTTCATCCCAGTTCTTACTGTAAGAAGTTTTAACTTGCCAACTATAACCATCAGTTCTGACTTTTTCGCCATTTTTAAATTAACCACTGAAGGGTTCTCTATGAACTGGTCAATGTTCATAGTTGCTGGTTTTTCTGCTGGTGATTTATACACTCACCGTTTATTTTTAATTTCAAGCTGGAGGTTGAGTCAAACTCAGACGATTGATAACTAAGCACAAGTCAATCACCCCTAATGCTTCCAAATTGGTTTGATCCTGGATGAATTCCCCAAATTATGTTACAAGATCAAACCAGCAACCATGAAGGTGGCATATCACACAGAGGTAAAGATGAACAATTACTTTATTAACAAAAAATCACCTTCAAACTTTAATTCAAAATCCCCCTTTTCTAACAATGCCCACTGGTTAATATACAAATTTTTATAACAGTGTAAAACTAATAAATTCCCCAGCCTAAATATAACATATGTAATCAAAGTCTAAGTTATATTCCCAACCAGCCCACAGAAAAAAACTTAGACACAAAACACACAAGACTCACAAAACTTTGATTACAATCGAAGTAAAGATCATAAACAAAATTCAATTTGTTTGGTAAACTGAAGCCAAAAGATCTTTTAGAGAGAGAGAGAGAGAGGTCTTCATGTATTGCTTGCAGAGAGAGGAACAATGGCTTGGTCCAGATCCTTCCAGCTGCCTTCAGGATATTCCACCTTTTTAAAATGCCCAACATTCCAAACTGCCTCCCAGACAATGACTCTACTTGGGCCTCCTTTCACTTCACAGCCACACCCAGTGGTGATTTGTCTTCCAAGTCCAGAAATTTCTAGATTATCTTCTGCATATGCCCAGTCCGTCTCCCACTCTTTCAGCAGTCCACCTTCACCTTGGCTCTCAAAGGCAAACTGTCACCTTCCAACACAAAACCACACAACACATAGGCCAAATCGCAACACAGAACTCTGTAACACAGTGTACAGGAAAGAGGTATAGGTACAAGACTTACACCACCAGGTTGAGGAAAAGCTGCTACCCCTCCACCATCAGACTCCTCAATAACAAACTCAATCAGGGACTCATTTAAGGACTCTTATCCACTTTATTGATTTTCTTTTATTCTTTCTGTATCACACAAAAATTGGTTTACATGCATTATGTTTACAGTTCTCTATTTGTTTAGATGTGTACATCATGTATAAGTTTTTTTTTGCATTACCATTAAGTGGTAATTCTGCCTCACCCACAATAAATCTGAATCACTATATTCTCAACACCCAATTGGAAATGCAAGTGTTAAACACACAATATCCATCCACCCACAGGCACAGCACACTAATGAACAGTAGAAATAACAAGAATGGGAAATGAACCTTGTTTCCAGCATTGACCAGAGCTCAGGATCTAGGGCAGGCCCATTGCAGTTAGCCTGTACAACAGTGATGGTATTGAGGCAGCAGAAAAGAGGATAGATAGGCTCTGCATGTGGCTTTTCAATTCATGGCCCATTCATGTGACCTACTCAGGCCAATCACACATCAGTTTCACCTGTGGGCAGGTCTTTCAATTTATTTACACCCAGAGGACCAATCACACATCAGCTGCAAGGGACAATCACACATCAACCTCACAGGTTGGCAGTCCTAACCCAAGATTGGCAGGTGAATTCACTTCCGAAATCAGGCTCACTGGAGTGGTCACATGACCCTCCACAATCCACATACCAGCCAGGTGTACCAGGTAGAGAGGTCACATGACCCTCTGCAATCCACACCAAGGAGCCTGAAGAGACCCTGTCATCCAAGAAACAGAAAATCTAATCATGGTATAGAGCAGGGGTGTCAAACTCAAATTCACGGAGGGCCAAAATTAAAAACTTGGACTAAGTCGAGGGCCGAACTAAATATTTATTGAAAATTTTCAACAACATCTGCATGTTTTCTCTTCTTTCAACATATGTAATGTTAATTTTTTTCTTATTAAAATAAATGTTTAATAATAGTTTTGGATAAACTCTTTCATTGTCATTGGCCCATTTCCTTTAGCGTTCTGAAACCGTGCACATGACGAGTCAATGAAGGATGATTAAAGCAGTGGTCTTCAAACTTTTTCTTTCCACCCACAGACCACCTTAAGCAATCCCTTACTAATCACAGAGCACCTATGGCACAGGGACGCGAGTGGAAAGAAAAAGGTTGAGAACTGTTGTATTGTGGTAACTCCACATCTGATTAGGTTAATTGTTAGGCAAGTGGTCAGAGAAGGACCCCCCCCCCCCACCCCAAGAAAGGCTTAAATCACAGGAACAAAATAAGCTTCCGTCTCACTGCTCCCAATCTTACACACAGTCCTGATGTGGAATGTGGGGTCGCAGCTCCACGTTCACCCGAGTTCAGATGCTGTCTGTGTGGAGTTTGTACGCTCTCCCCTTGTCTTCGACCAATAGGTCGGTCGCCTGACGAAGGCACCCAAACCCCCCGTAGAAACGCCGGCGTCCGGGGCGGTGGAGGAATTGGCTGAGAAGAGCACGTTGCTCCCACCCTCCTCCCATGGATGGAGAGGGATTAAACTGCGATCTCACGGCGCCGGGCTCGTCTCCAACAAAAGGAGCGATAGGCAGGGTCCACCGCGCACGGAGCGAGGGGGAAGGCATCGCCAACGAGATGTTCGGTCCGGCGTTGCCGCTGAAGCGCAGACCCAGCGAGGATGGTCCCCAACTCCAGCCGCGTCTGTGTGTCCAGGAGCCGGGCGGGCTGAGTGCGGCGCTCCTATCCACGGGATTCGGGACTCTGAGATCCCTCCACCCCTCCGGCGTCTTCATTTTCACCTTCAGTGTGCATGCGCTATACTGGCGCGGCGGCCAACGGGCCAACTCTAATATATATTTAATATGATCTTGGAGGCCAAATATAATTATATCGCGGGCCAAATTTGGCCGGCGGGCCAGAGTTTGATATGTGTGGTATAGAGTGATTGACACATCAACCATCATCACTTGGTCAAATGCGCAGTTTGGCCTGCTGAGTTTCTCCAGCATTGTTTTTGTTTTAACCATGGTGTCTGCAGGCTTCCACCACCAGATTTCTGAACAGAGAGGTGGAGAGGATGAGGAAATGTAGGTTCTTGGGAGTCATTATCTCGGAAGATCTTTCCTGGAACCAGCACACCAATGGCATCCTGAAGGAAGCCTCTACTTCCTCAGGAGTTTGCGGAGGAGCTAGTGGAGTTGATCAAGTGAACCGGTACGGACTTGAAGGGCTGACATGGCCTGTTTCCATGCTGTAAACAGTTATATGGTTATATAGTTAACTACCCCAAAATCTGAAGGTTTTACTTTTAACACAGTAAAACACTAATTGTTGCCCTTCTATGATATTTTATGTGCTGTAGATTCGCTACCTAAGTTGCAGTTTCACTTCTATCAGTCTCATAACACAATAACATTATGTTCATTTCCAACAGAAATATAGGACACAGCATCAATCACCAAAAATGACGTTTTATGAAGTTCACAAAAGCCTTTTAACTCCAGCATTCAGAGGGGACTACAAAGTACCCTTCTTACATTTGCTGCTCTTGCTATGAGTTGCAAGATTAACCAATGATTCCACAATGGATCCATCTCAGCGCAGCTAGTTGAGATTGGTCTGCACTGCCTCAGCGCAGCACTCTTGGGATGTCAACCATTATCACTTGCTTACCAACACCAAATAGTAATGCAGCCGAACACTGATCAGTTAAATATTGCCTTCTACCCTGCGATTGAAGAGGTCAAAAGGTGTTAACTGTAGAGAAGGATAATACAAATCTCACAGAAAGTGAAATAATGGAATGTAAATGTAAACAAAGAGAAAACTATTCGAATATGTACCTTTGTCAGTGAAACAATGTGCATAACATTTAATAAAGCTGGAACTGAATGTGATTTGAGCCTTAAAAGAAATCAAGTCCTGAAACAGAGGTTTTGAGGTAGGGATCAAGATTCATTGTGAGTTTCAGAACAGGAATTGGGGTCATATGTGGAATTGGGCTGCTAGAATCAAGATCAGGGTTGCTTATGGATTCAGTGACAGGAGCCAAGTCAGAAATGGCTTTGGAAGCGTGGGTTGGGGTCAGACATGGGGTTTAGACATAGACTGGGGGTTAGCCATAGATTTTAGGGGAGGGAGTCAGAGTCAGACATGGGGTTTAGGGGGCAGGGGTTACAGTCAGGCATGGGGTTCAGGGTTGGGGTTAGACATAGGGCTTACAGGCAGGAGTCGAGATGAGGTGTGGGGCTTAGAGGCAGGAGTTTGCAGTCAGATGGGTTTTATTTAAGGGTTGAGGTTGCAGCAGACATGAGATTTAGGGGCAATGGTTGGGGTCAGCCTTGGCCTTTAGGGGCAGGAGGGGTCAGACATGGGGTTCAGAGGTATGGGTTAAGGTTAGACATTGGATTTTGGGGTTGGGCTCAGACTTTTAGGACATGATGGGGTCAGACATGGGGTTAAAGGTAGGAGTTAGTGTCAAATATGCGTTTGAGATACAAACAGCAGATGTTAGTTTTATTTAAAATGTAGACATACAGCACGGTAACAGGCCATTTCGGCCCATGAGTCCATGCAACCTAATTTACACCCAATTAGCCTACAACCCCCGGGGATGTTCTGAATGGTGGGAGGAATCCGGAGCCCCCGGGAAAATCCCACACAAACACTGGGAGACATGTACAAACTCCTTACGGACAGCGCGAGATTCAAACCCAGTCCCAATCGCTGGCACTGGAATCAGACCTATGCAAGGAGTTCTAAGGAATGGGTACTGAGTAAAAGCGTCCATGCCATTGAATAAGACTTTTAACCTCAGTAGACTTTGCGACCAGAACAGATAATCTGTAATTATATTGATTTGTTATCCTTGCTGAAAATTGTAAAAACTTTCCCAAACCATGTGGGATAACTGCACTTTTGATTTTTCATCATTTCATTATAATCAAAAAGGTTTGTTTTGAGAGAATTACATTTTGAAATTATTTTTCACTCAAGCCATAACATATTTGATTCACATAGGAAGCCAAAGAATCTTTTTGTTTGAAAATGTAAATGCTGCTGGGAGATACGATCTGACTCTTGTATTTCAGTTTATATAATGCATTCCAACTGAATGTACATACATTATAATGTAATACATTTTTAACATTTGGCCCTTTGTATCTTTTGATTTAGAATGGCAAGCATCGACGAGTTATGATGAAAATTACTCTGTGGCTTGAATAATAGTTTGTGCCCCTTAGGTTTGCCTTTATGGGGTCAAGAGATACAATTGAAACAAATCCCAGTTCTCCAAGTGACTTTGAGCATGAAATATGCACTCTGCTCTGATATATCTGTTATATATTTCTGCCTGGAAATTCATGCCTGATCAGTAGCACTTTGTACTTTGCCTTTGAGATTCATTCCTATTGGAGGAGGCGAACTTCTAAGCAATAAATTGTCATTTTTACATGGACGTTATTAATGTTATTTGTCCTCATCCCTAGAACTTGCAATTACAGCAGAATTGAGATATTTTGGCCATCCCACTAAAAAAAATAAAAGACCTTTGTTTACACAGCAGTTTTTACGACTTCATAATAAAATAGTGCAGGTTGGAAGTAAGTATTTCACCCATGATACAGGAAAATCCCACATTTTCTGGAATAGCAGAGTGAGTGGGAAGGTATAGAGGACTAAGGTCTGTCGGGGGCTAGCTACTGCATAGCACTCTGCCAGTATGGCTCGGCCATGTCGAACTTGCGAGTCTAGGGCATGATAATTCTTAACTGACTCAGAGGTAAACTTAGGATGTTGTAAAATAACTTGCATAGAAAGTCATCATTCTCCTCATGTAGAGATTTATTGTACATCAAGTCTCCTCTCATTCCTTGCACATCTGATTCCATAAAGAATAATTTGTCTTCACACTGACCACGTTCTGGGTAATGATGTTCTGAAGATTGTGGCAACCACTTTTGCTGGCTTTGCTCTTCTCCACAAATGGAATGCTCCTCGTCCTAGAAACACCAATTTTTTTAACGATGCATCACCAACAAGAATAGGGGGGACCAGAATCCTGGCAGAGATTTGCTAGGGCTACTCAGGATCCTTTAAACTAGAATGGTTGGGGGGAGGGAACAAAATAGTACAGAGCAGTAAGGAGAAGGTTAGAATGAAAACAATGAAAGTTTGTAGTAAGTATTTGAATATGGATGGGCAGGTGATAGAGAAGGGAAATGCTCTGGAAGAAGATGAAGGGCAATTGTCAGGAAAAGTAAATAATGTTGTTCTTAAAGATGAGGGAAAACAGCGATTAAAAAATGGGAAATCCCTGAAATTCATATATTTTAATGCCAGGAGTATTGTAAAAAAGGTGGATGAGCTGAAGGTGTGGATTGATACTTGGAAGTATGATGTGGTAGCGATTAGTGAGACATGGTTGCAGGAGGGATGTGATTGGCAACTGAATATCCCTGGGTTTCGTTGTTTTAGGTGTGATAGAGTCGGAGGGGCAAGAGGAGGTGGGGTTGCATTGCTTGTCAGGGAAAATATTACAGCGGTGCCTAGGAAGGATAGATTAGAGGGCACATCCACGGAGGCTATTTGGGTGGAACTGAGGAGTAGGAAAGGAGAGGTTACACTTGTAGGGGTGTATTATAGACCACCCGGAGGGGACCGAGACCTAGAGGAGCAAATCTGTAGGGAGATAGTAGATATTTGTGATAAGCACAGGGTTGTAATTATGGGAGATTTTAATTTTCCACATATAGATTGGGAAACACATTCTGTGAAAGGAATGGATGGGTTAGAGTTTGTGAAATGTGTGCAAGATAGTTTTTTACAACAATATGTAGAGGTGCCGACCAGAGAAGGAGCAGTGTTAGATCTACTGTTGGCAAATGGGATGGGTCAAGTGACGGAGGTTAGTGTTGGCGAGCACTTCGGGTCCAGTGATCATAATGCCATCAGCTTCAATGTCATTATGGAAAGAGAGAAATCAGGGCCAAGGATTGAGGTTTTTGATTGGGGAAAAGCTAGATTTGAGGAGATGCGAAAGGACTTGCAGGGTGTACATTGGGACAATTTGTTTTATGGGCAGGATGTAGTAGAGAGATGGAAGTCTTTTAAAGATCAGATTTTGAGAGTGCAAAAGCTTTATGTTCCTGTTAGGTTAAAAGGAGGGGCAAAAGGTTTGAGAGAGCCGTGGTTTTCAAGGAATATTGGAAACTTGGTTCGAAGAAAAAGGGAGGCGTACATTAGATATAAGAAGCATGTAGTTAAGGAGATGTTTGAAAGATACATTGAATGTAAGAGGAATCTTAAGAGAGGAATTAGGAAAGCTAAAAGAAGGTACGAGAAAACTATGGCAAGCAGGGTGAAAACTAATCCAAAAGAGTTCTACAAATATGTTAATGGTAAGAGGAAAGCTAAAGACAAAATTGGTCCCTTGGAGAATCAGAGTGGAAAACTGTGTGTGGAACCTAGAGAAATGGGGGAGATATTGAACAGTTTCTTTTCTTCGGTATTCACTAAGGAGAAGGATATTGGGAGATGTGGGATAAAAAAAGCAAATTGGGTAAATATGGGGAATATAGAGATTACAAAAGGTGTAGTTTTAAGGCTTTTGAAGAATATAAAGGTGGATAAGTCTCCGGGACCAGACGGGATCTTCCCCAGGACATTGAGAGAAGTGAAGGAGGAAATAGCAGAGGCTCTGGCGGTAATTTTTCGAATGTCATTAGATATGGGGATAGTGCCGGAGGATTGGCGCATTGCGCATGTGGTTCCGTTATTTAAAAAGGGTTCAAGGAGGAAGCCTGGCAACTATCGGCCTGTAAGTTTGACATCTGTGGTAGGTAAATTAATGGAGAAAATTCTTAGAGATAGTACTTATAAACATCTGGATAGACAGGGTTTGATCAGGAGCACTCAACATGGATTTGTGGGAGGAAGGTCATGTTTGACCAATCTGATTGAATTTTTTGAAGAGGTGACTAGGAATGTGGATGAGGGTAGCGCAGTGGATGTTGTCTATATGGACTTCAGTAAGGCCTTCGATAAGGTACCACATGGAAGGTTAGTTAGGAAGGTGCAGTCTTTAGGTATAAATTTTGAGATAGTCAAATGGATTGAACATTGGCTGAAAGGGAGAGGCCAGAGAGTGGTAGTGGATAATTGTCTGTCAGGTTGGAGGCCGGTGACCAGTGGTGTGCCTCAAGGATCTGTATTGGGCCCATGGTTGTTCGTTATATACATTAATGATCTAGATGATGGGGTGGTGAATTGGATTAGTAAATATGCAGACGATACTAAGATAGGTGGAATAGTGGATAATGAAGAAGGTTTTCTAGGATTGCAGAGGGATTTGGGCTGCTTAGAAAAGTGGGCTGAAAAATGGCAGATGGAATTTAATGCTGATAAGTGTGAGGTGCTTCATTTTGGTAAGAAGAATCAGAATAGGACATATGTGGTAAATGGGAGAGCATTGAGGAGTACAGAAGAGCAGAAAGATTTAGGAGTGACGGTACATCGTTCCCTGAAGGTAGAAACTCACGTGAATAGGGTGGTGAAGAAGGCTTTTAGTATGCTGGCCTTTATCAATCATTGCATGGAATATAGGAGTTGGGAGGTGATGTTGAGATTGTATAAGACGTTGGTGCGGCCTAATTTGGAGTTCTGTGTGCAGTTCTGGTCGCCTAATTATAGGAAGGATATAAACAGAGTGGAGAGAGTGCAGAGAAGGTTTACCAGAATGTTGCCTGGGTTTAAGCATCTGGAGTATGGGGAGAGATTGGACAGATTGGGTCTTTATTCTTTGGAGCGTAGAAGGTTGAGAGGGGATTTGATAGAAGTATTTAAGATTATGAAAGGGATAGACAGAGTGGATGTGGATAGACTATTTCCGTTAAGAGGAGGAAAGATTAAAACAAGAGGACATGAGTTAAGAATTAAGGGGCAGAGGTTTAGAGGTAACATGAGGGGGAACTTCTTTCTCAGAGAGTGGTAGCTGTGTGGAATGATCTTCCGGGAGAAATAGTGGCGGCGGAGTCAATTGTATTATTTAAGAAAAGGTTGGACAGGTATATGGATGAGAGGAAGATGGAGGGTTATGGGCATTGTGCAGGGAGGTGGGATTAGAAAGGGGTGTTTGGTTCGGTGCGGACTAGAAGGGCCTAATGGCCTGTTTCCGTGCTGTAATTGTTATGTTATGTTATGTTATATGTTATGTTATTTATGTCTGTTTTGAATGACTTACTAATGCAGAATGAATTAAAAGGCTGTAACATTTAGTCTTTGTGAACAAGTTACAATAAGAAATGACGTGCACATTGTACTGAAAGTAGAGAACTACATGTAAATTAATGTGTTAATATTGAAACTTCATAGTTAAGAAATCATCCCCCTTATAAATAATTGCTGGTGTAATAGATTATGTTGTATTTTATATTATCATTGCTGTATCTGACCCGACCTTGTTGGTTGTCGTGCAGTTGGATAATCATGTTGAGGAACTTTGGGGGACATCCGATGCGCTCTAGTATTTGCCAAAGCCCTTTCCTGCTCACGGTGTCGAAGGCTTTGGTGAGGTCAACAAAGGTGATGTAGAGTCCTTTGTTTTGTTCTCTGCACTTTTCTTGGAGCTGTCTGAGGGCAAAGACCATGTCAGTGGTTCCTCTGTTTGCGCGAAAGCCGCACTGTGATTCTGGGAGAATATTCTCGGCGACACTAGGTATTATTCTATTTAGTAGAATCCTAGCGAAGATTTTGCCTGCAATGGAGAGCAACGTGATTCCCCTGTAGTTTGAGCAGTCTGATTTCTCGAACCCTCCTCCATTAACAATGGCGTGAAGCAAGGCTGTGTTCTCGCACCAACCCTCTTTTCAATCTTCTTCAGCATGATGCTGAACCAAGCCATGAAAGACCCCAACAATGAAGACGCTGTTTACATCCGGTACCGCACGGATGGCAGTCTCTTCAATCTGAGGCGCCTGCAAGCTCACACCAAGACACAAGAGAAACTTGTCTGTGAACTACTCTTTGCAGATGATGCCGCTTTAGTTGCCCATTCAGAGCCAGCTCTTCAGCGCTTGACGTCCTGCTTTGCGGAAACTGCCAAAATGTTTGGCCTGGAAGTCAGCCTGAAGAAAACTGAGGTCCTCCATCAGCCAGCTCCCCACCATGACTACCAGCCCCCCCACATCTCCATCGGGCACACAAAACTCAAAACGGTCAACCAGTTTACCTATCTCGGCTGCACCATTTCATCAGATGCAAGGATCGACAATGAGATAGACAACAGACTCGCCAAGGCAAATAGCGCCTTTGGAAGACTACACAAAAGAGTCTGGAAAAACAACCAACTGAAAAACCTCACAAAGATAAGCGTATACAGAGCCGTTGTCATACCCACACTCCTGTTCGGCTCCGAATCATGGGTCCTCTACCGGCACCACCTACGGCTCCTAGAACGCTTCCACCAGCGTTGTCTCCGCTCCATCCTCAGCATCCATTGGAGCGCTTACACCCCTAACGTCGAAGTACTCGAGATGGCAGAGGTCGACAGCATCGAGTCCACGCTGCTGAAGATCCAGCTGCGCTGGATGGGTCACGTCTCCAGAATGGAGGACCATCGCCTTCCCAAGATCGTGTTATATGGCGAGCTCTCCACTGGCCACCGTGACAGAGGTGCACCAAAGAAAAGGTACAAGGACTGCCTAAAGAAATCTCTTGGTGCCTGCCACATTGACCACCGCCAGTGGGCTGATATCGCCTCAAACCGTGCATCTTGGCGCCTCACAGTTTGGCGGGCAGCAACCTCCTTTGAAGAAGACCGCAGAGCCCACCTCACTGACAAAAGGCAAAGGAGGAAAAACCCAACACCCAACCCCAACCAACCAATTTTCCCTTGCAACCGCTGCAATCGTGTCTGCCTGTCCCGCATCGGACTTGTCAGCCACAAACGAGCCTGCAGCTGACGTTGACTTTTTACCCCCTCCATAAATCTTCGTCCGCGAAGCCAAGCCAAAGAAAGATTTTATATTATATATAGATATGTTTTAAAGGAGATAAATTGTGGCAGGATTTTTAGTGTAGGTCACATACAAACACTTCAAAACAGATCTCATTTAAAATGCTGGAGCTGTGCTCAAGCCAGACAGGTCTGGCTCCAAGTGCCTTTGCAAAAGCTTTGAGGAGTGTCTGTAGAGACTTCACTAATGGATTTTTGTTTTGGAAAGCAGCACATGAAAGAACTCAGAGAATTAGGTTTGGAGTGACATGTTGTCTGAGTGCAGTTTGCTGTTCCAAGAAGGTCATGTGGTTTTGCAAGCAGAGAGAGAAAAACAGGCTGTTACTCTGTGTGTGTGTGTGCGTGAGAGAGAGTGAGAGAGAGAGAGCAAATTCAGTTCAGCAGCATCAGCTGGGTCTGGAACAGGACAAGCTGGCAAACTTGTGGAAAAACCCCATTTCGAAGATGGGCTGTGAGCTCTTAGTTCAGCCTTGTGGTCCATACAAGAGGAGAGTACTGGCTACCTAATGTTTCACTTGAAATAAGAGAAACTAAAGGGAATTAAAAGAAACTAAAAGGAACTTTGTGGTGACCTGAAAGAAAGAGGTTATCATCTGGAGAACCATGAGGCAGCAAGTTTCATCAGCAAGACACTAAAGTGGCTGATTGAAAGGGATCAGTTGTGGGTGACCAGCAACAACAAATCTCTCTCTGAAAACCAACAAGAGCCTTCTTGAGGGGTAACCATTTATCTTTCAAGCACCAAAGCCTGGTGAAATTCATAAAAGATAAATTCTGTGAATATAAGAATGTGAATATAAGAATGCCTGCAACCAGTGAACTTGGAGGAATGAGAAGTGAGATTGGACTGTGAATTAAATAACTTTTCTAAACTTACACATTACATACATGTGCGCTTAGAATTAGAGGGGGGGAATTAGGTTAAGTAAGTTCATAGTAATTTGATCCTGTTTTCATGTTTAAATAAAATTAAATGCAACTTTTGTGTAAGTAACCATTTGTCTTCGTGAATTTCTGTTGCTGTTGGGTTTTGGGGTCCTTTGGGCTGGAAACACTGGTAACCTGTAAAGATTGAGACCCTCATCCATCAGTGGACCTGTTGCTGCTGTTCAATGCAGGAGCTTAAAAGTACCCACTGCCATGGAGTTTGATTGGGCTACTTTATCTGTCAGGGGGCTTTCCCCTGGGAGATACGTACACCATTATACCTCATCTACAATCACTCTTCCATCCACCTGAGTTTTCTGCAGTGAATCCCGCTACTGGCATAAATTGGGTTTTAACATTCCTAAAAAACAAGTAGTGCATGATAACAATTTCTAAAGGCAACTATGCCTCAGCTTTGCAGTTTGCTTTGTGATTATTGATTTGGTGCTGGTACAATACACTACACACATCGAAATACAAACAGTCCATTTTCTAGACATTTGAAATATATAATAATCTTCAAGTTAATTAATAAGTTACCCCATAGCCTTATACCTACACATGACAGTTCTCGTATCAGACTCTTAAATAGTTATGCATAATTTTTAATGCATTCATACACTTAATAAAATAAGCTGGCCAGAATTGTGCAATATGCAAGAAAGTTTAGTTGCCAACACAACCATAACCCATTTAGCTAAGACAGACTATCTGTACAAGCACAATCTATTTCCAAAGTCACCTTACAAATCTTTGTCAAATCCTTTGTTAACGTATCTGCAAGGTTGACTCCTCTTTGAGATTATTGGAAGAATTTAGATGTTTTTAAATCACAGAGCAGGCCAACTCATTTGAGCTGATATTTTTTGGCACTCAGAACTAGTCCCATTTGCCTGCATATATCTGTCCAAATGCCTTTTGAACAACATAACTTTACTTGATTCTACAGCTTCTGCTGGCAGCTCATTCCAGATATGGACTTCCCCTTGGAGCCCTCTTCAATCTCTTCCCCTCTCCCCTCTCACCAATAACCACTTTCTTTCAGGTCACCACAGAGTTCATTTTCTGTTTCCCTTATCTCAGGCGAAACATTATGCAGCCAGCCATAACCTCTTGTATGGACCACAAGGGCTTTGAACAGGCTGAAGTCAGAACTCACAACCCATCTTCAAAATGGGGTTTCAAACAAGCTTCCAAAAGCCACGGCAGAAAATCAGCACTCTCTCTCTCTCTCTCTCTCTCTCTCTCTCTCTCTCTTTCTCTCTCTGTCACACTTAGAGAAACACATGTTTGACTCTCTCTGCTTGCGAAACCACATGACCCTCCTAAAACAGCACACTCCACCAAAACAGCGTGCTGACTCCCAAAATCAATTCATGAGAGATCTCATCAGTTTCCTGAGATGGGCCCTTCCATTTGCACCTCATTATGAAAATCTTTTCAGTGCAGGAGTCTATTATCTTTGCAGACTTGAAGGCACCACCTTATGCATAACTCTTGCATTTTGAAATGAGATCTGTTTTGAAGTGCCTGTATCTGTTTGTGACCTAACTGAAACTCCACAATCTATCTTCCAAAAAATATATCTATACATAATATAAAGCATAATCTGTCAGTGCAAACATTCATATTATAGGCATCTTGCAGCATTCCTATTAAAAAATATAGTGCTGCACAAAAAGTAATGCAGTGTCTCTGGTTCATTGATCATTCAGGAATCTGATGGGAGTGGGGAAGAAGCTGTCTGCTGAGAGCTCGTCTTTAGGCTCCAGTACCTTTTTCCCCCAATGATAACAGAGTGAAGAGGGCATGGCCTGGGTAGTGGGGGTCTTTGAGGATAAAGGCTGCTTTTTTAAGACACCGCCTCATGTAGGTGTTCTCGATGGAGAGGAGTCTGGTGCCTGTGATGTTGGAGGCTGCGTTAACAACCGTCTGGAGTTTATTCTTGTCCTGAGAGTTGGCGTCTCTATACCTCTCCACGGTATATTTGTAGAGCCTTCTTTGAGATTACATCGATATGGAGGCTCCAGGACAGATCCTTGGACCAAATTATTAATGTAAGATTTAGACTGTAACATATTTGAGCATGAAAATTAATATAATCTTGCAAAAACATTTGTAATTGTAATTAGCCAGTATTACATTTGTTTTGTTGAGATACATGTAATTTTCATGTCTGTCTATTTATCTATCTATCTATCTATCTATTTAATTATTTATATATAACATTATTGAAACCGATCCAGCCATTGAAAAACAGCCTCTTAATTACGTCCAATTAACCTTCCAACCTCATATATTTTGGAGGGTGGAAGGAAACCAGAGCCCCTGAAGGAAACCCACTCAGGTCACAGAGACTTCTTACAGACAGCGCTGGATTTGAACCCAAATCACTGGCACTATAACAGAGTTGTGCTCCCTGCATGCGTTTCTTGATGCTGCTTGATGTGAATTAGGCCAAGATCCTCAATCAATAACATACTCATTTTTGGTCAATAAAGCAGATCTGAGCGAGACAGACTGAACAGTAAAAATGCATGCAAAGTATTTGTGTGATGTAGATTTAAAAGAAAGGCTGATTGTACCATTTTCAGTGTTGAACTCTTCCCCCCTCCTCTTTCATTATCCTCATTGCCATTCATTAAAGCAGAAAGCTGGGAGATCAGGAGATTGCCCACCCGCAGCAAATGCTGGGCTGAGTGGTGAGTGGACGGTTTACACTTGTATTCAGCTGCTGTTCTCTGAAAGAGAAATGACAATCTTAGCTCACATTTATGAAAAGCCCCTATTGCTCTTTAACAGATTAGTCCTTTTTGCATTAACTCCCTGATAAAAGTGGGCAGATGTCTGTCGGGGTGGTTGTAAATTTGATAGTGTCTGCCATGTTAATATGTGGGCTTTTATCAGGCAAAAGGATAACAGGATTAAATTTAGCAACTTCATCAGTCACAGGGTGGAATGCGGGTTGTGGGGGGAGTGGTGTTAGGCCGACTGGCTTTTGCCACTGATGGTTAATTGATTGTCAAAAGGTTTCCAATCTCTGTTATCAACTAAGAGGCTGCTATCACAGTTCTACACACGAGGGCCTCTGAAGTTGCTAAGAAGTAGGGTTCTCATGATGGTTGTAGAATTTCACTTCATTTTGTAGAAAACAGGGTAGAACCTCTCACTGACAAAAGGCAAAGGAGGAAAAACCCAACACCCAACCCCAACCAACCATTTTTCCCCTGCAGCCGCTGCAACCATGTCTGCCTGTCCCGCATCGGACTTGTCAGCCACAAACGAGCCTGCAGCTGACGTGGACTTTTACCCCCTCCATAAATCTTCGTCCACGAAGCCAAGCCAAAGAAGAAAGAAGAAGAAGAAGAGTTTCCTTGTGTTCTAGTTTAGATAGGGATGTTTTACACTTGACAGTGTGATATGCTGCTCTCCCATTTTGATTCAGTATTCAGGCTATTTTGATAAATTAAAATATTGTGGAAATTGTTTTACTGAGATAGTTGTGTCAATGCCCTTTTAAAGGTACTCAATGCAATATAGTTTGAAATATGTGTATTTATTTTTTTAAGTTAATCACAGATATTTTCTATAGCTGAGTTGCTTTTGAATGAGTTAAAATATATGTATATGAGAAGATACAAAAATAATTTGTCGGTTTTGCATGGATTAACTAGAAAATTTGATAAACTATAACAGTTATGCAAATTCTATGACAGTATTTCCCATTTTACTTTGTAATTATGGTTGTGTTTTAAAAGAAGTGTAAATTCAATCATAAACTTCAATTAACATGTTGGTTATCACCTTCTTGTTGCTGATGAAGATGTGTGGCCTCATTTCCTCTCCAATGTTAGAAATCATTTTGAAAAAAATCAAAACAGTTGATGCTGCAAAGTAAAATAAATTATTTCCAGATGATTTAACCTTAAATTGTCTTTTAAATTCAAAAGTTGATGTTGGAAAAATTGCATTCGAGAATGCCAAAATAGTTTTTTTATGGATTCACTGACGAATGCTTCAATTTACTTCTGACACTAAAAGGCTCTCTTTGAGTCAGAATATTAACCACTTTTTTTATTGACTCATTATGGTTAGCTTCCGAATGATGTATCAGAATCAATTGCTTCGTCCACAATTAACTGTGCATGTGAAGGTCCACATGACTACCATCTGCAGCCTAACCTGAATGTAAATGGAGGTTAAATGTCCTCACCCTCAATAACCCTTCCTTTGACTCATCTCACTTTCTCCAAGTTATAGGGGTGGCTATGGGTACCTGCATGGGCCCCATCCATGCCTGCCTTTTATTTCAGTGTGCGGAGCAATCCACGCTACGGCCCTACATAGGCGAGGCTCCTCAACTCTTCCTCCTCTGCATCGACAGTCTACTTTGGTGCTGCCTCGTGCACCCATGACGAGCTCATCAACTTTATCCACTTGGCTGCCAACTTCCACCTAGATCTCAAACTCACTTCTTTTTCACAGCAGATTCAAATTTATTGTCATGAATGTGTCACGAAATTCATTGTTTTGTGGGAGCATCACGGTGCCAACATAATGTAAGCCACCTTACAAAATAAATAAAAATAGTGGAAGAAATGGAAAAAATCAAAGTAAGGCAGTCTCTCTCTCTCTCTCTCTCTCTCTCTCTCTTTGTCGCCATCTTGTGAGGCAAACTCTTGACATGCATCTTCTACAAATCCACCAATTCCTAAACTATCTCGACCCACTCCTCTTCAAACCATATTCTCTGTTACGATTCCATTCCTTCCTCTCAATTCATGCATCTCTGCTACTTCTAGGATTCAAGATTAAGGGGCAGAGGTTTAGAGGTAACATGAGGGGGAACTTCTTTACTCAGAGAATGGTAGACGTGTGGAATGAGCTTCCGGGAGAAATAGTGGCGGCGGAGTCAATTGTATTATTTAAGAAAAGGTTGGACAGGTATATGGATGAGAAGAAGATGGAGGGTTATGGGCATTGTGCAGGGAGGTGGGACTAGAGAGGGGTGTTTGGTTTGGTGCGGACTAGAAGGGCCTAATGGCCTGTTTCCGTGCTGTAAATTGTTATGTTATTATGTTAAGATTCAATTTATTGTCATAATAATAAAACAGTGTCATATTATATGAAATTTCTTTTTGCCTGCTGCAAGGCAGACAGATTCACCACCGGCAGAAATAGCTTAAATGCCTCTTACAGTCAGACCTGCTGTCAGAGGGAGAGAAGCAAAGGAGAGTTCCCCCCCCCCCGCCCCCTCAGAGTCACCGCGTATCCGTAGATTCACCTCCAGCACTTCTGCTGCCCCCGCAGCCACAAAGGGTCTAATCCATACTATTGACAATCTGAGCTCCAGATCCAAACCTCCGACACAGTCAGCGTCCTTGGCACCCCCTCGGCTCACGGTTCCGATACCTGCCACCCCTCCAGCCAGTTCGAGCTGGTCTCTAGCGAGTCCGACGCGAGTCTTTTGACAGCCATCTCCACTAGCCCTCAGCTTCCACGGGCTCCTCGCCTCGGGTCACCAGCAACCTGTCGCATGTACTGGTCCCTCAGCCACAGAGCCCCCTCATTGGTCCACTGCCATGATCACTGCTCCAGTTCTCCACTTCCCCAAAGTTTGCAGCCCTTCGTAGCAGCTGCCAATTAATAGGCGCCGCCATCTTGGGCGCAGACCTGTGGTTGCGGGATTTCAACTAAAGCCCGTGCAGAGCCGATGGCAGTCGACATTTTATTTTAAAATGTAATTTTATAGCAATATTTGCACCATAATTCTGTCCTAAAACAACAAATTTCATGGCACGTTCATGACAATAAATTCTGATTCTGCTTCAGAGAGTGCCCCTCCCCTCTCTCTTTCCCCGTGAAACTAATTTTTTTAATGTCCTGAGCATTTGATTTCTCTCTACTCCATTCTTTCCTAACTTTCATGCCAGATCTATTCACAGGATTGATTTACTGTACTCTTTGTGGCCTTCTCTTCAATGGAGAGACCAGTTGTGAATTGGGAGATTGCTTTGCTGAGAGCCAACCATTTCAATTCTGAGTCACGCTCCCACACTCACTTCTGTCCATGCCCCCGTGCGCTATCCCACCCAGACCACCCGCAGATTGAAGGAACAGCACTCTCCAGCCAGATTGCATTGACATCAACTTCTCTGATTTCTGCTAAGCTGCTTGCCTTTTTTCCCCTCCCCTTTCCAGTTTTTCCAGTTCTCCCTCCTTCCCTCCTCCTCCACCCACCCAGCCATCCTTCCTCCCCTGATCACTGCTGTCCCTTCTCCACCTATCACCTCCTATTCATATCAATGCTGTCTCCTTCTTTTCGATTAACAAGAACAATGGAGTAAACAATTCAGGAGAAGAGATGACAAACTAATTTAGGCAAGAGGTTTATAGAGATTATGTATTACTCTCAGCTTCTGGGACAATTAAATTAAACTCACAAACCATCATTTGGAGAAAAGAGGTCACTTTGATGTTGCTGGTGTTTTTATCAACCATTAAACGCGGTACAGATTAGCATAGCGGTTAGTGCATCTCTGTTACAGTGCCAGCGACCCGGGTTCGATCCCAGCGCTGTCTCTGAGGAGTTCGTATGTTCTCTCCTTGACTGTGTGGGTCTCCTCTGGGTTCTCCATTTTCCTCCCATCCTTCACAACGTACGGGGAGGGGGGGGGTTTGTTGGTTAATTGGGGTATTTGGACAGCGCAGGCCCATGGGCCAGAAAGGGCTTGTTACTGTGCTGTAGATCTAAATTTAAATTTAATGAATGCTTGGTTATGGTCTTTCTATTTATAAATATTGCATTAACTATCAATTGATTATTTTTAAAAACTAAAATTATGTTCATTTAATATTATTAATTGATGATGTGACAATGTAAAGGTATTTTGACAAAGCATGCAACTTTGAATGCTAGCATTTCAATGGCAAGAAATCTCCATCTTCCATTTTTCTTTAAGTCAAAAATAAATGGGACCTGAAGGTAATGGAATCCATGGGAAGACAGCCCATTGGATTACTCCAATGCAAATGGGTAGACGTGGACGGAAAGGAAGCTTACCTTGCAAACAATGCAATGGTTGAATTTGGAATTTAATGCTAGTTAAATACAGTGGAACATTTCCGTGGTACATTGGGCTCGCCCTCAAAGCTGACACCATCAAAGCAATCTCAGTTTAAAAAAATGATTGATCCATTCCTGTGGCAAGATTAAAAGAAATGAATAAAACAAAATGTCAAACTTCTTGTAAGTTCCTTTGAATAAAAATGTATTATCTTTCCTTAGAGAAAGGGTGTAATCGTTAAATTTACTCTTCCATTACCAACTGTGGATTGGAGTAGCTGGATTACATAATTGGGAAGTAGATGGTCATTGTTTACTTGGATTTCCAGAAGGTGTTTGATAAGGTGCCGCATAAAAGACTTACAAAAGATAAGGAAGCATAGAATTGGGGTGATATATTTGCAAGGATAGTGGATCGGTTAACAAATAGAAAGCAGAGAGTTGGGTGTTTTTCTAGTTGGCAATTGGTGGTAAGTGGAGTGCCGCAGGGGTTGGTGCTGGGCCTGTAACTGTTCACGATATACATTAACGATCTGGAAGAGGTGACAGAGTGTAGGGTATCCAAGTTTGAGTGGAAAAGCAAATTGTGCAGAGATACAGAGAGTCTGCACCACGCAACACACTCTCTGTTCTTGCTGCTGCCCTCAGGAAAGGGGTATAAGTGACACGAGACTCACACCACCAGGTTCAGGCACAGCTGCTACCCCTCCACCATTAGACTTCTCAATAACAAACTCAGTCAGGGACTTATTTAAGGACTCTTTCTTGTGCACTTTATTGATTTTTTTAAAAATTCCCTCTGTATTGCATAGTTTGTATACATTCATTATCAGTTTACAGTTCTTTATTTGTTTACATACATGCTACACAGTTTGTTTTTGCACTACCAATAAGTGGCAATTTTACCTCACCTGCAGAAAAAGAATCTCAGGGTTATATGTGATGTCGTGTATGCACTCTGTCAGTAAATCTGAAATCTAAAATCTGAATCTGAGATGTAGATAGGTTAAGTGAGTGGGCAAGGGTCTGGCAGATGGAGCAAATATGAGATGATCCACTTTGGAAGGAAAAAAATGGAAGATTTAAATGGCAAGTGTCGTGCAGAAGGACATGGGGGTGCTTGTGCATGAATCGCAAAAGGTTGGCTTATAGGTGCAGCTGGCTATCAAGAAGGCAAATGGAATGTTGGCCTTCATGGCGAGAGGAATTGAATTCAAGAGCAGGGAGGTCATGCTGCAACTGTACAAGGTACTGGTGAGGCCGCATCTGGAGCAAAGCGTACAGTTCTGGTCTCCATACTTGAGGAAGGATGTACTGGTTTTGGAGGTTCACCAGGTTGATTCTAGAAATGAGGGGTTTAGCTTTTGAGGACAGATTGAGTCATGTGAGACTGTACTTGCTGGAATTTAGATGAATGAGAGGGAATCTTATAGAAATGTAAAATTATGAAAGGCAGAGATAAGGTAGGGGTAGGTAGGTTGTTTGCATTGGTGGTGGAAACCAGTACTAGGGGACATAGCCTCAAGATTCAGGGTAGTAGATTGAGGAGAAACTGCTTTTCCCGCAGGGTGGTGAATCCGTAGAATTTTATTGAAGCAGTGGAGGCGACCTCAGTAAATATATTTAAGTCAAGGTTAGATAGATTTCTACACAGTATGGGAATTAAAGGATATGGGGAAAAGGCAGGTAGGTGGAGATGAGCTTGTCACCAGAACAGCCATGATCATATTGAATGATGGACTAGGCTTGATGGGCTGGATGGCTGACTCCTGCTCCTACCTCCTACGCTCTTCTTAACAGAGACAGATGCTATGATGTAATCGTCAGTTGCTCTTGCCCATTTGTGTGTTTGCAGAACTTTTTTTTCTGTAAATATTAGACATGAACTTTTTATTGCTTAAAGAGTTCTGCTTAAAGAGATCTTTGACTTCTTGATTTTGCAAGGAGTGTGTGGACATCCGGAATTCAATCTGGTTTCAGCAGCTGAAAATCCATTGGCTACAGAGAATATCAGCCTGAAACATGAGGTGACTTGACTGATAACATTATTGTCAAGTTTAACTAATGTTAACTATTGAGAAACAATTCAATGCCTTTAAATGCAAAGCTTACTGGAATTCCTGGCCCTACTTCTGTAATCTAACTGAGTTTCATGGGCGCAGATAAAATATTCTGGCTGATAGCCAATATTTTATTAATAGTATCACACAGCTTTGTACCTCCCTGCAGGTCTCAGTAAAGGATTGTTAACCCTAAAGTTGTTGAGCAAAATATGTTTAGTACTGCAGTGCCTTGAGTGGCATGGAAACTGAGTTACCAAATTAAATATTTGGGGTGGTGGGGGGGGGTAAAGTATACCATCAAGAAAGACCACTGGGTCATCCTTTTCAGAACTAAGACCTGACTGATAATTTTCATCCGAATGAATTTAAATGCTATAGGATGTACAGTATATCTGAAAATCCACAGGGCATCAAATGTTAAAATATTCAACTTTTGTGAGCTTTTAAATTATGGTTGTGTCATCCTAATTGTTTGATCATTTGTATTCTAATGCGGTTTCACAACAGTTGTTCAACGCTATTGCAGCACCAGTGACCTGGGTTCCAATTCATCGCCATCTGTAAGGAGTTTATGCATTCTCACTTGTCTCCATGGGCTTCCTGCAGGTGCTCTGGTTTCCTCCCATGTTCAAAAGACATACGGGATTAGAAGGTTAATTGGTCACATGGGTATACTGTATTTGGGCAGCGCTGGCTCACAAGCCGGAAGGGTCTTTTACCGAGCTGTAATGATAAAGTGCAGGAAGTCTCATACTTCAAAAATGAACCACAGAATAAGTAGTTAATTTATCACTGAGACGATGGCAAATTTGTTGTACAGACATTTATTTAATCATTGTTGGTATACGATAATAGCTGCACATTTGGCAAAATAATATCACCATTTGAAAATCAGTTGTGCTAAGCCGTCCGTCCTGCAACCACGATACATGCCCTCCACCACTTCCTGCACTCGAATGCCTCATTTATGCCATGGACATCTGTTTTCTACACACTTTCTTCCCCCCATTCTCAAAGCCCTTCTTTTCTTACTCAAAAGCAGCACCTTCCTGCCTGGTCCTGATGCTATTGGTTTAAATTTCCTGTTGAAGGAGCCGACAGTGTTTCTCTTAAACCCTGAAACCGCTGGGTCTGTGCCCAGGATAAGTGGCACCTGTGCTAGGCAGCATACCACGGGAGGTTGCAGACTCTGGGGGTGCAGCAGACTGGCATAGGACACCAGAAATGGAGAGAACCTCCGCCCCCCACTTTGAAGAGAAGTATGGCAGAAGACCCTACAGGGAGGTGACCACGGCAGCAGACTAGTGAGGGGCTCAGCAGCTGAAGGACCCACACTGACTGTGGGTGACTGGAGACTGGCTCATGGGAACCAGGTATCAGTGCTGAGATTTAAGAGGGTGCCGAGGGTAAGAAGGGCTCCCAAAGTGCCTTGGACGCTGAAGGCTCCCTGATCGCATCGGAAGTTTGGATCTAGAGCGCGGGCTGCCAGTGGTTTGAAGAGGAAGCTGTGCTGCCATCGTGCTGGATGCAAATCCAGGGACACTCAGTGACTCTGAAGAGACTCTTTTTGCTTCTCTTTCTCCCATTGTTAGGGGAGTGGGTCAATTCTCATGGCGACCCTTTGTTCAATTTATGGAAGACAAATGTTGAAGTAACATAATACCACATTTAGATTGTGACATACATGAGTTCCCACCATAAGGCAGGCAGAGAGTCACCACTTTGTCCAGCGCCCCTCACAGAAACCTACAGCACCTGATGTTCCCAGATAGTCTCCCCTTCAAGTACTGACCAGGCCTGAGCCTGCTTAGCTTCTGAAGTCAGACAACCCCAGACTTATTCAGACTATTGGGTGCTGTGCATATCATGCATATTATATTTTTATGTGTTATTATGTGGACAATGAAAGGAACTTTGAATATTTCATAGCCTAAAAACTGTAGCCGAAAAATCTTGATGTCATTTGAAGTTAATGGTGCATGTGACTGGTAAAGAGTGAAAATATATAATTTTACTTCGGTCTATGTAGTTCCATTTAGACAACAAGACTTAATTGAGAATGACACCAAATTAAAGCTTGTTTCAGTTTCACCATGGCTGTCTATCCTGTGGAGAGATGTTTAATTCTGTGTCACCCTGCATTAACTTTCTATTCCTTTTGAACCGTACACTTTATTTCACCACAGAGTAAATGGAAGCATGCTTTCTGATAAGATTCAGATTGCTATTCACCATCATTAAAATAGATGTGGAAAATAAGAAGGTGGTATGCACAACATTTATGAGGTAGTACTGCACAATTAATTTTTTGGCAGTTATCATTTTTAATTCTTCTTCATTTGAAATTTTCGCCCTGTTTTAATTTTCTATTGGTATTGGGATCACTTATTAATAAAGAAACCGTGAAAGATGTGAACTGTAGAGTGGGTGGCCAAGAATCTTTATTGCCTGCATCTGATTACCGTGCCCGTACATGGTCTGCTCAATTGTGAGTTGGGATGGAGGTTTAGGGCCCCCTGAAACAAGGGGGTTTGTTTCAGAGACCCACAAAACATTCACAAAGTTTGTGAGCTATTGTGAGGAAGGAATATAGGAATGATTCTGATCACACAAGGAATATTGAATTCTAAAGATTTTGGTTGTCCCCAGTACACCAAGCCCTTTGGCCTGTCACTATGGCAACCAGCCTTTTTAAGCTAAGTTTTAAGTTAAAAAAAGTGACAGAAGAGTACATATTACCTCTTCCCCAAATCATTGTCTCTGCAGGTAAAACACTCACATGTTGAATCAACATAAACCCCCAAGCGAACTGAATAGATAAAAAAGGTTTTATGCTGAAGCCCCATAATGCCTAATGAAAACAAATGTTCCATCGGGATGTGAGAGGAAACTGGTTTTTTTTTTTCATTTTTAACCAACAAAGACTGTTAGCACATTTTGAAAAAGTTTAAAGGAAGCAATAATTTCTTCTTTCTTTCTTTGGCTTGGCTTCGCAGACGAAGATTTAGGGAGGGGTAATGTCCACGTCAGCTGCAGACTTGTTTGTGGCTGACAAGTCCGATGCGGGACAGGCAGACACGGTTGCAGCGGTTGCAAGGGAAAATTGGTGGGTTGGGGTTGGGTGTTGGGTTTTTCCTCCTTTGTCTTTTGTCGGTGAGGTGGGCTCTGCGGTCTTCTTCAAAGGAGGTTGCTGCCCGCCGAACTAAGAGGCGCCAAGATGCACAGTTTGAGGCGATATCAGCCCACTGGCGGTGGTCAATGTGGCAGGCACCAAGAGATTTCTTTAGGCAGTCCTTGTACCTCTTCTTTGGTGCACCTCTGTCACGGTGGCCAGTGGAGAGCTCGCCATTGAACATGATCTTGGGAAGGCGATGGTCCTCCATTCTGGAGACGTGACCTACCAAGCGCAGTTGGATCTTCAGCAGCGTGGATTCGATGCTGTCGGCCTCTGCCATCTCGAGTACTTCGATGTTAGGGATGAAGTTGCTCCAATGAATGTTGAGGATGGAGCAGAGACAACGCTGGTGGAAGCGTTCTAGGAGCCGTAGGTGATGCTGGTAGAGGACCCATGATTCTGAGCCGAACAGGAATGTGGATATGACAACGGCTCTGTATATGCTAATCTTTGTGAGGTTTTTCAGTTGGTTGTTTTTCCAGACTCTTTTGTGTAGTCTTCCAAAGGCGCTATTTGCCTTGGCGAGTCTGTTGTCTATCTCGTTGTTGATCCTTGCATCCAATGAAATGGTGAAGCCGAGATAGGTAAACTGGTTGACCGTTTTGAGTTTTGTGTGCCCAATGGAGATGTGGGGGGGCTGGTAGTCATGGTGGGGAGCTGGCTGATGGAGGATCTTACTTTTCTTCAAGCTGACTTCCAGGCCAAACATTTTGGCAGTTTCCGCAAAACAGGACGTCAAGCGCTGAAGAGCTGGCTCTGAATGGGCAACTAAAGCGGCATCGTCTGCAAAGAGTAGTTCACGGACAAGTTGCTCTTGTGTCTTGATGTGAGCTTGCAGGCGCCTCAGATTGAAGAGACTGCCATCCGTGCGGTACCGGATGTAAACAGCGTCTTCATTGTTGAGGTCTTTCATGGCTTGTTTCAGCATCATGCTGAAGAAAATTGAAAAGAGGGTTGGTGCGAGAACACAGCCTTGCTTCACGCCATTGTTAATGGAAAGGGTTCAGAGAGCTCATTGCTGTATCTGACCCGACCTTGTTGGTTTTCGTGCAGCTGGATAACCATGTTGAGGAACTTTGGGGGGCATCCGAGGCGCTCTAGTATTTGCCAAAGCCCTTTCCTGCTCACGGTGTCGAAGGCTTTGGTGAGGTCAACAAAGGTGATGTAGAGTCCTTTGTTTTGTTCTCTGAACTTTTCTTGGAGCTGTCTGAGGGCAAAGACCATGTCAGTAGTTCCTCTGTTTGCACAAAAGCCGCACTGTGATTCTGGGAGAACATTCTCGGCGACACTAGGTATTATTCTATTTAGGAGAATCCTAGCGAAGATTTTGCCTGCAATGGAGAGCAGCGTGATTCCCCTGTAGTTTGAGCAGTCTGATTCAGAGCAATAATAGATCTGAAATATATGACAATAATTCCTGAGCAGCTGGCATATCCTGTCCCGTAGTTTTGGTTGCAGTATCTCAACCTGAGATCTTGACTTCTGCTTTCACTAAGCCATTCTCTCTAATTTTGAACCTTTTCTGTTACTTGGGACGAACTGAGTATTTCATAGGCCATTTTGCGATAATAATACCACATGGATGTTGTGTGAAAGTAAATTCTGATCATTTTATCACGTACATCTAAGCAAACAACTTGAAAGGGAACCCAAACACAGGTCCATGATGCCAATTTATAATTATGTGATGTAATTATACAATTACTGTCTTATGATCAGACGTTAAAAATCTGAAACACAAAGCAGGAGAAATGCATTGAAGGTTCAATAACCCCTTTGAAGTGAGCTGCAGAGTCAGCGTTTCAGATCAAGCATCACATTTACTAATGAAGTGTCACCAAACAGAGCTGTTAACTTCCCAACATTTTCTGCTCTTTAACTGCTTTCATTGTTTTATTGCTTTTATACTGCCTGCACATTCTTTGGAGTGGTGGGGACAGTGGGGTGAGAGGATGGGTAGTTGTTCCATCAACTGGAAGGCAGAAGCCCGTTTGTGATGAGCTGCAATGAGATGAGGTCCGTTGTGGTTAGGATTACAGCTCGGCTGCCATGATGAAGCAAGTATAAGATGGAGACGTACAGCCAAAGTTGACGAGGATACTTCTTTCGACTGATGAACCCAAAGGCTATTGTGAGGGTTGAAAGAAGACTATTTATATTGGTTAGTTGCTGCCTCCCAGGCTTGTCTCGGAGTTGCTATGAATATCATGCCTCCTGTGTCGTCAGATTTGCAGAATCCATGTTATTATGCAGGGAATCACACTTCAGCCACAGGTACAGTGTGGGATATTGTAGAAGGTCCCTGTTAATCACTTGTCTGTGTAGTTAATCAACTGGATTTTTTTTTTCTGTTCTTTCCTGAAGATGGATGCAGACATGATTTACAATCACACATTTCCATTTCTGTGATTAACATTTATCCATTGTTCCCATATTCGAACATTTACGTGGGTCATGAAGTAATACACAAGAATATAAAGGCAGCTTTAGTTTGAGCACCTGCAGAAGTTTTTGATAATGGTTTTGATGTTTATTTGTTGCGTGTAACATGAATTTTCTGATGTACAATTTCAGAAAGTTACGTGCCCAGAAACTGGAGTTCTTACCTTCAAGTAGAATTGTTTAACATTTTCCCAAAGATATGATTCTTTAATATAAGGCTCTGAGTTCATCTGCTTCAGTACCTCATGGCATTTGATGAAAATCTCCAGCCAGCACTAAAGTAATACCTCCCATTAATTTATTATTGTGTCTAAAATCTTGCAACGTTCAATTCAATGCTTCAATGACTGCTTTGTGAGCCATTGTACATTTATCCCAGCCAATGAGTTCACAATCTTTTAGATTTTTTTTCCCCCTTTTGCTGTTCCTCAATCAATGTTACACGTTGGAGTATCCACATTTGCAGTTTTCCCCCTGTCTAAAGTGTTGAAGCTTGAAAAGGCCAGGGCTTTGACCACAATGTTTCATCTTCAAACTTGAGCAAAAAGTAGATTAATAGGGAAAATTATTTCCATTCCACCTGAAGCATTTTAAAAAATAAATCCTCGGTCATTGAAAGCAACTTGTGCGATACTTATGCTTTTTAGACTACAGACACGCAACAATCAAGGAATTTTGCTGCACACGGGCAGTCTAAAATGGAATGTGCAGGAATTATGAGTCAATTCCTGCCCTGTGATTTATCCTGCAGGACCCCTACAACTTTTTAGAGGAAGCCTGCAGTACCGGAAAAATTCATTGACAGTATTCCACTCGACTTCATGTCCAACCCCCGGGACTGTTGCACTCGGGTACTTGCAGTCTAAAAAGGCACACAGTGTGAACAACCACACAGGCAGTAACTATGTTCATTTTTTCCACAATTTTCCCGACATTACAGTCTAAAAAAACCATAAGTGACTTTGGTTCTTGTTCTTGGTTATATTTGTCCAACTGCTTTAAATCACGGCTGCCTCCTGCAGAAATTCTGTGCGGAAATTTTTAGCTTGATCTCTGTGGATCAGGTGGACCCAAGTATTTATTGACTCAAAAATAATTCAGGAAAAAAAATCAGTTTCCATTGGGGAGTGGGGTGGGGGGTGGAGGGGATTAAAATGAGGTTCCTGTGGACCATGTAGTGGTTATTTTAAGAAATACTCAGGGTTGAGAAAATTTTACATTTTTTGGTGGTTTGCTGATGAAGAGAGTAAAAGTATCCAAGTTCTGTTTCACAGTCCTCCATGGCTGACATGCAGCACATGGAAGACCCTAGAGCTGGAAAGTGGCATTCGACCCTATGCAACAGATGCCAGGAGACCACTTTCACAGAGTACAGGGGCAAGTGAGGAACGGCGTGGTCTGCAGGCCATTCATGCAGAAGTGTCTCTCCAGCACTCCTGAGAAACCTGCTACGTGTGACTCAAATCTTCCTCAATAACTAAATGTTAGGTAGTACTCAGGAGATCTTAATTACCTCTTCCCTTCGAAGGTGCTCAAACCCACAACTAACTTGCAGTGCTTCCTTGACTCCTCCCAATGCCCACCCCCCCCACATCAATTAATATCTATATGTCCTTAACCACCATTTGCTCCAGTTGACAGATTCCACACCCTGATACCACTCCCTCCACTCCCCAAAAACAACAACTGCGTCTGTCCCACATAGGAAGCCAATCCATGCCCTAATTGCTCTGCTTCCTAGCCTGATCCCTCAAATGATCCCTTCCCTCCTCATCCAGTGATCTTTCCCTTGAAACAGACCTGCACTGACCTGAGAAGTAGGCACCCGATATCCTCTGTGTATCTTGTACTGATGAACTATTTCTATTTGGTAATACAGGATACTTTGCACTTCAAAAACTAATGAATTTGTTTGTGGTTGGGCCTTTACAAAATCAGGTGGGCTATATATTATACCTCTATTTCATTATTGCACAAATTACATTTAACCCCATGGTATCTAAAATATGTTTATTTAAGAGTAATTTAAATACGTGTCCAAATATGTGTCCAACCGGCGGCTCGGTTGGCATAGCGGTTAGCGCAAAGTCATTACAGCGCCAGTGATTGGGAGGGGGTTCGAGTCCTGCGCTGTCTGTAAGGAGTTTGTACGTGTCTCCCCATGTCCGCGTGGGTTTTCTCCAGGGGCTCTGCTTTCCTCCCACCGTTCAAAACGCACCAGGGGTGTAGGTTAATGGGACGCAAATTGGGCGGCACGGACTCATGGTTCAAAATGGCCTGTTACCGCGCTAAGGATCCCATCACCCTCGAAGCAATCTTGTCTTGATCCAACCTCAGGCAGAAGGTACAGAAGTTCAGGATCTCTAGGTACAGGAATGGTTTATTCCCAGGCTCTTAAACTTCCCTGTACTACACTAATCCTAATCATAACCTAATCCAGGACCACCAAACATACGTTTGCACAAATGAAACCTCTTTTTCTTGAATTGACTACAACTGTGAATATGCATTTATTTATCTCTTTAATATTTATTATCTCTTTTCCTGTCTCGGCATATTGCAGTAATTTCATTTATCCCTTTGTCATTGTTGTATCTTGTGCACCTGGGTGGTTGCAGCAAGAATTTTAGTGCATTGAATGTGCATGTGACAATCAGTTCTCATCATTTCATCGTCAGCTTTATTTTATTTATTTTAGAGTAAAACCCCTGTCATCTGAAATTCCAGCAACCAGCAGCCTCAATCTGGCGGCAAAAAAAATTACGCAAAGTAAATAGGTAAAAAATACTAACATTTAAAATTGGTGTGCCTCATGGTTAGTTCACTAATCATGCAATACACAGTCTCAAGCAACCAACAAATTCATTTATCCAGCATCTACCAATCTCCATACCAAAGGTTTTACTGTATTTAGTTTTACAAAATATAAATATTCAACCAGAGATGTAGCTAAAAGATTTAAATGTTGTAAAGCATATTTAAAAATGCTCATTCCTAATGATTATCTATCATTAGAAACTGTAAGCAAGATCTTGAATACCAGTATTTATTTTGCTGTTAACAGTGTTATACAGTAAGGTGCATAGATTGTAATTAAAAATTTAGAAAATAATGTGTGACAGGCCCAGAGGACCCCAAAACCCAGCAGCATTAGAAATTCACTGAGACAAATGGTTACTTAAACAAAAGTTGCTTTTAATTTTCTTTTAAAATAAAAACAGGATCAAACATTAACTTATTACTATTAACCTAACTTAACCCCCTTCTAAGCACATGTGTATATGTTTAGGAAAGTTCTTTGCTTGAATAGTCCACTTCTCACTTCTGCAAGTTCATCAGGATCAGGCAATTCTTATAGTGTGGATAGGATTCAACATTTATGAATTTTCACCAGACTTTGGTGCTTAAAGTTAAATGGTTACCGCTCAGGAAGGTTCTCGTTGGTTTCAGAGAGATATTTGTTGCTCATTGGACACACACAAACTGATTTCCTGTGATCAGTCACTTCAGTGTCTTGCTGAAGAAACTTGCCCCATCATGGGTTTTCCAAATGATCTTCTCTTCTTCCAGGTCACCACAGAGTTCCTCTTGTTTCTCTTATTTCAGAAGAAACATAGGTTTCTAGCCAGCCATTTCTTCTTGTAAGGACTATAAGGGTTTTGAACAGGCTGAACTCAGAACTCATAACCATCTTCAAAATGGGGTTTTCGACGAGCCGCCAGCTTGCCATGTTGCAGCCTCCAAAAGCTGCTGCAGAACTGAGAGAAGAATCCTGTTTTCTTTCATCTCTCTCTGCTTGTAAAAACCAGAAACCCTCCCAAGGCTCAAAATCCAATCCTTGAAAGATCTTTATCAGCACTTGAGCCCGGACTTTTCCATTTGCACCTGCTTTTGAAGTTCTTTCCAAAGCAGTTCCATTGTCTTTTGCAAAGTCATGGGGCCTAAATGTCTGGCTTCAGCAAAGCTCTTGCATTTTAAATGAGATGTGAAGTATAAATATCTGTTTGTGAAGTGATCTACACTAACCGCCCCACAATCTATCTCTTTTAAAGACATTTATATATATAGTATAAAATATAATATAACCCATAACAAATGTAATTGCTCTAGTTGAGTGGTTTTCAAACTGTCCCCCAGACTCATATTCCACTTTAAGTAATCCCTATGCCATAAGTGCTCTGTGATTAGTAAGGGATTACTTAAGATAGTATGTGAGTTGGAAGGGAAGGTTGAGAATCACTGCTCTAGACTCAATTGTTACTGAAATATTTTGCTTGAGAAAAATTGTCATTGGCACCTTTTCCTTTGGAGTTATGAAACCGTGCACATAAAGAGTCAATTAGGTATGATTAAAACAGTGGTTTTCAAACTTTTTTCTTTCCACTCACATTCCCCCTTAAGCAATCCCTTACTAATCACAGAGCACCAAGATTACTTAAAGTGGGATGTGAGTTTATGGGTGCAGTTTCAAAACCACTGCTAGATGATTTCTGAGATTGTATGATCTACACTTACAGCAATCTTGAAAGGAGTCAATTTAATTCCAGTTACAGTCAGCTTGCAATGTGGAGAAATCCCAATATTAATTGTGCTGAAATTACAGTGGAACAAATTATTTTGCAAATGGTATTAAACCCCATATTCCACATTTAATTTGCAGTTGCAAACTTGAGGTTATATTAGTAAAAATACAAAGCTGGAGAAACTGAGCAGGTCAAACAGTGTGCTTTATGTGGCAAAGATAAAGATTCATAACCAATGTTTCTGTCTTGAGGCCTTCATCAAGGTGGACAAAATGTTGGCAGGTGTCTAAACAAAATGGTGGGAGGGAGAGGGGTTTAGTTTCAAGTCAAACCACATGTTGGAACTATTGAAGAGCTTTGTATATAAATAATGAAGCAATGTTGAAGCTGTAGCGAGGTTGGTACGGCTACAGCTAGATTACAGCTCTCGGATATAGCCCTAAGGCTGTAGCTCGAATCCGCAGGAGAAGAAAGACACACACACACTAGTAGAGTGTATTTGACACTGAGTTTATTCTGTGGCAGGTCTACCTTTTATCATCAGCTCGGCCTCGTCACCACCTGGGCGTGGCTTGAGCGGGCCAGCTGCTGATTTGTTACCTCAGATTTCTGGGCCCCAATTAGGCCCCCTGCGATCCGCCAGCAGTGATTGGCCAGTTTCACCACTCTGCTGGTCTATGGAAACGGGCATTTCAGCCCGCACGATGCCTTGCCTGTCACCGCGTTTGACGGCCATTTCCTATGTCAGCCTAAGGCACTACAAAGCATTAAATAATACACCTGCATTAAGAATACACCATTTAAAAGACAAAAGACAGTGCAAAATGTAAAGTAATTTATAAACAATCAGTATTGTAGACTTTCATTATGTAAAGTTCACTTTAATCAGGTAATTCCCCTAAATTACAACATTTAAATTCAAACCCCAGTCACTGGTACTGTAACAGTGTTGCGCTAACCATTACACCAGCTGAGCTGTGATCATAATTTAAAAATTGGGTTGTCTTATACACCTGGTCTAAAATCCGACCCTTGACAGCGAAGCCTCAACACCGCTGCCATTTTCCCCTCCCCCTCGATATCCTATCCCCATCCCACTGGCCCCAACTCAAGTGTCCCATTCAGGCCCTCGGTGAACTCTACCATCTTCCTCGTGCTGATAACCCTGCTCACTTCCAGGCAAGTTCCTGATCAGGCTCTCGGCGCACCTTCTTTGTCCTGACAACCTGAGTCATCACCACACAATTATCCCAGTCAGGCTCTTGGCACACCTTCCTCGCACTGACAAATGACTCACCTCCATGCAAATGTCGACAGTGAAAAGAGTGCGCACACATTGAGGGCTGCGGGGAAAAGCTGCGCGTGTCCAACAAAGTCTCAGTACTCCCCACTTGGTCCAACTGCCCAGTCTTACTCATCTGAACATTTATTTATTTGTTTCCTCTATTTGTTTTTGCCGGTTGTTTGAGTTTCCGGTTGATTGAATTCCACATAATGGGGATTCTACTCTATATTTACTTTATACCTTTGATATCACATATGGTTAAAGAATATGTTTACAACAAAGAACTTGAATTTTTATCTCATCATTTGAAAAAAAAATTTTCATAGTTTTAAATATCCACACTGTCTCTTACCAACTGTTCAATCTTTGTGCCTTGCTAATGAATACCTTAGCATTACAGAGCAATTAACTAGTGATATGGTTGCATATTCTTGGTGCAGTTACTCTCTCCACGCAAGATATAAAATGCAAGTACATTAGAAAATGTATTTAGATCCAATGACAAAGAGCAGCCATTCTCAACTATGATTTTGGCTATCCCCCTCTTAGGACTCTGCTCTAAGTTTATGGGCCCCTTCCCTGTGAAGCAGTCAAGTTTTGGTTTCTTCTGTACTTCTACCGATCTGTACTTCTACCGACTACATAAAAACCATTAAAAGAATCTATGGTACAAGAGGTGAAAAGAAAACAAGTCTTCTATTTCAGTGTACTGTGTCCCCCGTTAAAAATTGGTAATATAGAGGTAATCTAAGTGACAAATTTACAGACGTAGCTTAGAGAAATACAGTTTCTTTATTGACAGTAAATTTGAGGACCAATCTCACCTCCCATGGGAGATTGATTGCATTAATATGATCCTATTTCCATGTGTGAATCACCCCTTCACAAACATGAAATGAAAAAACTAGGTAAAAGACATATATATGACTTTAAAATTTTTGATCAAATTAAGATCAAAATGGATATAATTTGTCTGAATTTTCTCAGCTCTTTACATATTCCCAAATGCATCTTAAAAATAAGTTTTAACAAAGATATCAGTATTCTGGTTGGGCCACTTTTTTCTGTCGCATCAAATCGTTGCGACGGATTCTCCTCTATTTGCATTCAGCCAGATTTCCCTGACTCCAGATCCAGTAGCAATTCTGGCGTGCTGGGTAATAGCATGCTTCTTTTTACTGTGATCTTGCTTATGTAACATTTTGGAGGAAAACTGTCATTTCAGGTTTTTAGACTGCAGGCACCTAACGGCACAATCAATGAAAGTTGCCACTATGTGGGCAGTCTAAAAAGGAAAGCAGTCTATCCTGCAGGGCCCCGACTACTTTTCGGGGGAAGCCTGTGGTCTAAATCACCCCGCAAAAACTCACCTCATGGATTCGACGTCCGGCCACCCTGCTCCACCTAAAAGCACTGGGACTAACGTGCACAGGAACTTAAAAGGGGTGCAGTGTAAATGACCATAGGGGAAGTCATTATGTTCATTTATGTTAAATTTTCACAGATTTTTCCAACGTTGCTGTCTAAAAAAACACTAATGTGATGCAATCTAATTCATTTAGCTCTATCAACCCGATTCATTTTGTTTTCGCACATTATCTGAAGAATATGCAGATAATTCATGAAATCTCATCTTAATATAAACAATGATAATTATCACTCTATCAATCAAAGAAGAATGATTGAAACTTATTGTGTAATGCAGTTTTAATTATGTTGCATGGTTTGAGGCAATGGGTTTTGAGGTTACAGGACTGTCGAGTTGGGGAGGAAGTGTTAAAGAATGAAGTCATTGATGTTATTTGACGTTTTCATTCGGAATGATGCAAACTGCATGTAATGAATGTATGTAGCTCAGGGAGGGATAATGACAGCCAGGTTTCACTGATCCACTGCCACAGCAGGAGCTGTGTTTTACAAACAGGGTCCAAATTTCAGTTGATGCTAATGCACAGGAGTAAAAACTTTGAACACCAAGCATAAATGCAGCGTGAGATTCATAATGTATGTCATGAAGTCAAAGGCATGCATGGAATTCCAGGTCAAGAAACCAATCAAAGGGCCTTTTAACTCTTCCTGGGCAGAGTGGAGAGTGAAAATCTCGTTTGCTGCTCAGTGACTGAATAAAGTAGTCTAAACATTCCACCTTTCTTTCGTTTGTGCAGGGAAATAATTCCAAGCGTATAGTATTGTAGACAGTACTCAAACCTATTCTGTTTGTAACTAGCATGTTCCAGTGCCTCCACTTAGAATGTAAAAGAAAATATTCCAAGTCACAGTACATTGTAGGAACCATTAAACAATATTCAGTAAGTGAGAACCTTTATACTCCTTGCATTCCTTCATCCTTTTTAATATATTTGGTGTTTTCATGTGGTTGGAGATTTTTCTTTTAATTTACACTTATTTATTAAAGCTCACAGTCAAACAATGTTTGTGAAATAACATCGACAACAGGATTTGTTGAAGTGCAGTCCAAAAATACATATTTTAAGATTTTTCTAAATTTAAATGTGTTGACAACAGCCTAAGATTAGGCTGTTGGTGACACGGTTGGCGTAGCAGTTGGCGAAGCGCCTCTACAGCGCCAGCGATCGGGACAGACCGGGGTTTGAATCCCATGCCGTCTGTAAGGAGTTTGTACGTTCTCCCCGTGTCTGCATGGATTGTACGTTTGTACGTTCTCCCCGTGTCTGCATGGATTTTCCCCGGGGGGCTCCGGCTTCCTCCCACCAGTCGAAACGCACTGAGGGGTGTATGTTAATGGGGTCTAAAGTTGGCGCAACTAATGCCCGTTAATCTGCTGTTTGTGTAAACTTTTTTTAATTGTTAATTTTTTTTTTAAATTATGGTCTGGAATGTTCTGGGAAAATTGCAATGAGTTTATAGCTTCTGCCATTATTAGTAAATTTTAACATTTCAGAAATGCGAAGCAAAGGCAAACTTGTCCACATGATGTAAATCACCACAAATTGCTCGCTGTTATGTATGACCCTACTGCTAATCGCAGCCAAGTAGAAACCTGAAATAGAATTCCCCTATGAGCAATATGAAGTGGCTAGATTTTTGGTATCTGGTTTGGACGGGCTAAGGCATGCAACAAAAATTGGGCGGAGCAGATTGGGGGAGGGACCCTGCTAAAATAGATGATTTCTTGCTTGCATTGGAATTGCCAAATTTGGAACTGGAAAAGGGGGGGGGTGGATGCCTCCTTCTCTAAAGAAGAGATTAAACACACTGAGTATTCTAGAGGCGGGTAAATCCCCAGAAGAATTTTATAGAGAATTTAAGGACCTTTTAATGCCCCTTATGAAGATGGTGGATCAGGCAGCAAAAACACATCCCCCCCCCCCCCGAGTCTTTTTTGACAGCAATTATCAGAGTGATCCCGAGAAAAGCCCATATCTGACAGGTCTTATATCACTATTGAATGCAGATTATAAAATCATAGCAAAAGCATTGGCCAGTAGGTTGGGGAAACATTTACCGAAATTGATGAATTCGGATCAGGCTGGATTCGCTGGAAAAAGGAAAACTGCAGATAATATAGCTAGATTGCTTAATATAATGCCTCTGGCACAGTCAGTAGTGGACCTGGGGGTGGCTGTGTCTTGGATGTGGAGAAGGCCTTTGACAGATTGGAATGGGATTTCCTGTTTAAGGTACTAGAGAAATTTGGACTGGGACAAAGATTTATAAATTGGGTGAAAACATTGCCCAGGCTAAAATGATCACAAACAGGCAGATGTCTCTAGTGTTCCTGTTAAGTAGATCTAATAGACATGGCTGCCCTTTGTCACCAGCTCTGTTTACATGGGCCATTGAGCCACTGGCAGAAACTATTCAGCAGGATCCATACAAAAAGGGGTTCAAGATGGGCCAGGTGGACACAAAATCAATCTATTTGCTGACAATGTATTAATGTATTTGACAGTCCAAACTGAGGACCACACTGGAGGATTATGTGTAGGTCTTGGGATATAAAGTGAATTTAGACAAAAGTGAGATTATGCCTTTGACTAAAGGGAATTATGGACTCTACCAAGAAGGAAGCCAATTAAAGTGGCCACAGGAAGGCATTAAACACCTGGAAACAAGAGTGGATAAAGACTTATGAAATGTATATGTTAAATTATCTCCCTTTGCTCTGGTAGATTGAGGAGGACTTGGTTAGATGGAGAGCACTGCCCATAACATTACGGGGCAGAGTGAATTGTATAAGAATGAAGGTGATGCTAAGACTATTCCTTCTGGGAGATATTGATGAAGCACAGTTTAGACTGTCCAAACACCAAATTCAATTTGTGAAGTTCACTTTGTCAGTAGCCAGGAAGTATATAGCAGTTGCATGGAAGTCCAACTTTCAACTTAGTATTACACAATTGAATATGGAAATGCAGAGTTGCATTCACCTGGAGAAGATTATTTATAACTTGAGGAAGAAGTATGACATGTTCATTGAAGTGTGGCAGCCTTATCTGAGGCACATAGGTACACAGATATGATCCCTATGCACCCCTTTCCCCTTGAGTAATGAGGTAAGAAACAAACCTTCCCACCAGATAAATAAAGGAGAGAGTGAATTGGTGTTGTGGTACGGATGATGTGTGTTTTAATTTTTAGTTTTATTTTGCTTGTTTATCCTTTAGCCTTCACTGTTTATTTAACACCTGAGGTAATTTTGATGATAGGCTGCTTTTCTTCATTAATTGTGTGTTTATACAAGTCTAGGGAAGTAGGTGGGGTGGGGGGAGGGATAAAATATTTGACTCTGTAAATTATATTGCGTGCATGAGCGTTTGAAATTAAAATATTCAATGGGAAGAATGAGAGGCAAAGGAGTCCAGACCAACAACAAAAGATGTTAATTGGATTTGATGAGAGGAAAGGTGAGAATTGATTTTGGCTCTGAAAGAAGACATAGGAAAAAGAGTAGAGAGAGAAAGGGAGAGAAGGCTAGAGTAAAGGAGATGGGGGACAAAGATGGGTGCGCAGTTTAATGGAAACCAGAGAGGTTGATGTTAATATCATCTGGTTGGAGGGTGCCCAGACGGAAGATGAGATGTTGTTCCTCATATTTGTGGATGACGAGCTGGACATCTTACCATTTAAAACTGGTAACATTTGGGTTTATAAACTTCTGATGTTGATGGGGCAACACTAATCTTAACAAAAAAACATAAACTGAAACCATTTCATGTTACACTTACATTTTGCTAAATAAATAGTGAAAAATTAATTTAAAAATCCATAATTTCATTTGTCTAAATAATGTTATTTTTGTGCATTTTAAAAAGTATCAATTATCCTGAGAATTTTAAGATATAAAAACTTTTAAAATGTCTAACTTGGCAAAGGAATTCTGTTTCACTGTAAATATCGATGTGCTTATTCCTAATCATAGTCTCACCAATGTGAGTTTAAAGAAACAAACTGTAAATGAATGATCTTTGCTTAAATATAAATTCTTTACAGAACCTTACTGATTGCTGTTATGTATCAAAGAATGAAATTGAATCTTATTTAATTTTATTGGAAATTGTCAAATAATATTTGTTGGAAAATAAAAGGTTTTCATAAAGTGCAAAATAACAGTTTTAGAAGACAGAGTTATTACCACTGCACAGAGATATCTATCAACAATATTTGTCAGGAATTGGTTAACACTGGTATCTGTTATGCCTTTGAGTGCAATTTTGGCACAAGTGTTTGATAAATAAGAATAGCCAGAGCATATTTCAAAAATACCCAAGGAATGACATATAAACATATGAAGATTTTGACCACAAATGTTAAAATTTAACCTTTAAATGATCATTTAAACTGAAAAAAAAACTTCAGGCTAATTTGTATTCATGAAAATAATTTATTTTGAAAAGGACATTCACCATGAATGCAACCTGCTGCACTTTTGTCACAGCCAATGAGTGTCCACTGCATTAAGTTGAAAATGCAAATAATGCCATGCCACTATGCTAAAAAGTAGAAATGCATCAGATCAAGTTTATTGTCATCTGATTGCACAAGTAAAAGCCGACAAAAGAGCATTCTCCGGTCCTCGGTGCAAAACATGTAAATAAACAACCAGACAATACATACATACAGATATATGCATGTCAAGTATTCATAAATACAAATAAATAAATATTGCTTTTTTATTTTATGAGGGTCTTGGACAGTTGGTGTGAGCAGTTCCTTTGGTCATTCAGCATTCTCACTGCCCGTGGGAAGAAGCTGCTCCTCACCCTGATGGAGGTGGCTCTGATACTCCTGTATCTCTTTCCCGATGGGAGCAGTTGAAAGATGCTGTTTATGGGGTGGAAGGAATGCACGATTTTGCACCCCCTCTTCAGACAATGATCCCGGTAGATCACGTCGATCAGGTGGAAGGAGACTCCAGTCATCCTCTCTGTTACTCTTATGGTCCTGTGGATTGACCTGTTTTCCATTTCTCTGTAGCATCCATACCATGCTGTGATGCAGTTGGCCAGGATGTCCTCGATAGAGCTCCTGTACAACTTAGCCTTGCCCACTTCAGTCTTCTCAGGAAGTGCAGTCACTATTTCGCCATTCTGACAAGTGAGATGTTGTGTGTCCACAATAGGACACTAGTTAAGTGGACTCCAAGGAACTTGGTGCTCTCTACTCTCTCCATCACAGAGTTGTTGATGTGTAGTGGTCCTCCTGAGTTTGACAGTCATCTCCTCGTCTTGTCCACATTGAGACTCAGGTTGTTACTCTGGCATCATTTCACAAGACTTTCCACCTCTTTTCTGTAGTGCGACTCATCGTTGTTGCTGAAGAGGCCAACGACTGTTGTGTCATCTGCAAGTATGAGGACGCTGTTGGAGCTGGATCTGGCATTGCAGTTGTGGGTCAGTAGTGTGAACAGGAACGGGCTGCGCACACAACCCTGAGGGGCGCTAGTGCTCAGTGTAACAGTGCTCGATGTTCTGCCAGACAGACTCCCATTAGGAAGTCCAGAATCCAGTGACAGTAGGGGATGTTCAGTGCCAGTGAGGACAGCTTCTCCTCCAGCCTCAGTGGAATGATCATATTAAACACTGAGCTGAAATCGATGAGGACATCGATGTATGGTGTATGATGCATCGTTCTCAAGGTGGGTCAGGACGGAGCAAAAGGTCAAGGCATGGTCAGTGGAATGGTTTATCCTATAGGAAAATTGAAATTATTCTGAGTGTTATTCACTCATATTGTCACATAAAAAAAATGTGAAATTTGATCTATATGAATGATGTGTTTTAAGTTTTAATGATTTTTAAGGGACATTGTATTTCACCAGCACTAGCTTTTGAACTTGAAGTTAGCGTGATTTAGAAGTTAATTTACGCCTGTTTTCAGCTGCCATATTAATGCAGTGAATGATCTATTTTGAGTTAAGGTCTTAATGAGTACAACAAATTAATCTGTTGGCTGATTAAACATGATTAAGGCAGCCCATGTCATGGGCACTTGTGTTAATTCTGCATTTGAGAGGTAGTGGAAGAACAGCAAGAGTTTAATGGAAAGGACACAGCAGCTCTCTGAAGGCCTGTGGAACAAGGGGCAACATTTTAAAATATCATAATAAAATATTCATATGCTAGAAATACTCAGTAGGTCAGGCAGCATCCGTGGAAAGTGAAAGATAATTTTCCGTTTGAAATCCATCAGGTGATGTAGGTTATGAAATCCATCATTGCCTCCTTTTCTGTTTCCACAGATGCTCCATAACCTGCTGTGTTTCCAGTATTTACTACATCCTCTCTTTTTTTTGAACCTACACTGTTTTGGTTACCAGTAATCATATCAATTGTATATTCAGGAAATATATTGCTTTACCATATTTGTCCATAATTAACATGTCAGGCTGTGTAATACAAAGGAGCGTTTTCGTGAAAAATGTTTGTCTTGCTTTTCTTTTGAAACTTCTCAGTTTTGTCCCTTTGTCCCTGAAACTTTTGAACAAGGATTTTGTATGAATTGAGGTTTCTTTTTGATTAAACACATTAAATGTGCATAAAAACTGCATTTCAGTTTCTGCACAAGCTTGCAGTCATATTCCTCACGTGATATCTTTTCTCTAATTCTTTAATGCAAAATATTGTAAATTGAACTGAATCCAATGCACCCCTTTTTCGTAAAATATCAAAATGTGAGTTTTCAGTCAAATACTTTAAAATAAAAAAAGTACTATTTTATTGGCATCGAGGTTACTTTGAGCAATAAAATACTGGTAGTGGTATGAAGGTACAATGTGGAGTTTAAAATATGCTTTAAGATAAATCTTTAGGACTATGAATTAGGGCCAATTGTATTTTAGATTTAAAAAAATAGCTTATGAACATTTTCACAAGAGTAAAACATGCTGCTTAATGCAGCCTTGTTGCAAGCTCAACTGAAATAACGGACTACCGCCTGTACATGGAACTTGAACCAGCTCTCTGTGGAATGTTCCTCTTTTCTTCTTCTCTCATGGTTAGCATAGAGGTTCGCACAAAGCTGTTATAGCGCCAGCAACCCAGGTTCGAAGCTGGCTCTGTCTGTGAGGAATTTGTTCATTATCCCCTTCAAAACGTGCGGAGGCTGAAAGCGAATTGGAGTATTTGGGCGGCACGGGTCCGTGGGCTGCAAGAACCTGTTACCTGATGGTACACCTGATGGTGTACGTCTAATTTTTGTTCAAAAGGTAGTATGGAACCTGTATCTTCCACCAACAGCCAAACATTTAGTCTTTGCATATTCAGACCTTTGAGACAAATCAAGAGAGGTTCCAGCCCCACCTGGGAGCAAGGCAGCTGTCACAGCTGAAACCACTTTTTATGATCTTTCATGGCCGGTATCTGGCACTTCAGTTTTGCTGCCCTTGTTTAGTCTAGGATGTATTTCATTAAAATAATTACCACCTGTCAGCCTTCATTTAACAGATTTTTCACAGCCTCAATTCAACTTTGCAGTTCCAATAGTTCACACCAACAAAGTGTCACTTTCATGGAATCACATCTATTTAGCTTTACTATTGATCATTTGTAGTTGTTAACCTGATTAGTCATGATCAGGCTCACAGGGACAGTTCACCTACTCCTGTTCCTGTTATCTTTTTCTAGTGTAAAACTGGAGCAATTTAGTGGTAATCACATATTTTTTAAAAAAAGTTTTACCTGGACTAAGTTGCACACAATTATTTCTGAGTAAAATTGCTTTCTTTGTAGTAGGCTCTCCTGTGCGATTCACACTGGTGCGGCTGACATTTTCCTGGCATCTGGTGCATTTGTAATGACATTACCATTACATGATGTCCATTCCCAGCCTTCCTAAGGCATGACATGTTACCCATAGCTCTGCAATGACCACATATCCACAGGTTCAGGATATCTGGGCTGTCACCACTGTGATATGTAGAAAGCTGTTGGAAGACCATTGCATCGGAGAGGTCACTGTCCAGAGCCTCACATCAAAGGAAGCCACATTGTCCTCAAGGGATATTCTTCTTTTTTGGCTTGGCTTCGCGGACGAAGATTTATGGAGGGGTAATGTCCACGTCAGCTGCAGGCTCATTTGTGGCTGACAAGTCCGATGCGGGACAGGCAGAAACGATTGCAGCGGTTGCAAGGGAAAATTGGTGGGTTGGGGTTGGGTGTTGGGTTTTTCCTCCTTTGTCTTTTGTCAGTGAGGTGGGCTCTGCGGTCTTCTTCAAAGGAGGTTGCTGCCCGCCGAACTGTGAGGCGCCAAGATGCACGGTTTGAGGCGATATCAGCCCACTGGCGGTGGTCAATGTGGCAGGCACCAAGGGATTTCTTTAGGCAGTCCTTGTACCTCTTCTTTGGTACATTGGGATATATTGAAGGCTATAGTGGGTGAGTCTAGGACAAGAGGGCACAACTTCAGGATTGAAGGGCATCCGCTTAGAACAGAAATGTGTCGGAATATCATCAACCAGAGGGTGGTAAATCTGTGGAATTCGTTGCTACGGGTGTTTGTGGATGTCGAGTCATTGATGTATTTAAGGCAGAGATTAATAAATTCTTGATTAGACGGGTTATAGGCAGAAAGCTGGCCATTGGGGCTGAGTGGGAAAATGGATCGGCTCATGATTGAATGGCGGGCCAGACTCAATAGACTGAAAGGCCTATTTCTGGACCTATGATGTGCGGTTTTTTTGACTACTGGATACAGAAACACTTTTAGAAAATTGCAATTTGTCCAATAAGCAAACAAAATAAACCACCAAGCTCCAATAGCATACCATTCTGGACAGGGGACTACTGATAATCACCAAATAGTCCATCTACATTCTATTTTTGTGGTTTACCTGCAGCAGTCAAAAGACATCAGTAGATCCGATTGTATAAAAGACTTGCCATAACTGGGTTCAGTTGTTTGCAAGCCACCATGGTATTTTTTTTTGGTAAGGATATGTAATTTATTTCTGTACTGTTCAATTGGGTTTTTATTCTCACACCTTGGGGAGGCAACTGCAGTCACGTCCTGCCAGGATCTTCCTAATGTTGGCCCTAGTGGGTCTCCTGGATTCCCGTCACACAAGATCTGGCATGTATCTCACTAATGAGAATATTCAAGTCTCCCTGACTAAATCTGTGGACATTTTCTCTCGTCCCTGAAGCCACTCTCTCATCCTTGGCAATCCCTAAATGTGTTGCCATGAGGATGGGACCTGTAAAGTCTAGTGTTCTTTCGGTTGGGACGTATCATTAACCAGAGTCACAGGCAACTCATGAACCAAGCTCGGTTGAAGATAAGCACACAACAAATGCTTAAGAAGCTGATTGTGCAACTATCAAGAGATACCTTTGTGGCACAGGCTTCTGGACGTAAACTCTTCCAACAGCATTTCTTGGCCAGTTTCACAATTACATGTGAGGACTCAAAATGCAAGCTGTTGGTAAACACAAACCAAATCTGGAAGAACCCCACATTTTTAAGGAAATGACTGGAAAAAGAATGCAGAGACTTGTATCATTTTGAACTGTAAAAATAATCTACATTGCAGGTTAAAAAGAGCAGTGATTGTGATTCCTCTCTTGATTCTGAACTGATAGTTTTCCGTGAGTGATAGCATATCAGTAACTGCCCCATTTACTGTAATAGGTTTAGGTATAAAGTCAGTTGTTGCTTCAAAAATATTGATTTTGTTTTTGGCTATATTTTAATAATAAAAATTATCCTTCATCTATGGTGATAACTCTGTTATCAATAACAAACAATGACAAAAGCCATGACATTCATATGTGTGACAAGACCATTGAAAGATCTTGTTACACATTGTGCACCCGTTTCTTATCTTTGACAGAGTCAACACACGTCCTTATCCCGACAGGCGAATGGTGCGTGGTCAACTTTGCTATAGGGGCAATTTTCTGGCTCTGTGCTTCTAGTACTGAACATCAACCATTGAAAGCATGTATCATAAATTTGCGTGTGGGTTTTGCATTAAATGAATGATTTGAATTCACGTGTAAGGTACATGGATGATATATGCCACTGACAGGTAAGGAAGCACAAAGCCAGAAAATTACCCATTTACATATTATTTAAAAAGTAGGTAAAAATATTGTGCTATTATTACCAGAGTTGTTAGGTAAGACCAGAAGTATTAACCTGCAGTCATTTCATTTTACAGTATTTTATGTAATTACAGGTTTCAGTATACTTTGTCAAATAGAACATGAGGACCATGCATGTATATATATCACTATGCTATTTTGAAATAAACACAAGGATTAAAATATGGTTTTCTTTAACAACTAGATCTAATGCAGAAAATAATGCATTTATTTTAATATGTGTCTGAAAACCAGCTGAAAATGTGAAATACACTAGAACCTACTTCATAATATGGGTGTTTATATCAAAGCCCATGCAAAATTATATGTTAAGTAATATTGAAATATATGACTACTTAAACTGGGGGGTTATATTTTGTTCCTCTCTACATTTCATTTAATCTTGATGATGTACCAACTCACAAAAAGGGATTTGGGATCTTTCACAAAATAAACCAACACATTTTCAACCATTAATCCTGAATGCCAACTTTTATGTGTGACAAAAATGTAATTATGCAATGTAGTTTGTACAATCACATCCTAGGCTTTTTATTAACATACTGGAGATTTTATTGTTTATTCTATAACCAAAATAATAACCAGCATATTTAATATTATACTATATGCAAATTACACAAAATAGCAATGAATGTTTCATCTGAATCTAGCAGAATTTAGCTAGACTCATTGTTGCCCAAAGCAAGGGTTTGTTGCTTCAGCTTAAGAACCTTTCCCATCTTGTGACTTAAAACAAGCTCCGATCACGCTGGACCAGGAGCAATAATTTTCATTTGGTTTTGAATTCAACAGGGTTTGGTTCAGTTTAGATCAAATCTAATTGAAACACTAATTTGAGGCTGTTCGCTCAACCTTAGAAATATGTAATTAAAATGGGTCAACTGTGAATATGCCAAAACTGTTTTAACCTTCTATTTTTTGCAGTGAGGATCGAGTCAAATTAATCTGAGTGGCTTAAATGTGTGGTCTACCAATAACTTCCCGGTCATGTCTATTTAATAGAACCTCCAAATAACTTGGAAGTGTCCCTTTGTGGATTGAATTGTTCATTCAGAAAATGCCACTGCACTTCATATTGGAAACTCTAATTACTGCATTATAAAATGTCTGCATTTCGTATTAATTATTCCATTTAAAGAAATTCTACAGAATATATAGCCACCAGAGAGTGACCTTGTAAAGAAAAAGAGGATGTTAGACGGAGAGATTGAGAGTACTGCTTCTTAAGATGAAGTGGAATGATGCGAATCAGTGAAGACACTAAAGATTTATTGGCTGTGGCAAACGAAACACAAATCTCCAGTCTTGAGGTTACTGACTGTGACATCATACTCTGTATAACAAAGTTAAATTACCCAATGGAGGGTAATGGTTTTAGAAAGGGAGGGAAAAAAAGGAATGTTGCCCCTCAGACTTAAATGTTTGAATAGGATCAAAATATAATTTTCATGCTTTAATGCAGAGCGACAGATGGAGTAGGTAGATGTTACATTAACTTTACAAAATTCTGTTTAGTAATTGGATGTATGAAGATCTAGAAGTTCAAAAAAATTGAAATTGTTTAGCTAAATGACAAGACACTGGCAGATTTCTGTATTTTTGTTCCATTTTAGAAGCTAAAAAAAAAGCAAGCATTATTCATGCCATATTCAGTTACTGATAAAAAGAGAAGTTATTCTATATTAGAAAATAATTATAATATTTTTGCACTATTTCATGTCGATATATGGCAGTCCAAAATTTGAGTATAAAATCTAGTGTATAAGTTACATCTGTGCAATTTGGGACTTCAATTGCAGTGAAAGACGCTTCCGCCCCCCAAAAATCCCCAGCAACTTTTCATCAACAGTCCCAATAACTGAGAGCTGCTCAATGTGCAAGCCTCGTTGGGGAAGTGGCTGCCGCGATGACAGATTCCAAAGAGCGAAGTGGAAAAACATGCAATCTTATCTGACTGCCCATGGAAGGTGACAGAGTTAAGTTCTGCATGCCTTCGCCGTTGAGCCAGCAGGAATGTTTCCACTCTGAGGGTATCTGTACAGAAAAATTGCAGTGAGTCAGATAAATGGGAATAAGCACACTCTACTTAATGACTCTACTTAAACTGGAGGGTTATATTTCATTCCTCTCTACATTTCGTTTAATCTTGATGATGTACCACCTCACAAAAATGGACTTGAGATCTTTCACAAAATAAACCAACACATTTTCCAACCATTAATCCTGAATGCCAACTTTTATGTGTGACAAAAATGTAATTATGCAATGTAGTTTGTACAATCACATGCTAGGCTTTTTATTAACATACTGGAGATTTTATTGTTTATTCTATACCAAAATAATAACCAGCATATTTAATATTATACTATATGCAAATTACACAAAATAGCAATGAATGTTTCATCTGAATCTACCAGAATTCAGAGGAATTCAGCTGTCAAGTGGCATCAGAAAGGAATTGTCAATGTTTTGGGTTGAAGCCCTGCATTCATCCCCTCTCATCCTCCCTCATCATCTCCTGCACCCAATTCTTAATCTTCAGCTGCTTCAGTGACTGTATGTTTCTTTAAAATGTTCTGAGATCATGCAAAATGTGATATGAAAATAATGATGAAATATTTGTATATTGAGAAGAATCTGTAGATTTTCATGCCATGATATCACTGAAGGAAGGCATTCTGACAATTGTACCCTGTACTAATTCTTTTGTAGTTATCCACTTTTTCCCCATCCCCAATTCTTTACCGATCATTCTATTCATGTATCCCTTTCAAGTGTTACTCCAATTCTCTTTAAATATTCCCATTGAGTCTGCTTCTACCACTCTTTCAAATAATGAATTCTGAATTGCAAAGATGCTGTTTAAAAGTATATGTTCTTTTTCCACCTCTGATTCTTTTCCCAATCATCTTCGAGTCTCGATAAAGTGTCACACACCGAAACCTTGCCTCCTCCTGGCCAGCGGGTCGGGCCAACTCCAATGGTAGTTGGACCCGGCAGCCGGCAAGACCTTACATGGCTGAGACTCCCGTTTCGACTGGCCGCCGGTGGAATGGTGAAATTGGCCAAACACCGTCGGCGGATCGTGGTTGTGGGGTGGGGGGCGCAGTCGGGACCTGGATGCTGGAACTGACCAATCGGTGGCCGGCCCGCTGAAGCCATGCCCTGGTGGTGACGCGGCCGAGCTCACTATAAAAGGCAGAGCTGACTCAAATAAGCTCTGTGTCAAGTACACTCTATGGGCAAGTTTCAAGCTACAGCCCAGGAGCTGTAATTGTGAGCTATAACCTGGCTGCAACAGTAGCGACTCCGCTGCAACCTGACCATTTCTGCCCATAGATGCTGCCTGACCCACTCAGTTCCTTCAGCAGCTCATTGTTTGCCCAAGATTCCAACAACTGCAGTTTCTGTGATTAATTAAAATAGATAGTCTTATATGCTTTAATAAAGCCATTCATCATTTTAAACGTCAATCAAATCCCACCTTACCTGACTTTGCTCTTAAAAACAACTTCAGATTCTCCCGTCACCCCATGCAACTGAAGACTTCTTGCTCTTGATAGATTTCTTGTAAAGTTCAACTATTGATGAGCATACCATCCTTTGCGAAGTGAAATGTTCATCATTCTAAATGTGGCAAGCTGGGGATTTTTTATGAGGATTCTCGATTATCCTTCCAATTTTAAAAATTTCTTGACAAACATACATATAATCTTCTGCATCCCTACCCCTCTAAAATTTTCCCTTTTAGTTCACATTTTCTCTTAAATTTCTTGTGTTTAATGTGTTGTCCTGTTTCACCTGTTTCATTAGTCTTTAGCCCCTTTTCCACTGGCACTCTGTCCCAGGAATTAACTGGGAATTTACTGGGGCAGGGTCCAGCAGAAAAGGAACACTGTCCGAATACTGGCGTCAAATGACTTCATTCCATGCCTGGGATTAACTGCCTCTGCCCTTCCTCATATCCCCAGCATTTGCTGACGCCAGCGTGCGTATAAAATGAGTGGAAAAGGGACAGCAGAAAGTCACCCGTTTCCAGTTGAAGGAAGAACACTCCGATCCCCAGGGATGAGTTATCTTCAGTGGAAAAGCAGTCAGTGTCCCAGTTAAGGGCGGCCCAGTGGAATTGGCTCAAAGGGCTTCCTATCCTGGGACCCTGCACCGGCCAATTAACTGAGATGCCAGTGGAAAATGGGCTTATATATCTCCTCCTGAAAATAGTTACTCTCCTCCACGCGGCCCATTTTTAATAAGGGCTTCAATTTTGCATACAAGTCTAATGTGTCAACTGCCTTTAGAAAATTCATGTGCACAGCATTAACCAGTCTCATTAACCGTCTTCACTATTCCGTACAGCAAGTATTGATTAAATCTTCTTGTGACGGAGCCAGTCAGAAGGAGATGGTATTTGGGTTTGAGTCCCCGATTGATTTCCCACAAAGACACTCGTTGATAACATCACATTTGTGTCATTCGTGGAATCCCACCTCACCCCAGAGGTTCATCAGTCACAAGAGCTTCCATTCCATCGACAGACAGATTTTGTGCAATTGGAGTGTTTGTGGGCTTTCTTCCTTCTTTTGATGCCTTTATCCTGTCACAGGCCTTTTTACATCATAAAGAACACTTATTGTCCAGTTGCGAGGGATTTAACGATAACTCCTCACATCCATTGTGAATCTGCCTGATGAGGTCAGAAAGAAACAGCTACATTAATGAGCCAGCCATTGGACAGCTGAAGATACCTCAACAAATCTGGCAGTCCCCTTCAACAAGTAGAACTAGCATCGTCAGAACAGTGGTGGTTCTGCACCATCAAATAAAATGGTGCAGCTGGAAGGACTGGCTGTTGGCATAAGAGAGGGAGCACTGGTAGAAACAAGGCCGTGAGGAAGCAAAAAGATGTGAATTGAATGAAAGTGCTGTGCATTGCTAATGTCTTATTTTTGATGTATCCGACGTATATCTGATGAAAATGCCATTTTCACCTCAACTCACCCTGCCTTGAATTGAAAATTGAAGTAGTCGACTAACATGTAAATTCTTTTCATGGCATCCCCAAGAGTTTATTCATTCCTTCAAAGAGTGAATTCGTGGACAAACAGGGGCAAGATGAGAAAAAAATGGAAAGACATAAAATCTCAGATTTTGCTGATAACTTAACAACAGAAAATGCGGGAGTAGACCAAACTTCAGTCTAACTTAAAGTGTAAACAAAATATGATCGCAAGAGTTAAATGTTCAACCACACGCAAGAGCTTCAGATGCATGTCTACTGACTACAAAGAATGATGTCAAGTTTAGAGAGCTCAAAATAATAATAAGCATGCATTTATTTTTGTGATAAATGTGGAAATGTGTAATGATCCCTGTAAAATTCTTGTCCAATGCACTTAGGATGACACGAAAGCTAGTCTTGTATTGATGGATGGCCATTGTGAAAATGCTGTCAGTTTTCCAATTGCAAGGTGTGATCGTTTATCTTAATTATGCTCCATAAATATTACTAATGTTTTTATGGAGCATTTACATGACTATGATGTTCAGAAGTAATATCATTTGTGTTTAATTGAAATGAAGAGTGAAGCAATGATTACAATATTTTAAGTTTTTAAATTCTCTACTATTTCAGATGCATAATCCTGAAAATATCAATGATTAGAAAAACATGAAAACATCCTATATTTGATTAATTTGAGAAGCGATTGTTGTTTGGTCTGTGTTTTGTCATACCTTTTAAATTTTAACCATTGTGTCTCAATATACGGTACGTATCATTGCCGGTTGAAAGATAGTTATCAAATCACTCATGTCCAATGAAGTATTTTACGAATATTGGCAAATTAAGATATTTAAATTTTCCAAATCATAATCTCAGCAATGGTGTAAGTTATTCAGAGGACCTAAATCTCAGGCTGAATCTATACTAAGATCAACTCACACCACGGCAGAGAGAGCCCATTCCTGTGCTCCTTGGTTCTGTGCTCTATGTAATCCCATCAAAAGAAAATCAGAAAAATTGGTTGTTGGCGAAACGATAAGTGGATGTTTCTATTTATCATTTATTTAAAGATGGTTTCATATTTGATTTCATGAAATATTCTGATTTTTATATTTCACGTTCAAGTTTATCCTCATTTGACTGTTCATATATAACCCAACAGAACAGCATTTTTCCGGTCAGAAGCCAAATTTATAGTCAGAAAACTTGTGGTTTTGCGGCAGCATTACAATACAAATGTTGCTATAAATTACATTTCAAAGTCCCATTCTGAAATCTGATGGCAGAGGGGAAGAAGCTGAGCTTGTTCTGCAGTGTGCTCGTCTTCAAGCTCCTGTACCCCTTTCCTGATGGTAGCAGTGTCAGAACCAGAATCAGAATTTATTGTCACAAAATTCATTGTTTTGCAGCAGCAGGACACAGTGCAAACATCCATCTAAACCATCTTACCAAAATAAATAAAAATAGTGCACGAAAAGACAAAATGAAGGCAGTGACTTTGATTCATTGATCATTCAGGAATCTGATGACAGCGGGGAAGAAGTTGTCCTTGTGCCACTGAATGCTTGTCTTCAAACTCCTGTACCTTTTTCCCTGTGATAGCAGAGTGAAGAGGGCATGGCCTGGGAGGTGAGAGTCTTTAAGGTTAAAGGCTGCTTTCTTAAGATACCATCTCTTGTGATGTCCTTGAGGATATGACGCCTGGTGGAGGTCGAATTAACAACCCTCTGGATTTTTTTTCTTGTCTTGACCATTGGCACCTTTGTACCAGACAATGATGCTGTCCACGGTCCACCTGTAGAAGTTTTCAAGAGTCTTCGGTGACATACCAGATCTCCTCAGACACCACACAAAATATAGCCACTGGCGAGCCTTCTCATGATTGCATCAATATGGAGGCTCCAGCGCAGATCCTCGGAGATGTTGACACCCAGGAATTTGAAGTTCTTGATCATCTCCACTACTGAGCCCTAGATGAGGACAGGTTCCTGTTCTCCTGACTTCCTCCTAAAGTCCATAATCATCGCACCTTCATTTAGTCTCTTCCAATCAGAATTTCAATACCTTACAACCTTCCCCTTTTCCCTTCCATCCCTGCAGATACCACAAAGTCCCTCCCTCATTATACATCGCATGTTATGTTAATTAGGCAGTCCCATCCTTAGGGACGTCTAAGTTAATATTCATGTCTTTATTAAGCAAGCGCAATGGTGACTATGGGGTACCCTAGGTCACTGTGCCAGTCCGAACCAGATTCCTTCATCCTTGAGGTTTCTGAGAAGAAAGGGGCCCACTAGTCAGTGCTGTCTATTTTCAAGCTCTAATCTGCATATTTTGCATTCCATCACCCTTCGCAGAGCGGTACTAGTTTAATCATCTTCAGCCATTTTTCACACTCATGATAGTGCAGGCTGAAATAAAAACTCTCTGGAATTTTTTTCTCTTCTGTCCTGTCGTGTCCTAGAACCTTCAGGTACCTCTATAACAGACAGTGATGCAAACAGACAGAATTCTCTCCATGGTACACCTGGAGAAATTTTCAAGAGTGTTTGGTGACATACTGAATCTCCTCAAACACCTCACGAACTATAGCCACTGGCAAGCCTTCTTCGTGATTGCATCAACATGGAGGCTCCAGGACAGATCCTCATACATATTGTGTATTGTGTGTGTATGTATTCACACACAATACACAGTACATAATAATCACATTTGTACATAATTTTTTTAAACTATATATATAGATATACTTTATATACATGTTCAGGGAACCATCCCACCGGGTCCATCGAGTCCTCATCTCTCAGTTTCTGCAGGATGTTCTGTGCTGGCCACTGCCTGATGGCCTTGTGGTCTAAGGTGTTGCCCTGGAAAAAAACTTTTTCTCGAAAGATTGGTGGGGTGCCAAAGTCCAGCTGACTGGGACTTTTTGTGGCAATGGGGCCAGGCCCATCCTTCGCAACACCTGAGACAGGTGGAATCTCAGTATATAGTGACACTTGGTGCCCTCGTACTTTGGTTTCACACACAACCTGATGCAGCCATACAGGAAGCCGGTCATCAGGATGAGGGCCACGTTGGGTTGACTCTGCCCCTATTGTCTGGCGAGTTGAACATGGCGACCCTTCAGACTCTATCCATTTTGGACCCCCATAAAAATCGGAAAACTGCTCTGCCAGGATGGAGGTGCGGGAGATGGACCACACCTGCACCACCTACAGCAGCACTGAGAGAACCTCACACCTGATGACCAGGTTCTTCCCCATTATTTATAGGGAGCATGTGCCCACAGACCAAATTTTTGGTGAACCTTTGCGATCCAGTCTGACCAATTTTTGTTGCCTGCCTCAGCCCATTCAAACCAGAACCCTAGAACCTTCAGGTAGTTAGCTCTGTCTGTGAAAGGGATGGTTAACAGGTTGGGCCAGTTTCTGAAGAGCATTGCCTCACTTTTCTTCTGGTTTACCATGGTTCCTGATGTGACTCAAAACGCCTGCATATACTGGTCATTCTCCAGACTGATTGTGTATCCGAACAGAAGACGGCAACATCGTCCATGTACAGGGAAGCCTTGACCTGAGTGCCTCCATTGCCTGACAACGTCACTCCTCTTATGCCCTCATCCTTCCTGATGGATTCAGCAAAGTCTCTATACAATACACAAATAAAACTGGAGACAGCGAGCAGCCTTGTCGAACTCAAGACTTGATGGGGAAGCTATCTGTTTCCCAACCATTGATTTGGACTGCACTACAGATGTTTATGCAGAGCAGTTTAATTCTAGATTTCTTCCCCAAAGCCCATTTTGGAGAGCACATCCATCATGATTGTGTGTGATATCCACTCAAAAGCCTTCTGATCTAAGCTGATCAGACAGGTGTGCATCCCCTTGTCCTGCACATAGCCGATGGTATACCTGAGCAGCGTGATGCTGTCAGAGATCTTCTCGCCTGGAACACATTGTGGGTCCCGGATAGGTCACATTTTATATCCACACCAAGTATCTTTGTGCTTTCCACTCTCCCTTGATGGAACCATTGATGTGTAATGGAGAGTGGGCAAACGTCCTCCTGAAGTCTCCCAGGGCAGTCTGACAGCCACTTCAGACCAATGGAATAACTGTCCCAGTATTTATTTATGACATTTCAGCTTCTGCTTTCAATCTGCCCAAATCCTGAATATTTTTTTTTAAATTTTGAGCTGTGTAGCATGGTTAAAACTATAGTTAAAAAAAAATCTTCAATTCCCCTGGTTTGCTCTTTGCGCTGCCATCTTGTCATTGGTTTGCTTCTCGAACCAGGAGACTGGATTCCCAAAAACTAGTGCCTGGTTGTAGTTTCTGTAGGATAATGGGAGTGCACATTAGAAATACTGTTTGATTTTGTGGGAAGCTTTATTGTTTATATTCATTGACTGTATGTAAAGGCCATTTTGAATTCTAATTTATCACGTCGCATTTTGCCGATTTATGCTTTGGGTAATTCATTCCTTGCCATGTAATTTATACTGAGAGTTAGTGCATTGAGACAAAGGACTACATTTTAATGAATAGAACTCTAAAAGCCTATCCACATTTAAGATTTACATGGAATTCATTGCAGAAGCAGAAGAAAAACAAGTTTCCACTTGACACTGCAGATCTCTAAGTATTATACCAGGTTTCAAGTCACTTGAATAAATTCTGAAGGCAGTGTAATTCAACTTTATAACAGTAAATTATTAAGTAAGAAGTAGGCCATTCAAACCTTTGCACCATCTCAGCCACTCAGTGAGGCAGTAATGCACCACCTTCCTGTGTAAGTCTCTCATTGTCCAAGAATCTGCGTGAGCTTAGTGCAAGCTATCAAGAGTGCTTTAAATCCAGGCCTCAATAGAACATAGTAACAGTGCAGCAAAGTCACAACCCCTTCAGCCCACGATATTTGTGCCAAACATGATGCCTAAGTTAAACTGAAATTCTGCAGCTTGCATATGATGAGTATTCGTCTATGCCCTGAATATTCATGTGTCTGTCTAGAAGGCTCTTAAACCCTATCACATCTGCTTCTATTACTACCCCCGGCAAACTGTTACAGGCATCTACCACTCACCTAGCTCATATTTAAACCTCCCCCCCACCCCAATTTTAAATGCATGACCTCTTGTATGTGACATTTCTACCCTTGAAGAAAAAGATTCTGACTGTGTACCCTCTCACAATTTTATAAGCTGTCAGGTTCTCCCCCAGCCTCCAATGCTCCAGAGAAAATAACATATCTGTCCAATCTCTCCCCATAACTCATACCCTCTTAATCCAGACAGCATCCTGGTAAATCTTCTATACCCTTTCCACAAAATGCAAACCAGAAGCTCGCACAATGCTCTTAAGTGCAGCCTAACTAAAGTTTATATAGTTGAAACATGACTCTTTTATTCTTCTCCTCAATCCTCAGAGCATATGCCTTTTTTTTAAAGCTACCCTATCTCCTTTCAAGCAGCTAGGCACCTGGACCCACAGATCCCTCTGAACATTCATTGCCATTGAGTTAACTTAACCTACCTTTACCCCCTTGTAATTCGAAGCACACGTGTATTTAATGTGTATGTGTTTTGGAAAGTTCTTTGTTTCACTGTCCAATCATTCACTTTTCCAAGTTCACTTGAATCAGGCAATTTTCCATACTGTGCACAGAATTTAACATTTATGATCTTCACCAGGTCTGGTGCTTTACCTTAAATGGTTACCACAAAGGAAGGTCTTTGTTGGTTTCAGAGAGAGATATTTGTTGCTCGTTGGACACACACACAAACTGATCTCATTTAATCAGCCACTTCAGTGTCTTGCCAAAGAATCTTGCCAAAGAAACTTGCCCCCTCATGGGTTTTCCAAAAGGTAACCTCTTCTTCCACGTTACCACAGAGAGTTCTTCTTTTCCTCTATTTCAGGAGAAACACAATAACCAGCCACATCCTATTGTAATTGACTACAAGGGTTTAGAATAGGCTGAACTCAGAATTCAAAACCCATCTTCAAATGGGGTCTTATAGCATGTCTGCAAAACTTGTTGTTTCCAACAGTAATTTGTGCTGTAAACTGTCCATCTCTCCAACAACCTCCCCCCCACCCGCCCGCCCGCCTTCTCTCTCTCCAAAGAAAATAGCATGTTTGCAAAGCCACATGACCCCTTTTAGAACAGCAAAGTTCAACCAGACTTGGATCGCTGGCACTGGCAAAAGATTAATCAGTTTCTGAGCCTGGACATCTGTTCCTTTAAAGACAATAGTCCATTTCGATTCCACAACATCAGTCCAATTAACAATTTCTTGTGAAGTCTTCACAGGCATTCTTCAAAGACACTGTAGACATGGAGTCTCTGCCTAGGCAAAGTATTTGCATTTCAATTGAGATGTCTTTTGTGAAATGTTACTGAGATGTCTGTTTGTAAAGTGGACCCAAGCTAATAACTAAACTAAACCCCTACAATCTATACCATTTAAGATATATTTTATCATAATTTTATTAACCCATTCTGTAACAAGGAAGTAATGGAGAAAAACAACTAAACCATAAATATGCAGTTTTGTTACTGAGTTAAAATCCCACAGGCAGTATAGTTTATTCAAAATATTTTAACCAGTTATAATAATAGTACATAATATGTACTGATGTGCTAAGATTCAGATGGTAACGCAAGCTTGCCAACTCACGATATTCATTATATTCAGTGTTATCAATGCACAATACATCCAGTAACATTCATGCACTATTGTACATATATGTAAAAGCTCAACAGAGAAATAAATTTCTTCATTGTAATCTTGTATTTGACTGTAAACATCTTCAGAATAAGAATTGAAGTTGCTGAATAATGTCAAACTCAGTATGAAATTCAAAATTCAAACTGTAATTCTAAATGTTGGAAAATGAAGCATGAACAGAACGCTGAATCGTGAGAATTGGTGAAGATAAACTGATGCCGAACCTATAGTTAGGTTTAGAGAGGTGGGGCAGTTTATTATTGTGCAAAACTTTTGAGTATGCCGTATGTAGGTGAAGCCTTCACAATAAGAATCATTCTATGGAATGCATCCAAGAAACATTTTTCCAATAACAGCAAAAATAGTGAGTAGGCAAAGAGTCTCCCATGCTTGTGTGATTTATTAATGCATTACATTGACCACTGCCAGTGGGCTGATATCGCCTCAAACCGTGCATCTTGGCGCCTCACAGTTCGGCGGGCAGCAACCTCCTTTGAAGAAGACCGCAGAGCCCACCTCACTGACAAAAGACAAAGGAGGAAAAACCCAACACCCAACCCCAACCCACCAATTTTCCCCTGCAACCGCTGCAACCTTGTCTGACTGTCCTGCATCGGACTTGTCAGCCACAAACGAGCCTGCAGCTGACGTGGACATTTTACCCCTCCATAAATCTTCGTCCGCGAAGCCAAGCCAAAGAAGAAGAAAGAATATCCTGAAAGCACAGCAGATTTTGCTAACTTTTTGCAGATTTCTCTCTCTTGGCATCGCAGCTCATTGCCTTTCATCTGTTTCCACTCACCTCTTTGCTGTTCCACAGTGGCTGCCAGCTGATTCTGGGATTTGCTTCATGTGAATAAGTGGAGATGTTGATGAGATTTTATTCAGACATACAGCACGGTAACAGGCTTTTCGGCCCATAAGCCCGTGCCGGCCAATTATACCCAATTGACCTGGGTTTTGAAGGGTGGGAGGAAACCTGAGCATTTTCCTCAAAGGTTATTGTATCACAACAAAAGACTTAATGTAATTGAAGGTATGATCAAAAGGAGATTATGTTTTCTTCCATTATCTTTTCATTTATAATATGATCAGCTTCACTTTAGCCAAACCAGTTTGTTTTATTGCTGTGTACATTTTAAATGATTTTGGAATTGTAGCTAGCTAGGTAGGACCAGCTTTTTATTTCGGTTAAATTCATCAATCTGAAGAATTATCGACAAATGGGATGTTCCATTTTCAGGTTGAACTTGCCGTATTACTGAAATATTTCATATTTCTCTGATATTTTTGAGAATATATTTTTCCATGGCAGGCTATTGATTGAATAGTATTTTTTTAAATCGGGCACACAAAACTCAAAACGGTCAACCAGTTTACCTATCTCGGCTGCACCATTTCATCAGATGCAAGGATCGACATTGAGATAGACAACAGACTCGCCAAGGCAAATAGCGCCTTTGGAAGACTACACAAAAGAGTCTGGAAAAACAACCAACTGAAAAACCTCACAAAGATAAGCGTATACAGAGCCGTTGTCATACCCACACTCCTGTTCGGCTCCGAATCATGGGTCCTCTACCGGCACCACCTACGGCTCCTAGAACGCTTCCACCAGCGTTGTCTCCGCTCCATCCTCAACATCCATTGGAGCGCTTACACCCCTAACGTCGAAGTACTCGAGATGGCAGAGGTCGACAGCATCGAGTCCACGCTGCTGAAGATCCAGCTGCGCTGGATGGGTCACGTCTCCAGAATGGAGGACCATCGCCTTCCCAAGATCGTGTTATATGGCGAGCTCTCCACTGGCCACCGTGACAGAGGTGCACCAAAGAAAAGGTACAAGGACTGCCTAAAGAAATCTCTTGGTGCCTGCCACATTGACCACCGCCAGTGGGCTGATAACGCCTCAAACCGTGCATCTTGGCGCCTCACAGTTTGGCGGGCAGCAACCTCCTTTGAAGAAGACCGCAGAGCCCACCTCACTGACAAAAGGCAAAGGAGGAAAAACCCAACACCCAACCCCAACCAACCAATTTTCCCTTGCAATCGCTGCAATCGTGTCTGCCTGTCCCGCATCGGACTTGTCAGCCACAAACGAGTCTGCAGCTGACGTGGACTTTTTACCCCCTCCATAAATCTTCGTCCGCGAAGCCAAGCCAAAGAAGAAAGAAAGAAGTATTTTTTTAAATTGAGTACTGTGGAAGAATGTACAGTATGAACTCTATGTTACATTATGGCTGCTCTTTGCTTCTTAAAAAAATTTGTAGTAATGTTGAGGACATTGATTAGGGCTCCCCGATTATTGAACAACAGCCATCAGGTTCAGAGAATGTATATAATGAACCTCTGCTTGACAGCACATGTGAACTTCCGTCTCTTAGCAGAAAAGACAGAGAAATTATATTGCTAAGGTAGGCAGACAGTAGCCTTCTTGCAGACATTAAAAGCATTTTGCTTTTTGGACCTGGATTGTGTAGGTTTTGCTGCCCTGTCATGTATTAACAAAACTTAGCTGCTTTAAAATAAAGTGCTTGCTCCAGGCCAGTTGCACAACAGCCAATCACTGGATAGCTGCTATTTGGCAGATAGCCTGATGTTGTCCTTTGAATGAATATACATGATTACTTTCTAAACCAACTCAAACCGCCTCTCACCACCAGCACCTCCCTCTCCCAACCAGCTGCATACATGAGTAATTTTCCTTTTACGTATAAACATAGATTGTTCATTTTTCATGCTTTTCTCAAGAAATAGATGGGTTATTTTCATCCACACACATCCTGTATTTATTACAGCGCAAGCGAATGCATTTGTTTACAATAGACATATTGAACAAGTATAATGATTTTAACATTTTTCACAAATTACAATGATGGTATGGAAGTTGTGCCATTGTGTTGCCAGTGACAGCCCTTAATTAGCTATAACTCTGAAAGGAAATGAGACTGACATCGTTAGGCAGCCCGTAGATTGGAGTTCAATCTAGTTTCATCTTGGATTTTTCTTTGACCCTTGTTCCGCATATTGCCATCTTTCTTCTCAGGTCTGCTGCAAATTATTGATATTTATTATTTATTTGCAGATATGTTTCCTCATCTTTACAAAAATGTATGGAAGTGATTTTTCCCCCAAAACCAATATACTATAATTAATCAGCACTTTCTAACTCTAGATTTATAATGTAAATTTTAGATGCATTTGCATTTTCCCAAAATGTTGTCAAAGAAAATTGTAGTCTTATCTCCTAAGCACATGAGGGAACAGTATAAAAATGTTAAACTTAGCTTCTGCTATCAGTTCCATTGACTTTCTACCCAAGGGATTCTAAAGTAAAAAGTGTAAATTAGAATATCGAATTCAATGTAGCATCTGGTACAGGCAGAAAAATAATGAGAACAAAAGACAAATAAATTAAAACCAAGAGCTAAAATGGATTTAAAAGGAGGTCTCTTACGATCTTCAACCACAAGTTTAGAGAAGGGGCAGGACAACTTGTAAAAGCTACTTCTCTGGGTTAGGAAGGGAGTTTGGCATAAATTGTTAGCTTGATTGACGAGCTCCATTATTTACAGCGCCTTTAACATACAGTAAAACACCTGGTATCTGGAATTCAAGCAACCAGCAAAAAAAATTTAGAAAAATATATTTTTTTAAATTTAAATAAATAAGAAAAAAATAATCAGTAAAAATTATGTAAGTTTAAAATTGTAAAAATAAATGTTCTCTGAAGTAGCGCATAAACTTTTGGTGAAGATGGGAGTAGGTATTCAGCAAATAAACAGTGTGCCTTGGTCATGCTTTGCTTGTGCAGCTGTTTGAATATTGTGTGAAACAGTAATGGTCTCGTCTCTTAAAGTGTCTCCTAATCTCTGCTTAGTAAGAGTCACCCTGGTCAGAGGGTTTATCTGAAAAGTTGGGGTGGGTTCATTATCTATAATATTATTGTTCATCCTTCGGGTGGCGCTATGGAGGGGGAGGCACCTGCAGATGCAGCAATGGTTTCAAAGAATGTGACTGAAAATAAAATAAAATACCTTGAGCATTACATATTTATGTACATATTTATGCAAGCCAAGTTTGTTCAGGGTAAGCACAGTAGAGTATTTTTGTCTCTTAAACTATTTACTCTTAATATCAGGTGTATTAGTTAGGGTAACCAAATATTACACTTATCTGGCATCTACTAATCCCCATAGGTGCTAGATACTAGGGCTTTTATAGTATATCTATTTTAAAATAAGTACCAAACAGCACTCCCAATCTGTCAATGCTGCACCTTGTGGAAGGGTTTTGATACAACTCAGTTTCTGAAAGGACATGCCAATTCTCAAAGTAGCTTCCTAATTCCCACAATTCATGGCCCACATGGTTACTGTCCAATTTGCACTTTCGTCTCTGTGGCTGCTTTTAAAATTACATAGAATGTGCAACAGAAAAGGCAACCTGTTCTGTTCAATCTGTCTGAGCCGACATACTCTGCTCAAGCCTCATCCTGATCTATTTCTGTAAGTGAACTCTTCTGCTTTTCTGCTTTTCTCACAAATGGATCTTTCATATTCACCACAGCAATCAGTGAAGTGCCTTCTCAGTTCCTGCTTCGATGGAAAAGTTCTCTCTTAGCCAATATTATTTATAACTGTTTAATCATTAAGAAATTTACTGCTCAACCTATATATATATATATATATATATCTTTATTTTAACAGTTTCTATTGAATTTTTTATTTATAACAGAAAGTGTAAGAACAAGAAAAATATATTGTACAGGTACAGAGTAATTACAATATATCCTAGAATAAAATTAACATCACAACCAGACAGAATTTAATATATATTACTCGTACCTGCAGGGAAAAAAAAACCAAAAGATTAAGACTAACTAACTTATCCTAAATCTGTAGCCCCTAAACTAAAGAAAGAAAAAGCCACTGGGATGCCTTAAAAAAATCGATAACAGTTACGGTACGTTGGTGAAGGGCTTTATCTGTAAATAAGTAAGTTCAGGAAGAGACTACAAACACTCTGTAAGTTACATACAAAACAGTAAACCACTGTAGTATTCATTAAACATTAAAATGTTCCATAAAAGTGTGCCACATTTCATTAAACCTAACCTCAGTTTTCAAAACATCTAATCTTATTGTGGTTCAAGCATGATAAGGTTTGTCTCATCCACTGAGCATAACTGGGAGGGATCAAGTCCTTCCATCTAAGCAAAATACATCTTCTAGCCATTAAAGTAGCAAAAGCTATCACGTGGCAACCCGACCCCGATAATCGACTGTTCTCCATCACCACATCAATTAAAGCTAGAATGGGATGAGGTTGAATAGTAACTGAGAAAATATAGGAACATGCATTAAAGATTTCCTTCCAATAGTGATCTAATGCTGAACGGGACTAAAACATACGAAATAAGGAAGCAACCCCATGATGACATCTGTCACCGGCAGGGAAAAATCTTAGCTAATTTATCTTTGGATAAATGTGCTCGATGTACTATCATGAATTGAGTAAATGAATGACGTGCACAAATGGAAGGGGAATGGACCAATTTTAAACACTTGGTCAATATATCTTTAGAAAGGATAGTTTGTACGTCGCTCTTCCAACCACTCTTAATTTTATTCAGAGAAGCGCAATGTATTTTAGAAATTAATGCATAAATGAATCCAATTAAACCCTTTTGACAAGGATTTAACCAAAAAAATAAGTCAATACAATTACTGTCACGGGAGAACAGAAAAGTAGTAATTTAGTTTCTCAGAAAATCTCTAACCTGTAAATATCTAAAAAAAAATGGAAATTAGGGAGATTAAATTTATGTGACAAATGCTCAAAAGTCATAAAGCAACCGTCTACAAATAAATCAAAAAATGAAGTGATACCCTCTTCTCTCCATTTATGAAAAACACGATCAAGGCAAGATGGAGGGAAAATAATTAATGCATAATTGGAGGGGATATAGAAAAATTTTTCCTTTCAAAAGAGCGCCTGAATTAAAATCAAATTCGTAACGAATTTTGACGATCGAACTTCCCATTAATTTATCCTCCTTTACCAAAGAAAATGGAAGCACCAAGTAGTGTAGCCAGAGCAAATTAGTTAAAATCTTTCAGCTCCATGGATGTCCATTCTGGGCAGCCTGATTTATCTGTGTAATGAATCCAGATAGTAATATATTTAATATTAATAGCCCAATAATAATGTCTCGGGTTAAGCAAAGCAAAGCCTCCATCTATTTTTGATTTTTGTGAATTAGATTTATTCAACCTTGGATACTTGTTTCCAAACATGCGAAGAGATAATAGATTCAACCGAGTCAAAAAATTTCTTTGGTATAAAAATCAAAATTGCCTGGAATAAATATAAAAATTTAGGCAAAACATTCATTTTGATGCCGTTACTTCTACCAACAAGTGACATAGAAAGGGGGAACCATTAAGATAATGTTTCTTTCACCTGTCTAAACAGAGGACTGAAGTTTAGTTTGAAAAGATCTTTAAATATCTCAGTAACTTTAGTAATGTCGTAGTCCTCTCCTGATATATGCATATTGGCAATTTTCTGAAGGATTTGTTACTTGAAGAGCTCTCTGCTGACTGACAACATAGCTAGATCGACCTATATTGTTAGCGGAAATTTCTAAAGCAATTGGAGAATTAAAATCAGGAAAAGCTCCTGGCCCTGATGGCTTCTCAGTTGAATTTTATAAATCATTTGTTCAGTTAATTGCTCCTCAGTTATTAACACTTTTAGCAGATGCTTTGTCCAAGGGTATGCTTCATGATACTTTTTATGAAGCCTCTATTTTGTTGATATCTAAGAAAAAGAAAAATCTGACAGACTGTGCTCCTTACAGACCAATTTCTTTATTAGATGTAGATGCTAAAATCCTTACAAAAGTTCTGGCAAACAGATTAGAGAATATTTTACCTTTAATTATCTTGAACAACCAAACAGTATCTATTAAAAATTAATACTCTCATTGTAATATTCAAAGTTTAATGAATATAACTGACTTTCCACTGTCTAAAGTTTCTGAATTTATTATTATATTAGATGGAGAAAAAGCGTTTGACAGGGTTGAGTGGCAATATTTATTTGAAATTTTTGAAAGATTTAAATTTGGTCCAGAATTCATATTGTGGATCAAATTGATCAACCACTCTCCTCAGGCTTCAGTGTCTGCTAATAATCAAAGATCTGAACCTTTTACATTGTTTTGAGGCTCGAGGCAAGGTTGCCCACTTCGCCTTTTATTATCTGACCTGGTATTAAAACCATTGTAAAAAACAGTAAATATTTCAGGCATCCAAAGGGGGGGGACAAAAATCATGAAGTTTTATTTTATGCTGATAATTATTTTATGTTGATATCTCACATCCAAAATACATGCTATGTATTTTTTCAGGTTTCAAAGTTAATTTGCACAAAAGTGAACATTTTCCCATGAATGGTTCTGTTCCTATCTATGATAATATTCCATTTAAAATAGTGAGGGGATCGTTCACCTATTTAGGGGTCAAACAATACATTTTAAGAGCTTCTGAAACCATGCTTGTAATTTTCTCTCCACTGTTTCCATTTGATTTTCATTATTAGGAAGACCAGAAATGGACAAAGAATTGCAAATCTGCTCTCTCTAAGAACTGAAACATCTTTTTTTTTTCAGTTCTATCCCTCTACAAATAAACCTTAATGTTCAAATCACTTTTGCAGTCTTACTGAATACACAAAATGGCTGGAGAAACTCAGCAGGTCTCGCACCAACCTTATGAGGCAAAGATATATGACCATTGTTTTGGGCCAGACCCCTTTGTCAAGGATCTGTGGAAAGGGTAACAATTGTCATTTTTACACAGAAACTTCAGAATTATTCTTAAAAAAAAAAGCATACTTACCTCCAGTGTGTCCCGATGTGGTCATTTACCCAGGGGAATTTTTACACAGCTTCCCTGTATTGCGGAGTTTGTCAAAGGGGGAACGGCATATTCACTAGGCCTATTTCTTACGGATTTGCTACAGTCAATTTACTCTGCAGCTGCTCGATAAAAATGAGTAGGGGTAGGAGTAGAAAAATTATGGGATGGAATTTGCATTAAAAAAAAATCTGTCCCAACATTTTTACATTGCCACTGGAGCAGAAATTTTCTGCTGTTCATTTGCTGTGTAAAAGTGCCTAAACTTAACATTTAAGGTTGAAGACACTTTGTCAGGACAAAGAAAGAGTGAAAACAGTTTAAATGAATGATCCTATTCCTTTTCCTTCTGGCTGTAATGGACCTTTGACCTTCAATGTTAACTCTGTCTCTCTTTTCCACACATGCTGCCTGATCTGCAGAGTGGTTCCAGTATTTCCTGTTTCTAGTTCAAATATTTCATTGATGTTTTATCAGAAATTTGCTATTTTACCCTTTAGTAGTGAATCCATATTTCCCCTGCTGCCAATATAAAGCTATTTTTGGTCAAAAGCTCAGGCATTATGTTCGCATTACACCAGATCTCTGCCACAATTTTTTTTCTGCACCTTTTTACAAATGAATTATTAAATATAAATAAAGTGTTTCTGCAATCTCTTAACTATACTTTTTAAATGTGTGGACATCTTCCATCCATTCCTGGTGTTTTGTGACTAATGTTCAATTTTCTCTTTTCATTTGAAATGTAGTAGATAATTTTGATTTTTTTTTTGCCTTCCAATACAATAGACATCTGATCTGGTTCCCTGATACATACCGAAACACAGTTTGCTATTGTATTGTTGATCATTACCTCTAAATTGACCCTGTCTATCTTTCTTTGGCTCGATTTCAGGGGTTCTCAACCTTTTTCTTTCCACTCACATCCCACTTTAAGTAATCCCTATGCCATCGATGCTCTGCGATTAGTAAGGGATTGCTTAAGGTGGGATGTGAGTGGGAAGGGAAGGTTGAGAATCACTGCTTTAGACCGAATTGTTACTGAAATAATTTGCTTGAGAAAAATTGTCATTGGCCCATTTCCTTTGAAGTTATGAAACCGTGCACATAACTTTTAAAACAGTGGTTTTCAAATTTTTTTCTTTCCTCCCACAATCCCTTACTAATCACAGAGCACGTAAGGCATAGGGATCACTTGAAGTGGTATGTGAGTGGAAAGAAAAAGGTTGAGAAACCACTGCTCTATTTGCTTGTGTCAAAAGGGAATTTTGCTCTTGTGTTTTATGTTGCTTAATCTCGTACACTCTCTTCAACTTCTACAAACTTTCCTTCCAATCTTTTATTTATATTTATATATCCATAGCCTGTGCTGTCACTGTACTTTTTTAATGGCCCTCAATTTTTCCTTTGACTTTATTCACTCATAGGTCTTGTCATTACTTAGACTGTTTGTGATCTAGTTGAAAATCCTTCCTTCTCAGACTCCTACTGGGTGAGAAAAGAGCTCCATACACATCCATAAACTCCTTTTCCTTATCCCTTTTCCTATTCATTCAGGCTATTTAATCTTGGGGTATTTGAAATCCTCTATCATTATTGTCCAGTGTTTCTTATTTATTTCCATATTGCTGTTACATTGGGTTATCTGTGAACTACCTTTATCAAGGTAACGGCGTTAACATTTCCAAAGGGAGTCAGCGCCATTCAGCTGCTCGTAGCTAAGTGCATTTCAAACACTTGGAACTCTGTTCTATAATATGAGTCGAACTAAGTTACAGATACCAGAACATTTGTCACTCTGCACTCCATGCTGAATCCCGGGTGGAACTCAGCAGAGGAACCCAATCATCGTGGCATTCTCCAGGATATCTTGTGGGAATGCATCCTGGCAATATTTTTCTCGCCAGGTTTGGCATAGATGAACGGGATTAAAGAATTAGAATGACTAGTTTAAAGTGTGTATTTATAACATAGATATTACCAGTCTGGCACAATGGCTCTCAGATTATTCTGACATGAGTTGATGAGGCCCAGCTCCCATCCTTGACCCCTAACAAGGGGAGCCATGGTGTTTCAAGCATTAAACTTCAGTGATACTTGAGTTGAGGTAGAGTTTCTGCTGAGACCCTGCTGCCCTGCTGAGGCCCAGGAGTCTTCAATCTTCACCAGGTTTGTGGTGAGTTGGGATGAGAATTCAGGAACATTGGCCCTAATCAAACATGCTTCAAAGCCATATCTATTTATTTCCATCTATATAGACTCTATAAAGAAGTAAAGAGATGAAAGAACAGATTAGATTAGATTGGAAGAGGGCTAAAACAGAAAAGATCTAGTTAAATTAAAGATTTCAGATTCCGATTTCAAATTTATTGTCAGAGTACATACATGACATCACATACAGCCCTGAGATCCATTTTCCTGTGGGCCAGGCAGAATTACCACTTCTTCGTAGTGCAAAAAAAAACGGACTCAATATACACATGCAAACAAATAAATAAATGTAAACAAACTGATTGTGCAATACAGAGAGTAAAAAAATTCAATAAGGTGTAAAAATATAAATCCTTAAATGAGTTTGTCATTGAGGAGTTTGATGGTGGAGGGGTAACAGCTGTTCCTGAACTTGGTGGTGGGAATCCTTTTAAAAATAAAATTGTCCATTTAAGTTTCTGTAAAATTGAACACTGAGAGAATGAAATGGTCCTTTGAATTATTAATGTTTAGTGTGTGGAAACCTTATTGGCAGCAATTTACAAATCACATTCTTACATGGCTATTTCCAGGTCTAATTGCTATGCCTAAAGTGGCATTGGTTTAAACCACCAAGGACTTCCTGCAACATCATGATGTTCAACAGCTACACACTGAGCAAGAAGCAGATTTGCAAAACTAATGACAAACCACTTTTTACAGATTTGGATATTGGCACTTAACTGTGCATTGCCCCATGCGTAAAGATTGTGGATCATTCATGGTTAAACAACAACAGACATTCCAAACCTCATTTTGTAGGCTGAAGGAAATTCCACAGACCCATGTTCTAAGACTGCAGCATTTTAAGAATTAGTTAATGTTCAAGTTTATTATCTTCTAATTGTACATATATAACCAGGCAAAACAGTGTTTCTCCAGACAATAGTGCACACACACACACACACACACACACACACACACACACACACACACACACATACCCACATACCCCCACCCATCCACACACACACTCACCCACACGCACACACCCACACACACCCCCCACAACCACCCCCTCGCCCACACACACCCACGCACCCACACACACACACACACACACACACACACACACACACACACACACACACACACACACATTTCCACCCTACCCCCAAACACACACACACATTCATGAGAAACCCAAAATATCAGACTACCGTTCATCAATCTCACAGCCTGCGGGAAGAAGCTATTTCCCAGCCTCCCAGTCCTGATTTTGCTGCTCCTGTTCCTCCTTCCTGAAGGTCAAAGAACTTGTCTGATGGATGGTAGGGCTCCTCAAAACTTCTGTGAGAATTACTTAAGCCATGCTCCCAGCAAATGTTGCCAGTAGAGAAAGGGAGACCCCAGTGAGATCTTCTCGGCTGTTTTAATGATTGGAGCAAAATGTAGTTGTTTCACCACTTCGACTGCACAGGTTCAAATTCTAACACTTTCAAAGTAACTGAATAAAAGCCTGAAAAATGTACATCATGAGTGTATCATTTTGTTATTTTGATTGTTTTTAACTTTTTTTCTGTTTGTCTCTCAAAAGAAAACAAATAATGGTTGAAACAGATGTTTCCACTGATTTTACTGGATTTGGTTTTGTTGTGTGGGAAGGAAAAAGTTTGGTGGGTTCAAAGAAGCTCAGGCTGAACACAGCAGGATCTTTATTGAAACACACATAAGGGGATCGCAACATTGATAACACACTCGTACTCTTAATCACACAACACAATATAATCAGTCACACCAAACTTAATACTAGCAATACTATCAACTGTGTGCAGACTTATAACAACCAAGGATTACAATATGGTACCCGCCGTTCCTTGTCTAACATGGGCATAGCTCCAATGCTACCTACAACACTAATGCACAACAGCCCCGATCCCTGTGTAGAGCACACCTTACTAGCATTGTCCACAGTTTATGACCTGCAGTGGAACAGGGTTCATATCAGGACCAAAGAGAAAAAGAGAAAGAGACTGAACTTGATGGACTTTATCGTACAGTAAGTTGGAGGGTCTGGCCCAAGTAATCACTAGGTACTTAAAGGGGCCAGTGGTCGAATGTGCACTAATGGGTGTGTAGGGTCCAACCTTGACTGGCAGGTGATGCAACTTCCGACTAGGTTCCAGGCAGAGAGGTCACATGACCTTCCACAATTTACATTCCCACCAGGTTCCAGAAGGAGACATCTCATGACCCTCCACAATCCACAGTACAGTTCTATTGCCACTTCCTGAATCAGAATCCAGTTCATTGTTATGAACATGTGTTGTGAAATTTGTTGATCTGGGGCAGCAGTTTAGCGTAGAAAAATGCGCAGAATTACTATAAAATTACAATTATGTAAATACAAGAGTTATAAATATAAATGTCATGCAAAGAAAGATAAAAAGTGAGGTAGTGTCCATAGGTTTGTTGCCTGCTCTTAAATCTGATGGGAGAGGGAAAGAAGCTGGTTTTGGAGCAGTGAGAGTGTCCTCATGCTCCTGTACCTCCTTCCTGATGGTAGTAGTGAGAAGAAAACATGGCCTCGATGATAGAGGCTACTCTCTTGAGACACCGCCTCTTAAAGATGTCCTTAATGGAGGGAAAATGTAATGATGTATTGAAAAATTGATTTATTGCTGCTTTAAAAATATGAAAAATGACACAAATAATTCATCAACACTCAAGGGCGAGGAGAAACATGAAGCAAGAAATGTATTTTCTAAAATGACAGAAAGTGCTTACTGTCACATTACCCGATCAATGATTTAAGAATTGTCAGTCTTTTCATTCGACAGGAATCATTACTTTGCCCAACAACTTACAGTCACTGTTGGAAAGTTGCTATGTAAGTAGTTGGATGCTTTGCTCTGTGAGATGTAATATCTCTAATTTCAAATATCAGACTCAAGTGTGATTGGGAAAAAGTTGGAAACGCCTGGTCATTTAATGCCTTTTCAATAATATTGGTGGACTCCCATTTGAAATCATGGGAATCTCACTAAAATATTCAAATATTTTGGCGGTGATAGGCTCCAATTGTTGTCGTCATTACCATAATCTTTAGCTTGATTTATGCTGTCACTAAGTTTTATCCTTCCAGATTTGTTTGATTTTCATTCTCATCCCTCCAACTTATCCAACAGTCCATTTCCTGCCTCTTGTCCAGCACTATGTCCAACTCATCATTCCTCACTGTCCCATAATGCTAATTAATTCCCTAACACCATTGATTTGTAAAGGTATCTTCCTGTTTAAGTTACTTAAGGAGTATATCCCATTTTATTCATTTTTAATTTAGACATACAGCACGGTTACAGTCCCTTGTTGCCCATGAGCCCCTGCCACCCAATTAATGTACAACCCTTGCATTGAATGGTGGGAGGAAACTGAAGCACCCGGAGGAAACCTATGTCGACAGGGAGAGAACGTGCAAACTCCTTACTGATAGTGCCAGATTCCAACCCAAGTCATTGGCACTGTTAATAGAGTTGCTCTAATTGATATGCTAACTGTGATGCCCAAACCTCTGGAATTTATCTCTGCAACTTTCTCCAGGCAGACAGAACTTTCTATTTTTTTAAAATCCTTCAGATTCCTTGCGTGTCCCCGTTTTCAGGGGCTGGTTTTTTACTCAACAAACAGCTGTTTCGTACTAGTGTTCATATTGTAGTTTACCCATGGACCCAGTCTGGAGTATATATTATGAAAGGTTAAAAATGGCCCGAGTCCAAAGGGTTAAGTGCAATTCTTTATGTTTGTTCTTTATTGTCAATTGTACCAAGATAAAATGAGAAACTTCTGTTTTGCATTCTCTCTAATCAAGTCAACCGCTCCATAAGTACAGCAGGTAGGGCAAAATAAAACAGAATTGCAGAGAACAGTGTTCTAGAGAAATAGCTCAGTTAAACCAGAACGATTTTAACACTGAGACGTCTATTCAATAGTCTGATTACTGCAGGGAGGAAACTGGACTTGAATCTGGGGGTGCACTTTTCTTTTCAAAGGGCTCAGGCCCAAAACATCAGTTAACCCTTACTTCCAAAGAACACTGCATGATCTGCCAAGATTCTTCAGCACACTTGAGTGTTGCACTCGGCTTCAACTTCTGTATATTTTCTTGTTTAACTCCCATGTCCCTTTTTTTAAACTCATGTAATCATTTGCCCACCAGGAGGGGGAAGACGAGGGTGTGAAACACGTAGAGCGAGTGCGTGATATACTAGTCTGATGAGTTTTGGTGGCGTCTTGTTGGAAGGATAAGTAAAAGGAGATGCCTCTGAGTTGTCATTTGGCTTAAGCCAGATCAAAGTCAGTGCCACCCTCGTCTGTGGGTTTGATGGTGAGGTTGGGATTAGTGCGGGGAGAGTTGAGTGCAGGGCGTTCCAAAAGAGTGAGATTGGAATGGGTGCCGGGAGTAGTAGTGAAGACGAGAGAGTGGATCTTGGTAGCAGCAGGGAATATAAAGGACCAGAGCAGGCAAAAGGCCGAAATGAGGTGTCCAGGAGAAAGAAAGTTTAAAGCGAGAGAAGGAGTCTGTTGTGACAGGTGGAGAATCCCGGTTGTGGAAGTGGGCACGGAGACGGAGTTGACAGAAGAAGAGCTCAGCATCATGGTGTGTGCGGAACTCATTGAGGTGTGGTCGAAGAGGGACGAAGATGTGGCCTCTACTGAAGGACAGAGCATTCTGTCTGAGGGCGGAAGGTGGGAATGGGGGGAGGCTGAGGGGAATAGTAAAGACCAGGCAGAGATTGGAATGGGTGTCAATGGGGTAGAGAGTTGGGGGGGGGGTGGTGAGAAGGATGGCAGGGACCAGGAGGTGGAGCATAGGGAGGATCTAAGGGAGGGAAGGGATGGTTGTGGAAGTTAAAGAAAAGAATGTGGCTTGGATGGAATGAGTTGGCTATTTTGCTGAGGTAGTGGGAAGTTATTAGAGGGGAGGTTAGTTTACGTTTTGCCCCTGAGCTGTGTTCATAACTCAGCAACTTTTTGCAATGTTGGGAAGAGCAGTCCTGTACCAAGCTGTGAGAGAGTACTTTTGATGGTTCACCTGGAAAAATTGATAGGAGGCAATGGGGGAAAGATTTTTTTAGGGGGTGCTTTGAAGGAAATAGAAGCACTAGGGTACCTTCTTGACCACAGTGGTTGGTCCAGGACAGATTGTTGGTGATTCTAACATCTGAACACTCACTTCCATCTCCTACACTACTGATATAAACCAGGGTGAGTGGTCCACCCCATTTCTGGAAGTCAATGACAAGCTACTTTGTTTTGTTGTTGTTGAGGGAGAGGTTGCATCAGCAAGTAGCCTCTCTCTCCTGTACACCGACTTGTCATTGTTGACATCCATCTAATAACGGCATTGTCAACTGAAAACTTGTAGATGGAATGAGAGCAGTCGTGAGAGTATAGTGAGTATACCACCTTGTTGAGGATCATTGTGGAGGATGTGTTGTCACCAATCCTAATTGAATGTGGTCTGTCGATCTGGAAGTCAAGGATAAAAGTCGAGGATGAAGCAAAAAAAAATGTTTAGTGTGGGTTTATCACCAGATGCCATCTTTTGTAATATTTTATTTATCATTTTTAAATATTTAACAATCAACAATCATACAGAATTTAATACATCAAGAGGGCTCCACCCCCTCCCCTCTATATGTCCTAATAAATAGAGAAAAATAAAATAAATCATCCCATTGGCAGAGCATACAATAAAGCATATGGAGACACGATGATAACACAGTGTTAAAATCTTTACAGAGGTCTACTGGCTAGCCAGTAGTGATCGTAACCCTACGTTGGCACCAATGAGGTACCTATTTGCTCTAAGGTGTTATACCCCTTCCTGAGATTGTATGCAACCTTTTCAAGTGGGATGCAGCTATTCATCTCCAAAGTAGATGGGAGTCAGATTTCCATGTTACTGCTATGCATTTCCTGGCCACACATAAGGCAACTTCTGTGGATTTAATTTGATCTACCAACTGAGGTAAAGTTCCCCAAAAGACAAAACTCTAGATCTAATGGGAAGGTAATTCCTGTGGTCTTGCTTAGGGTGTGACAGAGGTCAACCCAGAGTGGCCTCACCGTCATGCAAAGCCAGGTAGAATTTAAAAAAAAGAACCAACTTCTGCACCACACCTAAAGCATATCTCTGATAATTCAGGTTCATATTGGTATAATTTCTGTGGGGTGAGGTGCAGTTGATGGAGATCATTATAATGGACCAATCTATACCTGGCATTGATAATAGCCATCAAATTTCCCTGACAAAGATCCGACCAGAGTTGTTCATCAATTGTTCTGTCTAGATCTGACTCCCATCTCACCCTAGACCAGTGGTTTTCAAACAGAATTGATCGGATCTGTTAAATATAGGATTACATCATCTGCCATAAGATTAATTTTGTGGTTTGTTTGACCCACCATAAATCCCTTTATCTCTGGGTCTTATCTGATTGTCTCTGCCAAGGGCTCAATCACCAAGACAAAACGTCCTGGAGACAAGGGGCAATCCTGTTGGCTCAATCTGCTCAAAGGAAATGCTGCTGAGATTTGTCCATGAGTGGCAACCCTAGCTTTGGGTCTATAATAAAGAGTTTTAATGTAATTAATAAACAATTGCCCAATACAGCCATTCGAACCTATCAAAGGCTTTCTCAGCATCAGGGCCACAACAACACTCGGTTCAGGTTAGACTTTTGCATCGTAGATAATATTGAAGAGCTTACATAGGTTGTTGGCGGACCGACGTATCAAAATCAAGCCGCTCTTGCCTGGATTTATTAATTTTGGCAAGTATTGGCCAAACCTGTTAGCCAGGGCCTTAGAAATCAATTTGTAATCTGAGTTTAGTAATAAAATGCGTCAAAATGAGGAGCATATCAATGGATCCCAGTTCCTTTTATGAATCACAGTAATTATGGCAGTAGAAATGATTCAGGGAGAGTTTTGGTTTTAGATGCTAAGTTAATTACATCTATGATGAGTGGTATAAGTAGATCCATAAATTCCTTCAAAAATTCTGGCAGGAAACCATCCTCCAATGTTGATTTATTTGACTAAGCCCAGTGCTTTTTCAATTTGTTTTGAAGAAAAGGGAAGGTCCAAATTTGCTTGATCTTCTTGGTTAAGTTTGGATATTTGAACAGTGGATAAAAATTCATCAATCTTCCGGGGACCAAGTTGTGGCTACTGGAATCACAGTGGACATGGCAAAATAACCATACGACGCATTTCTGGAGTGAATCAAATGGATTTACTCTTCATCACTTGTGCAAACTTTTAAAAGCCAGAATCATGCATTCGACATACGCTGATGTCATCGTGTACTGGGGTCACATGACCAGTTCGATGCCTTCTGGGAGTTGTAGTGCCACCGTAGTGCCGCTACAAATGAATGTTTTATTTTGAATACAAACAGCCTGGCTCAGCATTCAGCCCTTACTTGGTGATTGAGAGCAATTTTGACACGTTGCATTTTTCCCTTGTAAATGTGCCGATACTAAAAAGAAGTCAATGCTTGAAAACAATTCATGACTACATGAATAAAAGGAGAAATCTTTCTCTGTCGGATTAAGACGTCTCCAAATATCTACTAAATTAAGATCTTTCATCAACGCTTGAACATGAACTGCCATCTTGGATTTCTTCGGAGATTTTTCTAATAAAGATTCCAAAACACAATTAAAATCACCACCAACTAAAATATTATCATTAGCCTGACCCAAACATAAAAATGCATCTGAAATAAATATTTCATCATCTGCATTTGGGGCATTAATATTAAGTAAAGTCCAAAATTCACTAAAAATCTTACAATTCCATTTAAAAATACATCCTGCCTTTTCCTCCATTGATTGTAATTCAAAAGATAAATTCTTACGTATCAAAATTGCTACACCTTTAGCCCTGGAATTAAATGAAGAAGAATATACATGCCCAAACCAGTCCTTCTTTAATTTCATACTTTCCTTCACATTCAAATGTGTTTCTTGTAAAAAAGCAACATCAATTTTCATTTTCTTAATATACGCCAAGACTCACGCTTAATCAGACTGTTTAAAACTCGAACATTAAAAGTAGCAAACCTCAACTTTGACATATCTACTATTATTACTAAATACCAATAATATCTTTATATCAAAACTCAAATCAACATTTAAAGGCACTCCAATAGGAAAAAAAAATCACAAATTAAAAATTAACTAAAATGAAAATTAAAAAAATAATAAAGAAAAAAAAGAAAATTCCCCCCCCCAAAAAAAAACTACCAAAAGGTAGTAATCCCCTAAGCAAAAATTGGGTGTGGGTCACCCACCAGTGGCTGATGACTAGTAAAGAACTTAGAGCAAATCTCTCCCTCACCAGCCAAACAATCAATAACATCAAAATATCATAATAACAAAAAAAAGTTAAAAAAAGAAAGTTCTTCTTTTCATCCAAGAGATTCCAATCTCGAAGATCCCATTTCAGAAGAAGTTGGACTCTTTCCATTCCCGTTTTTCCCATTTCTGCCATTTCTTCTGTTTCCAGAACAACCAGATTTTTTCTTTAGGAGATAATGGTGGACTATGTCTTTGTCCTCTTATATCTGGCAATGAATCAGCAAAAATCATTGCTTCACGATCATTTTCATAAAACCGAAATTAATCGTCTCCATAAAACACCTTCAACACTGCAGGGTAGCGAAAAGTAGACTTATAACCTTTACGCCACAAAACTTCTTTAACTAGATTAAATCAACGTCGACGTTGAATGACCTCTTGACTCAAATCAGGGTAAAAGAAAACTCTGCTATTCTGAATCAATGACAGAGTTTGTCGTTGTCTCGCATTCTGCACTGCTAGTCGAAGTATTGCTTCTCTGTCCAAGTAATTCAAACATCAAATTATTACCGGTCTCAGTCGTGAGAGTGTTCTTTTTAGAGCTCTATGGACTCTTTCCAGTACCAATCCCCCAGAAAAAAAATCTTGCCATAATACTTGCAGGATCTAGTCTTTAAAGAAATGAAGAAGATCTTGTCCTTCTATAGCTTCTGGCAAACCAACAATTTTCACATTATTCCTTCTACTTTGATTCTCCAAGTAGTCTATTTTCCTCTCTAGCTCCTTCTCGCGTTCTCCCAATTCTATGACTGATTTTTCAACCTTCAGCACTTTTTATGTGTTAGAAGCCACTTATTGTTTACAGTCCAAAAAAGCAGTCTGAATTTTTTAAAATTCTTCATAAGATGCACTCACATGTGTCTTAACCATATTTAATTCTGAACACACCAACATTCATTTGAGCCATTTCATTCATTCATTTGAGATGTCAAAGGTTTTATAACAGCTTGAACAATATCATTTAGTTGCATAACTGTAGGTCAGAAAAGCTCAGCCCTGCTCTCTCTGACGTAGTGGCAGAACAAGGTAACTGCAGCTCCTGCTGCAGCTCAACAGAAGGCATTTTAAAAGTTTTACTGCGGGTCTGGACTCCCAGTAACGGCACTCCGACTTCCTCAGGGGGTCGCCGCTGGTCTCCCCCTGCATCTCGTTGTTTTTCATGAAATCACGAAGAAAAGCGATTTCTTCAGATTGAAGTGCTTCCTGATGCATTTCTAACAATGGAGTTGTCTTCCTGCGTGCTCCCTCCATTGAAATCAAAAGGCTTTCCAAATCGGGGTCCACTTCTTGGGAACACAGACCTTCTTCCAGAGAACGGGTAATTCCAGCGCCATCCTTCACTTGGGGAGTAATAGACATTTTTTTTCAGCTCCCATAGGCAGTCTTTGAGGTTTAAACACCGAAAAGATTAAGTCTGAAGCTGTATCAAGTCGTCTAGGCCCCAAATCTTCAGCACTTCGAAAATGTAACTTCTTCTGCTCTTGAGGTTTAATCTTTTTACCATTAGTGGCCATAATAATTCCTTGATACTTTAAACTAAAATTTAAAAAGTTTAAACTTGAAAACAAAGAGTTAAAAAAAAGATTACACGTCTAGACTCTACGCCAACTTGCCACGCCCCCCACACATTGCATTTTTGATTCTCTTCTGTGATACTTTGTTAAGGCTTCAGCAATACTCCATCAATACTTTGCGAGTTCTGCTCTGCATTGTTTTACTCATTGAAGGAGCATTTGGTTTTACATGAGCATCTGATTGTCTTGAACATCTTGATAAATGTTTACCTTTGGTCTACATGTCAAGTACAACAACTCAAGAAGAAGTTGACAGGATGTTCATCTGTTCTATCACTGACCTGACACAATGTGCTAGATGGAAGGTAACTTTCTGATGCCATGACCCATAACTCCCATGAAGATCCTCAGATATCAGGGGACCCTCAAACAATGAGAACTGTGCAACCATTGGGATACTCAAAGAGATTTTTCAACGCCTTTCCAGTTAGAAGGAGCCATGCAGAATTCATCCTGGAAGTGTCCACGTTTATAGTGATTTGTCATTAACTTCATTGCCTGGATATCATGAAAGATTAATCAGTCCTCTCAACCGGTTCAGGAGCTACATGTGGAGGAGGTAGAATAGGAACTTGGGGGCATTGGAATCACACAAGTTTAGACGGCCACACCCAGAAGGGATGATCATCATCCAATTGACAGGAGCTTTAGAGCTGTTCTGCAAACTCTGAGTGCGTTCCATAAAAATAATTTCTTCAAATAGCCCATCTCAGCATTTGATCCATTGAACCTTCTCTCCATGAAGGTCACTGTAAATGCTCATGTATAATTTAGCCCCGAGGCAGCAGTAAACTGTAAGTTGAGAATGTAAAAAGGGCAGTTCATTGTATTCTTGCAACCCCCGTGAGAAACTGCATCACATGCTGCTCTGCCTTGAGTTCACTCCTCTGTATAAGCACACTGGCAGGCAACTGCATCTCCAGTGCTTGTCTAAAGAGTGGGGGGCAGGATTCCTGCACAGGACAGTGGACAAAATGTTTCCTTTTCATGTTTCCACAATATTATGAGGGCTCCGACTCAGCTCACCCAGTAAACTGATAGTGGATTTTCTTGTTGAGATGGGGACATTTGGTGTGTCCTTTTCAATCGAGGAGCCAGAGCCTCTAGGGAACTGACTGAGTTTCAAATGCAATAGTTTGCCATTCCACGCAAGCATCAGTGACTGGAGGCATCAATCACTCTCCTGACACTTGAGACACCTACCACTCTCGACAAGTCGTAGGACAGGAGGATGACCGATACTCTTGCCTGGATGAGCCCCTCTCCAACAGTCCTCAAGAAACAGAACATCAAACATCAAGCAACCTATAGCTGACTGTTGTCCAAAACATTCAAGCCTTCCACCACAGCTGCATTGTGTACAATCTTACAATCTTGAGTACAATGCTGCCCAGTGACTTGCCAAGGCAACTTCTACAGCAGCTTACAAACACCCCACTTCCACCAAGACGAAGCACAAAGGCAGCACCTCCATTGTTAAGCTCTCCTTCATGCTAATCTGAAAACCCTCATCATGTGCTGTTACTCAATTGTTGTTGGGCCTTATTCCTACAGCTTCCTACCCAAAAATCTGTGGGAATACAATCGCCAGCAGATTAAGAAGACAGCTCACTATCATCTTCTGCAGGGGAAATTTGGAAAGGGCATGTGGTGCACTGAGGTAGCAGCGAGCAAGCACAAAATTCAAAAGACTGTACAACAGGCTGAACATCAGTTCATGCTTCAGTGGCTCCCTGTGTGTGACTGGCTCAGGAGGGGCCGGCTCAGGTCTATATTCAGGTTGGCTGATTGACAGCCGGCCAGGCAGAGTCAGCCCTTAGGTGGTCTTCCTGCAGGTACAGAGATCGCCCCCTCTAATTGGCTAGTGGTCGTATCACCACAGGGCAGCAAGTCCTGGGAGTGTAAGTAATGCTTGCAGCCCTTAAATGACTGAAATAAAAGGTACTCACATATTTGAAGAATACATTTGAGGGCTGACCTATTCACCTCATCATGGGGAAGATGTGGAAGCTATGGAAAGGGTACAGAAGAAATTTATCAAGATGTTGCCTGGATTGGAAAATAAGTCTTGTGAGGCAAGGTTAGCAGAGCTGGGACTTTTTGGTGTGAAGAAGGATGAGAGGAGACTACAAGATTCTGAGAGGTATAGATAGGATGGACAGCTAGTGCCTTTTTCCCAGGGCAGGAATAGCAAAGAGCAGAGGACATATGTACAAAGTGAAAGGAGGGAAGCTTAGGGGAGATGTCACGGGGTATGTTTATTTACACAGAGAGTTATGGGTGCCTGCAATGCTTTGCCAGGGACGGTAGTGGAGGCTGAAACATTAGGGACCATTTGAGATGCTAAGACAGGCACGTGGGAAGAAAAATAGCGGGTTACAGGGTAGGGAGGGTTCAGTACATTTTTAAAAGGAATATACAGGTCGGCACAACATCGAGGACTAAAGGGCCTCTACTGCGTTGTAGTGTTCTATATTCTATGAAGGACACAATTGTGTGAACGGGATGAAGTGTGGGTTGAGGGATGGTGGTTTCAATGAGTTTATGGCCATAAAGTGCATGACAGGTGCAGGAGTGTGATACCACTCATAGCAATAGAGTTTTGAGCAATCCATTTATGAGCTGGGATCTTTATGTTGACCGTTCGTGACAAATGTAGCACAAGAAGCCGATAATATCACTTGGGCTCTTTCTTTAGTGACATCCCTGGAGATTCAATCCCACTTGTGGTATTAGCAGCTTGTGCATCCTCCTTGCCCAGAGCATTCCACTCACTCTCTTCCTCCAAAAGTAGGATCTCAAACCTTCGCATCAAAGAACCAATCTAGCTTTTCTCTAACTGTTGGAGGGCGCTTTCCATATCTCGCATCAAAGAACCAATCTAGCTTTTCTCTAACTGTTGGAGGGCGCTTTCCATATCCAGTTGTTGCACCGCAATTTTTGATTTTGGTAAGCGCAGGCTGCGCTGGTACTGCACGGAACATTACATCTAATCAACATACAAGTCTATTAAACCGGCAGAAACCAGTGCCAGCAGCAGGAGCAGGTACATTCAAGTTTTGATCCTCAACAATCAGTCTAACAATTGCATGCTAAATGTTGACTTACCGATCTTCTCCTATAAAATGTGCCATGTCTCAAACATTACCATGAACTCTCACGATGTGAAATTTAGTTCTGATTTGTCTGCCTCACGAGATTATCCACTATTTTATTTATCCTGGGGGTTGCTTCTGCAAATTGCAATGAAAGACGCTATCAAAATCATTTCTCACATCCATTATTGGTCAGTAATCCAATGTAGAATAGAAAAGATTATCAACGTCCAAGATTTATTTCAGTGCCAAGTACTCTTTGAATGAGTCAAAACCTCTTGTCTGCCAATTAATATTGACATAGCTTACTTACAAAATCATTCTCATCAAGCTAAGCAATCTCATTATTGCTAAATTTAAATTCATTGTCGTCCAGTTGTCTCCTTTGTGTGATCATTTTACTTGCCACAATATTTTAAGAAAGAAAAATCCAATCAAAATTATTGTTTGCAAACTTAAAACTTAACTATGCACATTGTTTTGATTGTGTCTGATTAGCAAACTGCTGAAGTAAAATCAGACTTATTTGATGTTTTGTTTCCAAAATCTAAGAAAACAATAGGCTAGGATGTTCCATAGGTTTGGTAGGGAAGGGTAGGGGTTTGCAGGTGCCATGTCAGATGAGTGATCACACATGAACGAAGCCCGACATGCTCGAGGAGCATAGTTCCTCACCGTTCAGTTGGCCACTGCCACTCCACTCGACCTCAAGGCAGAGTGAAAAGGCAATGTAACCACTTGAGCTTTGAACTCCATTGGATTTGATCATGACTGATATGTACCTTGTGACTAATTACGTATTTCACCACATTCTTGACAAATATATGTTGGTCTCAATCTCAAAAATTTTCAATTTGACTCAATACCTTTTTTAGAAGGTGCCCCTTTCTGATTTTTCTTCTACATTTTAGACATACAACACAGTAACCAGGCCCATGCTGCCCAATTACAGCCAACTGACCTACAACCCTGTACGTTGTGAAGGGTGGGGGGAAACCGAAGCACTTGGAGGAATCCCACGCAGACATGGGAAGAACATAGCAAACTCCTTACAGACGGCACCAGATCGAACTCCATTCACTGGCGATGTAACAACGTTGCGCTAACTGCTATGTTTCTGTTCTGCCAACATTCATTTTGTCTTTCTTCCGCTTTGATTTGAACACATGGCCATGTCATTCATTTTGTCACGTGATTTGTCTCTCTTAGATCCACAGACCCTATTCTTCCCTTCATCGGGCTTCATGGTTTTCTTTGTTCTTAGTTTGTACCCCTTTGTAAGATCCAGCTCACAGTCTGTTATCTTTGTTTCATTTGGTGACATTAATCTGGTATTACTCTTCTGAGACGTGCAGTTTGAATACTGTAAACACCTGCTGTGTTTAAACAAAATATATTTTGTGACACCATAAAGTTACACCTGGACTGTATTGTCTGATAAAGTCAACTTGATACGTGGATGTGTCCAGGTATGTTCCTGATCTGAATGCTTTGTTTAGCACTGTGAATGAGTCTCAACAAAGCACTGGTTGTTATTCCTACCCTGGACAGGACATGGGGTTTATTAGTTTTGTTTTAACCTTGGCATTCCCCAGGAAAAGTGGGGGGGGTCACTGCAGTCATTTGGAACGGTTGGACATATGAGCTGTCAGGGCTGAAAACCTGCCTCGACCACATTCATGCATTGATGCCATCTGTGCCTGCTGTACCTTCTGTGATGTGGTTGTGGCCAATCTTCTGGCAGCTATCTGAAAATAGGCTTGAAACAGCAAGGGCCTGTGCCCAGAGCTGTTACATAGCAGAGACATCTCTTTGACTCAATGAAATCAAGGAGGAGAAGTTAAGATTCACAGCAGTCCATTAAGCAGGGAACATCTGCAGCTCACATTTTCCTCGTATCTGCAATCAGAAAAGTGCTTTGTATCTTCATTCCAAACAAGGCGATCATTTTCTTTTTAGTTCTTGCTGTGAAATCATAATGGGGTTCCTTGTAAGACTAAAATACTCAGAGTACAAAGATAGGATTGTGTCTGGAATCTTTAAAGAGGTTTATTGCCAAACTTAAAAGCAGACAAGGGAAGGTTAGTCCGATTCAATTAAAAGACACATTCTGTCTTTCAGCAATATGATGGAAATTCTGTCGCAATTAGCCATCCAACTCAAGGCTTTGTTCTTTTAAATGCATTTCCCTCATTAGAACCATCTTGAATTTGCCTGAGAACTGTCCACTGTCACGAAAGTCACCAAATAAAATGGACTCTGAGAGTAGACTTGATCATTGCCAAATTAAATATCCTGACTCTGTTTAAAATTTCAGTTAGTACAAATTATTTACTTAAATCTTGATGTTTTACATTACTTATAAATGCATAATATCTATAAAGTCTAATATTTCTGTTTGTGTGCGAATGCAACACATTCTCTGAGGAACAGGTGGATGGTAGAGTGAGGCCTCCTCTTTATGAACATAGTGGATGCAGTGAAATAGTAAATCAATGCAATGGAATATATTCATCATGCACTTAGTATTGATCTGCTGTCATATTTTAAGTTACCTTGGAGTACAGTAGTAAATATGATTAATTTAAAATCTAATCATATTCAAATAATTATATGACACAGTTGAATTCAGCTTGTTCAGGGTAAAGAAGATTTTATTTCTAAGTGGATAATGTGGGTAATATTTTCCTTTTGATGATTATGATAATCAAAGATGATTTACTTCCCCACCATGTATGTTATTAAGACATTATCCATTTAAAAGTACAATCAAATATGCAAGTTGTAAACAAGATACTCGGACCTTTCAGCCTTCATCATCTTTCAACAAGATTTGATCGGCACCTGATCATTCCCATTAAACTATAGTTCCCTAACTGCATTCAAAGACCGTGCTTCCATGTCCTTTGACCAAGTGTTCCAAAGGTTCGGAACCACAGAACACTACAGCACACAAACAGGCCCCTAAAAATCGTCGTCTCTATCTTCTTTGGGAAAACATAAATTTTTCCACAAGTAGATTTATCTAATTCACCTTCACATTGTAAAGACCCCTCAGTATATTATTTAATTTTAGTTCAAGTTTATTATCTTCTGACTGTATGTATACAACCAGATGAAACAGCATTTCTCCAGACCACGGTGCACACACATAGACACACGATACATATATCTTGTTCATATTCAGAGCCAGCTCTTCAGCGCTTGACGTCTTGTTTTGCGGAAACTGCCAAAATGTTTGGCCTGGAAGTCAGCCTGAAGAAAACTGAGGTCCTCCATCCGCCAGCTCCCCACCATGACTACCAGCCCCCCCACATCTCCATCGGGCACACAAAACTCAAAACGGTCAACCAGTTTACCTATCTCGGCTGCACCATTTAATCGGATGCAAGGATCGACAACGAGATAGACAGCAGACTCGCCAAGGCAAATAGCGTCTTTGGAAGACTACACAAAAGAGTCTGGAAAAACAACAAACTGAAAAACCTCATAAAGATTAGCGTATACAGAGCCGTTGTCATACCCACACTTCTGTTCGGCTCCGAATCATGGGTCCTCTACCGGCATCACCTACGGCTCCTAGAACGCTTCCACCAGCATTGTCTCCACTCCATCCTCAACATTCATTGGAGCGACTTCATCACCAACATCGAAGTACTCGAGATGGCAGAGGCCGACAGCATCGAATCCACGCTGCTGAAGATCCAACTGCGCTGAGTAGGTCACGTCTCCAGAATGGAGGACCATCGCCTTCCCAAGATCGTGTTATATGGCGAGCGCTCCACTGGCCACCGAGACAGATAGTTAGTCCTTTATATGCACACCAAGGAACTTTGTGCACTCCTCTTGCTCCACGATGGAGTGTTATGGAGAACGGTCGACCTTCGTCCTCCTGAAGTCCACAATCATCTCTTTGTCTTGTCCTCATTGTTGTTCTTGCATTCTTTTAGGAGCCTCCTAACCTCCTCTCTGTCAGCTAACTCATCCCTGTAGTCAATGAGGCCAACTACTGTTGTATCTGCAAACCGATGATTCTGTTTGAACTGAATCTGGCAGTGCAGCCACTTCTCATCTAAACTCCAACAGGTATGAACCTAGTATTCCCAGCCTTTCCTTATCCATTTTGGGAATCAATCTTGTGAACTTTTTCTGATCTGCTTCCAAGACATTTACATCCTAAACGAGGAGATCATTACTGAACATGATTATCCAGTTGTGGCCTCATTTGGGACCAATATAACTGAAGCATAACCCATCAGCATTTGTATTCAATTTTCCTAGCTATAAGTGATGTCAGTTCATTCTCGATTTATATTTTTCAGAAAAACTGAATGAGATGGAAGAGAGAACCAACAATTTATTCTTGTCTATTGGGCTCTGAGCATCTCATATTCAAGCAAAAAATTATTGTGGACTGAAATGTCATCGTTGTACTGAGTAAAGACAAGGTGTTCTAGTTGCATTCTCCAGCTGAAGCCTCTCAGCTTTAAATAACTTGCTTTGACTTTGCGAGTCCTTCAAGACTTTAGTTGTGATATTAGCAGCAGGTCAATCTGCTGCCCATATATATACCAGGCCTGAGACAGGTGTACATTAAAGACATTGAATTATTTCTGCATTATTCCTCCCAGGCACTGGTGCGGGATGTGCAATCCCTAGCATTCACATGATCAACCACCACTGCCAGTCTGAGGTGTGTAAATTTGTGGCAGAACAGTTTGCGCAATGCTGTGACAATGCCAGTGACCAATATTCGAAGCCGGCACTGCCTATATGGAGTTTGTTCATTCTCCTGCATGGGTTTCTTCTGGGTGTTCCAGTTTCCTCACTCATTCCAGAGGCGTGCGGGGTTAGAAGGTGAATCGATCACGTGGGTGTATTTGGGCGGCGCGGACTCGTGGGCCAGAACAGCCTGTTTCTGTACTGTATATCTAAACTAAATTAAATTAAACAAACTCACTTTCAGGCAACAGTTACTTCCAGCTAGTCATATCCTACACAGATTGTCAAAGTTTTGGAAGCTAGATTAATGAGCTAGCCAGTCTCCTGAACCATCTTGCTGCACCTCCCATCACTGATAGAAATAGCCATGAAAGAAATTTAACTCAAGCAACGCCCACTTCCTAAATCTTTAAAATTTCACTAGCCCACGCCTCACCATGGGTTTTACAGGTCCCATACAAGACTGTGAAGCAATGGCCACAGCATTACTTAAATCTGAGGTTACTCAGCATCCAGAGTGACCAGGCAGCTGACAAAGTCAGTGTTAACTGTAGATGAAACCTTTCTATTACATTATATTAAATCAGTGCCTGATCACAATATCAGTTATTGAGATGTGTTTACTGTCTGTTCACATTGGCTGCATCCAGTAATAGTTTATAATTGGAGTTTGCAGAAAAGAGTGATTCAGATAATCAGTTTACAATGCTCTTGAAGAGTAGTGTGGGTGCAGATCGGCCACTCCCATGTTACAAGGATGATGCTAGAGTTGGACTACGCTGGTCAGTGAGCCAGGCATGATTGAGAGATGCACACTATCTTCACTTGCCTCACCTGCTGGTTAATTTTGTGCAGAGACCTTGTTGTGACCCCACTTGAATGTTCACAAATTCCACATGGAGAGTAAATCTGTAAATGCCAGTGGGTCCAACAGCCAGCTAATGCAATGGGATCAGCAATTAAACATAACAAGCTAAAGCATTAATAAAAATGTATTGGTTGTTGCTTTGCAACATTGCCCAAACATTTCACATCTCAGATTGTGACAAAGTTTATGGAATTGGAACTCAAAAGGATAAAAGTGGTTTCCAGGATGGAGGGACTCAACAGGTCGGGACACGTCAAAGGAGAGAGGTGGACAGTCAACATATTGGGTCAGGACCCTTTATTGGAACAAATTTCGCTCCTGGGTTGACGGTCGATGAGGAAGAGATGATGTTGCCGATCCACACTGATTGGAATCTGCTGATAACGAGGCTGAGGCTCCAGTTGCAGAGGAACAGACAGAATTCCAGGTCTTTCAGCTTGTTCATGCACTTTGATGATATGATGGTGTTGAGCTGTAGTAAATGAACAACAGCTTGCTGTAGATATTCCTGTGGTGTAGGTGATGTAACGCAGCGTGGGGGACCAGCGAGATGGCACCTGCCTTTGACCAGCCTTGATGATAGGTGAATTAAAGTGGGTCCAGGTCCTTCCTGAGATAGGAGTTGATTCTCTCCTTAACCAACCAATCAAAACACTTCAGCAGAGTCCACATAAGTATCACCGACCTGTGATAGATGTCCTTTTGAATCAGGTAAGGACTTCTGATTGTTGTAGCAAGAAGTTAAAATGTCCACAAAAAATCTAGCCATTGCTTCACACAGAAATGCAGATTGGAGAAGGAGAGAGACAATTAGGGGAGGAGATCACGTGGGATGTGGGCCTGGAGGAAATCGAGTACAGGAGCAGGTAAAAGACAAATGGAAATGGTGCAGGGAAGGTTCCCTGAATGGTGAAAATCCAGTCTTCAAAGTTTCGTCCCTTCTCAGGTTATGAACATCTGACTTAAGGACACGAGGCCTACCAGTGAGCTCCCATAAATATTTTTAAATTCAAATGTGCACCAGTCTTTCTACACGTAATATCCCCGCAGTAGTCAGACACAGACAACCAGTTTTACTGTGGGCGGTCACGTAAAATACTTTTGTTAAGGAAACACTTCTATTGATTTATGGGAAAAAAAATGCACTGTTAAACAACATAGCAAAACAACTGATGCTTTAAGTAAACAGTTAGAAGCTGCAGGGATTCAGCCGGTCGGGCCGCATCTGTGTAGAGAAATGGCAAGTCAATGTTAAGTGTCAGGTTTTCATTCAACATCTATTATGCTCCTTAGCTTCCCTGTACTACTCTAACCCTAACCATAAACTACCCCAGGGCCCACCAAAAGATCTGTCTGCATTACTGTGTTCTTAGTCCCCTGCTCTACTCACTTTACACCTACGACTGTGTGGCTCGGTACGACAATAACACCATCTACAAATTTGCCAATAATACAATGGTGGTGGGTTGTATATAGGAAGGGGATGTGTCAGCGTACAGGATGGAGATTGAAAACGTGGCTGAATGGTGCCCCAACAACAACCTTGCACTCATTGTCACCAAGACTAATGAGCTGATTGTTGACTTCAGGAAAGTAAAGCCAGAGGTATATAATTCAGTGATCAGTGGGGGATCAGAGGTGGAGAGGGTGAGCAAATTTAGGTTCTTGGGAGGCACTATCTCGCAGGATCTTTCCTGGACCCAAAACACCAATGGCATCGTGAAGAAAGCAGGTCAGCACCTCTACTTCCTCAGGAGATTGTGGAGGTTTGGTATGGCACCAGAAACCCTGGAAAATTTCTACAGAGGTGTGGTGGAAACTGTGCTGACCAGCTGCAACGCAGTCTGGTATGGGAACACCAATACCCCAGAGTGTAAAGCTCTCAAAAAGGTAGCGGACACAGCCCAAGACATCATAGGCAAAACCCTTACCACTATTTAGTGCAACCATTGGAGGGCAGCAGCAATCATCAAAGTCCCACAACACCCAGCACACGCTCTGTTCTCGTGCTGCCATCAAGAAAGAGGTGTAGGTGCCACAAGACTCGCACCACCAGGTTCAGGAACAGCTGCTACCCCTCCACCATCAGACTCCTCAACTACAGACCCAATCATGGACTCATTTAAGGACACTTACTTGTGCACTTTATTGATTTTCTTTTGTTCTCTCTGTATTGAACAGTTAGTTTGTTTACATGCGCTATCTGTTTACAGTTCTTTATTTGTTTGCATGTATACGCGTGTGCAGTTTTTGTTTGCACTCCCAATTAGTGGTAATTCTGCCTCACCCGCAGTAAAAAAAGAATCTTGGTTGTATGCACTCTGACAATAAATCTGAAACAACACTTTTTTTCTTGCATTAAGTCCAATTGTGAATATTCATTTATCTCTTTTATATTTTTTATCTCTTTTTCTGTGGAAATTTAAATTTTTATGACTGTATTTAGAATATCATGTACCCATTTGACTGTAGCAAGTGAGAATTTTGGAGTATCTACATTTTACTTAACACGTGATCATAAAATCACCTTGGGGTGGTGACGTTACCGCGGCAGTGACCAGGGTTTGAATCCTACGCTGTCTGTAATGAGTTGGTACGTTCTGCCCGTGTCTGCGTGGGTTTTCCCAGGGGATCCAGTTTCCTCCCACCCTTCAAAACGTACTGGGAGAATAGATCAATTGGGTGTAATTGGGCAGCATGGGGCTGTCAGGGCCTGTTATAGTGCTGTAGGTCTAATTTTTATTAATTAAATAGAGAAAAAAAATTGATTCGTTTATCGAGATGGGTTCCGACCTCAAAACATCTCTTCCCGTGGATGTTGCTTGACCAGCCGAGTCCTTGCAGTTTCTTGTTCACGCATGATTCCAGCATCTGCAGTTCTTGCCTTTCACTGATACTTCAAGCCTATTAAAAGCAGACATTGAGCATGGGGCATCTGGAACCCAGCAAGTGAAGGCAATAATTAAATGTTCACGTTAATTGGCCTTCATCCACACGTCATTACTATGAAGGTATGGCTACTATATCGAGTGATTTTGCCTATTTTCAGAGTCAGGGACAACATTGATTGATAGATTGTCTGTAAAATGGAACGAGGTGGTAACCCAGGGATGGCCTGTCTACGTTTTGCATGTGAATGATTATTATTACTGCTGCAAGATGAATTTAATTAAAGAGAGTTCATTCAACAATAAACTCTGCATGGCCCCTTGCAGAACAGTGCCTTGTTCTTTTGAAGACTCCCAAGTTTTGGCAAGTGAGCTAAGTAGGCTTCCCCTCACCCACTTGTTTTGATACTCTCCACACTAATTATAGAAGGGGCCTGCTTCCCACGTTAGTTGAACCTAGGCTAAAGAGCTGGTGTGCGCACTGTGCTATGCATGAATCTCTTGTCCTTCTCTCTCAGTTACTCACTACAGACAAGAAAATGTTCCAGCTTTTCCCTCTTCACCCAATGCCCAATCATTCTCAAGGAAGTAAAAACAAAATGGCCAGCAAGAGATTAGGAACTGTGATGTATAAGATTGAAATCGAGGCAAATTCAGCAGTGGCATTTAAAATAGAGCCGCCTAGAAACCTGAAAAGAAAGAATTTACGCCGGGCTAGTACAGATTTGACGGACCAAATGACTTTCCACATGTTTTAGTGATCTGGTGATTCTGCGTCCTGTTCCTAGTTGCCATGCCACTTCCGGTTGTTTCAAATGATTTGTTCCTTCACAGGATTCATCTCACCTTCCTGTTCTACAGCATTCTTAGTGAGATTCGTGCATTGGCTTTGAACTGCTTTCCTTGTCCCCCTTCTTCTCGTCTTCCTGTCACTGCTCCTGTGACTGTCAACAGTTCACACTTTCATTGGGTGCTCAGGGGAGCTGATTTGTACTCAAGAAACATTTGCGACGTTGCCCAAATTTCTTTTTTCCTTTCCTATTCTGAATGGAATATTGTGAGTAAATAGAATGATGTTTCATTTAATATTGGTCGGGAAACTCTGTAGATTTAGAAGGTTCAAGATTGGCTGCCACAGGATTATTTTTGAACAATGCAATCTGACACAGTAAAGTCATGAGCATGTCATGAAATTCCTTGTTTCACAGCAGCAATCATAGTCCAAATATTGCGATAAATTACATTTTAAACATAAATGGAGTGCAAGGAAATAGGAGAAAGTGAGGTAGTGTTCATTGTCCATTCAGGAATCTGACGGGCAGAGGGGAAGAAGCTGTCCTTGTACCATTGCATGTTCATCTTCAGGCTCCTGGAACTCCATCAGGATGGTAGCAGGGCATGGCCTGGGTGGTGGGAGTGCTGCAGCCTCTTGCAGTTGTCCTCGATGGAGTCTAAAATGTGTACTTAAAATTACCAAATGATTTTTTTCTAAAAAATACACAAACTTTTTCATAACGTCAAGTGTACAAACCATTACAATCTGATTTACACCATTGGGAAGCTTGAGAGTTTCATTCAAAGTTGACATTACTCATCGTAATTTGAAATTGACGAGTTAAAAATCCTGTTGTTCCCCGATTTTTAGAATCTACCTGTAGGACAAAAGCAACTATCACATCAAAGGGAAGGAAGTCATTCACGGCCTTGAAGAGTTTACCTCATGAATGCTGTTGTGTGATCTGACCTCGAGGTCCCGTTCATGTGGCTTAATCAAGGTTTTTTTTGCCCATAATATTTTTTTGTTTGGCAATTAATTTTTATATTTTCCCTTGGAAAAATCACTCTTTCTGTTGCTTGTAGCTGGACCATAATGTTCATAATGAATGCAAATATAATCGTTGATGGGATGCAGGTGTGATGTTTTTACCTGTGGCTTTGTTTCATTTTTAACCCAAGGGCTTTTTTATAATTAATATAAAATCTGGTATATATCCATAAAATTTAGCTGTTCATTAAATTTCATCCTGTTCAAAGGATTAGTGTACAGCAGTAATGAAGAAGAACATTACCAGTAGCTGAGTAATTTACCTGGCACTTCATAGGTAAATAAACCCCTTAATTCTCAGTAATTAAGGGTGATTTGTTTATCTTATTCCTTGTGGTTTTATTTATCCAACTACATATGAGACTTAAAGGGCATTAAAACATAAATTCAGATGGGGATTTTCATTCCTTAAATGTCTTTTTTATAAATATCATAATTATGTCCATTGACAATTAAATGCCTGAGCTTCAAAGAAATTTGAAGTAATATTGCTCGGCTTTTATTGCCAGCTTCAATGTTCCTACATTTGTTTGGACTTGGGAAGTATCTGCTTTGGGCTTCTGTTTGTTTCCCTTCAACTATTTTGCCTAATTAAAATCTTTTGCATTGAAGTGCATGGGGAAAGCTGAATCAATTCTGTTGCTCCATAGCTTTGAAGGGCCAAGTGTCTCCACAAGAACAATCATCAAGCTAACTGCTAAAATCATTCAGCATTATTGATCCGAGTGGCAGTTCTTTACAAATTGGAAAGCTTGAACTTTTTGACTATCACGCTAGTGTCATAGATGTGGTTGATGTTGCCAGAGCCTATCCAGTTACATTGGTGATCAGTAAGCTTGACCAAAATTACGACATTACATGGTCCTCTATCCTCCTTACGGCATCATTGCTGGTTTTACATCACCTCATAGAAGCTAAATCCCAATCCATCTTCTCGGAAGACTTGAACAGGATTGCAGGGAGGATTTGCCTCCAGGGCGTATCTTCAAATATTGAAGGAAACTATTATTGGGCACAATGGTTAGCGTAGCAGTTAGCGCAATGCTCTTTCAGCACCAGGGCGGCACTGTCTGCAAGGAGTGCATATTTTCTCCCCGTGTCTACATGGGTTTCCTCCGGATGCTCTGGTTTCCTCCCACCCTTCAAAACATACAAGGGTTGTAGGTTTTTTGGGCAGCATGGGCTCACAGGCTGTTAGCGTGCCTCATGTCCAAAGTTAAAGTTATCTCAATTTTCCAAAACTCACATGTCTTAAAATTATTTCAACTGATTGCCAACACATTTGCAAATTCTTCTTTTCTTTGGCTTGGCTTCGCGGACGAAGATTTATGGAGGGGTAAAGCCCACGTCAGCTGCAGGCTCCTTTGTGGCTGACAAGTCCGATGCAGGACAGGCAGACACGGTTGCAGGGGAAAATTGGTTGGTTGGGGTTGGGTGTTGGGTTTTTCCTCCTTTGTCTTTTGTCAGTGAGGTGGGCTCTGCAGTCTTCTTCAAAGGAGGTTGCTGCCCGCTGAACTGTGAGGCGCCAAGATGCACGGTTTGAGGCGAGATCAGCCCACTGGCGGGGGTCAATGGGGCAGGCACCAAGAGATTTCTTTAGGCAGTCCTTGCACCTCTTCTTTGGTGCACCTCTGACACGATGGCCAGTGTAGAGCTCGCCGTAGAACACGATCTTGGGAAGGCGATGGTCCTCCATTCTGGAGACATGACCTACCCAGCGCAGTTGGAGCTTCAGCAGCGTGGATTCAATGCTGTCGGCCATCTCGGGTACTTCGATGTTGGGGATGAAGTCGCTCCAATGAATGTTGAGGATGGAGCGGAGACAACGCTGGTGGAAGCGTTCTAGGAGCCGTAGGTGATGCCGGTAGAGGACCCATGAAACGGAGCCGAACAGGAGTGTGCGTATGACAACGGCTCTGTACACGCTAATCTTTGTGAGGTTTTTCAGTTGGTTGTTTTTCCAGACTCTTTTGTGTAGTCTTCCAAAGACGCTATTTGCCTTGGCGAGTCTGTTGTCTATCTCGTTGTCGATCCTTGCATCCGATGAAATGGTGCAGCCGAGATAGGTAAACTGGTTGACCGTTTTGAGTTTTGTGTGCCCGATGGAGATGTGGTAGTCATGGTGGGGAGCTGGCGGATGGAGGACCTCAGTTTTCTTCAGGCTGACTTCCAGGCCAAACATTTTGGCAGTTTCCGCAAAACAGGACATCAAGCGGACATTTGCAAATAGTGACTCCACAAATCCTGAGATGTGAATTTACATTTGATATGTAGGGGGTTGGGGCAGGGTAGATAGTAATACAATTCAGTTCCTTCAATCTTTCAGTTTAATTCAAAATGTTTCAAGGTGATGTAAATACAGATCTGTAAAGATGTTGCATGTCTTAGGGTTCATCTTACATTGTTATCAATAGAACGATTGAGTTTATTCACCACTGGGTTACTCAATATCAGCTTTGCATGCATCATAAAGTTTGCCCCATCATCTCTGAATTGAGAAAGAGCATTTAGCTCCCCACGTACAATGTAAAGTTGCATGTAAAAAAAGAAAATGATCTGTTTAGTCTCTATATTAGCTTATTTAACATTTCTGTAACTGTTCCCATTTATCTTTGATCGACTGGCTGTTAATGAATATTGCCTGTAATAAGGCTGAGAGGAAACCATAACTTCTACATTGGCAATAATGATCATATTATTTGTGCAAATGTCATCCTGTATATCCATAAGCAAACCGTACAAAGCAGATTTATTTTGCATTTAGCCAAAATGTTTTTTTATATAACCTGAGGGAAGATCTCATTTTCAAAGGAATGGGTGGGCAAGCCAAATTTACCATTCCGTAAATGGTTACGATACATTCAGCAGCTGATACTCCTGAGAATCAGGTATTTTACAGTAAATAGGTTCCAATACATGTTAAATCTACACAAGAATAACAGTTCATATTACTTTTCAAAAAGATACTGCTTATTTAAAATGTTCAAGAATTCAGATACAAGCCTTGATAAAATTAAAATCAAGTATATTTAACAATGAATCTTAAGTTAAAAAATGCAGATTTTTTTAAACTTTATTCTTGTAGAGTGTAACGTTGATTACATGTCCATATCCATTTCATACCCACTTGTCCTGTCAGTATATCATCGTAGAGTTTATTTCTGGAAGGATAAAGTTGAAAAAAAGAGAGCATACTAAATATAGATAACAGTTTTTGGGATGTGATGCCTAAATTTAACAAAAAAGACATTGGGCATCAGCGAGGACACAACACAAGGTTATTCCCAAAAAAGTATGAAAAGTTTTTACTTTTGAAAGTGGAGTTTGTGTAATCCAATAACACCATTTAAAATAATGAAATGTTTTAATAGAAGTGCTTTTACACTAAAATCATTTTTGAATCATGGTTGCATTGTGTTTAGCGCAAGCGAACATCAAGATCGATCCCAAAGTGTCCCAACTCTTGTAAGTGGGCAATGCTGGAGTCCATATACTGTATATAAGATAGTCACTTTGTAATCAGAGAGAAATTCAGAAGTTTTTTTATCTTTAGGATGGTGAAAGCATGGAATTTGTATTCACAAGAAGGGGTCAAGGTGAATTCTTGAAATGCATTTGAGAAGAGGCAGGGTAAACATTTGAAGAGGTTGTGCTAATAAATGAGGAAAGAGGAGAGGAGGTTGGTAAAACAAAACATCAATTCCCAAAGGATGTTAAGCCAAGTCGTCTAATTCTAAGCTGTTTATTCTGTGTAGACTTTGCTTTTCCACATGTGCACTTTTATTCTTTCCAATGGTTATTGGTTTGCAGCTCAGTTTTATCACTGTGTATCTCCATGGAAATCTAAACTGAGATTAGCCATTTGATCTTTGAGTCAGACTTCCAGCAATTCTGGAGTGAATCTGAAGCCTGGAGTGAATCCTATAAGTGAAAATTATGTCCTGTAATATCCAGCTGTCTAAGCTATGTTCTCCAGCTTCATTTTGTACAATTTTGTGCACTTAAATTCCTTTTTTTTAAACCAAAAATAGACTTTATTCACAATAAATTATTTACAAAAGGAAAACTGTTCAGAATCTGTTCCCACCTTTATTTTCACTTCTGTCACTATGCATTGTTCAATTTGATTGTTACCCCATTACCACCACTGAGGCACCTCGTCGCTTCTACTCCCTTTGTTGTTTGAGGGATTTGCCCTCGGTCTCAGCTCCTCAATACCGGATAATGGGAGGACTCTAGACTATGGTCCTTCCCTACAGCGTCCTTGTGTTGGCTGTTCCAAGCCTCAGTGCGTCCCTCAGCATGTACCTACATTGCATAGAGGTGCAGAATATGATATTATGAGCTATAGCACTCATCTAGTGTGATAGAATGATCTAAGATATGATGCTCTCATTTTTAATATGTGGAGACTCCAGTTCAATGTATATTCATTAGCCTATTGTACGTGAATGGCTGAATTACTCAGTGTAATTGTGACCATATTTAAAGGATATTAAAGTGCAAACAATTAAATAGTTGGTAACAATTCTCACTTACATCATTTACTAACAGCTGCTGAACTACTTATTCACCAAAATTTGTTTCCTTCTACTATTTACTTTATTTTTCCTTTGCTTTGCAGGGTCGCTGTATCAACTTCAGCCGGACCTAAGCACAGTAAACATTGTGAAGCTAAAGTTACTTAATTTCCTCCATTGCATACTAATGGCGAAGCATTTTCGACTTCAAATCAGGGGTGCAGCGCTGCCGGTGCTCACTGGAGCGCCACTCCGGGCACCTCATGGGACCCTGTTTTTGGTGAGCTCCGGCACCTCAAAAAAAAGATGAGGAAAAACAAAACAGCAACTTCTCTGGCAGGGTTTTTTTTAAAAAAACTCCCATCACAGAACTACAGCAAGACCCTTGGACCAAGACTGTTGTCACCAAAAAAAACTTAACAGCTTGTGATCTGTTTGGAACTCAAGAGAAAGAGAGCATTAGCACCTATTTCTACTCCCCTATAAAAAGCCATTGATCTTTGGCAATTGAAGTCACTTTGATATTTTTTTCTTTCCAGTCTGAATGTAGTTTGTCCATAATGTGCTGTTTCGGAAAATCAAATTTTATAGACAGAGAGCATTGTCAAAATAGAACGTGCTAGCCGCAGGCATAGCAGCAATCTCTCCAGACCTACCCGGTGCATTAGTTCATTGCCTTTCGGCGATGTCACATCACAAGATCCTTCCAACTTCACCACTTTACAATGCCTTACGGGAGCCGTCTGACTAAAAATCTTGTCATTTTCCACTGAAAAGTGCACACGCATGACAAAATAGAGACAGGATGCCTCAAGGTACAGGAATCAGCTAGGCTTTGCCCTTTAGTTTTTGAAAACACCTTTCATTCATTATGTACTGGGAAAGAAAATTAATAGGATGTTATCTTCATGCAACACAGCCTGTAACCAAAGATCTTCTGCGAAAACTGAGACTCTGGTGTTCTGAAGCTTGATGTGGTGGTTGATGCTTGGCTATCACTCTAATACTGTATTCAGTAGGGCAGAGCCTGCCATCATCCTGAAGCAAGCACATTGATCTGCTTGTTTCTATTAAACAAATAAATGAGAGAAAATAAAGCAATCCTGTTAGAAACCCAAGGTTGTATAGGCTGGTATTCTCTCATTCGTCAAATCTCGAAGGACGTTGCAGTGTCACAAGCAAGCAACTCTCTTTGCATGAGAATCTCAAAGTTTAATTAATATAATTAAAGGCAGCAGCCTGTGAAGATTTTCCTCATCTTTTTTATGCTTTTTGACATTGAATGACCTATTGCTACTTAAGCTTTGCTCAGATCTTTTAAAAATGTATTTGGTTAGGTGTGAAAGAGGAAAAGTACCCTTGTTTGTAGCCAAACAATCAAGTCATGTTTTCCTTTAGCAGCCCTTTTTCCAAATTGTTGAGGAAAAATATATTGAATGATTCTTGTTTTCCCCGACCGCTTTGTCAAAGCGACAATCCCAAATGATGTCAGTGTGAGCGGAAACACTGTGGGGGAGAAGAAGGCAGCAGCTGAAAAAAGCTCGAATGATGCAGTCACTTTCGATACTGTACATGAAATGCAAAATGGATATTCGAGTCGAAACCTGACAAAGCGCGCCTGCTTTGATGTGAACTGGTATAGACAATGACCAGTGGCTGGGTCAGTGGGATGTCTCTCTGCAAGCAGGGAGGCTTATCAAATGACACTAAAAATAAGTTCAACAACCATCACATTTGAGAGAACATGCGAACATTTCACATTTGGTGGGCAAGCAAGTGCGCGAAATGGGAAGAGCGTCAGTGAATAGTCCTGGTCTAATTATGTTTTTGAGCTGCTTATCAGAATCACATGGGACATGAGTATTTCCTTTGGTTTACATTCAAAATTTATGATGTTGCCAAAAGCAGATCTTGCTTAATCTATTGCTCATTATTATTTGCAGTAACGGTAAGATTGTAAGGACTGTTTTTTGGAACATTGCAAAATACATTTTATTTGATTTTTTTAAATTTGGCTGATTGTTATAAGAAGAGTTTATTAAAAATGAGGACTTTCAGGATCTGTCAAGTCAGATTCCCTATCGGTGGTTTTAATTGAGGAATTACACTATTTTCCAGAGTGTGTCCCCCCCCCACCCCCCCCCCCCCCCCCCGAAGGGAGAACCGTCTACATGTCGCCAAAGATTTGTGCACACTTGGCTTTGCAGCCATTTGGAAATAAATGATCAGTTTCTTGTTTAGCAGACCTGTATTATCAGAAGAAATTTGTCTTCAGAATTTGCTTAAAAAGATCTAAGTGTAATTTTCTTCTTAACCTGTATGTAAGTAAACTTGAAGCTCATTTGCTTGCCACATTACTGGATGGCACTGAGGTGCACCGTGCAAATTCAGAATTTGGACATGATAAAAATTTGTTTTAAGTCTTTGTGGACAAAATATATGCCTTGTTATAATTCTTTGTAATGTCAAATTAACATATTAACAGATCAAAAAGATTTAAAATAAGATATCAATTATCTGTACATATCACACTTGGAATGGTACTGCATAATGGCTGTCCAGGAAACTTAAAGTAAATTTATCCTAGATTGACTGTATAGTAAGACACAAGGTGTTATTTTAACTATCAAACTTCCCTTCAAACATTCTTGAGTAATAATTTATTTATTTAAAAATATATGCAGCAGGTACCAAAATTTAATTTATAATATTGCTCTACATGATTTTAAGCAAAAATGATAATCCCGTCATCATCAAACCATCAAAATATTTGAATGTAAAAGTCATGTAGAAAACAAATTTTATAGATAAATAACAATTGGGAAATACAAAAGTAATTCACTTGCTAGGTTTTATATAAATGTCATAAATTTACAAATTACTAAGTGCATATTTTGTTCAAATTCCTTTAATTTGGAGGGCATATTTTTTTTTAATTATTCAATTGATGCTGTTATAGTTACGTGAATAATTTCTGTCTGATCTTTTTCTTTTTTTTTTAGTTGAAGTGCTCAAATCAACAAGAGAAATCTATATAACAATAAAAATATAAATGTAATAAAACCAGTGGAAGGAAATTCTGTTTGTAAACTTCTTGGCAGATCCATTGCAAGAGCTTAGTTTGAGTTGTAATTTAGCTGCAATGTATAAAATTGAACCAGGACATAAATATGCATATATTTTACATTCACCCACAAGTGAAAAAAAAGTGATAACAGTTGCACTGAGGTTTAGTAACAGTTTCAGCCTCCAGTGCTTCCGAATCACTGAAAATGAAATATACTGTAAATATTAAGCACTTTGTATCCTGCAAAATCATGGCGCACCCAGAATCAGTGCAGTCTACAAGTGCACGTGCTTAAAAACTGCGCATTCTGCTTCTCTGGTTTTTTTTAAGAGAAATAGCTTTAAAGAAGATCTCTAAATATCATCATAGAATATTTTGAGGTCACAATTATTTATTAGCTCATAAAAATGTTACCAACCAACAGCCTGGACTTGCACCAAATAAAGTTCATCATGAGTTCGAATTTTGAGTTTCCCTCCACTATGTGGGTTTTCAATCAGTGCCTATAAGATTTGGAACATCTTTGAGGTTTTACTCAAATAGATAACAGGAGATGCTGGAAATGTAATCAATGTTCAATGTTTGTTTTTTGTCATTTTACAAATACCGAGGCACTGAAATTCAATTAACTGAGGCATAAGGATCAGCACACATTAAAAAATCTTCATTTTGGATTTGTTGGGGATTGAAAGGAAATAGCAAACAGAAAATATCTGTTCAATAAATGCTTTTGACTGACTGTTGCTTTGAGGGAATGCAAATCATTTGACATCCGACATCATTTGCGCAATATTCGAATAGCAGTGTCACGTCTTTGCTAACACCATTGGCAAAGAACAAAGAGTTCAATGGAAAGTATTTCAATGTTCCTCAGCAAAATGTAACTTAAGTCTGCAAGGTATAATGCTAAGTAATAGCAGAAACAATCTTTTGTTTTAGTGTAAGTAGTATTTCTGCACCAAACCTAACGCCTATCCAATATGCCCAAGAAAAAGGGAAATTTACAAATTGGCACAAAATATAAATGGGCTAAATTGAATTGAACAATTTATCGACTGCCAAGAGTTTAATGAAATATTTCACCAAACATTTATTTTTCAAATGAAATATTTTGAAAGATTAATCTTCAGTTTGGTTGGCATGCTTAAGTATTATATAAGCATACAATCAAACATGTAAGGGAGAACATCTTCAAACAAGAAGTACAAATGTTAAATGTGATCTTGCTTGCAGGGTTTTTTTCTCAGATACCACTGAATGCACCACACATTGTCAGTAAATATGATTTGATGAATTTTTGATCCTGATTTGTAGATAACAAAAAGTAAATGTTTTATTTGTAAAGAATAATTCATCGTATGATGAATCAAAAAGAATTTCAATGTGTGCATCAGTGAAATACGGCAATGAAAATTATTAATTTAGTTAAAGTTCTAATATCTATCAAACATTTAAAACATTACATTTGGTCATGCATTTTAAACAATAAAATGTGGAAATTAACTATGTTCGATTATCAAATTGCCTTGCATTTATGTTATTGCAAGTATTAATCACAAAGAAATCTGAGACATTTGATACAAATTTGTTAAATATATTGATCATTCCAAAACTGTTGCAAGATATTTCCTTGTTCAGTCAAATTAACTTGATATTGCTGAAATTTACTAGTTGATCCAGAAATGTTCTATAGTGTTCCACAGTGGTGTCACTAGGGTTGGTGTCACCTAGTGCAGTAACTCATGGTGTCAAACCACCTCCCCTGCCCCCGCCCCATGCCATGGATCTCCTCTCGTATCAGACCATGCAAAATCCTTAGAAATGTTCTTTATACTAATGATACTCGTAAATCATAATTCCCATATATCACTGAATGCAATGGGAATAATAGATACACAACAAGCAAAATTAAAATTACACCTTTAAGTTGCAATATCATACGCCCAGCAGCAACAAAAACAACAGTGCGTGCTTGTAGCGCGTGCAATATAAACCATGTGATCGAAGGATCATTATAATTGGGTAATAAAGGTAAAGGTTGCATTATTGTCACATAATACTACATTTAGAATGTAACATACATGAAATCCTTTAACTTTGTACAGCGCCCCTCGTATAAATAAAGCCCCAGCGAGCAACAAACTAGCGACCCCTGGTTTATGACAGCTCTGACCAGAAGGTTCAAAAATAAATTAGCATAGAGTTTTACCCTTGTAGGTATATTGATACCTGTAAGATGGATTTACGAAAAATGCTTTTGTTGTTATTTCTAACTTCAGGGACATTTTTATAACAAATCAAAAATTTCTGCTAAAACCCTGCACAAAAATTTTTAGACAGTCATTTTGGTGTCACCCCCTCTGATGGTGTCATCCGTGTGGTCTGCACACCCTCCCTAGTGATGGCAGTGGTGTGTCAGTCTCTAGTTTATTCCTTTGTTAGCCCCCTGTTTTAGAACCAGCATCAAGCCAACCCTTAATGAAAGTTCTATTTATTTACAGTATTACAGGTGCATAGGAAGTAAAAATACAAAATATTGTAAATGTTAATTTCAGGTGCAAACTGCATTTACTGACAAACAAAATGTCATTGATATGAAACATTAAATCAAATTTTAAGCAACTTAATTGCCTTATCTTAGTACTTTGTATGCTTTCTTTTAAAACCTCAACCCCTCCACAATTCAAGCTGAGCATTTATGTCTATAAATAACAGTGACACTTGCACATTTGTTATGCTACAGGTGATCTGACACCTGATATTTCAATCCCTCAATCAAGAGCCTGTTGTTTCAAAATAATGGCAAAATGTTCTACTTATTTCTTTACACAAAATTCTTCTTAATAACATCTAGCTGAGCAATTTGTCAATCTTGGTTGAGCACTTTACAAGAGTTATAGTCTTCCATTCATCACCTCACTTTAAGCAGAAGAAATGGGATTTAGAAGCCAACTGTCTAAATCAGTTACTTCTTTACCTCAAAAGAAAAATCTTCATTTCTAAGTTTATATCTGAAGAGCGACGTGTGATTCTCTCCACCATCAAGTTGCCCATTGGCAAAGCAAGTTTCCTCTCCCCTATTTAGTGCATGAAATTCACGCAGGGCAAGTCTCTTATTTTTTTTAGCAATATATAGAAACTCTGCCTTGTCAGAAGCAGGGCATTTGTCCAATCTGACAATATCCCCAGCCTTTTTTTTTAATCCCAAACTGAGCTCACGGCGGAAAAGCCACGATAGATCAATCGTGTAGTAATAGGGCCACGAGCCACGTCAGTCTTTTTTTCGCTTGCCTTCCTCGGAGTTGCTCAATTGAGGTTGCATTTTGTGCTTGTAGAGGGTTTCTTATACGAGCAGCCCAAGTATTTTGGCATTCCTCTGATATGACCGACTGAAATCAAAACCTCAATAATCAAGCAATGATTTGTAAATTTAGCATTTGTCCAATTAGCTTAAAAATACGACCAAAATGTTCCATTCTTAATTCCAATCAATTCCTTGAAAATAACTGGGCACATTTTTCAAATTTTCCAACAATATTGGAACAGAATGAAGATCCAACAAAGCGACAAGATTTATTTATTGGAGGGAGGAGGTGAAGCTCACCAATAATTTAGCAGCCGTCCTGAAACTTTAATTTTATGATTAATGTACAGTGTTTTTAAAATCATCAGTATGTAATTTAACTCTTATGTTACTAGGTGAACTTAGACAATGACATTACAAGATCTGTATATATTCCTGTGCAATAAAAATGCACCTTGGTGTGATCGCTGCAACCAAAGGAAAACAAAACATTTGATAATTTAAAAATAAATTTTAAATAGGGGTAATTTGATTTTTTTTAACGGTAATCAGAGATGTGAATAGTTCTTTTTTTTGTTGGTTTTGAGTCAACAGGGGGAATATAATAATGAGAACATGTTTTTCCATTGAGTGCCACTAACATAAGACTTGAAAGAGCCAGAATCCTGAATGTATCCCCCCAGCAAGCGATTTCATTACTAATCCATGTGATTGACATGGATAGCAGCAGTGTTGGAGTTATAATAGATGGAAATCAAGAGACAGTTGGACGATGACATGCCATGAGCGGTGCGGTTAACGTAGCGGTTAGCGCAACACAGTTACAGCGTCAACGATCGGCGGCGGAGTTCTAATTCACTCGCTCACTGTAAGGAGTTTGTATGTTCACCCTGTGTTTGTGGGTTTTCTTTGGAAGCTCCAATTTCCTCCCACCCTTCAAAACGTTCCAGGGGTTGTAGGTCAATTGGGTGCAACTGGGCAGCACAGGCCCAAGGGCCAAAAGGGCCTGTTACCATGCTTTATGTCTAATTGTTTTTTAAATATAAAAAATATTTAGGAATTCTTCATGCTAGAATAGAGTTATTTGTCAGCTTTAGCATTGTGCTAACACCATTCTTCAGCCAACAAGATAATTTGATATCTCCGAACAAAATAAATACTTCGAAGAATAACATTGGCTCTTTTTCCTATTGAGAGACCTTAACATTTACATCACACAGAATACGAGGATAATTCAAAATTAATTTGCAATGTTTTCCCCCCTGTAGAAATTGCTGCCTGAAAACAAAACAGCATCAGTGATACACATTCGGTCATGAAGCTTACTGTTAAATAACTTCATATTGTTTGATGCTACGAAGTGAATAACTTGCAGTTTTCTTATTGGCTCAGCAAACAATGGTTATTGTCAGAAAGATTAAACAACAATCCACCAGTAACTAGAAGAAATAATATTTTTTAGTTTGGAAAACTTGTAGATGAAACAAAATTCAGAGGACATTGATCTGGAAGAAACTTTTTTGTTCTTACTAGAGACGAGCAAACATTGTCAGGCTGAAATCACAAGATCTATTACTTCTCAGCAGTGCCTCTGCAGTCATCTTCTAAAGGAATAGAACTCCTTTAAATCCCCAACCTTTGCTCCTGACTGACCCAGCAGTCAAGTGGCACAAAACCCAATTGCCTTTGGTCACTTGTTTATTGAGAAGGTAACGCGGGTTAGGTTCAGAGACACAGTTCTTATTTATTGAATATAGAAAAATAATACAGTAATGCCACCAAAATAACCCCCCCCCCCACTTTGTGACCAATTAACCTACTAACCCCATATGTCTTTGAGATGTGGGAGGGAACTGGAGCACCTGGGGAAAACCCATGCAGACATGGGTCGAGCGAACAAATTCCTCACAGACTGCACTGGATTCAGACCTGGATTCCTGGCACTGTGATAGCATTGTGTTCTCCACTACATTAACAATTCATGCTGGGTCATGACTAATGTTTAAAAATAGCCAGCTACTCATGGAATTTTGTGAAGCTCTCTCACACTGCTCCCCTGCTGCACATGCAATTCCTCTCCGGCTCTCTGACCACATCAAATCTCACTACTGCAGCTATGCTTCATTCCTCTCGACCTCCTTCACAAAGATTAGCAAGGATTAGTTATGAACAATATAGTTATGATCTTTAATAAAAATAATCTTTGGTTTTGTCTCGAACATCCATGGCCTTTTGTCTCTTAAAGCTGTAATAATAGAGTGCTAGTGATCCTCCTGACCACTAGAGGGAGGTCAGAAATTAGTTGGTGGCAGCTTGTTTGGATTCAAGAGAAATGCCTCTACTCAGTCTTGTGTACTTTATCTAATAAAATAGAGTTGTTTTAAAAGAACCCAAGTTTCTTAATTACAATAAAATAAACTTTGCATGGCAGCAGGAGTGAGAATCAGTCAATATCAGCAGAGAAATGGTGAGTGTAAAGACTACTGATGCTCTAAATTGGACTGGAAATGTTGACCACAAGTGGAGGTTGTTCAAACAATGATTTATGCTGCACCTGCAAGCCTTTGGACTCAATAGCAAATCTGATGCACAGACGATTGCACCGCTACTTACTGTAGTGGAACCTCAAGTACTAGAGGTTTTCAATACATTGGTTTTTGCCAAGGCAGCTGACCAGGACAAGTTCAACAAGGTTGTTGAAATGTTTGCTGAACACTGATTCTTCACCAAAGAAAAATGAAAAGCTCAAGAGGTATGTGTTTCGCTCACACACGCAGCTGCAGGGAGAGCCTATTGGAAAACTCTGTAATAAGTGCAAAGGGCAGAATTACTATGCAAAGCAATATTTTTTCCAAAGGGTAACAAAACAGAAGTGAAAGTGTGCACATTGTACACTCTGTAGAAGAAACTGCCCTCAGTGATATGTTTTTGTTGGTATGGTAGTGTAGGAAGATTATAAACCAATATAAACTGAACAGCCAAGCATAAACAGGGTTCAGCTGGGTAAGTGGACTGTGTCATTGCACACAAATGGAGCAAAATTCCTTTCAAGCTGGACACAGGGACAAGGGCCAATTTGATCTGTGAGCAGGACATCAGTGCAATGAATATAAAGCCATACATCCATGCAAATCCTGTACAGCTCAAAGCCTACAATGGATGGAGCATCAACACAAAAGGTGCATGTGAACTCAAGTGAAAATAAAGAGTACCACCCCAGGTTTGCAGAAGTCCCAGATGGACATGAATCACTGCTTAGTGACAAAGCAGGTGGGTAATCAAGAGGGTGTACCATATTAGCAGCGACAATGCAGAGAATAGTAGAGAGGAAATATTGGATCAATTTCCAGAAATTTTCAAGGGGTTTTTAAAACTATTCACCTATAAGATACAGTTAAACTGGGTCACACAGCCAATAGTGCATGCCCTGAGGAGGGTTCCAGCACCACTAAAAGAAAAGCTCAAGGAGGAAATTGACCTAATGATGGCACTAGAGGTCATAAAGAAAGTGGAGGAGCCCACAGAATGGGCAAATTCAATGGTGTGTGTGTGTCAAGAAGAACAGTGACCCTCGCATGTCCATGGACCCAAAAGACTTGGATGCTAATATAAAGACAGAACATAATCAGATTCTGACCATGGATGAAATTACAAGTGAGATAGCCAGTGTAAATTTTACACTAAATTGGATGCATCCCAGGGCTTCTGGCAAATAAAACTGCATGATGATAGCACAAAAATTCTGTACATTTCATTCACCATTTGGCTGATACTTCTGTCTGAGGATCTCTTTAGGAATTTCCTCAGCTCTGGAAGTGTTCCACACCCATGATGTACTAGCAGGACCATGGCAGAGCGATGGGACTGGTCTGTTCCATGGTTATTTACTGGTCATTGACTATCTATCAAACTCTCCGGAGATGGCATTACCTCTTAACCTATCCGCTGCGTGTGTGATCAAATATATGAAATTGATCTTTGCAAGATCCAGAATTCATCAAATTGTCTACAATGACAACGGGCCATGCTACAGCTGTAGAGAATTCCAGAACTTTGGAGAAGAGTATGATTTTTGACATGTGACTTCATGTTCTCGGCACCCACAGTCAAACAGTGAAGCAGAGAAAGGAGTTCACAGAGTTAAACATTTGCTCCAGAAAGCACTAGACAGTGACTCAGATCCATAGCTAGCTCTATTGAGTTATAGAGATTCGTCTCTTGAGCATGGCGCATCACCCGCTGAGCTCCTGATGGGATGTAGACCACGCACCACATTTCCCTACTCTGGAGACCCAAACAAGAAAAGAGATGTTAAAGATGTCAAACGGAAACAAAAGTGTCTGCAAAGGAGACAAAAAGCAAACTATGACAAAGCCAACAAGAACCTTAGGGCCACTGGCACAACATGACATAGTGAGATATGGGGAAATGTACTGTGATAACTAAATTTTCAAACAAATACAGATGTATTCTTTCCAAATAAGTGGCATCCAGCACCAGTATTTCCTCACAAATTATATAGGCCATTGAGCAAAGATTATAAGGAGGTAGGTGAGAAAGATCAAAATACTTGTCACGGTAAAGCTGAATAGAAATAAGATACGGTAAAGGTATATGTAACTGTATTCATTAAGAGCAACAGGGACATACAAAATTTGAGCTTTCGATTCAACACAAAATCAAATGAGTCTGCATCAGAAAACTCGTCGATGCAACTGCACGTTCACAGCTTTTTTTAAAGGGTGTTTGTTAAAGGATGATCATCCACATTGCTAATTATGTGCAAGATTAATCATAAACCTATACCATATGCCAACACAATTCGCTGATGGGCTCAAGCTGGGTTTTTTTAAGCAACTAAAACCTGGAGCTTCTGGTGATCTCGAATCACTGGTCCTTGCCGAATGGGGTATCAAGGTGGGGCATCTGTTTTACTTGTTCTCAATTTGGGTCAGCAAGCTAAACAAGGTTGGTAAAAAAAAAACTAGCTCCTTTAATGAGACAGTGTTTCCTACTGTCAAACTCTATACTTAAATATTCAGTAGCTTGTGTCCTCAAAAGATGCAGCTAAAGGAAAAGGTAATCACTCAATCTTTAAATTGGAATGGTTAGTCCCTTTGTAAGTGGAGCGTCTGTTCAAAAACACCAGACGCCAACAGCAAGTGAGATAAAGATAAAGTTGGATGCACTAATTTGGTTACATAGCTATTGTGTAGTGTACCACCAGATAATTTGCATTTCACTTTCCCTAAATTAGCATAAGCATTATTTCAATGTTATAAATCCTCAAGGGAGGTTAAAGGAAATTGCATTTTAAAAGAATATTTTAAGGCCTTTAGAATAAATATGTAAAATCACAACTATATGAGGAAAGGACCTGTCATAGGTTTTTAAATTAAATGGTAAAAGATATAGACCATCCATTACACAAGAGTAAAGGATACAAGATGCTTATAACAACATATATTAATAAGGACTCTCGGCCTAATGCATGAAAGCATTAATCATAATCTTTATACAGGACATTCATTTTTTTAAATTTAGACATACATCACGGTAAGAGGCCATTTTGGCCCACAATTTTGTGCCGCCCAATTTACACCCAATTAACCTACATCCCCGGTAAGTTGGGAATGGTGGGAGGAAATTGGAGCCTATGGAGAACCCACGCAGACATGGGAAGAATGTACATACTCCTTACAGACAGCGCGGGATGCGAATCCCGGTCCTGATTATTGGCGCTATAAAGGCATTGTGCTAACCGCTGCACCATAGGATAGTCTGTGAAATAAAGCTTAAACACCATGTTCAAAGGAAAATTGAAGATGGGTCCTGAAACAGCACATTTAAATTTTAAAGTGCTCCAAGCTCTTTATCAGCCAAATAGTTCAGGTGATAGTCATTCGAATGTACTCTATTAATTTTTTTGTAATCGGTTACATACTTTTGCTTTAAGTTTGCCCTTGGGTTACTTCCACACAGCAGTTGCGTTTCTTGGAGCAGAGATTGCAAGATGCACTTTTTTAGCAACTTGTTGCCAAGTAATAACTTCCAAAAAGTTGTCTGTCACCAATAACTTTGTCAGTTCTCAAGTAAATTGGATAAGCTCTGTTAACTTATCACATGCTGCTTGGGACAATAACCACTCTCCCTTTATTTACCCTTCTGGCATTGTTTCCATTGGGAATAACAAATGGCAACTGGAATGTCAAACTCAGTGGCCTAGGAATCAATATGACACATTGGGCTCAACTGAAATGTCCAGCAAAGTCATTTGGGGCTTTTTTAGAAAATGAGAAAAGTTGCATGCCTCTGAGAAAGAAATGTTCCAATTTCTAAATGTTATAGGAAAAGTTGTGCTACAACAAGAGAATCTAATCAACTCAGCAAAGGATGTGAAAGATGCATTGGGCTACACAAGGGTGTATTTTAAAAAATCGACTTCTTTTCGAGGGGATAGACTCACTGCAAGCCAGACCAACAGAATACTGTAAAAGCCCTGTTAACCAGAATTCATGCAACCAGTAGCCTCATGGAACCGGCAAAAAAAAAGTAAAAAATACCAAAGCCATTAGTTTGCCAATCCACATAGCACCCAATCTCAAGCAACTGGAAAATTCACTTATCTGGCATCTACCAATCTCCATTGGTGATAGATACCAGGGGTTTTACTATACTTGGCTACCACACCAAAACATTACCTGTGATCAACAGTCAAGTGTTACATGTGTAATTGTTCAATTTATGAATTCCAGACATGTTTAAATAATGGTATTCAGCAACTATGGTAAAACTGGCCTTCAAACAGGCTAGTTTTATTAGCTTTTTGATACAGTACTACATGGTTCTAAAAGGGGAAACTGAAGAGAGACTAATTGGAATCACCAGAATAGAAGTGCAAGAAATAATATGATTGCCAGTCTGCCTGATTTTTTAAACTACTTGTTTATTCGTACTACAACAAAACTATCCACAGAACTACATCTAAACATACTATTTACAAATGAGAAAATCACGATAAGAGAAAATCAATGTTGCCCCTTTGTAAAATTGAAAGTTATTACACAGATACATACTATTTGCATTTTCAAATTAAAATCCTATTATTACGATTTACCATTCACTCAATCCCCTGGGGGGGGGGGGGATGGGAGATAGGCACCATTCCTGGTACATGCCCACCATCCCTTTGGTTACTATGAACACATAGGTCTGGATGCAACTCCAAAAGAGGGGCAGGCAGTTGCTCACCCAGAGCCCTTGACTACTCATTGCCTCAACCCGTAAATGGCCAGGAACAACCCATGCAACTGACCCCACCTCCACAACAGGTGACCATAAATCAGGAGCGTGGGGCTAAGGTGGAGCCAGAACTCGATGAACAGCCCCTTCAGGTAGGCCAAGAGGGATTTCAACCTCTTGCACTCCAATACACATGGTGCATCGTCTCTTTCCGGCTGCAAAAATGACAGGCGGCCAGGTGTCAGTGAAACGACGCAGAAAGCGGTTGCATGGCACTGCTGTGTACAACACTTTCAACTGTAGGACCCTGACATAAAGGAGGAGGACTACCAGCCTTCATGACTGAGAGGACAGAGATTCAGATGGTCACAATACATTCTTGATTGAAACAACAACCATTCAGGGCAGCACAGCTGGCGTAGTGGTTAGCGCAACACCTTTTCAGTGCCAGTGATCAGGACCAAGGTTCGAATCCCAAGCTGTCAGTAAGGAGTTTGTACGTTCTCCCTGTATCTGCGTGGGTTTTGCCCAGGGGCTCTGGTTTCTGGGGGTACTGTACTGGGGGTGTAGGTTAATTGAGTGGCACGGACTCGTGGGCTGAAATGACCTGTTACTGTGCTGTATGTCTAAATTTAAATTTAAAAAACACATTTTAAAATACTTAGTGGGAATTTCTTTGAGCATTGCTACTCACATACCACCTTAAGTAATCCTCTACTAACCACAGATCACCTTTGGCATCTATGAAGCTTGGAAGGGGACATTGATCTCCGTGCTGAAGAATAATGCAGTAATTTCTGGGATGTTAAATGTCAAGTCAAATTTATTTGTCATCTGATTACACAAGCACCACCCGATGAAATAGCGTTCTCTGGACCTTGGTGTCAAACATGCAGACACACAACCAGACATAACAAACATACATACAAACAAACCATATATGTGCAGGACAAGGACATATGTACAGGACACCTATACAAATTAACAGATAAGTATTGTTTCATGAATATGAAAGTTTAGGATGGTCATTGTGAGCAATTCCTTTGGTCGTTCAGCATTCTCACTGCCTGTGGAATAAGATGTTCCTCAGCCTGGTGGTGCTGGCTCTAATGCTCCTGTATCTCTTCCCCAACAGGAGTAGCTGAAATATGCTGTTTTAAGGGTAGAAGGGGTCCTCGATGGGTGTATAATGAATAGAGTAGGGGGTTAAGCACGCATCCTTGGAGTGCGCCTGTCATGATAATCATTGAGGAGGAGACGTTGTTTCCAATTCATACTGACTGAGATCTTCCAATGAGAAAGTCAAGGATCCAGTTGCAGCGTGGAGTACAGAGGCTGAGAGTTTGTAGCTTCTTGACCAGCACTGAGAGAATAATTTTATTGAAGGCTGAGCTATAGTCGATGAAGAGAAGCCGTATCTATGAGTTACTGTTAACAAGGTGGTGTAGAGCTGAGTGGAGAGCCAGTGATATTGCAACTGCTGTGGAAGGATTGTGATATTGTGACAAACAGGCTTTCTCTGAAGGCCCTTTCAGATGGACCCTCCACCTGGAGGTTGGCCGCAGGATTGGATCTCAACTTGGAGACTTACCTTTCACGTGGCTGCCCTAAAAGGCTGCTTGGTGCATTGCCTGGTCCACCTGAAAGGGCCTATTTGTATCCAGAGATGCCTAGTAGCACCTCTAGATCTGATGGAGGTGGGGCAACTGCTGCTGCAGCGCCACCCATCCTAAATATGCGGCATGGCAATGGCCAACTTCCCTATCCATAATCCCCCACACCGGTGGAACCACTCTGTTTCCCACAACAGTTCCAGCTGCATGGGGAATTATGGGTAGGGAAGACCACCATTGTGTTATGCCATGTTTTGAGCTGCAGAGAGCGGCTCCAGTGCAGGAGTGGCCAGCCACACTGTGACAGCCTGCACCAGCCGCCACCGATGTCCCCCGCCGGCTGCCCCGCCCCGATGTTCCCCAATGGCTGCCCCCGTCCCAACGTCCCCCACCATCTGCCCCTGCCCCAACGTCCCCCACCATCCACTCCTGCCCCTGAGCATAAAATCCTACAAAAGGTGCGGACACAGCCCAGGACACCACAGGCGAAACCCTCCCCAGTATTGAGTACATATACAGGGAAGAGCACTGCCATTGGAGGGCAGCAGCCATCATCAAAGACCCTCACCACTGAGCACACGCTCTGTTCTCATTGCAGCCATCAGGAAAGAGGTATAGGTGCCACAAGACTCACACCACCAGGTTCAGGAACAGCTGCTGCCCCTCCACCATCAGACCCCTCCACAACAAACTCAATCAGGGACTCATTTAAAGACTTACTTGTGCACTTTATTGATTTTCCTTTTTATCCACTCAGTTTGTTTACATTCATTATCTGTTTACAGTTCTTTGTTTGTTACTTGTATATGCTGTGTAGTTTTTTTTGCATTACCAATTAGTGGGAATTCTGCTGTGCCGACAGGAAAAAAGAATCTCAGGGTTGTATGTGATATCATGTATGTACTCGGACAATAAATCTGAAATTTGAAATATGGACCCTCCCTTCTATTCTGCTGGAGTTTTTTTGAAGTAGAAACCAACAAAGTGTTGAATATGTTGTTTTCCACATTGAAGGTGTTTTCATTGGGAAGGTGCTGTCAGCTTTAATTGGATCAGACAAACTGGACAATTTTTATCCAGGCTGTCCATTCTGATTTCTTATTCTGCTTTCTTTATCATCTTCAATGAACAGAATTCTGCTTGGTCAGCCATAGTTAAAGGTAAGTTTTCACAGAGAATCTTGATTGATTAGTAGAGGAATGGTTGATGGAATATAATGCAGAGAAATGTGATGGTGTAGCGGGCATGAGTAAAGGGGCCAAATCGCCACAACCCGTGGCCAGTCCAAGATGGCACACATTCCCCTTCACTGCCGAGGAAGATCCCACGCCTAGTGCCACATGTGGCACTCTACCTCTGCATAGTTGCCCGCTGGCTGAGGAGTGACACTGCGACGCAATGACATCACTTCCAGAAGCCAGCGGGTACGTCACGGGAAGTGGGCGGGCCAGCGCGGAGACACGATGAATTCAAACCAATCAAGTCGTTCTTTGGGGCACCCTCACAGTGTGTGGACATCTCTTGACTCAGTAGCGCTGCAGCTGCAGTCGTTACAACGTGCTGCATTTTGAGTGGTCTAATATGGGTATGACCCATGCAGTGAATGGTGAAGATCTGGGGAGTGTGGTAGAGCAGAGGAATCTTGGAGTACAGGTAAACAATAGATAAGGTGCTCAAAAAGGCTTTCAGTACATTGGCCTTCATCAATTAGAGAAATGAGTATTCATGAGGTCGTGTGGCCGTTGTATACAATGTTAGTGAGGATCGATTGTGTTCGCTATGCTATAGGAAAGGTGTTGTCAAGCTGGAGAGGGTGCAAGGATGTTGCCAGGAGAATTTGAGCAGGGTATGGCTTTATTTCTAGTAGTGCAGGAAGAGAAGGAGAGATCTCGCAGAGGTGTACAAAGTCATGAAAAGAATAGATCAGGAGAATGCAGTCTTTTGCCCAGAGTAGAGGAATCAGTATCCTGATGACAGATTTCTTTTCAATATTTCAATATTTTCATCAAGTAAATGTAATATAGGTACATGATAATAAAATATTAACAAATCACATAATAATAAAACTTGTGTTGAGACCTACGCTACATTGAGAAGAAGTAAAGGAAAATAACACAACCCCGTCCCTTCAGAGGCTACTGGCTAAACAGAAACAGTCCACTCCCTGATAATAAAAAGGAAAGTAATCAAAGGGGTCAAAAAAACCTGAAGTTAACTAATCTTACAAATTTTGAAAATAATTAAGAAAAAACAAACAAAATTAAGATTAATTTCAGTAGTGGAGCATCTAAATTTCTCCAAAGACAAAGATGCCATCATATCAGAAAACTGCTGGGTGTGATTAGGAGGGAGAGCATCTTTCCATCTTATTAATATAGCCCTTCTCGCGATAAGGGAAGATAAATGGGATGGTGAAGCAGGATGACATAGATTTAAGGTGAGTGGGGAGAGATTTAATTGGAACCGGAAGGTTAACTTTTTTAAGTGGAGGGTGCAAGGAATGAGGAGGAGATGGTTGAGGCAGGTACTACTGCAATGTTTAAGAAACATTTGGACGGATACATGAATATGTTTAAATAGGTTTAGAGGGATAAGGACCAAATGCAGGCAGGTGGGACATTTTGGTCGGTGTGGGCTAGTTGGGTAGAAGGGCCTGCCTCGATGACTCTATGAAATTTTCCTAACTTTATGAAAGTGGCATGAGTTCTACTGATACTTCGGTGGATCTGATTTGGTGATTAATGCAGTTCATTAATTGCTGGCTGTGGCAGTTGAACCATCTGATTTTGACATGAACTAGACTTCTGATGAGGGCTTTGGTTTTGATCATCCCTTAATTGCTAGAACAATGAAAAGGTATCACTTGAACCTACAGCTCTTTAAAGATGACTGAACAGTGAGGGTGTAGAATCTAGTTGTCTGTGTTCATGAATTGCTTGTGTATAACTGCCTGCTGTCAGACTTTATTGATTCAGATTGTTCACTAATTTCTAAACCTTCCACAACAATTGATGGAGCAACGCCATTGTGTGCAACTTCTTTAACTCAGTGAGATCAGTTTAAAAAAAACTCTTTGGGTGACAAGGTTCATGAAATCTGTCACTCACTCTAATTAGGGAGGTGCGGCAGCTATCTGATTGGATGTGGACTGATGGGTAACAAACTTAAGAGTGAGTGGCTTTTCAGCCACCAGCCCAGCCCTGGATTTCATGATGTAATGATAACTTTGCTCCACAGTGAGCAGAATAAGAACACTTCAAGCTCAGTCTGACTGTTTAAATGACTGATAAATTAAAAATGTAGGTGAACCAAATTCATCAACAGAAAAATATACCCTGTTATCCGGAATTCAAACAACAGGCAAAAACAAAAAATGCGGAAAATAAATAGGTAAAATATGCATATTTTTTAATTGGCGTGCCTTGCCATTAGTTAATCAATCACAAAATATAACCATATAACAATTACAGTACGGAAACAGGCCCTTTGAGTCTGCACCGATTTAACTGAAACTTCACTAATTTCACCTACCTGCTCCCTGCCCATAAACCCTCCAACCCCCTCACATCCATGTACTCATCCAACCTCCTCTTAAATGACAAAATTGACCCTGCTGCAACCACCTCTTTCGGAAGGTCATTCCACTCAGCCACCACTCTCTGAGTGAAGAAGCTTCCTCTTATGTTACTTCTAAAATTTTTCCCCCAACCCTTAACTTATGACCCCTTGTTCCAATCTCCCCTACCCTCAAGGGGAAGAGCCCATTCACATCTACTCTATCTACTCCCCTCATAATTTTATATACCTCTATCAAATCCTCTCTCAACCTCTACGCTCCAATGAATAAAGACCCAGTCTACCCAATCTTTCTCCGTATTCTAGATACTACAATCTTTCTCTTAGAAATATTTTTTATTGAGTGTAATGAACAAACTTACATACAAAATGATAAGGAAAACACATAACAAGTTATCTCATGTAAATACATGTACAAAAATAAAGAAAAAATTATTGGAACTACATTAGACAGTTCTTTGATCCACACGAGAAACGTTATTGAATTAATCTATGATAAGCATGTTAAACCTATATTTCCCAAGTTAAGCCAAATAAAAAAAAAGAAAATAAAAACCTAGCAACTAAATCTAATCAACTCCCTCCCTCTAATCAAAGTAGCCTTTGTAACAGAAAAGGGAAATTGTGGATCTGATGGTAACCTCCAGACATCTGACAGTGAATCTCCAGAACATTCAAAATTCTTAATCTTCCAATCATGATTAGAATCTATGAATGGGTTCCACATCTTGTCAAATTGAAACTTTCTATCTTCAATGTTGTATTTAATTTTCTCCAAGCTTAAATAGGACATTACATCATGTAACCTCTGTGCATGGGTAGGTGAAGTGTCGTTTTCCCATTTGAATAAAATTGACTATCTGGCTATCAGCGTGATAAAGGCTAAAACTTTCTCCTGAGTTGCAGACAGAGGTATATCCGGTTCACATGAAAAACCAAACAAAGCAATTAACAGATGAGGCTCTATATTAATTTTTAAAATCATTGATAAAGTTTGGAAAATGTCTTGCCAGAACCTCTCTAAATTTGGGCACTCCCAAAACATATAGATCAGAGAAGCTTCAAAAATTTTACAGATTTCACATAGCAGATCAATTACTCCATAAAAACAAGATAATTTAAGTTTGGACATATGAGTTCGATGTTCCACCTGTGACAGAGTATTTAGAGGTGGTTTGGGAGGAATTGCTAGAGTAGCTTGCACACACACATTTTAAAATGAATAATTTTTGCACAACTTTTGCATAGTGCTTTCTGCAGAGGGACAACAAAGTATCAACATACAGCTTGCCTAGGAGAACATGTGATTTTTGCAGGCAGAGACAGAACAGCTTTGCTCTCAGAGAGGGAGGGAGTAAGAGAGAAGGAGACACAGAAAACAGTTCCAGAAAGGCAGGCTGGCAAACTTTGGAAGGCTGCCTGGTCAAAGGAGAAGACTGGGAGTCTGTAAAGTGACCTGAAAGAAAGAGGATCATCTGGAGAACCCTGAAGGGGGCAAGTTTCGTCAGCAAGACTGATTGTGAAGGAATCAGTTGCGGATGTCCTGGAAAAGGAATCTCTCTCTAAAAACCAGCAAGAACCCTCTTGAGTGGTAACCATTTGCCTGTTAAACACCAAAGCCTGGTGAACTTTGTTAATGCTAACTTCTGTGCAGAGTGCAAGAATTACCTGCAACCAGTGAGATTGGACTGTGATTCAAATAACTTTTCTAATCTTAAATATACATTACACACACCTGCACTTAGTATTAGAGGGGGGATTATGTGGGTTAAGTAGGTTAATTAATTAGGTTAAGTAATGTTAAAGTTCAATTCTGTTTTCTTGTACAAATATAATTAAAAACTACTTTTATTTAAGTAACCCTGTGTTGTGGTGCATCTCTATTGCTGCTGGTTTTTGGGGTCCTCTGGACTCCGTAACCCACCTTAAATTGTAATAAGCTATGCCTTGAACAAAATGAAAAATCATTTCTGAAGCTAACAGTAGAGTAGCAATTCTCATCTGAAAATGTTATGTTCAAATCTCATTCCCTATTGTTCTTAATCCCAGAAACAGAGGCTAATTGTTAATCTAATAAACATTATAAATATATGACATTAATCCACCATGCAAAAAAAAAGTAAGTTAAAAAATACATCAAGAATATTATTATTTGAGATTCAATGAAAATTAGAAATCTTGGACTGACCAAAATGTCTAACTTGTAAATATATAAAAAATGTCAGTTAGAAAGATTAAATTTGGCTGATAACTGTTCAAAAGAGGCAAAATTATCTTGAATAAAAATATTGTTATAACTTTGGATACCTAATCTATGCCATTCCTTGAAACCTATGTCCAGCAGAGATGGCTAAAAATGATTATCTATAATGGGACTGGCCAGAGAAAACTATTAAACCCAAAGAAATTTCTAAATTGAACTCATATTCTCAACCTATTTCTCATTATCAGATTTACCATATAACCATATAACCACTTACAGCACAGAACAAGCCAGTTCGGCCCTACTAGTCCATGCCGTAACAAATCCCCACCCTCCTAGTCCCACTGACCAGCACCCGGTCCATACCCCTCCAGTCCTCTCCTATCCATGTAACTATCCAGTCTTTCCTTAAATGTAACCAATGATCCCGCCTCGACCACATCTGTCGGAAGCTCATTCCACATCCCCACCACCCTTTGCGTAAAGAAATTTCCCCTCATATTCTCCTTATAATTTTCCCCCTTCAATCTTAAACCATGCCCTCTAGTTTGAATCTCCCCCAATCTTAATTAAAAAAGCCTATCCACGTTTACTCTGTCTGTCCCTTTTAAAATCTTAAACACCTCTATCAAGTCCCCTCTCAATCTTCTACGCTCCAGAGAAAAAAGCCCCAGTCTGCACAACCTTTCCCTGTAACTCAAACCTTGAAATCCTGTCAACATTCTCGTGAACCTTCTCTGCACTCTCTCTATTTTGTTTATATCTTTCCTATAATTTGGTGACCAAAACTGTACACAGTACTCCAAATTTGGCCTCATCAATGCCTTGTACAATTTCATCATAACCTCCCTACTCTTGAATTCAATACTCCAATTTATGAAGGCCAACATTCCAAATGCCTTCTTCACCACACCATCTACCTGAGTATCAGCCTTGAGGGTACTATTTACCACAACTCCTAAATCCCTTTGTTGCTCTGCACATCTCAATAGCCTACCATTTAATGCATATGACCTCTTAGATTTGCCTTTCCAAAATGTAACACCTCACACTTATCTGTATTAAATTCCATCAGCCATTTCTCAACCCACACCTCCAGCCTTCCTAAATCACCTTTTAATCTACGGTAATCTTCCTCACTGTCCACAACACCACCAATCTTGTATCATCTGCAAACTTGCTTATCCAATTCTCCACCCCTACTTCCAGATCGTTAATATATATAACAAACAATAGTGGACCGAGGACCGATCCCTGAGGAACTCCACTAGTCACCGGCCTCCAATTGGACAAACAATTTTCTACCACTACTCTCTGACACCTCCTATCCATTTCACTACCTCCTCATTTATACCTAAATCCGCCACCTTTTTTCCTAACCTCCTGTGGGGAACTTTGTCAAAAGCTTTACTAAAGTCTAAATAGTCAACATCCACAGCTTTCCCTTCATCAACCTTTTTTGTAACCCCCTCGAAAAACTCAATCAGGTTTGTCAAGCATGATCTACCCCTGACAAAGCCATACCGATTATTCCCTTTCCATCAACTTGCCCATCACGGGCCTATAATTCCCAGGTTTACAATTAGACCCTTTCTTAAACAGCAGAACCACATGCGCCACCCTCCAATCCTTTGGCACTACCCCCGTGGCCAGTGACATCCTAAATATCTCTGTTAATGGCCCCACTATCTGTCCACTAGCCTCCCTGAGTGTCCTTGGGAATATTTTGTCAAGTCCCAGAGATTTATCCACCTTTATCTTTTTCAACACAGCCATCACTACCTCCTCGGTTATTCTTATATGCTTCATGACCTCCCCACTATTTTTCTTTACCTCAACTGGTTCAATATTTTTTTCCCTAGTGAATACCGAGGCAAATAAATCATTCAAAATTTCCCCCATTTCCTTTGACTTCTCACTCAGCCTACCCTCACTATCTATAAGGGGTCCAATTTTATCCCTCACTAATCTTTTACTTTTAATGTACTTATAGAAACCCTTTGGATTTATTATGTGTCAATTTGGAAAAGGAACATAGTAAAAAAAAAATCCTAAAATTGCCAACATAGAAGTGTTTTTGGAAAACTTCAGTTCCATTTCTACCCAAGAGGGGCGATTCATTGACTTATCCCAATGTAATAATAAAAGTAAATTGCATATGTTAATTATCCAATAATAAAATCTAAAGTCTGGAAGTAATAATCCTCCATTCCTTTTAATCTTTTGAAGTTGGGCTTTATTTATACATGTTTTTACCCCCTGCCATGTGTAAGTAGAAATAACCAAATCTAATGAGCTAAAAAGGATATAGGAATAAAAATTGGTAAAGCTTGAAAAAGATACAGAAATTTAGGTAAAATGTTCATTTTAATAGAATTAATATGACTGATCATTGTAATAGATAAGGGTGACTGTCCTGATAATAGTAGTTTAATCTTATTGAGTGTAATATATAAATGTGTATACAAAATGATAAGGAAAACAAATATCAAGTCATTTCATATACATACAAGTACAAAAATAAAGAAAAAATGGATGGAAACTATATGAGCCAGTTCTTTGATCTTTCACTAAGTTTTTGTAACTTTTCATCATTGCAATTCCTAAATATTGGAATTGATCTTTCACTATTTTAAATGGAAAATTAGTGTAGCTTGCAAAAGAACCTTTCAAAGGTAAAAGTTCACTCTTATATAAATTTAATTTCTTTCTTTGGCTTGGCTTCGCGGACAAAGGTTTATGGAGGGGGTAAAAGTCCACGTCAGCTGCAGGCTCGTTTGTGGCTGACAAGTCCGATGCGGGACAGGCAGACACGGTTGCAGCGGCTGCAGGGGAAAATTGGTTGGTTGGGGATGGGTGTTGGGTTTTTCCTCCTTTGCCTTTTGTCAGTGAGGTGGGCTCTGCGGTCTTCTTCAAAGGAGATTTCTGCCCACCAAACTGTGAGGCGCCAAGATGCACGGTTTGAGGCGATATCAGCCCACTGGCAGTGGTCAATGTGGCAGGCACCAAGAGTTTTCTTTAGGCAGTCCTTGTACCTTTTCTTTGGTGCACCTCTGTCACGGTGGCCAGTGGAGAGCTCGCCATATAACACGATCTTGGGCAGGCGATGGTCCTCCATTCTGGAGACGTGACCCACCCAGCGCAGCTGGATCTTCAGCAGTGTGGACTCGATGCTGTCGACCTCTGCCATCTCGAGTACTTCGACGTTAGGGATGAAAGCGCTCCAATGGATGTTGAGGATGGAGCAGAGACAACGCTGGTGGAAGCGTTCTATTTATTTAATTTATAACCTGAAAAACTGACTAATTTGATTCAACAAAGTTAATATATTTGGTATAGAAACCTTAGGTTTTGAAATAAAAAGCACTATATCATCTACATACTTTATGTTCAATTCCACACCTAGTTGTACTTTTAAATTCTCTACATTGTCAGAAAGCAACAGCTAATGGTGCCAGTACGATATCCAAAAGCAAAGGACTTAATGAGCATCATTGCCATTTTCCTCTATAAAGCCTAAACATTTCCAATTGATGTAAATTAGAAGAAATTAAAGCTGTAGGGCATGAATACAATAAATAAGTTCATTTAATAAAGTCTGGGCCAAAATTAAAATTCACTAAGATAGTAAATAGATGCTTCCATTTCCCCCCCCCCCCGATCAAATGCCTTTTCAGCATCATGTGAAAGGACATATTCTATTACTGGGGTGGAGGATAAATATAGAATATTCAATAGTTGATGTATGTTATAATAAAAATAGCAATTTTAATAAAACCAGTTTGGCCAGAATCTATAATTATTGGTAGAATATTTTCTAATCTATCCGCTAAATCCTTAGATAAAATCTTCATTAAGTAATGCGAGATGATTTTACCTACTTTGTCGAGATTTGAATCTTTGATTTCCTCGATGCCAAAAAAGAGTTATATTTCAGTTATGTATAATTTGTTACAAGATAGTATGGATAAATCAGATTGGGAGAAATCTAAACTTAAATAGGAGAGTGATTTAGTTTTTATTTTTCCCAAAGATGAACGGGTGAATATGTGTCAGAACAATGTAATTAAATTGACTAATGTACGATATGGAATGGTTAATTATAATTTTTTACATCAATTATATTTGACCCCAGAAAAGTTAAAAAAATATGGGTTTAGTAATTTGGATTCTTGTTTTAGATGTGGTTCATGGATTGGAACTTTTCTACATGCTGTATGGAATTGTGTTAAAGTTCAATCATTTGTAAGGAACTAAAGTAGTTTTGGAGAAATTATATAATTTTATATTACTGTTAGATCCAACGATTTTCTTGTTAGGAAATTTGTATCAATTAAGGAGAATGGGATTGGATAAAATTCAAATTGCTTTTGTACATTTGGTGTTATCAGTAGCGCATAAATGGTATGCTAGTACTTGGAAAGATGATACTGAGCTTAATATAGCACATTGGCATAATGAATTGAAAGTATGTATTGTTATGGAAAAAATTACTTATAATTACATGATAATTATTCTTTCTTTGTTAATAAGTGGTCTCCATATTTGAAATATATGCATTTAGATATACTTTGAAATTTTATTAACATTTACAATATTTTTTAATATAGATAACCTATATAATTTTTTTTCTGCCCTTAGGGGAGTTGGTTGTGGGGTGGGAGGGTGGGATGGGTGTTAATGTAAAATTTTCTTTGATTATTTCTATACTCTATGTTATGTTTTTGTTATCTTTTAAATAAAATTTGGATTAAGTAATGCGATAGGTCTATAAGGTGTACATTCTTTCCCTTTGTTTTAGAATAAGAGAAATACAAGCCTCATTAAATGGTAAGGAAAGCTTCTCATCTTTAAATGGGTCAGCCAACACCAATATTAAGTGGGGTACAAGCCATTTGGGGAAAGATTTATAAAGTTTAACAGAAAACCATCTGGTCCTGGAGATTTACCAGACTGTAGTGAGGAAGTAGCCACAGCTATATCCTCCTGCAAAATAGGTTTCTCCAGACTTGCACATCTGCCTTGAGAAAGCACAGGCATACTCAACCAATCTAGAAATTCCAACATTGAAGCATAATCCCTATTAAATTCAGAGGTATAAAGGATAGAGTAAAATTCTCTAAAAGTCTGTTGTCATTTTACTATCTCTCATTCGAATCTTTTTTATTTGTTTTCTGTAGCCAAAATTCCTTTTAATTGTCCAGCTAGTAAATTTCTAGATTTTCTCCATGAATATAAAAAAAAAGACATCTATTTCTTAACAATTGCTGTTCAATTGGATAGGTAGACAAAAGATCAAATTTAGTTTTAAGTTCTACTCTTGTATAATTCTGGATTTTTATTTTGAGCAATTTGTAAATCAATTTGCTCAATATGATTAATTAAATCTAACCTTTCCTTGTTAATCTTCTTCTTGATATTAGCAGTCTAAGAAATAATTTTTCCTCTTAAACAATCAAGTTGGACATCAAGCAACCAGAAAATTCACTTATCTGGCATTTACAAATCCCTATTGGTGCTGAATATGAGGCGTTTTACTTTATAGCTCTCAAAGCCACAGAGTGAATCAGGTTTGTGCTATAAAATACTATAATGATATTTTAAGTCCTGTGCTGATTCAAATTTGGAGTTGAGAACTTCCTGGACTCCCAGATTGGCATTCTTCTATCTCCAAACCTGACAGTATTTACTATCATTACTAAGCTGCCTATCTTGACTTCTTAACAGTTTTGGAAAAACAGCTGATAAACTGTTTGCTGGATCACTGTTATAACAGAAATGATTTGTAGATGGTAATGTTCTTCATTATTTGTGAGACACATAGCGAGATATTCCCTTGCAGTTGTCAAAAGGATCTGTGTTGGAGAAATGTGGGTTACAACCAAAGCAGAATTCTAACTGTGTTCTTAATGGTTATATATGCAAATATATTGTTTATTTTGATTAATAACAATTGGCCATTGGACATTTTGCTGGTCTCCTGAGCATCATTTCACATCCAGGGAATTACTTATGTTTATCTATTTATGTACAATCTTCAACATTTTTGCTGTGCCCAACTCTCATGCCTTGCTTTTAATCTCAAGTCATTTAATCCCTCGTATTTCCACACATTGTTGGACTTTCTTCTTGTCTGTCCTTTGATTGGTTTGTCTTTTTGAAGTCACTTACAGATCAACAGTACATACAGTTCTGCCATATTAAAAAAGGATTTCAACAGATGAAGATCATTGCCAGCGACATGCTTTCCACTAAATGTACAACAGGCCATGCAAAAGCGAGCAAGATGTTGATCCCTCGAGGGGAACAGCTTCAGGTTTAAGGAGAAATTGTGAAGGCAGATGGGCCCAGTGCTTTACTGAGGTACGTGTTAATAAAATGTTACATCAAAATTATTTAATGATTCCGTGTGCCTGAACCCTTAAAACATCAATAGCAAATGGAAAATTTAATGAGTGTTGAAGACGGCACAATTGAAATTATAGAAGTGGACCTGCTAACAGGGGAGTTCCTGGTGCAGGAGTGGTATCTGTGGAAGTCACCCTTATTTGGCAGAAAATCACTTCCAATGAAAACAAGTTTCATGGCCTCCATGATTGTTATGCCAATGCTCATGTTTATACAGGTATTAGGATTATATTGATCTGTTCTTAGTGCCTGTCTTTCTTCTTTTTCTTTGGCTTGGCTTCGCGGACGAAGATTTATGGAGGGGGTAAAAAGTCCACGTCAGCTGCAGACTCGTTTGTGGCTGACAAGTCCGATGCGGGACAGGCAGACACGGTTGCAGCGGTTGCAGGGGAAAATTGGTTGGTTGGGGATGGGTGTTGGGTTTTTCCACCTTTGCCTTTTGTCAGTGAGGTAGGCTCTGCGGTCTTCTTCAAAGGAGGTTGCTGCCCGCCAAACTGTGAGGCGCCAAGATGCACGGTTTGAGGCGATATCAGCCCACTGGCGGTGGTCAATGTGGCAGGCACCAAGAGATTTCTTTAGGCAGTCCTTGTACCTTTTCTTTGGTGCACCTCTGTCACGGTGGCCAGTGGAGAGCTCGCCATATAACACGATCTTGGGAAGGCGATGGTCCTCCATTCTGGAGACGTGACCCATCCAGCACAGCTGGATCTTCAGCAGCGTGGACTCGATGCTGTCGACCTCTGCCATCTCGAGTACTTCGACGTTAGGGATGTAAGCGCTCCAATGGATGTTGAGGATGGAGCGGAGACAACGCTGGTGGAAGCGTTCTAGGAGCCGTAGGTGGTGCCGGTAGAGGACCCATGATTCGGAGCCGAACAGGAGTGTGGGTATGACAACGGCTCTGTATACGCTTATCTTTGTGAGGTTTTTCAGTTGGTTGTTTTTCCAGACTCTTTTGTGTAGTCTTCCAAAGGCGCTATTTGCCTTGGCGAGTCTGTTGTCTATCTCATTGTCGATCCTTGCATCTGATGAAATGGTGCAGCCGAGATAGGTAAACTGGTTGACCGTTTTGAGTTTTGTGTGCCCGATGGAGATGTGGGGGGGCTGGTAATCATGGTGGGGAGCTGGCTGATGGAGGACCTCAGTTTTCTTCAGGCTGACTTCCAGGCCAAACATTTTGGCAGTTTCCGCAAAGCAGGACGTCAAGCGCTGAAGAGCTGGCTCTGAATGGGCAACTAAAGCGGCATCGTCTGCAAAGAGTAGTTCACGGACAAGTTTCTCTTGTGTCTTGGTGTGAGCTTTCAGGCACCTCAGATTGAAGAGACTGCCATCCGTGCGGTACCGGATGTAAACAGCGTCTTCATTGTTGGGGTCTTTCATGGCTTGGTTCAGCATCATGCTGAAGAAGATTGAAAAGAGGGTTGGTGCCAGAACACAGCCTTGCTTCACGCCATTGTTAATGGAGAAGGGTTCAGAGAGCTCATTGCTGTATCTGACCCGACCTTGTTGGTTTTCGTGCAGTTGGATAATCATGTTACCTAGTGTCGCCGAGAATATCCTCCCAGAATCACAGTGCGGCTTTCGCGCAAACAGAGGAACTACTGACATGGTCTTTGCCCTCAGACAGCTCCAAGAAAAATGCAGAGAACAAAACAAAGGACTCTACATCACCTTTGTTGACCTCACCAAAGCCTTCGACACCGTGAGCAGGAAAGGGCTTTGGCAAATACTAGAGCGCATCGGATGTCCCCCAAAGTTCCTCAACATGATTATCCAACTGCACGTTAGTGCCTGTAACATCAGACAAATTGAAGGAATTTCAGTTTGGAGATTTTGATTCACCCCAGTATCCAACTTTCTTTGAAGTCAGTGTTAGGAGTTTCCAGTCAAGTACACTGTTGCCACAATTCCTTGGACTGAAGGCCAACAGTCCTTTAACAAGTCAAATGTAAAGCTCGTCGAAAGAACCAAAGACTTGTTGATCCAAACCAAGGCTTTTATTAGCAAAAGACAGGAGCTCTTCACAGGTGGCCGACCAGTCCGGAATGATCCGACTTGGCTAGGGACACAACCCTTTAAGGCCCAGACAATAGGCGTGGCTTAGCTCTCAGCCAATCGCTGTAAGCACAGTCTAGATACAGTAACTATATACACTATGTACATTGGTGATAGATCTGTACTATCACAACAAATAGACTGAACCTAGCTACTGCACTCCCATCCTGGGCAGTTAATGAGGGCCTTAATGCTCTCAGCTAGTGAAGCCTCACCCAAAATTGTGAAGTCTGTTACAGATTTGATCTAAATCAGATTCATAACATTAATAAACATTCTTTAACACAAAAAAATAGTCAGCCTTGAGACTTGGTCGAACCACAAGTGAGTTTATAGCTACTAGCACTCATTCATAAAATTGACTTTTAAGAATGTGAAGTTATCCTTTTAGAGAGCCATGACATGTATTGCTAGGAAAGGTTTTACTAAAGGGTCCTTTTGGGGATAGTTTAGTTCATTATTTACAAACAATTTGTGGGTGTGGCATTTCCAAATTCACTTTGTACTTTACATAAATAATGACAAAATGGCTCCAAAGGAAGAAAGAAAGCATTTATGACGGCTTCAAGAGAAACAGGCACTGATACTGGTTAATCCTGGTCGCAAATTTAAGCTGTCTCATCTTGTGGAAACTTTGAGAGCCCTTTTATGGACATTATTCTTTGGCTTGGCTTCGCGGACGAAGATTTATGGAGGGGGTAAAAAGTTCACGTCAGCTGCAGGCTCGTTTGTGGCTGACAAGTCCGATGCGGGACAGGCAGACACGATTGCAGCGGTTGCAGGGGAAAATTGGTTGGTTGGGGTTGGGTGTTGGGTTTTTCCTCCTTTGCCTTTTGTCAGTGAGGTGGGCTCTGCAGTCTTCTTCAAAGGAGGTTGCTGCCCGCCAAACTGTGAGGCGCCAAGATGCACGGTTTGAGGCGTTATCAGCCCACTGGCGGTGGTCAATGTGGCAGGCACCAAGAGATTTCTTTAGGCAGTCCTTGTACCTTTTCTTTGGTGCACCTCTGTCACGGTGGCCAGTGGAGAGCTCGCCATATAACACGATCTTGGGAAGGCGATGGTCCTCAATTCTGGAGACGTGACCCATCCAGCGCAGCTGGATCTTCAGCAGCGTGGACTCGATGCTGTCGACCTCTGCCATCTCGAGTACTTCGACGTTAGGGATGTAAGCGCTCCAATGGATGTTGATGATGGAGCGGAGACAACGCTGGTGGAAGCGTTCTAGGAGCCGTAGGTGGTGCCGGTAGAGGACCCATGATTCGGAGCCGAACAGGAGTGTGGGTATGACAACGGCTCTGTATACGCTTATCTTTGTGAGGTTTTTCAGTTGGTTGTTTTTCCAGACTCTTTTGTGTAGTCTTCCAAAGGCGCTATTTGCCTTGGCGAGTCTGTTGTCTATCTCATTGTCGATCCTTGCATCTGATGAAATGGTGCAGCCGAGATAGGTAAACTGGTTGACCGTTTTGAGTTTTGTGTGCCCGATGGAGATGTGGGGGGGCTGGTAGTCATGGTGGGGAGCTGGCTGATGGAGGACCTCAGTTTTCTTCAGGCTGACTTCCAGGCCAAACATTTTGGCAGTTTCCGCAAAGCAGGACGTCAAGCGCTGAAGAGCTGGCTCTGAATGGGCAACTAAAGCGGCATCGTCTGCAAAGAGTAGTTCACGGACAAGTTTCTCTTGTGTCTTGGTGTGAGCTTGCAGGCGCCTCAGATTGAAGAGACTGCCATCCATGCGGTACCGGATGTAAACAGCGTCTTCATTGTTGGGGTCTTTCATGGCTTGGTTTAGCATCATGCTGAAGAAGATTGAAAAGAGGGTTGGTGCGAGAACACAGCCTTGCTTCACGCCATTGTTAATGGAGAAGGGTTCAGAGAGCTCATTGCTCTATCTGACCATGATTGTTCAAAACTCTTTAAATTTTCCATTTGCTATTGATGTATCAAGGCACACAGAATCATTAAATAATTTTGATGTAACGTTTTATTAACACGTACCTAAGTAAAGCACTGGGCCCACTGCAATTTGCCTTGCATCACTCTCATTCCATAGCAGAGCCAATATCACTGGCTCTCCACTCAGCTCTGGATCACCCAGAAAACAGCAACTCATACATACGGTCACAGCTCGGCCTTCAGCACCATTATTCCCTCAGTGCTGGTCAACAAACTCCAAACCGCGGGGCTCTTCACCACCCTCTGCAACTGGATCCTTGACCTCCTCATCAGAAGACCACAGTCAGTACGAATTGGAAACAATGTTTCCTCCTCACTGGCAATCAACACAGGTGCACCTCAGGGATGCGTGCTTAGTCCACTGCTACACTCACTCGACACATGGGTGGCCAGCCTTTTAATTTAGTCTTTCAGCATGGTAACAGGCCATTTCGGCCCATGAGTCCATGCCGCCCAATTAACCTACACCCACAGTATATATTCGTTCGCATGTTACCGTGCTCTATGTCTAAATTAAAAATTAAAATTCATAGGTTGGCCACCCCTGCTTTCTACACCCATGACTGTGTGGCCAGGCACAATTCAAAACCTATCTACAAATTTGCCGATGACATCACCGTTGTTGGCAGAATCACGGACAGCAACGAGGAAGTGTACAGGAGGCTCACGACAACACCCTTGCACTCAGTGTTAACAACACCAAGGGGTTGATTGAGGACTTCAGGAGGAAATCAGGAGAACATGGACCAGTCCTCATAGAGGGGTCAGCAGAGGAAAGGGTCAAGAGCTTCAAATTCCTGGGTGTCAAAATCTCCGAGGATTTGTCCTGGGAGTCTCCACGTTGATGGAATCGTGAAGAAAGCTCGCCAGTAGCTGCACTTTGTGGACATTCAGTATGTCACCGAAGACTCTTGAAAACTTTGACAGGTGTACTGTGGAGAGCATTCTGGCTGGTTGCATCATGGCCTGGTACGGAGGTGCCAATGCTCAGGACAAGAAAAATCTCCAGATGTTGTTAACACAGCCTGTGAAATCAGAGGCACTAGGTCTTCACCCATCAAAGACGTCTACACAAGGTGGTGTATTAAGAAAACAGCCTCTACCCCCACCACCCAGGTCATGCCCTCTTCACCTTGGGAAATAGGTACAGGAGCCTGAAGTCGAGCACTTAGCAGCACAAGGACAGATTCTTCCCCTCTGCCGTCAGATTCCTGAATAATAAATTAACCAAAGACACTGCCTTAATTTTTGTGAAATAATATTTTTAATTTTTTAAATAATGTTGTAAGCTGGTTAAAATATGAATGTTTGCACGATAATGCTGCCAGAATTTCGTGACTTGTTCATGACGATAAATCCTGAACCTGATTCTGATAAAAATTTACACTATGATACTGCCATAAAACAATGAATTTTGTGACATGTTCATGACAATAAGTTCTGATTCTGATCATTATTATCAAGATGAAGAAAAACCAATACCTTTGTCAACGTAACAGCGCAGTTAGCGCAATGCTGTTACAGCAGCAGTGACGTGCGTTCAAATCTGGTGCTGTCCCCATAAGGAGTTTATATATTCTCCCCATGACTGCGTGGGTATCTTCTGGGTGCTCCGGTTTCCTCCCACCATTCAAACCCTACAGGGGTTATAGATGAATTGGGTGTAATTGGGCGAGGCAGACTCACAACCGGATGGGCCTGTTTAAAAAAACCGCATAAACAGTATTCTAGGTATAATTACATATGTAATTGTAAAAGGAATTATCAGATTGGATTTTTTTCTGATTCATGTATTGATAAAGATGGCATAGCTCCAATGCACACTAAACTGCATGTACATGTTCTCAGAAGACTTCTGGGTTAACCTAGTTCTTTGTAGCTCTGCTACTGACTTCCCAAGATACTTGTATTGTATAAAACGATAGCTGGTCCATACTGTTATATGGTTTAAAACCAGCTAGTAGCCCAGACTGTCTGAGGAGAATTTGTTGCCACATAATTATAGAAAGAAATTAAACATTTCCTTTAGTTGCATTTATCTTTGCATGATCTTTCATGGATCAAGAACGTATCTGCTCTCATGGAAATCCTGAAATCATTGTGACTTTATGTGCATTTAAAATTGTTCATTAAATCTCCGGATTAAGTGACTCTATTCAGAGCGGCTGAGAAGCAGCTTCTATTCGAGGGTAGTGAGAATGCTTGAGCGGCCAAAAGAACTGCTCACGCTAACCATCCCGAGATATCTACTAAACAATCTTTATTTATTATTTTCAAATCTGTATATTTGTCCAGCAATATGTACAGTTTGTGTGTTTGGATGTTACATCTGGTTGTGTTCCTGCATGATCAGTAAAGAGGGAGTATTAGAACTTCTGGGGTATATAAGTAGATAACTCTCCTGGTCCTGATGGGATTTTTCAAAACTCTGACCTCCTTAAGGGAGGTCAGGGAGGAAATAGCGAAGGCTTTGACAGTGATTTTTTCAACGGTCACTGAAGGAGGGTGTGGTGCTGCGGGATTGGTGGGTTGCAAATGTGGTTCCGCTGTTTACAAAGGGCGCAAGGTGTTGGCTCAGCAATTATCAGCTAGTAAGTTTGACATTGATGATGGGGAAACTAATGGAAGGTATTCTTACGGATAATATGTATAACTATCTGGAAAGGCAGGGATTGATCAGGGACACCCAACATGGGTTTGTGAAGGGAAAGTCATGCTTTTTTAATTTTTTTTAATTTTTCACACTATAAACCATACTGACCAAAATACATACATACATTTTTCTCTTGAATATATACAGTGTCATTTTCTCCCCTTTTCCCCCCTCCCTTCCCTCCCTCCCTCTCCTCCCTTCCCATTTATTCAAAGTTCAATCTATACGATACATTAAACCCGTTAAATAATGTCATTTCTTAATAAAAATGAACAAGAAATTTTTGTCTTTTATATATACTGAGTCAGTTCATTTCGTTGTCTCTCCTTCTGTCATTTTAGGTGGTGGAGGTCCATGGTAGGATTTCTCTATTGTATTTCATGTATGGTTCCCATATTTGTTCGAATATTGTGATGTTATTTCTTAAATTATATGTTATTTTTTCCAATGGAATACATTTATTTATTTCTGTGTACCATTGTTGTATTCTCAGGTTGTCTTCTAATTTCCAGGTTGACATAATACATTTTTTTACTACAGCTAGGGCTATCATAATAAATCTTTTTTGTTCTCCATCCAAATTGAGTCCAAGTTCTTTACTTCTTATATTACTTAGGAGGAAGATATCTGGGTTTTTTGGTATATTGCTTTTTGTGATTTTATTTAATATCTGGTTTAGATCTTCCCAAATTTTTTTCTCTTTCTCACATGTCCAAATTGCATGAAATGTTGTTCCCATTTCTTTTTTACAGCGAAAACATCTGTCTGATACTGTTGGGTCCCATTTATTTAACTTTTGGGGTGTGATGTATAGCCTGTGTAACCAATTATATTGTATCATGCGTAACCTCGTGTTTATTGTTTTTCTCATAGTTCCAGAGCATAGCTTTTCCCATATTTCATCCTTTATCTTTATGTTTAGATCTTGTTCCAATTTTTGTTTAGATTTACAGTTTGTTTCCTCGTTCTCCTTTTCTTGCAGTTTGATGTACATGTTTGTTATAATTTTTTAAATTATCATTGTGTCTGTAATCACATATTCAAAGCTACTTCCTTCTGGTAACAGACTGTTTCCCAATTTGTCCTTCAAGTAGATTTTCAGTTGGTGGTATGCAAACCTTGTATCATGAGTTATATTATATTTGTCCTTCATTTGTTCAAAAGATAATAATTTATTTCCCGAAAAACAATTTTCTATTCTTTTGATCCCTTTTCTCTCCCATTCTCTGAAGGAAGGTTATTTATTGTGAAAGGAATTAGTTGATTTTATGGGAAAGTCATGCTTGATGAATCTTGTTAAATTTTTTGAAGAAGTGACTAGAAAGGTTGATGAAGTTGACATGGTTTATTTGGATTTCAGTAAGTCTTTCAATAAGGTTCCACATGAAAGGTTAGTGAGGAAGATTCCATCATTAGAGATTAATATAGAGATAGTCAGATGGGTTCAATGGTGGCTAGAAGATAGGCACCAGAGAGTCATGGTGCACAACTGTGTATCAGGATGGAGGCCGGTGATGAGTGGCGTGCCTCAGGGATTGGTGTTGGGTCCTTTGTTGTTCTTCACTTACATTAATGATTTGGATGATGGGGTGGTAAATTGGATGAGTAAATATGCAGATGATACAAAAATAGGGGGAGTTGTGGAGAGTGAGAAAGGTTTTCATGGACTACAGAAGGATTTGGACTGTTTGGAAAGGTGGGCTGAAAGGTGGCAGATGGAGTTTAATGTAGATAAGTGTGAGCTGCTTCAGTTTGGGATGAATAGCCAAAATAGGACGTATGCAGTGAAGGGGAGGGCATTGAGGAATGCAGAGGAACAGAGGGATCTTGGAATAATGGTTCAGCATTCCTTGAAAGTGGATTCTTATGTAGATAGGGTGGTGAAGAAGGCTTTTGGTATGCTGGCCTTTATAAATCATAGCATAGAATATAGGAGCTGAAAGGTGATGTTGAGACTGTTTAAGGCATCGGTGAGGTCATGTTTTGAGTATTGTGTGCAGTTCTGGTCTCCAAATTATAGGAAGGATATAAATAAGGTAGAGAGGGTGCAAAGAAGGTTTACTAAAATGTTGCCTGGATTGCAGAATCTAGAATACGGAGAAAGATTGAGTAGATTGGTACTTTATTTATTGGAGTGTAGAAGGATGAATGGGGATTTGATAGAGGTATTTAAAATTATAAAGGGACTAGATAGAGTAGATGTGATTAGGCTCTTACCCCTGAGAGTAGGGGAGATTGGAACAAGGGGGCATAAGTTAAGGAATAAGGGGAAAAACTTTAGAAGTAACATAAGAGGAAGCTTCTTCACTCAGAGAGTGGTGGCTGAGTGGAATGACCTTCAGGAAGAGGTAGTTGCAGCAGGATCAATTCTGTCACTTAAAAGGAGATTGGAAGAGTACATGGATGTGAGGGGGTTGGAGGGTTATGGGCAGTGAGTAGGTAGGTGGAACTAGTTGGAGTTTCACGTAAATCTGTATGGATTAGAAGGGCCGATATGGCCTGTTTATGTACTCTAATTGTTATATGGTTATACAGGTACACAATCCTTTATCCAGAACCCTTGGGGGAACAGTGTGTTCCGAATTATGGATTCTTCTGGATTTCAGAAAGCCAGATTTAAGCCCACCTGAATTGTGCTGCCGTATCCACCCCCACCCCCTTCCAGTTGCGCTACCGATCTCTCCCCCACCTCGCCCGCCCGACTCGTGCTGCTGGTCTTCCCCCCATTGCCAAAATAGCGCTGCTGGTCTCCCCCCCGCAATTGCCCGACTCGTGCTGCCTGTCTCTCCCCCTCGACCGCCTGACTTGCACTGCCGTCTCTCTCTCTCCCAACTTGCCAAATGTTGGAGCTTTCCGGATTTTAGATGTCCAGATAAAGCATTGTGTTCTTGTATGGTTATATAGGACAGGGTTTTGTTGGGCTGCGTTTGTGCCCACTGATGATAATGGACTTGAAGTTGAATGGATATCTTACTCTAACTAGGCAACCAATTGGGTGAGATTGTTTCAATTTCTTGCCCATGTGATTTTGTAAAATTATGCTGTAGAAATTATTTGCCAGGCTTATCATTGCCGAGTGGATGAGGAAGCTTTAATCATCTTACATGTAGAGTTTTCAAATATTGATAACAGGTCCCTGCAAAGTGATGAGTAGAAGTGTTGGGAAATCAGGCTTATTTTCCATTTTGACGCTAGTATCAAAGTGAAGACAGGTCAGAAGTTGATGTTATTGCTGCTTCCATAATCACCAGGGTGAGGAAAAGCTGTTTAAATGTCATTTTAGATTTTGAGACTAGGAGAGAAATGACAGGATATGTATACAAACCAAATATTTTGAGTTCTTTGGAATGATTTGACAGTGAGTAGCCGTCAACATGAACAAAATGTATACATTTTGAGCACTAACTGTTCGTGTATACTTAAAAAATGATTCCCTGCCATCTATTTCTTAACCACAATGGGAATGAAATTGGTCAGATTCAGATTTATCAGATTTCAGATTTATTGTCAGAGTACATTCCTGACATCACATACAACCTTAAGATTCTTTTTCCTGTGGGTGCGGCAGAATTACCACTTATTGGCAGTGCAAAATAAAAACGGATTCAACGTTTTCACAAATAAAAGTGATTGAATGATTGCGCGATACAGAGAAAAAAAAAGTTTAATCGAGACCTGAAGTTTAATCGAGACCTTATAATGCAACTCACAGCTAATGAGCAGAATCTTCATGTGATTCCCTGTTCAATGATTGAACAACAAAATTGACATTCACACTATGAAATTGATAGGTATGTATCAGTTTACCAGGAAGTCACATCTGGTTAATAGGATATGACCCGTCTGTTTATGGGGATTCATTACCCACTGAAGAGTCAAGTGGGATTTTGGAGTCTCCCAGAGTCTCTTTACAGCAAGGAAAAGGCCCTTTGGTCCAACTCATCCATGCTGGCAAAGTTGGCATTCTGGGAAACTCTCATTTGCCTACATTCATATCAGTCAAAGCCCTTTCTAACCACGCATCTGTCCAAATGCCTCTGGACCTTCTAATTTTACCTGCTTCTGCTGCTTTCTCCGCCAGACCATCCTCAGTGAAAAAGTTACCCCCACACCTCAGATTTCTCTTAAATCTCTCCCCTCTGACCTTAAATTAATGCCCTCTCACTCTGGAAGTGTTGGAAATACTGAGCTTCTTGAAAATCTAAGCCTTCACTTTTCGTCCAGCAGCAGAGGGTGGAGAGGAATATGGATCGAGGAATGTTTATCATCCAATTGTTTCTTGGAATGGCAATTCGGAGGTAGAGGAAAGATGCATCTGGACCTAATGATTTCCAGGCTAATGATAGAAATGTTACATTTTCCATGGTCACAGCTTTAGGCATCCATCATGTCTGGGCAGCTCTCCCAATGTAAATGTCATTTACTGCTCCTATGAATCTTTATTTCATTCAGATAGTGTGGGCTGCACTTTGCATTTTGTAGCCTGCCAAGTTTTTCTACCTCGGCAGCACAATAACCTCCGCAGCTTCTCTTGACATAGAGATTGAGTCAAGAACCAGAAAGGTCTGCTTTACCTTTGGTCAGCCGAAAAATTGGGTTTGGCCACAGAACATCAGGTTGGCCACCAAGTGCCAAGGTATACAGGCCCGTTGTCATGGATATGAGACATGGTGCCCATTTCAAATTCACTTATGTCCAACTGCAGCAGCGTGACCTACATTCGCTGAGGAAGATAACCTCTTGAGACAAGGTCTCCAATATCGAGGTCCTTTCTCAAGCCAGAATGCCAGCAGTTTCAACCACGGCGAGGTCAGCTCAACTGCGCTGGGCAGGACACGTTTTCAGGATGCCTGATGGAAGACTCCCCAAGGACATCTTGTACGGCCAACTGTCCAGTGGCAGCCGAAAATGAGGAGACCAGCGACTACAATACAAGGAAATTCTGCACAGGAGTCTTAAGAAAGTTGACATTGCCCCATCAACATGGGAGGGTTTGACTCAAGATCCCCCACAGCAGAGGGACATCATCAGAAAAAGTGAGGACGCTGCTGAGAACAAGCTCAAGGAGGTAATAGAGGGAAGGACCAGGAACCGCCACAACAGAGCTTCTGGCCCTGCTGCCCCTCTACACCTCACCTGTCAAGAATCTGGCAAGCAGGGCCTGTCAAGGATCAGCTTGTATAGCCATTCCAGGATGCACCTATCAAACCCCCACAAACTGACTGAAAGGATCCATCATCATCCTATGGGATGGACAGCAAGAAGGAGAAAGAAGACATCACATGTGCTGTATTGGAGCATTTCTACTCACTGAGAGGGAAGTTCATCTTCTTTGCCTTGAGCTGAGAGCCACAGGCATCATGAGTGTATAGATTTGTGCAGACTGCGGGTAATTCAAATGTCCAGGTAATTGTACCTGCACTCAGGTTGCAAGTCACACTATATATTAATCTGAGAAAACATCACTCCCTAAATGCACAGATTGTGCCCGCCAGCCAGCCCCCCAGACATGACTAAATTATCCTGATATAGTTCTTGGTCTCCATCATACCCAGGAAGACAAATGGCTTTTTGAGACCTAGATGCATTGATGGGATGGATCCTGGTTGTTGCAGAGTCCACAATTGCAAGGGCCAGAAGGGGTAAAATGTTTACTGCTTGGATTCTTTTTTGAATAAAAAAAATTTTAATTATGCTGCATGGTAACCGGCCAATTCAGCCCTACAAGTCCATGCCGCCCAATTTACAGCCCATTAACCTACAGCCCGGCATGCTTTTGAAGGGTGGGAGGAAACCAGAGCCCCTGGAGAAAACCCATGCAGACATGGGGATAACTCCTAACAAGCAGTAGGGGATTCAAACCCAGGTCCTGTCCCGATCACGGGGGTTGCAAAGGTGTTGCGCTAACCGCCACACCAAATGTACTGATTCTACCTTGATGAAGGGCTCAAGCCAGAAACATTGATTATGTATCTTTATCTTTATGAAAGTACACTGTTCGATCTGCTGAGTTCCTCCAGCATTGTGCTTTTATACTTCAACCACGAGGTCTGCAGACTTTTGTGTTTTTCTCCTGCTTGGATCCTGCTGCCTGAACCATGCAGGGTTTGATTCATAATGCTCTCTCCTCTTTTGAATAGAGCATGTGGCATGGTGTGCACTCTGGCCATTGAGTGAGCCCAGCTATTGCTCCTTGCAAAGAAGAAGGGAATAAAGGAGAGAAGAGATTTAGGTATATCAGGTCTGGCTAAGCAGACAGGATGTACTTGCCATCTTGAGGGACAAACAGATGGATAACCTAAGCCCAGAAACAATGTCTTTGCCACAATATCGACTCGAAATTTGAAGTTTCTTTCCTGTCTCATCACACAATTTTCAGGCAATGGCCATCTCCCGCATGTCTCATCGTTTCCCTCTGACATTTCACTGCATTCCCATTACTCACCCCTCTAGTGTCATCCAAGTGGAGTGATCTGTGCCAGGATTCAAAGGTGCGCCAGATGCTGCACACACAGGGACTTGCCTCTTTATTTCACAAACCCATTCCATCACCCACAAGAACCAACCGGTTTCGAAAGAGTTCCATACAGACAATGATGAATGTACTCAACTTGCCTCTCTGTCTCCAGCTCCAAAGATGGTTAAGAGTAATGACCTCATTCAGCACCTCTCAACCCACCTACTGTTGCCCCCATTATCTGCTCTGACCATTCACTGTCATTCTACATTGCTGCAAATTTTACGGTGGTGTGTCTTATATGAAATGAATATTGGCATCTTATTAACGCTCTCTTTTCATCATGTGGAAAAGCCTTCATCAGTTGGACCTAGAGTGTCAGGGACACTGCCACTTAAGTTCTCTAACCTTGAGAAAGCGAGTCTTTGTCTATGAATTTGTTTGGATTATATTTTTATCTAAAAAAGCACAATTCTCATGTAATCATCTCTCTATTTACTCATTATTGTGTGCCATCTTTTCCAGAACTCACCAAATCCAGAACCAAGCAAATGACAAATAGCATGCAATCCTCACCCACCCCCTTAGTGTTTGCATTAACTTGTACCTTTGCCTTCAGTCCTTTCTCTGCAGTAGTCCTCCAGTGGCTATACCCAAACTAGTGGATGACTGTCCTGCTGGCAATGGAGTAAGATGCAGATGATCGTGAAGAACAACCGTGAGGAGTGAAAACACAATGTTGGAGTAACAGCAGGTCAAGCAGTGTACTTTATATAGCAAATATAAAGATATATAACCAATGTTTCAGGCCAAGGAATAAGCAAAATGTAGGCAGGCGCCTCAATAAAATGGTGGGGGTGGGGAGAGGAAGGGGAGGGGGCATAGCTCTGCGAATGGAGAGGGAAGGGGGTGGAAAGCTAGAGGAAAGAAGACAAAGGGATAGGGGACAATGGGGAGTGGTCTAGCAGAAACTGGGAAAGTTTATGTTAATGCCATCCAGTTGGAGAGTGTCCAGGTGGAATATTAAATGTTGCTACTCCAATTTAACGGTGACATTGTTTGGCAGTGCATGAGACCATGGACAGATATGCCACTGATGGAACGGGGTGGAGGATGGAAATGGTTTAGCACTGTCATTGATGCAGATAGACTGAAGGTGCTCAGTACACAGCCAGTCTCTCTTAAGCACTGGATGCAGTAGATGTCTCCCGCGGATGCACAAGTGAAGTGTTGCTTCACTTCGGGTGACATTGTTTGGGCACCAGAATGGTGGTGAGGGAGGTGTGGGCGCAAGTGTCGCACTTCCTGTTGCTTCAAGAGAACGTGCCAAAGGGGTGATTAGTAGGCTGGGATGAGTGGACGTGGAAGTCACTGAGTGAGTGGAGGAGCTCAGCTTTAGATGACATCATCTTGCCATGATCAGCCGCAGTCTGGCCTGCCTGACCGACCAGCCGCAGCAGGATCCTAGTAAGATGACATTAGCAGGAACGTGAATGGTGTCATTTGTGAGGCAGGAATAGTGTATTTAGTGGACAACAACAAAACCCCTGGCAACAGAAGAATTTGGAGCCATAGTGGTACACATTGAGCTTGGATGAATACTGCCTGAGGTGCAAAGGAAGCTGTGATTTCTCCCAGCATATGCTGCTCCATGATGATGTTGGTGAAGGAAAGGTAGTGGACGTTGTCGACATGGACGTTAGTAAGGGCTTTGACAAGGTCCCACATGGGAAGTTAGTCAGAAAGATTCAGACGCTCAGTATTCACGGCGAGGTTGTAAAGTGGATTCGACATTGAAGCCAGAGAGTAGTAGTGGATGAATGCTTCTCAGACTGGAGGCCTGTGATTAGTGGTGTGCCTCAGGGATCAGTGCTGGGACCATTGTTGTTTGTCATCTCTATCAATGATCTGGATGATAATGTGATACATTGGATCAGCAAGTTTGCAGATAACACAAAGATTGGAGACATTGAGGACAGTGAGGAAGGTTTTCAAGGTTTGCAGAGGGATCTGGATCAGATGAAAAAAAATGGGCTGAAAAATGGCAGATGGAATTTAATGCAGACAAGTCTGAGGGATTGCATTTTGGAACTGTTACCAGCCCAGAGGACTCAAAAACTCAGCAGCAATAGAAATTCACCAAGATAATGGTTACTTAATTTTCTTTAAACATAAAAACAGGATCAAACTTTAACTTATTACTATTAACTTAACCTAACTTAACCCCCTTCTAATTCTAAGTGCACGTGTATGCAATGTGTATATGTTCAGGAAAGTTCTCTATTTCACTGTCCAATTGTTCACTTTTTCCTTCTCCAAGTTCACTGGTATCAGGCAATTCTTATACTGTGCACAGAATTCAACATTTATAAATCTTCACCAGGCTCTAGAGTTTAAAGTTAAACAGTTACCACTCACGAAGGTTCTAGTTGATTTCAGAGAGAGATTTGTTGCTCATTGGACACACACAAACTGATTTCTTCTGATCAATTACTTGACTGTCTTGCCGAAGAAACTTGCCCCATCATGGGTTTTCCAAATGATAACAGCTTCTTCCAGGTCACCACAGAGTTCCTCTTTTTCCCTTATTTCAGGAGAAATACTCTAGCCAGCCTCTTCCTCTTATAAGGACTACAAGGGTTTTGAACAGGCTGAACTCAGAACTCACAACCCATCTTCAAAATGGGGTTTTCAACAAGCTGCCAGCTTGCCACATTGCAGCCTCAAAAAACCACTGTAGAACTGACTCCTCTTTCTCTCTGAGAGAAGAATCCTATTTGTTCTTTCCTATCTCTGCTTGTAAAAAACCAAAACCTCTCCCAAGGCTCAAACCCAATCTTTGAAAGATCTTACCAGTACTTGAGCCCGGACTTTTCCATTTGCACCTGCCTTTGAAGTTCTTTCCAAAGCAGTTCCATTGTCTTTTGCAAAGCCAACCAGAGCCTGAATGTCTGGCTACAGCAAAGCTCCTGCATTTTAAATGAGATGTCTTTTGTGAATTGTTGCTGTTTGTGAAGTGACCTACACTAAACCTCCATCATCTATCTCTTTTAAAGACATATTTATCCATAGCCATACTAATATAACCCATAACAGAGGACAACATAAGCAAGGACATACATGGTAAATGGTAGGACACTGAGGAGTGTGGAAGAACATAAGGATCTGGGAATACAGATACATGATTCCCTGAAAGTGACATCACAGGTGGATAGGGTTGCAAAGAAAGCTTTTGGCATATTGGCCTTCATAAATCAAAGTATTCAGCATAGAAGTGGGGATGTTATGGTAAAGTTTTATAAGACATTGATGAGGCCAAATTTGGAGTATTGTGTACAGTTTGAAAGAATACAGAAAAAAATTACGAGGTTGTTGTCTGGACTTTCGCTGAGTTACAGGGAAAGGTTAAGCACGTTAGGACTTTATTCCCTGGAGCATAGAAGAATGAGGAATAACTTGATGAATATATTTTAAATTGTGAGAGGGATAGACTTAGTAGGCTTTTTCAACTGAGGTACAACCAGAGGACATGATTTAAAGGTAAAAGATTAGGGGAAACATCTTGACACAGAGAGTGGTGCGAGTGTGGAATGAGCTGGCAGCTGAAGTGGTGAGTGTTGGCTCAATTTTAACATTTATCAAGAATTTGGACAGGTACATGGATGGAAGGGGTAGAATTTGGACTGGGTGCAGGTCAGTGGGACGAGCCTAGCAAAATGGTTCGACACAGACTAGAAGGGTGAAAGGGCCTGCTTCTATGCTGTAATATTCAATGGTTCTCCTTTGGGATGACAAATGGTTATTGTTCAGTTAGCCACCACTGCCATGATGAAACTGATGGACTCCAGTCTCAATGTCAGGGATGGTGTTGGAATCCACAATGCTCCGTGGATCTCCCTTTGGTTTTTGACAGGCTAACCAATGTCTAAAGCAGCCATTCTCTACCTTTATTTTGGCTATGGTTCCCTTAGGACGCTGTTCAAAGTTTTTGGGTGCCCTTCCCTGTGAAGCAGTCAAGTTTTGATTTCTTCCGTACTTCTACTGATTATATAAAAAATGCAAACAATTATTTATGTAATGTGAGGTGGAAAGAAAACAAAACTTTTACTTAAATATTCTATGGCCCCAGAGCCCCATAGAGAATGACTCATCTAAAGCATCTCTTTTTTGTACATGCATAGCAACTTATGATTAAGATTAAACCCAGTGTGCTCCCTTGCTTTTTTGGGAGATAACACATGAGCTTCACTTTCCCACTCGTCTGCCTAATGTTCACTTGTGATTTAATATATGTAGATTCTATGAAAGTGGTCCATGTAAAGATCCACATCTGAACTGGGAGATCATTCTGGGACGCAAGGTCCTCTGTTCATTAGCTGGGCCACAGCCAGGTATCCGAGTTGAGAAGGAAATTAGCATACAGTCCTGGCAAGGGCAGAGGTGTAAACAGGACAGCATGATTAAACAAATTGCATTTCACAAGGCAAAGGGAAGGCATTTGGCCAAAGTGGATGCAAAAAGGATTGAAAATGAACTTGCTTTGAAGCATTGATAGACTTTGATTTTCTGCTGGCACTGGGATCTACAGCACAGTCTCTTGTCCAAGTGGACTCAGCCTGAATTTGGTAGAACCCCACCAGTCTGCAGCATCAGATTAGTGGGGCTATACCAGTGTCTAATAATGAGTTTGTGAGAGTGAGTGTAAAGTACCTGGGCATGATTGAATAGTTGAAGATGTATGTTGCATAAAAGGTAAAGGTTCCATTATTGTCACATAATTCTACATTTAAAATGTGACATACATGAAATTCTATAATTTTGTCTACCATAAGGAAGACAGAGAGTCGCCACTTTGTCCACCGCCCCTCACAGAAAATAGGTCCCAGCAAGGAAGAAACTCACGACCCCCTGGTTTACAAGACCACTGCTCTAACTACTGAGCCTTTCAGATTTCTATGTTGGGTTTTGGAGCAATGAGTTAAGCAATTATTGGCAGATGAAAGTTTGGAAGGTTTCCACTGACCTTCCCTGGGGTTGGGGCATTGGGATCAAATCCTCAAGCTTTCAAGGCATCAAGATCTTTTGCTCTCGTTTCTCAGGTTTCTACATTTCAGTCATTAATGGCATCAACATTGTATGCCTGATTGTCCAACCCTATACCTGGGAAGTGGATTAGATGCAGTAGGTTTCCTCTTCATTTTTAGTATTGCCCCAAGCTACACATTGAATCTGAACTGGCAGTCCTTGGATTCATGACCAACTTCCCTTCGAAGAGGTTTAGGCTTGATGTGAATCAGTTCAAGTTAGTTTCATTTGGTACAAGGGACCCATTAATTTATTTTTATGTACCCTGTGAATCTAACATGGCAACTTACATTCTTTGAAATCTCATTACCCTCCTTGAGGTGAACATTCACAATTTAAGAGCTAACATCACCTGGACAAACTCATTCATTCAGTGTGTTTTCATGCACAGTTTGATCTACCAATCAAAAGCTCCAAACTGAAAAACACAACGCAGTCATAAACAGAGATATACTCAACACTTTGATTTATTAAGGCCACTATGCCAAAAGCTCTCTTTGCAACCGTATCCACCTGTGATGCCACTTTCAGGGAATCATGTATCTGTATTCCCAGATCCCTCTGTTCTATCACACTCCTCTCAGTGCCCTACCATATACCGTGTATGTCCTTTCTTACTTGGCCCTTGTGTTATGGATTATATTAGTATGGTTATGGATAAATATGTCTTTAAAAGAGATAACATTCTGCCACTGGTGATTTTGCCATTGTAGCTGCATTAGTTCTGAACGTTGAACACGCCTGTCATAGTTCAAAAGCACAACATTCAATGGACAAGCTTTTAATGAACCCCGTTCTGCTGTTGTAACATAGAATCAGCCACTCTGATGAGAGCCACTCTGCCAAGGTCAGGCAGACGTTCTCCATCACAGGATTAATGCTAGTTTCATCCCAGCATCCCATAGCATAACCGATATTGCAAAGGGGTCTCTTTGAATTGTGAGCATATATTGAACCAGCCATGGCCTTGACATCTGTCTACCTGCCCAATGCAATTGGCGGGAAGCCCAAACGATTTTTAAAGTCAGGCATCATTTAAATAGATTTGGCAAGGAGCCAGCACTAGTCACGTCTTTTGTTGGCAGGGTGCCAGTTGGGAGGGCGGGTAGTCAAACAGGACAAAGACATCTTGCTACCTCTTAACAGTGAGGATAGAATTATTGGAGCTTCACCATCTGCAATGCAATTGTCTTTGAGGTGTGTTACGAGTTCAACAAAGCAATGGTTCCTTAAACAAAATGAGTGTAGCGGCTGCTACAAGGAATGAAACACACCACTACCACATTAGGGGTTTCAAACGAACTGTTTGTTCAAACTTCACGCGCGCACTTTAAGGGCGGCATGAGCTCCACCCCCGCGTCAGTGGTGATGTCACCATGCTTGCCCGAGGCGCGCACCCTGGCCTCAACCACGAGGCACGGAGGTCCCCCGATGGTGCCATCTTCTCGCAGGTGCCCCACCAGTGCAGTGATACAAGCAGGGCCAGTTCGCCAAGAGGATGTCCGCCACCACACCAACCCTCATCAGAACCGATTTATGCATCTTGCCGCTTAGGTGGCTGACCTCGTCATTTCGGCCAGGCCTTCAGTACCGGCTGTCTAAGGTCCAGGTGTGCCGCCTTGAGTCTGTCGACTGTGATCATCTCCCCCTTGCCTCCGACGTCTAGGGTGAATGTCTTGCCTGAGCATTGCAGGACTTTGTAGAGGCCCTCATAGGGGTGCAGTGTGTGGGCCTTGCCGGACGAAATCGAAGTCAGCCATGACCAGTTCTTTTGGGATGCAGCACAGCGGCTGTCATGGTGGGTTGGTGGTAGGGGTGCTAGTGAGGTGAGCTTACCCCGCAAGTCTGCCAGCAAGGTCTGATCCTCGGTTGCGGAACCAGTGCTTGGGCCGTAGAACTCCCCGGGTAGCGACAACAATGCGCAATAGACCAACTCCGCATCAATACCTGTAGGTCTTCTTTTGGAGCCGTTCTGATGCCGAGCAGGACCTAGGGCAATTCGCCCATCCAGTTGGGGAGGTGAGGCGAGCCATGAAGGATGACTTGAGATGCCGGTGGAAGCGCTCCACTAGACCATTGGCTTGGGGATGGTTTGCAGTGGTGGGATGGAGTTGAATCCCCAAGAGGTTTGCCAGCTATGACCAGAGGGCAGATGTGTGCTTGGACTCTGAACCTGGCGATCCAATGGGTGAGTAGGTTCCTGGCGCAGGACTCGGCAGAAGTTTCCCTCAGTGGCATGGCTTCTGGCCACCTCGTCGTGCGGTTGACCATGGTCAACAAATAGTGGGCGTCCCTGGATGCCGGCAGGGGGCCCACGATGTCGATGTGTATGTGTTTGAACCTCTTGGCCATGGAGTCAAACTGCTGTACTGGAGCCTTTACATGGTGCTGGACTTTGAAGGTCTGGCACTGCGTGCAGTTTCCACCCATTTGGGCTACCTGTTTCTTGAGGCCACACCACACGAACCATTCCGCCACCATGCGAACTGAGGACTTGACCGAGGGGCGAGTCAAGTTGTGCACCATGCTGAAGGTCTGCAGTCTCCATTGAGGTGGGACTACCAGGCACGGCGAGCTGGTGAAGACATCGCAGAGCAGCGTGTTGGGGCTGTCCGCCAGTTTGAGGTCCTGGAGCTGGAGGCCTGTGATGGCGGTGCAAAAAGATTGTGTGTCTGCAACCTCCTTCTGCACTTGTGCTAGCTGGGCATAGTCCAGGCCGGGGGCGAAGCTGTGGATAGTGGGCCCTGAGAGTGCGCCTGCAACATTGTCCTTACCCGCTCGGTGTCGGATGTCACTGGTGAACTCCAATACGTAGGACAGATGTCGGTGCTGGTGCGCCAACCAGGGATCCTTTGACATTGCGAGGGCCTGAGTAAGCAGTTTGTGGTCAGTGAAAACGGTGAATGGCCTGCCCTCCAGGAAGTATCAGAAGTGTCTGATGGCCAGGTACAGGGCCAGAAGCTCCCTGTCAAAGATGATGTATTTTAGTTCCGGGGGGTGGAGGTGCTTGCTGAAAAAAGCAAGCGGACTCCACTGGCCATTGACTGATTGCCCCAGGATGCCACTGACGGCCGTAGCTGAAGTGTCCACTGAGAGTGCGGTGTGGGCTTCAGGCTGTGGGTGGCCTAGTAGGGTGGCGCTCGCCAGGGCATCTTTCGTCACGATGGAAACATTCTCGGCCTCTTCCATCCATTCCAGGGTTTTGTTCTTGGTGGCAATCAGTGCGAACAACGGCTGCATGATGCGAGCTACCCCTGGGGTAAACCAGTGGTAAATGCTGACCATGCCAACATATTCCTGTAGACCACACATGTCAAACTCAGGCCCACGGGCCAAATTTGGCCCGTGATATATTTATATTTGGCCCGCAAGATCATATCAAATATATATTAGAGCTGGCCCGCTGGCCGCCTTGCCAGTATAGCGCATGCACAGCTAATACTACAAATCCCAGAATGCTTTGCAAATGCATTGGCGCCGGCCCGTCAGCCTGCTAATCGCCCCCACCTCCTCTGTTTACTTACATTAACATCTGCGACCTGTCGCCTAACTCACATGTAATAAACCCCTTATGAAAAATGGCCAAACGAAAGACAGAAAACTGGATCTTTCAAGACAGGTGGGAGGCAGACTATATGTTCATCATTTTAAAAGACAAACCTATTTGTCTTTGAAGCAAGTTGTTATTTTTTTGACTTGTTGGCTTGTGAAAAAAAAATACATTTAAAAGGGGCTTAAAGGCTACAGAAAAATATTATTTATTGAATATTTTATTTCTCATTTGTTAATGCTTCTTTTGGAAAGAATTTAGCCAAAACTATTATTAAACATTTATTTTAATAAGAAAAAGTTTAACATTGCATATGTTGAAACAAGAGAAAACATGCAGATGTTGTTGAAAATTTTCAATAAATATTTAGTTTGGCCCACGACTTAGTCCAAGTTTTTAATTTTGGCCCTCTGTGAATTTGAGTTTGACACCCCTGCTGTAGACCTTTGAGGGTGTCAGGCTTCGGGAACTGGCTGCGACCTTCTCGGTTGCTGGGGCGGCCCCATTCATGGAGATCGTATGGCCCAGGAACTGCAGGGATGCCTTGCCGAACTGGTACTTAGCCACGTTGTCTGTGAGGCCAAACTCTGCCAGGTGGGCGAATAGCTAACAAGATGGACCTTGTGTTTATCGTGGTCCCGACTGCCGATGAGGATGTCGTTGAGATAGAAAAAAATGGTCCGTCTCTGCCCACTGCGTCCATCAGCTGTTGAAATGTCTGGGCTGCGTTGTTAAGGCTGAAGGGCATCCGCAGGAACTCGATGGGTCCCCCGATGGCACCATCTTCTCATGCCCTGGTGCGGTAATACAAGCGGGGCTGGTTCGCCATAAGGATGTGCACCGTCACATTAGTTAACAACGAGATCAACACTTAACTTTTCAACACTATGTTACTTACACAATCCCGCCCCCCAACCTAATCTTAGCTCAAGTGTGTGTAATGTGTTTTCAAGAAAGTCCTTTTTACTGGCCAATCTTCCACTGTCCACGTTTCCAAGGCTACAGTTTCCAGTAATTTTCAATCCTGTGCACAGAATCAAACAGTAATTACATTCAAGCAAACTTCAGTGCTTTCCTTAGAATTACCAGGCAGGAAAGTTGTGGAGGGTTACAGAGAGATGGTTGTTGCTTGTTGGACACCCCAAACAGGAGTGTCTTCCAGAAGAAACCTGACTTCTTCCCAGGTTCTTCTCACAGAGTTCTTCTCCTCTTCTCCATACCGGAAAGACTAGCCGCCACTCCTGATTTCCACAGAGATGACACTCCGGCTCCCATATCAGAACTCAGCTCAGTCTTGAAAAAGAGGGAGCCTTTTCCTCCAGCCTTTTCTCAGACTGCCTCCTGTAAACTGCCTTTGCTCTCGTTCTCTGCCCCTCCCCTCCTGATGTTCCAGGCACTGTTATTTTTTTTGTTTAATTTTGCAAATGTTGCATGTTCCAGGCTTTACAAAAAACACATGGCCCCAACTCTCTACAAATGTTTCAGTTTCAGGGATGCGCTTGCATATGTAGCTAAAGCCCTGAACCTTCTGTTTGCACCTGCCCTCTGAACTTTGCAAGGCATTGTTCTGTCAGTAAAATGCATGCAAAACCCAACAACCAGTCTAACTCTATGAGCATTTATTTAATTGGCCCATTGCATCACAGGAGCAAGCCAGTGGCAGGAAGGAAGCCGTCCTTGAAGGGAGATTTCTCTGCCAAGAAATTCACCAGCTGTATTGGAGAGTGATGACTTCAGTGTAGGATGGTGCATTCAATGGGGCAGTGCTTTGAGTTATTAACTTGTTATTCAGCAATAAAGCAGTGGAATCATCATGGCAGTTGCTTTCCCATGGATCTCTATGACGGGGCGGGGGTTGGAAGGACCATAGTGTAGAATCTCTCCGTCATTGGGCATTGAAGGTTTGAGACTGAGGGAAAGCCCTTCAAACATCAGAAGGGGGAGCAGTAACAAGGTGTTACTGTGGTGACAATGGTGTAAATAGAGAGTGCATGTAACAATGTACAATGATGGGCATGGACATAATAGTAAGGATGTGAAGAGACTGTAAGGGGTTTACTTTTTTGTAAATAATTTGTTGTGAATGAAGTCTATTTTTGGAATTGTTGACGGATCCTTCATGCTCAACAGAAATGTCACCCACCAAGCACCTTGTCATCAAGGTTTCGGCAGTGGTGTGGAGACCGTTGCTCACCTCTTGGCCAAATGCAAGGGTGGATGCAAGGGTCCTTGTCACAGTTCATCCCCAGCAGCAGCTGCTTGATTTACAAGCTGTTCTGGGGAACTTAAAAAGAGTCAGAGATCCAGGACTGCTGGAAGACAATCAACTGGTGAAAGACACCCTTTCACCCTTTGGTCTGCCCAAAACTTGTGGGTCTTTACCGAGATGTCGATGCGGGGGATTTGCTGCTGATTGACACGTCCAAGGCCGCAGGAATGTGGGCTGAGGGGGCGCACTGAATCTTGGCTGTGGGGAAGGACCACTGTCTAGAGTCTTCCCAATACTGGGCATTGACAGGTCAAGACTGAGGGGAGCACCCTCAAGCAATGAAGAGGGATAATACCAACAAGATGCCACATTGGTGGCAATAGAGCTAGAGAACAAATGTGACAATGTACGTTGATAGGTATGTGTGGCTATGACACTAAGAATATGAAAGGGCTGAATAGTTTCCCCTTTTGTAAATAATTTATCGTGAATAAAGTTTATTTTTAGAAAACAATGGATCTCGATGGTCGCTTCCACCATTAAGAGTGCCGTCATTCATATGGATATATAATCAGTTCGCTGTAACCATTGAATTATAACCATATAACCATATAACCACACAGCACAGAACAGTTCGGTCCTACTGGTTGGAAGCTGTCCAGTTGGAAGATGAGGTGGTGTTCCTCCAATTTGCGAGTGGTCTCAGTCTGGCAGTGCATGAGACCATGGACAGACATGTCAGCAAGGGAAAAGGATGGAGAATTCAAATTGTGCTGCCTCATGTACCCATGATGAGCTCGTTGACTTCATCCACTTTGCTGCCAACTTCCACCCGACCTCAAATTCACTCAGTCCATCTCTAGCAACACTCTCCCTTTTCTCAATCTCTGTCCCCATCTCAGGTGACAAACTGTCAACAGACATTTTCTACAAACCACCAACTCCCACAACTACCTCGGCTACACCCCTTCCAACCCTGTCCCCGTAAGGATTCCATTCTCTCAATTCCTTCACATCCATTCCATCTATATCCAGGGTGAGGTCTTCCATGCCAAATCATCAGAGATGTCCTCCTTCTTCAAACAATGTGGCTTTCCCTCTACCACCATCAACTCGGCACACTGCCTAACTTCCATTACCATCACATCTGCCCTGGCCCCCTCCGCCCCCATGTGCAACAAGGACAGGATATAACCATAACCATTTAACCACTTACAGCACAGAACAGGCCAGTTCGGCCCTACTAGTCCATGCCGTAACAAATCCCCACCCTCCTAGTCCCACTGACCAGCACCCGGTCCATACCCCTCCAGTCCTCTCCTCTCCATGTAACTATCCAGTCTTTCCTTAAATGTAACCAATGATCCCGCCTCAACCACGTCTGCCGGAAGCTCATTCCACATCCCCACCACGCTCTGCGTAAAGAAATTTCCTCTTATGTTCCCCTTATAATTTTCCCCCTTCAATCTTAAACCATGCCCTCTAGTTTGAATCTCCCCCACTCTTAATTGGAAAAGCCTATCCACATTTACTCTGTCTGTCCCTTTTAAAATCTTAAACACCTCTATCAAGTCCCCTCTCAATCTTCTACGCTCCAGAGAAAAAAGCCCCAGTCTGCACAACCTTTCCCTGTAACTCAAACCTTGAAATCCTGTCAAGTGTAATGATCAATAGTCATTCCTGCAGACATTCTTTAAATTTGATTTTAATGTTAACAATACAGCATGGTAGGCCCTTCCAGCTCATGAAATTCCTGTTGCCCAATTACACCCAATTAACTAGTCAACCCTGCACATTTTGGAGGGTGGAGGAAACCAGAGCACTCATAGAAAACTCATGGGGAGAAAATATAAATTCCTTACAGACGGCACTGGATTCGAACCCAGGTTGATGGCACTGTAATAACATTGCACCAGCTGCTACACGAACCATGCTCTCCATTACACTGGACAACAAAGAGTTGACTTCTTGACCACTTTGGGTGTATTTTATGGATTTTGGGCTGCTTCTCACAAAAAAAATCACTTTAAAAATTTCCTATCACGTACCATTTTTTAGCCATGACCTATTTTTGCGATTTCCTGTCATATTTTAAGTCTAATTCAAGCTTATAAAACCATGAAGTGGCATATGTCATTCAAAATTCATTTTCTACATTTACACTTGGACGTCTTCCCTGCTGAGCTTGGTGCAGTCAGCGACACACATGGTGAAAAGTTTCACCAGGACATTGCAACCATGGAAAAACGGTATCAGAGCAACTGGAATCCATCCATGTTGGCCGACTCTTGTTGGATATTAACACGAGAGGCATCAGATGCTGAGTACAAATGAAAATCAGCGGTAAAACATTTTTAGGTCGATTGAACTAATGCAATGTGCCAGCATCATTATGCGATTAAACATGGTAAATTCAATTAAAGTTAATGAAATGTTTCTGCAACTTCCTTTATGATACAGAAAATCTAAAAAAAATTGTGTTCAGCTATCATAATACCCAACTTGTTTAGGAAGCAAACGTTTTGAAAAAAAAAATGTTGTCCAATGAATGATTAGAGAATTCCACCATTCCCTGACCCAAGTCCTGGCAAATCAATCAGTTTACAGTCAAAGCAATGGCATTTTGTTGCTGCAGTAGGTATCAGCAGAGGTTTGCAGTCAATTCCCAATGTGGAAGGAGCTCAAGCAGATAACATTTTTGAAGATGAAGGACGTGTGTTCCTACAAACGACTAGAGGGGAGGGTGAATAGTAACATGGTAATAGTTTTGTGCTACTTCGTCAGGGGTCCCAGTATCCAACTTTAATATTCTGATCTGAGGTGCTGTGGGTGGAATTTCCATGGCCACATGAGCCCTTCTGCCAGGATTTCCTTTCTGCCAGGATTTCCCTTCACATCTCCAATATCTGGCGGTAGCTTAACTGATGACTGCAAAATATCCCTCAGTGCAGATAAATTGCAAAAGAACCAAACGAGTGAGAGTCGCTAGGCATGTGAGGGAACATGAGTTGCAAGGGCAAGTAGAAAGGAATTGAGGAGATTGTTCTGCTGAGAGCAGAATGGCTACTTTCTGTGCTGTATGAAACAAGACAGACATTATTGGAACTCCCTGATGCACGGACTAACACTGAGTGCAGTACCAGCCAGGTACGTATCCTTACCAGGACTGCCAGCCCTCGTTATCACTACGTACTATATAACTTCAACACTGAAAATGTAAAAGTAAAGGTTCCATTTCTTTTTTCTTTGGCTTGGCTTCGCGGACGAAGATTTATGGAGGGGGTAAATGTCCACGTCAGCTGCAGGCTTGTTTGTGGCTGACAAGTCCGATGCGGGACAGGCAGGCATGGTTGCAGCGGTTGCAGGGGAAAATTGGTTGGTTGGGGTTGGGTGTTGGGTTTTTCCTCCTTTGCCTTTTGTCAGTGAGGTGGGCTCTGCGGTCTTCTTCCAAGGAGGTTGCTGCCCGCCGAACTGTGAGGCGCCAAGATGCATGGTTTGAGGCGATATCAGCCCACTGGCGGTGGTCAATGTGGCAGGCACCAAGAGATTTCTTTAGGCAGTCCTTGTACCTCTTCTTTGGTGCACCTCTGTCACGGTGGCCAGTGGAGAGCTCGCCATAGAACACGATCTTGGGAAGGCGATGGTCCTCCATTCTGGAGACGTGACCTACCCAGCGCAGTTGGATCTTTAGCAGCGTGGATTCGATGCTGTCGGCCTCTGCCAACTCGAGTACTTCGATGTCTCTCCAATGAATGTTGAGGATGGAGTGGAGACAGCGCTGGTGGAAGCGTTCTAGGAGCCGTAGGTGATGCCGGTAGAGGACCCATGATCCATTACTGTCACATAATACAACATTTAGAATGTAACATACATGAAATTCTTTAACTTTTCTTTACCGTAAGGAAGACAGTGAGTCGCCACTTTGTCCAGTTCCCCTCACGGAAACCTACAGTTCCAACGTGGCCTCCCCTCCACATACTGACCAAGGCTTAGCCCTGCTTATCTTCCAAGATCAAACAATCCCAGGCATATTCAGGCTATTAGGTGCTGCTACCAATTCTTCTCTCCCCTAATTCCCATTCCTCATCCTCATTGACAATAGGAATCTTCCTATTACTTTTATTTCTGCCCTTTTAATGTCTGTTGCAACAGATACGATGGTGGTGGACCAGTGTGGAAGAGGTGAAATGGCTTAATTACTGAATTAGTAATTCAAAGGCTTGCGCTAACAATCCAATGATCTGATTTGATTTTTCTTTGCAGGAGCTGGGGAATTTTAAATTTAGCTAATAATTTGACCAAACTACTGTATTGTCACAAGAATGTGAATCTGCCTCCTGGAGTCTTTTTCGACAGCAATTATGACGGTGAGCCCCAAAATATCCATTGAAGCCCACTTCCTATAGGCCTATATCACTATTGAAATTATAGCAAAAGCATTGACCAATAGGTTGTCAAAATATTTGCTGAAATTGGCAAATCCAGATCAGGCTGGCTTGGTTAAAAAAAAACAAACTCCAGATAATGCAGCTAGATTGTTTAGTATAATACATCTGGCACAGTTGGTAGTGGACCTGGGGGCAGCTGAATCTCTGGATGCAGAAAAGGCCTTTGATAGATGGAATGGGACTTAAGGTACTGGAAAAATTTGGATTAGGACAAACATTGATAAATTGGGGGAGGACATTGTATCATAAACCCCCCCCCCAAGCTAAAATGATCACAAATGGACAAATGAGTAGGGCTGTCCTTTGTCGCCAGTTCTGTTTATATTAGCCATTAAACCAGTGGTAGAAACCATTCAGACATAAAGGGGTATAAGGTGGGCCTGGTGGAACACCAAAATCAATCTATTTGCTGATGGTGTCTTAATATATTTGTCAGACCCTAGGGATGGGGGGAGTGAGGCAGGGGAGGGGGGGGGAAAGAGTTGTTGGACACATGTAAGGACCACATTGGAAGATTAAGGGAGGGTCTCAGGATTTAAAATAAATTTGTACATGTGAAATTGACTAAAAGGGATCACAAACGATATCATATAGACACACATATATATAACTAGAAGGTGAACTCTGCCCATAACATTATTGGGCAAAGTAAATTGTATCAAAATGAAGGTGATGCCAAGTCTGCAATGTCTTTTTCAAATGTTGCCCTTTCCATTGCCCCAATGCTTCTTCAAAATGCTCAGTGAATGTGACAGAAACCGTTTTGTGAATGGGAAGGTAGCTAGAGCCTCCATGAAAAAAATTAATATGGGAATATAAATTAAGGGGTCTAAAGCTGCCAAATTTCAAAAAGTATTATTGGGCTTCCTAGGTGAGATTTATTGCCTCACTGTTTGGGGGAGGGGGCTTTTCTGGGCATAAATTGGACACCATGTAATAGGGATGAGGACAGCAGGAGAATTTATATATAAATGGAACACCAAATTAATTTCCAAAAAGACAAATAACCCCATATTAAAATATATATAATCTGGTACACAATCCTTTATCCAGAACCCTTGGGGGACAGTGTCTTCTGAATTTTGGATTTTTCCGGATTTCAGAAAGCCAGAATTTTGCTGCCGTATCCACCTCCACTCCCTTCCATTCACTCTGCCGTCTCCTCCCCCTCGCCCACCCAACTCATGCTGACGGTCTCCCCCCCTCCTTGCCCTCCCGACTCACTCTGCCTTCTTCCCCCCTCACCCATCTGACTTGCACTGCCAGTCTCTCCCCCTCACCCGCCCGACTCGCGCTGCCATCTTTCTCCCCACTTGCCGGATTTTGATGCTTTCCGGATTTTACTTGTCCGGATAAAGGATTGTGTACTTATTTACCAAATATGGCAGAAAATACATCAATGCATTGGATTGAAGATGGAGATGTCTCCTGTTATGGGACCAGAAGACCCCCAAACCCAGCAGCAATAGAAACTCACCCAGACAAATGGTTACTTAAACAAAAGTTGCTTTTAATTATCTTTAAACATAAAAACAGGATCAAACTTTATTACTATTAACTAACCTAACTTAATTCCCTTCTAATTCTAAGCACACGCATATGTAATGTGTATAGAAGTACAAAAAAAGTTCTTTGATTCAAAGTCTAATCTCACTTCTCACTCCTCCATGTTCACTGGTATCAGACAATTCTTATACTGTGCACAGAATTTAATGTTTATGAATTTCACCAGGTTTTGGTGCTTGAAAGGTAAATTGTTACTTCCCAGGAAGGTTCTTGTCAGTTTTCAGTGAGAGATTTGTTGCTCATTGGACACACACTGATTCCTTCCGATCAGCTACGTCAGTATCTTGCCAAAGAAACCTGCCCCATCAGGGTTTTGCAGATGATAACCTCTTTCTTTCAGGTCACCACAGAGTTCCTTTCTGTTTCTCTTATTTCAAGTGAAACATTATACAGCCAGTCCTCTCCTCTTGCATAGACCACAAGGGCTTTTACCAGGCTGAACTCAGTACTCACAACCTGTCTTCAAAATGTAGTTTGTCCACAAGCTTGCCTGCTTGTCATGCTCCAGTCCATCCATCCCACCCCTCTCTCTCTCTCTCTCTCTCTCTCTCTCTCTCTCTCTCTCTCTCTCTCTCTCTCTCTCTCACAGAGAAAACCACATGACCCTCTTAGACCCTCAAACAGACTGCGTCTCCGGACCTAATCTTCTGAGTTTGTTCATCTGTTGCTTTCCAAAACAATAATCCTTTACTCCACAGCATGTCCAATTAACACCTATTTGTGAAGTTCTTATAGGCATTCTTCAATGTTTTTGCAAAGGCACTCGGAGCCTGGACTGTCTGGCTTGAGCCGAGCTCTGGCATTTTAAATGAGATCTGTGTTGAAATGTTTGTATCTTTTTGTGACCTACACTAAAAAAAAACCTGCCACAATTTAACTCTTTTAAAACATATCTATATACAATATAAAATATAACATAATCTGTTACACTCCGAATATACCATTTTAATACCCATGACACTGGACAACAGGATCCTGGACACTTGGTTCCAGAAAGGGATCAGGTGTATCAAGAACGGTTATGATTAAGGGCAACTAATGTCATACGAGTAATTGAGAATTAAATTTGGGTTATCTAATAGAACATTCTTCTGCTTCTTAAAATTGAGATCTTTCTTAAGAGACAAATTAGGACAAACAGTGACTCCCGCTGAAGTATAGCACCATGGAGATTCTAATTCAACAGGGGAATTTATTTAAATTTATTTCTAGAATGTATTTCCTACTCCAAAGTGAGGGCCCGAAACCAGGATTATTCCGGTCGAGAGAAAGATGGACAACGATTAACAAAAATTGGTGGGAAGACTTGTGTCTAAACAGCATGACAGGGATTGTCAATACTAGATATGTGCTGTTGAAGTATAATTTTCTGCATCAGTTGTACCTCACACCACAAAAATTAAATAAATCAAAGTCAGAAATTTCTCATATATGTTTCAGATGCAGTGTAGAGTTTGGAATCTTTATCCACTCCAATTGGCTTTCTATGAAGATAAGATCCTTCTGGGTAGACCTGGGGGACATTCTAAAAAAAATACATGTGAAGTTTCCTCAAGACCCAAAATTGTTCCTTCTGGGAGATGATAGTGAAGTACAGTTGAGACTATCCAAACACCAAATTCAATTTGTGAAGATTGTTTTGTCGGTAGGCAGGAAGTGTATAGAGGTTGCATGGAAGTCCAACTCTCACTGAGTATTACACGATGGAGTGTGGAAATGCAAAGTTGCATTCCTCTGGAGACTTATAACTTGAGAAAGAAGTATGACACATTCATTGAAGTGTGGCAGCCGTACCTGAGGCATGTAGGGGCACAGATATGATCTATACCCCCCTCAACCCCTTAAGAAATATTAAGATATATATCGTCCTGACAGATAAATAAAGAGACTGAATTAAGGTTGTGGTTCAGATGGCATGTGTTTTAATTTTTAGTTTCAATTTTTTCCTTTGCCTTTTAAGGTTTATTTAATATCTGGAGAAGGATTGAAATATACTTTATTTTTATATTATTGATATATACAAAGTCCCATTTTAGTAAAATGGGATTATCACTGTAAGGGATAGTATAGACAGAAAGGACTGAAGAGTCTTGCCTACAAAAGGGCCAGGAGTGTTTCGACCACAGCTCAGAGGCAATGCAAGAAGAATGTGTGAGCCTGTCGCAGCCACAACTCCAATCTTCCCATTAATTATGTGCATAAATTTTCAAAGGCCTATGTTTCAATACTGAATTTGAACTTTGAAGTAACTTTCTAGATTTTGGCCTGGACTGTAATGGTTTGGATATATCACACACACACACACTCACACACACACACACCTGCGCATAGTTGGGGATAGATTTAGTGTTAAGGATCATTTAAAAATTAAGACTAGAGTTTAAGAGTAAGAAATAAAATGAGTGATTTAAAATTAAACATTGTCTATTGCTGCTCATGACACATGGTTCATAACAATACATGGATATTATATTGTGTGATAATAAAATGTTTTTATATTGTTTGCATATATTTGCTTGAATTGTTTAAAATAAAATATTCAAAAAAAATTTTAAAAAGCATGCACATCTGGCCTGGCCCATGGAAATCTCTGGTGCTTGGGGTATGAACAAGTTCTGTTTTTACAGATGCCGAAAGATGGATTTTGTCCGCAAGTCATAAAATGCATCAAAAAAATACACATGGGTGTAAATACACCCACACAATGTTGTAATGTGTAGCAACAAAAACAGAAACAAGTGATAAGAAAGATTAATTACTAAAAGTAGAGAGAGAGAGCGAGGAGAAAGTAGTCATGTTGTTCATAGAAGGCGCATATTTGTATGTTGGACCTTTGAATTTTATGGTGACAAAACAAGCTACTCATTCAGGGCCAATTTGGAAGGGATAACAAAAGCTGCAAGTCCCAATGAGACATCCTAACAAATGAGTGAAAACAAATTTTAAAGCTCCTACTAAATTTCCCCAGCTGGAATCTCTCAATTCAACTGCATTCATGGGACACATGTGCAGGTGTTCAGCCACATTTGATACAAGAGGAGTTAACTCCCTCCTAACTGCGAGAGAGGAATGGCTGGAACAGCAGGAGATGGTCAGTCTTCACCTCCTATGAGTACTGCACTACTGGTCGAGTTCCTCCAGCATTTCTATGTATTTTTACTACAATCACACAGACAGCAATCCTGTTGATAGGGAGACAGCGCTCCTGTAGATGGGGAGAGGGGATTCCTGCAGATGGGGAGACAGCACTGCTGTAGACAGGAAGACAGCACTCCTTAGACGGGGAGAGGGTACTCCTGTACAGGGGGATAACTTAATTCCTGTAGGTGGGGAGACAGCACTCATGGAGACTGCATGACAACACTCCGGTAGACAGGTAGACAACACTCCTGTAGATGGGGAGAAGACACTCCAGTAGACGGGGAGACCACATTCCTGTAAACGGAGAGAGGGCACTCCAGTAAATGGTGAGTCAACACTCCTCTAGATGGGAAGACGGTACTCCTGTAGACAGGGAGACGGCGATCTTGTAGAGGGTAGACAGCGTTGCTGTAGATGGGGAGACACCAATCTTGTAGGTGGGGATACGGAACTGTCATAGATGGGGAAACAGCACTCCTGCAGATGGGGAGACGGCACTCCTTTAGAAGGGGAGATGGCACTCCTGTAGACAGGAAGAGTGGTCTCCTACAGCAGGGAAACAGCTCTTCTGTAGATGGGAAGACAGAATTCCTGTAGATGGATAGACAGCACTCCTGTAGTCGGGGAGATGGCTTTCCTGTAGACAGCGAGATAGCACTCCTGTAGACACAGAGAGAGAACTCATGTAGATGGGTAGAGGGAACTCATATAGATGGGGAGACAGTGCTTCGCTAGATGAGGAGAGGGCACTTCTGTTAATGTGGAGACTGCACTCCTGTAGATGGGAAGTCAGCACTCCTATAGATGGGGAGAGAGGAATCCTGCAGACAGGGAGGCAGAACTCCTATGGACAAGGAAACAAGTATCCTGTGGACGGGGAGAGAGACCTCATGTAGACAAGGAGAGGGCACTCCTGTAGAGGGGGATAATTTCACTCGTGTAGACTGGGAGACAGCATTCCTGCAGATGGTGGACTTCACTCCTGTAGACAGGGAGATGGCACTCCTGTTGAAGGAGACTCGCCAATCTTGTATACGGGCAGACAGCACTGCTGGAGATGAGACAGAATTCCAATAGATGGGAAGACCGCATTCCTGTAAATGGGGAGAGGGCACTCCAATAAATGGAGAGTTAACACTCCTCTACTTGGGGATACAGCACTCCTCTAGGCGGGGAGATGGGACTCCTGTGGATGGTGACAGAGCACTCCATTAGATGGGAAGTCAGCACTCCTGTAGACGGGAGCAATCACTGATGTAGACAGGGAGATGGCAGTCCTGTAGATGGAAAGAGAGCAATCCTGTAGACGGGGAGACAACACTTTTGTAGACAGGGATACAGCACTGCTGTAGACGAGGAGACAGCATTCCTGTCGACAGGGAGAGGGCACTCCAGGAAATGGAGAGTCAGCACTCCTGTAGATAGGGAGAAAGCACTCCTGTAGACTGGGTGACAGCCCTCATGTAGACAGGAACACAGCACTCCTGTAGATGGGGAGACGGCAATCCTGTAGACAGGGAGAGGGCACTCCTGTAGATGGGGATACAGCACTGCTGGATACAGGGAGACAGCATTCGTGTAGACAGGGAGACAGAACTCATGTAGATGGCTACACTGGACTCCTGTAGACAGGGAGACAGCAATTCTGTAGTCAGGGAGATGGCACTGCTGTAGACAAGGAGAGATCACTTCTGTAGACAGGAAGACGGCACTGTTGTAGATGGGGAGATGGCACTCCTGTAGATGGGGAGATATCACTGCTGTAGACAGGGAGTTGGCACTCCTGAAGATGTGTAGACAGCACTCCTGCAGACGGGAGACGGCACTCCTGTAAACGGGGATTCAGCACTCCTGTAGATGTAGAGACCGCACTCCGGTAGATGGGGAGACAGCACAACTCTAGACCGGAAGACAGCACTCCAGTAGATGGGGAGACATCACTCTTGTTGACAGGGACACATCACTCCTGTTGATGGTGAGACATTATTCCTGTACACAGGTAGACATCACCCCTGTACATGTGGAGACAGCACTCCTATAGACAGGGAGAGGGCACTCCTGTAGACATCTCTCCTGTTGACGGGAAAAGAGCACTCCTGTAGATGGGGAGAGAGCACTCCTGTAGAACGGGAGACAGCACTCCTATAGATAGGGAGACACCGATCTTGTAGACGGGGAAACATAACTGCTGTAGATGGGGAAACACCAATCCTGTAGATCGGGAGACGGAACCCCGGTAGACGAGGAAACAGCACTCCTGAAGATGGGGAGAGGCACTCTTTGGAAGAGGAGATGGTACTGCTGTAGGCAGGGAGAAAGGACTCCTGCAGAGTCCCCTCTCCCTGTATATGAGAAGATAACACTCCTGTGGACGAGGAGTTAGCATTGCTGTAGTCGGGGAGACAGCAACACTCTAGATGGGCAAACAGCACTCTTGTAGAGGGGAGACAGCACTCCTGTAGACGGGGAGATATCACTCTTGTTGATGGGGAGACATCACTCCTATACATGGGGAGGCAGCACTCCTGTAGACAGGTAGAGGGCACTCCTGTAGACATCTCTCCTGTCGACAGGGAGACAAAACTCCTGTAGATGAGAAGACAGCACTCCTGTAGAGGGGGGACAGCATTCCTGTAGATGGGTAGACATCACTCCTGTAGACGAGGAGACAGCACTCCTGTTGATGGGGAGACATCACTCCTGTAGACAGGGAGACATCACTCCTTTAGACAGGGAGACAGCTCTCCTGTAAATGGGGACACAGCACTCCTGTTGACAGGGAAACGGCACTGTTGTATAAGTTCCATCATATGAACTACAGTCCCAGTTCATTGCATTCACCCATTCCTGTAGAATTTAGGGTCTGTGAATGAAGTCAAAGAACATGGAATTTTTTTAAAAATTCAAAAATTTACTGTTATTTATAAATTTACAGATTTAAGCGGTCCAGCAGTCTGGAAATCCTGGTGGACCACCTTAGCACACCTTGGGTCTCCTCGTCCCATTGTCAGGGTGGAGTGGCAGGCTGGGTCTCCAGCTTAACGGTGCAGAGGGATGCATTTTCCTCCTGAACTGGATCCCTCGAGGCCCTGGCTGGGTGCTGCAAGAATGAGCTCCATGGCTCGCAGAGCACTTGAGTCAACGGACCCTCTGTTCTGGTGGGTGCCTGATGGAGTCGGTGTCCTCCCTACCATCCTGGTACTTCACTTAGGCGTAGGTGGGGTTGGCATGGAGCAGTTTCACCCTTTCCACCATGGGCTCCATCTTGCTTCTCCTCACTAGTCCAGGAGTGGTGAGCCAGACTGGGAGGGTGGAGGATATTTCCCGATAGCGACTTTCTTTCAAAGATGAATAGAAACCCATGAAGAGTAGCGTTGGTTGTGGTACATAGTAGTGACTGGATAGCGCGATGGGGAGGACATCCTGCCAGTGTTGAGTCTGGAAGGCCTTTTGACTTCAGGGCCAGTTTTTCAGCCTTCCAGATTGTGGCGTACTCCCTTTCAACCTATCCATTTACTCAGGGGTTTTAGCTGATAGTCCTGCTGGACACGATGCCCCTCACCAGCAGGTACTGATGCAGCTCGTCACTCATAAAGGATGAGCCACGATTGCTATGAATAGAGCTGTGATACCTGAACAGAATGAAAATGGAGTCTAGGCCCTTCATAACAGATGAGGTGGACAAGTCTGGGCACGGATTGGCGAATAGGAAGCGGGAATACTCATCATTGACAAAGAGGAAGAAGGTTTTCCTGTTCGTGGAGGGGAGTGGTCCCCTAAAATAGACACTGATCCGTTCGTAGGCTTGGATGACTTGATCAGGTGCACTTTTGCGGGATGGTAGAAGTGCGGCTTGCATTCTGCGCAGACCTGGCAAGACCTGATCATTTCCCTGATGTCTTCTACAGAGTTGGGCAGATTGCGTGCCTTGACAAAATGAGCCATGCGGGTGGCAGAGCTCATTATGCAGAGTCCACAGCTGGCCAGTGTGTGAAGAGGCACAGTTTCCTCTTGATAAGGCATCTGGAGGGTCATTAAGAGCTCCTGGCTGATAGGTAATGCCATAATTGTAGATGGAGAGTTCAATCCTCCATCTAGCAATCATAAATTTTGATTTCGTCCCTCTTGACGTTACTGAACATGAATGCAACTGTGTGCTAGTCAGTGAGGAGTGTAAATTTCCTACCAGCCAGGTAGTGTCTCCAGTGCCTTATGGCTTCTATAATGGCTTGAGCCTCCTCCGGAGATCGTAACCTTGCAATGTCTGTGAAAAAAATACAACCAGCCTTCCCGCCTGAGTTCATCAGTGTGGAGGTTGTCTCTGGTCATGTTCAGGTAGGTCTGGAAGCAGTCTAACCAGTATGTCAGGGGACAGAGGGTCTATCAGCAGAATACCTGGCTTGAGTAGCGCTTCCATCATTAGGGAATAAGCTAATAAAATTGTAGTGTGAACAAAAGCTCTTACGTCTGGAAGGAGAACAAACGCTTTTATTAGCTCTTACCTAAAAGTAGAGTTCAGATGGGTCTTCAGAAGGGTTCTGGTTTTAGACAGATGAGGGAGGAGCCGGGAGGCTGGGCCAGCCATCACCACAACACCCAATCAGCGAATCGCAGTTCACTGCATCTTATGCAAATTTTACTTTGCAAAGGAAGAAGTACTTGTCAGCCAAGATCATTCTGCGACCCTTCTGGCTCTGTGCTAGTACGTTCCCCCTCCATGTATAGGCTGGGAGATCATTGTACAATCTGTTGTCCTCCAAATCAAGAGACTGTGGATCCACACCCTGCTATTGAGCTCAAACGTGGCGACTTCCCAGGACTGCATCACATCTGTGACCTGGCGATACCCTGGGCAAAGTTTGCCATAAAGTTAGCTGGAACTGTGCAGCCCAGACAGGTGGTGATTCAGGATACCATCCCAGAGAACCTCTTCTGTTTGTTTCTAAACCGTCCACATACCTCCTGGAATGGGGCAAAGCGTAAATGTCATAGTACAGCATGACTGCCCTGTCCAATTACACTCACCTATCCCATATGAAGTTGGGAGGACACTGGATGTGAACAGTGCTGCAATAGCATTTCACTAACCGCAACACTAACTGTGCTGCCTACAAAGTTTCTTCAGAAACTGGCCCCTGATATTCACGAGGAAAGTAAGGAATGGTAAAGAGAACTTTATGGATGCACTCAAAGAGACCCAAAATGTGGTGGAATTTTGGAATCTTGCAATCTCTGATGCCTTGATCAGATTTCAACTCTTCTGATTATTTAAGAGGAACTTGACAAAAAGTTTGCTCAACTTCAGACGGCCATGGTCATATAACATATAACAATTACAGTTCGGAAACAGGCCATCTCAGCCCCTGTAGAGATTTAAGTGATTTAAGTGAACTCCTCTAGTCCCACCTACCCACTCCCTAACCCTCCAATCCCCTCACATCCATATACTCATCCAACCTTCTCTTAAATGACAAAATTGACCTTGCTGCAACCACCTCTTCCGGAAGGTCATTCCACTCAGCCACCACTCTCTGAGTGAAAAAGCTTCCTCTCATGTTACTTCTAAGCTTTTGCCCCCTAACCCTTAACTTATGCCCCGTCATTCCAATCTCACCTACCCTCAAAGGGAAGAGCCTATTCTCATCTACTCTGTCTATCCCCCCTCATGATTTTAAACACCTCTATCAAATCCCCCCTCAACCTTCTACGCTCCAATGAATAAAGTCCAAGTCTAATCAATCTTTCTTTGTTTTCAAGATACTGCAATCCAGGCAACATTTTAGTAAATCTTCTCTGCACCCTCTCTATCTTATTAAAATCCTTCCTATAAATTGGGGGCCAAAATTGCACACAGTATTCCAAACTTGGCCTCACCAATGCCTTGAACAGTTTCAACATCACCTCCCAGCTCCTATATTCTATGTTTTGATTTACAAAGGCCTGCATAGCAAAAGCCTTCTTTACCGCCCTATCTCCATGAGAATCCAGTTTCAAAGAATGCTGAACCGTTAATCCAAGATCTCTCTGTTCCTCTCCATTCCTCAATGCTCTCCGCTTCACTGCATACGTCCTGTTTTGATTATTCTTTCCAAAATGTAGTACTTCACACATCAATATTAAGCTCCATCTGCCATCTTTCAGCCCACTCTTCTAAGCAGTCCAAATCCTTCTGCAGTCCCCGAAAACCATTGTCAACATCCACAACTGCCCCCACATACTTACTAACCCAATTCACCACTCCATCATCCAAATCATTAATATAAATGACGAACAACAAGGGACCCAACACTGATCTCTGAGGCACACTGCTAGTCACCACCCTCCAGTTATCCACCATGACTCTCTGGCATCTATCTTCTAGCCACTATTGAACCCATCTGACTATCTCAACATTAATACCTAGCAACTGAACCTTCCTTACCAAGCGTATTGAAGGCCTTACTGAAAGGAAACGGGGTTGCTGCCATCAGAGAACAGCAGCAGTCATCAAGGATTCACACCACCCAGCACACACGATATTCACTGCTGCCATCAGGAAAGAGGTCTAGCTGCCACAAGACTCACACCACCAGGTTCAGGAACAGCTACTACCTCTCCACAATCAGACTCCTTAATGACAAACTCAATCAGGACTCCAACGTGCATTATATTCATTTTTTTAAAAAATTCTCTGTGAATTGCACAGTCATTTTGTTTACATTTGTTTCTGTTTACAGTTATTTATTTGTTGACATGTACATGCCTTACTAATTACAGTTTTTTTTTGCATTATCAATAAGAGGTAATTATGCCTCGCCTGCAGATGGAAGGAATCTCAGGGTTTTAGAAACATAGAAACATAGAAGATAGGAGCAGGAGTAGGTCATTCGGCCCTTCGAGCCTATTCCGCCATTCAATGAGATCATGGCTGATCTTAAAGTTCAGTACCCCGTCCCTGCCTTCTCTCCGTAACCCCTAATTCCCTTATACTGAAGAAATATATCTAATTCCCTCTTAAATATATTCAATGAACCTGCCTCTACTGCTCTCTGTGGCAATGAATTCCACAGATTCACCACCCTCTGGGTAAAGAAATTCCTCCTCATCTCGGTCCTAAATGGTTTGCCTATTATCCTCGAACCATGGCCCCGGGTTCTGGACTCCCTCACTATTGGAAACATCCCTTCCGCATCCATTCTGTCCAGTCCTGCCAGAATTTTATATGTCTCTATGAGATCCCCTCTCAATCTTCTAAACTCCAGCGAGTACAATCCCAAATTGCGCAATCTTTCCTCATAAGTTATTCCTGCCATTCCAGGTATCAGCCTGGTGAATCGCCTCTGCACTCCCTCCATTGCAAGAACATCCTTCCTTAAATAAGGTGACCGAAACTGCACACAATACTCCAGGTGTGGTCTCACCAAGCCTCTGTACAGCTGCAGTAAGGTATCCTTATTCCTATACTCAAACCCTCTTGATATGAAGGTCAACATACCATTTGCCTTTTTAACCGCCTGCTGTACCTGCATGCTTGCCTTCAGTGACTGGGGCACAAGAACCCCCAAGTCTCTCTGCACTTCCCCATCTCCCAATCTATTGCCATTCAAATAGTAATCTTCCCTCTGGTTTGTATTACCAAAGTGGATAACTTCACATTTATCCACATTGTAGTGCATTTGCCATGTATCTGCCCAGTCCCCCAATTTATCTAAATCACACTGGAGCATTCTGACCCCCTCTTCAGTGCACACAACCCCTCCTAACTTTCTGTTGTCTGCAAATTTGGAGATATTACATCCAAACCCCTCATCTAGATCATTAATGTAAATTGTGAACAGTTTGGGTCTCAGTACAGATCCCTGTGGCACCCCACTGGTCACTGCCTGCCACTCAGAATATGAGCCGTTTATCCCAACTCTCTGCCTTCTATCTGCCAGCCAGTTCTCAATCCACATCAATACCTTTCCCCTAATCCCATGAGCCTTGATTTTGCATGCTAGTGGGACCTTATCAAAGGCCTTTTGGAAATCCAGGTACACCACACCCACTGGCTCTCCCCCATCTATTTTACCTGTCACCATCTCAAAGAATTCCAATAGATTTGTCAAGCACGATTTACCTTTTATAAATCCATGCTGACTCTGTCCGATCCCTTCTTGCTAGTCATATGCTCCGCTATTACATCCTTAATAATGGATTCCATCATTTTGGCCACTACTGATGTAAGGCTCACCGGCCTATAATTCCCCGCTTTTTCTCTACCCCCCTTTTTAAATAGTGGGGTAACATTAGCTACCCTCCAATCCATGGGTACTGATCCTGAGTCTATTGAGTTCTGGAAAATAATTCTTAAAGCATCTGCTATCTGAATGTCCACTTCTTTAAGTACCCTAGGATGTAGATTATTAGGCCCTTGGGATTTATCGGCCGTCAATCCCTTCAATTTCCCCAAGACCACGTCCTTAGAGATACTGATTTCTTTCAGTTCCTCCCTTGCATTAGTCCCTATGTTTCCCAACATCCTTGGGAGGTTATTTGTATCCTCTCTCGTGAAAACAGAACTAAAGTAAGAATTTAATTAGTCTGCCATTTCCTTATTCCCCATTATATATTCCCCTGATTCTGACTGCAAGGGACCTACTCTGGATACGTGATGTCATGCCTGTACTCTGATAATAAATCTGAAAATCTGAAATTGCACATCCAGGTAACACATGTCCACCCTCCAAAAAAATGCATCGGCTATAAGAATACTTTAGGAATTTAGAATCGTGCTGCAAACGTGGATGATAAAACAGTGCCACATGGGGAACAGGCCCTCAGTCCAAGTGCCTGTGCTGAACGTTAGCAAACTCAAACCCTGCTGCTTACTCCTGATGCCACTGCTGCATCCACTTCCACCCTTTCTCCTGACAGCCTGTTCTTGTCACCCACCACTCTCTGTGTGTATATCTCCTACCTCCCTCTCCCACCCCAACCCCTTTTAAATGCATGTGCAATGGAGAGAAAGTTTTGACTCTCCACTCTATCAATGCAACTGGTGATTTTATAAACACTTTTCAGGCCTACTACACTCCAGAGGAGAAAACCCTAAGTTGGTCCTCTACCACAACTCATATCTTCTGCACCAGTCAGCATCCTGGTAAACTCTTCTATTCACTCTCTGAAGCCTCTACATTCCTCCTGGGCAAAATTAAAGCACCATCTTTTAAAGCACAATTGGTCTTAGAATGCATAAACATTGCTGCATTTTGGAAAATGGCCTCCTTCCGTTCCTGGCCTCCAACTGAAGATTGAACAGTTATAGGAAGAAGCAAAATTAAATCTGTGCACCTTAATTGGATATTTTCCCCTCTACCATCAGATATTAATGAAAGAACTGACTTCAGGAAGAGTGCTAACATAAAGGACCAGCAAAAAATGTAACCCCCCCATCTTTGATGTAATACTGTCTTTGTTACCATTACATCAGTGGTTTTCCAGCTTTTTCTTTCACACTCTCATTCCACCTTAAGTGTTCTTTATGCCATCGGTGCTCTGTAATTAGTAAGGGATTGCTTAAGGTATTATGTGGGTGGAAAAAAGTTTGAAAACCAAATCATACCTAATTGACTTGTTATGTGCATGGTTTCAGAACTCCAAAGGAAATGGGCCAAAATGACAATTTTTCTCAAACAAAATATTTCAGTGACAATTGGGTCTCCAGCAGTGATTCTCAACCTTCCCTTCCCACTGACATACCACTTTAAGCAATCCCTTACAAATCACAGAGCACCGATGGCATGGAGATTAATTCAGGTGCTATGTAAGTGGAAAGAAGCATTTTGAAAACCACTGTATTACATATTTAAAAAAAAATCAAACATAAACAAACCAGAATTGGTACCTGTGCCTCCAATTTCCAAGAAAATGTTCTGCGACACAAGATATTGGTGAAATTAACCAAGAAGTACAGCGTTATAATCCATGGACTGACCTTTTTGACCGTGGACTGTCATTATAAAGGATGGATTTCTGCTAAGAAGAGTGTAACATGGCGATACAGCTTAGTGCTATCTCACCAAGGTCAAGCTGTATAGAGAGAGACAGAGAGAGAGACAGAGAGAGAGAGAGAGAAAGAGAGAGAGAGAGATGTATTAGTTGATTGGAACTTTTGAGAACAAGGAAGAGTTCTGCTGTGAAGCAGAGAATTTGGCTTGGAACAGCCAGTAAGGATACACAGAGACACCACATGCTCTGTGTTTGGCTGAACCCCCTTCTCAAGGGAAAGACTGAATTAGAGTGTGACTAAAAAGGTCACTGTGAATCTCCCTTGTCATAGATATTTTGGAGAGCTGTGTAAAATGCACATGCCTCATAAGTGAGATGTTAAAAACTACACTTTGAGAACCAAGGGAAGTCATCTGAAGAAGACTGCAAAAGGATTTGTAAGTTTACTGAAACACAACATCAGTCATTTCTCTCTCCAACGTTCTTTGTTATCAGTTAATGAACTGAACTTGGGCATTGAAATTTGAGATTGAATTCTGTGGACTGTGTTTTTTGGACTGACTTACGTGACTGACTAGGCATTTTTCCTTTTTGAATATTGGGCACAGATTGTCATGGTCTGGGTTTTTCACTTACACACTGTTGATGAATATATGATATCTGTATATCTGCTATAGATACTTACAGTGGGGTTAATTGTGCTAAGACATATTGTTAATAATCATTAATAAATATAGAGTTAAAATTTAACCCTTTTGAATTGTGCCTTTTCTTTTGTTGTTGGTTTGAGATGTAACAACAGGAAAATGCAACATCTTTTGTCAAACTTGAAAACCAATGACTTTAAATCAAATGAGCAGACCTATCTATCTATCTGATGGAATAGAGCTTGAGGAATATACTTGTATTTTGCCTGAAGAGATGATGAACTGGAGTGAGGCATGACTAACCCATGCCTGCTGCACCTGATGTTGGTAGAACACCACCATCCTGCTGCCACTCCTCTGGGATAGCCAGCTCCAGCTGTTTATTCTCTCAGTAAGAGGCCCAATTTCATGAACAGCTCAAGTTAGCTTGCACTATTTAAGGGTAGCTTCCTTTAAATTAAACATTAATTTAATTACTTTATATCAAATTTCCATGTGTTACTGTGAGTTTTGAACTCGTGCTCAGAGCCATAGAAAATTATAGTTCAGAAAACAGGCCATTCAGCCCCTCTAGTCTGTGCCAAAACATCATTCTGCTGGTCCCGCTGACCTGCTCCCATTCCATAACCCTCCAGACCTCTCCCATCTGTGTATCTATCCAATTTATTCTTAAAACTTAAGAGTGAGTCTGCATTTAGCATGTCAGATGGCAGGTTGTTCCACACTACCAGCACTGTGATGAAGAAGTCCCCTAATGTTCCCCCTAAATCTTTCCCCTTAATTCTGTGAGTTCCACAGATCTACAACACTCTGAATATAGAAATTCTTCCTCCTCCCTGATCTAATTGGATAACTTCTAATTTTAAGACTATGACCCCTTTTCCCTTGTCCTCGATTAACCCATCAAGGGAAACATCTTATCCACATTCATTCTGTCAAAACTTTTTAATATTCAAAATGTCCCTATGAGATATTCCCCCCCCCCCCCCACCATTCTCCTATACTCCAATGAGAACAACCCAAGAGCTGCCAAATGCTCCCCATATGCCACCCCCTGCATTCCAGGAATCATCCTGGTAAATCTCCTCTGCACCCTCTCCAACAACATCACATCCGTTCTAAGATAGGGGGCCCAAAACTGCACACAGTACTCCAAATGGGGTCTCACCAGTGCCCCATGGAATCTCATTAACACCTCTCTACTCTTATACACTATTCATCTTGAAATGAATGCCAACATAGTATTCGCCTTCTTCACTACCAATCCCACTGTGATAGTAGATTCTATCATCAATGTGTATATGTACATATGTACAGATGGTAGTGTAGGATGACTGTGATTGGCTGAGAGTGTAGCCACACCTACTGGCAGGTCTTAAAGGATTGCTCCTAGCCAGACCAGGTCATTCTGGACTGGTCGACCTACTTGTGATATGCTCCAGTCTTTTAGTTAATAAAAGCCTTGGTTTGGATCAACAAGTCTTTGGTTCTTTCGAAGCGCTCTACACCCACCTGGACATTAACTTTTAGATTACTCTGCACAAGGATGCCCAGGTCACTTTGCACCTCTGATAATTGAACTTTCTCCTCATCCAGATAGTACTCTGCCTGTTATTTCCACTGCCAAAATGTAGAACCGAACACTTCTCAACATTGTACTTCATCCTCCATATTTTTGCCCAGTCTCCCAATCTTTCTATATCCTTCTGCAATTTTACGATTTCTTAAACAGTTCCTGCTCCAACACCTATCTTAGTGTCATCCGCAAATTTGGCCCCAAAATTATTTAGTCCACAATCCAAATTGTTAATATAAATTGTAAACAGCAGCGGCCTCAAGACCGACCCCATGACCTGTTGCCATGCTGAACATCTAAATTTTTAAAAATTAAAAATTAAAATTGAGAAAAAAATTCATGCCTCTTGATCAATGGCACAGAACATCCCCAACACATCGATTGAATACACTGTTCAATAATGACAAACACATTCCCCAAACACTTGCAGGCCATAACCCTTAAAGAGGAGTCGGTATAGTGGGAACAGTTCTTACTGGGCCCATGGCCAGTGATAGCTCTGAAACTGTAAATAAACATATCTAGTCCTTCCTCTCATGACACCCTGACCTCTCATTTGATTCTGATCTCTGATTTACAGTGAAAGCTACAGTTGGTGTAAATATGAGCCTCTTACATCTTGGCCTAGTTCAGCTTGACCCTCGACAGCTGAGGTATAAAACCTGGCCAGTTATTGCCGAAAGACGAAAACCAAAAAGCACTACCACTGGAGATAAAATTTCAGGCCTAGAATTTAGAAGTTGGCTTCAAAATGAGATCAATAGGGAGTAAATATTGTCCCCAATTCCAACAATTGTACTGAACCAAATAGTGAACTGGACATGGCTGCACTACAGCTGTGGAGGGTGGAAATGGACACTCCTCTGTCTGTGCTCCACCTCCAGGTTGACATGTGACACTCACCCCATGAGATGCCCTGAAAGCGTTGGGGAACCTCTCAAGCTTGTGAGGCTGTGCACTTGAGCAATCTGCCAATATTGGTCAAAGGACATGATGCAGAACAGAGAGAGGGAGTGACTTCACTCATGGAACAATGACAAGGAAATGGAAGATATTTCAAATATTTCGAATACCACCTTGGAAAGATCCTGATTCACAGAAGTCCATGTCAGCAGAGAGCATGACCACCCATGTGAAAACTGTCCAACAGGGCACTTGCAGAATATGCACATTTTAATTTTTTTTAAAATTTAGAAATACAGCACGGTTACAGGCCATTTTGGTTCACAATCCTGTGCCCAATTACATCCAATTAACGTACAACCCCCAGTATGTTTCGAACGGTGGGAGGAACCAGGAGCCCCCGGGGAAAACTCACACTGGCATGGGGAGAACGTACAAACTCCTGACAGACAGCTCGGGAATCGAACCCCGTCCCGATCACTGCCGCTGTAGCAGCATTGCGCTAACTGGTATGCTAACTTTGCGGACCTGAAATCAATACCAAATCCTCGGTGTAAACAGTGGAGGAGAGATGTCTCCATGGTCACCAGCATCCTGTGTAGTTCAGGGGTCTGCAAATCAGCAGAGCTGTGTGGAATAGTATTGTGGGTGGTCCTGTGCTTAGGGCTTCACCTGGCTGTTGAATATATCCGTGCTCTAGTTTGATGACTTTTCCACTCTGGTTGTGGGATCAGTTATTGCTTATTCATTGAGGCCATGATCTGCCAGCATTGCATACCTTTGGCAGGCATTACTAGCACATGTAACATGTAGCACATGTAATAAAAAACCTGGTGGCTGATTCAATCTATCACAAATATTCATATACACGTCAGCACCATATCGAAACTGACGCGGATGCTTGTTCTACTGCAACAACTGCCAGTGAAAATGTTTTACTGTCCTTAAATCTTCTCCATGGTAACAATATGAGTACATTTTTATTCACCTTCTACATTGAAAAGTTTAAAAGTCTTCCTCTCCTTTGCAATTTCCAGATTATGAGTTAATTTGCTTTGTTACGCATCATTCAGAACTGTAAAGCAATTTTTTATTTTATCCAGCAAATGACTATTTACAAAGAATTTATTATTCTGGCTCATAATTAAATTCAAAATGCAATTTTATGGTATCTTGATTTTCTTTATTTTGCAAATTTAATGGAAATTGAACTCCTGGCTATCAAGTTGATCACGGAATTCACAAACATTTCAATTGGTGCATGTTCACTGAAGAGTTGTGGGCACTTCGTAATGTACATTTGCAAAATTCTGCAAGTAGTCAATCCATATGTCAGCATCCATGAAACAAAACAATTGCTAAACTGCATCACCCTTTACCAAGCAGACACTGTAACCAGATTTTGGCTTATTTCAGATTTCTATCATCTAGAACTCTCATTTTCATTTCATACAGTAAAGTTATGATTGATAAAAAACTGAATTACTTCAAAGTCAGCAGGATTTTATTATGTAATACCAAGTTTATAGCAGCTATTGTAAATCACTTGAGTTGAGGAATTTCTCCACATCTGGTACATTTACCATGTCTTGTAAATATACAGGATTTATGCAACAAGCTGGTTAAAACAATAAAAGATCAACGAGATAATGAGAAAACTAAAGGCATTTATATTAATACCAATATATTCACATCTGTGAAACATTCCTCAGATATTGGTTGGAGATCGAAAACAGACAATAAATGTGTATAGGAGTAAAGCATGGAAGTCTGCAGACCCTGTGGTTGAAGTAAAAACACAGTAACACAATGCTGCAAAAATTCAGCAGGTCAAACAGTGTGCTTTATAGAGCAAAGATACATAACCTAAGCTTTCAGGCTTCAGCTCCATCAAGGTATGGAAAGATGTCGGCATGTGCCCAAATAATATGGTGGGGGAGGGGAGGAGCACAGTCCCACAGACAGAAAGTAATAGGTGGATGAGGGAGGGAGGGCACAGCACAGCAGCAAGCAGGGGGAGGGGGGTGGCTCTGTGAATGAAGAAGGAAGAGGGTGGAGAGTTGGAGGAAAGAAAGTGAAGGGATAAAGAGGAGAGGGAGAACGCGGAGTGGACTAGCAGAAGTTGGAGGTTGATGTCAACGCCACCCGTTTGCAGAAGGCCCAGATGGAAAATCAATTGTTGCTCCTCCAATTTATGGGGTGGATTCGGTTGGACAGTACATGAGGCCATGGACGGACATGTCAGCAAGGGAGAGAGCGAAGGTGTGCATGCCAGTGCTGAGGATAAATTTATGAATTTCAATTTTGAGGCATAGATAGTTGATCCAGAGTTATGAGTTTGAATCCCACAATGGCAGCTGAGACACTTAAGTTTAGACAACTAAAACAATTCTGATTATTATAAATTTTCTTTAAAAAAAAGCATCAGCGATAAGGAAGCCAACAGATTACCATCATTTTAGAAAATCTGACCTTCTTATGTGGTTTGGACTATCTGTACCTCCAGACTCACCACAACATAGTTCAGATAGGGCTATCTTCTGAAGTGGCCTGGAAAGCTATTGATCGTAAGGAAATCAGGGCTGAAGTTATAAACTGACATTGCTGGCTATATCCAGACCATGATAGCAAATGAAAACGAAATTGCATTGAACAAAGAACAATACAGCATAAGTACGGGCCCTCCAGCCCACGATGCCGTGTCTGAAAGTGGATGGCAAAATAAACCAAAACTCAGCTGTTTGGACATGAGAATAATCTCTATACAATCATGACTCTCTCTGGAAGTCTCCTAAAGGCTACTCTAGCACTCACTGCCACCACCTGGCAGTCTATTCCAGGCACCAACCATTCTCTGCGCATTTCCTTTACGTTCTCCCAATCCCCCCTCACTTTAAATGCATCTTACAGGAGATGGCTTTGACATTTTTACTCTCGGAAAACATTCTGTCTCCCTAATCCACCCCTTTCATAATTTTATAAACTTCTATCAGACCTCACTGATGGTCCAGATAAAATAGTACAAATTTTTCCATCACCAGCTTTTAGTTCAGACCCTCTAATCCAAACAACATCCTGGTAAATCTCTCTGGGCTCTTTCCAAATCCTCCACATCCTGTCTGCAAGGGGTGGAGGGGGGGGTGGTGACCAGAATTACACATAATGCCTAAAGGGCAACCAAACCAAAGGTTTGTGCAGCTGAAACATGACTTCCTCATACTTGCACTCAATGCCTTGACCAAAGAAGGCAAGCACCTTTTCCCAGATGGTAAATCTATTGACTGCAGATTTGGCATTCAAGAGCATATGCAGCCTGCTTGCACTGAAGATATGGCATTCAGTAACTGGGAGAAAATACATGGTGGAAGGTTGTCTCAGGGACTCAGAGAACAGGTTTAGAGGTGCTCCATCGTGTCACAAGAGGTCCTGGTTGAGGTTCCCTGAGCAGTACTGATGGCATGCTCCAGTAGTGAGATAGAGTTCGATCTTACCCTTCTCTTCCCATCTCTTGTAGGAGGTGGAACCATTCTGCCTAGCCTTGCATTCTCCCCCTCCCACTGTCACCGACCTTTCCTTTTTACATCCTAGCATTGAGGGTAACGAGATACTCTTAGCTGAGCAAGCACATCTTCCCAGTGACTCCTACAAAATGGAGGGGCTCTACAACTTCTATTTTTTGATGAAGTCCCCAAAAAGCAATGGTTGTGTTTACTCCAGCTTAGTTAGTCACTGTTCTGAGCAATCATGGTATCTAAAAATTGTGCTCCCTCCTTAATGACAACAGCCACCAATTTAGCCCTATCACAACTCTCCTCCAGACAGAGCTGAGCATCAACCCCTCTGTTTAATTAGTTTCTACCCAGTCACAGGTCAGTTTACAATACTTTTCGCAATGGTGGTGTTCTGACTTGAAGTGAGTTTTAACTCTGGGGTAGCAAAAGATCCTGACAGTACTCAATGGCAATGTATTATCGATCAGAGTTGAGGACTATATTTCAGTATTCTTGCAAGGACCTGTTCTGTTGGCATGTTGACCTGTGTGATTTCCTGAATTAATAGATCCAGAGAAGAGCAATTGCAATTGACACTTATTATGGTAGCTGTAAAATTGGACAATAACATTATGTCTTCTGAACCAAGTCACGGTTGTCGTCTTTACAAATAAAGGTAAGTCATTAATGAATCATCAAATGCAATCTCAGCACAGATCATTCTGAAATACATTTTCTCCATACATAAACTAGAAATAAAATAACTAATCATTTTAACTAACTTCCAGTTCCACTTAAACATGATCTATTGGAGTCATGAAAATTGTATTGGTATAAATGATTTCCCCATCTTCACAATTTTTGTATGTTGAAATTTATTAATTCTAATCACATATTTTATTCCACTCAATTTCAGGTGTAGTGTATCAAGTGAACAAATATGCATAGATTTGATTAAATGTCAGATTGATCTTTCCACCACTGGCAACCAGCTTAAAATTATAATTGATGACAGATACATGGTTAACACTGAACTATTTCAGAATTTCCTCCAATTACACACACATCTGGAGGTTGTTCACATCTTCAATTCTGTTACGAACTAACAACCCTTTTAATTTTGTTTGGGATTAAAGGGACTTTTACACCGGAAAATTTACCAGACAATGGTAAATTCAAAATAATAGTTTTTATTAAACTATTAATAACATAACATTTTCTTACTTATCTCTAAACTTAACTCTAAATTTAACTCCACTATGCGCAAATTTAAATGTAAATGTGTGTGTGTAATTAAAGTCCAACTCTGAAATATCAATTTTAAAACTTCAGCATCTCTTTAGTCTTGGATGAAGGTCTTAGATTCTCAGTTCAGAAAAAATTATAAAGTGCTTTTAAACACCATATCTTCAGGCCTCTTTTAAACTCACAATTATTTCGATGAGTTGTCCTTCAGAGAGATTCTTCAAGCAGAAAAGTGACCATCTTCTGAGCCACAAATGTACCTCCTGTAAATAGGTGTGGAAGGAAACATGACTTCAATCAAGTAGACGCCAAGACAGAAGGGGGTGAGAGAGTAAATCACACAAAGTTGTTGGAATGTGATAAGGATGTGTCCTTATCTGTTTCCTGATTTTCAATCTGTCTTTTAACCATACTGTGTGAGAGGGAGTACATATCTTGTAGCAATTGATTGAAGACTTGTTTGTTTCGGGTTATAAAAGCTTGTTTTCTGCCTGATATGGGCAGAGTCTCTGTTGTGGACTCTCCAAGGATAACCTTGTCAATAAACTCTTCTAAAAACGATCTCCAGGGCTATGTTTTCTATTTAAATAATTACCCCTCCATAAATCTTCGTCTGCGAAGCCAAGCCAAAGAAAGAAATTATAGAGTCCCGAAGAAATCGGCAACAGAATCTGGCGCTCCAAGCAGGATCCTCGTTTGCAGGATCATGGACAGAAGTGAGCGGGCGACGGCCCTGACCAAGAACCTAGCTGAAAGGGGTGAGGCAGGCTCACACACCAAGACCCCTGTATAGAAGAGTGAGGTGAACGTCGAGACCTCCGCAAGGATGGAGTGAGACGCATGCCGAGACCTTCGCAAGGACGGTGTGAGATGCTGATAAGATTTAGGTAAATTGAACTCTAAAGCAGCCCAGGGCGACTATGTGGAAGGAAGAGACACCGGTGATGTGCATAAAGGTAGAAGAAAACTGTTGTTCCTTTGCTATTTTGTGTATCCTAATTCTGAAAAGACTGCAGATAGATGGGAAATTGTCAGACTAGAGAGACAGAGCCTGGCCGAGTGGCTGGTTCCGTTCCCGGGATAAAGCCTAAGCCTGCCATGGGAATATCTATGAAGGCGAGATCGAAACAACAATGCAAACAAAAGGAACTGGTAGGAGGCCTACTGCAGCCTCCGAGCTCGCCAACAGACATCATAATGAATGAGACGGGTAACTGGGACTATGCCATACCGTTCAGTAACGATCTCTACAGATGGTACCAGGAAGACTGGCCATATGGGGGAACACTTAATTTAAAAGTAATATCCTACTTCAAAAATGACGTTCAGTCAGGAGGAGGGGATCCATTGTGGGATGTTGATTATTTTAGAGACTGTTTTATAGTCTTGACCAAAGTGGCAGGGCGCCACCAACCGTGGCTTAAACCGCCACAGAGTAAATCGCCTTCAAACCCCACAAACCAACCGCCTCCATATCCCAACCCGAACGCGAGGGGCCCCCAACCTGTCCCACTGTATCCACGATTGCCCACAAACTATGACAGGAAAGGATGGGATGATCTAATTCAGACCGCCGCCGCCTATGGCCACCAACAAGTGCCGGGAGCTGTCTTGCCAGTGGGGCGGCAGCTGGTCCAATACATCCATCCGTACCCACTCCTGCATGTGTCCTACCAGCACCCCTGGATGAGGCCATGCTGCCCAGGGATCCACCAGTGAGAGAGCACCTCCCAAGGATGGAGGAGGGCGCTGAGGAAGGTGATCTCAGGACGCAGGTCCATACCCGGAGTCAGACCAAAGCTGGTCCACCTGATTCTACTACTCGATACCCTAGAGTTATGATAGGCAACACCCCTATCTTGAAACCCTGGATGCCAGCTGAGGCACGGAATATGATCACTAATGCCCCTGACCCTGTTAAGGTCCCCATTAGATTTCACCACTGGCTGGACCATACCTACCAGGAAATGTCTGCTTACGGCTCTCATTGGCAGGCGGTGAAAGAATCATTCACTGTACTGCCTGGACAGACCAGGGATTGGAGAACAGACGACACTATGGCGGATAATGGGAATGAGTCCATGGTCCACTGGTTGCAAAACAGGGGAAGAGAAGCTATCATGCGGAGTGCCAAAAGACACTGGGATATTGGAGAGGTCTCCCACTGTCTCCAGAAAATGGGAGAAGAAATTATGGAATCCGTTATTCAATTTAAAAACACCTGGGAGGAAAATCCTGGGGTGCCCCAACAAGATAACCAGACCTTGGGGGTACAAACCTTGCTGAATTATATGCTGCCCCAAAATGCAAAAATGTATAGGATGAAGCAATTGGATTGGCAAGGAAAGAACTGGGCAGATACTATCATGGTATTGGCTAATATGGATAGGGAAGGACTGTTTACGCAAAAGGAAAAGTGAGCCGGACAGTTTTATATGCACATGAAGGGAGAAGAGAGAGGACAAGGTAGGTCCCAAGATAAGGGTAACGATCAGTGCCCCAACTGCGGAAAAAGGAGCCGTTGGGCACGGGAGTGTAGGTCAATCCAGAGGGAGAGGCTGGCAAAAGGAGGGTACCCAATGCCCAGAGGAATTCAGACCCCAGACAGGTTTATACTCTAACCCAAACCAGAACTGTGACACCTATGGCCAGTGACCCCCAATTCTCTTTTCGACAACCGAACCCATCGGGGTACCCAGAGGAACCGATGGTGCAGGCTCCCCTCATCCAATTGTCCTCCAGCAGAGAGACCCAAACCATGATCATTGTAAAATTGGGAGAGAGGGAGAGTTTAATATTGGTTGATATCGGAGCCACCATGTCCTCTGTACCGCCATGCTTGGGAGTGCCCCTTAGTTATAAGACAATTGGCAACATTGGGGTATCCGGTAGTCCCATGATAGATCCGCTTTCATAACCAATGACCCTAATGGTTGGAGACACCAAGATACAAGAAGACCTTATTGTTTTGGCCAGTACCCCTGTCCCCATATTAGGGAGACAGGCTCTGTGCAAAATGAATGTGACATTGTACTGCACAGAGGAGGGAATATTTATGGATTTGCCCACTTCTCATGCATATCAGCTCATCCGCACAATGGCGGATGATGAACTCGAGATGAACAGAAATTCAACTTACTATGGCTGGTGGCTAGAGACTAATCCCTTTCTCGAACAATTGGAAGAAATAATGAGGTTATTACAAAGGTCACAGGATTTTTCGGCCCTGCAGCAACTGGGTGCTGTCCAGCAAATTGTGGCCGAGGTAAAGGACCTCTATGTGATATCTGGGTATTTTGCGCCCGGAGAGGAGGTCCCAAATATAACTGGACAAGGGGACTTTGAGGAGGCAACTGTGGGACTGCGACTGTTTTTTGGACCAGAGGGGATAGGGGCACAGGCCGAATTAAGCCTGGACCAGACATCTCATTTCCAACTGCCACACACTGCCCAACACGTCACCTTGGCGGTGTGTCGGCCTCATAAGCCAAAAGGCATGGGGCATGACTTTGCGGAAACACGATTACTGGCTGCGAGAACCCCAACACCGGGGAGAAAGGACTTGCGAGGCATACGCTGACTTACAGTTGAAAGAAGGAGATTTTAGTGTAGACATCCTCTTTCACTCCCCTGACACCGGTAGCATTCGGATGAGAAGAAAAATAGTGCCGGTGTCCTTCTGCCGAACCTGTCCAGCAGAGTCAATCCACTATAGATGGCCGGCTGCCCTAGTGCAGGTCTCCATGAAAGTGTGGGCACAGTCAAATACGCATGTGGGGTTTGTACATACTGCCCCAATGTTGCCAATTGTCTTATAACTAAGGGGTTTGTACATATTGCAGTGAGGGAGAGAGCACCCCTGCCAGCGGTAAAGCAATAACGCCTTTCTCCAGCCACTGTTGAAGGCGTGCGAGGCATCATAGAGGACCTGGAACGACAGGGAGTTATTGTTCAAACACAAAGCCCCTGCAATACACTGATCTTGCCCATACTAAAGAAGGACAAGACATCTGGAGATTTGTCCAGGACCTCAGGGTCATAAACGACATTGTGGCGCCAACCACACCAGTGGTCCCAGACACCAACACAATCCTGTGCTCCATACCTGCCATCACCACAACTTTCTCTGACATTGACCTGTGTTCCGCCTTCTTCTCCATACCACTCGCAAAAGAGAGCCAATACCTCTTCGCTTTTACCTATGAGGGCCAAGAGTATTCATGGACACACCTTCCCCAGGCCTATATGCAGCCACTGTGCGAAGAGACCTGACGGAGCTTGCCCTACCCGGGGGTTCAACCTTTTTGCAATATGTGGACGACCTGCTAGTAGCCTCCCCCGATGATGCTGCATGCGTTGAAGATACCGTTGTTTTGTTACAACTCATCGCCTGCCGGGGCCACTGTGTCTCCATGCAGAAAATGCAATTCTGCCAGAAGGAAGTAAAATATTTGGGATATATTTTACAGGAGGGGGAGCGAAGAGTGGGCCCGGAAAGGATAGCTGTATGTCAGATAAGCAAACCAACCACAAAAAAAGGGAATCCTGGCTTTCCTGGGCATGGTGGGATACTGCAGACAGTGGATACCAGAATATCGAGAAATGGACGCAGCACAAAGAGCAGCGACTGTGAAGGGAGAACCGGAGGAAGTGCAGTAGACGAAGGAAAGAGAGCAAGCCGCTTTGAATCTTAAGCAGGCTTTGACTCAAGGCCCTGCTCTGGGCCTCCCTAATTATGAGAAACCCTTCACGCTATACGTAGCAGAGAAGAATGGATTTGCTTGTGGAGTGCTGGTGTAACAGCATGGAGGAGGGAAGAGGCCTGTAGCCTACTACTCCACCAAACTCCTGTTAACGGTAATAGGGATGCCCCTGTGTTTGCGGGTGGTGGCTGCCATGGCAGAGATAGTAGAAAAATTGGTATTGCTGGTGCAGGATCGGCCATGCACGGTGGTCACGGATCATGCCGTACTACTGCTGCTCAACTCGACATCGACACAGCACTTCACCACAGCCCGAAGGACAGGATATGAGGTGGTACTGTTATCCCGACCCAATTACACTTACAAAAGATCGGGCTCTTACAACTCTGCCCATCTATTGCCTGAAAGAGAAGAGGAAGACCATGAAGGACACGACTGCGTGGCATTGACTCAGCCCAAGACCTGACCTAAAGACTGACCCAATAGAAGCAGATATCACCTTATACGTTGACAGGTCTTCACACCGGCCCGGGACGAGGTGCTATATGCGGGATACGCCATAGTGAATGATGACAAAAATATCGAAGCATATGCCCTACCGGAAGGCACCACCACACAAATGGCGGAACTGTTTGCCTTAACTAGAGCGTGTGTATTGGCAGACGGAAAAAGAGCAAATATCTATACTGATTCTCAATACGCTTAGAAACATAGAAGATAGGAGCAGGAGTAGGTCATTCGACCCTTCGAGCCTGCTCCGCCATTCAACGAGATCATGGCTGATCTTAAAGTTCAGTACCCCGTCCCCGCCTTCTCTCCGTAACCTTTAATACCCTTATACTGAAGAAATATATCTAATTCCCTCTTAAATATATTTAATGAACCTGCCTCTACTGCCCTCTGTGGCAATGAATTCCACAGATTCACCACCCTCTGGGTAAAGAAATTCCTCCTCATCTTGGTCCTAAATGGTTTGCCTATTATCCTCAAACCATGGCCCAGGGTTCTGGACTCCCCCACCATTGGAAACATCCCATCTGCATCCACTCTGTCCAGTCCTGCCAGAATTTTATGTCTCTATGAGATCCCCTCTCAATCTTCTAAACTCCAGGGATTACAATCCCAATTTGAGCAATCTTTCTTCATAAGTCATTCCTGCCATTCCAGGTGAATCGCCTCTGCACTCCCTCCATTGCAAGAACATCCTTCCTTAGATAAGGTGGCCAAAACTGCACACAATACTCCAGGTGGGGTCTCACCAAGGCCCTGTACAGCTGCAGTAAGGTATCCTTGTTCCTATACTCAAACCCTCTTAATATGAAGGCCAACATACCATTTGCCTTTTTAACCGCCTGCTGTACCTGCATGCTCGCCTTCAGAGACTGATGTACAAGTACCCCTAGGTCTCTCTGCACTTCCCCATCTCTTAATCTATTGCCATTCAAATAGTAATCTGCCCTCCGGTTTGTATTACCAAAGTGGATAACCTTACATTTATCCACATTGTAGTGCATTTGTCATGTATCTGCCCAGTCCCTCAATTTATCCAAATCACACTGGAGCTTCCTGACCCCCTCTTCCGTGCACACAATCCCTCCTAGCTTAGTGTCATCTGCAAATTTGGAGATATTACATCCAATCCCCTCATCCAGATCATTAATGTAAATTGTGAACAGCTGGGGTCCCAGTACAGATCCCTGTGGCACCCCACTGGTCACCGCCTGCCACTCAGAAAACGAGCCATTTATCCCAACTCTTTGTCTTCTACCTGCCAGCCAGTTCTCAATCCACATCAATACTTTGCCCCCAATCCCATGAGCCTTGATTTTGGAAGCCAGTCGTTTATGCGGGACCTTATTGAAGGCCTTTTGGAAGTCCAGGTACACCACATCCACTGGCTCTCCCCAATCTATCTTACCTGTCACCATCTCAAAGAATTCCAATAGATTTGTCAAGCACGATCTACCTTTTGTAAATCCATGTTGACTCCGTCCGATCCCTTCTCTGCTAGTCATATGCTCCGCTATTACATCCTTAATAATGGATTCCATCATTTTGCCCACTACTGATGTAAGGCTCACCGGCCGATAATTCCCCACTTTTTCTCTACCCCCCTTTTTAAATAGTGGGGTTACATTAGCTACCCTCCAATCCATGGGTACTGATCCTGAGTCTATTGAGTTCTGGAAAATAATTCTTAAAGCATCTGCTATCTGAATACCCTAGGCTGTAGATTATCAGGCCCTTGGGATTTATCTGCCTTCAATCCCATCAATTTCCCCAAGACCATGTCCTTAGAGATACTGATTTCTTTCAGTTCCTCCCTTGCATTAGTCTCTATGTTTCCCAACATCCTTGGGAGGTTATTTGTATCCTCTCTTGTAAAAACAGAACTAAAGTAAGAATTTAATTGGTCTGCCATTTCCTTATTCCCCATTATATATTCCCCTGATTCCGACTGCAAGGAACCTACTCTGGATTTCACCAATCTTTTCCTCTTGACATATTTATAAAAGCTTTTGCAGTCGGTTTTTATATTTGCCGCAAGCTTATTTTCGTAATTTATTTTTGCCCTCTTGATTAATCCCTTTGTCCTCCTTTGCTGCATCTTGAACTGCTCCCAGTCTTCGGTTGCTTTTGGGGTGATCCACAATTTCGGCCAGATATGGAAAAATAGAGGGTTCATAACAGCCAGTGGGAAGGGATAAGACAAGCAGAAATGATAGAGGGGCTATTAGAAGCCATCCAACTCCTGGAAGGGTTGGCCATTGTTAAATGTCAGGCTCGCACCAATCAGAACGATCCTGTGTCAAGGGGAAATGAGCGGGCTGACATGGCGGCCAAACTATTCACCAGCCAAAAGAACCCCATGTTACCCATGACCCTCAAGCGAGAGATCAACACTCCCGAGTAATACCAAATGATACAGGAATTAGAATTGAAAACTGCACAGGAGGGAGTTTCTGCCCAAGAACGGCATACGTGGGAAACCCACAGATGCCAGAAGGTCAAAGGCATATGGAAAAGCAACAATGGTCGTGTGGTGTCTCCAAGAAGCCTGTACCGGCCTTTTGTGCAGTTAGCACATGGACGAGCCCATTTGGGGAAGGCAGGAATGCTACATAACATAAAGCAAATTTGGTTTGCACCTAGAATCTCTACCAACATAGAACGGCAGGTGAGAAACTGTCTGATCTGTCAGCAAAACAATCGGGGGCGCTCGCCTGCCAAATTTGATAAAATTCCTCCTGCTCACGTCCCTTTCGAGAATTTGCAGATTGACTTTGCCCACATGCCAGCTTGTAGAGGGTTTAAATATCTATTAGTGATCGTTGACATGTTCACACGATGGATAGAAGCGTACCCGACAAAAAGGGATGACGCTTGGACAATAGCTAAGATTCTGATGAAAGAATTGATTCCCCAGTATGGGATCCCATGGGAAATAAATAGCGACTGAGGCTCCCACTTCTTGGGGAAGATAGTGACTCCAGTAAGTGAAAAAATGGGCGTAGATTGGAAATACCACATCCCGTATTAGCCTCAATCTTCTGTAATGTGGAGAGATTAAATGGAGAAATAAAAAGGGGATTGGAAAGAACGTGAGGCGAGACAGGACTACCCTGTCCAGAAGCCTTGCCTATAGTATTATACGCCCTACGCAATCAGTTAAATCAGAATACAAAATTGACACCACACGAGGCTCTGATGGGGTACCCTATGAGCACGGGAATAAGACCCCCTATCATGCTGGAAGAGGTTACCAGGGTTTGGATACAGGAAAGCACCCTAGCATATGCCCAAGGGTTGTGTGAAGCTGCCTTTCGAATGTATGATAAGATGAAAGCCGCCCAGGGACCATGGCTGGAGGGAAACACCCACCCATTTTTACCGGGAGATCAGGTAATGGTGAAAGCGCTCATGACTGTTCCTTTCTCCCCCTAGGTGGAAAGGACCCTACCAAGTCCTCCTAGTCATAAGAACCGCCTTAAAGTTAGATGCACTGGATGGCTGGATACACACAACCCGGTGTAATCCATTCCGGGAGGATGATACACACAAAGGCGATGCTTGCATGGACAACAATCAAGATACTAGGGCTGATAATGAGGGGATTGACGAAAGTAACCACAGAGGAGACAGTCGAGATCTTTCTCAAGGAGAACCCATCGGTAAGGGGTGCTGGGACAACTCCACTATGCATTGTAGAATCATCTGGAATGGGGATCAGTCAGGGTTCCTGGGGTGCGGGGCGTCACCAGAACTAACAATAAGACCTCTCCAGTACAAAACCGGGAACCTTACAATGACCTTTAAACCCTTGAGCCCCCCAGAACTGAATGAATGGTGGCATCAACAGCGAGCAGATCCCTATTGGCACAAAGTGTGGTGAGGGGGAAATGCTTTCCTCAACCTATTCCAATAGATTGGGGAATGCAAAAAAGGAGGGCTCGACACAACTTATGCTTATGCCTTTTACTGAAAAGATGAGGACTTAGCCCCAGTCCCAACAATCGCAAGCCCCACAGCAATAACCATAAACCTCCTATCCACAAGGACTGTCACTAGCCCCCCCTGCAGACACACCAACACTTCCCACACCCATAAATACCCAGGGCAGACACCTATATCGCCTCTTTGAGACTTGTAGTCATCCCCGCTTATAAACCTCACCCTCCATATATGGTATGATACCTCAGACAATCCTAGAGCCTGCCAGAATGTCTACCCTGGACTAAAGGTGGCAAAACTCCGTGGTAAACGGGGACTTGTAGAAGGAGTCCTGGGAGGCGTAGGGACTGGAATGGGAATATTGAATGCTGCAGATATTGAGACACTATAGAATACAGAGGTAGGGACTAAGGTTGGGGAAGGAATCGGAATCAGAAATCCATGGGGAAACACAGGGCAGGAGGAAATAGAATTGGGATATCGGGCCCAAATGTGAACATGGACCCTTACCGCGCGACTAATGGCTGAGATAGGAAACATCTTTGGGGATCAGTCCTGGTCTCCAAATTATAGAAAGGATATTGATAAGGTGGAGAGGGTGCAGAGAAGATTTACAAGGATGTTGCCTGGCTTACAGCATCTGGATTACAGAGAGAGATTAAGGAGACTGGGACTTTATTCATTGGAACGTAGATGACTGAGAGGGGACTTGATAGAGGTATTTAAAATTATGAAAGGAATAGATAGACTAGACATAAACAGACTCTTTCCCTTGAGGGCAGGGGAGGTTGGAACAAGAGGCCATGAGTTAAGGGTAAGGGGGCAACACTTTTGGAGAAATATTAGAGGTGGCTTTTTCACTCAGCGAGTAGTGGCAGAATGGAATGAACTTCCGAATGAGATAGTTGTGTCAGGATCCCTTCTGTCATTTAAGAGAAGGTTGGATGTGTACATGGAGTTGAGGGGGTCGGAGGGTTAGTGGCGGTGAGCGGGAGGTTTGAGCTAGTGGAGTTGTTCTAGTGAACCGGTGCGGACTCGAAAGGCCACCATGGCCTGGTTCTGCTCCGTAAATGGTTATATGGTTAAACCAGGGTGGTGCACAACTATACTAGATGTGCGCTCTCAGAGATCTTGATTCAGTTACTATGGGCAGAACTAGAAAGAAAGGTATTGTCTCACCATATGGCAACTTTGAAAGTTATGTTTAACCTGACGCAGTATTGGCTCCACCTAGACCTGCAGCATACACGCTGTAACCGTAGGGGATGCAATGTCACCATGCAGCTGGTGAAGGGACAGAATGCATCCACCTGGTACCAGTTCGAGCCAATCCCCCAACTGGTCGGAGCCCAATTCTGGGAGCCGATGTTCCGAGGAACCTGGGTAGATGAGGACGGTCGCACACACACTGAACAGTCTTGTGCTCAATGGTCTGATGGGATGCTATGTCCGCTACATTCTGCTCTGTATGACCCGTGCACTATGAGACATACAGAGGGCACATGCACTTGGTTGCTAGTGGCCGTAAACTGGACGATTGTAGTGGAGGTGCGATCCCATGAAGTATGCATGTACAGGCATTTGGAGATAATCATGAATGGCCAAAAGACACTCTCTCCCCCTGTACATGGTTGTTTAGAAAAGGTCTACACAATCCATATCCCTAGGGAAAATCATCATTTTCGCATAGGTTCTATGACACAGGTTAGTGAAGAAAGAACTGCCCATCTCGGCCCCTTACTCGGGCCGACGGTGAATTATAGCCAAGTTGCAGCAGTTGCTAAAAGAAAAAGAGCAAATCACCATAATGCTCCAGAAACTAGGCCGCACCTTAAGCCAAGCTAAGGTCGACCTGACTTACAGGGAGGCACAACTGGAGCGAATAGCCGACCAGGTCACTCAACTTAGTGTCCATCACTGGTGGGGCATTTTTAAAGGATGGTCACCCAGAGCCTCGTCACCCTACACCTTGCATGGCACCCTGTTGTGTTTATGTTTGCGGCCCTAGAGGCCTTACTTATGGTGATCATTTGCATGTGGGTTAGAGTGCGCACACTGGTGGGACAGGTTAACGAGACAATAAAAAGGGTACAGCAGCGAGTCCATATCCAATTGCCAGGACAAAGAGGATGCTCCCAGATCTTTGATCTGCAAGGAGGGAATTGAGGAAGGAAACATGACTTTAATCAAGTAGATGCCAAGACAGAAGGGGGTGAGGGAGTAACTCACACGAAGTTGTTGGAATGTGATAAGGATGCATCCTTATCTGTTTCCTGCTTTTCAATCTGTCTTGTAACCATACTGTGTGAGAGGGAGTACATATCCTGTAGCAATTGATTGAAGACTTGTTTGTTTCGAGTTATAAAAGTTTGTTCTCTGCCTGAAACGGGCAGAGTCTCTGTTGTGGACTCTCTAAGGTTAACGTTGTCAATAAACTCTTCTGAAACGATCTCCCGGGCTGTGTTTTCTATTTAAATAATTATAGAGTCCCGAAGAAATCGGCGACAATGGGATAATGCAAGTCCTGTCTTCCCAGGATCAAATTTTCTTCTTTTGAATGAAGATTTTGGAATCTGTGTTCCTAAATCAAACTATCCTCTTTATCTTGAAGAGACAGTCAGAAGTAGGCTTCTCTTTTGAAATCTACTTATTCTGTGTCTCCCTCTTCTCAAGAGTAATACATAACAGCACCTATTCTGGTCACTGTAATTCAACCTAAGTTTGCAACTCCTGTGTGTGTCACAGGGATTTGACTTCTGCAAATTGATCCAAAAAAGTCTGAATTTGATAATATATTTCTCCAAATCATGTGACAGTTATGTCATCCATGAGGTCTGTCCCAATTCTTGGAAATCACATACTGGAATCCTTAAAGGTTTTAGATTAATTTCTGCAAGACTTCTTGACTAACCTCATCTCTGTTCAAGAAACTTAATTGCTTTTAAGAACCACACCTTGTGCTTGAGTTTCAATTAAGAATGCTTTTCTTTTCCATTATGGCTATGTCGTATCGACTCAGAGAATGAACTCTCTTCTCTAGGTATAATGGTACTGTGACCTCTGTGTGTAACCCTGTTTTTCTTTGGCTTGGCTTCGCGGACGAAGATTTATGGAGGGGTAAAGTCCACGTCAGCTGCAGGCTCGTTTGTGGCTGACAAGTCCGATGCGGGACAGGCAGACACGGTTGCAGCGGTTGCAAGGGAAAATTGGTTGGTTGGGGTTGGGTGTTGGGTTTTTCCTCCTTTGACTTTTGACAGTGAGGTGTAACCAACCCACAACTAACCTAAGACATATTTATAAGAAATATAGCTTAACATTAACCTAAATATTAATTTTAATGCGGATCCACTATGATCTCAATAAATAAAATACAGGAAAATGAAACTGAAAACCAAACAATGCTTTTCCGGCACTTGAAATGTCTTCATTTAAGGCTATAAATAAATGAGCCGCAGGAAATAAAATGCACTGTCCCCATTTGCTCTTATCATGTCTGAAGACACTATTGCTGCACCTCAGCATTTGATGCTCACAAAATCTCTGGGCAGAATGTATAATTGTTCTCAATGTCTTTCTGCCTGTTCTGTGCAAAAGACCAGGACAATTTTTCACCCAGTTTTCAATTATTAATCATAAATTATTTTCATAAATCTGTAAAGATTTGTGATGTAATTCATTAGTGATTCCTGCTCAGATATACATGAAGTAGAATGTTACATCTGATAATGAAGGGTTTATTACAGTTTTGTACATCTTATGGAATGAATTGCTTTGGTAACTTGATTAGCAAAAATATTGATTAATTATCAATTAAAAATGTCATAAGCAGGAACAAAAGCATGATCGTATTGAGAGAATGTTCGCTCTTATATCAAATAAAAGGAAGTAACCTCTGCCTTTTCACAAAGCCTCGACCCTTCAAGATTCCAATTCAAGCTCCATGCATGTAACCCAATTAGCTATTAATTGATTCACTTTAAAATTCATTAACTTGCAGTTTGGAGCTAAAGCTATAATTAACTGTCTGCTCCATCTACCTCTGTTAATCTCCAGGTATGAGGTCCCATTGCTAATTGAAAAGGGTGCATTTGGTTGAATTATCAAATCAGTTACTCACTAGTGCCCCCTCCAGGCAAGTAAGGGAGCTGAAGCAGTGCCCATAACGGAGAAATCTTCTGTGATCAACTGGGGAAAGGAAGTTACCCATGTTCTATGCCAATACATGCTGGAATAATTACAAATGGTTTTCATCATTGCATGGATCATTAAAATATGTGTGATGTCTTGGAATCAGTACATGCTCTAGTTTGTGTGTGTGTGTGTGTGTGTGTGTGTGTGTGTGTGTGTGTGTGTGTGTGTGTGTGTGTGTGTGTGTGTGTGTGTGTGTGTGTGCGTGTGTACAGTATGTAAATATAGATTATTTACTGTATATACACACACAGATGCACATGCATGCACGTACACACGCACACACACACACACACACACACACACACACACACACACACACACACACACACATATATATATATATATATATATGAAATTGAACAGTTAAGGACAAAGAAAACTGAAAAATGTTCTAACAAAGAAACTATGCTTAACACACTTTTGATTTCAACTAAAATGAGAATTAAATTCTACAGGTGAGAGAGAGTAAGAGAGGAACTGCCCAAGTGACTGGAAAAGTAAGCTAGATGGGGTGATGACAGAGCAGAATTGGATGATATTTCTATAAGAAATAAAAAGCAGCATAGATATAGTACAAGAAAATAGAAAATTATGAATGGAAAAATGGTACAAATGTGGCGAACAAGAGAGGTTAAGGCTAAAATAAAAGGCAAAAGGGAAGGCAGACAAGGAAGCAAAAATTAGTCGAAAAACAGGTCTGGGAAACTTTTAAAAACACAGAAAGAGACAAGAAAGTCATTAGGAAAAAAAGATGAATTATGAAAGGAAGTTGACTAATAACATGAAAGGATACTAAGAGTTTTTTTTATTATATAAAGAGTAAAAGAGAGACCCGGGTAACTAAAGGACCGATCGTAACTGATGCTGGAGAAATTATAATGGGTAACAAAGAGATGGCAGAGGAACTGAATGAGTATTTTGTTTCAGTCTTCACTGAAGAAGACAATAGCGATATACCTGATAATCAGAGATCTCAGGGAATAGAATTACATACAATCAGGATTACTGGAGAGATAGTGCTTACTTAAGTTGAGTCAACTAAAAGTAGATAAGTTTCCAGGACCGGATGAGGTGCACCCATGGGTTCTGAAGGAGGTGGCCATGGAGAATGTAGGGCATTGGAATTGATTTTCCAGAAATCAATAGACTCAGGTATGGTTCCAGAGGATTGGAAGGTTGCAAATGTAGTTCCGCTGTTTAATAAATGAGGGAGACAGAAAAGAGGAAGTTATAGGCCTATAGTCTGACATCATTAGTTAAAAAGTTATTGGAGTCGATCTTCAAGGACGACATTATGGAATACCTCGAGGTGCATGGCATTATAGGTCCAAGCCAGAATGGTTTCATGAAGGGAAAATCCTGCCTGACCAACCCATTGGAATTTTTTGAAGTAATCTCAAGTAGGATGGACAAGGGAGAGGCTGTGGATGTTGTGTATCTGGATTTTCAAAAGGCCTTCGATAAGGTGCCACATAAGAGGCTGCTTAATAAGATGAGAACCTATGGAATTAGAGGAAAGATACTAGATTGGATGGAACATTGGCTGATAGGCAGAAAGCAAAGGATGGGAAGAAAGGGATCCTGTTCTGGTTGGTTGCCAGTTACTAGTGGTGTTCCGCAGGGATCAGTGTTGGGGCCGCTTCTCTTTACAATGTATATTGATGATTTAGATTATGGATTGAATGGTTTTGTGGCCAAGTTTGCAAATGACACCAAGTTCGGTGGTAGAGTAGGAAGTGTTGAAGAAACCGAAAGGTTGCAGAGACTTGGACAGTTTAGGAGAGAGGGCAAAGAAATGACAGATGAGATACAATGTTGAAAAATGTATGGTTGTACATTTTGGAAGAAGAAATAAACAGGCAAGTTATTATTTGGATGGGGAGAAAATTCAAAATTTGAAAGTGCAAAAGGACTTGCAGGGTTCTCGTTCAGGATACCCTAAAGCTTAACCACAAGGTTGGATTGGCAGTAAAGAAAGTGAATGCTATGTGACATTCATTTCAAGAGGAATAGTGGATAAGAGTAAAGAGGTGTTGATGAGGCTCTGAGGGGCAATGGAGAGACCTCATTTGGAGTAATGTGTGCAGTTTTGGGCCCCTTATCTTAGAAAGGATGCAATAGAGTTGGAGAGAGTTCAGAGAAGATTTACCAGGATGATTCCTGGAATGCAAGGGCTAACATATGAGGAACGTTTAGTGGCTCTTGGACTGAATTCATTGGAGTCGAGAAGAATGAGAGGGGATCTCATAGAAACATTTCGAATGCTGAAAGGATTGGACAGAGTAGATGTGAATAAGGTGTTTCCCTTGGTGGGTGAATCCAGGACAAGAGGACGCAGCATTAGAATTAGGAAGTATCCATTTAAAACAGAGATGAGGAGAAATTTCTTTAGCCAGAGGGTCATGGATCTATGGAATCCATTGCCACCTACAGCTGTGGAGGCCTGATCATGGTGGAAGTTTAAAGAGGAGCTTGATAGGTATCTAATTAGTCAGAGTATCAAGGAATATGGGGAAAAGGCTGGAACTTGGAACTAGATATGAGAACAGATTGGGGGAGCAGACTCGATGGGCTGAATAACTTCATCCTGTGAAAGGAAAAACAATTTCAAACCAAGCACAATCTGCTGGAGGAACTCTGTGGCCCAAGCATCATCAGTGGGAGAAATAGAATGGTTGACGGTTCAAGCCGAAGCCCTTAATCAGTGCGAGCATTTTTTCTCTCCTGCCGAACAAACGCTAAGTTCTTCCAGCAGATTCCAGCATCCATGGTTCTCTGTGTGCCTCAAGTTTCAACCAAAATTTGCAGAGTTTTAAATGTGAATTTTTCATGCCAAATCATTATTCAAATTATAGTTGTCTAAAATTGTTGCATTGCATTGTGATTACAAAAGATCAAGACGGTCAGAGATAATTTTGGTATAAAGTTTGGAATTTTTAAATGAGCTGGCAGCAAATTAATTACCATGGCTGACATCTGGAATGATGACTTGTTGTCTGCCTTACGGGTATATCATGTACTGCGTGTTATATTTTTAATGTATTATTACATGACAATAAAAGGAATCTTGAAATTCTTCTTCTCAGTAGCAGCCAACTGCAGCTTGTTTTAATTTTCACCATGTACTTGTTTCCAGTCATACTTGGAAATAACACAAACACCTGTGTTAATGGTTTTTGTTTTGTCCTTCACTATTTCTCTGAGCTTGGAAAACAAATGCAATCATTGAAAATATTGATAAAATTAGTTTGATAATCTGTCATAAATCACAAATTTAAACTTTCATTCTCAGGATTGGTTAAATGCAGTAAAAAAAACCTTTTTTCTTACATCTATGGGGATTAGTACATAGCAGGTAAGTAAATTTTCCAGTTGCATGAGATTACGTGCTGTGTGATTAGCGAACTAATGGTGAGGTGCGCCAATTTTTTATTTGCTGGTTGCTTGAGGCTGGTGGTTGCTTGTTTCCGGATAACAGGGACGTTACTGCACACTTTGCAAGGCTAGAAAGCCAATGTTGCAAAATAAACTTGTTTGATCGCTGCAGCAATCGTACATCAAGCAGTTGTTAATCTCTTTTTAGCATTGTAGCCCAGCGCTAAAGTAACGACCACATACACATTTGGAATCATTCTCAAGAATGGTTTATTTGGGTCTTGAGGCCTGACTTTATACACACATCCATTTCTGCCACTTCCGGCACAAGCGTTCTTCCCACATGCAGGCTTTCTCTCCTCGATGAAGGAAGCCCTGTGCCATCTTGATTGGAAGCCAGCCTCTTTGCCAATGTGCCACTGCCATTTTGGGAGCTGGTTTGCGTGTGTAGTGAGTAGGCCGCTACATAACTCCCCTCCCCTCCACCAGAACTGGCGATACCCCTCCAGACACCAAAGTCTGGATTGGTCTCTATTTGGGTGGTCTGTCCCTGCACTGCGGTGTCTGGACTTCCAAGTCTACATGACCCGGTTTCTGTCAGTCTATTGTGAAAACCTCCTCTTCCCCCCCATGTTGAAAACGAACGTGGACCCATTGTTCTTGAGCACCCTGAATGGCCCCTCGTACATTCTCTGCAATAGTGCCCAATGTGACCCCTCCTTACAAAAACTAATTTACAATTTTGCAGGTTTTTGGGCACGCTGATCTGGGTCTGCCCATGCTGTGATGTTGGCATGGGGGCCAGGTTACCAAGTCTCTCATATCGTCTGTCCAGGTCTACTGTAGATCCTTCCTCTTGGCCCCGTGGTGCTGGGACGAACTTTCCGGAGACGACCGGGGTGCTTTGTAAACCAACTCGGCTGACGAGGTGACCAGGTCTTCCTTGGGTACCCAGATCATCCTTGGGTGCTGTGCAGATTCCTAGTAGGACCCAGGGAAGTTCATCTACCCAGATACGCCCTTTCAGGTGAGCCATGAACGCTGACTTTAGATGCCTGTAGAAACGTTCTATTATCCCGTTTGACTCCGGGTGGTATGCAGTCATGTGGTATAGCTGCATTCCCCAAAGGCCAACCTCAGGCTGGAGGTGAATTGAGAACCTCTGTTGGAGGTTATGTGGGCTGGCAGTCCAAAACGTGCCATCCATGTTGCAATTAGTGCTCAGGTGCAGGAGTCGGTGGTTGTGTCGGTGAGTGGGTCTGCCTCTTTGCTAACACGTGACCGACATTTTGGGAGCCGGTTTGCATGCATAGTGAGTGGGCTGTCACAGCATTACATTTTTCCTTTCGTGCATGGGTGGCCAAACTTACTTAACAAAAGAGCCACAAACAATAAACTTCAGATGTATGAGAGCCATGAGATGTGAAAAAATATTATTATTTTGTTTCAAAGGTTTTTTCTAAATATTAAGAAATATATGGATGTTTTAATATTTATTCACATATGTAGTTTTTAAAGTGCTAATTTGTATTAGTTCCAAGAATCAAAATGTACACATATACACACCAAATATTTTCAAAATCCTGGATGATTTCCTGTGCAAACCTCTGCCCACGGAAGCAGTTGCAGCTGCCTCATTAAATACAATACAACTCCGATTACCTGAAAGAGTCAGGACCGGGCCTATTTCAGATAAACATTTTTTTTTCTTGGAGAGCAAGTCATTTAAAAAAAACAGTCCAGTAGCAACAACAAATCACTTGTAGCAGTGTTTAAACAACAACAACAAACAAGGGAAGGCTTTTAAAGCATTAAAATAATGTTTAATTCTCACCAAAGAAAATGCTGGCCACCGCCGATCACCGACACCTCCCCACCGAGGCCCCGCTCATGCTGGGAGCCTGAGGGTCCCGCTCCTGTCTGGGAGCTTGAGGTCCCCACTGCCACATGGAGCCCAAGGTCCACTGGTGCCGCCGGGAGCCTGGCGTCCCCAATCAGTTAAGCTCAAAAAAATTCAGATAAATGAGGATTTCTGATTTATCCTGATTTATCCAAATTTTTAAAAAAATTGTGGATATCTGAGGATTTTGTTAAATCTGATTTTGGATAATCAGTGTATATTTAAGATACAGTAAGATAAAAATTAAGGGATATGGAAGAATGGGGGAGCTTGGTCCAGGGCCAGATCAGCTGTGATCTCTTTGAATGTAGGATCAGGCTCAACGGGCCGGATGGACGACTCCTGCTCCTGTTTCTAATGTATTTTCTTCAAGACCGCTGCTGCCACTGGTCTCTGCAAATACCTGCGCCATTGCAGTGTTTACAGCTGAGTGCAAGATATGGGAAGCAGCCCGAGGCAGAGCTTCTTTCTGCTGTGGGGGCCACAGTTCTGCTCCTCCCCATCTCACCCTCCGCTCCCCACTTCCCAGTCGCCGGTGGGATGGGGGGTGTGGAGGCTAGATATGGAGCGGTCTAACCTCTGTGCTGCCTGGTACTGACTCCTCATCCGGTAGGATAGTGGCCTGCCTTTTGTCACTGACAGGACCTTTGCTGCTGCCAGCTCCAGCCCTGTCCTAGTGGCACCTGGACGATATCCTCATTGGGAACCTCCTCCAACCTCTCTTCCCCATCATCTTGCTTCACCCCCCCCCCCCCCCCCCCCCACCAGAGTGCCTCTGGGGCAGGCCATGCCTCATTGGAGCTCTCGTGGCCCAGCCCAGCTTCCCGACCTCTCTGGCCACTCCCTGCAGAGGACCCTCAGCTTTGCCTGTCCCTCCAACTGCACACTCCACATTGGCGGCACCTTGCAGGGGCCATTCCTCCAGTGCCCACTCCCTCTTCCCTTTCCTTGTCACACAGCCTGGGCTGTGATCATCCTGGGTCCCCCTGATCTGGCTTCATGGATTTGGAGTGTCCTGAGGCTGCTTCTGGGTGCTGAAATCTCCTCCAACCAACATACTTCCGCGAGGCGCACATTATATGTCAAAGATCCGCGTGTGGCTCACAAGCCATGGTTTGGCCACCCCTGGTTTAGTGTGAATCATAAAACCACATGATCGTTGCAAAATAATTTTTAAAATTTTTAAAATTTAAATTTAGACATACAGCACAGTAACAGGCCATTTCGGCTCCTGAATCTGTGCCGCCCAATTTACACCCAATTGACCTAAACCCCCTGGCACGTGGCGAATGGTGGGAGAATATGGGAGGCCCCCTGGAAAAGCTCACACAGACAAGGAGAAAACATACAAACTCCCTACAGACAGTGTGGGATTCAAACCCCGGTCGCGGCCGCTGCCGCTGTAAAGGCATTGCACTAAACATTGCGCTAACTGTGCCACCAAATGTTATGACCTTTGTGCCTTTGTGTATATCTAATAACATAAATTTAGTTAGAAAGTACTGTATTTTGTTATGGACACATGTCCATCAATTACATCAAATTTTGCCTGGATTGCAGTATCTAGAATACAGAGAAAGACTGAGTAGACTGGATCTTTATTCATTGGAGCATAGAAGGTTGAAGGGAGATCTGATTTAGGTATATAAAATGATGAGGAGGATAGATAGAGTAGATGTGAATAGGCTCTTTCCCTTGAGGGTAGGGAAGATTGGAACAAGGGGTCATAAGTTAAGGGTTAGGGGGCAAAACTTTAGAAGTGACATGAGAAGAAGCTTCTTCACTCAGAGAGTGGTGGCTGAGTGGAATGACCTTCCGGAAGAGGTGGTTGCAGCAGGGTCAATTTTGTCATTTAAAAGGCGGTTAGATGAGTACATGGATGTGAGGGGGTTGGAGGGTTTATGGGCAGAGAGCAGGTAGGTGGAACTAGTTGGAGTTTCACTTAAATCAGTGCAGACGAGAAGGGCCAATATGGCCTGTTTCCGTACTGTAATTGTTATATGATTATAAAGATAAATGCAAATGATCAATGAATAATCTTTCATCATGTTTAACAAAACTCAATGCTGAAAGTGATTTGGTGAAAATATGATATCTAGTATCCAAGGAGTGAAACAGTTAAGCATAATGTGTGAATAAGGTAAAATGTACAGTAAGTCGTGGTGCGGGGAGATATAAATATCAGCTGCTGGTTACTGTATGTGGAAGTGGCTACACAATGCCTCTTCAGCAGAAAGAAGTTTCCTGCTTCCTCCTGAAAGCAGTGACCCAAAAACTCTATCATTAGTAACAATAATTAAAGGTGCTCTAACAGTAAAGTGAATGGATGATTGGCGCACTAAAAGGAACATTCTCATTAATTTATCACAGATTTTAACTCTACTTCATTAGGACATGTCTGTTGAAGGCCATTTAGGACTCTAGGGACAATTCCATACTTTAGTTACAAATTCAATGTGAAGAAAAAGTCTTCTTTACCGAGTCTGCTACCATTTATGGTAAGTCAGAGCTATAATCAGTGCATCGAAAATATGGCAGGTGGCAAAATTTGCACTGAAATGATCTGTTACATCCCCCCCACTCCCCATCACCAACATACTCACCAAATAAAACTCATTTAACAAGGAATGTTCCTACAAGTGAACAAGAAAATAATTCTTCTTATAAAATGATTTCCAACTTATAATGTAACGTTAGCCCCATTTCAAAGGACTGCTTCCTTAGGTTAAATTATGATACCTGGTAATGTCTGAAGCACTTCATTATCTCTTCCTTCTTTCTTGTGTGGATAGTTGATCTCCACTCATCATTAGGAAAACCAGATCGAGAGGAATGTATTGGCTCCTGTATGCCTGGAGGTAATTAATTTCTTTTAATTTAGAAAAGGAACAAAAAAGTGCCAAAATTACAGTTTCAATCTGATTAATTTGTAGATTAATTAAAAACAGTGCTTATCAAGTTACATTCTACGATGAGTAAAATTTAAATTTCTGTGGCAAAACTGGGTTTCACAATTGGTGTTTTTATTATTCTGCTGCTCTGTTCTCATGAAGTATGAGGTGACCTTGGTCCTTGTTTGCATGACATAGAAACATATTTGTAATATTTATTTTGCAGTTGCTCATAACCTCACTGTTTGAAATAGAAGAGTGCTTTGAATGAGATTGATGAGCCAGTAACATCATTTTAATCAGCTTTGTTATAAATTTGGTGCGTAGAAATCGCAGGGAAGGTCTATTAATAGAAATGTCAATTGGAACGCCTGACAAAATTGCCCATTTAAAGTGATGGCGATATTTTCATAACTTGTTTTAATAGCTGCAACTCAACAATTGTACAGCAATGACAAGATGGGATTAGGCAGAAACCCAATCTCTAAGCATGACCTGGCAATCTGTGCGTGAAGAACTGCTTTCTGGAATACTGTTGCAGCCATCTGTGTATACAGTGCACCTTCAAATCACAGACTTTGTGTATACAATACACTTTGGGGAATTTTATTGCAATTGTCTCTGCATAATTCTTTTAGTCTTTTGCACATTCTTTTAGTCTTAGGGTGGCACGGTTAGCGCAATGCTGTTACAGAGCTGGGTTTGTATCCGATGCTGTCTGTAAAGAATTTGCATGTTCTCCCCGTTTCCTTCGGGCCCTCCCACCCTTCAGAATGCACGGGGGTTGTAGGTCAATTGGGTGTAATTGGGTGGCACGGCCTCGTGGGCCAGAAGGGCCTGTTACCGTGTCGCATGTCTAAATAAAAATAAATGTATAATGTAATTTTGAAATTCAACCCCAGTCTACTGCGCATATGAAGCATTTTGGGAGTTGTCTGCGTAGATGAGGCACCTTCATACATTTTAGATTCCCAACATAGGCAGTTCTGCACTCAATGGAAATGATTCAATAAATACAGCCAGCAGGAATGGACAATGGTCAATTGAATATGCCGCTTTGGAATCCAGGAAATGAATACCTGCTTTTGTGTAATGAACAGTTTTAAGTCTGGCAGGCTTCCGCTGCCGAGAAAGGCAGTGAATGACCAGGAGGATCCTGAGATTGTCCTGCTTAGTGGAAAATCCTCTCTTCCTCATTCTTATTCACCACCTTCCCTGCCCCATTTGCCTGCCATCTGGCAGTGGTTGTATATGGTGCTTGTTTCTGTGTCCACCCCCCCCCACCACACACACACACTCCCAATTACTCCTAGGCAAATCTGCCCTCAAGTGGCCCTAGAAAAGACATGCACCTTGAAGACAGGTTGGAAATCTTGGTCTTTCTTCTGGTGCTGAGGGAGAAATGGCTTTGATCTTCAAGTGCTTACTTGCATTGCTGATGCAACAAAGCTGTGTTCATCAGCGTTAATAGCCCAATGGTGAATTTTGTTGGCTTTTGGTATGCTGGCCTTTATAAATCATAGCATAGAATATAGGAGCTTGGAGGCGACGTCGAAACTGTACAAGGCATTGGAGGCTAAGTTCTGGTCTCCAAATTATAGGAAGGATATAGATAAGGTGGAGAGGGTGCAGAGAAGATTTAGTAAAATGTGGCCTGGATTGCAGTATCTAGAATACGGAGAAAGATTGAGGAGACTGGGTCTATATTCATTGGAGCATAGAAGGTTGAGAGGGGATTTGATAGAGGTATTTAAAATTATGAGGGGGTTGGATAGAGTAGATGTGAATAGGCTCTTCGCCTTGAGGATAAGAGAGAATGGAATGAGGAGTCATAAGTTAAGGGTTAGGGGGAAAAACTTTAGAAATGACATAAGAGGAAGCTTCTTCACTCAGAGAGTGGTGGGTGAATGGAATGACCTTCCGGAAGAAGTGGTTGCAGCAAGGTCAGTTTTGTTGTTTAAAAGGAGGTTGGAGGATTTATGGGCAGGGAGTAAGGAGGTGGAACTAGTGAAGTTTCAACTTAAATCGGTACGGACGAGAAGGGCCGATATGGCCTGTTTCCGTACTGTAATTGTTATATGGTTATATGGTTTACAGCATGGATCCTCATATAAAATGGTCTGACCATTGTGCATTTTCCTCAGAAGTCTTATCCCAGCCAGAGGTTTGACTATTTCTATTAATGTTAAATAACGTTAAAGTTGCCAGTTATGACAAATGAATGATATGCAAGTGCTCTATTCTGGGCACTGCTCATTGCTGGACCTCAGCTCCCCTGTGTTGCGCAGTCCCGCTGTAGTGGTACCTTCTAATACCTAGAAGGTACGGACTGGATTTTGTGGAGGTGTTACAGTGGGTGCAGCCAAAGAGAATCAGAATTTATTGTCATGAACATGTCACAAAATCTGTGGTTTATCGGCAGGCATTACGTTACAAACATTGCGCTAGAATTACATTTGAAAATAATTAAATGTGCACAAAAATAAGAAAATGTGAGGTAGTACCTGCGGTTTGTTCAGAAATCTGATGGCAGAGTTGAAGAAGAAGCTGCCCTTGAGCTGCTGGGGGTGGGGGGGTTGGTGTGAGGGGTGTTCACCTTCAGTCTCCTGTACCTCCTTCCTGCTGGTAGCAGTGTGACGAGGGCATGGCCTGAGTGATGAGGGTCATTGAGGATTGAGACTGCTTTCTTAAGGCACGGCCTCTTGTAGATGTCCTCAAAGGAGACTGATGACTGTGATGTCTGAGGCTGAGTTCAGAACGCTGTTTTCCTTTTGTCCTGTGAATTAGCATACCAGACAGTGAAGCAACCAGATGGAATGTTCTCCACAGTACACCTGTAGAAATTAGCAAGAGTCTTTGATGACATACCAAATTAAGCAGAGCTGCTGCTTCACAGATCCAGTGACCCAAGTTCAGTCCTGATCTCCAGTACTGAGTGTGTGGAGTTTGTCTGCTTACCCTGGTTTCCTCTCACACCCCAAGTTGGCTCATTGGCCGCTGCAAGTATCGCAGGTGTGATGGGCAATGATAGAATCTGGGAATGTAGGGAGAATAAAATCAGATCAGTGTAAATGGGTGGTGTAGTTTGGTGGACAGGAAGGTCTGTCTCCATACTGTAGGACCAAAATTAAACATGATTTGTGGATTGAGGTGCCCATCCACTGATGACTGGACTTTCTCTATTTTGATGCACGTACAATTAATTCAAAGTATTTTGTTAAGTTCAGTTTGATATTGTGAATGGGAAATCATGCGTGCTCAATACATTTGAGTTCATGAAGGTGCAATACAGTTAAACCCCTGGTATCTGGCACCTATGGGGATTGGTAGATGCTGGATAAGTGAATTTTCCAGTTGCTTGGGATTGTACATTGCATGATTGGTGAACTAACGATGAAGCGTGCCACTTGTAAACTTTTGCAATTTTTACCTATTTATTTTCCACAATTTGTTTTTGCCGGTTGCTTGAATTCCGTATAACAAGGGTTTTACTGTAGATGATGTGAAAATTAGAAAATTCAACTTCCAAAGGTATTTGATGAGGTTCCACTTCCTAGTTCAGTGAAACTTTATCTAGTGCTAGACCCCGGCATTTGCAGGTTTTCATGTTTACTGTCCCTTCCTAATTATTGTGGCAAATAAACATTTGGTGCAGGAGGTAACATAGTAGTTCAGATGAAAGATAGACTAGCTAATTGGGAATGGGGTGTAGGTATCAACGTTTCTTTTGCTGTAATGGCTTGACACACAGATATCAGTGATGGGACCTGAACTTATTCCATATGACTTGTTCACCAGGTTGATTCCAGAGATGAGGGGGATTAGCTCACGAGGAGAGATTGAGATGTCTGGGGCTGTATTCACAGGAATTTAGAAGAATGAGAAGGGATCTTTGACATGTCAAATTATGAAAGGCATAGATAAGGTAGAGGTAGGCAAGTTGTTTCCATTGGCAGTGGAGACTAGAACTAGGGGAGATAGCTTCAAGATCCAGGAGAGTTGATTTAGAATGGAGATGAAGAGGAACTTTTTTCCCAGAGGTTGGTGAATCTATGGAATGTTTGGCCCATTGAAGCAGTGGAGGTGGCCTCAGTAAATATATTTAAGACACAGTTGGATCATTTTTTAAATGGTAGAGAAATTAAGGGCTATGGGAAAAAGGTAGGTATAGAAGGTGGAGATGAGCCAGTCATTAGATCAACCATGATCTCATTGAATGGTTGCACAGGCTTAATGGGCCGGATGGCCTACACTTCCTCCTATTTCTTATGTTCTTATAGATAATGTAGGTGCTTGAAATGAACACTGTTAATAATAGCTAAAAAAGAATTTTTTTTGGGGGGGGAAAATAAACAGGTGCATTTATAAAGTAATTTCTCCAGATCAGGGTGTCCCAGAACACTTTTACCAGCCATTACTGCTGTAATGTTTCAGTTACATTTTTTTTAACTGTTATATCACATAAACTGCTCAAAATATAGTAAAAGCCCTGGTATGAATTCAAGCAACTAGCAAAAAAAAGTGAATAAATCTTTGGCTTGGCTTCGCGGACGAAGATATATGGAGGGGGTAAAAAGTCCACGTCAGCTGCAGGCTCGTTTGTGGCTGACAAGTCCGATGCGGGACAGGCAGACACGGTTGCAGCGGTTGCAGGGGAAAATTGGTTGGTTGGGGTTGGGTGTTGGGTTTTTCCTCCTTTGCCTTTTGTCAGTAAGTTGGCAAAAAATACATGTTTAAAATTGGCTTGTCTCGCTGAGAGTTTGTCAATCACACAACCACGCAATCTCAAGCAACTGGAAAATACACTCATTTGGCATCTACCAATCTCCATAGATGCTAGGTACCATGGGTTTTATTGTAAGTTGTTTAATTTAAATTTTTTAATTTTAAATTTATTCATACAGGCCATTCGGCCCACAAGCATGTGCTGCCCAATTTCACCTGAATGGCCTACAATCCCAGAACGTTTTGAATGGTGGGAGGAAACCCGAGCCCCCGAGGAAAACCCACACAGACACGGGGAAAACATACAAACTCCATACAGACAGCAGGGGATTCAAACCCAGGTCCTGATCGCTGGCACCATAAAGGTGTTGTGCTAACCACTATGTCAACGGTGCCATGCAAATGTGTAATAAAGTTTTAACTAATGAAAAACATTGAACTTAAAATGTCTCGACCTGCTGAATATTTCCAGTATTTTCAATTTTTATTTCCTATTATCAACGTAATTTTCTCACGTGTGCTTCTTACCATGGTATCCAATTCTGAAAACTATCACTGACACCAACTACAGTCTAATTTTGCTTCCAGTATCTTGATATCCAAGATAACTGGTGTGACAGTGACTGAAGGCCATAGCTCAGGGTGCAGGGGAAGGATCTTACTGATCAGGAAGGGTAGTGATCAATGTGAGAAAAGGGGTTTTCCATGATTATGGTGGCAGACACAAAAGCCATGTCCTCCTCAACAGAGGGCTTGTCCTCCCCAATTATGGACTCCCTTTCCACCTCCTCCTCTAAATTTTGATGGCTTTCAGGGATTCAATAGGGTGGACAGCCACCCATAGGTGAGGGACAAAGGGAGCAGATATTGAGGAACTGGAATCAGAATCCTGAGGTGCAAGGAGTTCATTTTTCCCATGGTGAAAAAACAGTCTCATTGCCTGATTTTGCCTGTTACCTTGCAATGTTGTCCCTTTCTTAACCATTACCCTTTTGAGTGTCACCAACAAGTGGGCTTCTACAACCTTTCGGACAATGCTTTCCAGATAATAACATGTATAGTGAAAAAGAAAATCCACCACCAATGATATTTCCTACCAATCTTGAACCTGAAGCCTTGGGTTACTGACCCTCCTGCCAACGGAATGTGACCCTCCTTCAGTTCTATCCGAGCACCCTGTTTAATCATTCCTCTCCCTGCAAGGAGAACGCTCCCAGGTTTGTGACTTTCTCCGTCGTACCCATTGTCATTCCTATAAATTGCTTTTGTGCTCTCCTAAGTATTGTGATCAGAACTGGGTACTTCATATACTTCAATCTGGTAAAAGTTAGCTCAGCATTTTTATTTAATGCCAAGGATCCTGCATTGCTTAATTTAACATCTTCATCACATGATATCACAACAGTGCCATTTTATATTTAGTGGCAATCCTTCTTCAGAGACTTGACCAAGAAAAATCCAAGTAGAAAGTCCTTCGTGTGTTCTGGATTGCCAGAGATCCTGTTTTTCAGATGTGTTAAACTGAGGCTCCATTTGTTCTCTCGATGGGCCCAGAAGTTGAATGGCAATATTTTTCAAAAGGAACAAGGGTATTGTGCAGATAAAAATGCATCCCTTAATCAGCTCCACAAGAAAATATCATTTGGTCATCATCCCATAACTCCTTGTAGATTGTATTGAACACAGAATATTACAGCACAATACAGGCCCTTCAGCCCATGATGTTGTGTAAACCTACTGCACAACAATCAAAATTTTCCCTAACTCACTAACATCACCTTCTATTTTTATAATATCGATGTTATTTGAATGTCTCTATTGTGCCAACTTGCACTACCACCCCCGGCAATGCATTCCAAGCATTCACCAATCTCTGTGTAAAACACATCTCCCTAAACGTTCCTCCACTCACTTTAAAAAGACGTTCTTTGATATTTGCTATTGTCACCCTGAGAAAAATAGATGCTGGCTGTCTACCCTATCGAATCCCCTCATAATTTTGTGTACCTCTATTAAGTCACCTCTCATCCTTAATCACTCCAAAGAGAAAAGCCCTAGCTCTGCAAACCTTGCTTCATATGACACGTTCTCCAATCCAGGCATCATCTGGTAAATTTTGTCTGGAAGTTGGCTGCCGTGCTTCCAATTCTGCTGCCATCACCATGCTTTGCCAGATGCAACAAGCGAGCTGCTGGAGCAACTCGACGTGCCAGGTAGGGACTGTTGAGGCAAAATGTCCCCTTGGAGACATTGCGGAGGAGATCCTGCCCCAGCCCTGAGCGTCTGGGGCAAGCAGCTCCAGATTCCAGCATCAGTAGTCTCGTGCGACTCCATACTTTAAGAGGCACCTTGCCGGTTGGAAAACAGTCAGGAGTATCCTGAGGTTGTGAAAAGCCCCATTCCACTGTGTTTCCTTTATTCTCCCCCTATTCTGTATATCTGCTACCAGGCCCACGGGCTTGTTTCAATGATCCTGGCCCACCTCTACTTCCTTCCAAATGCTACCATTTCACACCAGCTTTTATCTACTTTGTGCCTTTCAGATCCCCATCTCCTCATGCAGTCTCCTCCTCAACCTGTGCAGATTTGCAAAGCTAATTTTGTAGTATCCTGCAAGTCAGCATCCTTGCTGATATATAATAAGTATCTTGTGACTGTGCAATGATGCTAAGTCATTAACCTCATTGTTTTATGTCAAGGATCTGTTGAATAATTAACACCCAAGGAATGTCCACTATAGCCATGTATGGTAAAAAGTAAGCTCTGACCAGCCATGACTGAATCGCCTTGGAATGTGACTGGACCACTGCTTGGTCCATGTGCAATGTGAATAAACCACTTGAGTTTAAATCTCACTCTATCATGTGTGCCTTGTCTGTTCTTTTGACTGTGTACGTTAACTACTGGAACTTCAAATAGTTTCTCCAGTGCACCAACCTTTCCACTTTGGTATATCCAATCGAGGCTGTAACACATCAAACTCTGCAGCGGCCCCAACGCCAGTCGCTGACAGAAACTAAACACACAGCCTCCAGTCAGAGGAATAACCAGTCATCACTTCTTAAAAAAATGAAAGCCAAATCTGTGGAAGCAGAAACAGAGTTAACAAACACTGCAGCTCAGACATCTCTTGAACATTACAATGTCACGTTAACTGTAATGCCCTTGACAATATTTTGTTACATCATTAAAGTTAATCTAGATAGCCAAAAACAATTTAGTAATAACGAATCCTGTGACTGACAAGCCCATAGTTTTGCCTTATAAAAATAGATGTTCCTTGCATCTGTTTCACTGTTCAATAGGGTCATGGCTGATCCCTTCCACCAACCACACTTTCCACATCATTGCTCGGTACCTTTAAGATCTAAAAGCCCATTGATTTCTGGCAGAGAATTCCAAATAACCTTGAATCGCTGGATGAAAAAAAAAATTATTTTCTCCTCTCAATCCTGCATCCATTATTTTGAGACTCTGGTTTCCAGTTTTAGTTTTGTTTTCCAGCCAGGAGAAACATTCTTCCTCCAGCGATCTTGCCATATGCCTTAAGAATGCTCACCTCTGACATCACCTCTCATTTTAAAACTTTAATCATAGCCTAATAATCCCTGCACATCCCCCAGAGTCGATGTGTGGCACTCACTCCAAATTTCCCTTTGGTTGGGAGACCAAATCGACACACAATATTCCATATGAGGTCTCACCAGGGCTCCACGTCATTTTAGAAAGATGCCCTCATTTTTGCCTTAACCGATGGCAGTTCGAGGCTGCACTATTTTCTCCAAAAGAGTTCCCACTGCTGATGTTCATCTGAAACTGATATTATCGTTTCTTGAAGCTCAAATCCCTCCAACAGGTTATTTTCGCAGACAGATAGAAGCACTTGTATGTACATTGAAAGGTTTATTCTCAAGCTGCAACACAGAAGCAGGTTGAAACCTAACTATTCCAGTCAGTGTTAAATTCCTACAAAGCAACATCACAACATGTCACATTGATGCTATGCAAGAAAACTCAGCTCAAAATTTCCAAAATCTTACCAGTGTTATGAAGAAAAATGTGGTTTGTTTCTGAAAGGCTTACAAATCCTTAACTTTTCAATGTCAAATATGCTAAGATCTATTCATACATTACTTCTTATTACAATGGGTTCATCTCAAATTCACAATTCATTGTCTAAACCAGCTTGTTATATTTTGGCTATGCCCCTCAATGTTTATGGGCAGTGCTGGATTAAGGTATTCTGGGGCCTGTAGCAAATATTTTAAATGGGCCATAAATAGTGCCGGCTGGTGCATGTGCAGCGTGAGGGAAATACTTACACTGAAAATGCGCCCCTCCCCTCCCCGTTAAAACTTACTTACACATTTTGTTAAAACAAATCTTATGGTGGCAGTGGCGATGGCAGCAGGATCAATGCGGGATCAATGGTCATCTTTGTTACCCATAATCCCCCACGCAGCTGGCACCGCTCTGCGTTTCCCTGGTGCTGTCACTGGCAGAGTGGTGCCAGCTGTGTGGGGGATTATGGGTAACTAAGACAGCCATTGCTCCTGCAGTGATTTATTGCCGGGGATAGTCTGTGTTAATAACCCTGATTAAATTTAAGGTTAACAATTTTAGCCAATTATCACCTTTAAATGGGGTTATTAATACAGACTATCAGTAGAATCAGATAACCACTGCATAAAGATCCGCGGGAGCCCTTGAAATTACGGGGCTAGCAGCATTTGCTAATCTTGCTACTACATTAATCCGACCCTGCTTGTGCACCCCCTTCCCTGTGAAGCAGTCAGGTTTTGGTTTCTTCTGTATGTCTCTCTCCTGCAGACTACATGAAAGCCTTTAAAAAAATTAATGTTACTTGAGGAGAAAAGAAAAAAAAGGCTTTTATTTAAGTGTGCTGTGGCCCCTGGGGGTGTGGGGGTGGGGGTGGGGAGGGACATAGGGACATAGGGCCCCATTGAGAAACACTGATTGAAACAATAAAGTGTACTAACCAGATACCAGAGTAAAATATTGATACTTCTAGAACCAACAGATCACTTTAAACATTATTTTTTAAAGATGTTAGACATGCAATACAGTAACAGGCCATTTCAGCCCACAAATCTGTGCTGCCCAATTACGCACTATTAATATACAACCGGGATGTTTCAAATGTTGGGAGGAAACTGGAACCCCCAGGGAAAACCCACACAGACACGGGGAGAATGCACAAACTCCTTGCAGACAGCGTGGGATTCGAACCAAGGTCCCAATCGCTGGCGCTGTAAAGGCATTGTGCTGACCGCTACGATAACTGTGCTGCCCCATGTTGCAGACCGTGTTGTAGAACATTTAGCTTAGCATTCTCTCCTTCACTATCTTACCTGAAATATCTAGATGGAGACTGGAGCCAAAATGTGTCAATGGTAATAACTTGAGCTTTCAGTTTGTGAGCCTTCAAAGGCAACCTGATAGAAATGCCTAACATTATGAGAGGCAGATCTCAGATAGATAGTCAGAATCCTTTTTCCCAGGGTGAAAGTATCAAAGAAGGGTAGGTTTAAAGGAAATTTACTCACCACCCTTTTTCTTACAGCGACCATCAGGAAGGAGATACAGGAGCCTGAAGACACACACTCAGCTTTACAGAACAAGCTTCTCCCCCTCTGCCATTAGATTTTTGAATAGACAATGAACCTACAAACACTACCTTTTCTCTTTTTATGCACTGGTTATTTATTTTTTATTTGTTAACAGGATTGTAATTTATAGTAATTTTGCAACTTTTTCTGCGCAGTACTGTTGCCGTAAACCAACAGTTTTCGTGACACATGTTCATGACAATAGACCTGATTCAGGTTCTAATTCTGATCAGGCAGGTTTCCTTTTACACAGAGAGCGATCGGTACATGGAACACCTGTTAAAAGAGGTGGTGGAAGCAGGCATGACTGCAACATTTAAGAGGGACTCAGGCAGGTACATGGACAGAACAAAAAGAATGGAGGGATATAGAACATGTACAGGGAAATGTACAGTTCAACTGCAATTATCTGAAATGGTCGGATAAACTTTTTGTTATGGAGAACTGAGCATTTTTTTAAAAAACAGCCCAGTAGCAACAGCAAATCACTTGCAACAGTGTCTAAACAACAACAAACAACAAGCTAAGGCTTTTTATAATGTTTAATACTCACCAAAAAAATGCTGCTGAGTCACCAACACCTCCCCACCAAGGCTCTGCTTATCCCAGGAGCCCCAAGGTCCTGCTCCCGTCCGGGAGGTTGAGGTCCCCGCTGCTGCCAGGAGCCCGAGGTCCAATGTCAGTTCAGCTCCAAAAAAATTCTGAGTACACACCTCTCTGGTTATCTAGGCCAGAGGGCATTTGCTATGTTGAAGTGAGGCGAGCATCATAAACAGACCAGGCAGAATGCAGACCACGATCAACCTTCCCGAAGAACTGCAGGGAAGCAGTTTGGTTGAGCTAGTGGAGTTGTTGTAGTGAACCGGTGTGGACTCGAAAGGTTGAGATGGCCTGTTTCCGCTCCGTAAATGGTTATATGGTTATATGGTTATATGGTTAAATGAAGATGTCGTAGAATCAGATTTGTATAATCGGAGTTGTTCTATAGTTTAATTTGGCTTCATGCTTGGCACAGACTTCAAGTGTCTTTATCAATCATGAATGGTTAAATAGTTCCTCATATGTGGTTTGGGTCTTCCAGTTCTGAATACATTTGAAAGAATGAGAGGACCACCTTGCAGATATTATTTTCCAGCAGGGTTCTAGATGCACTTACGTCCTTATCAAAGAGACCAAATTGAGGTCCAAAAATGGGCTTTAGGCCTCGTCATTATTATTAGGCTGAGGTTCCAGCTTATACTGTTCCTTCGCACACTGATTGTTCATTTTGATCCAATAAACATTGAGCCACAAGCTCACTGGAACTCTCAGATTCAAGTGTGCAGTGTCGATTTAAGTATGTTCCTAGATGTGAAATTTTAGATCTGATAAATCTTTTTAAAATTATTTTTATTTGTCATATTTTTCTTTTTTTTGTCAGTACTTTTTTAATACATAATATTATTAATTTTATTAATTCTTCACTCTTTATTTGGGGGAGGGGAAGGGTGGTTTTTTTAATATATTTTTTTTAGTTCTTGTATATGTAGGGGGGGGTGGTTGAATTAAGTTAGGTTATTAATGTTGTATTGTAATTATATTATTTTATTTTATATCTTTTCTTTAAATGTAATTTTTCTTTTTATTCCTGTGATAAAATCTTTAAATAAAGTTTAAAAAAAAGTGTGCAGTGTCAAAGGGGAGAAGTGAATTTAGAAGGATTGTGATGTCAAGTGGTACATTTACTTCTCCTGGATCCAATGCCATAGAATCAGTCATACAGTCTGGATACATGGCTTTAGGTCCACTGAGTCTGTACTAAATAATCACTCATAATCCTTTATTGTCCTCCAATTCCCATCAACTAATTCTCACACTCACCCTACCCACCAGTGGCAATTTAGGGTGGGTGACCTGTTAGCCTTCCAAACCTACATATCTTCAGCATGTGGGAGAAAACTAGGGCAGCCACAGGAAACCCACACAGCCTCAGGAAGATCGTGCGAACTCCATGCAGACAGCACAGGAGATCAGGGTTAAACCCAGGTCTCAGGAGGTGTGAGGCACGAGATCTGCAGCCAGGGCAATGGACACTTTTTAAAAAAAAACTTACCGTCAATGGGCTCTTGCACAAACTTAGCAGCGTTGAGACAAACAAGGATGCTGACACATTGGTAAAGGTGGTGAACCATAGAACTGTTTACTTCCACTCTAAGTGGGATTAGCTGATGGGCCTTAGTTTAAATCCTCTTCAAAGGACACCTCATCGACTTAGCACTTCCTGAGTATGACACAGAAATGTCATTCTGGACTTGCTGTTGAAGTCTCTGAACCAGGACGTGCAACCATAGCAATGTGTGACAAACAAGCTATTAAGCGAGCAATGGGGTAGTGTAGGGAGCATTGGAAGTGAGCTTCATGCAAGGAGGCTTTGTGATGCAGATATCCCTCACTGTGAGAAAAACAGATGGTCACTGGGTGTGGTATCAGGAAGGTTTAGATTGTTGTGGAGACTGTGGATTGGCACAACTTAGTGGGCTGAAGGGACTCTACTGTGGTATAAAGTGCTCTCTTCTATGGATTACATATCTGGTTCATCAGATGGAATAAAAAGCATCTGCGGTATTCGATTCTTGCATGTGCCTTCACTCAAAACAGATGCAAGTGTTTCGGTGCTGTGACTATTAACACCATCAAAAATACTGCACAGCAGCATTACAACCAGATATTGGCTGGTCTAATGCTGGTAGGTACTTTGGGGTTTCTGGAAATCCCTACTAGGAACACGTGAGAGAAGGTAAAGGCAGCTCTGCATTTCACAATTCCTCCTGGGAGGACAGTGTGAACCTGGAGATCCTTAGCTGCTGGTACTCCAAAACCGAGAACTGACAGGTCCTTGCTCCGGGTCGCCTTAGAAGTGAGCATTGTTCAGCATCTTTTGAGCTCCGTCATCAGAATACACTTTGCCGAGGTTCTTCTCCTCCATCAGACAGGGTGGTTGTTTAGATGGTGCTGCATATTTCAGTATATGGCCATGGATTGATCCTCTGACCCAGCCAACACATACAAGGCTATGAACAATGGCCAAAGGTACAATTGGGAGCATGTGTGTCGACCATCCACCTTCAATGGGGGCCATATAGACCTCCCCCACCCCCGGGAGCCACAGCACATTTAAGGGGGTCATGGATTGAAATCAACTGAAAACGCTTATGCTTTTTATGTAGTCAGTGGGGAGCGGGGGGGTTGTGGGGAAGTAAGGAAGAAACAACTAAATGACTGATTCACAGGGAAGGGGGCCCATAAACTTTGAGCAGAGTCTTCAGGGACCAAAAACAGTGGGGGAATGGGCTGGTGTGGACCACTCCCAGTGGGATTGTGGTCTCAGTGAAGCAGAGAATTAAACAACACCTGACTTGAATGAAAAAGACAAAAATATATATTCTGGCTTCAATTAACACCAAGGGTCAAAATCAATGTCTAGCTAATGAGAGGTGAAGCCTTCCTTGTAAAAGATACCAATATTAATGAACAGAAGAGCTGAATATTAAAGTGCCTGTGGATTTCATGACAAATAATCTTTTTTCATGGATTTCAACCAAAGCACATCCAACTTGGCCTCAATCCAGTGTGTGTCCATGAAGAAAAATTACATTCTGTTTCCAGCTCTTGTTTTGATCCCATTTCTGTAACATTCAAAACAATGAAACACTTATTTAAAAGTTGTTCATCTCCGACCCCTTCAATTCTTGGAACAATTCATCATCTGGAAACACTGCTCTATATTCCTAACCAGAGATAGACTCGGAGGGGGGCGGGGGGGAGGGGGCAGGGGGGAGAATGTGAGGCCAAGCTGACTGTCGAACCAGGCGGAGTATGGAAATTCTTTGTAGCTCCACCTACCATTGAACAGCCAGGCACATAACCACCTGGTGGATAGCTACAGTCCACAACCGAGACTCCTTGACGGTGGTGTCCAATAATCTGGAGGGAAAGAATATCGGAACTGGCTGATGGTTGGGACAGAATGGACTGATGACTGGAGAATGGTGCATCAGGATGATGTCAGAAGACATCATGGTTGAAGTAAAAGCACAAAAATGCTGGAGAAATTCAGCTGGTCAAACAGTGTCCTTTATGTAGCTGTGGTGATTTTTCCCTTGCAACCGCTGCAACCGTGTCTGCCTGTCCCGCATCGGACTTGTCAGCCACAAACGAGCCTGCAGCTGACGTGGACATTACCCCTCCATAAATCTTCGTCCGCGAAGTCAAGCCAAAGGAAGGAAAGGTGATATGGAATTGGCCCACCCACTGATGACTCATACCCTATACCTGGATCCAGGCCAGCAAGGTTCTTCTGTATATTAAAGCCTATCTTTCCCTCTGTCTGATCTCTGTGGTTACTGGTAGTGCCTATCAGTAGGCAAGGTAAAAATACATAACCCACATTTCAGGCCTGAGCCCTTCATCAAGGCGTGAAAGAGAAGGCCTCTTTACATCAGAGAGACCAGTTACAGATTGGTAGATCGCTTCACTGAGCACCTCTGCTCCCTCTGCCACAACAGTGACCTTCCAGCAGCCAACCATTTCAATTCTGAGTCACACTCCCGAACTCACATGTCTGTCCATGGTCTTATGTACTATCCCACCCTGTTCACCTGCAGATTGAAAGAACAAGACCTAATTTTCCATCTGGGCACCCTCCAGCCAGATGGCATTAATTTCCCCTCCCCTTTCCAGTTTTTCCAGTTCTCCCCTCTCCCTTCCCCCTCCACCTACCCAGCCTTCCCCAATCACTGCAGTCCTCTCCCTCCCTTCTCCTGCCTTTCACCCCACCCCCCCCCACCCTCCATCATTTTGTTTGGATGCCTGCCGACACTCTTTCATACCTTGATGAAGGGCTCCAGCCGGAGACTTTGCTTAAGTATTTTTACCTTTTCTATTTAAAGGGCACTGTTTGACTAGCTGAGTTTCTCCAGCATTTTGTGTTTTTACTGGGGTCAGAAGTTGGTTGGATGGAGATCAGGAGGAAAGGAGATCTGGGGAGGTCTGGGTCTTCGGGCAAGGCACACGAAGGTGATGGTTGGCAAGATGAAAGCAAATGTTCCTCTGAAGGATAGAAGAGCGCAGAAACTGCCGACAATATTCACCTCTGCTGCACTGCTGTAAGCCAGGCAGGAGTAATTAACATGGTAACATCGATCTCCAAATCCCAGTGTGAACATCACAAATGCTGACATTTGATAACAGCTCCCAGTCCTGAAATGTGAATTCTGTTTCTCTTTCCAGAGGTTCTGCCTGATTTGCTGAATGTTTCCAGCCAAGTTTTTGCCTCACATTGTTTGAGTTTGATTTAAATATATCAAAAATATGCCCTACCTCACTGTGGCCAGTCCACAACAACCACCATGTGTTTCCTCTTCGAGCTTCCTCCCACCTTCCAAAGACATATGGTGTTAGTAGTTCAGTGGTTACGTGGGTGAACTTTGAGCATAATGGGCTTATGGAGTGGAAAGCCCTGTTACCGTTCTGATTTTCTGAATTAAAATCAATTGCTGTGCTTATCATTTTTAAGTGCTTTTCCAGGTCCCCGTGGACCTGCCTAAAGGTGAGTTTGTTGCTTGATGGTAAGGAGAGTTGGGTGGGCTGTTAATATCAGGGCCATTAGCCCTATGCTTTATCTTAACTTAAAGCTATCTGATCTGGAACATAGAACATTGTACAGTAGAGCACAGGAGCAGAACTTCACCCCTTGTGCATAAGATCAAAGGAAACCAAATCTTTCCTACTTGCACATGATAGCGATCCTTCCATCACTGTTATATCCATCTAAAAGTCCCATAAACACCACTCTTCTACTTCCACCACTATTCCTAGCAGTACATTCCAGCAGCTGTGGCACTGGGGGGGGGGGAGAGGGTTGTCAGTTGCAAGGGTGGAGGGGAGGGGGCTGTGGTGGCGGCACTGGAGGGGAGAGGGTTGCAGTTCTAGACTGTTTATGAATGGTTTTGAGTGTTTTTAAGTGCTTTTAAGTCATTTTGAATGATAAAAATGCAGGTGGACATTACATATACCATGCAAGCTCTCAACTGCCATGGTCCACCTATGGAACAATAGCCCCATTGCCTAGTGGGTCAGTGTCAGGAGGTGCATAGGCTAAGGGAGCAAACCCCTACAGAAAAACCAGAGCGAGGACCTGAAGGCAGTTGGACACCATATCATTGGCGTCCTTCCGGCTGCTTCTGCAATTGGGTTGTCCCCTAAACGTGGTGCCCTGCACTCCTTTGGAATCTGAGGTTGAGAAAAGGGTCATGTTGTCTGGGCAGTGCAAGCCCTCCTTGCATTTTGCCCTGGTAAGCACCCTGGAGAAGTCACTCCAGTCTCACCATGCGGTGAAAGCACAACATGGAAGACGGCAGCTATGGGTGAAAAGCCCTGACTCAACTGGCGTAGAGTTGGACGTCACAATTTGTCTTCGTTGGTGGGAGGGACCATCGTGCCCCACTAGTCAGCTACCGCCTGCCTCCAGCTGAGCAATAAGGTGCTGACCTGCCACAATCTGCCTGCTTAAGTGGGAGTCTCAGTGCTTCAAAAGCAGATCGCCAACCTTACACCAGACAAATAACAAAAGAAAATGAAGACTCTGGTTCTTTGAATTGCAAGCTGGAACACGAGAATTATGCATCCAAGATTGACAGATGACCTTGGAGCAGTCGTTGATGTCTGTAAGGTATCAGTTATTGGCCTTCAGCTACAGAGACTAAAAGTGGATGTAGCAGCCTTGTAGGAGAGGAGACTCATGGAAAGTGGTACTCTAAAGGAGGAACACCATACCTTCTTTTGGCAAGGAAAGAGCAATGAGGAATCCATAGAGCATACTGTAGACTTCACTGTAAGGAACACCCTTGACATAATTAAAGTCTTGCCAGTATTGGTAGAATAAGATGCAGAGTCCACAGTGGAAGAACTGACCAAAGCAATTAGCACTTTGAGGGGCGGGCAAGTGTCAGGAGAAGATTCTGTTCCCCCAGAATTCATCAAGTGCGGGAACCCATTGCAGCTGGAGAGAGGCCAAAATACCTCAGGATATGTGTGATACCAAGATCGTTACCCTGTACAAAAATAAGGGCGATCGTACTGACTGCAACAACTACCCCGCCATCACACTGTTAAGCACCGTGGGAAAGGCCTTTGCCTGAGTTATCCTAATCCAACTTCAAACCCTTGCTGATCGCATCTACCCCGAATCTCAGTGCGGCTTCAAGGTGAGGAGATCAACAGTTAACATGATTTTCGCAGTCTGCCAACTCTAGGAGAAGTGCTGGGAGCAGCAGATGCCCCTGTACATTGCCTTAATAGACTTCAAAGAGGCTTTTGACCACATGAGAAGATGTGGACTGTTCCAGCTGCTTGGGGAGATCGGCTGCCCTCCAAAGCTGCTCAGCATTATCGCTTCCTTCTATGATAAAATGAAAGATACAGTCAGCTTCAATGGATCCACCTCTGAACCATTTAAGATTCTTAGTGGAGTGAAGCAGGGACGTATCCTAGCACCAACACTATTTGGCATCTTCTTCTCCCTGCTGCTGTCGCATGCATTTTGAGATTCCGAGGACGGAGTACCTCTGCAAACAAAAAGTGTCGGAAAGCTCTTTAACCTGGCCCGTCTGAAAATGAAGATCTCATCAGAGAGCTACTGTTCGCTGAAGACACAGCACTGACCTCCCACACAGAAGGGCAGCTGCAGAGGCTGATCGACAAATTCGCCAAGGCCTGCCAGGAGTTCCAGCTGACGATCAGCATAAAAAAGATCAACGTGATGGGGCAAGATGTTGTGACCCCACCAACGATCCACAGTGGAGAACTTGACGTCACTGACAGCTTCATGTACCTGGGCTCCACCATCACCAGCAACCCTCTCATTTGGTGCTGAAACCGACAAGTGCATCGATAAGGCTGCCGCTGTGATGTCCAAACTAAGCAAAAGAGTGAACACTCAGCTCAAGGTGTATCAGGCATGTGTCCTCAGCACCCTGCTTTATGGTAGAGAATCATGGACAACTATGCCATGCAGGAGAGCTGCCTACGATCCTGAACATATCCTTGCAGGACAGACTCACCAACACCAAGGTTCTGGATGAAGCCGGTTCTCTCAGCATGAACTTCCTGCTATGTCTGAGATACCTTTGGTGGCTTGGCCACGTACACCTTATGGAGGATGGTTGCATCCCAAAAATCCTGCTGTGCGGTTGCCTGGCTGAAGGATCTTGATCCACCAGCCGGCCACAGCTGAGGTTCAAAGATGTCTGTAAGCATGATCTGAAACTTGCTCACTTCAATGTGCTCAACTGGGAGCCCCTTGCTGATGACCATGACCACTGGAGAACCGCTGTCATAAAGGGCGTGAAGAGTGCTGAGGAAAAGGGAACATACCAGCTGGAGGACAAGAGGGCACAGAGGAAGCAGAGACCACAGAGCCAGTTGACCAAACCCATGCAACAAGTGTGGCAGAGACTGTCACACTAGAGTGGGCCTTATGAGCCATTCCAGACGCTGCTCTAAAACCAACTGACTATCCATGGGACTGCCATTGTCTTTGGAGATAGAAGGATGCCTACTACTACATTCCAGCCACTTACAGGGGTATAGGTTCTAAAATAAGGGAGAGTGAGCATATTAAAAATGCACCATGACACATGCCAGATGGTGAGTCAATGGTTGAATGGAGGGCCACACTGATTTTTGGGAGGTGTCGGGGGGGGGGGGGGGAGGGCGAAATTGGAGTGAGGGGGAATGGGGCACTGGAGTGGGGGGGAGGGGAATGTGGTGGCGGCATTGGAGCAGGGGCTGGCGGCAACATCAGACTGGAGGGGAGAAGGTTTCTCCTGCACCCCACTAGATACACCACTGGCTATTTATCACTCTCTATGCAAGGACACCATGGTCGTCAGCAGAATCACAGACGGCGATGAGGAAGCGTACAGGAGAGAGTTACATCAGCTAGTTGATTGGCAGTACAACTAAAACCTTGCACTCAATGTTAGCAAATCCAATGAGGATTGCGGACTTCGTGAGGAAATCAGGAGAGCAACCCAGCCCTCATCGATGGAACAATGGAGAAGGTCAAGAACTTTAAATTCCTCGGTGCCAAGATTTCCATGGATCTGTTCTGAAGCCTCCACGCCAATGCAATCATGAAGAAGGCCTGCCAAGTAGCTATACCTTGTGAGAAGTTTAAGGAGGTTTGAAATGTCACCAAAGACTCTGGAAAGTTTCTACAGGTGTACCATGGAGAGCATTTTATCTGGCTGTATCAGCAAGTTATCAGCACGATCATGGGCACCATCTACAAAGCACCCTTTATCCTCAAGGACCTACACCAGCCAGGCTATGCCCTCTCCACACTGCTTCTGTCAAGAAGGAGGTACAGGAGCCTGAAGACATGCACCCAACTTATTTTCCTCTGCCATCAGATTTCTGAACAGACACTACCTCACTTTCCCCTATTTTCTTGCACTGATCCGTGTGTTGAAATGTAATTTATAGAAATATTTGCTCTGAAATGCTTCTGCTAACCGATGAATTTCATGGCATCGAGTTCTGATTCTGATTCTGAACTTGTACCACACATCTCCTTCAAGCTCCCCCCCACCTCATTTCAAATGTACTGTGTGTCCTGCAGCATGTGACGTTGCTACCCAGGGAAGAGATATTGTCTCTTGCGATTTAATTAACTTTTTTTTTATCAGGTCTCCCCTTAGCCTCCAATGCTCCAAACAACTCAGTTTTTTTTATAACCTCTCCCCATAGCCCATCATGTGTAATCCAGGCAGCATCCTGGCAAATCTCTTTTGTCTCATTTCCAAAGCCTCCACATCCTTCTGTTAACGGCATGACCATGCTGCTGAATATTTCTGGCATTTTTGGCTTTATATTTTGAAATATAATCAGGTTCAATTAGATGTTAAGCAATCAAAAGCCACAAGTTACCAAATAGCAACAGCTCAAAGACTGCCACTCAAGTATAAACTTTTCCTATAGGCATCATCTGAGTAAGTAAACCAGTGCAAAATCATTCTGCACAAGTGCAGTCTCGTCAACATCAGGAAAGTGCCCGTGGAATAATGGCATGTGCCACCAGATAATCATCCTGCATTTTCCTTGCATTATGCTTCCCTGGGGTCCTCTAATATAGGCCAGGGCTGTGGATGGTCTCTGGACCCTCCTCATACTTCATCTGCGCATCTGAGTTTATATTTCTGGCTGAAGAGAGCTTGCACTCTCAGTATTCCTCACAAGAATGAAAAGATAGGTGAATAAATATAAGAAAAAAAAAGTAATGAAATAAAGTGCCATTTCTTCCATGCTTTCTTGTTTCCAAGGTATTATCGATGTTTTGTGAAGATTCTGTTGCAGCATCTACCTTACAGCAATACTTGCACTGATTTATAGTTTAAAAAAAACCCTCACTCCAGAAATGACCCCATAGCAGCCAAGTACAATGATTATTGGAATTGAGTAATCATGTTGTAAATGTCTGTGAAGAAATCTTCGTCAAAGTGCTTTGCACCAGAGTTAATTTTAAACTAACTTATCCAGTGGGAAACAGGTATGATTGGATTGGCTGCTTTGACGAACCCAGAGGGCCCCAAAACCCAGCAGCAGTAGATATTCGCCAAGACAAATGATTATTTCAATAGAAGTTGCTTTTAATTATCTTTAAACATGAAAACAGGATCAAACTTTAACTTATTACTATTAACTTAACCTAACTTAACCCCCTTCTAATTCTAAGCACACTTGCATGTAATGTGTATGTAAGTTTAGAAAGGTTATTTAATTCACAGTCCAATCTCACTTCTCACTCCTGCAAGTTCACTGGTTGCAGACAATTCTTATACTGTGCACGGAATTTAACATTTATGAAGTTCACCAGGCTTTGGTGCTTGAGAGGTAAATGGTTACCACTCAGAAAGGTTCTTGTTGGTTTTCAGAGAGATATTTGTTGTTCGCTGGACACCCACAACAGATTCCTTTTAATCAGCTACTTCAGTGTCTTGCCAAAGAATCTTGTTCCATCAGGGTTTTCCAGATGATAACTTCTTTCTTTCAGGTCACCACAGAGTTTCTTTTCTGCTTCCCTTATTTCAAGTGAAACGTTATACAGCCAGCAATTTCCTTTTTTATGAAACACAAGGGCTTTGACCAGGCTGAACTAAGAACTCACAATCTGTCTTCAAAATCGGGTTTTCCACAAGTTTGCCAGCTTGTCACATTCCAGTCCCAGCTGCTGGTGCTGGACTGTAGAACTGAATTCTCTCTCTCTCTCTCTCTCTCTCTCTCTCTCCCTCTCTCACTCTCTCTCTCACAGAGAAAACCACATGACCTTCCTCGAACAGCAAACTGCATTCAAACAGACTGCAGCACCGGACCTCATCTTCTGAGTCCGTTCATCTGTTGCTTTGCAAACCAATAATCTATTACTCCACAGCTTGTCCAATTAACATCTACTTGCCAAGCCTTATAGACATTCTTCAAAGTTTTTGCAAAGGCACTTGGAGCCTGGACTGTCTGTTTTGAGCATTTTAAATTAGATCTGTCTTTTTAAGTGTTTGTATCTGTGTATAACTTAACTAAGAACCCCACACAATTTATTTCCTTTAAAAAAAATCTATATACAATATAAAGTAACATAATCTGTCACACCACAAACATCACACATTCCTTCAAGTCAAACAGAAGATAAAGTTCAGCAGCTTGTAAAACGAACAGCTGATCTAATTGTGTAGCTTCTCACTGGGAAAATGAAGTTTTAGTTGATAAGATACATCTCCAATCCACAGATTCAGAAATAAGGATTTCCACCAAGTGACCTGATCTAAAGAGATACCATTTTCTCTCTTGCGATGTGATTATTTAGCAGTCTCCCTTAATACGTCATTGGATCTTCCTGTACAAACTTTTGACATAATGATAATCGCATATTATTGTCTGCTCTGCAAAACCCTGTAATGACTTAATTTGCTAAATGAAACCATGAGTTGGGCATGCTCTGATAGTATTAAACAAGGTCATCTTCATGCTTCATGACTAGTTTTTGGCACCAGTGTCAGCGTGGCATCTGCGTTTTGCTCTCACTACAGAAGAATTAACAGAGACTGCATAAATATTTCAAAAGGTATCTAAAGGTATTCAGCATATTAGAAACATAGAAACATAGAAACATAGAAGATAGGAGCAGGAGTAGGTCATTCAACCCTTCGAGCCTGCTCCGCCATTCAACGAGATCATGGCTGATCTTAAAGTTCAGTACCCCGTCCCCGCCTTCTCTCCGTAAACTTTAATACACTTATACTGAAGAAATATATCTAATTTTCTCTTAAATATATTTAATGAACCTGCCTCTACTGCCCTCTGTGGCAATGAATTCCACAGATTCACCACCCTCTGGGTAAAGAAATTCCTCCTCATCTCGGTCCTAAATGGTTTGCCTATTATCCTCAAACCATGGCCCCGGGTTCGGGATTTTCCCATCATTGGAAACATCCCATCTGCATCCATTCTGTCCAGTCCTGCCAGAATTTTATAGGTCTCTATGCGATCCCCTCTCAATCTTCTAAACTCCAGCGAGTACAATCCCAATTTGCGCAATCTTTCCTCATAAGTCATTCCTGCCATTCCAGGTATCAGCCTGGTGAATCGCCTCTGCACTCCCTCCATTGCAAGAACATCCTTCCTTAGATAATGTGAGCAAAAATGCACACAATACTCCAGGTGTGGTCTCACCAAGGCCCTGTACAGCTGCAGTAAGGAATCCTTGTTCCTATACTCAAACCCTCTTGATATATGAAGGTCAACATACCATTTGCCTTTTTAACCGCCTGCTGTACCTGCATGCTCGCCTTCAGAGACTGATGTACAAGTACCCCTAGGTCTCTCTGCACTTCCCCATCTCTTAATCTATTGCCATTCAAATAGTAATCTGCCCTCCGGTTTGTATTACCAAAGTGGATATCCTCACATTTATCCACATTGTAGTGCATTTGCCATGTATCTGCCCAGTCCCTCAATTTATCCAAATCACACTGGAGCTTCCTGACCCCCTCTTCTGTGCACACAACCCCTCCTAGCTTAATGTCATCTGCAAATTTGGAGATATTACATCCAATCCCCTCATCCAGATCATTAATGTAAATTGTGAACAGCTGGGGTCCCAGTACAGATCCCTGTGGTACCCCACTGGTCACCGCCTGCCACTCAGAAAACGAGCCATTTATCCCAACTCTCTGTCTTCTACCTGCCAGCCAGTTATCAATCCACATCAATACTTTGCCCCATATGCAAAATATTTGACATAATGAAATGAGATTGCACATAACTATATTTCAACTTCCATAGCTGAGATATAGACCTTGTAAGCCCACATAGATCAAATACAAATAAGCAATCTTGGCAAGGAGATTTAAAACACATATTGAAAAGCAGTAAGAGTCCATAATAAATACAAAAGACTGCTGGAGGAACTCAGCAGGTCCCGCAGCGTTCAGAAGAGGCAAGAATAAGCAATGTGGGTTTGATATTCGACACCTTCTGTAAGAGTTCTCCCTGTGTCTGTGTGCTCCAGTTTCCTCCCACTCTTCAAAATGTACAGGGTGTAAAGGTTAAAACCTTGTGTTTTTGCTTCTTAGTTAATTTTGTGCTTATCTCTTTAAGAAGTATTGTTTGTAGTGTTACCATAATGACTAAGATGTAATATGTCTTACATCTCATTCTTCGACGAACCATGAAAGAGACTTGAGCTCAAGATCATTTTCTTTGAATTCGCGTTATTTCTTCTTGAGTATCCCTTTAAAGTTCAATATTGTTGTCTTTAAATATAGCCAAATGCTTTGTTTAGTTATGCAAAATATTTATCCATTTTACCAACGATTAGAGCTACATAAAGCTGCATCTGCAAAGTTTGGTTTATTGGATTAATAAGATAGTAATTCAGAAAAGATGACATGTTTTGATATTAGGATATATTAGAACCTGGAAAGTGTCACCTATACAGGGGTTGTAGGCCAATTGGGTGTAATTTTTGCAGATGTTTATTTCTTCTTCCTGCTCTTTGCTTTCTTTTTTCTGTTGGGTCCTCCACTACCTAAGCTTTTCAAGACTATAGTTGGCTGCTAGAAATTGTTTATTGACACACCAGGGTAGGTAAGTAGTGTAATGGTCAAACTTCTCCAATTTATGCATTTTCCTGTGTGATTTTCCCCAGGTGCCACAACATCCTCCCACAATCCAAAGAAAATCACCATGCTGGAGAAACTCAGCAGGTCAAACAGCGGACTTTATGGAGCAAAGATAAAGATACGTCACCAATGTTTCGGGATAAGCCATTCATCAAGGTGTGAGTAAAATGTAGGCAGGCACCGAAATAAAATGGTGGAGGGGGGAGGACCGCAGCCCAACAGGCAGGAGGTAATAGGGGACAAGCGATGGGTGGGCAGCTGGGGCCAAGGCATGAATCCACATTGGAGGGATCGGGAGCTCTGGCCTGCGGGTGGCCGGGGCAGAGGTGAGAACCGCCGCTCAAGGTGTTTGGGTCCTCCAGAGGGCGGGCGGCTGGGGCTCAGTGGTTGGTAGGTTAATTCGTCTCTGTAAATTACCTGTAGTGTGAAGGTGAGTAGAGTGTTGATGGGAATGTGGAGCGATTAAATTTGGATGAATGTTAATGAGTCCTTGATGGTCAGTGTGGACCTAATAGGTTGTAGAGCCTCTGTAAATGCTATATGATGCCTTTACCAGGAAGCAAACAACACTTGCTGGATTCAATACTCCAAATATATCTTCAACAGACAAAAATTGTTGAACAATATGTAAATTTTCTACTCCAGCGGGTTTTCAACAAGGATGCCCTCTTAGCAAAGCATACAGCAGGGATTCATTCTCCCTTTACCTCCAACTTGTATTTACATTGCACCTTTAACATTAAGATGCTTAGCAAGAATGCAATCTGACAATCACAACCACAGAAGGAGTTTTGGTATGATGGACCAGAATCTTGGGCAGTGAGACAAGACCTTTTAAAGGTGGGAAAAGAGGCAGAGAGACCGAAGCAACATGGCAATTTCAGTGGAAACTAGAGTCAGAGACAGGTACACGCCAGCTATGGCAGCGAATGCAGGCCATTACTGGTTATAAAGTGAAGGAGTACACTGTAGATGGCTGTGATGCTTTACCACCTGATGAGCTGAATACCTTCTATGCCCGCTTTGAGAAGAAGAACCAAACAGTGCCCACTAGAATCCCTGAAAAGGCTGATGACTCTGTGATATCTGTCTCTGAGAGCGACGTCAAAACTTCATTCAAGAGGGTGAACCCTCGCAAGGCATCAGACCCGAACGGAGTACCTGGCAGGGTACTGAAAATCTGCACCGACCAACTAGCTGGAGTATTCACGGACATTTTCAACCTCTTATTACTGCAGTCAGAGGTTCTCACCAGCTTCAAAAGGGCATCAATCATCCCGGTCCCCAAGAAGTGTAGTGTGAGCTGCCTCAATGACTACCACCCAGTAGCACTAACTTCTACTGTGAAGAAATGCTTTGAGAGGCTGGTTATGGCCAGAATTAACAAATACCTAAGCAAAGGCCTGAACCCACTGCAATTTGCGTTTCATCACAATCGCTCCACAACAGGTGGAATATCGTTGGCTCTCCTCCCAGTTCTGGATCACTTCAAAAACAAAAACAAAAACTCATACATGCGGCTGGTCTTCATAGACTACAGCTTGGCCTTCAATAGCATTATTTCCTCAGTGCTGGTCAAAAAGCTACAAATTCTAGGTCTCTGTATGCCACTCTGCAACTGGATCCTTGACTTTCTCATCGGAAGACCACAGTCAATATGAATGGGAAACAACATCTCCTCCCTACTGATCATCAAGACCTCTGGCACACCCCTGTGCTTTGCCCACTGTTCTACTTATTATACACCCATGACTGTGTGGCCAGGCACAATTTCAATGCTATCTACAATCTGCCGATGACACCTGTTAGGTCTGCTTTGTTCATGAATGAGTGAGACAAACACCAGGCTGAGTCGAAATCAGGGTTCTTTGTTCTTTATTACCGGATTGTAACACTTGCGACTAACAAAGTTAGTCGGAGAATGCATTCTGCCGTTATCAGCAAAATGGTGATTTTTTATACCCTTGGATATGTGCTTAGAACATCATCATATCATTACTTGTCCAATGACTAAAACTGTTGCTATCCTTTCCCTGCTAGCTTCCTGCCTCTCAATCCATCAATGTCTCTCTTATCTTGTAAGTACAAGGATGCATTCTGTTACTCCTTAGTACTGGGTGACTCCTTCTCCGGTCCCATCTCATGATGTTTTACCTAACAGGAGTACAAGGACACCTCCCCTTCTTGTTACTGCCCTGTACAGGGTAACTCCCTACACATTCCCATCTCATGATGTTTTACCTTACAATCCCTCCTTTGTCCTCTTTAGAGGACAATCTCGCCCTGACTATGCTACCACCGCGTTACATTAGTTCGCCTATTATTGCCAAGCTCTATACGGGTTCTGTTCACAGGGTAGTTCGGCTGGTGGGCGAGGGCTCCCCCAACCCTCCTTTGCGTACACCCCCCATCCGTCACCCCGATACCATTGCCCGTTTACAAGTTTCATCCCATTTGCCCCCAAGCAAAAAACTAGCTAACCCCCCGTACATTAGTAAATTCCCAAGTTAACATATGGTCTACAATCTAATTCATAATACTTGTTCTACAATCTGATTAATAATGTTTGTGTTACAATCAATGTTATAATATTTAGGTTACAAGCAAGGTTAAAATTATATGTGTAACAATCTAATTCACAATCCCTCCTTTCCATCACATTCCCCTTCAGACTCCAGATCGATCTCAGCAACTTTCTCCGACTCCTGTAATGTGAGATAGTCTTGCTCCACAGCCTGCACAGCTTGATATTTCGGAGGCAGTTCATCACGGTCAGCAAAGGCTTTCTCTATGGTCCTCGTGACCAGCGTTCGAATGCATGGAATACAACAACAGCCACAAGTGATAAAAATTGATACAGAAATGAACAAACCCAGCAAAAGTTGTCCTAACAATGTGCTCCATCTCCCAAACACTCCCTGTAACCAGGATAAAACAGGATTGGAGACTCCAGACTGGGCTTTTAATTCTTTCGCCAATGCCCTAAGTTTCGTTAACCCCTTAGTGAGTGATCCATCTGGCCCTGTGTTATTAGAGATAGAAGTGCAGCATAGATCTCCAAACATAGCACACACTCCACCTTTCTCTGCCAGGACCATATCAATCGCTATCCTATTCTGAAGTGTCATAAGGGAAGTTTCTGACAGTTGTTGATGTATTGCCTCAACAACGTCCCTGGTCAAATTTGCAAGGCGCTGGACATTATAGTGAATAAGGTTGATCCTATTAACATTTTTATTTACAGTGATGGGAAAAATTGCACTAAAAACAGGAAAGCTTTCAAACCCAGCTGCAATCTCATCGGCTAATTTAAATTCGTCCGGAATATTCCGGGCTTGGCCAATGGCATCAATCCATACCCCATCAGGGTTCCTTCCTCCCGGCCCCAAGAGTCCAACACTCCTCCTTTTCCTCCACAGCCAACTCTCTGTGTGGCGCAATTCTAGGGAATCCTCGTCTCCCTCCTGCCTTTTGACAATCAGCACTGGCGCATTAAGGGTTACTAGAGCACACCGACCATCCCAGTTAGCAGGGAGCCAGTTGTACAGCACTCTTCCTCCACAAAACTCATCTGTGTAGTCATTCAATCTGCTACAAGTCTCCTTAGTTTCAGATTCATTTTTTTTGTTATGGGACCTCAAAATCATCCCCTGTATATGTTCATGATAACCAGTAACCTGTTTGGCTGCCCTGTCAGGCACCCATGTGGCGTTTTCCCTGCTAATAGTAGGTCGTCTACATACTGAATCAGTGTAACATCTTCCGGGAGCTTTAATTTCATTAGGATTTCGCTAAGGGCCTGATTGAACAGTCCTGGACTGTCCTTATAACCCTGAGGTAATCTAGTGTATGTGTACCGATGTGCTTGGTAAGTGAAAGTTAACCAGTCTTGCCATTCCTCAGCTAAATTCAAGCAGAAGAATGCGTTTGCCAGATCAATGACAGTATAGTATTCGTGCTCCGGACTCAGAGCCCTAAGTGCTACATATGGGTCTGGGACTGGTCTCCCGATGGTCTTGGTAGCCAAGTTAATTTCCCGGACGTCGTGTACCATCCTCCAGTCTTTTCTACCCTGTTTGGGAACAGGCATGATGGGCGTGTTCCACATACTGTCAGGTGCCGCCCTTAAAACCCCTGACTCCATTAACCCTTCTATCGTTCCTTTAATACCCTCCTCCTGACTGGGCGACAAGCGGTATTGTTTTCTCCATATTGGTTTCTGCCCGGGGTTGGCCAATTCTAGAAATACCTCTCCTTTTATTACTTCCACATCATAGGGCCCCGTTGTCCATATATGTGGACTCAGATTAGAAAGATATTTGTCTGAGTCTCTGTGATCAATATTTTCTCCTTCTATGGCTCGGTCTCTTTCTACTTTCTCATTCACAACCTGGTCCCATGCTTCAATATTCAGTCTGACAAATTTTCCTCCCTCTGAGGTGGAATATCCCGGGATTTCTGTCTGCCTGTATTCACACCCTATCGCTTCCTTTACCATCGGACCCAGCTGTCGAGCGTGATGATCTTTGGCAATACCCAAGGTCACATGAGGCACACTTTCTACTCCTAAGCAGAACCACTCCATTTGTTCTTCTGTCATGACAACCATAGCAGCTATTCCCTCCTTACCTACAAAGATAAATGGACAATGTATCGTTTCTGTCTTCCCTTCTTTTAGAGAGTCCCACCTCTCCTCATATTCCTGGTCCGGGTGGATGGTGTAGTTTAATGTAACATGCATAGGATCTAGTGGATAATGGTAATCCCCATACCGTGGAATACTGGCCCTCCACTCAAAAAACTGTTTAATCAGCCCTGGGCCTGGTTCATCATACAGTAGCCGACTCCAGAAAATACTAACCTCCACAGAGTCTTCTGAAGCGTTAGATGGGGTCATTACTATAAACTGTCCTCCCCTTCTTATTGTATCCCCTGGGTATGTTAACCGAAGGCCCTTCTCAGAACATTGTATGGTTATTCCTAGTTTGGTAAGAATGTCCCTTGCTAATAAATTAATGGGGCAACTTGGCACAACCAGGACAGGCGTTTTAACCCTTTGTCGTCCAAATGTCATGTCGATGTTATCTGTATAGGGCTGTGTTTCCCTTATCCCGGAGAATCCTATTGTAGATAATGTTTTGCCCGAAAATGTGCTCCCTGGGGGTTTTTTAATCACTGTCGTAACTGCTGCCCCTGTGTCAACCATAAATTCAATTTTTTCTCCATTTACCGTCCCCCAAATTTTTGGTGGCTCCCAGGGAGGCGTGATTTTTGATTCTCCTGGGCACCTTCAATAATCAAATTCAGCACCTTCCTCAATATAGTCATTACACTGAGGTGCCTGGACTTGTTGATCACTCTGCCACCCCCCGATTCTCTGGGGCCCATCAATGTGTCCACCCCTACCCCTTGCTTGTCCTCTTAAGTTTCCTCCTCTTCCCCGATAGCCTCTCATAGAGGGTAATCTTTTTCCCCTTGCTCTCCCAGCCTCCGGACAGTTCCGCTGGTAGTGTCCAGGATTTTGGCAGTACCAGCATACTGCATGTTCCCCTCTATACATTGTACCTAGCTGTCTTTCCCAACCATTTCTTACTTGGGGTCCCGGATTTATCACTGGCCCCATGACCTGTGGGACTATCTGTTGGGCCGCTAATTTAACCCCTATATGTTCTATGGCTCTCACCAATTTATCGGTTGTTTTGTCCACCTCCTTCTGGGACGCACTTTCTGACTTAGCATGCTCTGATTGACGATGTCGTTTGATTGCATGTGTCAGGTGTCTTTTCCACAAATCCTCTGACATTGTCTCTAATCCCACAATGTCCCTTAATTTTGCTTGAACCGTAGCAGGTAGTCCGTTTATTATCCCATTACGAAAGTGAGCCCTTCCTAAGGGGCTGTGGTCGGGTCTTTCTCCAGTCCCTGTTTCCCATAAGTCCCATGCTCGAGTGAAATACTCGTGTGCAGTCTCTCCTTCCTTTAGTTGAAGGGTTACCAAGGCATCCAAACTATAGGGTGTAGAAAATGTTTCTCTAAGTGCTTCCCAAAATTTATTCCAAAGTGGGTTAAATTCTATTTCATCCCCCAATTTACTGCTTCTTACAATTTTCTCTATTTGCTTCAGGGCCCCTTCTGCCTTTAATTTTATCATGATAGTTCTGACATCTGCGAGTGCTAATTGTTCTTGGCAGGTTTCTCGCTCAAAACAAGAAATCCATGGATTAGCCCCATTACTCAACGGAGGTAGTTTTTTCATTAAACTCTCTAAGTCCATTCGTGACCAGGGTACATATTTTTGAGTTCCCCGTCCCGTGATCAGTAATGGGCATTGATATCTCAATTTTGGGGATTTCTGCTCCTTCTTTACTCTTGGCATGCATTTATTTATCCCACCTTGTTCTGACTCTTCTTTGTCACTGTCACTGTCCCTATCAGTTTCCAATGTCTCAGGGTCAAAGGTATATTGGTCACGTTCATCTCTAAGATAATCTTTTCGGCCATAGTTTAGTTGTTTCACATCTTTCTCTTTTGTTCTAACTATGTCCAGGTAGGCATGTCTATTTTTCTCCCTCCCGAGTCTTTTCCTTCTACTTTCCTCCCATGGTGGATCGTATCTCGTTTCCTCATCTGTACTACACTTTTCGTCCTTTACTCCTATTACCATTCCTTCAGCTTTAATTTCTCCTGACAGTGTTGTAGTTATCTTTTCCACTTCCTTCAATACACCTACCATTAATTCTTTTTGATCCTCACTGATCTGCCCCAGCACATTAATATCTCTGTTTAAGTTTTTAATGTTATCCTGAACCTTTTTCATGTTCCATTTCTGTATCTCTAACTCCTTTTCTATTTTCTTGGACTCCAGAGGGGTCTCTACATCTATTACTCCCCCTTCTATTTTTATTAAAGGGGCCTGTACCTCGTCTGATGTGTCCCTATTCCCGTGGTTCTTGTCACACCCCAGTGTCTCAATATCTGGATATAAGGGACGTGACTCCAGTATCCCATCTGGGGTGTCAGAGAGAGAGAGAGAGAGAGAGAGAGAGAGAGAGAGAGCATAGCGAGAGAAAGAGATAGAGAGGCAGATACACAGAGCACAAGAGATAGAGAGAGAAAATGCCTTGCACTGGCCCCACTGGGAGAAAAGTCTTCAGATTAACACTTTCGTTTCAAAGGTTTTAAAAGGTTCTCATCCTGTGATCACTGGTCTGGATCAGATTGGGTCTCCCACCACTGGGAACTATCACTCCTTCCTTCCCTCCCACCTCGAGTGAGCTACACGTCAGCCCACAATGTCTGCCCTGATCCCGCAATGGTGGGGGTGCGGGAAAAAGGGAGGGAGAGAGGATAAAACAGGATCCCATTTGATGCGGAGCTGGAATTGTGGGCACAAAATTAAAACCAAATTGTATTTCTCTGCCCTGCCCAACCTGGGGATTTCAGGGCAGCACCGCCACAGATTGGGATTGGGAGGGGGAGTGGGTGAGAGAGGAGGGGGGGGGGGAGAAGAGAGAGAGGGGGAGAGAAGAGAGAGGGGGGAGGGTGAAAGGAGGGAGGGAGAGAGCAAACCCGGACACTTCGTGGCTGGAAACTGGAAACAGGCACTTTTCCTTTCCCTTCTGTGTTTTGTTTCTTCCAGCTTATCTAAGCCTCTACGTTTTAAAATTTTTTTCCTCACCTGTCAGGAACATCTCAGTGCCCCCGGGTAACCAACCCCTCTTCCTCCAGCGGTCTACACATTTTCGGAGCATTTTTTGTTTTTCCAATGCCGCATTACTGGTATTTCGCTCCTCTAATTCCTGATTAATTTCCTTAATAACTTGGTCAAAAGTCTTAGCAGGCAACTGTACAGCCATAGCTGCGGGACCGCTTTCTAATGCCTGTTTTAATTTAGGTTTTTGTCCGTTTAGGGGATCTATGTCAACGAAAATTGCTTTTAAAAATGTCTCCTTGCAAGCTGGATGACTAATATCTTTTAAAAGAACAGTCTCTAAGTCTTGTCCTCCAATTGACTTCAGACTGTCCTGTATACTCTGATTGCTCGTTTTCCACTCTCTGTTTTCCCAAAGGGGTCTGAAAGTTAAATTACAACTAGAAAACCAAATATTTGGGCTATACTTTTGTCCTGTTTCCCTGTACCAATCTATGAATTTACGTAACTTTATCTCCTTGGTGATGTTGGGAATACCCTCATTTAACTTATCAAAAGTATTTCGAATAAACTGGGTGTCTCTTAGGAGTTTGTCAACTTTTTCATTAATATCTCCTACCTGATCCGGACACAGCTGTCGCAGCCTTCTGTCGTCGTTCTTGTTCACCAGGCAGGCGTCCCTGAGTACTTTTTTTGTTGTCTCAAGGTCTCTAGTGTCTGCTGTGGTATTCCACCACGGCGAATTGGGGAAATAAATTCTTAACTTCTCAAGTGTACAGACATTATCATACCTACCGGACATTTATAAGTCAGTCTCTCAGATACAATTGAGGCCAATAAGCCTGAACCTTTGTTTTCTTTCAAAGCCCAACCTTCACGTGGGAGATTTCTCCTCTTAATAACCAGTTTAGGGCAGAAAACTCAGGTCCTCAATTGTTTATAGACCACCTTCTCACTCTATTGGACTTTGCAACGACACAATAAAGACTTTTAAACTCTAGTAGTTTCTTGCGAAGCACTTAATAAATGTCATTCAAACACCTTAAGGACTTTTATCTTGTCTGTAATCACTTACGTGTTACAATCCTGGCATGCGACCTTCAATTGTGGTCGTCTAATTTGTCCGATCTCCAGTTCTTACTGACAATCATAAAGATTTTTAAAAAAAAAAGAGAATTTTGTTAAAACAGGCTTCTCTGGACCTTTTTATCAGCCGGCTGAGATGATTGTCAGAAAAAACAGAAACCGTCGTCCAGTGTTCACTCACCCATCACGTCGGGGTCACCAAATTGTTAGGTCTGCTTTGTTCATGAATGAGTGAGACAAACACCAGGCTGAGTCGAAATCAGGGTTCTTTGTTCTTTATTACCGGATTGTAACACTTGCGACTAACAAAGTTAGTCGGAGAATGCATTCTGCCGTTATCAGCAAAATGGTGATTTTTTTATACCCTTGGATATGTGCTTAGAACATCATCATATCATTACTTGTCCAATGACTAAAACTGTTGCTATCCTTTCCCTGCTAGCTTCCTGCCTCTCAATCCATCAATGTCTCTCTTATCTTGTAAGTACAAGGATGCATTCTGTTACTCCTTAGTACTGGGTGACTCCTTCTCCGGTCCCATCTCATGATGTTTTACCTTACACACCACAGTTGGCAGAATCACAAATGGCAATGAAAAAGTGTACAGGAGGGAGATAGATCAGCTTGTTGAATGGTGTAACAACAACCTTGCGCTCAACTTCAGTAAAACCAAGGAGATGATTGTGGAGTTCAGGAGGAACATGTCCCAGTCCTCATCGAGGGCTCAGTAGTGGAGAGGGTCAAGAACTTCAAATTCTTGGGTGCGAACATCTCTGAGGATCTGTCCTGGAGCCTCCATGTTGGTGCAATCATGAAGGCAGCTCGCCAGCGGCTATACTTCATGAGATGCTTGAGGACATTCAGTATGTCACCGAAGACTCTCATAAACTTCTATAGGTGGACCGTGGAGAACATTCTGGCTGGTTGCATCACTGCCTGATATGAAGGCGCCAACTCTTAGGACAAGAGTAAATTCCAGAGAGTTGTTAACTCGGCCTGCAAAATCACTTCACTCTGTCGAGGACATGGACATGAGGCGGTGTCTACCCTCAAAGACCCCCACCACTCAGGCCATGCCCGCTTCACTGTGCTACCATTGGGGAAAAGGTACAGGAGTCTAAAAATGAGCACTCAATGGCATAAGGACAGCTTCTTCCCCGCTGCCATCAGATTTCTGAATGATCAATGAACCAAAGACACTGCCTTACTTTTCATGCACTAATATTGTTATTTTTTATTTATAGTAATTTTGTAAGATGGTTATAATATGAACGTTTGCTCTACGACGCTGCCGCAAAACACTGAATTTCATGACTTGTTCATGACAATAATCCTGATTCTGATTCTGAACTTGCTGTCACACACAGGCACAACCAATGCTGATATATTTGAATTTACAAAAGACACATCTAAAGCAAAAAAGTGACCACACGCTGCTGGATTAATTTAAAAATCTAACTGGTTCTATGAAGAAGTAAACCTACTTTCCTTTCTGTCTTGCCAACCTGCGGCCCCAGTTCCCCCATCATCATTTACTGCTCTTTGATGCAGCTCAGATGTAGAGATTAGGTCAAGATATTCCACCCACTGCCTGAACAATAATTCCCAATACCCACTTCTCCTGTACAACAATAAACATGTTATTACTTGTTAACATGCATATTGTGTTGGTAAAGCAGTTCCCTATTTATTTTTGTTTTGCCAAATTTACAAGCATTATCAAAATGTATGGTACCCAATTCAGTCAAATTTCTGAACAGCAGAATTATACTTGGTGACCATGGAATTCCAACCTGCTGTAATCACTATTTCTCTTTCTTTTAAAAAAAAATCTTTTTAGTAATTTTCCACAAAAGAGCAGACAATAATATATCAGAAGACATCAAGAAGTAATATACATTGTCCTTGAATATAACAATCAAGTACTTTCAAATTAATTCAACATTTCTATGTATTGACAGTTCCATTGAGCGAAATAAAACAGTCCGCTCTTCTCATGATGAATTTTTGTAGATTTTTACAGAGTGTTGAAATTGCAAGTCCCTTCAAGATCCTTATTCCCATTACAACATATAACAAAAATTTAGCCATACAGCACAGTAACAGGCCATTTTGGCCCACGTGTTCATGCCACCCTATTTACACCCAATTAACCTACTCCCCCGGTCAGTTTCGAATGGTGAGAGGAATCCAGTGCCGCCAAGGAAAACCCACGCAGACGTGGGGAGAATGTACAGACTCCTTACAGAAAGTGCGGGATTCGAACCCCAGACCCGAGCACTGATGCTGTTAAAGGCATTGCGCAAACCACTAGGCTCAAGCCAAAAAATAAAACCCTTTGTATATTCTAAAGCGTACTTATTTTGAAAAAAGCATGTACTTGCTGCTAAAGAGAACTTGTGTCATGCTGTTGAAAAGACAAGAGTTCACTAACATCGATAAATCTGCTGTGAATGTTTAAGTAACAATGTTGAAGAACAAGCTATAAAATTTCACATTATAGAAACATAGAAACATAGAAGATAGGAGCAGGAGTAGGTCATTCGACCCTTCGAACCTGATCCGCCATTCAACGAGATCATGGCTGATCTTAAAGTTCAGTACCCCGTCCCCGCCTTCTCTCTGTAACCTTTAATACCCTTATACTGAAGAAATAGATCTAATTCCCTCTTAAATATATTTAATGAACCTGCCTCTACTGCCCTCTGTGGCAATGAATTCCACAGATTCACCACCCTCTGGGTCAAGAAATTCCTCCTCATCTCGGTCCTAAATGGTTTGCCTATTATCTTCAAACCATTGCCCCGGGTTCTGGATTTTCCCATCATTGGAAACATCCCATCTGCATCCATTCTGTCCAGTCCTGCCAGAATTTTACATGTCTCTATGAGATCCCCTCTCAATCTTCTAAACTCCAGCGAGTACAATCCCAATTTGTGCAATCTTTCCTCATAAGTCATTCCTGCCATTCCAGGTATCAGCCTGGTGAATTGCCTCTGCACTCCCTCCATTGCAAGAACATCCTTCCTTAGATAAGGTGACTAAAACTGCACTCAATAGCATACATCACCATAAAACGTGAAAGATTCTAAGGAAATAAAAGCCATCAAGCAAGTCACGCAAGTTCCAATTAAGGAGTGAAATACACTAGAACTATATAATTCTAATCATTTAGAATTTAACCAGGCAAACTTAGTTCTTCAGATTCTCTCGGACAGCTAATAGAATTAATCAACTTAGCCATCCTTATGAGAGGGGGAATATACTGTAAAAACTGGACATTATTTAAAATGCTAGTGAGTATAATAGCACCAGGCTGAAATAACCATTTCATCTGCCTACATTACTCTAAAATTAATGAATAATGAAGCAATGCCCTTCACATCTCTTTCCTTTCCATTTGAAGATATATTGATCAGATGACATTTATTTAAGTTTGGTATAATGTATTAATTTCAAGATAATTATTCAATATACTTTCGTCACTGTTGATATGCTTCAAAGTCATCCAGGGCCATGAATGAATAAACTGTTATCTGACATTCCTAGACAAAGCGCAGGATATGAATTTATTTTGTCTCCTTGAGCACGACTATCTGGGATGGAGTGAAGGGCATAGGGTTTGGCAGGGAGGGAGGGGTGCTGCTGGTGTGGACAGAGAGAGGAAAGGCTGAATTCAGTGTGGCAATCAACTGCTCTTATGGTGTCACTGGGAACAGAATGACACTCAGCAATTCTGACAGAGCCAATCCTGAGTGTATACAGTTGCAATATTAACACTCATTTGGAGCAGATGTGTCTCAACGCATGAAACATTGACTCAACAGCTGCCATGGATCCAGTGCTATTGTGCAAGCAGTAATGGTCTATTAATGCACAAAGGTTGGTCGCTTGAAGGGCGGACTTAATCGCATTCATGCTCCCATAAGCTTAGATCAAGTACTTCTAGTCAAAGAGAAATGAGATTTAAAAAAAATGTTTTTGACTGCCAGTTGTATCAACAGCATTATGCTAAGTGAGGATAACATATTTCACTCCTTTCTCATTCAAATCTGTGAAATACATTGGAAGGCTGCCGCTGGTTCTTGAGACAAAATAACAAACGTATAGATTAGACGGTGCCAATAGGTCAGGTGCTTGTTTAATTCATGGCAATCATACAACCAGCCAAGGTAAATGCTTCATGTAGTTTGCATTTTGTATTAATAATTAAAATTCAAGGAGGTGAAATGAAACTGAGGGGCGATGTGCTGGAATGAGCAGAATTTAGTTTGGCATCTATATCTCCCAGGCCACAGATTTGCATCACGGATGTAAATAGCTGGACCATGCACATTTGGGAGCTTCTGTGTTCTTGGTTATCCTGGTTTACAATCAACAGGGATACAGCTGGTAAATCCAAGGCTGTCAACTGATGAAGTATACTGCTGAAATGTTGTTCTGAGAGCCACCTGGGCATCTAAACATGAACTGTGGTCAACTTCCCTGGAAAGGAATTTGACTATGATTTTCAAACCAATAGTTTTCTTCCACATTGGAAAATTTGCTATCCAGTAATATTGTGGTCTCTGTAAACCTCACAGTGACCCATGACCTTTGTTTACATTTTTTTAAAATTGTAATCAACCTGCACACCCACATAAATGTGCCACTGTAGCAGCCCTTGCTTCGAGCCGACACAGGAAATGGCCGTCGAATGTGGTGACCGTCAATGTATCATGCGGGCTGAAACACCTGTTTCCATAGGCCGCCGACAGGGCGATGAAACTGGGCAATTGCCGCCGATGGATGGCAGGGGGCCCATTTGGGGCTGAGGCATCCGAGATAACGAATCAGCAGCCAGCCTGCTCAAGCCACACCCCGGAATAAACTCAGTGTCGATTACACTCTACTGGTGTGTGTGTGTCTTTCTTCTCCTGTGGATTCGAGCTACAGCCTTAGGGCTATGACCGAGAGCTATAACCTTGCTACACCATGCCATTTAATTTTCAAAATATCTGTTTCAATTGCAACAAATTGTGCATATGTAAAGAAAAATGGAGCCTCATTGAGTGTCAGAGATCTATTCAACAGCATAGCAAAAAGAGAAAGGTTGCACAGACTATACATACTGCTGCCTTGGGAAAACTGGAAATATATTACAGAATATATATTACGCCACCCTGGTCGCATTCTCTTCTTCCTCTTTCCAGATCAAGGACAGTTTCTTTCTTGCTGTTATTAAAACCTTAAATGGATCTGTTAAATTACAAAAATGTACTATTTTAACTGTACTTGTCCCTATTCTCAGGGGAGCAGTGCTCATTTGTTTAGGACCCTGAGCTCACCCGAAAAAGTGACAAGGAGGTGGTGGAGTGGCGGTCCAGTGAGGTCTGACAGTGTTGCACCCTTGCTATCCCTGCACTTTGTGATGTAACTTTAAACTTGAACGCTTTAACTTACCATAGTGCCACACCCTGCACTTTTGATGTATTATTGCCCTTCTTGTTTTATTTAAGTATGGGTTGACTTACCTGGATAGAATCCAAAACAAAGCACTCCAATATATTCAGTAGATGGGACAACAAAAAAATTAAATTCATTTTAGAGTGGAAGAAACAGATATATAGTTAAAACAAGCTGTGAGAGAGCAATCAGAGGGGAGGAGACTGGTTGGTTTCACTTCTTTCATTAGCTAGAGCCCAATGTGTAGGGAGTTCAGATTATGTTGAACTGCAGAGTTGATTCTCAACCAACTCAAGACTTCATGGCTCTCAATGACATGGATCCACAGAAATGAATCTAATTATTTCTCTGGTTTTATTGATCTTTTTTTTCTGAGAGAATTATAAATGTGACAGAATGCCGAAGAAAGCCACTGGGCCTGTCTGTGATTATATTCAACTGGAAAATTGTCTGTCAGATCCCCAATTCATACCCATATCCATTTTGTTTCTGACAATTATCTACAACATGCTTAAATAGTCCATGAGCTGGGCTCTACTTCAATTACAAACTATGATGGTACACACCCTTCCAGTCCCTTCTACAGTCATAGAGTCATACATGTCAGCTCAAGACAAGTTTATTCTCATCTGATGGCACAAGTGCAACCCAATGAAACAACAGTCTCTGATCTTCAGTGCAAAACATAAAAACACATGGCTAGACATAACACACTTGCAGACAAACAATACATATGTCCTGCATTCATATACACAAATAAATAAAAATTGTTTCATAAATATGAGAGCCTCAAATGGCCAGTGCGAGCAGTTCCTTTGGTCGTTCAGCGTTCTCACTGTCCGTGGGAAGAAGCTGTTCCTCAGCCTGGTGGTGCTGGCTCTGATCCTCCTGTATCTCTTTCCTGTCGGGAGCAGCTGAAAGATGCTGTGTGCAGGGTGGAAGGGGTCCTTAATGATTTTGCATTTGACTATGATCCCAGTAGATCATGTCAATGGGGGGGGAGGGAGACCCAAGTGATCCTCCCTGCCACTCTTACTGTCCTGTGGATCAACCACTGATCCATTTCTTGGCAGAAACCGTCCACACTGCAATGCAGCCGGCCAGGATGCTCTCGATGGAGCTTCAGTAGAAGATTGACGTGATGGTGGCCAGTAGCCTTGCCCGCTTTAGTCTTCTCAGGAAGTGCAGTCACTGTTGTGCCTTCCCGATGAGTGAGAAGATGTTGAGTGTTCATGAAAGATCATTAGTTTCATGGACTCCAAAGAACCTGGTGCTCTCCACTCTCTACTCTACAGATTTATTGATGTGTATTGGAGAGTGGCCATTCCTGGTCCTCCTGAAGTCCACAATTATCTCCTTCGTCTTGCCCACGTTGAGACTCAAGTTATTACTCTCACACCATTTCACAAGATTTTCCACCTCTTCTCTGTAGTGCGACTCATCGTTGTTGCTGATGAGGCAGACGACTCGTCACCTTCAAATTTAATGACTCTGTTGGAACTGGATCTAGCAATGCAGTTGTGGGTCAGTGGCATGAACAGGAGTGGACTAAGCACACAGCCCTGAGGTGCGCCAGTGCTTAGCATGACAATACTCGACATTTTGCTACCCACCCGGACAGACTGTGGTCTTTCCGTTAGTAAGTCCAGAATCCAATTAGTGAGAGGGGTGTTGATTCCCAGCGAGGACAGCTTCTCCATCAGCCTCTGGGGAATGATTATAATATACATAACAGCATATATCCATTTGCTATTCTTTGGTCCATCAACCCAACAATCTCGATCCTGTTGTAAACTTAGATGTCCCTCTTCACTGTCCACCACACCACAGGTTTTGCTGTCATCTGCACATGTATTCGTCATGTTTACTACATTGTCATTCAAATTGTTAAAATAGATACAAACACTGAATAATGGCACACCATTACCCACCCTCTAGTCTTCTGGTACTTCACCTGAGACCAGAGGTGCTGTAAATATCTCAGCAAGGGCCTCTGAATGTGAGAGGAAACTAGGGCACCAGGGAAAACCCACACAAGAGAACGCTGAAAACTCCTTACAAACAGTGCCAGGTTCAATCCCGGTTTGCTGACGCAATAATAATATGGTCCAGGACCTTGCATAGTGTTTCCTTCAATTACTTAACTTTCATGATCTTATCCACAAAAAGACACTAGAAATATTCATTTAAAATCCCTCCCATCCCCTGCGGTTCCATTAAAATGGCAATGATGATCTTTAATAGGATCCTTTTACTCTTAATATACTTGCTGTTTAATTTCTCCTGGTTTTTCAATCCTACATAATATGTAATTAGCAATTTGAGGAGGAATGCAGAGCCAGCAAAATCTTCTGTCCATTAAAAAAATAACTTTGGGATGTAATGTAAAGTAGACTGATTGGAAGGGTGCTGGCTTGTCTGGCACCCTTCTTTCCACCTTACCCTTGCTCTGAGAAGTGACTTTGCTGCCCCAAGTGTGGGTATTGACCTCAGGATGGTGATGGGCATGCACTGAGGGTGAAGGTTGCTCATTAGCATAACAAGGACGTAAGAGTTTAAGACATAGAAGCAGGAGCAGGCCATCTGGGCCCGTCAAGCCAGCTCCGCCATTCAATGGCTGATCTGATGATAGGCTCAACTCCACCTACCTGCCTTTTCTCCATATCCTTTAATTCCCCTAGTATGTAAAAATCTATCCAACCTTGTCTTAAATATATTTACTAAGGTCCAAAAATGCACGTGGTGGTGTATCAAGCTTTACAAATTTGTGCCCTACTTAATTAGCTTCCATTTTCTATATTCCAGTACCATATTAATATTCTTGGCTTTGAATTTACTGTTAAATAGCAATGAAGATACAAGCAAACACAGAAAGAGAGGGATTGGCCAAGGTTCTGACAGCAAATAGCATCGAACAGGCTCATAGATATGGATTTTGGCTTTGTAGGATAGTGTAAATTAGATTATAGAAAGTTGCCAGTCAACCTCATATCTTTCCTGATTTTTATTTCCAAAGAAATCAATTAGGTGAGATGTAATTCTAGGGTTCATATCCAAGACAGCGGATCGACCTCTATTTTACGGCTGGGCTGAAGGTTTAAAATTGGACTTCCACTTTTGAATTTGCAAAGGATCCTGATGATACTTAATAACTCTTGATGGTAGTGGAACAGAGTTGCACATACAACGGTTCCTGGTACATTAAACCTGAATAAGTTGTGTGACTGATGATGCAGTAGGTCATGTTCCAATGTTGCCAACCCACGCATTTCACACACCACCTGCCAAGATATTAAGTACGCACGATATTTTTGATGCCAACCTTTAGATCCACTTTTGCCAGCACTATTGAGATCTATTGCTGTATTTGTAGCTTCAATTATGGAGAAGTGTTGGGACACTGAACAATTCAAACGAGGCAACGGCTATTCAATATAACATGTTGAGGCACTTCACAATTTTTGAAGATTGACACAGATAGCAAGAACAATCAAAGACAAATTAATTTGTGTCTATCTTCTGCACTCAGACATTTGCACATCATTGCACAACTTCCTCTTCCTCTGCCCTCTAAAGTTCAAAAGCTAAAGAAATAAACCATTAACACATATTCTGTGATGGTTATAAAGAGAATGAATATTCAAGCAATGTCATGAATTGCCTTTTCAAACTGCATTGGCTTTGGCATTTTTCAAATTGTATGCATTGGTAAGCAGATAAGGTCTCACATTAATAGAAGCCAATACCAGACTATTTCTGTTCAATGAAAATTACTGATTGTTAACTGGCAAGGCATTTGAGATTAATTTGACAATATAATCATTGCCTATCATTTCTGAAAAGCAAATTCACACTGCATAGACAAAAACTATAACCATTTTGATAATATTGAACTAAAATCTTTAGAACCATTTGTGGGTTCACTCTGAAAGTTTTAAAAATTAAGACATACAGTACAGTAACAGGCCATTTTGGCCCACAAGTCCGTGCCGCCCAATTTACACCTAATTAACCTAAAATGCCTGTGGGGAGCCCCCAGCGAAAACCCATGCAGACATGGGGAGCATGTCCTGACAGATTTGACCCCTGTTCTGATCGATAGCATTGTAAAAGCGTTCCCAAACATGCCGATCATAATTTTTACTTTTTTCTTCTTTTTCTTTGGCTTGGTTTTACGGACGAAGATTTAGGGAGGGGTATGTCCACGTCTGCTGCAGGCTCGTTGATGACTGACAAGTCCGATCCGGGATAGGCAGGCACGGTTGCAGTGATTGCAAGGGAAAATTGGTTGGTTGGGGTTGGGTGTTGGGTTTTTCCTCCTTTGTCTTTTGTCAGTGAGGTGGGCTCTGCGGTCTTCTTCAAAGGAGGTTGCTGCCCGCCGAACTGTGATGCGCCAAGATGCTCGGTTGGAGGCGAGATCAGCCCACTGGCGGTGGTCAATGGGGCAGGCACCAAGAGATTTATTTAAGTAGTCCTTGTACCTCTTCTTTGGTGCACCTCTGTCTCGGTGGCCAGTGGAGAGCTCGCCATAGAACACGATCTTGGGAAGGCGATGGTCCTCCATTCTGGAGATGTGACCCACTCAGTGCAGTTGGGTCTTCAGTAGCATGGATTCGATGCTTGCGGACTCTGCCAGCTTGAGTACTTCGATGTTGGTGATGAAGTCATTCCAATGAATGTTGAGGATGGAGCGGAGACTGTGCTGATGGAAGCATTCTAGGAGCCATAGGTGATGCTGGTAGAGGACCCATGATTCGGAGCCAAACAGGAGCGTGGGTATGACAACGGCTCTGTACACGCTGATCTTTGTGTGTTTCTTCAGGTGGTTGTTTTTCCAGACTCTTTTGTGTAGTCTTCCAAAGGCGCTATTTGCCTTAGCGAGTCTGTTGTCTATCTCTTTGTCGATCCTTGCATCAGATGAAATGGTGCAGCTGAGGTAGGTAAACTGGTTGACCGTTTTGAGTTCTGTGTGCCCAATGGAGATGTGGGGGTCACGGTGGGGAGCTGGTTGATGGAGGACCTCAGTTTTCTTCAGGCTGACTTCCAGGCCAAACATTTTGGCAGTTTCCTCAAAACAGGACGTCATGCGCTGGAGACCTGGCTCTGAATGGGCAACTAAAGTGGCATCATCTGCAAAGAGTAGTTCACGGACAAGTTGCTCTTGTGTCTTGGTGTGAGCTTGCAGGCGCCTCAGATTGAAGAGACTGCCATCCGTGCGGTACTGGATGTAAACAGCGTCTTCATTGTTGAGATCTTTCATGGCTTGTTTCAGCATCATGCTGAAGAAGATAGTAAAGAGGGTTGGTGCGAGACCGCAGCCTTGCTTCACGCTGTTGTCAATGGAGAAGGGTTCGGAGAGCTCATTGCTGCATCTGACCCGACCTTGTTGGTTTTCGTGCAGTTGGATAACCATGTTGAGGAACTTGGGGGGGCATCCGAGGCGCTCTAGTATTTACCAAAGCCCTTTCCTGCTCACGGTGTCAAAGGCTTTGGTGAGGTCAACAAAGGTGATGTAGAGTCCTTTGTTTTGTTCTCTGCACTTTTCTTGAAGCTGTCTGAGGGCAAAGACCATGTCAGTAGTTCCTCTGTTTGCGCCAAAGCCACACTGTGATTCTGGGAGGACATTTTTGGCCACACTAGGTATTAGTCTATTAAGGAGAATCCTAGCGAAGATTTTGCCTGCAATGGAGAGCAGCGTGATTCCCCTGTAGTTTGAGCAGTCTGATTTCTTGCCTTTGTTTTTGTACAGGGTGATGATGATCACCCTGTACAAAAACAACCAGGAAATCCAGGAGCTGCTGGCAAAGAAGTGATCTGCCCACCAGGCTCACCTTGAAAAACCTTCCTGGCCAGAGAAAAAAATGAGCCTTCCGTCTCGCTTGCAGCCATCTTCAGCGCAAACTCCGGGAGATCCAAAATGAGTGGTGGACTAGCCTCGCCAAACGAACCCAGCTTAGTGCTGACATTGGCAACTTCAGGGGTTTTTAAAGGCAGTGTACAGCCTCTCACCCCAAGTCCAAAGCCCTCTGCACAGCTCAGACAGCGAAGTCCTCCTCAGCAACAAGATCTGCATCCTCAATCGATGGTCAGAACACTTCCAATCCCTTTTCAGTGCCAACCGCTCAGTCCAAGAATCCGCCCTGCTCCAACTCCCTCAACAAACCTTGAGTCTAGTGCTGGATGAGGTCCTTACCCGGGAAGAGACAAACAAGGCAATCGAACAACTGAAAAATGGCAAAGCAGCAGGTATGGATGGAATCCCCCCCAGAGGTCTGGAAGGCTGGCGGCAAAGCTCTGCATACCAAACTGCATGAGTTTTTCATGCTCTGCTGGGACCAAGGAAAGCTGCCTCAGGACCTTCGTGATGCCATCATCATCACCCTGTTTACTTTTTTACTTAAATCAAGAAAGAGTTGAATGTGTAATATTTTTGTGTTATCTACTTTCTGAAATAAGATGACGTGGTGGTAGGAATTCATAGAATTAGCTGCATTTTCATCACTGGATGTTAATATTTGCTTCAAAAGAGCATAAGAATTACTGTAATTCAAAGTAAAGAACTACTGTTGAACATATCTTTAAATAACTATAATTCTTAGGTTTCTTCCTCTTAATGTTATCAGAACCACAAATTATTCTTTCCGTTTTGAGCTCTTGGATTTTATATTTCCAGACACTCCTCGAATCAGAAACTCAGAAACCCCAATTGATTTCTTTCTCTTTTATCCAAAAATTTGAGGCCATTTCTAGTAGTCCAACCTTTGTCTTGGCAGAGATGGTCTAAGGTGTCAACAGATTAGGTCCTTTCAAATTGCCATGTAAAATGGGGTTAACTGGGCAATCTGTAGAGTTAGCAGTTTGAAAGGGTCCAACTGGGGTTAATCACGTTGGGACCCAACCTGGCCCTGACCTACCTCAGTGGTAGACAGGACACCCAGTTAAACTTACCTAGGTCTCGTCCACGGGCGACTTGAATAGGAAAATGGCCAACACGGTTATTTCGGTGACCTTAGCGCTTGGGTGCATGCGTCACCAAAGCAGCACATTGGCATGAAGCTTGAACGTGAGGGGGAAGTCTGCAGTGCAGGTTAGTTAAAGGGGACTTTAAAACATGATAGAAAAGTATTTATAAGGAGTTGTTTGGTGTTGATTTTTAACTTCATTTCATCTGTGGTGATTGTGTCTGCTACAGTGATGTGTGTGTGTGTGTGTGTGTGTGTGTGTGTGTGTGTGTGTGTGTGTGTGTGTGTGTGTGTGTGTGTGTGTGTGTGTGTGTGTGTGTGTGTGTGTGTGTGTGTGTGTGTGTGTGTGTGTGTGTGTGCGTGCGCGCGCGCACACACTTACACTCATTTAGAGAGAAAGATGTTATTGCAGCCTTTAAACCTGCAGTCTATCCACTTAGTGATGACTGCAGCCCTACCTTTTCGTGCAGGAAAAGGTAAATTCAAGCAGATTCCAAGCAATATCTTTTGTGGTATTGGAACAGAATACCTGCTAATTTGAGTAATGGCTGGCGTGAGGTCAGAGAGCTGCTCTGCATAAGGAGAAAGAAATCCCGATGTGAGTCAACTTTTATCTTGTACCATGAAAAATGGTTGTATGTATCACCTTAATGTGCTGAGAGGCAGGGAGGCAGATTACGAGAAGACAAAAACACAGTTGATAAACAAGCTAAAAGGACAGCACAAGAGATTTCTGCAGGTCACTGTCCACAACAGTCTAAGTACAAAAGGACGCTTGGACTGGCCCTATTATCAGCATGCATATCATATCTGGAGTGTCAGCCCATCTGCAAACTCTATTTCCCTGATAGCTATCTTGGATAACCCACCGAATGCTGATAGCGAGACATGCACCCTACTGGAAGGTCCCATTAAACCATCCACTCCCAGCGTGACTGTGGCCCACCTCCGAGCCAAGTGCTCAGGTGGAGGTGAGGTGGAGGACACCCTGGAGGAGGACCCCAGCAGGCAGCCTCATGACAGCGTGGCGATCCTGGAGCTGCTGCCGTTGGGGGCAGAAATGCCCACAGATACCCCGTGCAGTCCCGATGGAGGTAGGACTTGAGAATGGTTAGCCTGAACAGTGCATGCTGGAGCAGCATTCAATTCCAGTGTCCTCCAAGTATTAGATTCAGTCGTGTTGGTCTACTTGTAATTTGGACACGATCCGCGTGGTCTGCAAATTCTGTTCTTTGCCCTGCAGGCTCCGAGAGCAGGGGGGAGAGGAGGAGACCCCCGCCGGAACAGTGCCTGACTGAGGCGATGTGGAGCTTCGTGAAGGAGATGGAGGAGGAGCATGACCCTGTGCAGCACTAGAGAAGATTAGAACAGTGCAGGTGTCTGCTGGGTGATCTACAGGGTGTGGTGAGGTGCAGCCTGGATAGAGCAGCGGGGATCCTGACCGCCCTTCAGGATCCGACGCAGGAGCAGACATCAATGACGTGGAAATGGTTCACCTTATGAACAGTTCTATTGCACTTCAGTCCAGACCACCGCACACGCGCCCCCACCACCCCCCCCCTCCCATATCACCATCCCTGTAGCCTTCCACCTCCTCTCTAGTCCCAATGCAGGCCCAACTGCAATACACCCATTATCTGCAGGCCACCCCACAGCAGTAGTTCATTCCCGCTGCTGTGAATGGCAAGCAGTCCCAAGGGGAGATTGTCTACGTCCTCCCACCCCCCCACCATCCCCCAACCCCGCCATCCTTTCTGCAGTGCCATAGTGGTCAGTAAATGAGTGTTTTGTCTTTCAGAGTCCTGTGCATCATATCTTTTGATGCTTAGTGTTGCGCATTATTAGCAGGTAATATGTTTACGTTGGGACACAGGCATGCAGAGGTATCAGCTAAACCAATGATGCCTTTTGTTATCTTACCTTGCTGCATCTATACAGAGGTGCACAAGCTATCGCTCAGGGGAATTGAAATAATGCATGGGTCAATTAAATGAGGGAAAGCTGTGTATTATATTCTGCATCACATTTATTGGGTATCACTATCAATGTTCTGCAGGGGGCATTAATGTCAGGAAAAGGTTTACTCTCTGTTTCATTAAAAGACAGTCATGCGATGGTGTCAGATGCAACTTTTTTATTAGAGATCTTACATTGAGACACACGAAACGAATGAATGGCATTAAATATGCATATGTTTACATTAGATATTACTTTCATGTGGCCTGTAACGCACTAGTGGAAAACTCTGCACTAGTAGTTTTTAAACATTGCACTAAGTGCCTGTGCAACTCTTTATTGAGCTATGTTGCATTTCGCTGCACTGTAACTTTTCACTACCAGCCTCGCTACTTAAATCCAATAAAGCTGAACCATGACATCATGTCGGAGTCGGCAACTCCAATCTTTACAAAGGCAACACGTGCTGTGGAATCCTGCAAAGGATTTCTCTCTGGTCAAAGTAGCTGCCTGCTGTACTACAGCACTGCCGAGTTGCCTAGCCAGCATCCGAACATTGCTCCTGTCCGGTATTTGTACTACAATTCTTAACTTCCGGCAGTACTTATGGTGAGCGCGCGATGTGTCATTCGATGCATCATCGCGGGGGCGGGTTCCCCTTAAATCGCTGGGTGGGCTATTTAATGGGTTGATCCCCCTGTGATTTAAAAGGTGCTGGAAAAAATACTTGGAATTGTGGTAGAAATCCACCACACATCTGCAATTTTTTTTGTTTGCAACAAGACACATGACATTGCAGGTCTATTAAGTGTAATCTTGCAATGGATGGAGAGACATGATCGTCCACGCTGAACAGCAAGGCACCTGAATCATGCAATCTAGTCAGCAATAACCTATTCAGCAATTCCCATTAATGTCCCCATTGGCTCCTTTCTCTGTGACCACAGGAAGTTCCACACTTGCACCCACATGTCCTACCTCAGTATTATTCTGGGCCCCGAACAGTCCTTCCAAGTGAAGTAACGCTTCACTTGTGTATCTGCAGGAGTCATCTACTGCATCCAGTGCTCCCATTGTAGTCTTCTCTATGTCCAAGAGATTGGATGCAGACTAGGAAATCGCTTCACTGAGCATCTTCGCTCTGTCTGCAGCAATTTCAAATCTGCACCCCACTCCTGTGCGTCATGTCTGTCCATGGCCTTGTGCATTTCCAAACCAAGGTCACCTGTAAATTGGGCACCCTGCAACTGGATGACATTGACATCCAGTTTCTGTTAGGCCACTCCCCATTCACCCCCATCCCTCTCTCTCCTTTCCTCCAGTTCTCTACCCTCTTCCCTTTCCATTCACAGAGCCATCCCTCTATCTCCAGTTTGCTCATGCCCTTCCTCCCTTATTTGGCAGTTAAATATTCCTGGATTTAGTTGCTTTAGGTGCAATAGAATTGGAAGGGCAAGAGGGGTGGTGTAGCATTGCTTGTCAGGGAAGATATTACAGCGGTGTCTAAGCAAGATAGATTAGAGGGATCGTTCAGGGAGGCTGTATGGGTTGAATTAAGGAATGGGAAAGGGGTAGTCACACTTATAAGGGTGCATTATAGACCACCTAATGAAGAGCAAATTTGTAGGGAGATAGCAGATATTTGTAATAAGCATGGGGTTGTGATAGTGGGAGATTTTAATTTTCCAAATGTAGATTGGGAAACCATTCTGTGATAGGGCTGGATGGGTTGGACTTTGTAAAATGTGTGCAGGATAGTTTTTTAGAACAATGTTGGATCTACTTTTGGGGAATGTGATAGGTCAGGTGATGGAAGTATGTGTTGGGAAGCACTCTGGACTCAATGATCATAATACCATGAGCTTATGGAATTAGCTAATTATAGAAATGGATAGGTCAGGGCCTAGGGTTGAGGTTTTTGAGTGGGGAAAAGTGAGGGGATGCGAAAGGATTTATGTGGAGTGGATTGGGACAACTTGTAGTAGAGAAATGGAGGTCTTTTAAAGGTGAGACCTTGAGGGTACAAAATCTTTAAGTCCCTGTTAGGTTAAAAAGCAGGAGAGTCATGGTTTTCAAGGGATATTAGAAACTTGGTTTGAAAAAAGAGGGAGACCTACAATAAATATAAGAAACAAGGAATAAAGGAGATGCATGGACAATACATCGAATGTAAAAAGAACCTTTAGAAATAAATTTAAAAAGCTAAAAGAAGGTACGAGGTTGCTTTAGCAAACAGAGTGAAAATAAATCCAAAAGGTTTCTATAAATATGTTAATAGCAAAAGGAGAGTGAGGGATAAAATTGGTCACTTAGAGAATCAGAGCAGATAACTATATGTGGAGCCAAAAGAGATGGAGGAGATTTTGAACAATTTCTTTCCTTTGGTATTCACTAAGGAGATGGATATTGGATTGTGCAGGGTAAAGGAAGCAAAGAGGGTAATTATGGAGACTATAGTGATTAAGAAAGAGGAAGTACTGGAACTTTTGAAATGTATAAAGGTGGATAAATCTCCAGGTCTTGATGGGATTTTCTCCAGGACCTTGAGAAGTTAGTGAGGAAATAGCAGTGGCTCTGACAGTGAATTTTCAAATGTCATTAATGATGGATATAGTACCAGAGGACTGGGGTACTGCTAATGTGACCTAGCCATTAAAGGCCTGTAAGTTTGACGTCTGTGGTAAAAATGTTAATAGAAAGCTTTCTTAGAGATAGTATATATAAGTATCTGGAGAGACAGTGTCTGATCAGGAATACTCAACATGGGCTTGTGCGTGGAAGGTCATGTTTGACCATCTTGTTGAATTTTTTGAAGAGGTGACTAGGAATGCTCATGAGGGTAGAGCAGTGGATGTTGTCTATATGGATTTCAGAAAGGCCTTCGACAAGGTTCCGCATGGAAGATTAGTTAGAACGGTTCAAGCGCTAGGTATTAACTTTGAGATGTTCAAATGGATTCAACAGAGGCTGGAAGGGAGATTCCAGAGAGTGATAGTGGATAACTGTTTGTCAGGCTGGAGGCCTGTAGCAAATGGTGTGTCTCAGGGTTCTGTATTGGGACCCTTGCTGTTTGTCTGGATGATGGGGTGATAAATTGGATTAGTAAATATGCGGATGATACTAAACTAGGTGGAATTGTGGATAATGAAGAAGGTTTTCAAAGATTGCAAAGAGATTTGGACAGGTTAGAAGAGTGAGCTGAAAGATAGAAGAAGAAGTTTAATGCGGATAAGTGTGAAGTGCTTCATTTTTGTAGAATGGGAACATAAGCTATTTGGAGGGACAGTTGAGGAACAGTGGAGGACTTTCAAAGAGATTTTTCTTGGTGCTAAACCAAAGTATGTTCCAGTTAAAAGGAAGGACAATAAGGGTAGGGTTAGCCAGATGTGGATAACTAAGGAAATAAAGGAAGGCATCAAACTAAAATCTCATATGTATAAAGTCACAGTAGGAAACTAAAAGATTTGAAAAACTTTAAAAAGCAACAAAGAACCACGAAACGAGCAATAAAGAGAGGGAAGGTCAACTATGAGAAAAGATCAGCACAAAATATGCAAACAGACAATAAAAGTTTTTATAATTAGTTAAAGCACAAAAGGGCGGCTAAAGTGAAGGTTGTTCCATGGAAGATGAGGAGGGAGAATTGATATTAGGCAATGAGGAAATGGCCGAGGCTTTGAATGAGTGCTTTGCATCAGTTTTTACAGTGGAGTTCACATCTACCACGACAGACAGCTGTTGCAGATGTGATGGGCGGTGAGGACCTGGATGAAATAGCTGTCACTAAAGAAGTGATACAAAAATCCCCAGTATCCAGATTTCTAGCAACTAGGAACCCAACAAAATGGCAAAAAAAGAAATCAAGGAAATAAATACATTTAAAAAAAGAATAAATTGTGATGGAATGATACCTTTTTAAATCTTTAATTATAAAATATATTATTTCACTAAAGTACTTTGTGGGTTGGACAGGGACACAAACACACTTACACACAGAGATGTCATGTCTCCTATGTCCAGCTGTAAACAAGCTTGGATCATTGTACATTGGAAGCTGTATAAGCACCCATAAAAATGGAATGATTGTCCATTGAAATGTTGAAAACAATAAATGTTTACTCAGAGAAAAACCAGTGTACACAAGAAAACCTGTTTGTAAGCTGAGCGGACAGCTGGAAAAGCTGTAAACTTTTGGAGGAGGCGAAATTCAAGCAAAATCAGCAGTGATGTCATGTAATTAAAGGCACTTCAAGAAGACATCTTTAATATTGTACCAGTTTAAACTGAAGTTAGAGAAATACAGAGACATCTTCAGTGAGAGAGATCCTGTTGTGGTGTTCTCCTTATTATGGGAGATACACAAGATCAGTGGCAATGATAAAGAGCCACTTCACTGTCTCTTTGTCAAAAGAGGGCAGTTCTACTATGTCCATTTGTGATGGTCACTTCAACACTTGCTTGGTTTGGTGGAATCATGGTTTTAAATAGCAGTTTTGAAACCTCCATGTAAAAGAGGGGGATTTGTGGAAAAAGTTATTCGTACGAAGAAATATGTATTCGAAAATAAATCTGCAAGAATTTGTGAGTTTGAAAACTTTTGAGCAACAGTTTTAAAGACAAAGTTTCAACACAAAGGCTTTCTGAAACTGAACTTTAAAATCATCTCTTCCTGAGCTATAATGATTTGGGTTTTGCCACAAACACGCACACACACACACACACACACACACACACACACACACACACACACACACACAAGCACACATGCATGCACACACATGCATACACACATGCATGCACAGATGCACACACACACGCGCATGCACACATGCATGCACACACACACGCACATGCACGTATGCATGCACACATGCACACACACGCACTCGCACGCACACTCACATGCACACACACACACACATATGCATTTGTGCATAGTGGGGTTAAGTTTAGAGCAGTGGTTCTCAATCTTTTCCTTACCACTTTAAGTAATCCCTATGCCATTGGTGCTCTGTGATTAGTAAGGGATTGCTTAAGGTGTGATGTGAGTGGGAAAGGAAGGCAGAGAACCACTGCTCTAGATCCAATTGTTACTGAAATATTTTGCTTGAGAAAAATTGTCATTGGCCCATTTCCTTTGGAGTTATGAAACCATGCACATAACGAGTCAATTAGGGACGATTAAAACAAGGGGTTTCAAACTTTTGCTTTCCACCCACATTCCACCTTAAGCAATTGCTTACTAATCACAGAGAACCAATGGCATAGGGAATACTTAAAGTGGTTTGTGAGTGGAAAGAAAATGGTTGAGAACCACTGGTCTAGTTAAGTAAGATTTTATATTATTAATAATTATTAATAAAAATTATTGTTGTGAAGATTATTATCTTGGTGAATTTCTATTGCTAATGATCTAGGGTGAAATAAATAAAAATTAAAATTAAAGTTTAACATTGTAAAAGTAAATGTTCTCCAAAGCAACACACAATCCCTTGGTGAATATGGGAGCAAACATTCAGCCAGTGGAGCGCCCTGGTCATGCCCCACACACAGCAGATCTTAGGTTTCAATAAAGTTGTGCCATCCTGATTTCTTTCTTGTGCTTTTTCTTGCATTTTTCAAACTCTTCAAATAGCTCATTTACTTGGATATAAATTCTAATCCGGCAAATTATAAATGTATTACATGGGGAGTACTCAAATTATGTTAAAATTAAGAAAGAGACAAATCAGTTGGAATGAGATATAGGAGAGTTGGAAAAAGAGTTGCAAAAGAAATCTTCTGAAGAGTAGAAGACAATTAATTAATAAAAAATTCAGGTGCATAGAACTGAAAAATTAATTAAAAAAACAAAGCAGAAATATTATGAATTGGGAGAAAGAGCTCACAAAGTTTTAGCTTGTCAATTGAAATCAGATCAGATATCTAGAACAATAATTACAGTTAAAAAAAATACCTGGGACTATTACATAAAAACCACAAGAAATAAATGATTTTTAAGGAATTTTATTCTCAATCTGAATCAGTTCAAGATAAAAAATAATATTAATAAAATTCAATCTCAAATAGATTTACCTAGTTTGAATGTTCATTAGGAAAAATATTTGAATTCTCCTTTTACAGTGAAGGAGGTAATTGAGTTCATTACAAAGTAGTAAGTCACCAGGGGAAGATGGGTTTCCTGTAGAGTTTTATATAAAAAAAAGGATCTTTTGATACCTCCATTTACAGAGATATTAAATCAAGCATTGAAAGCACATTCTCTGCTGGAGCAACAGCAACAGCAATTATTACTGGAATAGCTAAGAAAGATAGAGATCTGTTGAAACCAACTTCATATAGATCAATTTTGTTATTTAATGCTGATTATAGGATATTAGCTAAAGTGTTAGCAAATAGATTGATAAAATATTTCCTGAAGGAAATACATATTGATCAAACTAGATATGTTAAAAATATGAAATCTGCAGAAAATGTTGCAAAATTGACTAGTTTAATACATTTAGTTCAAAAAATGTGTGATATGAGTGTCACAGCAGCTTTAGAGGCATAAAAAGCATTTTATAGATTAGAGTGGAATTTTCTTTTTAAGGTTTTTGAGTAATTTGAGTTAGGGTCAATATTTATTGATTGGATTAAAATATAAGAACCTTACTGCAAAAGTAGTGACAAATGGACAAACCTCCACATCTTTTTCATTGGCTGCTTCATTTGTTTTAGCAATTGAACATTTTCTGAATTGATAAGACAGACTTTAAAGTTGAAAATTAATGAAGTGAATCAGGAAGAACACAAAATATGTTTGTTTGCAGATGATGCTTTGATTTATTTAAAAGATCCATTAAATTCATTGTGACAACTTAAATTTAGATTAAACGAATATTGAGATGTATCTGATTATAAAATTAATTGGGAAAATAGTGATTCCTTTACTAAAGGGGGATTATGTAAAATGTAAGAAACTAATTGATTTTAAATGGCCAGATGTGAAAATAAAATATTTAGATATTTGTGTGGAAGTGGAATTTTTAAAAAATTAAGCTATTCTCCATTATTAAAAAGAATAAAAGAAGATTTGAAAAGATACATTGAATACATTGCTTATAACCTTATTGGTAGAGTAAATTGTGTTAAGATTAATGTTTTCCTATAATACAATATCTTTTTCCTATAGCAATTCCTCTAAAATTCTTTTAAAAAATTAAATGCATGTGTTAGGAAATTTTTATGGAAAGGAAAGATGGCAAGAGTTTCTTTGGATAAATTAATGAGGAATTACGATTCAGGGGGTTTGCAGCTCCCTGAGTTGTTATAAAGCAGCCCAGTTGCATTTTGTTAATGTAATGTATAAGTTAAATAAAATTCCAGCTTGGGTGTATATCAAACTTAGGGAAACAGCGGAACCAAACCCCCAAGGTTTTATTTATAAATGGAATTTAAGGTTGTTAACAATAAATAGAGAAACTCCTATATTGAGGCACTTAATTGAGGTTTTGAACAAGGTTCATAAAGAAATTGGGGGAGGAGGTTTATTGTCTGGTAAAACACCATTATTTCAGAATAGATTGATTCTGCTTTCCATGGGAAATAATTTTTTTAAAAGATTTGGCATTATCAAGGAATTAAGAAGACAGAAGTGTTTTTGAAGGAGGTAAATTTATTTATTTTAATAGAAGATACCTGAAAATATTAGATTCTAGTTATTATCAGGTTATGGAATTTTTTCATGAAAATGTTGGTCAGATCCATTATTACCAATAGAAACACGATTTGATTCCTTGTTATGCAATGGAAGGCTAATAAAAATCTCACTGATGCATTGGTTAATACAAAAGAAAGCCAATAAAATAAGATTTCATAAATCTAGACAAAGATGGGAAGTAGATTTGAATAAACAAATAGATGAATGAGATTGGATTGAGATATGTAGAGAAAATATGAAAAGTACAATAAATGTGAGATATAGACTATGACAATATAATTTTTTCATCAGTTATATTTAACTCCACATAAGTTAAAAAAATATTTTATCAGACCTTAGCAGATTTATATTTTAGATATTGGCAGGAAATTGGTGCACTTTTGCATTCTACTCGGCAGTGTCCTAAAGTTAAACTTTTTTGGATAGAAAAACGTAAATTAATAGATCAAATATTGGGTATTACCTTCCCACAGGATCTAATGTTATTTTTTATTGGATAATGTTAAGGGTGTTGAATCTAATTTGAAAATGAACATGTATCAAAAGAAGTTTGTTCATATTGCTTTAGGAAAAGCAAAAATAATGTATTGCCAAAACTCAGAAGTCTGATATGGATCTGGGTATAGAAAGATGACATGCTGAAGTCAGAAAATTAGATAATTTAAGAGACAAATACTATATATTTTGGAAGATATGGAGCCCATATTTACAAAATATGGAAGTAATTATTTAAATGAAGCTCTGACATTCCCTTTTCCTTAAGGTCTCAGTATACTAAAATAAACGTAAATGTAATAGGTATTCCTGTTGAGGGTCCCCTTCTTTTTTTTCTTTTTTTTCATTTCCTTCTTTTCTTTAGTAGGTGGATAGAGAGGAAGGGATGGTATATGGGAGTTGGGAGGGGTTCTATCATTTTTCTTTTTATATCCCACATGTATTTGTATTGATTTATATTGTTTTTAAATCATGTGCATTCTTTTTTGTGGTTCTAAATTTATACATAAAATTTAAAAAAACAAATACCTCATTGTGGCCTATACCTGCTACATACCTTTCTCTTCTCCCGAACCAGATCCATGATACCCCTCAAAAACCAGGGTTCCCCATGTCTGCTAATTTTGCCTTTAATCCTGAGAGGAGCATACAAACTTCCACTCTCAAAATTTCCACTTACCTCACACATCCTTCCCAGAAAATAAATTATCCCAAATCCATGCATTCTAGATCCTTTCTCATTTCCTTAAAGTTGGCTTTTTACCTATTTATAATCTCAAACCAAGCCCCAGACCTATCTTTCTCCATAATTAACTTGAAACTAATAACATTATGATCACAACCCTAAATGTTCCCCAACACATACTTTTGTCACCTGCTCTGTTTTGTTCCCTAATAGGAGATCCAGCATTGCACTATATCTAGTTGGTATAGTGATTGAGAAGACTTCCCTGAGCACATTTCATAAACTTCAAGCCATCCAGCCATTTTTACAGTATGGGAGTCCCAGTCACTATATGGAAAATTAAAATCTCCTACTCTCACAAATTTATATTTCCTGCAGTTTTCTGCTATCTCTCTAAATATTTAATCCTCCAATTCTTGTTGACTATTGGGTGGTCTATAATGTAACCCCATGAGTGTGGTCATACCTTTCCCATGCCTCAGCTCCACCCATATAGCCTCAGTATTTGAGCCCTTTAGTCCTGTCTGAGCATAGCTGTAATATTTTCCCATTCCTCCCCCTTTCATCCTCCCCTCCCCCCATTCTATCACATCTGAAACAATGGAAGCCCAGAATATTGAGCTGCTGGTCCTGTCCCTCCTGAAATCGTGTTTCACTGAATGCCACAACATCATAATTCCACGTACCAATCCATGCTCTAAGATTGTTTGCCTTTTCTACAATACCTTACATTGAAATAGATGCCCCGAGAAAATTGCCATCACATACCACCTTTTGGCTTCTGATGTTACATGCAATCTTCACTTCATCTTTTGCCCTCTCTACTCCCCTATTTACTCTTGGCCTGCAAATCTAGTTTAAATATGCTGGAGCAGGACTAGCAAATCTTTCTGCAAGGATATTAGTCTCCCTCAGAATATGTCCCTCCTTTCCTGGAAGTGAGCCCAGTGATCCAGAAACCTGAAGTCCTCCCTCCTGCATCATGTCTCTAGCCAGGTGATGCATTATCCTTTTATTTTTAACCACTAGCACTTGGCTCGGCTAGAAATCCTGAGATCACAACCCTGGAGGTCCTGTCCTTCAATGTAGCACCTCACTCCCTGAAATCTTCTCACAGGATTTCCTCACCCACAACATCTGGCTGCTCACCCTCCCTCCTGAAAATGACATGAACTCGATCTGAGATATCTCAAACCCTGGCACCAGGAAGGCAATGCAACGTACAGCTTGGATAACTCAATCTCTTCCTTAGAACCTCTTACATGTCCCCTTAACATGTCACCTCTTCTCCTCCCTTCCCTTCACAAATACAAGGACTGACTCCATGCTAGAAAGCTGACCACCATGGTTTGTCCCTGGTAGGTTGTTCCCCTAACAGTATGCAAAATATCATACTGTTATTGAAAGGAATGACCACAGGAGTTCCCTGCACTGACCTTTGGTTCCATTTCCCTCTCCTAACTGTCAGTCACTTACTTTCCCCATGTCTCCTAGGTGTGACAGTGTCCCTGTAACTCCTGTCTATCACATCCCCCCCACCTCCCCCCCCCCCCCCTCCACCACTGTCTCCCGAGTGATCTGGAGTTCCTCCAACTCCAGCTCCAGTTCCCAAACTCAGTTTGTAAGGATGCACATTTCACAAATGAAATGACATGGATGCTACTGGCTTCCCTAACAATCCACATCCTGCAAGAGGAACATGTCCTCGCCCTGGCTGTCATTCCCACTATCCACTAAATAGGGAAAAAAATTTAGAAAAACCTGGCCTTGCCTTGTTTCAACTCCTGCACCTTCTCCTCAGCCTGGAACCTCTCAAGCCAAAGCCTCAAAGTCCCACTCACACACTGGCTGCTCCTCACTGGCTGCTGGTGCTTGAGCTTCCCTGCTTTTTATTACCAGAATTAACCAGCCAATGGAGAGATTCAAAAGAACACTTACCAATCCCGTTGCTGATTCATCTGCTTGGAACCTGCTTGCTCTGCCGCTCGCTCGCAGCTTGCTCCCACAGTCCCAAGTTGAGATCCAAAAGAACACTTACCGATCTTGCTTTTGATTTGTCTGCTTGGAAGTTGTCTTTTTTATTTAATACATTTTAATCATTCAATTTTAACAAAAAAGCAAATTTAAAAGTTCTTAAATATGATCAGAGTGGCTCAAAGCCTTCAAGCTTTGGCAGGAGAGAGGGATCTTCTCCCAGTCTTGCCTCCTGGAAGGGGTTCTAGGGTTTGGGCTGAGGTTACTCACCATGGTTAAGCACCTCCTCAACATGGGGTCAATTCAACCAGCTGTTTGTATCCAGCAGAGGCAATGCTTGTGGCCACAGATTAAGGGGGAGGGGGGGCAATGAAATTCGACGTTCTGAAATTACAATAGAGTGGAGTGCCTGCGTGGGTTTCCTTTGGGTGCTCCAGTTGCCTACCACCCTTCACAAATGCAAGGGATTGTAGGTTAATTGAGGTGATGGGGGAGGTGGAGCTCTCTGAGTGAAGAGGGAAAGGGGTAAACAGAGCTGGAGGAAAGGTGTGTGAAATTAAAATGGTGACCACTGGGAGCAGGTTTCTGTTATGGCAGCAGGTAAAAGGACTATCTACACTATTGCAGGTGACTTATTTGCACAAGGATTGCCATGAATATTGATCATCATTTTGCATTTATGGTCATTTTACATTTAAATCAATAGGCTTTACTATTATTGCTTTTCTTTATCTGTACCTGATTGGCTGCAGCAGGCAAAAGTTTCAGGCATTTGTCCATTGTAAAATGAATATGAAAATGAAGTCATCTTCGCCATTGCCTTTATCCCTGACAGCCCATTCCTGGCAGCCAGGACTCTCTGCGTAAAAAAAAATTGATCTACACATCTCCATTAAACTTTTCCCCTCTTTACCTTAATGTATATCCTCTAGTATTTGACATTTTTACCCTGAGAAAATATTCTGTCTCCCCTATTGATGCTTCTCATAATTTTATAAACCTTTCAGATCACCCCCTCAGCCTCCAATGTTCTAAAGAATGCAGCCCGAGTTTGTCCAACCTCTCCCCTTATCTCGTACCTTCTAAACTAGTCAACATCCTTGTAAATCTACTCTATATCCTTACCAAAATCTCCAAATTTTTAATGTAATCAGGCTCACTGTCTTCCCGCCGCCACCCCCCCCCCCCCCCCCCCGACCTCCACCAAGCAATGAAGACCAACATTCCATACACCTTCATCAGCCATTCTATTTGTATGGCTTCTTTCAGGGAGCAAAGCACTTGGACCCCCCTGTACCTCAATACTCTTCCAAGTCCTGCCATTTCGTATGAACTTACCCCTTACATTTGAACTCCTAAAGTGGAATACCTCGCATTTGCTCGGATTAAACTCCATTTGCCATTTCTCTGCCCACATCTGTAAATGCTCTAAATGCTGTTGTATTCTCCGATGCCCCTGCACATTGTCCACAACTCCATCAATTTTTGTGTCAAAGTTGTATGATATCTATTTAAGTTTAGTTTTCAATGGTAACCCCCCAAGTTATTGACTGTTTGGCATTCCGTAATGGTAACGTCATTGAATGATATTATTGCCAGAAATAATTAATGCCTGATGCTTTTCTTATTTCTCACTTGTTAGACCAAACCTGAATATAATTTAGGCATTATTCAACCACACTAGAACTTATTCCTTTGAAAAAGAGTTGTGTATGGGATGGAATATTGCATAATCATCGCTCACCATCCTCACTTCTGATCTTATGTTGAAGGAAAGGTAACTGATGAAATGGTTGTAATGTCAAGCAGCATGGAAGAGACCCTTTCATCAAACTCGTTCATGCCAAGTTGGCATTTTGGACTAGTCCCATTTGCCTGCATTTGGTCCATATCCTTCTCATTCAGGTACCTTGCCATTTGACATGGGCAATCATGTCTCTCCATCTGTCATGATCTCTGACCTTTGGTGGAGGCTCCATCTTTGACCTGAGTCTGTAGTCCATGTTGAGTTCATGATTATACTTGTACAAGGGAAAAATACTGAAATGGTTTGCTGTTGCCTTCTTCAGTTGCAGTGTCCATACTGGGTGGGTCACCCTGGCCACTGACCAGCAGATTCATCTGTCCAGTGCTTTTAGTTTTAGAGCCATAATTGCCAATTTGTAGAATCTGCTTGTAAAAACCATCCACCATCTGAAATCCATGGCAGTGACTCTGATTAGGAGGGTAAACAGGTACTACACCTTGCCCAAGGTCGGCTATCGGATGGAAGTAGCGCCTTAATCTTCCTTGTGCTGACCAAGAAGCACTGACACTAATTGTGCAACTCCTTCCCATAAATCCGGCCTTTAGAATATTGCAATTGTATCTATTTCTATAGATTCCTATGGGAACTGGTTCCTCTGCAGAGAAAACATTGACCCTTACGTCCCCTTGAAATCTCTTCCCTCTCACCTTCAATTTTTACCCTCTCGTTCTAGAATCATCTACCCTGGTAAATAGACTGTGAGTATTACTTTATCTGTGCCCATGATTTTATTAACCTGAGGTTGACCCCTCAGTCTCCTATGCTTGGAGGATAAACACACAGCATGTTCAACCTCTGGTCCTGGCAACATCTGAGTGAACTTCCGCTGCACCCCTGCAAATTTATTGATATCCTTCCTTTCAGTGGGCTACCAGAACTGCACACAGTTCTCCAAGTGAGGTCTCAAGAACAGCTGAATCAGGAGGTTCTAACAATTGCACTCAATGTCCTGAAAGACGAACATACCAAACATTTTTTTCACCACCTCATCCTCCTGAGTCACCACTATCATGAAGCTATGCACCTTGTACCCCTGGGTCTCTCAGTTCTAAAACACTACCCAGTGGCCTCCCCATTTGTTGTGTGAGCTCTACCTTGGTTTTACTTGCAGTACCTTACACGCGACAGAGCTAAATTCTGTTTGCGACACCTTCCCAACGGATCTAGATCCTGCTGTAAGCTCGGACATCCTTCCACACTCTCCACTACACCATCCACTTTGATGTCATCTGGAAATTTCCTCATCGTATTAACTACATTGACAAATTGTTAATGGCAATTGTAGATACTGTGAGTCCAGCACTGGCCCCAGTGGCACACAGATCACAGGCTCCAATCTGAAAAGCGAACTTTCACTAATAACCTCTAACCCTTGCACTAAACTAGTTACCAGTTTTGAATCAAGTGGGCCAGCTCTCCTTAGATTCAAAGTGATCTAACCTTCCAGACTAACCTGCCATGTGGGCCTTGTCATGGGCCTTGCTAAAGTCCATATATACAACATCCACTGCCTTGCCATCATCAATCTTCTTCATCACCTCATCAAAAACCTCTATCAGATTTGTGAAATCTACCTGACACAAAACCAAGTTACTTCAATGCTTATCCAAATGCTGGTGGTTCTTATATCTCAGAATGCTCTCTTGCAACATTTCAACTACTGATATCAGGTTCATTGGCTTCATTGGTCTGTAATTCCCTCTGTTATCTTTGCTGCCCTTTTAACGAATGTTATATAAACACCCTTCTACCTCCTAATGTAACATAGACACCCTTCTCGCACTTCACCCAAGGTCAATGTCGATTTAAACCTCTCTGCAAGAGCCTCAGTCATTTATTCCGCAACTTCCCACAAGGTCTGAGGATTTACTTGATTAACCCTGACCACCGCAAGGCCTATCAAGTCCACCAACACCTCCTCCCTGGTTCTATGCTCATGATCCAAGAAATCAGAGCCTGTTGGCTTCAAATCCTTTGCTTCCACAAGTCACTCTCATCCCACTTCCAAACTTATGCCACGATCTCAAGGGCACTCACTCTCGTCTCACTTCCAACTTATGCCATGATGTCAAGGGCAGTTTGTCTCGTCTCACTTCCAACTTATGCCACGATGTCAAGGGCAGTCATTCTCGTCTCACTTCCAAACTTATGCCACGATGTCAAGGGCAGTCACTCTCACCTCACTTCCAAACTTATGCCACGATGTCAAGGGCAGTTAGTCTTGTCTCACTTCCAACTTATGCCACGATGTCAAGGGCAGTCACTCTCGTCTCACTTCCAAACTTATGCCACGATGTCAAGGTCAGTCACTCTCGTCTCACTTCCAAACTTATGCCGCGATATCAAGGGCAGTTACTCTCATCTCACTTCCAAACTTATGCCAGGATGTCAAGGGCAGTTACTCTCGTCTCACTTCCAAACTTATGCCACGATGTCAAGGGCAGTCACTCTCGTCTCACTTCCAACTTTGCCACGATGTCAAGGGCAGTCACTCTCGTCTCACTTCCAAACTTATGCCACGATGTCAAGGGCAGTTAGTCTTGTCTCACTTCCAACTTATGCCACGATGTCAAGGGCAGTAACTCTCCTCTCACTTCCAAACTTATGCCGCGATATCAAGGGCAGTTACTCTCATCTCACTTCCAAACTTATGCCAGGATGTCAAGGGCAGTTACTCTCGTCTCACTTCCAAACTTATGCCACGATGTCAAGGGCAGTCACTCTCGTCTCACTTCCAACTTTGCCACGATGTCAAGGGCAGTCACTCTTGTCTCACTTCCAAACTTATGCCACGATGTCAAGGGCAGTCACTCTCGTCTCACCTCCAAACTTCTGGTCCTTGCTCTGTATTTGGAACAAGGCTGTGTCAAAGTCTGGAACCAAGTAACCTTGATGAAACCCAAACTGCACATTGGTGAATAGGTGTAAATCACAAAAGTCTGCAGAGACTGTGTTTGAAGTAAAAACACCAAGCTGGAGAAACTCAGCAGTCAAACAACATACATTATATAACAAAGATAAATATAAATAACTAACATTTTGGTCTTGAGCCCTTCATTAAAGTATGAATAAAATGTAGCCAGGCTTCTGAATAAAATGTTGGACGGGGGAGGGGCAGGAGTAGAGGACAGGCTCCCAGGCAGGAGGTAATTGGTGGATAATCATATAACCATCTAACAATTAGAGCACAGGAAAAGGCCATCTCGGTCCTTCTAATCTGCACCAAACCAAATACTGTCACCTACCTGCACCCTGCCCATAACCCTCCATTCCCCTCCCATCCATATTTTTCCTTAAATGACAAAATGGACCCTGCCGCCACTACTTTTCCCAGCCACCTCATGGTACTTCTAAACTTTTGTCCCTTAACTCTTAATTCATGACCTCTTGTTTCAATCTCTCCTACCCTCAAGGGAAAAAATCCTATTCACATCAACTCTATCTATCCCCCTCATAATCTCAAATACCTCTATCAAATCCCCCCTCAGCCTTCTACGCTCCAAGGAATAAAGACCTAATCTGTTCAATCTTACTTAGTAATCTAGATTCTGAAACCCAGGCAACATTTTTGTAAATCTTCTCTCCACTCTCTCTCCCTTGTTGATATCCTTCCTATAATTCCATGACCAGAACTGCACACAGTATTCCAAATTTGCATTCACCAATGCTTTGAACATTCTCAACCTCCCAACTCCTATATTCTATGCTTTGATTTATAAAGGCAAGCGTGCTAAAAGCCTTCTTCACCACTCTATCTATATGAGATCCTACCTTCAGGGAATGATGAACCATTCAGGAGGACCAGTAATGACCACCCTACACTACACATTAATCCCTTGGTGGTGGGGAGAGTAAAGATCACCAAATTCCTCAGAGTTCCCTTAACTAGTGATCTATCTTGGATGCACAACATCTCCTCATTTGTCAGGAAGGCACAATAAGTAACTGCACCTGGATAAGACTGAAGTAGGCAAGGCCATTGGCTACCATCCTGTCCACTTTCTACAGGAGCTCTATTGAGGGTGTCCTGGCTGGCTGCATCACAGTGTGGTACAGTTGCTATAGAGCATTGGATTGAAGGTCAATCCACAAGACCATAAGAGTGGCAGAGAGGATCACTAGGGTCTCCCTCATTGATGTGATCTACTGGGATCATTGTGAGAAGAGGGCTTGCAAAGTAATTGAGGACCCCTTTCACCCTACACACATCCAGCTACTCCTGTTGTGAAAGAGATCCAGGAGTATCAGCACCAGAACCATCAGGGTGAAAAACAGCTTCTTCCTAAGAGCAGTCAAACTGCTGAACGATGAACTGCTCAGACAAGCCCTACTATTTATTTAACAATATTTGTTTCTTATTGTATATGTATATGCATACTCCATATGCATCATTTGTCTGGATGTGTTTTACGTCTGAATGTGTGTTTGCATGGTTTTGCATTGAAGACCGGAGAACGCTGTTTCATCGTGTGCACTTGTACAATGAGATGACAATGAACTTGAACTTATATTTGCTGAAATGTGCCAGAATCCTTTGTTAATACAAGAGTACTGAACTTGCTAGTTGCTTTCCACTTGCAAATTCCTGGACACGCAGTGACCAACTATAGAGATGGAGCTTAATGGAGTTCCCTATCTTTTAGGGTCCCAGATCCTAACTCAGGGTTTGATCTCATGTTGAATCTATTGTTCCAGTCATTGCAAAAGGTGATTTGAGGGCCACAGGGTAAAGAAAAAATGTTTTTTTTTTAATGTTATGAGTTCAGTACTGTAGCTGAGTTGTTTTTTTTTGGTCTTGTAGCCTTTGATGTACCAAGTGCTCTCAACCATTTCTTGACATTAAATGAAAGGAATTAATTTAGATCACAAGACCATAAGCTGTAGGAGCAGAATTAGGCTAATAATCCAACGACCTGCTCCACCATTCAAATCCTGCTTGAAGTATTTTTTCTGTCAAACCCTATTCTCCTGCATTCTCCCCTTTCATACCCTTATTTATCAAGAATCTACCAACCTCGTCTTTAAATATACCAAATGTCTTAGCCTCCACAGCCATTTGTGACAATACATTCTACAGATTCACCACCATATGACTGAAGAAATTTCTTCTCAACTCTGTTCTTAAGAGGCGGCCTTTTAGTCTGAAGTTCTGCCCTCTGATTCAAAACTCTTTCTCTATTGGAAACATCATCTTCACATCGGAGCCCTTTCAATATTTGTGATGCTTCTGTAATGAGATTCGGCACTTGGCCTTCTAAACTCCAGCAAGTACAGGCCCAGAGTAATCAGATCCTCTTTATATGTTAACCCTCTCAGCCCAGGATCATTTTCACAAATCTTCTCGAGACCCTCTCCAACTCCAGCACATCCCTGTGATGGGATGGAAGGGTGATCCAAGGAGAAGCCTGAGATTAACCATCCACCCAGCATATCTGGCAGGAACTGTTGGCAAATGCTTGGATTTCTATTTCACCCTCATGATTTGGGCTTCACCATTGCTGAAGATAGGGATGGTCTTGCTTTTTATTTACTGTTTAATTGTCCATCACCATTCATCACTAACTGTAGCAATGGTTCCTTCTTATCCATTGCTTTTGGATTGCCCAGCTGTCTATTGTAGGGCTGAGCATGCTTTGCAGCTTCCTAAGCCTGGTCCTATGTTTGGGCTCACCAGAGGAAGCTCACATCATACTATTCTGCACTACTCATTGAATTAGGGTGGTCCCTTGCTTGACAGTGATGGTAAACTGGGGGAGAAACCCTGCAGTGAGGATGCAGATTCTGTTGGTGGTCATTTCTGCTGCTGGTCAATGGTGCTTGATACAGTTTGGCACTGTCTGCTTTATCCAGAGTTTATCCCACTTAGAGCAATTCCAGTGTCACCCAATTTGACACAGTGAAAATACATGAGTTTGACTTATAATGACTGTTCTATGGTTCTTTATTAAGTTTAATTTTTTTTAAATTTTAAATTTAGACCTACAGTACTGTAACAAGCCATTTTGGCACCCAAGTCCATGCCACCCAATTTGCACCCAATTAAACTACACCCCTGGTACATTTCAAATGGAAACTGGAGCCTCTGGGAAACACCCATGCAGAGATGTGGAGAACATACAAACTCTTTACAGGCAGTGTGGGATTCGAACCTCAGTCCTGATCACTGGCACTGTAACAGCGTTGCCATAACCGCTATGCCAAATGTACCATCCTACATTTTTATATCCATATTTTCTTTCAACATAGAAGGAGACCATTCAGCAATTGAGTCTTTGCTGGCTGTAAGAGAAATCCCATCAATCCCATTTCTCCTCTCCTTTTCCTATCAATCCTGTCATAGACAGAGACATCTGCAACAGGTAGGTGGATATAAGGTTAGATGCATTTACAGTGGATCGATAGGTGGATACGAGGTTAAATTAATTTGTCTCCCATGTCGTGGGAACCTCAGAACTAGTGTAGCTAATTTGGGCAACCCAATTACTGGCGATGGTTCCAAGCCAGTCTTGGTCATTGGCTTCCAGGTCCCTTCTTCCAGTATAGTCCAATAAGGAGAACTGAAGTTGAGTGATTTATTGCCCAGACTTAACCTGCTGCCTCATGGAACCAGGTCAATGTTCAGGATTCATTTGGCTACCTCCTCCAACCAGATGGGACTGGCTCTATCTGGAATTGTCAAGGAGATTGGTAGAGTGGTATGATTCTCCGTATATGTCCTATCTGACTGCCAGTTGACTAACCTGGGTGCTTACCATTTAATGTTTGTGAAGAGGAGTTCGCAATGTTGAATGGGTTGGGATTGTCTGTGCTCTGCCAGATTCCAGCGCTGGCACTAATTCCCATCAGGCTTGTAGCACTGATGGAGATTGCAGAGTTATGGACCGTCAAAGAAATGGAGGTGTTTGAAAACCAGGGTGAGAACATTAAAGAGGAAGAGTTGATTGACAGGGAGCAGAACAACGAGAGGTGAACATGATTTGTAACAAATTAAGGCAAAGGTCTGTAGAATTTTCGATGACCTCACATTGACAGAAAATAAAAGAAGGTCAATTCTGGAGCATTGTGTGCTGGAAGGATATCAATAAGACAGAGCGTAGGGAAGGTTTGCAAGGATATTGCCCGGATTTCAGGGACTGAGTTACAGGGAAAGATTAAACAGGTTAGGACTTTATTTCCTGAAGTGTAGAAGAATCAAGGGTGATTTGATAGAGGTATTTAAAATTACAAAAGAGAGAGAGAGCAAATGTAGATAGGGCTTTTCCATTGAGGATGGGTGAGATTCAAATAAGGGAACATCGGTTAAGGGTAAAATGGGAAAGGTTTAGGGGGAACTGCTTCACTCAGTGAGTGGTGGGAGTGTGGAATGAGCTTCCAGCTGAAGTGGTAGATGCAGGTTTGAATTTTAACATTTAAGGGAACTTTGGACAGGTATATGGATGGGAGAGGTATTGGAGGCCTATGGACTGAGTGCAGGTCAGTGGGCCTAGGCAAGAAAAAATGGTTTGGCGCAGACTAGAGGAGCCAAAGTGGCCTGTTTCAACGTTGTTAATGTTCTATGTTTTTAAAAGTGGGTACTTATCAGAATTTATATGATTCTCCAGGCATTTATTTTAATGGGAGAGCATTTGTTGCATGCTTGCAAACTTGTTACTATATTTTCCTTTATTTTCTGCACTTGTTTCTGATATTGACTAAACTATATGGTGCAAATCACGTTGGGACTCCCTGAGTTTGTGAAACAATCCATATAAATACAAGCCTTCTTTTAACTAAAAACACCAAGCTGGAGAAACTCAGCCATCAAACAGTGATCTTTATAGAGCAAAGGTGAAGTTACATACCTAATGTTTTGGCCTTGAGCCCTTCATCAAGGTATCATAAATGTCAAACAAAATAGTGGGTGGGTGGGTGGGGGAGAGGCAGGGGGAGGAGCATAGTCCCACAGGCAGGAGGTGATAGGTGGATAAGGGAGGGAGGGTACACCAGCAAGCAGGGGGAGAAGGGATGGCTCTGTGTATGGAGAGGGAAGGGGGTGGAGAGCTGGAGGAAAGAAGTCAAGGGAAGGGGAAGGGAGGGAGAAAGGAAAGTAGGCTAACAGAAAGCAGAGAAGTCGATGTTAATGCCATCCGGCTGCAGAGTGCCCAGACGGAAAATTAGGTGTTGTTTCTCCAATTTATGGGTGGTCTTGGTGGGATAGTACATGAGGCCATGGACAGATATGGGAGTGGGGCACGGAAATGAAATGGTCGGCCACCGGCAGATCCCTGGCACTAATGTGGACAAAGTTAACGTGCTCAGTGAAGTGATCTCCCAGTCTGCTTCCAGTCTCTCCAATGTAGATAAGGCCACAAAAGGAGCATGGGATGCAGTAGATCACAAGTGAAGTGAATGAGTGAACAAGGGAATCACAGAGGGAGCAGTCCCTATGGAAGGAGGAGAGGGGAAGATGTGTTTGATGGTGGGATCATGTATTAAGTGGTTGAAATTACGAAGGATAATGTGTTGCATGTGGAGGGTGGTGGGATGGTGGGTAAGGGCAAGGGGAATCCTGTGCTTGTTACATCTGGGGGGGGGGGGGGGGCCAGGGCCGATGAACGGGAATGATCGTGGACTTTCCAACTCGTTGTTAGTTGCTCAGGCCTCATACGAATCCAACACTCTGGTAATCCCATGTAGAAAATGGCTGTCTCGGATGTGGTTCATCAGAAAGAAGGGATTCATTTTTTTTCTTTGGTCTTTCTGAATTGGCAGCACAACATGTTTCACCAGATTATAACAGCTTTTCAAGTTTTGTGATGTAAATATTTTGTATCTTATTTGCAGAGCCAGATATTTGTGAGTGGAATTAATCTTTTAGGTAACTCTATTTACCCTTTACTTACTAAATTAAAAGCATTAACTGTGGACATGACAGGTTTCATTCAATAGGTATCTAGTTCTGAGTATTGATATGTAAAATGTAATTTGCTTTTGAGACAAATCAGATTCACCGTTTCTGCCATTTTTGTGTCTCCCACAATTACACTAAAATGTTAGAATTCAATTCCCCCACTGTAGGTGAAAATGATCCCTCTCAATTCTTCGTAAATATTACAAATTGAAAGCCTGTACAAACTAAATGTTGCTTAATTTCTATCTGTCTTCTTCGCTTCCTGACCTTCAAGCAGAATCATCTGTTGGAAAAGTCAAGCAGAGTCAAAAGGTTGGGAACTCTCACACAAAATAATTTCTCAGGACTTTGTGGGTTGCACAGAATTAATTAATAAATTGGCCTGCATAATTGAACCTTTAGCTTTGCAGCGAGATGAAAGGGGACGACATGGCAAGGCATGGTTGCTGCACTGAAAAAAAATAATCAGTCATGCACAGAATGGGCACTTGTTAAAAATACAGACATTGGAACTCCTGACTTATAGGCTGCTTTGCATATCATTGCCATTTTAGCAAGTTAATTGACTCATTATTCCAATTCATATTCGCAAGAGGGAAGTGATTAAGAGAGGCAGGCACAGAATCTCTAGACACGTTTGTATCAGAATTGTTTGTCCTGTAGGTTTACCCAAGCTATTAAAGCAGTTAGAAGCTTTTGCCTTCAGTATTATTGAATAGTAATGTATAGAATAAAAACTGCTGATTGTATCTGTGATTTGCCATGTCCAGTTCAACATATTAGAAATTCATCACCAGTAAATTTCTCAATCAACTAATCATCTCTCCTTAGTCTTCAATACAGTTGAAATCTGTCGAAGGTTAAGTCATAACATTTCAGCCTTTTATTTGCTGAGAAAATAAAAGGGCAGAAATCCATTTTTACATTCCATAGATTAAGAGCAATTTATCAATTTTAATGCAAAAATGGGTTTCTTTCTTCACAAAATTTGTGGCCTAATTTTGCCTGTATTGTTTGTTGTAATCTTCCAGTTACATGTACTGAAAAACCATTACTCATTACAGCTGAATAATGCATGTAATCCAGGTTGTACCTCTCTTATCCTGCACTCTGTGGACCAGCAACTTCCACATTTCAATCTGCTACCATTAGTGCAAATTCCTTGCAGACAGCGCGGAACTCTATCCCCAGTCCCGATCGCTGGGACTTTAAAGGTGTTAAGTTGATGGCTACACTAACTGTGCCGCCCCACAGTATTATTTCCTGTTTTAAGCTTTGTTCTACCTTTGATATGTTTACATAGGCAGCTCCCTTAGGGGTTAATTTCTGGTTTCCAGCATTTTCTGTGGTCCGGCAATGGCCAGGTCCCAACGTCACCAGATTAAAGAGGTACAATTATATTTAATTCATGATGCTTACATTATATTTAAGATTGGAGGAATATGGGGAAGTGTCAGCTATAAAATAAATTGGGACAAATGTGAAATTGTGTCTCTCACTAGAGGGGATTATACTCAGTGCAAAAGAGATACCCAATTTAAATGGCAGGCAAAATACTTAGGGATGTGGGTAGATAATAATTTATATAATTTATAGAAGTTAAATTATTCACTTTTACTTAAGAAAATTAGAGAAGATTTCAGTAAGTGGATGGATTTGCCAATAACACTATTTAGCAGAGTTAACTGTGTTAAAATGAATATATTCCCTAGAGTACAGTATCTTTCAATCGTTGCCAATAATGTTACCACAAATGTTTTTTTCAAGAATTAAATAAATATAACCTGTTTGGTCAGCTTGTACCAAATGAGGTAAACACTTAGCAATTCTATTTGCCAATATTTTAGCTATTATTTTTTAATCTACATTTAATAAAGACATTGGTCGATATGAAGCTACATTCAACGGATCTCTGTCTTCCTTTGCAATTACTGTAATGATCATTCTTGAAAAATAATCTGGTAATGATGGCTCATCTGTTATTTACTGAAGCAACTCCATAAATACAGGACTGTCATAAAACACCTTATAAAACTTGACCCATCATCTCCAGGAGATTTCCCATTTGGCGTAGCCTGTGTAGCTTCCTTAATTTCAAAATCTGTAAATGGAGACTCCAATTCTTTCACTTCATCTTCTCCTAAAACTGGCAAATACAAAGCAGATAAAAAAAATTCAATAGAACCATTATCCTGAACCCCTTCGGAAGTATATAATTTTTGATATAATGAACAAATTTGATCATTAATTTCCTGGGGTTTATAAGTAATGATTGAATTCTTTTTAACAGCATTAATAGACCTTGAAACTTGTTCAGTCTTCAGCTGCCAAGCTAATACCTTATGTGCTCTATCCCCTAATTCATAATATTGCTGTTTAGATCTTTGAATTAACTGCTCAAATTGAGATGTTTGCAATATATTACAACAGTTTCAACTTAGGTAATGCTGCCTTTTTATCTTCAGTAGTATTTTTTTGAAAGTCCTTTTCCAAATCAGTTACTCCAACATCAAACTTTCTGCCAAGTATTGTTTCTTAACTTTTTCTGAATAGCTAATAATTTTGACCCTGTAAATATGCTTTCAGAGCATCCCACAAAATAAAATTACTCTGTACTGAATTAGTGTTTATACTGAAAAAGAAAGCAATTTGTTCTTTGATTATAGCCAATGAACTCAGGTTTTTTCAATAACATTGCATTAAATCTCCACCGATATGTTGACTCCATGGCTTCAGAACTGACATAGGATATAAATAGCATAGAATGATCGGACACAATCCTACTCTTATATTCGGCCTGAATAATCTGAGCCTAAAGATGCACTGATACTAAAAATAAATCTATTCTAGAAAAAGAGTCATGTTTTGATGAAAAAAAAGAAAAATCTTTCTCTGTTGGGTTTAATCTTCTCCAAATTTCCACCAAGTTCAAATCCTTCATCAAAGATTCCATCTCAACAGCCATCATAGATTTATTTATATTTTTTAGAGATTTGTCCAAGAACGGATCCAAACCACAGTTAAAATCTCCTCTGATAAAAATATTTTCATTAGCCTAGTTTAATGGTAAAAAAGTTTCAGATATAAATCACTCATCATCTACATAACGTCCATAGTTCTGCAAAAATCTTACAAATCACCATTAAAATTCTACCATCTGTTTCAGAAAATTATTCCAGTTCAAGCGATATCTTCTTATGAACCAGAATCCCCACTCCTCGTGCCTTAGAATTAAAAGAAGAAGCAACCACATGACCTACCAAACTCTTTTCAATTTCAAATGTTATTTCTCGGTTAAATGTGTTTCTAGTAAAAAAAGCAATATCATCCTTCTTCTTTTTAAAATAAGCTAACACACACTTTTGTTTAATCAGGTTATTAAGACCCTGCACATTAAAAGTAAAAAAACTCAAGTTAGTCATACTTTTAAAAAAACCCACAACTCACACAGTTAACGATTGTAAAAAAAGCTCCCCTTGTGTCAACAATAAAAAAACTTCCCTTTTATAAAAGTACAAAAAAAACCCTTCAAAAAAATTACAAAAAAACTTCCCCAAAACTACACCAATGTAGTAATTCCCCAATTAACTGGATGTGGATAACACCACTAATAGCAGATGACATTCAAAAGTATCAGAGTCATCCACCCCCCCCCCCACCCCCAGCCGAACTTCTCAACAATTAATCATCTCATTCAAGTTCATCCCACTGATTCCAGTCCCAAAGATTGTTGCAGATCCTCAATATCAAGCAGACTTCGTGTCAATCCCCCCTTCTTTCCATTCCTATTCCCATTCCCCTTGTCAGATACTCTCTTCTTAAGTGATTGTGGTCAATCAGATCCTCACACGTCCGGCAAAGAATTCGCAAAAATGAATGCATCATAATCACTCTCAAAAAACTGAGATTGATAATTCCCTTAGAAAACTTTCAACACAGCAGGTACCAAAAAGTAAACTTATACCCTTTTCTCCACAACACCTTTTAGCCGAATTAAATTCTTTATGCCTCTTAATGATCTCCTGGCTCAGGTCAGCATAGAAAAATATCCCCCTACTCTGGACCATCATTGGAGCCTGATTTTGGCGAGCTTTCTGAACAGCTATCCGCAAAACCATCTCTCTATCCTGGTATCTCAAACATCGTGGCGGCTGACCCAGATAAGGTTTCTTCCTCATTGTCCCATGTGCTCTGTCCAATTCCAAGCCAATATTTGTAAAGAATTGAACACCCAACACATCTGGAATCCACTTTTTAAAAAACTTCACCGGATCTGGACCTTCAATATCTTCCGGAAGTTCTACTATCTTCACATTATTACGTCGACCTTGGTTTTCAAAGGAATCAATCTTTTTCAACAATTCTTTCTTCCGAATTTCCCAACCGACAAATGAATCTTCCACTCTCTCTGTTTTTCTCTCTTCCGTTCCACTTGATCTCTACATTCATGAAATGCCTCTTCAATTTTCTTAAAATTATCCTGTACTATATCCACCGCTTTCAAAATTTATTAACATCAGCCTTAACAACAGACATATCCTTCTTTAAAGACAACACTTCTTCACAGATATTATTCATTCTAACTTTTATGTCCATAAATCCCTGATTCATCTGTGAAGTCATCTGTGATGACATATTTTCCATTTGTTAAGCAATGCCTTCTAAAAGAGTGAAAACAGCTTCAATTCTTGGTTCCCCATTCCATTTCATTGAGGCCTACCTTCTTTAACTGTAGTTATTGTAGTTAATTCTTCATATTCTTGTGTCCCTAACAAAGCAAGGCTTTCCTCCTCCTCTTCACCTGCACTTACTGCTGGTCGGGCTGCTTGACTGTGGGTCTGGACTGCACGCCCGCCCAAACCCTCTCCAACAGTTCACACATGTGCACACTTCCATGCATGCCCGGTAGTGTCATCGATCGTGCAGGTGCATCTTCTGACGCACTGCTGCACGTCACTGAGCTGTCGGGCACAATAGTGGGATCGCGCGCAGATATTGGGAGACGCCACTCGGCCAACCTGCTCACATGCACGGCATTACAGCCGCGCATTTCTGAGTCAGCCAGGCAGGTAACAATGTCAGCGCCATCTTGCGGTTACAGGACGGGTGCCGGCTTTATACTAAACCAACCAAGAGTTTGTTGGGCTTTAGGAGCAGATTCAATCGATTCCGTGGCTTCTCTCTGGTAGGTAGGCCTCAATTCTTCAGCACTTTTAAAAGGTAATTTCTTTTGTCATTGAGTCTTTGTCTTCTTCACATTTGTAGCCATTATCTATATTCCATCTTCAGACACCTTCAGAAACTTATTTTAAAACTTTTAAAACTTTTCAATTCAGGCATTAAATAGTTCACCTGGGGAGAGGTGGAATTGCATGTCTTCTTGCTACGCCAGCTCGCCATGCCCCTTACTTAATGTAAGATATAGTTTCATTAATTGTAATTTTTTTACATCAGTTATATTTGACTCCCGAGAAATTGAAAAGATATGGATTTAGTAATTCAGATTTATGTTTAAGATGCGGATTGCAGATTGGAACATTTTTTCATGCAGTTTTTCTTCGTGACAAAGTCCAACCATTTTGGGAAAAAAATTAGAGTATTTTTTGAAAAATTGTTTAAGATGAAATTGCCATTAGATCCAGAAATTATTTTTCTGGGTTATACTGTATCTTTGACTGGTTTGGGGTTGGACAAGTTTCAGATAGCTTTTGTTTGTTTAACATTGGTGGTGGCATGGAAATGTATCGCGATTACCTGGAAGGATAATGTAGAAGTAAACATAGCTTGTTGGCATAATGAATTGAAATAATGAATTGAAATAATGAAAAGAAAATAACATATAATTTGCATGATAATTATTCTTTTTTTTTGTTCAGATGTGGTCACCCTATTTGGAATGTGTGGGTCTAGAAATATCTTAAACCTTTTTATTATAAGTTTGAGATATCTCAGCCTATGTATGTAATTACTTGATATATGTTCTTTTTTTGCTCCCCTTACAGGGCTTGCTGAGGTTGGGGGAGGTGGTGGGTTTTTTTTTAGTTTATTTTGTTATTATCTTTATGTACTTTGAAAATTTTAAATAAAGTTTATAAAAATGAAGTAAATAAATATATGAGAAAATTTCTCTTGAAGAGTAAGATGTCAAGGGTTTCTTTAGATAAATTAACATGACAAGGCCTACATCTTGCAAATTTAAAAACTTATTACAAAGCAGCTCAGATGAGGTTTTTTGCGTCATTTTTTGAAGAGAGAGAAAAGTCAGCCTGCATTAAAATATAAATTAATAAAATAGGAGAGAAAACACCAGAATGTAGTGGGGATGCTACGGTTATAGCTCGAGGTATGATGAGGTTATAGCTCGAAGTTGAAAACTCTCACACAAAGGAAGTGTAATCAACACTGAGTTTATTGGGCTGCAGCTCTTCCTTTTATAGATAGCTGGCCACGTCACCACCAGGGTGTCGCTTGAGCAGGGCTGGCTGACCTGGATCCATGGGCTTGGATTGGACCCCCTGCGATTCGTTGGTGGTGATTGGTTGATTTGATCACTATTACTGCAGCCGATGGGAGCGGGTGTCTCATCCCGCGTGCTGCTTGCTTGATCACCATATTTGACGGCCGTTTCCTCCATGGGCAGCAGGCTGCTACAAGAAAACTTTACATACAAATGGCCTTCTAAATTGATATCAGGTGAGAGGGAAACCCCTTTATTGAAACATTAAATAAAATATTGCAAAAAAAGTGCTGCATAATATAAATATAAATATAAATAGTCTATGAATATCTGGAATAAAATAAACATTGAAATTGGAACAAGGGGTATTGTATTATCTAAAATGCCCTCTGACTCAAAATCCACTTATTCCATTTACAATGGATAATCCATTTTAAAATATTTTGTCTCATAAATGAATGAGATATAGAAGATTGTTAAGAAGGAGGAAAATTAATATTATTTGAACAATTAAAAATAAATATGGGATACAAAACAATACATTCTTTTGTTATTATCAACTAAGGGCATATTTAAGAGATAAATTGGGTCCAACAATGTCATTACCAAAATGTAGTGATGTGGAGATACTGATTCGTAATAGACATATAAAGAAATTTACTTCACCATGTACATTTTATTGCAAAAGACAACTTCTAAGCAAGGGACCTCTAGGTCCAGATAGAGATGGAAGGTGGATTTAAATATTATTATTGATGAACAAAATTGGTGGGACTTATGTCACAATAGTATGACAAATACAATTAATGTTAGATAGAGATTAGTTCAGTATAATTTTCTACATCAATTATATCTTACACCGCAGAAATTAAATAGATTGGTCAGATTTATCAGGTCAATGTTTTAGATGTAGCCAGGAGATAGGTACTTTTTTTGCATTCTTCTTGGCCCTGCCCTAAAGTGTGCTTTATGGATAAACTTGGGAACAGTTTTAGAACAGGATACAGGATCTAAATTTCTGCAAAATCCAATGTTGTTTTTATTAGGTAATATTGTGGGGATAAGACCAAAATTGAAATGAACTATAAATCAAAAAGAATTTGTAAAGATTGTATTAGCAGTAGCAGGAAAATATATAGCAGCCACGTGGAAATCGGATTCTCAACTGGGTATGAAGCGATGAAACGCAGAATTGCACAGTTGTATTCCTCTTGAGAAGATTAATTATAATTTAAGAAACAAATATGATGTATTTTTGAAAATTTGGTGCCCATATCTACAAATTGTGGGAATTAATTTATAGATATTTTCCTTAAACTTTGAAAACCTTCTTGGAAGAACTAAAAGAAATGTAACTGGTTAGAATCATGTATCTTCTTGGAATTCAGGGTTATTTCCTTTTCCTCTTTTTAACTTCCTCTTTTTTTTCTTTTCTTATTTCTTTATATCATTATTTCTTTCGATATTGGCGATTCTTTGCTGGAGTGGAGAGGGGGGTTGAGGGTTTTATACAATCATGTATAATGGAACTAACATTTAATAGTTGATGACTCCATTTTGAATTTTGCTATTATTACATGTATTGATAAAAACTTTAAATAAAATATTGCAAAAAAAGTGCTGCATAATATAAATAGTCTATAGAAAAACATAAATCAAAGGAGAAAGATAATCTTATTTAGTTTTTCAATTATAATACATGATTGGTCATTATCATGTCATTTATATTATAACTCAAAACGGTCAACCAGTTTATCTACCTCGGCTGTACCATTTCATCTGATGCAAGAATCGACAAAGAGATAGACAACAGACTCGCCAAGGCAAATAGCGCCTTTGGAAGACTACACAAAAGAGTCTGGAAAAACAACTACCTGAAGAAACACACAAAGATCAGTGTGTACAGAGCCGTTGTCATACCCACGCTCTTGTTCGGCTCCGAATCATGGGTCCTCTACCGGCATCACCTACGGCTCATAGAATGCTTCCATCAGCACAGTCTCCGCTCCATCCTCAACATTCATTGGAATGACTTCATCACCAACATCGAAGTACTCGAGCTGGCAGAGTCCGCAAGCATCGAATCCACGTTGCTGAAGACCCAACTGCGCTGGGTGGGTCACGTCTCCACAATGGAGGACCATCGCCTTCCGAAGATTATGTTCTATGGCGAGCTCTCCACTGGCCACTGAGACAGAGGTGCACCAAAGAAGAGGTACAAGGACTGCTTAAAGAAATCTCTTGGTGCCTGCCACATTGACCACTGCCAGTGGGCTGATATCGCCTCCAACCGTGCATCTTGGCGCCTCACAGTTTGGTGGGCAGCAACCTCCTTTGAAGAAGACTGCAGAGCCCATCTCACTGACAAAAGACAAAGGAGGAAAAACCCAGCCCCCAATCCCAACCAACCAATTTTCTCTTGCAACCGCTGCAACCGTGCCTGCCTGTCTCGGATCGGACTTGTCAGTCACCAATGAGCCTGCAGCAGACGTGGACATACCCCTCCATAAATCTTCATCCACGAACCCAAGCCAAAGAAAAAAAGAGAGAAGAATATTGATGCACTGGTGGATATTTATTGTAATCCAGTGAACTGCCCAGTAAGATAAAATAACATGTTTAGCAGCCACTTAGATTTTGCGCCATTAGCACGGCACTTCAGTCCAAAAATATATACATTTTGTAGAAGAGTCTTGTCTGAAATGTTGATTACCTCTTATGGTCTATTGGCTTCTATGGACAGTGCTTGACCTACCGAGATCTTCCAGCATTTTTCTCGATCCTTCAATTGTTTATATAATTTCCCTTAGATTTGCACTGCTTCTTCCACCAAAGCTATGGAGATCCAGTTATGCATACCGAGATGTATGGAATAGTGCCAGCTGTGACAATCTGAATGAATTGAAGTTCAATGAGGACAGCTTGAAGTTCCATCTTCTTAAATGGTGATAGTAAAGGGAAAGAACCAAAAAAAAATTGAAAGTTGATTTTTAATTTCTTCTTAGGAGGTGAGTTACAGAGGTAAGACAATATTTAATAGCCACCCTGAGCCACCTAAGATTGGAAATGTTATCCACATATTATAGGACTAGAGTCTTATTGATTCATATGCACAAAATAATGTTTTCATCATCAAGGTGCCAGGAAATGGCTGTCTCCATCTCTGCCTCATTATGAATGGCCATGATATCTAATGGCATTATCATCCACAAATTTCATGCCGTAAGTGTCCTGGATGGGTAACATTTAACTAGAAACCCTACTGTTCCAGCTATGGTCTATGCTAGGAGGCTGGATTTCCTGTGACTAGAGAATCATTAACCTGATATTGCAAAGCAGTTGCACCATCTACAATGCATGGCTAGTTCACTGCCCTAAATCTAAATTCCCTCCAACTCCAGAGAGTTATGGCTATGGTAATTGTCATTATAAACTGCACTGCATTTGCTCGCCCAGGTTATTCCATCAGCACCTCCCTAATGCACGACCTTTGCCACTGAAAATGGGCCTAAGAAGCAAGAACTGGAGAACACCACCACCTGCAGTTTCTCTCCTGAGTTGGAAATATTACAATTTTTAATTTAGATTTAAATTTACACATGCAGTAGAGTAACAGCCCACTTTGACCCATGAGCCCGCACCATCCGGTCCAACCACACCCAATTAACTTACAGCCCCCAGTACCTTCTGACTGGTGTAATGATAGTGATCATGGCTGCAATGCAGCTAGCAATGCCTTACCATTTGATTAGACTTGGCTGCCTGTAGAGGGCTGATACATAGAGCAAGACACAGTATGCAGATCTGTAATGGAGGATTGCAGTCTCATGGTGCTGTTTGCATCAACTTTAAAGTAAAGAACCTTTTCCTTCATCCATGTGTCATCTTAAGAACTCACACATACGAATACAGGCTGAAACACTGGTACTGGGTGCATCTTTATAATGGTTCAAGAAGACAACTCATCACCACCTTCTCAAGGGGATTCAAATCCAGGCAATAAATAAAATCAAACTGCAGATGCCAGAATCTGAAACAAAGATAGAAATGTCAAAATAACTCTATCAGCTTAGTAGAATCAGTGGAAAGAGAAATTGGTTAAGGTTTCAGGTCAAAGACCCAGCACCAGAACCACATCTCCTTCTTGTCTTGATCATGACCCTCGACTAATTCTGCTTTTTCAGGGAAATGATAGGAAAACAAACAGTGTGTACTTTGTTGGCACCACAACAAGGGAATCTTGCATCTTGTACAAATCATAATATTGCCAGCAATGGTTCCATACTCTTAAAAAAATGGAAAAATAAAAATAAAACAAGATCTTGGCTGGAGATGGTTAGAGTGGACACAAGCAGAAATAAATGTTCTGATATTTTAAGGTGCGCTGCACTCCACCACTGATAATGTTCACATACACAGCCTCTCTTATTCAGGTGTCGCAGTCCACATTGCTCAAGGAGATTCACAATGTTACTGCATCGTCTGTCCTCACGTTCCCCACCAAATCTTACACCAAAGGGCACTGGTGGTCCAGCAATGATATTCAGTTCCCTCATCCTTCAGACAGAAGTTAAACTTGCAAAAGGATGATTGGTTTACCAGTCTCTTCCATCTGCTCCATTCAGGCTAGTTCTCCATGCAAGTGGGTGTTTACAAGTACAGTGCTTCACTGGGATGGAGGAGACTACCTGCTAACAATAAGCAGAAAGGCTACTTTACGAGCAGAGGCTATGCAAAATCTTCTGGATAATCTCACCAACATTCCATCAAAATGATTATCAAGGCTCTGTAATGATCAAGTGCCAGTGATAACATTGACCATAAGATATAGTTGGAGATGAGTTGTTGCAGCTAAGGGTAGATTCAAAATGGATGCCTCAATGAGGTCATGATTATTGTAGGTAATAAAGTATAGCTGTTATAAAAATAACCCAAGTTTCTTTATTACAATTAAATAAAAATCCTCTTCCCTAAATAGGAGAGAAGGAAGAGCAGGAACGTTGATGAGAGGAAGAGGGGATTCTCATGATGTTCTCAGTGTATCATTGCACTCGATCCTCCACTCCAATAGCTCAGAGATAGAGATCGATACTTCAAAGGAGTAGATCAGGTTTGTGGTGTGAAGACAAAGGGGCCATATATCTGGCACTAGCTAAATCCAGTCTGGCAAGAAGCACGGGGTATCTGGTTGAAGGATTCACATGAGGGTGGGTCCAGGTACTTGAACTGCTCCGGACGACTCAAATGAGGTTTTTATGCTTTCACGACAAGGCCAACGCAAATGCAAAATGAGACGGCAAGTGTGTTATTTGGCTTATCTGAATGAATGAATAGAAGACATGGAGAAGTGGAATTTTTGCAAAGAAACAACAACAGTAGGATTCTTTGAGGATATAATGGGTGTGGTGGATAGAGGAGAATAGGTTGATGTTGTATATTTGGATTTCCAGAAAGCGTTTGATAAGGTGCCGCACAAGAGACTTCTCAGTAAGTTACAGGAAAGTGGAGTCCGGGGACGTATTTTGGCCTGGATTAAAAATTGGTTGTCTGACAGGAGGCAGAGAGTCGTGATAAATGGGAGTTTTTCAGGTTGGCAGAGAGCGATAAGTGGAGTGCCGCAGGGGTCAGTGTTAGGCCCACAACTGTTCATCATTTACATTGATGACTTTGAGGAGGGGACAAAATGTGGTGTAGCCAAGTTTGGGGATGACACCAAATTGAGTGGAAGAGCAAATTGTAATGAGGATGTGGAGAACCTGCAGAGGGATATAGTTAAGCTGGATGAGTGGGCAAAGTTCTGGCAGATGGAGTACAATGTTAGTAAGTGTGAGGTTATGCACTTTGGCAAGTAAAATAAAAGAGCTGAATATTATTTAAAGGGTGAAAAACTACAGCATGCTGTTGTGCAGAGGGACTTGGGAGTGCTTGTGCATGAATCGCAAAAAGTTAGGTTGCAGGTGCAGCAGGTTATTAAGAAGGCAAATGGAATGTTGGCCTTCATCGCTAGAGGAATTGAATTCATGAGTAAGGAGGTAATGTTGCAACTGTATAAGGTACTGGTGAGACCGCACCTGGAGTACTGTGTCCAGTTCTGGTCTCCATATTTGAGGAAGGATATACTGGCTTTGGAGACGGTCCAGAGGAGGTTTACTAGGTTGATCCCTGGGATGAAGGGGTTGACTTATGATGAAAGATTAAATCGTCTAGGATTGTATTCGCTCGAGTTCAGAAGAATGAGAAATCTTATAGAAACATATAGAATGATGAAGGGTATGGATAGGATAGATGTAGGAAGGTTTTTTGAGCTGGCCGGGGAAACTAAACTGAGAGGACACAGTCTCAATATTCGGGGGAGTAGATTTAGGACAGAGATGAGGAAAAATAGTTTTTCCCAGAGAGTAGTGAATGTTTGGAATTCTCTAACCAGGGAAGTGGTTGAGGCTGCTTCATTAAACATATTTAAAATTCGGTTAGATAAATTTTTACATGATAGAGGAATTAGGGGATATGGGGAGAAGGCAGGTAGGTGGAGTTAGGTCATAAATTAGATCAGCCATGATCGTATTGAATGGCGGAGCAGGCTCAATGTGTCATTTTTGGCCTACTCCTGTTCCTACTTCCTATGTTCCTATGTTCCTATGTCCTGTTACATCGTCCTCAGCTGTGGTGCAGGGATACTGGAGAGCCTTTCTGCCTGTGTGGGAAATGGTGAAGGTCTTACCTTTATCGAGTGGGACAACGGTATGACTCCATGCAATGATTTCTTCAGCTCGATGAATATACAGGTTCTCGAGAGTGTAACTTTACTCAAAATTAGTAGGATGTATTTTCATTTAATATTTACATTTAAAGTACTTTAAGGCATTACCACCATTAAGAAAAAATGACATAATTAATTGTAATGTGTCCTTTATGGAACCGATTATGCAGAGATAAATCACACTCGCGGTAGCTGCTGGCATTGCCATCCCTTACCGAGGAAAGGTTGAGGATGTGCTGATACTCAACTGTGATTAATGCTGAATTTGGAGTGACACAGTCCCCTTAAAATCTGGAGCCTCAATGTCTAACTCTAAATCAATTCAAGTTTCAAAAGCCTGGAACTCAGCCCAGTGTGCCGAATCGTTCGATCCCTTCCTGCATTCGACTGTTTTCGACATTTTATTAGCCTACTCATACATATTGATGCTGAATCAAATTCCTGAATTAGAAATACAGTTAAACCCCACCCCAGTATCCGGAATTCAAACAATCTCGAGCAACTGGCAAAAAAAAAATAAGGATAATCCATTTTTAAAAATTAAAATAAATAAAAAATAAACTAAGAGTGAGAAAATATGCAAGTTTAAAATGGTAAAAGTTCTCTGAAGGAACACTTAATCCTTCAGTGAAGATGGGAGAAAATATTTAGCCAGTGGAGTTCTTTGATCGTGCTGTTTGAATAAAGTTGTGTTTGAATAAAATGTCATCGCTGAAGATGAAGAGCTGGTTGGTGCTGCTCACTGTCTCATTATCCCTGCTTAATAAGAGAGTCTTTATCTTTATTTGTATATTAGTAAGGCTTTAATCTCTTACTATTAGAGAAAGAGAAGTGAGAGTACCGTCAGAGTCATGGATTCACCTTCTGTGCTCCCACAGCTTCTGCAGCCAAACAGAGTCCAGACCAAACCGTCAGCAGCCCAAGCTCCAGATCCGAACCTCCGGCATGATCAGGAACCCTTCAGCGCCCTCAGTACCCTCTCGTATTTCAGTTCCAACACCTGTTGCCCCATCAGCCAGTCTTGAGCCAGTCTCCAGCAGTCTGCAGCCCTTGTGTGAACCGTGGTTGCCAGCAGCTTGCAGCCTGCATGGGTTCCTCACCTCGAGTCGCCAACAACCCGCCACCTGTGTGTTCTTCAGCTTCAGAGCCTCTCACTGGTCCACCACCATGAACACCGTCCCATGAGTTCTTCTCCTTCTCAAAAAGAGGGTAGTTTCCCCCCCCCCCCCATTTTCTGGTGCCCTGTACCAGTCCTCTGCTTCCCTAGAGACTGTAATTCCTCGTGGCTGCTGCCAATTATAGGTGCCACCATCTTAGGCACAGACCCCGGCATTTGCTGTATTTTTTTAAAACTCCGTTGGCTCCATTTACAGGCTGTTTAAAGGCTGTATGGAGCTGACAGCAGTTGATCTGTGCAGTTGAACACCTCTGGAGCAATCTGACTCCTCTCACCGCTCTCTACGGGTCGGCACCAGCAGCGGCAATGCCATTACAGAAGCTGCTACAGCGCCACCATTCTTTACAGATTCTCTTCATGGTGTGGATTGTGGGGGTTCATATGACCAGGCCCGTCTGGAACGTGTTGTGAATATTGTCATGTGACCTCTCTGGATGAAACCTAGTCAGAAGCCATCTCACTTACCAATCAAGGGTAAGATCTGCCCACTTGTGGGGCTGATGCGTTATTGGACCTTGCATCTTATGTGTGATTGGTTCTCCAGTGGTCAATCAATGGTTAGATCTGCCAACAGGTGAGGCAGGTGTGCGATTGATCCTTGTAAGAATCTCTCTCTCTCTCGCTCTCTCTCTCTCTCTCTCTCTCTCTCTCTCTCTCTCTCTCTCTCACTCTCTGTTCTTGCTGCTCTATAGAGACCATCACTGAACTCCAGGCTGCCGATCATAGGCAGCTCCAGTGGGCTGAATGCAATGGGCCCTTCTCAGATCCCGATCCATGGGTAATGCTGGAGACCAGGTTCATTGACAAATAGTAATGAAATGGTGGCACACGAGGTTACAGCGGCCACTTCAGATCCTGACAATGGTAAAATCCTCCACCCATTGCATTTGTATCTGGAAGCACTCATCAAAGTACAAAACACAAATCAGACACTCAAATTTAAGGATCAGATCAGTAAGATTCTGTGCAGTTTAAACCGACTGAACACAGACTGCTGCAAACTGCAGAGTTGATCATGGGAAACGTGTGGGAGGCCATCGAAAGCTCTTCAGCCATCTTACTCTCAAATGTAAGATGGCTGGAGAAGAAAATAGATTACTTGGGCTGCATGTGAACCAGAGAGAACTGCAGGGCTGCTGTGCTCTGGTGATTGGAGAAACATGGCTCCAGATCATCATTCCAAGCTCAGTGATTCAGCTGGATGAAGTTATCTCATTCAGGGCAGACAGAGACGCTGCTGCTTCTGGCAAGCCTAGAGGAGGGGGGGGGGGGACTGTGCATCAATGAGAACTGGTGCACCAATGTCTCTGTTGTGAAGACCTTTTGCTCAGCAGACATAGAGGACCTCCTGGTGAAATGCAAACCTTTCTACCTTGCCCAGGGAATTCTCAGCCACTCCAATTGCTGCAGTCTACATTCTGACTACAGCAAATGAAGGTGAAGCCATGAAGGAGTTTACTGTGCTGTCTGCGAAGCCCAGATGTCCCACCCAGATGCTGCCATGATTGTCACTGACGACTTCAATCGTGCCAACCTGAAAACAGTCATACCATAGTTTCAACAGCACATACGCTTCGCCATCAGAGGAAAGAACACCCCGAAATGGGTGTACATAAACATCCCTGGTGTCTACAAGGATGCACCTCACCCGCACCTTGGAAACTCGGATCACATATCTGTCCTGCTAATCATGGCATACAGACCGCAGGGAAAGAAAACTAGGTCAGTTCACAGGAAGATCAGGATGTGGCCAGAGGTGGGGGGTGGGGGGGTGGGGGCATAGGAGCTCTGCAAGACTGCTTTGAGACCATGGACTGGATCTGTTTCAGGGAGGCGGCCACCTATAATGTTGCTGTGAACAGTGACTGGTTACATGAGCAAGTGCATTGAGGATGTCACCGAGATTAAATGCTTCACAACCAGGGCTAACCAGAAACCAAGGTTGGATGCAGAGATCCAAGCCCTTCTCAGAGCTCATGATGCTGCCTTCAGAACAGTGGATAGGATGGCACTAAAATCAGCCAGGGCTGAACTATCCTGTGCAATTCAGAAGGCAAAACGTAGGTACACAGGGAAGATCCACAGACAGCTGTGTGACACAGAGACATAAGGCTCATGTGGCAAGGGATCAAAACTATAAAGGATCACAAGTCTACCTTGCAAGTGAAGGAAAATGTTACCTCCCTTCCAGACAGACCGAACACCTTCTATGCACAGGTTGATGAGAAGAACAGGACGACGCTGAAGAAAGCCCCATGTCCCCTCATGAACTGCCCCTCCCTCTCCCCCCCTCCCCTGCATAGCTGCAGCTGAGGTAAGAAAAACCCTATCCAAAGTGAACCTACACAAAGCAGTGGGATCAGGCAACATACATGAAGAACTGTGCAGACCAGTTGACAGAGATCTTCACAAGCATCTTCAACGTTGCACTGCAGCAAGAATCATTACCATATGGTTCAAGACAGCTACCATCATCCTGCTGGAGCCCAAGAGGGCAACAATAACAGGCCTCAATGACGACCGCCATGTGGCACTGACCTCCACCATTATGAAATGTTTTGAGCGTCTAGCATCACTGCACGCCTCCCAGAGATGCTGTTCTCATTTCAATTCACCTATGGAAGAAACCATTCCACAGATGATGCTATAGACTTGTCCCTTCACTCTGACCTGCCCCACCTGGAGAATGACACCTCCTATGCCAGGCTGCTCTCCATTGACTTCAGCCTGGCTTTTAATATAATCATTCTCCAGAGGCTGGAGGAGAAGCTGTCTTCAATGGGACTCAACATCTCGCTCTAATTGGATTCCGACCTTCCTAAAGGAATGACCACAGTCTGCCCAGGTCGGTAGCAGAACGTCGAGCATCATCACACTGAGTACTGGTGCACCTCAGTGGGGGTGCGGGGGGAGGGGATGTGCTCAACCCACTCTTGTTCATGCTACTCACCCATGACTACATCGCTTGATGTAGTCCAACTGTAACATCATGTTTCCAGATGACACAACAGTAGTTGTTCTCATCAGCAACATTATTGGGTTTCACTATAGTGAAGAAGTAGAAAATCTCATGAAATGATGCAAGGGTAACAATCTGAGTCTCAATGTGGACAAGGCAAAAGAGATGATTTTGGATTTCAGGATGACCAGGAATGACCATCCTGCACTACACATCAATAACTCTGCAGTAGAGAGAGTGGAGACCACCAAGTTCCTTGCAATTCATTTAACTAGTGACCTATTGTGGACACTCAACATCTTCTCATATGTCAGGAAGGCACAACAATGACTGCACTTCCTGAGAAGACTGAAGCAGAACAGGGCTACCGGCCACCATTATGTAAACCTTCTATAGCAGTTGCATCATAGCGTGGTATGTTTACTGCAGAGAAGTGGCATGGACGTCAATCCAGTGGACCATAAGAGCAGCAGAGAGGATCACTGGAGTCTCCCTCCACTTCGACGTGATATACCGGGATCGTCGTCTGAAAAGAATATGCAAAATCATTGAGGATCCCTTCCACCCTGCACACAGCCTCTTTCAGGTACTCCCATCGGGGAAGAGACACAGGAGCATCAGAGCCAGCACCACCAGGCTGAGGAACTGTTTCTTCCCACGGGCAGTGAGAATATTGAACGACCATAGGAACTGCTCACACTAACCATCTCATAGTTCTGAAATAACATCTATTTATTTGGATAGATGAATGCTTCTCCTGCATATGTAATGTCTGTATGTGCATTATGTCTAACTTCACTTTGTATGTCTACGTGTTTTGTACCGAGGACCGTAGAATGCTGTTTCATCGGGTTGTACTTGTGCAATCAGATGGCAATAAACTTGACTTGACAATTGATAAACTTGTTAGATGTAATTAATTTAATGTTTATAAGTATGCTGTAATTGCTAATGGTAGAGCAGGGTGGTGGGTATTATGTTTTTAACCCTTGTGTTCCCAATCAGGAAATGACAATGTTTAGCAGTGATTTATCTGAAACCGATGTGTAGTTATGTTTATGTTATTCTTAGTTGGCCTGTGAGCCTTTTTGTGAATTCCCCTGTGTATAATGTTACAGGCCCAGAGGACCTCAAAACCCAGCAGCAATCTACATTCACCAGGACAAAAGGTTACTTAAACAAAAGTTGCTTTTAATTTTCTTTAAACATATAGAATCACACTTTTACTTATTACTATTAACCTAACTTAACACCCTTCTAATTCCAAGCATACGTGTATGTAATGTTTATTAGTTAAGGAAAGTTCTTTGATTTGATAGTCCAGTCATTCACTTCTCACTTCTCCAAGTTCACCGGTATCAAGCAATTCTCATACTGTGCACAGAATTTAACATTTATGAATTTTCACCAGGGTCTGGTACTCAAAGGTAAATGGTTAGCACTCAGGAAGGTTTTCAGAGAGAGATCTGTTTCTTATTGAACACACACACAAACTGATTTCCTCCGATCAGCCACTTCAGTGTCTTACCAAGGAAACTTGCCTCATCATGGGTTTTCCAAATGATAACCTGTTCTTCCCCGTCACCACAGAGGTCCTCTTGTTTCCCTTATTTCAGGAGAAACACTCTAACCAGCCATTTCCTCTTGTAAAGACTACAAGGGTCTTTCAACAGGCTGAACTCAGAACTCACAACCTGTCTTCAAAATGGGGTTTTTCAACAAGTCTGCCAGCTTGCCATCTTGCAGCCTCAAAAGCCACTGTAGAACTTACTTATCTCTTTCTCTCAAAGAATCCTGTTTGTTCTTTTCTCTCTCTCTCTCTCTCTCTCTCTGCTTATAAAAAGCAGAACCCCTCCGAAGGCTCCAAATCTAATCCTTGAAAGATCTTTATCAGCACTTTGAAACTGGACCATTTATTTGCGCCTGCTTTTTAAAATTCCTTCCAAAACAGTTCCATTGTCTTTTGTAAAGCCACTGGTGCCTGGATATCTGGCTTCGGCCAACCTCTTGCATTTTAAATGAGATGTGAAGTGTAAGTATCTGTTTGTGAAGTGACTGACACTAAACGCCCCACAATCTATCTCTTATAAAAACATATTTATTTATATAATCCATAACAGTAAATAAAGACCACTGTTAATAACATGTCCAGTCTTGATTCTCATTGCACCTATTCTGAACAATGTATTGATGATAGTAGGTCAAAGACACTGTCTGATGGCTGGAAAGGGTCCTTAATAATTCTTTGAGTCCTATTGGCATATACATGGAATTATGGACTTGATCCCTAAGTCTCCTCTATTTGTGAAGATTCCAAGTTCATGGCCACAAACATATCCAAAATGTCTTTGTAGTAGCACAAAGAATTCAAACTGGTCCACCTCCCACCTCTTGCTTCAAAGCCCAGCAAAATCTGTAGAAGCTTTAAAGCTGTCGAGAAGATCCAGTGTGACTGGGAAAATACAGCATCGCACTATGATAAATCGAGGGATGGTGCCTACCTAAATTGTTTTAAGAGGTGCATTAATTGCTGACACTACTCTTCAAGATTGTTGCAGGTAATTAATCGCATGTCGAGGTCTTAATCATTAACAAATACAGACCTTCTCACACTTTATAGCTCCTGTGTTACATAATAAATCAGCTTATCCAGCATCAGCTTATGATGAAAACAAATTCAATTTGTTCCATGAAGTTTAATATAAAACCCATTAATGCAATGTCTTTCAGCCAATTGCCTTCCACTGGCACAACATACCTGACACAACACAAAGTGAATACTTCACCCCATTTATTACCAGCTTCCACTATTATAAATCAACATTTGGAAGGGTCTTAGGGAATGAAATTTAAATTGCTCTCTCAGAATCGACAGCTGATTTTAAGTCTGTCTGATTTTATTTTCCATTTGACTTCATTAGATAGGAAACACAGTCAGTGTAAAATCAGTAGTTAATTCCTTAACACAAGCTTTGCACTGCTATCCTGGACTAGTTTCTCCTGCTTAATCTCAGAGAGCACGCACCGTTTAATCAGTGAAAAATAAATCATTTCAGGTCAGTTTGTTTCATCTGCCAGGGGTTGAATTAATCTGTGGAAAGTCTTTTTCTGTCAGATGAAATGTCTGTTGTTTCAACAATTTTTAGCAGTGGTTGTTGGTGGGGTGGATGTTGGGTTGAGGGCAAGGCAGGGGGGAGGGCCAGTTGAGCAGCAAAGGTTAGAGAATTAAATCAATGGTACAAGGCTAATATGACATGCATTTTTTGCCCTTCTGACAGGAATCATGACTGGATTGTACACACAGAATGAACTTCTCATTTGACTTGTCACCTTAACAAAGATTTTTACAATGATAATAGTCCCTTTCACACCACCAACCTTCCAAGGAAGTGTCATATACATTAACGATCTGGATGATGGGGTGGTAAATTGGATTAGTAAATATGCAGATGATACTAAAATAGGTGGAATTGTGGTTGATGAAGAAGGTTTTCAAAGACTGCAGGAGGATTTGGATTGCTTAGAAGAGTGGGCTGAAAGGTGGCAAATGGAGTTTAATGCTGAGAAGTGTGAAGTGCTTTATTTTGGAAGGAATAATCAAAACAGGACATACATAGTAAATGGGAGGGCATTGAGGAATGCAGTGGTGCAGAAAGTTCTAGGAATAATGGTGTATTCATTCCCTGAAGGTAGAATCTCATGTGGATAGTGAGGTGAAGAAGGTTTTTAGAATGCTGGCCTTTATAAATCAAAGCATAGAATACAGGAGTTGGGAGGTGATGTTGAGATAGTTCAAGGCATTGGTGGGGCCAAATGCCTTGAATACAGGAGTTGGGAGATGATGTTAAGACAGTTCAAGGCATTGGTGGGCCAAATTTGGAATACTGTGGACAGTTCTGCTCAACGAATTATAGAAAGGATATCAACAAGGCAGAGAGAGTGCAGAGCAGATTTATAAAAATGTCACCTGGCTTTCAGAATCTAGATTACAAAGAAAGATTGAGCATATTAGGTCTTTATTCTTTGTAGCGTAGAAGGTTGAGGGGAGATTTGATAGAGCTATTTAAGATTATGAGGGGCATTGATAGAGTTGATGTGGATAGGCTTTTTCCCTTGAGGGTAGGAGATATTAAAACAAGAGGTCATGAGTTAAGAGTTAAGGGGCAAAAATTTAGAAGTAAGATGGGATAACTTCTTTACTCAGAGAGTGATATCTGTGTAGAATGAGCTTCCGGGAGAAGTAGTGGCGGCAGGGTCCATGTTGCCATTTAAGGAAAAATTGGATGGGTAAATGGATGGGAGGAAAATGGAGAGTTATGGGCAAGGTGGAGGTAGGTGACAGTACTTGGTTTGGTACTGACTAGAAGGGTCGAGATGTCCTGTTTCTGTGCTGTAATTGTTAAATGGTTATATGGATAAACTTACCGGGAATGCGGCACTCGGGAGCCTTTCGCACTGCACCATGATTTACCTGGTTAATTGACAACCTGGCATTTTAAGGGGGGGGAAGTCCCACCTCCAGTGGTAACAATGCAAGAGCAGGGTGTGTTTTCACACCGGCAGAAGGTGATTAGTGAGTTAACTCGGCCAGACTCTTGACACTTTCCCCACCAAGTGTTAGAGGCCGGTTGAGTTTTAACTTGCCCTGCCAGGTTGGGACATTTCACACCACATGTTTACTGGGAATGGACCCACTAAATGAGACGTTTAACACACACGAACTGAAGTGTAGCATCAGCACATTTCTGATTCTCTTTAAATGCTCTGAATCTCTGAAATTGCAGTATTACATGGTGGATACAATTACTGCCGGAAGTAAAGTCTTGCTATATTAAGACTAAGTACATTTTCAACAATGATGTTAATTACTGACAATTTCTCTGGGGCGGAAAATTAAATATTACAAATAGGGATGAGTTTTGATGATAGAGATTTTACGAATGCTCTTTTTCTTTGTTTATTTTATGAAATTAGACTACTTTTTCTCTACTTCTTTCTCAACTTGATTTGGCACCACATTGATGCATTCCATGTTCAATCCTTTTTCATGAAAAGCAGTTAATATCTCACTATTTCAATAGTACTGGTTAATACAATACCCTTTTGTTTTCTGTTCATTCAGAGCCCCGATTCCCCTTTCCCTTGATATAGTTTTACAACCTCAACACTTTTAAGATATGTTCAATGTCAGGGATGGTATGGTCAGTGTAGTGGTTATGCCTTTACAGCGCCAGTGATCGGCACGGGACCTGGGTTTGAATCCAGCACTGTCTGTAAGGAGTTTTTATGTTCTCCCCGTGTCAGTGTGGGTTTTCTCCGGGGGCTCCAGTTTCCTCCCACCCTTCAAAGTTTTACCGATGGGGGGTGGTGTAGGTTCATAGAGTGTAAATTGGACGGGATGGGCTCTTGGCCGAATTGGCCTGTGACAATGCTGTATGTCTAAAGAGAATGCAGTATTGCCTCCGAGCAGAACAATCCATTGTGACAACTTGCCTGCAATTATTTCCACAGTGGCCTACAGTGGCAGAATGTGAATTAGTGTTGGTTCCCTGCATCTTGTGATGCAGTAGTCCCCTGACGCTCTTTAAATTAGGGCTAACCTGACGCAGTAGCACTCGGTAAAGTTCCCCATGATTATTGTATTGTGCCTGTTGTGTGCACCTCCAATTTCTTGATGTATGCCATAGTCGGAGAATTAAGGGTTATGGGGAAAAGGTGGGTAGGTGGAGTTGAGTCCACGACCAAATGATCATCAACCATCTTATTGAATGGTGGAGCAGATTTGATGGGTCAGATGGCTGACCTGCTCCTATTTCTCTGTTGCAACGAGGTGGTGATTTATAAATAAATTGTACCAATGTTTCCTATCCGTGGCTATTTCTTTGCTCCATCCACACTAGGAAGAAAAAACAGAATGATATACTTTGGTTACATTTTTTAATCAATTTGGTTTATTGCAATAATTATATCTTAAATGTTTCTTAAACGTAGGTTCACTATTTGGTTCCAAATACAATTTTTTTTAAAAGTAATTATTCCCATGGTCTATTTGGTGCCAATATTTAATTCAGATTTTTTTCTCCCAGAGTTAATGGATCATGAAGTTTCATTTATTTTGGAATTAAATATTTTCATTAATAATATTTAATGCTCCCTTTGCTCTGACCAATCTTATGCTGTTTCTCTCTGTAACGCTGCACTTCTGCACTATGTGGTAATGAGTATAAGACATCTAACTGGTTTGCTCTCTAAACAAATCACTGCATCTTGGTGCATGTGACTATATGCTTGAATTCAAACTTAAGCATGTTCGGCCTCAAAATTCCTTTACTAGAACAAATTGCTGTATGTAACTAAAGGGCTGACTCATCAGTTAGAAATGATCAATGCTCAAGCATTTCATTCCACCCCACGTCATCCTCACAATTGCCAAGGTCCTTTTATCAGGTGAATACTGAAGCAAAGTACAATATTCATTAAGGACCTCCCTAGACTCCATACATTGTCACCCCTGATAGGTCCTATCCTTACATGATGCATCCTCTTGTCTGGCATCTGAAAATTGATTGTCTGTTGCATTGTATTGTTAGGCAGCTTTTGTACCAGGTCAGGAGAATGTTATCTCGGTTTTAATGCTGCATGGTATTAATCGTGATAAATAAACAATACCTGATACCTGACCTGAACTGATTGTTTCACTATCTGAAAATTTCATTTTATATTCAAATCTTCAATCATCTTTCACCTCAATCCTTTCTAATCAAATAATATTCAGATCTGTGGTAAACCACTGTAATGCATAATTATCTGGTCAAGCCACATCTATTGGCCGGTTGTACCAGTGACCCCTCCCCACAGGCTCCTCTATAAAGGTGACTGTACCACAGCCCCCTGCAGCTCAGTACAGGGTAGCCTAACGGTAGGGATATGATATATTCTCAAGTGAATTAAAGCCTATTGGTTTCTCCACAACAGTGTCCTGAGTGCTTGATGGTGCATCAAGATCCATATGTGTTTAGGTTGAAAAATGCATGATGCCACAACAGCTCATATTAAAGTCCGTACATTATAACAACATCCACTCTTTGTAATATGATGTTCTGTCCAAACCTGGCATGAAATAGTTTTATGCAAAATGTAACTAATAATTATACAGTTATTGTACTTCTTATCATATTTTTTTAAATAAATGAAGCTGATGTATCTATTTCTGTATTTTTTGTTCCAAATAGTCATGGACAATACTAATTCTACCAGAAGCTCAATGAAATAATAGCATTCCAATGTCATTGAGCAGCAAACAAGTTTTCATAATTACTTAAAAAACGTGTGTTAACTTGGACATTCTAACAATAGGCTTACTCGTATGTGAGAGTGAGAGGAATGGGAGCTGATCGAGGGTGAGAGCCACTGTGGAAAAGCAAAATGTTGGGTGCTTATGGAAAGATCCGAAAAACATTAAATTTGTTTGCGATCCCTTGCAAAAGTGAAGAAAAAAAACGTGCCAAGTGTTTCCATTTAGGCGAGCTAAAAGCTTGCATCCTGCAAAAAAAATATCGTGACCCAGGAATTCAGGGCTTTAATGTATTTCCCATGAATTGGTGCAAATCATCCCTTCCCAAGAAAACAATTGGCTTCTATATTTTTAACGAGTGCTTTTATTTTGTTTCCCAATAACCTCTACTTTGCCTGTCAACTCAGATGATAAAATGATCCCCCAATAATCACTGAGGTTACCATCATCCCAGGTACCCTGTGAGATACCTCTGCTGTTTTCCCTTTCCCGATGCTTTATTCCATTTCTTGCCACAAAGGGTCTGATGCAGTGGTCAACCCATGAACTGGACAATGATATCCAATGATGCTAACGTGTTGTGTGGACAACATGGCATAATGCTCATGAGATCAAGCCATATGTTGACTGTTCAATCTAACAGAGCAGCTACATTTCCTTCTCGTTTTATTTTAAATTGCTAGGAGCATTGCATGAACAAATGACCATGCCATTATGTGGAAGAAGGTAAAAATTAGCTGTATTGAAGAGGAATGAAGTCCTTCATCATGAATACTAGCATGACTGGCTGCATTACTATACAGGGATAGTTCAGCAGCAGATTAACATGGATATGACCTGACAGGCACATTTGACCCACAAGTTGGAAGTTCACGTGTCAAAGGGTGGACCAATTATTATTACTGATCTTGTCTTTTTGATCTTAAAGTTTGTTTAGATGCCAGAATTGTTCCAATTTGGCAAAATTAAACAAGATTTAATCACTTGTCCAAGGGTACATCACATGAGATTTCTTCTGTCATAGCTGGGCCAGTTTTCCTGAATGCAAATGTATGCGAGCAAATCATATTACAGTTAAAAAAAGCTGAATCGACAGTCAAGTCTCTTGCAGCCCAAATGATTCTCCCAACATGTATATGTGTAGCACAGCACTCGTCAAAACCTTTTACTGTACCTGCTACATCATGACATCAGAGCTTAATTAAAAATTGCACGAGTAAGCACTCAGTTCCATCGACATTTAACTTGTTCACTACCATAGCGTTAAAAACATTTTAAGCTCTGCTCTGACTGAAGGGGAAAAACCCCTTGCATTGAGAATTCAAGCAATCGGCAGCCTCGAGAAACTAGAAAAAAAATCCATACATTAGCTTTGTCTGGTGCGCAGAAATCAGTGGATCATGAGGCAGTGGATGATTTAGTTAGGTAGTGTAAGTCTCACGCAACTGGAAAATACATTTATCCAGCATCTACCAATCTCCATGCTTTAAAAATTGCACTTCATTCATGAGCACCAAGCTGAAGAAAGAGTATTCCAACTTTGATACTTAACCATATAACCATATACAGCACAGAACAGGCCAGTTTGGCTCTACTAGTCCATGCCGGAACAAATCCCCACCCTCCTAGTCCCACTGACCAGCACCTGGTCCATACCCCTCCAATCCTCTCCGCTCCATGTAATTATCCAGTTTTTCCTTAAATGTAAATAATGTTCCTGCTTCAACCACCTCCGCCGGAAGCTTATTCCACATCCTAACCACCCTTTGCGTAAAGAAATTTCCCCACATGTTCCCCTTATAATTTTCCCCTTTCAATCTCAAACCATGGCCTCTGGTTTGAATATCCCCCACTCTTAATTGAAAAAGCCTATCCACGTTGACTCTCTCTGTTCCTTTTTAAATCTTGAACACCTCCATCAAATCCCCCCTTAATCTTCTACGCTCCAGAGAAAAAAGCCCCAGGCTGCTCAACCTTTCTCTGTAACTGAATCCCTGACATCCTGTCAACATTCTCGTGAACCTTCTCTGCACTCTCTCTATTTTGTTTATATCTTTCCTATAATTTGGTGAACAAAACTGTACACAGTACTCCAAACTTGGCCTCACCAATGCTTTGTACAATTTCATCATAACATCCCAACTCTTGAATTCAATACTCTGATTTATGAAGGCCAACATTCCAAATGCATTCTTCACCACTCTATCGACCTGAGTATCAACTTTGAGGGTACTATTTACCATAACTCCTAAATCCCTTTGTTGCTCTGCACTCCTCAATTGTCTACCATTCAATGTATATGACCTATTTAAATTTGCCTTTCCAAAATGCAACACTTCACACTTATCCATATTAAATTCCATCAGCCATTTCTCAGCCCACTCCTCTAGCTTTCCTATATCTCTTTTTAAGCTACGGTAATCTTCCTCACTGTCCACAATACCACCAATCTTTGTATCATCTGCAAACTTACTTATCCAATTCACCACCCCTTCTTCTAGATTGTTAATATATATAACAAACAATAGTGGACCGAAGACCGATCCCTGAGGAACCCCACTAGTCACCGGCCTCCAAGTTGACAAACAATTTTCTACCACTACTCTCTGACACCTCCCATCTAACCATTGCTGAATCCATTTCACTATTTCCTTATTTATACCTAATGCCTCCACCTTTTTACGTAACATCCTGTGGGGAACTTTGTCAAAAGCTTTACTAAAGTCTAAATAGACAACATCCACAGCCTTTCCTTCATCAATCTTTTTCGTAACCCTCTCGAAAAACTCTATAAGGTTTGCTAAGCATGATCTACCCCTGACAAAACCATGCTGACTACTACCTATCAAAACCATGCTGACTACTACCTATCAATCCCTGTTCATCCAAATGCCATCCCTCAGAACACTTTCCATCAACTTACCCACCACAGACGTCAGACTCACAGGTCTATAATTTCCAGGCTTACATTTGGACCCTTTCTTAAACAGCAGAACAACATGTGCCACCCTCCAATCCTCTGGCACTACCCCCGTGACCAGTGACATCTAAATATCTCTGTTAATGGCCCCACTATCTGTACACTAGCCTCCCTGAGTGTCCTAGGGAATATTTTGTCCGGTCCGGGAGATTTATCCACCTTTATCTTTTTTAACACTGCCATCACTACCTCCTCGGTTATCCTTAAATGATTCATAACCTCCCCACTATTTTTCTTTACTTCAACTGGTACAATATTTTTTTTTTTCCCTAGTGAATACCGAGGAAAAGAAATAATTTAAGAATTATTTAGAAATCATTACAGTACTTACTTGAAAGACATTTGACTCCAGATTTTGTTCGAGGCCACTTTTCCAGTATCTGTAGGGTTTGCCTAAAAATGGTTAAAGCAGACCATTCCCAATTTTAATCTTCTTAACAAGACTGTTGAAGATTCTTCTATGGTTGGTCAGTTCGGACCATGCCTATATTTCTGAATTGTTGCTAAGAAGGCAAGGACCAGCAGAAGCGAGCCCCAATCCATGTTGTTCTGATCCCATTCTTTCTATTTGTTCTACTTCTTCACCACACTGTGAGATGGTTGGGCTACTGTCAATGAGGTCAATGGCCACATCTTTTCTCTAAGTTAGGCATAAGTGCTGCCATCGGGAAAGAGGTGTAGGTGCCTCATGACCCACACCGGCAGGTTCAGGAACATCTGCCACCATCAGACTCCTCAACAACAAACTCAATCAGGGATTCATTTAAGGACTCTTACTTCTGTACTTTATTGATTTTCTTTTTTTTTAAATTTTCTCTGTGTTGCACAGTCAGTTTGTTTACGTTCACTATCTGTTTACAGTTCATTTGCTTACATGTTTATGCTGTGTTCAGTTTTTTTTGTATTGAACTACCAATTAGTGGTAATACTATCATGCCCGCAGGAATAAAAAGAATCTTGGGGTTGTGTGCGATGCCAAATATGTACGCTGACAATAAATCTGAAATCTGATAAATGCTTGGTGATTAGAGATTCCCAGAAGTATCTCTCTTGAGTAGATGGGTGATTCTGTGCAGCAGCTTCACAAGAGAGATGCATGTATCTCATTTAATAAAACACCTCGTAGCTCTAACTTATCGATAAATCTCCAGCATCTCAGATAGATGCTGTTCAAGCTGTTGACTTTGGTTTAGGCACTGTAATTAACCGAAATTAAGACCTACAAGCCATTTCAGCCCGCCAGCCTGTGCTGCCAAATTACACCCAATTGACCTACAACCCCCGGTGTGTTTCGAACAGTGGAAGGAAATGGGGAAAATCCACACAGACACAGGGAGAACATACAAACTCCTTACAAACAGCACAGGATTGACACCTGGTCCTGATCGCTGGCGCAGTAAAAACATTGCGCTAACTGCTAAGCTAACCATAAAGTCGGGTAAAAACTACAGAGGCCTGAACATATGAAGTACTCCTCTCCCAAACCTTCTTCTTATTGTTCATTTTACTGCTCTGCTTCTTTCACTCTTATCTTGGAGCGGTACTGACGATCATAAGAAATGGCAGTGTCTCAACTTGAAACTACAAGTTGAAGACTCCATGCGCATGATAAGAAGGGTGTAAAATATCTCACGTCAAAGAACAAACGATTATCTCAATGACTTGAGCACGACTGGTTTGTCTGGCTAAAGGTCAGTTTATTTATTTGTAAATATGAATTGTTTGCCTGAATGCGTGTGATATCTGGTTGTGCGCCTGCATGTTTTGCACCGAGGATCAGAGAATGCTGTTTCGTTGGGTTGTACTTGTGCAGTCGGATGACAATAAATGACTTGACTTTACAATACATGAATAAATCATCAGCTGGACAGACTGTCAGTCAGTCAGACAGAGTGACAGAGAGGTAAGCTAATAGACAGAAAGTCAGACATTTAAGCTGATAGAACATCAGCTTATTGCTTTTTTTGCTTTATTTTTCTTTTTCATTCTTCTTTCCCATGAAAATATAGCTGTGCAGTACCTTTGCCAAATGAAAGGATGATTAATTTATGAAAAATGATCATTCTTTTACAGAGTGTGCTCTCTGGGAGAGAGCATTGGGAATTCTCTGGATGCTGTTTCCCTTTTCCAGAAATATGTATGGGACTGGCTGCTGAATGTATTCCCAGATTTCACAGCTGCTGTGTGAAGTTCTGCTCAATCGAAGTCTGAGCTCAAATCTGATGGGAAGCAGCTTTCATTTTGAAGATTTGCATCTGACATATGTTTTCTCCATGCAGCTCACAACATCACGAGAAGGGAGAATAATGATAAAATGCGTACATCGGCAGTAGATTTTTCATTAATCTCTCATTATGCTCCCCTTCTGAAGGTGCTGACTACATATTTGATCAATGGAAAATATGCCAGAGAAAAGGAAACCGTATCAAGAATTCCCAATAATTTGAATGTTCTTTTATTTCTCTGGAAGGAGCTGGAGAACTTAACAATGCGAAGGAGATGATTCAATCTCCAATGAGGCTCTTTCCATGTCAACTCTGTAAAATAATTTTATCTCCCTTACCATGCCAAGTTTCCACACAATTCTTTGTACCATATCAACAGTCAATCAGAAATGGTGTATCAACTTATAACAATAATAATAATAAATCATGACTGTTAAAAGACCCTTTGATAATCATTTGAACTGACAAGAACTGAACAAGGTAAATCACACCAGCCCACAAACATTATTATATCAGAGATTGGATTGTGGACATATCATGTTGACAAATATTTAAAAAGCATTGCACAATCAAATGTCTGACACAATGTGTTTTTGTGAAAAGGAGGTATATTGTAATAAAATGAAATACAGAAATCCATTAGATTACACTACTAGTTGCCACATCTGATGGGAAATAATTTTCAGATAACCTCTAATTTGCACGCAATGTTTGGATATATTATATAAAGATTGGTGTCTGGACAAACTGTTCAGTTGGTCATTCCCATAAAAAACATTCTTCAATTATAGATAACAAGGTGGAATATATGGGATTATCAGGGGAGGAGTTTTGATGGATTCCCTTGCTCCTGTTAACTTAATCAGATTTGAGTTCCACCTACTTTTGCTTTCCAGTACTTCACTGCATTCATATTGAAAGAAATGTTTTTCTTATTATTTAAAACACTTCCTAAATATTAAGCAATTATTTCTTTCCTGACTAGAAGGAACTTGGAATATATTTTGGAATTCTGTTCTGAACAATAGGGAGGAGGGGGCTGGGGTGGGGTGGGGTGGGAGGGAGGAGTGGCTGATCTGAAAGGAGAGAGTAACTTCTGCTGTTTCCAATAAACAATACCATTGATTGAGTTGATGTTCAATATTTTACAGTAAATTGATGAATATATTTTTCTTTCCTCTTTATGCATTTGTGTCTTTTTTTTCAGTAACATATTTTCATGCTCAAACTACCAGTATATCAGGGCAAAGAGTCATAGTAAATCCAAAAGAAGAAATAGCATTAGATAGAGAGAGAGAGAGAGAGAGAGGAGAGAGAGAGAGAGAGAGAGAGAGGGAGAGAGAGAGAGAGAGAGAGAGAGAGAGAGAGAGAGAGAGAGAGAGTGGCTTTGGCAGCCAAGGCAGGAGAATGTTACTCTTGCAGGATGTGGGTTGCCAGGGAAGCCATTGACTTCATCTGCAAAACCAAGTTAAAGAATTGGAGCTGGAGTTGGATGAACTCCAGAACATTCAGGAGGCAGAGGGGGTGATTGATAGGAGTTATAGGGAGATTATCACACCTGGGAAGCAGGAGGAGGGTGGATGGGTGACAGTCAGGGGAGAGAAAGGCAGGCAGTGCAGGGCTCTATAAAAAGGTAAGTTCAGATTTTTCTCCGCAGATTGAGCCATAAAAACACCTTCAGAATGGAGGCCTATGACTAGAGGTGAGCCTCAGGGATCAGTGCTGGGCCCATTGTCGTCATCTATACCAATGATCAGAATGATAACATGGTAAATTGGATCAGCAAGTTTACTGATGTCACTAATATTGCCGGTGTTGTAGACATTGAAGAAGACTTTCAAAGCTTGCAGTGGTATCTGGACCAACTGGAAAAATGGGCCAGAAAATGGCAGATGGAATTTAATGCAGACAGTGCAAGGTGTTGCATTTTGAAAGGACAAACCAAGATAGGAGATACATAGTAAGATTAAAAGAGTGAAGAGAAGATTTACTAGGGTGTGGCCATGTCTTCAGGAGTTGAGTTACAGGGAAAGATTGAACAGGTTAGGATTTTATTCCTTGGAGTATAGAAGAATGAAGGGAGAATTACAAAAGGTTTACAAAGTTATGAGGGGCATAAACAGAGTAAATGCGAGTAGGAATGATAAATACAAGAAGGCATGGATTTAGGGTGAAAGGGGAAAGTTTTAGGGTGAATATTTGGGGAACTTCTTCACTCTTCACTCAGAGAGTGGTGCGAGTGTGGAACAAGCTACCATCTGATGTGGTAAATGCGGGCTCTCTCTTAAGAATAAATTGGATAGATACGTGGATGGGAGAGGTTTGGAGGGTTATGCAATGGGTGCAGGTCAGTGGGACAAGCGGAATGATATTTCAGCACAGTCCAGAAGGGCCAAGTGACCTGTTTTGTCTGTGCTGTAGTGTTCGATAGTTCTATATGGATCTAAACCCAGATCATTTTCAATTTCATTCTGAGACAATGCGCATTTTGATAACCTGACATCAGATTCGACAATTAAACCGAATGAAAGAAGAGAGTGTTCCTGACAGATTTATGTTTGAAACCCATGATGGAGTTTGCAGCTTAGGAGCTTACATGCAAGAATGTGAGTGGCTTTAGTGTCCATTAGTAAAGTGAGTTTATATTTTTAATGTGAATCGAGGCATTATGAAAAGCAAAGAAGTGGAGCTTCCTTTAGTCAGATTACATAGAGAAGGTATGACCTTATTTCTCTTGCAACAGTAAACACATTTTGACATTTTATCACGAAATTCCAACTCGTATGCAAAACTGGCATTGCCATCTCAATTCTCTGATGTTTCTTGTGCTGGAAAGTTTTAATTAAAAAGGTCATCCTTGATGCAGTCATTCTAAAGTTTAAAGTTATGCATCACAGTTTTCCTATATAGAACCAATACACAGGATGTGACAATTGTTGGCTCTAATGTCATTAATGTCTCACTAATAAAGGACTGCTGTTGGTTTATATTTGTCTGGAACTAGTAACAAGCTTAAGGCACGAGTAAAAACCATCTTTGTTTCAGATTAGATCTTTTTTTTCTGTTTGCCTTAACATGTTCAATGATACGTGGGCTATTTTCCAATGAGGAACTTGCACCATAACAGCTATGGGCGCAGCTGTAAATATAACCTGCCATGCGAGGTGGGAACATTGATGAGAGTGAGGACATGTGCTCACCAGTGTGTTTGGCTATTCCCCCACACAATGAACTGGCACAATTGAAGCTAGAGGGGGTGTGGGCGGGTCTGATGGCGAGCGATGGGAGGGGCACAGCACTTCGCTTGGGGGAGCAATGCCTGCGAACGCCCCCCCCCCCCATTGTCACCGGCCCTGAATCAGCTCCATGCTTTTGGTGACATTGAGTGTGACGATGTCGTTGGTGCACGATTCAGCCAAGTTTTCAATCTCCCTCCTGTACCGCGATTCATCCCCTTCCTTTATACAGCCCACTACAAAATTGGAACTTTCTTGAACTCTCAAGGAAAGAACTTATAAGCAATGCAAATGGGATGCCAATTAAAGTCTCTGAACAGTAACATTATTGACTCCCATTCAAAATCTGCCAACCTTAGCAGTGAATTTTCAGGATTATGGGAAACTGATTAGAGGTAGAACCTCCAATATTCAGAGGTAAACAAGAACATCTGCAGATGTTGGGGTCTCGTGCAGTACACAAGTGCTGGAGAAACTCACCAGGACAAGCAGCAATATTTTGACCCTGAGCCCTTCTTTCAGGAGTGCCAAGAGTGGGGAAGGGGAGCAACACAGACTAGCAGATGTAATAGGTGGACATAGGTGAGAGGGTAGAAAAGAAAAAGGCTGGTCGGGGGGAGAGGGCAGAAGGTTAAGAAAGATAGCTCTCCAATAGGAGAAAGAAGGAAAGGGGATGGGGAACTGGAGAAAAGGAGACAGAGAAATGGGGGGGGAAAGAGAGTGACCTGGGAGTGGGGGGGGGGAGGGGATAACAGAAATTGGTGATACCGCCTAGTTGGAGACTAGGAATGGGATATAAGGTGTTGTTCCTCAATTTGCTGGTAGCCTCAACTTGGCAAAACACGGGACCATGGGCAGACTTGTCAGCGCAGCAGTGGGATGTGAAATTGAAGAGGTTGGCCTCTGGGAGGTGCTTGCTGAGGTAAAGGTGCTAAATGGAACAATCTCCCAATCTGCGTCGTCTCCCTGATGTAGAGCAGGGTGCATCAGGAGCACTGGATTCAGAAAATGACCTAAACTGATTGCACGTGAAGTGCTACTTTACTTGGAAGAACTCTTCGGTCCATTGAGTTGTGGTGAGCGAGGAGATGTAATTGCAAATTCAGCCGTCACATGGATAGGTACCAATGGGAGGATTTGTAGGAAGGGATGAGTGGGTGAGGGAGTTGCAGAGGGGACAATCTTGATGGAAAGCAGAGGTGAGGGGAAGGTGAGTCCTGTTGTGTGATCCCATTGTCTTCATCATCTTCATCATGGCCCATCCCTTCATGAGCGAAGATGAACACGGTGCCCTGTAGCTCTTCTGCCCTCACAGAACTTTTTGTAGTTGTTGGCACATTGTGATGTGCCACTACGAATCGTGGAATGCCATGCGGTGTGATTTTTTTGGAGAGGCCCTCCCAGTCGGTATGGGTGACATGGAATGACTGGAGATCATGCTTGATTACGTCTTTGTAGTGAAGACGTGGGCGGCTAACAGGATGGGGAGCATCTGGCTGCCCACAGTAGAGGACATCTTTGGGCAATCGGCCATCCTTCATACAGACAATGTGGCCAGCCCATCGCAGGCAGCCAGCACGGATGATTGAGTAGAGGTCTGTACTTCCAGTCTTCTCCAGGACTTGGATGTTTGTGACTCTGTTGAATCATGAGTAGCCTAGGATGGATCTAAGGCAGTGGAAATGGAATGCGTTAAGGCGGTGGTTCTTGCTTTCTGTATGTGATCCAGGATTCACAGCCATAGAGAAGAGTACTCAGCATGCAGGCTTCGTAGACTCGGATCTTCAACTTGGTGGAGAGGTGGCAATTATCCCATACGCAGATACGGAGGAATCCAAAGGTAGTGGATGCTTTTCCTATTGTAGGTGGTTGAAATTATGGAGAATGATATGTTGAATGAGAAGATTGGTGGAATGGTTGGCAAGGATGAGGTAAACCAAGTCCTTACAGGGTTTTGACTTTGGATGTCCAGTTCCTATATACCCAATAAAGATAGTCTATATGCCCTCTGCTTCTTTTTCTACTTCAGAACCAGTATCCCTCCACCACCACCCTCCTCCACCACCCTCCACCACCACCCTCCACCACCACCCTCCACCACCACCCTCCACCACCACCCTCCACCACCACCCTCCACCATCTGGCAGAATTTATTCTCACTCTCAATAGTTTGTCCTTTGACTCATCTGACTTTCTCCATCAAAAGTGTTGCCACGGATACCCTCATGAGCCCCAGCTATGCCTGCCTTTTTGATGGCTATGTGGAGTAATCCATGCGGCAAGCCCACACAAGCAAGGCCCATCAACTCTTCCTTCAACTACATCGATGCCTCCTGCAGCCTTGATGAGTTCATCAGCTTTATCCACTTTGCTGCCAACTTCCACCCTGACCTCAAGTTCACTTGGCCCATCTCTGGTAATTCTCTCTCCTTTCTCAATCTTTCTGTCTCTATTTCAGGAGACAAATTATTTGCAGATTCCCACTGATTTTTCAGATACCTCCACCCCACCTCTTTCCACCATGTATTCTGTAAGGATTCTATACCTTTCCCTCAATTCCAACTCTGCCACATCAGCTCCCTAGAGTGGGGCCTTCCATTCCAGGGCATCTGAGATGTCTTCCTTCTACAGAAAACATAGCTTTCTCTCCTTTGCCCTTAACTCAGCCCTCCTTCCCAGCTCCACTATTTCCCACACATCTGCCCTGGTCCCTTTCCCCAAACCTTCTCCTCCTGACCCAAAGCAACAAAAACAGGGTTCCTCCCATCCTTACCTACCATCTGACCAGCCTCCTCATCCAAGGTTTCATTCTCTGCAATTGCACCCACCATGGGATCACACCACCAGACATATGTTCCCCTCCTCTCCAATATTCAGAGCTACCTTATCCAAATTATGTCTGTGGTGTAGGCTGTTAAGTTAATCAAAATGGCTAGCACAGTTTCTTTCTATTACTTATGTGCAGCCCGTCGGGTGAGATGGCCCAACATCATCAATCATTGTGCCTGCCATCCCACTTATTTTCCTTTATCTTTGTGGTTATCTTGTATGCAGAAATTTTGTGCTTGCTGTAGGAGAGATCCTTCAAGATTTGGCACCTTCTCCAAACATCAGGATTGCAGTTGTGACCTTGTAATTCTGCTCTTGAAGGAAACTGTGGAAGTGGATGTGCAGAATTTCATAACGTTGCTTTCATTTTATTTTTGGCCAATTTCCTGATTTCTGTCAAAGGATCTAATGAGATCTAATATGCACGATGAATAGCATATGTTTAGACCACCAAAAGAAGATGAAATCCATTTTCTATGCTTAAACAGTGGAATATGTTATTTTGTTCCATTAACAGCCCTGGTATCTGGCACCTCTGGGGATAGTTAGGTTCAGGTTAAGTGTATTTTCCGATTGCTTAAGACTGACTGTTATAATACCAAACTAATACACCTGCGTAAAGAATAAACAGTTAAAAAGATAAAAGACAAAAATATAATACTGTACTTTAGCTGAACAAATTACACTTGCATGAATATATAAACCTTAAAGAATTTTACTTTATTTTAAGTCACATTCTTTGAAAACATTTAACCATCGCTACATCTGCAGGTTCCTCCCCCTCCCTGGAGCTACCTGAAATAGGGACATTATAGATAATTAATACCCCCTCCCCTCACCTTTCCATATATTATCAGATAAAGCCTCTGACTGGGGCAACTCTTCCTAAGCATGGATAAGGAGACACTTCAAGAGTCACCCCAGTGGCGAGCGGCATCAATCAGCTCTTCATCCTGGGCGACACCATTTTATTCAAACAACTGCTATGAACAAAGCATGTCCAAGGTAATCCATTGGCTAAGTATTTGCTCCCATCTTCACCAAAGGATGAAAAGTTGCTTCAGAAAACAGTTATTTTTAAAATTTCAAACTTGCATATTTTACCTAATATTTTATTCTCATTTATTGTTTTAATTTATTTATTTTCCTCATTTTTTTTTTATTTGCCTGCTAGTTGCTTGAATTCCAGATACCAGGAGTTTTATTGCAGTTAGTCCTGTCCAAATAGCATTGGGTAATGGTTATGGTTTTTTTTTTACTGGATGGTTAGGAACTTTGGATCGCATAGACAGAAAGCCCTCCTGCACAGACCCACAGTATCTGTGTCATGGTCTTGTGATAAATAAATAAAATGCAACAGATAGGTCAGGTTAAGGCTATAATCTAATCAATGAAATCGAAAGGCTTTTTAAGCTGTGAAAATGAAGCATGAACGGTTTATGGCCATCATCAGATTAAAGCACAATGACCTCATCCTCTTTTAGCTGTTTTTATGCATTTTAATGGACCCATTCATTAGTTTGAGGGCTTTTTGCTCCAGTTTGGAGTAATATTTTCTCTGGGATTGCCTGATTTGCACATTATATACTTGATTGGGGAAGATGTTTTCAAAAGGGCATTAATGCTTCGTGATGCCCACAAAAGGGTATTAACAATTTTAATCTGCTGTGGATTAACAGGATTTACCATAGTTTTATATATTCTCACTAAAGGTTTTATATTAATGGTCTTTTGAATCTTGCAATTTTAATAAATACTCTTGCTTTCTGGACTTTTCCTTCTTGTTTTCCTCCACTCGGTGACCAAAGAGCTGTCATTAGAATAATATCTTTCATTTTTATGAAGTGATCTCTGATAAATATTGACTCCACCTAGCAGTGTAGCACAGCAGTCAGATCTTTTCCTTATTTTCAGTTTCATCTCAGAACCCCTTTCAGTGTAGACTCTCTCCTGGGCTTCACACTGTTTGCAAGATCATTCTAGCTGGCTGCAAAATAAAGAAACAATCCCAGTGGTTTTTCCTGCACACTTAAAAATGGAACCTCTCCAGCCAAAACAGTAGAAGAAATATCATGCACCCCAAAATTAGAATCAAACTCGGCAAGAACATTGGCAAGAGTGCCTTCATCAATCAGTTCAACTCCTTGGAAATCTGGATGTGTACTCGTCTCATTCTATTAGCTTATGTATATCCATTCCCACCTGCTGCACTGATTACCTTGATGGCGTACCTATGGATTAAATTTACTTCCAGTAAAATGCAATACATCCAAATGACTGCACTGAGTGCTCATGGATTCATTTTATCTGCAGTTCAGCGCTCTCCATCATGTTTGGGACAAAGACGCTTTTTTTCTTTATTTGCTCCTGTGCTCCTCAGTATTAACTTTGTAACCAAACAATTTGCACGCTCATTCTTCTTAATGATATTCCAAACGGTTGATTTTGTTAATCCTAATGTGTGGGCGATGTCTCTTACTGTTTTATTCTTGTTTTTCTGCCTCATCATGGCGTCTTTGACTTTCATTGGCACAAACTCTGGTCCTCAGGTTGAAAAATGGCAACTACAGACTCCAAAGGAGATCAAGAGCTTAGGAGCAAAGCAAACTCTCTTCTACCTGCACCAATGAAGCGGTTAAACATACATGAGTACCAACAAACACCTGTGTAGCCGAAATTATGGTGCCCTGAAAGGAGGGGACTCTGTATAAAAGTGCTGTGCAGTGATTGGTTAGAGTTAGTGCAACAGATATGGGGCAGCAACAAATAAAATGAAGGGAAGCTCAAGCGGAGCGTCCAGTGTGCGAGTGGTACAATATAAGGGTGGGACTTTGAGGCTTTGGCTCAAGAGGCATCGGCGAGGAGGCACATGTGAGGAGCAGGTAAGGCTTTTATAGTGTTATAGAAAAGTCACCAAATTAGAGGTAATAAAATAAAGTAGGCATCCAGGGCCAGGTGATGTGTTGTAGCTGCATGATGTGGGAGCGGGAGGACACCATTGTGGTTCCATCAGCAGCAAGGTTTGGTTGCTCAAAGAATTCAAGATCAAAATTGATATTTGGAGCTTCAAACATCACTGAGGAGGAGAGGTATTTGGCACTTTGCTTCAGGAAACAGTCACACCCATTAGAATTGCTGCTTCAAAAGTCTCTGTTGTCAGGCACAAGAGGATGTGACTACAAGTGAGTCAGGAAGTGGGATCCTAGAGACAGTGCTGGAGAAGTCTCAGTCCTTTCTCTTGTCTTGCAAGTGCAGGATTATCGCTCCTTGTGTGGATGAGAGTGGGGGCTGTAGAAAGGATGAAAAATCTGACCATGGCACCATTGTTTAGGAAGCCATTCTATAGGGGAAAGAGAAGAGAAATGTAGAGGTAGTCAGGGATAAATATAGTTAGGGAAATAAACGAAGTTCACTGTGGCAAGCGTAGAGATTCCCCAAGGCTGTATTGTCTGCCTGATGCCCAGGTTCGAGACATCTTATCTGACCTGCAGAGGAATTTTCAGTGGGAGGGGAAAATCTAGTTATCATGGTCCATATGGGTTCTGCTAAGTGAGTTTGAGGAGCTAGGAACTAAATTACAAATCAGAACCATAAAGATGGTACTCTCTGGATTACTACCTGAGCCACGTGCAAATTGGAACAGGGTCCCCCTTCTCATCTTCCAAGGACTCACCTTCACTTTAGCCACCCTTTTGCGCTTTATATAAATTATAATACAAACAAGCCCTCAGCGGTGGACCAGGCGTATGAAGTTACTCTGAGGTCAACGGCTGTGAAGGCAGACGAAGCTACAACAAATCCATTGGCTCCCATTGTCGTAGTTTCCATGCCATTAGAATTAGTTGGTTGCTTTGTGAAGTATTGTGTGCTTCCTGGAGAGCAGAATCAAGTGCACGTTAAATAAATAGACGCACTGGCATCTTTGCTCTGGCTGTCATCCTCGACTACTATGGATAGCCACGATTATAATACTGTAAACATTTATTGTCTGTTTTTATATCTTGTGCTAATCTTTTTTCATTGGTCGATCTTCTCTCTCTTTATTGCTTGGTTCATGGTTCTTTGCTGCTTTTTAAAGTTTTCCCAATCATCTAGTTTTGCACTGCTCTTGGCAACATTGTATGCATGATCTTTTAATTTGATGCATGATAGATCAGGCAGATGCAGAATAGACAGTTCCGGTTTGACAAACTTACTGGAGTTCTTTGAGGATATAACGAAGGCAGTAAATAGAGGGGAGCAGGTGGATGTTGTTTAGCTGGATTTCCAGAAGGCGATCGCTAAGATGCCACTTAAAAGACATATTTAAAATAAGGATGCATAGAGTTGGAGCTGATGTACTGTGTTGGCATGGATAGAGGATTGGTGAACAAATAGAAAGCAGAGAGTTGGGATACAGGAGTGTTTCCCTGGTTGACGATCAGAGGTGAGCAGGGTGCCACAGGGGTCAGTGCTGGGTGCACAACTGTTCACGATTTGGAAGAAGAGACTGAGTGTAGTGTATCTAAGTTTTCTGATTATCTAAATTGAGTGGAGAAGTAAATTGTGCAGAGGAGACAAAGAGTCTGCAAAGAGACATATAGGTAGGTTAAGTGAGAAGGCAAGGCTCTGGCAAATGCAGTAGAATGTCGATAAATGTGAGGCTATCCACTTTGAAAGGAAAAATGGAAGATAAGAATACTGTTTAAATGGCAAGTGATTGCAGCATGCCGCCGTGCAGAAGGATTTGGGAGTGCTTGTGCATGGATCGTGAAAGGTTGGTTTGCTGGTGCAGCAGGCTATCAAGAAGGCAAATGGAATGCTGGCTTTCATTACTGGAGGGATTGAATTAAGGAGCAGGAAGGTTATGCTGCAATTGTACAAGGTACTGGTGAGGCCGTATCTGGAGTACTGTGTACAGTTCTGGTCTCATTACTCGAGGAATGGTGCACTGGCTTTGTGGTGGTGCAGAGGAAGTTCACCAGTTTGATTCTAGAGATGAGGGGGTTAGCCTATGAGTTGTCTGGGACTGTACTCGCTGGAACTTAGAAGAATGAGAGGGGATCGTATTGAAAAATAAGCAGTGGTGGCTACCTCAGTGAATGTATTTAAGATAAGGGATAGAATTTTAGAGAGTAGGAGAATTATGGGATATGAGGAAAAGGCAGGTAGGTGGAGATGAACCTATCCATCACATCAGCCATGATCTCATAGATTGGTGGAGCAGACTTGATGGGCCAGATGGTCAACTCCTGCTCCTATTTCTTCCTCAACATGGTTATCTATCCAACTGCACGAAAACCAACAAGGTCGGGTCAGATACAGCAATGAGCTCTCTGAACCCTTCTCCATTAACAATGGTGTGAAGCAAGGCTGTGTTCTCACACCAACCCTCTTTTCAATCTTCTTCAGCATGATGCAGAACCAAGCCATGAAAGACCTCAACAATGAAGACGCTGTTTACATCCGGTACCGCACGGATGGCAGTCTCTTCAATCTGAGGCGCCTGCAAGCTCACACCAAGACACAAGAGAAACTTGTCCGTGAACTACTCTTTGCAGACGATGCCGCTTTAGTTGCCCATTCAGAGCCAGCTCTTCAGCGCTTGACGTCCTGTTTTGCGGAAACTGCCAAAATGTTTGGCCTGGAAGTCAGCCTGAAGAAAACGGAGGTCCTCCATCAACCAGCACCCCACCATGACTACCAGCCCCCCCCACATCTCCATCGGGCACACAAAACTCAAAACGGTCAACCAGTTTACCTATCTCGGCTGCACCATTTCATCAGATGCAAGGATCGACAATGAGATAGACAACAGACTTGCCAAGGCAAATAGCGCCTTTGGAAGACTACACAAAAGAGTCTGGAAAAACAACCAACTGAAAAACCTCAGAAAGATAAGCGTATACAGAGCCGTTGTCATACCCACACTCCTGTTCGGCTCCGAATCATGGGTCCTCTACCGGCATCACCTACGGCTCCTAGAACGCTTCCACCAGAGTTGTCTCCGCTCCATCCTCAACATTCATTGGAGCGACTTCATCCCTAACATCGAAGTACTCGAGATGGCAGAGGCCGACAGCATTGAGTCCACGCTGCTGAAGATCCAGCTGCGCTGGGTGGGTCACGTCTCCAGAATGGAGGACCATCGCCTTCCCAAGATCGTGTTATATGGCGAGCTCTCCACTGGCCACCATGACAGAGGTGCACCAAAGAAGAGGTACAAGGACTGCCTAAAGAAATCTCTTGGTGCCTGCCACATTGACCACTGCCAGTGGGCTGATATCGCCTCAAACCATGCATCTTGGCACCTCACAGTTCGGCGGGCAGCAACCTCCTTCGAAGAAGACCGCAGAGCCCGCCTCACTGACAAAAGACAAAGGAGGAAAAACCCAACACCCAACCCCAACCAACCAATTTTCCCCTGCAACCGCTCCAACCGTGTCTGCCTGTCCCACATCGGACTTGTCAGCCACAATCGAGCCTGCAGCTGACGTGGACATTTACCCCCTCCATAAATCTTTGTCTGCGAAGCCAAGCCAAAGATATTACCACAGCCACTGCAAATTTTCATCAGTAGAACCAAATTTCAGTAGTGAAGTACAACATGCTAGATTGCATGTTTAAGATGGAATGAATTCTACTTCCAAACCTTTTCAGGAAGGTGCAAAGAAAATAACATGATCATATTAAATGATGCTATGTTTTAAGGTGGTCCAATGCTGTGTTCAATTATTATAACTTTCACAGAGTCGCAAATGAAGCACAGGCAAGGGAGGCATCAATCAATAGTCAGCCCTCATTAACCAAACACAGAGGCCATCAGCTTTCCAGACCATAGCTTCCCTCTCCTTTTCCAGCATCATGATCTTTGTAGTTCAACCTATGCTGCAGACTTTCTGCAACTGCTCAACTCTGAGTTCAGCTGACACACTTCAGTGATGTTGCAGCAGCTTGAAATGGGAGACATTAGATTGCTGTGAGAATTAAGTTGATGCTGAATAAGTTTTAATTGTTCCTTAGCAAGCAATTAAAAAAAAGAAAAGAAAAGTGTTATCTGTGCCTTAAAGTGTATCAGAAATATGTATTCTCAGGCAAAACTGATCAATTAACATAAATTCACAAAATTGCAAAGCCTTAACGCACAATTTACATGTGTGCTAGCTCCAACAAACAGATCACATGAAACCTAGGAAAGAATTATATTAGTAAGAAAATCATACAAATTTGAAAGATTATGCAATAAGCTAATGTTCTGAAGAGCCCTATTCCAGCAGGGAATCGTTGCTCATCCAGTGCAGCCATTCTGAACCTTTTCTTCTGTCTGTGGCCCCCTTCAGATTCTGCTCAAAGTTAATGCCACCCCCCACCCCGCGAAGCAGTCATGTTTTCCCGACTACTCTCCTACCAACTATGTAAAAATCATTCAAACATTTTTTAAATGTTACTTGAAGTGAAAACAAAGCTTTTACTTAAATCTGCCGTAGCCCCTGGAGGGGGCGGGGGTTTGTGTAGGGCCCCCATTGAGAATGGCTGGTCTAGAGAAATGCAGAAATAATGAAAGAAATGTGGAGGTTCCTAATGAACAGGTAAATTGAAAATTTAGCATTACTGTTCATTCTCAGTAAGGCAAACTAAATATTGGGATATATTAGAGTCAATATCAAGATAAAATAAAAGTTGTGGCTGCAATTAGATTATGAGTGTGTTCCTCTCCTATGCATTGGGACTTCCATATCAGAGATTGACAGAATGCTCTCCATAGTAAACTTGTAGAAATTTCCGAGATTCGTCGGTGACAGATCAAATCTCCTCAAAGTCCTCACAAAGTATAGCTGCTGGCAAGCCTTCTTCATGATTGCTTCGACGTGGGGGCTCCAGGACACATCAGTAAGACTGCTGGCTACCAACATGCAAAGCAAAAAATAACAATAATTAAAGTTCAAGATTATTGTCATGTGTACCAGGGGCAGAGGGAAGTTTATTTTTAAGCAGTCCAGCTTGACGTCCCAGAATCCAGCAAGTGAGACCGTGCAAAAGAGCTCAAGGGATTGGTTGGTACAGAGCAAAGTCCCTGTTATTTTATGAATGTTACGTTTCATTCGGGAGTATAACAGTGGGAAAGAAAGTCTCCTCAAATTCTTCCCGCTGGGAAGAGAGTGTGGCCGGGGCGTGAGAAGTCTTTCCATATTCTGGCTGCTTTTCTAAGGCAGGAAGAGCAGGTGGAAATGATAGAGGCGAAGGGGGTGGGCGTGGGGGAGGCATGGGGTTGATCTGAACTGCATTTACAATCCTCTGTCGCTTCTTGTAATCTTGGACAGTGCAGCTCCAGTAGCACACAGTGATGCGTCCTGGCAGGGTGTTTACAGTGATACATCTGCAGAATTCAGAATCAGAATTTGTTGTCATGGACATGAAACAAAATTTGTTGTTTTGTGGCAGCATCACAGTGCAAACGTTTATATAAGCCACCTTAAAAAAAAAATTAGTTCAAGGACAAGAAAAAAGACAAGGTGAGGTAGTATCCGTGCTTCATTGATCATTTGGGAATGTGGGCAGAGGGAAAGAAGCTGTCCTTGTTGCACTGAGTGCCTGTCTGGAGGTTCCTGCGCATTTTTCCCAATGGTAGTTGAGTGAAGAGGGCATGGCCTGGGTAGTGAGGATCCTTGAAGATAGAGGCTGCTTTCTTAAGACACCGCCTCTTGAAGATGTCTTCGATGGAGTGAAGACGGAAGCCCATGATGATGCAGGCTGAGAAACAACCCTCTGGAGCTTTTTCCTGTCCTGAGCATTGGCACCTCCATACCTGGCAGGGATGCAACCAGCCAGAATGCTCTCCTCGGTCCACCTGTAAAATTTCCGTATGTGGCATGCCACAAACTCTTCAGAAGGTATAGCTGCTGGTGAGCCTTCTTCATGATTGCATTGTCATAGAGACTCTGGAGATGCTGACACTCAGGGATTTGAATTTCTTGACCCTCTCCACAGCTGACCCCTCGATGAGGGAGTGGTCAATGTACTCATGAATTCCACCTGAACTCCACAATCATCTCCTTGGTGCTGCTAATGTTGAGTGCAGGGTATTGTTGTGACACCACTCAACTAGCTGATCTATCTCCCTCCTGTACCTGTCCTCATTGTCATCTGTGTTTCTGCCAACAATTGTGGTGTCATCAGCAAATCAGGAGATAGCATTTGAATTGTGCCTGGCCACATAGATGTGGGTGTAGAGTGAGTAGAATACTGTGCTAAGCAATGCTTTTTTTCAAGGGATAAGTGTCATGAGAAATTAGAAGCACTGGTGTGCTCTCTTGGCCATCTTGTTGACATGGGTGAACCAGGATGGGATGTTAGAGATGGTGACTCTTTGGAACCTAACGCTTCCAACTATCTCAACCTCAACATTATTGTTTCAGATTGGGAAGTGAGCTCTTCTCTCTTCTGGATGTCTCTGATCAGATCCTTCGTCTTGCGGACACTGAGGGAGATATTATTGTCCAAGCACCAAGACACTGGCCCTGTATCTCAATTCTATACTCCAGGTCATCATTGTCAAAGATCCTGCCTACAATGCTAGGGTCATCTTCATCTGCAAATATATGGATGGAATTGGAGGCGTATTTGGCCTTGAGGTCATGGGTAGATAAGAAGTGTAGTGGATGTCAAGCAGTGATGGGTAGAAAAGAAGGGTAGTAGAGGTTACACAGTGATGAGTGGATAAGGGGGGAAAGTAGAGGTCACACAGTGATGGGTTGATAAGAAGGGCAGTGGAGGTCACTCAGTGATGGGTAGATAAGGAGGGTAGTGGAGGTCACACAGTGATGGGTTGATAAGGAGGGCACACAGCGATGGGTAGATAAGGAGGGCAGTACAGGTCACATAGTGATGGGTTGGTAAGGAGGGCAGGACCCAGAGTTGTTCCTGTTGGGAAATATATTGGACATAAGGATTACTTTGAAGCTGTCCAAATTTCAAATCCAATTTGTGTTAGTCACATTGGCAGGGGCCAGGAAGTGCATTGCAGTGACTTGGAAGTCTAACTCTATTCTTAGTATCGAGTGATGGAACAAGGAAATGCAAAGTTGCGTTCCCCTGGAGAAAATAACTTACAATCTGAGAAACAAGTACAGCACCTTCGGAAGATTTGGCAGCCATACATGCACTACATAGGTGCATGAAGATGATTGTTCTACCATCCCCTGCTGCCACTTCCTCTCTCCCGCACTAATCCCGATCAAGGAAAATCAAGAATGAGCACTGACCCGGAAGCCGTCCGTTGAGCTGTGATAGTCCCTGTTTCTTTTCTCGTTTATTTTTATCATTTGTACTCTTATTCATTTCCTTAATGCTAATGTGTGTTTTTGCTATTGACATTGTAGTATGAATGAATTGTTTCATTTTATAGGTGGGGGAGGGGGTGGGAAATGACGCAGGCTTGTATATATATATTCATAGAGAAAAGGAATACATGTACAATGTACATGAGATTGTGAACTGCCATCGTTGGCAGGACGTGGTATATGAATGTAAAGACCTGTGTGAAAAATTATAAATAAAATATTCAAAAAAAAGGAGGTCAGTGGAGGTCACACAGTGATGGGTTGATAAGGAGTGTACTAAAGGACACACAGTCATGAAAGGATAAGTAGTATAGTGGATGTCATGCAGTGATGGGTGGATAAGGAGGCTAGTAGAGGTCACACAGTCGTGGGTGCATAAGGAGTGTAGTAGAGGTCACATAGTGATGGGTGTATAAGGAGTGTAGTAGAGGTCACACAGTGATGAGTGGTCATGTGTTTAATAGAAGGCACACAGTGATTGGTGTATAAGGAGGGTAGTAGATGTCACACAGTAATGGGTAGATAAGGAGATTAGTAGAGGTCACACAGTAATGGGTGTATAAGGGGTGTAGTAGTGTCACACAGTGATGGTTGGTCATGTGTGTAGTAGAGGTCACACAGTCATTGGTGTATAAGGAGGTTAGTAGCAGTCACACAGTGATGGTAGATAAGGAGGGTGGTAGAGGTCACAAAGTGATGGATGGACAAGGAGGGCAGGTCAAATAGTGCCCTTTATTTGATAAATGTAAAGATAGCTAACCGACACTTCAGGCCTGAGTCCTTCATCAAGCTATGGGAAAATGACGGCCGGTGTCTGAATAAACGAGTAATGAGAAGTGACCCACAGTCCTGGGCCCCAAACAGGCCTTTGAAGTGAGGCAATTCTTCACTTCAGTATCCGCAGGTCTGATTTCTTGCATCCGTTGCTCCCTTTGTGGTCTTCTGTACATTGGAGATACTGAGTGCAGATTGGACCACTTTTATTCTGTCCGCACCTCCCAGTAGCCAATCGTTTCAGTTCTGTGCTCCACTCCCATACTCACAAGTCTGTCCAAGGCCTCATGTATTAACCACCCAGACCACCCGTAAATTGGAAGAACAACACCGATTTTCCATCTTGGCGCTCTCCTGCCAGACAGCATTAACATCGACTTCTCCGGTTTCTGCTAACCAGCTCTCCCCTCAACCCTCCTTACCCCTCCCCCTTCACTGACCCCTTCCAACTCTCCTCCCCCTTCCCTTCCTAATCACCTACCCATCCCTCCTCCCCTTGATCACTGCTGCCCCTCCCACCCTGCCTTTACAACCAGGCCTCCCCACTACTCTATTGTTTGGACATCTGCCGATATTTTCCCATACCTTGATGAAGGGCTCAAGCCGAAACATCATTTATGTATTTTTGCCTTGGCTACATAAAGGACACTGCTTGACCTGCTGAGTTTCTCCAGCATTTGTGTTTTTACAGTCATGCAGCAGTAGTTTTTGATGCGATGTAATGCTCATCCACTATGGCATCACCAACAGCTGCAGGCTTAGAATTTGGGGCTGTGTTAAGGATCACAGTTATGGGGCTGCGGCATTATAGTCTAAGTGCAACGGTGAAAAAATCTAGTTCGCTTCAGTGCAATTCCGACCATGCTTAAACCTCTGCAAATCTGCCTGGAATTTAGGGTTTGTGGCCTATTAGGATTTCTCTCTGGAACCTTGAAGAAAAAAACTAGCAGGTCATATCAATGAAGGTATTTAAAGCAGCCATTCTCAACGGACCCTCCTGGAGGGTCCATGTTTGGTGCTCAGTGAAGACGCAGGAGGCCAGAGCTGCTATATAACCACTTTATTGACTAAAAGTAAACGCAGTCAACCACGAGTCCCACGGAGGGGAGGTAGCCGCTCCTCCCGAGCTCCACTCTCAACTGGGGTTTTGTCAGCTGCCGCCTCGTGCATGCTCACAGCGCCCGTCTGGTATGGTGTCCCGCACACGCTGTGCACATGGTGCGAGGCGGTCTGCAAGCAGCTGCCTTCATCCCCTTTCTTTAGGTCGTACTTGTGGGGACACAAGGAAGAACGACAGCAGGCATAGTACTACATTGTGTGCATGCAGACATACCAACAATGATAAGTCCATATCAGGGTGACTGGATGTCGTTGCTCTAGGAGGGCATGTCCCTCGAAAAAGGTGCTCAATGCTCCTTGCCCTGTGGGGTAGGTGCAGGTACCTGCTAGTCCAGGTATTTTGGATTAGGCCGACAGACCCTACTGACTCTCATCCTACATAATCCCTCAGACGACGTGGAAGGTTGTACCTCCTCCTCAACCCCTGTTGTTCTCGCTGGCGACTCGGGGACATCAATCTCGGGCCAACACGCCTCTGGTGTGAATTGTGCTGCTTCCCATGGGTTCCTCATTAGGTCCCTGTTGTGGTTTATATCTGATGGTGTGGCTTGTTCGTCTTCTGGTCGCCCTATTGCGTTCCTCTCTGGGCCTCCAGTGGCTCTGGATCTATCCCATTAGGTGGAGCCAGATCTCATACCAAGAGAATGTGGCGCTGATTTCTCTGGTATTCCTCCCCCTCTGACAAAAGCAGGTATGACCGGGGGTCATTGCAAGCTTTCTTTACCACTGCCAAACGGTTGTATGCTTTGGGGGTTTGTAACCGGACGGTCTCGCATCACTGAGTGGGGAAGGGGTTTGCTCATCTTGTCATAGTCCTTCTTTTGTAGGCATTTTTGTGTGATGACTGGGAATGGATTACGTTCAGAGTTGGTGGGGGCAGGCTTCAACATTTCCTCAGGGACTGGCAGCATTGTTCTGGTTTGCCAAGACATGAACTGCTGTGCAAGCGAGCCCAGGATATGGTCTCTGGACACATTTCCAGGGAATACATCTGACTTGTCCCTGAGCGATCTTTCCATAATGTTCTTTGCACTGCGGACTGCTCTCTCTCTGCTAGCCCGTTTGATTGGGGAAATTCCAAGCTGCTCTTGATGTGCTGGAAGTCCCAGGCACTTGTGAAGACTCTGAATTTCTGCCTGGTGAACTGTGCGTCGTTTTCGGACAGCACTGTCCATGGTGATCCATGAACGGAGAAATGACGATTGTGATCACCACCGATGCCGATGTCTTTATCTCAAACCAGCCAGAGTACGTGTCTACTAGCACCAAGTATCGTTGTTTGTTCCACTCGAAGATATCCATTGCCACAGTGGACCACGACAGGTCCGGCACCTGGTACAGCTGGAGGGGTTCTTTGACCTGGTGGGTTTTGGTACTGTTGCAGACTGCACAGCCCTGAACATGTTCTGTGATGTTCACATCCATACCAGGCCAGTACACCAGATCCTGGGCACGTTCCTTAGTTTCCTCGATTCTGGGATTCCCATTGTTGAGGAGTGCTGTGTACGTGGCGTGGAGCGACGCTGGAATGATTGGTCTTGGGCCTTTCATTATTATGCCTTCATCATAGATCAGTTCATCTCTGAACGTGTAGTTCACACGTACTTCACATGGCAGGTTCCTTTGCTTTGCAGGCCATCCGGCCCGTATGAAGGTGAGTAGTGTTGTCGACACCCAGTCATCTGTAGTATGTTTTATTAGCTCTTCTGGTCTGGAGGCTGAAATGGGGCGTATTTTCATGACATCATGTGTGTCGAGCTCACCCAGAAGACGTGCTGTGCTGCTAATGGGTGCCCTGGTTAATGTGTCAGCCAGATGCATTTCCTTTTATCAGTCTCCCATAAATGTAGTCATTGAATTTTGTGCAGGCGAAGACTACTGCCATGAGTTCCTTTTCAATCTGTGCATAATGCATTTCTGTCTCTGTTAGTGACCTTGGTGTGTAGGCAATGGGCTTGCCATCTTGTAGACAGGCCGCTCCTGGACCATATTGGGATGCATCACAAGTCAATAGTACTGGTCATTTGATGTCGTAATATGCTAAGATTGGTGGACTCGCCATGTGCTCCTTGAGACCTTCAAACGCTTTCTGAACCCACCAATCCCAGTACCATTCTGTGTCTTTATGGGTGAGGAGTCGTAGTGGCGCGGTTAGCTCAATGGTACTTGAAATGAATTTGCCCATGTAGTTGGCCATGTCTAGAAATCTTTGGAGTGATGAAACATCATAGGGTATCGGCACTTCATTAATAGCTCTCTCCTTGGACGGGTCCGCTTTTAGGCCGCTTTTTCTGAACATGTGGCTCACGTATGCCACCTGGTCCACTCTAAGAACCTGCACTTATTAACGTTCAGACATAGGTGTACCTTTTTTACTCTGTCCAGTACCCATTTTAGGTTGGCGTCGTGTTCCTCCGTGGTCTTGCCTCCTACTAGGATGCCGTTGATGATGATTGCTCATGGATACCCAGAAAATATCTGTTCCATGGATCTTTGGAACACTTCGCTGGCTGAATTGATGCCAAATGGCATCCTTAGAAATTTCTATCATCTGAAAACAGTGCTTAAAGCTATTAGTAGGGAAGACTGGTGGACTAGTGTTATCTGCCAGAATGAATTATTTGCGTCTAGGACGGAAAAGACCATCTGGGTGGTCACTTCCTCCACTGTCTGCATGGGATGGTGTGGCCTTTTGAGTGCTGTGTTTAAGTCTTTAGGGTTTATGCAGATTCTTATTTCTTTGGTGCTTTTTTTTCTTGCCTCCACCATGGATGAGACCCATTCAGTGGGTTCGGATACAGGGGCAATGACTCTTAATTGTTACATTCTGTCTCGCTCCGACTTGACATGTTCCTTCTTGGCAAACAAGATCCTGTGAGTGGGTCGCACAACTAGGCACATTTCAGGGTCTATGTGCATACTATAGGTGACTGGTAGTTTGCCTAACTCGCTGCCAAATAGCTCCTTGTATTCTGAGAGGATTGCTTCTGTGAAGTTGTTGGGCAAAATAGTTACTTGGTATACATCCACTCTGAAGGTTACCAAACCTAGGTCTATGCATGCTTTTATCCCCAGCAGCAGAAGTAGGTCCTCTTTGACTACAGAGAAGGTGCACAGCAATTGTACCTTCCCTAGTGGGTGTATTCTGTTGCCTCCGTATGCCACCAGGCTTGAAGCTCTGCCCTTGAATTGTATTGTTTCATAATATTTGATTCTGATGAACTCCTTCAACAGTAAAACATTATATCTGGCACTGGTGTCTATTTTCATTTCCGCCGTCGCACCATTCACCATCATGGTGACGAAAGGTTCACCATTTCTCTTGAGTGTGGACTCACTAAGAATTTTCGGGTTGTCCGGAATGACGTTGTCGATATTGAACTCCTCTTCAGATGACTCATATTCTTTAGTCACTTGGTCCTCTGGGCTCCAATTTCTTTCTCATGTTCTTGTTCTTTGAGTGCTCCTGCACACTTGCATGAAGTGGTTCCATGGCAGGCAGTTCTTGCACAGTCTTCCCCGGGCTGGGCACTCCCCCTTATTCAGAACTGCAGTTGCCACAGGTGACTGCCTCTGTAGGGCGTCCTCATTGGTGGGTCTGAGCACCAATGTCCTACCATCGGCTGCTGCTGGGAGGGGCTGTTCGGTGGCTGCTGCTTTGGTTGGGTTCCCGGGGAGCTTAGTGCCATGTCTCTATCGTGACCGCAGCTGGGCGTGGCTTAGACCATGTCTATGTTTGCTGCCTTCTCTGAGGGTGCCACCAGGCACCTGCTGCTGGCCTCCGCCACTTCATAGGCTAAACACTTGTCTATGGCTTCATGTAGTGTTAATTCGCTGTCTTATAGCAGTGTTTTTATCATTCAGTTGTTAAGCATGCAGTTTTCTGCGGTCCTTTATCAGGTCATCGGTCAGTGACCACAGGTCTTGGCTTTCATGCACTCATGAAGGCCTGTATAGGTTCTCCTACCTCCTGGTCCCTTCTATAGATCTTCAGGCATTCCATGATGATGTTAACCTGTGGGCTGCACATTTCCTGGAACTTTGGTTTCAGACACTACGGCTCCTCCCTGGATTCCGCCACCTGAACTATTTGATTCCCATCTCTAACCTCGAGTTAGGGTTAGGATTAGGCATGATCAAATGCTCGCTCCCTCTCAATGGTCTCTGGGCTGGCCAAGCTGAGCACAATATAGGCTTTTATGCGCAGCGGCTTGTCATATTCCTGTTCAAAAATCCTCCAATTCTCGGCCACGTTGCCCTCGAATAACAACAGGTCGGGGTGTCTAAATGCATATAATCATATAACCATTTACAGTACAGAAACAGGCCAGTTTGGCCCTACTAGTCCATGCCGAACATCTCCCATCTAGTCCCACTGACCAGCATTCAGCCCATAACCCTCCACCCTTCTTCCATCCATACACCTATCCAACCTTTCCTTGAATATTAACATCAATCTCACTTCTACCACCACTGCTGGAAGTTCATTCTGTACCCCCACCACCCTCTTCATGAAAAATTCCCCCTTATGTTTCCCTTAAACTTTTTCCCTTTTACTCTCAATTAATGCCCTCTTGTTTGAATCACCCCCACTCTCAGTGGAAAAAGCCTATCCACATTGACTCTATCCATCCCCCTTATAATTTTGAATACCTCTATCAAATCACCCCTCAATCATCTACATTCCAAGGAATAAAGTCCCAACCTGCTCAACCGTTCCCTGTAATTCAAACCCTGAAGACTCCACAAAATATTAGTAAATCTTCTCTGCACTCTTTCAATAATCCTACTGATATCCTTCCTGTAATTCGGCGACCAAAACTGCACTCAATAATGCCTTATACAACTTCAACATAACATCCCAACTTTTATGTTCTATACTCTGATGTATGAAAGCCAACATACGAAATGCCTTCTTTACCACCCTATCCACATGTGATTCAACTTTCAGAGAATTATGTACCATGATTCCTAAATCCCTTTGGTCAGGAAAACATGGTTGTGTACTCACTGCGTCACAAAAGAAACCAGGTCTCTGCCTTCAAGCTCTGCTCCATCCCACTTCTCAGTGAGGACACAGGAGGCCAGAGCCACTGGATAACCAAACACTTTATTCAATCAAAGTAAACGCAGTCAACTGCCAGTCCCAAGGAAGGGAAACGGTCGCTCCTCCCCGAGCTCCACTCTCGACTAGGGTTTTGTCATTTGCCCTCTCGCCCATGCTCACAGCATCCATCTGGTACGGTGTCCCGCACAAGCTGTGCACTTAGTGTGAGGTGGTCTGCAGGCAGCTGCCTACAGCCACATTTAAGGAAAAGCCTTGATTTCTTTCCCCCTCACATAACATAAATATTTTAATGCTCTTTATGTGGGTGGTAGGCGAGAAGGACAGAAGAAACCAAAACCTGACTGTTTCAAGAGGAAAGAGAGTCCATAAACTTAAGGTTGGTGGTAGGGGAGGGCCCGTTGAAAGAAGGTTGAGAATCGCTGCTTTAAAGGATGGCTAAAATTGACATTCTGAGGAAACAGTCCTATGGCATTGCAATTACATAAATAGTTTTGTTTGAGGAGTTACAAGGAAGTGTTAGGTAATAAAATGAAAGAAAATGGGAAAACTGTATTCCACTTACCAAAATATTTCCTTCACCTGACCCAATCTTACAATCTAACCTTTTTCCTTCCTCATATTAATTAAAAAGAGTTCATCAATCATCAGATGGAAAAAATGTACTTTAGCTCCACAGGTTTGAATGTTTTGTAAATGAATTGAACGTGTAACTGTTCCTGGAGTTGAAGGTAAGCCCCCTAATAATAAAAAAAATATATGGGCATGGTAACATTGCACAATTAGAAAATAATGGTAAAACATAGCTGAATGAAACACATGGCCCAGAAATGCAACATTCTGGCTCATCACATTTACCTCTGTTTGGCACATATCCTTCCAATCCACATAACTGTCTCAATATCTTTTGAAAATCAAAGACGTAGCCACTTCCGTACCTTCCTCCAGCAGCTTGCTCCAGATGAGGACCACCCTCTGAGTGAAAGAAATTGCCCCCCTCAGGTCCCTCTTAAATCACTTCCCTCTCACCTCAGATACATGTCTTCTTGTTCTAGGATCATCCACCCAGTTCGAGTCCAGTTGCAACACGTCACTTGCTCCTGGGATTTATTGCCCTGATAACAATGACCCCATTTCATTAAATCCAGGATCCTCATCCCCCATGGCAGCTGTGGCGACTGCTGCCTTTATCTGGCTACACGTGCAGATGTCCTTACTCAAGTTGATGCTCAAGTGTGATTGGGATCTAGTTAGCGTAGGGGTTAGTGCGATACCATTACACCACCAGCAACCCGGGATCAAATCCAGCGGTAACTGTAGGGAGTGTGTACATTGTCCCCATGTCTGCATGGGTTTCCTTTGGCATCTCTGGTTTCCTCCCACCCTTCAAAAGGCACGAGGAATGAAGGATAATTTGGGTATTTGGGCAGTATGGGCTTGTGGACCGGAAGGGCCTTTTACCAGGCTCTAAATTTAAAATTTTCAAAAGAATCAATGTGTAAACCATACCAATCAACACTCTTCCAAGCATCTTTGCCAATTTCATATGCTAACAAAAGGAACAAATGCAGTAGTTTTTTGTACCCAAAAAGGTGAAATCCAATTTACAGGCTGCAGAACAGATATGCGGAGCAGAAACATTGCCACAGTTCACCAAGATAAAGCAGTCTGCTTGCATGCATTTGGTATGTATTTGCAATTCCATTTAATTATAATGGTGAAAGATATGTATAAAGTTCTCGTTGTGGTACTTATTTTCTCAAGTTCACTTGATAAGATCCTTTTCATTTGCCTTCTCTCAACCTGGAACAGTTCTATTTCCTCAAAGTCTGACACAATCTCTTATTTTATTTTTAAAAATCAAAAACTGAAATTATGCCATGGTTTATTGGAACTGCGCAAGGACCAAGAAGCTGTCACAGTAAAAGTATTTTATCAAGTCTTGCTCTAAAATAATAAAGAGAGTAACTTTAGATCAATACATTAAGTTTAGAGGCGTAGGCTACAGACCAAGGGCACTTCATTACAATTTATATTGTTGGATCAAAACTTATTTATCATTAATGGTCGCTGCACATATTTATACACTCATATGCATGTGCACACTTGCGCGCGCACACACACACACACACACACACACACACACACACACACACACACACACACACACACACACACACACACACACACACACACACACACACACACACACACACAGAGTCTCTCTCTCTCTCTCTCTCTCTCTCTCTCTCTCTCTCTCTCTCTAAATCTTTCTCTTCTCCAGTTTATTTGGAAAACAAGTTGAAGTTTGCAAATCAATGTTTAAGAATTCTCTCTTAATGCCTTCTTTATAACTGTTAGTACAGATCTCAAAGCATCTTTGCATTTCTGAAGGGAAGAATTTGACTGCACAATTTTTTTTCAAATAAGTGACTGGATAAAGTAACCTATAGCCATAGATCAAAATGCTATTTGTCCCCAGATGCATTGTTTCCTTGTCCACTGCCAGAATGTACTGACTGCTAATCTTCACTTATCATGCCTGCCTGCCACTACCTCACTGTTTCCCCTGTAGTACAACTAGTCCCCATTAATGGAGATGAGCTTGCCTTATATATGACACATGCTTTGTCAATAAGTAGAATTCATGAATTATCCCTTTGAATATAAAATAATTAATGAAGATCCTCAAACAGAACATTTAAACCACTCATCTAACATTATAATTACATTACTCAATTAGACACTAAGTATTTAATTACAGCAACTAAATATGGTGAAACTTCTCATGGACCAATAAACTGTGATTTCCAGGAATGTCTGCCTGCAGACAAGTTCAAGTTCAAGTTTATTATCTTCAGATTGTACAAGTAAAACCCAACAAAACAACATTCTCCTGTCCTTGGAACAAAAACATTCATACAGACATATCAGACACACACAGACAAATGATGCATATGCAGTACATGTATACATATTTAAAATAAATGCATATTTTATAAAATTTAGAAAATCATGGTTTTACATTTTTATAAGGAAACTTTAAATATTTCTCCCATAGCAATCATCCTAATAAATATTTCAAATCAAACAATCATTCAGCAGTAGATCGGTTTTCCCTCTACCTCCTTTTTCAAACTACACAGCCGTCCATCTGCCACTTTCTTCAAGACATTACTGACACATCTGCCCTGGACCCCTCTGCTCCCATGTGCAACAAGGATTCCTCTTGTCCTCACCTCACACGCCACCAGCCTTCACATCCAGCACACCCTCCTCCGCCATTCCTACCACCTTCTGCGCAATCCCATGCTAGACACATATTCCCCCCTCCTCCCCTCTATGTCTTCCACAGGGACTGCTCCCTCCGTGACTCCCTTGCCCACTCCTCCCTCCCCACCAAATCGTTCCCTTGGGACCTACCCCTGTGATCGCAGGAGATGTTCCACTTGTACCCACACCTCCTCCCTCACCACCATTCAGGGCCTCAAATTGTCCTTCCAAGTGAAGCAACATTTCACTGTGAATCTGCCTATTGCATCCTGTGCTCCCATTGTGGTCTCTTGTACAATGGAGAGACTGGACACAGACTGGGAGATGACTTTGTTAGGTACCTCAGCTCTGTCTGCTGCAATAGCATGGATCTCCCAGAGGCTGCCCATTTCAACTCTCCATCCCATTTCCTTGCTGATATTTCTATCCATGGTCTCATTCACTGTCAAATGGAGACCACCCACAAATTGAAGGAACAACACCTCATCTTTTGACTCAGCAGCCCACATCCAGATGGCATCAATATCGACTTAGAACCAGAGAACTATCAACACTACAAAATATAAAACAGGCCATTCGGTCCTTCTGGTCTGTGCCAAAACTTTATTCCACTAGTCTCATTGATCTGTACCCACTCCATAATCCTCCAGATCTCTCCCATCCATGTATCTATCCAATTTATTCTTAAAGCCTAAGATTGAGCCCACATTTACTATTTCATATGGCAGCTTGTCCTACACTTCCAACACACTCTGAGTGAAGAAGTTTCCCCTAATGTTCCCCTTATACATTTTCCCTTTCATCCTAAAGTCATGTCCTCTCTTATTTCTCTCTCCTAATCTAAGTGGAAAGAGCCTATTCACATTTACTCTGTTTATACCCCTCATAATTTTGTAGACCTCCAAGGAATAACATCCTATCCTGTTTAATCTTTCCCTGTTACTCAACTCCTGAAGACTCCACAAAATATTAGTAAATCTTCTCTGCACTTTTCCAATCCTACTGGTATCCTTCCTGTAGTTAGGCAACCAGAACTGCACACAATACTCTAAATTTGGCCTCACCAATATCTTATACAACTTCACCATAACATCCCAACTCCTATACTCAATACTTTGATTTACGAAGGCTAAGATGTCAAAAGCTTTCTTTACAACCATATCTACCTGTGACACCATTTTCAGGGAATTTGTATCTGTGTTCCTGAGTCCCTCTGTTCTACAGCACTCCTCAGTGCCCTGCCATTTACTGTATTTGTCCTACCCTGGTTTGTCATTCCAAAATGCAACATCTCACACTTGTCTGCATTAAATTCCATCTGTCATTTTCTTGCCCATTATTTTCCAGTTGGTCCACATCCCCCTGCAAGCTTTGAAAGCCTTCCTCGTTGTCCACAACACCTCCAATCTTAGTGTCATCAGCAAACTTCCTGATCTTATTTACCAGATTATCATCCAGATCATTGATATAGACAACAAATAACAATGCCCCCAGTATGATCATTGGGGCATGCCACTAATCACAGGCCTCCAGTCTGAGAAGCAGGCATCCACTACCATTCTCCATCTTCTCCCATTCAGACAATTTCAAATCTAGATTACAACCTCTCCATGGTTACCTAGTGTCTGAATCTTCTTACTAACTTCCCATGTGGGACCTTATCAAAGGACTTACTAAAGTCCATGTAGACAGCCTTCCCTTCATCTACTTTCTTGGATTTTGAGCTGCTGGTCAGAAAAATCACCATCTCATTTTTCTATCATGTACCTTTTTTTAGATATATTTGTTATTTCCTGTCATAATTTCCATGAAGTACAACATATCATTAAAAATTCCTATTCTGCATTCGCACTTGGACTTCTTCCCTGTTGATCTTGGTGCGGTCAGTTTCGAACACAGTGAAAGGTTTCACCAGGACATTGTGACTATGGAAGAGCAATATCAGGGCATTTGGAATCCATCAACACTGACCGACTATTGTTGGACACTAACATCGGAAGCATCAGATGCTGAATACAAATGAAAACCAGCAGCAAAACATTTTTAGGTCAATTGAACTAATGAACATTATGCAATTAAACATGCTCAGTTCAATAAAACTTCATTAACGTTTATCAAACTTTCTATGTGAATCAGTAAATCTGAAATTATCTTTGTGTTCAGTTTGAAGTTGTCTATCATAATCCCCAGATTTTTCAGCAAGCGAACGTTTTGAAAAAAATTGTTGTCCAGTGTAATCAGCCCCAATTCTTTTCTTCTGCACCCCTTCTGCTCTTTTCCTTCTCTCCTTTTCTGTCCCCTTTCCCACAACTCTCCATCTATTCTCATCCCCCTGCTCTGGTTTCACACCCTCCCACCCCAGCCCCATCTCCTCACTGGATTTCTCCGCAGTCTTCTTCACCCACCACCCTTGTTTGGTTCCATCTGGTTTCTCTTCATCAGAATCAGAATTTATTGTCATGAAGAAGTCACGAAATCTGGTGTATTGCGGCAGCGTCACAGTGCAAACATTCATATTATGAACCATCTTACAACAATAATATCTCAAAACAATAATAGTACATGAAAAGTAAGGCAATGTCTTTCGTTCATTATTCAGGAATCTGATGGCAGTGGGGAAGAAGCTGTCCTTGTGCTGTTGAGTGCTCATCTTTAGGCTCTTGTACCTCCTTCCCGATGGTGGCAGAGTGAAGAGGGTGGTGGGTTCTTTGAGGATAGAGGCTGCTTTATTTTAAGACACCACCTCTAGTGGATGTCCTTGATAGAGTGAAGTCTTGTGCCCGTGATGTCGGAGGCTGAGTTAACAACCCTTTGGAGTTTTATCTTGTCCTGAGAGTTGGCGCCTCCCTACCAGCCAGTGATCCAACCGCCCAGAATGCTCTCCACGGTCCACCTGCAGAAGTTTTCGAGAGTCTTCGGTGACATACTGAATCTCCTCAGACACCTCACCAAGTATAGCCACTGGCGAGCCTTCTTCGTAATTGAATCAACATGGAGGCTCCAGGACAGATCCTTGGAGATGCTGACAGCCAGGAATTTGAAGTTTGAGCCCTCGATTAGGACTGGGTCATGTTCCCCTGACTCCCTTCTGAAGTTCACAATCATCTCCTTGGTTCATACCCACCACTCTCACCTTTGCTTGTAAATCAGATTCAAGCAACAGCAACAGTCTTCTAATCACGCTCTCCACCCCATTTGACTCTTCTTCCTCCACCTGATCCCTTGACTTTCCTGGCTCCTCTCTCCCTTTGCTTGGCATCTGCTGATCCTTAGCCTCTATCTGTCCTGTTTCCCCTCTCCCTGGTTCAACTATCCCAGATTCTTCTGAGTATTAATAGGTTGTGACCAGGGCGATGGGAGTCCTTTATGAAGATGTTTGCCTTCTTGAGGTAGTGCCTCACATAGATGTCTGCAATGGATGGGAGGCCAGAGCCTGTGATGGACCTGGCTGAATTTTCTACTGCTGCAACTCTCTGTGCTCCTGGGCATTCAAAATCCCACAACAGGCTGCAAAGCAACCAATCAGTATTCTTTCCACAGTGCACCTGTCGAAGTTTGATAGAATATTCAATGACATATCAAACTTTTATGACAGAGTAAATAGAAATGTTTTGGGGAGATAAATTGGGAAAGGTTTGTTAGAGAAGGTAACATACAAACACTTTAAAACAGATCTTATTTGAAATACTGGAGCTCTGCTAATGCTAGACATAGTGGCTTCTTTCATCTTTTGCAAGAGCTTTGAAGAGTGCTCAAGAGACTTCACTAATGGATTACTGTTTACCAAAGGCAACAGATGAAAGAGCAGGCTGAAGCCGTTATATTCTAAAGGAAAACTTGCTGTTGTAAGAGGGTCATGTGGTTTTCAAGCAGAGAGAGTCAAACAATCTTTCTGTGTGTGTGTGTGTGTGTGTGTGTGTGTGTGTGTGTGTGTGTGTGTGTGTGTGTGTGTGTGTGAGAGAGAGAGAGAGAGAGAAGCAGAGATCACGTGACAGTGTTTCAGCCAGCAAGAGCAGCTGGAACTTGAACAGGACAAGCTGGCAAGAAGCCCTAGTTTGGAAGATGGCCTAGTCAAAGCCCTTGTGGTCATGCAAGAGGAGAGGACTGGCTGTCTAATGTTTCAGTTGGAATAAGTGAAACAAAAAGGAACTCTGTGGTAACCTAAAAGAAAGAGGTTATGATCTGGAAATCCCTGAAGGGGCAAGTTTCGTCACCAAGACACTGGAGTGAAGTTCTGGATGACCTGAAACAACAAATATCTCTCTGAAAACCAACAAGAACCTTCCTGAGCAATAACCATTTACCATTCAAGCACCAAAGCCTGGTGAACTTGCATAAATGTTAAATTCTGTGCACAGTATAAGAATTGCCTCCAATCAGTCCAATCAGTGAACTTGAAGGAATGAGACATGAGATTGGACTGTGAACTAAATAACTTTTCTGAACTTACACACACATTACAAACACATGCTCTTAGAATTAGAAGGGGGTTAAGTTAGGTTAAGTAAGTAAATAGAGTTAAGTTAAAGTGTGATTCTATTTTCATGTTTAAAGATAATTAAAAGCATCTTTGGTTTAAGTGATCATTTGCCTTGGTGAATATCTATTGCTGCTGGGGTTTGGGGTCCTCTGGACTTGTAACATTTTCTCGTACTCATTGGAAATAGAGGCAGAGGTGTGCCTTCTTCACAGTTCCCTGGAATTGCTGGCTCCAGAAGAGGTCTTCTGAAATATGGACTCCAGGGAACTTGAGGGTTCTAACTCTCTCTATGTTTGTCCCATCAGTGTGGACAGGTGTGTGGTCCCTAGGACTCTCCTTCCTAACATCAACAAAAATATCCTATGGCCTGGATGAGACAGTAGTAGCTATAAAATAATGTTGGGCAATCGCGGATTGTTTTCCTTGGAGTACCGGATGTTGGGGGTGACCTATATAAAATTGAAAAGCATAGATAGGGCAGATAATCAGAGCCTTTTTCCCAATTTGCAGATGTTAAATGCTAGTGACATAGATTTAAGCTGAGGTACGAGGTTTGGTATGACCTTGGTAAATTTCTACAGAGGTGGGGTGGAAAGCGTGCTGACCAGCTGCGTCAAGGTCTGGTGTGGAGACACCAATAATCCTAAGTGTAAAGACCTCCAGAAGGTAGTGGACGCAGCCAAGGACATCACAGGTAAAACCCTCCCCACTATTGAGTACATCTACAGGGACCGCTGCCATCGGAGGGCAGCAGCAATCATCAAAGACCCTCACCACCCAGCACACACTCTGTTCTCTCGTTGCTGCCATCAGGAAAGAGGTATGGGTGTCACAAGATTCAGACCACCAGGTTCAGGAACAGCTGCTACCCCTCTACCATTAGACTCCTCAATGACAAACTCAATTAGCGACTCATTTAAAGACTCTTACTTGTGCACATCGTTGATTTTCTTTGTTCTCGCTGTATTGTGCAGCCAGTTTGTTCACACTAGTTATCTGTTTACACTGTGTACAGTTTATTTTTTGCACTATCAATTAGTGGTAATTCTGCCGCGCCCACAAGAAAAAGGAATCTCAGGGCTCTATGTGTGTGCTCTGAAAATAAATCGGAAATCTGAGAGAGGGGTAAAGTTTAAGGGAAATATGCAAGGCAAAGTTTTTATACAGAGTCATTCTTGCCTGGACAATCCTGCTGCCAGGAGTTTAGCAGAAAATGATACAATTGTGAGATTTTAGTGGCATTTAGACAGGCACATGGACATTTTGGGAATGGGGGCTGGGGGTGGGGGTGGGGGTGTGGGAATATGAATCATGAGCAGGCAGATGGAATTAGTTTAAATTGGCATCATGGGTAGCACAGACATTATGAGCCAAAAACGCAGTATTGTACTATGTTCTGTAGTTCTATATGAATTATTTGACATGAAGCCATTGCAGGAGGCAAGTGCAGTTATCAGATCAGATCAGATATGATTTATTGTCACAGAATAAAACAGAAATGTAATATTACACAAAATTGCCTTAAGTGTTCCATAAGCAGAAAAAGATTTGCCATTAGTATTAGCATTAAGCACCCCATACAGTCAGAGAAAGAGAAGCAAAAGAGGGTCCACCCAGAATCACTGAATCTCCATGGATTCGCCTCTAGCCCTCCCGCAGCCTCTACAGCCACATAAGCCTCCAGTTCAGTTCAAACCGTCAACTACCAGAGCCATGATCCAACACGATGAGGAAGCCATCAGTGCCCAATGCCCTTCAAGAGCCCTTCTTGCCCTCAGCATCCTCCTAAATCGCGGTTCCAGTACTTGATTCACAAGACGGGGTTGACCAGGTCAGACCCTTTCTAAGTGTCACTTAACTGGGGCGCTAACTGGGCAAATTGCCGGTTAACCCTATTTTACATGGCAGTTTGAAAGGGCCTAGAAAGGGAACAGAAAGAACACAGGAAACAGGGGATTCCCTGTGGCTGCGTGATGTCATTGCAGGGCAGGGATCCCCCTTAGATTGCTGGGTTGGCGATCTAACAGGTAGATTAGGCTGCTGTTTGAAAGGTGCAGGAGGTGCACACAGCCCAGTAATCTCAGCCGGGTCCCAGAAGGGTTATCTGAATTTGAAAGCACCTAGACTTGTGCTAACCACTCCTCTAACCTTGCTGCTCCTATAGGTAGGATAACACCACACTTACCTGGATTTCTGTTTCCCCACCCTTAGCCTGGGCAAAGACCAACCCATACCGTCAGCAATCCAGGTCAAATTCAGGTCCCCAGAATATATGCGCTCTATAATTGGTATGTTCCATATGAATAACATGTGAAGCACAATAGTTCAGGGGCTATGATTGCAGTAAAAACACCCAAAATGCTGGAGGAACTCAGCTGGTCTTTTCAGCGTCCATAGGAGACAAAGATACATTGCTGACATTTTGGGCCTGAGCCCTCCTTCAAGGAATAAGGAATTTTTTTTCCCCCCATATAACTAACGACTGAGATGCCACTATTATTCTTTTTCTGACAAAGAGTACAGTGACAATTGCAAAATCCAATGGAAAAAAAAGATTTAATGACTGAACTAACTGCAGAATTTAGATCACAAGCCATTTGGTTGAGCTATTGCAGTGAGAAGTCCTTCGATTTAACCTGGCCTGTGCGTGAATGAGGGAAAAAAAAGATCAGTTGTTCCCCCCGCCATGCCCACAGCTCCCTGCTCTCCCAATGTGTACTGCAGCGCCATCTGGTGCCTTCATAATCAAGACTAAAACTGGGAGGTTCCGTGGATGAATTGCCAACAGCAGTTTTTTTTCCATTTAAAGTAAATGGCAAAGTGCGCAAAGCAGTTCTCTGGACTGCACAGGAATTTCCCCATTCTGTCTTGATGTTTCTGCAATCATATTTTCCTTTCTTTTTCTGGGCAACTTAAAATTTAATCATCACAGAAACATGAGTCTCCACTGATGCCATAGAAAGGTCATAGATTTATTCTCCCCATTAGTGGCCAGTCTACAGAGTAAATATCTGAACGTAGTGTAAACAGTTAGATTTACTCAGGATTTCCCTGGCTTTACTTTGTGTCAGTTCCTCAGATGAAGGAGGCAATAAACATACTGAAACCATCCATAAATTACCCCAAGTATTTTGGCTTATTTAAAAGGTTGTAAAACTTTTGTTTGCAACCCTGATCTGAAATGTACCAGCAAACGTTAAGATTAAGATTTATTCTACTATTGCATCAATACCATAATCTAACCCTTTCCTGCACATGTAATTTTCTTGCTCTTGGTTAAACATATTTGGATGGTATTACACAGATCAGATGGTGCTATGGACTGATACAAATTCAGTGACTATTTCCTACCTTTCAAGTTCAATCATCCAAGATATTCTGTCTCGTTACGGTAAGGTCCAGTATAAAACACTGATATGATGTTGCTCAAAGAGGTAGAAATGGGTTAATTAATGTAAACTTTCAAACCAGATTTCTAGGTGAATGATTGGAGATTTGGAGACTGTATTTGGGCATCTGTTCCTGGAGCTCAATCTCCCAGGTCACTCAGATGCACCGGGGTGGTGGGGGGATTCCATGTCCTTCTGAATCAGAATGCTACCGCAGAATTTCCTAAACCAACACACAAGGAGAACCAAAAAATGAAGCTGACAAAGAAACTTGAGAAGTGGGCCTAGGAGCAGAAGCAGTTTACTTGAAATGAGAGAATTCGATGTTCATGATATTGAGTTGTAGACTACCCAGGTAGAATATGAATTTGAATTTGTATTTGGCCTCTCCTACACAATGAAGGAACCCAAGGACAGATGTGTAGAGAGGGAAAGATGTGGCATTTTATGGACTCACATTTCAGCTGGCGGTAGTATGATGTGGCAGATGCAGAGGCTGGTTGGGTGGAAGATAAGGACCAAGGCAACTCTTATCCCTTTTCAGTCTGAGTGACAGTAGAAATAAGGGAAGTTCCCGTAATAGGGGTGAAGCCATTTTATTTTTCTGGAGAAATAAGTTATTTTGTATGTCCTGAAGTGGAGAGCCTTGAGATGAAGATGGGATGGTTACAGAATGGTGAGATGTGCTGGCTATAGTGCCTTTGGAAGACTACACAAAAGAGTCTGGAAAAACAACCAACTGAAAAACCTCACAAAGATAAGCGTATACAGAGCCGTTGTCATACCCACACTCCTGTTCGGCTCCGAAATATGGGTCCTCTACCGGCATCACCTACGGCTCCTAGAACGCTTCCACCAGCATTGTCTCCGCTCCATCCTCAACATCCATTGGAGCGCTTTCATCCCTAACGTCGAAGTACTCGAGATGGCAGAGGTCGACAGCATCGAGTCCACGCTGCTGAAGATCCAGCTGCGCTGGATGGGTCACGTCTCCAGAATGGAGGACCATCGCCTTCCCAAGATCGTGTTATATGGCGAGCTCTCCACTGGCCACTGTGACAGAGGTGCATCAAAGAAAAGGTACAAGGACTGCCTAAAGAAATCTCTTGGTGCCTGCCACATTGACCACCGCCAGTGGACTGATCTCGCCTCAAACCGTGCATCTTGGCGCCTCACAGTTTGGCGGGCAGCAACCTCCTTTGAAGAAGACCGCAGAGCCCACCTCACTGACAAAAGGCAAAGGAGGAAAAACCCAACACCCAACCCCAACCAACCAATTTTCCCCTGCAGCCGCTGCAACCGTGTCTGCCTGTCCCGCATCGGACTTGTCAGCCACAAACGAGCCTGCAGCTGACGTGGACTTTTACCCCCTCCATAAATCTTCGTCCGCGAAGCCAAGCCAAAGAAGAAAGAAGTGCAGTGGAGTAAGTGGGTTTGGAATAAATGTCAGTGGATTTCTTATCTTCCGAGATGGTGAAAGAGAAATTCAGAAAGGGGATGGAGGTATCAAAAATAGTCCAAAGTGAATTTGAGGCAGGGTGGCAGTTAATGGTAAAGTTAATTGAATTAACAGGTTTCTCAAGGGTGCAACAGGCAGTATCAATGCACTTGTTGATAGAGCAGATTTGGGAAGGCAATGAAGTAGGCTGAAGACAGGTAGGTTGGTGTGGGAATGGGTAGACCAGTGGTTATCAACCTTTTTCATCCCACTCACATACCACTTTAAGTTATCCCTATGCCACAGGTGCTCATTGATTAATAAGGGATTGCTTAAGGTGGTATGTGAGTGGGCTGAAAAGGTTGAGAAACACTGGGGTAGAGGAATTAAAATGGATAGCTATTGGGAGCTCCAAGTGGTGTGTGACGACACAGCTAAATGGTCTTGTAGTTTGCTCTTAGTCTCTCTGTCGGAGAAGAAGATGCATAAAGAGCATTGAATGCTCTTGATTATGTTAACCTGAAAAGGCTAGTGAGGTCCCTTAAAGGAAAGCACCCTATACCAATGCAAACTGCTTACAAGCCCTTGGCATGAACAGTGATTTATCCAATTTCAAATAGCCTGCTTTCCCTCCGTTCCTTTCTCTCTCCTTCTCATCCACCTAGCCTACACCCTTCTCTCCATCCCCACCACCAAACCCTTTATCCCCAGCTCCTTTTCACTTCCCCAACTTCCCCACTTGTCCTCCACCCACACCCCTCACACCTATCCCTCCCCCCACATATCTGACCACCACCCTTCCACTATCGCCTACTTTCAACAATTGTTTCTACCTCAACCTCCTCTCTGTCTTCTCACTCCATCTCCTTTTGTTTATCCTATTTATATTCCCTATCTTTTTCTAGTTTTCCTGCCCCAGTCTCCCAACTCCTGCTTCCCTACCTTGTTCATCTTTTTTCATCATCCTTCCCTCCTCTTGGGACAACCTATGAACTACTGACCCTCCTCCCTGCTCATGCCACCTGCCTTCCCTCTCTTATCTCCAGCAGATTTTTTTGCACTCTCCATCTCAGGGTTTGCTATCTCTTGTGTCTCTAAGGGAAACCAAATTTGATTTCTGTTGGGAGGAATCTCTCTGCATTGCTCGGTGACTTGGAGCAATGGAATGCAAACATCTCAATGAAAATCCCATGGAGGAAAGGTCCCATGGAAAAGGAGCGAGAGGTAGAACTTGCCATTCAATGTACAGGTGGCCCAGGTGAGATGGTGGAGTTAAGAGAGGTGCATTTTTGATTAGGGAGGTCTTCATGGCAGCACTGAAAGAGGATGTTCTTGGGAGAATCATCCAGTCGAAGCTATGCGGGTGGAGCTTAGAAATAAGGCAGAGGGAGGGGATAATCACCTTGATATAGCTGTATTATAGGACCCCAAATAGACAGCAGGAATTTGTGAAGCAAATGTGACAGAAGATTGCAGACAGGTTCAGGAATAACAGGATAGTAATAGAAGATGATTTCAACTTCGAACCACAGAACACTACAGCACAGAGAACAGCCCCTCTAGTCTGTGCCGGCCATCATCTCCCTTGTCCCATTGACCTGTTCCCATTCCATAGCCCTCCAGGCCTCTTCCATCCATGTTCCTACCCAATTTACTCTTAAAACACACGATCAAGCCCGCCTTCACTGTCACATTTGTGGCCCGAAATGTGAAATTAATAACACCGTCACCACATGCTTTACCAGTTGAACATCTCAGTGTCTTTATTTTCCTGCTTCCCTTATTTCATCATCCTGCACCTTCCACCTCCAGTGCATACCATCTGACTTCCGGTCAGATTAATACATATCACGCATATTCATTATCATGACATCCTTCCTTTCACCAGAAATAAACTTTATATCTTTATGTTTAAATGCAAACACTTTAACACTATCAATAGCATTTTTCTGCCTTCTGAACCAACAAAACAACTTCAAATTCAAAACAAAAACAACTTCAAATTCCCTCTTCACAAAATGTAACATAAACATGTTATAACCAAATGTAATATAATAGCTCAACTCTTCTGTAATTGTACTAATACAATGCTCACCTCATATGCAAAATGTAAACATTTAAATTTATACATCTCCCATGTTTAAATTCCAATACTTTTGTTTTTTTTTCATTTAATACCAAGTAGTCGACTAAACAAAAATGCAATTCATACAGCACTCATACATGTACTTTATGATGTATTGATTAAATCACTGTCCAAATGTTCCCATTATCATTTCTCTTCCTTGGTGAGTAACATTACTGCACTTCATTGAAACTCATCCCAACTATCACAAACTTTCACTTTCTTGATAATGCGGGCACGATTAGAAATATGGCACAAAATCTTCATATCGCTTAGATGGTTTCCTGTCCCGTCTCAGCCTTCCTGCAATGCTACTGTCGCAACTTGGTTGTTCTCCCTCAGCACCGGAAACACTGCTCGCTGCGGCCTCTGGTGTTTCTGGTACTCTGGCCACTTCATCGGGAATGCTGGTAACTACCTCTGGAACATCATCTGGTCCCTCAGGTTGAGCATCTCGTATTGGACTTCCAACCACTTCACTCGGTGTCGCTCTGGATTGGTACTTTTTGACACCAGACACGTTTCTTTTGTACAGGACTCCAGGTGGAGACTTGACTGTCACCATACTGCCGCTTCTGGATACAACAGTGTAGGGTTGATGGTAATGAGGTGTGTCTAGCTTACACCACTCTCTTGCCTCACCAGAATATTATCTCCAGGCATGATGTCTGAGTACCTGGCCCCATGCCTCGAGTCTGCATACAGCTTTGCTGCTCCCTTCTTTTCAGTATCATGGTCCCTCATCTCCTGGTCGTCCCTGATTTCCTTTATTTGGATTTTCCTCCCAAAAAGTACTTCTGCTGGACTTTTTCCTGTGGTTGCATGAGGCATTGCCCGATAGACAGCTACATAGGATAGCAATGCTTCTCTCCAGTTCTGTCCTTCTGCATGAGCAATCCGTAATCATTTTTCGATGGACTGATTTTGTCTCTCAACTTCCCCATTAGCTTGCGGCCATTTAGGAGTTACTTTATGATGGTGGATACCTGTGGTCCTCATGTATTCAGCAAATGTCTCTGAAATGAACTGTGGACCATTGTCAGAGTATAGCGTAACAGGCAATCCATATCTCGCGAAGATCTCTGCCAATGCTTGTATTGTTTTGTCAGTGGTCGTTGACCTCATCACAGAGTACTTATAGTATCTGCTGTAGTAATCTACCACTACCATGATTGACTCACCAGATGGTAAAGGTCCGAGAAAATCAACAGCTACATCGATCCATGGTCCTGTCAGGAGTTGCGTACTCCGGATCGGCTCTGGAGGATTACTCCTACTTGTGAGTTGACACCCGTGGCAGGTTTTGACGAATTTCTCTGCGTCTTTCTCACAACCTGGTCACCATACTTTACTCCTGAGGTTTTTCTTGATACCAACAATACCTAGGTGTCCTTCATGAGCTAATGATACGATCTTCGGTCTCAACCTCTGTGGAATCACCAATCTACAACCCCTGAATACACATTGCCCGATGCAACAAAGTTCGTCTCTAATGGTAATATATGCCTTGTGAATGCACTTGTCCCATTGTCGACTTTGGATACATTCTCTAACTTCCATGAGTTCTGGGTCATGTTCGGACTCTCTCTCGACTTCCCTCGTTGTCACAGCTTCCGGTGTTGACTGAATAGCTACGAAGCATACAAAACTCTCTGCTTCTGTCCCTAATTCTGACTTGGATTGTGGGCATCCATCTTTCAACAATCTGGACAGCGGATCAGTAATGTTTGCTTTCCCGGCAATGTGAACTACTATGTACTTGTACGGTTGGAGTCTGAGCACCCATCGTTCTATCCTGGCACACGGTTTGGACCTGGCGGCATAGATCACCTCCAATGGTTTATGGTCTGTGATGAGTTCAAATTCAATGCCATATAAATATGCATGGAATCTCTCGCAGGCCCATACAAGTCCGAGTGCTTCTTTCTCTGTCTCCTTTCCACATCTGTCAAAGATCTGCTGGCATAAGCAATGATTCTTGGTCCCACATCACGCATCTGGACCAACACGGCTCCTAAACCAACAGGACTAGCATCCGCTATGACTTTGGTTGGTGCAGCCGGATCATAATACCCAAGAGTATCGGCATTCGTCAGACTTTGTTTCAGAGCTGTGAATGCTTCCTTCTGCTCAGGGCCAAAATGGAATGGTACACCTTTCCTGGTTAGTTTCCTCAATGGTTCTGCCAGTGAAGCAAAGTTAGGGATGAACTTTGCACAATAATTAACAAATCCCAAGAAGCTCCTTATCTCCGTTGCATTCTGAGGTTCACATGCATCTGCAACTGCTTTCACCTTGGCATCAGCTGGGTTCAGTCCTTCCTGTGTAAGCCTGTGTCCCATGAAGTCCATCTCTGACATACCGAACTGACACTTGTCTCCATTCACGGTAAGGCCTGCCCCCTGTAGTCTGGATAGTACATGCCTCAACCATCTGTCATGCTCTTCCTTTGTAGCCACATGGACTATGATGTCATCAGAAATGTTGGCAACTCCAGGAATGCCTTGAATCACTCGATGGATTTTGTACTGGTAGATCTCAGGAGCTGCATTGATGCCGAACGATAGTCTCTTGTATCGGTACAATCCACAGTGAGTCACAAATGTTGTCACGTCCCTGGATTCTGGGTCCAACTCTAATTGATGATAGCCCCATTTTAAATCAATTTTTGAGAACACCTGACTGGTAGTTAACTCCTGAAGTACTTCCTCCACTGTTGGTATGGGGTGTCATTCTCGGATTATAGCTTCATTGGCCATCCTCATATCAACACACAGTCTTATGTCACCATTTGGTTTGGGCACGATCACTACTGGGCTGACCCATTGTGTTGAATATTCTACAGGTTCAATAATGTCTTGCTCGATCAACTCTTTGATTTTGGCCTCGACTTTCCCACGAAGTCCGAATGGAGTTCTGCGCACTGGTTGCGCCTTGGGTTTGACCGTTTTGTCCACTGCTAGCTTTAGTTGTCGACCTTTCATCTTTCCTACTCCCTGGAAAACTGTGGGGAATTCTTGCTTCATATCCTCGTATGACTGAACTGAATTGACGAGCTCCAATATGAAGTATTGCTAGGTCTTGCGCCGTGCGTCTACTTAGCAATGGTTCTCCCCTCTTGTCTGTGACAACAAACTCTGCTTCGGTGTACTTGTCACCAGCTTCAACAGTCGCAGTGAAACATCCAATGGTCTGCAATGGCTTGGTTGCTGTGTATGGATACAGTTTCTTTGAACACTTCTTTGATGTACAAATGATCTTTTTTCTTTTAAATTTCTCCCATAAGTGTCAGTCAATTACATTACTGTCACTGCCTGAGTCTACAATGACCGGAACTGTCACACCACCAATTATCACTGGGACCTTCTCATGATGTACATCATTCAATGTAAACTGATAGTATTTCTGCCCATCCTGGTTTTCATCATCATCGTCACTTTCTGGGTCACCTTCTATATGGCGATTAGTGCCTTTCTTTCCAGGGTACTTTCCTTTCCCCAAAGCTTTGCCCTTAAAAGCTGTACTCTTCCCATTTGACTTGCTTTTGCACTTCTTTGCAAAGTGATCCTTACTTCCACACTTTCTACAAACCTTACCTTTCACTGGGCAGCATGGGTCTTTTCCAAAATGGCCTCTGTTTCCACATCTGTAACACTCCAAGTCATGCGTCGGCATATTTCTTGGCTGGCTATGGCTATGCGAGAGCCTATTTAATTGTTGACCAACTTTGTCTTTACTGGGCTGGCTTGAGTTCTCTTTCAGTTTCATGGTATGAAATTGCCCCTCAACAGCCTCTAATGCAGCAGACATTGTTAAAGCATTGGTAAGTTTCAACTCACCCCCTTTTTCCAGCAGTCGCCTTCTGAGTTTGTCTGATCTGCAGTGCTGCACAACTTGATCCAATAACTGGTTGTCCAAATCAGCTACCAAGTAATTGCATCCCACAGCCAGTTGTCGCAATCTCGTCACGTACTGGGAAACAGTTTCTCCATCTTCTTGTTTTGTTTTGCAAAACAAATGGCGATGAAATGTAGCATTCGGTGTCACCACATAGTGTGCATTCAATGCATCTACTGCTTTCTGGTATTCCTCCTTCCTTCCAGTATTTGAAAACGTCTTAAAATTTTCTTGAACTGCGGGTCCTGCGGTGAAGAGAAGTAACGTCCTCTGCTGCGCTTTCTGTTCCACCGTACTACTATCGAGAAATAGGCCACGACTGTCCGTTAAGAGGAGGAAAGATTAAAACAAGAGGACATGAGTTAAGAATTAAGGGGCAGAGGTTTAGAGGTAACATGAGGGGGAACTTCTTTACTCAGAGAGTGGTAGCCATGTGGAATGATCTTCTGGGAGAAATAGTGGCGGCGGAGTCAATTGTATTATTTAAGAAAAGGTTGGACAGGTATATGGATGAGAAGAAGATGGAGGGTTATGGGCATTGTGCAGGGAGGTGGGACTAGAAAGGGGTGTTTGGTTCGGTGCGGACTAGAAGGGCCTAATGGCCTGTTTCCGTGCTGTAATTGTTATGTTAGGCTTCAAACTCTTCCAGCCATGCCTTCCACTTCACACTCACTGTGCTTGCATCACCCGTCGGGTCAAAATGAGGAACACCTCGAAGAGCTAGAAATTCAGCTCCTGTGACTGCCATGAAGAAAACCTTCCAGCTCAAAGCCACCGATTCAAAATCCAAAATGTTTATCACATTTAAAATCCAAAATGTTTATCCTCGTCGCCAATGTCACATTTGTGGCCCGAAATGTGAAATTAATAACACCATCACCTCATGCTTTACAGGTTGAACATCTCAGTGTCTTTATTTTCCTGCTTCCCTTATTTCATCCTGCACCTTCCACCTCCAGTCCATACCATCTGACTTCCGGTCAGGTTAATACATATCATGCATATTCATTATCATGACATTCACCACATCTGCCGGCAGCTCATTCCACACTCCCACCTCTCTCTGATGAAAAATTTCCCCCTAATGTTTCCCCCTCAACTTTTCCCATTTCAGATTTATGACCTCTTGTATTTATCTCTCCCAATCGAAGTGGAAAAAGGCTATTCACATTGTTATGGACTCAGAGGACCCTAAAACCCAGCAGCAACAGAAATTCACCAAAACAAATGGTTAATTAAACAAATGTTTCTTTTAATTATCTTTAAACATGAAAACAGGATCCAACTTTAACTTATTACTACTAACTTAACTTAAACTAATACTGCTAAGCACACATGTATGTAATGTGTGTATAAGATCAGAAAAGTTCTTTGATTCACAGACCAGTCTCACTTCTCATTCCTCAAGTTCACTGGTTGCAGTCAATTCTTATACTGTGCACAGAATTTAACATTTATGAAGTTCACCAGGCTTTGGTGCTTGAAAGGTAAATGGTTACCACTCAGGAAGGTTCTTGTCAGTTTTCAGAGCGAGATTTGTTGCTCGTTGGACACCCACAACTGATCCCTTCTGATCAGCCACTTCAGTGTCTTGCTGAAGAAACTTTCCCAATCAGAATTTTCCAGATGATAAAGTCTTTCTTTCAGGTCACCACACAGTTCTTTTTTGTTTCTTTTATATCAAATGAAACATTAGGCAGCCAGTCATCTCTTCTGTATGGACCACAAGGGCTTTGACCAGGCAGAACTAAAAACTCACAACCCATCTTCAAAATGCAGTTTTTACATGTTTGCCAGCTTGTCCTGTTCCAATCCCAGTTGCTGCTGCTCAACTGTAGAACTGAATTCTTTCTCTCTCCCTCTCTCTCCCTCTCTCTCTCTCTCCCTCTCTCCCTCTCTCTCTCACTCACTCTCTCTCTGTCTGTCTGTCTCTCTCTCTCTCTCTCACTCAGAGAAAACCACATGACCTTCTTAGAACAGAAAACTGCACAGACTGTGGCACCAGACCCAATCTTCTGAGTTTGTTCATCTTTTGCTTTCGAAAACAAAAAAAAATAATCTATTACTCCACAGCATGTCCAATTATGTCCTTATAGGCATTCTTCAAAGTTTTTGCAAAGGCACTCAGAACCTGGACTGTCTGGCTTGAGCAGAGCTCTCACATTTTAAATGAGATCTATCTGTGTGTGACCTAACTAAAAACCTCTCAATTTATCTTTCAAAGCATATCTATCTACAATTAAAAAATGTAACAATCTGTCACAACATCCATTCTGACTATACCTCTCATGACCTTGTAAACCTCTATCAAATCCCCTCATCTTTGCTCCAAGGAAAAAATCTTAATCTTTCCCTGTTACTCAACTCCTGAAGACCCAGCAACATCCTAGTAAATTGTCTCTCCACTCTTTCGATCTAACTTCCCTTATATTGACTATGATCACCATAGTTCAAAGGGCCTGAGTGGGAAAAATCAGATTAAATGTGGTCAAGGGAATTTTTTCAAATACGTAGATATCTTAAATTGGGTTGGTGAAACTTTGGGCCTCCTCTTGTGAACAAGGCAGGGCAAGTGAGAGAGGTGTCATTGGACAGCACTTTGAAACTAATGACCATAACTTCCTTAGTTTTAAACTAATCATTGGACTCAAATTAAAGTTCTTTCTAGGGACAAGGTGAATTCTGTTGGCATTTGAAAGGATCTCGTGAAGATTAATTGGGAGGGGCTGTTTGCAAGTAAAAGAGCATCTGGCAAGTTGGAAACTTTCAAAAGAGAGGCAGGAAGGGTTTAGGAAAGCATGTTCCTCTGAAGAAAAAGATTCGGGGACTGGATGACTGAAGATCAGGTCAAGAGACAAGAAAGGAGGCATATGTCTGTAATAGATAAGTGAAATAAAGTGAATGTAGGAGGATGTAGGTGCTAGTTTAATAGGGAAACAGGTGGGGGGGCAAGGAGGATATAATAAGATGGTTCTGGCAGATAAGATTATCTCTAGAGATTCTATACATATATTAAGGGCAAAAGAATAAGATTAAGAATTCTTAAAGATCAATGTTATCTATGTGAGGAGAAGCAGGAGATGAAGATCAGTTAGATTCTAAGCAAGATTCTAAACAGAGATTTCTCATCAGCATTCATATGGAGAAAGACATGGAGTCTAGAGAACAAACATGATTCCAGAATCAAGGTGATGATATGCAGAGAGTGTTTCAGTATTTAATGCCACGTGCCCTGAAAATTGCAGCTCATGTATACATAGAACAAAGAACATCACAGCACAGTATGTGCCTTTTGGCCCACAATGTTGTGCCAACCTATATAAAATCAAATCCTTCCCTACTCACACCCATAACCCGCTATTTCTTCTGACATCCATGTGCCTGCCTTTTAAATGTCCCTTCAATACCCGCCTCCACCTCCTGACAATGTATCACAAGCACCCATTACTCACTGTATAAAAAAAACTTAACCCTGATCTTTCCCCTAAAATTTCCTCCCCCACCTTATACAGATGTCCTACTACCACTCTAGGGAAAAAAAGATGGTGGCTATCCATCCATCTATATCTCTCATAATTTATAGACCTCAATTAAGTCGCCTCTCATCTTTCTTCACTCCAAAGAGAAAAGCCCTAGCTTTGTTAACCTTGCCTCCTAAGATATGTTCTCCAATCCTGGCAACTTTCTGATAGATCTCCTCTCCATCCTCTCTGTAGCTTCTACATCGTTCCTGTAATGAGGCGACCAGTACTAAACACGATATTCCAAGTGTGGTCTAACCAACGTTTTATAAAGCTGCTCTTGACTCTTGAACCCCTACTAACAAATGCCAGCATATCATAAACCTTCTTAACTACCCTATTAACCTGTGTGGTAACCTTGAGAGATCTATGGATTTGTACCAAAAGGTCCCAGACAATTAAGAATCCTGCCATTAACCATATATTCCCCCTTCAAGTTCGACCTTCCAAAATGCATCACTTCACATTTATCTATATTGAACTCCATCTGTCATTTCTCTGCCCAACTCTGTATCCTGTTGTAACATGTAGCAACATATCCCCAACACCTCCAACCTTTGTGCAAACTTACTGATCAGCCCTCTAAAATGTGGATACAAGCGATTACATTTTTTTTCATAATTTTATTCACAGCACGGTAGAAACCATTTAAACCCGTGCTGCCCAATTACACCCAAATTAGCATACAACCCCACACATTTTGAAAGATGAGGAGAAACCAGAGCCCCCATGGGAAACCCACGCAGTCAAGGGGAGATGATACAAACTCCTTACGGACAGGGTCAGATTCAAACCTGGGCCGTTGGTGCTGTAATAGCATTGCACTAACCACTACAATGAGCTTGCCGCTCTTTCTGCTTGACTAAGCAGATGTATTCATGAAAGTCAGAGTTAAACGTTCTCCTCTTCATCAGGATTCTGATGTTCTGATGAACCACCATCAACATCAGATGTTCACTTTATTTTTCACTCTCCATCATGCAGCCTAATTTGCTGAGTGTTTCCTGCATTCATAGTTTTAATTTTGAATTCCAGCTTCAGCAGTATTTCCAGTTGAAGGGTCCAGGCCTAGAACGTTGGTGATGTATCTTTATCTTTGGTACACAAAGGACACTGTTTGCCCTGCTGAGTTTCTCCAGCTTTGTGTTTCTACTCCATCACGGTGTCTGCAGACCTTCATGTTTTACTCTGAGCACCATCTTTGCTTTTGTGACAATAGAGAATGGTTGGAGAATACAGGTGTAGCACAAAGGTCAGTATAAAGGTCAAGACAATTTCTGATATAAATGAATGACCTGGAGTTGGCTCAATTTTAACTATTTGTTAATGATGTTGAAATTGGAAATGTTTATACCATGTGGAAGAGAGCAGAAGGTGTTTGGGTTGTCTTGTGAAAAGGCATGGTGCACACTGCAAATGTAGCATGAAATAATGTATTTTGCATGGAAGAGTGAGCAAAGGTAATGCAATCAACCTTAATGGGAGTGCAGGGACAGAGAAATCTGGGGTCTCCCAACATCACATTCTGAAAGTGCCAGGACAAATTGATAAAGAATGTAAGGTTTCGAAGACTTCACAGATGCCAAAGAACAACGTCGCTTTTCTAGCCAGTACTCCAATGGAGCTCAACTCTTGAGCCATTCTTAGGGGATCAAGACAGCTAAGAGCAGGCAGATGCTGAGTGGCAATGTGTTGATGCTTTCCCCATCTGACAGGAGTGTGCCACTTTGAACAGGGAATAGATGAAACCTTGCTTTGTAAACTGCACCTTTTCCCTGCAAGAGTCATCATCATGGCTTGGCTTCACGAATGAAGATCCAGGAAGGATCGTAGACGTAGGCATGTCCTTCAAGCCTGCACGATGGATTTTTTTTAGATGGAGTACTGGCCCCACCCTTTACACCCAGGATTTATCTGCCGTGGCCCAGCAGGTGGTAGGTGTTTACGTCAATTGTCTGTCTCCTGGATGGATGGTCTAATGAGGCTAATGAGCCTCATCTGCCCAGGTTTGAAATCAGAGATTTCCTTCTCCTAGGTTGGCTGCTAACCAAGGCTAATGAGCTGAGCCTACCCGTCCAGTTACACTGCTGGACACGGTCGCAAACTCAATGAAAATGGGGGCACTATGACAACGTTTTACTATGGATTCAGTGATGTAGGAAAGGCCATTTGCAGTGACCTCCTGCCTTACAAGCCAGACAGTGGCCACATGGCGATCACTACACCGAGAAAGGGGAGGCAATGTATCACGCATTAACTTTCCCTGAGTGAGCAGGAATCAGGCCCAGACCTCACCTTCCCACTCTGCAAGAATAGTCCCCATTAATTGCCTTATCTATCAGTTTTCTTTGTAGGTCTTAACATGCCTAAATGCAGCTATTCTGAAAGAATTTAGAATTGCCATGCAGAGATGGAACTTGTCATTATAATGTGCCCCTGTAATAAATAATATTGAAGAAGTTAGAAAACTTGGTTATGAAGAGAAATATAAGCAGGCAGGGTGAGGTGCACCTGAATAAAATGTAAACCCTTGTGAGACGGGTTAAGCTTCATTCAGACTTCTGTTGTTCCAAGTCACGAGGCCTTTGTCAGACAATAGTTTGTCCTCTTTTGGGATTTCGTCCATTTCCACACTTTAGATGGGATAATAAGATGTTACAAAGATTAAAAGGCAGATTATACAGATACTGGAAATCTGAAAGAAAGTCAGAAAATATAGGGATCTGAGGTGAACCAATACCACGTTGCTGGAGGGAGTGGTGGAACTGAGTCACTTAAGAATTTTAGATTGTAGGCATGTAACAGGCAGTTTAAAAAGGAATATGCAGAAATTTTGAGTCAATTCCTGCCCCGCGATTTATCCTGCAGGATCCCTACAACTTTTTGAAAGAAGCTTTCAATGTAAGTTGTACCGGAAAAATTCATTGATAGTTATCCACTTGACTGCTCGTCCAACCCCTGGGACTGTTGCACTCAGGAACTAGCAGTCTAAAAAGGCACCCAGTGAAAACAACCACACGGGTGGTAATTATGCTAATCTTTTCCGCTATTTTCCAGACATTTCAGTCGAGATGCGCACTGGAATAATCTTGACATTGAAGTCTATGGCCTAAGTGCTATAAGGTAGGATTAATAAAGCTGGGTGCCCTCTGGTTGGCATGGAGCTGATGGGATGAATTGCTTGTTTCCGTGTTGTATGCCTCTATTAAGATACAGTACTAGAACTAATCAACAAGTCAGATGACAACTATGGAGAAAAAAAACAGAGTTAATATTTCTGGTCAATGGTGAAGGAGGTTTGCCCAGAAAGATTTCAGGCCAGAGGAATACCAGTCATGTGGAAAGACTGGATAAGGATGGGTTTAATGAGGTAAGAATTTAAACTAATCAACACTGGTATATCCATTGGGAGGTAGATAGTTAACTGTAGGACATAGATTTAAGGCAATTACAAAAAAAGCCAGGGAAAGAATTTCTATTCCACTGCATTGTAAGAACCAATGCCTGGAAATTGTATCACATTGCCCAACATATTTCTGTGCAATGTCATCCAATGTCAATAAAAGATAAATCATTAATAATGTTTATTGGAGTTTTGTTAAAGAGCTTTTCATTGTCATTTGAAACACCGAAGATCCCAATGGTGCCACTCCTCAACCATTTTCCTCTCTCCCGACACTGCCTGACATGCTAAGTATTTCCAGCATTCTCTGTTCTTGCTAATGACCACATCTGATCGAAAATAGCATCAGTAGGACTAGGGAGGTTCGCCCCAAAATTGATGTCTCCACAGAGACCCCCCCCACCAACCCCATTGGCCAGCCTATTTTCTGGCCAGAAAGTCAATGCAACTAAAGTAAAGGTCACTCAAATCTAACAAAGGCTGATTGAAACAGGGCAAGTATGGTATGAGTGAAATTGGCTTACATCATCAGCTCAAGTGGATAATGAAAAGCAGCCAAGATCACCCCACCCCCACCCCTTCCCCCCTCCTTCTCTCTCTCTCTCTCTCTCTCTCTCTCTCTCACACACACACACACACACACACACACTCTCTCCTTAATAGACTTTATGGCAAGAAAAATAAAATTTTATACTCCCTCAAAAAAATCATCCGGTTTGCTCATTTTGATCATTTTTATAACTGAGCAGGCTGCAATTGACATCAGTTTAATCTCTGCAGTTGCACAGCATTGGTTTTCTAGCTGAATCTTGCATTATTTGTTGGTGCATCTTCTAACGAGGGAAAATGGATAAATTAAAAATAACCTAATCTACTTGTATTTCGCCTTCAAAGTTCAAAAGAAGTCATCCTCAATTAGTTAATTAGAATTACAAAATGCACAACAAAAGACGTATTTAATTCTCATAATGAGAAACCCATTCAGAACAGAGAGTAAAAGAAATATAATGCCTTGCATGCTTGATAGGCTCCTTATATCAATTACTCAGAAGCCAAGGTTTTAATTAAATAGGGTGTTGAGTTAGTGAGCTGTAATCTTGATCGAATAATGAGTAATTTCCATGACCTGCAAACAGCAGGACATCTCGGTATTAAGTTACTCACTCAAACATAACAATTACAACCAGAGGTTGAAGTTGAAAATATGTATCTGTAATGTTTGTCAAAAAGGTTAAAGCAAGTAATTAGTAACTAGCTGATGTCCTGGTCTGTAACCCGCCATGATCCACGGAATAATTTGCAGTGGATTTATTTTATGATTTTTCTCGAAGCAGAAAAATAAATGAGCTTCTTGCAAACTATTAATCCAGAAAGTGAGGTTTCTTTCCTTTCAGAAGTAGCAAATATTATTTTGCTATGAGCAAACATATTTTTAAGACACTTAAAAGAATTCTCATTGGAAAAAAAAGGATCGAGCTGGACAGTTTAGTGATAGGCAGCTGTGAAACAAGATTGAAAACATGTTGGAACAAATATTTTTATAAGAATACTGTAATAATTCAGGTTTGCATAATTAGTTATAAGCTTTCATTCAATTCAGCATGTTTGCAATAGCTTTGCCTCCTGTTGATTTTTCTGAATGCAGGAGGAAGAGAGGTGAAGTCATATCATGGTGCTTGGATCAGCATAGTTTAATACTTGAAGGAGCCCTCTGGAGAATTATTAGCTGATAGAACAACAGAGGAATCTTATGAACACACAACACCGTGCATGAACATTTCCTTCTAGAGTGGAGAACTAATCTGATGATTGCATTGTAACAAAAGAGCATGGACTGTCTGATCATACAAGATACCCCACAAAGTACAATCTGATAGAATGTGGAGAAAGATATATAATGGTGAATTCTGATTTTAATTGATCATGGAAATGGTGCTTAGAATGCAATCTGCAACCCACCCACCTCTACATTTGAAATACGAGGTCAGGGCATTTTAATGAGCAATAAACAGGAAAGCCGAGAGAGTGAGGGAGTGCAGCCACACAAGAAAAAACCCTAAGGATATCAAATATTGCACTGGCAGATATGCACCAATTAAAATATCTGATCTGGACTCCTAGCCTTTAACCATCCAGAATGAGAGTCTCACTGGAGGGGGGTGGGGGGTGGGGGGTGGGGAGGGAACCTGAAACTTCGCCAGGATGGACACAAGCAGATTACAGATCTGGCCGTAGTGGATATAGGGAATAGCATCTTCCATTACTGTGCAATGCAATTCCTTCCCTAAAACTTCACAAGATCACAAGATAAAGGAATAGAGGTGAGCCATTTGGCCCATCGAGTCTGCTCCACCACTCCACCCTGCGCTAAACTGTTCTCACTTCTTGTTCCAAGTTCTTGCCTTTTCCCCATATCCCTTGATACCTTGACTAATTAGATACCTGGCAATCTCCCCATTAAACTCCCCCAATGATTGAGCCTCTACAGCAAAAACTTCTTGCGGCCATGTTGACCCAGTAGAACAGGAATCAGAACAAGTCCTGGTTCACCCTGGATACTGCCCAAAAGAGAAGAGGGATCTTCCTCCAGCTCTTGTTTTCCTTCATCCGCACTAGGAGTCTGCTGAACATACAATATCCACCTCAGCTTTTAGTCACATATTCTTTAGCTTAGCGTCAATTTTATTTTCTATTTGGGTGGAACAACTTTGAACAACATTTATGTTCAAGATATGCATTTAAATTACACCTGTCTTCGTTTTTATTTGGAAAACTTCACAGGTGTGATAACTAGCATAAAATGTTTAGCTTCACCACACAACATTTAACATATTTTTTTTAAGAATCATTACTTGAATCTTGTGTTTAATTAAATTATTGAACTAGCAGCTGATTTTTTTCCAGGTCACTTGTTTAATTTTAATGAACATTTGGAAGAGAGAGCAGCAAATATTTAGTGCAAAATATCTGTGTTGCAGCAGTAAATAGATCACACAACCCAAAGTGAAAGATAACAATTAATTAATGGGAACCCTGCTTTCACAGCTAGCACTAGTCATAACCTAGAAGAGCGACTCTCAACATTTTTTTCGGCTATGAACCGCCTAGAACTTGGCTCAAAGTTTATGGGCCCCCTTTGTCTTTGAAGCAGTCGAATTTTAGTTTCTTCTGTACTATGGCATAAAAAGCATAAAAAATATTTTATGTAACGCGAGGTGAAAAGAAAACAAGGCTTTTCCTTAAATGGGCTCCCAGCGGAGTAGGGGAGGGGGCGAAGGGCCACCATTGATAGTGGCCGGTGTAGAATCAGAGGGTAACAGGGTCAGGGGGCACCTTCCTTTTCTTCCCCATCATTTTATTCAGGCTGTGATTGCTTACACTTGACAAAGGACCTAGTCCTGAAATGCTGGCTACCCTATGGAAGCTGCACGACCTGGTGAGTTTCTCTGGCACATTTGCATACTGCGCTCGACCTCAGCATCTGCAGACTTTCTGGTTGAAAAATATTGTGTGAAGTGTTAAAGTTCCTCCAGCAATTGGCTCTAAAATAGAATGGGTAGATGTGTTGCACAACATTGTGAGACAGACAAGTCGACAGATCGACAGCTTGATAAGAATTTGAGTGGCACCAACTCTCCTATAACTTATCTTCTAAACAGGATAACAGTGCAACTCGAACAATCAGAAGATGTGCCATAAGGAAACTTATGAAAATAATGACTTTCTGAAATATTAATAAAAATATGCCCCATTGCTGTACACAGTAGAGTGAAATGCGAAAGTCTGCAAATGCTGTGATTGTAGTTAAAAACCCAAAAATGTTGGAGAAACTCGGCATCCGAAGGACGTTCAAAGCTTTTTTTCATGGTCATTTAATAATATATTAAAAATTTAAGATGCATGATATACTTCAACTCTTGTCCTGCCATAAGAGTCGCCATGAGCATTAGAAGCAAAAGAGAGTCCCTTCAGAGGCACTGATTGCATGTGGATTCACTTCCAGTACTCCCACACCATCTGCAGCCACACAGACTCCAGTTTAAACCAACAGCAACCGAGATCCAGATCCAATCCTGTGATACGATCAGGAAGCCTTCAGTGTCCAAACCCTTTCTTGACTTCAGCACCCACTTGAATCCCTGCTCCAATACCTGGTTCCCCTAAGCTAGTCTCTAGCAGCACACAGCCCATGCAGGACCTTCGACCACAAGTTGCCAGTGGTCCATAGCTTAGACCTTCGACCACAAGTTGCCAGTGGTCCATAGCTTAGACCTTTGACCACAAGTTGCCAACAGCACACTTGGGTCCTTCAGCCGCTGAGCCCTCAGTGGTCCGCTGCTGTAGGCCGGTCTCCCATTCTTCTCCTTCTCCACGGGAGGTGTTATCCTCACTTTCAGTGCACTGCATCTGTCAGCTGCTCCCTGAAGTCTGCAACACCTTGTGGTATGCTGCAAAGCACAGTCTACTCATGTATAGTCAGCATGGCTTTGAGAAGGGAAGGTCGAAGGTCGTGCCTCGTGAGCCTAATTGAGTTTTTTGAAGAAAATTTAAATAAAGAAATTGATGAAGGTCAGATGGTGGATGTGGTGAATATGGATTTTAGTAAAGCAATTGACAAGGTTCCCCCATGAGAGACTGGTTCAGAAAATCATGAGACACAGAACCTTAGCTGTGTTGGCTTGCCTGCAGAAAGCAGAGTGTAGTAGCGGACAGAACGTATTCTGCCTGGAGGTCAGTGATTAGTGGAGTTCGACAAGGATCCGTTTTGGGACTCCTGCTCTTTGCGATTTCTATAAATGATTTGGATGGAGAAGTAGAGGGATTGGTCAGAATTTTCCAAGCTCTGCTTAGCTGAGCACGTGATGTTCCACAGGGCAGCCAATACATTGGACACAACCTCCCATTATTCAAGAACACCAACCAAAAAACAAATCGCTGGAGGAGCTCAGTGGGGTTGGTGAGGTGGGGGGGGGGTGCGGGGTGGTGGCCAGGCAGCATCTGTGGAGGGCAAGTGATAGTTGATATTTCAGTTCAAGACCATGGATCATGACTAAGTGGAGACAGACAGTGAGTGGGAAGGGTGAGGAATGGATTGGCAAACAAGTGGCACCAGGTGAGGATGGATTGATGGGCAGATGGGGATAGGTAAGAGGGAGAGAGGAGGAGATCATGATGGAGACTGGGAGGTGGTAAGTGGAAACAACAAAGGACTACAGGTCATGCAACCTAATGAGTAAGGAAGGTGATGAATGGAACCAGATGAGAGGTGAATGTTCAGTCAGGGGAGGGGACAGGGAACACCAGTGGGAGGAGATTGTGGGTGATGGACAGATGCAGCTTGGTGGGGGAGGGAAGAATAGGGGCTAATGGGGGATGGGTTGAGGAGAAGGGGGTTGTGAGAGGACCTGGGTGGATCAGGAGGGGAGAGAAAGGACAAAAGTTTGCAGCTTATCTGACACTGGATAATTCACTGTTCATGTCTTTGGGTTGTAGATTACCCAGGTAGAGGGGTCCCCAAGTCCTGGCAACATCCTCAGAAATCTTTGTACCACCTCCTGTAGCACAGTAACCAAAACTGAATACAACTGAACACAGTACTTAAAATGGAGCCTCACCAATGTCTTATAGAACTGCAACATGACCTCCCAACTTCCATACAGGTACTCCTCGACTTACAACCGTATTCCGACTGAAGGATCAGTTGTATCTCAGAATGGACGAATGTCAGAATTACGCACATTTGTTTAAAAAAAATAAAAGATTTACATGGATTATGTTGTATTTGACCAATTATAACATTGATACAGGGCATGTAAGAGCCAAAATGTGAATGCTTATCTTGTTAGTTGGCACCCCCTGGTCTGTAGGCTAAGCGCAGCCATCTTGATTCCTGCATTAGCGAGTCTTCAGTTGATGTATTCGCAGTGAGTTTGCATATTGGAATTCAGTTTGCACATGCGCCAGAGTTAAGTGCCATAGCGATATTGAATTCATGCCCTTAACACTCGCGCAATCACCAACTGAACTCCCATACACGAATCTCGCATGCGCCAACTGAAGACTTGCGCATGCGCACAGGAATCAAGATGTCTGTGCCCAGCCTACGGACCCTGGGATATCGACTAACAGGGTGAACATGCAGATTTTGGCTCTTACATGGCCTGTATCCCTGTTATAGTTCGTCAAATACAACATAAACCACGCAAATTTTATATTTCAAAATTTTTTAAACACATTTTTGGTCAAATGTACCGATGGACGTAAGGTCAAAAGTTACAAAGTACATGTACTCATTTCTCTGAGTGATGAAGGCCAAAGTGATGGAAGCCTTTTTTACCACCCTGTGACTCCCCTTTCAAGGTATTATGCACCTGTACTTTATTGCTCTACACCATTCCTAACTCCCATGCACCTAACCATTCACGGTGGAGGTCCTACCCATGCTAGACTTCCCAAAATGCAACACATCACATTTTCCTTTCTTTGAATTCCATGTTCTCTACCTACCTGCTCAACCGATCAAGATCCTGCTACAAATGGCTTCACTGACTACAAATCCAGACATTTTATCATCACTCGCCAACATGCTAATTATGCCACGTACATTTTCATCTAACTCATTGATATTGATGGAAAAGAGCAATGCACCCAGCATTGACCCTGTGGCATAAACACTACTAGTCTGCATTATGATGTATACCATGTACTACCTTTGAAAATTCTATTTTGAAAAGATGGCATTTTTAAACTTCATTTTGCCTTCTCAGCAAGTGCAGACGACAGCCTTCGAACTGAAGCCCATGTTTAGGTTAGTTACTTTTGCAAAAACCTGGACTTTTAAATGTGGTAATAGTATTGTTCAAACTTTTCCACTTGAAATAAGTCCCATGTGCACTTGAAAGGTACTGTTACATTTTATTACCTAACTGCTTTCCATCTTGTCGGAAGTCTCTTAAAATTACCCACTGTCTTTACAGAGGAAACGTCAGTTCAATTCTGCATCCAACATTAACAGAGGCTGGAAAGGTTGCGTGCAATATGCAAGCAATCTTTTCCTTCACTCCCTCTGGGAAATCTTACACTTCTCTTTTGTATTGCCTGATATTACTTAGTTGGATCTTAAGAATTGATTCTGCTTAAGAGAGCCAATAAACATAACTATAGAACTTACTCTATGATCAGAGGTAAAGTTCAACTTTTACCTTCCCTCTATCGTACCCAGTGATGATGTGGATACATAGCTGAAACAGGCCGAGAAGTCAACTTGCTTATACCCTGCTTATTGTAGGTTGGTTACACAAGATGTATAGGTCTTTCCACAGTGACTGGAGTGGCCATGATCCTGGGACAAATAGAACCAAGTAAATTAGTTCAAACCACCTGTTAGCTATATTGATGCAGAAAAGTTTTAAAGGCATTTTGATGGTTTCAACAGGAAAATTGAACCGGAAACTACTGTTCAACGATTGAAAATACACACAAATGCTGGAGAAACTCAGCAGGTCAAACAGTGCCTTTATGTAGCAAAGGGAAAGATACATCACTAACACTTTGGATTTGAGCCCTTCAACAAGGTGTTCAATAATTGTGTTGGTCCACAAAATGGAGATTAAGATGGGAAGTGGATCTAAACAGACAAATAAATAAGAAAGATTGGATGGAACTTATATGACAAAAATTATAAAAGTTAAGTAGAGGTTAGTTCAAAATAATTTTTTGCATCAATTATATTGGAGTCCACAAAAAGTAAACAGATTGAATCCTCCTATATCAGATGTGTTTTAGGAACAGACGTGAGATTAGATCTTTTTTTGCATTCTTCTTGGCAATGTTCTAAAGTTAAATATTTTTGGTTGGAAGTTGGTGATGTTTTGGAATGAATTATGGGGAGTTAAGTTCCCACAGGATGCAATGTTATTTTTATTAAGTAATATTAAGGTTATAAGACCAAAATTAAAATTATCTATGTATCAAATTGTATTTGTACAAATTTCCTTAGCAGTTTCTAGGAAATGTATCACAATATCATGGAAGTCAGAAATAGGTTTAGACATGAAAAGATGGCCTGCAGAACTTTGTGTCTGTATACCACTTGAGAAATTTGCTTACAGTTTGCAAAACAAATATCGCATAATTTACAAAATGTGGGTTTGTATGTTTAATAGACTCTGAAGACCTCATTTCTTGGTCACCTCCTACATTAGTCTATGATATAAATGCTTTATTCCCTTGGCATTCTCCCATCCTTCTTTCTCTATTTTCTTCTTTCTATGGGTTGGAAGGAGGGGAGGTGGGAGGGTGGGAAGGGTGGGGGGGGGGGGGGGTTTGTAAACCACATGTATAACTTCCTGAAATAAATTTTGAATTGTCATTATAATTGTGGTTTAAAATTTGTACATATATGTATATATAAAAATGATTGTGCTACTTCCCATTCTATGCCACATTGAGGTCAACAGCCTGCATTATTCTATTCTAAATGATTATTTGTTTATTTTTAGAAATAAAGTATGTGAGAGATCAGATTCGCACCAATAACAGAAATTCAAGCAAGCAATTCTCATAATTTTTGATCCATTAAAAATGAGGGTCAGAGGACCATGGGCAGCACATGCTCAAGTTACTAATGTATTCTCCCTGGAAGGTGGAGCTTAATGTTAGGGGAAAAACTAAATGGAATTAAATATTGCACATTGTTATAAATACAGTAAAAAGCCTGGCATCAGAATTCAAGCAACCGGCAAAATAAATCAAAGGAAATACCATATATTTCAGTGGATAAGGTGACCTTCAGATAAGACGAGACAGTTCAGTCTGAATTTCATGGTTATAGCTCCTAATGGAGGTAAGTCGACCCACAAACATACCGGTACCATATATGTGACTGAGCTGGTGTCGTGTTGACTGAGCTGGTGGGCGTGGCCCAGGAGGTGGGTGAAGCACCATCACAAAGCAATTCACAGTTCAGTCTGTTGCTAGCTTCTGTCTTCAACAATGAAGACACTGTTTACATCCGGTACCGCACGGATGGCAGTCTCTTCAATCTGAGGCACCTGCAAGCTCACACCAAGACACAAGAGCAACTTGTCCATGAACTACTCTTTGCAGACGATGCCGCTTTAGTTGCCCATTCAGAGCCAGCTCTTCAGCGCTTGACGTCCTGTTTTGCGGAAACTGCCAAAATGTTTGGCCTGGAAGTCAGCCTGAAGAAAACGGAGGTCCTCATCAGCCAGCTCCCCACCATGACTACCAGCCCCCCCACATCTCCATCGGGCACACAAAACTCAAACCTATCTCGGCTGCACCATTTCATCGGATGCAAGAATCGACAACGAGATAGACAACAGACTCGCCAAGGCAAATAGCGCCTTTGGAAGACTGCACAAAAGAGTCTGGAAAAACAACCAACTGAAAAGCCTCACAAAGATTAACGTATACAGAGCCGTTGTCATACCCACACTCCTGTTCGGCTCCGAATCATGGGTCTTTTACTGGCATCACCTACGGCTCCTAGAATGCTTCCACCAGCGTTGTCTCCGCTCCATCCTCAACATTCATTGGAGCGACTTCATCTCCAACATTGAAGTACTCGAGATGGCAGAGGCCGACAGCATCGAATCCACGCTGCTGAAGAACAAACTGTGCTCGATCAGGGGGTCAGTCTTGCTCCTCCTCATGTGCTTTCTCAGCAGGACTGGCCCTGGAACCATTACCCAAGCCAGGAAGGTGGTCCTGGATGTAGATTTCCTCGAGAAAATGAACATTAGCTCATGAGGAGTTGCGTTGGTCTCCGTGCAGAGGAGTGACGTTATGGAGAGGAGTGCTGTGGGTAGGACTTCTTGCTAACGTGAGTCTGGAAGGCCTTTGGACCGGAGAGCCAATTTCACGGCTTTCCATACAGTCGTGTTCTCATTTTCAACTTGTCGGTGTCCCCGGGGATTGTAGCTAGTCATCCTGCTTGAGGCAATGCCTCTTATGAGCAGGTACTAGCATAGCTCTTCACTCATAAATGAGGAGCCCGGTCGCTATGCATATAACTGGGATACCCGAACAGGGTGAAAATAGAGTGCAAGGCCCTGATGACCATAGTAGTGGTCATGTCTGGCTAGGGGATGATGAACAAAAAGTGTGAATACTTGTTGATGATGTTGAGAAAGTACACGTTTCTGTTGGTGGAAGGGAGGGGTCCCTTTAAATCAACACTGAGTCATTCAAAGGGGCAGGATGCCTTTATCAGGTACGCTTTGTCAGGATGGTAAAAGTGTGGTTTGCATTCAGCACAGACCTGGCAGAACCTAGCCATTTCCCTGATAATCTTCAATGGAGTAGGGCAGGTTGCGTGCCTTGACAAAATGAGCCATGCGAGTGATGCCCAGGTGGCAAAGCTCATCGTGCTCTGACTGTAACTGGCTGGTGTGTGCAGAGGCACAGCTTCCTCATGACAGGGCATCTGGAGGCTCATTGAGAATACCTGGCCTGTATGCTATCTCACAATTATTGGCCCTTCTCGTCTCTGACGAACTGCTATTCTGCCCAGTCCCACCGACCTGCACCTGGACATATGTCTCCATACCTCTTCCATCCATGTACCTGTCCAATTTTTTTTTTCTAAAATGTCAAAGTTGAGCTTGCATTCATCAATTCAGCTGGCAGTTCATTCCCCACTTCCACCAATCTACATGTGAGGAAGATTCCCCCCCCCCCCTCATGTTCCCTTTAAACTTTTTCCCCCTTTCACCCCTAGTTTTTATCTCACCTAACCTCAGTGGAAAAAAGCCTGCTTGCATTTACTTTATCTATACCCATCATAATTTTGCATAACTCCATGAAATCTCCCCTCATTCTTCTACATATCAGGGAATAAAGTCCTAATCTGTTAAATCTTTCACTGTCACTCAGTTATTTGAGTGCTAGCAACATCCTCCTCTGCACTCTTTCAATCTTAGTGCTATTCCTCGTGTAGTTAGGTGACCAAAACTGCACACAATACTCCAAAATTGGCCTCACCAATGTCTTAAACAACTTCACCACAACATTCCATCTCTACACTCAGTACTTTGATTTACAAAGGCCAGTATACCTAAAACTCTCTTTTCAACCTTATCCACCTGTGATGCCACATTATGTATCTGTAGTCACAGATCCTTCAGTTCTAATGCACTTTATTGCAAATTTACTGTGCATGTCCCACCTTGGTTTATCATTCTAAAAGAACAACACTTCACATTTGTCTGCCATGGACTTCATCTGATCTCACAAACTTTCTTTTCTAATTTTATTCTCTATTATTGCATAGTAAACAGTTTCATATGAAAGTAAATGAAAACTTTTATCTGATGTCTTTGGAATAAAATGTGATGCACTGAGCTCTCAGCGGTAAATGTGAACACGTCAGCACTTGCGATTACTTTTAATCTTCTCCTCTCCTTTGGCACTGGCTGTCCTTCAGGGCCATACAAGTGAAACAGTGCAGTTCAATGTAAATGTTCAAATTCCTTGTAGACAATGAAATGTTGCAATGCCAGTCACATTTGAAAGGCGCTTCACCCTTGAGCAAAGCGCTCAGGAAGTCCCTCTAGAAAGGTCAAGGTGTTATTTAACCAACTAGGGATGTGGAACCAACCCTAATCATATCATCACTGAACCCTCTGTAGTTGCAGTTCTCACCGTCATTACAAACTGATGGAGTGGCATTCCTTGGACATTAAGGACAAAATATAAATGCTGAGTTTGCTCATTTGCCCTTTGTCTTTCACTTATTCAAATATCGGGTAATGATAATAATTTTTTAATTTGAAGAATCAGAATTAAGCTTATAAAATTGGGGCATCACGTTTAGTGCTGTGGTTAGAGCGACACCGTTACAGCGCCAGCAATCGGGAGAAGGGTTTAAATGCTGCGCTGTCATTAAGGAGTTTGTACGTTCTCCCTGTATCTGCATGGACTAACCCCGGGGCTCTGGTTTCCTCCTATTGTTTGCAACATACCAGGGTTTGTAAGTTCATTAGGTAGCCCAGGATCATGGGCTGAAAGGACCTGTGACTGTGCTGTATGCCTAAATTTAATTTTTTTAAAAATTAAATTTAAAAGCAAATGAATGAGAATGGATTCTGTAGAAGGGTCAGTGAATTGAAATATTAACTTTTTACCTGCTGCCTATTTTCAATTGTCTCTTTCTGCATCTCATCATTTCTTCATGTTCCCATCTGTTACGTTATACAGAAATTCCAGGAGAAACTAAGCAGATGGGGTCTTTGCTGTCGAAAAAGAATCCGATTCAATATTTCAAATGGATGACTTCATTAGAAATAGGAAAATTTATAAAAGGGATGTCTTAAATTCCAGAGCAAGGAAAGAGGTGGAGAATAGAAAGGAAATGTCTATGTTAGGTGCTCTCTGCTGAGGAAAGCTTGGTCACTGCAGCTGATCTGTATGGAAGAGGTGCAAATAGAGGGAGATAAATGTGGAGAGAGGAAAAAGAAAGATATTGTGTGCTGCAATTACACAATTCCTGCTGCATTCAAAATGCAGTGTGCAAGGAAGATCGACTTGAAAGCAAGGTTTGTAAATACTGCTCAGGGGATTTATAAGAGTTACAAGACAATGAGAACCAAAGTGCCAGTAAAAATAGTGGTGTGGTTGTGGGAAAAGATGCCAGGCAAAGACAAAAGTAGAATGGTGGAACTAATATTCCGAGGTGCATCTATTTCAATGTAAGAAATGTTGTAGGAAGGGTGGATGATCTTAGAGCATGGATTGACTCATGGAATTATGACAATGTGGCCATTAGTAAGACTTGGTTGCAGGAGGAGCAGGACTGGTAGTACAGTATTCATGGGTTCTGTTGTTTTGTTCGTCAGGGAAAATGTCACAACGGTGCTCAGACATGACTTGTCGACTGAAGTAATATGAGTGGAAATGAGGAACGGGAAAGCGATGACCACATTAAAGAGATTGTATTTTTGACCAGCAGGAATTGGAAGAGAAAATTTGTATAGAGGTAGCGAACAGTTGTAAGAAACATTAAGATATAATAGATGATTTTAACTTTCCACATATAGACTGGAATGCCCATACTGAAAAATGTGGACCTGCAATAAGGCTCAAAAGAAGAACAGCAATTTATTGATTGGTTGGAAAATGAGTCTCATAATGATGAAGTAGCTATAGTTAATTCCATCTCATGCTCTCTTAAAATATAAATTGTTAACGTGCAATGGCAGAAGCTGATTCTGACCATTTAAACCCATGCCACCCAAATTAACATACAATAACAGCAAGGTAGAGGCCATACCCCTGTTGAGTCTATGCTGACTCTCAGGGCAATCCCATCAATTACACTGTCCCACTAATTTTTCCATAACTTATTCTCTCTCTCTCTCAAAAAAACAAAATTTCCACCCTACCGCCTACTTATGCAGGGGTTACTTATATTAAATAATTAAGCTACCAAACAACATCTCTTTAGAATGGGAAGGAAATGAGAAGCGCCTGGTTAAAACCCACATGGTCACAGGAAGAAAATATAAACTCTTTGCAGAGACCACCAGAGGTTAGGACTGATCTAGTGCATTGAAGTTGTGAGTTGGCAACACTAACTACTCTGTCATGACACTACCAGATTTTAGGTATCATTCTTTTTATATCATAGTATAAATCAAAATATAGGTCAGCATTTTTAAGCATATTTTGCATTATTCTTCTCGGCTCCTCTCCTTCAGGGCTGCCTTACTATGCTTCACGTGAATTATAAATGATAATAAGACAGACAGAACGACACATTTAGCGTAACAGTTAGCGCAAGTCTTACACCGCCTGCGACCCGGTATCGAATCTCGCACTATTGGTGAGGAGTTTGTACGTTCTCCCTGTGTCTTCACGAGTTTTCTCTGGCTGCTCCGGTTTTTTTCTCCCCCCCCACCCCACTCCCCACCACTTCAAAAACATTGTAATTAATTGTAAATTAATTTTTCCATTTGAGAGAGCAACTGCTCATGGGCCGGAAGGGCTTGTCACCATATCTAAATTTCCTGATCGAAAATTAAGCAAGTTTATTTAAGGGCCTGCAATGCAAAACAATAATGAAAACCAAAGATTTTGGAAACATTAAACAGAAACAGAAAATGCTAGAAACAATCAAGAGGTCCGTCAGAATTTGTACAAAGAGAAACAGCAAAGGTTTCAGGGCTGCGACCTTTCATTGATTCTGAAGAAGGGTTCTGACCTGAAATGTTAACTGTTTTTCTGATTGATGCTGACTGTTTCCAGCAGTTTTCTCTTTTGAAGGATTAATTGCTGTCTCAGTTATCAAAGAGTGATTATTGACAGAACGGTTAGAGCAACCATTCTCAATTGGGCCACCTACTTACCCACCCCCCACATTGAGGGCCACAGCATATTTCTTTTCACCTCATGTAACATATATATTTTAATTTTTTTTGTGTAGTCTGTAGGAGAGAAGTACAGAAGAAACCAAAATACAGTTCCTAGCTAGGAAATGTATTGCTGTTACATGAAAAAATGACATTGAATTGAATATACAAAGACGGCATAATGAACTGAAATCATGTATTTATTTAGAGAAGATAACATATAATTTATGGACTAATTATTTTTTCTTTGTTAAAATGTGGACTCCATATTTGAAATGTAAGGGTCTGGATATATTGTAAGTGGGTTTTTTTAAGATGTAAAGGGTTGCCACACTCCACAAGCAACCGATAATTAGCCAAAATATGCTTTAGGCTCTTGTATAGGGGTAGTTGGGGGTGGGAGGGGGAGGGGGAGGAGGCTTAGTAGGGGTTTCGTTTTTTTGAAATAAAGTTAATTTGTATGTATTTTAAAATCTATAAATAAAGTTTTCAAAAAAAACCAAAACTTGACTGCTTCACAGGGAAGGGGGCCCATAAACTCTTAGCAGAGTCCAGAAGGGGTGGGGGGCATAGCCAAAAAAAATTAAGAAGAGGCCCAGGTTAGAACATGAAAGGAAGACTGTTTGCCCTTTGTCAATTCTAGTTTTCTATTGTAGTCATCCAACATGCAATGAACAGCACCAGCGACCCAGGTTCAAACCCAGCATTGTCTGTAAGAGCTTCTCCCCATGACCATGTTGCTTTCCTCTGGATGGTCTGGTTTCCTCCCACATTCCAAAGATGTATGGGGTTTGTACATTAATTGGACACATGGGTCTATTTGGGACTCATGGCCAGAAGGGCCTGTTACTGTGCTGTTTCTCCAAATAAAATAAAAAATTACAACTAGCTCCACTCCCCCAGCCTTTCTACATAATCTAATTTTTATCTTTCAAGATTCACTTCCCTTATGAAAATCACTACTGAATTTTCATTGCTACGCCTCCTGACTGGACATTGCAAGTCCTTAACATTCTCTGCATTAAACATACATTTTTTGCATCACTTTTGCTTCTCTGGCCAATCATGTTCATAATTTTCCTTTGGTTTTTGAACCTTTGGTGAATAGGAATAGTCTCTCGCTTGCTATGATTTTAAATACTGCAATTGGACACCCTCATAACCTAGCATCCTGCTGAAGAATTGGGGTCCCTAGGAGTTAAAAGAGGATTTTGTCATCAGTTCCAGGACAGGAATGAGCTATACCTATGGAATAGGCTCAGCCTCAAGTTCATGTGATGGGACCTGTGTACTGGGGAAATGGTGAAGAAAACATGTCATCTCCTTTACTTCCTCAGAGGTTTGCAAGGTTTGGCACGTCATCCAGAAATGTTGGCAAACTTCTACAGATGTGTGGTGGAAAGTGTGCTGCATCATGGTCAGGTATGGGGGCACCAAGATATCTGAGCGGAAAATCCTGAAAAAGGTTGTGGACACTGCCCAGGACATCACAGGAAAACTCTCCCTGCCTTTGAGAATATCTACATTGAACGCTGTGTCAGAGAGCAGCACCAATCATCAAGGACATTTGCTGTTTTCGCTGCTATCATCAGGAAAGAAGTATAGGTGCCACAAGACTCGCTCCACCATCAGACTCTTCAATAACAAACTCAATCAGGGACTCATTTAATGACTTACTTTGCTCATTACTTAGTACAGAGGTTCTTAACCTTTTCCTTTCCATTCACTTTAAGTATTCCCTATGCCATAAGTGTTCTGTGATTAGTAAAGGATTGCTTAAGGTGGTATGTGAGTGGAAAGAAAAAGTTTGAAAACCACTGATTTAGTACTTAATATATATCTCTGCAATTGCACACTCAGTTTGTTTACATGTTATCATTGTGTTTACATATCTTTCTTGTTGATGACAGTTACCAGTCATTAAAAATTCTGCCAGGCCTGCAGGAAAAAAAGAATCAGTGTTTTATGTGATGTCTTGTGTGTACTCTGACAATAAATTTCAAAACTTTGAACCCTAAAAAGCTTTAAATTATAAGAAGAATGATAAAATCCAGAAGAAATGTAAACAGCTTAAATAGAAACAAGAACACAAGAAAATAGAAACATGAGACTGCAATCTTGCCCTGCAAGCCTGCCCCATAATACGACCATGGCTGATTTCTTCTGTACCATTTCTCATGTCCCCTCCATTCCTCAATCTATCAAGTTTTCATCTACCTCCACATTAAATGCTCCCAATGATCCATCTTTCACCTCCTGATGGGCAGTTAATCGCCTCGAGCCGAGAGAAGAAATTCCAGTGACTAGCCCTATCTTGTAAGTGTCTCCCTTTCTTTGAGACGTTTATCAGTGAAAACATCCAAAAAGATTAGGGGACCAAAATTGGGCCGAGGATATTCCTGATGAAGTTTCATCCACACCCTGTACAATAGCAGCAAAACTTCCATGTTTTAAAACTCTTTGTGATGAAGACCAAAATGACGTTTGTTTTTGTAACAATCTGTTGGACCTGCCAGCTACCTTTTTGAGATTTATATACACTAGAACACTTGGACCTCATTTCAACAGGAATAGAATATAAGGGTAGGGATGTGATGTTGAGGACATCTGTAAGGCACTGGTGAGACCTAACTTGAAGTATTGTGAGCAGTTTTGGGTTCTTCATTTAAGAAAGGATGTGCTGACATTAGAGAGGGTTTAGAGGGTTCATCACTCAGGTGTTTTCAGGAATGAAAGGGTAATCATACAAGGGGCATTTGACAGCTCGCCCTCTTTTCATTGGAATTTAGGAAAATGAGGGGGGGGGGGAATCATATTGAAACTTTTTGAACATTGAAAGGCATGGATAAAATTGATGTAGAAAGGTCATTTCCCATAATTGGAGAATCTGGAACAATCCAGATTAAAGGGTGTAAAAAAAAAACTAATTAGTTATAAAATTCCTATTCACTGCTGCATGTACTGTGTGAAACTCCAGTCAATAGTACCAACTCCCTAGACAGCTGAATTGAAGTGAATTAATACCACCCCAAGTCACAAGATCACTTGATCTCTATTGCCCAATCAGCTTCCTGCTGATCTGAGCTTTTCAACTCCAATTGCCTGAGTCACCTTTCTCCAAATGCCTGAGTCAGCCTGCAGATAAAATCCCTGTTGAAGTCTGCTACAAGGGCATCTACTTAGAACAGAGATGTGTAGGAATTGCTTCAGCTAGAGGGTGGTGTAAATCTGTGGAATTTGTTGCCATGGTGGGTAGTGGGTTGTGGAGGCCAGGTCATTGCGTGTACTTAAGCATTGATAGGCTCTTGTTTTGCCAGGGCATCAAAAGATGTAGGGAGAAGTCTGGGCAGCAGGGCTAAGTGGGAAAATGGATCACCTCATGATTGAATGGATGGACAGGTTCTACCGGCTGAATAGCCTTTTTCTGCTATTTTGTTTTATGGCCTTATAGTCATATCTCATTGTCCTTCACTCACTTGTAGTGTCTCTCCATTTAGAGAATAATTTGCCTTTTGATTTCTCCAACCAAATTGGAAGCCCTATAAGGAAATGAGGAAATAAAGGAAAACAATGATGGAAAATTTCAATTACACCAATATTCCCTGAAGAGGACAAGGCATGGAATTCCAATAATGTAAAAGATTTCTTTACAACTCAGTATATTAAGATATCCCATGAAAAATAATTTTCTATTGGATCAATAATGGCACAAAATAACCAGGTTAGATTTAGATGAAAATGTTCTTGAACAAGTTTAAAAATGACATCAAGGGCTATAAATTAACCAAATTCCCAATTCAATTTACATTTATATCCCTGACCATAGCGATGAACCGGAAATCCGACTCCCCTCTTCTCATCACAAATGAGCTACTGAGATGCACAGCTGTATTCCCATGGAAAAGATTACCCATAAACCTTCAAAACTGCTGCATCACCTTCGTTGGAATATGGCAACCGTATCTGGAATATATGGGAGCAAGGCTGTAGCCACTCCCCAGCAAAGAGGTTTACAAAGAACTGCAAACAGATAGATACAGAAAAGTGCTTATACATGGGGATGGCCCCATGGTCTCCATGGACACACGTGGGAAACGCTGACACTACATTCAGCCTTTGTTTCTTCTCTTTATTCTTTTCATTTTCTGACTTTTTTTTGGTTTGTATCACGTCTATCTTTTCTTTTTCTTGGGGGGAGGGTTGGGGGGTGGGAATGGGGGAGGAAGAGACGTCATATATAAGTAAATTGCTGGATATAAATGCCATGGTCTGTAACAACCAATGATGTGCTCTCCTGTTTAGGTTGGAAAATCAAAAATAAAATAGTATAAAAAGAAGAGAATGACATCAAGGAGTCTGGCTTTGTAGATCATGAAGCCACTGGCCAAAGATTACAGCAAGATCTTCATCAGTTGGGCAGCTGAGCAGAGAAATGGTTGATGGAATTTAATTTTGAGTAATGTGAGGTATTGTATTTTGGAAAGTCTCACATGGGTGGGAACAACTCACTAAATGGGTGGGTTCTGGAGAGGGTTGTAGAGCAGAAGGATCTCGGATTACTGGTGGCTTGAAAGTGGTGTCACAGGTTGATAGGGTGTTCAAAACTACCTTTGGCACATCGGCCAGAGAAGAGAGTATGGAACACTGGAGGTTATTTTGTGTTATTATTAGTGAGGCCCCATTAGAAATTTTTTTTGTGTGTTCAGTTTTGGTCACCCTGATGTTGTCCACCTGGAAAGAATGTAGAGAAGACTTACAAGGATGTTGCCAGGACTTGGGGGACTAAGCGATAGGGAGAGGCTGAGCAGGGTGGGGTTTTTTCCTTGGAACATAGGAGGATGAGGGGTGGTCTTATAGAGGTGTACAAAATCATGAGGGGGCTGGATTAGGTGAACACAGTCTTATGCTGAGAGGAGGGCAATTGAGAACCAGGGGACATAGGTTAAAGATGAGGAGGAAGAGATTTAATATGAACCTTTTTACGCAGAGGGTAGTGAGGTTATGGAACAGCCTGCTGCAGGAGGTAGATGAGGCAGGTATTTTTGCTTCATTTCTGAAACATTTGAATGGATAGATGGATAGGATGGATTGAGCTGGTTGACCTGTGTATATGGGCCAAGTGTGCAAGGGGTATTTTGGTCATTGTAGATCAAGGGGCCCAATTTCACATTCACCTTGTATCTCATTTTACTCTCTATTCTTTACATCCACAATGCTCCCTTTAATTGCTCTACCTTTCTCCCTCATGGAAAGGCATCTCGATTGCACCTGAATTCTCTCATTCTGAATCGTTCACCATTTAATAATAGTTTTCCCTGCCAATCTATGATTCCAATTTATCCTGGCCTTCATTTTCATCCCACTATATCTGTGCCTTCTCCGAACGACAACTTTAAACTTTGAACGATCCGTTCCTTTTGTCAATAGATATTCTAAGCTTTCTGACTTGGTGCTTTGACCTGGATTTCATTTTTGAGAGCAATGACATTAAACCTATCTGCATTTGACTTTAATTACACTGTGAAATCAGCAGTAGGTTTGGAATTTTAGACCTGTCAGGGATTCATTGCACCACCTCATTACAGGCAGTTTGTAGCTTTCTCCAATGAAATCAGTCCAAGTCAGTGAAGTAACATATAAACTAGTTCTGCTCCAAAAAACCTTGAAATCATAAGTGTTTTACACAGAAATAGGTTTCTGCTTGATGATTTTAACCATAAAACTATATAAGAATTAGAGTACGGAAACAGCCCATCTCAGCCATTCTAGTCCGCACCGAACCAAGTCCTCTCCTCTAGTCCCACGTACTTGTACCTTGCCCATAACCTTCCATTCCCCTCCCATCCATATAGCTCTCCAATTTTTCCTTAAATGACAAAATGGACCTTGCCACCACTACTTCTCATGGAAGCTCATTCCACACAGCCACCACTCTCTGAGTGAAGAAGATCCCCCCCCCCATCTTACTTCTAAACATTTGCCCCTTAACTCTTAACTCATGACATGATGTTTCAATTTCTCCTACCCTCAAGGGAAAAAGCCTATCCACCTCAACTCTATCTATCCCCTTCATAATCTTAAATACCTCTATCAAATCCCTGCTCAACCTTCTATGCTCCCAGGAATAAATACCTAATCTGTTCAATCTTACTTTGTAATCTAGATTCTTTTTTTTAAACTTTATTTATTCGTTCAAAGTACAGATAATAAGTAACATATATAACAATAAACCATAAACATGAATGTTATATTTTATATATATAAAAGAAAGAAAAGAAAAGAACCCCCCCCCTTCAGCCAACCCTCCTAAGGAGTGCCATAAAGAAAAGAAAAAAAAATTAAGTATACATATTAAAATCTAATCAACGTAAATCAAAATGTAAATATTCTGAATATGGCAACCACTTATTAATAAAAAAAACTATAGTTATCATGCAAAACATATGTAATTTTTTCCATTATTAAACAATATTTCATCTCATTATGCCATCTATTAATATCAATCATATTCTTATCTTTCCACATACTAGCAATACATTTTTTCACTACAGATAAAGCTAGATATACAAAAGCAAGTTGAAATTTATCTGATCCCAAAGCATTCAAAGGTTGCAAACTACCCAATAAAAATACTGTTGGATCTAAAGGTATTTTAATCTTATACAGGTATTCTAGAAACCAAAAAAAAAAAATATATATATATATATATATATATATATATATATATATATATACATGACCAAACCGCATGAAAAAAAGTTCTAACAGAGTTACCACATCTAAAACACAAATCTGATTCATGAAAACCATACTTTTTTAATTTTTCAGGTGTTAAATATAATTGATGTAAAAAATTATAATTAATCATTGTATAGCAAGCATTTATCAATCTAGTTACACTATCATAATAAATATCTAACCAGTCATCCTCGGAAAAAATAAAACCGATATCCTCCTCCCATTTACCTTTGGATTTATCCCAACCCTTTTTATCCATACCATCCTGTAATATTTGATACTTAAATGAAATATAGCCCTTCTCTGGTAGTTTCATAAGAAAGATCTCAAATTTAGTCATTTCAGGTAAAATCATATCTCTACCAAACACATGTTTTACCAAAGATCGAATTTGATAATAAAGAAACAAAGAGTTCTTATCAATACCATAACTGTCCCTCATCTGGTCAAAAGATAAAAATTTACCTTCTTTAAAACAATCTCCCAAATTTTCCACACCTTTAAATCTCCAATATAATAAACTTTGATTATTTATTGAAAAAGGAATTATTATACAACGGAGTCAAAGCCAATAATTTACCCCTAGAACCTATAATTTTTTTTTCTTTGTCCATAACTTCATTAAATGTTTTAATATAGGCACATTATATTGCTGCAACAAATTTACATCCCATCTAAACAAAAATTGATGCATTTCAAATTCAGAAATATTTGCCATCTCAATTTTGGCCCAACTAGGAGGCCATTCCAAATCTATCAATGAACTAATAAATTTAAGTTGGGCTGCTTCATAATAATTTCAAAAATGTGGTAAACGTAGTCCCCCTAATTCATATTTCCAAGTTAATTTATTCAAGGCTGCTCTTGAAAATTTACCTCTCCATAAAAACTCCCTAAGCATTTTATTCAAATCTCGAAAAAAAAATTATCAGGTAAATATGGAATAGATTGAAATAAATATTGCATACATGGAAAAACATTAATCTTAATTGTATTTATTCTACCCAATAAATTAATAGGTAAATCTTTCCAATTAATCAAATCAGTTTAAATTTTTTTTTATTAACGGAACATAGTTTAATTTATATAAAGATTGATAATTAACATCCAAAATTATACCCAAATACTTAATTCGATCCATCCATTTCAAATTAAGAATATTCTTATAAGATGAATAATTTCCTTCATTCACCGGTAATATTTCGCTTTTTTCCCAATTAACTTTATATCCAGAAAGGCATCCATATTGCATCAGACACTCCATCAAATGTAAAAGTAATTGAGCTGGATTTGTTAGATACACAAAAACATTATCGGCAAATAAATTAATTTTATATTCTTCATCTAAAACTTTCATACCTTGTATCTGTGTATTTTGTCTTATCAACTGTGCCAAAGGTTCGATCACTAACACAAACAAACCTGGTGATAAAGGACAACCTTGACGAGTAGATCGGGTCAATTTAAACGGTTCCAAAATCAAACCATTCGTCAGTACTCTAGGTACCGGTTTACTATATAAAGCCTTAATCCAACCAATAAAAAAAGGACCAAACTTGAATTTCTCCAGAACTTTGAACAGAAAATTCCACTCAATTCTATCAAACGCTTTTTCGGCATCTAAAGATATCTCCTTCGGATGGTCTGAAGATTGTCGAAATCTATTAATCAAACGTAAAATATTATCTGAGGCATATCTATTCTTTATAAAACCTGTCTGATCCATATGAATCAACTTAGGTAAAAATTTAGCCAATCTATTTGTTAAAATTTTAGCTATAATTTTATAATCTACATTTAACAACTAAATCGGTCTATATGAGGATACTTTCAAAGGATCTCTATCTTTCTTTAATTAAAGCACTAGAACAAGACTCAGGCAATTCATAATGTTCTCCAACCTGGCATAATACATCTCCAAACGCTGTAGAGAAGTCATCATAAAAAATTTTATAAAATTCGACCAAAAATCCATCATCACCAGGCGATTTACCATTCGGCATTTCCATCATAGCCATTTTAATTTCCGAGTCATTAAATGGTGTTTCCAACTCCTGTATATCTACATCCTCTAATGTCGGTAAATTCAACTATGATAAAAAAAATCAATCGATCCATTTTCTTGTTTTCCATCAGATGTATATAACTTTTTATAAAATGAACAAAATACATCATTAATCTCATGAGGTTTATAAGTGATAAGTGAATTCCGTGTAACAGCGTTAATAGTCCTCGAAACCTGTTCTTTCTTTAATTGCCATGCCAATACCTTATGTGCTTTCTCTCCCCATCCATAATATCATTGTTTAGTCCTATTAATCATACATTCAAATTGATAAGATTGTAGAGTATTATATTCCAGTTTCAACCTAGACAATTCTATTTTCTGATCTTCTGTAGCATCTTTCTGAAATTCCTTTTCTAACTCACCAATCCATTTCTCTAATTCAAGACTCTGATTTAATCGATTCTTTTTTTATTTTAGAAGTATAACTAATTATTTGTCCTCTCAAATAAGCTTTCATCGCATCCCATAATACAAACTTACTTTGAACAGAATTAGAATTTTCTTTCAAAAAAAATTAATTTGTTTTTTTTAAAAAAATCGATAAATTCCGTATTTTTTAATAACATTATACTAAATCTCCAACGATAGGCCACCTGAATTTTCTCAGAGATTGCATATGTAAAGAATAACAAAGAATGATTTGAAATCACCCTACTTTTATATTCCACTTGTTGTATTTTCCCCTGTAAATGTGCCGATACTAAAAAAAGTCAATCCTTGAAAACAATTCATGTCTAGTTGAATAAAAGGAGAAATCTTTATCTGTCGGATTAAGACGTCTCCAAATATCCACTAAATTAAGATCTTTCATCAACGCTTGAACCTGAACTGCCATTTTAGATTTCTTAACTTTCTTCGGGGATTTATCTAATAAAGGTTCCAAAACACAATTAAAATCACCACCAACTAAAACATTATCATCAGCCTGATTCAGATATAAAAATGCATCAGAAATAAATGTTTTATCGTCTACATTTGGGGCATAAATATTAAGTAAAGTTCAAAATTCACTAAAAATCTTACAATTTGATTTAAGGATACATCCTGCCTTTTCCTCCATTGATTGTAATTCAAAAGATAAATTCTTATGTATCAAAATGGCTCCACCTTTAGCCCTGGAATTAAATGAAGAAGAATATACATGCCCTACCCTGTCCCTCCAATTTCATACTTTCTTTGACATTCAGATGTGTTTCTTGTAAAAAAGTAACATCAATTTTCATTTTCTTAATATATGCCAAAATGCGCTTATGCTTAATCGGACTGTTTAAACCTCGAACATTAAAATTAGCAAACATCAACTTTGACATATCTACTAATATTACTAAGAACTAATAATATCATTATATAAAAACTCAAATCAATGTAAATAGGCCCTCCAATAGGAGAAAAAACCCCACAAATTAAAGACTAAATAAAATAAAAATAAAACATTTTAAAAATAAAGAAAAATTAATCAAAAAAAGAAAGAAATAAAGAAAAAAAGAAAAAAGAAACCCCCCCCCCAAAAAAAACTACCAAAAGATAGTAATCCCTAAACAAAACTTGGGTGTGATCACCCACCAGTGGCTGATGACTAATAGAATTTAGAGCCAATCTCTCCCTCCCCAGCTGAACAAAGAGTAACATCAAAATATCATAATGACATAAAAAATAAAGTAAGAATAAGAAAGTTCTTCTATTCATCCAAGAGATTCCAAACTCGGAGACCCCATTTCCAGAGAAGTTGGACTCTTTCCATTCCCATTTCTCCCATTTTTGCCATTTCTCCCATTTCCAGAACAACCAGATTTTTCTTTAGGAGACAATGGTGGACTACGTCTTTGTCTTCTTGCATATGGCAATGAATCAGCAAAAAGCATTGCTGCACGATCATTCTCAAAAAACCGAGATTGAAATTCTCCATAGAACACCTTCAACACTGCCGGATAGCAAAAAGTAGACATAGCCTTTACGCCACAAAACTTCTTTAAATCGATGCTGACGCTGAATAACCTCTTGACTCAAATCTGGATTAAAAAAAACTCTACTATTCCGAATCAATAACGGAGCCTGTCGTTGTCTCACATTTTGCAATGCTAGACGAAGTATTGCTTCTCTGTCCAAATAATTCAAACATTGAATTATCACAGGTCTCGGTGATTGACCAGGTAGAGGTGTTCTTCTTAAAGCTCTATGAACTCTTTCCAATACCAAGCCTCCGGAGAAAAATTCTTGCCCCAATACTTGTGGGATCCATTCTTTAAAAAAATGAAGAGGATCTTGTCCTTCCATACCTTCTGGCAAACCAACAATCTTCACATTATTCCTTCTACTTTGATTCTCCAAATAGTCTATTTTCCTCTCTAACTCCATCTCACGTTCTCGCAATTCTATAACGGATTTTTTAAACTTCAACACTTTTTCTGTATTAGAAGCCACTTGCTGTTTACATTCCAAAAAAGCAGACTGAATTTTAAAAAATCTTCACAAAATGCTTCCACACGTGCTTTAACTGTATTAAATTCTGACCTTATACTAACATTCATTTGAGCTAGCTTTTGCATTATAGGCTGAATGACAGCATTTAACTGCTTATATTGTAGCTCAGAAAAGCTCAACCCTGCTTTCTCTGACGTAGTGGCAGAACCAGGTAACTGCAGCTCCTGTTGCATCTCAACAACAGGCAGTTTAACGGTTCTACTGTGGGTATGGACTCCCAGCGATGGCACCCCGACTTCTTCAGGGGGTCGACGCTGGTCTCCCCCTGCAACTCGTTGCTGTTTCAAAAACTCACGGATAAGATCGAGCTGTTCAGGTTGGAACAATGCCTGAGTCGTTTCAAACAATGGAGTCGTCTTCCTGCGTGCTCTCTCCGTTAAAGTCGGCAGGCTGCCAGAATCGGGATCCACTTCATGGGCACACGCACCTTCCTCCTGAGAATGGATAATTCCAGCGATGTCCTTCTCTTGGTGAGTAGAAGTCATTTTTTTTTAGCTCCCACAGGCAATCTTTGTGGTTTAGGCACTGAAGAAATTAAACCTGAGGCTGTAGCAAGCTGTTTAGGCCCTAAATTTTCAACACTCTGAAAATGTAATTTCTTCTGCACTTGAGGTTTAATATTTTTACCATTAATGGCCATAACAGTTCCTTAATACTTTAGACTAAAATTTTAAAAGTTTAAACTTGAAAACAAAGGGTTAAAAACGAGTACTTAAAAGTCCGGCCAGTGAAGTCAAGATTACACGTCTAGACTCTATGCCATCTTGCCACACCTCCCCATGCAATCTAGATTCTGAAACCCAGGCAACATTTTCATAAATCTCTGCACTCTCTCTACCTTGTTGATATCCTTCCTATAATTTGGTGACCAGAACTGCACACAGTATTCCAAATTTGGCCTCACTAATAGCTTGAACATCACTTCCCAACTCCTGTATTCTATGCTTTGATTTTTAAAGGCTAAAAGCTTTCTTCACCACCCTATCCACATGAGATTCTACCTTCAGGGAACAATGCACCATTATTCCTAGATCTTTCTGCTCCACTGCATTCCTCAATGCACTCCCATTTACTATGCATATTCTGTTTTGATTATTCCTTCCAAAATGGAACACTTCTCACTACTCAGCATTAAACTCCATCTTCCATCTTTCAGCCCATTCTTCTATGCAGTCCAAATCTTTGAAAATTTTCTTCGTTATTCACAATTCCACCTATTTTAGTATCATCCACATACTTACTTATCCAATTTACCATCCCATCATCCAGATCATTAATGTAAATGACAAACAGCAAGGGACTGACCCAATACAGATCCCTGAGAGGCACTGCTTGTTATTGTCATTTTTCTTTCTGCTTTGCAATCAATCTGGGCTGAAGAACTTACAATTCACATTGCAATACTCTACATGCTTATTGGAATTTCTTCTCAAGAATATTACATGAGATAAGGAACTTAAAAACAATTTTTTACTCTTAAGTTTACTTTTGACTTTTAATAATTATATACTAATTTCATAGGCAAACCACTTCAAAACCTGAATAAAGTTGAATGCAAGGTTGAACCTTTTGCTTCCAGCGTAAATACTTGGCTACAAGAGCAGATTGATGATCTCACTGCTGGACAATGCAATGTCTTTCTGAGCTAGGCAATGGCATTAGCAGCAGGATTGAAAAAGTGGGGCCTCAGCACAGAGATCAGCTACTGACCTCAAGTTCAAGGCAATGTGGGTGAGGTAGCAGGAGTGTGGTGTGGGGAAGTGGCACTTGTTGGAGCTTTGGGCTTTCCAGGAATAGAAATATCTCAGAGAGAATAGTGAGGGTAAATTGTTTTTCCTTTTATTCAAATTGTAGCGTGAATATGTTTGTGATTTTACTTTCAATCTCATTAGAGGTTATAAAAGGTCACAGACAAAGTCCCAAGCTTAACATCATTTGAAACACTGTAAGAAAGAACATTTCAATGTAGAGAGTCAATTAAACAAAACTGAATGAGAAATGTAGATGGCTGTTCAACATTTTTATTTCATCCCCCACATTTGGAGCAGACCCAGCTTTTTTGTAAACTTGGACTTAACCAAACCAGATCCAAATTTTCTCTGTCCATAAGATGATGAAAAGAAGAGTTACTGGAAGATTCCATGTTCAGGTAGAGAGCAGAACTGAACCACCCATGTTATGAATGCTCAACACGCAAAAGGCAATAATACATTAATGCTGGTGAAGAAAGCAGGGGAAATGAAGCCAATTGCAGGATTACATAATAATAATAATGTTCATCCTTCATAGTCGAAAATGACCATGGCTTCAAAGTCAAATGACCGGTGAGGCTAATCCAGGCCCTGAAGGCTCGCCCTCATGTGGAACACAAGTGAGTGGGTGCTGTCGTGGCAGTGGACACTGCTCGGGCCTTGGGCACAGCATGCTTTCGTTGCGCCTCGATGATGCGCCTGACTTCAGCTGCACTGGCTCCTGTGGTGATCTTGCTGCACCAAGCTGGACGGTCAAGGGCAAGTGTGTTGACGTCGATACCCAGGCCTTTGAGACAGCCTTTGTAACGTTTCTTCTGCCACCCGACTGAGCGCTTGCCCTGACACAGTTCTCCGTACAGCAGCTGCTTAGACAATCGGCTGTCAGGATTACTTATTGGTATTGAAAGTACCATCTCACAAGAATTTAGAGTAACAACCGATTGACAGGCTCTTCCTCATACAATGATGTCAAAAATTTAATCCCAGGTATGAATGAGCATTGTAAACGTGGTGTCATGAGTATATGAAAGGAAGTTAAATTTTTCAAACAACTTGGTTATGATTGTCAGGTGTTTGGATCCAATACACCTAGATTGGGAGAGATAAATATAAGAGGTCATAGAAAGGGGAAAGTGAGGGGGAACATTAGGGGGAACTTTCTTCACTCAGAGAGTGGTGGGAGAGTGGAACGGGCTGCCATCTGATGTGGTGAATGTGGGCTTGATCTTGTGTTTTAATAATAAATTGGATAGATGCATTGATGGGAGAGGTCTGGAGGGCTATGGAGTGGGAGTAGGTCAATGGGTCTAGAGAAATAATGGCTGGCACAGACTAGAAGGGCTGACGGCCTGTTTTCTGTGCTGAGGTGTTCCGTAGTTTCTGAGTATTTATTTCAATCTAGTGATTCAATCTCTCATTGTACAGATGGAAGTGCCCATTATGTTTTGCCATCAATTTTTCACCTCAGTTGTGCAGCCATTCAGAATGCATGTGCAAGAAGATCAGATTTCTTTGCTGGAAGACATCTATTCTTCCTTTCCTGAGATAAGAATATCGAAGACTGCTCATGGAAGTCCCAGTACGGAGAGCTTTGCAGACACTCTACGAAGTCTGATGTACAATATTCATCTCCTTTTACGGTTCATTGATTTGTAAAGAAATTGCCATCTCAACAATGTTGCTGTCAAATTAGTCTAATTGGCTATAGTATAGTTCTTCCTAGATCTCTGTCACATCCAATTTTTAAGGTTCCCCAGATTTGAAACAATGCACAAATTATTTTTGCGTAGTACAGTTAATTTAAGAAACGCCATTTCAGTACCTTTATTTCATGTATAAGCAAGCCTGTTCTAATAAAAATGAATGAATAACAGTTGCAGTTTCAGATATTTGAGGTTTTGAAATTTGATTTATTATTTTATTGAAACTCCAGTCATTCTACAGATCCCTTGATCATTTAGATTAACCCTTTGGACTCCAGCCATTTTTAAACTTTCATAATATAAACTCTGGACTGGGTCCACGGATAGACCGGAGTTAGTTGATCTGTTCGGTCACTAATACCACATTGTAACCTTTTCACACCCTATCTAGTCCTAGGTACTCAAACAACAATTTTGAATGTTCTTACCATCCAGTAATTTTTCTTGTTGTGAATCTTGGCAAAGCAGCTGTTTTTACCCCAACCTTTACGAAGATACACTTCACAGTATGAACACCAGTACGAACCCAGCTGGTGGTTGGGTATGAAACCAGTCCTGGAAAACAGGGACACGGAGTACATGCACTCATTGGTAGTCCCAAAAAAGTGGTACACGGAGTATGTGTGCTTGTTGGTAGGCCCGCAAACCAGGGACACGGAGTCCAAAGGATTAAGGTGGAATTGTTCTCTGTCTTCACGTCACATAAGGCTCCCCTTTCAAATATTTTATGCTAATTACTTTGTAACCTTTCCAGGAAGAACATTCAGTGTCACTGTTATTATATAAGCATAAGTCCAAATTAGGGGGAGGAGTTGCCGAATCACGAAGCAAAATTGAGGTAGAATCTTCAATACCCCAGATAATAATAACTGTTTGATTGATAGGAAGGGGTTGTTGCCAGACACCCTTGATTGTCACAGCTAATTTCTGAATCGAGGCAGCATTCCTATTGTTCCCCTCCCCCACACAACCCATCCTTCTTCTGCAAGTAACATTTGATTTCTAACTTTTCCTAATTTTTCCTAATTCTGGGGAAAGGTTATCAAGCTGACATGTTAATTCTCTTTCTGATATGTCTCAAAACTGGCTGAAGGGGTTTCAGGCATCGGAACTGGGATGTGAGGGGGTGACAAAGGCACTGAAGGGTTCCTGACCATGTCGAGGTTCTGATCTGGAGCTCGGGTCGCCAGTGGTATGGCTGTGGAAGCTGTGGAAGTGCTGAGCACGAATCCACAGACACTCGGTGACTCTGGGGAGACTCTCTTTTGCTTCTCTTTCTCTGACTGTAAGAGGTGTTTCAGGCAATTTCTGCTGATGGTGAATCTGTCTACCTTACATCGGGCAAAAAAAATTTCCTGTAATATGACACTGGCAATAACGATAAATTGAATCTTGAATCTTAAAATGTTCTCTTCCAAGACGCTGAATATTTCCAGTATTTTCCATTTTTATTTCAGTATTCTGCAGTTATTTTTAAATATTAGCATATCTCAGAAGTTTAGCCCTACAAATTCTAGTTCAAGTCAAGCTTCCATGTCGGTAAGTCTACTATTTACCATGTTTAAAAAAAAGGTTACTATAGTCCATGGAAATGGTTATTAAATTTGTGGAACAGAACAGTAGCTTTGCATAGAAAAACATAGAAGATAGGAGCAGGAGTAGGTAATTCGACCCTTCGAGCCTGCTCCGCCATTCAACGAGATCATGGCTGATCTTAAAGTTCATTACCCCGTCCCCGCCTTCTCTCCGTAACCTCTAATACCCTTATACTGAAGAAATATATCTAATTTCTCTTAAATATATTTAATGAACCTGCCTCTACTGCCCTCTGTGGCAATGAATTCCACAGATTCACCACCCTCTGGGTAAAGAAATTCCTCCTCATCTCAGTCCTAAATGGTTTGCCTATTATTCTCAAACCATGGCCCCGGGTTCTGGATTTTCCCATCATTGGAAACATCCCATCTGCATCCACTCTGTCCAGTCCTGCCAGAATTTTATATGTCTCTATGAGATCCCCTCTCAATCTTCTAAACTCCAGCGAGTACAATCCCAATTTGCGCAATCTTTCCTCATAAGTCATTCCTGCCATTCCAGGTATCAGTCTGGTGAATCGCCTCTGCACTCCCTCCATTGCAAGAACATCCTTCCTTAGATAAGGTGACCAAAACTGCACACAATACTCTAGGTGTGATCTCACCAAGGCCCTGTACAGCTGCAGTAAGGTATCCTTGTTCCTATACTCAAACCCTCTTGATATGAAGGCCAACACACCATTTGCCTTTTTAATCGCCTGCTGTACCTGCATGCTCGCCTTCAGAGACTGGTGTACGTACCCCTAGGTCTCTCTGTACTTCCCCATCTCTTAATCTATTGCCATTCAAATAGTAATCTGCCCTCTGGTTTGTATTACCAAAGTGGATAACCTCACATTTATCCACATTGTAGTGCATTTTCCATGTATCTGCCCAGTCCCTCAATTTATCCAAATCACACTGGAGTTTCCTGACCCCCTCTTCCATGCACACAACCCCTCCTAGCTTAGCGTCATCTGCAAATTTGGAGATATTACATCCAATCCCCTCATCCAGATCATTAATGTAAATTGTGAACAGCTGGGGTCCCAGTACTGATCCCTGTGGCACCCCACTGGTCACCGCCTGCCACTCAGAAAACGAGCCATTTATCCCAACTCTATGTCTTCTATCTGCCAACCAGTTCTCAATCCACATCAATACTTTGCCCCCAATCCCATGAGCCTTGATTTTGTAAGCCAGTCGTTTATGTGGGACCTTATCGAAGGCCTTTTGGAAGTCCAGGTACACCACATCCACTGGCTCTCCCCCATCTATTTTACCTGTCACCATCTCAAAGATGGTGTGATGTCACACATGCACACATGGGGCGGAATAAACTTATCCCAAAGAAATGACAAAGTCATAAACAAGATTGCATACGAACGAATTTAAAGAAAGCAGAAGAAGTGTCTTGCAGGGCCACAGATGCAGCGGAAGCTGCCAGTGCTCCATCCACCAGCCGTGCAGCTGTAGTCCTCCTGAAATTTTCATTTTAAAAGTACCACCCGAGAATCTGGAAAATCTGAAAACCCGAACAGAGCAGTCTGGATTTTTCGGACTTCTACTGTTATAAAGTAAAACTGAACCAAAATGCGGACAAGCAGGAATGGCCAATACCAATACAATCAGAAGGAATGAATGTCCACATGGAGTTGGAGAATTTGATGTTTGGTTACTGCGGGTCGGAATGTTCCAAGACAGAAGTTAAGGTGTTTTTCCTCAAGGTAAGGGTGGGAGTGCGGTGATGAGCCGAAGTGGCAGGCGACTGGAAGCTTGGGGTTTTTCTTGTGGACAAAAGTAATTTCCCAATGTAGAGGAGGCCATACTGTGATCACTAAATGTCGGACACTAGATTGGGAGAAGTGAAAGTGAATCGATGTCTTACCTGGAAGAAAAAAAGTATGGTTCCTGAGTGGCCGGAAAGGAAAAACAGAAAAGACAGGGAACAATAGGGATGAAAGAAGGGACCAGAGAGCAAATATTGTCTTCTCTCTTTCCATGTTACAGTGAAAGATTCCTGACCCAAAATAATAACTTTCTGTTACCCGGAGTTCAAGCGACCAGCAAAAAAAATGGGCAAAAAGTATGAAAGTTTAAAATTGGCATGCCTCGCCATTACTTCACCAATCACGCAATACGCAGTCTCAATAAACTGGAAAATTCACCTATTCCCCATCTACCAATCCTCAGAGGTGCCAGATACCAGGGGCATTACTGTATTTTTCTTTCCACAGATGCTGCTTAAATATACATAGCCAATTTATTGCCTGTGGCAATAAATTCCACAGATCTACCACCCTCTGGTGAAAGAAATTCTTCCTCATCTCTGTTCGGAGTAGTCAGCCTACAAACCTGAAGTTATGCTCTCTTGTCCTAGTCTCTCCCACCATGGCAAACAACTTTTCGACATCTATTCTGTCCAGGCCTTCCAACATACAAAATCTTTCAATGAGTCTCCCCCCCCCACCTCCCCCACCCCATTCCCATGAGTACAGGCCAAGAGCTGTCAAACTCTCCTCATAAGATAACCCTTTCATTCCCAAGCTGTAACCTATTTGACATTCAAATCATTGCACGACATCATCTCCCACACCCTCTGTGATTCTGGTGTCCTCCAACACCAGAACCACACTCCAAATCCCCATTCCAATTCGCATCAGCATTCTCATCATTCTGGCCTCTTGTGCTTTCCTCCATCACAATCTGCAGCCATGCCTGGCATCTTTCTATCTGTCCCTCCTCCTGCTTCTTGCCCCTCCCCCTCCTCCCCTCTGAAGGAAATCTCAATTCTTTGGCCAAAGTTTCTCCTAAATCTCTTCTGTTAGGTTGTTGGATTTTTCCCTTGTAGCCCAGGGAAGGGGCTTGAGGGCATTGTTTTTCTGTGAAGGCGCTATGTAAATACCAGCTGCAGTTATTATCATGTTCAATGATGAATATGTGCTGCGTCTAGATTTGAACAGCCAGTTCAAAATTTGAGTATTCTCTGATCTATGGACTGTTCCTGGGAAAGCACACAGAGTCAGATATCCAGAACTGCTGGAAGTCCATCAAGTCCATCAAAGATGGTCTGCCTAAAAACCTGCTGGTTTTTCAGCAAGCAGAGATGTGGGCGTGGAAATGCAACTGTTTGGCCCATTCCAGGATGCAGGAGCACATGCTGAGGGGTGCACTGAGGCTTGGGCACTGTGGGGAAAGGACCGCAGTCTAGCATCTTCCCATTACCAGGATTGAGGGGCTGAGTCTGAGGCGAAGTCCCTCACACAACAGAGAGGGGTTAAATGGTGGTAATGGTCTAAATGGAATCAGATGTAAGAATGATGGGAATATATGGATATGAGAGGGAGGATGGGAACAGAAACTGTACAGTTTTCCTTTTGTAAATAATTTATTGTGAATAAAGTCTTTTTTTTGGGTTAAAAAAAAAAGAGATGAAAATCTGAGTATCTTACTCCACGGTCAGATTTCAAGTTAGTAGGTTTAATGAGAGAGAAACATTAGATGCATCACCACATTACTGACAGGGGCTGAATAACTATCAGGCACTATTCATAAATCAGCATGTTCTCGGTTGTCCTGAAGTAATTTTCCACAAAAAGTGTACGCTCTTTTCCTGGTTTTACAAACTTTTGACATTTATATCACTTCAGTGGCTCATTTGCTGCCTAAGGACCATTAAAGACCCATTAGTATAGGTGCAATGTGAATTAGCTCCTATTTATCACCAACACTAACAATCAGGAATTTATGTGTCATAAATGTGCATTCTAAGATTGTTAATCATTATTTCTTGGTTTAAAAAAAAATAGAAAAATTAAGCCTAATTCAGGAGGAAATAATTTGACTCACTGGGTCCGTGCAGACTCCAGCAGAGCAAACCCATCGACCAATTCCACACACCCTCCCCCGCCAATTTTCTGTTCATTTATTCTTTCTCACATTCCCATTAACACACCTTTGATTCTTTTGCCACTTACCAGCACTAAGGGACAATCTGCTGTCACCAATTAACCTCCAGGCCCATCTTTGTGATATGCAGAAGGGAACCAGAGTAACTAGGGGAATCCCATACGGTCACGAGCCCCTTTCAGGTGCTCGGATGCAGATAATGTGGCAGAAGACGCGGCTGGGGGAGTGCAGCTGGGACGTTCAAGTGGCCGCAGAGAAGAAGCCTTTCTGTCACCTGAACGTGTCGGCTGAAGGAGAGCCGCGTCCAAGCGAATGTGGCTCCTGTGGACTGTGGCCATAGTCACTGCTGCTTTCCCTTCCCCTCTCCAAGCCCTGTATCTCCTTTGACATATCTTCAGACCTTTAATTTTGACCTCTTATTTATGTCAGCATTTAATTGTGCCAACTTTGGCAGCCCTGCCTTCAGCTGTCAAGGTTCTGAGTTTTGGAAGCAATGTACTATTTTTTTTACCGAGTCCAATGCCTTAAAGTAGTTTTTTAAAAATCAAATAAATGCTTTGTGATGTTAAAGTCACTAACTAAATGTAAGGCTCTATTGTTATATTGTTACCTTCCTGATGGCGAGAGAAACAATATTTAATAGGATATTAAATCTTATATTAAATATCTTAGAAGGGCTGCATTCACGATGCTGCGTTCAGGTGCAACGGGGAATGCTCTGAGCCAGAGAATGTACCTACCCGAGGAGGGTTAGGTAAGTGCTCCTCGGGGCCGGGTTCTCCACTTTCAGGTGGCTACTTGACAGCCGCATTGGGGTAGAATAGGCGGCTTTACAGTCGGGTATTCTGGCCACTTGAAAGCGGCTACGCGGGGAGAATGTACAATATGAAAGGGGCTGCAGGCCCAGATTGAACCTGGATGGGTCTTGCTGGGACACAGCAGTACCACCACCTGCAGCACTGTCTGCATCTGATAGTCTGATCAGCCAGCAGCAGGTAGATTCATCCCATAAAAAAACACTTTGATGCTGGAGGAACACAGGTGGTCTTCCAGCATCCGTAGGAGGTAAAGATATATTACTGACATTTTGGGCCTGAGCCCTTCCTCAAGGTCAGGTTTAACCCGATCCAAACATACATGGCATTCTCTCATGGTGAGAAAAGTAACAGCTTTTGTTTGTTTGGATTGTACCTTAAAATGAAGACATAGAAAGAACCCACTGAGACTCAGTTGCAGAGGCTCTTCAAGGTGTGAAAAGTCCACCGTTGGTGACTGCCACCAGAATCTCAGACCCATCTTTAAATGGATGGGAGGATCAGGCGCTGTCTGCCAGAAAAGCTAAGAGCTTCTGGCCCCTACTGGGAGGTCCCCACCTTAGATTCAGCCTTCTAACTGCAACGGAAGACGGTTAGACAATCCATTCACCATTTTAGAGTTGAAAATGTACAAATTCCCTTCTCCCTGCGTCATTCGTGCATTGTTAGGTTAGCAATTTGGTCAGGAGCAGTTCATTATTTAGACAGGCAGGACATTTGATCTAACTAGGCCTGTTCTCAGAAGGGGACATTTTCTGACACCATTATCCATGCCCGATTACACTCCAACAAAAATAAACTAACTGCAATGGTAAGCAACCTTTAATAATGGTAATGGATTTTGAAATCCTGTTCTTCCTATTTCATAATAATGACCAAAAATATAATGTAAAACAGTTTGTACTACAGCGGTTGTCAGCAGTGAGCTACAGCTCCAGACTAACCCAAATGAAACAGCAGGGAGACAGGATACTACAACCTGCACTAGCTGTAGGGCCTCTAAGTCTGGATGAAAGAAAAGCGCTGATTTGTTGGTTAACAAAGACTTTAGGAAAGGACAACTATTGATTGTGTTATAAGTCATAGTCCCCTGGCTTGTGTGGAATCTATCACCTGCCATCCTTGCTGAAACAAGCATTATCCCACCTCATTCACCTGACAGCTTGCTCTGCACAACAGACGCCTTATCAGACGTGACTGATTATTGTAATACAGACTCCATGCAGCCATTAAGCAAATTACCTGAATCATTGCAAGGATTAGTCTCATTAACACATGATTAGCATCAAATTAAAATAATGAGTGTTTAACTTCTGATGTCTTCCAGTTGTTTGAACAGCTTGATCAGCCACGCCAGGCTGGCGGAGAGGTACAGCATGTCAGAAAGCTTTGGGGAAAGGGAGAAAGCCACATGACATGTGACAAAGTGTGTGCAAAATGGAGCATGAAACACTAAAACCCACAGTGAAGGTGCATGAGTATCAGCCAATGCAAAGCATTATTTTCAGATCATCTGACTATTCACAAGACAAGAATCATTAGGTTATTTTTGTATTGTTTCTGGCCTCATTGTTGTGCTTGCTAAGGTCTCTGCATGTCCTTGAGTTCAATTTAGAGTATTCAAGTTTTATTATTCCTATGACATTTTAAAAAAATCTTCCAGAGGAATTTGGCCGGCCAAGCAGCATCAGTGGGAGGAAAAATATTGGTCAACATTTTGGATCTTGAGGAAGGGTTCCGAACAAAACATTGACCTTTTGTTTTCTCCCACTGGGTGCTACCAGGCCAGGTGAATTCCTCCAGTGGATTGCTTTCTGCTCCAAATTCCAACATCTGCCATCTCCTGTCATCTGCAGTTGTTGTTTGTCACTCATGTTCCCGTAGGTTGATAAGGTTGAAGTGCATACGAAGATGTCTGATCCAACCAATCTGGGTTCACAAGTTCCTTTTGCTCCGGTGACAGGGGTGTTGCAGCATCAGTGGTTCTTGAACTTAGAGATTTTCTTTTCCTCTTTCTTTCCCCCCTCTCTGTCCTAGTTTCTTCACATGATCAAACACTACTGTTGATGTGAGTACCCAAATAGGGTGGCCCAATGTTTGCTATTCCCATTTGTGTGTGTTAATGTTGAAACTCTATAAAATAGGTGCTTTGGTAGTCCATCATCAGGCAATCTTCTAGCAGGACCGACCTGCCCTTCTGATCTGTAATTCTTTCAACAGAGTGTCGATGTGGACGAGGTTTGTCCCAGATAGAATCTGTGCATCCGGAGTCTTATCTTGACATTTGATGTGAAGCCTTTTGCACAGGCAGGTCATGTGAAGGTACTCCAGCTATCTTGCAGTTCATCAAAAGAGTTACTGCTTTGACACAAGATTGTTTTTGCTGCACCAGATATTATGTTAAAGCTTGGAGGTACTCCTCTGTAGCTGTGGGGGTCAAGTTTAATAGTCTCTAAAATCAGATATAGCAATTGCATATGATTGGTATAATGTAGCTTTATGTTGCTTGTTGATTGCACAGTGTTATGAAATTGCATTCTAAGGAAACCAGAGTGTGATTCTCCGCAACACAAATCTTTTCTTCCTAATTGAATCCCAAGATAAAAGTGGGGATGAGTTCCTACAGGAAGTTTTTCTCTTAACCGTAATGTGCCTGTGGGTGTGCAGTCAATAGACAAAAGAATTTTGAAGCAGGAGGAAAAGAGTCGTTGTTTTAATTAATCAGAAATGTTTTTTCGTTAACTATCACCATGCAAGTATCAATAGAAGAGCTTGTCAGTTTCCAAAGCAAATCTCTGAAATGGCTCCCCTTCTGTGAGCAAGAATCCTCTGATTACTGTACATGCATTTATGAAAGTGATTGTCCTGTCAATTTCCAAAAGAAAATCCTTGGAGTAGCCTCCTGCTGTGAATCAGTAGCCTCTTGTCCTTAGTGGACTCGTTCAGTTTCCTGAATACATCTGAGCTTTATACCCACGCAAGTCCCTTAAGAGTGAATTTTTATTCCTCGGCTCAATTTTTTTGTTGTTGTTATTTGTGAATTTCATTGCAATAAATTTCCACGACATGCCACAGCCGTCCAGTTGTCCAGCTCGTGGTAAAATGCAGTTCACTCGCTGAATCTTTTCAGGAAGAGGGCATTACCATTAATAATTAGCACCAACTAAGGATAGCTATTACTAAAACATGAAGTCCATTGTGGATGAAACCGGTGTTGGCAGTCTTACAACTAAAGTCAGACCCAGAAACCAATGCTAACACGTAAGGAAATAAACACCACATTTCCCTGATGCCCTTTAAAATAAAAGTTTTATGAGGGAATTGAAATGGCCGTGTCTTCACAGCAGGAAGTAGGCAAAGGAGAACAGCAAGAGTTCAAGGCCGATCTGTTTCTGTAAGAGTAAAACCCAGCGGTAACAATGAAAGGGAAACCCGGATATGAAGGGTTAGAGAAAGAGAAAATATTAAGCATATGACCAGTACATTCTTCTGCAATCTTCAATTATGAATTTTTTTAAAGGGATAAGTTGGGACTGTCATTGGCCCAAACAATGTGCACAGACGTGGCAGTTGTCATTCGAAAGGGGAATGCAACTGAATTTTTTTCTACTATGCATTTCCCTGGTCCAAGACCAAAGCCCAAAAATTAGGTTATATAGACCCATGGGCAAGATGGGAATCAGATTTGGGCATTGTAATTGATCGAAAATGCTGGTCAAATTTATGCTTGGATAGTATGACTGCTCTTATTGAGTCAAGATATAGAATGGTACATTTCAATATTTTACATCAACTATATCTCACACCTCAAAAGTTACATAATAGTAAATCAGAAATCGCAAATCTGTGTTTTAGGTGTGGTATAGATGGTGGTACTTTTGTACATTCTACCCAGTCACTCATAAAATTAAGACTTTTTTGGATAAATTTGAGGGAAATAATGAATGAAAATTATGGGGCTGGACTTCCCTCATGAACCACAATTGTTCCTTTTGGGGAATTTGGCTGTCATGAATGTTAACTTCCCTAAATTTATTAAAATTGCTTTGGCAATAGCCAGGAAATGTAGAGCGGTAACATGGAAATCCGATTCCCTCTTACATATTGATCATTGAAATATGGAAATGCAAAGTTTTCTGGAGAAAATTACTTATTATCTTAGAAATGAATACATGTTCATAGATATTTGGCAGCCCTATATGGATTATTTAAAACGCACAGAGAGTTTAGTCTATTCATTATTTTTTATATATTTAACTTTCATCCCTTTAATATTTTAACTTTTATTTCTCTTTGATTGTATTAAATGTTGGTGCCAGATTCCCCCCCCCCTTTTCCTTTTTCTTCTTCTCCCACTCTGTCCGCTGTTCCTTTTCCTTTCTCTTAAGGTATAGAGGGGTTGTTTCTAGGTTCAATGTGCATTTTCTTTGTAAAAAAAACCTCACACAAATGTATCTTCACCTTTGCTACATAAAGGCACTCCTTGACCTGCTGAGTTTCTCTAGCGTTTGTGTGTTTTTTCACTTAACCACGGTGTCGACAGAATCCTGTGTTTTACCCCTGAATTTTTCATATGTATTCATTGAGTCCTTCTTTTTGTATGTATATATATTCATAAAAATTTAAATAAAATATAATTTAAAAAAATAATGGCAGAGGAGTCATGTCACGAGTATAAAAGTGTAGGGAGGTGCTTCAAAAGGAAATTAAAGAGGCAGACAGAGAACATAAGACTGGTTTATTGTAAACCTGAAGGCATTCATCAACTATACTGAGGGCAGAAGAATAACCAGGGAAAAATTATGACCCATTTGGACAACAGTTGTCATCTAGGCATAGATGCAGAAAGTCCAAAATGAATGCTTTTTATCAATATTTACAATGGAAACAGACTGTTAGCTGAAGAATCTAGTGAAAGGGTAAGTTAAAATCTAGTGTAGGTCTCCAAAAATACATGAAGCCTTATCGGGCACAAGAGAGGATAAATCACCAGAACCAGATGGAATGTATCTTAGGAAGCAAGGAAACAGAATGTTGTGGATCCAGCTGAGAATTTTTAAACTTTGCTGGATGCAAGTGAGGTACCAGATGACTAGAGGACAGAAAATATGGTCCCCCTTTACCACAAAAGAAGCCTTGTAGCTGTGAACCAACCTAACATCAGTGATCGAAAAGATACTGGAATAAATTCTGAGGGAGACGATCAACAATTACTTGGAAAGACCAGAATTAATCAGACAGACCAACATGACTTTGTCCAGAGTAGGCCTTTGACAAGTCCCATTTGAGAGATTTGTTCAAAAGATTAGAGACCATGGGATCCAGACTAACTTGCCAAACTTGGTCCAAAACTGGCTTTCTAACATAAGACAGATGAACAAGGTGGAAGATTGTTTTGACAATTAGATGATCATGACTAGTGGCATTCTACAGTGCTGGGGTCCTTGTTTATTTTTTAATTTAATTGGACATACAACACAGTACAGGCCTTTTGGTCCACAAATCTGTGTCACCCAATTACACCTACAACTCTCCTATGTTTCGAAGGGCGGGAGGAGATGGGAGCACCCAAAGGAAATCCACAAAGACATGGGATGAATGAACAGACAGTGCCAGGTTCAAACATGGGTCACCGGCTCTGTAACAGTGTGCAACAACTTTGTCGCCCCATGTTGCATGTTGTTTGAAATATATGTGAATTTCCTGAATGAGAATGGGAGAAGGGAAGATCAATAAGTCTGTAAATGACACTGAGATTGGTGAGGCATTGTTTGCGTGAAAGGTAGACTTAAGCTGCAGAAATACCTTCAAAACCTATTGGGGTTGTAGGTTAATGGGGCGTAAATTGGGCAGCACAGACTCGTAGGGCTGAATTGGCCTGTTACAGTGTATCTCTAAATTAAAATATGGATATTGATAAATGAGCTGAAAAATGGCAGATGCAGTTCAATCCAGATCAGTGTGAAGTGATGAGTTTCGGGAGCAGAAATTAAATGAGGACATGTATCATGAATGGTGGGATCTTAGGAAACATTGAGAACCACAGCATCCCAGTACGCAAATCCTGGAAGATGGCAATGCAGGTAGATAATGTGATTAGGAAGGCTTAAGGGATCTCAGATTTCAATGGATGAGGCATGAAATACAGGAGTAGGGAAGTCATACTCCAACTTTAGAGAACCTTGATCAGACCTCAGCTGGGACACAGTGTCAAGTCAAGTCATGTTTATTGTCATCTGATTGCACAAGTACAACCTGATGAAACAGCATTTTCCAGTCCTTGGTGCAAAACATGCAGACACACAACCAGTAATAACAAGTAAGCAATGCACATGCCAGATAAGTATTCACATTACAAATAAATAAATATTGTTTCATGAATAAGAGAGCCTCGGATGGTTAGTGTGAGCAGCTCCTTTGGTCGTTCAGCATTCTCACTGCCCGTGGGAAGAAGCTGTTCCTCACCCTGCTGGTGCTGGCTCTGATCCTCCTATATCACTTCGCTCAACAGGAGCAGCTGAAATATGTGTGAAGGGTGGAAGGGGTTCTCAATAATTGGGTCCTCATTGCCCTCTGAGACAATGATCCCAGTAGATCATGTCGATGGTAAGGCAAGAGTCTCCAGTGATCCTCTTTGCCACTCTTATGGTCCTGTAGATTGACCTCTGATCCATTTCTCTGCAGCATCCACACCACACTTTAATGCAGCCAACCAGGTCATTATCGATACAACTTCATTGGAAGGTGGCCATGGTGGCTGGGGGCCTTGCTCACTTCACTTCTTAGGAAGTGCAGACGCTGTCGTGTCTTGATACATGTGGATTGCAGAGGAACACTTTACCTCTGTCTGGAACATTGTGGATTGGAGAGGGTCTCATGACCTCCATGTCTGAAACTTATTTGGAAGTCACATCACCTGCTAATCAAGGTTGCTCTTTGGCCACCACTTAGTGCACACCTTATCGTTAGCTCATTTAAATGATTCAGTGTGATCATTGGTCAAGCACCCAGCTCAGAACATTGATGTGTCCAACATTTCTTTCTCTCTGCCTCTTGGTCCAAGCCCCAGACATCACTTCATGCCAGGTCACTATTGTGGACATCGCTAGAGGAGTCGTGGGTAAAGTATGATCTATACTTAAGTTAAGTCATGGTATGTGATAGATTAGTGCTCACAGAGATGTGCATCCCTGTTGATACAGGGAATCGGGAGTGTGATTGAAGATCTTTGTCTGAAGTGTGTACATGTTGCGGAGTGCATAAAAGATGGACAGCCACTGGTATCGGAGATAAACCTGGGTACAATGTGAACGTCTATATAGTTTGTTCAGTAGTAGAGTTGTTAATTTTGTTTGGGATTAAATGGTTTTTATTTGCACTAACACAGGAACAGCAATGGAAAATTTACCAGACAATGGCAAATTCAAAATATTAGTTTTTATTAAACTATTAATAACATAACTTTCTTAATTAACTCTAAACTTAACCCTATTATGCACAAATGTAAGTGTGTGTGTGTGTAATTGAAAGTCCCATTCTGAAAACCAGTCTTTAAAAGTTCAGCATCATTTTAGTTTTGCTTGAAGGTCTTAAATTCTCAGTTCAGAAATCATTATAAAGCACTTTTAAACATTATATGTTCAGGCCTCTTTTACTCACAATTTTGTTTTCCACATGAAGATTTTGCCCTCTTCTCAAAGACAGGAAATATGGCTATTTTCTTCCACGATTAAGTCACAAACCAGATAAGGGTTAAACAAAGTGGCCAAATGCAAAAATAGACCTAGTAAAATTCTGTCCTCTTTTCCAAAGTGATTTACATTAATTCAAAAGCCACAGATTCTATGTTCCCCTTCTTCTAGGAGTAACACACAACAAACAGCACCAATTCTGGTTACTGTAACTCAACCCTGATTTTCACCAGGTTTCAATCCCTGTATGTCACGGTGTTTTGATTTCTGTGAACTCAAAGTTGAACTGTTCCAAAACTGAACTCAAAATGTCTGAATTTGGTCAGATATTTCTCCAAGTCATGTGACAGTTGCTTTATCACCAAGGTGAGTCCCAATTCTTGGAAACCATATGACCATCACTTTTCGTTCTACCAATATTCTGTTCCTTTTTCAAAACCATTCCATATCCATAACAACCTATGATCTCATCTCTATTCAAGAGGCTTAAGTGGCTTTGATTAAAAACAGATGGCTTCCTTCAGCAGTTCTTGAATAATTGAGAGCCACTTCAAATCCATTAGCTCAATCTTTCCAAGACACGTTGCCTCTGAGAATGAACACTCTTCTTAGAAAACAATGGTTCTCTATAAATGTGCTGTGACCTGTGTGTGACCCTGTACCAACCCACAGCTAACTTACTAAGAATGCAGACACAATATTTTACCTCCAAAATTAACTTTACTAAGACATTTTTATAAAAGATATGTAGTTTAACATTAAATTAAAGGTTAACTTAAATTTGTTACAGAATAATTAAGGAACATTTGACATCTTCGCCTGTTCGTCTCCTATGTGTTCTTAAAGTTATCTTTCATTGCAACACTTGTGTCCAGACTTGTTTCTCTGTGAATCCACTGAACCTGATACCTTAGGGTTGGGTAGACAAGGTCACCTCCCTAATACTGTTGAACCTCATTCAAAGTACAAGGTTACAGAGTACAATATTTAAGGCATTTGGCTGCATTTGATTAAGTGACCATTCCTTTGAGGGGATTGTTTCAAGCTGGGGTGTTACAGTCAGTGTTTGCTCATTTCTAAAGACAGGAAAAATGGTTATCATTGATCGGCTTTCGCTTTCTATAATTAAAGATATGGAATCGTGGCAGACATGATCAAAAAGGTCCTTTAAGATAGCGTTAGCCTGGCTCTTGGCATATGTAAATAATTGCTTCCCCAGTGATCTCCACATTCATGATCGGCGCTATTGGTCATTCTGCAGGCTTTTGATGTTTCCCCATTCTGTTTGACAAGCTTGTGGTGTTGTCAGCTGTTTTAGGGCGGGAACCTGCTTATGAATGGGCTGTGTCTGACAGTGCTATTGAGGACCAGGAGATGGCTTTATGGAAGAGGTGATAATGGATAGTTGCCTGGAATGTTGATAGTTGCAGCTGGCCTGTCTGTGTGAGTGTCCCAATACCCATTCCTTAGTAATTCACAGCAATCATTTAAAAGTGTACTCTACCTTTCATAATATGGTTATAATAACATCTTAATTCTTATACACAGCACATTCATTTCATTAAATTGTCAACCAATATCTCCCCTAAACTTCACTTTGTACTTGTGTCCTCTGGTATTTGCTATTCCTGTCTAGGAAACACTTATGCCTCTCATAATCTTGTAGACCTCTCATCCTTTTACGCTCCAAAGAGAAAAATCCCAGCTCTGCTAACCTTGTCTCATAAGACTTATTTTCCATTCTAGGCAACATCCTGGAAAGTCTCCTCTGCACCCTCTCCATAGCTTCCACATGCTTCCTATAATGAGGCGTCCAGAAATCTGGCGAGGTATCACCAGAGATTTGTAGAGTTGCAACATTCACGAGATTTTCTACCTTTTCTCTGGAATGTGACTCGTGTTGTTGCTGATGAGGCCAACGACTGTTGTGTCATCTGCAAATGTAATGATGGTGTTGGCGGTGGGATCTGGTGATACATTCGTGGGTCAGTAGCATGAACAGGAGCGGGCTGAGTACACGGCCCTGAGGTGAGCCAGTGCTCAGCATGACGTTGCTTGATGTTCTGCTACCAATCCAGACGGACTGTAGTCTTTCCATTAGGAAGTCCAGGATCAAGATACTGAGAGGGGTGTTGAGTTCCAGAGATGACAGCTTCTCTACCAGCCTTTGGGGAATGGTTGTATTAAATGCTGAGTTGAATTCAATGATCAGCAGGCTGGCATATGAGGCATCGTTCTCCAGGTGGGTCAGGACGGAGTGAAGGGCAAGGCTATAGCATGATCTGTGGAATGGTATATTCTATAGGCAAATTGAATAGGGGTCCAGCATCTCTTAGAAGTGTGCTTTGGTATGTTTCATCAGCTGATGCTCAAAGCATTTCCTAATGGTGGAGGTCAGTGCCACAGGATGATGGTCATTGAAGCCTGTTATTGTCTCCCTCTTGGGTATGGGGATGATAGAGGCTGTCTTAAACCATGTGAAAACAATGGACTGCTGCAGTGAGGTGTTGAAGATATCTGTGAAGATCTCCATCAATTGGTCTGCACAATCCTTCCGTGCCTGACCAGGTATGTTGTCTGGTCCCACTGCTTGGTGTGGGTTCACCCTCTGTTCACCAAGATATAGGAAAGGTACAATAGTGTTGGAGACAGTGCAGAGGCGATTCACCGGGATGCTATTGTAATGGTACGTTGGTGAAGGGCTTTATATGTAAATAAGTAAGTTCAGGAAGAGACTACAAACACTCTGTAAGTTACATACAAAACAGTAAACCACTGTAGTATTCATTAAGCATTAAAATCTTCCATAAAAGTGTGCGACATTTCATTAAACTTAACTTCAGTTTTCAAAACATTACATCTAATCTTATCGCGGTTCAAGCATGATAAGATTTGTCTCATCCACTGAGCATAACTGGGAGGGATCAAGTCCTTCCATCTTAGCAAAACACATCTTCTAGCCATTAAAGTGGCAAAAGCTATCACGTGGCAACCCGACCCCGATAATCGACTGTTCCCCATCACCACATCAAATAAAGCTGGAATGGGTTGAGGTTGAATAGTAACCGAGAAAATACAAGAACATGCATTAAAGATTTCTTTCCAATAATCCTGAACGGGACTAAAACATACGAAATAAGGAAGCAACCCCATGACGACATCTGTCACAGGCAGGGTTGGTAGTAGGAAAAATCTTAGCTAATTTACCTTTGGATAAATGTGCTCGATGTACTATCGTGAAGTGAGTAAGTGAATGACGTGCACAAATGGAAGGGGAATGGACCAATTTTAAACACTTGGTCCATATATCCTTAGAAAGAATAGTTTGTAAGTCACTCTTCCAATCACTCTTAATTTTATTCAGAGAAGTGCAACATATTTTAGGAGATGGGATATATTTTTGAACAAGATCAAGTTCCAAGGCAATAGGTAAAGAGTAGTGAAACTGGGTGAGCCCTTTCAAAAGCCTGATACTGTAAATGAGCTGAATGGCTTCCTTACAGGTGACAACATTTGATGACACTCTCTGGTTACCAGCTCTTTGCCCATTTCTGAAATAGTACTTGCACTTTTAAAAGTGGATTGGCATTGCCTACCATAAGCGTGACTCATTTGTTGTCATTGATGCTTTTATCAATGTCTTGGTCCACACAAGGGCAAATAAGGATTGTTGTTTAGAATGTTTTCATCATTACTTAGGCCGAGCAGCTCCTTTTGTCGTCCAGTACTGATGTATGGCTTCCAACTGAATAATTGTCAACTCTCCATTAATACTGCCCAGATATTCAATAAACAGCACAAAATTAGAATTCCTTATTCGGTTGTGATATATCTAACATTGTGACTGAGAGACTCAAATCCAGTTAACATTAGCTCAACATTTTTTTTCTCAGGGTTGACAATTATAGAAACCAAAAGGCACACATAGGTTTAACGTGAGAGTGGGAAGATGTAAGGGGGACCTGAGGAGCAATTTTTTCACTTTGGTTGTAGACTCCCTCGAGACAGAGAAAGCGACAAATGCAAGAACGATTCTCATGGGTCAATTCCCCTACCACTCCACTAGCCTCTGTCATTTCCACCACCTTTGAATCCCCTCTGCTCCCCTCTGTCTTCTGCAGGGACCTCTCCGCTCCCTCTGTGACTCCATCATTTGGTCAGATTCGTAGATGGGAAGGGTTGAGAAGAATATGGACCAAATGCAGGCAAGTGTGATGAGCCAAAAATGCCAGCTTGGTCTCCATGGATGTGTGAGACTGAAGGGCTTGTTCTGTGTTGTATAACTATGATTCCACGGGAACATTAATGCGACAGCTGACAGTACAATGGTGTTACACTTGAACCGGCACTGCAGATGGCAGTTTAATTATATATTTATAATGGGGTTACATTTCTGGTGGGGGAATCTTCTTCAGTTGATAGGAATTAATTGCACGTTGGCATGAGTGTAACAGACACATCTGTAAGATCCCAACTTTGGTTCCAACATACAGAAGTCCCTCTTCATTTATTTTGTTACATCTCAAACCAGCAATAACAGAAGACGCAATTCAAAACAGTTAAATTTTAACTCTATTTATTAATGACTATTAACAATATAATGTCTTAACAAAATTATTCCCACTCTAGGTATCTATAGAAAATATACAGATATCATATGTTTATCAACAATGTGTAAGTGAAAAGCCCAGACCATGACAGTTTGTGCCCAATATTCAAAAAGGAAAAAAATCCCCCAAAACACCAGGTCAGTCAGTCACATAAGTCAATCCAAAAAAACACAGTCCACAGAATTCAATCCCAAATTTGAATGTCAAAATTCAGTTCTTTAACTGACAACAAAGGACGTCGTAGTGAACATTGAGGAGAGAAATGACCGATGTTACATTGCAGTAACTTTTGAATCCTCATTTATGAACAGTGAGAAACCCTCCGGGGGTAGCTGAAGTCCTCGTCCATGAGTAAGAATTGGATATCCTCAGGCAGCTGCTCCAGAAGCATCTGGTCAAAGAGCAGGCAAAGCACGTGACCCTCGGTTAAAGTGAGCATCTCGCTCATTAGGGCGGATTGGGCCCTGTCCCCATATGCAGCAAGCACATTGGTGCTAGGAGACCCTGAAAGTGGGGGTTAACAGCTCTTTGAGGGTCACGTAGGAAACCCAGAGGCTGCCATCAGAAATCTTTGACTCTTGCCTCTGTGTTCTGATCGAGGGCGCTCACAATGTAAAAGTAACAAATGTCATTGGCGACACTATGTCAAAGCTGGAACTGAGCCTCAGCCTGCTCAAACCACACGTAAGGTTGCGCCACCCAAAACATTGGGAGCCTGAGTGAGACCGCATGGATGGTCGCTGGCTCCATCTGGTCCATCATCTTCAGGTCCAACTGCCGGTTAGACCTGCCAGGGTCACTACACAAGTGTAGAGAAGAACAATACTCACACAGCAAAGCCTTGAAAGAAGAGACTGGTTTATTGCACTGGCTATCGCCTTTATATGGGCCCCAGGCGCTGATATCAGGCCCCTGTGTCATCAGAGCACCGGCCTGTGATTGACCAGTATTCCTCCCGCAGTTCCCCATCTTCCTGCCATGTGGGAGGTCACCTGGGATGATGGCCAGTGTCACACCCAGATCCACGTTCATCTGCCATTTTGTAGGCTGGTCCACATTTCCGTGCGTGGGCTGCTACACAATCATATTAATAGTGCTTCAAAAATAGATGAGTTTTTTTCTGCCGATAAGTACAGCTTCAAGATAATAATTCCAAATAGTTCAGGAATGGGATGAGGATGGCTTTGGAGTGAGGGTAGGAGTCAACAATATACTACACATATTTTATAGAGCGACTGGCTTAATCTCACCTGTCATGATGAGACTGTTAACTTTTTTTAAAATTTTGTTGAACTTTTGGACTCAGCACTGGGAATTAATCCGTTGCCTGCCAAGCGTAGATGAATGAACCTGTAAATTGCAGATACCACAACCCCTTCTATCAATGAACAAATGTGAACAATACCCTCTCCACCAAAAGGTTTAATCCTACAAGGGTGAGGAAACATCATCCCACAACTAGTTTGAATGAGGGAGTAACAACGATTCAGGGTAGTTATAAGGATTTATAAAATTATCAAAACTGCGTAAGGGGCATTATGCAGTATAGTGGATACTTCTGGGTATGTGTTTACAGTTTTAATGGGCTATTTCCAGCAAATTCACTGAAAATATTTAATGTCATTGCAATGGTATTTTATAAATACCATACGTCAAAGTTTATTTAATTCTTTTGGGGGAAAAAAAGCATTCGAACAAACAAAATCATTACCTCCAAAGAGTCGTTGGTTAATCATGAAAATACCAGATGTGACATTCTGTCCCTCCAAACTAGAAGAGGTCGAATAAAGGAGTGGATAATGGTATTTGCTTCTTTGAGACAAACTTTCTGAGGCGCAGCACCTAATAGCCTGAATATTGTCTGATCTCGGAAGCTAAGCAGGCTCAGGCCTGGTTAGTACTTGAAGGGGAGACCACTGAGGAACACCAGGTGGGGGACGCTGGACAAAGGGGCTGCCTTATGGTAGATAAAAGTCAAAGAATTTCATGTATGTTTTTATTCTAAATGCAGTATTATGTGACAATAATGGAACCTTTATTAAAATTCTCTTGTGGCAATTGATGGCCAAGTGTCACAATTTTATTTTCACTATTTGTGATATATTCTCATTTTAGGGCTGTCATCGAAGAACTTGTACAGTGAAGTAAAAGAAAATGCTGTTATGCTTTGGAAATTATTTGTCAGAGTGGCCCTTTTAAGTTGAAACATCATTCAATCTATTGGTTCTTTTATATTGGTAATATATTTCATGAAAGATACCTTGCAGAACTACGGTTACTAATTGATCATCATGGATTTCATCTTATTGCTCATCTGGATGTCTTAAGGTAATGATAATGATAGAGCAGAGAAGGAGGGAGGGCATGATTCATTGCTCCTGCCTATGCTTTGCTATGACCATCTGATGAGCTGGGTCAAGAAGTTAATATACCTGAACAGAAAGTAGCTGTCAGTAAGACAATGTGTGCATGATGTTAAGGACTTCATTACTGCATGCATCTGGCAGATGAATTACAAGAGAATGCCAGGAAGTAAAGGAGCAGTGAGATCTACACATGCTTTGTTTGGAATTCTGCAGTATATTTTGGAATCAACACCAAAAGGGTTAAACAACAGGCTTGTGCATTTGAGTTAATGACTGCTTGATAAAGGCTGTAAAATTCTCAATGCCTGGGCTTATCTGAAGAACTGGTATCAAGGAGAAATAACGGAGTTGGCATTGACTGAAATGACACGACTTCTGGTGAAAATTCTCAAAGGGACAGATGGATCGGTTTAGGCGTGGACAGATCCAAGCTGTGAAGTGGAAGGAGTGGATAGAACTCCGTATGCTTCCAATCCTTCACTGCCCCAAAATAATGTAGTCAGCTGCCAAAAAGTGCATGTGTGTTCAGGCAGTAATACTGAAAACATGGGCGGGGATGGTCATCTTGTCCTATTAATGGCTTCCTTGCAACCAAACTACACAAAATAGCACAGAAACTCCACATTTTATTTCAGCAATAAAGCAAAATGCTTGTGTCAGCAAAGGGAAGTCAGTTTGTCACTATACAGTATAAAATATGGAAATATTGTGTGTATGATGTATTTTCTGCAAAACATATTTATCAAGCCTCCTTGTACTTTTTATTCATATTGCTCATACGGCAGGTTGAGTTAGTCAGGATTTACATTATTCTGATTCCCTCTAAATCAGTTGTTTTCAAACTTCCCCCTTCTCCTATCAGATGCCCTTGGCCCTCTCCCTGATTCACTGCCCAGCTTGTTTCTCTTCTACACTCCAACCTATATCTGCCTATTATTTCCTACCTAGTAGCCGCTGCTTCTCCCTATTCCAATTCCTCCCTCTCCTCCTCCTCTTCCTCCCTTCTTCCACCTTTTTATTCAGGTGCCAGCTGTTTTTTTTCCCTTATACCTGAAGAAAGGCTTAGGCCCAAAATGTTGGTTATCCTTTCCTTTCTATGTATTCTATATGATCTGCTGAGTTTCTCCAGCACATTGTGTAAAGGTTAAAACCTTGTGTTTTTGATTCTTAGTTAATTTTGTGCCTGTCTCTTTAAGAGAACCATTGTTTGTAGTGTTACCATAGTGACTACGATGTGAAAGATCATAATATCCACCCAGGATAACTACTTGCTCTCATTCTACAAGATGTGAAGGAAGCGTGAGCACGAGAAAACTTTCTTTAAATTTGTATCTCTATATATCTTTTAAGCAATTAGAGGCTAAACGATTACCTTTATACAGTAGATGCTTTGTTATTCACCGTTATGAAAGTAAATTGCAAAGCTATGCAAGATGTTTATCTGTTCTATCAACAAATTAAAACAGCATAAAGTAACAACCACAGAGTTTGATTTATTGGATTAAAGAGATAGAAATTTAGGATATTTCAGCTCACGTTTTGGAAGATGAAATTAGGATATATTAGAATAAGAAAAGTGTTGTCTATACATTGGTGTATTGTGCTTGATCCCAACATATGCAGACTTTCTTGTTTAACAGCACATGAACAACACCTCTCTCATTAACAGAAATCATTGAAGAAGGGAACTGTTTGCAATTGTGCTTTGCAATGAAGAGACTTGAATCAAGTATTTTAAAAACAACCAAGAACTTTATTAAAGAAATACAAATACCACATTCCGCGGGAGAGTCTGGAGGAGGTCCTGCTCCCGGCTGGCACTAGATTCAATTGACACACGTCACTGCTGGTCCTGCGCCTGTGCAATGCATGGGCCCAAGTACAGTGGCCCCAATGTGATTGCAACAGCTGTCTACAGAACATGCCAATTTGATTTAATATAATTAGACATACAGCATCATAACAGGCCATTTCGGCCAATGAGCCCATGCCATCCAATGGCCCTCTACAACCCCTGCTGCGTTTTGAACTGTGGGAAGAAGCCAGAGGCCCTGGGGAAAACCCACACAGACATGGGGAGAACTCCTTACAGACAGCAAAGGATTCGAACCCAAGTCTCCATCACTGGTGCTGTAACAGCATTGCACTAACTGCTACACTAACCATGCCACCCTGGCATTCATCTCTTTCTTTCCAGGCATTAAACCAATTTCTGAAATCTGTGCCATTTCAACCATTGGATGCACTTCCCAGCACAGACAGATTTAGGTGAGTGAAATAAAATATTCTGTCAGATTTGCACACTTGGTGAACAATTGTAACTTCCAAAAAGGTTTGAGACCGGAAGTCTTCAAGAGAACATCAGATTTCATACTGTTATGAACTAATAAAATCTTGCTAGCACTAACAAAAGAACAGCAATGGAAAATTCACCAGACAATGGTGAATTCAAAATAACACACACTTTTTTATTAAATTACGAAATAACCTAACATTTCTTACTTTAACCTTAACTCAATACTTAAAATCCCTCTATGCGCAAATATAAGTGTGCATGTGTATGAGAGAGAGAGAGATAGAGGAGTATCAGAGCCAGCACCACCAGATTGAGGAACAGCTTCTTCACATGGGCAGTGAGAATGCTGAATGACCAAAGGAACTGCTCACACTGACCTTCCAAGACTCTCATTATTTATGAAATAAAATTGATTTATTTATTTATTTTTATAAATGAATACTTGTCCTGCATATGTATTGGTCTGTCTCTATGTGTGGTATGTCTCGTTCTGTGTTTGCATGTTTTGCGCTGAGGACCGGAGAACAGTGTTTCGTCGGGTTGCACTTGTGCAATTAGATGACAATAAACTTGACTTGATCTCCACACTTGAATACTTGACATTCACAGCATGCAAATCTTTTTTTTCCAAATTTTACCACTTACGGATATACAAATTAAATACTATTTTACTTCAACAATTTTATCATTGGTGTTGAAAGGTCACATCTCTACGTTAAGAATTGCATGACAAGATGCTGTTTGCAAGAGGATAAGTTTTGGTGATATATTACGTGGTGAATTATGGTAACCATTCAGAAGTACTCCTGGCTGGTGGACTTGAAGATCTCATGTAATGTCTGTTAAGTTTGGCCATGATGATTATGGTTAATATCTGCAATTTGTATAAATTATTTTTTTCTTGACAAGAAATTGTATAAAATAAATAGGCATTACTTTTTCTCCAATTTTATTTATTAATCAAAGTAAATCATACAATCAAAATACAAGTAAATACATAAAATTTAATCCCATATAACCCCCCACCCTCCCCAACCCTAACCCACCCACCCCTCCCAACCTCCCACTAATCTACCCCAAAGAAGGAAGAAAAAGAATAGAAGAGGAGATCAACTTACTTGGGAACATTTTTTTAACAAAAACCTGACTAGATCGATTGAACAGAAGTATCAAATGTGGCAAAACACTCACCAGTCCATGAACAGAATTAATTACTTCTTTACCCATCAGAGACACTCCATACAATTCATTCATTCACACCTTTTATTATTTCTGGCTCTCAATCAGCTCTAAACTAGTGGCATGAGTCTACATTTCCCAAGTGGGTTTACTGTCTTGTGGTGTTTAGCAGTGTATCTATTCCAAACAGTGAGATGCACAAGGAAATATTTGATGTATTCACAATATTACACTTTGTTATTGTTGTGTTATATTATTTCATGCAAGTATTTAACAATTAGCCATTGTATGGAATAGCATTTATGAAATAAACACCATGCATTCATGTGCAAACTTTACCTGTGGAATTTTAGCCTTGTTCACCAAGTTTGCTTAAGGTATAGATAATGCTCAGTCTAATTTTTTATGTTATCTAACATGCATTTTACTTAATTTGCCACTCTTAATTACTTAAGATGTAATTCCACCAAATAAATTGAAAAACTGTGCCTAAAGTCAATATAGAGGATCATCAAAATGGCTGAGAAGGTCACTGGGATCCCCTTTTCCTCTGTCAACAATGTTCAGTGTTGCTTAAATAGGGCTCAAAGAATTTTACAAGACCCTTTCCACCTAGTGTCTTTGATCCTCTACCAACAGGAAGAAGGTTCAGGTGCATCAAAATCAGGATTTCCTGTCTGTGAGATTGATGAACTGTATCCTGCATCCGAGTATATTCATTTTAAATGAAATCTTTATGTATACATGTGATTATTAAGCATTGTGTACTGTGTATGTACACGTGTGCTATGGTCCAGAGAAACACTGTTTCATCAGGTTGCATATGAACAGCCAGATGATAATGAACTTGAATTTGAACCTGATATTAGACATCTAAGGAGAAGAGTGTGACCAGACAAATTAGGGATGGCCAAATTTCTGCTTCACTAACTTCAGGCACTGTAAAGTGGAGATGATAAAGTTGGTGTCAATGTTTGGCTGGAATCTGCATCATATTTTCTTCCATTTGCCTTAAACCTTATGGCTCTATATTGATATTTGTCAGTTTAATTCATAATATAGTGGTAGTAACCAAAGTTTTACCAAAAGCCAAGGAATTTTACTAATGTGGCCCATACTTGCAAAGTTATTGGGATCTACTCATGCTTTCATAATGCAAAGGATTTTTTGTGAATTTATCCTAAAGATAATGCTGGAGTTTTGTCTCATATTTTAAGCTGTAGTTTTATAAAATATTCATTCATTTAATTATAAATAAAATTAAGGCCTGCATTTGACTAAGTTACCGCAAATGTTTCTGAATACTATAACTGTGCATTCGTGAAATTATTATGAAAACACAACTAAAAATGCCACTTTCATAGATTATTTTTTCGGCTGACACCTTGGCTAGCAAAATTCTATAACCTTTTTTAAAGGTTAATTGGACCATTTCAGCTCAGTTGTTCTCATTAACACTCATTCACTGTCATTATTAATGGGCAAGCTTCAAATCATGTTTGCATTATTATTATTCTATGTAAGGGAAACTGCATATATTTGGATAAATATACAAGTGGTTTATAAATGGCACACAGTACATTACTGGGGAATGAGACATTGTTAAAGAATCTGAAGTATAAACTTTGAGGAAAATCGAAAGGGAAAGAAAAATCCGGGAATAGATTCGCTCAAGGTGCCTTAAGCGAAAGAGTATTACTTGCGAAAATCAAGTCGAGTTTATTGTCATCCGATTGCCTGAGTGCCACCCGATGAAACGGCATTCTCCAATCCTTGGTGCAAAACACGCAGATGTACAAGCAGACATAACACACAGACAGACAAGCAATAGCACAAGTGTTTACTGGATCTATACAATAAATAAGCAAATATTGTTTAATGAATATGAGATTCTCAGATTGTCAGTGTGAGCAGTTCCTTTGGTGGTTCAGTAGTCTCAATGCTTGTGGGAAGAAGCTGTTCCTCAGCCTGGTGGTGCTGGCTCTGATATCTCATTTCTGATGGGAACAGCTGAAAGATGCTGCGTGCTGGGTGGAAGGGGCTATCAGTGATGTTGCACATCCTCCTGGTAGATCATGGGTGGGGGGGGGGGGGGAGGTCAACTCCATTGATCCTCTCTGCCACTCTTATGGTCCTGTGCGTTGACCTATGATCCACTTATCTGCAGCAACCAATCCCAAACTCGTACCCACACACACGCAAATGGGTGTGTATACATATACCAAAATTAATTCATAAATTTTATTAATTTCAAATTCATCATTACACAATTTACTTAGAACATGTCAGATTGTCACTGTTTACCACCTTGATGGCCTTAAGATAAGATTTATGTCATGTATCAGTGCCATTAATTACTCCAGACGTTTAAACCTCTGTAAGGTCATTGAACTATATTCTTGACTTAGTCATTTCCTACTGAAACTCTCATACAGTCTTTACTCTCACCAGATCTGATCCTTTCAACAGACTGTAGTGGTCTCCCCATGTAGCCATCCAAAACTTTCCTGTCTTGCCCTGACACACTCCAAGTCCAATTCACCCATCAGTGGAGGTGTCGGAGGTTTGGACCTGGATTTTGGGTTGCTCGTGAATCGAACAGGAGTCTGTGCGGTTGCAGAGGCTGTGGGAGTGGTGGATGTGAACCCACGGATACTCAGTGATTCTGAAGGAACTTTCTTTTGCTTCTCTTTCTCTCACTGTAAGGGGTACTAGGCAATACTAATGGTGACTCTTTATTGCCTTACGGCAGGCAAAAGTTAAAGTATATCATGTACAGTAAATGTCCAAAAATCCAAATGCCAGAATCTGGACCACCCGAGAACTCTTAAACGTTTTAAATTTTAACAGGTTTTTGTGAGCCTGTGTGTTTGTGTGTGCTAAGCACCACAGATGCACAGAGGCAACAGGCGTCCATGTTTGTGATAATCTTATCACAAAGAAATTCATTTGCATACTGTATTTTTTTTTACAATGTAAATTTTTAAACATAATTTAAAGCATTACATGCTCTTTTTTGTGGTGATGAAAAATTTAGATTTACATTTTTGTCAAGTGTTATTAATAATCTTTAAAGCTGCTCATTTTTAAAATTTAATTAAAAAAAAATTAGGCATACAGCGCAGTAAAAAATCCCTTTCAGCCCACGAGCCTTTGCTGCCCCAACTAGACCCAATTGACCTTCACCCCCCCGCCAGTACATTTTGAATAGTGGGAGGAAACTGAAGTCCTCAGGAGAAACCCACGCAGTCACGGGGAAAACATACTAACTCCTTACAAACGGTGCGGGTTTCGAACCCAGGTCCCGATCACTGATGCTGTAACAGCATTGTACTAACTGCTACACTAACTGATAAATGAAGCTGGATTTGCTAATGAATAAAGTATTGACCTGTTCATCCCTTCTTTATTCCTCCGCAAATTTGAATTTTAATGTACTGCTCGAGAATCCAGAAAATCCGAATATCCGGACTGACCCAATCCAGAGCAGTCTGGATTTTAGGATGTTTACTGTATATTACATTTTAAATATATTATTACGTGACAATAAAATGAACTTTGAACCTTGATCTCTATGTCCATTAACCTCTGTTGGTAATAATTCAACCAATGCCTAAATTTTAATATTCCTAACCTTTTTCCTCAAGTCCACCTCATATCTTTTAGCTTCTCAATGTATTTCCATAATCTCCTCCTGCCTTATTAACATACATCTGCATTTCAATAATTCTAGTCCCATAATAATTTCTGAATAGAAATTCTCCACCATTGGAAATACTGACCTGAAAAGCCAATTCCCTGAGCTCTTTAATTCCTCATGGAAATATCTATTTTATCATGCTATTTGAATGATTTTACTGATCAGGCTCTGAGTCATCGGCCTAGTTGTTCCTGATGTAGCTTGGTGCCAAGTTTTATTTTATAATGTTTTTGTAAACTATTTTTGGGATGTATTGTCACAGTAAGTTGTTAGTGTTTTATGGGCATCTCACTGATTAGCCAGTTGCACCAATAGGTAGCCTTTCTGATCCAATCTCTCTGTCACAATTGTCTCTTAAACCTCAAATGATTTCCAACACAGATCACAGGACTACAGGATTACAGGACCACAGGATCAAAATTGCCCACAATTCCAGAACAAAATAAAGTATTTTTTATTCATACTACTTCTTAAATTTGTAAAGTGCAATGAGATTTTTGGACAACAAATTGCACCACTTTGAACAGCAAGCGAGAGTCTATAATCATATTTTCTTTTCTGGACAGCTTCCAATTGTTCCTTAATTTTTTCCACCCAGCCCATGATTTCATTTTCACAACATTTCTTGGAACTGACTTTCATCTGTAAAAAAGTACTAACCTAGGAATTGGATTGTACAGCATTGCTTTCTCAGTACTATGTGATCCAATATCAACTTTGGTGATCATTTCTGGGTGAAACCTTGCCAATCATGAAATTGGACCAGGTGGTTCTCGTCACACTTCACACTGGGTGCCTGATACTTTCCCTGCATCCAGTGGAGTCAGTCAACTGATAATTAAGTTTTATCCAATTATGGCATCAGCTAGAGTTTAAATTTCCTCTCAATGACCGTCATGGATGACCGTCTGAAAATTAACAGCACAATGTTTGTGTTTGTGCTCTATTTAAAAAAACATTGTGCTGCCATCAGGAAATTTTGGAAGGCATCACCGAAGGTTATTGACAACTGCCCCAACACAATCAAAATTGGCAGCCCGCTACAGCCTCCGTAATTGGATTGAACTGAATCTCTCTCTCTCTCTCTCTCTCTCTCTCTCTCTCTCTCTCTCTCTCTCTCTCTCTCTCTCACACTCATTCAGAGAAAACCACATGAACCTCTTAGAACAGCCAGCTGCACTCAGACAGACTGCGGCACCGGACCCCAATCTTCCGAGTTTGTTCATCTGTTGCTTTCTAAAGCAATAATCCATTACTCCACAGCATGTCCAATTAACACCTACTTGTGGAGTCTCTATAGGCACTCTTCAAAGTGTATGCAAAGGCACTCGGAGCCTGAACTGTCTGGCTTGAGCAGCGCTCTGGCATTTTAAATTAGATCTGTTTTGAAGTTTTGTATGTGACCTACACTAAAAAATCGGCCACAATTTATCTCCTTTAAAATGTATCTATATACAATATAAATATAACATAATCTGTTACCTGTGAAAACCTCTGAGAAATTGGTCTGATATGAATATTTATTCTCAGATAACATTTCCAAGATGCTGTTCTTCATAAGAATTCTTAAAAATAAGGTTTACAATAAACAATCAGCTCCAATTGACCTAATTACAACAATAATGTAAGATTTTTCATTATTACTGTCTTGTATTATATGATTTTCAATGAGAATTTTTCATGGTTTTCTTTCCAATCATTTTGAAGTTTAAGAATATTGCCTTTAGTAATCCTCAGTGATATGTTATTATGCCCATGTATCAGTGTATTAAATCCATTTTGTAAAAGTTGAAATCAAAGGAAATAGCGTTCTCGAAAATGAAAGCTATTAGGATAACACTCTGATAACTACACGTTAGAGTTTTACTGATTTACAATTGGAGCTGCTACATCAGTTATCAAGTTAAATTATAAAGTGCTTTAAATTCAGAACTCTGCTATGCTGACCTTTCTCAGTATAATGCAGATACACAAGGGATGACAATTATAATTCTTAAAATGCTATACATAGGTTTTCCAATACAATCAACAGCACATATTTACTTCTGAAACTTTGTATAGAGAGACAGTGTCTTCTCTTTAAAATTTCTCTCGCTCCATCTCTTTCTCTCTCTTTCTGTTTATCCGTCCATCCATCTATCTATTTCTTTCTCTTTCCTCTCCGCCCCCTCTCTCTCTCACTCTCTCTGCTATTTGCCATGTGTAGCAGCATCAATGAGCAGGGAACAGTGTTGGATGTCATAAATTATCGTGTAACTTCCTCCCTCTCTGAAGTTGTGCAACTAACGCTATTGTAAATTGTACAGCCAATTCTCACATGTTCAGAAGGCTGGTGGGCTTCAAAGCACATGCTACCAAAATTCTGCAGCATGAATGTGATCAAGGGATGAGGGCTGGGTTTCGATAAAGCGGTGACTACCTTTGACTCAGCAGGGATATGGTGGTGAGTTTGTGGGCACAAGAACTGCTGCTTCTTGCATGGAGAACCAACAGGAATGCAGAGCAAGAGGGACAGACTTTCAGATGGGTGGAAGCCAATATAACCGTGAGTGCTATCTCTTTAAATCTCTGAATGCTTTGCTTAGATGTCAATTTAATACAGTAGACAGATTACTTCTAATGTTCAGTCTGAGGCAAGTTGTTGTAGTACAGCAAGCTGTACTACTAATGGTGATGAAGGAGTTAAATTTTATTCTTCAACCAATCACTGCCAGAGTGGAGATTGTTCTACCAGGTATTGCCTGACACCATGTGTTCGCACCATGGCCCTTCCTCCTCCAAGACAAGGTGTAAGACCACAGGTGCCGGGAATTGAACCAGCAGGCCAGGAGGTGAACTAAGACCATAGAAATACAATTTAATCTCTCATATCAGAAATGGATAAATATCTGTCATAGGTGTTAAACAAATACAGTGACAGGGAGAGAAAGAAACCACAAAAAAGTGAAGTCTGTGATTTGGATGGAAGGGAGGAGAAATCTCGAGTAAGTACAAAAAGGATAGCAGGCAAAGTCAAGAGGCTTGGAACAGGTGAAAAAAGACCTGGAGGACAAGACACTATGAGATGGCTACAGTATGAAAAATTGAAATTTTTGAGACCAGAAGTCTGAATAATGAAACAATGATAGAATTCTCAATGGAAGGCCCAGCAGAATAAGAGACCTGGTAAAGATGTGGATGTCAGAAGGAACAAAATCATCCTTTGGAGCTGATGGTAAAGGGGCTTGTTTTCTCATCATCCTGCCTCCACCATCAGATTCTTGAACAACAAACTCAATTAGGGACTCGTTTAAGGATTCCTTCGCAGGCCTCTGATTCCAATTTCTTGATGATGGGTTCATTGTCAAAATTCCAGCAGGATACCTGATTCTCGATAGGAGCCAAAAGAAAACTGCTACTCTCATGTTTCAGAATCCTGTTGCAACATTGCCGAATGACTAAAGGAAGTTTTTAATTTTAAAAAATTGCAGCAATAGGGAGTATAATTGATTGTCAAGAGAGAGATGGCTGCAGAATGCAAAATATGTAAATGATCTAACCTTGCTTAATTGGGTGAAGCCAATCGCATCTCTGCAGGTGCATACAAAGCCCATACTATAATCAGTTGTGTTATCAGCCCTTATACGGTTATTGAAATGCTTTATGTCTGATATACTGGCATTGTACTTTTTAATGGTACAGTGTATTTGTGGCATGATACTTTTTATTCCAAGCTGATCAAGGCCAATGTATCACTCAGACATCCTTCTGGTCCTCCTGTTGGTAGAGAGAACTCTTGCTTCCAATTAGATGAGTGGCAGTTCATGCAGATATGTGACTCGAGTCTGGATCCATCTCTTAAGAGGTGAAATTGTGTTAAATAGTCAGATCAAGATTATATAGTGCTGCGATCAAAACAGACAGTCTTGTCAAGACTCGGATGAAAGCACACTTACCTGAAATAGTAACTCTGTTCCCTTCTCCAAAAATTGGTTCAGTTCTTCCCCAAAAAAAAAGGTTTGTCTGATTGGTCCACATACCAAAGAAGTTCCTGTTCTTGCCAACAATTGTGTTATTTGAAGAAGTGCAATCCTTGTGTTAGTATATAAACGGTTCATTTTCTCTGACAAAATTCGCATGAAGACTGCATTTGAATTTTGGGGAGATGCAGAGCTTGCGTTTTGATCAAAGTTCACAATTATATTACATGATATCACATGGAACTAGTCTTCCTGTGGGCCAGAGAGAATGACTGATAATGGAAAATTAAACTGTACTGAAGATAAGCATACAAAGAAGAGAAATATAAAGAAAGAAATGTAAATAAACTGACTGCGCAATGCAGGAAAAATAGAAATATTATGCAAAAGCAAGAATCCTTAAATGAGTCCCTGATTGAGTTTGTTGGAGGGGCAGCAGCTATTCCAGGACCTGGTGGCACTAGTCTTATGGCACCGATACCTCATTCCTGGTGGTATTAGCAAGAACTGAGTGTGTACTGGGTTCTAGAATAATATTTCAAAAGATATTGGTCGACTGGCTTATCTGATTATTCTCTGATGAGCTGGCTTTAGAATGCTTGTACAGTATTGAGAACTGCTCAATGCTTCTTGTATCCTGCCTGCTAAGGTAAATGCCATCAACTTAAAAAGATAATTGAATTGCTTATTTTTCTTATCAAACACTGAGCTGCCTTGCACAAATTTTATGCATGATCCAGTAAAAGAAGATTACAAGAAAGGAATTATTCATGCTGCAGCACATTATTTCATCTGCTGAAGTCTTACGATGTCTTCAAATTGTTAGGTGCAAAGTCTTGGCAACAAAAGCTGCCTTCTGTAGTGTGAATTAGTTAACAATATCGAAAGCGTAACAGGCAACATGTAAAGTGTTAGCTCACACAGAATTAGGGGAAATTTTATCATGCCAAAGATACTGCAAAGCTGCTAGATGGGTTACAATATAGGCTAATATTTTGGTAAAGAACATTGTTTGCATGTGGCAAACTAATATGGAGTAAAAACTGATTTCTAGCTGAAGGTTGGTGAGTTCAACAGTGCTTAACAAGTAAGATCAAGGTTAAAGCATTTAGAAATTAATAATGGATAAATGATTCAAGTCTTATTGTTCATGTTTCCATGACCTCTTCCAAAAATTAATGAATTTACCAAGAGCTTGATGTAATGGGTGATAATGGTCTGCCGCATTTCATTCCACAGATTATTTCTAACGTTATCCTGAACCTTAAGGATCTTTCATTTTCCTCCATGATGTCAATGGAAAGTCAGCTGAGTATCTGGATGAATTGCATAAACTGGATTGACCAGTTTTTTGGCTGTTTTGTCACCAAACGATCAGAATTCACAGAGGAGTGCCTGTCAAGTGAGTGCTTTTGTTTGATTTAACATTCCAGGGTACCACAATTCTTAGGTCCATCAGGTACATTGATTCCTGGTTCACAGATGCCTCCATGATCTCACTGCCTATAGATCTCTGTGACCTCCTCCACCCCATCTCCCTCTAAAGTCATTTTTAAAAACACAGAGATCCTGCAATACTGCCATCAAGAAGACCCGGTCATTAAGCTGTCTTTGCTTTTTTACACTGAACCAAACAACGCCGGCATAATGCAATTCGGCACTGCAAATACCTCTGCTGCCAGCTTAAAGGCGGGACTACAATGACCCCCCCCCCCAATTCCACATTCATACCTTTTACACAAAACAGTGTGGTACATTAAAGGCACAATATTCCCGCCTTGAAGAGGCTGTGTAAAAGAGGCTTAAGATGACTGCTCTCCTACATTCAATTTCTGCCAGCTCACTGGGGTTTAATTATGCTTTCAGTTGCAAAGGATTTAAAGTCTGGAAAACCCTTCTAAAACTTTCCAGATTTTTCAAAACTCCTTTAACCAAATTCTCTTTGGCAAATCATTGGAACACTGTAGAAAATGTTGCATCATCACACTCCCAAGAGGCACCTGGGACATGTTTTGACGTGCTGAATTTACCACACAATTGCAAGCTGTTTCTAAATTCACATTTAGCCCATATATGCATAACTTTCTGTGAATATGTGACGGGCAGTGGGTAGCTGGCCCATCCCCCAGTGGTGACTTGCTCCCTGGTAACTCTATTCCAGGGTCACAAGGGGAGGACCTCCCTCTCCCTCTCCTCAGTCGAGCACATGGAATCAGACCAGTGTAGTAAAGCCTCACTCGACGGTTTTGGAGTCATTGATAGAGCGTATCACTTTCAAATTTCCCTTTGGAGAACAGGGTGGGACTAGGAACAGCAACCCTGACTGATTTCTCCCTTGCTACAAGTATGATGTTGGAAGCATTATATCTTTTCTACTTGGATAAGTTGACTCACTCAAATCAGAAATAGGGGGTTGAAATTCATTGTGAGCCCTGTACTAAATCCTTGCACGTGGTAGTCAGTGTCTGAAATTAATTTTAAAGGAACTGAACCAATGCAGCAGGCTGTACCATTCCACAAGTTACTGTCTAGAGCAAGTGACCAAGGACAAGTGGCCTTTTTCCATTTTGTATGACTCAGCAACAAACCAGATGGCACGTTTTGTCGCAGTGTCACAAGGGAGCGACTGCATTATCTAAGTGGCTGCCGAAAGTCAATGAAAAGTAACGGTAAATCTTGAAATGGACTTCATCTTTCACCATTAGCAATATAGAAGTTCAGCTTCTTACATAAGTAGCTTCATTAATTTCCATTAAACCTTCGTTATTATTAAATTATCACATTTATTTTATGCAATATTTAAAATAGGTGAACTTGAAAAAGTGAGAGCAAGCATGGGCAAATGAGTTTAGAGAAGAATTTATTTTTGAATGCAGTTAACCTGAAGGTAAAGCAAATTTTGATTTGTTCATGAGATTTAAGCATCACTTATGTTTCGTTGTCCCTTGTTGCTTTTGTGGGGTCCTGTGAGTGCAATGTGCAGTGAAGGTAGCCTAACAAAGCCTGCTCTCAATTTATCTGCAGGTGAGCAAAAAATGTTAGGGACCCTCGGCAGGTCAGGCAGCTCGATCTGCTGAGTCAGGGAAATTTTTAAAAAATGATTGCAGTGCAACAGATTTGCTGTTTCACTTCTGAAAACAATATAACTTTAAATTTTTTCTTTGGCTTGGCTTCGCGGACGAAGATTTATGGAGGAGGTAAAAAGTCCACGTCAGCTGCAGGCTCGTTTGTGGCTGACAAGTCCGATGCGGGACAGGCAGACACGGTTGCAGCGGTTGCAGGGGAAAATTGGTTGGTTGGGGTTGGGTGTTGGGTTTTTCCTCCTTTGCCTTTTGTCAGTGAGGTGGGCTCTGTGGTCTTCTTCAAAGGAGGTTGCTGCCCGCCAAACTGTGAGGCGCCAAGATTCACGGTTTGAGGCGTTATCTGCCCACTGGCGGTGGTCAATGTGGCAGGCACCAAGAGATTTCTTTAGGCAGTCCTTGTACCTTTTCTTTGGTGCACCTCTGTCACGGTGGCCAGTGGAGAGCTCGCCATCCCATAACTTTAAATATATTTCATTGAATGCATAGCACTTTACATTTTAGGGCCATGAAAATTGCTTTGCTAAATAGAAGTCTTCCTTTCAAGAAGCATAACTGTACGTTGCACTGCAACTGCAGCGTTATTTGACCATTTTTAAATATGACACTTCAAATTTTGAATAAAACGTAGTAAGGAGTTTGTTAAGCATTTTAAACAATGGCAGGAAAAACTAAAGAAACTCATACTGAGTGAGGTTGTGGGCTAGAAAGGGTTGGGGAAATTTTACCTTGAAATTTCTCTTGTATGGGGTTGTAAATAGCCAAGGGCAACAGTAGATAACTAATGTGCAGAATATTGCAATTTGCATAGCAAGGTACTTAACAGGGATCAAATTAAAAAATTCATTAATGTGTGCGCTTAATTAAGAAACACTTTTCAGTTTACATGATAAATTATGATACCTATTAAATCTTCCAGTACATGCTGTAATGACTTCCTTGCTCCTGGGCAGAAAAGTGTGGTTGTGAGGGTGTTCTGAGCTCCCCATGGAGCTGCAGTACATGTTATGGTTTTAATAGGTAAATTGTTGGTCCCTTAAAGAAATACGTGTGCACATAGAACTGTGTATAATTCAAGTTACATTCCTGGTCACTTTTATTTGATTCTATCATGTTTTACCACTTGCTTATAATTGAACACAGAGGATGTTTTCTGTCGCATAAAATGTGATGGTAAGAAAGTCTGTAGGCTTCATATTACGACACGTTTTTATTGTCTATTAAGTTTTATAGAATCATTAATTTGTACTTGTCAGGATGCGAGACACAAGGAGGTTGGCTATTTGAATTAAAATTTAATTGAAGTTGGACATTTGTTTAGATTAAGACCAGGCTGAGAAGTCAACTTGCTCGAATTTTCCGATACAATGTTGGAAAATTTTAAAACCAGATTGTGGTAATGTTGATAAATTCCATGGTGCAAATTTGTTTACTCTTTTTTCAGCTGAAATGTTATTGACCCACCATTAAACTGCAGGGGCACTTAAGAGTTAAAGGGGAATTTTCTTCTGAGTATTTTAATCCATGAGTTAAACATGAAATTAAATGGAATTTCTATGTTCCAAATTCCAAGAGTTAAGAAAGAGAGCAAAAAAGAGAACTGGAGGAAAAGGTTCTGATCTTATGCTTTCAGTGAGGATTACTTGACAAAATAATTTATAGAGAGCAATCATTATTTTAGATGGTCAGGAATTCACTTACTGTGTGCAGGCAAATTTCAAATATGCACTTTTATTGGGCAAAGTTTTCTTTCAAGTTGCACGTGAAAATCTATCATTTGGTGTAAGTTCAATGATTAAAATTAAAGGAATTGCTGTCTTTATTGGTCTCTTTCTCTGCCCTCCAGTTTCTAGCACTTATCATGAGCGCACACTTGCAGGATAACTTGTGGCATATGATCATTTGGGTCCTGTTGTGGCACACGTCATGTGCACAATATAATCGCCGGGCAATTGTTATGAATTCTTGTGCATTGTAAATGTGTGAACTTGAGTCAATGAATCCAACATCTGGTGTTCAGCACAGAAATGAAGGCTGATACTTGACAGCAGAGAGGAACCGCATCACCTTTTCGAGGAACACTTGATTACTTTCAGCTTTATGTCTGTCTGTCTTTGCTACATAAAGGACACTGTTTGACTTGCTGGGTTTCTCCAGCATTTTGTCTTTTTACTTCAACCACAGTGTTCACACAATTCGGGGTTTGACTTCTTACTTTCAACTTCGATGTGAACTGAATTGAAATTGTAGGGGATATGGAGAAATATAAACTTGATGGGAAAAACATTCATCATTGATGCCTTCACACTGCTTGAGTACACCAGATGTTGACTCTTTGATGGCCTTACAATGACAGGAGAGTGAGCGGAGTGCGAGCCAAGCAGAGGGGAGGTTGGGGGGGGAGGGTGGAGGGGTGGCTCTGATCAGGCAGTCCTACCCTCTGAGAGCATTAGGAAGCTGCTATCCTATATCAGACTCAAGGAGGAAGAATTATTTTCATGAAATAATTTCAAGTTCTCAATGTCACTGTGTAGAGTGGATTGTGAAAAGTCATGTGACCTCTTTGTCTGGAATTTAACTGGCAGTCGTATCACCTGCCAATAAATATTGGACTCTGCCCACCCTTTACTGCACATCTGACCATTGGCCCCTTTGTATCATTTATTGATTATCTGGGTCGGACTCCCAGCTTACTGCACTTTAAAAGCCTAACACATGCAGCAGTTCATTCTCTTTGCTACTTGGTCCTGATGTCAAATGCTTCTCTATGTCAGGTGAAAACTGTGGACATCACTGGAAGAGTCATTATTAAGGTATGCATTACACTATGACTGGAATCATAGTATTGAGTGAGAATATTTAGCATTGAACTATACTCTGTAGGAACAGGGAACTGAGAGTACATGTTGAAGACCCTGTATAATAAAAATGTGCTAGTTACTGAAAAACAACCAACTGAAAAACCTCACAAAGATTAGCGTATACAGAGCCGTTGTCATACCCACACGCCTGTTCAGCTCCGAATCATGGGTCCTCTACCTGCATCACCTACGGCTCCTAGAACACTTCCACCAGCGTTGTCTCCACTCCATCCTCAACATCCATTGGAGCAACTTCATCCCTAACATCGAAGTACTCGACCTGGCAGAGGTCGACAGCATCAAATCCATGCTGCTGAAGATCCAACTGCGCTGGGCAGGTCACGTCTCCAGAATGGAGAACCATCGCCTTCCCAAGATCGTGTTCTATGGCGAGCTCTCCACTGGCCACTGTGACAGAGGTGCACCAAAGAAGAGGTACAAGGACTGCCTAAAGAAATCTCTTGGTGCCTGCCCCATTGACCACCGCCAGTGGGCTGATCTCGCCTCAAACCGTGCATCTTGGCGCCTCACAGTTCGGCGGGCAGCAACCTCCTTTGAAGAAGACCGCAGAGCCCACCTCACTGACAAAAGACAAAGGAGGAAAAACCCAACACCCAACCCCAACCAACCAATTTTCCCTTTCAACTGCTGCAACCGTGCCTGCCTGTCCCGCATCAGACTTGTCAGCCACAAACGAGCTTGCAGCTGACGAGGACATTATCCCTCCATAAATCTTCGTCCGTGAAGCCAAGCCAAAGAAAGAAGTTACTGAATATTACTGCATGTGTGTGAAAGAAAGAGAGAGAGTGAGCAGCCACTGGTATCGGAGATCGCTGATGGCTTACATTGTTTAGAATGTGTTTTTTTGTCTTCCCGTTACTAGTGTTTGCAATAAAGATGATCCTTTATTTGTTTAGCCTGTGCCTGGATTTATTTCTCTCTTAACCCACCAAACCTAATTTGATCACATGTAACACAATGCTAAACAAAATCTGAAGCCCTACTTTGCAGACTAGAATAATCTAACACTAACATTTCAACCAACATTTTCTGCCAAATCTTCCCATTTGTGCACTGTCGTTTCCTCCAGGAGTATGAAGTTTTCAGCTTTTAACTTTTGAAGCTTTCATTCCAAGATCATTTAATCTCAGACCCTGGGATTCCAGTGATCATTATTCGAAAACAAGGTGTTTGCAGCCATCTGAATTTATTTGCTACAAAACACCAAGTACAGAGAAACAAGTCCTTCTTCTGCGAGCAGTCTAGCAGGCTATCTGTAACATTAAATATCCTGTAAAGAGCACATTAGCATAAAATGCAAGGAAAGACCAAGCATGGAGAACCTCGATGCTCTGTTGTAGGGTTCATTCATGAGCCCAATGGCTAAAGGGAAGATACTGTCTTTCAACCTGTTGATGCACACTGTCGTACTCTTGAGCCTTCACCTCAATGGGACAAAGGTGAATAGTCTGTGTCTAGAGACTGATTGATCTTTCAGTATGTTGACTGTCATTCCTAGGGACTGGGATATGTAGATGCAATGTGTAGAGGGTTTGCATTCTGTTCTGAGCTGCATACAGTAATTTCTGTAGTTTCATCTGATCTTAAGCAGAGCACCTCTCATACCACACTATGCTGCATCAAGCAAGGGTGCTTTCATTGAGACACTGAGGACTTTGTTGAGTCCTCTGAGAAAATAAAAGTGTAAATGCATTTATTTTTTGACAGTCATGTCAATGGGCTTGTCCCAGGTCAGGTCACTGGTGATGTTTATTCCCAAGAACATACAACGATCCACTCTTTCCACCTCAGCACCATTGATGTGAACAAGCTGTGATCTCTTCCCCCTCACCTGAAGTCAATATCATCTCATTTATCTTATTGACATTGAGAGAGAGGTTATTATCTTGGCACGATGCCACTAGTCTTTCAATTTCTTTCCTGTATTTTGTCTTGTTATTTGACACATAGCTTACCACTGCAGTGTCTGTTATAGGTCACCTGTGCTATTCAAGCCACATTACATACCCAAATCAATCCTGCTGCTAGTTGAATTAAATGTGACAATGTCCTTGAATTGCTTTGCCACAGGGTCCCTCCAAACTGCAGCTGCCAATATTTATAAGAAATTGTAGTAGTTCCTCATGCCTACACTGCTATTTGACAAGAGCTTCTACTTCATTTTCATTTGACCCAAATTCTACCCACCTGGTGACAATATTCTGCTATTCTCCTGCATTTTTAAATTAGATCTAACTCATCCTTGAACAAATGAAAGATTCAGCATCCACTGACCCCGGATAGTATTACGTCATAGACCAGCAGAATAGAAATTCACCAAGATAATGGTATCTTAAAACCATAATATTTATTAGTAACTATTAATAATATAACATATTACTTAAATCTAAACTTAACCCCAACTATGCACAAATGTATGTGTGTGTGTGTGTGTGTGTGTGTGTGTGTGTGTGTGTGTGTGTGTGTGTGTGTGTGTGTGTGTGTGTGTGTGTGTGTGTGTGTGTGTATTACACAAACCACTACAGCTCCGGTACAGTTCTGAAAAGTTAATTCTTAGAAATCTTGAGTTGAAATTCAGAACTTTTAAACTGATGTTCAGAAATAATTATGAAATAGGTGAGATACTGAGTCATCAGACTTCTCAAAACTCATGAATTCTTGTCAAGTTGCTTTCAAAGGAATGTTCTTTCATACAAATGATTTGTCACAACTCCTCTCTTCCTTGTGTAAGGGTTACAAAACTTGTAACTTCCAGATTGCGATGCTTTCACAAACCCAGGTAAGGTTTAAACAAAATGACTATTAGAATAGTAACAATCCAAATACAGGATGGATTCTGTTTCCTTTACACAGACATGGGTCAATCAAAAGTGACCATTTCAATGGCCACAGTATCATTGCTCTCCTGTGACAAGGAAACACAGCAGAAGTGACCATCTTCTCCAAAGTCACTTTAATTCTGTTTCTCCAGATGACCTTTTGATGAACTTAAAGGCAGTTTTTTTTAAAGAAGTTTAATCACATGACTTGCTTGATAAATATTGGTTTTTAGTTTCAGTTTCCTAAAAGCCTGCATCATCATCTGTTTGAACAGATGTCTTGTTGAGTAAACATTCATTGTTTCAGTCTTTCAATCGAGAACAATTAGGCTGGTTTACAGCTTTGAATTTGATGGCAGGCTGTTCTGTTCAAAATGTTGTTATCTTTCCCTGTTCCAACCCCCCCCCCCCTCCACAATAACTTACTAAAATATATAAATAATGTTAAAAATAACAGATGCCTGCGACAATAGAAAGTTCCATGTTTCAGGAATTTGTGAGTGAAAATAATCCTCATAATCTTTGTTTTAAAGATCTGATACCTAATCCTGACATCTAATCCAAATTCCCCAGCCAAGCAAAACAATTTATCAGCACTCACCCAGCCAACTCTTCCAACAAAATATCTGTTTCCCTAAAGAACCAGTGACTCTTCTAAGCTCCATCTTTCCACAAAAGGTGAGTCTATCCTTCTTGAGATTACAAAATCAAAAATTGAGCACAGTGCACCGTGTGATCTTATCAAAACAGAGCAATTTTGCCAAGATTGCCTTGAAACCCAGTTGAATTAAAGGCACATATGTCACTCTACCATCTAATTGTTTGCCATACCTCCAAAGCTTCTGTGATTCATGAATGAGTGATATACCCACATTTCTCCAAATGCCAAAATTAAATGTTTGTTATATTGTGGAAAAACTCTTTTTCTTTCTTTCTTTTGAAAATATTATTGAGTTTAAAGAAAAACCTCTTTATACATGATCTTCTAATTAATAAATCAAATCATATCATATACATATCACAAGAAAATTGTAAGTCAGAAGTATAACCACATCTTGATGAAAGGCTCAAACCCGAAACATTGGTGACATTGCTACATAACATTAATGTTGTTGAATAGAAAATAGATAAGGTATAATTGCAACCAAAACATATGTGTTAGTGTGGCCACTTGTGATTTACATCCATCACACAGAGGACTAACATTAGGAAAGATACGGGCCAATTTATCTTCCAACATATGAACCCGAAGGACCACTTTAAACTGAATCAATGAGTGTTGGGCACATAATGAAGAGGTATTAACCATTCCAAAAATCTTTTCCCAAAGTGCCTCTGGAAAAAAGCGACTGAAGTTCAAATTCCCAAGCTCTTCTAATTTTATCATAAGAGATTGATTTTAATTTTAATAATTTTTTGTAAATTTTACCTATTAATCCCTTATGGGAAGGATTCAAATGAAAAAAAATCAACCAAATCAGGAAACTTGATCAAAAAAATTCTAACTTGGAAAATCTAAAAAAATGTGACTTAGGCATATTATATTTGTTAGATATTATATCAGAAGACATTAAACATCCATCTATGAACAGATCTGAAAAATAGACAATTCCTTTCCTTTTCAGAAAATAAAATGTTTGATCCATTATAGATGATGAGAAAAAATTAGCTGAGATAAATAGTACTGGATAAGATCAAATCTTAAAATCAAAAAATTTGCAAAATTGAAACCAAGTCCGTAATGTATGTTTAAGTATTGGGTTAAAGGTATTTCCACTAATCTTAGAAATTTTAAAAGGAAGAGCAACTCTCAATAAGGAATTTTCTTTTAAAATTTTATTGTATTTGGACATGTAACAAAATTGCATACACAACTAGAAAATTCTATATATCAAAATCAATACATGCTTTTTTTAAATCATTTTCTCCCCTCCCACCCACTCCCTCCCACACAGAAAACCCCCAAAGTAAAAGTAAAGAAAAGAAATGAAAGAGAAAAAAAGAAAGAAAAATTAAAAGAATAGACTAATTTTTTAACAATACTGGATATTACCTTATTAATAAATTGTGACCTAGTTATTCTAATACTTACAACTACAATTATATCTTTTAAATGAGATGTATTGTAAAATAAAACTCTACTGTGCAATACATAACACTTAATCATAATCTAAACATATATATATAAAAAACACATACAAAACTTCTAAAAAAATAAAATAAAATAAATGCATTGATGTGAGGCCGGGGAGTGACAAAGTTCATAGCAAATTCTACCAATTGACACATTTTAATGACTTATTAAGTTATACACCATTTTTTTGCATAGATGAAAACCAAATTTTCAAAAAAAATGTCATATATTTGTTCTTTAAATTATATTTAATCTTTTCCAAAGGTATACAACTTTGCATGCCTCCAATCTAATACCAATAAGGAATGCCTCTGTGCACACTAATGGATATGTTTTGGCCTTGCTCTGTATTAGAGAATTATTGAACACATATTTTCAAGACTGTCAATTATACTAGGTATTAGATTGCAACCTAATCCATTGACTGCTAGTTTTGGAATTCTAGTTCCAGAGATGAGTCAAGTTCCCATTTCTACACATCGGCTTGTAGCCTTTTACTACACTGTTGGCCAGAAGAGCTATTTTATTTAAATGGAAAGATCCTACTTCACCTACTTTGATGCAATAGCTCTCTCAAGTGATGTCATGTTTAAGTTTAGAAAAAAAAATAGAAGCTGCACTTTTGATACCTCTGTAAAGTTTGAAGAGACCAGGCTTCCTTTTATAAACTTTTCGTATGAGTTCATTTGTATTTGGACTTCACCTTCCAGACTGTTTGGGATTTCTGTTGTTTTTTTTTATTGTCAAGGACCAGGAAAATAGTTTGCATTGATCTGTTGTAGAGAACTCCCAGTCTTTTTTTTTGTTTGTTTATGTTCGTCAGTTTGATGGAGTTTTAACAATTTTTTTTCTCTTTTTTGAATATTCCGAATTGTGGAGAAACGGATAATATTGTTCAATATGCTATAATGTGAGATGTTGTATTATATACTGCCATATAGTGATATTTCTCTTTTTACTATTCAGTTCTTCACTCTATTCTCCTCATGTATTATTTATAATGTTCAATAAAAATGGTTGAAAAATAAATAAATGAAAAAAATGTATAATTATGATTCCCTTATATTAAAAAAGGGATTCTATACTTCTCAGGTATTTTTGTCTTATTCTGTGATATTATCAGTATAATGATCCACAGTTAAACCCATTTTTACCTAGTTTAATGTTTTTCCAATCTTCCACTAAAGTGACTAACCTTGCATTGCTTGTGTTATCCTCCAACTACTTGCTTACTTATATTTGTCCCATCTATATCACTGTTGATAGCTGTCAAAAATCAGTCTTCAGCAACAGATGAATCACCTGTCTTTCCTTTTACTTGTTATGTTTAATTCCAAAGTATTTAGCTATTTCTTAGTGTTTCCATTGATACCAGTCTTACATCCCCCTTTGTCTAGGCCAGTGCTGCCCAAAGGTTCCAACGTGGGCCGCTTTCTCTCCAGCGCTGCCTTGGGACTGGGTGTCCTCACCACCCTCCCTGAAATACTTTACCTTTCAGATGCTGATCAGTTTGCTGTCTGCTTTTGCCTCATTTTGAAAGGGAGACTTTCTTTTGCATCTGGTTGATTGTTGATTTTCACCCATGGGTTCTCATAGTGTGTGTGATACATGAATGTATGCCCCAACTTGAGGCCTCTGTGACTTACATCCATCTGCACATACAATCGAAAATTTGTTTAAAAAAATAAAGAGTTAATATAAAATTTACACGGTTTATGTTGTATTTGACAAACTATAACTGGGATACAGGGCTTGTGAACGCCAAAATGTGCATACTTAGCTTGTTAGTTGGCGTCCTGGGGTCCATAGGCTGAGCACTGCCATTTTGATTCCTGTGTGCATGTGAGAGTCTTCGATTGGTGCATGTAAGGTAGGTTCGTGCATTGGGGTTCATTTGGCACATGCGCAATATTGCATTTGCTTCCTTAACACTCGCGCATGCTCCAACCAAACTCTGATACACGTGAGACTTCAGTTGGTGCATGCACGGTGGGGTCACATATTGAAGTTTGATTGGCACATGTGCCGTTCGTATATCGGAGTTTGGTTGGTGCATGTGCGCGAGTTAAGGGAGCAAATTAAATATCATCAGGGTGCATATTGCTCACACATGCGCCAACCAAACTCCAATATGCGAACCCACCTTACACATGCATCAATCGAAGACTCTCACATGCACACAGGAATCAAAATGGCCACACCCAGCCTGCAGACCCCGGTACGCCGACCTGCAATTCCAACATACGTCCATTTTGAGATCCTTCGGTCCAAATTAAGGGCAAATGTCAGGGAGTACCTGCATTGGCTACAGTTTCATTTGCTCTGTGATTTCTCAATTGAGAGGCATCTGGCCAAAGCAGCCAAGCAAAATGGAGCCCTGATGTAGGAAACTTAATATAGTTAAACAAGAAAGTCTTCAGATGCTGGGGTTGATATCTAATAAAGGGCCCTGGCTTCAAATGTTGCCTACCCTTTATTTGCCATGGATGTAAAGTGACCTGCTGAGTTTCTTCAACATGTTTTTGTGTTGTAAACCGAATATACTCTCAGTTTCAAACTGTTTATTCTCAAGAGAGCAAGTGTTAGCAAACTCTTACACTGTAAGTGACTTAGTATAACAGTGAATGACTAACATCCACCAGAATAATTCTAAGTAGTATTGGTGAAGGCCTCTCTCTTTCAATGGTAGAGGTTGGATATAAACTTTCAGGATGGCCTCAAGCAGCACTGACACCAGAAGTCTTTGCTTTGGTCTGCATCCATTCCTTGTGTTCAGCACCAGTCTGGGCTAGCAGACTGACAGGCCATTAATTGGAAGGATACTGGAAAGAGGATGAATGAAAAGAGAACAGCAGGCACCTAATCTCTGGAAAGCACTGGGCAAGATCCATAGTGTGAGTTATCCTTTGGAGGACCGATTACTGCGCTCCAACCCTGTGATCACTGGTGCTTGAAGTATTACAAGCTCCTGTTTCATTTAGCGACTGTCACTTTAAGGGTTAATACAGGCTGCCACCATTCACAGCTTGTGGTGAGAATGAGTGGAACCACTCAAAGTTGATGCTCTGAAGGAAGAGAAAGAACAGTGGTTGTTTATCCAGGAAAACAGGGTCATGTGAGTGGGACCACTTTAAAAAACAGAGATTTCATTATTTGACCACCAGCCATCTGATGAACACAGAGGTAGAGTGACCTTGTGTGAAATGGACAATTCCGCTGATTCACCTTGTCTGGGGAATTATTGAACTACCACTTTGATTGAACCGTATCTGTGTAAAGGAAACAAGAGGATTTCTGCAATGAATTGTGACAATTGTGATGGCCATTTCAATGAACACATTCCAGGGTTCAGGAAGCATCATGGAAACACATGTTTCATTTCCCCAATGCAAGGAAAAGGGAAGTTGCGACAACCATTCGTACGAATGGATGTCACTGGCCACGGGGGTGGTGCCAAAGGATTGGAGGGTGGCGCATGTGGTTCCTCTGTTTAAGAAAGGGTCCAAATGTAAACCTGGGAATTATAGGCCTGTAAGTCTGACATCTGTGGTGGGCAAGTTGATGGAAAGTGTTCTGAGGGATGCTATTTACAAATTTTTGGAGGTACAGGGATTGATAGGGAGTAATCAGCATGGTTCTGTCAGGGGTAGATCATGCTCGACAAACCTGATTGAGTTCTTCGAGGGGGTTACAAAAAAGGTTGATGAAGGGAAAGCTGTGGATGTTGTCTATTTGGACTTTAGTAAAGCTTTTGACAAAGTTCCCCACAGGAGGTTAGGAAAAAAGGTGGAGGCATTAGGTATAAATAAAGAGGTAGTGAAATGGATTCAGCAGTGGTTGGATGGGAGGTGTCAGAGAGTAGTGGTAGAAAATTGTTTGTCCAATTGGAGTCCTGGGTCCACTATTATTTGTTATATATATTAACGATCTGGATGTAGGGGTGGAGAATTGGATAAGCAAGTTTGCAGATGACACAAAGATTGGTGGTGTTGTGGACAGTGAGGTAGATTACCGTAGATTAAAAGGTGATTTAGGAAGGCTGGAGGTGTGGGGTGAGAAATGGCTGATGGAATTTAATACAGATAAATGTGAGGAGCTACATTTGGGCAAGGCAAATTTAAATAGGTCATATACATTGAATGGTAGACAATTGAGGAGTGCAGAGCAACAAAGGGATTTAGGAGTTATGGTAAATAGTACCCTCAAGGCTGATACTCAGGTAGATGGTGTGGTGAAGAAGGCATTTGGAATGTTGGCCTTCATAAATCGGAGTATTGAATTCAAGAGTAGGGAGGTTATGATGAAATTGTACAAGGCATTGGTGAGGCCAAATTTGGAGTACTGTGTACAGTTTTGGTCACCAAATTATAGGAAAGATATAAACAAAATAGAGAGAGTGCAGAGATGGTTCACGAGAATGTTGACAGGATTTCAGGGTCTGAATTACAGGGAAAGGTTGTGCAGACTGGGGCTTTTTTCTCTGGAGCGTAGAAGATTGAGAGGGGACTTGATAGAGGTGTTTAAGATTTTAAAAGGGACAGACAGAGTAAATGTGGATAGGCTTTTTCAATTAAGAAAGGGGGAGATTTTCAAACTAGAGGACATGGTTTAAGATTGAAGGGGAAAATTATAAGGGGAACATGAGGGGAAATTTCTTTACGCATAGGGTGGTGGGGATGTGGAATGAGCTTCTGGCAGACGTGGTTGAGGCGGGATCATTGGTTACATTTAAGGAAAGAATGGATCATTACATGGATAGGAGGGGACTAGAGGGGTATGGACCAGGTGCTGGTCAGTGGGACTAGGAGGGTGGGGATTTGCTACGGCATGGACTAGTAGGGCCGAACTGGCCTGTTCTGTGCTGTAAGTGGTTATATGGTTATATGGTTATATGGTTATATATGGAAAGGACATTTCTCTGGAAGCAACTTGACAAGGATTCATGCGTTTTTTGGGTGATCACTCAGTCTCTCTCTCACCTCTTTTGTAATTACTTCTGACATCAGTTTAAAAGTCTGAGTTGCAACACAGGATTTTTAAGATTGAACTTTGGAATGACTTTACAGAATTGTGTCTAATCTGTAATGGTTTGGGTTTTGCCAAAAACACACACACACACACACACACACACACACACACACACACACACACACACACACACACACACACACAGAGTTGGGGTTAAGTTAACTAATTTTTTATATTGTTTGTAGATATTAATAAAGATATTGTTTTAAAAATTACAGTCTCTTGGTAAATTTCTATTACTGCTGGTCTATGATGTAATAGAAGAAATGAAGGCTGAGATTCCATTATCACAGATGCTGGTGGGTTCTTCAGTTTCATGACACTGACAACCAAGTGTTTCTTCTCACTAGCATGGGGAGATCGTCCTCTATAATACTACACCATCCAAACTTCAAAAATTCAGAAGCCCCATTTATTATAGGATTAGGAACAAAATAAGGTTATATATTTATTAAGTTTCTCTTTCATTTTAATATTTTTAGTTGTTCCTTACTGCCGAATATATATTTTTAATTGTTTTAACAATTTGCTTTGTAATATTTAAAATAAATATTATAGGTTTTTTTTTCGAACATGCTGACCCTCAAAGCTACTTTAAAACTGTCACAAACATTTGATAAGTTCAGAGAAATCCACCAATTACTGGTTTTACCTTGTGTTAAAGGATGTCGGTGCTTACATGTGGCAGTGCCTCATGCCAACTGGGGTCCACTCATCTCTGTTCCTGAGAGACCCCCAAGCTGCAGAGTCAGCTCGGTTGAAATCAACATCCATTTCTAGTCTGTGCAGGTTGGCGAGGACCACAGATGTGAGGGACTCTTCCACAAATTGTAGAATAGCAGTGCAACAAATGCTCTGACACCATCATACGGCACAGTTTGCATAACCTACGAGATATGATTTCCAAGTATATAATAGAGTGGAGAGTTGAGAGCACCAAGTTAAGTGGTGATCAATCTTGGGCCTGTAACATAAATTGCACTTCCTTAGAAGGCTACCAGTCACTACTCTATCAACATACTACAGGAACTCTACTGTGAGCATCCTGGCCAGCTGCATCACAATGTGGTACAGTTGCTGTAGTGCATTGGATCAGAGGTCAATCCACAGGATCATTAAAGTGACAGAGAGGATTACTAGGTCTCCCTCCTGATCCCCACATCAAAGTAAGTTGTGTAGCGGTTAGCGCGACTGTTAGAACAAGGTCAGAGCCAAGGGAGGAGATTCATGGGCATTATCCCCCCACCAAATGAGCTATTGTGACCGCCCCACCTGCTCATGACCATCCCCCCCATCAAAAATGAGGTATTGTGAATCCCCACCCCCACCTGCTGCTCTAGCGTCACTATCCATACAATATAAGTAGCACATTTCTCTGCTATGTCGGAGGTTGATGTCACGATCCTGTTTGTCATGGCCACAATGGTGACATTGTCCAGTTACGGGAATGTGGTGGGCAGCTCATACTAGTCTACCATGTGGTGCATCTCCCATTGGAAGATCGAGACCCCATTGATGACTCCAAAGGGGACCCTCAGAAAATGGTAGAGATGGCCATCTGCCTCAAAGGCAGTGTATTGGTGATCCTCCAGGTGGATAGGAAGCTGGTGATATGCTGACTTTAAATTAATAGTGGAGAATACACAATATTGAGCGATTTGATTTACCATGTCGGATATGCGGGGAAGAGAGTACATATCGAACTATGGATATCTGTTAATGGTCTAACTGTAGTCAATAATCATTCTGTGTTTCTCCCCATTCTTTACTACCAACACTTGGGCTCTCCAGGGGCTGGTCCTGGCTTCAACGATCCCCTCATTCAGTAGCTGCCACACATCTGACCTAATAAAGGCCCTGTCCCTGCCACTGTATTGCCTGCTTTTGGTGGCAATGGATTTATAGTCAGGGTGAACAGTGGTGGAGGAGTGATCTTGAGTGTTGAAAGGCCACAAGTCGTGTGTGGTCGCAATCATCTGGTTGCTGGCTGGAAACGATGGGCGGAGAGGCTGAGATGTTTCCGTGGGTGGAGGGTGTTTCCTCTTGTTTTCATGTGTGGGTTCTTAGACAACACATGGATGAAGGAAAATGTTTTTTACTTTAAAGTTGTTGTAAGCAGCAACCATGAGGCAGGCCAAACTCCATTACAGATCTCTCATACAGCAGTCTCTCCATCTGCACGAGCCCCTTTCTGGCAGCCAAATATAATCAAACAGGAACTATGATCCTTAAGACATAGCTAGTTGCATTGCAAACACGATCATTATCATTACATCTCCCTTTCTTGAAACAAAAGTAGCTTACTTTTAACTAACATGTTTTCTTTGTAAAACTCTGCAATTGTAACTTTAACACCAAGAACTTTCATTTTCATTATTATCAACATTGTTAACATTTTTTAAACTTGTTTTGTGGGTTCACATTTACATACACTAAAACTTGAAGAGCAAATAAGATAGCACTACTTCATTCTAGAACAGGAGTCTTTAAACTTGCTCTATGAGTCTCTTAGAAGGATTCGCATGTCTGATGATCTCCTGATTGATTGTCCTTGAATCTGACGATGTCTTCTCAGCTGTGCACTCAGGTTGTATAACAGTATCCATCTTTCCATCTACTATGACTGGCTCCATTTGAAGGTCTCGACAATTTCTTCTCAGAACAGTACCTTCATCTGTCTGAATGGTGTATGATCATGGTTGGACTTCACTAAGGACAGTTCCCTTCTGAGTCCATAAGTTTGTTTTGTCTTTAAGCCTTACTTGGTCACCAGTGTGAAGTTCCAGTAGGTTTTTCTTCATCTGTCAAAGTAATACTTTTTGCTTTTCTTTCTGTTGTTCTTTGAATTTCCTCACTTTTTCCCCTTCTTTTGTTTTTAGGAGGTTCTCCTGAATGAGTAGGTTTGATCTTAGCCCATGTCCCATAAGGAGTTGTGCTGGTAACATTCCACACTTTAGCGTCATTGTGCGGTATACTAGCATGCTCTGGTAGAAGTCTGTTCCACTGTATTTTGTCTTGTACATCTTTTCACTGTCTGTACCGATTTTTCCATTAGACCAATGGACTGTGGAAAATTAGGTCTTGATGTGGGATGTACAAAGTCCCACTCTTTGGCAAAATGTCAGAAACTTTACATTGAAAAACTGGGGTCCATTGTCTGTGCAGACCTCACTTGCCATGCCATGTCTGGAGAATATGACTTTCATACCTGTAATTACAGTGACTGCAGTGGTGGTGTTCAGTTTACACACCTCTGGATACAGGGAGTAATAGTCTGTGACTACATGATAGTCCTTCCCTAGACATTCAAATAGGTCAGCGCCAACCTTCTGGTAAGGTCTGTATGGTTCTGGGTGAGGCTTTAGTGGTTCTGCAGGATTGCTTGCTTGATATTTCTGGCATATTGTACAATTTGACACTTCATTTGTTATATCATTGTTGATTCTTGGCCAGAACATCACCTCTCGTGTTCTTTTCTTACACTTTTTGATTCCATGATGTCCTCCTTGGATCCTTTTTAGCATCTCTTTTCTCAGACTCTTTGGAATAAGGATTTTACTTCCTTTGTAAATGATGTCTTGAACCACTGATAGTTCCACCCTGCAGTTCCAGTACTCTGAAACATCAGGTGAGTAGTCCTGCTTCATGTTGGGCCATCCATCCAAGATGTTTTTTCTCAGTTGTCTCAGTGATTCATCTTTGTTCATCTTTGACTTTATGAGCTCCATTTTTGCATCTGATCTGGACAGTGCACTTGTCATCATGTCCACGAAGGCATTCACATTTTCATCCATTTTGGTGTTTCCGGCCTCTCTCATGTCAACAGCTCTAGATAACGTGTCTGCTGTGTACATTAGCTTACCCGGAGTGTATGCCACGTTCAGTATATAGCATTACAGCCTAATCATCATTCTTTGTATTCTCAGTGGATTTTCATTTAATGGCTTTTGGAACAATGCAATCAAGGCCTTATGGTCAGTCTCTACACTGATTGCTTGTCCTGACAAAAACTGATGAAATCTTTCACAAGCGTCTGTGACGCTGAGGAGTTCCTTTTCAATTTGAGCGTATCGCATCTCCGCGTCTGTCATTGAGCGTAATGCATACGCAATGGGTTGCCAGTCATCATATTTTTGCAGAGGTACTGCACTGAGCCCACTATGTGATGCATCTGATGATGTCTTGATGGGTCTCGATGGGTCGTAAAACCTCAGAACTGGTTCCTCTGTGAGCAGTTTCCTTAGTTCCCTCCATGACCTTTCATGGTCATGACTCCACCCCCATTCAATGTTCTTTTCTGTTAGTCGTCTCAATGGAGCCATCTTTTCTGAGAGATTCGATATGAATTTACCCAGCGGACACCTTTCTAGGATCTGGTCTGATGCCCTCACTGTTAATAATATCTCCTACAAATGTTAGTTCTGTCACCCCGAGCTGGTATTTCTCTCTATTCAGCTTCAGGTTTGCTTTCCTTGTTGCTTCCAGCACTTTCCTTAGTCTCTCATCATGGTCCTTTCTCTTGGTTCCCCAGACTATGATGTCATCCATTGAGGTATCAACTCTGTCCAGGTGCTCATAGACCATATGGATAGTTTTGTGATACACTTCAGGAGCTGAGGCAATTCCGAATGGTAACCTTACGAATCTCCATCTGCCAAATGGACTATTGAATGTGCACAGTCTTGAACTTGTTTCATCGAATTTTAACTGCAAAAATCCTGATGATTTCTTGATAACTTGCTGAAAAACTTTGCATTTGTAAACTGTGACATGATTTCTTCACGTGTTGGAAGCTTAAAGTGTTCTCTTTTTATTGCTCTGTTCAGATCTCTTGGATCAAGGCAAATTCTAAGATTTCCATTCTTTTTGTCCACAAGGATGAGTGAACTCACCCACTCCATTGGCTCATCTATCTTCTGAATCATGTTCAGGCTTTCCATCCTGTCCATCTCTGCCTTTAGTTGCTTTTGAAGTACAAATGAAACTTTTCTGCATAGATGTATTATCGGTGGCACACGTTTATCCACTCTGATCATGTGTTCTCCTGGAAGGCAGCCTAGACCCTGACATAGGTCATTGTACTCTTTCATGAGTTAATCATTGACTGTTGTGATGGAATATTTGGGAATGTTTTTGGGAGATAAATCGGTAACATTAGAGAAGGTTACATACATGCACACACTTTAAAACAGATCTTATTTGAAATACTGAAGAATTTATATTCAGTGACTTTACAGAAACTATGGAGAACGCTATGCACATTTTACAAGCAAGTGCTAATTGAAATAATGTCATGAAATGAATAGACTATTGTCTTGGAAGAGCCAGGTTGTCTGTTTTTGACCTTATTGCAAGACTTTTGATCTCTCTGCAAAGTGCTCACTCAGAGGTCATTGAGAAGTTTGATTACCTAAAACAGCACATGGGAGCAGAAGACTAACTCCTATTGTTTGCTGGAGAAGGTCATGGGTTTTGCAAATGAGAGAGAGAAGGATATGCTGCTGGGAGTTTGAATCTCAGATAGAGACAGAAGGGAGTCTTTGACTGGGTGTGTGACACAGAAAGCTATTACAAGCCAGGAGAAGCTTGATGGAACTGAAACAGAAGCTCCAGAGTGGTGGATAGCTGGAAGTGCTATCTGTCTGATGTTTCTCTTGGATAAGGGAAACAGAAAGGAACTCTGTGAAAGCCTGAAAGAAAGAGGTTATCATCTGGAGAATCCTGATGTGGCAAGTTTCATCAGCAAGACATTGAGGTGACTAATGGTGGTACCTCAGTTGTAGAAACCCTGGAACAACACATCTCTCTCTGCAAACCTCCAAAGAACCTTCCTGAGTGGTAAAAATTTACCTTTCGAGCACCAAAGCCTGGAGAACTTTATACATGTTAAATTCTGTGCAGAGTATAAGAATTGCCTGCAACCATTGAACTTGGAAGAATGAGAAGTGAGATTTAACTGTGAACCAAAGAACTTTTCTTAAATTTACACACACATTACATACACGTGCACTTAGAATTAGAAGGGGGTTCAGTTAGGTTAGTTAAGTTAATAGTGATGTTAAAGTTTGATTCTGTTTTCATGCTTAAAGATAATTAAAAGCAACTTCTGTTTAAGTAACTACTTGTCGTGGTGAATATCTATTGCTGCTGGGTTTTGGGGTCCTTTGGGCTCGTAACACTGTCTCTCCTTCACTTTCCACGATGAGGACTCTTTTTACCAGGTTCAGTTTCTCACTGGCTGTTAAACCTAGTACGGCCTGTACATGCTTTTGTACCATGATGAAGGCTAAAATATGCTCTCTGTCCTTGAGTTTCACTTTGACCATGCATTCTCCTTGAACTGGTATATTGGCATCTGAATATCCTGTTACCTTCACTTTTGTTTCATACATCTTTGGTCTGAGTCTAATAGTCTTAAAATCAGTCTCTAATATTACATTAATTTGTGCTCCAGTATCCAATTTAACTGAAATGTATACGTCATTCACTTTTAATCTCAACATCCAATCTCCTTTTTCTTTCTTGTTTTCAGTCACAACATCTATAGAATTACTCTATCTCCCTTTTATCTACTGCATGAACCTTGCTTTGTTGCACTTGGTTCCAAGTATATATATGTATATGTATATGTATGTGCACAGCAACGGGCATAATATTTCCTTTTGTTGCACATATAGCATGTTTTACCATATGCTGGACACTATTTTGGTAGGTGTTTTGTACCGCATTGATGATATGGCTTTCAATTGACCCATTCATTTTTGTTCACTGGCCACATCTCTCTTTCCACTTTGGTGTGCTTTTTGTTAAACAGTTTATGTCTGTTCTTGCTCTCTGCATCCACGCTGCAGCTAATTTCACTCAACAGCTCTTTTGCCTGTGTTTTTACAGTTTCTGTAGTCTTACAGAGTGCTATGGCTTTTTCCAGGTCTAGATTTTGCTCTCGTAGCAGTCTTTTTCTTAGACTATTATCTGGACTACCACATATAAATCTGTCTTTTATCAGCGAGTCGGTCAGTCAACCAAATTCACACGTTTTGCTTCTGTTTCTCAATTCAGTCACATACTGATCAATACTTTCTTCCATTTTCTGTACATGAGAACAATCTGTGCCTCTCAAATGTCACATTACAATTAGGTATGCAGTATGCCTCAAGCTGTTCCATTATTTTTCCAGTTTCATTTTGTCTCCTTCAGCAGCAAATGTGATATTATTATACACATCCAGGACTTCATCACCCATGATGTGTAAGAAAATTGATACTTTCACTTTATCACTTTTCTCGTCAACTCCGACTGCCACTAAATACAATCCAAAACACTGTTTAGGTCTGTTCCAATTTTCAGCCACATTACCTGTCAGCTGAAGTTTTGCTGGTGGGTATAATCCTTCCATTTTTCACTTCATTTGTTTATCTTTCTCTTGCTAATTTGTGGACAGCTACTTTCACTGATCAATTGCTAACTTTAGATTTTTCCTTTTAAAGTATTTCCTTTTCATTTCATTCATCCCACTTCTGACACCATGTTTCATCTTGTATTCATATGTGTGAGTTCTTAGACAACGTTGTTATAAGCAGCAACCATGAGGCACGCCAACTGCAGATCTCTCGTACAGCAGTCTCTCTGGCGATGAGGTCACCTCTGCTTTCTCCTCTTCCGGCAAGTGATGACGGGGCTGCGTGTGAGCCATGGGGACCACCATCATGACCACCGTCTTGTTAGATGACTGGAATACAATGGAATCCCTCAGACAATGAGCTGACACTGACATTGGTAACCCTGGACCAACACCAACCGCATTAACTCTGTGGGGTCCAGGTAAATGGCCACCCCACCTCATGCCTATTTGACAGAGGAAGCACCGAGAGCTCCATTCACCCTAACACTATGCAGCGATACTTCCTGGAAGTGCAGCCCACGAAATTCAGTGTGTCCCTAGCTTCGCAAACCAAATCGGCAAAAGTTTGTGGGAGCTGCTCAGTAACCCTGACGGACCATGACACAGTATACACTGATTTTCTGCTCCTTGTACTACCACAGCTCTGGGCACCTGTCATCTTAGGGTTGGACTTTCAATGCAACTTAAAGAGCATCACTTTGAAGTAAGACAGGCACCATCACCCTCACAGTCTGTAACAAGCAATTTGTGAAACAACCGCTGCCCTCTTCTCATGTGGTCGATCAGCAGCCCCAAGCCAGATCACCATGCCCAACATGTGGCCTCTCCAAGCTCCGGATCCCCCCCCCCGCTCACTAATCTCACCCCTGACTGTAAGCCTGTTGCCAATAAAAGTCGGCAATACAGCCCCGAGGACAGGGCGCTCATTAAGTCAAAGGTGAGACACCTCCTCACTGAGGTGGTGATAGAACATAGAATGAGCCCATGGAGAGCCCAGGTTGTAATAGAAGTAAAGAGTGGGGATAAACACCAGATGGTCATAAATTACTCCCAGTCCATCAACAGGTTCACCCCACTAGACATCTACCCCTTACCCCACGTCGCCAACATGGTGAACCAGATTGCACAATACAGGGTATTCTCACCATTGACCTTAAGTTGGCATACCACCAGCTCCCCATTCGCACTGAGGACCGCTATTACACCGCCTTCGAGGCAAATGGCCGACTGTACCACTTCCTTCGAGTCCCTTTTGGGGTCACAAATGGAGTGTCTGTCTTCCAAAGGGAGATGGATCAGATGGTGGATGAACACAGGTTGCGGACCACCTTCCCATACCTTGACAATGTCACTGTCTGTGGCTATGACCAGCAGGACCATGACAGGAACATCCACAATTTCTCCACACCGCAAAGCTCCTTAACCTGATGTATAACATAGGGAAGTGTTGTAGAGCTCGTCAAAAGAACCAAAGACTTGTTGATCCAAACCAAGGCTTTTATTAGCAAAAGACAGGAGCTCTTCAGAGGTGGCCGACCAGTCCGGAATGATCCGACCTGGCTAGGGACACAACCCTTTAAGGCCCAGACAGTAGGTGTGGCTAAGCTCTCAGCCAATCGCTGTAAGCACATTCTTTACACTCTAGATACTGTAACTATATACATTGGTGATAGGTCTGCACTATCACAAGTGTGTCTTCAGCACATGTTGCCTGGCTATACTAGGCTATGTGGTGGAGAATGGAGTCTTCAGCCTCGACCATGACCGCATGCGCCCACTGTTAGAACTTCCCCTCCCTCATTGCCTCAAGGCCCTAAAATGGTGCCTGGGGTTTTTCTCTTACTGTGTCCAATGGGTCCATAACTTTGATAGAAGGCCTGTCCCCTCATCGGGGGTACCATTTCCCCCTGTCAGCAGAAGCCCACGAGGCATTTGGCTGAATCAATGTCGACATTGCAAAGGCCACGATGCATACAGTGGATGAATCCACCCTGTTCCAGGTGGAAAGTGATGCTTCAGACTTTACCCTGGCCGCCACACATCCATGCGGGCAGGCCTGTAACATTTTATTCACATACCCTCCAGGGCCCCGAGATCCAGCACTCCTCCATCGAGAAAGAGGCTCAAGCCATCATTAAAGCGATACGGCACTGGAAGCATTATCTTGCTGGTTAGCATTTTATCGTGTTGACTGACCAACAGGCAGTCGTCTGCAAGTTTAACAACCAGCAGCAGGGTAAAATAAAAAATGATAAAATCCTGAGGTGGAGAATCAAGCTCTCCACCTACAATTATTACATGCTGTATCAGCCCAGAAAGCTCAACGAGCCTCCTGATGCCCTGTCTCGGGGGTAGTGAAACCACTTGTGTATGTAAATACCTTGACCTTATATGTTCGACCCTCCTCTCGCTGGCCAGCTCATAACTCCTCACCTTTATCCCCCATAAAGACTGTCATGCCACAATCCTGCCCCCAGTGCGAGACCAAGTCAGTGTGAGCCAGCAACTCAAGTCATGAGTCTATCTCTAGCTAATTAAAGCCTTCAGTTCCAGTAACTTCAGTCTTTGGGTTAATTGGTCATGCATCAATTTTATTAGTTAGATGGAATGACTGCGGTCGCTGCACAACGGTCTCTGCCACCCCTGGATCATTCATTTTTTTCATTTCATCAAGGCCTGTAACCTCTCCTATTCCATTGACGACATCAGGACACTGACCAAAAATTGCCAGGTCTGCACGGAGTGCAAACCGTGCTTCTACCAGCCCGATAGGTCACAACTGATCAAGGCCACTTGCCCCTTTGAATGCTTAAGTATGGACTGCTAAGGACCCTTACCCTCCATGACCCTCAACGTGTGCTTCATTGCCATCATCGATGAGTACTTGTGGTTCCCTTTCACCATCCCCTGCCTGGGCATGACCACAGCCACCGTCATAAAGGCTCTGAACAATCTGTTCACCATTTTCGGATACCCCTGCTACGTTCACAGTGACAAGGGTTCACCCTTCATGAGTGATGAGCTGCATCAATATTTGCTGTCTAAGGGCATTGCCTCTAGCCGGACCACCAACTATAACCCCAAAGGAAATAGCCAAGTGGAATGGAAGAACGGCATGGTCTGGAAGGCAGTTCTACTGGCCTTAAAGTCCAAGGGCCTCCCCATCCTGCACTGGCAAGAAGCCCTCCCAGAAACCCTCCTCCACACTATCTGGTCTCTCCTGTGTACAGTCACCAATGAGTCACCTCATGAGAGACACTTTACATTCCCCAAGAGATCAGCATCAGGAATGACCCTACATGCCTGGTTGACATCCCCAGGGCCAGTGCTCTTGCAGAAAACCACAAGGACCCATAAGTCCGAACCCACCCCTAGTCGAGAGGTTCCAGCTGCTCTACACCAACCCCACAGTATATCTACATGGCAGTCCTGGACTGACGCAAGGACACAGTATCCATCTGGGACCTGTCACACGCGAGAGCATCTGGACCCCCCCCCCACCGACTCTCCAAGGCCTCAGATCCCTACTCCCACCCCCTCGGCAAACCTGCCAATCGGTACGCAGGTGCCCATCCCCCCAGCTCAGCCAAACAGCCCCAGCTGGGCTGACCAGCCGCAACCGACGGGGGCCACCACACCACCGGAAGTACGTCGGTCAGAATGCCAAAGGAAGCCACCAGACAGACTGAACTTATGAGGGCACCAGACCGCACCACACACCCCTCCCCCCCAGCACTTCTTTTTAAAAGGGGGGGGGAGAATGTGGTGAAACCACTCGTATATGTAAATGCCATGACCTTATATGTTTGACCCTGCTCTCACTGGCCGGCTCGTGACTCCTCCCCTTTATCCCCATCAAGGTTGTCATGCTACCAGTTCGAGTCTGGGTCAGTGTGAGCCAGCAACCAATGGGTGCTGTCCATCTCTCGCTAATAAAAGCTTTCAGTTCCAGTAACTTGTGTCTTTTGGCTAATTGATCGTGCATAAAGTGGTTTACCACAAAAATATCTGCAATAACTTCAGCATAATCCCAAATGGACTCTTCAGCACAGTGGTATAAACTTTGGACAGACACGGCACCAAACTCCTGGACTGTCAGAAAAGAATGGTCCCTGAACACCAATGCTCTTCTGAAACTTGGACTACCTGTATGCCCTTAAAAGTTACCCCATCTCTGACTCTATCTCCCAAAGTCACAATATCCTCTCCTTTGGGTAGCTTCTCTTTCACTTAAATACCTTCTGTTAATACCACAAGCTGACCTGACTCAAGATTCTTGAAACTGACACTCTGTTCCAAAGAAGATCTCACTTCCACTGCAGTAAAGACATCACTGGAGGAAACAATTCAAGGACATGTTCCAAAGCCCCCTAGAAAATATTGCAATACGGTGACTGACTCTTGGGAACTCTGGAACAGGATGGTTCAAAGGACAAAAGGACTGCACGCCACTCAGACACTGACAGCAGAATGAGTGCACCACAAGCTACTCACCGGCCATCGCTTCAAGCAGCTCTTGCCTCATCCATGGTGGATTCTGCAGTTGGCTTCACCCAGACCAACAAAACCAGAATAAACCAGCTGAAATGGTAAAGATGGGCTCAATGTTAACATTTAAGAAAAATATTTGGCTAGGTACATGGAGGTGAAAGGTATGGTGGGCTATGGGCTGGGTGCAAGTCAGTGGTACTCGGCAGAATTATAGTTTGGCACAGACTAAAAGGGCCGCAGGACCTGTTTTCTGTGCTGTAATGTTCTCTGATTTTTTTTAAAAACTTTAAACATACAGCACAGTAACAGGCCATTTGGGCCCATGAGCCTGTGCCACCCAATTTACCCACATCCCCGATACGTTTTGAAGGGTGGGAGGAAACCAGAGCCCCAAGAGAAGAAGCATGCAGACACAGGAAGAAGATACAAACTCCTTGCAGACAACGCGGGATTCGAACCCGTGTACAGTCCCAATCGTGTTGTCAGTTCTATGGTAATAAGTTACAGTTGACTCCAAGGCACTGCCTGTAGGTTTATTCGGAGGTTATCAGTATATTTATATGTTCATTAAAACCAGTCTTTCTGTTTACAGAGCAGAGGTTGCAGACATTTTGGCTGCATAACTAGCTGCCAGAGAAGGAGGTGAGTTCATTGGATTCCAATACATGGGTTCTAAGTCTGCCTTTCATTTTTCTAGGTAGAGCTTTTTGTAATTGGACAGAGCGATGAAATATGACTCCAGCAAGACAATGGTCAAGCATTTTATGATGTCAATTCAAATTAACACCTACTTGTGAAAGGTGCTTACATTCTCCACAGATCTTGCAATGTGAATTCTTCAGTCTTTCAAATATGTTTTAAAATGTGTGCATGTATGTGACCTACTCTAAATCTTATAAATTCTCCCCAATCTCTAAGTTTAAAAACATTAAATTTAAAAATTAAGGGTACAAAAGACGTATTTTGAGTTTGGGGTCTACGAAGAAGTTCACCAAACACGTGCTTGCTTGTTGAATAAAGCTTTCTGTGTCCGGTGATTCAGGTTCTTCAGCCCAACACTCACTAAGGAGGGGAAGGAGGCTCTATAAAGGCCTCATCTAACATTTCCATGAACTATTTGTACTCAAGATGCCATTGTTCTAACTCCCCACTGATTCCTCAGATTATTCAAGGCACTTTTAAAAGGCTCAGGGCTCAAATCATTTGGTTATAAATAGTGGCATCCACTGTTGTGCAATTAGACACTCGAGAACGTATCATTAAACTGTTACACGTGGCTAAGTCTATGTGGTTAAATGTATCAAACTATGAATGCAAGGGTGTCACAGATATTGGTCCAATTAAGCAACCTCGACCCCACACCGGAGTGAAACACGAAAGGTCTGCAGACACTGTGATTGCAGAAGCTGGAGAAACCCAGAAGGTCAAACAGTGTACTTTATATAGCTATGTAACCAATGTTTTAGGCCTGACCCCTCTATCAAGGTTTGATACACTACAGTGACAAATGTTTTCTACACATGCAGGAGAGAACAAATGAAGATGATACATTGCAACCATCCCTTCATTGGAAGCTCATTAACAGGTAAACTTTACCAATGTTATGGTGATAACACAGCAGAAATGCTGAAAGTATGACTCCTGTAGCAATCATTTAAATCCAATCACAAACACTATTGCAGTTTTTATTTGCCTTTGCTGTTGAAAAATATCTTTTAAGTCCTATCGATCGGAAGACACCCGTTCCTGGGGATTTCAAACATTTTTCACTGAAATACTTTCAAATAATGCTTATACTCCTTCAACTGGAAAATAGATTGAGAGCCAGGGCATTACCTTCCCCTTCAGGCATTTCCATCCCAAAAAATCCAATAAAATGGCTCTTCTACAAGTGAATAATATTTCTCTTCAGTTTAACTGTGACCCTGCCTCAACCCAAAGGAAAGCCTGTGATAGCTGTCGGACGACAATTTACATTTCTAGCTTATTTATTTGACTTGAAGAGAACAGACTTTGCTGGGCTAGTCATTTCTAAAGCATTCTGCTGCAGGTAGATGGGGAAAACAAAAGCAGGATTCTACTTGCTTCACTGGGAATTTATTAATATTATTTATGTGGTGAGAAACCAATGCCAGCCACTTGCAGATGGAATGGCCCCAGAATTCGATGCCTGCAGATTAGTTCCAAGTGAAAATGAAAATAGGAATTAGTAACTTTCATTGACTTTACTTGATGACAACCGGTCTCAGATTTGACATTTTCCAGGGGCTTAACTTCAACAAATTTTTTTCTGGTCTCCTCCAGGCTCACCAGCGGCTATATTTCGTTAGGCATTTAAGATGATTTGGTATGTCATCAAAGACTTATGCAAATTTCTACAGGTGCACAGTGGAAAGCATTCTGTCTGGTTGCATCACTGTCTGGTCTGGAGGTGCCAATGCACAGGACAGGAAGAGGCTATAGAGAGTTGGGAACCCGGCCAGCATTATAGCTTTCACTCCATTGAGGACAGCTACAAGAGGCGGTGTCTCAAGAAAGCATCCGCTATCAACAAGGGTACTCACCACCCAGGCCTTACCCAGCTCTTCACACTGCTACCAGAAGGATGGAGATACAGGAGCTTGAAGAAGAACACCCAACGGTACAAAGCTGTACCTTCCCCTCCACCATCAGATTTCTTAATGGACAATCAACCTATTAACGCTACCTCATATTTTCTCTTCTTTTGTACTAAATTATTTAGTTTTAAAAATGTAATTTATAGCAATTTTGCACCTGTGACGCTGCTGCAAAGCAACGAATTTGATGACAATAAATTTTGATTCTGATTCTGATTGTGTGTGAAGAAGTGCTTTCTAATATTGACTCTCAATAACTGGCCCCCAATTTCAAATCTACACATCTTGTTTCCGAAGATCATAGAGGGGGAAAATATGAAAGCAATGTTTATTCTCTCAATCAGCTGGCCTGAAAATGATTAGATCATTTAATCAGTAAAAAATGCAAGGCAATGTTTGTAATTCAACTTTTTCCTTTGAAATTTTTTCTGAGAGTAACTATGTCGAAGAGGATATTTTAGGAGCTGATTGGGTAGGGACTTCATCATAAACTTTTATTTAATTTTTAAATTAGTAATGCATCCAAGGTTTTAATAACGAATTAGCATAATGAGTGCTCAAGACTAATCGGCTGCTACAGAATTTTATTGCACTATTTTTCCAACATTTATTGCCCTATTAAATTTGAGTAATGATTGGAGAGATGTTGATTTATTTACACAGGCAAAAACGAAGGAAAAGTAACCATAATTCATCCAAAAAGTGAGAGTTTGACACATTTTAAAAGTATTTTTTTAAATTACCCTGACAATTGTAGCGGGAAACAGCCCACCTAAGCTTCTAGAGCGATGAAAAAGAAATCTAGGTCAGTAAAAATATGATATAAACCATTTATGCTGTCTATGGGACTGCAACATGGATGTATAAAACTAAAATGCCTTTGAGGAATTTAGTATCACATTTTAATGCTACTGGGTCAGATTTGTTATTGCTCTTTGTTAATACTGCTGTGGCCATGACATTACTTACCTCCACTTTATGTTAAAGCATAAAATATACATTTTATAGTATCTACAGCTTGATGTTACATCATTCCAAAGATCTGATGTATGTTCAAGGGAAGCAAATCCTTATACCTGTCATTGATGGATATCTTAAATAAAGGCAAAATATACTGGAAATACTTGTGAGGTCAGGCAGCTCTGGCAGATAGGGAAACAGATTGAACTTTTCAAGTTGATGATCTGTTGATATATTTCCTTATCAATTGGATAGGTTAAGCCCTCTACTATAACTAATGTGAAAATGTTTTCAAACCCATATGCACAGGTGGGATATCAATATATTTTAATAATCGTTAGAGCAAGAGGTACGGGCTTTCAAACATATCTTGCTGTGAGCCTAATAATGCATCAGCTCCGATTCAAGGCCTCCTTCCTCTCTACTTGCCTCTACAGCAATGCTTCTATCTTGTGGCCTTCCATTGCATGACACTTTCATGACCACAGTAATTCAACTATTATCAGGGTCCGCATGCATAATACAGTGATATTCATTGTTAAGAATGGAAAAGTATTCCAGTGTGCTCTGTGCAGAAGGTCAACTGCTTTATTCTCTGTTAAGCAATGAGAAAGATGAAATATAATTGGCACAAAATGTCACAGCAGAATACATCAACAAGATCTTATTTAATTTATTTTGAATTTTATAAAGTGATTTGTGTTCTAAATATTAAATTTAGACATATACCACAGTAACAGGCCATTTTGGCCCATGAGTCCATGCCGCCCAATTTGCACCCAATTAACCTACACCCCTGGTAGGCTTTGAAGGGTGAGAGATCACTGGAGCCCCCGGGGAAAACTCACACAGACACAGGGAGAACATTCAAACTCATTACAGACAGCGTGGGATTTGAACCTCAGTCCCCATAGCTAGCACTATAACAGCATTGCACTAACCGCTCCAAATCATATCAGAATATGTAATAAAACAGATAAGAAGAACTTTCTCCGCTAACTTGCACAAAACAAGGTCAAAGTGAAGACCATCTCATGGTTATGAGGATTATGCAACCTAATTCACTAGAAATATAAAATTATCAATTACTTGATAAAAATTAATTTTGATCTCTTACATTTTGAACTGATCATCCTTTTCTGATATTCTTGATTCTCAACAAGTAAAATGGAACAATCCTACAAGGTTTTGTTTCATGCAGAATGGTGTCTTTGTAATTGATGCATACCTTGTTATTGTAATTAACTAACAACTACAATCTTAGCCTGGTCAAATATATACTGTGGACTGTGAGAAGCCTTTGTATTATGAGCCTTGCAGGTATAGTTGAGGGTCCGAGACAACACTTTTACTTTTAACATCCTGTAACAAAATTTATAACAATTCAAATTTTCTGCAGTTTACATTTTCTTAGGTATGCTCTAACATTTTGTTACGAGCCCAGAGGATACCAAAACCCAGCAGCAATAGAAATTCACCAAGACAAATGGTTACTTAAACAAAAGTTACTTTTAATTTTTTACTATTAACTTAACTCCCTTCTAATTCTAAGCACATGTGTATTAATGTGTATATGTTCAGGAAAGTTCTTTGTTTCAATCATTCATTTTTCACTCCTCTAAGTTCTCCAGTATCAGGCAATTCTCATATTGTGCACAGAATTTAACGTTTATGAAACTTCACCAGGCGCTGATGCTTAAAGTTAAATAGTTACCACTTAGGAAGGTTCTCGTTGGTTTCAGAGAGAGATTTGTTGCTCGTTGGACACACACAAACTGATTTCCTCTGATCAGTCACTTCAGCTTCTTGCCAAAGAAACTTGCCCCATCATGGGTTTTCCAACTGATAACCTCTTCTTCCAGGTCACCACAGAGTTCCTCTTGTTTCCCTTATTTCAGGAGAAACACTCTAGTCAGCCATTTCCTCTTGTAAGGACTACAAGGTTTTTTCAACAGGCTGACCTCAGAACACACAAACCGTTTTCAAAATGGGGTTTTTCAACAAGTCGGCCAGCTTTCCATGTTGCAGCCTCAATTGCCACTGCAGAACTGACTTCGCTCTCTCTCTCTCTCTCTAAGGGAAGAATCCTGTTTGTTCTTTCCTCTCTCTCTGCTTGTAATAACCATAACTTCTTGCAAGGATCCAAACTCAATCTTTGAAAGATCTTTATCAGCTCTTGAGCCCGGACTTTTAATTTTCACCTGCTTTTGAAGGTCTTTCCAAAAGCAGTTCCATTGTCTTTGCAAAATCACTGGTGCCTGAATGTTTGGCTTCAGCAAAGCTCCTGTATTTTAAATGAGATGTGAAGCGTTACACTCTTTCTGAAGTGACCTACACTAAACCCCCCTCAATCTATCTCTTTTAAAAACATATTTATATATAATATAACCCGCAACAATTTATTGATATTAGCCCATGTAGCATGCAATGTTTTGTTGTGGGTATCATTGGCAAGGCCACCATTTATTGACCATCCTTGATTATACTTGAGAAGATGATGGTGAATTACCTTCTTGATCCCTTGCAGTCATAGAGCCATATAGTGAGGAAACTGTCCTATCAGCCCAACTTGCCCACACGACTAAAATAACTCCCCCACACTAGTTCCATTTACCTGTGTTTGGCCCACATCCCTCTCAACCCATCTCATCCATGTACCTGACCAAGTTTTCTTCTTAAACGTTTCAATAATATCTGCCTCAACCACCTTCCCTGGCAGCCCATTCCATATACCAACCACCCCCTGGGTAAAAATGTTACCCCTTAACTTCCCATTAAATCTCCACCCATCACCTTAAACCTATGCCTTCTGGTTACTGACTCCCCTACTCTGGGCAAACAGCTCTCCGCGTTCACCCCATATATTCCTCTCATGATTTTGTACACCTGTACGTGATCACCCCTCATCCTCCTGTGCTAAAACCCGAGTCTGCTCAGCCTCTCCCTATAGCTCAGGCCCCCAAGTCCTGGCAACATCCTTGTAAACTTTGTCTGCATTCTCTCCAGCTTGATGACATCTTTCCTGTAGCATGTTGACCAGAGCTGAACACAATTCTCCCACTGGGCCCTCAACAACTGCAACATCACCTCTTAACTTCTATACTCATTGCAGGAAGGTGCCACTTAATGTCCACGATACTTTCTGTGAAACTGGGTGTTATGCAATGTGCACATTGTGCAACAATATATTACTGTATATTCATAGCAAAGCTATATGGGATACTGAACTTACGATAAATTAAACTGTTTATTTTTTTCACTTTTTAAATGTTTATGCTAAAACTTTCTTAGCAGATATCACACACAATTTAGCAAAGAGGATCAGAACATCACTGTTCTCAACTTCCTCTATAGTCTTCCACTGGAAGAGTTATAGGTCGAATAATCTCCATGGTGAACTGTCACTCTGTGATGCCTGAAGGACCTGGCTGAAGCTCTTCTTGGGGAGGTGTTGGCTACTTCAGGAATATGTCCAGTGTTGTTTGCCTAGTTTGCATTGTTTTTCTTCATAAATTTCTTTATATGCAGCCATCCTTGCATGAGCATTCCTCCCTATCAGTGAAAAGCATTCAGTGTTTGGGTCCATCTCTTCAGCAAGCTGTTAAGGTCTGCAAAGATTTTGACTAAACACTTAACAGTGAACCTCTTCTCAGCTGTTCTTCTATTCCTTCGGCAGTTTCCTTTTCTCTTGTGTTACGGAGTCCAGAGAGCCCCAAAATCCAGCAGCAATAGATGTGCACCACGATAAAGGGTTACTTAAACAAAAGTTGCTTTTAATAATCTTTGCACATGAAAACAGAATCAAACTTTAACTTATTACTATCAACTTACTTAACCTACTTAATCCCCCTCTAATTCTAAGAGCACACGTGTGTAATGTGTATATAAGTGTAGAAAAGTTCTTTGGTTCACAATCCAATCTCACTGGTTTCAGGCAATTCTTGTACTGTGCACAGAAGTTAGCATTAACAAAGTTCACCAGGCTTTGGTGCTTAATAGGCAAATTATTACCACTCAGGAGGATTCTTGTTGGTCTTCAGAGAGAGATTCCTTTTGTTCCAAGACACCCACACCTGATTCCTTTTTAATCAGTCTTGCTAATGAAACCTTCCCGTTCAGGGTTCTCCAGATGATCCTATTTCTTTCAGGTCACCACAGAGTTCCTTTCAGACAGCCAATCTTATCCTTTGACCAGGCAGTCTTCTGAAGTTTGCCAGCTTGTCCCTTTGGAACTGAAGTTTCTGTTTCTCCTCTCTCTCACTCCCTCCCTCTTTGAGAGCCAAGCTGTTCTGCCTCTTCCTGCTCTTCCAGACAAGATGCTGCCTTATATTGCTACTTTGTTACCATTTGCAAAATAGTACTCTGCAAAAGTCCTGCCAAAATTCTGCGTTTTTAAATGTTTGTGGGCAACCTGCTCTAACAATGATCCCAAACCACCTCTAAATACTCTGTCACACCTTCCTCCTTGAAAGGAATTTTAACTCTTGAGTTAAAATTCAGTTATAACTAAACTGTCTTAAAAATCACTAAAGATATAACAATAGACAATAAATAACATGTTATAGTACAGTAATTCAATTTTGAGAATATTTCTATAAATGATCAATTTTAACATCTTCACAAACAATCTACTGTCACATTATTTATACCCCTGACATGGATAATATGCAGATTATATTCCTGCAATATCAAACTCCAGTTTAACAATCTTCTGTTTTTATTCAATTTATTCAAAAATACCAGAGGATTGTGGTCAGTGAATATAACAATTGGTTCATGAGAGGTACCAAGATACACGTCAAAATTCTGCAGAGCAAATATGACAGCCAACAGTTCTTTTTCAATAGTGGAATAGTTCCTTTGATGAACATTGAATTTTTTTGAAAAGTAGGCAACTGAATGATCAATTTCATTATGTTTTTACAATAAAACTGCACCTGCTGCTCCCTCACTGGCGTCCACTGCTACAGAAAATGGTCTGTCAAAATCAGGAGATTTTAATATAGGGCAATGGCATAGCATCTCCTTTAAATTTCTAATGCTGCCTGACAATCTTTAGTCTACACAAATTTCTCCCCTTTCTTTAAAAGGTTGGTTAAAGGAAGAGCAACCTCAGCAAAATTTCTGCAAAATTTCCTGTAATACCCTGCCATTCCTAAAAACCTTCTCACTACTTTCTTGCCAATGAGAATAGGAAACTCAGAAATTGCATTCACCCTAGCTTGAATAGGTGCACCTTTACCATGGCCAACTACATAACCCAGTTATGTTACCATGGTGTTTGCAAATTGGCATTTTGCTAAATTAACAGTTAAGTTTGCTTTGGATAATCTTGCAAACAATTTGTCCAGTTCTCTTAGATGTTCTTCCCATGTGTCACTCTTTGTGACCAAGTCATCAATATAAGCATCTGTATGAGTTAACCCTTGGATTACAAAATTAATCATCCTCTGGAATGTTGCAAGGACATTTTTCATGCCAAAAGGTAACACATTATACTCATATAAACTGCATGGAGTTACAAAAGCTGAAATATTCTTTCCTCTCTCAGTTAAAGGCATGTAACCCCTCAACAAATCCAACTTAGTAAGAAATTTAGCTTTGCCAATTTTATCAATACAGTCATTTATTCTTGGAATAGGATAAGCATCTGTTTTAGTGACTGAATTAACCTTCCTATAATCTGTACAGAACCTAACAGTTCCATCTGGTTTTGGCACCAGAATACAAGAACTCCAATCTGAGTTCAAAGGTCTAATAATATCATTCCTCAACATATATTCCACCTCCTGATCCATGATTTTATTCTTATGAGTGTTTATTCTATGTAGGTTCTGTTTTATGGCATTTGCTTCTCCTACATCTACATCATGGTAAATCACTGATGTCCTTTTTGGAACATCAGGAAACAAATTTGTGTATTTCAAAAGTAATTCTTTCAACTGCATCTGCTCTTGTAACTTAAGATGGCCTAACTTTTCTTCCAAATTCTCCAAAATTGCTGAATTAGACAAGCACACAGGAACCATGGTTTCTTCAATGTTACCCTCACAAGATTCTGTTTCTATAATCTTATGATCCACTACTTCCTCCACTCTGTCAACAGCCAACACCTCTAATACAGATTGTTCTCCACTACCTTTATCCTAGTAATAAGGTTTCAACAACAATTCACCCTCCAAGTCATATCCACAAGCCATTTCTTTAATTTCCTGTTCAGTTACTGCTTTCTCCCTTAAGATAGCAAGATCTGTATCTATTTCCTGCTGCTGAATTAACTCTTTCCTTGACAAAGATAAATCTTTACTCTCACAATGACCCTGCTCTTCAAAAGTACTTCAGTATTACTGGGCCAGTCTCTATCAATTGGATCTTCTTCAGCTGTCATCATTTCCTTCATCACAGACCTAGTTACCGCAAATGCAGGATATATCTCACAGTCCTCTCTAACCACATCCTTACTAGGCCGATTTGTCAATCTTAAAACTGACCCAATTTTATCCTCTGCCAAATCACTCCCTAATAAAAATGAGACACACTGCATTGGGTAACTTTGAAATTACTCCTACTACAACAGGTCCTTTGACTAATTCTAAATTTAGCACAAAATTGTGAAGTGATATTGATTCTACTTCACCTCCCACACCTTTAATCAAAGTTGTCTCTCCTGTGTCAGTCCTTTGATCCACAGTTAAAATACTTTCCAACAAGAATGACTGAGCAGCCCCAGTATCTCTAAGAATTTTAACTGGAACCTGTGCTCCCCCCTCTTTTCCTGAAATAAAGCCCTCTGACACAAAAGGTTTGAAAACATCCATGACATCCTTACCAGGTTTGGCTCCTCTGCTCTCCTTAAATTCCATTGTTTGAATACATGTTTCTGGTAAAACCTCCTTTTCTCATTTCTTTTTCAATACTAGACAATTCACAGTCACATGACCAGGTTTCTTACCAAAATGACACACAACTGCAGAAGTTCTGTCCTTTCCTTCAACTTTTCTTTTAACATTTTCTTCAGACTTTATTTCAGGCCTACTATCCTGCTCCACATTAACCTTATGAACAGATTTATTAATCTGTTCCACATTAAAAGCCTACTATTTTGAAATGTATCGTTGTGAATTAGCGCAAATTCGTCTGCTAATCTAGCCGCCTGTTGCCACGTCCCCACGTCTCTCTCATCCAGGTATAATTTAGTCTCCTTTGGGTCACACCTTTTAAAATCAATTCTCTCAATTTGTCAAAATCATTATTTATTCCTTTTGAGGCTCACCAATGGTCAAAACATACAGATTTCTTCAGAGCAAAATCCATATAAGATTGATTCCATGTTTTCACCAAACTCCTAAATTTTTGCCTATGTGCTTCTGAAACCATCTCATAACCTTTCAATACTGCTTGTTTAACAGTATCATAATTCGCCACTTGCTCTGCAATCAAGCTAGAGTATGCAATTTGTGCTTTTCCTTTCAATGCACTTTGGAGCATTAGAGGCCACTTTTCCTTTTGCCATCTTGAACTCTCAGCCACCTTTTCAACAAGCTGAAAATATGTATCTATACCTCCCTCATCAAAAGGAGGAACTAGATTTACCTCTCTATGAGCCAAAACCCTCTCCCCAGGAGTTACAGCCTCAATCCCCTTATTTCTCTCCATCTCCATTTTGAACTTCTCAAAATGAAACTCTTTGTACTTTTCAATTACCTCAAACTATATTTCCCCCGTCTTTCAGCTTCCTCTAACATACATCCTCTGTTTCTCAGCCTCTTCTCTTTGCTTTTCAGCCTCAAACATCCTTCGTTTCTCTGTTTCTTCTTCCACCCTCAATTTCTCCAATTCCAATTGCAATTCAAAAGATCTAACCTCTGGAAAATCTCCTAAGTCTTTCTCAACAAATTTTCCCTCCCCTATACAATATTTCACTATAATCCTCTGTATTTGTATTTTCCTCATCTAATGCTTGACTTCAGTCAGTTTTAATGCCTTAGACATAGCCATCAGTTCCTCTTTTCCCTTGCTCTGCAGCTTTGAAGGCGATTGTTGTGACAAAAATGCAGCAACCTCCATTGCTGCTGTTTTTACAGACATGCTTTAAATTAGCTTGAAAAAAAACCCAATTAACTAACAAATCATAAAACTCCAATGTTCAAATCCTAAAAGACGATCCCCATACAATGTTACTTAGTCCAGAGGACCCCGAAACCTAGCAGCAATAGATATGAACCACGACAAAAACAAAAATTCCTTTTAATTATTGTGATGCAGCGCTGCAGCAGGAAGCAGACACAAAGCTCAAGAAAAGACTATACAACAGACTTTATTCAGTTGAAAGTCTCTGCTACAGTGGTAGCTGTACTAGTGGCTCTCAAGTGACTGGCTCAAGAGGGGCTGGCTCAGGATTATATCCCAGGCAGTTGATTGACAGCCGGCCGGGTGGAGTTAGGTCTATTCAGGTTATTGATTGACAGCTGGCCATCTTGGCCTCCGGTGATCTTCCTGCAGGTACAGAGATCAGCCCCTGCAGTGAGCTGTGGTGTATCTCCACATTTATCTTTGTACAAGAAAACAGAATCAATCTTTAACTTATTACTATCAACTTACTTAACCGACTTAACCCCCCCCCCCCTAATTCTAAGCATGAGTGATGCATATATAAGTGTAGAAAGGTTATTTGATTCACAATCCAATCTCACTGGTTGCAGGCAATTCTTGTATTGTGCACAGAAGTTAGCATTAATAAAGTTCACCAGGCTTTGGTGTTTAACAGGCAAATGGTTACCACTCAGGAGGGTTCTTGTTGGTTTTCAGAGAGAGATTCCTTTTTTTTCGAAACTTTATTTATTAATTTTAACATATGAAGAAAGTAAGTAATTCACGTACAGAAAAAATACAAAATAAATTAATACAAGTACAAAGTAACATAGTTAATACAATACCAATCTCAGTATCTCCCCCTAACAACTAAAAATTAAGACTAAAAAAAACTATTTTTAACCCCTAAACCCCCCCCTCCCCACCCCCACAATAAAGAGTGAAGAATGAATACTATTAGTATAATTAAAATATATATATATTTTTTTTTTAAAAATCGCTATATATTAAAAAAAACCAAAAAAATATTAATTAAGTATTAATTATTAATCCAAAAATTTTTTATTATGTAAGAATATATATGAAAAAACAAAAACAAAAAGAACTTAAACGAAAAAAAAAACAACTAATAATAAAAAAATTTAAAAAAAAGAAAACATATATATATATGTCTTGTCTTTGGCTTGGCTTCGCGGACGAAGATTTATGGAGGGGGTAAAAGTCCACGTCAGCTGCAGGCTCGTTTGTGGCTGACAAGTCCGATGCGGGACAGGCAGACACGGTTGCAGCGGTTGCAGGGGAAAATTGGTTGGTTGGGGTTGGGTGTTGGGTTTTTCCTCCTTTGCCTTTTGTCAGTGAGGTGGGCTCTGCGGTCTTCTTCAAAGGAGGTTGCTGCCCGCCAAACTGTGAGGCGCCAAGATGCACGGTTTGAGGCGTTATCAGCCCACTGGCGGTGGTCAATGTGGCAGGCACCAAGAGATTTCTTTAGGCAGTCCTTGTACCTTTTCTTTGGTGCACCTCTGTCACGGTGGCCAGTGGAGAGCTCGCCATATAACACGATCTAGGGAAGGCGATGGTCCTCCATTCTGGAGACGTGACCCATCCAGCGCAGCTGGATCTTCAGCAGCGTGGACTCGATGCTGTCGACCTCTGCCATCTCGAGTACTTCGACGTTAGGGATGAAAGTGCTCCAATGGATGTTGAGGATGGAGCGGGGACAACGCTGGTGGAAGCGTTCTAGGAGCCGTAGGTGGTGCCGGTAGAGGACCCATGATTCGGAGCCGAACAGAAGTGTGGGTATGACAACGGCTCTGTATACGCTTATCTTTGTGAGGTTTTTCAGTTGGTTGTTTTTCCAGACTCTTTTGTGTAGTCTTCCAAAGGCGCTATTTGCCTTGGCGAGTCTGTTGTCTATCTCATTGTCGATCCTTGCATCTGATGAAATGGTGCAGCCGAGATAGGTAAACTGGTTGACCATTTTGAGTTTTGTGTGCCCGATGGAGATGTGGGGGGGCTGGTAGTCATGGTGGGGAGCTGGCTGATGGAGGACCTCAGTTTTCTTCAGGCTGACTTCCAGGCCAAACATTTTGGCAGTTTCCGCAAAGCAGGACGTCAAGTGCTGAAGAGCTGGCTCTGAATGGGCAACTAAAGCGGCATCGTTTGCAAAGAGTAGTTCACGGACAAGTTGCTCTTGTGTCTTGGTTTGAGCTTGCAGGCGCTTCAAGGTTGGAATTAATTATTTTTTTTTTCTTTAAAAAACTTTTTTTTATTATATATTTTTTTCTATATATATATATCAATCAATCTGATATATATATATATAGAAAAAATATATAATAAAAAAAGTTTTTTAAAGAAAAAAAATAATTAATTCCAACTTATTTAAATTGTATATAATCAATAACTGGGGTCGACTTTAACTCATAAAAAGACATCTTATCTTGTATAGAAAAAGATATTCTTTCCATAACCAAACAAAACTTCATCTCTGAATACCACCTATCTAAAGACAATACATTTCTATTCTTCCAAGTAATCGCTATACATTTCTTGGCCACTGCCAGCGCTAAGTAAATAAAAGAAATCTGGTAATTATCTAATTCTAAATCAATCAACGGTTGCATATTCCCTAATAAAAATATATCAGGCTCTAATACAATATGAAGATTATATAGATTATTAAATACAGATTGAATACCTTTCCAAAATTGTTGTAACTGATCACACAACCAAACAGCATGTAAAAAAAGTACCAGAAACCTGATCACAACAAAAACAAAGATCTGACTTACTAAAACCAATTTTTTTAAAATTTTTCGGGTGTTAAATATAATTGATGTATAAAACTATAATTAATCTCGCCAATCAAGCATTAATCAATTTTCGAACACTATTACGGCAGATTTCAGACCAATCTTCTTCAGTTATTGTTAAACTTAAATCTTTTTCCCATTTCATTTTATCTTTATCCCAAACTATTTTACTTTCACTTTCCAACAAAATACGATACAAACCTGATATATAACCCTTTTTTGGAAATGAGAGCACATATTTCTCAAAATCAGTTTCAGACAGTAAATTCATTTGACGACCGCATACCTGTTTTACAAAAGATCTTAACTGATAATACACAAATATAGAATAACCACTTATATCAAATCTCTTTTGCAATTCTACAAAAGAACAAAAATGACCTTCTAAATAACAGTCAGATAAATTATGTATTCCTTTCTCCTCCCATTGTTTCAAAATAGCATTAGATACCATGAAAGGAACAAGTTGATTATTATATAATGGTAATCCTCCCGACCACTTATTTTTCAATCCCATTTTATGTAATTTACTTGTCCATAAATTCATTAAATGTTTCAATATTGGTACATCATAAATTCGTAACAAATTTTTATTCCATCGAAATAAAAATTCATTCAAAAATTTTTCAGAAATAACTGCCAATTCTATCTGTGCCCAACTAGGCATATCTTGTGTGTCCATTAATGCGCTAAGAAATCTAAATTGAGCTGTTTCATAATAAAATTGAAAGTTAGGTAGCCGTAACCCTCCAAATTGAAAATCCCACATCAATTTTTTCAACGCCACCCTAGGAAATTTTCCTTTCCACAAAAAATCCCTAATTACTTTATATAAATCCTTTAAAAATCTTTTTTGTAAACAACAAGGAATTGATTGAAATAAATATTGTATACGAGGAAAAATATTCATTTTTATAGTATTAATTCTTCCAAATAAACCCAAAGGTAAATCTTTCCATTTAACTAAATCTGCCTTAATCTTCTTCATTAAAGGAAGCTAATTAAGTGAATATAAATTTTGGTAGTCAGTATTAACATTAATTCCCAAATATTTAATTTCTTTCGTCCACTTCAAATTCGTAATATTTATAAACATTGAATAATCATCTTTACTAATTGATAAAATTTCACTTTTAGTCCAATTAACCTTATAACCAGATAATTGACCATAAATCTCTAAGGAATCTTGAAGTGCTGGCAGAGAAACATCAGGATCCACCAAATACAGCAAAACGTCATCCGCAAATAAATTTATTTTATAATCTTCATTCAAGACTCTCATACCTTTGATACTATCGTTCTGACATATTTAATTGTGCTAGAGGTTCAATAACTAAAGCAAACAAGGCAGGTGATAATGGACATCCTTTTCTAGTAGATGTTGTTAAATTAAAGGATTCTGAAAGCAAACCATTAGTAACAACTCTAGCTTTCGGACCATTATACAGAGCCCTAATCATACCAATAAATGAGAGACCAAACAAAAACTTTTCAAGTACTTTAAATAAAAACTTCCATTCTACTCTATCAAATGCCTTTTCTGCATCCAATGAAACCACCATTGGATAATTCTTCTGAGATTTAGATCTATTTATTGAAGTAATTAATCGTAGAATATTATCCGAAGCATACCTATTTTTTATAAAACCTGTTTGATTACGATGTATTATCTTTGGTAAATACTGAGCCAACCTATTAGCCATAACCTTAGCCACTATTTTATAGTCTACATTTAACAAAAATATAGGACGATAAGAAGCTACCTGTAAGGGATCTTTATCTTTTTTTGGTATAACTGTAATTATAGCATTAGAACAGGACTCAGGTAATTGAAAAGTATCATAAAGTTGTTTTATTACATTCTTAAATAAGGAAGATATATCAACATTAAAAAGTCTTGTAAAACTCAATAGAAAAACCATCTCCAACAGGCGCTTTTCGATTTGGCACATCTTTTATAGCCACTTCAATTTCACTATCCGTAAAAGGTTTATCTAACTCTTGTCTGTCTTCTTGAGATAACTGTGGTAAATTAATATTTTTCAAAAAAGAGTCTATTGCATCTTCTTTTATCTCTTTACATTCAGTCAAATAAAGTTTTTTGTAAAAATTACAAAATTCATCGTTAATTTCTTTTTGACTAAAAGTAATACCCGATTTATTTCTAATAGCTGGTATAATCCTAGATAACTGTTCTTTTTTTTATTGCCAAGCTAATACTTTATGAGCTTTCTCACCCCATTCATAAAATTTATTTTTTGAACGATTCAACAGACATTCAAATCGATATGATTGTAACTTATTATACTTCAACTTTAAATTAGTTAATTGGATCTTTTGGAATTCAGTAGCTTTCTTTTGAAATTCTTTTTCACAGATTGTTATTTTCTTCTCCAAATCCTCAGTTTCTCTAACTCTCTCTTTCTTCAGTTTGGATGCATAACTGATAATTTGACCTCGTAAAAAAGCTTTCATTGCGTCCCACAAAACAAACTGATCAGAAACAGAGTGAACATTATTAGCAATGAAATCCTCAATTTGTTTTCTCAAATAAACAATAAATTCTGGCTTTTGTAGTAACATAATATTAAATCTCCATCTTAAAGTATGTTGTGTAACTTGAGAACTTTGATATTCCAGTAATAACAATGAATGGTCCGAGACTAACCTTGCCTTATAATCCACAGATATAACCTTATCCTGTAAATGTGCCGAAATTAGAAAATAATCAAGTCTTGAAAAAGGATTATGTCGAGAAGAATAAAAAGAAAAGTCTTTCTGTGTAGGATTAAATCTACGCCAAATATCAACTAAATTCAAATCTTTCATCATATTAGCCATATGTATCGCCATCTTAGATTTCTTAATTACCTTTGGATACTTATCCAATAACGATTCTAATACCATATTTAAATCCCCCCCAATCATCACATTGGAATTAGCTTGTCCCAATAATAAAGATATTTCTGTAATAAAAGCAGTGTCTTCAACATTTGGAGCATAAACATCAATCAAAGTCCAGGCTTCATTAGAGATCATACAATTCAACTTAAGTAGTCTTCCTCCATTTTTCTCCTCGTCTTGCAATTGAAACGGTAAATTTTTATTCTAAATAGAATAATACCTAGTGTCGCCGAGAATATTCTCCCAGAATCACAGTGCGGCTTTCGCGCAAACAGAGGAACCACTGACATGGTCTTTGCCCTCAGACAGCTCCAAGAAAAGTGCAGAGAACAAAACAAAGGACTCTACATCACCTTTGTTGACCTCACCAAAGCCTTCGACACCGTGAGCAGGAAAGGGCTTTGGCAAATACTAGAGCGCATCGGATGTCCCCCAAAGTTCCTCAACATGGTTATCCAACTGCACGAAAACCAACAAGGTCGGGTCAGATACAGCAATGAGCTCTCCGAACCCTTCTCCATTAACAATGGCGTGAAGCAAGGCTGTGTTCTCGCACCAACCCTCTTTTCAATCTTCTTCAGCATGATGCTGAACCAAGCCATGAAAGACCCCAACAATGAAGACGCTGTTTACAACCGGTACCGCACGGATGGCAGTCTCTTCAATCTGAGGCGCCTGCAAGCTCACACCAAGACACAAGAGAAACTTGTCCGTGAACTACTCTTTGCAGACGATGCCGCTTTAGTTGCCCATTCAGAGCCAGCTCTTCAGCGCTTGACGTCCTGCTTTGCAGAAACTGCCAAAATGTTTGGCCTGGAAGTCAGCCTGAAGAAAACTGAGGTCCTCCATCAGCCAGCTCCCCACCATGACTACCAGCCCCCCCACATCTCCATCGGGCACACAAAACTCAAAACGGTCAACCAGTTTACCTATCTCGGCTGCACCATTTCATCAGATGCAAGGATCGACAATGAGATAGACAACAGACTCGCCAAGGCAAATAGCGCCTTTGGAAGACTACACAAAAGAGTCTGGAAAAACAACCAACTGAAAAACCTCACAAAGATAAGCGTATACAGAGCCGTTGTCATACCCACACTCCTGTTCGGCTCCGAATCATGGGTCCTCTACCGGCACCACCTACGGCTCCTAGAACGCTTCCACCAGCGTTGTCTCCGCTCCATCCTCAACATCCATTGGAGCGCTTACACCCCTAACGTCGAAGTACTCGAGATGGCAGAGGTCGACAGCATCGAGTCCACGCTGCTGAAGATCCAGCTGCGCTGGATGGGTCACGTCTCCAGAATGGAGGACCATCGCCTTCCCAAGATCGTGTTATATGGCGAGCTCTCCACTGGCCACCGTGACAGAGGTGCACCAAAGAAAAGGTACAAGGACTGCCTAAAGAAATCTCTTGGTGCCTGCCACATTGACCACCGCCAGTGGGCTGATATCGCCTCAAACCGTGCATCTTGGCGCCTCACAGTTTGGCGGGCAGCAACCTCCTTTGAAGAAGACCGCAGAGCCCACCTCACTGACAAAAGGCAAAGGAGGAAAAACCCAACACCCAACCCCAACCAACCAATTTTCCCTTGCAACCGCTGCAATCGTGTCTGCCTGTCCCGCATCGGACTTGTCAGCCACAAACGAGCCTGCAGCTGACGTGGACTTTTTACCCCCTCCATAAATCTTCGTCCGCGAAGCCAAGCCAAAGAAAAAGAAAAAAAAAAGTCTTCCTCCATTTTTCTCCTCGTCTTGCAATTGAAACGGTAAATTTTTATGTACCAAAACCGCAACTCCTTTTGCCTTTGAATTAAATGAAGAATAGAAGACTTGTCTAACCCAGTCTCGCTTAAGTTTCAAATTTAATCAGTCTTGCTCATGAAATCTGCCCCCTTCAGGGTTCTCCAGATGATCCTCTATCTTTCACATCACCACAGAGTTCCTTTCAGACAGCCAATCTTATCCTTTGACCAGGCAGTCTTCTGAAGTTTGCCAGCTTGTCCCTTTGGAACCAGTTTCTGTCTCTCCTCTCTCTCACTCCCTCCCTCTCTGAGAGCCAAGTTATTCTGCCTCTGCCTGCAAAGATCACATGCTCTTCCAGACAAGCTGCTGTCATATATTGCTACTTTGTTGTCTTTTGCAAAATAGCACTCTGCAAAAGTCCTGCCAAAATTCTGTGTTTTAAAATGTTTGAGGGCAGCCTGCTCTAACAATCATCCCAAACCACCTCTAAATACTCTGTCACACTTGCCTCCTCTTCAGCTGTTCGTCTTTGCTTTAGCTCCAGGAACTCTTCATTTGTTGGTTCCTCAGGAACCACCTCCAGGAGTTCTTTAATGTCCTCATCATCATTTGCTTCTAGAATAAGGAGGTTTTGTCAATATTAACAGTTCATGGGGCCAAATAACCTCTCTCTACAATTAGTTTATCTAAGGTTTCAATATCTAAATAGGTCATATGCATTAAAATGGTAGGCTATTGAGATGTGCAGAGCAACAAAGGGATTTAGGAGTGATGGTAAATAGTACCCTCAAGGCTGATACTCAGGTAGATGGTGTGGTGAAGAAGGCATTTGGAATGTTGGCCTTCATAAACCGGAGGATTGAATTCAAGAGTAGGGAGGTTATGATGAAATTGTACAAGGCATTGGTGAGGCCAAATTTGGAGTACTGTGTACAGTTTGGGTCACCAAATTATAGGAAAGATATAAGCAAAATAGAGAGAGTGCAGAGCAGTTTCACGAGAATGTTGACAGGCTTTCAAGGTTTAAGTTACAGGGAAAGGTTGTGCAGACTAGGGCTTTTTTCTCTGGAGCGTAGAAGATTGAGAGGGGACTTGATAGAGGTGTTTAAGATTTTAAAAGGGACAGACAGAGTAAACGTGGATAGGCTTTTTCAATTAAGAGTGGGGGAGATTCAAACTAGAGGGCATGGTTTAAGATTGAAGGGGGAAAATTGTAAGGGGAACATGAGGGGAAATTTCTTTATGCAAAGGGTGGTAGGGATGTGGAATGAGCTTCCGACAGACGTGGTTGAGGCGGGATCATTGGTTACATTTAAGGAAAGACTGGATAGTTACATGGATAGGAGAGGACTGGAGGGGTATGGACTGGGTGCTGGTCAGTGGGACTAGGAGGGTGGGGATTTTTTACGGCATGGACTAGTAGGGCCGAACTGGCCTGTTCTGTGCTGTAAGTGGTTATATGGTTATATGGTTATATGGTAATAACTTCTTCTGCTGCCTTTGCATCAGCGCTCGCAGACTCACTTTCACATTATGCAGCGGAAAATGTTGTTTTAAGTGCCGGAACCACCCGGAGCTAGCATGAAACTCGATATCGCAGCCTGGTCCTGCTTTTTCTTTAAGCATCTGGAACAGCATGTTGAGAGGGACTTGCGTTTGTGTTGAGTCCTCAATCCACGACATTAACAATTTCTCCATATCTGATATGGGTCCCTCTTGCATTTTTGTTTGCTTTCACTGCAGACGATCTTTTAACAGCTTGTAGAATATTTTTCTTTGTTTTTGAGAATCATTGAGATTGTCGTGTGTGAAGAGCTTAAATTGCAAGCAATAGTATTCACTGGTTTTCCGTCTTTGTGTTGTCAAATAACCTTTTGTTTCACTTCCAAATCGACCCTTTTCCTTTGTCTCTTCCTGCTGCTATCACTAGCACTGGCTTTGCTGCGTTTGGGAGCCATGATGGATCAAAAGTACAAAACATACGCAAGCCTTTGTCTACAAAAGACATGAGATAAATGTGCTCCGTGCGGGAAGCTGTTGCGTACGTCTGCTTCCTTTCGCTATATTCTGTTCTTCGACTGGGATTTCTGAACTGGGACCACAGACGAGGGACATATAATCGGTCAGACACTACCGAACAGTTAAGCGGCACATAACTGTACTCTGACATAACAAGGCTGCAAGCAGAAGGAGGGGAAATGAACAGCAACGTTTTTTGAGTCAGAATGTTGTATGTTTCAGAGTACATCTGACAAATGACATTCAGTGACAGAAGATTCCACACTGATCCTTTCACCTTTTCTCCTCTCATCATCCAGGAGCGTTTTCCCCAGTTTGATTATGTCTGTGGCAGCCTTGGCGTGAACATTCAGATCCTCAGTCAAGTCCTTGAACACCACCTAATCCGCTGACTTGAGGAAGTCCTATAACCAGGGGTGCAGTGGTAAATATTTTGGTGCCGGAGCTCATCAAAATGACAAGGAGGTCTCGCGATTCCTGGCCTTGGTGGCTCCCATTTTGTATTTGGCGTTGTATAATTTACAAAGTAGAATGACCAGTCATGAAAGAATTAGGTTTGTTGATGAGGCTTGAGAACAGGGTGGGGAGGTGCCGAGAGCAGGGGGCTGAGAACTGCGGGGGGGGGGGGGAGGGGGAGGGAGAATGAGGGGGGTGTGCCACAAACAGGAGGTGGGGGTGCCAAGACCAGGGGGGGTGAGAATGGCAGTAAGGGGGTACCGCCACTGCCTCTGCTGCTACCGCTGTGACATCCCAGAGCGCTTCTATAGCGGCCCCATAGCATCCCAGTGAGGTGCTAGAGAGGCGCAGGGTGATGCCAGAGTGGGGCTCTGGTGTGGTCCTGCAGCACTGCGCCCCTGCCTGTAACCATTCTTCAGCCTCCTGCGCCCACATTCTAGCCGTCCTGATCTCTGGAGCCTATTTTTTTAGGCAGAAAGAGAGCAGCCAGATGATCCAACTTGCCAAAGTGCAGTCACGAGAACAAAACAGCAGGTCTTCCTTACCTTGATGTAGCAGTGATCAAGTGTCAAGGGACCTCTGGTCCAGCAGATTAAATCCTGGTGGCAGTTGAGCAAGATTTTCTCGACACAGGCCTGGTTAAAGTCACCAACTAAGATTAGTAGTGCATTGAGCAGGGGTGCCTCTTGTTTACTGACCATATCAGGCAGCTTCAGAAGTGCCTGCTTGTAATCAGCATCGGGAGGGATATAAACTCCAGTGAGAATCAGAGATGAGAACTTTTGGGGTAGATAGAACGGTCCGCATTTAATCAAGATTTGCTCTCAGGCAGTAGAGCAAGAGGCTGACCTAACCCCAATGTCCGTGCACCTCCCAGAAATTAATGAAAAAGCACACAGAATCTGAGTTCTGATCCAATCTAGGGTCGGATAGTGGTATCAGGTATGTTCTCTGTTAGCCGGGTCTTACTGAAATTTGTCTTACCTGCCTCTGATAAAGCAGCCTTGCACTTAGGTCATCAATTTTAATCTCTAGTGAATGGGCATTCACTAGCAGTGTGAACAGTAAATAAGGGTGGATAAATCCCCACAGCCTGAGAAGATATTCCCTCAGACCATGAGGGAAGCTAAAGTAGAAATTGCATGGGGCTCTGGCAGAAATATATAAAATGTCCTTAGGCACAGGTGTGATGCCAGAGGACTGGAGGGTAGCTCACGTTGTTCTGTTGTTTAAAAAAGTCTCCAAAAGTAACCCTGGAAATTATAGACCAGTGAGCCTGATGTCAGTAGTAGGTAAATTACTGGAAGATTTTCTAAGAGATCGGATATACAATTATTTGGATAGCAAGGGACTAATTAGGGATGGTCAACATGGTTTTGTACATGTTAGAACATGTTTAACAAACCTTATAGAGTTTTTCAAAGAGGTTACCAGGAAAATTGACAAGGGAAAAGCTGTGGATGTTGTCTACATGCACTTTAGTCAGGCCTTTGATATGGTCACACATGAAAGGTTAGTCAGGAAGTCTGACGCTAGGTATTCATGGTAAAATAGTGAACTGGATTCAACAATGGTTGGATGGGAGAAGCCAGAGAGTAGTGGCGGAGGATTGCTTCTCAGACTTGAGGCCTATGACTCATGGTGTGCCTCAGGGATCATCACTGGGACCATTATTGTTTGTCATCTATATCAATGATCTGGATGATAACGAGGTAAATTGGATCAGCAAGTTTGCAGGTGACACAAAGACTGAAGGCGTGTGGACAGCGAAGAAGGTTTTCAAAGCTTGCAGAGGGATCTGGATCAGCTGGAAAAATGACAGATGGAATTTAATGCAGACAAATGTGAGGTGTTGCATTTTGGAAGAACAAACTCAGTGAATGGTAGGGCACTGAGGAGTGTGGTAGAACAGAGGATCTGGGATTGCAGATACATAATTCCCTAAAAGTGGCATCACAGGTGGACAGGGTTGTAAAGAGAGCTTTTGGCATGTTGGCCTTCATAAATTAAAGTATTGAGTACAGGGATTGGAATGTTACGTTAAAGTTGTATAAGACATTGGTGAGGCCAATTTTGGAGTATTGAGTGCAGTTTTGGTCACCTTCTTTCTTCTTTTTTCTTTGGCTTGGCTTCGCGGACGAAGATTTATGGAGGGGGTAAAAAGTCCACGTCAGCTGCAGGCTCGTTTGTGGCTGACAAGTCCGATGCGGGACAGGCAGACACGGTTGCAGCGGCTGCAGGGGAAAATTGGTTGGTTGGGGTTGGGTGTTGGGTTTTTCCTCCTTTGCCTTTTGTCAGTGAGGTGGGCTCTGCGGTCTTCTTCAAAGGAGGTTGCTGCCCGCCAAACTGTGAGGCGCCAAGATGCACGGTTTGAGGCGATATCAGCCCACTGGCAGTGGTCAATGTGGCAGGCACCAAGAGATTTCTTTAGGCAGTCCTTGTACCTTTTCTTTGGTGCACCTCTGTCACGGTGGCCAGTGGAGAGCTCGCCATATAACACGATCTTGGGAAGGCGATGGTCCTCCATTCTGGAGATGTGACCCACCCAGCGCAGCTGGATCTTCAGCAGCGTGGACTCGATGCTGTCGACCTCTGCCATCTTGAGTACTTCGACGTTAGGGATGAAAGCGCTCCAATGGATGTTGAGGATGGAGCGGAGACAACGCTGGTGGAAGCGTTCTAGGAGCCGTAGGTGATGCCGGTAGAGGACCCATGATTCGGAGCCGAACAGGAGTGTGGGTATGACAACGGCTCTGTATACGCTTATCTTTGTGAGGTTTTTCAGTTGGTTGTTTTTCCAGACTCTTTTGTGTAGTCTTCCAAAGGCGCTATTTGCCTTGGCGAGTCTATTGTCTATCTCGTTGTCGATCCTTGCATCAGATGAAATGGTGCAGCCGAGATAGGTAAACTGGTTGACCGTTTTGAGTTCTGTGTGCCCGATGGAGATGTGGGGGGGCTGGTAGTCATGGTGGGGAGCTGGCTGATGGAGGAACTCAGTTTTCTTCAGGCTGACTTCCAGGCCAAACATTTTGGCAGTTTCCGCAAAGCAGGACGTCAAGCGCTGAAGAGCTGGCTCTGAATGAGCAACTAAAGCGGCATCGTCTGCAAAGAGTAGTTCACGGACAAGTTTCTCTTGTGTCTTGGTGTGAGCTTGCAGGCGCCTCAGATTGAAGAGACTGCCATCCGTGCGGTACCGGTTGTAAACAGCGTCTTCATTGTTGGGGTCTTTCATGGCTTGGTTCAGCATCATGCTGAAGAAGATTGAAAAGAGGGTTGGTGCGAGAACACAGCCTTGCTTCATGCCATTGTTAATGGAGAAGGGTTCAGAGAGCTCATTGCTGTATCTGACCCGACCTTGTTGGTTTTCGTGCAGTTGGATAATCATGTTGAGGAACTTTGGGGGACATCCGATGCGCTCTAGTATTTGCCAAAGCCCTTTCCTGCTCACGGTGTCGAAGGCTTTGGTGAGGTCAACAAAGGTGATGTAGAGTCCTTTGTTTTGTTCTCTGCACTTTTCTTGGAGCTGTCTGAGGGCAAAGACCATGTCAGTAGTTCCTCTGTTTGCGCGAAAGCCACACTGTGATTCTGGGAGAATATTCTCGGCGACACTAGGTATTATTCTATTTAGTAGAATCCTAGCGAAGATTTTGCCTGCAATGGAGAGCAGCGTGATTCCCCTGTAGTTTGAGCAGTCTGATTTCTCGCCTTTGTTTTTGTACAGGGTGATGATGGTGGCATCACGAAGATCCTGAGGCAGTTTTCCTTGGTCCCAACAAAGCTTGAAAAACTCATGCAGTTTGGCATGCAGAGTTTTGCCGCCAGCCTTCCAGACCTCTGGGGGGATTCCATCCATACCTGCTGCTTTGCCACTTTTCAGTTGTTCGATTGCCTTATATGTCTCATCCAGGGTGAGGACCTCATCCAGCTCTAGCCTTAGGGGCTGTTGAGGGAGCTGGAGCAGGGCGGAATCTTGGACTGAGCGGTTGGCACTGAAAAGAGATTGGAAGTGTTCTGACCATCGGTTGAGGATGGAGATCTTGTCGCTGAGGAGGACTTTGCCATCTGAGCTGAGCTCAGGGGTTTCTACGAGGCTCTAAAGGCTGTGTACGGCCCCTCACCCCAAGTCCAAAGCCCGCTGCGCAGCTCAGACGGCAAAGTCCTCCTCAGCGACAAGATCTCCATCCTCAACCGATGGTTTGAACACTTCCAATCTCTTTGGTCACCTAACTACAGGAGATATATCAATAAGATTTACTAGGATGTTGTCCGGACTTGAGGAACTGAGGTACAGGGAAAAGTTAAACAGGTTAGGATTCTATTCCCTGGAGCATAGAAGAAACTTGATAGAGGTATTTAACATTATGAGGGGGGTAAACAGAGTAAATGTAGATGGGATTTTTCCACTGAGGGTAGGTGAGATACAAACCAGAGGTTATGGGTTAAGAGAGAGAGGGGAAAAAGTTTAGGGGGAACATGAAGAGGAATAGAGAGTGGTGGGAATGTAGAATGAGCTTCCAACTGAAATGGTGAATGCGGATCAATTTTAATATTTAAGAGGAATTTGGAGAGGTACATGGATGGGAGAGGTATGGACTTGGTGCAGGTCAGTGGGACTAGGCAAAAACAAAAGGTTCAGCACAGACTAGAGGGGCGGAAGAGGCATGTTTCTATGCTATGGTGTTCTATGATTCTAGAGGTCTCAGTGCCCTGCATTTCAGTGTTGTTTGGATCCTGGCCGTCACTCCATGTTTCTAACCTCGACCATATTTTAACATATTTATAATTGCATAGTTTATATTGTAGAGTTTGTATTTATTAGCCTCAAAGGCATATTTATTGCAGTCTTGTAGCATTGCATGATCATTTTAAAAAGCCACAGAGGAACATTGAGCACTCATATGGGAGCAGTTCTGATCAGTAGATCTCCATTTTTTTAGAATATGTCAATGCAACTAATTTAAATCCTTTGTCAAGTCTCTTGCAGTATTTTCTATTTCTGTTTAACCAAAGTGGTTGGCCTTTTTCTAGTTTCAATGGACGGGTGATTTAGGTGAAATAGAAGGAATTGTGATCCATGTGTGAATCCCTCTGTTACGAGCCCAGAGGACCCCAAAACATTTCTATATACTCTGTCACACCCTCAAACATTCAAAGGTGTTTTTCTCCTGGCCTCTACAAATTTCTTAATAACAAGTCAAGTCAAGTCACCTTTATTGATCGTTCATACCATGCTCGTATGATAGCGTTTCTCTAGGACCACGGAGCATCTTTACATAAATATGTTAGAACAGAAATTAAACACATTGAAATATTAAAATATTAAGACTATACTGTAAAAGTCTACAGTACATTAACTACTTAAGACTGATATCTTGAGGGGAAAAAAAAACTGTTGCCCAATCTTGACATAAAGCCCCAAGTGCTACGGTACCTCCTATCAGATGGCAGAAGGGAGAAAAGATTATGTGAGGGGTGTGTGGAGTCCTTCACAATGTTTATTGCCTTTCGCCTGCATCAAGTGTTGTAGGAAGAGAACCCCCACTGATCTTTTCCACTGAGTTGCACGTGATGCTTTGATACATCCTCAGCAGAACGTAGTGAACATGGAGGGTGGGAAATGGACTTTCCTCAGCCTTCGCAGGAAGTAAAAGTGCTGCTGGGCTTCCTTGGCTATGGAGCTGGTGTTAAAAGATCAGGTGAGATTTTCTGCCAAGTGCACTCCAAGGAACTTGATACACTTGATGACCTTAACGGTGGAACAGTCAATGATCAGTGGAGTGTGGTTCCCCAGGGCCCTTCTGAAGTTGACAACCATCTCTTTTGTTTTACTAACGTTCAGATACAGGTTGTTGTCTCTGCACCAGTCCGTTAATGACTGGACCTCATCTCTGTATACTGCCTCCTCATTCTTGCTAACAAGGCCCAATATCTAATTACTTCTAATAACTAAAAACTAATAACTAATAAAGCCCAACAACTAATTGCTTCTCTAAATCTATCCTGGATCCCTGTGAAACAGCTTAATATTAGTCATTTCTATGGATATCTAAATAAATTTTGTTAAGTACTTGGCTTGAACTACATCCAACGATATTCAGGTAAGATTTTGCTCAGACTATATCCTATTAACAAATGCTAATTAGGGCATTCCTCCAACCTTTATCTTTAATAGAGCTTCCTCGTATTTTACATTCTCATCCAAATCATTAATATAAATCAATGGTACAATAATCTAGTGGTTAGCGTAACACTATTACGGGGCCAGCAACAAGGGTTAGAATCCACTGCTGTTTATATGTTCGCCTCATGACCATGTGGGTTTCCTCCAGTTTCCTCCATACAGTGTAAAGACTTACAGGTCAGTGGGTTAATTGGTCATGTGGATGCAATTGGCCATCATGGGCTCAATGTCCCTGTTACGGTGCTGTACAAGCGACATTGAACACAGCACTGATCATTGTGGCACACGGGCCTCCAATCTGAAAAACAATCCTCTACCATCACCCTCTGCCAATTATGTATCCAATTGGTTTAGTCATCCCAGAACTCATGTGGTCTGACCTTACAGACCATCAGACCAGAAGGTCCCAGACAAAGGACTTGCTAAAGTGCATGTGGGCAACATCTACGGCCCTGTCTTCATCAATCTTCTCTGTCACCTCTTCAAAAACAGAATAAAATTTGTGTTTTCAAACAAAAGCCATGCTAAGCATCTCCAATCAGTCCTTGCCTTTTCAGATACATGTAGATCTTGTCTCCTAGAATCTCATCCAGCATTGAATTAAACTGAATTGAAATGTTTATTGCTGCATGCAGTAAGGTGCAGTGAAAGGCTTTGTTTTACCTACAACCCAGGCAACCTAGCCTATACTTAAGTACAGCAGATAGTCAGATGATGCCGCTTTAGTTGCCCATTCAGAGCCAGCTCTTCAGCGCTTGACGTCCTGCTTTGCGGAAACTGCCAAAATGTTTGGCCTGGAAGTCAGCCTGAAGAAAACTGAGGTCCTCCATCAGCCAGCTCCCCACCATGACTACCAGCCCCCCCACATCTCCATCGGGCACACAAAACTCAAAACGGTCAACCAGTTTACCTATCTCGGCTGCACCATTTCATCAGATGCAAGGATCGACAATGAGATAGACAACAGACTCGCCAAGGCAAATAGCGCCTTTGGAAGACTACACAAAAGAGTCTGGAAAAACAACCAACTGAAAAACCTCACAAAGATAAGCGTATACAGAGCCGTTGTCATACCCACACTCCTGTTCGGCTCCGAATCATGGGTCCTCTACCGGCACCACCTACGGCTCCTAGAACGCTTCCACCAGCGTTGTCTCCGCTCCATCCTCAACATCCATTGGAGCGCTCACACCCCTAACGTCGAGGTACTCGAGATGGCAGAGGTCGACAGCATCGAGTCCACGCTGCTGAAGATCCAGCTGCGCTGGATGGGTCACGTCTCCAGAATGGAGGACCATCGCCTTCCCAAGATCGTATTATATGGCGAGCTCTCCACTGGCCACCGTGACAGAGGTGCACCAAAGAAAAGGTACAAGGACTGCCTAAAGAAATCTCTTGGTGCCTGCCACATTGACCACCGCCAGTGGGCTGATAACGCCTCAAACCGTGCATCTTGGCGCCTCACAGTTTGGCGGGCAGCAGCCTCCTTTGAAGAAGACCGCAGAGCCCACCTCACTGACAAAAGGCAAAGGAGGAAAAACCCAACACCCAACCCCAACCAACCAATTTTCCCTTGCAACCGCTGCAATCGTGTCTGCCTGTCCCGCATCGGACTGGTCAGCCACAAACGAGCCTGCAGCTGACGTGGACTTTTTACCCCCTCCATAAATCTTCGTCCGCGAAGCCAAGCCAAAGAAGCCAAAAAGTGCAGGTAATCTTGTTACTGGGGCCAAAGGGCCTGTTGCCCTGTTGTTTCCATGACATTTTTTTCCTGTAGCTGGATGACCAGAACAGAACACATTACTCTAAATCTCATCTCACTCTTGACTTGCACAGCTATAACTCACCAACAACATTTTACAGGTTGATCCTAACAGGCAGCAAGTGGAAACCCACAGAAATGTGTTTTGATTCCTGTGAAGCACTTGACAGCCATCATAGAGCATAGAACACAGACATTCACAGCACAGTACAGGCCCTTCGGCCTGCAGCATTGTGTCAAACTAATAACCTAAGCTAACAACTGCCTTTAATTTTCCCCCTGCATAACCCTCCATTTTCTCAGTTCTATGTACCTAATACTCTTAAAAGGATTCAATTGCTCCATCATTCCTAGCAGCTTATACCATGCACCTCTGTGTGAAAAACCTTACACCACCCCCCCCCCCGCCCCCACCACCACTTCCTGTACTTACTCCCAAGCATCTTAAATATATGTCCCCTCGTGTTGACCTTTTTCAGCCCTGGGAAAAAAGCCTCTGGCCATCCACGCGATAAAGGCCTCTCATCTTCTGCACCTCTATCAGGTCACCCTTCATTCTACTTGCTCAAGTTTCAGCAAGGGCCTAAACCTTTCCTGTCAGCTGCAAAGCTGGGCTTGGTTCTGTAAAGGACAGGCAGGAAGTACAAGGATCGATGATACTTCAACAATTATTGGAACTCAGCTAAAGAAATCTATTAATAACTCAGCAATCATCAAACTAGAAAACTGCAGGCATTATAAGTGCAACACCTTGCGTTCATATCCAGGTAATTGTTTCCAGTGTAGTAGATGCAATGCCATCTAGAGCCAATAAATGTACTACAAATCCTGTAGTCCCTTTCATATTCTATGACTATTAAGGGTAATCCTGGAAATGTTTTTTCATTGTTCAAGCATTATTTTTACACTGTTCAAAGCAAATGTTAACTGAAGTATTTCACTACAATTCAGCACAGGGCAGAATCAATGAGCTGGTAGTCCAACAAACAGGATGTGGTTGATCTTAATAACCATCAATTTTTAAAAAAAAGACTGCAATAATTTTTCTCTTTTCCACTGGGGCAAAAATAGTTGGCAGTAAGTGATGAGGTTACACCATAATCAAGTCTTCCAGTTTTTTTAAATTACAAATATGCAAATTGCCATGCCCAATTTAACTCCAGATAACATACAAAAGAACACAATTTAGTTGGAGATTGGACTTTGAAGAGAAATCGAGCTGCAGCTGTCCACTGAACATCAAACCTTCTCTCTGTGGCTTTGTCATACAAACAAAGAGATCCTGTTTTGGAAGCAAATGGTAACCAGTAAATATGTTCAACCTGGTGTTCTTTTTAGCAAAATAAGAGGATTTGGACAACATCCAGTGAAAATAATTTTGAGGGTAAACATCACCAGCGGCATTTAGGATCCAAGCCCCGAAATTAATGACTCAACCCATCCAGTCAATACTGGTGTTTGTGCCTCACTTGAAGCATCTTATACAGGTCTGGACAAAATAGCATAACAGGCACAATTAGAAAGTTAGAAAATTATGAGGCGAGTCAGGGGATTCCAAGAAATAATATAGTTTGATGATTGTAAAAATTAACTCTGAGAAAGAATGTGTTGGGGTTGTGTCAGGGTAAAATACAAAGAATTTGAGACAACAATCAATCCCGATGCAGTCCTAGATCTATATAATTTTAATGTAAATGGATTGAAGGCAAAGCAGCCAATCTGCTTACAGAAAACAAGCTTGTCATCTAAGTATTATAATAAGCCTCGCTGCCTCTTGTTTTTAAAAGTCATCGAGGATCACAAGCACTGAATTGGCATTTAAAATAAGAGGATTTGAATGCAAGACTTAAGCCATCCTACTGAAATGATGTAGGGTCTCTGTAGATGCACTCCTGGAACGTGCGGACAAGTCAGATTATCCTACTGAAGGAAAGGTGATAGAGGGATTGGAATAATGGTTCAGCAGATTGACTCTGGTGGTGGGAGTGCTAATCTGATAAAGGAAGATTAAGAAGACTCCATTAAGGAGAATGAGATGAGTACTCACTGAAACATACAAAATTCTTACGTGAATAATATTTTCTCTAGTTTGTTGCATCTAGAACCAGGGCCACTGCCTTATAATAAGGAGTCACCCAATCAGGACTAAGATAAGAAGAAATTTCTTCATCCAGAGGATAATCAGTCTTCAAATTCTCTGCTTAAAGGGCTGTGCTGGGCCAATCCTTGAGTATATTCAACAGTGAAATCAATAGATCTTTGAATAGAAAGGGAAATCAAAGATTAGTGCAGAGATGTGCTACAGATGTAAGAGATGAGCCATGATTTTATTAAATGGTACAAGACTCTAAATGACTCATCCTTGCTTCTGTTTCTTATGTTCTTATGTACTTAAATCAGATAGAAAATGCTCCAACCTATTGTGTGCCTTTCCTGCAATACATTGAGTCCTACTACAAAACTTAGTTTGAATAAATTGAATAGAACCGAATTTTGTAAGCAGAATTCAAACACATATTTCACTACTTTGTACATGGATTACTGGAGACAGAGGACATCTGGAATCCAATACTGGAGCTTGAGGACATCTGCGATCCAATACTGGAGATTGAGGACATCTGCGATCCAATACTGGAGATTGAGTACATGTGTGATCCAATACTGGAGATTGAGGACATCCATGATCTAATACTGGAGAATGAGGGCATCTGCGATCCAATACTGGAGACTGAGGACATCCATGATCTAATACTGGAGAATGAGGGCATCTGCGATCCAATACTGGAGATTGAGGACATCTGTGATCCAATACTGGAGATTGAGGACATCTGTGACACTCTACTAGAGACTGAGAACATCTGTAATCCAATTCTAGAGATTGAGGATATCTGTGATCCAATTCTGGAGATTGAGAACATATGAAATCCAATACTGGGGATTGAGGACATCTGTGATCCAATACTGGAGAGTGAGGACATCTCTGATCTAATATTAGAGATTGAGGACATCCACGGTCCAATTTGCTTTATTGCTTTCATTTCTTTTTGAAGCCACGTTAAGTGCATTACTCAATGGCATGAAGGAGCAGTAATATTCATTCAGTTCCAAAACCAATCTCATAAAACTTGCAGTCTATCTCACTCACCATTTGTTCACACGCTCCAACCACAACTTGACCATCTACTCCTATCCCACTCTTTTTTCAAAATAACATGATCATTTTGAGAGTTTGTTCTTATAATTTTTTCTGTTACCTCCCTGTGAAGACTACACTGACATTAATACGAGAGATGAATAACTAATTGTTCTATGCTTATGCAGACTTGTTTTATCATCCTTTATAAATGTTAGAATGCAGTAGATGTCTGTCTTTCCACTAGTCCCGCCTGCCTGCCGATATCCCTCGAAACCTATCCTATCCAAGCATCCATCCAACGATTTCTTAATCTTTGCAGGAATACCTGCCTCATCCACCTCCACCAGCAATGTGTTTCATACACTCACCACCACCTGCGTAAAATGTTCATCCCATGAGTTCAATTAACGTCTCTCCCTCCTCATCTTAAACCCATGACCTATGGTTACCGATTCCCCTTCTCTAGGCAAAAAACTCTGTGTATTCACCCTATTCCTCTCACGAGTATGAGCAAATCTATAAGATCAAGAGAGATCTTGAGCTCCAAGAAGTAAAGCACTAGCCTAGTCAGACTTTCCCTCTAACTTGGGCCACGAGTCTGGGACAAATCCTTGTAAATCTTTTCTGTACCCTCTCCATCTTGACAACGTCTTTCCTGCAACATGAACACTAATGTCTTATAAAACTGCAACGTGACATCCCAGCATCTATGCTCAGTACTCCGATGATGATGGCCCCTGTGCCAAAACTCTTTTGACCACCCTATCTATCTGTGATGCCACTTTCAAGGTATTATGTACCTGTATCCCTCGATCCCTCTGCTCTACAACACTCTCCAGATCCATACCATTTACTGTGTAGGTCCTACCCATGTTAGACCTCCCAACATGCAACACCTCACATTTATCTGTATAATAAAAAAAAATCTCTGTTCATTCCCCAGTCTAAGTGTGAAGGGTTTCAGCTCGAGTGGGGATTCTACTGTTAGACTCCATGTGGAGTCCTGGAATGGAACACAGTCATTAACTTGGTGGAAAAACACAATGCTGGAGGAACCCAGCAGGTCAAACAGTGTACTTTACGTAGCAGAGATGGATACATAACCAACATTTTGGACTTGAGCAATTTATCAAAGTTAGTGTAGTGGTTAGCGCAACACTATTACAGTGCCAGTGGGCCGATATCGCCTCCAACCGGGCATCTTGGTGCCTCACAGTTCGGCGGGCAGCAACCTCCTTTGAAGAAGTCCGCAGAGCCCACTTCACTGACAAAAGACAAAGGAGGAAAAACCCAACACCCAACCCCAACCAACCAATTTTCCCTTGCAACCACTGCAACCGTGTCTGCCTGTCCCGCATCGGACTTGTCAGTCACCAACGAGCCTGCAGCAGACGTGGACATACCCCTCCATAAATCTTCGTCCGCGAAGCAAAGCCAAAGAAGAAGAGAAAAAAAGAAAAGATTACACTGCTAATGACCTGGATTTGAATCCAGCGCTATCTGTCAGGAGTTTGTACATTCTCTATGTGCCTTCATGGGTTTCCTCCTGGTGCTCTGGTCTCCTCCCACCCTTCAAAACAGACAGGAGTTGTAGGTTAATTGGTGTATTTGGGGCACGTGCTTGCAGGCTGGAAGGGCCTGTGATGGTGCTGTACGTTTAAATTTAAAACTGTTCCTTTCTCATGTTAGCACCAAAGGAGCATCATTTACTTGTAAAGAAATTTGCACCTGTTTTTGGCTGCTCGTTGAAAACATCCCAGCACAACAGACAATATAATGGCAAAAGTCTTAAAGCAGTGCTCTGACCGCAGTCCTATTTAAAAGGAATTGGTTGGAAGGCCTCCCTTTAACATGGAAAGCTCCTTGCCTTACTGATGGCACTTGGCCCAGTTTTAAATGTGGAGCTTGCAGTGTATAAAGTCTTCCATTCTGGTTGATGTACTACCGAAAATGTAATAGATTGAGTTCTTCTGAAGTGCAAAGTTGAAAAAGAACTGTGTTTAAAATAAATCTATTCCTGCCCTGGCTTCCCACTCTCCCATCTCTAAGGTTGTATCTCTTGTGTCCCTGCAGCCCCTAAATCCTGAGAGCAGAGAATTACATCAGCTACCCATTTACCTTTGAATATTTGTCTGCAAGGCCTCAGAATGTCCAGAAGTATCTTCACAGTCACAATGGCCTTCCAGCAATCTCATTCACTTTCAGTTTCTCCAAAGGTCAAAATTTGATGCCATACTGATTAAGATGTCTTTTAAATCAGCAACTTTGGTCTCAACAATGTGAGATGATCTCTAAAAATTCCATGTGCCATTGGATTTAGAATCAGTATCTCATAATCTCATAGACACAGTGTCTACGATGAGGTGATGTCAATAGCACAATGGTAGAAATAATGAGAACTGTTGTAAGTAAATACAAGGGACACAAAACTTTTCTGAACATGTACTCCTGTCTTGGTTGCAAGCTAATAATATTAATTAGAGACCAAACACAGATGGTGCGATCCCTTCACCGAACTCATAGGTGTGTGAATCTAAACTTGAGCTTCCTGTAACCATTTAAACTGCCCCAAACATTGCTATGGTCTGTCCTTGGCCTCATCCATTATCAGGGCAAGGCTCAATGCAAATGGAGGACCAACACATCATATTTCTCCTGGACAGCTACAAGCCTAATGGCATGAACATTGACTTCGCTAATTTTAGGTAATTCTTTACACCTGTTCAAAAATAAAATCTCTCTCTCTCGCTCTCTCTCTCTCAATCTCTCTCTCTCTCTCTCTCTCTCTCTCTCTCTCTCTCCCTCTCTCCCACTCTCTCTCTCACTCTCTCTCACTCTCTCTCTCTCACTCTTTCTCTCTCGGTTTTCTTTCCTAATGGTTTCTCCTTCTACTTGTCTCTCAAACCTTCTGTTCTATTTCATCTCTGAACGCTACCTCCAACTTTGTACCCCTCCCTCCACTTTATATGTGTAAATTCACCTGTTCCATTATTAGTCTTGATAAAGGGTTCACATATGAAACAATGACTGACCATTTCTGCCCCTGCATGCTCTCTGACAATTTGAGTTCCACCAGCAATTCTTTGTTTACTCAAGTTTCCAGCATTATTGCAAAATTGTGAAGTTAGTGGAGGACTCGCTCCCCCACAATTTCCAATTTCACTACTGGACAGAACATATATAAACTATGTTTCTGGGTTCACTCTCCTGAGCTCTCCTGGTGTAAACTGGAGGATTCGTCTTTGCAACTAATCTTCTTTATCTGCTATGGTATATTCCTCATTGCCCATAAAACCCTCCAACCACACTGATGAACCAGTAGTGCCTAATGCATTAAAAAAATTGGTAACAGATGAGACGTCATTTTAAGTGGGAAGCTGCATCAGTTCTTGGTACCTTCAATAATATTCATCTCTGCTCACCATCAGTTACTGTATTTGCCAACTAATGGTATCAAACATCTTCAAGACCTCTACCTGGATGGAGGGTTTTGCAGCACCTGCAAATGGCTTACCTGAAACACATTTATTTTGCTATTATCAAATTTGGCATTTTATTTCAAAGTCTTGTTTCAAGTTTCCCTCAGATATCTTCCAAACAACCCTGCCAAGGTCAAGTATCAGTTAATCCAGGAGTGAGAGGGATAATTTCAAAGATTTATAGCTCTACTCTGTCAATCATAAGACATTCATTTTCAAAAATAAAAGTGGAATAGGAGCCAGAATGGCAAATGAAAATTCAGGATAAACTGTGTGTAGAGCTCGTCGAAAGAATCAAAGACTTGTTGATCCAAACCAAGGCTTTTATTAGCAAAAGACAGGAGCTCTTCATAGGTGGCCGACCAGTCCGGAATGATCCGACCTGGCTAGGGACACAACCCTTTAAGGCCCAGACAATAGGCGTGGCTTAGCTTTCAGCCAATCGCTGTAAGCACAGTCTAGATACAGTAACTATATACACTATGTACATTGGTGATAGATCTGTACTATCACACTGTGGGAAGAGGCTATTGATAGAATTGCTCGACCACCTCCTTTGCTCGGTTGGGACTTATTCAGTCTAAGGTACTGCACAGAGTTCATTTGTCTAAATTTTTATATATTTTTTTTCTTTTTAAAATATTTTATTGATATTTTTACAATTAAAAAGTTGGACAACACCATCATGAAGTGCACTACACGACAAGAAAAAAAGTTATAAAAATGACCATAAGTACACGTTCCAAAGCACCATCATGATAATAAAATAGAACATTGTCACGGCTACTACGGTAGATGCTACTAAATAAAGGCAAACACACACAAAGGTAGTCAACTCAAGACTGGTTTATTGCAGACATACACAGATCTTTAATTCCTTGCCTGTTAATGAGCTCGTTAGTGAACAGCTGCTGGTCCACAGGACCAGCAGGTTAAAGCTATGAGCCATTAGTGCCCCGCGGCTTCAGGCAGAGGCTTCATCTGATCCACTTCCTGTACTTTGGGACCTAGCACTGCTAGCCCGCGATGTGTCAGGTAAGTCTGTGAACTGACAGTGGCGGTTCGCAATACCGCGCTGTGCACCTGCTACATCATTTCCCCCCCCCCCCCCCCAGAATCGTCACCGTAATTTAAGATGCCAGATATGCTTGATTTAGGTGGACGTCCACGTTGCCTGGGTTGAGGGCACTGAACTGGTGAAGTAGGGTCCGTATGGGCGGGTTTAAGTCTGTCCACGCTGGATAGCTGCGGATGCCCTCTGATGTCTAATGTATATACCACTCCATCTCTCTTAATTACACAAAATGGTCCTTCATATGGTTTTAGTAATGGTGCCCCTGGAACCTGTCTTTGTATGAATACAAATTTAGTGTTTAATAGTGATTGGGACACTTGTTGCCTAGGTTTTCCATGCCAGTTGGTAGAGGATAGTTTGCTGTTAGCAATACCCTTGCGGAGTTATTGCAGGATGTCCATGACTGAATTGCTTGTGAAGTTAATATCTCCTGGAACCCTAAGGGCTGTACCATACATCAATTCTGCACACGATGCAGACAGATCTTCTTTTTGGAGTTCCAAGTAGAACCCAAGGTAGTTCATCGACCCAGTTGGGGCCGTTGAGTCAGGCCTTCAGTGAAGACTTAAATTGTCGATGGAAACGTTCCACCAGGCCATTGGACTGCAGATGGTATGCAGTAGTGTGGTGCAACTGTGTACCACAAAAACGAGCCAAGGAAGCCCGTAACACCGAAGTGAACTATGGTCCATGGTCCAAAGTTATGTGTGTAGGCACTCCAAATCTAGCAATGCAATTTAAGATGAATGCTCTAGCATATGCCTCAGTATCACTGACTGTTAATGGAATGGCCTCTGGCCAGCGTGTGAAGTGGTCTACTACTGTGGGAATATACCTCATGTGCTGTGATACTGGTAATGGTCCAACCAGATCCACGTGCACATGCTCAAATCTTCTGCGTATTGTCGGGAAAGGCTGCAGGAGTGCCTTGATGTAGTGTTGAATTTTCGCAGATTGGCAGGATATACACATTCGTGCCCATTGAGTGACGTCTTTTTTCAGCCCTTGCCACATTTACTTGTTTGACATTATTTTGACTGAATCCCTGATGGATGGGTGTGATAGATTGTGAATGTCATCAAAAAGATGCCGTCTCCAAGATAATGCGACCAATGGTCGAGGATACTCCAACAATACATCACAAAGGAGTTCTGGACTACCTTGTTGTGGTGGCACCTGTTGAATGTCAAGTCCAGTAATAGGTGTACTGTATGCCTGTATATCCGGATCCACGGATTGTGCCGCAGCCAGTTCAGCAATGTTGACTCCACCTTGAATATGGCACACACTTAATCTAGAGAGCACATCTGCGACCAGATTGTCCTTTCCCAAAATATGATGTATGTTCATAGTAAACTCCAAAATGTAGGACAAATGTCGTTGTTGTCTTGCCGACCAAGGATCTGTGACTTTGCTAAAGGCAAAAATGAACGGTTTATGGTCTGTGAATATGGTGAAATGTCGACCTTCCAAGATATAACGAAAGTGCCATATAGCCAGATAAAGTGCTAATAGTTCTCGATCAAAGGCGCTGTACTTCATTTCTGCTGGACTAAAGAAGGCAAGGGGCTGATAATGGCCATTGACGTATTGTTCCAGAACTGCACCCACAGCTGTTTCCGAGACATCAATGTCAAAGCAGCTTCAGGATTTGCATGTGCAAGCATTGCTGCTTTGGTTAATGCCTGTTTGGCGGACATTAATGCGGCCTCTGCCTTTGCAGTCCAGGTAATGTTTTTGTTTGGAGCAGAGGTTTTGACAAACAGGGGTCGCAGGATGTCAGCAATCCCGGGAATAAATTTGTGATAAAAATTTATCATTCCCAAAAACTTCTGTAGCCATTTGACGGTGTCAGGTCTGGAGAATGTATGGATGACGTCTACCTTGCCTGATAATGGAGATATGCCGTCTGCTGTAATTTTATGCCCTAAGAATTCTATGGTTGACTTGCCAAATTGACACCTGTCGAGGTTAATTGTCAGACCAAAGTCTTGGAGCCGTTGGAAAAGGTAGCCGAAATGCAGGTGGTGATCTTGCTCATTTTGACTTGCTACAAGGATGTTATCCATGTAAATATATGCAAAGTCTAAATCTCTGCCTAGAGCATTCATAAGCCGCTGAAAAGTTTGCGCAGCATTTTTTAAGCCAAATGGCATTCTGATGAATTCATAAGGGCCAAACGGCATAATAATTGCTGATTTGGGAATATCATTCTCATGAATCAGAATCTGATGATATCTCTTAACCAAATCAATCTTTGAAAATATGCGGCAATGATGCAGATGGGCAGTAAAATCCTGTATGCGTGGAATTAGGTATCTGTCAGGTGTAGTGACATCATTAAGCTTACGATAGTCACTGCAGGGTCTCCATCCACCTGTCTTCTTGGGTACCATATGTAAAGGTGAGGCCTAAGGGCTGTTTGAGCATTGGATGATACCCAATTCTTCCATTGCTTTAAATTCTGCCTTTGCTTGCCGCAATTTATCAGGCACCAGATGACGAGCCCTGGCATGGACCGGTGGGCCTGATGTGTCTATGTAATGAGACACACCATGGGCTGTTCTTGAGGCATTGAAGTTAGGGGTGAGAATATGGGGAAATTCATTAAGTCGAGAAGTATATGCATCCTTGTGTAATGTATGTACTCCGAGCTGTGAAACTCTCCCCTTGATGCACGCCAGTGGATATATCTGAATGGTGGTGGCGTGAACTAATTTTCTGTGTTTTACGTCTACCAATAAGTCGTGGGAATGTAAAAAATCCACACAGCGACAGAAGCGAGGACACAATTCCAATGGAACGTGGTTCCACCTATTCCGATTGAGACTCGTCTAGTGCAGAAACTTGGAATGGCGGTTCCATTCGCCGCCCACAGGGTCAAGTGGCGTTTTTTATGCATCCTTTCAAAATAGGTCGGCAGGAGCAAACTAAGTTCAGCACCTGTGTCTACAAGGAATTTGTGTTTACCCACATCGTCCTGAAGATACAATAAGCCTGTATGTACGCCAGCTGCCGAGGCCACTACTGGCAGCTGGCTCTCTTGTTTCCTGACTTCTTTTTGTAGTAGGTACATGGCTGGACACACTTATGGACACTTTTCCCCAGCGGCGATGGTAAAAACACCACTCTCGATATACATCAGCACATTCCTCTTCCTTGGATTGGACTGCAGATACAGGAGGCTGGTCGGATGCGGGAGATGTATTCGGGCAGACTCTCGTGTAGGAGTACGATAGAGCCTGACAGTCTCGAGCCACGTCATTGGGATGGCGGAAATCCATGTTACCAATGGGTATGGCAACGTGAGATGGAAGTTTTGACAGAAATAAGGTTTCAAAAAGCAGACAATGGGAATGACCATCTGACAAATCCAGCATCTCATTCATCAGGTCTGATGGATTCTTGTCAACTAGGCCTTCCATGATCAAAAGATGCGTGCCATGCTCATGCCTAGTCATTTCCAATGTGTCAAGTAGAAACTAATCTTCTGCCAGAGGATGAGCAATAAATTTGCTTACTCGCGATGCAGTAAGCACGTCCAATGTATTCACGATATGCCAAAATTTTGTGTCTTCCGCCATTATACCCCAAAGATGAAACTGGGTTTCAGCTTGAAGAAGCCAAATCCGAGGCTGATGTATCCAGAAAGGAGGCAAATGAAGCCCAACTGCATTAACTGTCATGGCGGCGGCGGCAGTTGTTGGTGCTATTTACATTTCCTCCTTTTCCATAATGATTCAAATTCGTTGAGTCTTAACTTCGGGGTCACCAATTTGTAGCGGCTACTACGGTAGATGCTATTAAATAAAGGCAAACACACACAAAGGTAGTCAACTCAAGACTGGTTTATTGCAGTCATACACAGACCTTTTGTTCCCTGCCTGTTAATGAGCTCATTAGTGAACAGCTGCTGGTCCACAGGACCAGCAGGTTAAAGCTATGAGCCATTAGTGCCCCGCGCCTTCAGGCAGGGACTTCATCTGATCCATTCGCTGTACTTTGGCGCCCAGCACTGCTAGCCCGCAATGTATCAGGATGTGTCTGTGAATTGACGATCGCGGTTTGCAATACTGTGCTGTGCACCTGCTACAACATGACAAAAGAGAAGAAATTTTTTTTAAAACACCTTCCCCTAAACAAGGTTGAAAATTAACGTTCATAACTTCAAGTGGCCCAGTCTTAGAGATGGACAGCACAGTTCCAAAATTCCAGGTTAACACTAAATCTTAAGGTTATGATAGTAGTAAAGTCACGTAATACTACATTTGAATATAACAGACATGAAATTCTTTAACTTTGTGTACCGTAAGGAAGACAGAGAATTTCCACTTTGTCCAGCGCCCCTCACAGAAATGAGGCCCCAGCGAGGAACGAACACGCGACCCCTGGTTTACTAGATCAATGCTCTAACCATTGAGCTATTAAAGCCCCATATCTTTTGAAATTTAATATTTGAATCATTGATTGTACATCTAATTATTTTTTCAAATTTAAACATGACATCCCTTAGCCATTGTGTATGTGTAGGTGGGGTATTAACTTAGCATTTAATCAAAATTGCACATGCGGCCATCAATAAAGTGAAAGATAAAATGCAGCATTGAATTGAAGTCAGTAACATATCATCTCCTCAGAATATTCTAAAAAGAGCAAGTAAAGGGCTAGGTTCCAATTTTAAATTGAGAATCGCCAGTAATGTTTGAAAAACTTCTTTCCATAATTTTTCCAAACAAGGGCATGTCCAGAACTTAGGAATTAAAGAAGCATCATCTGTTTTACATTCATCACATCAGGGATTTATGTCCGAATAAAAATGAGACAATATAACTTTAGACATATGTGCTCTGTGAACCACTTTGAATTGGCACCGACAATGTCGTGCACAAAGGGATGGAATGTAAATCAGTTTAAAAATACAGTTCCAATGCTCATGGGACAGTGAAAGATTCAAATCCTGCTCCTAGGCGTTCTTGATTTTAATTAACGGGGCCTGTCTTAGACCAACCATTTTGTCATAAATAAGAGATATTAAGCCTTTATAGGGAGGTTGTTGTTCAAAAAACGTATCAAGGATATTTGCCACAAGATTCGGAGGAAAATCAGGAATCTGGGATTGAACAAAGTATCTAATCTGCAAATATCTAAAAAAAATGAGCTTTAGGTAAGTTAAATTTTACAACCAGTTGTTCAAAAGATGCAAAATTGTTGTCAATAAAAAGATCTTTAAAACATTTAATACCCAATCTGTGCAGGGTCTTCCAAAGAAGGTTGACAAAGGTGATTGGTAGCAAGAAAAAAAAACTCAGAAATCCAAAAATCCTTCTAAATTGTACCCATATTCTCAAACTGTGTTTAATGACCAGGTTTTCAGTTAATTTGTATAAAGAAGAGGGATAGAGAAGGCTCATGAATTAACAAAATGGAAGTATTCTTAATAAAATTTAGTTCAATTTCTTCCCATGTGGGGCAGTCAACTCGGTTATCAAATTGTAACAAAAGAATCAAGTTACGTATATTGAATTTTTAAAAAAATTAAATTTAGACATAAACTGCCTGGGATTATACTCACTTGAATTCAGAAGAATGAGAGGAGATCTTATAGAAACATAAAATTTAAGGGATAGATAAGAGAGATGCAGGAAAATTGTTTTCACTGGTAGGTGAGACCAGAACTAGGGGACATGACTTCAAGATACAGGGGAGTCAATTTAAGACGGAGATGACAAAAAACTGTTTTTCCCAGAGACCAATGAATCTGTGGAATTCTCTGCCCAGGGAAGCAATTGAGACTACTTCATTAAACTTATTTAAGGTTCAGTTCGATAGATTTTTACATTAAAAAAAGGGATTGAAGGGATATGGGGAAAAGGGAGGTTGGTGGAGTTGATCAGCCATGATCACATTGAAGAGCGGAACAGGCTTGATGGGCTGGATGGCTGACTCCTGCTCCTATTTCTTATGTTCTAATGTAGACGTAAAGCATGTTAGCAGGCTGTTTCATCCCATGAGTTCATGCTGCCCAATTACATCAAATTAACCTACAACCCCCCAGTACCTTTCAAACGGTGCGAGAAAACGGGAGCCCCCACGTAGACACGGGGAGAAGGTACAAAATCCTTACAGACAGCATGGGATTTTAAACCCAGTCCCAATCGCTGGTGCTGTAACAGTGTCACGCTGACCACTATGCTAACCGTGGCATCCTAAATTGTCAGCCATTTGTCCAGAAGTAGAGGATAAATGCAATAGGTGTAATGGTTCCCTTTGCCACCATGTTTTATCAGTGCCTAAAAATACAGGGGTCTTTAGCACATTATCTAAATAATGGGAGGCCATAATGTAAATCTGGATATTGTGACAAAGTTGTTCAATAAAGATATCATGGGAAAAAAAGATTACAGCAAAAGCAGCTTTTGTTTGTCTTGATCTGTTGATGTAGTTTGTGGGTAGCTGGGTCCCAAATACCAATCCCTATGCTACTCAACTATTCACAGATCACCAACTTGAGCAGAATCTATTTATGCCAATTTATTTTGACCAGTTGCCTCAAAGCCAACCTCCAATAATAACGTCATCTTCTAATGCTCACTTTTTCATTATATTCCATACATGCAAAGCATGATCCTCAATGTCCCTCTTGTTTGTCATAAAACACATTTCTGTTCTCTCCACATAAACTCTGAAGGACTCATACATTCAGCAGTAAACTCCCGGCCTGTCAATATATATTTCACCTTGAAATGCCATTCTAGCCACTTTTCCCAGCTAAATAGTTTCATTGCTGCATTCAAACTTTTCTTTTTTGAATATTTAACATTTTTTAAAATCAAAATTACATCAAAATCTAATAAAGTTCATACATTGAAAAATATATGTGGATAATATAACAAACCGCCCCTCCCCCACCTCGCTACTAATCCCCACCCACATTCCCCTAAACTATCCCTTAAAAAGAAAGGAAAAGGAGATCATCAATTATATATAGAATGCAATGCTTCGGCCATGGAACCAATAATCATCACCGGAATGGATTGAGAGCTCAAACCTTCAAACCAACAATTGTCAAATATGGGCCCCATACTGTCCTATAAAATAGGAGATAGGTGGAAAAGGTAAGATTTCATCTAAAACACCTTTATATCAAAATAAACTTTTTCCTTTTACTGTTAACAATCAATTTTTGAAGCTATGGAATCAATTGGGGATTAAAAGGGTGGAGGATTGATTTGGAGTGGGGAAATTTTTATCTTTTAATCGAATGAAGGAAAAATATGAGATTCCTAATAATACATTTTTTTTGTTACTACCAAGTAAAAGTTTTCTTAACTGAAAGTTAGATTATAGTTTAACATTACCTAAAGCAGTGGTTCTCAACCTTTTTCTTTCCACTCACATACCACTTTAATAATCCCTATGCCATCACTGCTCTGTGATTCGTAAGGGGTTGCTTAAGGCGAACACCCCCTTATGAATCACAGAGCACTAATGGCATAGGGAATACTTAAAGTGATAAGTGAATGGAAAGAAAAAAGTTGAAAACCACTGATTTAATTGTACCTCATTGACTCATTATGTGCATGGCTTCGTAACTCCAAAGGAAATGGGCCAATGACAATTTTTCTCAAGCAAAGTTTTTCAGTAGCAGTTGAGTCTAGAGCGATGATTCTCAACTTTCCTTTCCCACTCACATCCCACCTTAAGCACCTTACAGAGCACCGATGGCATAGGGATTACTTAAAGTGGTATGTGAGTGGAAAGAAAAAGGTTGAGAGCCACTGACTTAGACAATCTGCTTTAGAGTTATTGCTTACTAAAGGAGATATAAATAAATTTATTTCTGAGATGCATTTAAACTTTTCTACCCTATTTTGCTTACCTGCATTACAAATGAATATTGCAGCCTGAATCGTAGGTTTAGCATCCTGTTTCGTTATTCGTCCTGTCTTGTTCCAAGATGTCAGCAGATTTAGTTTATCTTAGTATATAGACCATGTCCTACTGATGATTGAAAAGCTTTGAGCTCTTTTTGATTTCAATCACCACAAAGCTTTAAGCTGCTTGATATCATCAGTTCTTTATTTTCTTCATTATCTATGTCACTAGTTACCAAGATGTTGACAAGACAGCAGTAATATAACAAATGAAATCTGTTGCAAAATAACTTTTGGAAGCTCAGAGCTCTTTGACGTTGGCACTTACTTTTTATTGTAAACTAATAACTAATCATGCATTTAGTAAGAACTCAATGATGGAGAAACTCAGCAGGTCAAACAGTACTGAATGGAGCAAAGATAAAGATACAAAACCAACGTTTTGGGCTTGAGCACTTCATCAAGGTATGGACAAATGTTGGCAGACGTCCAAATAAAAGGGTAATTGTGGATGCGTGGAGGAGGAGAATGGTCGCAAAGGCGGGAAGCAATTGGTGGAGAAGGGAGGGAGAGGACAGCAGCAAGAAAGGGAAGGAGAGTTGACGGTGTGGGAAGGGAGAGCAGGTTAGCAGAAACCAGAGAAGTTGATGTTAATGCCATCTGGCTGGAGAGTGCCTAGACAGAAAATCAAGTGTTGGGCTTGGTGGGATAGTATGAGGCTACGGACAGACATCTGAGTATGGGATGCAGAACTGAAATGGTTGGCCACTGAGAGGTCCCTGTCACTGATGCGGACAGAGCGAAGGTGCTCAGCGAAGCGATCTCCCAATCTGTACCCAGTTTCTCTGATGTAGAGAAGGCCACAAAGGGAGCACCGGATTCAGTAAATCAATCCTGTGGATATACCAGTGAAGTTTTGCTTCACTTGAAAGACCTGGTTGGTCTTGAAAAACTGTGGTGAGGGAGGAGTTGTGGATACTAGTGTGACACCTCCTGTGGCCACAGGGGAAGGTGCGAGGGGGGCATTTGATAGGGAGGGATGAGTTCATGAGGGAGTCATGGATGGACCGGTCCCTGCAGAAGGCAGAGAGGGAAGGAGAAGTGATGTGTCTGGTAGTGGGATCCTGTTGTAAGTGCTGCAAATTCCAGAGGATAATGTGTTGGGTGTGGAGGTTCATGGGGTCATAGGTATGGACAAGGGGAATCCTGTGCTTGTTGCCTCTGGGGGCAGAGGAGGGCTCGGGCGGATGAATGGGAAATGAGGTGGGTAAGTTTTTAATAAAAGGTTAAAGGGGGAGGAGCATGGTCACAAAAGCAGGAGGTAATAGATGGAGAAGGGAGGGAAGACAGAGCAACAAGCACCCTTCCCTCTCGATTCACCCAGCCTGCCCTCCTCCCCTTCTCTCTCGATTCACCCATCCAGCCCTCCTTTCCTTCCCTCTTTATTCACCCAGCCATCCAACCTCACCTTGATCACTGCTGTTCCCTCCCTCCCTTCTCCACCAATCACCACCAGCCTTTGTGATGTCACCTCCCCCTTCACTCTTTAGTTTAAAATTTTGGATCTTAACCATGCATTTATATTTACTATGTCATACCGATGCAACCTCTATCATATAAATGTATAAATGAGATATACTAGCAGTGTATATACTAGGTGTTTCCCTATTTCATACATCATCTTTTCCCTCCTTATGACTTTTTTAGTTACTTTCTGACCCAGCTAGGTATATGGAATTTTGACTTCCCATCACTCATTCTAGAAGCTGGTTTACAACCTGATGCACCGCAAATCACTCAGGAAACTATTGTGGAGAAAGCAATAGGCTTTAATTCAGTTGAGAGCATAGCATATCCCTACTGTTCGGTTGTCCTACACTGAGTTGCAGGGGGCTGTGGATCAGCCACCTTTATACAGAAGCCTGTGGGGAAGGGCCATATGTACAACCGGCCAATAGGTATTGTTACGAGACCAGAGGATCCCAAAACCCAGCAGCAATAGATATTCAACATGACAAATGGCTACTTAAACAAAAGTTGCTTTTAATTATCTTTAAATATGAAAACAGAATCACAGTATAACTTATCACTATTGACTTAACTAACCTAACTTAACCCCCTTCTAATTCTAAGTGCACATATATGTAAATGTGTGTGTAAGTTCAGAAAGGTTCTCTGATTCACAGTTCAATCTCACTTCTCATTCCTCCAAGTTCACTGGTTGCAGGCAATTCTTATACTGTGCACAGAATTTCACATTTATAAAGTTCACCAGGCTTTGGTGCTCGAAAGGTAAATGCTTAACACTCAGGAAGGTTCTTGTCAGTTTTCAGAGAGAGATTTGTTGTTCCTTTTTAATCTTGCTGATGAAACTTTCCCCATCAGGGTTTTCCAGATGATAACCTCTTTCTTTCAGGTCACCACAGAGTTCCTTCTTGTTTCTCTTATTCCAAGTAAAACATTAGACAGCTAGTCCTCTCCTCCTGCATGACCCACAAGGGCTTTGACCAGGCTGAACCAAGAACACACAACCTGTCTTCTAAATGGGATTTTCCACAAGCTTGCCGGCTTGTCCTCTTCCAGTCCCAGCTGTTTCTGCTGGCTTTAACACTGTTCAACTGATCTCTGTGTGTGTGTGTGTCTCTCTCACAGAGTGAAAAAAGCTTGTTTTACTCTCTCTGCTTGCACAACCACATGACCCTCTTAGAATGGCAAGTTCCTTTCCAGATAATATGCAGCTCTGTCAAGATCTTTCATCTGTTGCCTTTTTGTAAACAACAATCCATTAGTGAAGTCTCTTGGGCACTCTCCAAAACTTTTGCAAAGGCTGTTGGACCGACATGTCTTACATGGAGCAGAGCTCCAGTATTTTAAATAAAATCTGTTTTAAAGTGTTTGTATGTGACCTACTCTAACAAACCTTTCCCAAGTTATCTCCAAAAAATATATCTATATACATTGTCAAAGTATGCTTGATCAGATCATTATACATCACAGTGGTTTACCACACACCCCAATTCCTGAATATCTGCTTTTCAAAGGAACACTGTTGAATGTCCTGGCATCCAGTGTTTTGCTTTCCTTCTGTGTTCAAAAAGTGCCAAAATAGAATTGAACATTTTTGCAATGTCCTTATCCAAAATGTCTCCTCCTGCATTCAACTGGCAAAATGTACCTGACAGTGGAAGGTGATGAGAAAGCCATGAATATAATTCACCCACTGTCTTCCAGCAGTCATCAACAGCTGGCTTCCAGATAATAATTCAGGGTAAAAGTTTGATGCTTGCCTTATTGACCCAACATTACTGATGAATAGTAATGGGAGGGTAAGAAGAAGTTGTGAAAAGCACGAAAGACCAAAAACTAAGAACAATGCATTTCTTGCTCAGTTCTACAAGGCTATAAACTGATACACATTAAAACCCCCTGTATCCGGCACATATGATAGATGCTGGAGAAGTGAATTTTACAGATTGCATATTGCATGCTTTGAACTGCTAGGGAGCACCCATTTGAAACTTTCATGTATTTTTCCTATTTATTTTCCACAATATTTTTTTTGCCAGTTGCTTGAGGCTGTTTGTTGTTTGAATTCCAGAGGGGGGAGATCTCCTCCAAATTTCAACCCTAGGTTTTCACAAAGAATTTTTTTTCTCTGCTTATCCATCAACCCCCTATTGATTAGAAAAAAAATATATAATGACCAGGAGAGGTCATTTTATAGATACATGTAGATCAGTGAAAGGCGTGGCATGGTTGGTGAGGTGGTTAGCACAGTGCTGTTAAAGCACCAGTGATCAGGACCATGGTTTGGATCCCATGCTGTCTCCAGCAATCTGCTCACGATTCCAGCATCAGCAGCTTTTGTGTTTCTCTCGATCAACCATGCCACACAGAGCCTTAAAGGTCGGCAGTCCTCTTGTTGTTTCCTATTTCTCATGTCATGTTGTAGCAGTTAGCACAACGCCTTTACAGCGCCAGCCATCGGGACCAGGGTTGGAATCCCACGCTGTCTAAAAGGAGTTTGTATGTTCTCCTTGTGTCTGCATGGGTTTTCCCTGTGGGCTCCTGTTCCCTCCCATCATTTGAAATGTACCAGGGGTGTAGTTTAATGGGGTGCAAATTGGGCTTCACAGACTCGTGCTGTTACCGTGCTGTATGTCTATAAATTAAAAAAAGATGTGGGCGGAGAAATTGCAGATGGAGTTTAATCTGAAGAAGTGTGAGGTGCTGCACTTTGGGAGGCCAAATATAAGAGGAGCATATAGAGTTAATGACAGGATTCTTAACAGTATTGATGTGCAGAGGGATATGGGAATCCAAGTGTTATGTCTCTGCATTACTTGGGAGGCTTCTTAAATAACTTAGAGATGCAAGATTCAAATAACAAAGGAGACTTTACTTAATGATGCCTTCCACCATCTCAGGAACCTGATCACACACAATCATAAACATATACATACACCCCATAGTGGTGCACTTCCATTACTAGAGCGAGAAGAGTGTATTCTTAAGCGGTTACAAAATAGTTCACATTATCCTGACTATATAACATCCCATCTTCTCAAGATAAAGAAAAAAATTAGTGTTCTTTCTCACTTTCTTTCCAGAGCAACTTAAGTAACTGAACTTGTATACTAATTTATTTACACAACTATTTTTAAATTATTCTTATTGATATCGCACTGATGGCAGTATGTTGCTTCGTCATCTTGTGGATTTGCATGCGACCGTTGAGCTCTGTGTTGCTGGTACACATGTAGATGATGTAGCTTGTTATGCTTCACCTGAAAATTGCTGTGTTTCAGTATTAGTGGTTGTGGTCTCTTCACTTGATACCTCACTTGATATTGGTGTTGCAGGCTTTGCTGGTATTAAAGCTTTCTGCTTCATCCCATCTTGTATCGGCCGAATGTGAATTCTGATCCTCCTCAGCCAAATGTCAGAGTCTGTCTCAACAATGTATGATCTTGGTGACTTAGCTTCTCTGATGACCTTTGCTGGGGTTCATGTTTTCACATGCTGCTCTTTGAAGAGTTCTGGCAATGTTTGTGCATGTTTGTTCTTCTGCTTTCCTCCTAGTCATCTGGAGGGTATATTTTGCTTGGCAGAGTTGTTTTATATCTCCTGCCATTTAGAGGTTCTGCCAGCGACTTCATGTCAGCCCTTAAAATTGTTGCTCGTAATGATAGAAGAGCTAGGTCTGAGTCATTTTTTTGTTTCATGATACTTAACTAGTGTGCGTTTCACAGTTTGCACTTGTCCTTCAATGAACCTATGACCTTTGGGGTAGTATGGGGATGATGTAGAGATAACAAACCATACTCTGCAGCCAGCTTTCAGAATTCTTGTGACTTGAACTGTTCCATTGTCACATATTACTTGCTTGGGTATTCCTTGTTCAGCAAAAGGTGCTCTCATTTCTGAGGTGATAGTTGTCGCTCTCAAGTCTTTCACCCTTTTAACGAATGGAAACTTAAGAGTAGTTACAGGCTACTATTGAATACCACTCTTGATACTCGGTGTACTCTTGCACAGTCCGTGAGTCTATGAAGCTTTCAGTAGAGCCTGTCTCGATTAAGCATTTAGTGGAAGGTCTGTCCTGGTCTAGGACCTTTGAGGTTAGGACCCCAGAGACTCCGTACTCCTCACTCAAGTGGCTCCCACTGTCCTGGGTTGCTCTGCGTGGGTAAGATGACGTCACCTCGTGGCACAGCAAGATGGCCGCCCTCCTTCCTCTAACGATGATAGCAGCAAGTTTGAATTTGGGTCATGGCAAGATGGCCGCCGACCCTTTCCCTGCCATTTCCTCACTGCCACCCTCCGTCAGTGTGTAGTGCAGCAAGTGGGTTCAGGTGAATTCGGGGCAGACGCCTTGGGGCTGGAATCGGATCTGGGAGTGGTGCAGTTCTTAGATTTCCCCGGGCTTCCCTTCGGGTGGCAAGCCCTCACCCAATGCCCTTTCTTGCCACAGCTGGAGCCCACCAAGTCTTTAACCGGGTAGCGAGGTCAGGGATGCTGGCTCTTGTCACAGAAAAAGCGCTCCCTAGCCTGGGAGCACGCCCTAGCTCGAGAAACGGCAGCCGTTAGTGCTGGGATAGCGGGAGCAGCTGGTCCTTGGAAGGCAGCAGCATACCTGGCTTGAATAGCGCTTCCATCGTTAGGGAATAAGCTAATAAAATTGTAGCGAGCATAAAATCTCTCACGACTGGAGGGAGAACAAGCACTTTTATTCGCTTAAAACTATGGATATAGGGTCTCACAGTCGTCTTCGGAAGGGTTCTGGCTTTAGGCGGGAGAACAGGGTTATATGTGAGCAGATGGGGACGGGGCCAGCCATCAGCACAACACCCTACTAGTGAATCCCAGTTCACTGCTCTTGGGTAGACAGTAAAAATGCCACATGCAAGGGAACATGCAATTACAGTGAGCAGGGGTGGAAATTTAAAGGAGATGTGCAAGAGAGTGTTATGTGTCTAGACCAGGCTGGAGCCTTCTAGATAGACACATGAATATGCAGGGATTAGAGGGATATTCATCATGTGCAAGCACCAGAGCTTTAGTTTAATTTGATACCTGGGCTGAAGGACCTGTTCCTGTTCAAAAAACCTTCTTGTAATTCAATCTAATAGGGTTTGATTCCCAAGCACTGTATCACTCTTCTTGTTTTGATTCGTCCTGAAATTACCAATTTTCCCTTCATGAACTCCCAGTAAACCTGTGTCACTATCACTAGCTCCACCTCCACAGAAATGATCTGACCTCCTGAGTGTTTCCAGCACTTAGGATTTCATTTCAGATTTCCCATGGCTTGCTTTCATCCTGTCGCGAACGAGACCACCTCACTCGGCTGGCAACCCTCTCCGGCTCTTGATTATATGGAGAGGTAGCTGGTTGCATTCAGTGATGGAGGGAAAGCAATTCCTGTTTAGATCACAAACGTTTTGGCCCTACCTCACAGTGGTTTGCTTTCTGCAACAATCTGGACAAACTGTTTCAGAGCTCAATGTAATGTGTACTGACAGAACTGAACGAACATGTGGCAGACTGAGTGAGCACATTGCCACTCATGTTGATGTGTTCTCTCAGACTGTGGCTAGCCTTTCATTTATTCTGTCTTGACCTCATTATAGCATGTCAAAATTCATCCAAAAATAATTACGTAATTGCAGAAAGGGGGAGAGGGAGAGAGATCATCCTCTCAGCTTGTTGGTTTTGCATAATTACATCCCAAGTCAACCAATGAAGAATACTGCCAGGTTGCAATCTTGACAATTGTTCTTGAGTACCTTTCACTTCAGAGTATTTTGATTGGATTCACCTAATGCTAGCCACTTTCCCTGAAAACACTCCATCTCCATCTCCACAAGGCATTGGTGAGGCCATATTTGAAATACTGTGTGCAGTTTTGGTTGCCGAATTACAGGAAGGATATAAACAGTATAGAGAGAGAGAGTGCAGAGGAAGTTTATGAGAATATTGCCAGTGTTTCAGGGTTTGAGTTACAGGGAAGGGTTGAGCAGGTTGGGACTTTATTCCCTGGAGCGTAGAAGGTTGAGGGGTGATTTGTTAGAGGTATTAATAATTATTAGGGGGAAAGATAGAGTCAATGGGGATAGGCTTTTTCCATTGAGAGTGGGGAAGATTCAAACAAGAGGGCAGAAGGGGAAAATTTAGGGGAAACATGAGGGGGAATTTCTTCACGCAGAGGGTATGGAAAGAACTTCCGGCAGTGGTGGCAGAAGCGAGATTGATGTTAATATTCAAGGAAAGGTTGGATAGGTATATGGACGGGAGAGGCGTGGAAGGTTATGGGCCAAATGCGGGTCAGTGGGACTAGGAGGGAGAGATGTTTGGCACGGACTGGTAGGGCTGAACTGGCCTGTTTCTGTGCTGTAAATGGTTATATGGTTCTTCCCCTTGAGCATTCTCTTGCAATTCCTTACCTTCACCCAAAGACAAGCACTTTAAAAGTCATTTTCCTATCCTTTTGCTTCTAAAAAAATGTCTACTTTCTGCTGTAGCACGAAACGGAATGAGGGTAACACCCCCCCCAAAAGGCCAACCTAGCCAATGAGGGTATAATCCTTCTGAATTATAGGGATCAAGCTAAAATTGGAAATAAGGCCAAAGATGAGCTCACCCATGATCTTATTGAATATCCAAGATCAGGGCTAAAAGGCCTATCCTTGCACCTACTTTGTGAGATTCGTTCTGAGATACAAGATTCTACAAGTTGCAAGTCTATACCTTGCGAGGTGTCTGAGGTACTTCACGGAAATCTCTTGAAAATTTGTACCGTGGAGAGCATTCTAGCTGGTTATATTGCTGCCTTGTTTGGAGGCACCAAATCTCATTGAAAGAATAACCTCCTGAGGGTTGTTAACTTGGCCTACAGCATCACAGGCACCAGACTTCACTCCATCGAGGACATCTACATGAGGCGGTGTCTTAAAAAAGCAGCCTCTATCCTCAAACCCCCACCACCCAGGCCACGCCCTCTTCACTCTGCTACATTCAGTTAAGAGGTTCAGGAGCCTAAAGACGAGCACTCAACAGCGCAGGGACAGCTTCTTCCCCACTGCCATCAGATTCCTGCATAATCACTGAACCAAAGACACTGTCTTGCTATTCGTGCACTATTATTTTAATTTTTTTAATTTATAGTAATGTTGTCAGATGGTTATATTATGAATGTTTTCACTAAGATCCTGCTGCAAACACCAAGTTTCATGACTTGTTCATGACAATAAATCCCGATTCTAATTTATAAAAGACCCACATTCTGAGAAAGAGATTAAGGAAGCTAGAATTCTCAAGTGATTTTTATAGACTCTGGCCTGCACTGTTCAAATGTGCAATCAATTAAATTTATAATGCAAATCTACTCATACAAGAAACTCAACAAGCCAAAGAATGCCCTCTTGAATTCTCTGAAAGACATATGAAATGAATTTGAATGAAGATACACTCATCTCACATCGAATCTTGTGGGCTGAAAGGTAGATTTCCCAATAGTTACACATAACTTACAGGCATTCAGTGTGTTGACTAATGGGAAGGATAAACTGTGATCAAATCTGTTAGCTTTCTGTCGTACCCAGAATCCAACCCATTTTCCTGATTAAAGTTTCTCATAGTTGAAATTTAATGTCAGAGTAACATGACATTGCATACAATTCCTGGAGTCTTTATGCTGCAGGCCAGGCAGAATTTCTACTTACCAGTAGTGCAAAAACTGTACTCAAGCAAAGATATATATGCAAATGAGAGAAATGTAAATAAAGAATAAAATGTAAACAAACTGAATGTGAAATACAGAAAATAAATATTTAATAATAAATAATGTGCAAAGTGAGAGTCCTTAAATGAGTCTCTGATTGAGTTTGTTGTTGAGGAGTCTGATGGCGGAGGGGTAGCAGCTGTTCCTGAACCTGGTAGTGCGAGTCTTGTGGCACCTACACCTCTTTCCTGATGGCAACAAAGAGAACAGAGCGTGTGGTGGGTGGTGTGGATCCTTGATGATTGCTGCTGCTCTCCAATGGCAGTATTCCATGTATATTTTCTTGATGATGGGGTAAGGTTTGCCTGTGAAGCATTGGCCTTTTGCAGTGCTTTCCACTCAGAGATTTTGGTGCCTTCATTCCAAGCTGTACAAAAGGCAAAGGAGGAAAAACCCAACACCCAACCCCAACCAACCAATTTTCCCCTGCAACCGCTGCAATCGTGTCTGCCTGTCCCGCATCGGACTTGTCAGCCACAAACGAGCCTGCAGCTGACGTGGACTTTTTACCCCCTCCATAAATCTTCGTCCGCGAAGCCAAGCCAAAGAGAGATTCCAAGCTGTAATACAGCACACTTTCCACTACACATCTGTATAGGTTTGGCAATGTTTACAACGTCACACTAAAACCTCTGCAAACTCCTGAAGGAAATAGAGGCACTGACGTGCTTTTTTCATGATGTCGTTTGTGTGTTGGGTACAGGCAAGATTCTCCGAACTAGTGCCTCCCAAGAACAAATTTGATCACCCTCTCCACCTCTGATCTCCCCAATGATCACTGGATTGTACGCCTCTGGTTTCACGCTCCTAAAATTCACAACCATTTCCTTGGTTTTGGTTACATTTTGAGTGAAAGGTTGTTAGTACAGCATTCAGCCAAACCGATGACAAAATTTGATTTACCACCACATCCATTTTCTTTGTGTCCTTACAATTTACCAGTGTTCATGCGTGCTCAGTGCCCAGCTATATAATCACCTCCATCAGGTGCAAACGCTTTTGTAAACCTCAATCGCCTTTACATTTTTTTGTTCTTTAACCCTCCCCTTCTTTCTGCAGTCCAAATGGTATCCATTTTTTAAATTGATTTTTAGAATAAGCCAATAAATGTCTTCCAATACTCCTGCATCCACATTTATCTCTAAGAGCACATCCACAGGTTCCTCATTGCCAGGGACTGAGACAGTAGATATAAGATCAACAACCCTATTTCTGGTTCAAGTTTGTGCAGGTGTCATGTGTCTTTTTCTGCTAATTACAGTGCATTAGTCCACCAGCTACATGACATTATGATCCTTATAGTTGCTGGCTGACCCTTCCAACCTCATCCTACTCCTGAATCCCACATTCTTCCAATGGCACCGTTCTTTCTGCTTTCACTCCCATTTTGACTCTAGCCAAAATGCCTTTGAAAGCTGCCGTCATCTCCATTCTTTGCTTTCCTAATATTATCATATTAAATGACAGAAAAACTGCACAGCCCATTCCTGATTCTCATCTTATATTCTCACTGTAGGGTTTTGACCACTGCTTGTCTCACACCTTGACCCATCTCCTGGGAGTTGAGAAGTGGCTCAGAAACAGAGCTCTCATCGCCGTAAATGTATGTATGGGCAAGGAAAGTAAAAGCCGCAAGACTTTTTTGTCCAGCCAGTTCCTGACTTGAAGCATTGCCTAATATTTGATGTGCCAGCTGGGTTTCTGATGAACATTGCAATTTCTTGGCTGTAACACGAAATTAAAAAAAAACATTTCAGTATTTTTCGAACACTGATGCAACGAGGCACACCCTAAAATGAAGTTTTCGTTTGTCTGAGATATTGGTGCAACTTTCCCAAGGGGAGAATTAAGATTCTCAAATCTATTAGAGGCTGCGTCAACGGCCTCTGTTAAAGAAGCATCAATAATCATAACAAATGACGAAAGAAGTTGGTGAAAACAGAAGTTCTGTGCAGAAGCCTGATTCAAAGCCTGTGTGGGTTAATCATTCCTTGTAGATTGCCATGAGGTTTTAAAATGCATAAGGCTATGGTATGTTCAGATTGTTGTATAAAGACAAAGGTCACAGGAGAAAATGTGAGGAAGTTCTGAAATAAAGATACATTCATCCATGCTCTTCTGATATTGTTTTGGTTGAAAAGTCTCTGAAAATGAAGCTGAATTATTTACTTTATATTCCATTATGTTACTAACAATATGTTATCTTATTTTTTTTTGTATCCAACCCACAGTGAACAGATGGCCCCTTTTACTTGAGCTTCAATATCAAGTACAGTTGCTGCCTGACGCCAAAACCTCCCGCCACTCCATAGTCTCCATTCTAATTATTTATGTTGGTGAAACACAGCAGGATTTTTTATCAGTTGGATGGTGTCTTAATAAAGGAAAACACGTCAACATATTGACATCGTGTTCAAGGGGAAATTTTGCCACATATAAAACTGTTCAGAGGGGATTTGAACAGCTTTGGCCCAGTGCCAAATGGTGACCTGCTTGTGTTCCTTTACCAAGTTCACTCAGGGTTCCAATGTTCCTGGTTGTGTAATGGTAATTAGAGGGACTTATTAAAAAGTCAAATAAGCTTGAATACATTAGTATTGACGTACGGCCTGATGATTTCCAGAAGGAAATGACAAGAAGGACAAAGAGGTGGGCTGCTTGGAGAGAATAGCCACCTGAATAGAAGTGATTGAAATTAAGAGTTTGGCCAGGATCAACTCATCGGAGTGAAAGGGTTATCATATGAGGAGTGTTTGACAGCTCTTGGCCTGAATGTGTTGGAAAATGAGGGGGTGGGGGGGGAGTGGGGGAGAATCTCAATGAAACATTTTGAATATTGAAAGGCATGGGCAGATTTAATTCCCAGCCTAATTCTCCTTCCAAATTACAACAGTCCTTGTGCTGTTATTAAGTCGGGAGTTCCAGAATTTTTGACCTAGGAATGAGATAGGAATGATAAGATACTTTCAAGTCAGTGCAGGAGCAAACTAATCTTGATTTTGAAAAGTTGAATGAGATTTTATCTTTGGTGTGATCAAGGATGAGGGAGCAACTTAGTAGAGGTGTATACAATTAGGAGAGCCATAGATGCAATGAACAACTGATACCTTTTTATTCCCAGGGTGGCAATGGCCAAAACCAGAGGACTTCTGTTTAAGGTGAATAGAGGAAATTTTAGGGGAGATGTTAGAGGAAAGTGGATTTTTGGAGTACATCACTGGGGGTGATGGTTGATGCAATAGGGACTCTTAGATAGGCATATTTATGTAAGAAAAATGGAGGGTTATGGGCTACGAGCAAGAGAAGGGTTAGATTAATGTGGAGTACCACGTTATGGGCCGAAGAGCCATACTATGTCCTATGTTCTAGATTTTCCAATGAAAGGTTAATGAGTTTGAATCTTAACTCTCCATTGATCTCTTGAATGTCCTCCAACATCTGACTTACTTCCCATTTCCAATATCTGCAGTTCTTTGGATCAAAATGGGAAGTGACTTGCGAGGAGAATTTGTAGGAGTGGTATCTCTATGCCTCTGTTGACTCTACAAGTCAAGGAGGTATTTTTGAATTTTCCTCAAGGTGTGATTGCAGTCCATTTTGCATAAAGCAGTAGAGAGCATGACAAATAAATCATCTCTTTTACCCCAGATAGACCATTCTTTTTTTTTTGCATTGCTGTTGGTTCCTACAAACAATTCACTAATGGTGACTCTTTGTCTGCCTTACGGAAGGCAGAAGGCAATTTCAGAATCAGAATTTATTGTCATGAGCAAGTCATGAAATTCAGTGTAGAGCAACCGTTTATATTATAACCATCTTACAACAATAATATAAAAAATAAACAGAAAAATAATAGTGCACGAAAGTAAGGCAGTGCCTTTTGTTCATTGATTATTCAGGAATCTGAGGGCAGCGGGGAAGAAGCTGTCCTTGTACTGCTGAGTGCTCATCTTTAGGCTCCTGTACCTTTTCCCCAATGGGGAGGAGTGAAGAGGGCATGGCCTGGGAGGTGGGGGGTTCTTGACGGTACACATTTAGAAGTTTTTGAGAGTCTTTGGTGACACCGAATCTCCTCAAGCATCTCATGAAGTATAGCCGCTGGCGAGCCTTCTTCATGATTGTATGAACATGGAGCCTCCAGTACAGATCCTCAGAGATGTTGACACCCAAGGATTTGAAGTTCTTAACCCTTTCCACTACTGAGCCCTCGATGAGGATTGTTCCCCTGATGACTCCCTCCTGAAGTCTACAATCCTTGGTTTTTCTAACGTCAAGCACAAGGTGCTGTGACATCACTCAAAGAGTGATCTATCTCCCTCCTGTACATTTCCTCATTGTTCTTTGTGATCTTGCCAATAAACTTGTAGATAGCATTAGAATTGTGCTTGGCCACACAGTCATGGGTGTATAATGAGTAGAGCAGTGGGCTAAGCACGCATCCTTGTGTAATATTATATACTCTATAATATTACATGACAATAAGGGATACTTGAATCTTGAAGTATTTAAATATTCAGCCACACCTGATCACATTTGCTGAGCAATTTTCCTTGCCACCAGCTCTCATCACGAGAGTCTTTCTGCTTCTTGCCGCTGACAGTTTCCAAGGCAGTTTCCTAATCCAGGGATCCTGGCTGTGTTCTTGCCAGCAGAATCACTAAAGCAAGTTCCGATGTCCTCAATACAAAACCTTCACTTCTTTTTGAAGATTCGAAAGCTAGCTTTAAAGAAATTCAACATTCGAGCTAACCCACCCTGAGCAGTATCAATCAGTCTCCATAGTTCACCTTGAATAGTCAAGTAAAAACTTGATCAAGAAAATAGATCTGACCTCCTGCTAACATGATCAGGATAGTGTCCTGCTAACTGGTCACTAGATTTATGAGATAACCAAACATCACTCACAGTATCTCACGCCGTTGCTCCATATAATTAATCCCTCGTGTGGAAAAAAATATGGAAAATATAATATTGCCAATTAAAGTTAAAAGAGACAACAGTGCTCTCGAAGCAGCAAAAATTAAAAATAAAGACAGGAGCCAGATAGAAAATATGGGGTGGAACCTACAACTTCATAGAGGCCAGATAATTGGTAATATTGAAGCATCGTGTCTTCAGTGGAATGAAAACTTGTATGGATTGGGCAAACCATCCAATCCCTGCTGATTAAACAAAGACTCACTGTTGTTATTGTAGAAATCATGCTTTTCCTTCCCAACCACACAAGTGTTCAATCTTCCTCCACCAATCTCGATTACTGGGCTGTCGAAGGCATCATAATTCTTCCTAATCTTGTTATTATCTGCATATGCACCACCCTACACAAATACCAATCTATGAATGGGATCATTAGATCATTTATCTGACCTTCTGCTCTTTATCAGAAGATTTGGTGCCAATTAAATGCCCCACATAGTGTTCTGTTTGAAAACAGCACAGAGCAGGAATTCTGCTGCTCTGTGTTGCACAGCACTAGTGCGAAGAGCCCATATATTCTAAGTCATTAAGACATTTTCCACAGGGTAAACACTTTAGAGATTTATTAAATCATGAAATCATATTTTCAAGCATTGCACAGAAAGAAATATGCGAACAAGCTTTAACAATTGTCATAGAGTCATAGAATTGTGCGGAGTGTACAAATGGGGCCTCCAGACAACCATATCCAAGCAGACCTTTTTACTCCAGTGATATTAGGATGACATCCTTCCATGTCTTGCTTATTGAAATGCCCATCAGAAAATCTCAAATATCGTGATTGTGTCTGATTTCACAGGCAGTGAGTTCCACGTATCAACCATTCTCTGTCAAAATACATTCCTTTCAATCCCCTGTAAAGCTCCTTCATCTCACCTTAAACCTATGCCATCTTGTTTTTTGATTCTCCCAAAGCAGAAAAAAAATGTTCTGTCTATCTACCGTGTCTATACTTAGAATAAGTTTACTACCTCTGTCAGGTTACCTTTGGGCTTCCTTCACTCCAGGGAAAGCAAACCCAGCCTTATCTCCTTATAACTAAAGTCTCCAGTCCATGAAATAGTCCGATGAATCCCCTCTGTTCCATCTCAACCGCAGTGACACCATTCCTTTAGTTTGGTGACCAGAACTGCACACAAACTGCTGCTTTAACCACGTTTCATAAAGTTGCAAAATAATGTCTCAACTTTCATTTTCTCTGTCTCAAACTATGAGGATAAGCATGTCTCCTTCATCACCCCATCCATCCAATTTTCCATTTTCACAAAACGGTGGATTTGAAGCCCAAGATCCCTCAATTCATCAACATTCCCCACCATTTACCCTATATGCCCCATTTCTGAATGACATCCGAGGTGCCACATCAATGCTTGTTGGGAATAAATTCCATCTGCAAACACACTGCTAAACACTCTATTTGATCTATATTGTGTAGTAATCTTGGACAACCTTCATTGCTGTCCACAACACCACCAACTTTCATGACACCCGTAAAATACTATTTATACATTTTCCTCTAAAAACAGCTCTGGAATTAAATATGATTTCATTCAAGAACATTCTAATTACCATTTTAAATTATTTTTATTCATTCATTGAAAAACTTGGGGTGTAGGTGCAACCATAATGCTATAACCCTATATAATCGTATAACAATCACAGTTTGGAAACAGGCTATCTCGCCCCCCCCCCCCCCTCTAGTCTGCACCGATTTAAATGATCTTCTCTAGTCCCACCTACCTGCTCCCTGTCCATAACCCTCTAATCCCCTCACATCCATGTGCTCATCCAACCTTCTCTTAATTGACGAAATTGACCCTGCTGCAACCACGTCTCTCGGAAGGTCATTCCACTCAGCCACCACTCTCTGAGTAAAGAAGTTCCCCTCTCATTTTACTTTTAAACTATTTCCCCCTAACACTTAAATTATGACCCCTCATTCCAATCTCACCTCCCCTCAAGGGGAAGAGCCTATTCACATCTACTCCATCTATCCCCTTCATCATTTTAAATACCTCAATCAAATTCCCCCTCTATGAGAAAGGGAGTTCCAGGATTTTGATCAAGAGACGGCGAATGAATGAATGGTGATATATTTCTGTGGTGCGCGGTTTTGGGAGTCAATTTCCAAGTGGTGGAGCATCCATTGCTTTTGCTGCCCTTGTCCTATAAGGTGGTAGAGGTTGTGTACTGGAAGGTGCTGGGTAAGTTATTGCAATACACTCGAGAGATGGTACAATCTGCTGCTACTCTGCATCACTGGTGGAGTGAGTGAATAGTTGTGGATGGGCAGCCTGAAAAGCTGGTTTCTCCATCTTCCATTGTCATCCAGCCCCTTGAGAGTTGTTCAAACTCCATTCATCCAGGTATGTAATGTGCATTCCAACACATTCATGACCTTAGCTTTGTAGAGGGTGGACAGGCTTTGGGGAGATAGCTTGTGAGTTGCATGCTGTGAGATTTATAACCCCTGATTTGCTCTTGTAGCAACATGGTGTATATATGGATAGTCTGGTTCAGTTTCTGGTCAACATTAACCAGATAGTTGGTGATTCTGTGATGATAATGTCATTGAATGTCAGGGAATCCTCGTTGGATTTCTTCTTACTGGGTTTCTCCTGTTGGCCTCATCAGTAACCATGAGTCACATAACAGAGAAGCAGAGGAATATCTCTTGATATGATCCGAGAGTAACAACTTGAATCTTTCAAGGTGGACCAGACAAAGGAGATGATCGTGGAATTCAGGAGGACGAGGAACGAGCACCCTCCACTACACATGAATAGCTCCGTGGTAGAGAGAGTGGAGAGTGCCAAGTTCCTTGGGTTCACTTAACTAGTGACCTATCATGGACCCACAACAGCTCCTCATTTGCCAGGAAGGCACAACAGCGACTGCACTTCCTGAAGAGACTGCAGTGGGAAAGGCTAATGGCCGCTATCATGTTAACCTTTTACTGGAGCCCTATCAAAGGCATCCTGGTCCACTGCATCACAGTGTGGCAGGGTTACTGCAGAGAAATGGATTGAAGGTCAATGCACAGGAGCATTAGAGCAGAGGAGAGGATCTCTGGAGTCTCCTTCCTTTTCCCTCCACCCCCTCCACCCCCCCCCCCCCCTCACAGCGATGTGAAGATGGCACACAAAATCATTTGAGGACCCCTTACACCTCCCACAGAGCAAAAAGAAACAGGAGTATCACAGCCAGCACCATCTGGCTGAGAAAAAGCTTCTTCCCACGGGCAGTGAGAACGCTGAACGACCGAAGGAACTGCTCACAGTGACCATCCGAGGCTCTCGTAGTCTCCAAACAGTATTTATGTATTTATATGAATACTTGTCCCGAATATGAATTGCTTGTCTGTATGTGTGTTACGTCTGACTGTGGGTCTGCATGTTTTGCACCGAGGACTGTAGAACACTGATTTGGCGGGTTGTAGCTTTGCAATCAGATGATATTAAACTTGACGTGTGGCCTGTATGTTAATTGCCATCGATCAGCCCAAGCCTAGATACTGTCGAAGTTTTGTTCCACTTGGTTGCGAACTACTTCTTTCGCTGAGCAATGGAGAATGGCACCAGACAGTGTGTGATCATCATTGAACACCCCTACCTCTGACCTTACGGTAAAAGGTCAAGGATAAAGCAGCTGAAGATAATTCATTCAAGGACACTTCTCTGAGGCACTCCTGCGGATTTATCCTGGGGCTGAGATGATCCTCTAAGCACCATGACCACCTTCCTTTGTGTCAGGTATTATTCCAACCACGGGAGGGGTTTCCCCCAAGTCACTCTCCTTCAACAAACTTCCGAGCCTTTTTTTTTAAATTAAAAATGGTAAATCTTAGTTTTGTGACTGCAAAAGAACTTGACATATATTAACAATCTGGATGATGGGGTGGTAAATTGGGTGAGTAAATATGCGGATGATACAAAATAGAGGGAGTTGTGGATGGTGAAGAAGGTTTTCGGGGACTGCTTGGAGGAGCGGACTGAAAGGTGGCAGATGGAGTTTAGATAAGTGTGAGGTGCTTCATTTTGGGAGGAATAATCAAAAAACAGGACATGTGCGGTGAAGGAGAGGGTATTGAGGAATGCAGAGGAACAGAGGGATCTTGGAATAACGGTTCATCGTTCCTTGAAGGTTGATTCTCATATAGATAAGGTGGTGAAGAAGGCTTTTGCTATGCTGGCCTTTATAAATCAAAGCATAAAATACAGGAGCTTTAAGGTGATGCCGAGACTGTACAAGGCATTGGTGAGGCCAAATTTGCAGTTCTGGTCCCCAAATTATAGGAAGGATATCAATAAGGTCGAGTGGGTGCAGAGAAGATTCACTAAAATGTTGCAAAGATTGCAGTATCTAGAATACGGAGAAAGATTGAGTAGACTAGAATTTTACACATTGGAGCGTAGAAGGTTGAGGGGGGATTTGATAGAGGTATTTAAAATTATGAGGGGATAGACAGAGTAGATGTGAATAGGTTTTTCCCTTTGAGGTTAGGGGAGATTGGAACAAGGGGACATGTTAGGGGGCAAAAGTTTAGGAGTAACATGAGAGGAAGCTGCTTCACTCAGAGAATGGTGGCTGAGTGGAATGACCTTCCGGAAGAGGTGGTTGCAGCAAGGTCAGTTTTGCCATTTAAGAGAAGGTTGGATGAGTGCGTGGATATCAGGGGATTGGAGGGTTATGAACAGGGAGCAGGTAGGTGGGACTAGTGGAGTTCACTTAAATCGGTGTGGACTAGCGAGGCTGAGATGGCCTGTTTCCATACTGTAATTGTTATAGGGTTGTAAAGTTATATATAATTTTGAAAGATATTGATTTAAAAAGCTCTGTCTCCCATTTTGAAATCTTTCCAATATAGTGTTTCATTTAATTTCCTTACTATGGTAATGTTCCAATCAGATTAATCGTAGCCCATCAGCAAGTGGCTTATGGCAATCACAGGCAAGTGGAAAGTAGGCCATATTATTTCTGCAGGCCTCCCGTGAGTGTCCAATAATACCTGCTGATATCAGGCAGACAGCCCACATTTTTATGCATTAATCCTCTAGTGATGATAGAACGAAATCAGAACTTAGAAGGATCAGTATGATCCTAATCCACATATAGCTGTCTATGCATGATTTCTGATGCTTTTGTTATGATTTTGATATTGTTTAATACTTATAAAACCATAATCCAGTAAGAATCTATTGTTTGTATTACTGTAAGACATTATCCTTAAAGAATAAGTCTAAATGCAAAATTAAACTATCCTCTCTGTCAATAAATTATTCAGCAACAATTGCAGTGTTGGATATCGAGCTTTGTTTTTAATCATGTGGACTAATAAGACCCCTGAGAGTAATCTTCCAGCAATATCCCCAGTAAACAAGATCATATCTCTGTAGGTCACCTGCCTTAACCTTCTGTCGAATTACAGCTCCACTGGCCATTCTGATTGCTTCAATCAAAACAGCAGATTTGAATATCCAGGAGAGTTTCCAGTAAAACCTTCAAAAAAAAATGATTTATTCTCGCACGAGGAAATTACATTTGCTGGCTTGACTCTGTATTTGGCATGCAATATGCTTCATTATCCTGTGCTCCAGCTATTCAGTTCATCAGTAAAAGCGAAACAAAGGGGAAATCCGAAGAGAAAAATACAGTTGCAGGCTGAACATTCAATTCGCCTTCAAACCGCACTTTGCTTTCTGCTAATTTTCCCGATTTTTCTTTCCTTGTGCGAGTGTCTGCCTACTGCTTATCTATTCACTCGGTGCAGGCAGCAGGAAAGTGGAAAGCAATATTCCATCACAATTTGATCATTTGACTATAAATTTTTTGCCAGATAATGCTGCCCTGAATGAAGGCTTCACTCTCCTACCACATGTTGTACGTGTAAAGCTGTGTATGGCTGTTAAGAATAAATGGAGGACAAGGCATAAATAAAAATTAGATATGAGTAAGTGAATTTCTGTAGGTATAAAACAGACTACTAGCTTTTATCATTTGGAATGGAAAAGCTGTATCCTTGTGCTATGTGCAGTGAAATCCCTGCTGCCCACTCATTCGCACTGCAATAATTAGAAAATAAAATTCATATCAATACACTAAAACCCTTGGTATCTAGCACCTACGGGGATTTGTAGATGCCGCATATTTGAATTTTCTGATTGTTTGAGATTGCATATTGCCTGATTGGTGAACTAATGGCAAGATGCACTAATTTTAAACTTTCATTTTTTTTCAACGACCGGCATTTATTTTCCGCAATTTGTTTGTGGCTTGAATTCCAGATTTAACAGGTACTGATTTTTTTTTCAAATATAACAATACCAAAACATTTCCAAAACAGGAAAAGCTGGCAGCACATTGCATTTTAAATCTGTGGAGAGACCAACAGAGTTCATTTCATTTTTTTTAAATTTAGACATGCAGCATGGTAACAGGCCATTTTGGCCCACAAGCCCGTGACGACGAACTTACACCCAATTGACCTACAACCCCCGGTATGTTTTGAAGAGTGGAAGGAAACCGGAGCCCCCGAGGAAAATCACAAACATGGGGAGAGCGTGCAAACTCCTTATAGACATCATGGAAATCGAACCCCAGTCCTAATCGCTGGCACTGTAAAGGTGTTGCACTAACTGCTACACCAACCATGCTGCCCATGTTTTGGGTCAAGGGCTATTCATCTGAATGTGAAAAACATGCAGGGAGAAGAATTGGAATGAGTAGAGGGAATGTCTACAGCAGGGCACCAGAAACGTGGAGAACACCCCCTGTTTGAGAAGGAGAAGCAGAGGAGATGACCCACGGGATGATGCCCTTGGCGGTGGACCAGTAAGGGGCTTTGAGGCTGATGAACACACAGGAGGCAGGTTGTCAGTGGATCGACCCCCACAGGATGCGGGCTTCTGTGGTCAAAGGACTCACTCCAGGCCGTGGACTGCTGGAGAATGGCTGAAGGGGTACCAGGTACCAGAACCAGTAGGCGAGAGGGAGCTGAGGATGCTGAGAGCTTCCTGATCATGTCAGAGTTGTGCATCTAGAACTCAGGTTTCTGATGGTTCAAACTGAAGGCTGTGGGGCTGCAGAGTCTGTGGGAGAACTGGAAGAGAATCCATGGACACGGTGGTTGGGGGGGGTGGGGGGTGGGAGGGGGAAATCACTCTTTTGCTTCTGTTTCTCTGGCTGTAAGTGGCGCTGGGCAATTTATGCTGAAAAGCAAATCTTGATTGTCTTACAGTAGACTAAATGAACTTTCATGTAACATCACATTTTCAGTTTTATTACAAGACAATAAAATAATTTTGAATCAATAGACTGCAAATCAAATGAATTACAGTAACATTGTAGAGTCCCGCTACCCAGGAGGTGACCCAATACCCAAAATGGTGGACAAACACAGCGATCTCACAAAGCCTGCACAGCGGGAAACAGCGAACATAGGCTGGAACATCGACCAATCAGCAGCCAGCACTCCGGTGACATCACTTCCGCCGACGACGGCGGGAAAACCAGGCCCAGTAGCAGGAAGCTTGGTCTATATAAGCAAGGGCAGAAAGAGCAATAAAATCAGTCTTGACTACAGTCACATCGAGTGTGCATCATTCTTCTGCTCTCTGCTGCATTACTCTCTGCAATGTTGACTTTAAAAGTGTAGCTCGAAACTAAAGAAAAGAAGGAAGCAAACTGAAATAAATAGTCACATAATTGGTGAGGGCAAAAACTTGATTCCCTAAGATTGTCATGTTCATTTAGTTCCTAAGGATGGAAAGAGTTTATGAGGTATCGATGCTCAAGTTTGCATTAGGCGTTACTGAAGCAATGAGCATGTTGAAGAGAGAGGCAGGAATGGAAATGGAGCAGAGGATTCAAATGATAGATGATGAAAGCTCAAGATGACCTTTGCAGATGGGAGATGGAGAGAGACTGCAAAGAAGCCATCCAAATCTACATTTTGCTTCTCCCGCGTGTGCCAAAACCACTTGGTTATTACTCTTTGGAAGAAGTGCGGGTGAGCTGTTTAAATTGTTGGATGGTAGTAAGGGAAATGGTAAAAAGACGGGCATTTGTGCCCCTGAGAATTGAAGGAGAAAGTACTCTGAGAAGATTAATCGGTATAGGTGGCCAGGGGAATCACGGAGGCATGGATGTAACAGCTCAGATCCGTGGGGAAATGTATCTGATGATGGCTGATATGATAGAGCATGATCCATTCAATGTAGAACCTGGGATAGGATGGAAAATTAGGACAAAGGAAACCCTTCTTCTCTACTCTGGGAGGAGAGGAGATGAGAGCCCTGTCAACTATGGTAGGGGAAATATAGAGAAAGGAAGTGTGGGGTCTTCTCAGGGGGGTTGATATGATGGAAAGACAACCCTGGGAGAAGGGAAAGTGGTCATTCCAGAAAGCAGAATGCCAGTACTGAACATAGAGGTGAGTTGGCTCCAAGTAGATACTGGGCTGATTGGGCAGAACTCATGGCTCAAGATTCTTGCCTCGAAAATATGTTTATTGTTTTAAAGTATTTTTTCAATGAATATTTAAGATATGCAGTTTCAGATGACAATAAACTTCAATTTAAACAGAACGATGAGAAAACATGAAAAATAAGATCAAGAGTATGGCAGAAGGTCCCTCATTCCTGCGCCATTATTCAATAGGATTATGGCTGATCTTTTACTTCAAACTTCAACCCATATAATCATATATAACCAATATAACAATTACATCACAGACACAGGCCATCTCGGCCCCTCAAGTCCGCACCGATTTAAGTGAACTCCACTAGTCCCACCTTCCTGCTCCCTGCCCATAACCCACCCCTCACATCCATGCACTCATCCAACCTTCTCTTCCATGAGAAAATTGACCCTGCTGCAACCACCTCTTCCGGAAGGTCATTCCATTCAGCCACCATTCTCTGAGTGAAGAAGCTTCCTCTTGTGTTACTTCTAAGGTTTTCCCCCTAACCTTTAACTTATGACCCCTCATTCCAATCTCTCCTCCCCTCAAGGGGAAGACCCTATTCACATCTACTCTATCTACCCCCTCATGATTTTGAATACCTCTATCAAATCCCCCCTTAACCTTATATGCTCCAATGAATAAAGATCCAGTCTACTCAGTCTTTCTTTGTATTCTAGATACTGCAATCCAGCAACCAGTCTGTCAGTATTGAAATTACAAAGGGAAACACAAAAGCAGAAGGAAACCTGGTGCAAAACTATTAGTGAATTCGTTTACTAATTTGTTCTACCTGCTGAAGACGCTTATGTGTCCCTTAAAACAAATCAGAACCTTGTCCATCATAAAGAAGACCTGCGTGGATGAGCATGTGCCCACATGCACATACTGGGCGTTTCCCAAACAGAAGCCTTGGATGAATCAGAAGATTCACAACCTGCTGTGGGTGAGATAAAGGGTGATCCAGATCTCTGCAAGAAGTCCAGATACAAGCTGTGGAAGGCAATCTCAGCAACAAAGGAGCAATTCTGGAGGAAGCTAGAGACAGAGACAGATGGTTATGGTAGGGATTGCAGACTATTGCATCCTACAAGTCGATGGCGCACACCATAAATGGCTGTGATGCTCATTCTCAGAAGGAGAACTCAAGAGTGGCGACGAGAATCCCTGCCAAGGTTGAGGACCCTGTGATATCTATCTCTGAGGCAAACATCATGCATGGGGGTGAACCCTTGCAAGGCATCAGGCCCTGATGGCGCACCTGACAGGGGTACTGAACACCTGGGCCAAGCAGCTAGCCAGAGTGTTCACGGACATTTTCAATCCCTCACTGCTGCAGTTGGAGGCTCCCACCTGCTTCAAAAGACCATCAGTCATCCCGGTCCCCAACAGGAGCAGGGTGAGCTGCCTCAATGACTGTTTCCCAGTAGCACTCATACCTTCTGTGATAAAATATTTTGAGAGGTTGGTCAAAGACAGAATTAACATGTACCTAAGTAAAGATCTAGACCCACTGCAATTCATTTACCGTCACAATCGCACCACAGCAGATACGTATTCACTGGCTCTCAACTCAGCTCTGGATCACCAAGACAGCAACAACTCATACATACAGCTGCTCTTCATCACCTACAGCTCAGCCTTCAACACCATTATTCCGTGAGCAAGCTCCAAACCCTTGGCTTCTGTAAACCACTCTGTAACTGGATCCTCGACTTTCTCAGCAGAAGACCATAGTCAGTAAGAATTGGAAACAACGTCTCCTCCACACCGACAATCAACACATGCACACCTCAAGGATGCATGACTACTCACTCCACGCCCAGGACTGTATGTCCAGGCACAATTCACACAACACAGTCGTCAGCAGAATCACATACAGCAATGAGGAAGCATACAGGAGGGAGAGAGATCAGCTCGCTGAGTGGTGTCACGCCAACTATCTTGCGCTCAATGTTAGCAAAATGAAGAAGATGTTTGTGGACTTCAGGAGGAAGGCAGGAAAACATGACCCAGTCCTCATCAAGGACTTAGTAGTGGAGAGGGTCAAGAAATTCAAATTCCTGGGTGTCAACTTTTCTGAGGAGCTGATCTGGAGCCTCCATTCTGATACAATTATGAAGAAGGCTCACCAGTGGCTGTACTTTGTGAGGTATTTGAGGAGATTCAATATGCCACCAAAGCTTCTACAGGTGGACCGTGGAGAGCATTCTGTATGGTTGCCTCATTGCCTGGTATGAAGGTGCCAATGTTCAGGACAGGAAAACTCTCCAGAGGGTTGTTAACTCGGGCTGTGGCATGATGGGCACCAGACTTCATTCCATCAAGGATGTCTGCAACATGCGGTGTCTTAGAAAAGAGCCTCTATCCTCAAAGACCCCCACTACCCAGGCCATGCCCTCTTCACTCTGCTACCATCGGGAAGAAGGTACAGGAGCCTAAAGACGGGCCCTCAGCAGCACAAAGGCAGCTTCTTCCCTGTTGCCGTCAGATTCCAGAATGGACAATAAACCACAGACATGGCCTCATTTTTTTTATCTTGCACTGTTTTCTTTCATTTATTTTGTAACGTGGTTTATAGAAATGTTTGCACTGTGAAGCTGCCACAAAATAACAAATTTTGTGATGTATTCATGACAATAAATACTGATTCCAATTCTGTAATGGAAGTGAAATTTGTGATTAGCACTCCCAGTAGGTCTGTCCCAAGACTCAACTGGTAAATCAGGTGGTCACACAAATCCCAGCAACATTCTGTCAGCCTTATGAAGGTTCTATGAGATGAAATCAAAGTCATGACATGAAATGGGTGATTTTTTCAAGAGGTGTGGCTTGGAGCTCACTTGTGCTTTTGTTGCTGGCAGAAAACTGTGGCCTCCTCCAACCTCAGTCTGTTGCTTCCAGATGGATGCCAGTTTCTTAAAAATATAAAAGGAAAACCCCTCTGTGATTGTGTGAACTGTGATGAGGTCAGAAAATCTACAGCCTGAACATTCAGTTCTTCAGCCAGAACATATCAATAATGGATTCTTGTCTATAGAATACTACAGCACAGAAAAAAGGCCATTCAGCCCTCCTAGTCCTTGATGAACATATACTCCTAGTCCCATTGACCTGTACCCATTCCATGACCCTCCAGACCTCTCCCATCCATGTACCTATCCAGTTTATTTTTAAGAGTGAGCCCGCATTTACCATATCAGATAGCAACTTGTTCCACACTCACACCACTCTCCGAGTGAAGAAGTTCCCCCTAATGTTCGCCCTAAAGCTCCCCTGTCACTCTAAAGCCATCCTCATGTACTTAACTCTCCTCATTTAAGAGGAAAACATCTACTCGCATTTATTCTGTCTATACCGCTCATAATTTTGTAAACCTCTATCAAATCTCCCTTCATTCTCCTTTGCTCCAAGGAATAAAGTCCTAAACTCTTTAATCTTCCGCTGTAACTCCTGAAAACCTGTTTTCATCTGTTACGGAGTCCAGAGGACCCCAAAAACCACCAGCAATAGATATGCACCACAACACAGGGTGCATATTTGAACAAGAAAACAGAATTAAATTTTAACTTATTTCTTAAACTTCCTAACTGCTTAATCCCCCCCTTTAATATTAAGTGCAGGTGTGTGTAATGTATATTTAAGATTAGAAAAGTTCTTTGGATCACAGTCCAATCTCACTGGTTGTAGGCAATTCTTGTTCTGTGGACAGAAGTTAACATTAACAAAGTTCACCAGTCTTTGGAGCTTAACAGGCAAACGGTTACCACTCAGGAGGGTTCTTGCTGGTTTTCTCCTGCAAAAAGCATTCTGCAAAAGTCCTGCAAATATTTTGTGTTTTAAAATGTGTGTGTGCAAGCCGCTCTAACAATTCCTCCCAAACCACCTCTAAATGCTCTGTCATACATCCTAGTAAATCTTCTCTGCACTCCTTCCCATAGTTTGGTGACCAGAACTGCACACAATATTGCAAATTTGGTCTCACAAATGACTTATACAACCTCACCATAAATGCCAACTCCTGTACTCAATACTTTGATTTATGAAGGCAAAATGCCAAAACCCTGTAAGAAGTGCCTTTGTGTTCACAAAGTATGCTCGAGACAAAAGTTGAGAACAAAGAACATTTATTTAAATTTACAAAATTGCAAGGTTGGGTACTCTCCCCCTACCTCGGGAAAGTACACCGAGGGCGGGAAGCTTCTTTGATTTTATACATTTTTCAATTCACCTCCCCTTACATTTTTCTTACATTTATCTTTCTTGGATTGGTTTGGCACTTTTCCCTATTCGCCTGACTCTCGACTGACTCCGACTTTCTCCTATCCCGTACTCACACCTCCTTTCCCCACCCCCTATTAAACAAGCCCTTTGTGTGTATGTGCATATTTCTATATCTGCTTAAATTCCTGTTATCTTGTCTCTACTTTTTCATGTGCCATTTTACACAAAGAACATTTTAGCTATTTCCTTGCTTTTTCTACCTTCTATAATTGTTTCTAAGTTCCATTAAAATAGTAACTGTTTCTAAACTCCTACAATAATCAAAAAGTAACTGTTTCTAAACTCCTACAACCCTGTCCACATGTGACATCATTTTCAGGCAATTACGTAGCTGAATTCTTAGATCCCTTTGTTCCTCTGCACTCCTCAGTGCCCTTCCATTTATTATGTATGTCCTTGGTTTATCCTTCCAAAATGTAACAGCTCACACTTGTCTCTATTAAATTCCATCTGCCATTCTCCGCCCCATTTTTCCAGTTGTCCAGATCCCTCTGCAAGCTTTGAAAACCTTCCTCGTTGTCCACAACACCTCCAATCTTAGAGTAATTTGCAAATTTAATGATCCAATTTACCACATTATCATCCAGATCATTGATATAGACAACAAACAACAATGGTCCCAGTGCCAATCCCTGAGGCACACCACTAATCACAGGCCTCCAGTGTGAGAAGCAATCATCCACTACCACTCTCTGTCTTCTCCCATTCTGCCAATTTCAAATCCAGTTTATAACCTCTCCATGGATGCCTAGTGTCTGAACCTTATGAACTAGCCTCCGTGCAGGGCCTCGTCAAAAGCCTTACTAAAGTCCATGTAGACAACATCCACAGTCTTTCCTTCATCCACTTTCTTGGTAACCTCCTCGAAAAACTCTATAAGATTTGGTAAACACAACCTACCACGCACAAAGCCATGCTGACTATATTTAATCTGACCTTCACTATGCAAATGCTTGTATACCAGATCTCTCAGAACACCCTCCAATAATTTACCCCTTAATGACATCAGGCTCACATGCCTGTAATTTCTTGGTTTACTTTTAGAGCCTTTTTTAAACAAGGGAACAACATGAGCTACCCTTCAATCCTCAGGCACCTCATTCATGGCTAAGCATATTTTAAATATTTATGCCAGGGCCCCTGTCATTTCTGCCCTAGTCTCCCTCTAGGTCTGAGGGAATATCATGTCAGGTCCAGGGGATTTATCTACCTTTGTTGGCTGTAAGGCAGCAAGCTCTTCCTCCTCTTTAATATCTATATGTTCCATGCCACTACTGCTTGTTTGCCTTCCTTCCTTATACACGATGCCAGTTCCCTGAGTAAATACTGATGCAAAAAAACTGTTTAAGTCCTCGCCCATCTCGTGACGCTCTACACTTAGATGACTACTCTGATCTTCTAGGAGACCAATTTTGTCCCATGTTATCCTTTAACTCTTAACATAGTTGTAGAACCCCTTCGTGTTTACCTTCACATTATCTGCCAAAGCAACCTTATGTCTTCTTTTTGCTTTCCTGAGTTTCTTCTGAAGCATTCTCTTACATTTTATACTAGTACCTGCTATATACTTCTCTCTTCCTCTTTATCAGATCACCAATATCCCTTGAAAACCAAAGTTCCCTCTGCCTGTAAACTTTACCTTTTTAATACTGACAGGAACATGTAAACTCTGCACTCTCCAAATTTCACCTTTAAAGGCCTTCTACTTTCTGAACACGTCCTTGCCAGAAAACAACGTATCCTAATCCACTCTTCCTAGATCCTTTCTCATTTCCACAAAATTGGCCTTTCTCCAATTTAGAACCTCAACTCAAGGACCAGACCAATCATTATCCATAATTAACTTGAAACTAATGGCATTATGGTCACTGGACCCAAAATGTTCACCTCCACACACACCTCTGTCACCTGACATGTCTTGTTCCCTAATAGGAGATCAAGCATTACATCCTCTCTCAGTGGTACCTCTATATATTGATTTAAAAAACTTTCCTGAACACATTTGACAAATTCCAAGCCAGCCAGCCCTTTTAGAGTATGGGAGTCCCAGTCAATATACAGAAAGTTAAAATCTCCCACCATCACAACTTTCTGTTTCTTACATCAGTCTGCGATCTCTCAACAGATTTGCTCCTCCAATTCTCTCTGACTATGAGGCAGTCTTTAATACAACCCTATCAGTGTGGTCACCCCTCTCCCATTGCTCAGCTCCACCCATATGGCCTCTGTAGATGATCCCTCTGGGATCTCCTGTCTAAGTAATGCAACTCCTCCCCCTTTATCACATCTGAAACAACGGAACCCCAGAATATTAAGCTGCCAGTCCTGCCCTTCCTGGAACCAATCTCACTAATAGCATAATGTCCTAATCCCACATGTCAATCCATGCCCTAAGCTTGTCTGCTTTTCAGACAATATTCCTTGCATTGAAATAAATACACCTGATAACATTTATATCACATACACACCTTTGATTTCTGTCTCTACATGCAGTCCTCATATGACCTTTAACCTCCTCCATCTCACTATCTGTTCTAACACTCTGGTTCCTATCCCCCTGCCAGTCTAGTGTAAACCCCCTGGAGCAGCACTAGCAAACCTACTGCAAGGTTGTTAGACCTCCTCCAGTTCAGGTTCAAACCATCTTGTCAGAACAGGTCCCACCTTTCCTGGAACACAGCCTAATTGTTCAGAAACATGAAGCCCTCCCTCCTGCAACCATCTCTCTAGCCATGTATTTAGCTGCACTTACTTCCAATTTCTAGCCTCACTAGCACATGGCATGGCTGGCACTCCTGAGATCGTAACCCTGGAGGTCCTGCCCTTCAACTTTGTACCTAAAACTTTCTTTGTAGGACCTCCTCATTCTTGCTACCCATGCCATTGTTCCCTACATGGACCACGACATCAGCCTGCTCATCCTCCCTCCTGAGAATTCCGAGAACTTGATCCGAGATATCACTGACCCTGGCACCAGGGAGGCAGCAGACCATCCACAGAATATCTTATATGTCCCCTTGACTATCAAATCCCCTGTCACTACTGCACTCCTCCTTTCCCTCCTTCCTTTCTGAGCTGAGGGTCCGGTCTCAGTGCCAGAGACCTGACCACCACAACTTGTCCCCACCAACAGTATTCAAAAAGGTATGATGGAAATGACCACAATGGCGCTCTACTCTCTCTTTCCATTCCCTTTCCCTCTCCTGCCTCCTGAATTTTGGGGGTGACTGTCTCCCTGAAACTCCTCTCCTCTATATTATTACCCAATAATTGCAAGTAATCTATTTTAAACAAACCTTTAATGATGACATCGCCTTCTGGTTGTGTGTCTGCATCACACTGTTCCCTTTGAACTCATGGATATGGAGACACTATAGTTCTGATGGGCAGAGGGTCATGTAGTCGACATGCTTTGTAACAATGAGACTGACCGAAACATTCACAGTGTAGTAGGAGCTCGAAGACCCAAGGTGAATAGACACATCCTGTACTCTTGCCATGTTGAAGAGGTTTGTTACAATCTTGGATGGCAATAGATCAACTAAATACGTTAAGGACAGTATAAGATAGTAAGTTTGCGAAGAAACTTTCAAGCTCGCGTATAAATGATTAGCTCTTTAATTGTATATACTGTAGAGGTACTCCCCAACTTGCAACCTACATGACTTACATCCATCCACACATATGACTAAAAATTTTTAAAATATACAAAGAAAAAATTTAAAAGTTACACAGATTATGCTGTATTTGACACACTATAACAGGTACACAGGGCATGTAAGAACCAAAATGTGTATACTTACCTTGTTAGTTGGCTTCAAGGGTGCATAAGCTGGGCGTGGCCATGTTAATTCCGCATGTGCACAGGAATCAAGGTGGCCATGCCCAGCCAATGGACCCCGGGACTAAAGTAAACATGGACCAGAAAGATTCGCCAAGGTTGTTCGATAAATTCAAGAAGCTTTAAGTTCTTATCATCAAATCTACAATTTAAAAAAATTAAAAGATCAACAAATTTGATTAAAAAGTTTGCTTTACGTCTTTGGTACTCCACACACATGGGCAAAATTCGGACTTGTGTCCATTTTGAGATACGACCTATCCTTCGGTACCAATTACAGTCATAAGTCAGGGAGCTTCTGTAGACTGTGCTTTACGTATTCGCGAAGATATTGAAACTTGGTGGTCAAAATGCGATGCTATGTACTTTTGTTTCTGGAATTTGTAGGACAATCATGAGTGACTTTTAGTGTGACTTTTAGTTCCAAGAACGTTTATGTTTAATGCAGCGGTTCTCAACCTTTTTCTTTCCTCTCATATACCACTTTAAGCAATCCCGATGCCATCAGTGCTCTGTGAGAGATGACTAAAAGTGGGATGTGAGTGGGAAGGGAAGGTTGAGAATCACTGCTCTAGACCCAATTGTTACTGTAATATTTTGCTTGAGAGTCAAAGCTGACAAGTGTACAAAATGACAAAATTTGTAGCATTGCACTTTGGTGGAAGTGGTGTTAGAAAATGCAAAAATATTGTGTTCACTCTCTGAGAGTAATAGCAAAGTCCAAGGAAACATCATCGAATACACAGCATAATAGTGATTAAAGTTCAGCCAGTTACTATCTCTGCAATGGTCTTTACTGACGACATTCTCATCATCATTAAAAAAAAGTTAAGGATTTTTGCTCCAATAAAACGTGACTTTTGAACGCACTGCAGATTCAAAGCCAAAGGACAAATGTCAATGCTAATGTCAACCACCAGAAATACAGACTTCATAATCTGAAATTTTACCGTCAATGAGCAAATAGCATTGTACCCTATGCATGTGCCACCAAGTCAATGAGTGAATAGCATTGTACCCTATGCATGTGCCACCAAGTCAATGAGCAAATAACATTGTACCCTATGCATGTGCCACCAAGTCAATGAGCGAATAGCATTGTACCCTATGCATGTGCCACCAAGTCAATGAGCAAATAGCATTAAACCCTATGCATGTGCCACCAAGTCAATGAGCAAATAGCATTGTACCCTATGCATGTGCCACCAAGTCAATGAGCAAATAGCATTGTACCCTATGCATGTGCCACCAAGTCAATGAGCGAATAGCATTGTACCCTATGCATGTGCCACCAAGTCAATGAGCAAATAGCATTGTACCCTATGCATGTGCCACCAAGTCAATGAGCAAATAGCATTGTACCCTATGCATGTGCCACCAAGTCAATGAGCAAATAGCATTGTATCCTATGCATGTGCCACCAAGTCAATGAGCGAATAGCATTGTACCCTATGCATGTGCCACCAAGTCAATGAGCAAATAGCATTGTACCTTATGCATGTGCCACCAAGTCAATGAGCGAATAGCATTGTACCCTATGCATGTGCCACCAAGTCAATGAGCAAATAGCATTGTACCCTATGCATGTGCCACCAAGTCAATGAGCGAATAGCATTGTACCCTATGCATGTGCCACCAAGTCAATGAGCAAATAGCATTGTACCTTATGCATGTGCCACCAAGTCTATGAGCGAATAGCACTGTACCATATGCATGTGCCATCAAGTCAATGAGCAAATAGCATTGTACCATATGCATGTGCCACCAAGTCAATGAGCAAATGGCATTGTACCCTATGCATGTGCCACCAAGTCAATGAGCAAATAACATTGTACCTTATGCATGTGCCACCAAGTCAATGAGCAAATAGCATTGTACCCTATGCATGTGCCTCCAAGTCAATGAGCAAACAGCATTGTACCCTATGCATGTGCCACCAAGTCAATGAGCAAATAGCATTGTACCCCATGCATGTGCCACCAAGTCAATGAGCAAATAGCATTGTACCTTATGCATGTGCCACCAAGTCAATGAGCAAACAGCATTGTACCCTATGCATGTGCCACCAAGTCAATGAGCAAACAGCATTGTACCCTATGCATGTGCCACCAAGTCAATGAGCAAACAGCATTGTACCCTATGCATGTGCCACCAAGTCAATGAGCAAATAGCATTGTACCCTATGCATGTGCCACCAAGTCAATGAGCAAATAGCATTGTACCCTATGCATGTGCCACCAAGTCAATGAGCAAATAGTATTGTACCCTATGCATGTGCCACCAAGTCAATGAGCAAACAGCATTGTACCCTATGCATGTGCCACCAAGTCAATGAGCAAATAGCATTGTACCCTATGCATGTGCCACCAAGTCAATGAGCAAACAGCATTGTACCCTATGCATGTGCCACCAAGTCAATGAGCAAATAGCATTGTACCCTATGCATGTGTCACCAAGTCAATGAGCAAACAGCATTGTACCATATGCATGTGCCACCAAGTCAATGAGCAAATAGCATTGTACCCTATGCATGTGCCACCAAGTCAATGAGCAAATAGTATTGTAGCCTATGCATGTGCCACCAAGTCAATGAGCAAATAGCATTGTACCCTATGCATGTGTCACCAAGTCAATGAGCAAACAGCATTGTACCATATGCATGTGCCACCAAGTCAATGAGCAAATAGCATTGTACCCTATGCATGTGTCACCAAGTCAATGAGCAAACAGCATTGTACCCTATGCATGTGCCACCAAGTCAATGAGCAAATAGCATTGTACCCTATGCATGTGCCACCAAGTCAATGAGCAAATAGCATTGTACCCTATGCATGTGCCACCAAGTCAATGAGCAAACAGCATTGTACCCTATGCATGTGCCACCAAGTCAATGAGCAAATAGCATTGTACCCTATGCATGTGCCACCAAGTCAATGAGCAAATAGCATTGTACCCTATGCATGTGCCTCCAAGTCAATGAGCAAACAGCATTGTACCCTATGCATGTGCCACCAAGTCAATGAGCAAATAGCATTGTACCCCATGCATGTGCCACCAAGTCAATGAGCAAATAGCATTGTACCTTATGCATGTGCCACCAAGTCAATGAGCAAACAGCATTGTACCCTATGCATGTGCCACCAAGTCAATGAGCAAACAGCATTGTACCCTATGCATGTGCCACCAAGTCAATGAGCAAACAGCATTGTACCCTATGCATGTGCCACCAAGTCAATGAGCAAATAGCATTGTACCCTATGCATGTGCCACCAAGTCAATGAGCAAATAGCATTGTACCCTATGCATGTGCCACCAAGTCAATGAGCAAATAGTATTGTACCCTATGCATGTGCCACCAAGTCAATGAGCAAACAGCATTGTACCCTATGCATGTGCCACCAAGTCAATGAGCAAATAGCATTGTACCCTATGCATGTGCCACCAAGTCAATGAGCAAACAGCATTGTACCCTATGCATGTGCCACCAAGTCAATGAGCAAATAGCATTGTACCCTATGCATGTGTCACCAAGTCAATGAGCAAACAGCATTGTACCATATGCATGTGCCACCAAGTCAATGAGCAAACAGCATTTTACCCTATGCATGTGCCACCAAGTCAATGAGCAAATAGCATTGTACCCTATGCATGTGCCACCAAGTCAATGAGCAAACAGCATTTTACCCTATGCATGTGCCACCAAGTCAATGAGCAAATAGCATTGTACCCTATGCATGTGTCACCAAGTCAATGAGCAAACAGCATTGTACCATATGCATGTGCCACCAAGTCAATGAGCAAATAGCATTGTACCCTATGCATGTGCCACCAAGTCAATGAGCAAATAGTATTGTACCCTATGCATGTGCCACCAAGTCAATGAGCAAATAGCATTGTACCCTATGCATGTGCCTCCAAGTCAATGAGCAAATAGCATTGTACCCTATGCATGTGTCACCAAGTCAATGAGCAAACAGCATTGTACCATATGCATGTGCCACCAAGTCAATGAGCAAATAGCATTGTACCCTATGCATGTGTCACCAAGTCAATGAGCAAACAGCATTGTACCATATGCATGTGCCACCAAGTCAATGAGCAAATAGCATTGTACCCTATGCATGTGCCACCAAGTCAATGAGCAAATAGCATTGTACCCTATGCATGTGCCACCAAGTCAATGAGCAAACAGCATTGTACCCTATGCATGTGCCACCAAGTCAATGAGCAAATAGCATTGTACCCTATGCATGTGCCACCAAGTCAATGAGCAAATAGCATTGTACCCTATGCATGTGCCACCAAGTCAATGAGCAAACAGCATTGTACCGTATGCATGTGCCACCAAGTCAATGAGCAAATAGCATTGTACCATTTGCATGTGCCACCAAGTCAATGAGCAAATAGCATTGTACCCTATGCATGTGCCACCAAGTCAATGAGCAAATAGCATTGTACCCTATGCATGTGCCACCAAGTCAATGAGCAAACAGCATTGTACCATATGCATGTGCCACCAAGTCAATGAGCAAATAGCATTGTACCCTATGCATGTGGCACCAACTCAATGAGCAAATAGCATTGTACCCTATGCATGTGCCACCAAGTCAATGAGCAAACAGCATTGTACCCTATGCATGTGCCACCAAGTCAATGAGCAAATAGCATTGTACCCTATGCATGTGTCACCAAGTCAATGAGCAAACAGCATTGTACCCTATGCATGTGCCACCAAGTCAATGAGCAAATAGCATTGTACCCTATGCATGTGCCACCAAGTCAATGAGCAAACAGCATTGTACCATATGCATGTGCCACCAAGTCAATGAGCAAATAGCATTGTACCCTATGCATGTGGCACCAAGTCAATGAGCAAATAGCATTGTACCCTATGCATGTGCCACCAAGTCAATGAGCAAACAGCATTGTACCCTATGCATGTGCCACCAAGTCAATGAGCAAATAGCATTGTACCCTATGCATGTGTCACCAAGTCAATGAGCAAATAGCATTGTACCCTATGCATGTGCCACCAAGTCAATGAGCAAACAGCATTGTACCCTATGCATGTGCCACCAAGTCAATGAGCAAACAGCATTGTACCCTATGCATGTGCCACCAAGTCAATGAGCAAACAGCATTGTACCCTATGCATGTGCCACCAAGTCAATGAGCAAACAGCATTGTACCCTATGCATGTGCCACCAAGTCAATGAGCAAATAGCATTGTACCCTATGCATGTGCCACCAAGTCAATGAGCAAATAGCATTGTACCCTATGCATGTGCCACCAAGTCAATGAGCAAATAGTATTGTACCCTATGCATGTGCCACCAAGTCAATGAGCAAACAGCATTGTACCCTATGCATGTGCCACCAAGTCAATGAGCAAATAGCATTGTACCCTATGCATGTGCCACCAAGTCAATGAGCAAACAGCATTGTACCCTATGCATGTGCCACCAAGTCAATGAGCAAATAGCATTGTACCCTATGCATGTGTCACCAAGTCAATGAGCAAACAGCATTGTACCATATGCATGTGCCACCAAGTCAATGAGCAAATAGCATTGTACCCTATGCATGTGCCACCAAGTCAATGAGCAAATAGTATTGTAGCCTATGCATGTGCCACCAAGTCAATGAGCAAATAGCATTGTACCCTATGCATGTGTCACCAAGTCAATGAGCAAACAGCATTGTACCCTATGCATGTGCCACCAAGTCAATGAGCAAATAGCATTGTACCCTATGCATGTGTCACCAAGTCAATGAGCAAACAGCATTGTACCATATGCATGTGCCACCAAGTCAATGAGCAAATAGCATTGTACCCTATGCATGTGCCACCAAGTCAATGAGCAAATAGCATTGTACCCTATGCATGTGCCACCAAGTCAATGAGCAAACAGCATTGTACCCTATGCATGTGCCACCAAGTCAATGAGCAAATAGCATTGTACCCTATGCATGTGCCACCAAGTCAATGAGCAAATAGCATTGTACCCTATGCATGTGCCTCCAAGTCAATGAGCAAACAGCATTGTACCCTATGCATGTGCCACCAAGTCAATGAGCAAATAGCATTGTACCCCATGCATGTGCCACCAAGTCAATGAGCAAATAGCATTGTACCTTATGCATGTGCCACCAAGTCAATGAGCAAACAGCATTGTACCCTATGCATGTGCCACCAAGTCAATGAGCAAACAGCATTGTACCCTATGCATGTGCCACCAAGTCAATGAGCAAACAGCATTGTACCCTATGCATGTGCCACCAAGTCAATGAGCAAATAGCATTGTACCCTATGCATGTGCCACCAAGTCAATGAGCAAATAGCATTGTACCCTATGCATGTGCCACCAAGTCAATGAGCAAATAGTATTGTACCCTATGCATGTGCCACCAAGTCAATGAGCAAACAGCATTGTACCCTATGCATGTGCCACCAAGTCAATGAGCAAACAGCATTGTACCCTATGCATGTGCCACCAAGTCAATGAGCAAACAGCATTGTACCCTATGCATGTGCCACCAAGTCAATGAGCAAACAGCATTGTACCCTATGCATGTGCCACCAAGTCAATGAGCAAATAGCATTGTACCCTATGCATGTGCCACCAAGTCAATGAGCAAATAGCATTGTACCCTATGCATGTGCCACCAAGTCAATGAGCAAATAGTATTGTACCCTATGCATGTGCCACCAAGTCAATGAGCAAACAGCATTGTACCCTATGCATGTGCCACCAAGTCAATGAGCAAATAGCATTGTACCCTATGCATGTGCCACCAAGTCAATGAGCAAACAGCATTGTACCCTATGCATGTGCCACCAAGTCAATGAGCAAATAGCATTGTACCCTATGCATGTGTCACCAAGTCAATGAGCAAACAGCATTGTACCATATGCATGTGCCACCAAGTCAATGAGCAAATAGCATTGTACCCTATGCATGTGCCACCAAGTCAATGAGCAAATAGTATTGTAGCCTATGCATGTGCCACCAAGTCAATGAGCAAATAGCATTGTACCCTATGCATGTGTCACCAAGTCAATGAGCAAACAGCATTGTACCATATGCATGTGCCACCAAGTCAATGAGCAAATAGCATTGTACCCTATGCATGTGTCACCAAGTCAATGAGCAAACAGCATTGTACCATATGCATGTGCCACCAAGTCAATGAGCAAATAGCATTGTACCCTATGCATGTGCCACCAAGTCAATGAGCAAATAGCATTGTACCCTATGCATGTGCCACCAAGTCAATGAGCAAACAGCATTGTACCCTATGCATGTGCCACCAAGTCAATGAGCAAATAGCATTGTACCCTATGCATGTGCCACCAAGTCAATGAGCAAATAGCATTGTACCCTATGCATGTGCCTCCAAGTCAATGAGCAAACAGCATTGTACCCTATGCATGTGCCACCAAGTCAATGAGCAAATAGCATTGTACCCCATGCATGTGCCACCAAGTCAATGAGCAAATAGCATTGTACCTTATGCATGTGCCACCAAGTCAATGAGCAAACAGCATTGTACCCTATGCATGTGCCACCAAGTCAATGAGCAAACAGCATTGTACCCTATGCATGTGCCACCAAGTCAATGAGCAAACAGCATTGTACCCTATGCATGTGCCACCAAGTCAATGAGCAAATAGCATTGTACCCTATGCATGTGCCACCAAGTCAATGAGCAAATAGCATTGTACCCTATGCATGTGCCACCAAGTCAATGAGCAAAGAGTATTGTACCCTATGCATGTGCCACCAAGTCAATGAGCAAACAGCATTGTACCCTATGCATGTGCCACCAAGTCAATGAGCAAATAGCATTGTACCCTATGCATGTGCCACCAAGTCAATGAGCAAACAGCATTGTACCCTATGCATGTGCCACCAAGTCAATGAGCAAATAGCATTGTACCCTATGCATGTGTCACCAAGTCAATGAGCAAACAGCATTGTACCATATGCATGTGCCACCAAGTCAATGAGCAAATAGCATTGTACCCTATGCATGTGCCACCAAGTCAATGAGCAAATAGTATTGTACCCTATGCATGTGCCACCAAGTCAATGAGCAAATAGCATTGTACCCTATGCATGTGTCACCAAGTCAATGAGCAAACAGCATTGTACCATATGCATGTGCCACCAAGTCAATGAGCAAATAGCATTGTACCCTATGCATGTGCCACCAAGTCAATGAGCAAATAGCATTGTACCCTATGCATGTGCCACCAAGTCAATGAGCAAATAGCATTGTACCCTATGCATGTGCCACCAAGTCAATGAGCAAATAGTATTGTACCCTATGCATGTGCCACCAAGTCAATGAGCAAACAGCATTGTACCCTATGCATGTGCCACCAAGTCAATGAGCAAATAGCATTGTACCCTATGCATGTGCCACCAAGTCAATGAGCAAACAGCATTTTACCCTATGCATGTGCCACCAAGTCAATGAGCAAATAGCATTGTACCCTATGCATGTGTCACCAAGTCAATGAGCAAACAGCATTGTACCATATGCATGTGCCACCAAGTCAATGAGCAAATAGCATTGTACCCTATGCATGTGCCACCAAGTCAATGAGCAAATAGTATTGTACCCTATGCATGTGCCACCAAGTCAATGAGCAAATAGCATTGTACCCTATGCATGTGCCTCCAAGTCAATGAGCAAATAGCATTGTACCTTATGCATGTGTCACCAAGTCAATGAGCAAACAGCATTGTACCATATGCATGTGCCACCAAGTCAATGAGCAAATAGCATTGTACCCTATGCATGTGTCACCAAGTCAATGAGCAAACAGCATTGTACCATATGCATGTGCCACCAAGTCAATGAGCAAATAGCATTGTACCCTATGCATGTGCCACCAAGTCAATGAGCAAATAGCATTGTACCCTATGCATGTGCCACCAAGTCAATGAGCAAACAGCATTGTACCCTATGCATGTGCCACCAAGTCAATGAGCAAATAGCATTGTACCCTATGCATGTGCCACCAAGTCAATGAGCAAATAGCATTGTACCCTATGCATGTGCCACCAAGTCAATGAGCAAACAGCATTGTACCGTATGCATGTGCCACCAAGTCAATGAGCAAATAGCATTGTACCATTTGCATGTGCCACCAAGTCAATGAGCAAATAGCATTGTACCCTATGCATGTGCCACCAAGTCAATGAGCAAATAGCATTGTACCCTATGCATGTGCCACCAAGTCAATGAGCAAACAGCATTGTACCATATGCATGTGCCACCAAGTCAATGAGCAAATAGCATTGTACCCTATGCATGTGGCACCAAGTCAATGAGCAAATAGCATTGTACCCTATGCATGTGCCACCAAGTCAATGAGCAAACAGCATTGTACCCTATGCATGTGCCACCAAGTCAATGAGCAAATAGCATTGTACCCTATGCATGTGTCACCAAGTCAATGAGCAAACAGCATTGTACCCTATGCATGTGCCACCAAGTCAATGAGCAAATAGCATTGTACCCTATGCATGTGCCACCAAGTCAATGAGCAAACAGCATTGTACCCTATGCATGTGCCACCAAGTCAATGAGCAAATAGCATTGTACCCTATGCATGTGGCACCAAGTCAATGAGCAAATAGCATTGTACCCTATGCATGTGCCACCAAGTCAATGAGCAAACAGCATTGTACCCTATGCATGTGCCACCAAGTCAATGAGCAAATAGCATTGTACCCTATGCATGTGTCACCAAGTCAATGAGCAAATAGCATTGTACCCTATGCATGTGTCACCAAGTCAATGAGCAAACAGCATTGTACCCTATGCATGTGCCACCAAGTCAATGAGCAAACAGCATTGTACCCTATGCATGTGCCACCAAGTCAATGAGCAAATAGCATTGTACCCTATGCATGTGCCACCAAGTCAATGAGCAAATAGCATTGTACCCTATGCATGTGCCACCAAGTCAATGAGCAAATAGCATTGTACCCTATGCATGTGCCACAAGTCTCAATGGCAGGAAACAGACAGATTTTGGGTGAAGCTGCTGATTTATCGACATGCAAATTGCTATCGTCATAGACAATTCATAATGAGTCAAGGCGTCCTCAGAAATTCAGCCAGATATCATTGACAAGAGGCGTCATCACTCTGAAAGCCAGCTCTGTGTGAGATTTCACAGTGCAACACAATGAACTGCTGGGATTATTGCCCATCATAGTAAAAAGGCCAATGTTAATGGGAAGAACTCCTGCTGAATTGTTGGAACATTTTCACGTTTGCTGCTTCAAAATCACACCAGTCCAACTTTGCAAGTTCTAAGGAATCACCCTGAGAAGGAACCAAGCCTGCAGTAAACTAGCATGCCTGCAAAAAGAACAATAGTGGCTGCCAAAAGTTTGCAAAGTGGGCAGCTGTGTGTCACGAGAAGTCACATTAAATTGAACTGTAGATTCTGAATGATATTTGTCCACAGAGTTAGCAGGCTCAGAGATATTCTCAAAATTGGACATGCTATGTCAGCACACAACTGAGATCAGCAAACACAGTCTGATTATCAATGCATAATGTTGACCTTGCTCATACTCCTGAAGTTAACTATTGAGTCCAAAAACATAGAAATGCTGGAGGACATCAGCAGGTAAAGATATATAACTGACCTGAAAGTCCTTTTACTACAATCTCAGCTTCTGTAGACATATCTTTACCTCCTAAGGATGCTGCATGTCCTCTAGTATTTATGTGTTTTTGTCTGCAGACTTTCATTTTTCACTCTTTGCTACTGTGGATTGGGAATCAATTCTTAAGTTGGTTAATAGCTCTTCATTATGTGCTGAGCATTGTCTATTACAATTCAAAGTGGTACATAGAGCATATTTGTCTAAGGCTAAATTGTCTCACTTTTATTCCAATATGACTCCCTGGTGTGACAGGTGGAGAAGCATCATTAATTCATATGTTCACGATTTGTCCTAATCTATAAAAATATTGGAGAGAGCTTTTCCACACTCTATCAAAAATTTAACACCAAACCCTTTGGTGGCCCTCTTCGGTACCACGGGAGGGAACGATACTTCTCTATTTCTGGTTTAGGGACACGTGATTTCTTTTGCCTCTCCTTTGGCGAGGCGAGCGATTTTACATAAATGGAAGGACGCAGCCCCACCTATTCATGATCAGTGGCGGCGAGACATCAGGCCCTGTTTGAACATGGAACAGATTTGTTATTCAATTAATAATTCAGTTAGAGGATTCCAGACATTATCGGGGGTCATTGACGACTCACAATCTTACTTTATAATTTTGCTGCAATGTAATTAAATTGTCTGTCGAAAATTTTCCAAGTTATTTATATATATATATATATATATATATATATATATCGACATGTGGAAAACAATATATATATAAATGAACCTTTTCTTTTAATACAGCTGAAGATCCAGCTGCGCTGGGTGGGTCACGACTCCAGAATGGAGGACCATCGCCTTCCCAAGATCGTGTTATATGGCGAGCTCTCCACTGGCCACCGTGACAGAGGTGCACCAAAGAAAAGGTACAAGGACTGCCTAAAGAAATCTCTTGGTGCCTGCCACATTGACCACTGCCAGTGGGCTGATATCGCCTCAAACTGTGCATCTTGGCGCCTCACAGTTTGGCGGGCAGCAACCTCCTTTGAAGAAGACCGCAGAGCCTACCTCACTGACAAAAGGCAAAGGAGGAAAAACCCAACACCCAACCCCAACCAACCAATTTTCCCCTGCAGCCGCTGCAACCGTGTCTGCCTGTCCCGCATCGGACTTGTCAGCCACAAACGAGCCTGCAGCTGACGTGGACTTTTACCCCCTCCATAAATCTTCGTCCACGAAGCCAAGCCAAAGAAGAAGAGAAGAAGAAGTCATATATCGCATTTGGAAATATGGTTCGGGAAGGCATTTTAGTTCTACTATTTACTTCTTTCCTTTCTTTTTACATTATTAGATTTTTTCTTTAAAAAGCTATATACTATTTAGAATATAAATTATGGATATGATTTACAATTTATGTATGTTAGTGTTTCACTGAATATCTTATTTAGTTTGTGTAACTGTCCATACTGTCTTATTGAATTGCATCTTTTTATTTGTATAAGTTCTTTACTAAAATCAATAAAAATATTTTAAAAAGAAAAGGTATTTGAGCCAAGTATATTGTCCAAGGTTTTCCAGGTCATAATGGATAGATATATACTTGGAAGAAATGAATTATTGCCTGGGTAATGAAGAGCCAAGACACCTGAATGATGATGAATGAGGACACTCCATTAATTCCTATAGGCAACAAAGCAACTCTTAGGAGTTTGGAACACTCAGAAACACCCAAACAATCCTTTCTCACTTTGAAGTCATGGGCCAGAGATACCTCAAGGTCAGGGGAAAGGAACTTTATATCACAGTTACTTTAGGAACACTTGTTCTTCGTTGTTGAAGTGTTATAGAGATACCAGATTTAAAAAAAGAGGGTAGTAGATCTACACACAATGCAGTGATATCTGTCAACTTGGAATGATGCTGTTGGACAGCGAGTCAGATAGAGGTCGATAGAACAATGATACTCACTGGACTAGCAATTCTTTTAGGAGAGGGGATTCAGCATCTGCGTAGGTTAAGAATTTGTTCTCAAAAATATGACAAAAGAGGATAGTGAGCATAAGTGTGGCACTCCTGAGAGCAAGTCTTGGAAATAAAAATGAGAAACAAAGGTCTGGCACACAAGTTAAATTGATGCAATACAACATGTTGGAGCTTTCTGCAAATGAGCGGCACTGTCGGCGTAGCAGTTAGGACCATGCCATTATAACACCAGCGATTGGGACCTGGGTTCCAATCCCGCGTTACCTTTAAGGAGTCAGTGTGTGCGTGGGTTTCCCCCAGGGGTTCCGGGTTCCTCCCACCATTCAAAACCTACTGGGGGCTGTAGGTTAATGGGGTGTAAATTGGGCAGCATGGACTTGTGGGCCAAAATCACCTGTTACTGTGCTGTATGTCTAAATTTTAAAAATTAAAATATCCCGAAGTTACCTGACAAACCCGTGTCAAACAGAATGAAAGACATTGCCAGCATCACAATTATAAGGATAACATATGGGGGGGGGGGGGGGGGGGGAATTCATGAGAGTAAATGCAGTAAAGTCATTGTTTCAAAAAGACACCAAGGACAAGCCAGGGAATGACGGGCCAGTGAGCATGATGGTAATATTGAAAGAATTGCTGGAGGGGATTCAGTGGATCTACCAGCATTTGGACAGGAAGGGACAGATTACAGGTAAAAAACTACTAGGATATACAGGAATTAATAACGTTTCGGGCCTAAGCCTAAGGCATGAGACAAAGCTGGCAGGCATCTGAATTAAAGAAAGAAATGGCAGGGGGAACGGAGTACAGACCAACAGACAAAAGGTGATCATTGGATATGGAGAAGAGCCAGAAGTGAGGAAAGGGGAAAATTGACAGGGGGAGGAAGGTTTTGGTTCTGTGAATGTAGGGCTGGGTTAAAGGACACAGAGGGAAAAGGGAAGACAGACAGAGCTACTGCATCCAGTGCTCCCATTGTAGTCTCCTCTACTTCGGAAAGGCTGGAGGCAGACTGAGAGCTTGCTTAATTGAGAACCTCGGCTCTGTCCACCGCAATAACAGGGATTTCCCAGAGGCCACCCATTTCAATTTCCCGCCCCATTCCATATGTCGATATGTCTATCCATGGTCTCATGCCCAGGCAGACAGAGACCACCTGCAAATTGGAGTAACAACGCCTCTCTGGGCACCCACCAACCAGATGACATTAATATAAACTTCATCAGTTTCCATTCCCACCTCCACCACACCTCCACCCATCTTTCCATATGTCTTATTTCCTGTAACTCTCTCTCATTCTCTCTCTTTTCTCTCTTCCATTATTCCACTGTCTCCTTTACTCTCTCTTGGTCTCTTCCATATCCAATGATCACCTTTTGTCTTTTGGTCTGTACTCCACCCTCTCTCATTTCTTTCTTTAATTCAGATACCTATTTGCTTTTTCTCATACTCAGGACTCAGGGCTGAAACGTCGGTAGCATATCTTTCTCTCCTGTGGACGCTGCGAGACCTGCTGAGTTCCTTCAGCATCTTTGTGTTTTTACTACAATCCCACTTTTGCATTTCGTGGATTAGAGGTAGTCAACACTGCCTTGTGTCTGGAGGATTGTCTCATGAATCTGACAGAGCTTTTTGAAGAGATGACCAGAAAGGTTGATGAGGACAGAATGGTGGATATTGCAAATATGGACTTTAGCATGGCCTTTATCAAGGTCTCATGTGGCAGGTTAGTCCAGGAAGGTTTGATCATATGGGATCCAAGGTGATTAATTGGATTCAAAATTGGGTAGTGGAAGGAGTCAGAAGTTGTAGTGGAAGATTGCTTCTCCGATTGGAGAGCTGTGTCCAGTGGTGTGCCAGAGGGGTTTGTGCTGTTGGTTTTTAATCAATATTAGTGATTTAGTTGGCAGTGTAGTGAACCTGATGAATAAACTCAGAATGTATTGCCATGAACATTTCACAAAATTCCTTATTTTGCAGCAACATCACAGGGCAAGCATTTATAAAAACCGCCTTACAAAATAAATAAAAATAGTGCAAGTAAACAAAAAAGACAAAATGAGGCAGTGTCTATGGTTCATTGACCATTCAGAAATCAGATGGCGGAGGAGAGGAAGCTGCCGTTGGGTGTTAACCTCCAGGCTCCTGGACCTCCTTCTTGATGGTAACAGTGTGAAGAGGGCATGGCCTGGGTGCTAAGGGTTCTTGAGGATAGAAGCTGCTCCTCTTGTGGATGTCCTCGATGATGTGATGGCAGGTGACTGTGATGTCACTGGCTTAGTTAACAGCCCCGTGGAGGTTTTTTTATGGTCCTGAGTACTGGCACCTCCGTACCAGACTTACTGATAACATAAAAATTGGTGATGTAGTGGACAATGAGTAAGGATATCAGAGTATATAACAGGAATTTTATCAGTTGGGAAGGTGGGCCAGGTAGTCACAACTCTGACAAGTGTGAGGTTTTTCACTTTGGTAAGTCAAACCAATCTAGGACTTGCGTGGTGAATGATAATGAAAGAATTGCTGGAGGGGATTCAGTGGAACATGAAGAGACAGATTACAGGAAAAAACATATCAAGATATACAGGAATTACTAACCATGCAGTACAGGTGCTTCGAAGTTGCAAATCAAATAGACAGGCTGTTGAAGAAGGCTTCATGGGGCAGGGCATCGAATGCAAAAGTTAAGACTCCATGATTCAGCTGTACAAGATGTTGGTGAGACCACGCCTAGAGTACTGTACAAAGTTCTGGTCACTCAGCTACAGGAAGTATATCGATGAGTTAGCAATGTGCAGAGGGGATTAAGTTATAGGGAAAAATTTATTAGGCCGCGTTTTTATTCCCAAGAGCATAGAAGCAGAGGAATGACCTATGTGGTTTACAAAATCACGATGGGCACAGATAAAATGAATGCTCACACTCTATTTCCTTAGGTCGATGATTCCAAAACTAGAGGGCATCAATTTTTGTGGGAGAGTGGAGATTGAAGAAGGACCTTAGGAGCAACTATTTCCTCTCAAAGGGTAGAAAGTGTTTGGAATAAACTTCCAGTGTTTGGAATGAACTTACGGAGGAAACTATAGAAGTGAGTACAATTACAGTGTACAAAAGGCATTTGGACAGATGCATGGAGATGAGGAAGAGCTTAAATGGGCAAAAATGGAGGCAAATAGGACTAACCGACAAAGGGAATTTGGTCAGTATGGGATGAGTTGGGCCGAAGGGCCTTTTCTATTACTCCAGGCCAGATGCCCCCTCCCCTTCCATCCCCTGTCTACTCCTCAGCTAGCACCTAGTCCACACCAGCAACTGACAACCTTGTGGAAAAGGTTAGTGCTTGACATTTAATTTTTAAAATGATTTTACAATCGACTAATTTTTTATTATTATTATTATTTTGTTTGTGTTGCAGTTTGATATGTCATGATTTTAATTAATTGATTTTCAAATTTTATTTCTGTTTTCCGTTCCTCACTCACCTTTTTTTTGCCAAAGAGCCAGCAAGTGCATTCAAATGAAAGGGTTTATTTTCTCAAAGCCAGCCATTTCTGGCATGAAGCTGGGGCCAGGTGCAAAGTGCATCCAGACTCTTTATTCAGCAGGTCACGCTCCCACTGCTCAGCTCACTGGAACGTGTAGCCATGGAGCAGGCAGCCAGATGCGCTAGCATCTGCCATCTTGGATTCCTTAGACCTCTGCCCAAATTCTATTGAGACATCAGCACATTCCTTTGGTCCCTTCACCAAGTGGTCAGCACAGTTTGGGGCAACATTATTTTATCCCCATTTTTGGCCCAATAGAACTTGGGTGATTGCATATCTTTAAACGCATCCTAAGATGCATGAATATTAGATTTATGCACGTGATTGACTTGCTGCATCTCAGAACAAAGGACAAATGTTCAGCACGGAGGCACCCAATATCCACAGTGGTCCACGGGGGACGATCCTTTGCTGAGAAGCTTCTTCCAGGGATAGGAGAAGGGAATATCCAAGAGTGAATTAAACTGCGCTTTTCTCTGTGAGCTCCCTGGCAGCTGGGTCACAGAGAAACATTGGCAGAGGGTCACGTAAAGAAAGACAAGCCTCCACTGAGCCAAATACGGACTTGTGCTTCAAAAAGAGGCCGAGTTGATCGCTAATTTTTTTTTACATTGTTTGGATGAAGCTTTGAATAAAATCCCCAGCATGCACAGCTAACATCTGCTTTCAATAGGTCTCATCTGCATAGTTAAGTGGATTCATTTTGTGCATTGAGAGATGTGGAATTTGACAAAGTCAGGCAAAAGGATGCAAATGCCAGCCCTTTTTCCAGCTGGCATTGATCTCTCCTTATCCTAGCACAAATGGCATTGCACCTGCGTTTGGTGAAACATTATGTGTGCTTGGCAGCTCCTTTAATCACTATCTGTCAATGCACAAAAGTAGCATTGGGCCAGGGCTGCATAAAGAGGAATGGTCATAGATTCAAAGAATGTCTAATAGAAAATAAAATAAAAGTTGCTCATTTATATGCCTGACACATCTTTGGTTCTGTTCAAGTTCAAGTCTAAGATTATTAACACATACAACCAGATGAAACAGCGTTTCTCCACACCATGGTGCACACAGAGATGTACACAAAATAGAACATAATTTTATATGTATACATGTAAATATCTACACACACACATATACATAAACATACACATGCATATAAATAAATAAATATATACAAATATACACACATGCACATAGATATGTATAAATATGTACATATATATACTGTATACACACTCACAAACACATATGTACATATATATACTGTATACACACTCACATACACATATACTGTTGATATACAGTGTGTGTGTGTGTGTGTTTGTGTGTGTGTGTTTACATACACATACCAGGTACCAATAGGATGGCTCTCTCTTTGACCTTCGCTGCATGAACGCATGAACTAAATGCCTCTACACAGTCATTCAAAAAACCCTTTTTTGCTGATGACTGTTGGTGCACAAAGATAGTGATCTACAGTTAATGCTGAACAAATCTGCAGATGCTGCTATGCTCTTTGGCCTGACAATCAACTTGAACAAGACTGAAGTACTCCATCAGTCCATGCCAAAGACCAATGCCATAGAACCAAAAGTCACTATTGACGACACCCAGCTGACAAATGTAAACAGCTTCAGATACGTGGGGAGCATTGTCTCGAGTGACGGGTCTTTGGACAAAGAAATTGACTCCAGGATCAGCAAGGCCAGCCAGGCTCTGGGGAGGCTGCGTACTAGAGTGCTCAATCAACACAATGTCCGCATCTCCACACAGATGAAAGTCTAAAGAGCTGTGGTCATCCCTTGTCTCCTATATAGATGTGAGATCTGGATTCTATACCAACGTCACATCAAACAAATGGAGACATTCCACATGCGCGCCCTCTGTTCCATCCTTGGCATCCATTGGCAAGACTGTGTCTCCAACTTGGAGGTCTTGGGACACGCGAAGTCCACCATTATCATTGTGGAAAAACATTTAATTTTTAAAATGATTTTACAATCGACTAATATTTTATTATTATTATTATTTTGTTTGTGTTGCAGTTTGATATGTCGTGATTTTAATTCATTGATTTTCAAATTTTATTTCCGTTTTCCATCCCTCGCTCACCTTTATTTTTGCCAAAGAGCCAGCAAGTGCATTCAAATGAAAGGGTTTATTTTCTCAAAGCCAACCATTTCTGGTCATGAAGCTGGGGCCAGGTGCAAAGTGCATCCAGATCATCAGAGGCCAGATGCGGTGGGTGGGACACATCGACAGAATGGACGACCACCGTGTGCCTCGTCAGCTGCTCTATAGTGAACTGAAGGTCATCCACGCAAGCGCTGTAAAGACGCTGTGAAGGAAACCCTACGCTACTGTGGCATCCTGTCAAGAAAACTAGAAGTTGCGCCTGCTGACAGGTCCTGTTGGTGAGCCCTGTGCGATGAACTCTACGCCAGTTTCGAAGACAGGTGCTACCAAAAACTGGTGGAAGGCCATAAACAGCATCACAGAGCAGCACCCGCAGTTATTACAAAACTGGACTTTCACTGCCCCCATTGTGCTTGTCTTTGTGCTTCCAGAGAATGCAATCACTTTCGTGTCCAACAACTGCACAACAACCTACCTTACTCTAATCGATAGACTATATATTTATACAATTATCATTACATATACTATAAATTATACATTTATATATAGATACATACATATATACACTGTATAGCCTGGCAGCCTTGATTTTGATACTTCTGTACATCCTTCACGACGATAGTTGGTCAAAGATATTGTGTGATGGTTGGAAAGAGTCCTCAGTAATTTTTGACCCTTATTTAATCAAAATTTAATCCACATCTTTTGACCCCTATTTAGTCAACATCAAGGGGTAGAACAGTTAGCACAACACCTGTACAGCACTAGCGATCTGGACCAGACCTGGGTTCGAATCCCATGCTGTCTGTAAGGTCTGCATGGGTTTTCTCCGGGGCCTCCGGTTTCCTCCCACCCTTCAAAAAATGAATGGAGTGTAAGTTAATGGGTTGTAAATTTGGGCGGCACAGGCCTGTAGGGATGAATTAGCCTGTAGCAGTTCTGCATGTCTAATAGAGGAAAGGGAGATCCCAGTGATCTCTCCGCCATTTTAATGATCCTCTGTATTGACTTTGCATCTACTACACCACGTAATGATTCAGCTAGACCAGTGGTTCCCAACCTTTTACTTTCCACTCATATACTAGCTTAAGCAATCACTTACTAATCACAGAACACTTATAGCATAGGGAATACTTAAAGTGGTATGTGAGTGGAAAGTAAAAGGTTGGGAACCACTGAGCTAGACAGTACACACTCAACTGTGCTCCTATAAAATGTTGTCAAGGTAAGGGCCAGTAGCCTTGCTCTCCTCAACCTCCTTAGGATGTGTAGTTGCCCATTCATCTTGGAAACATCCCTCTCAGAACCGGATAAAACCAAGTGGACTTAAAATGCAAAGTAAGAATCAAGTTTAATAAGACATTTCATAGATAAAGTATCGATGCTAAAATATCGGCAAAATATTTAAAAGACCTACACAGGTGCAGATCTGATGCAAGGCAATACAAGGATTGCAGTGTAAAATAGAATGGACCTCAACATCTCTGAAGAAAATAAATTTATTTCCCCCTCTCTGAATTCTTACTTCTATAATAGCCTTAGCGAGAAAAACATTTGATATTTCAAGGTCAGAAATAAACAGTTCATCTCTCCACTGATACTGCCTGACCTGCTAATTGTTTCCAACATTTTCCATTTCAGATTCTAGGTCATAGAGAAGAAGAGCATGGAGACAGATACCTCAGTCCCCGTAGCCCACATGGACCATCAGACCATCAGCTACCCCTCTGCGTTAATCGTATTTTAATCCCTTTTTTTTTCTCTCCCCACATTCCCATCAACGTCCTGGAGATTCTACCACCAGCCTGCACACAAGGAGTAAATTAAATTGAGCCATCAACCCATCAATCCGTACACCTTTGGGATGTGGAGGGAAACCAGAGCAGCTGGGGGAAACCTACATGAGTGTAGGAAGAACATGCAAACTCCACACAGGCGGCACCAGCAGTCAAGATTGAACCAAGTCTCTCATCCTGTCAGACAGCAGCTCTATCAGCGGCACCATTCTGCCACCCTGCACTTTTTAAATTTCCCTTAAACTTCCACAAGCAGCCTGACCTTCAACAACCTTCTTCAGTAATGTGTAATGCTATTTTAACCATTCAAACAACTGGCAGGTGAAATATCTGTGAAACCATAATGATGACAGATAGTTCTGGGTGGCATTTCTCTCTTGGATTCAGATCCATGACCACCTGAATAGTGAATCAGTGCTTTTACTGCCCTATGACCATTTTTCATTTAATGTATTCATGGTTATCAAAACAAGTCAATGTTTATGGTTTTACCTGCACAGTCAATCCTGCAGAAAGTTGTGTTTATTTTCAGATTTGCAAATCCAAAACTTTTAGTCACAGATGATGGATTGCAAACTCATTTGCAGCTAAGAGTTGCAGTGACAAATTCCCAAGAGATTACGGATGCTATACGATCACTTAGAGGCACTCAATGCAGTTCAACAGGTGTTGTAAAAGAGCATGTGATGTCTTCAGTGAGTGGGAGGTCTGACCTTAGGAAACAGCTGAAAGGGTTCACACTTTCAGCTGAACACATTTATGAAACACACTTTCTAACTGATCTCAGATTTATTGTCAGAGCACATACATGACATCACATACAACCTTGAGATTCCATTCTCCTGAAGGCACGGCAGATTCACCACTCATCGGAAGTGCAAAAAATAAACTGTTGACAGTGTAAAACAGGTAAACAAATAAAAGATCTGTAAATAGATCATGAATGTGAACAAACTGACTGTGCACTACAGAGAGAACAAAGAGAATCAATGAAGTGCACAAGTAAGAGTCCTTAAATGAGTCCCCGATTGAGCTTGTCATTGAGGAGTCTGATGGCGGAGGGGTGACAGCTGTTCCTGAACCTGGTGGTGGGACGACTGGTGGGACGACTGGTGCTTCTGAGTGAAAGACCATTGCTAATGACAGAAAAATAATCGATTAGAAATTAATAATTAATTATATTTAATTGTATAACGAATGTTGGAAATTTTCAGTTGGAAATTAAGACCAGGATCAGAGAGTTATGCAATATTCTTCTTTCTTTGGCTTGGCTTCGCGGACAAAGATTTATGGAGAGGTAAATGTCCTCGTCAGCTGCAGGCTCGTTTGTGGCTGACAAGTCCGATGCGGGACAGGCAGACACAGTTGCAGCGGTTGCAGGGGAAAATTGGTTGGTTGGGGTTGGGTGTTGGGTTTTTCCTCCTTTGCCTTTTGTCAGTGAGGTGGGCTCTGCGGTCTTCTTCAAAGGAGGTTGCTGCCCGCCAAACTGTGAGGCGCCAAGATGCACGGTTTGAGGCGAGATCAGCCCACTGGCAGTGGTCAATGGGGCAGGCACCAAGAGATTTCTTTAGGCAGTCCTTGTACCTTTTCTTTGGTGCACCTCTGTCACGGTGGCCAGTGGAGAGCTCGCCATATAACACGATCTTGGGAAGGCAATGGCAGAACACGGCAGGTCATGCAGCACCTACAGGAGGTAAAGGATAACCAACGTAAAGGTCCCTTGACGAAGGGGTCAGGCCTGAACTGTTGGTCACCCTTTACTTCTGACAGCTGCTGCATAGCCTGGTGAGTTGCTACAGCTCTTCTGTGCATTGCACATTATTTTTGTTGTCATATTTGTTGTCACTCAGTCTTTTGCAAGGAATGATTCATTCTTTATCTTTTTTACTGGTGAAAATAATCAATGTAGCACAGAAACCATAAGGAGTTACTGGATACAAACTTATTACTGGCTTGAAAATGCGAAACTTTCTTGGCTTTCAGGATTGCGAAGCTGAAGGCATATTATAGCAGGTCAAAACAGTTTCTAAAGAAGTTGGCAAATATCACCGTTACTGAGGTATATCTCACGCTCACTCACACTCACTCACAGTGAGCAAACGACAGTTAATTGTGCGAGGGATTTGAAGGTGCACATATATCAATCTGTGCCAGTTGACACTTTAATCAAGCTCAAAGAGGAAATTAGCCATCGCTGAGTAATGGTCGCATTTATGATTTAAATTTTATATGTGAAAAATACAAATATCATTCAGGGAAATTTGACCACGGTTGTCGTCAGTATCACAAATGACAATGAGGAAGTGTACAGGAGGGAGATAGATCGGCTCGTTGAGCTGTGTCACAACAACCTTGTACTCAATGTCAGCAAAGCCAAGGAGATGATTGTGGACCAGGAGGGCTTAGTAGCAGAGAGTGTCAAGAAATTCAAATTCCTGGGTGTCAACATCTCCAAGGATCTGTCTGGGAGCCCCCATGATGATGCAATTGCGAAGAAGGCTCGCCAGTGGCTATACTTTGCGCAGGATTCGGTATGTCACCGAAGACACTTGAAAACTTCTACAGGTTTAACAAGGAGAGCATTCTGGCTGGTTGCATCACTGCCTGGTACAGACTGTGCTCAGGAGCCAACGCTCAGGACAAGAAAAAGTTCAAGAGGGATGTTAACTTGGCCTGCGACATTACAGGCATCAGACTCCACATCAGACAGGAGGCAATGGATTAAGAAAGCAGTTTCTATCCTAAAGGACCCGCACCACGCAGGCTGTGCCCTCTTGAATCTGCTACCATCAGGATAAAAGTACAGGAGCTTGAAGGCGAGAACTCAACGACACAAGAACAGCTTCTTCCCCACCGCCATCAGATTCCTGAATAATCAATGATCCAAAGACACTGCCTTACTTTGACTTTTCATGCATATATTTATTTATTTTTTTAAGGTGGTTTATAGAAATGTTTGCACTGAGACGCTGCTGCAAAACAACACATTTTGTGACTTGTTCATGTCAATAACTTCTGATTCTAATTCTAGGAACTCTAATTCTAATCTCACACTCTGTGAACTGAGTACACTCCCAAATTTGCTGTCATACTTGTGCCGCAGTCCCATACTTACTCAGACCTATTATAGAGCCGGTCTCCACCTGAGACGTTACATGCACGCGTGAGCTAATCACTGCTGATGACGCATCCGGGGTGATGCGCAGGAATTGTAGCACGTAGGCGCAGACCAGAACGAGAAATTTAAACAGTGTGGAGTTTATGTGCATGCAGTGGGTCGAGGAAGAAGAAGGTGGGGCTGTGAAGGGAATAATAAAATGTCGACGCCATTTTTATTATACCGTAGAACGGTATAATTGGTGCCTGCCACATTGACCACCGCCAGTGGGCTGATCTCACCTCCAACCGTGCGTCTTGGCACCTCACAGTTCGGTGGGCAGCAACCTCCTTTGAAGAAGACCGCAGAGCCCACCTCACTGACAAAAGACAAAGGAGGAAAAACCCAACACCCAACCAACCAATTTTCCCTTGCAACGGCTGCAACCGTGCCTGCCTGTCCCGCATCGGACTTGACAGTCATCAATGAGCCTGCAGCAGACGTGGACATACCCCTCCATAAATCTTCGTCCGCGAAGCCAAGCCAAAGAAAGAAAGAAGTATGGGAGTTCTTTTAATGGTTTACATAACATCTATCTGGCACTCACTACAAGTGCACAGCACCTTCTGAGTAAAAATGGAGAGGCATGTGGGCAAAACCATCATGGGAGCAGTAAGTGAGGTCAAGTTCGAAGTCCTGCCCTTTTACACAGTGTTAAATCTTCGAGGCATGTTTCTCCTTACTAAATGTGGCAAGTCGGAAGACAAACTTGGTTTGCTTGTAGCGTGCCTCCAGGAGGAGATTGCTTGAGAAGTGGAAGACGTGCTTGTTAATCCAGCCAAAGACTTCTCCTACGACATCCTTAAAGCTGCTATTTTGGAGTGAACGCAGCTGTCCCAGGAATCTCGCATAGCAGAACTGCTAGAGGTCGACAGCCTCAGTGACAGGAGGATGTCACAAATGCTGAGGAGATGGCGCAGGCTGGCTGGAGAAGAGCCTATTGAAGGGGAAGTCTGGGAACAGAGATTCCTCCACTGTTGGCCTCCTTAAATTCGGCACTTGGTAAGTGTCTTTCGGGTGTCCACCCTCAACAAATTAGTGAGATGTGCCAGCCTCTTTTATGGCCACAACATCTGCAGTCCAGTTGGAGGCATTCGCAACGGTCCCCGGTCAGCAGGAGAAAACCGAGGTGGAACAACAGGCGACAGCCCCCAGTCAGCAGAAGAGCTGGAGCAACAAGTGGCGTGCAATTCGAGCTGCCAATGGCAGTGCTCAGTGAGCAAGTCCAGCCTTTAACTACCCAATGGAATCACCCCCATTTCCAGCCAAGTTTGAATCGTGTGGGTCGGGGATGCAGCAGAGGTGATGGGCAGTATCTTTGTTGGACAAATGGGAAACGACGAGGCCCAGCACAGGAGGCAACTGCTGCCCATGGGCAAGTCAGCCACCACCTTTTCCACGAGGACCATCTCTCAGATGCTCAATATCTTGTTGATTCTGGTGCAGAAATTTTGGAGGTGCCTCCAATTCCTCAAGGGCGCAGGCACCCTAACATGTCATGTGTTGTGTCCACCGCAAACAATCCTCACACACAGACACGCAACAAGAGGTCACTCGAGGTGGAGTTGAGTTTCAGTAAGCCTTTCGATGTGTTTTCATAGTCGTGAATGTCGCAAATTCCCTCATGGGAGCAGATTTTCTGCACAGTTTTCCCTGCTGGTGGACATGAAGAATCACTGGGCAGTGGACTGCTGCACTTATATTTTATTTATATTTAGACATACAGCACCATAACAGGCCATTTCAGCCCACGAATCTGTGCCACCCAATTTACACCCAACTATTCTACACCCTTGGTACCTTTTGAAAGGTGGGAGGAAACCGGACCCCCATGGAAAAACTACACAGACACGGGGAGAACATACAAACTCTTACAGACATCGTGGGATTCGAGCCTCGGTCCCAATTGCTGGCGCTGTAAAGGCACTAACTGCTAGGCCAACAAGGGGACTGCCTTTGCTGTTCTACAACTTTCCTGTACCCCTCTGATGCACATTCTGGTGCCATCCTGCAAAACTATGAGGAAGAAAAAAAAGACAAAGGAATCCCTTTGGTGATTGAGAGATGGGCCGTTGAGGATCACACCCACCGTCTCCGATGTAGCCGCCTTCACTGCTCAATCTGTAATCATCGCAGTCGCTGTTCAACACTGCTTTTCCCATTGTTTTCTCCAATTGTTCAGCAACAGGTCACCTGCAGGCAGTCTCCCTTCCATCGCTTCAACCCCATATGTTCCAATTCCCCAAGCCATTGGCACATGCTGCCCTGGGGCAGTGCTTGAGTGAGCTCGAGCCTGCCTTATATTTTAAGGAGTTTCCTGTATCTTCCCAACTCACAGAGAAAAGAAAGATAGTGTTCAAGGAACAGCCAATGAAAGGATATTAACTATCCATCACACCTACCAAATGGGTCAACTGAGAACCGTTATCAGTAGTTTAGAATCGGAAAAAAGCCCGCATGAAGAACTGTTCAATTAGTCTCACACTCCTGCCATTTCCCTAAAGCCCGACAATATTCTTTTTTGAAAGCTACCACTAAATCTGTTTCACCACTGGCTCTGGCCATAAATTGTGGACCACAACAAACAGTTTAAACATAAAAGGTTTCCTCATGCCTCTCATTCACTTGCCCATCACTTTTAATCTGCACTCTCTAGTTCCCAGCACGTCTGCAAGTGAAAATAATTTCTCCCCAATTACTCCATCGAAAGCCCTTCTGGATGTGTTTGCTGCAAAAACACAGTAAGTTTGAAATGCAGCTCTGGGCGAAGCTAGCTGCATAGCCCATCATAAGACAGCCTCGTAATCCAGCTGCCATGTCACCTGTACAGGCTCGCTGGGTGGAAGGCAGGCTTACTTGCATTTTGTGTGCAAGAAATATATAGACAGAAAGGATTTCAAGCACTAACAGGGAACCAACCTTCACAAAGCATTGTACAGATGGTGAGTTGAGATGGTTGTCTCTCAGCACATGTTTACTCTCAAGCTGTCAGGCAGTTAGGTGCTGGGAAGCCACTGTAATTTTCTCCGCAACTGAAATGGCGCTGCCGAAGCGGAACTGCTGTGGAAAGTGGAGAGTGCAGACACAGCACTCCCTCATAAGATCCTACCACCCAGTCCTAATGCTGACACCTCCGCACAGGCTTTAAAAGGCCGATGGAGTTTTATTTTAAGATCCTGCGACCACGGGGTCTGTGCCCAAAATGGCGGCCCTTTGTGTTCGGCAGTGGCCTCAGGGGGTTGAAAACTCTATGGGAGCAGCAGAGTGGCTAGGACACCAGTAATAGGGAGAACACCCCTTGTTGTATGGGAAGGGAAAGATTTGGTGGTTTCAAACAGCAATGAGTCTGGACAAAGGCTGAACACAGGAAGGATCTTTATTAAAACGCACATAAGGGGATTTCAATAGGGATAGCACACACAAGTACTCTGAATCATACAATACACTAATAATCAGTCACATTGGAATTAACACAACCAATACTAGCAACTGTATAGATAAGTCGTTCTCAACCTTCTTCTTTCCACCCATGTACCACTTTAAGTATTCCCTATACCATCGGTGTTCTGTCATTAGTTAGGGATTGCTTAAGGTGGTATGTGGGTGAAAGAAAAAGTTTGAAAGCCACTGTTTTAATCGTACCTCATTGACTCGTCATGTGCACGGTTTCATAACTCCAAAGGAAATGGTCCAATGACAATTTTTCTCGAGCCAAATATTTCAGTAACAATTGGGTCTAGAGCAGTGATTCTCAACCTTCCCTTCCCACTCAAATCCCACCTTAAGCAACCCTTACTAATCACAGAGCACCAATGGCATAGGGATTACTTAAAGTAGGATGTGAGTGGAAAAAAAAAGTTGAGAACCACTGCAGTAGACGACAGTGCCACAGGGCAGTAATTATTGAGGCAGCTCACACTACTCATCTTGGGTCCCAGGATGATTGATGCCCTGTGGAAGTTCTGGCAACACGGTTAGCGTAGGGTTTGGCTCAATGCTATTACAGAGCCAGTGACCCAGTTCAAATCCAGCACTCTCTGTACATTCTCCCTGCATCTGCAGGGCTTTCGTCCGGGTGCTCAAGTTTCCTTCAACCTCCAGGTTTGGCGGCATGGGCTTCGGGGCTATAAGGGCCTGTTGCTGTGCTTTATGTCTACATCCTTAAAAATAACTAAAGAGATTTACATTTTTTTTTAAATTACTGAATTACAAATACTTAGGGAATGTAGAGTATTTAGAACTACTGAATGATAGAACAAACAACACCTGCCATGGCTCGATTTACAGGCACAGGTACACGGATTAAATAATTTGTATTTTTAACCCACTGAACCAGGTTGGTTCCCTGGCATGCCAAGCCCCCCACCTCATTCAGCACTCACCTCACCATTGGTCCTCCTGAATTGCCTGGTGGAACACAGCCAGGAGCGGGTTCAGATGTAGTGAAAAAAGAGAGGGTCAAATATCTGCTGCTTTTTTATTTATATATATAATATTCCTGGGGTGAGAGGCTGGCTTCAAGTGAGGTGGATGACCAATTGGAAGGTGGTTAACACTGGAGTATTGAGTCTGATTTGGATTGACAAGGGGAAGTGACCTTCAACCAGTGAGGTGTTTCCTGTTTGACTGGTGAGGTGACCTTCCTTGTTACAAGGCTGTGTGGAAAATACAAAGAAAAATCAGAGGGCCCGATCCTCCTGGTAGAAACCCACCACCTAAAATTTCAAGAACTGGTCATAACATGCTCAACTCATGTATCCAAAGTATCCAAAGTGGCTGAGTGGTCCCAAGATCTCTGGTGGTGCAGTGAAGAGATGCTGCCTCCAAAGGTTTCCAAATAGCTGGCCAAACCATCAAAAACTATTGAAGATGCAATTTCCCTCTTGCTGAAAAACATTTTAAAGTTGAGAAAACTTAAATCTGTCAACATTTCAGTTAAGATGCTTCAAAGTTGATGGATAATTAAAATCCATACACAGCACATCAAGGTAGAAATGAGCCAGCTATGCACTTGTTCATGGACCATAGATTCTTGACCAATCAATACCCCCTGAAATTGGCCAAATGACCTCCCATCCTAAAGGCCATGATATCAGAGACCTGCCATCTGGGTGAAATTTTCTGGGACTCTCCGTCCACAGAATTCAGGAGGTCCATGTCCATGGATCTCTAAATTCAGTGGGCAGGGGCTAAAAATTACAAAACAAAGCTTAATGGAATGCTGGTCTTTATATTTAGAGGGTTGATATCCAAAAAATAATGCCACAGTAGTGCAAGCCCCTGGTTTGATGTTGGGTATGAAGAGCAGATCTAAGTAACATAACTCAGGCATGAAATTTAAATTTTAATAATTACCTTAGTGTAGCGGATAGCGCAAAGCCAGTGATATTTCGGGGAGCCATCAGGGCTAAGTTTCTTGCGCAGAGAGTTGTGGGGGCCTGGATTGGTTGCCAGGGATGGTGGTTGAGGCTGAAACATTAGGGGCATTTAAGAGACTCTTAGACGGGCACATGGATGGAAGAAAAATAGATGGTTGCAAGGCAGGAAGGGTTTTGTTTTTTTGAAAGGAATATATGACTCAGCACATCATCAAGGACCAAAGTGCCTGTGCTGTGCTGTAGTATATGTAACAGCGACAGCGACCTGGGTTCGAGTTTGCATGCTCTCCTCTCTCTCCAGGAGCTCCATTTTCCTCTTATCCTTCCAAACATATGCACATACTTATAAATGTATGGGGTTGTAGGTTCATGGGTGTATTTGGGGGGCATGGGAAACCCATGAAACATATGCAGTCTAATTACACCTGTTGCGATATATGCTGGAATGGTTATGGATAAATATGTCTTTAAAGGAGATAGATTGTGGGGGTTTAGTTTAGGTTACACTTCTCAAACAGAGTAACACTTCACAAAAGACATCTCATTTAAAATGCAAGAGCTTTGCTGAAGTGAGACATTGTGTCACCAGTTATTTTGCAAAGACAATGGAACTGCTTTGGAGGTGCAAATGGAACATAATGTTGATCAAGTCCAGAATCAGATACTGATAAGATCTTTCAAAGATTGGGTTTGGAGCCCTGTATGGTTTCTACAAGCAGAGAGAGAAGAAAAAAAAACAGGTGATTTCTCTTTTGAAGGGACAGAGAGAGAGAGAGAGAGAGAGGTCAGTTCTACAGTAACAGTTGATGCTGCAACATGGAAAGCTGACTGGTTTGTTGAAAACCCCCATTTTGAAGACAGGTTGTGAATTCTGAGTTCAGCCTGTTCAAAATCCTTGTAGTCCATACAAGAGGAAATGGCCTGCTAGAGAGTTTCTCCTGAAATAAGGGAAACAAGAGGAACACTGTGGTGACCTGGAAGAAGAGGTTATCATTTGGAAAACCCATGATGGGGCAAGTTTCTTCGGCAAGACACTGAAGTGACTGATCAGAGGAAATCAGTTTGTGTGTGTCCAACGAGCAACAAATCTCTCTCTGAAATCAATGAGAACCTTCCTGAGTGGTAACCATTTAACTTTAAGCACCAGAGCCTGGTGAAGATTCATAAGTGTTAAATTCTGTGCACAGTATAAGAATGGCCTGATACCAGTGAACTTGGAGGAGGGAGAAGTGAATGATAGGACTGTGAAACAAAAAAACTTCCCTGAACATATGCACATTACATAGAATTAGAATTAGAAGGGGGGTTAAGTTAGGTTAAGTTAATAGTAATAAGTTAAAGTTGATCCTGTTTTTATTTTTAAAGAAAATTAAAACCAAGTTTTGTTTAAGTAACCATTTGTCTTGGTGAATTTCTATTGCTGCTGGTCTTTGGAGTCCTCTGCACTCATAACACACCTAATTAACCTATCAATCCCAGGAGGGTGGGAAGAAATTGGAGCATCTGGAGACCACCCACACAGGGAGAACGGACAAACTCCTTACAGACAGAATCAGATTCAAACCCAGGTCACTAGCACTGTCGTGGAGGAGAGCCAACCACTTTGCTAACTGTGTCACCCAAATAATATGATGGAATAGAACCAGAACTTACCAGATTGATCACTGCACCCAGAGTTTAATCATAAGGAGAGAACAAAATATGAGATAATATTCCTCAGAATTTAGAAGCAACAATTAATCTGAGGAATAAATAAGATAAATAAGGGAACTGCAAGGGTGGATAGAGAGAAATATTTTATTCTGATGGGACTGAGGGAATGATCTTCAAATTAGAGGCAGGCCATCCCAAGGTAAAGTTAAGAAACACTTCTACAGAACAAAGTTGGTGGAAATTTGAAGAAGCTCTTCCTCATCCTGCTGACTCTGATGCTCTGGCTGATGGGAACAACTGAAAGATGCTGTGCGCTCAATGGTTTTGCACGCCCTCTTCAAACAACGATCTCGGTGGATTGCATCGATGGGGGTGAGGGAGACTCCAGTGATCCTCTCTGCCACTCTAATGGTCCTGTGGATTGACCACAAATCTATTTCTCTGCAGCAATCGTACCACACTGTGGTGCCTCCAGCCAGGATGCTCTCAATAGAGCTCCTGTAGAAGGTTGACATAATGGTGGCCGGTAGCCTTGCCCGCTTCAATCTTCTCAGGAAGGGCAGTCGCTGTGGCACCTTCCTGATAAGTGAGGAGATGTTCTGTGTCCACAATATGTCACTAGCTAAGTGAACTTCAAGGAACTTGGTTCTCTTTACACTCTCCACCACAGAGTTATTGGTATGTTGTGGAGGGTGGTCATTCCTGATCCTCCTAATGTCCAGGATCATCTCCCTTGTCTTGCCCACATTGAGATTCAGTGTGCTACTCTCACACCATTTCAGAAGATTTTCCCCCTCTTTCTCTCGAGTTTGACTCATCATTATTACTGATGAAACCAGCTACTGTTGTGCCATCTGTAAACTCGATGACACTGTTGGAGCTGGATTTGACAATGTAGTCGAAGGTCAGTTGTGTGAACAGGATCGGGCAGAGCACAAAGCCCTGAGGTACGCCATTGCTCAGCGTGACAGTGCTCGGCGTTCTAATACCGACCCGGACAGACGGCAGTCTTTCTGTTAGGAAGTGCAGGATCCAGGTATGGAGAAAGATGTTGAGTCCCAGCGAGGACAGCTTCTCCATCAGCCTCTTAAGAATGATCATGTTAAACACCGAGCTGAAGCCATTGATTAGCAGCCTAGTGTATGAGGCATTGTTCTGCCCATGGGTCAGGATGGAGTATGGGACAAGGCTATATTATCATTAATGGAATGGTTTCTTCTATGTGTGGTCACGTTCCCCACTGAGCTGGGCAGGCTGGCCCACCTGCTAAACCGGTAGCCCCTCCCCCTAAGACCCCTAATAAAGGCCGAAAGCCCTAGTCTCCTCCCTCATGCCTACCCTTAAACTTGAGGCAGCAGCAGGCTGAGGCATGCTTGGATCTTTAGATCAATAAAGCCTTTGGCCCTTACTTTGTGTCTGTGAGAGGTCATTGATCGGGCTACATATAGGCGAACTAAAATGGGTCCATCGTCTCTGGGAGGTGTGCAGTGATGTACTACCAGACTGAATTAAATCGGTGATGAATTAAACTCAGATTTAAATCTGACCATGAAACTAACTGCTAAAGGAACTCAACAGGCCAGGCAACAGCCATAGAGGGAAATCGACGACTGATGTTTCAGCTTCAAACCCTGGATCACAACTGAGGCTGAGGTTTCAAGTCTGAGTCTGATAGATACTTCATATCCAGAAGAATTAAAGGATGATTGGGGTGGGCAAGTATTTTATTAGATAGCAGAATAAGTCTGAGCGGCTAAAGTGCTGTCCCCTGTTCACATTACTGAAGTTATATGGCACTTCGAGAGGTGAGTAACTTGGTCAGTTTGCAATAGACTGACAATGTGAGTGCAAGGAAGCCAAGTGGATAAAGTCGATGAGCTTGTCATGGGTTCACAAGGCAGCACCAAAGTAGTCATTGAGGTACTGGAGGAAAGATTGAGGAGCCTTGCCTGTGTGGGTGCAGTGAACTAGGGTGCTGTGCTGATGGCTGCCCCCACCTCCCAGCTCTGCCCCCATTTGCCCACATATAACCCTGGTTTCCTGCCTAAAGCGAGAACCCTTCTGAAGACTACTGTTGAACCTACCTTTAGTTATAAGCTAATAAAAGTGTTTGTTCTCCCTCCAGTCATGAGAGCTTTTATTCATGCTACAATTTTATTAGCTTATTCCCTAACGATGGAAGTGCCTCTCAAGCCAGGTATACTAATGATAGACCCTCTGTCCCCCAATGTGGCTGAGGAGTTCACATACCGGCTAGACTGCTTCCAGGCCTGAACGTGACCAGAGACGTCTTCCACACCGATGAACTCAGGAGGTCCGCACTAATTTCGAGGGTAGGAGCGAAAGGGTATGGAGTCATCAGGAACTGCTCTACATATGAAGCTGCTATTAAAGCATTGAAGGCCTGGTACCTGAAGTCGCAAAATGAGCTCCTAGTGAGGCACCAACTCGCTCTACGTTGTTAGTGGCCAGGAGAGGCCGTCGACGACTACCTGCTGGATCTGTGGATGCTTGTTAGGAAATGCAGGTGTGAAGCAGCTTCAGGCCACGTTCGTGAGGAAGAACAGATCCGGGACACTCTAGTCACGCTACAGTAGGCTTGTACCATGGATTGCTACATGCAGCCAATGAAAAGGAAGGCATAACTGGGCCTATGGGGGTACCCATGGCTACCCATTTATTACGTGGGATGATTTAAAGCAGCAGTCATGCAAGGTGAGGACGTCTGCCAGCCAAAGGAGAGTGGTGATGGAGGTGGACTGGTTGGGTCTGTTGTCGAGAAAAAAACAAAAGAGGTTGTTCCACAAACCCAATTATCCTAGCTCACCCATTGTTGCTAAGTGCTCCTGCCCCACCAAACTGGAATCTGCTTACCTCAACTCCGTTTTGTCCACCCGAACCAGTCCCTCCCCACCTCCATCCAGGGCACCTCACTTGCCCTCCATCACTTCAACAACTTCCAGTTCCCTGAACTTCATCGCCTCATATTTACCATGGACGACTAATCTCTATATACCTCCATCCCCTCCCTCATCTTCCCCCCGTGTCTCCTTTTCTTTAGCTCTGTCTGTCTGTCTGTCCTTCTCTTTTTCTCTCTCTCTCTCTCTCTCTCTCTCTCTCTCTCTCTCTCTCTCTCTCTCTCCACTTTTCCCTCTGTCTCCTTTCTCCCAGTTCTGCTTCCTCAGAGCCAAAAGCAACTCCCCTCTCCCCTTCAATTCTCACCTTTCCTCTGTCCAATTAACCCCTTTTATCTGTCGGTCTGTACTGCTCCTCCTCCCATTCATCCCCAGCCTTTTAATCCAGACGTCTTCCTGCTTTTTCCATACCTTGAAGTAGGCCTCAGGCCAGAAAAGTCGGTTATACATCTTTACCTCCTATGGACACTGAGAGACCTGCTGAGTTCCTCCAGCATCTCTGCATTTTTGTAGAGGATTCAAGGCCTGACTATCTCAATTAGCAGCACAAAATTTTTCCTAACCCATTGCTCTAGCTTCTGCTCCCACTTAGGACTTGCATATGAAGAAAGGTTGGCTAAACTAGATGTGTATTCTCTGGAATTTAGAAGATTGAGGGGGGATCTGATAGAAACATATCAAATTCTTAAGGGATTAGACAGACTATACACAGGAAGGGTATTTCCAATGCTGGGAAAAACCAGAATCAGGGGTCACAGTTTAAGGATAAGGGGGAAGGTTTTTAGGACTGAGATGAGGAAAAATTTCTTCTCTCAGAGAGTGGTGGATCTGTGGAATTCTTTGCCACAGGAAGTAGTTGAGGCCAGTTTCTTGCCAATATTTAAGAGTAGGTTAGATTTGTCCCTTGTGGCCAAGGGGCTCAGGAGGTATGGGGAGAAGGTAGGAACCTGGTCCTGATCAGGCATGATCATATTGAATGGCGGTGTAGGCTTGAAGGGCCAAATGGCCCACTTCTGCACCTATTTTTCTATATTTCCATGCTTTTCTATTCTCATGTGAAAGAATAGGAAGTGACCACTTGATAGGGCCCTTGGGATGTCATGTTAAAATAAGGAAAATACTTACAGAATTTCTTGTTCCATCTTAATTTGGTGGGTGGGGGGTGGGGTTGAAGTGCACATATAAGCAGAATCAATAGAAATCAGTCCAGTTGCATGGCACATTAGCGAGCTGAAGGGAATGCACCTTCATCGATGGGCCGCTGCCACAACAGAACAAAATGAATTAATTCATGAAGGGATCGGTCTTTATCCATTTCACTTAGACACTTGTCTGACGAATATCCATGAGCTTTCAAGTCAGCAGACAGCTGAATAAGGAAGGAAGCAATATAGTGGAGCAAGACATTTTATTCTTTACTTCGGGACGTTCTCAATCAAGAATTGACTTGTCTGACATAAGTTGGCTGCGGTTGATTTATTCCTTATTTATTGGCCAAGTTATATATGATTTTGCAAATCAGACATCTGAAAATGTTGGCTGTCAGCTCTTGCTTTCAGTGTGGGCTGAGGATTTCCTTGTAGTGTTTGTACTTTGATATTTAATTGAGACTGTTTAACTAATGTCGACTACATGCTGTGACAAAAGACAGATATCCAGATGTCCTTTATGCACACACTGAAATTCTTGACCTGCTGACCTCTGTGGGGAACAACATTTGATACCAGTTACCTGTCAATAGGGGTCCTTTGAAATTCTTTCCTTCATTTATTCAAAGGAGAAAATGTGGTGTGAATGACCTGAAAAATATCCGCAGGTGGCATTGAAGCCCTTCTTCCCAGTGCAGCAGATGGCCTTGGTTGGAGTGTGTTTACAGTTCGACTACAATATGCAGTAGAAGGATTTTCGAACAGATTATAATCAATCTAAATTGGCTTTAATACACAAATAATCATTTTAACCCAGTTCTCTCTGACTTTGGTGAATTATCCTACATTTTATAATCTGCCATTATAATATTAAACTTAGTTAAGCTCTTCTCCAGATTGGTCAGAAAGGTTCTCTCTGTTTAGTTCAACTTATCGGCTGCAAGATCTAATGTTGGGTTTGCGTTGCCTCCTCCTCGAGCATTCTTGCTGTGGCTTTTCTCTGCTGGACAATTTCTGAGCAGTGACAAGGCTGCTCACACTGGCGGATCCCCTACCCAAGAGACCTGGGCAGATTATTTAGCAGCAGTGTCCTTCCTGATGGACATTGCTCTGTGCACCAGGTGTAAATTTCACCCTGTGACGGGCAGAGAATGAACCTCCTACAAAATTGTTCTGACAGCCAGCTAAACCATATAAGAGAAATGCAAAAACTGCACAGATGCTGGAATCATGAGAAAACCTTCAGAAGCTGGAGGAAGTTAACAGGGTCAGGAATGGCTCTGTTGAAATTTTGGATCAGGACCATTCTTCGAGTTAAGCTATGTTTCCGAGATAAATTTCCCTGGATGGAACTCAGAAGATTTAAGAATATTAAAAATAGGTGTGTGTTCTTCCTGTGCAAATATTTCCAAGCTTAAGCACTGTGGAACTGAAGCCACGTTCTCCAACACCATTGAACTCCATGCAGTAAAGCCTTTTCAAAGAAAGTGATGGCATTGTGGCCAAGAATGTGGATGAGAGGTGGAGGGGCGGGTAGGGTTGAGAAAGCAGGGAGTCCACAGAGTGATTAGGACAGGTTGGGATTGTATGGTCATACACTTTGATAGAAGGAACAAAGCATTGACTAGTTTATAAATGGGAAGAGAATTTAGAAGGCAGAGGTCCAGAGGGACTTGGAGTCCTAGTGCATGACTCTTTAAAGGCTAATTTACAGGTTGAGTCTATAGCAAGCAAAGCAAATGTAATGTTAGCATTCATTTTGAGAGGACTAGCACATAAAAGCAATGCTGAGGCTTTATAAGGTGTTGTTTAGACGTCATTTGGAATATGGTCAGCAGTTTTTGACCCCATATTGTAGGAGGGATGTGTTGACATTGGAGAGGGTCCAGAGGAGGTTGAGGAGAATGAGAGGGTTGACATTGAAGGAGAACTTGATGGTTCTGGGCCTGTTCTTGCTAGAGTTTAGAAGGATGAGGTGGATCTCATTAAAACTTGCCGGATGTTGAAAGTAATGGGTGGAGTGGATGTGGAGAAAATGTTTCCAGGAGTGGGTGAGTCAAGGACCAGAGGGCAAAGACTCAGAATAAAAGAATATACTCCTCCCATTTTTAACTTATCATAATATATAACTCTGGACTGGGTCTGTGGGCAAGCTACAGTACAAACACCAGTACAAACCAGCTGGTGGTTGGGTATAAAACCAGACCTAGAAAACGGGGACACAGAGTATATGCACTTGGAAGTCCCTAAAAACAGGGATTAGAAAAGGGATGAGGAGAATTATTTTTCAGTCTGAGAGAGGTGAATGTGCAGAACTCATTGCCACAGATAGCCAAGCCGATGGGTAGATTTAAATCAGAAGTTGATAGATTCCCTGATAAGTAATGGTGTAAAACATCATGGTGAGACAGTAGGAAAATGGGTTGAAATAGGATTTGAAAGGCAGAGACATCTTGAGGGGCTGAATGGCGTAATTCTTCTCTTATAGTCTTACGGAAACTGGAAACCAGCTGTCAAAAGTCAAATATCTGTCTCAGTCGGAATTTAATGATACCTAGATTTGCAGGGTGGGTGGGGGGGCGGGCACAAAAGTGAAAAGGCAGAGGAAGAGGTGAAGAGGTGGGTGGTGCACAAGTAGGGACAGCTGGTAGGGAGTTTGTGTGGAAGGAGAGGCAGATGGGGAAAAGTTGCAGCAATTGGGGATGAGTTACAATTCAACAGGGACATAAGAGTCTAATGTAACAAATAAAGGGCTAAAGGATTTGCATTTAAATGCATGTAGCATAAGAAGTAAAGTGGATGACCTTGTGGTACAGCTACAAATTGGCCTTTACGGAGTCATGGCTAAAGGATAGATGTCATTGGGAGCTTAAAGTACAAGGATACACAATGTATCAAAAGGACGGGCAGGTAAATAGAGTGGGTGGCATAACTCTATTGGTAAGGAACAACAATAAATGATCAGAAAGAGGTGACATAGGATCAGAAGATATACAATGGAATAATTGTGGTTTGAGTTAAGAAATGGCAAGGGTAAAAATACACTGTTGGGTATTATATGCGAAACCATACCTGGGATGTGGACAACAAATTACAACAGCAAATAGAAAAGACATGTTAGAAGGGTAATGTTACGGAAGTCGTGGGGGATTTTAACATACAAGTAGATTGGGAAAACCTCGTTGGGCCTGGATCTCAAGAGAGGGACTGTAGAAAGTCCATGAAATGGCTTTAATAGGCAGTTTATTGATGAGTTTACTAGGTGATCCCCTGTTCTGGATTTGCTATTGTGTAATGCACCCAAGGTGACTAGAGAGCTTAGAGTAAAGGAACGCTTAGAGGGCAGTGATCACAATATGATTGAGTTCAAGTTGAGATTTGACAAGGAGAAACTAAAGTCAGATGTGTCGGTACTTTGGTGGAGTAAATGGCATTACTGTGGAATGAGAGAGGAAATGGCCAATGTCGATTGGAAGGAGGCACTATTAGGAAAGACAGCAGAGCAGTAATAGATGGAGTTTCTGCAAGAAATAAAGAAGGTGCAGGGTAAATATAGACCAAAAAAGAGGAAATATTCAAATAGAAAAATGTCACAACTGTGGCTGACAAGAGAAGTCAAAGCCAACATTAAAGAGTGGGCATACAAGGAAGCAAAAATGATTGGGAAAATAGAGGATCAGGAAATTTTTAAAAAGGTAACTAAAAGAACATAAAAGGGAAAAGTTGAAGGTATGAAAGTGAGCTAGCAAATAGTATCAAAGAGGACACCAAAAGAATATAAAGAGTCAAAGAGCAGTGATATTTACAAGGATTGGAAAATAAGTCTTTATGAGGCAAGTTTAGCAGAGCTGGGATTTTTCTCTTTGGAGGATGAGAGGAGATTTGATAAAGGTCTACAAGATTATGAGAGGCATGGATTGGGTGGAGAGCCAGAACCTGTTTCCCAGGGCAGGATCAGCAAACATCAGAGGACTTGTATACAAAGTGAAGGGAGGAAAGTTTGGGGGAAACATTAGGGGTAAAATGTTTTCCACACAGAGGGCTGTGGGTGCCTGGAATGCTTTGCCAGGGATGGTGGAGGAGGCTGAAACACTGGGGGCATTTAAAAGAGGCAGGCACACGGATGGAAGAAAAATAGTGGGTTATGGGGTAGGAAAAGTTCAGTACTATTGTTTAAGGAATATATGGGGTGGCACAGCATTGAGGGATCTATGAGAGTAAATGCTGCCAGGGTTAGTGTCAGAACAAGTTTAATCGGGGGGCTTTTGGGTAATCGCGGAGGTTGGGGGGGGGAAAAATCTGATGTTTGAAAACTTGATCAGTAGGAGTGAGGGGTGCCCACCTGCCACAAACCTCCTCCATGTGCCACCATCACACTCCCCCCTCAGCATAACGGACAATCATGTGGAGACTGGTGACGCTAGCGATGCCAGTGCTGTGGATGGGAAAGGCACAATAACTCATTTGGAGGGGCAATGCCCGCGAATATACCCCCCCCCCCCCCGGTGCCAGTTGTGAGAAAATGATACTGGAGAAATAATACTGGGAGACAAGGAGGTGGCAGAGGGATTAAATGAAAATTTTGCATCAGTCTTCACTGTGGAAGACATTAGCAGTGTGCTGCAATGTCCAAGGGTATAATGAAGGGGAAGAGAGTGCAATTATTATTTCAAGGGAGAAAGTACTCAAAAAGAAGAATGATCAATGGGTGGATATCTCCCAGACCTGGTGAATTGCATCCTCGTGTCCTGAAAGAAGTAACGGTGGAGGAATTTGTAATGATCTTTCAGGAATCAACTGGTATGGTCCCAGAGGACCAGAAAATCAAGAATAGAGGGAGAGAGCAGAAAGGAAATTATAGGTGGGTTATATAGACATCAACGGTGGAGTCAATTGTCAAGGATGAGGTTACAGAGTACTTGGAGGCACATTACAAGATAGGCCAAAGCCAGCATGGTTTCCTTAAGGGAAAACATTGGTTGACAAATCTAATGGAATTCTTCGAAGAAGTGATAAGGAGGCTAAATAATCGAGATGCAGTTCATGTTGTGTATTGGATTTTCAGAGGACTTTGACAAGCTGCCTCACATGAAGCTACTTAGCAAGATAAGAGCCCATAGTATATCAGGAAACATGTTAACCTGAGTAGACCCTGGAATGCATGTATTTGCTAGTGATGTTCCACAAGGGTTGGTGTTGGGGCCGCTTCTTTTTATGTTGCATATTAATGATTTGCGGCCAAGTTTGCAAATGATTTGAAGGTAGACGGAGGAGCAGGTAGGGTAAAGGAAATATGGAGGCTGCAGAAGGACTTGGACAAATTAGGAGAATGGGCAGAGAGGTGACAAATTAAATGTCATGTCGGAAAGTGTCATGCACTTTGGTAGAAAAAACATAAACTAATTTTTAAATGGGGAGAAAATAAAAATATCCAGATGCAAAGAGATCTGGGACTCCTTGTACAAGGCAAGCCTGAAGATAAACTTGCATGTTGAGTCGGTGGTAAAGTCAAAAGGGATGCTGGCATTCATTTCAAGAGGAATAGAATATAAGAGCAGGGATGTGATGTTGAGGCTTTATCAGGCACTGGTGAGACCTCACTTGGAGTATTGTGAGCAATTTTGGGTTCCTCACTTAAGAGAGGATGAGATCTTCACCAAAATTTTATGTCTTTCTTCAGAGAACATTTACAATTTGAAACTTATGTATTTTTACCTAATATATTGTTCTATTTTATATTTATTTATTTTCCTCAATTTTTTTTACCTAGTTGCTGCTTGTTGTCTGAAATTTTCAAGACCTTCAAATGGAACCAGCCATAGTACATGGAAAGATGGATACTGTTCAACAACCTGAGTGCACAGCTGAGAAGACATCGTCTGAGGCAACAACTCATATTCAAGGACAATCAATCAGGAGATCGTCAAGACACGTGAATCTTCCTAAGAGACTCACTGAGCAAATTTAAAGTCTCCTGTTCTCGAATGAAGCCGTGCTGTCTTATTCGCTCTTCAGGTTTTAGTGTATGTAAACGTGAACACACATTTAAAAAATGTTAACAATGTTGATAATAATGATAATGATCGTGGTTGCAATGCAACTAGCAATGCCTTATTGTTTGTGAGTGGGAAGGGAAGGTTGAGAATCACTGCTCTAGACCCAATTGTTACTGAAATATTTTGCCAGAGAAAAATTGTCATTGGCCCATTTCCTTTGGAGTTATGAACCGTGCACATAACGAGTCCATGAGGTACAATGTGAACAGTAGTTTTCAAACATTTTCTTTCCACCCAGATCCCACCTTAAGCAATCCCTTACTAATCACAGAGCACCGATGGCAGAGGGGTTACTTAAAGTGGGATGTGAGTGGAAAGAGAAAGGTTGAGAACCACTGCTGTATCTTATCTATGAGTTTCTCCAGGGCAAAAAACTTAATGTCGATGGCTTCCCCGCTGACAGCAGTATAGACATATTGTAAATAATCAGCTATTTAATGAGAGATTGTCATTCTGATGTTTTTTTATAGATAGAAACCTGTTATTAATTTCAGAATTCTAGCTACTGTTGTATTTTGCATTCAATTCCCCAATAATAATGAATAGCAGTCCTCCAACAGCTGAACATAATAACAATAAAGTCAGAGAGGAATGAGGAAGGATGCCTTCCAGTTATAAAATGAAGGCTTACATAACAATGTCATATCGAGGTATAATATCTTTCCGTATGGGCGGAAATGATTTCACCCTGTAGTTCAACTTATGGTAATTATATAAAGTTCAGTCATTGAAAACTTTAATGAATTCTCTCATTCTGGGCTGGAAGTTATGAGATGGACTATTACTTACAGTCTGGAATATTGATAGGCTTCAACAAAATACCCTTTAGTCAGATAGTGCCCAAACCAACTTTACTGATTTGGTGATAACAAATGTGTTTCTTTTAAAATAAATCTGTATTGTGCAATGTAATATTTAATGCTGATTTTTTTTTCCTCTCTGGGACAGCTCCTATTGAAAGAAAACACAATTACTGGACACTCAGGCTAGCATAGTAAAAACACCCAGAAATGCTGGAGGAACCCTCAGCCGGTCTCACAGCGTCCACAGGAGGCAAAGATGTATTACTGACGTTTCGGGCCTGAGCCCTTCTTCAGGGTATACCAAAACTCAAGAAGGTAACAGAATAAAGACTGAAGAATGAGGAGGAGTCAAGACCAACAGCCAAAAGGTGTGAATTGGATATGATAAGAGGAAAGGTGAGAATTGATTTTGGCTCTGTGAAAGGAGATGGAGGGAAAAGGGAAAACAGTGAGAGAAAGAGAGAGAGAGAGAGAGAGAGAGCTGGGAGAAAGGAGACAGGGGGAATAAGAAAGGGGAGGAGGGGGCAGTTTTAACAGAAACCGGATGCAGTGAACTGGGATTCACTGGTAGTGTGACTGGCTCCACCTCCTGGCTCCACCATCATTAGCTCACATCACTAAAATACAAAAGGGAGTAACAACCATATACAACAATCACAGTACGGAAACACACCATTACGGCCCTCTAGTCTGAACCGATTTAAGTGAACTCCACTAGTCCCACCTACCTGCTCCCTCTCCATAACCCACCAGTCCCCTCACATCCATGTACTCATCCAACCCTCTCTTAAGTGACAAAATTGACCTTGCTGCAACCACCTCTTCCGGAAGGTCATTCCACTCAGCCACCACTCTCTGAGTGAAGAAGCTCCCTCTTATGTTACTTCTAACTTTTTCCCCCAACCCTTAACTTATGACCCCTTGTCAATCTCCCCTACCCTCAAAGGGAAGAGCCTATTCACATCTACTCTATCTATTCCCCTCGTAATTTTATATACCTCTATCAAATCACCCCTCAACCTTCAACACTCCAATGAATAAAGATCCAGTCTACTCAATCTTTCTTTGTATTCTAAATATAACCCTGGTTTCCCACCAAAACCTAGAACCCTTCTGAAAACGACTGTGAAACCCTATCCATAGTTATAAGCTAATAAAAGTGTTTGTTCTCCCTCCAGATGTGAGAGCTTTTATTTCTGCTACAACAGAGAAGTCAATGTTAATACTGGCTCATTGGAGGTTGCTCAGATGCAATATGAAGTGATGTTCCTTCAATTTGTGGGTGGTCCCAGTCTGGAAGTGCATGGGTGCTGTTAGGTCTGCTTTGTTCATGAATGAGTGAGACAAACACCAGGCTGAGTCGAAATCAGGGTTCTTTGTTCTTTATTACCGGATTGTAACACTTGCGACTAACGATGTTAGCCGGAGAATGCATTCTGCCGTTATCAGCAAAATGGTGATTTTTTATACCCTTGGATATGTGCTTAGAACATCATCATATCATTACTTGTCCAATGACTAAAACTGTTGCTATCCTTTCCCTGCTAGCTTCCTGCCTCTCAATCCATCAATGTCTCTCTTATCTTGTAAGTACAAGGATGCATTCACATCTTGTTACTGCCCCGTACATTCCCATCTCATGATGTTTTACCTAACAGGAGTACAAGGACACCTCCCCTTCTTGTTACTGCCCTGTACAGGGTAACTCCCTACACATTCCCATCTCATGATGTTTTACCTTACAATCCCTCCTTTGTCCTCTTTAGAGGACAATCTCGCCCTGACTATGCTACCACCGCGTTACATTAGTTCGCCTATTATTGCCAAGCTCTATACGGGTTCTGTTCACAGGGTAGTTCGGCTGGTGGGCGAGGGCTCCCCTACCCTCCTTTGCGTACACCCCCCATCCGTCACCCCGATCCCATTGCCCGTTTACAAGTTTCATCCCATTTGCCCCCAAGCAAAAAAACTAACTAACCCCCCGTACATTAGTAAATTCCCAAGTTAACATATGGTCTACAATCTAATTCATAATACTTGTTCTACAATCTGATTAATAATGTTTGTGTTACAATCAATGTTATAATATTTGTTCTACAATCAAGGTTATAATATTTAGGTTACAAGCAAGGTTAAAATTATATGTGTAACAATCTAATTCACAATCCCTCCTTCCCATCACATTCCCCTTCAGACTCCAGATCGATCTCAGCAACTTTCTCCGCCTCCTGTAATGTGAGATAGTCTTGCTCCACAGCCTGCACAGCTTGATATTTCGTAGGCAGTTCATCACGGTCAGCAAAGGCTTTCTCTATGGTCCTCATGACCAGCGTTCGAATGCATGGAATACAACAACAGCCACAAGTGATAAAAATTGATACAGAAATGAACAAACCCAGCAAAAGTTGTCCTAACAATGTGCTCCATCTCCCAAACACTCCCTGTAACCAGGATAAAACAGGATTGGAGACTCCAGACTGGGCTTTTAATTCTTTCGCCAATGCCCTAAGTTTCGTTAACCCCTTAGTGAGTGATCCATCTGGCCCTGTGTTATTAGAGATAGAAGTGCAGCATAGATCTCCAAACATAGCACACACTCCACCTTTCTCTGCCAGGACCATATCAATCGCTATCCTATTCTGAAGTGTCATAAGGGAAGTTTCTGACAGTTGTTGATGTATTGCCTCAACAACGTCCCTGGTCAAATTTGCAAGGCGCTGGACATTATAGTGAATAAGGTTGATCCTATTAACATTCTTATTTACAGTGATGGGAAAAATTGCACTAAAAACAGGAAAACTTTCAAACCCAGCTGCAATCTCATCGGCTAATTTAAATTCGTCCGGAATATTCCGGGCTTGGCCAATGGCATCAATCCATACCCCATCAGCGTTCCTTCCTCCCGGCCCCAAGAGTCCAACACTCCTCCTCTTTCTCCACAGCCAACTCTCTGTGTGGCGCAATTCTAGGGAATCCTCGTCTCCCTCCTGCCTTTTGACAATCAGCACTGGCGCATTAAGGGTTACTAGAGCACACCGACCATCCCAGTTAGCGGGGAGCCAGTTGTACAGCACTCTTCCTCCACAAAACCACCAAATATCCGCCCTAGCCTGGGTCAAGCGGGTTGCACTACTGCTATGTGAGAGATCAACATGAGTCCTGCACGAGTCGCTGGGCAACCAACCCACATGGAAAACGTGTGCTGCTGTGTTGTTGTTGGCAAAACAAGTAACATTAGTTATGCCTGTGGATCTAAAGACAGGGGGAGCTACATTAGCCGGAGCTATGGGAAACGTCTGTTCCCATATCAGACACCTATTCAGTGGGTTGGATTCTGACATTAGGTTCAAGGTGCAGTCCATAGCATCTGTCTCCTCAAAAATTGATCTGCTCATCTGGGGTGCCAGGGGCACCTTGTGACTCCACATATGCATAGGGCGGGGGTCTACAAGCTATTTCTACAGGGGCCATAATAGGTGGGTTATCAGGGAGACCAAATTCTTCGAATATAGCTAGGACATCACGGTACTGCATCTCCTTGTCTCTCACCCTCTTTTTTGCTGACTCGCGATTAAAGATTTTGTTTTCTGTGTCCCGTTTTGTTTCTTCCAGCTTGTCTAAGACTCTACGTTTTAAAATTTTGTTTCCCTCACCTGTCAGGAACATCTCAGTGCCCCCGGGTAACCAACCCCTCTTCCTCCAGCGGTCTACACATTTTCGGAGCATTTTTTGTTTTTCCAATGCCGCATTACTGGTATTTCGCTCCTCTAATTCCTGATTAATTTCCTTAATAACTTGGTCAAAAGTCTTAGCAGGCAACTGTACAGCCATAGCTGCGGGACCGCTTTCTAATGCCTGTTTTAATTTAGGTTCTTGTCCGTTTAGGGGATCTATGTCAACGAAAATTGCTTTTAAAAATGTCTCCTTGCAAGCTGGATGACTAATATCTTTTAAAAGAACAGTCTCTAAGTCTTGTCCTCCAATTGACTTCAGACTGTCCTGTATACTCTGATTGCTCGTTTTCCACTCTCTGTTTTCCCAAAGGGGTCTGAAAGTTAAATTACAACTAGAAAACCAAATATTTGGGCTATACTTTTGTCCTGTTTCCCTGTACCAATCTATGAATTTACGTAACTTTATCTCCTTGGTGATGTTGGGAATACCCTCATTTAACTTATCAAAAGTATTTCGAATAAACTGGGTGTCTCTTAGGAGTTTGTCAACTTTTTCATTAATATCTCCTACCTGATCCGGACACAGCTGTCGCAGCCTTCTGTCGTCGTTCTTGTTCACCAGGCAGGCGTCCCTGAGTACTTTTTTTGTTGTCTCAAGGTCTCTAGTGTCTGCTGTGGTATTCCACCACGGCGAATTGGGGAAATAAATTCTTAACTTCTCAAGTGTACAGACATTATCATACCTACCGGACATTTATAAGTCAGTCTCTCAGATACAATTGAGGCCAATAAGCCTGAACCTTTGTTTTCTTTCAAAGCCCAACCTTCACGTGGGAGATTTCTCCTCTTAATAACCAGTTTAGGGCAGAAAACTCAGGTCCTCAATTGTTTATAGACCACCTTCTCACTCTATTGGACTTTGCAACGACACAATAAAGACTTTTAAACTCTAGTAGTTTCTTGCGAAGCACTTAATAAATGTCATTCAAACACCTTAAGGACTTTTATCTTGTCTGTAATCACTTACGTGTTACAATCCTGGCATGCGACCTTCAATTGTGGTCGTCTAATTTGTCCGATCTCCAGTTCTTACTGACAATCATAAAGATTTTAAAAAAAAAGAGAATTTTGTTAAAACAGGCTTCTCTGGACCTTTTTATCAGCCGGCTGAGATGATTGTCAGAAAAAACAGAAACCGTCGTCCAGTGTTCACTCACCCATCACGTCGGGGTCACCAAATTGTTAGGTCTGCTTTGTTCATGAATGAGTGAGACAAACACCAGGCTGAGTCGAAATCAGGGTTCTTTGTTCTTTATTACCGGATTGTAACACTTGCGACTAACGATGTTAGCCGGAGAATGCATTCTGCCGTTATCAGCAAAATGGTGATTTTTTATACCCTTGGATATGTGCTTAGAACATCATCATATCATTACTTGTCCAATGACTAAAACTGTTGCTATCCTTTCCCTGCTAGCTTCCTGCCTCTCAATCCATCAATGTCTCTCTTATCTTGTAAGTACAAGGATGCATTCACATCTTGTTACTGCCCCGTACATTCCCATCTCATGATGTTTTACCTAACAGGAGTACAAGGACACCTCCCCTTCTTGTTACTGCCCTGTACAGGGTAACTCCCTACACATTCCCATCTCATGATGTTTTACCTTACAGTGCACGGACAGACATGTCAGCTAGGGAATGGGACTGGGAACTGAAATGGGTGACAAATACAGAGTTATCATGTTTGGGAAGGTTGGAGTGGTACAGGGGCAGTGGGAATGGGAAAGGTGCCCAGATTGTTGCCAACACAAGCCCCATCCCAGAATTCTAAAAGAAAATCTCTATTGCAAGCTCTGTTGCAGAAAAGGATTGGAAATGATTCAAGGAGGTGCTGATAAATGCAATATTCACACTAACTCTTGGGAATCACTGGGACAAGACAGTTAAAATCCTCAGCAAAATTCTCCAGACCTGCTCCATCCATATTTCTCAGGCTGTGGTCCATGGGCCACAGGTGATCTGTGAATCAGGGGGCGGTCCACAGTGATGCAACAAAGAGAAATAATTCTGAGATAATCAACACGTAGTCAAGTCAAGTCGCCTTTATTTATTGTTCAAACCTTGCTCGCACAGAAAAAATGAGATAGCGTTTCTCCAGGACCATGGAGCATATTTACATAAATATGTTTGGATAGAAGTTAAACACATTAGGATATTAAAACATATACAGTAAAAGTCCACGGTACTTTATCCACATCTGTTCTGGAAATTCAGGAGCCTGACGGCTTGGAGGTAAAAAACTGTTGCCCAAACTGGATGTAAGGACCTGAGTACGATACCTCCTACCATGTGGCAGAAGAGAGAACAGATTATGTGAGGGGTGTGTGGAGTCCTTCACAATGTTTATTGCCTTTCGCCTGCATTAAGTGTTATAGGTGCCCTTCACGGTAGGAAGAGAGCCCCCAAGGATCCTTTCAGCTGACTCCACTATCCTCTGCAGGATCTTGTGGTCCAAGGTGGTCTAGCTTCCAAACTAGATGGTGATGCAATTGCACAGGATGCTTTCAATACACCCTCCATAGAATGTAATGAGGATGGAGGGTGGGAGATGGACCTTCCTCAACCTTCGCAGGAAGTAGAGGCACTGCAGGGCTTCCTTGGCTGTGGAGCTGGTGCTAAGGGACCAGGGGAGATTCCCCACCTGGAATACTCCAAGGAGCCGTCAATGGTCAGCAGAGCGTGGTCCTCCTGGACCCTCCTGAAGTCGAAAACCATCTCTTTTTTTTATCAACGTTCAGATACAGGCTGTTGGCTCTCCACCAGTCCGTTAGCGACTACACCTTATCTCCATATGCTGACCCCTCATTCTTACTAACAAAGCCCACCACCGTTTAGCTGCACAGTCATAAAGCAAGATTGCAAAGTTGGCAACATAAAACAAAATGAAACTTCTCAAAGATTTTTCCCACCAATACAAAACACAAATCATGTCACTGGTTTGGGAATGGAGTCGAGCTTGCCAGTCTTATTCACTGTTTGTCTCGTCCATTGCTATGGAAAGTAAAGTAACATCTAAGGCAGTCTGTAGGTAAAAAAAGGTTGAGAATCATTGCACTAGAAGAATAAGGCAATCAGCATCAGTGTCTTTTAATTTAATTTTCAAGAATATGTTATAAAAAAATAAATAAATAAGAATAAAATAATAGGTAAAATTTAAGTAAGTTTAAAATTGTAAAAGTGAATGTTCTCTGAAGAAACAAGGAAACCTTTGGTGAAGATGGGAGCAAATATTCAGCCAGCGGAGGGCCTTGGTCGTGTTTTGCTCGTAGCAGCTGTTCGAATAAATTTGCGTTAAACAGGAATGGAGTCGCCCAGGATGATGCTGCTGGCTGTCGGAGTGACTCTCTTCAAGTGTCTCCTTATCCCTGCGTAGTAAGAGTTGCCCCAGTCAGAGGCTTTAATTTTTTTTTTAAACTGAAGGCAATGGCCTGTTTCCGCTCCATAAATGGTTATATGGTTATATGGTTAATACTTCGTCCGATGTCCATCCAATTTTTATTTGTACTGAAGGCCCTCGTTATAATAAAATCTTGTTTTTTTTTAAAAATTTCCAAAAACAATCTGGCCCTTCAAATACTATAATCTTTCTAATCTCAATCAGAAAGAGTTCAATGAAAGTAAAAAGTGTCTCCATGAAAATGGATTTGACATTGGGGAAGTTCGCCCTCTTGCCCTGACAGAACCTCGTTAGATATCACAAGCTTGAGTACATTCAGTGCAGTTTAGAGGGACTTTTTCCCCATGATTGCAGCTCCACTGGGATTGAGATATTAAAATGAGTCTACTTTTAGCAATTTAGGAAAAGAACACATAACTGCTTATCAATATTTAAGAAAGAACATGTTGTACTCATTTCCTGGCTATTCATCAAACCCAAATAACAGATTCACTGGCAGTTTATGCATCTGCTGTTTGAGAGATCAGAGCGTGTGAAAATTCATAGCTCCCTTTGCAAATACTGTACAGTATATTTTCTAAAGTATTAAATTGTGTCTTCCAAATTCATAAATTGGATGTACGGTTATTCCCCAGCTTGCAACTGACATCCATCCGCATGTGTCCAAAATTTGTTTTTAAATGAAAAACTATAAAATTTACATGGTTTATGTTGTATTTGACAAAGAATATCAAGTATACGGGGCATGCAAGAGCCAAAATGTTCGTACTTACCTTGTCAGCCGACATCCCGGGGAGCGTCGGCTGGATGCGGTCATCTTGATTCCTGTGCGCAAGCACAAGTCATTGATTGGCGCATGCTCAGTGGGTTCGTGTATTGGAGTTCGGTTGGCGTGTGTGTGAGAGTTAAGGGCACAAATTTAATATCGTTAGAGGGCTTAACTCTCGCGCATGTGCCAACCAAAGATTGGTCGACTGACAAGGGAAGCATCGACCAGAATGTGGAAAAATTTGCAAAGGTTGATTGACAAATTCAGGAATCTTTAAGCTGTTGTCATCAAATCTACAATGAAAAATAGATTTAATTAAAAAGTTTGCTTTAAGACTTCAGCACTCCACACACGGGGGCAAAATCCGACTGATGTCCATTTCGAGATATGACCATTCCTTCAGTCCCAATTATGGTTGTAAGTACCTGCACAGTAAAATCCCTGGTATTCAAAATTCAAGCAATCAGCAAAGAAATCAAGGAAAATAAATTTGAAATAAAAAATAAATAAGAGGCAAAAATATGTAAGCTTAGAATTGAAAATGTTCTCTAAAGTAACACATAAAACTTTGGTGAAGATGAGAACAAATAAGCCGCCAGTGGAGAGCCTTGGTTGTCCTTTGCTAGTAGTAGCTGTTTGAATAAGGTTGTGTGAAACTCCAATGGCGTCACCCAGGATGGTTGATGCTGCTTGCCATTGGGACGACTCTATTAAAATGTCTCCTTATCCCTGCTTTGAAGGGATTGTCCTGAACAGAGGCTTTAACTATACACATGAGGGATGGGGAATTAATTGTCTATAATGATATTGTTCATCTTTCAGGTGGCTCCATGGAGGGGGAGGAACCTGCAGATATAGCTACAGTTAAATGTTTTCAAAGTATGTGACTGAAAACAAAGTAAAACATTTTAAAGTTTATATATTCATGCAAGTGAAGTTTGTTCAGTGTAAGTACAGCATAGTATTTTTGTCTTTTAAATTGTTTTTCTTAATACAACTTTATTAGTTAGGTATGATAAAAGTTATCCAGCATCTACCAATCGCCATAGGTGCCAGATACCTGGGGTTTTACTGTGATATGTTTTGTCAAAGCTTGATATATTTATTAAGATAGATAATTGCACATATTCTTCCTTTCGCCTGTTCCTAAATTAAGCAGATATTCTTGGAAGAAAACCCACTCAATAATTAAGCTTCCTGTGGGGTTGATTTTCTTGTTTGGTTAGAGGGCTTTGATTTTGGTAAATTTGATAACCTCAGATACACGTGCAGGGAACTTGATGCATGATGAACTTGTGTCTGATCATCAGAGAGTTGTGAGTTCCTGCTTCCTGCACCTGATAATGATTTCATTGGACTAGCTTACCTTAGCCAGGCTGGTCATTGGCTGTATGGATAAGCAGAGCACTATATAATGATTAGCTTGTACTACTAAAGGTTGTGTCCTTCCACTGCCTAAAACAGGCATTGTGTCTCACAGAGCATATTCAGTAGGATATCAATTCACCCACTCAGTTTTTGTAATAGAACTGCCTTCCCCAATATGTGGGCCAAATATGAAAATTTGGAACTCAAAGGTACCCAAAAATAACCACTCATTTAACTTTGGTCCAAGTGACCATGGGCCAAACTTTCCACCATTTTGAGCCATTTTCTGAATCTGCAATTCCCTGTGATCATCGCTCCTGCGCATGGCATCAAGTCAGAAATTATCCCTTAAATCTTGACAGCTCCCAGTCAATTGAAATATTAGTCCAGTTTCAAAGTACAGAGAAATAAATCATCTTTCATTATGGTGACCACCAAGAACTCTTCTTAAAATTTTAACTGTTCCTTAAAATTTTAACTGTTTATAAGTATCACGTTTCATGTCATAGATCCTATTTGATGACATACTCAAAGAGCTGGGGGCCCCTTCACACTATCACTCATCTTCGGAAATTGATGCAACAAAAATTGATGTGACGCAAAATTGATGCATGCAAATGCGGCACATATTTGATGTGATGTAAAATTGATGTGACAAACAATAAATGCAACACAAAATTGATGCAATGCAAATTTGATGCGATGCAAAATTTCATTTTTAAAAATTAATGCGACACAACTCATCTTCTGAAGAGGTTTGTTCCCTGCTTTAGTCCCTGTGGCTGTACAAACCTTTTTATGGGTTCATAGCCTTCCACACCCCTCCCAGTCATGAGATTTACCCAAATTTTTCTTAAATGTCAAAGTTGAGCCCACATTCACCATTTCAGCTGGCAGCTCATTCCAATTGAGGTTTGCGTAAAAGTTCCCTTTAAACCTTTCAACTTTAACCCATATCCTCCAGTTCAAGTCAACTTTATTGTTCATGCCATGCTCGCATGATAGGACAAGATAGGGTTTCTCCAGGACCACAGAGCATATTTACATCGATATGTTAGGAAACCAATTAATACATTAAAATATTAAGGTATTAAGACATTTTCACTGAAAGTCCATGGTACACTATGCACATCTGTACTGAGAGTTCAGGAGTCTGATGGCTTGGGGGAAAAAGCTGTTCCCACTCTGGACGTAAGGGCCCGAGTGCTATGGTACCACCTGCCAGATGGCAGAAGGGAGAACAGTTCACATGTGTGATATGTGGAGTCTTTCACAATGTTTATTGCTTTCCGCCTGCATCTAGTGTAGTAGACGTCATTCATGCTAGGAAGAGGTTCCCCAATGGACTTTTCTGCTGACTTCACTATCTTCTGCAGGGTCTTGTGGTCTGAGGTAATGCAGTTTCCAAACTAGACAGTGATGTAGTTGCACAGGATGCTCTCAACACATCCTCTGAGGATGGAGGGTGGGAGATGGACTTTCTTCTGTCTTCACAGGAAGTAGGGATGCTGCTGGGCTTTCTTGGGTATGGAGCTAGTGTTAAGGGACCAGGTGAGATTCTCCGCCAAATGCAATCCAAAGAACTTGATACCTTTGATGACCTCAACGATGGAACCATTAATGGTCAGGGAGCATAATCTCCCCAGGCCCTTGTGAAGTCGACAACCATCTCTTTTGTTTTTTTAATGTTCAGATTCAGGTTTGTTTGCTCTGCTCCAGTTCATTCGCGTCTGCATTTCGCCTCAGTACGCTGCTTCCTCATTCTTACTGATAAGGCCCAGCACGGTTGTGTCATCAGCGAACTTGATGATGTGGCTTGAGCTGTGTTTAGCTGCACAGTCGTGGGTCAGCAGACTGAACAGCAGTGGACTAAGCTCACAGCCCTGGGGGCCCCCAGTGCTCAGTGTGATAGAGGTGTTGTTTCTGATCCGGACTGCCTGAGGTCTCCCTGTCAGGAAGTCGAGAATCCAATTGCGATTGCAGAGTTCTTACCTCACCTAACCTCAGTGGAAAAAGCCTGCTTGCACATACCCTATCTATATCACTCATCATTTTGAAATCTACCCACATTCTCCGATAGTCCAGAAAATTATGTCCTAACCCATTTAACCTTTTCCTGTAACTCAGCTCCTCAAATCCTGGCAACATCCTAGTAAATCTTCTCTGCATTCTGTCAAATCAAAATGCAGAGAAACACAATACTCAGCCATGTTTCTGGATCTTCCATGGCAGTCCGCTCCTGATTAATCTTCTTCACTCTGTGTTCACAACCCTCCATGGATTGCCCTTTCCCAACCCTGCGATCCTATAAGATCTCTGTGCTCCTCTCATCTTTGTCAAGTTTTCATAATTAAGTTTCATCTGTTGTCGGCTGTCCATTCAGCTACCTCGGCTTTAAGGCTCTCTACTCAGCTTTCCGACTTTAAGGTGCCTTTTTTAAAGTGCACTTCTTTCACCAATATTTTGCCCACCTGCATTAGCATCTCATTATGCCACTTGTTGTCCCATCTTAATTATTAATGCTCCTGTAACATCACGTGACACCGTACAGCACAATCAGTGCCATGGCTACCGAAATGGATAACGTATTGCAGATATACATTATTTCACAATAAAAAAATAATAATAAAATGGATGAGGTAGCTGAATGGTTTTTATGGGATTTCCCTTGGTGAAAAAAATAATCTACAGCCCTTCATTTTAAACTTGCCTCTATATTTATCTATCTTTAGGGAAGCAGCCTGAAGTTCGGGCCCTTTTAAAAAAAAAAATTGTGCCCAAAATGTCATGTGCACATCATTCTTTAGCAATGTCCCATCTTGCACTGCTGCTGAATTTTCTCTTAATTCATCACAGTGACTGTAAACAATATTGTGGAGTATTATTTAAATCACTAATTACATTGGCGGCATTAATTATGGAGTGTGCTTCTTCCAGCACATATTCCTGAGCCTTGGCTTTAAGATCAGCAAACAGAAAGTAATTTTTTTCTTCTTATAAGTTTCCCCTGGAGATCAGATGGACCTGGAGAATGGAGTGAAGAAGGGCTTCGGCCTGAAATGTCTTGAGAGACCAGTGGAGTTTCTCCAGCATTTCTGTGTGAGAGTGGCCCTGCAGGAGGAGACTATACCTTCAAGTTGAAGCAGAAGTGTTATGTGGATGTAGCATCTGAGTAAGTATCTGTTTCATATGGAGCAAAGAGAGTTAGATTTCAGATTTATCATCGAAGTACATACATGACATCACATGCAACCCTGAGATTCTTTTTCTGTGGGGAAGGCAAAATTACTACTTATTGGTAGGTTAGAAAAATCTGCCCTCAACGTACACATGTAAACAAATATAAAGTCTCAATAAATTGTCTGCAATACAGAGGGGTAGCAGCTGTTCCTGAACCTGTTGGTGCAAGTCTAGTGTCACCTATACCTCTTTCCTGATGGCAGCAGTGAGAGTAGAGTGCGTGTTGGATGATGTGGATCCTTGATGATTGCTCCTGCGCTCCCATGGCAGCGTTCCCTGTAGATGTTCTCGATAGTGGGGAGGGTTCTGCCTGTAATGTCCTGGGCTGTGTCCACTACCTTTTGCTGGGCTTTACACTCAGGGGCATTGGTGTCCCCCATATCAGACCATGATGCAGTCAGTCAGCATGCTTTCCATCACACCTCTGTAGAAATTTGCCAGGGTTTCTGATGATGTTCCAAACCTCCACAAGCTCCTGAGGAAATAGAGGTGTTGATATGCTTTTTTCATGATGTCATTAGTGTGCTGGGTCCAAGAAAGTTTCTCTGAGATAGTGATTCTCAAGAGCTTAAATTTTCCCAACCTGTGATCAATCAATGATCACTGGATCGTGTACCTTACCTTTTCTCTTCCTGAAGTCAATAATTAGCTCCTTGGTTTTGGTGATAGTGATGGAATTGTATTATTAATTTTTAGTTATTATATTTATTTCTTAGTAAAGGAATTGTGGGCTGGATAGGGGACAATCACAGACACAGACCCTACACACAGAAACCATTTTGGAAGTCAAAATGTCTACTAATTACATTTTTTGGCTAAAGTTTGTGTAAACAACCAGAAAAACTGAAGTGATTCTTCATTGAACTGAAGACAATAATGTTTGCTGAGGAAAAGCTCATAGGTACACAACCATTCTGCTGGTTGAGCTATGCAGACAGGCTGGAAACTTTTGCTCATAAAACTTTTGGAACTTCAAACACTCAGGAAATACATAGTCAAACTAAAGGCCTTTGTTTGATCATTTGTCTAAATGGGCAAAAGGCCATCTGCCATGATTCATGCTTTTGGAGAAATGAAACAAAATCAGCCGTGAGGTCATGACATTTTAATATTGCACTAAGAAACATCTGAATCAGAGTTTCAGAGATATCCTTATCATGGGAGATCCACACAATCAGTGGCAATGAAAAAGAGCCACTTCACTGTCTCTTTGAAAAAAGGGTAGTTCTATTGTGTCCATTTCTACATGGCATTTCATTTAATCCTTGCCTGGGTTTATGAAATTATTGCGTGAAACACAGATTCTGAAACCTTCATGACAAAAAAGGGGATTAGTGTAAAATCATTCGTATGAAGAAACAATTCTCTGGAAAAACTCTGCAAGAATTTTTTGAGTTTTGAGAAGTCTGATGCCTCACAGTTATTCCATAGTTGCTTCTGAGTAACAATTTAAAGAATCTGAGTTTCAAAACAAAACTGACTGAACTTTAAAATCATCTCTTCAGAATTATGCTTGAACTGTATGGTTTTGGGTTTTGCCACACACACACACACACACACACACACACACACACACACACACACACACACACACACACACACACACACACACACACACACACACACACATATATACATATATAAATATATATATATATATATATATATATATATATTTGTGCATCGTGGGGTTAAGTTAAAGTAAGAAGTGTTATATTATGAATAGTTATTAATAAAAATAATTGTTTTGAAGATTGTCTTTGTAAATTTCTATGGCTGTTGGTCTAGTATATAACAGTGACATTGAGTGTGAGATTGTTGTTGTTGCGCCATTCAGCCAATTTTTCCATCTCCCTTCTGTATCCTGACACATTGCCACTTTTTATACAACCCACTGCTATGGCATTGTCAGTGAGTAGAGCCTGGGGGCTAAGAACACACCCCCATGGTGCTCTGGTACTGATGTAGATTTTGCAGGAGATGTTCTTACTAAGCTTCACTGGTGGTCTGGAGATGAGGAAATCCAGGATCCAATTACACAGTAGGGTGTTGAGTCCCAGGTCTTGGAGTTTGCTGATCAGTTTTAAGGGGATGATGGTGTTGAATGCCAATCTGTAGTTGATAAAGAGCATGCTGATATTTGCATCTTTGCTGTCCAGGCATTCCAGGGCTTGGTGTCGAGCCAGTGAGATGGCATCCATCGTAGACCTATTGCTACGATGAGTGAATTAAAATGGATCCATGTCACCGCTCAGGCCTTACAAAACACTTCATCACTGTTGATGTGAGTGCCACTGGTCGAAAACAATTTAGGCAGTTAATTTGTGAAGGTCTATATTCAATCAATTTTGGACCATTTTGTCTCCACTGTTTTAGTTCTCCAACATCTTCAGACTCCATGTTTTACCTCCTTATTTGGACTATTTTGGGTATATTTTTATTTTGTCTCATGATTGCTGCTGGTAATTGAACTGGACTTCTGGTGGCTTGACCCAGTTGAATCAGTGTTTAGATAAATCTGATTGGGTGTGATCCCAGGGTAGCCAGCATATTTTTTAGTAATTTGCTTAACTGGAGACAGGAGAGCTGCAAGGTTAGCGTAATGATTAGCACAATGCCTTTACAGCACCAGTGTTCATGGCCGGACTAGGGTTCAAATGCTGCGCTGTCTGTAAGGAGTTTGTACATTGTCCCCATATCTGCTTGAGTTTTCTCTGGGCGCTCCAGTTTCCTCCCACCCTTCAAACGTGTACTGGGGTGTAGGTTAATGGGGTGTAAATTGGTTGATATGGACTCAAAGGGCTGAATTGGCCTGTTACAGTGCTCCAAGTCTAATATTTAAAATATATAGATATCTATATATAGTCTGTCTACAAGAATTAACCAAATGATGTTGATCAGCATCATAGACATCATCAAACAATGATATGATTTATCATGAAGTGCCTCTATGCATCCTATTCTCCACCATTTTGCCATACACACTGTCAATTACCCTATAAATTGTCCATGACATCCTCTTAAACAGTGTTGCAAAGTAAGCATTTTGGGTGATGTGATGAACATGACTGAGCAGGCAAAGACCCAATAACCAAAGGCACTGCTAGTATATATCAGATGAAAGCAAAGTTTTTAGCCTAATGGTTGAATTCAATTAATTAAGTTACTCATCAAATTACCCATTGTCTTGACTAATTTCCTTTATAGTTGCTTGGAGGAGAGCAGAAAAGCTGTTGTCTATGACTCGTTCAAACAAATTTGTACTAAAGTTAATTTGTGTTTTCCAAAGTTTATTAAACATTGTTAACGATATTATAAGTTGCTATAGATTATTGCAATCAATTAAAAAATTGTTAGATGATCAATAGAAATTGTCGTAACTTTTCCAATCCCTCCATCTTGCAGAATGAAAGAACTAAACACATGCTATCTCTAACATGCCTGAGAAACAATCTATAACCTTAGCTCAAAGATATTGCTGGAAGAGAAAATAAAAATATGTTAAACAACAGCCAGAAAGCCACAAACAGAACTGCTTGGGAGCTTGAAATCCATTTTAACCCTCACAATTCTGGCCCCTAATTATTATGTTTTTAAAAAGAAATTACCATCACAAAGAAAAAATTTCAACATAGTACATTGTCGTAGATAATGGTTAAATTCCAAAGAAAATAAAAATCAATTATTAAAGCCTCTTGCAAAAGACAGATCTTGGTTATTGGTCTGGTCAGAAAGCAAGTTTTAGTCTTGATCCAAACTTGACATACAAGTCCTCTTGTGTCCTAGATGGTTTCAACAACCTTCCTCATCAACCAGGAATATCAAGGCTCTGAATTGTCCATAATGATCATGACATCCCCAACTGTGAAATTGCTCCTGCCACAGAAATGGGTGTCTTTTTATAGGTTAAAGTGGACTCCGTTTGTTAAATATATGCATTTAAGTTTGCTTTAAATATGTTTTTAAGTGTGATATTTTAGTATTGATAACTTTTTTTTTGTTAGTATCTTTACTTGTTATGTTTTATCTTTTTTTTGTAAGTGGGCTTTTTTTTCTTATATATAATATTGTTCACTTTATTAACTCTTCACTCTTTATTTGGGGGGGGTTAGACTAATTTTAAGTTAGGTTATTAATGTTGTGTAATAATTATTGGGGGGGGGGTTAGTTTATTTAGTTTACCGATGTGGTACTGTAATTTTATTATCTTACTTTTATTCTTTTTAAATGTAATTTTCTATTTTATTCATGTTATAAAATCTTAAATAAAGTTTAAAAAAAATGGGTGAAAGAAAAGGTTTGAGCACCACTGTTTTAATCGTACCTCATTGACTCTTTATGTACATGGATTCATAACTCCAAAGGAAATGGGCCAATGGCAATTTTTCTCAAGGAAAATACTTCAGTAAAAATCGGATCTAGAGCAGTGATTGTCAACCTTCTCTTTCCACTCACATACACCTTAAGCAATCCCTTACTTACCAATCACAGAGCACTTATGGCAGGGTGGATTGTGAGTTTAGGAGATCAGTTTGAAAACCACTGCTGTAGGAGAACCTGAGGCTCGGACACCCACATTTCTTTCTTTAGAAATTACTTGACTTACAAACCTCAGGAAGCCAGATCGGCAGGATTTTTAACTGCATTAACGTTCCTCCACTGTATTGGAAGTGAGACTTTTATCAATTTCAGTGATTCTGTTAGTCATGGAAGTTCGAAACCTTGTGCTTTTATTGTAGATATACTTGAGCTCAGTGCTATGTCCAAAATATGGAGTCTGTTATTTCCATTTGCAACTCTCCATTCAATGCTGTGTCCATTCTGCTCGCCTTTGTAGCGGCCATCAACTCCATTTGTGGGATACTGACTGCTTTGAATGGAGCCACTCTGGCCTTTACCATTGCAAATCCACAATGTATCTGATCCTGGTTATCATGCAGTAATAGGTAACTAATAGTTCCGTAACTATCTTCACATGCATCAGCAAAATTATGCAATTGAGCAGGTGTCACACTTCAAAAATTTTTGAGTTGGAAGCATCTGTCAACCTTGAAGTCTTCCAGCTTACGAAGATCCTGAATCCAACACATGCATTAATGTACAATGGGTTCTGGTATCAAATCTCAACCAAACTTCTTCCTACACAAATCTTTCAGGATCTTCTTGGTAGTCAGGACAACTGATCCTAGAGGATCATACATTGAACTGACTGTTGATAGAAATTCCCTTCTTGTGAGAGGTCGGTCCTTCAAAATGATTTTGAAGTTAAAAGCATCACATTGAATACACCATTGTGCTATTAACACTGTCTCCTCTGGAAGGTTGTCATGGTCTAAGTCCAAATTCTTTATTGCCTTTGCCCTCTCTCTTTCAGGTATGGCAGGCAATACATAATGACTGTTACTTACCCATTTGGTAAGTAGAAAGGCTCCCTTGGAACAGATCGCTCGCAACTCATGTTAAAGAGCCATTGCTTTTTCTTCTGTAGCTGCAGAAGTGAGACAGTCATCATATAGAAGTTATTCCTCTATGGTGCTCATAGCTTAAATTGTTCCACATTGTCCTCAGCCCACTTCCGAAGGGCATTCTGTATTCCACCATGTTCTGACAGTAGTCTCCATCAGGTCACCAAAGGAAATGTAACAAGTCACGGTCTTCCTTTGGTAATTTCACCTGGTGTAACATTGCTTCAATGACAGGAGTGATGACTACAGGTTCTTTATGAAATCTAGTTAAGTCTCCTATCAACGTACTGGTTAAATGTGGACCCAGTAAGAATTGAGAATTCAGTGAAACTCCCCGAAAGGTTGCTCCACAGTCAAACACAACTCAAAGTTTTTCCTTCTGTGAATGTGAAACCCCATGGTGTGGTAAGAACCATTTTTTAAAACCTTCACTACGTTCATTGATATCATCTGGTATTTTCTCTGCATAACTTTGAAATATCATTCCAGATACACATTTGGTATAGTCTGAATGAAAGGAAGAATCATTCTTGAATTTTCTCTTTGAAATTCAGTGTACATTGTTCAACAATGCATGTATATTCCCCTTCTCTTTAAAGGTAATCCAAAGCAATAATGATGATTAACCAGCTTGGCAGTTTTTGTGTCACCTGCTGGTCTTCCCTTGAAGGTTCTTGGTCAGCCTGATGCACTCAGGGAAGTCAATCTTGAACTGCTGCTCCCACAGCTCTTCAAGTTTAACAATCGATGTCTTGTTGACACTTGTAGGTCCTGAACCTCATTTCTTCCTCCTAATGGTCTATTAGTCATTCACTCAAGCATTTTTTTGACAGCGTAAGGTCTGCCTGCCACTCTCCTTATCATATGTAGTGGTTCCAGAGCTTTCGGTACATCTGAACCAATCAGCAAGTCAATCCCAGAGTTGATTTCATGTAAACAAACATTTTTTCCAATGCATCCCCGGTTTGATGTCGTTTGACATGGTTTTTTATTTAATGCAGTCATTTTCTGAGTGTATATGTCTGGAAGTTCTCAAAAAAATCATGACTATCCAGTCCAGCAATCTCTAGGCCAAAAACAATACTGGTTTCGATTATTTTAACGACCTATATACTGATACGTTTTCCTCCACTGTATAGCCCCTACTGGCTACTGTATATTTGAGGCTGGCCCGCCCACTAATGACTCATCCCCTAAGACTCATCCCTTTTTGCCCTGGCCTTAAAGGTCGAGTTACCTCTCCCTTTCTGGCAGTCCTGTACCTGGATCTGGGCCAGCCAAAGTCTTGTGCGTACTAAAGCCTATCGTTCCTGAAGTCCATGACTCTGTGGTTATTGATAGAGCCTATCAATCTATAATCTCAATGGAATGTTTGACCTTCTTCCTTGAAGATTAAGCTAATTCACTAGCCCCACGGTGCAAAATGACGCAGTACTTCCTGGGTCAAAAAATGCATAAGTATGCACTATTACACTTCCTTTTTTGGCCTTGACTTGCACAGAGGCTAGTTAAAGTCTGCAGTTGTTCTCACCGGCCCTAGTAAGACCATTTGTCTTTACTGAGGCTTCAGCACTGTTTCCATCTGCTTCTTTTTCTTTGCCATTTGTTCCTTTTCCCTATTCTTCTTTTCCAGGAAGATATGGAGCATCTTGGAGCACTTTTGATTGCATAGGTCACAGCTGAGTCACCTTTTGCAGATTTTGCTGATGTGTCCTTTACACAGACAACCAAAGCATCCTTCATTTTCCTTCAGAAAAGTGATTTTCTCACTATGCGTCTGCTTTTCCAACTGTGAGCACTTTTCCAAAGCCTGCTTATCGCCACAGAACAAACATTTCTTTGCAGAAGGCATAATCTCCTTTTCTTAATGTCTTTATTCATAACTGCCAAAGAGGTGGAGAGTTGTACCTTTATTCATTTTTAGTTGAGGTGGCATCATGCACCCTTTCACCTCATTGCTCACATATGGAGTATCCTTGACATCTCCAAATCCTGGTACACTTGCAATCTGCACATTCCATTCAAGGAAATCCACAATATCCTCAAAGGTAGCATTTTGTCTACATTTTGTCTGAAGTTCACAAACCCTTGCTCTCCACAAATCCCTCAGCCAGTAAGGAAACTTCTTTGTGATAGTTAGCATATGAGAAAAAATGTTAAGCTCACATATACTGTTAATATCTTCCATGACATTACAACATCCTCTTAAAAAGAGAGCGTGTGCTTGTAAAGTCTTTTTGTCATCCATGATCTTGTAATAAAACCCTTGCCTTATCGAATCCCATATGTAGGCAACTCCTTACAAGTTCCTTTCACTGCCCCTCAGTATACTGTTCCAGATAATAAAGATGATCTCTGGCATTTTTATTCTTGCTTTCAATACTGTGTTCAGAAGATTTAATCAACACTTGATATAGAAGTGGATCTCCATCAAAAATTTGAACCTCCTTCTTGGGCAGGGAATAGAGACTTTATTGCTAAATTAATAAAGCAGTAATTTCATTTTGTTTTCCTGTGATTGCTGATATACTGCCCTGCTCATCACTGCTTTGTCCACCTGGATTTCTGTTACCTAACTGGAGCAGCAAGTATTCTGCATCATAAGGTGGTATTTGGCTCACTGTCCTTTGGGGTCATTATTTGGATCTGAGATCTGACACCGCCGTGCCTTAACCTGTTTTGTACGGGTACATATATGTCCTGCAACCATAGCACTGGCTACACTTTGGCATTAAATATTTTCTTTTTCTGTTGTCCTACTTCACAACATGACTCCAAAATATTAGATGCTTTTCTTTGAACACCAGTTACCTCTGAGCCTTCCAGTACCCTTGCCCTGGCCTGATTAACAACAACTTTTGTTTTTGGTTGCAGTTGATCCTTTTGCCTTTTTTAACTGCTCCTCATCCATCTGTAGCTGATCTCATCTTCTTCTTAACTGTTCCTCCCAATCTTCTAAGGCCAATTTATTTTGAAGCATTTCTTTTTCCACTTCAAGAGCTGCCACATCAGCTCAAACCTTTTAACATGTAGATGCCGTATTTGAAACTCTGAAGCCTGCTCTGGACCTCCTCCTGCTTCCTGTATTTGACGCACTATCACCTGATAGAATATCATCCTCTGTTTCAGTTCTTGCTTTAACATCTGACATTGTCTCCACTCTGAATTGCCCATCTTCCACACCATCTTGTGGAACACCGTCAAACAATTCCAAGTGGCTGATCTTAAATTCTATTTTTTTTTGCAGTAATTCTGTGGGATTTGCATTCCTAGCAGCCGAAACCTTCTCTATTTCTATTGCTTCTTCCAGACTTATTTCAAGAGTAGTGCTAGCTCCACTTGAATCTAATCCCCGACATTTTTGTAATCCTTCTTTAGGTTCCTTGCTCTTCATCTCCTCGGCATGTACCTCCTCAGGGCAGCTTCAGTGGTGGCTGCCATGTTATCCATCCAACCGACTTTCACACTCAGGCATCAAACTTGCACAAAACCATAACAGTCCTTAAAGAACAAGCGGAAGCTTCTCCAAACTGTGTTCTAACTTGCAATAAATACACAGAAGGAATCCGTAAGTAATCCAAATAATGACCTTACTTCTCCAATGGCCTTGATGATGGTGTTGACGATCATGCCTCCTTAATTTCGAAATGCTCTAAACAGAGCCTAATCGATTCAGTCCAAATTCCAAATCCAATTTCCAACTTTTCTATTGACTTAATTGTAGTGACTATTTTCCTTTATAGTTGCTTGGAGGATAACCGAAAAGTTGTTGTTGTCTATGACTCGTTCAAGCAGATTCGTTCTAAAGTTAAATTGAGTTTTCCAAAGTTTATTCAATTATGTTAAACATTTGTAACATTATTATAAGTTGCTATTTGTTGTTACAAGCAGTTAAAACATTGTTGGAAGTTCTAAAGTATTTGTCGACCCTCCATTTCACAGAATGCAAGAACTAAACATAAGTTATCTCTTTAATATGGCCGAGAAACCGTCTGTAACCTTTGCTCAAAGATGTAGCATAAAAATAAGTTAAACAACAGTCACAAATAGAACTGCTTGTGAGCTTAAAATCCATTTTAACCCTTACACTCATAACCTAGCACAATGGTTTTCAAACTGCTCGCCCCAAACTTACATCCACCTTAAGCAATCCCTATGGCATAAGAGCTCTGTGATTAGTAAGGGATTGCTTAAGGTGGTATGTGAGTGGGAAGGGAAGGTCGAGAATCCCTGCTCTAGACCCAATTGTCACTGAAATATTTTACATTAAAAAAATTGTCATTGGCCCATTTCCTTTGGAGTGATGACACCGTACACATAACAAGTCAATTAGGAACAATTAAAACAGTGGATTTTAAAACCTTTTTTTCTTTTCACTCACATAACACGTTCAGTAATCCTTTACTAATTACAGAATACATGGCATAGGAATTGTTTAAGGTAGAATGTGAGACTAGGGTGGAAATTTTAAAAACTCTGATCTAGCAGGAAGAGATACTTTTTTGGGTTATTCAATTCTTTAATCCAAGCCATTCAAGGGGAATAGGTCATTCTGTCATTTATCGATTGTTCCCCAACATGTATAATGCACACTGTCAGGCAATGATGAAAGAAACAAAAAACTCTTAAAAAAAATAGAAAATAAATTATGCAGATTAAATTACTTGGTACCATTATAACAAATGAAAAGTTTCATTTCTATTACATTATGTTTTTCAATGTTCTTTTCTTTGGCTTGGCTTCGCGGACGAAGATTTATGGAGGGGTAATGTCCACGTCAGCTGCAGGCTCGTTTGTGGCTGACAAGTCCGATGCGGGACAGGCAGACACGGTTGCAGTGGTTGCAGGGGAAAATTGGTTGGTTGGGGTTGGGTGTTGGGTTTTTCCTCCTTTGTCTTTTGTCAGTGAGGTGGGCTCTGCAGTCTTCTTCAAAGGAGGTTGCTGCCCGCCGAACTGTGAGGCGCCAAGATACACGGTTTGAGGCGATATCAGCCCACTGGCAGTAGTCAATGTGGCAGGCACCAAGAGATTTCTTTAGGCAGTCCTTGTACCTCTTCTTTGGTGCACCTCTGTCACGGTGGCCAGTGGAGAGCTCGCCATATAACACGATCTTGGGCAGGCGATGGTCCTCCATTCTGGAGACGTGACCTACCCAGCGCAGTTGGATCTTCAACAGCGTTGATTTGATGCTGTCGGCCTCTGCCATCTCGAGTACTTCGATGTTAGGGATGAAGTCGCTCCAATGAATGTTGAGGATGGAGTGGAGACAACGCTGGTGGAAGCGTTCTAGGAGCCGTAGGTGATGCCGGTAGAGGACCCATGATTCGGAGCCGAACAGGAGTGTGGGTATGACAACGGCTCTGTATACGCCAATCTTTGTGAGGTTTTTCAGTTGGTTGTTTTTCCAGACTCTTTTGTGTAGTCTTCCAAAGGCGCTATTTGCATTGGCGAGTCTGTTGTCTATCTCATTGTCGATCCTTGCATCTGATGAAATGGTGCAGCCGAGATAGGTAAACTGGTTGACCGTTTTGAGTTTTGTGTGCCCGATGGAGATGTGGGGGGGGTTGGTAGTCATGGTGGGGAGCTGGCTGATGGAGGACCTCAATTTTCTTCAGGCTGACTTCCAGGCCAAACATTTTGGCAGTTTCCACAAAACAGGATGTCAAGCACTGAAGAGCTGGCTCTGAATGGGCAACTTAAGCGGCATCGTCTGCAAAGAGTAGTTCACGGACAAGTTGCTCTTATGTCTTGGTGTGAGCTTGCAGGCGCCTCAGATTGAAGAGACTGCCATCCGTGCGGTACCGGATGTAAACAGCGTCTTCATTGTTGAGGTCTTTCATGGCTTGTTTCAGCATCATGCTGAAGAAGATTGAAAAGAGGGTTGGTGCGAGAACGCAGACATGCTTCACGCCATTGTTAATGGAGAAGGGTTCAGAGAGCTCATTGCTATATCTGACCCGACGTTGTTGGTTTTCGTGCAGTTGGATAACCATGTTGAGGAACTTTGGGGGGCATCCGAGGCACTCTAGTATTTGCCAAAGCCCTTTCCTGCTCACGGTGTCGAAGGCTTTGGTGAGGTCAACAAAGGTGATGTAGAGTGCTTTGTTTTGTTCTCTGCACTTTTCTTGGAGCTGTCTAAGGGCAAAGACCATGTCAGTAGTTCATCTGTTTGCGCGAAAGCCGCACTGTTAATGTTTAGACATACACCATGTTAACAGGTATTTTGGCCCACAAGGCCATGCCATCCAATTACACCCAATTAACCTACAATCCCCGGTACGTTTCGAATGGTGGGAGGAAACTGGAGCTCCCAGGGAAAATGTACCAACTCCATAAGGAAGCATGGTATTCTAACCCCAGTCACGATCACTTTGCACTAACTGCTATGCCAACCATGCTGCCCCAATCTCTTTGTGAATGCATTGATTAATTTTATGGGCATAAATATCACTGTTGCTTTGTTTCCATTAAGCTACTATAGTGAAACCAGCCATTTATGCCGGTAGTGCTAGAACAAACTAGAAAATCAAAAGATGAACCTTTTCCTCCGGTATTTTCTATTTTCAATGTATTTAACCACTACTGATTATTAATGCCTGCTTTCTCAGAATCGTAGCAGATTTGAGTATTACTGCATGTAAAAAATTATAGTGGGATGCATGACAGCCAGCATTTTCTGACTGGTAGCGCTCATCGTCATCCCAAAGATTCTTGATTTCAGACTCTCGTGCAGTCTTTGCAGTTAGATATGGGATACAGAGCAATACAGATGGCCATTAGCACTCTGCAAAACTGGAATTGGTTCTTCAAGCCACCTCTGCATTGGACAGGATCAGATCAAACCTGGCAGAATGCCGCTGGACCTCCTAAATCTTGAACGTCAGTTGTTGCCGACGTATTTTATCCTAGGATTGGCCAAGAGTGCAAACCACAAAGTCGAAACCCATGCAGAAGTGAATCACCAATAGAATTTTTTTTTCCAAAAATAAAGTTTATTCACAATAAAGTAGGTACAAAAAAAATCAGTCTTTTCACATCAAATCATACATTCCCATCAATGTACAGTGTTACATTCATTGTCTATGTACACCATTGCCACTGTTTTGGCCCCTTGTAGTTACTTCCCCCCCCCACCTGTTGTTTGAGGAGCTTCCTCTCCAGTCTCAGCCCCTCAGCGCCCAGTAACAGGATGGCAACAAATATTCATCCCGACCTCATTGGCCCTTTCGGTCGGACAAAATGCCCTGGCTTATTAGGTGCCAACGCATCGCAGTAAGAAGCTGAGTTAAAAGGAATTTCTCATGGAGCGACGCCTTTGGAGGTAAAGGACTGAAAACCTAATATCAAACTATCACACCACATGATTCCCCCATAAATGCATGTGATAGTTAAATCTTTTCATCAAGCAGCAAACAACCTTCATCTCCAATTAATTAGATTTGAATATTTTAACAACTGAGCAGTTTTTTTTAATCCAGAATATTTATTCACCATCTGTGGTCCATAATGCATCCCCTGATGTCATTTGGATAATGTGGCACCGTATCAAACGCCAATTAGATTCAGTTCAGGTATGGAAAATCCTCAACATAATACTAATCAAAGAATTCTAAATAGTACAAGATCAGCTAGTTGTTGTAAAACGTCCACATTCAAAATAATTCTCTTAATCATGTAACAACTCTGGATAATACAGATGGGGTGGGCAAAGGCAATAAATAAATAACCAGCAATGAATATTATCATTTCATAAACTAATATTTTGACATATGCTTCCCTTCCTTTGGATAGGAAGTGCATTAAATTCCCATCCCTTTAATCTGCTGTACTCCACAGAGTCCTGTTGAATATAAATACCAGATAAATTACTGAATACACTTTATCCATTTTTTTTAAAAAATGAACGCAGCCTTGCTTGATATGAACGGGTTACACGCTTCGATCACTGGCACTAGCCTTCTTCGCTACAGCAGCCCTTCACAAAGGTCAAAAACAATTGCTCGTTCCTCTTATTAAAATAAAGATGGGAAATGTTGATGATGGCTCTGCCCAGCAGCTAACTTCATCATCTGTAGTAGTTTCAACATATGCTTCCCAGATAATGAAAAATGTAGCATTAAACATGGTGGCAGATTGAATCTTGTTCCAGGGTAAATATAGCCAGTCATTTTTTTTTTAGAAACTGTTTAATAATGAATTGCAAATGCCATTGCAGAAAGGCAATGATATTATTGCATAATACGTTTTCTACAGATCATGTTCTCATAAATGCAAGTGACAGTAAAATCCTTTCATTATGCACGAACAATCTTAGTTCGCAATCAAATGTATTTTAATAATACAGCAGGCTTTTTGTCCAGAATACGTATTCACCATCTGTAGCCCATAATGCCACATGAACACTGTAGCACCAGATGTAAAAGAATTAGATCGACTTTTCCCCATGATATATCAACAGCCTCAAACTTGCTGCAGTTATTTAAAATATAGGGGATACTTTGAATTTATTTGAACTTCCTTCATACTTTGGGGCTTTTGAAACTAAAATAGTTAACTAATGCTGATGGGGGAAAGCAAAAGAGGGCTTGTGCATGCGTCCTGCTTCCTGGCAGACCACGTTTTCGATCATACCACTGGCAGGCAAGGACCCCTATTGTTTCACCATATCAGAATTTGCACTGATAGTTTTCTGGGTCATTAAAATTACTTACAAGCAGCTTGATGAATTAGCTGAGGGGAAGCAAAGAGCCAATGCGAGCCAAAACAGCAGTTTCTTTGTTATAGGCATTTAGCAAAAGTCCACATTCATATTCCTGTGTGGTTTCTTTCTCCCTGTGGAAACTAACAGCACCTGAAAGGACTTAAGCATCTTGCCATTCATGAACGAAGCTGGTAACTGTTTTGAAGTGCCCCTCTGTTTTTGAAAATTAGCAGGGTATTATTTATCTAGGCTAGGGGTTTATCCCTGTTATCCCTGTCAAACCATGCGGTCATGTTGCTATAATAGCATTGAAGTCATCAAGTTATGCAATATGGAAACACCATAATTATGATCATTCATTTATTGTCATGCCCATTGTACATATGCACCAAAATTCTGACTTGCCTCACCTGCACAGTGCACAGATGCTTTGCTTAAAGAAAACAACTAAATACTACAGTAGTTTAACGAATTGAATTAAAAAGAGATCATAAATACAAAAAAATAGATAAAATATACTCACAATTATTTGACTGCAAATCAAAAGAGACTGTAAGAGTGCAGGCAGTCCTTTTGTTGCATCAGAAAAGTCCCTGATTAATGTAGCAAGGTGAGGTCAACGAACCTGATAACTGTTGGAAAGAAACTCTTCTGGATCCCTGGAGGCGCTGGTCTTCAGACTTCTGTACCTTCTGTCTGGAGGGAGCCATGAGAAGAGGTCATGACCAGGGTGATTGGGGGTGGGGGGGGAGGCCTTTATGATGTTGGCAGCCTTCTTGAGGCAGCGGCTCTCATTGGTGCATTTAATGGATGGAGCTTTGGAAAGGAGGTAGAGGTGGAGAGAAAGAGGAGAGAGAAGGGGTGGGAGGGGTGGGGTTAGCTGTGAAGTGATAGGGAGAGAAGTTGTGGGCTAAAAAGGGTAGGTCTCTAATACTTTCCACGAACTCCCTCCCCATGTCTCATGTTTTCCTCACCCCTCTGTCTCTTTTCCCAAAACATCCTGCCTCTCCCCTTGAGAGCTACTGTTCTTCACCCTCGGCCTTCTATCCATATCACCCTCCATTCTACCCCCAACATACAAGATTCCTTGATTGTCCTGCAATAAAAAGGATGTGATGTTAAATTATATTTGCTATAGTCTGCCAGAAGATGGACAGATTCCATCATCAGAAATTGCCCAGTGCTTCTCACAGTCATAGAAAGAGAAGCAAAGGGAATTCCTCACTTACCCTCCCTCCAACCTACAGAGTCACTGAGCATCCATGGATTCACCTCCAGTCCAAACCATTGGCAACCTAAGGTCCAAATTTGAACCTCTGTCACAATCAGGAGGGCTCCAGTGCCTCTCTTCCTGGTACCAATGCCTGGTACCTGTTCAACCAGCCTCCAGCAGCCTTCAGATTGGTGTGGGTCCTTTCTCTGCTATCACCCAGCAGCCAACAGCCTGCATGGGTTCCTTGCCTCAAGGTACTAACAGCCTTTAGCTGGAAAGCCCCACTAGTCTGCTGCCGTGATTACTGTCCTGTGGGACATCTCCCCTGCTTGTCCTTCTCAAAAGGGGCATCGTCTCCCAGTTTTCTGCTTCTCCAGAGTCTGCAACCCCTCCAGACCCCGTGATCACAGGATTTTAAAATAAACCACCATCCATGCCTTTAGCAGGCTGTTTAAAGCCTGTACCCACCTATTACCTCTTAATTGTTGGCCTGTGTTCCTGCTCAGTCCCTTTCTCCTCCCATCCTTCCGTCCCCCCACCTTTTTAATCATCCATCCACCCATTTCCTGATTCCTGACAAAGGACTTGGCCTTGGAGGAACTCTCAGCGTGCTAAGAGGTAAAGATATATTGTTGCATGTGAATGGACCAACCAAAGTGGAAAATACTGAAAAATGGCCAACATGCACATTTCATTCAAGGTCACGAAAGAGTCAATGAAACGGAAGGTTAGGGGAAAACAGACATCAATAGAGGAAACATTTAATATTGGGGATGTTCTGTTGAAAAGCCTGAAAAATTCACTCTGTACCTCTCTCTCTCTCTCTCTCTCTCTCCAGAAATTCTACCTTAGCATTTCGAGCATTTTTGGTTTGAATTGAAACACCTGCAGTATTTTTCTTTTGAAATAGCCGGTAGTCAACCCAATTGCTGACATGTCTAAGCAATGGAAAGCAACATTCAAGAAAATGATCAGAATATATAAGTAGACCAGAGAGAAGTAAAGCATGAAAGTCTGCAGGTGTGGTGACTGAAGGAAAAACACAATGCTGGAGAAACTCAGCTGGTCAATCAGTGGACTTTATAGAGCAAAGTTAAAGATACATAACCAACGATTCAGTCTTGAGCCCTTAATCAAAGTATGACAAAATGTAGGCAGATACCTGAATGAAATGGTGGTGGGAGGAGGGACAGGGGGAGGAACACAGTCCCACAGGTAGGAGGTAATAGATGAATAAGGGAGGGAAGAACAACAGTAAACAATGGGAGGGGGATGCCTCTGTGAATGGAGAAGAGAGGGGGTTGAGAGCTAGAGAAAAGGAGTCATAGGGAAGAGAGAGAGAGAACGGGGAGTGGTCCAGCAGAAATCAGAGAAGTCGATGTTAATGTCATCCAATTGGTGAGTGCCCAGATGGAATATTACGTGTGAACTTAGTTTGGCAGTGCATGAGGCCATAGACAGAAATGTCAGCATGGGAGTGGAGCACAGAATTGAAATGGGATTTAAGTATGTGGTCAAAACAGCAGAATATGGAACAAAGCCTTCCTCAAACTACATTGAGCTTTCTTCAAATGAACTTTGAATATAATATCCTGCAACAGATTTGAACAAATGAGGGAGAATCTGCACAAGAGACAATGAAGAAACATAATTCCAATGTTAATGAGGTGAAATATGAAGGACTGTATTCATCAGTGTTTCTTCAACTTGAAACTGTGATGTCCTGGACATGGACATGTGCATCTTAGCAAGTGGCATGGGTCAATTAATCTTTAATAATCCTTTAAAATTAAAAATATGACTTAATAAATGCTCAGTGGATCAAGGTAATAAACTAACTTGGCTAGAAATTCTTATTCTTTCATAAAATGATCAGTTATCAGATTGTCACGGAAGTGAAAACCTTAGATTGATTTAAGAATCATTTAAAAGTGGGGTAGAGGAATTAGGAGTAGAGATTTTATGGACAGATGAATGAAGGTAAAATAACTGAACTACTTTTTCGATAAGAATTTTATGATCTTGAGATTTCATGCCATTGTATAATTTTTGAAAAAATCAATACAATGATTAATAATTACGCTGATACCTAGTATCACACAAAAGTCTTCGTGAAGTTCAAGTCAAGTCAAGTCAAGTTTATTGTCATCTGATTACTCAAGTACAACCGGTTCTCGGTGAAGACACACAACCAAGCATAATACACAGACGGACAAATAATACACATGCAGGACAAATATTTTATCTATAAAAACAAGTAAATAAATATTGTTTCATACAAATTAGAGTCTCGGGTGGTTAGTATGAGCAGTTCATTTTGATCGTTCACCATTTCCACTGCCCGTGGGAAGCAACTGTTCCTCAGCCTGGTGGTGCTGGCTCTGATGCTCCTGTATCTCTTCCCCGATGGGAGCAGCTGAAAGACGCTGTGTGGAAGGTGGAAGGGGTCCTCAAAGATTTTGCACACCCTCTTCAGACAATGATCCCGGTAGACCATGTCGATGGGAGGGAAGGGAGACTCCATAAGATCCTTTTATTCTACCTCACCTGTGGATATTTGGCTGCTGCTCAATCTACATCATCTGATTTCAGGACTGAGTGTAATCCCTAGTGTACATCCAAGGAAAGCGATTGAATCTTGCAAGATAGGCAAGTGCATAGTTCCACAAAATCCAAAATTAGTTTCCCCATGCCAGAAATGTTGCTAGATTAAGTGGCCACTGTAAATTGCTTCTCCTGTGCAAGAACTTGGAAGGCTGATGAGAATTAGTCCAAGTGACTGGTTGATGGTCAGTGCAATCTTGCTGGTTTGGAGGGCCTCTAATTCTGCAATCCTACATCATCCTAAAATGTTTATGACAGAAAAAAACGAGAAAGAAATTTACAAGTAGTCATGAGGGCTTAGTTGGGGTTGTGCATTCAAGGCTATCTTTAATGCAAATCTACAGGTTAAATGTACATACATATAATTTTAACTTATTTTTGATCTCTGTAAGTAGAATAAGTAAAATGCTAGTTAAAGCAAGACATGAATGTTAGAGTTATAGAATGTTTCCATCCATATATAAGCCCTTCTTTGAACCTGTTGCATTTTTTTAAATACATAGTTTAAAGAGTGAGCTGTAATGATCATGGAAATTACTGACGTCATTTTGGTATCAAAACCATTTGTGTTTTGTTTGGAGTTTCCATAGTTCTAATTTAAGTTAACAAAACTTTTAACTCATCAGTTGAGTTTCGCATTACAGTGTTAATAGGTTATGTCTTTCCTTAACTGTTTTCCCTATGGGGGCTTAATATCCTTTTGGTCCAAATCTTTTCCCAAAAATGCCAATCACATGATCAATTTTTCAATGTCAACATTCCTGAAAGAACAAGGAAGAATTATTCTTGACTCTAAAAAGTAAAATGGACCATGAAAAATATAATAATTGGCCTTCATGAAGATGAAAGGCCTCAAGCCTTTCTGTAATCTGTCATTGCACTGGTCAGAAGCATGGGCTCTTGTTGGTTATCGATGTGGACAAGACAACTGGGGGGGATAAAGAAGTGTGTGGCTTTTGATAGAAGTTTCCTTAATTTGAATGTTTTGAAATATAATACTGAAGCAGTGAGGAATTGTTCAGTTATACAGGGAGGCTATTTGGTCCATTAAATTTATGCAAGCTTGAACATTGATAAATGAGGGTAGGGCGATTGATGTTGTCTTTAGCAAGGTCTTCTCAAGGACTTCCATGATAGGCTGGTCTGGAAAGTCAAATTGCATGGGGGAGATGGCCAGTTAGATACACAATTAGAGGAGAGGTCCCGGGTTCAAATCCCAAACGAGCCCTCATAAAATGTTATGAGTCCAGAGGACCCGAAAAACCAGCAGTAATAGATATGCACCACGACAAAGGGTAACTTAAACAAAAGTTGCTTTTAATCATCTTTGAACATGAAAATAGCATAAAACTTTAACTTATCTCTATTAACTCACTTAACCTACTTAACCCCCTTCTAATTCTAAGCTCACGTGTGTGTAATGTGTGTGTAAGTTCAGCAAAGTTCTTTGGTTCACAATCCAATCTCACTGGTTACAGGCAATTCTTATACTATGCACAGAAGTTAACATTAATAAAGTTTGCCAGGCTTTGGTGCTTAACAGATAAATGGTTACCACTCAGAAAGTTTCTTGTTGGTTTTCAGAGAGAGAGAGTTTTTCTTCTTCCAGGTCATCCACTACTGATTCCTTTTCAATCAGCACTCAGGTGTCTTTCTGCCGAAACTTGCTCCCTTCAGGGTTCTCCAGATGATAACCTCTTTCTTTCAGGTCGCCACAGAGTTCCTTTCTGTTTCCCCTATTCCAAGGGAAACATCGGACAGCAGTCCTCTCCTTTGACCAGGCTGTCTTCCAAAGCTTGCTAGCTTGTCCCTCTGGAACCGATCTCTCTCTCTCTCTCTCTCTCTCTCTCTCTCTCTCTCTCTCTCACTCCCTCCTCTCTGAGAGCAAAACTTGATTTTTCTGATCTCTGCCTGCAAAGATCACATTACCTTCCAGACAGTACATTCTCTTTTCCAGACAAAGCTACTACTGCCTGTTGTTACATTTGTTGCCTTTTGCAAATGACAGTCCACCATGAGTCTCTCACAAAAGCTCCTGCAAAAATTCTGTGTTTTAAAGTATTTGTGTGTGACCTGCTCTAAAAAACCTTTCCCAATTTATCTCCCAAACACCTCTATATACTCTGTCACAACATCAAGAGACAGGGTGGAGACCTGTCACCAGTGCTGTGGTACAGGAAGTGTCCACTGTTGTTTGTCATCTATATTTGCAACTTGGATGACTATATATTGAAAATGGTTAGTGATTTTGGGAAATAGACTAAAATTGGTGGTATCATGGACAGTGGTAATAAAAGTCATGATTATGAGTTTATTGTTATACACAAAAGTTATGACTTGCTGAGCCAAACAGGCACTTTTCCCATCACTTCCGAGAAGCTTCCAATCTCTCTCCACTCTCTAAATGCCCAATATCAAGCATTCTTCTCAATCTGGATAACTGTAGCCAAGAAATTGAAGTAGAAACGCTTTTGTTGTTGTTGGGCACTATCTGTAACCCCAATAATGACACAGACAAAAGGCTGAGGGGAACGATAGGCTTTATTGTACTAGAGACTGCTGGCCCAGGTCCAGGCTAGGAAAAAGAGCGGGAAGGAGAGGGGACACGACCTTTATGGCCCAGGGTCACATGGGCAAGACCAGGGAGGAGTCAAAGACAGGAAGACACCTGGAGGGCAGGTCAGCCTGTGCACATAATCATATCACCACAGGTGTGAAACTCATCGTATTGAAAGGGAGAACATTTCTTCTGGGATTCTCAGCTTCAAATGAGCAATCTCACCCACCCCGATTCTGCTTCATAGCTGTAGTTACCCCTACTTTTGACAATTATGTGTAAAAATCTGTAATATTGACAGCCACTTAATTAACAGAATCCTGACCTATTGAGAAGTTAGTAAAGAGCATGTTAATAAAGTTGTGAGAAATTTAAATGATGTGTTAATAATTTGGTAAAAATAAAATGGTTATCATTGGAATTCTGACTAACATGTTAATAGCTATCAAAGTTCAGATTTATTGTTAAAGTACATATATGACATCACATACAACCCGGAGATTCTTTTTCCAGCCAGTCAGAATTTTACACTTATCATTAGTGCAAAATACTGCACTCAAGGAAAGATATGTATACAAAAGAGAGAAATGTAAACAAAGAAAGAAATGTTAACAAACTGACTGTGCAATACAGCACATAAATATTCAATAACAAATAATGTGCAAAGTGAGAGTCGTTAAATAATGAGCGTCTGAGTTTGTTGTGGAGGAGTCTGATGGTGGAGGGGTAGCAGGTTGTTCCTGAATCTGGTGGTGCGAGTCTTGTGGTAGAAACACTGAGATGCTGGAGAAACTAAGCTTGTCTTGCAGCATCTATAGGAGGCAAAGATATATGACCAACATTTTTGGACTTAGCCCTTCTTCAAGGTGAGTCATGTATCTTTAACTCAACATCAGTCGTGCATCATATATCATATATAAATATCTCTGGGCTTTTACCACAACCAAAGCATCTGCAGACTTACGTATTTCATTCCTCATATAAATTGTGCACTTTCCTGATGGCAGCAGCGAGAACAGAGCAGGCTTTGGGGGGTGTGGTTCCTTGATGATTGTTGCTGCTCTCAGAAGGTAGCGTACCATGTAGGTTTCCTCAATGATGGGGAGAGTTTGGCCTGTGTAACTAATAAAGCACGATTTTCATGATCACACATGATTATTACATGCCAATTTTGAAAAATTGTATTTTTCATTTGGCATGCTGGAACATATTCAAGGACTCATCCATAGAATGAATGAATGAGTATGCACAGGTGTCACTGTCTTCATCAAGACCTGCACGGATGAGTGTGTGCCCACGCTTGGTGTTCCCCAAGCAGAAATAGTTTGCTGATAATACCACGGTTGTCAGCAGAATCACAAATGGCAAAGAGGAAGTGCACAGGAGGGAGAGAGAACAGCTCGTAGAGTGGTGTCACAACAACAACCTCGTGCTAAACATCAACAAAACCAAGGAGATGATTGTGAATTTCATGAAGAAGCCAGGGGAACGCGATCCAGTCCTCATTGGGGGTTCAATAGTGGAGAGGGTCAAGAACTTCGAATTCCTGGATCTCAACATCTGTCCTGGAGCCTTCAGGTGGATGCAATCTGGAAGAAGGCTCGCCAGCAACTATACTCTGTGGTGTTTGAGGAGATTCAGTTTGTCAACAAAAACTCTCAAGAACTTCTACAGGTGTACCGTGGAGATCATTCTGGCTGGACAAGAATAAACTCCAGAGGATTGTTAACTCAGCCTGCAACATCACAGGCATCAGGCTTCACTCTGTCAAATACATCTACATGTGGTGGTGTCTTAAAAAAGCAGCCTCTATCCTCAAAGGACCCCCCCCCCCACTACCCAGGGCCATGCCCTCTTCACTCTGCTGCCATCGGGAAAAAGGTTCAGGAGCCTGAAGACGAGCACTCAGCGGTTCAAGGACAGCTTCTTCCCTGCTCCCATCAGATACCTGAATAATCAATGAACCTAAGATGCTGCCTGACTTTTCATGCATTGTTATTTTTATTTTTTTATAGTAATGTCATGAGAAGGTAATAATTTGAGTGTTCGCACTGTGATGCTGCGGCAAAACACTGAATTTCATGAATTGTTCATGATAATAAATTCTGATTCTGAAAAGATAGAACACTCTGTTCAGTGAAATTACACTAAAATCTTCATGCCGTATTGATTAACCCCATTAAAGAAGAATATTAACTGCATGAATAGAACACACAGAAAAATGCTGTAAAAATGCTTGAAGCATTCAGACACAAACCATACACATTGAAATATCTTTCCGAATGTTTCATGAATAAAACCTTCCTCTCCCAGTCCATGGTTACTAATCATCTAACGAGCCTGGTGTAATTACATATTTATGATGATTTCTAGATGCTTCACATTAATGTCCTCTTGACTTTGCTGACCCCCTCAAGTATAATCTGCTTTTAGGTAATGGTTTCATTTCTCTGAGGAAAATCCTTCCATTACAGCGACCATGTGTTTATTTTTTCAAACATTACGGCTTTCAGCATCTGTCAACATGCTCTATCATTGGAGGGTAATCTGACAGATAAAATTTAGCATTTTCTGAAGCTGTGGTCAATATGTCTCTCTATCAGCTTAACAGATGGGGAGTGGAGCTCAGCAATCCCACATGAGCTTGCTTTAGCCACAGCCTCACTTAATTCCTTGTTGAACAGGTACTTTCATAAAAGCCATGGAGTTTTAGCATTCATCTGCAAGTAATCTCATCTAAAAAGAAGTAATAACAAATGAAATAAAGTTAAACTACCACAAATTAAAACAGAACACAGATAAATACAATGGAGATCAGAATGTAACTAAGATGATACATTGTATATTGAGATGATGCAGTTAACCCTTAATTATGATGAAACTGCAAATATATTAACCTAGGCCAAAAAAAAACTGGCTAAAGGCTGGAAGAACCCAGCAGGTTTTGCAGCTTGAAGCCTCTCCATACCTTGAAGAAGGGCTCAGGCCTGAAACATCGGCAATATATCTTTACCTCCTGTGGATGCTCTTGAGTTCCTCCCTCCTGCAAATTCTGCAATTCTACTACAATAGTGGATGTCTGCAGACTTTCTGTTTCACTCAAAGAGCTTAACTGTCACGTTCGTTCAGAATGTGCAAGAGTCAGAACTTTTCATCACACTTGACCACGATTTTGGAAAATAGATTTTTTAAAATCTTTTCACCCGTTTGGTTGAATTTGTGCACATTTTTCATTGGCGTTACCAAACCCCTGTGTCATTTTGTGATTGTCAAAAAATACTTGTTCAGGACCAATGCATTTGTTTAAACAATGTACACCAGATTTTTTTGGTGAATCCTGACCTTTTGCAAATCACATGATTTTAGAGCCACAGAACTCTGATTTATCACAAAGTCATTAAATTAGCAAAGAACTTGTTAACATCATTGTGTGAAATTTATTCCATGAGTTAACAACTTTGTTAAAATTTTATAGTACCTAAAGGAATTCCACACCAAACATTAACAACTATGTTACCAATTTTACACAAAATAACTTTACAAGAAGCTGGGGTGCAACAATTATCTATGAAGCAAATGGGTTTTGTTAGGTCTGCTTTGTTCATGAATGAGTGAGACAAACACCAGGCTGAGTCGAAATCAGGGTTCTTTGTTCTTTATTACCGGATTGTAACACTTGCGACTAACCATGTTAGTCGGAGAATGCATTCTGCCGTTATCAGCAAAATGGTGATTTTTTATACCCTTGGATACATGCTTAGAACATCATCATATCATTACTTGTCCAATGACTAAAACTGTTGCTATCCTTTCCCTGCTAGCTTCCTGCCTCTCAATCCATCAATGTCTCTCTTATCTTGTAAGTACAAGGATGCATTTACATCTTGTTACAGCCCTGTACAGGGTAACTCCTTACACATTCCCATCTCATGATGTTTTACCTTACAGTTTGTAATTATCCAATATGGAAACACAGATTAGCAGCATCAATGGAGGATTCAGAGGTCACACATTCACACATATGCACGGTTCAACAAGAAGACAAGCTGTCACCAAGGAAAGCTCTGTCTCCACCTGAAGAACAGATCCCTTGCATAGCCAAGGCCGAGGTGAGGAGAATCCTATCCAAGGTGAACCCACACAAGGCAGCGGGACCAGACAACATGCCTGGTTGGATACTGAAGGACTGTGCAGGTCCCACTGACGGTAGCCCTTAACGGACATCTTCAACACCTCATAGCAGCAGTTCATTGTCGCTGCTGGCTTCAAGGCAGCCACCATCATCTAGTTACCAAAGGGGAGGTAGTGACAGGCCTCAATGACTACCATCTAATGGCACTGACCCCCACCATTATGAAATGCTTTGAGCATCTGGTGATAGAATGTATCAAAGCACACTGAACCCATTTAATTTCACGTACCGGCAGAACCTTTCCACAGATGCTGCTGTAGCCTCGTCCCTCCACTCCGTCCTGACTCACCTGGAGAATGCTGCGTCATATGTTGTTGCTAATGCCTTATACGCCAGGCTGCGTATAAGGCATACGTCGAGGTACTCGAGATGGCAGAGGTCGACAGCATCGAGTCCACGCTGCTGAAGATCCAGCTGCGCTGGATGGGTCACGTCTCCAGAATGGAGGACCATCGCCTTCCCAAGATCGTATTATATGGCGAGCTCTCCACTGGCCACCGTGACAGAGGTGCACCAAAGAAAAGGTACAAGGACTGCCTAAAGAAATCTCTTGGTGCCTGCCACATTGACCACCGCCAGTGGGCTGATAACGCCTCAAACCGTGCATCTTGGCGCCTCACAGTTTGGCGGGCAGCAGCCTCCTTTTGAAGAAGACCGCAGAGCCCACCTCACTGACAAAAGGCAAAGGAGGAAAAACCCAACACCCAACCCCAACCAACCAATTTTCCCTTGCAACCGCTGCAATCGTGTCTGCCTGTCCCGCATCGGACTGGTCAGCCACAAACGAGCCTGCAGCTGACGTGGACTTTTTACCCCCTCCATAAATCTTCGTCCGCGAAGCCAAGCCAAAGAAGATACGCCAGGCTGCTGCTCGTTGACTTCAGCTTGCTGTTTAATGTGATCGTACTCCAGATGCTGTTGGAGAAGCTGAGGCGGGCAAGGCTACCGACCGCCATTCTATCAACTTTCGACAGGAGCTCCATCGAGAGCATCGTGGCTGGCTGCATCCCAGTGTGGTGCGGTTGCTGCAGAGCATCGGAACAGAGGTCAACCCACAGGACCATAAAAGCAGCAGAGAGGATCACTGGAGTCTCCCTACCCTCCATCCATGTGATCTACCAGGATTGTTGTTTGAAGAGGGCTCATAAAATCGGTGAGGACCCTTATCACCCTGCACACAGCATCTTCCAGCTAATCCTGTCAGGTAAACGATACAGAAGTATTGGAGCCCGAACCACCAGCTTCTTCCCAAGGGCAGTGAGATTGCTGAATGACTGATAAACTGTTAAAAAAAACTCTCCAAGACAATGTATTAATAATATTTATTTTTAAAAAATATATATATATTATACTTGGCTAAATGTGGATTATGTCGGTATGTGAGTTTGCACTGCTGACCAAAGAACGCTGCTTCGTTGGGTTGTACTGGTACAATTGGATTATAAATAAAGTTGAACGTACATGCTGAGAAACTGGGTGACATTATGCGGTGTCTCTCAGTAATGCATAATACAAAGTAGATGGGCCAGCTGCCTCTCGTCACAAGACATGCAGGATGCTGGAACCTGGAGCAAAATGGTGGAGGAACTGAACGGGTTGAGCTGGACCAGTAAGAGAAATAGAAAGGGCAACTTTTTGTAGTTCGATGCTTCACCTAGACTGTCCCGCTGAGTTCCTCCAGCAGATTGTTGTTTTACCTCTTTCCTCTCCTCTGTTTCCACATTTTGGTTTCCACCCATCTGTTTCCACCCCTCTGTATGCACCCTTACATTTCCATCCCTCTGTTTCCACTCCTCTGTATCCATCCTTCTGTTTCCATCCCTCTGCTTCCACTCCTGTTACTGGGGTTTGACATTTTCTCTGTGCCATATATTGACGTGAATTGGATTATTTATTTTTGTGTCAACAAGATACAATGAAAAACTTTGATTTGCCTGCTATTCAAGTACATAATACTTTAGGTAGTGCAAGAATAAAGAATAGTGTTGCAACAAAAGAGTATAGAGCAGTGGTTCTCAACCTTTTTCTTTGCACTCACATCCTACTTTGAGTAATCCCTATGCCATCGATGCTCTGCAGGGATTGCTTAAGGTGGGATGTGAGTGGGAAGGGAAGGTTGAGGACCAAATTGTTACTGCAGTTGAGTGGGAAGTAGAGGATATGTGGGTGAAGGCCAAGCTGATGCCAGTAGAGGGGAAGCCACATTGTTTGAAGGGTGGAAACTCCACCCACAACAAGATTCCACAAGAACAGGATTCCCCTTGTCGTCACCTGCCACCCCACCAGCCTCCTGCATCCAACACATCCTCCTCCATAATTTCCGTCACCTACAATGTGATTACCATACATATCTTCCCTTCCTCTCCTCTCCACTTTCTGCAGGGACTTCTCCTTCCATGACTCCCATATCTACTCCTCCCTTCCCACCCATCACCTCCTTGGACCTCAGGAAATACCACACTTGTGCTTACACGCCCTCCCTAACCACCATTCAGAAACCTAAGCAGTCCTTCTAAATGAAGCAACAGCTTTGCTAATGAATCTGCTGGGGTCCCTACTGTATCCAGTACTCCCGTTGTGGTCTCCTCTATGTCAGTGAGACTGGATGCAGACTGGGCGATAGCTTTATTGAGCACCTTCGCTCTGTCCATTGCAATAGTGGTAATTTCCTAGTGGCCATCCATTTCATATTCTCTGTGCTGCCATGAACTGCCAAATGGAAACCTCCTGCAAAGTGGAGGAAAAACATCCCTATCTCTCCCTTCCCCATCCCTACATCTCCTTTCTTTTCTATCCCTCCATCCCCTTCCCTCCAAGTCTGCATACCTAACTTCCCTGCTCCCATGAACAATTCTCAGCTTTTTTCTCCCGCTTCCTATCCACGTCCACTTATGTCTTTATGTGTTCCTTCCCCTACCCCATTTTCCCTCCTCCCACCCCCGCGCCAGAGTCCGCCTGCTTTTTGTTCATGCCTTTTTAATTTTTTTTAAATTTAATGCTACACTGCGAAACACGTTAGTAACAATATGCACAAATATTCAGCATTAAAATATACACAGTGACATTTTCCATTTTTCCCCCTTCTCCCCCACCCTCTCCACCCCCTATAACTTAAAGCAAGAAATGAAAGAAAGAAGAAATAAATAAACAATAGAAGAATAGAAAAAAAACCAAATGAAAATAAAAAGAAATTGTGTCATCCAATATTTCATATTTAACCATTTTCATAATTGTAACAGCGTGTCAAGAGATGGAGGTCGGAAATTGGCAGTTTCTAATATACTCTATGTATGGCTCCCAAATTTGTTCAAATAAGGCATATTTGCCTTTTAGATTGTAGGTAATTTTTTTCTGGATACTATTGTTGTATTTTTAAGGTTGCTTTCATTTTCCTTGCCTTGATGACGGGGGTAAGGCCAGAAATGGATATCTTTGCCACAGAATCCACCATGTTTCTTCAGCTTGGAGCTTGTGTGTTCACTGCATTCACAGCATCTGCAGACTCTCTTTTCCCACATACCCATGTCCTCCATAATGTTTGGGACAAAGAGACATTTTTCCTTTATTTGCCCCTGTGCTCCTCAGTTTTAAATTTGTAAACAAACAATTCACGTGTAATTAAAGTGCACATTCCTGATCTTATTCAAGGTCATTTGGAAACATTTTGGTTTGACCATGTATAAATTACACCACGTTTCAGGACTCCATAATGTCTGGGATATTTGGCTTCACCAGGAGTTTGTGTGTACTCGGGTATGTTTAATTGCTTCATTGGTGCAGGGGTAAGGGAGCTAGGTTTGCTTCTAAGCTTGTGATCTCCTTTGGAGTCTGGAGTTGCAATATCACAACATGAGGACCATTGTTCAAATTTAAATTTAAATCTAAATTTAAAAAAATGGACATACAGCACGGCAACAGGCCATTTCAGTCCACGAGTCTGTGCTGTTCAATTTACAACTACACCCCTGGTACGTTTTGAACGGTTGGAGGAATGGTTGGAAAAACCCACGCAGAAGTGGAGAGAATGTACAAACCCCTTACAGAGAGCGTGGCATTCGAACCCCGATCCCGATCGCTGGTGCTGTAAATGTGTACTGGAAGAGTGTACTGGTGAGCTCAGTAATCACAAAGGGACTGGTATTCCAAGGAAGATCTCCACTGCTGATGACCGAAGAATTCTCATCATAATGAAGAAAAATCCCAAGCATGTCCAACAGATTAGATACACTCTTCAGGGGTTAGGTGTGGATATGTAAATGATTACTGTCCATAATGACTTCATGAACAGAAATACAGAGGCTATGCTGTAAGATGCAAATGGCAAAGGTGGTATCCTTTGGATCTTGGGCAGTTCCTTTTTGCCTCCACACTTTGCTCTTGCCATCACACAGATACAGGTTAATCTTGGTCTGGTCTGTCCACAAGATCTTTTTCGGAATTCTACAGGCTCTTTTAAATATTTCTTGGCAAACTGTAATCTGGCCGTCCTTTCTGTGGCTAATTAGTGGTTTACATTTTGGAGTGTAGCCTCTGTATTTCTGTTCATGAAGTCTTCAGCAGGGTGTGGTACCCACCTGTTTCAAACAGGCATCAATCATACCAGTGCCCAAGGAGAGTGTAGTAACCTGCCTTAATGACCATTAAGGTCATCAACAATGATGAAGTGTTTTGAAAGGCATATCAGCACCTGTCTAAGCAATGACATGGATCTACTCCAGTTCGCCTATCATAACAACAGGTCTATGGTGGATACCATCACACTGGCTCTAGACAAAGCCCTGGAACACCTGGAGAGCAAAGATGCATTCATCTTTATCAACTACAGTTCAGCATTTAACACCATGGTCCCCTCAAAACTGATCATCAAACTCCAAGATAATAGATTTCCACACCTCCAGACCACATCAATGAGGGTTGCTGAGAACATCTCTTCCACAATCTCCATCAGTACAGGAGCACCACAGGGCTGCATTCTTAGCCCCCTGCTCTACTCACTTTACATCTACAACTATACGCCTCAGTACGACAATAACACCATCGAAAAATTTCCCGACAATACCATGGTAGCAGATGAGTCAGGGTACAGGATGGAAATTGAAATGGTGAATGGTGCCCCAACAACAACCTTGCACTCAATATCACCAAAACTAAGGAGCTGATTGTTGACTTCAGGAAAGGAAAGCCAGAAGTGTTCAATCCAGTGATCATTGAGTGGTCAGAGGTGGAGGAGGTGACCAAATTTAAGTTCTTGGGAGTCACAATCTCAGAGGATTTTTCTTGGACCCAACACACCAATGGCATCATGAAGAAGGCAGATCAGCGTCTCTACTTCGTCAGGAGTTTGCAGAGGTTTGGTATGATACCAGAAACCCTGGCAAATTTCTACAGATAAGCAATGGAAAATGTGCTGACTGGACACATCACTGTCTGGTATGAAAACACCAATATCCCTGAACAAAAAGCCCTTCAAAAGGTAGTGGACACAAGGCATTTCAGGCACACACAACTCTGTGTAGTCCAGCTTTCATTGCCATTTCCAGCTACCCTTGAAAAGATTTCAGTGAGCTTCCTGCTTCACTTAGTGTCGTCTATTTGCTAAAGCCTTGTTATGAGCTACCAAATAATGGTTGAATAACAGCAAAAGAATTGTGGAAAAAATACAGGGGGATTTGGCAATGATAGTGTGACCCTGCATTTTGCCAGTTAGCTTTGTCCTGCTGGATGAATGTGGTGGCAGATTTAATTGGAAGACACCCTGACAGTTATGCGCATCACACTTGAAAGCTTAATCATAAGTTGAATCATATGCTGTTACCTTTCACCCCATGCAAGCCACATATTGAAGCTCATTGGTTATTGAAACTCAGTGACCTCAGTCAAATCCCAGAATCCTGTTATTTATATAACAGAGATGCTTTCTATACTTAATACCAAATGTACTAGGGAATTGCATGTATTTATAATTTGCATGGCTTTAAACAATGCACATGTGCTTGCTATAGGACCATGTATCAGTGTAAGGATTGTACATAAAACAGGTGGTTCTTTGAAGAAAATAGTAATGAAAACACCCACAATCCTACCCCTGCATCAAAAAGAAATGTCACTGGGAAAATTTAAATGCCAGTAAGATTTATTTTTAATGATTGCTTACAAAAAAATTGTATCACGAAATCTTTCAATGAATCTGAAAGGTTTGTGCAAAAAATAATTTGATCAGGGATTGGGTATAGTAATTGAAAAGAATCTATTTACATTCTATTTTTGTAACGGCTTCAGCATGAAATATAAGGCTAACTAATTCACAAATCAAGAATAAAGGCAGAAAATGTGACAAATGAGCCACCATTCAGCCAGATAGAATATTTCAAGTTTCATCTGAAAGAGGAAAAGTTAGAAGTCGAATATTTGAAGTTGAAGGGAAGGGGAAGGAGAGGGAGCTAAGAGAAGGAAGCGAATATCTGTAATAGTGTGTAAACTAAAAGAGAGTGAAAGATTCAGGTGGTGGGCATACCAGCTGAGAGAGAGCAAAGGCCACTATGTGCCAGCTCTTCAGCGCTTGACGTCCTGTTTTGCGGAAACTGCCAAAATGTTTGGCCTGGAAGTCAGCCTGAAGAAAACTGAGGTCCTCCATCAGCCAGCTCCCCACCATGACTACCAGCCCCCCAACATCTCCATCGGGCACACAAAACTCAAAACGGTCAACCAGTTTACCTATCTCGGCTGCACCATTTCATCGGATGCAAGGATCGACAACGAGAGAGACAACAGATTCGCCAAGGCAAATAGTGCCTTTTGAAGACTACACAAAAGAGTCTGGAAAAACAACCAACTGAAAAACCTCACAAAGATTAGTGTATACAGAGCCGTTGTCATACCCACACTCCTGTTCGGCTCCGAATCATGGGTCCTCTACCGGCATCACCTACGGCTCCTAGAACGCTTCCACCAGCGTTGTCTCTGCTCCATCCTCAACATTCATTGGAGCGACTTCATCTCCAACATCGAAGTACTCGAGATGGCAGAGGCCGACAGCATCAAATCCACGCTGCTGAACATCAAACTGCGCTGGGTAGGTCACGTCTCCAGAATGGAGGACCATCGCCTTCCCAAGATTGTGTTATATGGCGAGCTCTCCACTGGCCACCGAGACAGAGGTGCACCAAAGAAGAGGTACAAGGACTGCCTAAAGAAATCTCTTGGTGCCTGCCGCATTGACCACTGCCAGTGGGCTGATATCGCCTCAAACCGTGCATCTTGGCGCCTCACAGTTTGGCGGGCAGCAACCTCCTTTGAAGAAGACCGCAGAGCCCACCTCACTGACAAAAGACAAAGGAGGAAAAACCCACACCCAACCCCAACCAACCAATTTTCCCTTGCAACCGCTGCAACCGTGTCTGCCTGTCCCGCATTGGACTTGTCAGCCACAAACGAGCCTGCAGGTGACGTGGACATTACCCCTCCATAAATCTTCGTCCACGAAGCCAAGCCAAAGAAAGATATATATATATTATATACACACACACAATACTATATACATATATACAGTGCATATACTGTGTGTATGTGTATGTATATATATATATATATAGAGAGAGAGAGAGAGATAGAGAGAGAGAGAGAGAGAGAGAGAGAGAGAGAAAGAGAGAAAGAGAGAGAGAGAGAGAGAGAGATACAGTAAAACATCTGTTACCCAGAATTCATGCAAATGGCAAATAAATCACAGAAGAAAAATATGAAAAATTACGGAAGTTTAAAATTGGCACGCCTTGCCATTAGTACACCAATCATACAACACACCATCTCAAGATCTCAAGCAACCGGAAAATTCACTAATCCGGCACTTTCCAAACTTCATAGGTCCTGGATGCAAGTGGTTTTATTGTGTGTTTATATATACAAAATAAATATGGGCATATACATTTTAGGATCTAAACATTCCATTTATTTGAAATAAAAGACTAAAAATACTGAAAGCAGCAGGTCAAGCAGTGTCTGTGAGAGAGAAAATGGTTTGTGATAGTTCAGGTTCTATCACCAATGTGTATATGTACAGATGATAGTGTAGGATGACTGTGATTGGCTGAGAGTGTAGCCCCACCTACTGGCAGGTCTGAAAGGATTGCTCCTAGCCAGACCAGGTCATTGTGGACTGGTTGACCTACATGTGATAGGCTCCAGTCTTTTAGTTCGTAAAAGCCTTGGTTTGGATCAACAAGCCTTTGGTTCTTTTGACACGCTTTATACCATTAAAAATCAATGACCTTACATTGGGATTGGACAGATTTGAACAATGCTGCAATTGCACCTCATGGGAAGGTGAGGTGCTATACCTCCAGCTTGTCTTTGGCTTCAGGGCTCAGAAGGCAGGGACATCGGAGAGGAAGAGGGATGGAGAATTAAAGTGACATTCTGCTGGAAGCTGAGGCACGTGGGCTCATGGCCGTCAAGGAGATGTTCTAGAAAAGGTGTCACCGAAGGTGTATTTGATTTCTTTGCTATTGAATAGGCCACATGGTAAACAATGCATGCAATAAGCCATTTCATACAAGAGCTCAAACAACAGCAGGCATTTTTCAGCCTCTGCTTTATATCTGATGATAACACATTGGTTTGGGCTAACTTACCCCATTTCACATTTGTGCACGGATCTTGATTTTAACTTTCTCCTCTGGAGTAAGTACACATGGAAAACCAAGGAATTCCTTTGTTAGATATGAATGAATGAGTGAGCGGGTGAATTCATCAATCATTGAATGTATGATAGAAATTTGTTGTCAAGTACAGAAGTACAAATGTACAGATCCAAAGGAACTCCTACTTCCTGCTGCTCTCCAAGTTACATAAAACACATGTAATGACATTTAAAAAGAGAATTTCAAAGTGGAAAAAATAAGTTGGTCACAGTGATATAAAACAAAATACATAAATTGAAATAGGATGGCACAGTGGTCAGCGCAACACTATTACAGCACCAGTGATCCAGGTTTGAATCCGACGCTGTCTGAAGGAGTTTGTACATTCTCCCCGAATCTACGTGGGTTTTCTCCAGCTCCTCTGGTTTCCCACCCACTCTACAGTGTTGTAGGCTAATTTGGGTGTAATTGAGCACCATGGGTTTAAATAGCAGTAATCGGCTTCTAACGTGTTGCCATCCGGGAAGAGGTACCAAAGCCTTCGTGCCCTCACGACCAGAGTACGAGACAGCTTTTCCCCCAAGCCATGAGGCTTCCAAACTCCGGGGACACAGGACTAGCATATGTAATATGATATTTAATGAGTAATATGTTATTTATGAAATGTTATTTTCATAAAAATGGTTTCTAAGGTAATTTAGCCATGCAAATAATCAGCTCCATGGTCCAGAGAAGCGTCATCTCGTTTTTCACTCTACGAACGACAAATAAACGTGACTTGACTTGACTGGTATTTTGCAGAGTTCAGAATCTGATGTCCATGGAAGGAAAATTTAACTCTGGCTATTGCCTCCACAAGTGAGAACCAAAAGAATAAGAATCAGAAAAGGTTATTTGAAGTAAGATATTTCTGTTTAGTCTTCATTGACATGTCTGAAAAGAGCACAAATGCATCCCTTTCATTTTCAAGATGAGGCCTTTTGTACATCTTCATTCTTTTAAATTTAGACATACAGGATGGTAACAGGCCATTTTGGCCAATTTACACTGAATTGACCAACACCCCCAGGACATTTCAAGCAGTGGGAGGACACCGGAACCTCTGAGGAAAACCTATGCAGACACGGGAAGAACATACAAACTCCTTACAGACAGCATGGGATTCGAACCCCAGTCCCAACTGCTGGAGCTGTAACAGCGTTGTGCTAACCATGTCACCCTGTTAATTATTTACTAATAAGAGCAGCAAAACGTTGCTTAAAGCAAAAATTAACGGGATACGTTGCAGTCTAGAAAGATGCATTGAAATATATGTTTTAAGTACATTGGAGGTAACTAAATTGCATTCAGGAGAACATTTATTTTTTAACCAGGGTGTAGAAAAATCCAAAAATTGAGATTTCTGGGCTTGAAAGATTAACTGGAAATTTGTGATAAAACCAGAGAATCGTGAAAGCACACAGCAAGTCAGGCCACATCTGTGGAAATGGAAACAGTTAACAGATCACTTCATTCTGACAAGGGACACCAGACCTTTTTAAGTTAGCAGTTCCTCTTTCCTCGTTAAGCTGCTTGACGTGATGAAGAAGACAACTCTTGATTTAATGCCAGGTCATAAAGAAGGCAATAGAGGAAGTATTAATTGTCCAAGTCCAAAAAGTCCAAAGTCAAAGTTCAGATTTATTGTCAGACTACATACAGTCATGAGGTTCTTTAGCCTGTGTGGTTTGAACGCTGCCTGTGTGGTTTATTGTCACCAAGGTAGTTAAATCCAGATAAACTTTCTCCCAGTATGTTTTTTTAATATTTTATTGAATTTTTTTAACCATAGCTGCATTCAAATATATTTCAAAACATAAATATGATATATTGAGTATCAAATACTTGATATCAAATACCCCAATACCCCCTCCCAAGATGAAAAAAGAAAGAATATATAAAGTGTAGAATAGAAAGAAAAAGAAAAGAGAAAGAAAGAAGTAATAAGAATGAGAATGGTCTGCTGAAAGTATTAAAATCTATCTAATCTAAAATTCATGTCTATTTCATCGTTAAGAAGCTAAGAACATTTAGAAATCTAATAAATTAAACATTTAATTCTCTCTTTTGTAGATGCAAGAGCCAAATTTGTATTTTTTCCTTAAATTATACGTAATTTTCTTGAGGGTAACACAACCGTACATTTCCCCATTCCATCGTTCCAAACGTAAGTGTGAATCTGATTTCCAAGCAGCTACAACACATTTTCTGGCCACTGCTAATGCAATTTTAACAAATACTACCTGATATCTCGTTAATTTCAATTTGGGTCTTTTCCCTATAATGTCACCAAATAAAAATAATTCTAGATTTAGTGAATTCTAGATTTAGTGAAAATTGGACTCCTGTAATTTAGTCTAAAAAAATGTCCTAATTCCAGCCAAAAAGGTCTTACTTTATTGCAAGACCATATTGAATGTAAAAAAAATTCCCATCTCTTTGCCACATCTGAAACACTGATCTTATAAATCTGATTTATTTAATTTCCGTAGTGAGAGGTATAGCTGATGTTAAAAAAATTGTATTGTAACAGTCTATATCTTACATTTATTGCCTTAGTCATACAGTCTCACTATAAATCAGCCCAATCTTCTCATCTATTATCACATTTAAATCTGACTCCCATCTTCGTCTAGATTTATGAATCCCTAGTTTAGGGGTCCCCACCTGAAGTAAATGATAAATTGATGAAATAAATTTCTTATTAGAATCTCTATATCGCTACACTTCGTAGATACATCGTTGGACCCAACTTCTCATTTAGGTATGCTCTAATTTGAAAATGGCAGAATATCGAACTATTATATTTATTCAAATGGCATCAATTGCCCTTGCTCATAACAGTCTTCAATATATCCTATCCCTTTATAAGACCAAATTTCAAAAAATTGATTATCTAATGTACAAGGTTATGAGACAAAGAAAGTCCCAGAATGTTAAAGAGATAATTGTAGGCTTCCTATCTTCAATTTTTTCAAACCATCTTGCCTACAGGAACAGTACCTAAGCAGAAGAGGACTGCACTTGTACATTGTTTAAGAAGCAAGAAGGAATGAACCAAGGAAATGTACGCCAGTGAGTTTAAATTCAATGGTGGGATGAGCATGGGTTCCATCAAGAATGGACCATTTAAAAGGTGTAAGTTAATTAGGTACAGTCAGTAGGGAATTATTCAGGAAAGGTCACATCTGATAAATTCAATCAAATGCTTCCAAGTCGAGTTTATTGTCATCTGATTCCACAAGTATAGCATGACGAAACAGCCTACTCCAGTCCTTGGTGCAAAGCACAACCAGACCTTACACACATACAGACAAACAATACACATGCAGGACAAGTACCGTAAATATTTGAGAATGAATCAAAATATTTTCCTCCCTTTTTCCTCTCAAAAATAGGGGGGGGTGGGGGTCGCATTATACATGGGAGTAAAACTTTTTAAAAAAATTTCTGCAACTTGCAACTCGGGCCGGAGCGATGCCAGCGCGACTCAGGCGGGTGAGGGGAGGGGCGTCATATTTTACACAGGGGTAAAATATTTCCCCCTTTTCTCCTCAAAAATGGGGGGTTTGCATTATGCATGGAATGCATTATACACGAATATTTACGGTATTTCATCTATAGAAATAAATATTATTTTGTAAATATAAGATGGTTAGTGTGAGCAGTTCCTTTGGTCATTCAGCATTCTCACTGCTCGTGGAAAGAATCTCAGCCCAGTGGTGCTGGTTCTGATACTTCTGTATCTCTTTCCCGATGCGATCAGCTGAAAGATGCTGTGTGCAGGGTGGAAGGGGTCCTCAACTACTTTGTGCGGCCCCTTCAGACAACAATCCCAGTAGATCACATTGATTAGGGGTAGGTGGAAAGGGAGACTCCAGTGATCCTTTCTACCTCTTTTATGGTCCTGTAGATTGGCTTCTGATCAGTTCCTCTGCAGAAACTGTACCCCACTGTGATGCAGCCGGCCAGGACGCTCTTGATAGAGCTCCTGTAGGAGGTTGGCATGATGGTGGCCGGTAGCCTTCCCCGCTTCAGTCTTCTCAGGATGTGCAGTTGTTGTTGTGCCTTCCTGACAAGTGAGGGGATTTTGAGTGTCCTCGATAGATCACTAGTCAAGTGAACTCCAAGGAACTATAAACTCTCTCCAACACAGAGTTATTGATGTGTAGTGGAGGGTTGACTTTGAGGACATTGCAAAGAGTGTTCACGAGGGCAGGACTTTCAAAGTAGTTTATTGGGATTTAAACAAGGCTTTTGGCATTGACCTGCATGTTAAATTGATCATAAAATTAAAAGCCTACAAATCCAAAGAAGAAAGAGAAATCAATTCAAAACTATTGCAGCAGCAGGAAATAAATGCTATTAAACTTTGATGGAGATATTTTTGTGACTGGAAGTTTGCTGCTGGTGGGATTTTACAAGATTCATTCCTAATTTCCTTGATGTTTCAAGTACATATTAATAACTGAGCAATGAATACAGGGGCATGATAATGAAGTTTAAGATGACACAAAAATTGATTGGGCATTTGAGGTAGAGGAGAAAAGTTTTCATCTGGAGCAGTGGTTCTCAATGTTTTTCTTTCCACTCACTTTAAGTAATCCCTATGCCATCGGTGCTCTGTGATTAGTAAGGGATTGCTTAAGGTGGGATATGAGTGCAAAGGGAAGGTTGAGAACCACTGCTCTAGACCCAATTGTTACCGAAATATTTTGCTTGAGAAAAATTGTCATTGGCCCATTTCCTTTGGAGTTATGAAACCGTCAATGAGGTATGATTAAAACAGTGGTTTGGGTCTCTAATAAATGAAATGAAGTAAATTATTCCAGGATATTTTTAAATATTTATTCTATACTATATTTTGATGTATGCATGTGATTATTAAGTTCTGTGTGTGTGTGTGTGTGTGTGTGTGTGTGTGTGTGTGTGTGTGTGTGTGTGTGTGTGTGTGTGTGTGTGTGTGTGTGTGTGTGTGTGTGTGTGTGTGTGTGTGTGCTCCATGACCCAAAGAATTGCTGTTTTGTTTGGTTGTATTTCTACAGTCAGATATTTAAAAACCAAGGGGAATAGCTTTAAGGTAATTGATATAAGATTGAGAAGGAAGGTGAAAAAAAAATTCACCCAGAGTGGTTGGTATCTGGAACTCCGATTGAAAGGCTAGTCAAGGCAAACACTGTCAACACATTTAAACAGTATTTGGCTGGAGCCTTGATAACATGCGACCCATAGGGCTCTAAACCTGGGGACGGAGGTGAGATTAGCCTGTCTGATTCTCCTCCAATCGGCACAGACACAGTGGGTCATTTGGCATCCTTATGCACCATATATTTGCAATGGCTCCGTGACGACACGTGACTGTTTGGAAGAGCACTAATTGAGTTTCTTATGAGTGGCCTTCGAGATCCCGATCTGCCATTTTGGAATCAGATTTTTATTCGTTCTGGGGGGAATTCTGACATTCTGGCATCTTGGGCCAAGCAGAGGTGAAGATGAATGGTAAAAAGGACAGCATTTTAAACCGTTGAGAAAGGACTCCAAAATGAATAAATCCACTACACAGACAGGACACTCAAATGTCTGATCCAATCCAAAATAATTTTGCCTTTACTCCTAACTTGTCTTTAAGAAAAGTATTTGGATTCTTCTCCCATAACTCAGAACACATTTCGGCTTAAACCATTGTGGCCCAGGAGTTCCATGACCATGCGCATCGCACGAACTGTTGACCCTGCTAAATGCAGAGAGACACTGAATTAACCCATGATCAAAAAAAGGAGATTGTGAGAGAGAGTGAATAGTAGAAGAAGCATGTAAAGGGGATGATGGGATTGTTCCCATGAGTCAACATGGATTCAATGAACCAAATCATCTTACTGTGTGGCATCTATAGCACTATGGTTTGGCGTATAAAATCCATCTATCTTATTCAACCAGAACGTATACTATCTCCTGCAAAAGGGAACTAAATTATTTGGATTGTAAATTAGCATTTGCAACTTTTTTTTGCCCAACAGCCCACGGTGACTCAGGTGCAGATGACACAATAATTGGTAGCACATTGTAGATATCATGCCAGATGCCAGAATGCTGGGTGCTGACCTTGAAGGTTGGAAACTCCTTAAGCTGCTGTCCCCTTCAGAATGGAATCTAATGACCCAAAAGTTGATGTGCCTGCTGTTATTCGAAAGTCATCAGTGTGTGTCAAATTCTGCCACTTGTTCTCTGGCAGGGGAGCATTACATCCAGACTGAAGCACAAAAGTCTGCGGTCGCTGTGATTGCAGTTAAAAAAAAAGCACAGAAAATGCTGGAGGAACTCAGCCGATCTTGCAGCGTCCATAGGAGGTCAAGAATTATTACTGACGTTTTGGGCCTGAGCCCTTCCTCATGATATAAGTGAAGAACAGAAAGGCATTTGAATAAAGACTAAAGAATGGGAGGGGAATGAGTCCAGACCAATAAAAGGTATTAATTGGGTATGGTAAAAGACAGAGGGAAAAAGGAGAGAGAGAGAGAGAGCTGGGGGGAAGACCAAAGGAAGAAGAAGGACATAGGTGGTTAACAGAAACTGGAGGTCGATGTTAATGCCATCTAGTTGGAAGGTGCCCAGACTGAAGATGAGGTGTTGTTGCTTCAATTTGCAGGTGGTGTCAGTCTGCAGTGCATGATCATGGACAGAATGGGATGGGGAATTGAAATGATGTCTACTGGGAGATCTACGCTTTGGCGACAGACAGAGTTGAGGTGCTCAACAAATCAATCTCCCAGTCTGCACTCAATTCCTCCGATGTAGAAGAGACCACAAGGGAGCACCAGATGCCAGTAGGTGACCTCTGCAGATGTCAGCATGGTTGCAATAGCAATTAACGCAACACCTTTACTGCACCAATGATCGAGATCAGGGTTAGAATCTTGCACTGTCTGTAAGGAGTTTATACGATCTCCCTAGGTCTGCGTGACTTTTCCCCAGGGGCTTTTGTTTCCTCCCGCTGTTTGAAATGTATCAGGGAGGGGGTAGGTTAATTGGGTGTAAATTGGGCAGGACAGACTCGCGAGCTGGAATGGCCTGTTACTGGACTGTATGTCTAAATTAAATTAAAGTAAAATGATGCTTCACTTGGAAGGACTGTTTTTGGCGCTGAATTGGGGGAGGTGTGGGCACAAATGGAGCATCTCCTGCGGTCACGAGAGTAGGTGCCAAGAGGATGATTGGTGGGGAGGGAGGAGTGGACGAGGGGAGTCACAGAACAAAAAAAGAGAAGGAGAGGGAATAAAAATGGTGTATCATGTTCATTCATCTCTGTTTAAATCAGAAATCATCTTTTTCTCCTGCATACTCATGTGGATGGTAAGTTGTGAAAAAGGGCAGATGTCTAGAAGGAACGTAGTCCATCGAAGTTCAGGGGCATTGTCATGACAACTAATGTATATGTGGTGTTGGGTAATGCCAATCATGGAACACTGCCATCAGAGAACAGCAGCAATCATGAAGGGCTCACACCACATAGGAGATGCTCTGTTCACGCTGCTACCATCAGGAAAGATGCCACAAGAGTCGTAATACCAGGTTCAGAAACAGTTGCAACTGTTACAAGCCCAAAGGACCCCAAAACCCAAAAGCAATAGATATTCACCACGACAAGTAGTTACTTAAACAAAAGTTGTTTTAAATTATCTTTAAACATGAAAACAGAATCAAACTTTAACTTATCACTATTAACTTAACTACCCAACTTAACCCCCTTATAATTCTAAGCACACATGTGTATAATGTGTGTGTAAGTTCAGAAAAATTCTTTGGTTCACAGTTCAATCTCACTTCTCATTCTTCCAAGTTCACTGGTTGTAGGCAATTCTTATACTGTGCACAGAATTTAACATGTATAAAATTCACCAGGCTTTGGTGCTTGAAAGGTAAATGTTTACCGCTCAGGAAGATTCTTTGGAGGTTTGCAGAGAGAGATGTGTTGTTCCAGGATTTCCACAACTGATGTACCACCATTAGTCACCTCAATGTCTTGCTGATGAAACTTGCCCCATCAGGGTTCTCCAGATGATAACCTCTTTCTTTCTGGCTATCTCAGAGTTCCTTTCTGTTTCACTTATTCCAAGAGAAATATCAGACAGATAGCACTTCCAGCCATCCATTGCTCTGGAGCTTTCTGCTTCAGTTCCAACAAGCTTCTCCTGGCTTGTTTCAGCTGCATCTCTCTCTGTCTCAGACTCCAAAATTGCCAGCAGCATGTCCTTCTCTCTCTCACTTGCAAAACCTCCTCCTTCTCCAGCAAACAATAGGAGTCAGTCTTCTAGTCCATCTGTTGTTCTAGGAAAACAAACCTCTCAATGACCTCTGAGTTAAGAGGGAGTCTTCAGGAACATTTCTATGGCATAATCCTTAATGTATTGCTCACTGCAGCACCCATGAGGTCAATGTGTCTCTCATCATGAAAGAACTTTCTGACTGTTTTAAATCGCAATGAAAAAAAAACATGTCCTGGGCACTTGGATTTTCCTGTGTTACAATCATCCGTCGAGTGCAGGCAACCATTGAGAGCCCTCAGGTGCCCAGTTAATAACTCAGATCCTTTTTTCTTTTAAACAGAATGAGTTTCCACAGCTGACCAATGGTGATAGGAAGGATGCCTAGAAGGTCAGCGCCATGTTTCCTGGCTGTTCTTGCGACTCCATGATCCTAACAGGGTCTGTACGCATTTTGGAGGCCACCCTTGCCCCTGGAGATATGGACTGTGGAGGCTTCTGTGGCTTCTACGCCCATTGAAACTTCAAACACATCCTCTGAAGGGCGACAGTGTAACAGTGACAGAAGTCGACAATGTAACAGTGAAAGAATTCTCCTCAAGACGGGATTTGCCTCTTCACTCCAAGGGGGAATTGAAGTGCTCTGCTCATGGACGTCGACATTTATCACCATCCTGATTGCCGCGTAACCTGGAGAAACAAAGACAGCAGCTGAGCAAGCCAAGAGGCGGACATGAGCCTGAGTGCCGAGAAGCCAAGCTGAAGATTTGGATGAGGAGAATAATGAAATGGATGCTCCTACCCAATGGTGGCAGCTTCATTTCCCAGATCATTAGAAGAGGGAGGCAATTTTAGGGCATGGAAGAGGGATTCTCTTATCAAGAGATGCTCTTATTAAATGGTGAGCAAACTCATTTTTCCCTGTACAAATCAAATAGTCCTCTCCACACTTCACTCGCTGCTTCCACCACAGACAATCCATCGCATTTCCTCACATCCTGCTCGCCAGCCCCACCAGCACCAATTATAAACATCAATGACCTAATTGCGAAAAAGTTTTGCTAAACTCCTCAGCGATTTCTGATAAATAGTACATCGTTTAAATAACTCTGAACAAAACACACTTTCCTCAAAGGAGCTCTGTGCTGAAGGTTGAGACAGTGGTTAAGAGTTTGAATGCAGGTCGACATCCTCACTCGGCCCTTTCAAACTGCCTTGATAAAATGGGGTTAACCGGGCAATTAGGGTCCCAGTTACACGGCAGTTAGAAAGGGTCTGACACGGTCAACCCCATCAGAATCCAACTGGCTCCCTGACCTACCTCAGAGGAGGCCAGTTAAACTCACCTGGTGGTGTCCATGGGCGATTTGAACAGGAAAATGGCCGACCCGCTTATTCCGGTGAAGTCAGGGCTTGCAAGCGTGCGTTACGGGGGCAGCTGGTATCCGTACATCCGGCAATGCTTACAGTGAGTGCGCGATGCCGCATTGTAGGGGCGGGATTCCCCCTTACATCACCAGACTGGCAATTTAATGGGTCAGTCCCATTGTGATTTGAAAGGTGCTTACAGCACCTTTGCCCCAGTAATCGGACCCTGGTCCTAGGAGGGATACCCAGGTGCTGCAGTTTAAATGAGGTTAGTGATATTTGTCAAAGGACCCAATGCAGCTGAGAATAATGCATTTGACAAGATAAAGATCAGATTGGCATGCAGGGAAGATGCATTGTGGGGCAAATATTGCAAGCCAATGAGGTCCATTGAAAAATCCTTGTGGAGCACCATTTGTGGTTCAGCTTAAACCACTGTACTGCAATCTGTAGCCTCCTTACCCCTCCCCCCAAATCCTGCACTTTGTGGTCCTTATCTTTTATTCCATGTTTAATATCACTCTCCCGGTGCTAAATGTGAGCTCCCAATGAATGGATCAGACGTCCAAGATCCACTTTTTGGATGTTTTGAGCTTAGAAAGTGACAGGAAGAACCCAACGTGTTGCTGTCCCTCGTGTTCTCATGGACCGAGTCAGGAAGCTCTTCGAATTCTTGAGGAAGTTTTGCTCTGCTAGTTATTCCTCTTCTGTTTCAGAAAATGATAGGGGGGTGGGGGGGGCGGGAGCATTAACTGTCCACTGGATTGTTTAACCATCAGAATATGTAATAATTGCAGGTCAAATATCCCTCGGCAATGCAAATACATAAAATATGGTGTCAAAATTTATTGGCCTCATGAGCACACGAAACTAACCTGAAATGTGATTTAAATCAGAAATTCTGTTTCTCTGCGGAAGCTGACATTCAGATTGTGATCCCAATCTTTTATCCTCATATTAGTCCACCTGGTCTCCTTTATTTTCTTTGCCAAATACTGAGGGAAAATCAACATGTTTGACATATAACTGGTGCCCTTTCAAATCAGAGCTGTTTAAACGGAAAATGCTTATACATCACAAACACTACAATCCTTCGTCAGTCAGAAATATGTAAACCCATGGATCAATTTACTGGATGACAGATTCATGACATTTTAATTAATATAATATGAACAATATTTTCCAAAGGAATTATTTATACATGATTGCATTCACAGGATCATTAATACATACTCTAATAAGATGAATGGAGACCTTTCAGTATATTAAGAGCATCTATATATTTGATCGATGTGGAGGGATGTGACTTACCAATCTCCATGTGACATTGTTTGCTAACCATTCTTTGCTCTTTAGCAATGATGCTGTGTGCATCTGCTGCAATATCCTTATGCAACCATTCGCTACGAGATATTGATTAAATTTTGGAGTTAAGAGGGAGCCTTTAGGACCATCTGCTAACACCACAATCTTTAATAGTGAAGATTGTTACGTTTCTAGTCCTGGAGGAGAACTGAATGTCGAATTCTAACTCAAAACAACAGAGATAAGCTGCAGTGATTTCAATCTAATAAAACGCAACTGCCCTCAATTTGCAATGTGAGGAAGTGGTTGGAGAACCTCAGCAGGTACCCTGGCAAGTAAAAGATAATCGAAACGCCAGGCCTTCGTTGGGAATCTGTAAAAATAGGTACTTGTCGGAATATAAAGGTGGGGGAGAAGAGAGGAAGTTGGGGGTGTGGGGAAGGTGTGGTGAACACAGGCTAACAGGACACAATGCAGGGCACAGGTGGTAGGGTCAAGACTGAAAATTGACAGGGGAGTGGTCAGAGGGCTAAGAAGGGCAGCTCTCCAACAGGAGAAGGAATGGGCAGCTGGAGGAGAGGATACCAAGGGATAGAGAACAAGAGAGACAAGGGGAGGGTGTTAACAGAAATTGGAGAAGTTGGCATTGAAGCCGAAACTGGTTGGAGACTGCCACACCTTATTCTCCAAGGTGTGGTTCCTCCAATTTGCAGGTGACCTCGATTTGGAAGCCACACATAGAGTGGTTGGCCACTGGGGCGGGGTGGGTGGGGGGGTCCTTGCTGATGCTAAAATGCTCCCTGCTTGTGTCCGGTCTCCCTGATGTAGCGGAGGCCTGCTATCAAGAATGGAAGTGTATCCTTTCCTCTGGCTCCCACCCACTTTCCTTCTCCTTATCAGAGAGTGATCCCCCTTAGCCTTATTCCCTCCACCCTGATCATTTTTCACCTTCTTTCCCTTCTACCCTCCCACCTATGATGTCTTACCTGTTAGCCTGTGCTTCTTCCTCTTCTCCTTCCCCTCTTCCTGCTTCCACCTCCCCAACCCCACCTTTTCCAGATTCCCAGCAAAGAGCTCAGGGCCTAAGTATCGTTTTCCTTCTGACAGATGCTCACTTGCTTTTCGAGCAAGTGAGATTGATTTGAGTCAGGTTGTGTCAGTCTTTGATTTTTTTTTGTATTTTCATGTCCTACCTAAGCCATAAAAGCTTCCAATCCTCCAGAGAAAGCAAACCCTAGTTTATCCAACCTTTCTTTATAGCTCATACCCTTCAACCTCAGCAGCATCCTGTTAAAACTGTTCTGTATGCTTTTCTTTCCTTTTAAGATATTTTGATTAAAGTTTGCAATAATGCATAAATTAAACAATAATTATATATATTGAAATACAAATTAAAAAAAAAAGAAAAAAAAAAGCATTAATTCAAAAGCCTGACCACTATACCAGTTTTGGGGAGAAAAAAAATTAACATGTGGAAATAGACGACACAGCATCGTAGCTTATAACAATTCTCAAACTTTACATTGTGGTTCTTTCTTTGGCTTGGCTTTGCGGATGAAGATTTATAGAAGGGTATGTCCACGTCTGCTGCAGGCTCGTTGGTGACTGACAAGTCCGATGCGGGACAGGCAGGCAGTAGTTGCAAGGGAAAATTGGTTGGTTGGGGTTGGGTGTTGGGTTTTTCCTCCTTTATCTTTTGTCAGTGAGGTGGGCTCTGTGGTCTTCTTCAAAGGAAGTTGCTGCCTGCCAAACTGTGAGGCGCCAAGATGTACGGTTGGAGGCAAGATCAGCCCACTGGCGAGGGTCAATGGGGCAGGCACCAAGAGATTTCTTTAAGCAGTCCTTGTACCTCTTCTTTGGTGCACCTCTGTCTTGGTGGCCAGTGGAGAGCTCGCCATAGAACATGATCTTGGGAAGGCGATGGTCCTCCATTCTGGAGACGTGACCCACCCAGCGCAGTTGGGTCTTCAGCAGCGTGGATTCGATGCTTGCGGACTCTGCCAGCTCGAGTACTTCGATGTTGGTGATGAATTCATTCCAATGAATGTTGAGGATGGAGAGGAGACAGCGCTGATGGAAGCGTTCTAGGTCCTTAAAATGGCCCCATGTTCTTTAGGGAATTAGTTTTTCAATCTTTAATGGCATATCTAATTTTTTTCTATACTTAAACAAAGCATTATATAATTTAACCATTGGGTATGTGTAGGTGGAGTATTATCTTCCCATTTCATCAAAATTGCATGTCTGGCCATCAGTGAAGTAAAAGATAGAATTTAGTTTTGAGTTGGAATCAGTAAAACATCATCATCTTGAAATGATCTGAAAAGAGCAATTAAAAGTCCAAGTTTCCAATTTAACCTTAAGAATCACTGATAATGTTTGAAAAATATCTTTCAACATTTTTTTCTAAACTAAAATATGTACACTTTCCAAAGTTTCCACACTCTTCCTGTAATTGGATGAACATAATACTCTAAGGGCATGGATAGGAAATTGGTTAAGAAATAGGAAACATAGGGTTGGGGTAAGCGGGTCTTTTTCAGGATGGCAGGATGTGACGAGTGGAGTGCCGCAGGGGTCGGTATTGGGTCCTCAGTTGTTTGTAATTTATGTAAATGATTTGGATGAGGGGATTATTAATAACTTGAGCAAATTTGCAGATGACACGAAACTGGGTGGCGGTGTGGGGTGTGAGGAGGATGTCAGGAAAATGCAGAGGGACTTGGACAGGTTGGGGGAGTGGGCTGCTGAATGGAAGATGACGTTCAATGTAAGCAAATGTGAGGTTATCTATTTTGGGGGAAATAATAGGAAAGCTGAGTATTATTTAAATGGAGACAAGCTAGGGAGTGGGGAGGAGCAAATGGATCTGGGAGTACTTGTTCACCGGTCACTGAAGACTAGCATGCAGGTTCAGAAAGCTGTGAAGAAGGCTAATAGCATGTTGGCTTTCATAAAGAGGGGATTGGAGTATAGGAACAGAGACGCCCTTCTGCAGTTGTACAGGGCCCTGGTGAGACCCCACCTGGAGTATTGCGTCCAGTTCTGGTCTCCAATTTTGAGGAAGGACATACTAGCTATAGAGGGTGTGCAGCACAGATTTACAAGGTTAGTTCCAGGGATGGCGGGGTTGACATATGCTGAAAGGCTAGAAAAACTGGACTTGTATCTGATGGAGTTTAGAAGGATGAGGGGGGACATGATTGAGGTATACAAAATTATCAGGGGGATAAACAGGGTGAAGTCAGATTACTTGTTCCCAATGATGGGGGAGACGAGGACTAGAGGGCATAGTTTAAGAATACAAGGTAGGCCCTTTAGGACGGAGATGAGAAAACATTTTTTTACCCAGAGAAGTGTGAATCTGTGGAATGCTCCGCCACAGAGGGTGGTAGAGGCAGATTCGCTGATTATGTTCAAAAGAGAGTTAGATAAGACTCTAGTGGGCAAAGGAGTTAAGGGTTATGGGGATAAGGCTGGAAAGGGGTACTGATAGTAGTGATCAGCCATGATCTGTAAAATGGCGGTGCTGGCTCGACGGGCCGAAGGGCCTACTCCAGCTCCTATTGTCTATTGTCTATTGTCTATTGTCTAAGGGCAGGCTAACTAATATTTTATACAGTTACAAATGATGTCCACTCTTATACTCAATACCTTGACCCATGAAGGCAAGCATGCCATGTATTTTCTTTACAATCCTGTCCATTAGAATGGACAATTTCAGGGGGCTACAGACTCGAAGCAACAGATCCCTCTGTACATCAATTAGGTTAAGGGCCTTGCCATTAACTGTACAACATTGTGTACCTGAATAGTTTTGTGGCCAAGTTTGCAGCTGATAAGAAGGCAGATGGCAGAGCAGATAGTGTTGAGAAAATAGGGCTGCAGAAGGACTTCAGTTAGAAGAATGGGCAGAGAAGAAGCAAATGAAATGCAATGTTGGTAGAAGGCATAAATGGTCAGAATATTTTCTAAATGGGGAGAAAATGGGAAAATTCCCAGAACCTAAGGGATTTGAGAGCGCTCTTTCAAGATACTGTGAAGGTAAACTTGCAGATCGTGTCAGTCATGAAGACAGCAAATGTAATGCTGGCATTCATTTCAAGAGAAATAAAATATAAGAGCAGGGATGTGATGTTGAGGCTTTAGAAAGCACTGCTGAGACCTTGCTTGGAGTATTGTGAGCAGCTTTGGGCTCCTCCTTTGAGAAAGGACATGCTGACTTTGGAGAGCATTCAGCGGAGTTTCACAAGGATGATTCTGGGAATGAAAGGATAGTCATGCTCCAGGAGGTTTAAACTAGATTTGAAGGAGGATGGGAACCAGAGTGTTAGAATAGATAGTGAGGTGGGAGAGGATAAATGTCACGCAAGGACTGCATGTCTATATAGGAATCAAAAGGTTTGTACATCATAGAAATGTTCTCAGGTGTATTTATTTCATTGCAAGGAGTCTTGTTGGAAAGACAGACAAGCTTAGGGCATGGATTGGCACATGAGATTACAACATTATTGCTATTAGTGAGACTTGGTTGCAGGAGAGGCAGGACTGGCAGCTCAATGTTCCGGAGTTCCGTTGTTTCAGATGTGATAGAGGGGAAGGATGAAACGTGATGGAGTGGCATTGCTCATCAAGGAAAATATCACAGCTGTGCTTAAACAGGATACCCCAGAGGGTTCATATGGGTGGAGCTGAGGATCAGGAAAGGTGTGACCACGTTGATAGGGTATCACTATAGACCAGCCAATAGTCAGAGAGATGTGGAGGTGAAATTCTGTAGAAAGATAGCAGACTGGTGTAAGAATCAGAAAGTTATAATAGCAACTTTCCACATATCGATTGGGACTCCCATTCTGTAAAAGGGCTGATGGCTTGGAGTTTGCGAAAGGTGTTTAGGAAAGTTTTCTAAATCAATATATAAAGGTACCAATGAGAGAGGATACAATACTTGATCCCCTATTAGGGAACCAGATAGATCAGGTGGCAGATGTATGTGTAGGATAACATTTTGGGTCCAGTGACCATATAATGTCATTAGGTTCAACTTAATTATGGAAAAGGATAGGTCTGGTCCTTGAATAGAGATTCTGAATTGGAGACATGCCAATTTTGTGGAAATGAGAAAGTTTGTTGATGACACTAAGATTGGAGGTGTTGTGGACAGCGAGGAAGGCCTTCAAAGCTTGCAGAGAGATCTGGACCAACTAGAAAAATGGGACAGAAAATAGCAGATGGAATTTAATCCAGAAAAGTGTGAAGTGCTGCATTTTGGAAGGACAAACCAAGGTAGGACAAACACATTCAATGGTAGGGCACTGAGGAGTGCAGAGGAACAAACGGATCTGGGAATTCAGATATGTAATTCAGTGACATCACAGGTAAACAGGGTTGTAAATCTTGGTATCTTTGGCATATTGGCCTTCATAAATCAAAGTATTGAGTATTGGAGTTGGGATGTTATGATGGGGTTGTATGAGACATTGGTGAGGCAAAATTTGGAGTATTGTGTGCAGTTCTGGTCACCTAACTACAGGAAGGATATCAGTAAGATTGAAAGACTGCAGAGAAGATCAAAGATCCACACCACCTGGCACACATTCTGTTCCCGCTGCTGCCATTTAGAAAGAGGTCTAGGTGTCACAAGATTCACACCAGCAGGTTCAGGAACAGCTGCTACCCCTCATGACAAACTCAACAAGGGACTCATTTAAGGACTCTTACTTGTGCACATTATTGATTTTCTTTCTTTCAGTCAATTTCTTTGCATTTCTTTCTTTCTTCACATGTGTATGTTAAGTACTTTTTTTTTTGCACTACCCATAGGTAGTAATTCTGCCTTGCCCCAGGAAAAAGAAGCTCAGGGTTGTATGTGATGCCATGTATGTACTCTGACAATAAATCTGAAATCTGAACTAGCTAACCGATAGCCCTCTATATTGTCCACGTCCACCAATCATCACCTTAATTTTCACATATATACTCTGTCTTCAAAGAACAAACCAATTCTGACTCCAAACCATCAATTCATTGTGGATTCCATTCAACCTTATTTATTGGATTAGTCAACCATGCAGGGCGCAGGAAAATGCAGACAACCTTGCCCAATGTGGACATTTCCTGCCTCTGCCTCAACAAGCACTTTTGCCACCTCCTCAAAAATCCTAATCAACTTTGTATGACATGACTTACCCTGTTCCAAGCCACGATAACTGTCCTTAATGAAACCATCATTCCAAATGCACATGAATTCTGTCACTTGGTATAGCTTCCCTGACACTGATATCACTATTTCCCTTCTTGAACAAAGGAACAACATTGCCTACTTTAGTGTTCCAGGACCTTTCCAGTAAGGTACAAAGATCTTCATCAAGGGCCCAGCAATCTCCTCTGCCCTCTTTCCCTAACCTGGGATATATCCCATCAGGTACTTAGGACTTATCTACCTTAATGGTCTCAAAAAAGACCCAGTACCACCGTCTTCTTGGTCTCAAAATGTTGCAGCACCTTGTCGTTTCCCCATACTGCTCTGACGGTCCTTCTCCTTGATGAATACCAATGTATAGTACCCATTTTGAACCTCACCCATATCCTTTAAACATAAATTTCCTCCTTTTTCCTTAAATGGACTGACCCTCTCCCTGATTATCCTCTTGTTTTCACATTTACATGATACTTACATTGAAATGGGGATTCTCTTGAATCCTTCTCACTGAGGGCATGGTCCTTTCTGGTCTTCCTAATTCCCAGTTTAAATATTCAAGGTTAAAGATTCAAGAATCCTTTATTGTCATGTAATAGCACAGAACATGTAATATGTAATACCCAGCAGCCCCTTAGAGTACGAGAGAAAGAGAAGCAAAAGAGAATCCCTTTAGTGTCATTGAATGTCCGTGGATTCGCCTCCAGCGCTCCCGCAGCCTCTGCAGTCGAACAGACTCCTGTTCGATCCATTGGCTACCTGAGCTCCAGATCTAAACCTCCAACATGATCAGGAAACCTTCAGTGCTGAGCGCCTTCGGGAGCCCTTCTTTCCCTCACTACCGTCTTGGATCCCAGCTCCGATGCCTGGTTCTCACGAATCAGTCTCCAGCAGCCAGTAGCCTACAGTCTGTGTGGGTCCCCTGACAACAAATTGGCCGTAGCCCGTGCTGAGCCCCATCGCTGGTCTGTTGCTGTGGTTACAAGATCATCTCCTCTGCTTCTCCTTCTCGGGGATGGGGGATTGTTCTTGCTGTTTCTGGTGACTTGCTCCCCAGAGTTTACAACCCCTAATGACCACTACCGAGTGCAGGCCCTGCCATCTTGGGGACAGAACCATGGTTATAGGATTTTCATTTAAGAGCAGCATAGGCTCCTCTAACAGGTCACTTAACACCTGTATGAACCCTTTGAATCAGTGCTGTGTTTCCCCGCTCCACTCTCCTCTCTGTTACAGCTGCTCCCGCAGTGCTACAATTTGTTAACACTTGAATACTTCCCTACCATGTCTAATGTTAGCTTCCTGAATCTTTCAGGGACATCCTTCTTTTTGCATAAATTCACAAACCTCTCCAATCAGGGGCAGCACGGTTGGCGCAGCAGTCAGTGCAATGCCTTTACAGTGCCAGCGATCAGGACTGGGGTTCGAATCCCGCGATGTCTGTAAGGAGTTTGTACATTCTCCTCGTGTCTGTGTGGGATTTCCCAGGGGCTCTGGTTTCCTCCCACCGTTTGAAATGCACCAGGGCTGGAGAGCAGGAAGTTTCAATCTTCCGGTATTCATAGTGAGGTACTAAACTGGATTCGACATTGGTTTTAGGCGAGAAACTGGAGATTGGTAGTGGATTATTGCTTTCTGACTGAAGGCCATGTGATGAGTGGTATGTCTCAAGGATCAGTGTTGGTACAAGATATTTTTAAAGTTAAATTTTCAATGGACCCATCAATATTTTTGCTAGGTAATATTAAAAAAGATATGTTTGGAATTAACTAGATTTCAAATGACATTTTTGAGACTAACATTATCAGTAGCAAGAAAATGTATTGCAATTACTTGGAAAAATGAAACTGATTTGAATTTACATAGGTGGCATATGGAGTTGAGATCTTGTGTACCATTGGAAAAAATAACATATCATTTATGTGATAATTATCTTTTTTAATCGGCAAGTTTGGAGCCCTTATTTGGATTATGTGGGTTTACAATTTTGAATTTGTCAGCCATGCTGTGGTGGTGGTGCTGCTCCAATCCCAATCCATGGCAATTAATTGTTATTGTACTTTATAGCTCCTTTTTCTTCTTTTCTTTTTTTTTAGGGGGGGTAGATTAGATGGTTAGGGAAGGTTTGGGGGAGGGGCTATTGAGGGGATGGTGTAGAGGGGGAGGGTTGTAATGATAGTAGAGTGGGTTAGGGGGGTTTGGGTTATATACTTTATTGACAATATGTATCACTTGCTTTTATTTTAACTGTATATATCATGGTTTTAAATTTCTAAATAAAATATTCAAAAAATTGAATCAGTGTTCTTTGTCAATATCAATAATATCAATGATCTAGAGCAGGGGTGTCAAACTCAAATTCACGGAGGGCCAAAATTAAAAACTTGGACTAAGTCGAGGGCTGAACTAAATATTTATTGAAAATTTTCAACAACATCTGCATGTTTTCTCTTCTTTCAACATATGTAATGTTAAACTTTAGGATATAACTTTAGGAGGATAATGTTACAGGTCAGGAGTAGGTAGCTCAAGTTCACCCTTTGCTTGACCTGAGGGAAACCTATTTGGTCCCTGTGGAGATGTAGTCAGCATTCACAGGCTGTGTCCATTTTGGCCTGCATCAGGACTCAGCATTTCCTGCTCACTCCTCAGCCTCTAGGCCTCTATTCACCCTCGACCCACCATCCCTCTACCTGACCAGTCCTTTACCCAACCTCTACTCACCCCTCATTCCACTCGCTCTGCCTCTACCCACCCCATCCTATACACGCCCCTCTACTGCCTCTCCCCTCAACCTGTTCCTCCCTCTACCCGTCTTTCACCCTCTAATCACCCCTCCCCTACTCGCCCTGCCCCTCCCCTTTTACCTCTTCCCTATCCACCCCTCCTTCTACTCATCCCTCCCTCTAACTGCCCCTCGCACCACCATAACTTCTCCTGCCCATTACTCCTCACCTACACCCTCTGCCCACCCCTGGTTACCCACCCACTCAGGCCCAGCGTGCTGCCGATCAGCCTTTACGGACAGCCAGCATCTCTCTCTTCACATGCAGGGCCGAACCAGCCATCCCTGGGGTCCGCGCGGGTGCAAGCGCTGAAGGCCGTGGCGACCGGGAGAAGTGCGCTCGCACTGTGGAAGGGCCATCCAGTGCCAGTCGCGTGGGGCTCGCGCTGCCTGGGGGCCGTGCGCAGCCTGCCATGCCCGTCGTGCCGACAGGAAATCACAGGCGCTCGCCAATCTGCCGCACCGCTCGACAGGTGGGAGAAGTGACTGGTTGTGCGGGGAGTCTTCCAACTGGCTTGCCGGCTGATGACATCGACAGACTTCTCGTGTTACAATTTCTCGTGTTACAATGGGGAAGGATGTGCAATGAAGGGGGAGGATGGTGGGGGTGACATTACCAAAAAACAGCATCGGCTCTCGCTGCAGGGCGGGCCACCTCTAATACATTTTTGAAATGATCTTGCGGGCCAAATATAATTATATCGCGGGCCAAATTTGGCCCGCGGGCCAGAGTTTGACATGTGTGATCTAGAGGATAATGTGGTAAATTGGATTAGCAAGTTTGCAGATGACAAAAAGATTGGAGGTGTAGTGGGCAGTGATGAAGGCTTTCAAGACTTGCAGATAGATCTGGGTCTGATGGAAAAATGGGCTGCAAAATGGCAGATGGAATATAATGCAGACAAGAGTGAGGTGGTGGATTTTGGAAGGACAAACCAAGAAAGGACATACAATGTAAACAGTAGAACGCTGAAGAGTGCGGTAGATCAGAGGGATCTGGGAATACAGATACATACCACACAGATAGGGTTGTAAAGAGAGCTTTTGGCACATGGACCTTCGTAAATTAAAGTGCTGAGTATTGGATTTGGGAAGTTATGGTAAAGTTGTCTGGTACATTGGTAAGGCCAAATTTGGAGTTTTGTGTGCAGTTTTGATCACCTAACTACAGGAAAGATAGCAATAAAATAGAAAGAGTGCAGAGATGATTGACTAGGATGTTGCTGGGACTTGAGGAACTAAATAACCGGAAAAGGATAAATAGGTTATGACTTTATTCCCTGGAGCACAGAAGAACGGGAGAGATTCGATAGAGGTTTACAAAACTGTGATGGGTAGGCAGAGTAAATGTAAGTTGGCTTTTTCCACTGAGGTTAGGTGAGATACAAACAAGAGGAGATGGGTTAAAGATGAAATTTGGGGGGAGCATTTGGGGAATGTCTTCACAAAGAGAATGGCGAAGGTGTGGAATGAGCTGATTGTTGAAGTTGTGAATGTGAACTCAATTTTAACATTTAAAAAATTTTGGAGAGATATGTGGATGAGAGGGATATGGAAGGATATAGAATAGGTCAGTGGGATTAGGGAGAATAATAGAAGGACCAAAGAGCTTGTTTAGTGAGCTGTAATGTGGTACAGAGCAGGCAGGCGTCTGAATAAAAAGATGGGGGATTGGAAGGAAGAGAGGAGGGAGGAAGGGGCGGTGGGGGTAAGGGGCGGTGGGGGTAAGGGGTGGAGCGCAGATGGCATTGCTTTAATATGATGGCTGTTTTCCTGAGGCCGCGGGAGGTGAAGATAGACTGAGGGCAGGTTGGTTTGCCTGATGGCCTGAGCTCCGATCACAACTCTCTGCAGCTTCCTGCAATTTGAAGTGGCATGTTAAACTGTAATGCATCTGGGCAGGATTACATCAATAATGCACCTATTTCCTTGCGCTTCTGAGGTGATGTTTCACTGTCTTGCCACTGTGTCAACATGGTTGGAACAGGGCAGGTTGTTGTTGATACTTTGTCCAAAAAAATTTTAAGCGCTCCCTCACCACCACTTCAGTACCGTCAATATGGGGAGAGGCAAGTGCTCGTGAGCACATCTTCTACTCGTGGCAACCACCCAGAAAATCTTCAGTGCATTTGAGAATAATTAATAATCTTGATATTCTCCCAGCTCTTCTAGTTCCTGAGATGTAAACACAATCGTCTAACCACTCAGTGAAATCCACCAGAATCATTAAATTCCCTACAGTGATAGCAACAGCTCATCTCACATATGGCATTACAACTATTTTCATAAAACCAGATTTTTTTATTGAATTATATAGAACAAAAATTGTAAGAACAAGAAAAATATACTGTACATGTACAAAGTAACTACAATGTGAACAAGAATAAAACTGAACATCACAACTCATGATAAACAGACAGACAGAATTCAATATTTTATCTCTTGTTCCCGCTGAAAAAAATAAACAAAAAGGAAAAAAAGACTGAAATAAAACTAAACTTACACTAAACTGGAACACTGATCAAATCAGGGACAAAAAAATTATCTAATGGGTGTTTTGTGCACCCAGGTTTTCTACACGATCGGACCAGGTGGTTATTTTTGCTCATACATCAGATACCTTTGGCAAAAACGCCACAGCCAAGAAGTAGGTTACTAATTGTACAGCCGAGACAAACTCCTAATGTTGAATCAAAAGTAGACAAATCCGTAAAGAAGGTATAAGATGGTCAATGCAGCAGTTGTTAGTGTGACAGATTATGTTGTATTTTATAATGTATATAGATATGTTTTAAAGGAGATAAATTGTGTGGGGTTTTTAGTTAGGTCACACATAGATACAAACACTTCAAAACAGATCTCATTTAAAATGGTGGAGCTCTGGTCAAGCCAGACAGTCCAGGCGCTGGGTGCCTTTGCAAAAAAGTTGAAGAATGCCTATAAGGACTTCACAAGTAGGTGTTAATTGGACATGCTGTGGAGTAATGGATTATTGTTTTGGAAAGCAACAGATGAATGAACTCAGAAGATTGGGCCCACGGCCACAGTCTGAGTGCAGCTTGCTGTTGTAAGATGGTCATGTGGTTTTGGAAGCAGAGAAAGTCAAACAGGCATTTTCTCGGTGATAGAGAGAGAAAGAGAGAGAGAGAGAGAGAGAGAGAGAGAGAGAGAGAGAGAGGGGAGGGAGGGAGAGATAGACAGAGAATTCAGTTCTCCAGTTTAACAGCAGCAGCAGGACTGGAACATGACAAGCTGGCATGCTTGTGGAAAAACCTTATTTTGAAGATGGGTTGTGAGTTCTTAATTCAGCCTGGTCAAAGCCCTTGTGATCCATACAAGAGGAGAGGACTGGCTTTTTAATGTTTCACTTGAAATAAGTGAAACAGAAAAGGAACTCTGTGGTGACCTGAAAGAAAGAGGTTATCATCTGACAAGTTTCTTTGGCAAGACACTGAAGTGGCTGTTTGGAAGGAATCGGTTGTGGGTGTCCAACAAGCAACAAATCTCTCTCTGTAAACTGACAAGAACCTTCATGAGCAATAACCATTTATCTTTCAAGCACAAAAGCCTGGTGAAATTTATAAATGTTAAATTCTGTGCACAGTATAAGAATTGCCTGATACCAGTGAACTTGGAGGAGTGAGAAGCGAGATTGGACTGTGAATCAAAGAACTTTTCTGAACTTATACACGCATTACAAACACGTGCGCTTAGAATTAGAAGGAGGTTAAGTTAAGTTAGTCAAGTTAATAGTAATAAGTTAGAGTTTGAACAGACTCGATGGGCCTAGTGTCTTCTTCTGTTCCTTTACCTTGTGATCTTGTCTTGTGATAATTAAAAGCAACTTTTGTTTAAGTAATCAATTGTCTTGGTGAATTTCTATTGCTGCTGGGTTTTGGGGTCCTCTGGGCCCATAACATTAGGAACAGGTTACTGATGATCTGAGTTCCTGTGCTCAAGGTACAAACCAACTAAGTTACCCCTACAAACAATAACCAAGGTCTTTGGCTTGGTTAACATTCATGCTGCCATTTTACACCATTAATTCTGAGCATTTACAACATGGACCATAGCCACGAGACATAATTCTCTCATGGGGAGTAATCTGTCCTCAGAATCTTAAAACAAATCAGTAAGCTGCACTGCTGCCATGTTACTATTGATTTCCTTTGTAATGCAGATTTTATGCACTTAAATTGACTTGGCCCAAATCTTTTTCAGGTTTCCTGACAGAAACTTGTATCCATAAATCTCTGCAGATAGTGCACTGTTATTAATTATTTCCTCAGTAAGAACTATCAGCTTCTATCAACTATTAGATTAAATACCTTGGAGTACAGATGCTACCTTGTATTCACATGTAGTCTTTAAATCACCAATTCAACCATAATCCGTTATCCAATAAGATTTAGTAGAAAACTTATTTAAGGTACCTATCTAAGCACACATGTGACAGACACAATCCTTTAGCATTTTATAAAGTGACAGATATCTTTTCTGGAAATTTCAGGTAAATCAAACAGAAGCTAAAGAGATTAAAAGCAAGGAAATTGTAAAGTTGAAGATAAAGTAAAAGCGGCTTTTAGACTGAACGTAACAAATCCTTCCAGATGCACAAAACCGGACTTCAAAACTAATTCGGGGCTTGTTTTTTTCCTATACATTTTACTGCAGAAATTTGACATAATCTTTGAAGGTATTTTGTCTGAACAAACCTTTCAATCATACTGCAATTTAGCCAATTGGACTTTAGAATAGTGGGCCCGATGTATGACCTTAAACTATATTAATGAGTGTCTGGCACAAAGAGAGGACAAATTAACTTGTTTCAGAATAGAGTCCCATGTAGCTTCAGAAAATTGTGTTCCCATCATTTTTAAAATTTCGTCCAGGGAACAGACCCCAAAATTTAAAAGTCGTTCAAAAAGGCCAGATACCACCCCTTTATAATTAGGTTGAAAATTATAAATCATCCCTATCATATTAGGTTCTGGGTCTTCTGGGAGCTTCAAAATTAAAGAATTTATAAAGCTTCTAATCTGTAAATAGCGAAGAAAACGTGATATTGAAAATTGGGTGGATATTTGTTCAAAAGAAGCAAGATTTTGGTCAGTAAAAATATCTGAATAAAGATTGGACACCTAAATTTAACCACTGATGATAACCGTTATCTTTAGCTGGAAAGATGGTGAAACAACTGGTGCAGCGTTTTGTTTCAGACAAAAATACATTTTGGTTTCATGTTTCTTTCCAGTGATGGTTTTGCTGGATTGCCAACCCGCTTTTAATAAAATTCGGCAAGCAATCTGTGGGAGAAATCCAGATCAGGCAGCTTCAAAGGGGCGAAAAAGGGCTGTCAACATTTCAAGATGGAACCCTTCAACACGACTCTCCCAAATGGTGTTCAAAATACTGAGCTCCTCCAACAGGTTGTGGCTCCATATTCCAGCCCCTGCCGTCTCCAATTGTATCCTGTTTAATAAAGTTAATTGAAACTGCAGTTTTTCTTGACCCCCCCATTCGACATTATCGCCTGGGAGATGGGTCTTTTCTAGTAGAAAGGGTGGATGAAATTGTGTGTTTCCACAAGCAGCATAATCCAATAACCAGCGTGCATATTCTTTCCATGAAGTATCCCATTCATTCAGGTAATGACTGAGCTCATTATTTTTCTTTCCATGTGTTAAAAATACTGAAGCACTTCACTCTCAAAATGTAACATATTAATTTTAATTTCTATGAGAGACTTTGCGTGATTCCCCTGTTTCTTTCCATAACCCTGTATGCCAATCTAAAATTTAATCATGTTGACCAATCTATATATCACAGACCACCATGGATTTGGGAATGAAGTGGTTCAGAGGTAACTTGGTATTTTACAAGGAAAAGTAAATTAATGTTGTGTAGAGCTCGTCGAAAGAACCAAAGACTTGTTGATCCAAACCAAGGCTTTTATTAGCAAAAGACAGGAGCTCTTCACAGGTGGCCAACCAGTCCGGAATGATCCGACCTGGCTAGGGACACAACCCTTTAAGGCCCAGACAATAGGCGTGGCTTAGCTCTCAGCCAATCGCTGTAAGCACAGTCTAGATACAGTAACTATATACACTATGTACATTGGTGATAGATCTGTACTATCACATGTTGCAATATATTAGCAGACATTTTTTTTTCTTAATGGCACTGCTGTAGTTCATGGAGGTGTTGGAGAAATACTGCCAAGAATTTCATCCTCAGTCAAACAAATAGAGATTATGTTGCAAGATTACAAATCCAGAAATTGGAATTTACATCCCAGGAATGTGCCCAAATCTCTCTTTATTAACCTATCTACCTGTGCCACCAGTTTCAGTGAATTAAGCATCTGTATTCCAAGATCCCTCTGTTCTACCATACTCCTAGGTTCGCTACTATTTACAATGTCCTAGTTTGGTTTGTCTTTCCAAAATGTACCACCTCACACTGAATTCCATCAGCCATTTTGAGCCCATTTTTTTCCAGTTGGCCCAGGTCCTCCTGCAAGCTTTGAAATCCTTCCTCACTGTCCACCACACTTCCAATCTTTGTGTCATCTTCAAACTTTCTGATCCAGTTAAACACAGCATCATCTTGATCATGGATATAGATGACTAACAAGAATGGATCCAGCACTGCTCCTTAATGCACACCACTCGTCGCAGGCCTCTGGTCAGAGAGGAAATCATCCAATACTAATTTTAGGTTTCTCCCATAAAGCCATTGTCGAATCCAGTTTACTACCTCAGCATGAATGCTGAGTGACTGAAAGTTCCTGATTAACTACCCTTCTGGGACCTTGGCAAAGGCCTTACTAATGTCCACATTGACAATGTACACAGCCTTTCCTTCATCGACTTTCCTAGCAACATCTTTGAAAAATTCTATAAGATTTTTAAATCATGACCTACCACACAAAAAGCCATGTTTGTTAACTTTAATCAGTCCCTGACTATTCAAATACTTGTATATCCAATCTCTTAGAATATCTTCCAATACTTTAACTACTCCTGATGTCAGGCTCACCCATCTATAATTTCTTGGGTTAAATTTGGACTCTTTTATTTTGAGAAACAGAACAGTATGGTTACCCTCCAATCTTCCAGCACTGGCCACGTCTAAGGATGTTTTAGACATATCTGCAACGGTCCCTGCAATTTCTGCACTAGCCACCCTCAAGGTCTGAGGGAATACCTCATCAGGCCCTCCTTAAGGCTTTTATGGTCCTCAAGATCGGGAGGTCTAATAGGGGGCGCATTCGATTGGGGTCAGGGCCTATGACGCCATTTTCCACCCCATAGCCCAGGGTCATCAAACGTTTCATCTAGAACACGCACTTACTGGTGTTGTATGTGACGTTCAGGGTCTTGACCGAGTGGAGAAACCTCTGGAGAGTGATGCCATAGTCTTCCAGAGCATGTCCATAAATGGAAACATTATCGAGATAAAGGAAGGTGGCCTTCAACCCGTACTCATCGACCATTTTGTCCATCTGTCTCTGGAAGATCGAGACCCCATTGGTGATACCAAAAGGGACCCTCCAGAGCTGATAGAGCCATCTATCTGCCTCAACATCCCTGTGTAGGGACAGTCCTCGGAATGGATCGGTAACTGATGGTTTGCAGCTTTCAGGTCAATGATTGAATACACCTGTACTGCGCAATTTCATTACAATATCTGAAATTTGAGGGAGGGGTATGTGTCCAGAAGTCTGAAATGATTAATTGCTTGGCTATAGTCAATCACGAGCCTGGAACTTTCCCTTTCATGACTACCACCTGGGCTCTCCATATTACTAGGCTCAATTATGTTTTCTTTGAGCAGCTGGTGTGTCTCAGCACTGATAAACTCCCGATTCCCCCGCACTGTATCGCCTGATCTTTGTGGCTATTGGTTTGCAATCGGGAGTCAGGTTCGGAAACAGTGGCAGTGGGGGGGAATCAATATTTAGGGTGGAGAGACTGCATGTGGCATCCGGCTTTTGGGACCTTCCGTTCTGCACCGTGATTGGAGGAAGTGGGCCAGTGTACTCCATGGACACACTTTTAAGGTGGCTCAGGAAGTCCAAGCACAGCAACACAGAAGCACACAAATCCTTCAGTACATACAATCGGAACTAACAAAATTCCCCCCCCCCCTTTTTCAAAGGGTTCAAAGTCCAATTGGAAAAGGGGACTGAAGCATTGACTGACAGTTGTGATCACAGCCATTTTCAATATTTAAAAATTTTAAATGTAAGGATACATCACAGTAACAGGCCCATCTGGCCCACAAGCTTGTATTGCCCAAATATGTTTTATTGTTATTGAGAGACATATTTTTGTCCACTTTGTTTCTGAATCCAGCCTACAATAACTTGAAAGATTCTCTGCTTCACATCAGTGAACTATTTTAGACAGTCTGGCATTTTTTCAGCCCACTTCCTTATGAGAACAAATGGACACCATGAAAAATACCAAATGAGGTTAATGTTGTGGTGATATGTAATTACACCACTAGGTCACCAGGGGTCATCCCGGTGACCTTATATATAAAGCAGTCCAGAGCTACAGTCCAGCCTTCCAGGCTGGTCTTGCAGAGAGACAAGACCTCTTAGTCTACATATTAGTTTATTAAATTGTACTGACAATAACCACATCAAAGCTGTCTTATACTTGCACTGCTGGAGTGGTTATTGTCAGTACAATTTAATAAACTAATATGTAGACTAAGAGGTCTTGTCTCTCTGCAAGACGAACCTGGAAGTTTAGACTGTAGCTCAGGACTGCTTTATATACAAGGTCACTGAGTTGACCCCTGGTGACCTAGTGGTGTAATTACATATCACCACAAATGTGAACAAGGATTTTGAACTTTGGATGTTTATGGCTTTGAGCAGAAAAAATTGCAGTTGATTTTTATTAAATCAGGGATAGAGAGCTTTGCAATTCATGCCTACATTGTTGCTGGGAAACACCATTCCCCACAATTGACAGAGAGATGAGAACACGACCAAACAGTATACATCTGAGAATAGAATGTGGCTCGCTTCCAAGGTGCTTCAGTCAAAACGCTGATGAGCTTCTCAGAAATCAGGTCCAAGAAGAGAAAGTGTAACATGAGGTGTGGTCACAGAAATCAGCTCTGAAGTGGTTAACAGTTTGTAAAACTTTTGGCCTCATCCCATAATCTTCCATCTAAAACAGATTTATAGTTGATTTAAACTCTATTAAAGCTGCACTGTGAACTCATAATGGATTTATCTATTGTGTTTACTAAACTCCTGAACTCTCTATCCAACGTAATTGTTTCCCTCCAAACCCAGCCAAATCATCAAAGTCCACTTGTATAGAAAATGTTTCATAATCACTGTTTCTTTACTAAATGTAATTGCGGATGCATTGACATTGATACATAAACTGCTTCAGCATAAATACCTTGAGGCGCCGCACAAGTAGGCCGTGATGAACTGGCCCCGCTTGTCACATGCGGTCAGCGGGGCAGTTGCGGCAAAGATGGCAGCATGCATCCAATGATACCAGTAAAGAGGCAGAAGACAGTTTTTGACCTCATTCATTGTTTGTTACACCCCTCTATCCATATGACGCTCCAGATGATTTCCACTCGGTTCATCTGGCATGGCCTTCGCAAACGGATCACAGAGTGGGCAAGAGCATGCGCAAACTGCCAGATGGTGAAGGTGCACACACACATACACAAACACACACACACACACACACAAACACACACACACACACACACACACACACACACACACACACACACACACACACACACACACACACACACACACACACACACACACACACACACACACACACACACACACACACACACACACACGAGCTCCTATCCAGCAGTTCAAGCCCATCCCATGCTGATTTGAACATGACCACGTGGACATAGTGGGCACCCTGCCTAGCTCAAGGGGTTACCGCTACCTGCTCAACATGGTGGACAGATTCACCTGGTGGCCGGAGGTAACCCCCCTTCCCGACACTTGCACAGTGGCTTTCCTATCCACCTGGGTCACCTGGTTCAGCATCCCCTCCCACATTACTAATGACTGTGGCGCACGGTTCACGTCCACCTTATGGGGCGAGCTGTCCAAACTCCTGATCTTTGGATGTTTATGGCTTTGAGCAGAAAGAATTGCAGTTGATTTTTATTAAATCAGGGATAGAAAGCTTTGCAATTCATGCCTACATCGCATGACTGCCTATCACCCCCAGTCCAACAGCCTGGTGGAGCAGTTCCATTGGCACCTCAAATCGGTCCTCATGGCGTGCCTCAAGGTCCCCAACTGGGCAGACGAGCTCTCTTGGGTTCTTCTGGGTATCCATATGGCTCCCAAAGATGACTTATGTGCCTCAACTGCTGAGTTGCTTTACGGAGAGGCCCTCGCCATTCCAGGTCAGTTCCTTTACCCCACCACCAGCCCAACCCAGGACCAAGTGAGCATGCTGGAGTGCATAAGGGAGAGGTTTGGGTCTCTCACCTCCCCCCCACCCTCACGATACTGTCAGCCTCCCACTCATGATCCCCGTGATTTAATGTCGTGTTTATATGCAGGGGTGGTCACAGAGCACCTTTTCAGTGCCCCTGTGAGGGACCATACAGAGTGCTCCGCTGAACAGGTTCCAGCTTTGCCTTGGAAATCGGGGGCACTGTGGACCACCTGAAGCCCGTACTCTTGGACGAAATCCAGCCAGTTCCAGTCCAGCAGCCAGCGGGCAGAGGCAGGCCACCAAAGCAGCAGGATGCCATCAGTGCAAGTTCTGGGAGGTGGGTAGGGGGTTTGTGTGGCGATGCACAAGCAGGCCATGACAAACCAGCCCCGCTTGCTACGCGTGGTCAGCAGGGCAGTCGTGGCAAAGATGGCGGACAACATCCATCTCTTCCGATCCAGACTGGACATTGGCGTATGAGCATGCGTCAGCATGTCGTGTATGCACGTCCAACCGGCAGCGTAATAAGCGAGCATGGGAAGTTTAAAGTAACATTCTGTTGTGATACCCGAGCCGACTGCCTGCGTCTCCAGTCTGTACAACCTCTCTCTCACAATGGACTACAACCTCACATTTACACAACACCACGAGGAAACAGTCTTAGATCAGTTGACCATCACTCCAGCTGAAGTTTCTTCTTCTTTGTCTTCCAACACGTGGATGTTCCTCAGCCATTCATTGTCCAAATATCTGTAGGAATTGTTTCTCTTGACAAATGGACTTGCTGGATAGAGAAAAAAATGTAAATGATTATTTCCCAAAACAGTCTTCTGAAATTTGCATTATTAATTATTCCCATTGTTACTCAATCCATAATTTATCAATGAAAAGAACTGTGTAATTTATTGAAGGGATGCATTTTTTTTTCTTTAATGAGTCATTATATTTGTTTCATATAACAGATTCTTTTCCATAAATAGTATTCAGGCATTTCTTCGGGTTGTATGTGTAAAATTAGTTGATAATAATCTCGAATTTGAACTGTGTTCTGGGTGGTGACAGACTTCATAGCAATGGAAAAGAAATTGCCAACTTGTGGCAAAATATACCCATTCTTCCCACTGGCCAACCATTTTCATTCCACACACACCATTGCCACACTGGCATGTTTATCCATGACCTCATGTACTGCCAAATCGAGGTCATCTGATAAATGAGGGAAGCCACCTTGACAGACTCTATCCAGATGGCATCAATATCAACTTCTCCAATTTTCATTAACTTTCCACCCCAGACTCTCTCCTTCCCTATACCCCTGTCTCCTTCGCTGCAGTTCCCTCCCTTCCTCTGTCTGAGGGTTACCTTCTTTAGCCCTCTGTCTATCACTTCTCACTTTCCCACTTGTATCCACCTACTAACTCTTACCTGTTAGCCTGTGTTCCTCTCCTTTCCCTTCTTCCCTCTTCTCTTCCCCACACCTCCACCTCTTTATTTTGATGCCAACCTCTTTATTTTTCTTTATTCTTGACAAAGGGCTGAAGCCCAAAACATTGATTGCTTTTGACTTTCCCTGGATGTACTGATTTTCTCCAACACTTTTACATATTGCATTCGACCCCAGTGTCTGCAGATCTTCTTCAATGCAAAAAAAAAATTCCAGTTTCTTTTATATCAATTTTACCATCTTAATTTTGTTTTGGATTGTGAATGATATTCATTCTCCTTAGATATCTTTGGTGTCCCTCATGGCTGATGGGAGAAGATTGAGTAGACTGGGTCTTTATTCATTGGAGCGTAGAAGGTTGAGAGGGGATTTGATAGAGGTATTTAAAATTATGAGGGGAATAGATAAAGTAGATGTGAATAAGCCAGAAAAAAGCCCTGTGCCAACAAGACTGACGGTGTCCGCAGATAGACCTGCTCAATACAGTGAGACTTGGTCTCTTTAAGAAATAAAATTAAAAAAAGATCTTAAATGGACCTTCCATTGATAAAATATGCCCTTGCACTGTTTTATCTGTACTTTGTACCCTGAACTTTCTTTGTAACCCTAAACACTCTTTAAATTACTATAACAGCACCTACTGAACTTTTGCTTTATTATTAAACTATCTAATGTACTTAAGTAATAGATGACTTGCCTGAATAGCATGCAAAACAAAGCTTTACATTTGTATCTCAGTGCATAACAATAAATAATTCAATCAAACAGTATTAAAATTTGAAAGAGACTAGATCATTGGTTCTCAATCTTTTTCTGTCTACTCACACACCACCTTAAGTAATCCGTATGGCATAGGTGCTCTGTGATTAGTAATGATTGGTATTTGGGTGGAAATAAAAAGTTTGCAAACCACTGTTTTGATCTTACCTCATTGACTCGTCATGTGCACGGTTTCATAACTCCAAAGGAAATGGGCCAATGACAATTTTTCTCAAGCAAAATATTTCAGTAACAATTGGGTCTAGAGCAGTGATTCTCAACCTTCCCTTCTCACTCACATACCAATCCCTTACTAATCACAGAGCACCGATGGCATAGGGATTACTTAAAGTGGTGTGTGCATGGAAAGAAAAAGGTTGAGAACCACTAGAGTCAAATTATTGTTAGAAAAGAGTAGGTATTAGATGTTTCAGCAAACACTGAGGTCGATAGATCTTTAGGCAAGTGAAGACATTGCTAGGGCTCTGACAGAATTATTGAAATCTTCTCTGGTCACAGAACACATAACAGATGACTGGATCTCAGATCCGTGCTCAAAATTGGCAGCAGGGATAAGCCAGGTAATTACAGGCTGGTAAGTCTAGCATTAATTCTTAGGGAAAGGATTAATCTGCCCTTAAAGAGGCAGATCAGAGATAATCGGTATGGCTTTGTAAACAGGTGGTGCTGTTTGACTAATTTGATTGAATTTTTTGAGGAAGTGACTTAGTGTGTCAATAAAGGTAGTTCATGCAATCTACAGACGACTTCGTGCAGCTGTTGACAAGGTACTACATGAGAAATTGTTCTGAAATTGGAACCAAAAATTGGCATGGTAATAGAAGGCAGTGGGTTTAGTGATTGGAAGCCTGTTATTTGTTTTATGCATTACTGATCTAGCTGAGAATGTAGGGAGTATGATGAGTAAGTTTACAGAGAAAGATTGGTGGTACTGCGAAAATCATAGAGGTCATCTTCAGCTATGAAATAATATTCTCCAATCCCTTTCCATTACTGAGGACTCACTTCCCTCCTGAAACCCTAGTAAATCCTTCCTGTACCATTTCTATAGTCTTGCCAGTGATGGTGCCCAGAATTAGACTCCTCTTTCTAACTGGGCCCAAGCAGTGATTTAACATAACCTAATGGACTTGCTTTTATGTTACAGTCCTCTAATAATAAAGCCACAAGCCTTTTCAATTGTTCAGTGCACATCTCCAAACCTTTCCCAAAGCATCACTCCAAAATTTTCTAATATCCTTTGCACTTTTACTATGTCTCAATTGTGTGTCACCTGCAGGGTGTACAATTATACTTTGCATAAGCAAGCTGGTGTTATTAACCGTGCTTTTATTTTGGTTTGATAGTTTTTTTTAAATTTACGCATACAGCATGGTAAGAGGCCATTCAGCCCACAAGCCCGTGCTGCCCAATTACACTCGATTAACCTACAATCACCGGTACGTTTCAAATGGTGGGAGGAAACCAGAACTCCTGGAGAAAACCCACGCAGCGGGAGAAAGTACAAGCAGAGACTGTGGGATTCGAACCCCGGTCCCGATTGGTGGTGCTCTAAAGGCAATGTGCTAACTTTTCACCACTTTTCTCTTTCATTCTTTAACATGGTGCATTCATGCTGCCTCTAGCACTTCCAATAGGCTTCAATTTTGTTAATGTAGTACTTGATCAAACTCTTATTCAATGTCTTCATCAACTAAAGTACCTCATGAATCCTTTCTATCAGTTCATGAAAAATGCAATTCAATTAATCAGACATGACGTTCCTTCAATAAATCCAGTCTAATACTGCTAGTGTGAAAATTATTGAAGGGCAGTATGTCAACATTTAAGTATGCCAGCATTGAGTGCAGCCACCATGGATTTGTTAAGGAACACATTATCTGATGAAATTGAATTTTTTTTTGGATATTATAGGGCAGCATCACAACGCTAGCAAACTGAGCTTGAATCCGCCGCTATCTGTTAGGAGTTTTGTACATTCTCCCCGTGTTCGCATGGGTCTCCTCTGGGTCAGTGGTTCTCCACCTTTTTCTTTCTCCTCACACACCACTTTAAGTATTCCCTATGCCATCGGTGCTCTGAGATTAGTAAGGGTTGCTTAAGGCGGTATGTGAATGGAAAGAACAAAATTTGAAAACCACCGTTTTGATCATACCTCATTGACTCGTTATGTGCATGGTTTCAGAACTCCAAAGGAAATGGGCCAATCACAATTTTCCTCAAGCAAAATATTTCAGTAACAATTGGGTCGAAAGCAGTGATTCTTAACCTTCTCTTCCCACCCACAGACCACCTTCAGCAATCCCTTACTAATCACAGAGCACCAATGGTAGAGGGATTACTTAAAGTAGGATGTGAGTGGAAAGAAAAAGGTTAAGAACCTTGATGAGAACTTTGATGAATGCCTATAAAGGCTTTATATGTAGGTGTTAATTGGACATGATGTGCAGTAATGGATTACTGTTTTGGAAAGCAGCAGATAAATGAACTCCGAAGATTGGGTCTGATGCCACAGTCTGAGGGCAATTTGCTGTTCTAAAAGGGTCATGTGGTTTTATTTGAAAGAGAGAGAGAGAGAAAGAGGGAGAGAGAGAGAGAGAGAGAGAGAGAGAGAGAGAGAGAGAGAGAGAGAGATAGACAGAGAATTCAGTTCTACAGTTTAACAGCAGCAGCAGGACTGGAACATGACAAGCTGGCATGCTTGTGGAAAAACCTTATTTTGAAGATGGGTTGTGAGTTCTTAATTCAGCCTGGTCAAAGCCCTTGTGGTCCATACAAGAGGAGAGGACTGGCTGTATAATGTTTCATTTGAAATAAGGGAAACAAAAAGGAACTCTATGGTGACTTGAATTAAAGAGATTATCATCTGGAAGACCCTGATGGGGCAGGTTTCTTCGGCAAGACACTGAAGTGGGTGATCGGAAGGAATTAGTTGGTGTCGAACGAGCAACAAATCTCTCTCTGAAAACAGACATGAACCTTTCAGAGCAGTAATCATTTACCTTTCAAGCACCAAAGCCTGGTGAAGATTCATAAATGTTAAATTCTGTGCACAATATAAGAATTGCCTGATACCAGTGAATTTGGAGGAGTGAGAAGTGAGATTGTTAAAAGAGAAAGATTATTCGTATTATTCTGCAAAGTATGATACGTATTCTAGGATTGACTTTTTTAATGTCAACTCAGTTATTACATAATGTAGTGGAGACTGAATATAAAGCTAGACTTGTTTCTGATCATTCATTAGTGTTGTTGACTTATGCTGGGATGGAAATGGAGCAACCCTCTTAACGTTGGAGATTTAATCCATTATTGTTAAAAGATGTGAGATTTTGTAAATTCATAATAGAACAAATTCAACAGTTTTTGGAAATAGCGACTCGGTGACTAGTATATTTATATTTTTTGTGGGATGCGTTTAAAGCGTTTTTGAGAAGACAGATTATTAGTTATACAGTTAGATTGAAAAAGCAGTACTTAGCTAAATCAGAAAGGTTGGAACAGGAAATTGGGGTGTTAGAAAAGCAGTTACAAAAGGATAAAAAGAATAGGGAGAAGAGGGGTAAATTAAATGCACTGAAATTGGAGTATAATATGCTATAAACCTATAAAGTTCAATGGCTATTACAACGATCTAATAAGAGATATTATGAGTTAGGGGATAAGACACATGGCATGGCAGTTAAAATGTGAACAAATGTCAAGAAGGGTAAAAGCAGTGAGGAAGAATACAGGGGTTTCTTAAAGATTGCAAGATATTACTGATCAGTTTAAGGGGTTTTATACAAAATTATTTACCTCAGAAATAAGACAAGATGAGAACAAAACAGAGGAGTTTTTAAGAGGACTGCAGTTGCCAAGGTTAAATTACTGGAATAGGGATCAGTTGGAGTGACCAATTGGTTGAGAGAAATCAGAATGGCTTTGAATTCGTTGCCAAATGATAAATCTCCAGGTGAGGATGGGTTTACAGTAGAATTTTATAAAAAGTTGCAAAGTTTAGTTTTTTGAGTATTTGAGGAAGTTCTTCACCAGGTATCATTTTCTCAAGCAATTATTACAGTGATTCTTAAAAAAGATAAAGATCCGTTAAACCCGGGGTCTTTTAGGCAAATTTCATTATTGAATGTTGATTATAAGATTTTGACTAAGGTTTTGGCAAACAGAATAGTGTAGTATTTACCAAATTTAATTCATATCAATCAAACCATATATGGTTATATGGTTATATGGTTATGGATTAAGACAATATATATGCAAGGTAAGGCGAGAGTGAAATGGAGTTTGTGGGAGGAGGTTAGTAAAATTATTGGTATTTCAGGAGTATTGTCTCGACATATTCCTTTGTTTCCGAATAAAAGTTTACCTTTTATGATTGACTATAACCTCCTTAAAATTTGGAACCAGAAATGAGTTAGAACAATAAATGACTGTTTTGAGGTGAGTTGTTTTTTAACATTTGACAGGATGAAAGAAAAATATAAAATCCCTAAAATTACTCTTTTTTGTTATTATCATCTTAAATCCGTGTTGCATGATTGCTTAGGGAGGCATTTGGATTTGCCTAAAAAATTACATTTGAAGTATTGATCCGAGATGGAGGAAATAAAGGGTTTATTTCTGAAATGTATAAATTGCTGCAACAAAAAACTGTCTAAGATTGAATTGCATAAATTGAGACTTAAATGGGAGAAAGATTTGGGAGTTCAATTTGATTGTTGGAAGAAGATTAATAGAGGCTATAACAAAATTAGTCAATGTTAGGTGCAGATTGGTAACTTATAATTTTATGCATCAATTATATTTAATCCCAGAATGTCTGAAAAGATATAAACTGACTGCTTAAGATTTGTGTTTTCGATGTAATGAGCAAAAAAGTATATTTTTGCATTCAGTTTGGTCTTGTGAGAAAGTTAAGGGTTTTGGGGCTAGATGAAGAGACTGTTTGCAAGAAATCCTGAAAATAAAATTTTCTCTCACCCAAAGATCTTTTTAATTGGAGAAGTTACTGAAATGGCTTTGCTTAATAAATTAGATAAATTTCAAATGGCGTTCTTACGATTAGCTTTAGCAGTAGCAAGGAAATGTACAGCTGTTTCATGGAAAGATCAAATGGAGCTTAATTTACAAAGATGGCATTCGGAAATTAGGTCCTGTATACCAATGGAGAAGATAACATAATTTACAGGGTAAGTATTATATATTTTAAAGGATATGGAGCCCATATTTGAATTATTCTAATTTGAAAATTTGAGACTGGTTGTGAGTGCTACTGGATCTTCGGATCATATAACTGTGGTAAATCTGTGTCATGCTGTCAATCTCTCACTATGCTTAGTTTGCACTACTGGCAAAAACATTGCTTTGCCTAGTGATTCTGCCCTTTGCACTTTCTATCGTAGCACATTCTCTCTCACTTTCTTGTCAATTATTCCAAACACAATTTGACACGGATCATTGAATTTTGTTTTCAATTTCAAGTCCGTTTAAAAAAGTATCGAAGCTCTCTTCTGGCAACTGTGTGCATGAGCAAAACATGTACCTCTCGAATGTTTCATTTTTTCTTTGATGAGCGGTGTCCATCAAATATCTCAATAACCTTGTCGAACTTGCCCTGGTCATCTGCCTCAGCAAAAACAAATGTGTTGAAAACCTCTAGTACTTGAGGTCCTGCCATGTTAAGTATCAATGAAATCTTCTGTGCATTTGGTTTGCTATCGAGTCCAATGGTTTGCAGAGACAGCATGAATTGTTATTTAAACAACCGCCACTCATGATCGACATTCCTAGTCCAATTCACCGTGTCTGGTGACTTCACACTTTCCATATCTCCTGCTGATACCCATTCCTGGTACCATTTGATGTTTCTTCTATTGTGATAAAGGAACTTTGGTTCTTTAGTATTGCAGTATGTTTCTGATTATCTGAAAACCACAACTGAAATTCTCAGTTATCCAAAATTTTGAAATGTGAAAAAAAAGATCTTTTCTTAAAATTATACATTTATCTTATTTTGTGCGCAAAGATCATATCATTTTTTTTTTGGTGAGAATTAAACATTATTTCATGCTTTGAAAACCTTCCTTTGCTTTTTCTTGATGTTTAACCACTGATACAAGTATTCTGCTCATGCTAATGGGCCTGCTTAAAGCAATTTCTCACTTATCAGAAAAATCCAGTTAAACAAAAAACATCTGCTCCCAAGCATTTTGGATAATCGAAAACATACTGTACTTATATTTTATTATCAAGACCTCGTGGGACATCCATTTTGTCCATCTCACCGGAGATGGGATATTCCATCTTTGACGCCCTCCAGTGGTCAGAAGGATCCCAAACTCTCAATCACCACGTGCATTAAATTTCCTCTGCCATTTTTCAGCCCATTTTGGTACAGATCTCTCTGCAAGTTTTGAAAACCTTCTTTGCTGTCCACAATGCTTCCAATCTTCCTGTCATCTGCAAATTTATTGATCCAATTTACTGCATTATCATCCAGATCATTGATAGAGATGGCAAACAACAATGGTCCCAACACTGATGCCTGAGGCACACCACTAATCACAGGTGTCTAATCTGAGAAGCAATCATCCACCACTACTCCCTGGCTTCTCCCGTTGAGCCATTGTCGAATCCAGTTCACTACTTGACCAAGAATATCTAGCATCTGAACCTTCCTGACTAACCTCCCATATGGGACCTTGCCAAAGGCTTTACTAAGGTCCATGTAGACAACATCCACAGCCTTTTCTTTGTCAACCTTCCTGATGTCCTCTTTAATTACATGCAATTAATCCAAAAATGTTTTGTACGTTGGGAGAAAACAGGAGCACCCAGAGGAAATCTATGCAGAGACAGGGAGAATGTATAAACTCTTCACAGAGAGCGCCAGATTTGAATCTCTGTCCCTGGCTCTGCAGCAGTGTTTCCACGAACCATTATGTTCAACAAAGTCACAGCTATGAAATTTGCTTCTCAGTCTTGGTCCCAGTATTATTTCTTATGTCTTCTACTATTCTATTTACAGAACTGGAAGTTAACATGCTCACATCTATTGATATGTATGCTTTCCAATAGAACAGAAGAGTCACTGAGCAATAAAAATAATCATATGGAATATAACCATATAACCATCTACAGCACAGAAACAAGCCAGTTTGGCCCTACTAGTCTATGCCAAACATCTTCTCCCACTTAGTCCCACTGACCTGCTTTTGGCCCATAACCCTCCACACCTCTCCGTCCAGAGACCTATCTAACTTTTCCTTGAATATTAACATCGATCTCACTTGTAGCACCACTACTGGAAGTTCTTTCCACACCCTCTGCATGAAAAAATTCCCCCTTATGCTTCCCTTAAACTTTATCCCCTTTTGAATCTCCCCCACTCTCCACATTGACTCTATCCATCCCCCTTATAATTTTGAATACCTCTATCAAGTCACCTCTCAGCCTTTTACGCTCCAAGGAATAAAGTCCCAGCCTGCTCAACCATTCCCTGTAATTCAAACCCTGAAACCCCAGCCATATTCTTGTAAACCTCCTCTGCACTCTCTCTATCCTGTTTGTATCCTTCCTGTAATTCGGCGAGCAAAACTGCACTCAGTATTCCAAATTTGACCTCACCAATGCCTTGTACAATTTCAACATAACATCCCAACTCCTGTGTTCTATACTCTGATTTATGAATTGCATCCCTTTGGTTACAACATTAGCACCATTATTGCTCCGGTAAAGTGCACAGTTATAATGGTTTAGTTTATTATTATGCTGAGGGAATGAAAAACAAGTTAACAGTGATCTGACATGACAAATGCCCTCAGTCGTTTTTTCCTACATTATTCCTCAGTGTTCCGCCACTAATTCAGTGTCTCTTACATCCTGCCGGGGTTTCAGGGTTTGAATTACAGGGAATGGCTGAGCAGGCTAGGACTTTATTCCCTGGAGCGTAGAAGACTGAGGGGTGATTTGATAGAGGTATTCAAAATTATGAGGGGGGACGGACAGAGTCAATGTGGATAGTGGGGGAGATTCAAAAGGGGATAAAGTTTAAGGGAAGCATAAGGGGGAATTTCTTCATGCAGAGGGTGTGGAAAGAACTTTCGGTAGTGGTAATACAAGCAAGATCGATATTAATGAGAAGAAAACTGCAAATATATACTCATGGTTATCCGGATAGATCCGATATAACAACCATGCAATTTTGCCCGTTTTTTAAAATCGTTTTCTCTAAACAAAGTCAGCAAATTGAAAAGGGATTTTAAATACTGGGAGGAGGTTTTCCATTCGTTCTTATCTTTCCAGGACTGGCAGTGCCGATAACTGATGGAAATACATTGAACTATTTTTCCTACAACACATCATTTTGGACCACTCTGTCAAATAAATTAACATTTGTTGAGAAAGTCTTTCTTGATTTTTCTTCTGTTTATTATCAGAAAAAGAATTAGCAAATGTTAGAGCTTCAGTATCGTCAACAAAATAACTGTGATTGAAGATCTCCATATAAAACTTTAAGAATACCAGCATATCAAAAAGCAAAATTATATCCTTTCTTCCACAAAACAACTTTGGCTTAGTTAAACTCTTTGTGACGTTTAATAACAGCTTGACTCAAGGCGACCACGTTGCCTACTGTGGGTCAGTGGTGAAGGTGACTCCGTAGCCTTCCACGGGTCGCTGGGGCAGTGACCCCGCAAACTTCCACGGGTCAGTGGAGCTACCAACCCTGTGGCCTTCTGTGGGTCATCGATGAATGTGATCCCACGGCCTTCTGCCGGTCGCTGGTGCTGTGACCCCACAGCCTACCACAGGTCAGTGGTGAAGGTGACCCTGCGGCCTACTGTGGCTCAGTGGTGAAGGGAACCCCACGACTGATCAATGGTCGGTTGCACAGCGGCCCCATGGCCTACTGCGGGTCGGTGGTGCAGAGAATCCGTGGCCTATCCTGGGTCGGTGGTGAATTCGAAGCGGGCAGTGGAGTGAGAGGCCAGAACAGTGTTAGGGCCCAATGGACTGAGGCAGTATTGAGGACAGTAGGCTTACAGGTGTTAATTTGGGGACTGGAAGTCTGAGGCCAGTGTTCTGTGCAGAATGTCAGATGGCAGATGTGGGAGGTCCTGGAGTCTCCCCACCTCCCAGCCCGCCATTTCTGCAACCAGTGTGTCGAGCTGCAGATCCTAAGTAGCCACATTAGGGAACTGGAGTTGCAGCTCAATGATCTTCATCTAGACAAGGAGAGTGAGGAGGTGATAGAGAGGAGTTCTAGATAGGTGGTCATAAGGAAGCATACAAGTGGGTAACAGTCAGGAGGGGGAAGGGGAAGAGACAAGGGACAAAGACTAGAGAGTACCTCTGTGGCTGTAGCCCTTGACAATAAGTACTCCTCTTTGAGTACTGTTTGGGGGGGACAGCCTACCTGGGGGAAGCAACAGTGGCCGTGCCTCTGGCACAGAGTCCAGCCTTGTGGCTCAGAAGAGTAGGGAAAGGAAGAGGAGGGTGATAATGATAGGGGCTCTATAGTTAGGAGGTCAGACAGGCAATTCTATGGACGCAGGAAGGAAATTCAGAAGGTAGTTTGCCTCTCTGGTGCCAGGGTCTGGGATGTTTCAGGCCACGTCCCAAATTTCCTGCAGTGGGAGGGAGAACAGCCAGAGGCTGTAGTACATATTGGTACCAATGACATAGGAAGGTGAAGGGAGGAGGTACGGTAAAAAGAGTATAGGGAGGTGAGAAGCAGGACCGCAAAGGTAGTAATCTCAGGATTACTGCCTGTGCCAAGGGTCAGTGAGTATAGGAATTGAATGAGGTGGAGGATAAACACCTGGCTGAAGGATTGGAGAAGGGGCCAGGGATTCAGATTTCTGGACCATTGGGACCTCTTTTGGAGCATGGGACCTGTACAAAAAGGACGGGTTGCAATTGAATCCCAAGGAGACCAATATCCTGGTGGGGAGGTTTACTAAGGCTACTAGGGAGAGTTTAAACTAGAATTGTTGGAGGGGTGAGAACCGAACTGAAGAGATTGGGGAAGAAGAGGTTGGCTCACAAATAGAGAAAGCTTGGAGAAGTATGGGAGAGAGGATAGGCAGGTGATAGAGAATGGACGAGCTCAGATGGTCGGTTGAGATGTGTCTGTTTTAACACAAGGAGTATTGTGAACAAAGCGGATGAGTTTGGAGCATGGATTAATACTTGGAGCTATGATGTGGTGGCCATTATGGAGACTTGGATGGCTCAGGGACAGGATTGGTTTTAGATGTTTCAGAAAGGACAAGGAGGGAGGCAAAAGAAATGGGGGTGTGGCACCGTTGATCAGAGATAGTGACAGGGCTACAGAAAAGGTGGACGTCATGGAGGGATTGTCTACGGAGTCTCTGTGGTGGAGGTTAGGAACAGGAAGGGGTCAATATCTTTACTGGGTGTTTTTTTTTAATAGATCACCCAATAGGAACAGGGATATTGAAGAACATTTAGGGAAACGGATTCTCGAATGGTGTAGTAATAACAGAGTTGTCATGATGGGAGATTTAAATTTCCAAAATATTGATTGGCATCTCCATAGCTCAAGGGGTTAAGATGGGGTGGAGTTTGTTAGGTGTGTTCAGGAAGGTTTCTTGACACAATATGTAGATAAACCTGCAAGAGGAGAGACTGTTCTTGATTTGGTATTGGGAAATGAACCTGGTCAGGTGTCAGATCTCTCAGTGGGAGAGCATTTTGGAGATAGTGTTCATAATTCCATCTCCTTTACAATGGCATTGGAGAGAGATAGGAACAGACAAGTTATAAAAATATTTAATTGGATTAAGAGGAAATCAGGCCGGAAATTGGAAGCTTAAATTAGGAACAGATGTTCTCAGGAAAAAGTACAGAAGAAATGTGGTGACTGTTCAGGGGATATTTGTATGGAGTTCTCCATAGGTACAAGGCAGGGAAGTTATGGTAAGGTATAGGAACCGAGGTGCACAAAGGCTCTAAAAAATCTGGTCAAGAAGAAAAAACTTACAAAAGGTTCAGAAAGCTAGGTAGAGATCTAGAAGATGAGAAGGTGAACAGGAAGGAGCTTAAAAGGGAAATCAGGAGAGCCAGAAGGGGCCATGATTAGGCCTTGGTGGGCAGCATTAAGAAACACCCCAAGGCATTCTATAGGAATGTGAAGAACAATAGGATAAGACGTGAAAAAAATAGATCCTATCAAATGTGACAGTGGGCAAGTGTGTATGGAACCAGAGGAAATAGCAAAGGTACTTAAGGAATACTTCAGTATTCACTACCGAAACGGATCTTTGAGATAACTTGCAGCAGACTGAAAAGCTTGAGAATGTCAATATTAAGGGAGAGGATATGCTGGAGCTTTTGGAAAGCATCAAGTTGGATAAGTGGCCGGGACCAGATGAGATGTCCTCCAGGCTACTGTGAGAGGAGATTGCTGAGCTTCTGGCAATGATCTTTGAATCATCAATGGAGACAGGATAGGTATTGGAGGGCTGCGGATGTGTTCCTTTATTCAAGAAAGGGAGAAGAGATAGCCCAGGAAATTATAGACCAGTGAGTCTTACTTCAGTGGTTGGCAACTTGATGAAGATTCTGAGAGGCAGGGTTTATGAACATTTGGAGAATATAATATGATTAGGACTAGTCAACATGGCTTTGTCAAGGGCAGGTCGTGCCTTCGGAAGCTGATCGAATTTTTTGAGGATGTGACTAAACACATTGATGAAGGAAGAGCAGTAGATGTAGTGTAGATGGGTTTCAGCAAGGCATTTGATAAGGTTCCCCATGTAAGGCTTATTGAGAAAGTAAGCAGGCATGGGATCCAAGGGGATATTGCTTTGTAGATCTGGAACTGGCTTGCCCACAGAAGGCAAAGAGAGGTTGCAGAGAGGTCATATTGTGCATGGAGGCCGGTGACCAGTGGTGTTACTCAGGGATCTGTTCTGGGACCCTTACTCTTCGTGATTTTTATAAATGAGCTGAATGAGGAAATGGAGGGATAGGTTAGTAAGTTTGCTGATGACTCAAAGGTTGGTGGTACTGGGGCTGTTAAAGGTTACAGCGGGACATTGATCGGATGCAAAACTGGGATGAGAAGTGGCAGATGGAGTTTAACCCAGATAAGGGTGCAGTGATTGATTTTGGAAAGTCAAATATGATGAAAGAATATAGAATTAATAGTAAGACTATTGGCAGTGTGGCAGATCAGAGGGATCTTAGGGTCCCAGTCCATAGGATGCTCAAAGCAGCTGCGCAGGTTGACTCTGCAGTTAAGAAGGCATACAGTGTATTGGCCTTCATGAATCATGGAATTGAATTTAGGAGCCGAGAGGTAAAGTTGCAGCTATATAGGACCATGGTGAGACCCCACTTAGAGTACTGTGCTCAGTTCTCATCACCTCACTACCAGAAGGATGTGAAAGACGTCAAAAGGGTGCAGAGGAGATTTGCAAGGATGTTGCCTGGTTTAGGGAGCATGTCTTATGAAAACAGGTTGAGTGAACTCAGCCATTTCTCTTTGGATTGGCGGAGGATGAGAGGTGACCTGATAGATGAGAAACATATATGATGATGAGAAACATTGATCGTGTAGATTAACAGTGGCCTTTTTCCCAGGGCTGAAATGGTTGCCACAGGAGAACATGGGTTTAATGTGCTGGGGAGAAGGATCAGAGGAGACGTCAGGAGTAAGTTTTTTTATGCAGAGAGTGGTGGGTGCGTAGAATGGGCTCCCAGCAACGGTAGTGGAGGTGGATACGTTAGGGTCCTTTAAGAGACTTTTGGATGGGTACATGGAGGTTAGAAAAATAGAAGGCTATGGGAAAGCCTAGAAATTTCTAAAGTAGGGTCAGGTTTGGCACAACTTTGCAGGCTGAAGGGCCTCTATTGTGGTGTAAATTTCTCTTTTCATGATATGGACTGAAATAAACATGTCAGGAAGAACGATTATTTAAACTACTTTCATCATCTGTTGCAGAGCTAATTTCATTCACCTTGTGGAGTACTGTCAGGGATTAGTCAAGCATGCAGGATGAACACAAAGTATTTTAAATACAACGTGTCTCACTGAGATAAATGGTAGCACAGTGGTAAAAGACATTTCACACTTCCTTGGCCACAATCTAGTCCTCCATGATGAACTCTGCTCTCTTATAAGGGATGTGTTGCATGTAGTACAAATGTTATTATCTTATAGTCTGTAAAAAAGAAATAGACAGTTTTCCAGATATTACACATTGAATCAATTTCCTTCTAAACAAGCCATATCACGACTGGTACTTCATTTCATTCACACAGAGCAGAATTTCAGGCCACTATTCACTTAATTTTTTTTTAAATTTGGACATGCAGCACAAGGTAACAACCCCTTTAGACCTACAAGTCCATGCCACCCAATTAGCACCCCATTAACCTATACCCCTGGCATATTTCAATCAGCAGGAGGAAACTGGATCCCCCAGGGAAAACTCACAGAGTAAAAACTCCTTACAGACAGTGCAGGATTCAAACCCAGGTCCAGTCCTGATAGCCGGTGCTGTAAAGGCATTGCGCTCACCACTACACCGCCTTTCCATCTGACTTCATGAGAAATGGGAAACAACAGGAAGACTGCTGATCTTCAAGGCTGTTCCCACACGCACGGTTGATCTAGAGACACAAAAGGTGCTGTTGCTGGAACCTTCAACAGATTGCTGGAAAATTGCTGAAGGAATTTAGCAGGTCAGACAACGTGGGCAAAAATCGTCAGTCAACATTTTGGGTCTGGACTCTTTATCAAGTCTAGAGGGAAAGGGATGTGAAATAAAGGGGGGAGAAGAAACTCGGGGAGGATCTGCTGCCCAGTCCATATTCCCACTCACTCACCACAATGCTTAAATCGCCTTATTGCATTTAACCATTCACAGATATCTAGCAAAGAGAATCCAAAGGATTCAAAGCCAACTGATCAAAGAAAGATCTCCTCATCTCAATCCAAAAACGGTGTGCCTTTATCTTGACCTACTCTTCCTAATTCTAGGCTCTGGTCAGATGAAGCAGCCTGCAGCGTCTAGACCACACATGTCAAACTTTGGCCCGCGGGCCAAATTTGGCCCGCGATATAATTATATTTGGCCTGCAAGATCATTTCAAAAATGTATTAGAGGTGGCCCACTGGTCGCCGCGCCAGTATAGCGCATGCACAGTAATACAACAAATCCCAGAATGCATTGGCATCAGCTTGCTAATCGCCCCCACCTCCTCTGTTTACGTTGCAGGGTCTCACCGTGGACTCTGGTTTTGGGGCATGACCGGTGTCAGGGGAAGCCAAGGCCGCTTCCCAGCGCCCAGAACCGGAGGCCTCGGGCCTGACCTCGCCAGGACCTTTGCCCACTTCCCCTCCCTGCCGCAGGCCGACCCGCGACTCACGGTGACGGGGCTGCTGATCCGCCGAGATGCCGCCCTGCAGCGAGAGCCGATGCCCCCGCACTGTCGTTGTCCAACCCGATCGCCCGCAAACCCCGCCCTCCCGCACACAGGCCTGAGTAAGGATTATGAACTTTAATCTCAGGATAAAACGATCTTCCAATAGTTTCATGTCACAGTGATAAATATATTCCTGGTTAAAAATGGTCCTGCACCTGGATACAAGCTCATTAGGCATAAAACTTGAAAAGTGTGTGAATCAAAGGATATCTGTACCAATGGAAAAAGGGCATGGCAAATAACCCTGCTAGAGTTCATGCCCACAATCAGTCACCCATTTGATTGTTTCAGGAATCATGTTATTCTCCCACATTCTCAATAGCCCTCAGATTTTACTATTCGACAGCACACTAGCAACATTTGACAAATCCTCTATAGAGAAATATTATTTATTGAATATTTTATTTTTCATTTGTTAATGCTTCTGGAAAGAGTTTATCCAAAACTATTATTAAACATTTATTTTAATAAGAAAAAGTTTAACATTACATATATTGAAAGAAGAGAAAACATGCAGATGTTGTTGAAAATTTTCAATAAATATTTAGTTCGGCCCTCGACTTAGTCCACGTTTTTAATTTTGGCCCTCCGTGAATTTGAGTTTGAGACCCCTGGTCTATACTGTCAGTGCCTTTCCAAATGCTGTATGCTCCAATCAAAGTCTTCAGGGAAAACCTGCATCACCTCCAAAAGAAAGTTTATTCTTCCTTCGGTACAGAGATGGCAAGATGTGGTCTCACTGTAGAGAATCACACCAAGATTTTCTTACTCTATTTCTCTAATCCAATTTGCAATAATCATTCAATTTGCTGTCCTAATTATTTGTCATGCCTTAATTATTAACATTCTTTATGTGATTGGTTGATATTTTTCTTGTTTTAGCTCCCAGTCAATGATGATCAATTAAATGTTTCTAATCAGAGAGGCTAAGAGTAAATAAGTCCTGCATCTTTAAAGAGGTGAAATTTGATCCAAATGAATTGGATCTAAAAATTGGAACCACTGGCTTGCAGTTGCCCCTGTTGGAAATTTCTGGACAAGGTGCCTAATTGTAGTTGTTTCCTCCCCTGTTCTCCTTCAGTGAAGGCTCTATTTTTGAGGTGAGATCATAGTCAATTTTGAGTTCATGATTGTACATGGGAAAAATGTTGAAGTGGTTCCCCATTGCTTTCTTCAGTTGCAGTGTCCATACTGGATGGGTCACCCTGGCCCTTAATCAGCAGATTCATCTGCACAGCGTTTTTAATTTTACAACCATAAATTCCAATATCATAAGATCACAAAGTAAAGGAGCAGAAGCAGGCCACTAGGCCCATCAAGTCTGTTCTGTGACTCTACACTAAGCTGAACTATGCTCACACCTAGTTCCAATTTCCAGCCTTTTCCCCATATCCTTACTAATTAGATACTTATCAATTTCCTGCTTACAATCTCCCAGTGATCTGGCCTCCACCACTGGATGTGGCAGTGAGTTGTACAGATCCACAACCCTCTGACTAAAGAAGTTCTACCTCCTCTCTGATTTAATTGGATAACTTCTAATTTTAAGAATAAGACCCTTTGTCTTTGATTCACCCATCAAGGGAAACATCTTATCCACATTCACTCTATCAAAACCTTTCAATATTCAAATATCTTTATGAGATACCCTGTCATTCTCTTATGCTCCAATGAATGCAACCCAAGAGCTGCCAAACATTCATCATACACCAGCCCCTGCATTCCAGGAATCATCCTGGTAAATCTCCTCTTCACCCCCTCCAGCAACATCACATCCTTTCTAAGATAGAGGGCCCAAAACTGTACCCAGTACTCTAAGTGGGGTTGCACCAATGCCCCATAGAGTCTCATTAACACCTCTCTACTCTTATACACTATTCCTCTTGAAATGAATGCACAGCATTCACCTTTTTCACTACCAATCCCACCTGGGCATTAACTTTTAGATTATTCTGCACGAGGATGCCCAGGTCTCTTTGCACCTCCGAGGTTTGAATTTTCTCCCCATTCAAATAGTACTCTGCCTGTTATTTCCACTGCCAAAATGTAGAACCAAACACTTCTCAACATTATGCTTCATCTCCCATATTTTTGCCCAGTCTCCCAATCTTTCTATTATCCCTCTTCAATTTTACAGTTTCTTCAACAGTTCCTGTTCCACCACCACATCTTAGTGTCACCCACAAATTTAGCCACAAAACCATTCATTCCACAATCCAAATCGTTCATATAAATTGTAAACAGCAGCGACCCCAAGACCGACCCCTGCGGAACACCACTTGTTACAAGCAGCCATTCTGAATGGGATCCCTTAATTTCAACCCTTTGCTTTCTGCCTATCAGCCGATCTTCTATCCAGTCTAATAGCATCCCTGTAATTCCATGGGCCCTCATTTTATTTATCAGCCTAACATGTGGCACCTTATCAAAAGCCTTTTGAAAATCCAAATATACAACATCCACAGCCTCCTCTTTGTCTATCCGACCTGAGATTTCTTCAAAAAACTCTAATAGGTTAGTTAGGCATGATCTACCCTTTAAAAAATATGCTGACTAGGACCAATCCTGTCATGTATTAACACGTATTTCATAACTTTGTCCTTGAGGATTGACTCTAATATCTTCCCAACCACCTATGTCAGACTTATAGGTCTATAGTTTCCTTGTTTCTGTTTCCCACCTTTCTTGTACAATGGAACCACATTTGCAACCTTCCAATCCCTGGGAACCATGCCAGAGACTATTGATTTCTGGAAGATTGTCACCAATGGATCTACAATCTCCAAAGCTATCTCGTTCAAAACCCGCGCGTGTACCTCATCCAGTCCAGGAGATTTAAATATCATTAATCCATTCATTTACCTTGCAGAATTTCTTTAGTAATTTTAACTGTATCTAACTCTACTCCCTAAAGCCTCTGTCTGTCAGGGATATTACTAATGTCTTCTACAGTGAGTACAGACATAAAATATTGATTTAATTCTTCCGCCATTTCTTGGTAACCCTTTATAATTTCCCCAGCATAGTTTTCTATTGGTCCTAAGTCAACATGTGTCTCTCTTTTATTCTTTTTATATTTTAAAAAACTCCGTATCTTTTTCTATATTGTTTGCCAATCTCCTTTCATAACTCATCTTTTCTTTCCTCATGACTTTCTTTATTTCTTTCTGTAAGTTTTGAAAGGAATCCCAGTCCTCTGATTTCCCACTAGTTTTAGCTTCCTTGTATGCCCTCCCCTTTACTTTTATCTTGGCCTTCACTTTTTTTGTTAGCTACTTGGTATCATCTTTGACTCATTTCCTTTTCCTTGGAATGTATCTATCCTGCAGACCTTTTATTATTTGCAAAATATCTTCCAATCCTGCTCTGTTCCTCTGACTAGTTTGCTTTTCAAGTCAACCTGAGCCTGTTCTTTCCTTATACCACCATAATTTCCTTTATTCCACTGAAAAATTGATACATCCGCTAACATTCTTTCCTTTTCAAATTTGAAATCGAATTCAACCATGTTATGATCACTGCTTCCTAGAGGTTCTAAGACCTTTAACACCCTAACAACCTCAGGTTCATTGCACATGACCCAATCGAGAACTACGGATCCCCTGGTGGGCTTCTCAACAAGCTGTTCAAAAAATCCATCTCTTAGGTTTTCTGCAAACTCTCTCTCCTGTGATCCAGTAAATTCATGTTATTCCCAATCCCCTGCCATGTTAAAATCACCCACATTTATTTTGATATTACCATTGCGACATGCGCTTTGTATTTCTGTCTGTATCTCATAGTCCACTTCCCCGCTGGTGTTTGGAGGCCTGAATATAATTGCTAATATAATCTTTTTACCCTTAGCATTTCTTAATTCAACCCATACTGATTCTATGGCTTTAGACCCTATGTCCCTTCTTTCTATTTATTTAATGTCATTACATCATTAGAGCCTCCCCTCCTCCTCGACCTTCCTGTAGAATCTGGTTGTAAAAACCATCCACCATCTGCAATCCATGGGTTCATATGGCCCTAATTTGGAGGCTATACAGGTACTACTACACTTTGGCCAAGGATGACCTGTAGGCTATCAGGTGGAAGGAGTGCCTTACGCCTCCTTTTGCTGAACAATTGAACCAGCGCTAACACCGATATCAACTACTCACTCTAAATAATCCCCTTTAAAACTCCTTAAACCTTTCCCCTTTTGTTTTCAATACTCCTACAATAGTAAAACAATCCTGACCATTTACTCTGTGCCTCTTATAATTTGACGATTCTCTATCAGGCCCCCCCCCCCCACTCCAGCCCCTCTATCTGTGCCTCTTATAATTTGACGTATCTCTCTCCGCCCCCCCCCCCCCCCCACCCAGCCTCCTTTGCTCCAGCCTGTCCAGGTTTGCCCCCCCCCCCCCCTCCATCCTGTCTTCTTTCGCACAAACATGATCAATTCTTACTTCATCCCTTACCATATCCAATTAACACCTTTTGATGGTCTGGATTCCTCCCCCACCAGCACTGTCTGAATTCTGAGACCTTCTGAGATTTACGGTTTCTTGTTTATTTGGCTTTTTCCTTGAAGAAGGGCTCAGGCCTGAAACATCAGCAATAAATCTTTGTCTCCTATAGATGCTGAAAAGACTGGCATTTCAGTGTGTTTTCACCTCAATCACAGCATCTGCAGGCTTTCAGGTTTCACAGGCTTTCCCCTCAACAAATCCCTCTCCAATCCAGGCAATATCCTGGTGGATCTTGTTTGCACTCCCTGTGCAATTACATCCTTCTTTTAGAGTGGCGAGCAGTCGCTGAGCTTATGCTTGCTGTGAATGGGAGAAGAAGGGGTTGGAATGGTGGAGAGTAAATGGAGGAGGAGAGCAGAGAATAGTGAGCTGTGGGGCTGTAGGTGGTGTTTACGTAAAGCAAAAGAAACAGGCAGATCAGGTTTAAACTCCTCGAAGGAATCACCAGGCTCTTTTCCTCATTATAGTCATCTCCTCAGATTGACCGTTCCTCCTCTATTTGTTCCATTTGTTGGCAGGGGTGTTTTTTCCCTCTCTCAGCCATTACTCTGGCAACCTCCCATCGGCACATCCACCCATAAGGAGAGCAAGGTCTCTCTTTGCAGCTCTACTCATTATCTAGAGACTTCAATACTGCATGGAAGAACCTAGCTGTGAACCCGTATCTCTCCTACCTTGAGCCTGATGGCTCCCTCCTCATGAGCGGCATCCCACTATCCCAACCAGATCATAGGAAATATGAGTAGGGTTGGCTGCACACTGATCCTTGATAAATGTCACCAACACAAATTTCACATGATCGTCTTCCAACAACACAATAACTCTTCCTTAAGATGTAAAGGTTGAAAGGCATTTTAGATTAGACACTGAAATATATAGGTGTATAATACATAATTGCACAGTCAAAGTACAATCATGAGGAATGGACCTGCTATCATATGTTTAGTTGAGAGATGGAGTTATAATTTAACAGAAACTTCTGATGATTTTATGCAGGCGCTGCCACAGAGCTGGAGAGCAAAATATCCCCTTGAATCAGAAACTTGCAAAAATTAGGATTTCAGAATTACCAAAAATAAATTAATCTTCATTCGCAAGGCAACCATTGTGATTAGTTTAGTCCGCAACATAAGATCATCATCTATAAGTTCCTACAAAGCAGGCCACATGACCCTCTGATTGTCTCCAGGTATCTCATTGTAAATACAGCACAAATGCCACTGCCATCGGTCGAAGTTTATCTCAGGAACAGAAGAACTGAAGCTGCTGGCCAGAACAGCGAGCCAAGGCCAAGAAACCTCTTATGTTTCCCAGAGGCTATATAACTATTTCCAGCACTAATCTGAGAGAAACTGATTGGTAACAATTATAACTTACACATGAATATACAATCAGACATTAACATCCACGTTGATTTTTATATCTATGATACAGTCAATCTCGTGTGGATTCCAAGCGATTTAGGCAAGTTTTGCGACTCCACGCACTCCTTCGAACTAAACATTCCCCTCCTGAAAATTATTTTTCAGCACTCATCCAGATTACTCATTCAAAATTCTGTTTTTACTTTTTCATATTGATGTGGATTAATACCAAACAATCTTAGTTTACACTTTGTTCCTGCAGAGGTTGCAAAATTTATTTCATATTTATTGTTTTACCATTTTATTCCAAATTTCAATCAAAACAACATTTTTTTAAAATGTCCTAAATTTGAATTAGTTTTCATTCATGGTGTTTATTTTTTAAACTCTTATTGGACACTTTCCAGGATTTTGTTCGAATCATCATCTTTTATGTGTGAACCTTGACATATTATGATTGTACTGCACAGAAATGGGCCTTTTGGTTCCTCACCTCCATGCCATTAAATTTGCTCACCCTTCTGTGCCATGCATTATTCTCATATGATTTATTGTGGGAGAAACATTATGGGGATATCTTTGATCGGTAGAGTTAAACAGGAGGTAAGTTGTGAATGCCCTAAATTTCACTTCTGCTAATTGGACCATCTTCTGCATTGTGTGTGTGTTGTCAACGGTTTAGTTAAGGGAGCAGTGACGTCACTGGTACAGATGTCAGCAGCACCACAACGTTTACTTGTTAGGGGATGACAAGTTTGCTGTTTTCTTGCTCTGCTTTCTTTCAAAAGTCACTTCTTTGCACTCCTCTGACCTCTGACCAAACATGACAAAAATAAATGGTAGACAATTCAGGAGTGCAGTGGAACAAAGGGAATTAGAAGTCATGGTACGTCATTCTCTGAAAGTTGAATCCCATGTGGATAGGGTGGTGAAGAAGGCATTTATTATGTTGGCTTTCATAAATCAGAGTATAGAACACAGGTATTAGGATGTTATGTTGAAATTGCATAAGGCATTGGTGAGGCCAAATTTGAAATACTCTGTGCAGTTTTGGTCGCCGAATTACAGGAAGGATATAAACAGGATAGAGAGAGTGTGCAGAGGAGGTTTACGAGAATGTTGCCGGAATTTCAGGGTTTGAGTTACAGGGAAAGGTTGAGTAGTCTGGGAATTTATTCCCTGGAGTGTAGATGATTGAGGGGTGATTTGATAGAGGTATTCAAAATTATAAGGGAGAAAGATAGAGTCAAGGTGGAAAGGTTTTTACCATTGAGAGTGGGGGAGATTCAAACAAGAGGGCATGGATTGAGAGTAAAAGGGAAAAGGTTTAAGGGAAACATAAGGGGGAATTTCATCACCTAGAGGGTGGTGGGGGTACAGAATGAACTTCCGGCAGTGGTGGTAAAAGCGAGATCGATGTTAATATTCAAGGAAAGGTTGGATAGATATATGGACAGGAGAGGTGTGGAGGGTTATGGGCCAAATGCGGGTCAGTGGAACTAGGTGAAGATGTTCGGCATGGACTAGTAGAGCCAAACTGGCCTGTTTCTGTGCTGTAAATGGTCATATGGTCATGCAAAAAAGAAGTCAGCAGGTGCTGAAGAACTGGAACAGCACACAGACTGCTGGAAGAACTCAGCAGGTCAGGCCACATCCATGGAAGGAAAAAAAAGTCAACATTGCCGGCTGAAGATCATTCCTCAGGATTGGATAAAATTCAGCCAGCATAGCAGAAAGAAGGAACAGTGGTGTTAAACAGATCCACTAGAAGTTGTGGATGCCCTAAATTTCACTTCCTTTAATCGAGCGATCTTCTGTGACAAATAGCTATTAAATACCAAACACGTTGTGCTATTATTTTCGATATGACCCAGACATTCATTTTTCAATAATGTGATACTGTGGCTATTGGCCACCACGTGACTGGAGGAAACACATTGAGTCGGGTCGAGGCTTAAGCCAACTGATTTACTGATTCAACCTCGTGCGCTTAACAGGTCCATGCTGATCCCAGCGGCCTCAGCGCTCGTGCGCGCTGGAAGTGACGTCAACTTCCTTTCCGACGTTCTGCCCTGCTCCTGAGTGTGTCTCTAACTGCGACAGCTGGCGCCGGTTCGCCTGCCGCACGGGTGAGCCGCCGCAACACATTTTAACGCAGGAAGACAGCAAAATAGAGCACAGCAAACACAAAAGAGAATTCAGGAAGTTACATAAACGGAGGCATCAGAGGGGTTTAATGGCAAAGGGAATGGATGCAAAGGTTCTTTGGAGGTGGTTCCAGAAGTTGGCCAGAGCCTCTGAACCTTGCCTCTGGGGACAAGAGTTCCAGCAGTCAAGCTCAGAGCTGAGCAGAAAACATTGGCATAACAATTAATCGGTGAGAGATGACATGATAAAATTGTGCAAATGCTTATTCAAATCCGCAGTGAAAAGACGACTTTGAGTTTCTAGCACAATTTCCACACTATATTAAAGAAGAATGTAGCAAGACCCAACACTGAAAAAGGCAAGGCATACATTTGGAATTGCTGAGACAACAATCTGCTGCAGATTATGATTGGCAAATGATTAATTGTTAATAAAAAATGTAATTATTATGCTGCTCTGCTCTAGGTTTGAATTGTGTTAATCAAAGTCACCCATTGTTCTTCACAGTTCACCACTAATCATCAGTCCAGAATGTGTGCTGAATCCCAGCCCTTGAGCTGATGATGTCATTTTTCCCAGGGGCACTTGGGAGCAGTGAGAATTGCAGACATCATTCACAGCCAAGAGTACAGATGTTTCTAATTGCTTTCCATTACCAAGAATAACAGCTGTTTATATCCATCAGCAAATAATTCACAAGAGTCCAGACTGTTAGGTTAACACTCCCCACTTGGTCATCATCATACAGTGTCAGGACCAGCAGCTTTTCCACTCTCCCCCCTCCCAGACTCCCTGCCCCCATCCTCACCACCACCCTCTTCCCCAATATTTTTCTCCATTCTCTGCAATATTCTTAATAAACTCTGCGTCGTCTTCAAAGCTGCAAAAGGTAGTTGTCCACAGCTGACATTTCATGGGTGAGGGGAACAGAAGTAAATGGGGTATCAAGGTTTTCTTGTATCCAAAGATTGCTTGTGATAACCAATCTTCGTTTCATATTTACATAATTGTAGAGTCTTCCTTATATACTGATCTGCATTTTTAACTTCTCGCAAAATGAATGCAGTGCAAGGAAAAAGTAGCATACTGTCAAAACTCCTGGCATCCAGAACCTACAGGGATTGGTAGATGCCGGATAAGTGAATGTTCCAGTTGCTTGAGATGTTGTGTTGCGTAGATTGGTGAACTAACGATGAGGTGCGTCAATTTTAAACTTGTATTTTTTACCTATTTATTTTTTGGAATTTTTTTTTGCCGGTTTTGTGAGGCTGCCAGATGAAATCAAGACAAGAGGGGTTTTACTGTAATATCCAAAATTTCCACTGACAATTATGATAGGTAATGGTCTCTCATGCTTTCGTTTAGCTGGGACTAGCCCAGTGGAAAATGGCCTCATTGTAAAGTAGATGAAAATGTTAATTTTCATGTAAGTGATTTGTATATTAGGGTATAAATGTAGGTCAGCACAGGCTCACTTATGTGCAATGTGCTGATTGATTTGTGTATGGTAGCCCATAAATTTGTCCCTTCAAACTTGGATCAGTTCTAATAATGTATTTCAAAAATTAAGCTAGCAGACACATTAAATTAAAAGCAAGAGCCAAGTTAGTAAGGGTATAATCAAATATTTAAGGTGGTGTAGCGGCGCACGAACCGAGTTGCAACCCGGATCACTAAATGACCGGCGACTGCAGTGATCACGAGGGCCCCGCAGGGACCAATGGCCATCGTTCCGCATGCCCTCCCACATGGTGGGCAGTAGCGGGCAACAGCGGGAACGCAGGCCAGTCAGAGGCTGGCACGGCGATGACGTCTCTCCTGTCGTCACAGGCAGAGAGTGAATAAAAACAGAGCTGGCAGTGCAGTAAATCAGTTTTTGGCCTCAACTCGACGATGTGTGTGTGTCGTTCTTTCTCCACACTTCGCATCGCGTGCACACTACATTGGTGAGTCTGACAGGTCCAATCAGCAGTTGGATCTGAAGATGACAGACCAAGCAGCTCTCCACATGGTCTCCCTCAAGCTACTAATGTTCTGGGTATTGCAGCCACACGTATGGTTCAAACAAGCCGAGGCTCAGTTCCACCTTCAATAAATCGCTGCTGCCAACACCTGCTACTACCACGTAGTGAGCTTACTCAACCAGGACACGGCAGCGAGGGTCATCGATTTCCCACGGCAGCCTCTGGAGCAAGGCAAATACATTGCCCTCAGAGAGCTACTAACCTGCACTTTCAGGTTGTCACGGTGCGAACTCGCCACCTGTCTGCTGCATTTGGACAGTTTGGGAACAGGGCCCCATTCGCCCTCATGAGTGAGCTCGCAGATTTTCCTGAAGAAGCTGCCAGAGGATATCCAACTCTTGCTCACCGACGAGGACTTCAACGACCCGAGGAATGTTGCAGCCCAGGTGGACGTGCTCTGGAGAGCAAAGAAAGAAAACAGAACCTTGGTGGAACAGATTGCCAAGCCCCAACCCCAGCCAGCAGCAAGGGCACAGCAGACAGAGAGGCAAGTGGACCCTGTACCCACCCATATTTGTTATTACCATCAATGATGGGGAGTGAGGTCCCGGTGATGCCGCCCACCCTGCGTGTTTCCGGGAATTGTCATGGACAGCCATCGTTAATGGCTGTGGCAGTTGTCCAATGAGACAGCCTCCTCCATGTGTGGGACTCTGTCGGGAAGGTGATTCCTCGTTGTCACTAGTGTCAAAATAAGTGTCCTTTCTCCCATGGCCTACGATACCCGGTACACAAAGCCAGGCTGGCACTGAGAGCAGCAAACAGCACCTCTAAGTGAACATGCAGCACCCACACTGTGCCCCTACAATTTGCTGGCCACTGATTTAATTGAACTTTTCCAGTTACGGCAGTACCACAACCGCTCCTGGGAGCCGATTTCCTGCGCACCTACTGCCTGATGGTTGACTTGAATGGGTGGCATTTGGTGGATCCCAAAACTTTTCAAATGATGCCCTGGATGAAACCTAACTACCGGCTCCCTACCTCGACTCTGTCACGCTGTCCAACGACGCGTACATAAGCACCCTGGTGGAGTTTCTTGCAATCGTGGAACCACAAAGCTCCTCTGCAGAAAGCGTATGGTAAGGCACCACATCCTCCCCGAGGGCCCCCTGCTCCATGCCAGCGCATGCTGCCTCCCTCCGAAGAACTTGGTTCACCAAAGAGGAATTTAAGTAAATGGAGGAGTTGAGATAGTACAGCAGTCAGGCAGATCCTTCTCCATTGTGCATGGTCCTGAAGACAGCAGTAGGGTGGAGACTGTGTGGTGATTACCAATGCCTCAATGCCACTATCCTGGACAAATACTCCATGCCCCAAAGGCTGATTTAATCAGGGGTTAGCCGTGGGCCAGGACCTCCCATTTGCATTCATCTACCTGGACGATATCCTTATTGCCAGCCACAACCATTCAGAGCACACGGACCACCTCAGACAAGTATTCACCCAACTGCAAGGGTTCAGACTGACCATCAACCCTTCCAAGAGTTTGGGGGGAGCCAATTGGCTTTCTGGGGGATCGTATTGACAGGTACGGGGAAAAACCATTGCCGAAGAAGGTGGAAGCTGTTCGGCGGTTCACAAAACTTTGCTCTGTGAATGGGCTGCAAGAGATTGCTGGTATGATCAACTTCTACCATCGATTCATACTGGCAGTAGCTCATATCAAGAGCCCCCTTTTCGTGCCTATGGTGGGAAAAAATAAAAAAGTTGCATGGGATGGAGAGGCCTTGGAGCGTTCCAGAAAGTGAAGGATGGTCTGGCCAACGCATCCCTTCTGGTTCATCCCAGGCTGGAGGTGCCAACCACCCTCATGGTGGATGCCTCCAACACAGCAGATCAAAGGGCAATGGCAGCCTCTGTCCTTTTTTAGCAGGCACCTCCAGCCACCTGAAAAATACAGTGCCTTTAACCAGGATCTATTGGCGCTGTACCTGGTGGTCAGACACTTCTGATACTTTCTGGAAGGCAGACAATTCAAGGTCTTCACAGACCACAAACCACCAATTTTCACCATGGTTAACCAGGCAGCAGAGGCACATTTCCTACATGTCTGAATTCACCACGGACATCCAGCACATCGCCAGCAAGAGCGTGATGACCGATGTACTCCCCCGTCCCACCATTGAATCAGTCCATGCCCTATCCCAGGGCATAGACTATTCAGCTCAAGCTAGGGCACACTGAGATCCCGGCGTACAGGATGGCACTTTCTGGGCTGCATCTAGAGAATGTTGTCATCGTCCCTGGCAACCAGACACTCCTCTGCGATGTCTCTACTGGCAAACCCCGCCTCATTGTGCCAGCAGCATGGACTTGGCAGGACTTCAATGCACTGCACCACTTGGTGCAGCCGGCCATCAGATCCATGGTAAAGATGGTGGCTAGCAGGTTGGTCTGGCACGGGCTCCACAAGCAGGTCAGTCAGTGGTCCAAGACCTGAATGCTCTGCCAGGGGTCCAAGGTGCAAACTCACACTAAATCACCTCCCCAGACTTATGAGCCAGCACAGTGTAGGTTCAGCCATGTCCACTTCAACATCGTGGGGCTGCTGCTGGTCTCCTGTGGGGCGAAATATCTCCTCACTATGGTTGACCACTCCATGAGGTGGTCAGAGGTGGTCTCAATGGCCGACATGACTATGGAGGTCTGCGCCAGACACTATCAAAACCTGGGTGTCCAGGGTCAGAGTCCCGGAACATCTCACAACCAACAGTGGAGATCAGTTTACCTCGGGGCTCTGGGTGGTGCTGGTCAAACTGTTAGGGAACCAACTCCACAATACCACGACATATCACCCGCAGATCAATAGGTTGGTGGAGCAGTTTCATAGACACTTAAATGCAGCCCTGGAGGCATTTACTTGCAGCTCAAGGAGCCCAACTGGGCAGATGAACTGCCTTGGGTCTTTGAGGAGATGTGCACCACACCAAAAGAGGATTTTAATGGCTCTGTAGTAGAAATGGTTTATGGCACACTCTTGGTAATTTCGTGGTAATTCTTGGTCTCTGTCAAGGATCTGAAAAACCCCACGGTGGTACTGAAACAGCTGAGGGAAAGATTGGGTATCTTAGCCCCTCCACAGCCTCTGCTGCACAGCCAGTCCAAATCATTCATCCCCAAAGGCTTGCACAGCTGTGAATACATTTTTGTGTGAAGGAAAATGCATCGGGCACCCCTCCAGCGGCCATGCAAGGGGCCGTACAGAGTTGCTAGGCTCAATGGGTCGACATGTGTATTGGACATTGGCGGTAAAGAGGAGACCTTCACCCTCGACTGCCTGAAAACGGCCCATGTAGACATTAGCCAGCCAGTCGAGACTCAGCCCCCATGACACAGAAGTAAGCTGCCCAAAGCGGCAACAAACACTCCAATTGCTGGTTCTGGGGGTGTGGGGTGGGGGGGGAAAGGTGTGGTGTTCAGTGTAGCAGCCCAAGAATTGAGTCACAACCTGGCTCACAAAATGCCCGGCGAACGCGGCAATCATGAGGCCCACGCAGGGACCAACGGCCCTCATCCTGCGTGACCTCCTGTGTGGTGGGCAACAGTGAGACTGACCTGTTGGCGGCCAGGGCACTGCGATGACATCACTCCCATCTTCAGAGGTAGGGAGTGAATATAAACAGAGCAGTAAATCAGTCTTCAACCGCAACTCGACTCTGTGTGTGTGTGTGTGTGTGTGTGTGTGTGTGTGTGTGTGTGTGTGTGTGTGTGTGTGTGTGTGTGTGTGTGTGTGTGTGTGTGTGTGTGTGGGGGGGGGGGGGGGGGGTTCTTACTCCACACATCGTGTAGCACGCAAGCTACAGTGAAAGATCCTGTCCAGCATGCCTTTGTGGCTGCAGAGACCTGTCAGCAAAAACTACACCTTTAATCAAAGTCGGAAACTTAACTCGTCCAGCACTTTCCAAGCAGAAGGACAGGCTGCCGTCCTTTCTGTGGCTGCAACCTGTTCCTGAATTGTACTGTAGAGTAACCCAGATTTTTAAGCCGTGTGAATTCTGCTTGCTTTAACCTATTTGCTGCTTGTCGGGAAATTGCACTGATGCTCAAGATGTCTTTATTCCTTAAGGTTCGGTGCCTTTCTCTCTCCCACCCTGCTCCTTGTTCCTGAAATATAAAAGCACCTTTACTTGCAACTCAAGAACAAAGGCAGCAGCTTTCTTCTTGGATGACAAGGCTGAGGTGGAGCTCTGCCAACATGAGCAGAATGTCATTATGAGAAGAGGTTGCCATAATCAGGACAAATATATCACCATAAATGATGATAATAGACTTCATGGCAGATGACTCTGCATGAACAGAAACTGGCCAACCAAAGCAAGATCTATGGAAAATGGGAGATGAGAACACAACTGAAAGAGGGAGCAAAATGTCACGGCTTAATCCCCAGCCTATAATCAAGTAATGAGCAATCTGATACCTCATAACCTACCGATTTTTTTTTTTAATCAGAGTTTTCAAAATGCACCAAGGAAAAATAACACCAGAAACAATGGACCGACGGAGGGCGGAACAACAGGATGCAGTTTTTACCCACAGGTGGGTGGAACTGAGTGTATGAAGTTACAGGGCAATGAGAAAGTAACAGTGTGGCAAGTCAGATATAAGCTTCATTCCACAAACTCTTCAACTTTCATTCTTTCATACCTTTCTTTAGTTACTAAAACTAAAATTATGAGGATTTTAGCCAAATAACCCCGAATTATATTCAGCCCCACTGCTCGTTGATAGCACTGCGGAGAACACTTTGTTTGACGTTATACTCCAAAATTCCCCCATCCAGAGGTCCACTACTGACCCCATCCACGCCTGCAGCTCTAAGGGAGCTTGTATTGATTGATGCATCCGTGGCAAGCACGCGTCATAAGAAGCCATTCAGGATAACGAGCCACTAAAACGATCAAAAAATAAAACATAGACCAGGTTGGGAGGGCAGAGGCGTGACGGAAGGGCAAGGCCCTCATATTTTTTCCCCAGATTCCACCGAAACATCAATGCTACCTTGTCCATAAGTGTACGAGATAAAACAGAAAGTCGTATTTAATTGAAGTTAATAACTATTATAATAAATACTGGTTATAGTAATGAATGCTACCAGTGGCCATTTAAATTATGTTTCTTACCCCATTAGAAAGATTTGCTTAATCTTTAAGTACCCCCTTCTATCTGATCTCATGATTCCTTAGAAAGAAGTTTGGTATATCTTGTACCTAACAACTTCTACAGGTGCATTATCAAGAGCAACTTATCTGGATTCATCACAGTGTGGTGCGGGATGGCTCCATTCAAGATTGGGAGAAGCTGCGGAAGGTGGTGAATGCAGGTCAGATCATTGCACTAAACTTCACTCCACTCCGTCAATTCCCATCTACACTTCCTGGCACCTCGAAAAGGCAGTAAACATAATGAAGGACCCTTCCAACCCCGGCCATACTCTCTCTTCTCTTCTCCTATTGGGGAAGAGGCTCCACAGCATGAGATCACACACCAATAGATTCAAAGACAGTTTCCAGTGGGCTCCTGAATTAAGCTGACAATAGTGATGTCCCTGCTGTCCGTGCTATGAACTAATCATTGCTGCTGTCAGAGAGTAGCAGCAATCATCAAGGACCCTCACCACCCAGCACCCATTCTGTTCTAGCTACTGCCATCAGGAAAGAGGTACAGGTGTCAAAAAGCTTGCACCACCAGGTTCAGGAACAGTTGCGACCCCTCTTCCATCAGACTCATCAACGACAAACTCAGTTGGAGAATCATTTAAGGCAATGGTTCTCAACCTTTTACTTTCCACTCACAGACCACTTTAAGTATTCCCTATGCCATAGGTGCTCTGTGATTATTTAAGATGGTCTGTGGGTGGAAAGAAAAAGTTTAAAAACCACTGATTTAATTTACTTAATTAACTTGTTATGTGCACAGTTTCTGAACTCTGAAGGAAATGGGCCAAATGACAATTTTTCTCAAGCAAAATATTTCAGTAACAATTGGGTCTAGAGCAATGATTCCCAACCTTCCCTTCCCACTTACATCCCACCTTAAACAATCCCTTACTAATCACAAAGCACCAACGACATAGGGATTGCTTAAGGTGGGATGTGAGTGAAAAGAAAAAGGTTGAGAAACACTGATTTAAGGACTCTTACTTGTGCACTTTATTGATTTTCTTTATGTTCTCTCAGTATTGCAGTCAATTTGTTTACATTTGCTATCTGTTTATAGTTTTTTTTTGTTCACATGTCTTCACTGTGTACAGTTTACTTTGTTGCACTACTAATTAGTGATAATTCTCCTCCGCCCACAGGAAAAATAATCACAGGGTTGTATGTGATGTCGTATATGTACTTTGGCAATAAATTTGAAATCTGATATCTTTGCTGTAAAATTACACTCTAATCTGCTCTTGCTCTTTTACTTTGTACTTCTGTGGGCATGTTAGAGTTGACTTGCTGAACTGCTCCTGAAGCAAAACCTTCTTACTGTACCAGGTATAATGAGACAATATACAGGCACTGGGAAATAGTGTGCAATGGAACTAAACCAGATGAACAGAAGAATCACATCACCCATGAATTAATAAGCTTAGCATCGTTAAAGAACCCAGTAAAACTGAACTTGCAAAAGGTATTATGAACAAAATTTAGTTTTATTGGTCAAAGCTATGCACGAAGCAAACTCTTCCTTGGAGCCCTGATTAGGCAATTGTTTCCTTGAGGACCAACCCAGCTCTTTGAAGGTGAAGGCACATGATATTACGTGAAGATTCTTCACTAAAAAGTAATTAAATCGCCAAAATTCAGGAAGAGGTGAAAAGAACATGTTAAATCACAAAATATGTAGGTTCTGTTTACTTTTCCACCTTTCTAACCACTTCATTGCAATCAAAACACCTCTTGGTCCAAGCATTTCTTGGGATATCTTCCTTCCTCGGTACATGTACAGGAACTTAAGGAACACCATACCTGAGAACTTTATCATCTTGGCTCAGAGTTTAATCAAGTTATGACATTACCAAGGTCTGGTTTAAATTTTGTTAGAGTATGCATAAATACCTCCCCTCCATTGTCCTACTACCACACCCCCACTCCCCACCCCCTCACCTCCAAGCTGCATTGTCATGCCAGCACAGAGGCCTTAAGGGAATATGTGTAGTTAAAGGTGACATCAGAAATTTCTACTTCTATTCCAATTAATCTTCTCCTCTCAGTTCATTTGTGTCCTTAATCCCTTAATCCTATCTCTATAGAAATTCATTTGCCTAGTGTCACAAGCTACCCCCTCAACATTGATCCCTCTACTCGCACTGTGATAATTACTTTTGACATCCTCAAAAAATTTTTCAATCAGCTCCCTCTTTCTTTTCCCAGGCCCAAAGTCCATCGATGAAAATCTCACCAATTAATATACATTCAATATATATAGTGTCTCAGATCCATCGAAACTGGCTAGATTTTGAGCCTCCATTCACCATTATGTTTTCTTAGTTCCCATATGCTTGATCAAATCATCATTTCAGCTTTTGGCACACTGGGAATTCCTACCTTTTGATCTTTCACTGTTTGACTTTGAACTCCATTCCTCATTTCCCTTACCCGGGATATTGACATTGCTCAGAAAGACAACATTCATTGTCAATTCTGAACTCTGTTTGACAAAGTCACTCATGGTAGGCTTGTGCAGAAGATTAAGTCGCGTGGGATGACTTCAGGAAGGGAAAAACCAGGGTTTTGATCATTGGGGGATCAGAGGTGGAGAGGGTGAGAAAATTTAAGTTCTTGGAAGTCACTATCTCGGATGATCCTTCCTGGACCCAACACAGTACTGGTATCATGAAGAAAGCACGTTAGTACCTCTACTTCCTCAAGAGTTTGCGGACGTTTTGGTGTGGCACCAAAATCCCTGGCCAATTTCTACAGAGGTGTGGTGGAAAGTGTACTGCATCATGGTCTGGTATGGGGACACCAATCCACCTGGGCGTAAAGGTAATGGACACAGCCCAGGACATCACCGGCAAAACCCTTCCCACTATCAGGAATGTGTACAGGGAACACTGCCATCAGAGTGCAGCAGCAAACATAAAGGATCCACACCACCTGGCACACGGTCTGTCCTCGCTGCTGCCATCAGGAAAGAGGTATAAGACTCACATCACCAAGTTCAGGAAAAGCTGCTACCCCTCCACTGTCAGACTTCTTGTGATGGGTATATTATATTTCATATTATACATAAATATGTTTTTAAAGGAGATAGATTGTGGGGCTTTAGTGTAGGCCACAAACAACAAACACTTCACAAAACAGATCTTATTTAAAATGCAGGAGCTTTGCTGAAAGTGAGTCATGCAGACATCAGTGATTTTGCAAAAACTTTGTGCTTATGGAAAGTTCTTAAGTAGGTGTTAATTGGATTGATGCTGTGGAGTAATGGACTATTATTTTGAAAGCAGCAGCAGGACAAAACAGACTCAGAAGATTGGGGCTGGAGCCTTGGGGGGTTGTGTGCTTTTGCAAGCAGAGAGGGAGAGAAGCATTTGATTCTTTGGAGAAAAAAGAATCCAGTTTTGCAATGGCTTTTGAGACTGGATTGGCAAATACTAGAGCACCTCGGATGCCCCCCAAAGTTCGTCAACATGGTTATCCAACTGCACGAAAACCAACAAGGTCGGGTCAGATACACCAATGAGCTCTCTGAACCCTTCTCCATTAACAATGGCGTGAAGCAAGGCTGCGTTCTCGCACTAACCCTCTTTTCAATCTTCTTCAGCATGATGCTGAACCAAGCCATGAAAGACCTCAACAATGAAGACGCTGTTTACATCCGGTACCGCACGGATGGCAGTCTCTTCAATCTGAGATGCCTGCAAGCTCACACCAAGACACAAGAGCAACTTGTCCGTGAACTATTCTTTGCAGACGATGCCGCTTTAGTTGCCCATTCAGAGCCAGCTCTTCAGCGCTTGACGTCCTGTTTTGCGGAAACTGCCAAAATGTTTGGCCTAGAAGTCAGCCTGAAGAAAACTGAGGTCCTCCATCAGCCAGCTCCCCACCATGACTACCAGCCCCCCCACATCTCCATCGGGCACACAAAACCCAAAACGGTCAACCAGTTTACCTATCTCGGCTGCACCATTTCATCGGATGCAAGGATCGACAACGAGATAGACAACAGACTCGCCAAGGCAAATAGCGCGTTTGGAAGACTACACAAAAGAGTCTGGAAAAACAACCAACTGAAAAACCTCACAAAGATACGCATATACAGAGCCGTTGTCATACCCACACTCCTGTTCGGCTCCAAATAATGGGTCCTCTACCGGCATCACCTACGGCTCCTAGAACGCTTCCACCAGCGTTGTCTCCGCTCCATTCTCAACATTCATTGGAGCGATTTCATCCCTAACATCGAAGTACTCGAGATGGCAGAAGCCGACACCATTGAATCCATGCTGTTGAAGATCCAACTGCGCTGGGTAGGTCACGTCTCCAGAATGGAGGACCATCGCCTTCCCAAAATCGTGTTATACGGCGAGCTCTCCACTGGCCATCGTGTCAGAGGTGCACCAAAGAAGAGGTACAAGGACTGTCTAAAGAAATCTCTTGGTGCCTGCCACATTGACCACCGCCAGTGGGCTGATCTCGCCTCAAACCGTACATCTTGGCGCCTCACAGTTCGGCGGGCAGCAACCTCCTTTTTAAGAAGACCGCAGAGCCCACCTCACTGACAAAAGACAAAGGAGAAAAAACCCAACACCCAACCCCAACCAACCAATTTTCCCCTGCAACCGCTGCAACCATGTCTGCCTGTCCCGCATCGGACTTGTCAGCCACAAACGATCCTGCAGCTGACGTGGACATTTACCCCTCCATAAATCTTCGTCCACGGAGCCAAGCCAAAGATGACAAGCTCTCAGGCTTGTCATTGTGAGTTCTGAGTTCAGACTGTTCAAAACTCTTGTGGTCTTTACAAGAGGAATTATTAAGATGGGGCAGGTTTCTTTGGCAAGACACTGAAGGAAGTGACTGATGGAAGTAAATCAGTTTGTGTGAATGTCCAATTGGCAACGAATCTCTCTCTGAAACCAACAAGAACCTTCCTGAGCGGTAACCAATGACCTCTGAACACCAGAGTTTGGTGAAAATTCATAAATGTTATATTCTGTGCACAGTATAACAATTGCCTGAGAAGTGAGAATGGACTGTCAATCAAAGAACTTTCCTAAACATGTACCAATTACATACACTTAGAATTAGAAGGGGTTAAATTCATAGTTAATAAGTTGAAGTTTGATCCTGCTTTTATGCTTTAAAGAAAATTAAATGTAACTTTTGCTTAAGTAACCATTGTCTTGATGAATTTCTATTGCTGCTGGGTTTTGGGGTCCCCTGGGCTCGTAACACTCCTTAACAACAAACTCAGTCAGGGACTCATTTAAGAACTCTTACTTGCACATTTCATTGATTTTTTTTTAATCCTCTCTGTATTGCACAGTCAGTGTGTTTACAGCCATTGTCTGTTTGCAGTTCTTTATTTGTTTACATATGTACATCGTGTACAGTTTTATTTTGCACGACCAGAAAGTGATAGTTCTGCTACGCACGCAGGACAAAGAATCTCAGGCTTGTATGTGTTGTCATCTATGTATTTTGACAGTAAAGCTGAAATCTGGATCATTGAAATGATCAAAAAAAACAGAGGTAAGTTAGTAGGCAATTGTTTTTCTGACTAGACATCTGTGATCTGTTGTGTTCCCCAAGGATCACTGCTGGGATCTCTGTTGTTTGTGCGATAAGCTAATAAATTAGATGAAAATGACTGGTAAGCTTGAAGATGAGACAAAAATTGGAGGAGTTGTGGAGACAAAGGAAGGTTGTCAAAGGACACAGCTGGACATTGATCAGCTGTAAATGTGGGCAGAGAAATGGCAGATGGGGTTTAATCTGGACACGTATGGCGTCATCTATTCTGGGAGGTCCTATGCAAGAGGAAAGTATACAGTAAACAGCAGGGCCTTTTGGAGCATTGACGTACAGAGTGAGGCATAAAGTGGCTACACACCCTGTAAATGGATAGGGTGGTCAATTAATAATATAGCAGGGCACTGAATATGAAGATTGAGGAGTTAGGTGGCAGCTGTATAAAACTTTGTTTGACCACTTTTAATCTGATCACCGCATTGCAGGAAGGATTTGAATGCTTCGGTGATGCTGCCTGAAGTGGAGTGTAACAGCCATGACGAGAGAGGTAGCACAAACCTATGTTGTTTTCTCTGGAGCAGCAGGTGTGGAGGGGCAACCTGAACGAAGAGCATAAAATTATGAGAGGCATCGATAAGGTAGTCTTTTTCCCAGGATGGGAAAAGAGTTGGAGGCGTGAGGGGATCAGAATTTAAATGAGATTTGAGAGGCAAATGTTTTGCACCAAGAGTCCTGGGGCATGGTGTTGAAGAGGGGGTTAGTAAAGCAGAGAACAAGGATACGTCCCTTTTGATGTGAAGATTCAGGGATGGAGCATTATCAAGTTTCATGTTACTGACAATTAAAATCAATGGACATCCATATTCCTACCATCTAAGGAGAATCCTCCTTATCAGGAGGGTTCTTCTAGTCTCGTTGTCACACTCCAAGTCAGGACAAAAGAAAAATGTCTCTCAATCAGGAATATCGACTAAAACCCAATACCTCTTGGCTTCCATCACAGCACCCTCGGCATTCTGCTGCCCTTCCTCCTAGAATTCCCCTTATCCTGTCCTCATGAGTTTGAGAAGGCCTGTCAGCTTGACACATTTAGTCCAGAACTGAAATGAATGTAAATCTGTATTTCCACAATCTAAGGATTTTACTTACATTAATAATAATAATGGTCTGAGTGCTACACTTTGAAGTTAAAGATGCTCCCAACAGCGGAATGATTGTAAATAGGTTCAATGTATGAGAATTCTCATTCAACCACACATGTACTGCAAACTGAGTGTGAAGTGGTATTAAGAATGGAATTGCGTTGTGGTGACAGCAGATGCTACCCATTGCATCCCACATATATGCCCTTTTATCCGAATGCATTTTCCATTTCTGGATCTCCAAATTGAAGCAAAACAGTGAAGAGTCATGGATTTTCTGTCTGTTTTCCAGATCCTTGCCCATGCTGACTAAAAAAAAATTAATGGCTTTCCAGATTTATTTACATTTTGCAAATGAAGATTTGTCAGATTAATTTATGTTTTATTAAATATATATTCACATATAGTGTCTCACATTCATTGAAACACTCTGTCGGTTCTGATGTTATTAATACTTGGTAAATAGATTGAAATGATATAGGAGTACGGAGGTGAAGCAGGAATGTGTATCCATAAAATGCAATTACTGGAGAGTGCAAGGAATAACCCCTCCATAAATGGCTGATTAAAACTCTGGTTTATACCATCTCTCTGGTGTTTTAAATTTTTATTTAATTAACTGATTATAAAAGCTTTTTACTACCTTTGGAAGAAAAAATGAGTTTCAAAGTTTTATTTTAGTTTTAAAATCAAATGAATTCTTTTCCTTCTTTTCAAACAGGATGTTACTTAAAAATAGATGATTTAAACCATTTCATGTGAAGTGAAGAAACTAAATAATATCAAAATTATTGGTTCACAATCATCCTTAATAACCATTTCTTTTTACACACAGCGTGAAGTACCTTTGGGATTTATGACTGAGTGAGAGGTAGCAATAAATTGAAAGAACTGTTATTACTCTTTTATAGTTTTGAAAGTATTGAAATGATTTAAAAAAATTCACATTTGTATTATTAAATGAATGATATATCAAGTTTGACCATGCAAACTTCCGAGCAGGTATTTCTTTTTTAACAAAAAGTCCTAGATACAATCTTTAATACCAAAGTGTACAGGAAACATCTTTGACAGAAAGAAAATCAAAATGTAAGAAGGAAAATTTTAAAACATACAGGAAGATTCTCTTATGAATCTAATTTAAGTATTAAATTAAATTCTAATTATTTCACATGAATTGTATTCAGTCCGGACAAATTCTATTATTTTTCTTGAAAAATAGAGTGACATACTTGGTTCTGTAAATATAAACAATTCAGTAGAAATTCGAACATAGCTAGCAATGTCCCACTGAATTGGGAATCAAGCCATTTGACATTTCAGAAAATCCATTAGTCCATATGTTGCTTGTCAACAACACCATAATTCTAAACTTCTGCTTTCATCCAAGTCAGCTTCCTCATCCATTTAAAATTCAAATGACATTTCACTTTTAGTTGTATTGTGTGTGATCTCAATTAAAATATTAATATTTACACTGGAAGTAGGAAAGGGAGACGAAGTTAATATTTTTCTTGAGCGCAAAGCATCAATCATAGCCTAATCATTTATCATTCATTGTTCTCATGAGCTTCAATAGGTTTTCACTGTGGGAAAGATGACATAGATTTCACTTACTCAGAAGATAGTGACTTGGGCAATTATTTATTTGGTTGTGCAGACAGAAAGGATTCATGCTTAGTTTCCCCATATCAAGAAAATTAAGCTTTTACTAATCTAATTTTATCTTAGAGGGGCGACATGGTTGGCAGAGCATTTAGCACAACACCTTTACAGTCCCAGCGATCATGATCAGGGTTTGAATTCTGCGCTGTCTGTAAGGAATTTGTACGTTTCCCCAAGAGCTCCGGTTTCCTCCCACCACTGTTCAAAACGTACTGGAGGGTGTAGGTTTGTTGGGTGTAAATTGGGCGGCCGGACTCGTGGCCGGTTACCATGCTGTATCTTTAAATTTTTTTTAATTAAAATAAATCTAATCGATTACAGGTGAAGACAGTTAATGGAGGAAGATTCCCTTGTCAAATAAAATGGCAGCTTGATTGACAGCTTTATATTTTAATAATATTATTAAATGTAGAAGATTTGGCAGTAGCAACATTTTGGGATCAAATTTGTGAAGTGTAAAGAAGTAGAGACATTAAATAATAATAAAAAAAGAAATTGTATGGATTTTAAGTTAAAGACTGAACCTGATTGGAACAAGATACTTTAGAATGCTTTGAACCACTCAAAACCCCTGCAAATCAACACTAAACATTCTCTGCTATTTAGAATTTTTTTTTTGTTTTAAAAACGCAGATGCTAAAAAGGTTTAATAAAAACAAGAAATTCTGGAAACACTCAGCAGGTTAAACAACTTCTGGAAAAAAAAAATGATTAAGAATTAACTGTAGTTGAACTTTTCACAGATGCTGCCTGAGTTGTTGAAATTCTGTCTTTACATAATTGATTTGCCTGTATTGAAAGTTACAGCTATGACTAATGGAGAGTAAATTGGGATGTATCTCTGTCTGCTGTCATTTAAACAGGCAACTACTGGATTGAACTACACCGTATTTAATTCTCAACATGTGTTTTAGGAGTACATGAAATTACTGTGTATCCATTCCCATTAAGCAAGGCTAATGCACGAGAAGGTGGATCGAAAGCAACATAAAAGTGTTTTAATGATCCCTTCATTTCACATTATCAACAGCAATGAGAGCAAATATATGTGCAATCCCTTAAATTGGGAATTACATCGCAACTGGAATTTTATCAAACGTAGTGCAATGGTGAGCAACACAAAGAGGTCCAAGAGAGAAGTTTCAAGGAACAACTTAACAGAGATGATTGCTGGCAAAGAAATTTGGAGTAGCTAATTCCCAGCAATTGGGTCAAAGTAGCCAGGTGTAGCCATCTAGAAACGAAAGGTACGTGGGAGGGAAGAGGGTTGGAGAAGTGAAAAGAGTTTGTGAAGCTGGAAGAATTTAGAATTTTTCAGAGCCAAGGGCGTGTGAGAACATGGAGTAATTTGAATGCAAGTCAGGAACATTGTTGCCTAGTCAAATGATAAAGTAAGCCAGGAACAAAGGGGGAAAGAGGCGGGCGGGTAAGGTGATATGAAAAAAGGACCGTCATAGATAAATTTTAAGTTTGGTTTAAGTAAATGTTTTTTTACCTTGGTGTTTTGTCAAAGTGGGGATAAATAATGTGATAAAAGATGGCCAAATATACCTGAAATCTTCTTCCATAATTTCTACTTCCTCGTTAATGAAGCCACCTCATTATACATCTGCTCTTCAAGGATTATTTATTGTCATGTAATGGTACAAAACATGTAATTTTACACAAAATTTCCATCTGCCCGTCATAAGACAGGCAGAGTCAACATTAGCCCAGAGCCCCTCACAGAGAAGAGAAAAATAAGCAAAAAACTGTCCCTTCACAGTCGCAGAGTGTCTGTGGATTTGCCTCCTGCAGCCTTGGCCCCTCAATTGGCTTTATCCATTTTCCCTGATTAAAATCAGCCAAACTCAACTGGAAATCAGCAACAGTTGGGCAATTCCCTGACCCAAACGTTAACACTCTTGCATAGCAGCAAAAAATTAGGAATAACATGAGGGGGAGCTTCTTCACTCAGAGTGGTGGCTGTGTGGAACGAGCTTCGGGAGAAGTAGTGGCGGCAGGGTCCATTTGGTCATTTAAGGAAAAACTGAATAGGTATATTGGTGGGAGGGGAGTGGAGCCTTATGGGCAAGGTTCAGGTAGGTGGGACCAGAGGAGAGTACTTGGTTCATTCGATCCGGACTAGAAAGTTCGAAATGGCCTCCTTCCATAATGTATTTATTATATGGTTATAGAAAAGTGTTCACAGTAAAACCACACTGCACGTTTTCCGCACTTACTCTTGATCCCTTGCTCCTTGCTACAGACATCGACTGGTGAACTATTTCATGAAAAGACTGGCATATATTTCTAATATATGTCACAGAACATAAAAATGCCTGCAATCGTTTATTTTGTCTGATTTTTTGGGGGGATTGCAATTCCTATGAGATCAAACTGGAGAATATGTTTTGTATTCTAGCAGAATCAGTTGAATATTGTGTGGAGAAAGCAACGCTCTTAATCCACGGGCTACAAATACTGCATAACTTGTCTATTGCAAACATGTCATTTCACATCCCCTTGGCTTTCTGGTTCAAGGATCAACATGTAACTAATTGTAGTACACTGGCAGTCCAATTCTTTATTTAGAATTGTGGCACTGTCTGAATTATTAGCTTGATCTTTCATGCAGAAATGGCATTTTTCAGGAAATATATTTTACAGTACACATAAACATAAACACTGGTAAGTTTCTAGGCTCAAGTTCATAGGGCAAGTGTCCTTTACTGCCTGACCAAGCTGCTTTTCAAATTTAACTTTTTAAAATAATTTATGCTAGAAGCTGATTCCAGCCATTGAAACCTGTGCCACCCAATTACACCTAATTAATCTACCAAACGTGTACTTTCTTGGAGAGTGGGAGAAAATCAGGACAGCTGGGGAAAATTCATGCAGGCACAGAGAAGAACGTACAAACTCCTTACAGACAGCTTCGGTGGTTCGGTGCACCAAGTTGCTGGTGTTGTAATACCATTACACTAACTGCTACGCTAACCACGCTGTCCATACTGTTGGGGGCCGGCACAGTTGACGTAGCAGTCAGCACAACGCCTTTGCAGCACCAGCGATCGGGATTGGACTCACGCTGCCTGTAAAGCGTTTGTACTTTCTCCCCGCATCTGGCGGGTTTTCCCCAGGGGCTCTGGTTGCCTCCCACCTTTCAAAACATACCAGGGGTGTAGTTAATTGGGTTCAAATTGGGCGGCATGGACTTGTGGGCCAAAATGGCCTGTTACCACGCTGTATGCTAAATAATGAATTATTTAAAAATGATAATGTGATACATTATCCAGCTGTATGCCACACCTGGATTCCCTAAAGAAGAAGTCTGGACCCAATTTAAGGAATTAGGTTGTAAAGTCACCAATCCTACGTCATCACATGAATATCATGCTTAAAAGGAAGGTCAGTCAATGGTAAGGACTTCCCATTGTCTCTTTTTCCCACTGAGTACTCTGCCAGGGAGTTTTTCTTTGAAAGGCACTAGAGCTGTTTGGCCTACACCGTTGAATGAGGTGACACCCTCATGGAGGCAGAAAGAGAGCAGCTCATAATTCTGACAACCTAATTTCAATGCCGTCAGCTTAACGTGAAGACAGTAAGCCGAATTTACAATTCATAAATATGTTAAAAAGGAGTCAGTAGATTGCTGCAATGCACGTAAAGAAGGAGGGAGGATTCAGTCCACAACAAAAGAATTTCCGAGTCAAGATCCAGTCCTAATAAAAGTAACACTGAAATCTACAACTGATCCCTTTTATATTATAACAGTGTTTATCAGTCAAAAATCTCTCCGAATAAATCTGACTCGCAAAAATATTCAAGTATTACTTGTTACACTTCTGGATAATTTTACCATGTAAACGGGTTTAAGAAGTAGGGAATTTCTTAGTTATTTTTCTTCCTAGATGTTAAAGGTGAAAAGAATTTCTGTAACAGCCTGCTGGAATTCCAATCGGACGATGACAGGAAAATGGAAAAAAAATGTCTCAGATCTCAAACTGTGAGTCTCCTATCTAATTAGATTTACGGACAAAGGAAAAGGCAACAGAATAACAAATAATGGAGATGAAAGGTGACGTAGAATGACGTAATTTCCATGAAAAATAGAGGGCAAGATTATATTGTGTGTGTGTGTGTGTGTGTGTGTGTGTGTGTGTGTGTGTGTGTGTGTGTGTGTGTGTGTGTGTGTGTGTGTGTGTGTGTGTGTGTGTGCTTGTGTGGTTGTGTGTGAGTGGGTGTGGACATGCATGCACTTGCAAGCATGTGTGCACATGTGTAAGTGCACTTGTATGCATGCAGGTGTGTACGTGTGTGTGTGTGTGTGTGTGTGTGTGTGGGGGGGGGTGGGTGCTTGTGTGCATATACATGTATGAATGTGTGTTGTGTGCTTTAGAGTAAGACAGTGCAACAAGAGGACAGAAAAATCTTTTTATTAGTCTAAAACTATCAATTTAGTACATTTAAATTCTGTAGGAAAACACCGGTACATACAACTCCATTAAAAACATCTTTAAGAGGCGGTGCCTCAGAAAGCAGCTTCTAACCTTAAGGACCCTCACCACCCAGGCCGCACTCTTTTCTCCCTGAAGATGCACACCCAATGTTATAAAAACAGCGTCTTTCTTTCTGCCATCAGGTTTCTGAATGGACAATGAACCTATGGACACTAACTCACTTTTTTTCTCTTTATCACACTAAATATTTATTTTTAAATATCTTTTATTTACAAAATTGTAATTCATAGTAATTTTACACCTTGCGGCAAAACAACAAATTTCACGACACATGTTCGTGACAATAAACTTGATTCTGATATGTTGAGAGTCAAAAGATTTAGAGATTTCATTTCTGGATCGAAAAAATTGACTGAAGTGTTCCATTTCAGGGCCAGAAAGACTGAATGAAATCACATTCATATTTTTACTTTGTAGAGAGGTACTATTGCTCTCAAGTTTGGTTTGTTCCATTACTGAGAACGAAAGATAATAATAGAAGGAAATTTGATGATGAAGAGATAAGATTGGATAGAATTTAATTTTTGCAGCCAGTGTTTATGACCTACAAGCAATAAACAAAACATTAACAATGACTGTCAAGAGAGAATTGGATAACTACAGGAAGTCAAAGAAGCTGCAAGACTGAGAAAGGTCAGAGAAACTGGACTAATTGGTCTGATGGGCTTAGTGCAGTGGTACTCAGCCTTTTTCTTTCCAATCACATCCCACTTTAAGTAATCCCTCTGCCATCGGTGCTCTGTGATTAGTAAGGTGGTGTGTGAGTGGGAAGGGAAGGTTGAGAACCACTGTTCTAGACCCAATTGTTGCTGAAATATTTGGCTTGAGAAAAATTGTCGTGGGCCCATTTCCTTTGGAGTTATGAAACTGTTCACATAACGAGTCAATGAGTTACGATTAAAACAGTGGTTTTCAAACTTTTTCTTTCACCCACATACCACCTTAAGCAATCCCTTACTAATCACAGAGCCCCTGGGATGTGAGTGGAAAGAAAAAGGTTGAGAACCACTGTCTTCATGCCTTCCCTTCAGTCTTTGACTCAATGCAGCCAAAAATGGTAACAGAACTGAGGGAGAATTTCAAAGCTAATATTTTCAAAGTTGAAAATCATGGAAACATGGCATGGAGGCAGGATAGTTGGTCTATCAGTCCACCTCAGTTTAGATATCAAAGGTATCATATCCACTAGAAGTGCAGTATACAGAAGTACTGGAGTAACTCAGCAGGCCACACAGCCTCTAATGGGAAGTAAAGAGTAGCCAATATTTTGGGCCTGAGCCCTTCATCAAGGTACGTGCAAAAGGCAGGCAGACACCGAAAGAAGAAAGTGGGGAGTAGAGAGGAGGAAAGAAGGGGCAGGCGGTGGGGGAGGAGCACAGCCCAACAGGCAAGAGGTCAGAGGTGGATATGGGTGGAAGGGAAGAAGATCAAAAGCTAAGGTGATAGGAGGAGAGGGTAGCTCCAGAATTCCAGGCATTATTCCTACATCATGGTCATGAACGGGCATTAATTTTTATTGATTGTTCTGGACATTGGCATGATCTGGTAAGGACAGCATGTATTGCCCATCACTAATTGCCGTTAACTGTGGTAATGAGCCACCGCCTTAAACTGATGTAGATCTCTGCTGAAAGCATTCCCAGAGTGTTGTATCCTTCCATGTGTACTTGCTGTTCTTGTCTTTCTTGATGGGGAAGTTGTGGGGAAGAATGGCCAACATGCACAACTGCAGTGCCTTTTGCAAATGGCAGGTACAACAGCCAAAGTGCAAAGCCCTTAGTGGTGGGTGGGCTGGCTGATCTTGCATGGAATTTTTTTAGCTTCTGGAGGGTTTCTGGAGATGAACTCATCCTGCCAAGTGAAGATTACTACATCAAGCTCTCATTCCCCAGATCCATTTAAACACAAACTGAGCTAACGTGAAAAATCCCAACTGACAAGAAGAGTACAGGTAGCTGCATTGACATTAAGGTTAATTACTCATTAACCTTGCTGGGCGCAAATGGGTCACCACGTAAATGTCTATAAAGGCAATGTGCATGAGGCTTGCTTTGAGCAATGATGGGAGGCTGTGCTCATGGGTTCTACCTGCAAAACAAAATCTCAGCTGAGTATGTAATGGCCAGCTTGTAAGTGTTTACCAAGCGACAAAGAATTGTCCTGAGAAAATAAAGGTTGTTGAATCAATACAAATCCTTTTTTTCCCCCCTTAAACCATAAAATGGGGAGGACCTGGCAATAGTAATTACCACTGATCAGCAAGCCTTGGATAGATTGTGCATGTTAAATTTTCAACCGTTAATCAAGAGGTAATAAGAATCAGAAACTGTAGGAGTGAAAGGGCGACATAGAGAGCTGGCTTGCCTTGGCATTACTAAGATGAAATTCTGGATTTCATTAGATTTAATCAGTAGACAGCATCAACCACAAGCACAGCTCTTCTCATAGCTGCCTTTTACATGCACCTCCCACTGTTTGGAAGTGTAACTATTTGCAAAACATTGCATGTACAGTATCTGTCAGATTTAGCTATTGGAGCCATGTGGCATAATTTAATCCTATATTATCTGCCAATTGCAGTGAAAGTAGAAGCAGTCTCATTTCCATCAGTATAATTGTACTTATCCAAGTGATATAATTATATATTGACATCACCTAAGAATTAGCAAACTTAGACCGTTAAGCTTGTAGAATAGAGAGGTTGTTGTCTACTAATAACCTGATGGATATAAGTAAAAATTATAAGCAAATAACCTTTCACATGCCTAAATATCTCATGTCATTAATGTGCATTTTTTCCACCTCATTAGATATGCAGCTATAGTAGGTTATGTCAGGAAAAGTAATCAATTAAAATTTCAGCGGCTTGATATGTTGGAACACAAAAGCAAGGCTTGTAGTTGCATTATTTTTTAGGCCACATCTGTCTTTGGATCAGCTTCAGGAAACAATGCTTGATTTTTTCTAATTAACTATAAGTTTTTAGTTTGCTTTTTTTAAAAAATAATGTAAATGGCCATCACATTCAGGTTCCTCCACTGAAATGTGCATCATGGGGTGAAATAAGCAAGATGTTAACTAATTTTTTTTTTAAATCTCTCTCCGCTGCTGAGCGTGTCACTCAAGCATCACATCTTCTGAAATTTCCTCGCCTTGTTCATGGAAACATATTGGAGCAGCATTTGCCAGCTGTCAGCTTCCTGTGCCTTCTGCTGCCATTATCCTGAGGCACCACCCCACCTTCTGGCTTGCGAGGCTGCAAAGAGATCATAGCAAAGGGGAGGGAAGAAAGAAAGGTGCCTCTTTGTAGATCTGGCTGTCTTCTCGTGATTTGTATGCACTGATGAATGAACCTGCTTGCCTTAAAGCTCAGTGGTGCAAAGAGAAAAGAATAATTCCCCAGTCGTGTGCCTTGTTCTCCTGTGAAGTGCTGATGTTCAGTGCTAATGAGTGGATGAATCAAACTGTGCTCCTTTATGATATCATTAGGCCATTTTTTTCCTCTTCCCAAAGTTTATTACAAGTAGCCCATAACTTTAATCCTGGAGTATACAGTTGATCACTGTTAAATAAGTATCACTTGGTGGGGTTTTACATTGGCTCACTTACCAACTAAAGGATTTTTCAATCCCAAACATTAATTCCTGTTAGGAGAACATCTTTTTCAATCTTCTTTACAAGATCCTGTTTTTTTTCATGATTGGTTTAGATTAGATATTGAATGTTTCAAAGATCTTAGTTTTGCATCATTTGAACAGCTTTCTAAAAAGTTCAATTTGCCATTTTTTTCAGATACTTGCAAATTAGACATTTCCTTAAATCTCAGATACGGGATTTTCCTCGAGCACCACCTGATGTGAACATTATTGATGTGACATTTTCGCACAGGTTTAATATCCATTCTTTATGATAAGCTGGTGGGTTTGAGACATGCCCCTCCAGTTAAAATTAAAAATGCCTGGGAACAAGCATCTTGTATGATAAATCTTGTATGATCAGATGAAGTTTGGGATCTAACTTTTAAGCTGGTTAATACTACATCTTTATGTGCCCGTCATTGCTTTTTACACTTTAAAGTTGTACATATGGCTCATAGGTCTAAAATTAAATTATCACATATTTATTCAGATGTAAATCCTAATTGTGATAAATGCAAGCGGGAAGAGGCTTCTGTAATTCATATGTTTTGGATATGTCCTAGCCTTGAAAAATACTGGAGGGAGTTATTTCAAACCCTATTCTTAATTTTAAATGTAAATTTGGAATCTAATCCTCTGGTTGCTCTTTCTTGGCACAACTGGAGAAGATGACGTTCCTCTAACTCCAATTAAGTGTCATGCTCTGCCATTTGCATCTCGCCTGGCCAGACGTGCAATACTGTTTAGATGGAGGGATGCTGCCCCACCCATTCATGCTCAACGGCTCAGGGACATCATGTCCTGTTTAAATTGAGAAATGATGCGTTATTCAATTAATAATTCAAATATAAAGTTTCAAATGTTTTGTGGACCATTCCTGAATCACTTTCATAACCTCAAAATATGACTATTTTTTAAATGTTTGTACTTGCTGTTTTATTCTATGACTGAAGAACATACTTTCTTTAAGGTTACGAATAGAGTTAGAATCACGCTGTACATGGAAAAAAATGTTATTTCTCTCTTTCAGTTATAATTTTGAATTATGGTTATATGTGCTTTATAGCTTGTTGAGTTATCAAGTTTTTTATTAATATTATATATCCCATAAATGTTTGGCATATGCATGATTATATTTGAAACTAATTAAAATATTTGAAAAGGAAAATTGTAGGTAAAGATTTCTTAAAGATAAAATGCAAAAAAGGTGTGTTCGTGACTTGTAACATGTAGTCGTGTATTTACGTTGATATAACACAGTTTGCGATTCACATTAATTTAAAAGTGCTGATACAGTTTGAGAGTTGAGATGTCCATCAAAGCCTAGCACCTCCATTCTCAACCTATTGTTGTGGCTGTGACCCCCTTTGGGACTCTGCTCAAGGTTTATGGGCCCCTTCCCCATGAAGCAGTCAAGTTTAGTTGGCTCTTACTGACTACTTTATATTTGAGAATGGCTGACGTAGAGCACTCGTAAGTGATAGCTCTGAAGCCACTTCCAGTAGAGAGTGTCATGCTGCCAGGGTTCAGACTGGCTATAACATGCTGCCTCCTCTTATATAACCCCAGCTTCAAAGTAAGCAAGCAACCCACAGCCATATATGTGGATTTAACTAACATTCTTCACAATATTTCTGATCTTAGCAGAGAGTTTTTACATGTTAAAAAAAAAGTATTAAATCAACCTTGGAATTCAAATCCATACATCCCTCAAGGTCGCAACAGAGGTTGGTAGGATAGTTAAGAAGCCCTATGGGATGCTGGGATTCATTAATGGGGGATTGAATTCAGGAGTAGAGAGGTCATGCCGCAACTCTACAAATCTCTGGTAAGACCACACTTGAAGAGTATTGTGTTCATTTCTGGTCACCTCATTATAGGAAGGATGTAGAAGCTATGGAGAAGGTGTGGAGGAGATTTACCAGGGTGTGTTGCAGGGAACTTCTTCACTCAGACAGTGGTGGCTGAGGGGAATAACCTTCCAGAAGAGGTAGGTGAAGCAAGGTCAATTCTGTCATTTAAGGAAAAGTTGGATAGGTGCGTGGATGTGAGGGGATTGGAGGGTTATGGGCAGAGTGCAGGTAAGTGGAACTAGAAGAGATCACTTAAATTGGTGCAGACTAGAGGAGCCGTACTGTAATTGTTGTATGGTTATATGGATTGGAAAACAAGTCTTATAAGGCCAGATTAGAAGAGCTGGGAGTTTTCTCTTTGGAAGGATGAGAGGAGACTTGACAGAGGTCCACAAGATTATGAGAGGCATAGCCAGCACCTGCTTCCCAGAGCAGGATCAACAAACACAAATCTACAAAGTGGAGGGAGGGAAGTTTAGGGGAGAAATCAGGGGTAAGGTTTTTTTACACAGAATTGTGAGTTTCTGGAATACCTTGTTGGAGGCTGAAACATTAGGGCCATTTAAGAGACTCTTAGCCAGGCACGTGGATGAAAGAAAAATAGGGGGTTACGGGGTAGGGAGGGTTATATATATGGGTTGGCACAACATCGAGGGCTGAAGGGCCTGCACTATGTTCAAGATTCAGATTTAAACATAAATATTCATCTGCTGAACTTGCTAAAAGATGATGATACATGGTAACATAGTTTGGAGCTTCACTGGTAAGAAGATAGGTGGAAGATAGGTGTATTGTTTTGATGAAGATGGAGAACGCTGTTACGTACTCCAGGTGGAAAGTCTCCCTGTTGGCAGAATGACTTTATGACAATAGACCCTCACAATATCTAATCAGCAGCATGGCTGAGTAGGTGAAAATCTCAGACCATATCTGTCCTCATAATTACCCATTTCCACCATTAATAATGGGCATTTTGTAAACGGCACATTAAAATATATTGCATTTTACCAGTGCTCTCCCAATGGAAACAGCCATGATACTTGCTGTCTGATCAGAACAAAAAGAACCTGCTCTGTAACTGCTGATGTCAGAAGATTTGCAAGGCCTAAAATTGCTGAACTTGCACAACCTTATGTAGAAAAGAAAGATGTGATTGTCATCTTATTTTGCTTTCTTAAAACTATAATGTCAAAATAATAAATTAGAAGCAGTAAGTTCATTCAATTGGTGCCCATTGTGTATTGCCCACTTACTCTGGGATCCTAAAATTTCCCAGAAATTCTGGAGGTCTTCTGCCCGAGCTGTGGTAGTACAGTGTAGGAATTCTGGGAATTCAATATGCAGCCAATTACTGAAGACAGAGAGAAGTCCCACGAAAATTCCTGCCTGACTAACTCTCTTTGCATTGACATGCAGCTCCTTAATCTAGGGCTCTCAAATGGTAGATAAACTCATCTGGGTGATGCAGGATTTCATAAACCATCTTTTATACGTAGATTAAAAAAAAGCTTAATTTGTTCCCAACCCTATTTATCTCTTGTTCTCTTTTTTTTATTTTTCATTCATATCTCCCATTCTAAATCCCAATGGTCCCATCTATAAGGGATTTAATTTGACTTTAGTCTAAACATGTGCATTGTTTGCCCTTTTTCAGTGCTCTTCAAAGTTGAAAATAATAGTTAATTTAAATTGAGCATTTTTGTTCATTTGCTTTCTTGCTAATCCTTGTTAAAACTCCAACGGAATTAACAAATATGTTATCAAATGGCATCTGTGAGATAGTATGGGATTCTATCACCACTGTATATATTTGTATATATTTGCATATAGTGATAATGATTGGCTGAGAGCTGTAGCCACGCCTACTGGCCAGGTCATAAAGGGCTTCACCTAACCAGACCCAGGTCAGTCTGGACTGGTCGACCTCGATGTACTATGCTCTAGTCTTTTGTTCATAAAAGCCTTGGTTTGAGTCCACAAGTCTTTGAGTCATTCGACACGCTACAATCTGTATGTCTTCTACCATGTAAGACATAAAAGAATATTCATACAATTTCAACTTAGAAACTTTTATTTATATGGTTATTACAAATTAAAATTTTACTTAATTTTAATGTATTACAATGTATCTATTCAGCACTGAAAACCTATTAAAATAGTTGTTTGGGTCTTTAAACTGCTCTGAAATGGAAATAGTTTTTTTTAATTGGTTACAAAAGATTCACTGTTTTCTGATTGGCATCTTTTTCTGCACCAAGTGAGCTATTTGGTTAAAAGACATTTTTCATCAAGCTGGCACAGAAGAATGAAGGAAAGAAAATCATAGGGAGATGGGGAGATTTTAAGTTCTACGAGCAGCTGGGTAGCGCAGTAAGTGAGAAACAAAATCTGCCAAAACAGTTAGTGGGTCGGAAATGAAATACAATCGCCAACTATGCGATTTAACCTGAGCATCTCAAGCAGCGACGGGGAACCCTCTGTGGGAATCAAAGTAAATTACAGCACTGAAACAGGCCAGTTGGGTCACCATGTCAGCAGTGGTCAAAAATTAGCAACCTTGGCTAATCTCCTGAGTCAGCTACATCAGTATGTTTATTACAGCACAGTGAAACCCCGTTATCACGCGATCGTTTGGGTACAAAAAAATCTCATCGCGAAAAATGCGGGATCATGCTTGATGCATGATCAATTACATAAAGGCTGAAGTTACTGGAACTGGAGGCTTTTATTAGCAAGAGATGGACAGCATCCCTTGTGTTGCCAGTTCACACTGACCCGGGCTCGAACTGGGGGCAGGGTTGTAGCATGACAGCCAGTGAGAGCAAGGACCAAATATAAAAGGTCATGTCATTTACATATAATAGTGGTTTCACCACGTTCACCTCCTCTTTTAACGAGAAATCCCAGATGCGGTCAGCCGATCTCATATGTTCTGTCTGTCCTTTGGCATTACCTGATCCATTTTGGTTGGTCCGGCTGGGGTACTTAGTTGCGTCGGGAGGATGGGTGCGTGTGTGACAATTGCCAGGTTGGCCGGGATGATGGGGTTAGGGAACTGAGGCCCTGGAGAGCTGGGGATGGGTGGGGGGGGAGGGGGGGCATGGGCGTACCTGTCAGCTGGTTTTGGGAGAGGGGTCCAGATGCTCTCGCATGTGCCGGGTCCTGAATGGATACCGTGTCTTCGCGTCTGTCCGGGAATGCCACGTAGGCATACTGTAGGTTAGCGTGGAGCAGCTGGACCCTCTCGACCAGAGGGTCAGACTTATGCATCCCCATGTACCTGCGAAATAGGACCAGATCAGGGAATGTCAGCCAGGTAGGTAAGCTAGGGGAATGTAAAGAGAGTTTCATGAGGTGTCTTGTTGGTGTCCATACATAGGAGGAACCGGACAGCGTGGAGGGCCTCTGAGAGAACTTCTTGCCAGTATGGGATGGGGAGGCCCTTGGACTTTAAGGCCAGTAGTACTGCCTTCCAGACCATCCCATTCTCCTGCTCCACCTGGCCATTCCCTTTGGGGTTATAGCTGGTGGTCCGGCTAGAGGCGATGCCCTTAAGCAGCAAATATTAATGGAGCTCATCACTCATGAAAGATGAACCCTTATCACTGTGGACATAGCAGGGGTATCCGAAAATGGTGAACAGATTGTTCAGAGGCTTTATGACAGTAGCTGTGGTCATGCCCGGTCAGGGGATGGCAAAGGGGGTCTGTGAGTACTCATCGATGATGTTGATGAAGTACACGTTGCAGTTCGAGGAGGGTTGGGGTCCTTTGAAGTCATGCTTAGATGTTCAAAGAGGCAAGTGGCCTTGATCAGGTGTTACTGGTTAGGCTAGTAGAAGCACGGTTTGCACTCCGTGCAGACCCGGCAATTTTTGGTCAGCGTTCTGATGTCCTCAGTTGAGTAGGGGAGATAATGGGACTTGATGAAGTGAAAAAAACAGGTGATCCCAAGGTGGCAAAGGCCATCGTGCAGTGCCTGCAGGCGATCCATCTGCGCACCGGCACAAGTCCCCCAAGACACGGCATCTGAGGGCTTGTTGAGCCCTCTGGGCCATTACAGTATGTTGTAATTGTAAGTGGAGAGCTCAATTCTCCACGTCAGGATTTCGTTGTTCTTGATTTTACCCCACTGCTGATTATAAACATAAAGGCGACTGCCTGTTGGTCAGTCAGCCTGGTAAAATGCTTAATGGTGAGATAATGTCTCCAGTGCCATACTGCTTGAACGATAGCCTGGAGGAGTACCAGATCTCTGGGCCTTGGAGGGTGTACAAAAGGAACCCCACATGCCTGGCCACCTGGTTAAGTGTGGCGGCCAGGGCAAAGTCTGATGCTCCGCTCTCTACTTGGAATTGGATGGATTCGTCCACTGCATGCATTGCGGCCTTTGCGATGTCAGCTTTGATATAGTCAAATGCCTCACGGGCTTTTGCTAACGGGGGAAAATGGTGGCCTTGATGAGGGGTTGGACCTTCTCCGCATAGCTGGGGACCCAATGAGTGTAATAAGAGAAAAAGCCCAGGCACCTTTTCAAGACCAGATAGTGGGGATGGGGTGGGGGGAGGGAAGGATGTTTCGGAAGTTCTAATGGGGGGGGGGACATGCAGTCGGGGTTGGGGTTAATGACACCATTGTCTACAACGCTGCCTAGTATAGCCAGGCAATGTGTGATGAAGACACAATTTCCTGTGTTATACATGAAGTTGAGGCATTTCACAATGTGGAGGAATTTTTGGAGGTTCCTATCATGGTCCTGCTGACTATGGCCACAGATGGTGACATTTTTGAGGTATGGGAAAGTGGCCCGCAGCCCATGTTCATCCACCATCCAATCCATCTTCCAAAAGTCTCCAAAAGGGACTCTCAGGAAATAGTCGAGCTGGTTATCCACCTTGAAGGTAGTGTTCTGGCAGTAATAAGGGTGTATGGAGAGCTGGTGATAAGCAGACTTAGGTCTATGATTGACAAAATCCTGTATTGAGCAATCTTGCTCACCACATCGGCTATGCAGGGTAGGGGGTATGCGTCAAGCCAGGTGAACCTGTTGAAGGTCTGGGATTAATCTATGACCATCAGGTGTTTTTCCCCACTCTTCACCACCTCAACCTGGACCCTCCAGAGGCTCATACTCTGCTCTATCATTCCCTCAGCAAGGATGCATCTCACCACTGACATAATAAATGCATTGTCCCTGGTGACAGGCTTACAGTCAGATTACAGTGTGATTAGCGAACAGGTACAGGGGCTGGGATCCGGAGCATGGAGAGGCTGCATGTTGGATGCGATGATTGGGTTTGGAGCTGTTGGTTGGCCCCGTGGGTTTGAGGCTGCTGGTCGGCCACGTGGTGAGGGAGGTTTAAAACCTGATAGTTACAGACCATGAAGGAAGGGTGGGGCCTGTTGTACTCCATGGTGATGCTCTAACCCCAGTAGGATGGGTGCACATAACTGTGGCAGTACGAGGAGTGTAAAGGTATGGTAGACCGTGCCTTGGACAGTCAGATTTACTGTACAACTGCCATGAACCTTTGCTGAGTGGGATTGGGACTCTAAGAAGACACTGCGCTTCATGGGAGTAGTGCTGTACAGTATCTGGGTGAATGAGGCTCTCATCACTTCTACTGTCAAATAGGCAAGTGGTGAGTTGACCATTTGCCTGGACGTCCATCATGGCCATGGAGAGTTGATGTGATCTGCATTGATTCATGGTTACCAATGCCAGCATCAGCTCATCATCCAAGGAGTTCTGTTGGTGTCCAGTGATCCGGTAAGATGGCAGTTAAGATGGCAGCCCCATGGCGCGCATGAGGCCCTATCATCATTTGTCGGAAAAGAGGGAGAAGACAGAAGTGATGTCATCATGGTCGGTGATCTCCATGGTGGACATGATGGTGGAAGTGACTGCATCAAAGATGGTGGCCCACACTTGCATGCAGTGTTGCTGGGCTTGGGGGTTGGCTTGGACTTACAGACCTTTGCGCAGTGTCCCTTCTTCCCGAAGTTGGAGCAGACAGCATCCCTGGCAGGACAGCATTTCCTCGGATGCTTGCCCTGTCCGCAGAAATAGCACATCGGTTGGTCGCTAACAGCAGTGGAGGTCAGCTCAGGATGGGAGCGGGTTTGTGGTCCCGTCCCCCAAGATGGCAGCGCCTGTGTCCCCCATGAGCCAGCCGCATGTTTGCTAGAGAATGATTCTGCATTGTGGATGGCTACTTCCAGAGTGTTTGCCAGTTCGATTATTTGAGGTAGGCTCAGTCTTTTCTGCTCAAGCAACCTCTGCCTCATTTAATCGGAGCGGGCGTGTGCTATACAGGCATCTCTGATCAACAGCTGAGTGCTGTTGTGCACTCACAGCCTAGCAGTTGCAGTCCCTTGCAAGCTCCTGCAGGGCCTTGACAAAATTAATTGAAGGTTTCCCCAGGTCGCTGCCTGCGCAAGTGGAGTATGTGCTGTGCACAGACTTCATTCACCTGTACCTTGAACTGGTCTTTCAGGATGTCCATGGCTTCTCTGTAGGTCTGGCAGTCCCAGACCATCCGGTAGACTCGGTGCCCGATGTACAAAAATAGCAGGTGGAGCTTGTCTTCATCGTCCTCGATCGCAGCTGCAGAGGCCGCGAGGAATCTTTCGAAACAGCGGCTCCAGACCGTGAATTTGGTGGCTGCTTTGGGTTCTCTTGGTTCGATTTCTACGCAGTCCAGCTTCATGTATTTGTTCATGTTCCGAGGAAAACAAAGTCCTGCCAATAAAATTGATGCACCATCAATTACGCAAAGACTGAAGTTACTTGAACTGAAGGCTTTTATTAATAAGAGATGGACACATCCTTGGGTTGCTGGCTCAAACTGACTTGGGCTCAAACTGGGGGCAGGGTTGTGGCAAGACAGCATTTATGGGGGATAAAGGGGAGGAGTCACGAGCCATCCAATGAGAGCAAGGTCAAACATAAAAGGTCATGTCATTTGCATATACAATAGTGGTTTCACCACAACTCTAAATCTTACATATATATATACTTGTTCAAACTGCCTCTCAGCCTCTTTATCGCTGAATCCCTGTCCTACCTGCACAACCTGGCCACACTCTGGCTGCATTACCTGGGCAACAGCTCCCTGCCGGAGCAGAACCTTCGGCAGCTGTACAAGCTGAGGGAGCTGGCCACAGTGGAAAGAGCGCGCTGCCCCCGGTCGTGCTGTGCCTGGACAACAGCCCTCTGTGCTGAGACTGTCGCCTGCACTGACTGCTGCAGACCAGCCCAGCTCTCAGCTTGGACCAGTGGCCACCAGTGACTTCGGGTGTCAGCAGCCGAGAACCAGACGGTGTACTTCAGGCACCGGGCAGACGGTGCAGACTAATCAGCAGGTCCAATAGCTCGGGTGAGGGTTGGACTAAGGTGACAATGTAGTTTTATCATCACCACTGAAGTTCAATAGGTATCTTCCTGATTGACACAGCTCATAAGCTTCATTGTGTTTGCTCTTTCCTTACCGAAGGCCCCAAACAATGGCCTGCAAGCCAAACCTAATCCATCTGGGAAAGTGCTCACAGGGAAGGTGACAGGAAGGGATGTTCAAGCAGATGACACTAAGTGCATTGAAGGGAGGGCAAAAGAGGAACATAGACAGACAATCATGTGAGGCAGCCGATGTATCAGTGGTGATCTCCAAGAGAAATGGATTATAGCCTCCTTATACGAGCACCTTTTCATGCAGATATATCTGACCAACGTAATAATGATCTACTAAGCCCAAGCTCTAGGGTGCCAGTCTATTCTTTTGACCCTGCCCACCTGTTGACAGTGGGCGTCCCCAAGCCTTGAGCAGGAACCCTTCCTCATGCACGGTGCAAGTCAGAGGATGAGCTGGCTGGACAACCACAGGATCAGCAGTAGTGTCCTGTTCACTCCTCTGCACTGCAGAGTGGAGATATCAGAGACTGCTCCATACACCCTGGAGCCCTACTGCCTCGATACAGTGCAAGCTGTGCCTCAGGGATTGGCAGATCCAGGCACGTTCTCTGCATGCAGACTGCTTCCTTGGGATTTACCGGGCACCACCTGCCTGCAGATGTCAATGTGTTCAAAGGCTTCCCCAAATAATGTTCAATTTATGCAAGAAATTATTCAGGTAAGCCACACTTACCTCATCTGCGGGAGCTGCCTTGTATCATGGAGATTGCCATCTGAAATGGAAGTGTCTCTGACCTGGTTGCTCCATCTGGATTGCTGAAGGTGCCCGAGATAATGGACTGCACAGATGACAAGAGCAGCTTGAGGTGTTCCCAGGCCAGGAAGAAATTCCCTTCATTGGTGTTCAGCTCATCTGAGAAATACTTTTGGAGATATGTGTGAGACATTAGGGCAGTTACCCTGCCCCCTTCTTTGTAAGGGTTTCCACCTCTGCCAACCATCTCAATCCTCTGAAGTGATGTGGAGATTTAACTGTTAGCGATGGACCTCTAACGGTAAACCTGATTTATGAGCCAGTGAGAATGCCTCTGAGCAACATCCCAGTTGAAGCTTTCCTACCACATGGAAATGCAGCTAAGCAAGCCATTGAGATGCTGAATTGAGAGTGTTTGTACTGGGAGATGGAGGGTCTGGCAGCTTCCTTCGATGTTGTCCTCTGTGGTGATTTTTTCTGGATGAATGAAAGCCCAGTAGGAGACAGAAGATGTAAATTAGAACTGGGGAAATCAAAGATATTCTTGCTTTTGCTTGCACCTCTGATCATTTTTCACCCACTGATGTTTTGTATGCAACTGTCTTGATGAGACGAAATTCCACCAAAACCCTCAACTTTCATGGCCCGCAGACATTCGTTATCCATCTCCTTGGGCCATCTTTTCAGCAGAGCTCAACTGGTTCCCAGCTGGAGTCACACCTCCAGTAATTATCCTGCACCATAGAGAGGGACCTTCATGTTTTTTTTTAAATTTAGACCTACAGCACAATTAAAGGACCTTAGGCCCACAAACCCATGCCGCCTAATTACACCCAATTAACCCACAGCCCCCAGTACATTTCGAATGGTGAGAGGAAACTGGAACCCCCCGAGGAAAAATGCATACAGACAAGGGGAGAACATACAAACTCCTTACAGACAGCTGGGATTCCGACCCCTGTACCGATTGCTGGCACTGTAACAGCATTGTGCTAACCGCTACGCCAACTGTGCCATCCCACGGTATTTTGGTCTTTTGGGTCTTTGCCTCTCCCTGGTGTTTTGTGTTCTCTTCACTTTTGGGGGAGAAAAACCATGAAATAACACTGAGGATGCTGAAAGGCCCACTCCATTTAAAATTAAATTAAATTAATGGATTTACAACATGACAGAAGACCATTGAAAACCCAAGCCTCCCAATTGCATTCGATTAACCTACCCACACCATGCGTTATTGGAAATTGGGAGGAAACCGGAGCACCTGGGGAAATGCCACACTGGTCACAAGGAGAATGTACAAGGTCGTGACAGACAATGTTGGATTCGAAGCCAGATCGCTGGTGCTATAATGTCGTTGCGCATAAAACTGTGCTGTTTCGACTGAAATTAGGTTGGGTCATAAGGGAATATCAACATTTTAACCGCAGTAGTTCTTCAATGATAACGAGTTTATTGTCATGCACATTATACAATGTACATACTGTTTGCACTGAAATATCTTACTTGTTTCAGCGAACAGTTACTTGTTCAGAAAAGCTATAATAGTAAAGTAATTGAATTAAGTTAAAAGGGACAATCAGAGACAGGCAATAAATATTCATTGTAATCCCAGTGCCATAAAAAGTCACTTGCATTAGGGGGCACCCCATGATTAAGGGGCCGTTCAAGAGTCTGATAAGTGTTGAAACAAAACTGCTCTTGGAAGTGGACATGTTGGTTTTCGGGCTTCTATACCTTCTGTCCGAAGGTAGCTGTGAAGTGATGCTGCAGTGCAATGGCACCGAACCTCCATTAAATGTACTTCTCACTTCAGCCAGTGGAATGCCACATCTTCCTAGAACCTGGCTAGAACAAGTAGGTGCAGCAGCCGGCAATTGCAGTGCTCGGCAAAAGCACCCACCTCAAAAACAAATTGAAGATGTGTGAACTGTTGGAGTATTCAGACGAACATGATTTTGCATAGTCCAATTCAGAAATGTCCTTTGCAAACTGAATGATAAACCCTGCGCAAATAAAAAAAACTATTAAAATAATGATCATCTACCAATAGAGTAGTGGGCTCTGACATGCAGTTCTGCACTTTGCAACGCAAATCCGGCAGGGTGGATCAGGCTCACACAGCATATCCTCATTAGGGTATGGGCTAGCCTCACTTTGCTGCTATCAAAGATGATCTTTGTTGTTTTATTCCAATCCAGCCCCAAGAAAGAATTCATAAAGTAGAACCCCTACAGGGTTCGAGAATAATCCAGGCTTCAGTGAACTCTCAGTTTAGGCTGCCCAGCCTTTTTTTTTGCTTTGTTTGTTTTGGTAGGTTAGACAGGGTTTTAACATTATATTTTTCTCTTTTGAATATTCAAAATTGAGGAGAAACGGACAATATTGTTCAATACGTTATAATGCTAGACATATTATGTACTACCATATATTGACCATTCTGATTTTACTGTTCGATTCTGCATTCTATTGTTTACGATAATACGTTTAAATAAAATGATTGAAAAATAAAGAATAATCCACACTCCTATCTGACTTCCAAAAATTATCCCTTTTGATCAGTCGAGTGGGAGTTATCAGTCTGAAAGAAATAACTACGAACGTTGAATCATGCAACCAAATTTCTCTATTATTGAAACTATTAGCATGGAACGTGTTACCACTTTGCACAGCGCTATTGAAATGCTCATTAATTATCATAAATAGGTAACTGCGAGTTATCACACCACAGTCAAGCTTGACCTCACTCACTCCCTGCTTGATTCGATGCCTTTCTTAGCTTTTATTTTTAAGTTAAAATCATCCTGCTACTCAATAGAAAGCCTCAAAGATTGTAATCAACTGTTGAGTGACTTCTGCATTTTTCACTACTTTTCTTTAACATCATTTTCAAGATTTAATGGTTCCATGTTGCCTGTAACATGTCTCCAATGCTTAATGTTACTGATGTCTATTACTCTCATGTCAGGTCAACTCACTCCACATCTGTAGTGTATGGAAGGGTTCGTGGGGAAAGCAAGGTGCAAGATTCAAATCACAATCGCCAATGGTCTATTAAATAACCAGTTGAACAATAAAATTGACTCTCCCATTCACGCACTCATACAAGCACTCACAGACTGACACTGACGCACCCAACCATGGAACCTGTGAGGGAAGGAAGGGGCTTGGGGAAGGAGGGAAGAGTGGAGGGTTTACTGAGTGTTCGACCCCAAGGGAAAATGTGCCCTTGCATCAGGGCTACCCATGGGGAATACACAGTCTCCCACCCTAAAGAATATGTAGGACTGTTGCTCTGCTCCAGTATCTCTGTGCACCGGGATACCCTGGCTAGCCTTAGGGAGCACAGTGCCTCATTATCTGTGGTCCTCATGGACAGCATCCACCGTAGCGACCATAATCCGGCAGGGAGCAGGAGCATCACCACGTGGAGGAAGAAAAGAGGGTGAGAAAGAGCCCACTCAGACTTAAATATGAGAAGGGGCCAGTTACCAGGGCCAGACAATGGCAGCGCGTGCTCAGGCTTGTGGGCGGGTATGCACCTGATTGGCTGGTTGCTGGACAGCACGGTGCAGCTTTTGATGAAAGGAGATTGCTGATTGGCCAGCGGTACAGCACCCATGACTGGCACAATTCCAATGCTATCTACAAATTTGCTGGATGACACCTTTCAATGATATAATGCATTTATAATCTTCGATGACCCAAATCAATTTACCACCATTTTAAATTGTAGTCAATGTTGTAATTCTCTGAACATTAAAAGTAGTCAATTTCCACATTCCAAGTTCCCAGAAACAGAGACGTGACAATGACTGGATCATTTACTTCAATTAGATTAATTGAGGCATGTATTTTGACTAGAGGACAAGGGATCATTTTATTTCTCTTCAGAATCACAGGTGGCAATGAGGAAGCATACAGGAGGGAGAAAGATTAGCTAGTTGAATGGTGTCATAACAACAACTGAATGTTAGCAAAACAAGGAGATGATTGTGGATTTCAGGAGGACATTAGGAGAACATGAACCAGCCCTCATCGAGAGGTCATTAGTGGAGAGGTTCAACAACTTCAGAAAGAAATTCCCTGGTGTTAACATCTCCATGGATCTGTCCTGGAGCCTCCCTATCGATACAATCACGAAAGTGAGGAGTTTGAGGAGATTTGGTAGGTCACCGAAGATTCCTAAAAACTTCTTCAAGTGTATCGTGAAGAGCATATTGGATGTTTACATCACTGTCTGGTACGGAGGCGCGCAATGCTCAGGACATGATTAAACTCCAGAGGATGCCTGTGGCATCATGGGCATCAGTCTTCACACCCTTGAGGACACCTACAAGAGGTGGTGTCTTAAGAAAGCAGCCTCTATGCTCAAGGACCCCACCACCTAGGCCATGCCTTCTTCACTCTGCTACAATCAGGAAATAGGTACAGAAGACTGAAGACAAGCTCTCAGCAACACAAGGACAGCTTCTTCCCCACTGCCTTTAGATTCTTGAATGATCAATGAACCAAAGGCACGGCCTTGCTTTGACTTTTTCTTTTTTCTTGCACTCTTTTTATTTATTTTGTACAGTGGTGTTATGTTGAGAAGAGTATTAGCTTCTGTGGGTTCACAGAGAGACAAGTCTGGACACAAGGATTTGTAATTACATGTAGCTGTTATTAACTCAACAATTTATAGAAGAGCATTGGAAAATCATAACAGAAATAAAACACGCACAATTTATAAAAGAGTGTGGGAAAATATTGAACAGTACACAATTACTAATTCACACAGGTGGTGCCGATATACACACATGATGATCAGGGGTTCTACACTCCCTCCCTGACCTCTGATCGTCGGGAGGCAGCTCTAGTACATACTGTACATGCAGGGGTATACACACACTCCCGGATGCCTGATTGTTGGGAGGTGCAGCTCTATTGATCTATAGCAACACTATGGCCCAGCTTCAATGCAGTGCACACCCTACCCATGACCCTTCCAAGCTATGCCCACAGTAGCAACCATAGCATGATGTCCAGGGCTTGGACCATGGGGCAGAGAAAGCAAAATGTGCTCTGTGCTGGTGCGAAATGCAATGCTAATCTATGTGTCTAACCAATGTTGATGCTGAGTAATTGGAATTAGTCCATTGCAAGGTCTGCAATAATTAATGGCCAGAGCCCAACCTTGACTGATGGGTGATGTGACTTATGAATAAGTTCCGGATGAGGAAGTCGTGGCCACCAGCAATACACACACTCCAGGCAGATAGGGAGTCCATGTTTCCTGCACAAACAACAGGTGGTTTAAATGAACCTTGGCACTGTGATGCTGCCACAAAGCCACAAATTTTGTGACATGTTCAGAACAATAAATTCTGATTCTGATTCTGAGGAAGAGATCTGAGCATTAAAATAGCCATCGGGACAAGTTTGGGAAGATAAATAGATCAAGGACAGAGAAATAACTGACCAAATTGTTACAAGTCCAGAGGACCCCAAAACCCAGCAGCAATAGATATACACCATGACAAATGGTTACTTAAACAAAAGTTGCTTTTAATTATCTTTGAACATGAAAATAGAATCAAACTTTAACATCTCTATTGACTCGCTTAACCCCCCTCTAATTCTAAGTGCACGTGTGTGTGTGTGTGTGTGTGTGTGTGTGTGTGTGTGTGTGTGTGTGTGTGTGTGTGTGTGTGTGTGTGTGTGTGTAAGTTCAACAGAGTTCTTTGATTCACAATCCAATTTCACTGGTTGCAGGCAATGCTTATACTGTGCACAGAAGTTAACATTAGTAAAGTTCACCAGGCTTTGGTGCTTAACAGGTAAATGGTTGCACTCAGAAAGGTTCTTGTTGGTTTTCGGAGAGAGAGTTTTTCTTGTTCCAGGACATCCACATTCCATGTTAACCTTTTTAATCAGCCACTCTCGTGCCTTTCCTCTGAAACTTGCCCCCTTCATGGTTCTCCAGATGATAACCTCTTTCTTTCAGGTCACCACAGAGTTCCTTTCTGTTTCTCCTATTCCAAGGGAAACATCGGACAGCCAGTCCTTTCCTTTGACCAGGCTGTCTTCCAAAACTTGCTAGCTTGCCCCTCTTTCTCTCTCACTTCCAACTCTGAGAGCAAAGCCAGTTTTTTCTCCACTCTCTCTGCCTGCAATGATCACATGACCTTCTAGACAGTACATTCTGTTTTCCAGACAAAGCTGCTACTGCCTGTTGTTACATTTGATCCCTTTTTGCAAATGACCATCCATCACGAGTCTCTCACAAAAGCTGCTCCAAATATTTTGTGTTTTAAAATGTTTGTGTGTGACCTGCTCTAACAAACCTTTTCCCAATTTATCTATATACTCTGTCACAATATCAACAGGTGATAAAAAAAATACTTTCAATGATATAACGCATTTATAATCTCAGATGCCCCAAAGCAATATACCCCCATTTAATATGTAGTTAAGGTTGTAATTTTCTGAAAATGGATGCATTCGATTTCCACATTCCAAGTTCCCATAAACAGTGAATTAGATTAATTGATGCATGCATTTTGACTAGAGTAGAAGGAATAATTTTTTTGCTCTTCAAAATAGAAGTTTTAGATCAATCAGACGGCACTGGCAGGACCATGATATATCTGAAAAAGTGAACTACATGACAGTGCAGTGCACAGAAAGTGTGGAGAATTTCAGCAGGTCATGCAGTGGCCAAAGAAAGTAAAAACATTTCAGGCCTGACACCTTCTTCCAGCGTCTGCCTGCTATTCAGCATTCATGAAGCAAAAGGGCTCAGGCCTGAAACGTCAACTGCCTTTTACTTTCTGTAACTATTGCACGACCTGCTGGATTTCTCCAGCACATTTGTGCACTGCATTAGAATCCGCCCTCTGCGGGTTTTATTGTTTAGCTACCTGACGGTGCATTCCCCACGTGCTGCATTAGGACATCACTCCAGATTTCTGGCTAAAACCTCCAGAACCCTTCTGACCTGCAGGTGAGAATGCCACCAATTGAGAGTTGGCTGATGGAAGACACATTAAATGGAAGGAGTGGTCAAATGGAGATTATGTTTAGGATGTTAACCTCTGAAATAAAGGAGACAAATCTGACTAAAACCTTCCAGATTATGTTGATAACTGACAAATAATGAAGTTTAAAAAAATGTAAAACACTGAAGATATTCAGTAGGTTAGGCCATACCTGTAAGAGGAGGAAATTGACTTAATGCTTCATGTTGGAGACCCTTTGCCAGATCTGAAATGGCGTCAAAAGAAGCAGGTGAAGAGAGGGAGAACATCTCTGACAGGATGGGAGATCATGCAATAAGCTGTAAACCAGGTTATCAACCAGGTTACCCATGAGTGAACGCAATCAGGTAGAAGGGTGAGAACTTAGACGAAGTATGTAAGAGTCGCAAAATGCCCAGGAAGAGGAGAAGGTGCCCAGAAGTTCAGACGGGACACACCTTCCTCTCTCAGAGAGAGGAAAAAAGGAAGGCTAAAAAAAGGAACAAGCTGAGTTACTATTACAGATGTAGGGCTGATGTAGACTGAGGAATCATGTTACCGGAAGTTGTGGAAGTGCAGAAGGCAGAAGATGAAGTGTTGGTCTCACTGAGACGAGTTGCTGATAATCATCTCAAACATTCACCTGTCCTGCATGATGTGGTTGCTTGAGGAAACGCACATGGTAATAAGATGTCAAGCAACTTGCTCATTCCTTGTTTCTGTAAAATAAACTGTGTTGCTAAGTCATTGCCATATCTTAGCATCTCTGCAATCTCCCTTGTTCTCTATGGAGGGATTTAATCGCAATGATCTTTAGTGACACATGCTAATAGTGTGTCCATTCTGTTCTCCTATAGGAGTATCGGTGAAACCTCTCCAGTCCAGTCCAATCACCCTTCCTTAATTTGTCTTCAATGCTGCTTCGGTATGCTAGCATTTGATACAACTGCAAGATCATTGCTCCAAGGCCGTTCTCTGAGGCACCCACCAATCGGATCAGCTCCATTAGTCATCAAAATACTGCAGAGCAGAAATTATGTTAGCGGAAGTTGTGGAATTCGACCTTAAGGAGCAGAAGGCTGCAATGTGCCCAGACTGAAGATTAAGTGCTGTTGCTACAACCAGCATCTTAATTAATTTGAATCTTTGTTCTTCCAATTAACCACGTCCCATCTTCTCCTATGGTATAGCTGTCCCATGGCTCACACATCTCGGTCAGAGCAGCAGAGGATTGGTAAAATAGTTAATCCTGAGAAAATTTAGAACAGTAGTTTCCAACCTTTTTCTTTCCACTCTCGTACCACTTTAAGTATTCCCTATGCCATAGATGCTCTGTGATTAGTAAGGGATTGTTTGAGGTGGTATGTGAGTGTGACAAAATATTATTTTTTATTGAGAATTACTGTGGCGGAGTTTGGAAACAGGGAAACACAAAGAAATACAGAGAACATTACATCATTTTAAAGCAGACGCTGAGACTCCATCAAGTGGGAGATGAAGAACTTATCCTTGTTCAGTTGAAAGCTGTAAACAGCCATAAACGACTTATGACTGTTCTCCATTGAAATCCTGAGACAATTAATTTTTGCTAAGAAGAACACCTGTTCAAAACAACAGCCATTCACTTCATGACCTGTGTAGACAAGTCGGACACCACTGCCATGAGTTGTGTTTTTAGACAAAGAGCCAGTGATGAGCAAAACAAGTCATGTGATTAAAGACATTTGAAATGCTGCATTTTAAGTGTTCAACCAAATTCATCTGAAGTCATAAATGCAGTAACACTCTGTGAGAAAAGAACTGCTACTGTATTCTCCTTGTCTAGGGAGGAATACAGAATCAAAGTGGCTTTGGGAAAAGAAAATGGTCCTTCAACTGTATTTCTTTGTGAAAAGAGAGAGCAGTGTTACTCTTTGGCTTGGCTTCGCGGACGAAGATTTAAGGAGGGGGTAAATGTCCACGTCAGCTGCAGGCTCGTTTGTGGCTGACAAGTCCGATGCGGGACAGGCAGACACGGTTGCAGCGGTTGCAGGGGAAAATTGGTGGGTTGGGGTTGGGTGTTGGGTTTTTCCTCCTTTGCCTTTTGTCAGTGAGGTGGGCTCTGCGGTCTTCTTCAAAGGAGGTTGCTGCCCGCCAAACTGTGAGGCGCCAAGATGCACAGTTTGAGGCGATATCAGCCCACTGGTGGTGGTCAATGTGGCAGGCACCAAGAGATTTCTTTAGGCAGTCCTTGTACCTTTTCTTTGGTGCACCTCTGTCACGGTGGCCAGTGGAGAGCTCGCCATATAACACGATCTTGCGAAGGCGATGGTCCTCCATTCTGGAGACGTGACCCACCCAGCGCAGCTGGATCTTCAGCAGTGTGGACTCGATGCTGTCGACCTCTGCCATCTCGAGTACTTCGACGTTAGGGATGTAAGCGGTCCAATGAATATTGAGGATGGAGCGGAGACAACGCTGGTGGAAGCGTTCTAGGAGCCGTAGGTGATGCCGGTAGAGGACCCATGATTCGGAGCCGAACAGGAGTGTGGGTATGACAACGGCTCTGTATACGCTTATCTTTGTGAGGTTTTTCAGTTGGTTGTTTTTCCAGACTCTTTTGTGTAGTCTTCCAAAGGCGCTATTTGCCTTGGCGAGTCTGTTGTCTATCTCATTGTCAATCCTTGCATCTGATGAAATGGTGCAGCCGAGATAGGTAAACTGGTTGACCGTTTTGAGTTTTGTGTGCCCGATGGAGATGTGTGTTACTAGGGCCATTTGTAATGGTCATTTTTGTCTATCACCCTTACCTGGGTTTGTGAGTTCTGTAAGGTCCATGCAAGAGAAGAGAATTGTGAAAAACATCATTCGTATGAAGAAATAGTTCTCTGAAAACAACTCGACAAGAATTCATGAGTTTTGAGAAGCCTCAACTACATAATTACTTTTGAACAACAGTTTCAAAACTCTAAGCTTCAACACAAAAGATTTCTAAGACTAAACTTCAAATTTGAATTATCTCTTCAGAATTGTGCCTAAATTATAATAATTTGGAAACTGCCACACACACAACAGAGAGAGAGAGAGAAAGAGAGAGAGAGAGAGAGAGAGAGAGAGAGAGAGAGAGAGAGAGAGAGAGAGAGAGAGAGAGAGAGAGAGAGAGATACACTTGCGTATAGTCAGGTAAAGTTTAGAGTTAAGTTAGAAATGTTATATTATTAAGAGTTATTAATAAAAATTATTGTTTTGAGGATACCATTGTCTTGGTGAATTGTACCTCATTGACTTGTTATGTGCATGGTTTCATAACTCCAAAGGAAATGGGCCAAGGACAACTTTTCCAAAGCAAAATATTTCAGTAACAGTTGGATCTAAAGCAGTGATTCTCAACCTTATCTTCCCACTCACATACCACCTTAAGTAACCCCTTACTAATCACAGAGCACCAATGGCATAGAGAATACTTAAATTGGTATGTGAGTGGAAAGAAACAAGTTTAAAAACCACTGGTTTAGAACAATCATTAAATACTGCATCTCCTTTCCTGCCTTGTTAGATCTCTGGTGATCACTATAAATTTACTTGTGCAACTGTAGTTATTTTTCCCTGTATCTTTCTTCTGAGAGCACATCCCAGGGAGTTTCAGCTATCTTGTTATATATAAACAACAGGCAATTTTCTGATTTTAATGGCTTGAAATGAATGGCTTACTTCAAGATAATATGCCTCATTGTTTCAGGAGATAAGCTGAAATGTCACTGGTAGTCCTTGCAACTTCGTGTAGATATATCTTGTATGTGTTTCTTCTTCAAAGTGACCTAATTTTTTTTAAATTACCATATATGTCAGCATATAAAACAGCATTTGAATCTTAAAAATGTCACCCCAGGCATAAAATCTTATACACCAGGCATAAAATCCAAACCTTAACAGCAAGCATCCATCCATCCAGTCCGACTGTACAGGAGCTGTCGGTGGTTTAAAATATGGGAATAAAATCTAAACGTTTACTGGGTAATTTGCTTTTAAAATATTGCGACACCCTCATTCCTCTCACTTTTGGTGTTTTTGTCTATATGCACTGTTTTAAAAAAAGTATTTTCCAATCCACATTGCACACATCTTTTTCCATACCGTGACATTCCTTTTTTTTTATTTTGCCACCCACAATACCATCAAAATGTAGGCAACACCATCTGCACTTCCTTTTATCACATCCTTCACTTCTGTTGGCCAAACATGGCTTTGCATAGATCCATAGATTTTCATGCCTGGAAGCAATTTCCTTGCATTAACTCTGCCTCATAGAAAAGCCTCTCCTCAGAATGGATTCCCAAAATCCACAAATATAGTAAAACCCCTGGTATCCGGCACCTATGGGGATTGGTAGATGCCAGATAAGCAAATTTTCCAGTTGCTTTTGACTTATTCTTACAATGCCTAACTCATAAACCTGCATTAGGAATAAACAATTTAAAAGACAAAAAATACTCTACCTACACTGAGCAAACTTCACTGAGGTGAAAACATTTCACTGTTGCTGAATCTGCAGGTTCCTCCCCCTCAATGGAGCTGCCCAAAAGATGAGTGACATTATACATAATTAGCCCTCCCCCCTCCCCCAGGTTTACAGTTAAAGCCTCTGACCAGGGTGACTCTTTCTAAGCAGGGATAAGGAAACCCTTTGAGGAGTCACCCCAATGCCGAGCAGCATCAACCAACTCTTCATCCTGGGTGACGCCACAGCTTCCACAAGCAAAGCATGACCGAGACTCTCCGCTGGCTGAATATTTGTTCCCTTCTTCACCAAAGGTTTACATGTTACTTCAGAGAACATTTACTTTTACAATTTTAAACACGTTTTTTACTTATTATTTAATTCTTTTTTTTTTCTAGTTGCTTGAATTCTGGATACCAGGGGTTTTAGAGTTATTCCATCACCAAAAAGTAAGGCTTTCAAGTAGTCCATATTGCAATTGGAAACACGTTAAGTCTACTGAGAAAGTGTCAATGGATACTCCATGTGTCCAGTTACAAGGACTGATTATGGGTAAAGAGTATTACTTCAAGGTGGTTTGAATTCTCCAGGGTTTCCTTTGTGCACTTTATGGATTAGTGCAATTATCTGCCCTTGCAGCCATGAGATTTACTGGTATAGCATCCTTTTGTCTATTTTGAATTATTATAAATAGAAAGATCAATGAATTGCAAGATGGTGCGTCTCCACCATCTCCATGTTGACAGTTACGCCTCACTAGCAGCAATTGAGAGATGCATAAATAGATGGGTTACGTTTAACACAAAATTTATTAACAAAATAACAATAATAGAATAACTACAATAAACTTAACCTCCCGAACATAACCCTTTATGGCAACTTCTACATTAATAACAGGAAAAAAAACCCAGACCATTACAGTCCAAGCCCAAAATGCCCCAAAAGAAAAATCCCAAGTCAGTCACATCGAGTCCGTCAGTCAAAAAGGAGACGCTCGCAGAGTCTGGTCTCCAGGCTTGGGATTCTTAGTTTCATTGCACGGTGGTCTTTTTGTTGGATGTGGAGACTGATGGCCATGATCACTCCAGAATTACGACTTTCCTGAGTTTTGAAGGTCGCAATAACCATCTTTAATTTCTTCACATGGGAATTTTCACCCAGTGACCTCTTAATCATTATACAAGGTTCACACCTCCAATGCGCACCTTTGGGTTAACAAGTGACCTTCTGTCATAAAAGGTCTTCCCCTCTAAACACCCTGTCTTGGGTTGTCCTGTCGCACGAAGTCCTCCTTTTGGAAGGGGATTGGGGAAGCCCAAGTCAGTCATACACACACTCTGAGTATCTAAGAGTGGCGCAAACTGTTGTCAGGACAACAGTGCTGGCACCCGCAAAGTAGCCAGTCTCCTTTCTCCCACTGGAACTACTGGGTGAACACACTGACAGTCTGACTTACTGCCCTCCAACACCCAACCAAATGACAACAGTTCAAAAATTGTCCAAGCTCATTGGAAAATACAGATATGGGTGGCATTGAAAAAAGGCCATATGGTAATTTGACATTGGACATTTCTATGCTATTTGATGTGTTGCCTTTTAGATTTGCATTGTGGTCAAGCGATGACCAGCAGCAGAGGGAAGATGAGGTGGGGAACTGTTGATAAATGGGGCATCGGAGGATCTTTCCTGGACTAGTGCACTAATGGCATCGTGAAGAAAGCACATCAGCACCTCTACTTCCTCAGGAGTTTGTAGAGACTTGATATGACATTGGAAACCTTGGCAAATTTCTACAGAGGTGTGGTGGGAAGTGTGCTGACCAGCAGCATCACGGTCTGATATGGGGACATCAATGCCCCTGAGCATAAAGTCCTGCAGACAGTAGTGGACACAGCCCAGGGCATCACATGCAAAACCCTCCCCACTACTGAGCCAATCTACAGGGAGCGTTGCTGACAGAGAGCAGCAGGGATCATCAAGGATTCACACCACCAAGCACACGCTCTGTTCTCGCTGCTACCATCAGGAAAGAGGTATAAGTGCCACAAGACACGGACCACCAGGTTCAGGAAGAGCTGCTACCCCTCCACCATCAGACTCCTCAACGGCAAACTCAATCAAAGACTCGTTTAAGGACACTTACTTGTGCAGTTTGTAGATTTTTTTTCTCTCTGCATTGCACAATCAGTTTGTTTGCATTTCTTTATTTGTTTACATGTGTAGGTTTTTTTTTGCACTACCAATAAGTGGTAATTCTGCCACGCCCGCAGGAAAAAAAAGAATCTCAGGGTTGAATGTGATGTCATGTGTGTTCTTTGACAGTAAATCTGAAATCTGACTCTGGACTCTGAAATCATGTGGAGTTATCAGAAAAAAATGTGTCCATAAAGGGGACCATCAATGTGGCCTCCTTTCTTCGCTCCCCTCCTTCTCCATTTCTCAGCCGCTTGCCGTGCCCTATCTGGCAATGTCAGAAACCTCATGAAAGTAAATTGTGCAGCCCATGGCAGATGATCATGAATCTCGACATTTGCTGTGCAAAACACTGAAGGACTCCTCCAGACTGGCACAGGCAGCCAAATTATGGTTCAAACACAGCAATCACACTTTATGTGGCAGTGGTGTGTGTGTGTGTGTGTGTGTGTGTGTGCGGAATAGACAAGGACTGTGAGAGCAGTGGATTAATTTGTTGCCCAACCAACAACTGGAACCAACCACTGCAACAGCAAGAACCTCCAAGTGACCAATTGATTCAATTCCATACACCATTGCCACATTGACATGTGCCCATGCCCTCATGACTGCCAAGCTGGGGCCAGCCACAAACTGAAGGAATCACACCTGATAATGAATCCCAGCAGTCTCCAAAGGGTTTCAGCATCAATGTTGGCTTCACCAATTTCCATTATTCCCATTCCCCAATCCCTTTCTTTCTCTCATCCCTATGTCTCCCTTCCTCCAGCTCTGGCCCCATCTTTCCTACCCTCTCCTATAGAGAGCTGTCTTTGTCAGCCTTCTGCCCTCTCCCCTACTACTTACTTCTCAGCTTCCTTCCCTTCTATCCTCCCAACTGTATCCACTTCTTACCTGTGCTCCTCCCCTTTCTCAGCCCCACTTTCCCCCTTCCCACACCTTCATCTGCCCGGAGTTTCAGCGCTCCTGAAGGAGAGCTCAGGCCCAAGCCGTCGACAGCCTTTTTACTTTCCATAGATGCTAGGTGACCTCACTGAGTTTCTCCAGCATTTTTACATACTGATCTTTGGTCTGTAGCAGAGACTGAATTTTAGATGTCACAGTGGCCTGCTGCAAAATAAATGCCCCGGCAGGTCACTGATCCATATGGTGAGTTGTGATTTGTCATGCAGCAACTCATCATTAAGGAAGTGGAATCTCTTCTACTGCAGTACATATGGAATTGACATGTGCTGCCTGCAAAGTGACATCCTTGAGGCAAATGATCAGTTGTATCTTGCAGTGAACTCTAATTCTCTCAAACCCACGTGGCAAAAGACAGAAAAATATGGTTTACTTCTCTGTGGATAGAAAGTGCCGATGATTTTCCTCATTTGTCAGTGAATATTGTTACAAGTCCAGAGGACTCCAAACCCCAGCAGCAATAGATATACAGCACAACAGAGGGTTACTTCAACAAAAGTTGCTTTTAATTATCTTTGAGCATGAAAACAGAATCAAACTTTAACTTAACTCTATTGCCTCACTTAACCCCCTTCTAATTCTAAGTGCACATGTGTGTAATGTGTAGATAAGTTTAGAAAAGTTCTTTGGTTCACAGTCCAATCTCACTGGTTGCAGGCAATTCTTGTACTTGCACAAGAACTTCTGTTAGCATTAATAAAGTTCACCAGGCTTTGGTGCTTAACAGGTAAATGGTTACCACGAGGAGGATACTTGTTGGTTTTCAGAGAGAGAGTTTTCTCATTCCAGGACAGCCACTCCAGTGTCTTGTGGATGAAACTTGCCCCCTTCAGGGTTCTCCAGATGATAACCTCTTTCTTTCAGGTCACCACAGAGTTCCTTTCTGTTTCATCTATTCCAAGGGAAGCACCAGACAGCCTGTCCTCTCCTTTGACCAGGCCGTCCAAAGCTTGCCAACTTGTCCCCCTGGAACTGAAGTCTCTGTCTCTCCTCTCTCTCACTCCCTCCCACTCTGAGAGCAAAGCTGTTCTGCTTCTGCTTGACAAGCGTTCCAGCATGAGTCTGTGAGCACTCTGCAAAACTCCTGCAAAAATTCTATGTTTTAAAGTGTTTGTGTGTGACCTGCTTTAACAAAACTTTCCCAATTTATCTCCCAAACCCCTCTATATACTCTGTCACAGTATAAAGGTTGCAACTAGCCCAGAAGGAAGCACATGGTTATACTGGTCTTGACAGTCCTTGGGAAACTATCCATTGTTTTGCTGTGAAACTGAAATTCTGCTGGATCAGATGGCAGCTTCCGGCCAGAATATATTTGTGGAACATTCCATTTGATGCAAATGGAATTCCCTGTGATTATTACCACGTTCTACTGCTGCTATAGATTTTAGATCAACAAGTGATGGCAACAAGAATTGGAATATCTCACACCTGTGGGATCCCGGCATCAACATTCATCAGACCCTTTGACATGATGGAGGAGGATGCGCATGCATTATTATTCATGGTGGGTCTTTTATCCTGATCAATCACCTTGTCTGCATTACGATTCGATTTAGTTTAATGCAAGGGTATTTTGAATTGTTTCTAGCATTTTCTCCATTAAAAACATGTGGACGTCTGCACAGTTTGACAAAAGCTAGTCAATAAAAATGTTTCCAAAGAAAACATCATTTTAAAAGAACTGACACATTTCCAAATGGAATTCAGGCAGCATCTAGCATTTCCCTTATGTTCATTTCTTTACAGCTGTTAGTTCTAAACAAATTTATGCAAAGGCCATTGGCCACTACCAAATGAGCTATTTTCCAAGATTTTACTGTCACCATTTGCTTATCTGATGAAAAATGATTTTGTCAGAATGCTCCATGATCTGTTTTATCCATGTGTAAGATATGTGGCACAAAATAGTGTTATTGGAGCAAGATCAACCTGCAGATGCAAAAGCACATTGACGTTATAGCTTTGCAGAACTGGAAATCTGTACCTGGCGAGATATCGAAAAAGCTGGATATAAAATAGAACTCTTATTAAAGAATTCTACAGCTGGATTTGCAATAATATGAAATTAATAAAAAATCCAATTTATTCAGGGTTTCAACTCAATCTGGTGATTTTTCTATTCCACATGGAATATGTTTAAATGAATTTTAAAACCATGTGGCATTTTTCCAACAACTCTCGCTTCCAAAATCGGTAATGATATTTGAGTACATCCCTGCTGAAGTGATTGTCTTGAAATCATTAAGGAATAGAATATTTCATATCTATTTGAGCTCAACTAATCTCTTCTTAACAGATAAACTGGTACATTCAATGAATAATCATCTAATGCTCTATTGTCTATAAACATAGAAAATGTGCATATAATATTGATTAAACCATATGAGTGTAACAAAACACAGTATGTTAAGCCCCACACATAATGATAGGCTAAATATAAACAGTGACAATTATGGTTCTAAAATCAAGGCATGAAATAATGTAACAGTCTGCCATCTGTCATTGGCACATTCATTTTTGCTAATTGTCATCCCAAGCTCAAATTGGGCTTTTGCTTTTAGCAGAGAAATTTTAAGCACTCCCTGGAACCCAGCAATTCTTTTTCATAGTCCTGACTCAATGCACCTCAGTACTTACAGTGGAATGAATGCTCTGTTCATTTGAGGGCCTTTGTTTCGACCAGTTCCTCTGGCTGATCATCAGTTTTCATTATTTATTTCAGAGTTAACATGAGCAGCTGGAGATAATTGGGGTCCTTAAAAAGAGTTTTGGATACTATTTCAACAGATTGTATTACGCCATCTTTTACCACACAGACCTGAATAAAACAGCCAACTATTCATAATTCTTCAATTGTGCATGCTCGTAACTTGCTATCACGGTCAGCGTCTCTGTGGAAGTGCTGCGTCAGCCCAGTTAGAGGTAGTTATTTGAACGCCAGAAACAATGCGGAGATCGTCCAAGGTATTGCCATGGATGAGGCAGTGAGGTAGCAAGGAAAGCAGAAAGCAAATGAAGAATGGAAAATTTGAAAGGACATGGCACCCCTCATTGGTTGTTCCAATATCCTTCATCAACCATTGATTCATTGTTTGGTGGACAAGCACGCAGAGCAGGTTGTTGCAGTATCATAGTGGTTTTGCCAGTTCTGTGGCATTACTAACATTTATTGCGGAGCCACTGAAGCCAAATATTCCGATCTACTCTCTTTTGACTTAATGTCACTGCTGCTGAAGCATTTAAATGAGAATTGATTCCTTGGAGAGTGGGAGTCCACACAAACAAGGTTTACAGTGCCATGCTTGTAATGGAAGGTAATGGAAGTCAGGCCGTAGCCAACCATTTTTCAGAATCAGAAATTATTGTCATGAACATGTCATGAAATTCATTGTTTTGTGGCAGCATTTCAGATGCAAATATTGCTATAAATTGCCTCTTTAAATTAAAAATAAATTATTGGAAAGTAGAGAGAAAGTGAGGTGATGTCTGTGGTTCATTGTCCATTCAGAAATCTGATGGTGGAGGGGAAGAAACTGTTTTTGTAAGACACCACCTCTTGTAAAAGTCCTTCTTGGAGTGAAGTTGGTTGAGTTCACAGCTCTCTGCAATTTTTTTCTAGTCCTGCCCATGGGCATCTCCATACCAGGCAGTGATGCAGCCAGTCAGAATACTCTCCGCGGTACGCCTTTAGAAACTTACATACCGAATCTCCTCAAACTCCTAACAAAGTGCAGCTGGCTGGTGCGCCTTCTTCATAATTGAATTGACATGATGGACCCAGGATAGAGGTTCAGAAATATTGACATCTAGGAATTTGATGTTCTTTACCCTCTCCACTGCTGACCACTAGTTGAATTTTTTTTTAATACATCTAAGACTATTTTCCCAACTCTGCATAAAAAAAATGCAAAGCAAACATTGCTTGGGAGTGAAAAACAAAGCCAAAAACCAAGGGCTACTGAAATATGTTGCCAGTACCCATTGATGTCATCTCTAGTATTGTAAAAGCATGCTAACATTTATTTTGCTGTCGAAAGTTTCTAAATACTTTTCAAGAAGCTACAAACTCTCAACCTCTGTATTCCCCCCCCCCACCCAGAAACTAGATCAACACAGGCGTACCCCAAGGATGCGTGCTCAGCCCACTGCTCTACTTATTATACACCCATGACTGTGTGGCCAGGCACAACTCCAATGCCATCTACAAGTTTGCTGATGACACCACAGTGTCGGCAGAATCACAAACGGCAATAAGGAAGCGTACAGGAGGGAGATAGATCAGCTCGTAGAATGGAATAAGGACAACAACCTTGTGCTTAACAAAAGAAAACCAAGGAGATGAATGTGGACTTCAGGAGGAAGTCAGGGGAACACAGCCCAGTCCTCACCGAGGGCTCAGTAGTGGAGAGGGTCAAGAACTTCAAGTTCCTGGGTGTCAACATCTCCGAGGATCTGTCCTGGAGCCTCCATATTGACGCAATCACAAAGAAGGCTCGCCAGCAGCTAGACTTTGTGAGGTGTCTGATGAAGTTTGGTACGTCACCGAAGACTCACATGAACTTCTATAATTGTACCATGTAGAACATTTGGGTGGGTTCCATCACTGCCTGGTATGGAGGCACCAATTCTCTGGACTAGAATAAACTCCAGAGGGTTGTTAACTCTGCCTGAAACATCACATGCACCAGACTTCACTCCATTGAGGACATCTACATGAGGCAGTGTCTAAAAAATGCAGCCTCTATCACCACCCAGGCCGCACCCTCTTCACTCTGCTACCATCGGGAAAAAGGTACAGGAGCCTAAAGACGAGCTCTCAGCGGACAGCTTCTTCCCTGCTGCCATCAGATTCCTGAATGATCAATGACCCACAGACACCGCCTCACTTTTCATGCCCAATTATTGTTATTTTAATTTTATTTCATTTTTACAGTAAAGTTGTAAGATGGTTGTAATATGAACGCTTGCACTAAGATGCTGCCACAATACACCGAATTTCATGACTTGTTCGTGACAATAAACCCTAATTTTGATTCTGACCCTGGAAGATATATTTTGCCTCAGTGAGGCCGTCAGTCACCAGTGGATGAAGAAGAATATTGTTTCCTCTTTCCAGGCACGCTTCAAAGTTGTCACATTTCCTCCAAGACTGAATCTCTAAAGGCTGAATATGTTCTGGCGGAGGCAGAGTGCGATGATAAAATATTTGTGCCCTTCTTACACACTTGCTATATTTATTAACAAAGGACAAAGAACAGTTCAGCTCAGATACAGTGTCTGTGCCGAATGTGATGCCAACAAAGGCTCTCGCATTTCAAAATCAGTGTGCAATGGCAAACATCTTAATTATGATAACAACCAACCCCTCTGAAAGCTGAAGGCCTACATTTAATGGCTAGTGAATTGACTGGTGATGACGATCCTCCATTCATGATTAAACATGCCCATATTTGGCACCCACAGATGAAGGAGCAGATGGGGATAATGAAGCCCATGAAAATGTTTAATTTTAAATTTATTTTAAATGTTAAATTTTTATATATTTTTTATTTCAGGTAACAGGCACTTTCAGACCACAAGCCCGTGCCGCCCAAATACACCCAATTAACTAATGTTTAATAGAGCACGCAACTTTTATTTCCAAATCTCATTTTCCGTAACTCGATAAAAGTGGTGAAGTTCTGCATTACTACTGTTCCATATTTGGGTTACAAATAAATGTTGTAACAAGTGGCTTTGTTCCAGTATAAATTCTTCTTCTTTGGCTTGGCTTCACGGACGAAGATTTATGGAGGGGTATTTCCACGTCTGCTGCAGGCTCGTTGGTGACTGACAAGTCAGATGCGGGACAGGCAAACACGGTTGCAGCGGTTGCAAGGGAAAATTGGCTGGTTGGGGTTGGGTTTTGGGTTTTTCCTCCTTTGTCTTTTGTCAGTGAGGTGGGCTCTGCAGTCTTCTTCAAAGGAGGTTGCTGCCCGCCGAACTCTGAGGCGCCAAGATGCACGGTTGGAGGCGATATCAGCCCACTGGCAGTGGTCAATGGGGCAGGCACCAAGAGATTTCTTTAAGCAGTCCTTGCACCTCTTCTTTGGTGCACCTCTGTCTCAGTGGCCAGTAGAGAGCTCGCCATATAACACGATCTTGGGAAGGCGATGGTCCTCCATTCTCTACCGGCATTACCTGCGGCTCCTACAACGCTTCCATCAGCGCTGTCTCCGCTCCATCCTCAACATCCATTGGAATTATTTCATCACCAGCGTCGAAGTACTCGAGCTGGCAGAGTCCGCAAGCATCGAATCCACGCTGTGGAAGACCCAACTGCGCTGGGTGGGTCCAGTATAAATACATCCCACCTAAATACCAAAATGTTCAGGAGGTTGAAGGCAGAACCAGATGCAGATCCCAACTCACCACCCACATATTCTAAAGAAAAGTGGAAAATATTAACCCGATTATCTCAAATGACTGTTTCAATTTCTGGTTTTTGAATTTCTGACTCCAAATAATCATTTTAGGTAATTGTGTTGTCCTGGAGAAAGTCGTAGCTAGGATTTAAAGCCTAGTGAATTGAGGCTACCATCTGGCAATTTACTTATGGCACACCAAGTAACCATCGAACCGTTCTCTGCAATATCTGGGTGTCGAAATTATGCTTCAAAGAACAAACCCATAAATGTCCATCACTTCATAAGTTTAGCATTGTAGCAGGCATAACACTGTTACAGCACCAGCGACTGGGACAAGGGCTCGAATCCCACGCTGTTTTTAAGGAGAGTGTTCGTTCTCCACGTGTCTGCTTGGATTTTCCCCACGGGCTCTGGTTTCTTCCCACCTTTCAAAATGTGGATAATTGGGTGTAATTGGGTGGCACGGGCTCATGGGCCGAAAGAGCCTGTTGCCATGCTGGATGTCTAAATTTAAATAAATAATTTTAACTTTTTTTAAATTGTAGAGGCATAAAAACCAACAAAGTGGCCTCTAAAATATGAAAATGCAGGAAATGCCAAAGAGAGAACTGTTTCATCACCAATGGGCAAATCTATTTAAGCTGCAGGGTCAAAATGTTAGTCTGTGACAGGGTGGAGACCAGGACAGGTTGAATGATGTGGCTGGATGTATGACTGAAAGAAAATGGCAAAGGTACGTCTGGAGAAGAAATAAAAATGAGAAGGTGATTGGAAACTGACATTGCGAAAAAAAGGAAAGAGAGAGAAAAGACAAATGCTAGAAATGTACTTTGGAATGTCTCATTATCTTGGGGGCTTGGCTTTACCTAATTTGAGACTTTATTACTGGACTGCAAACATTAGATATATCGTTATTTGGATACATCTTAATGAATATCCAGGTGCCTCAGGATGGGTTGATTAAATCCATTAAAAGACACTCTCTTATCTCAATTCCAGGAGCACATTAGCCTTTTTCGTTCTCCAATTTGGTAGTTAGACATACTTTGCATATTTGGTTCCAATTTAGAAAGCATTTTGGCTATTACAGATTTTTATTAATTAGTCCAATCTTACATAATTCCTTTTATTTTACCCTTGGTTCAAGACATTGGATATACTCAGTGGTCCAGTTTGTGTATTCAATCTTTCTTGGACTTGTATATAGACCATAACCTTGCTTCCTTTGACCAATTATCTACCCTTTTCAATCTTTCTATTAACATTTCATAATATGCACAGCATGAGGAGAATAGAAATAACATAATTAAAATGGTCTGTCCAAGTTTACGTATTATAAGTATCAGATATAAATTCCAAAGAGTGAAAATGTGACGTATTAGAAATAATTCTCCTAACAAAGAAAACAGATAAAAAACAATTATAATAATATATCTAAAAACCCCAACTAATCTACCAAAAAAAACATATAATAAAAAACAGCAAACAAAAATACCCAAGTGAGTGGCCTCTCCCTGATGATCAGTTAAATGGCTCTTCTAGCTAACAGTGTAGAAAAAACTATAACTTGATATGCAGAAGGTAAACAACCTGCATTTCTAATTCCAAAAAGAGCAGTTAAGGGAATAGGTTGTAATTGAATAACCAGAATCCTTAACAGAGTTTGAAAAATATCTTTCCAAAATTTTTCTAACACGGGACATGAACAAAACATAAGAGTCAATGAAGCCCCCTCAGTATTGTATCTAGCACAAGTAGAGCTCATATTAGGAAAGATGTGAGCTAGTTTATCTTTTAGACATATACGCTCTATGAACTATTTTAATCTGTATTAAAGAAGGATGTGCACCAACTTCGAATTTTAAATTTAGACACACAGCACAGTAATTGCCCCTTCCGGCCCTTGAGCCTGTGCCACCTAATTACATATAATTGACCTCTAATCCAGTATATTTTGAAGGGTGGGACGAAACAGGAGGACCCAGAGGAAACCCACTCTGACACGAGGAGAACTTACAAAAAACTCCTTTCAGACATCAGCAGATTTGAACCTGGGTCACTGACGCTGTAAACAGCATTGCACTGTTAGGCTAACCCTGCTGCCCCTTCAAACTTGAAACATTAATTTGAGATAATCTTGTGATGTGTTTTCGAAATTTCCCTCTGAATAGTGCTCCTCCTTTTGAATCCTTTTACTTGTTACATGGTGTTTCTCGAATATAGTTGCTAGCCTTGGGACTCTATGTATTAACATGAATTTGTCACATGCAAATTCATTTCCATTTTGTTTAATACCTTTCTCCTTATTCATAACAGGACAGATGTTTCAAATCATATCCTCTACTTAGCCTGATTTGTGCCCTGCTAGAGGTATCGGTGCTAAGAATACAAGGCTCAAACAGCTGCGGTTTGGAACTTACAATTCACCAGGACTTCTCGGACGAGTGGCTTGAGACCCAACTGTTTTTTCATCTAAATCGGAGAGATGTGAATTGTTAAACTTCTCACTAAGAAAAAAACATTCAGAAACTGGGTTTTCAAGACAGCAAAGTGACAAAATGTAAAGTTTTTTTGAACTCATATACTGTATGTGTGTGGATGCTAATGTAAACATGTGTGGTCACAGCATGTGGTATATACACCTTTCTTTAGCTAAAAACTCAGACTAATCTTTGAACAGCTGGACTCCATCACTTTTCATTGTCGGCTTGGGAAAGGCAGGGATGACAGAGTGATGCAGAGAGCCTGTCCCAGCTAATGACTTTGCCATTCCCCATCATTATCTCCATCATTAGGAAATTAGAAGGACAGAAGGTATTTACTGTAAACCTGCCACCTCCCAAGGAGAGATAAATAGAAACTGATAAATGGTATCTCACAACACTGTCCATCTATTAACCTTCTGCATCCCTGTTCAAACATATGCAAGGCTTTCTGTCATTAATATTCACTAATTAACTTTGATTTGCGCAAGTGTTTATTTATGATCAGAATAATTTAAATGCATGTTGCAAGATACTTAATGTAAAGGAATTCAGATCAAAGGTGACCTTAAGTAAAAGTAGCAGAGATATTTTAATAGCAAAGAGATAGGGATGCTTTTGGGTAAGATGACGGGTTGTCATTCAGTGCTGAAATGGGATGATTGGCTGCACGCAAAGATGCCAACTGGGCTCAGTGAAAGCATTGGGATTCTTTTTCTGCCAACATCTGGAAGGTCTCAGCTCAGCAGCACCGTCACTGATGGAGGTGAAGTAGATCACTTTCAATATTGTGTATGATTCTCATGGAACTACTAGGGTCAGGGATGCCATCTGGTCAAGCAGGCCATTAGTGATGGCTCCTCAATTCTCAACAAGGAATTAGCATGCAGTGGCTTGTCACTTGCCCTCTGAGGAGCCATGAGGCCAGAGATGATGAGTATTGTGCAAATTTCAAAGCAGGGTGCACAATCTCCTATTCTGTTCTTTGTGGTACCTTGATAATGAACAGAATATAAAAATGTGCAACTATTACGAGCTCCCGTTTCATTCAGCGTGACTCTCGCTTTAAGGGTTAGTACAGGCTGCAACTATTCTTGGTTCTGGAGAGACTGGGCGGCACCATCAAGTACAGATTATACCCAAAGTTAATACTGTGGAGGAAGAGAAAGAACAAGGGTTGTTAATTGAAGAAAACAGGCGGTGAGAGAGTCACATGAGTGGGATACTTAAAGAAATTGGATTTTCATTACTGATGACATGGTGGTGGAGCAAAGTGGACAATTTGGCTGATTCTCCCTGTCAGGGGAATTTTCAAACCACCGTGACTAAAGAAAAGGTCACTTTGATTAACCCGTATCTGAGTAAAGGAAGCAGGAGGATTGGTGCATCGAATCGTGACCAAGGTAATGGTTATTTTGACTGGCCCAGGCCTAGGTTTTGGAAGCCTTGTGGAAGTCACTTGTTTTGTTTCCCCACTCAAGGAAAAGGAGAGTTGTGACAGCCATTCATCCAAAAGGATATTTCTCAACAATAATCTCGACAAGGATTCATGAGTTTTCATCAGTCCAGTCACTCAGTCTCTCCCACCTCCTTTGTGATCACTTTTGGCATCAGTTTAAAAGTCTGAGTTTCAAAACAGGATTTCTAAAACTAAACTTTAGAATAACTTTCCAGAATTGTGCCTAAGCTGTAATGGTTTGGGTATCATACAGCCATATGTACACACACACACACACACACACACACACACACACACACACACACACACACACACATTCAGGCATAGTTGGGGTTAATTTAAGTAAGATGCTATATTATTATAAGTTATAAAATAAATATATTGTTTGCAAAGATAAACAATAACAGTCTCAGTGAATTTTTATTCCTGCTGGTCTGTTATGTGACAGCACTCACAAATTTCCTAATGTTTTGTGGAGAACATTTAATATCCATTTCATCAGTGAAAGTTTTCAATATTGAGATCATGTCAATAATATTTAAAATTAGACAAAATCATGTTACTTTTAGTCAACAATTGTGCAGAAAACCATTGGCTATCCACAGAATATGGATCACCTTACTGCTGGTCTGTGATGTAACAAATTGGGGGCTCATCTGGGATTTGACCAAAATTAGAGGTTATTGGTCCATTGATTTTCAGTTTGATTGGTTGAATTCCCTTTTTTAAAGCCAATTAAAAGGCTTGTGTGTGTGGAAAAACAACAGCAATGGATATTGATGAGTTTTTTTAAATTGCCATCCTCTGTGGGTTTGCAGAGGATGAAAAATTATGAGTTGGTGGATATAGCCCAAAGGTTTGGACTCAGTGCAATAAAATTGACCAAGAAAAAGGCAGAGATCTGGAGAATTATAGGACAATACTATATAGCAGTGGGGAAGTTTGGAGAGGGAAAGTTAGAACAATTTCCCAAGAGTAAATCTCTTGAGCAGTGATTGCTGTTGGAACAGATTGAGTTAGAAAAATGTAAGTTTGAGGTGGGGGAAGCAGAGAAGAAGAACTAGTTTGAGAGAGAGAGAAAATGAGAGACAGTGTTCCACCTTCTGGCCCTAGTGAGAGGATTGTGACCGGTAGGGAGGTTAGATTCATTCCTTCATTTGATGAGGCTGAAATTGATAAATACTTCCAGCAGTTCGAGAAAGTTGCTGAGCATTTGAAGTGGCCACAAGACCATTGGTCCCTCATGTTACAAAGTGTGATTAAAGGGAAAGCCAGCAGGCTTACTCTGCCCTTACAACTGAACAAGGAGCTGATTATGAGACTATAAAGCAAGCCGTAAGGCTTATGAATTGGATTCAGAGGCTTATAGGCAAAAGTTCAGGAATGTGTGAAAATTGGTGAACCAGTCTTCTATGGATTTTGCAGATGAAAGAAAAAGTGTGTTTTGACAGATGTTGCACATTAAAATAAAATAATGATTATAACAGAATGAGAGAACTGATGTTAGTTGAGGAAATTAAAAAGGTGTGTTCCTAATGACAAAAAAAAAGCATATTTCGACAAAAAGGGAGTGGAAAGTTGGCAGGAATCTGCTAAATTAGTGAACGAGTATGCTTTAACTCACAAAGTTAAATTTGTACCAAGTAGAACCTTCCAATAGGTTAATACGGATTATCCAAGTAAGCTAGAAAATAAATTGGGAAGTAGTGCAAGGGAAGGGAAGCAAGAAAAGGAAAAACCTTTTAGGTTCCCTTTGCCACTATTGTAAGAAACCTGGTCATGTGATAGCAAATTGTTCTGCACTGAGAAAAAAAAGCAACACCAGATGCTTGTATTCAAAGAGATGAACCACATAGAAATCAAAAGGGTTCCAGACCTGCTGATAACATTAGGGATGAATTCAAATAGTTTATGTTAGACAGTTTGGTTTCAGTAATGGGAGGCTCACAAGAGACAATGAAAATCCTTTGAGATTTTCACTGCCACCCAGTGACTCATTGGACAGTGCTTTAGTGTTCAGCAATGAGACTGCCATGTGTGAAATAAATATGATTCGAGGTCTTGGGGAGTGATCTGGAGTCGATACCTCTGCACAGGATAATCTTGAAATCAGAATTAGTTGTTACGATAGGGATCCGACCAAGTTTACCAGTGGAGGGGGTTTTATTGTTATTAGGAAATAACATAACATAATAACATAACATAACGATTTACAGCACAGAAACAGGCCATTAGGCCCTTCTAGTCCGCACCGAACCAAACACCCCTCTCTAGTCCCACCTCCCTGCACAATGCCCATAACCCTCCATCTTCTTCTCATCCATATACCTGTCCAACCTTTTCTTAAATAATACAATTGACTCCGCCGCCACTATTTCTCCCGGAAGCTCATTCCACACGTCTACCACTCTCTGAGTAAAGAAGTTCCCCCTCATGTTACCTCTAAACCTCTGCCCCTTAATTCTTAACTCATGTCCTCTTGTTTTAATCTTTCCTCCTCTTAACGGAAATAGTCTATCCACATCCACTCTGTCTATCCCTTTCATAATCTTAAATACTTCTATCAAATCCCCTCTCAACCTTCTACGCTCCAAAGAATAAAGACCTAATCTATCCAATCTCTCCCTATACTCTAGATGTTTAAACCCTTGAAAATGACCTTGAAGAGGGTAAAGTTGTTGCTGCAGTGCAGTTGACAGATAAGCCAGTCATTGATGAGACAAAGACAGATTCTGATATATAATTCAGCCTGCACAGTGACTCGAGCTGTGGCTAAAATGTTTGCCAGTGTAGACGGTGCTGTGCAGACTGATTTTACAGGGACCAGAATCTGTGATAGTACAAAACAGCACTCAGTAGTAATGACCTGCCAAAGACATTAGCTCCTTCTTTACTGGACCAGAGTTATGGTGTTAAACCAGAATGTAAAGATTTGATGTCATCGCAAAAAGAGTTTATAGAGGGGTAGAACAGAGATCCCAATGTTAATGAAGTGAGAGATAAGGCTCTCTCTGATAATGAGATTAGGAGTGTGCTAGTTGGATATTATTTCATGGAAGACATGTTGATGAGGAAGTGGAGACCATCTGATATCCCCGGCAGTTGCTCATCAGGTTGTGGTTCCTACACAGATTTGCGCATAGAACGCCCTTGGTGTAACGAAAACTATGTATAAGATTATGAAGGAATTTTATTGGCCCAATTTAAGAAAAGATGTGAGATTTTGCCGGATGTGTCACATTTGTCAGGTTATTGGTAAACCTAATCAGGGACCTCCAGTGGTTCCATTACAATCCATTCCGGTTTTTGACAAACCCTTTTCAAAGTTATTGTGGATTGTGTTGGTCCATTGTCCAAGACAAAGCTGGGAATCAGTATATGTTAACTGTTATATATATAGTCTCCAGGTTTCCAGAAGCAATACCATTTAGAAATATAAAAATTAAAGCTATGTCAAAAGCTCTCGTAAAATTTTAATAAGACTGGAAATTTGGAATGACTTCCCAATGGTTTGGGTATCACGCAGCCACATGCACACACACACACACTCACACACACACACACACACACACACACACACACACACACACACACACACACACACATCCACCTACCCACACACCCACACACCCCCACACACACACACCAACACACACACCCACATACGGACACACCCACACCCACCCACACACCACACACACACACACATCAACACACACACACCCACACACGCACACACGCACACACACACACACACACAAAGACCCACACATCCACCTACCCACACACTCACACACCCCCACACACACACACCAACACACACACCCACATATGGACACACCCACACCCACCCACACACCACACACACACACACATCAACACACACACACCCATACACCCACACACCTACACACACACACCCCCACACACATACATAAACAAGTATATTCAGGCATAGTTGGGATTAATTTAACTAAGATTCTATATTTTATTAAAAGTTATAAAATAAATATATTGTTTGCAAAGGTAAACAATAAGTCTCTTGGTGAATTTTTATTGCTGCTGGTCTGTGATGTGACTGGACTCACAACTTTCCCAAAGTTTTGTGGAGAACATTTAATATCCATTTCATCAGTGAAAGTTTTCAATATTGAGATCTCATCATTAATATTTAAATTTGGGCAGAATCATGTTGTTTTCAGTCAACAATTATGCAGAAAACCACTGGCTATCCATAGAGTATGGATCAACTTGCCCCTCATTTCTGGTCCTGCACGTTGCAATGGTGAGTAGTAGGGAATGGGCTGGGGGCTTTGCACTTACCTCCTGGCTCATTGCTGCCCTCAACACTCAGTCTAGAGCTAGGGCTCAGATTATCCACATCCAGTTTCTCAACTTCATATTTTCCATGAATCTCATTCATTTCAAGCAAGTCACCAGCCTTGATTGGAAAGATTTATTTTAGGTCGGTGGCTTGTTTCTTTCTTCATTTTATCTTGGGTTTTTTTAGTTAATTCCCATTACTTTCATAATTTACTCAATAATCCAAAGTACTGATCCATCAACTGAAGAAGTGCAATGGGTGATATTCAGAAGAATTTGGGGTCTATGTTTCCCCGTTACTGTAAGACTTCATGAAATCCCAAATCAATGTCCAAGGTGAGGCCATAAATTGGTATTTTTTAATTTTAGATATAGGCGGCATGGTTGACATAGTGGTTGGTGCAACACCATTGCAGCACCAACAATCAGGACCGGACCGGGGTTCAAATCCCACACTGTCTGTAAGGAGTTTGTGTCTGCGTGGGTTTTCCCCAGGTGCTCTGGTTTCCTCCTACCGTTCAGAGGTTGTGGTGTGCTGAGGTAGCAGCAGGCAAGCACAACTTGAAAGACTGTACAGCAGGCTTTATTCCAGTAAAAGTCTGAACACCAGTTCATGCCTCAGTGGCTCCCTGTGTGACTGGCTCAGGTCTATATTCGGGTCAGCTGATTGACAGCCGGCCAGGTAGAGTCAGCCCCTTAGATGGTCTTCCTGCAGGTACAGAGATCGCCCCCTGCAGTAGGATGGTGGTCATATCATCACAGGGGTGTAGGTTAATGGGGTGTAAATTGGGCAGCATGGACTCGTGGGCCGAAATAGCCTGTTACTGTTCTGTATTTATAAATTTAAATTTAATACAAGACAGTAGCAGGGCCTTTTGGTCCATGAGCCCTGTGCTGCCCGATTGCACCTAATTAACCTACACCTTTTGTTAATTTTTGAAGGGTGGAAGGAAACTGGAGCACCCTAAGTAAACCCACCCAGAGAACGTACAAACTCCTTACAGACTGCATGGGATTCGAACCCCAGTCACTGGTGCATTGCCCTAACCGAAGGCACTGCAGAAGGCACTGTGGGAAAAGCTGAAGAACCGAGTACCAACACAGACAGCCTGGGGCAGGAAGAAAGCTTGTCTGTCCGAAGTGGAGGAGCTGGTGTCAGAGATGGAGGTCGAGAGTGAGAACCTGCAAACGGAGAACAGACCTCTGTACGAGGAAGCCCCTGGCCTTCTGTCGGACAATGAGGAGCTCTGACTGAGACTAGGGATGGGATCCCTGGATAGAGAAAAGGAGAAGAAACGTCTACCACTCAGGGTGAATGAAATGAGCCTGTCTGCTGGATCAGCCGAGTCCTCGGCACTCAGACTGCAGGTGCCTCTGCAGTAGGTGCAGGTCCAGCTCTCCTCCAGGTTGACTCCTTCCAGTGGATACTGTCAACAATGACTCTTCACACTCTGAGTCTGACCTCTTCCTGGGTATTCTAGACCTCTGTGACCCAAATAATTGGTTTCAGTTTCTTACTGTGCTCATTTTGGCAAGTTTAACGAAACCAGTTTTTCTTCCTCTCTACCTTTCTACCTGCCAGAGGGATTGGTAGAAACAGTTCCAATTATGATAGTTGGACAGTCACATGGGTAGGAAAGGGTTAGAAGGATATGGGCCAAATACAGGCCCATGAGTACCTCAGATGGGCAACTTGGTCAGCTTGGATGAGTTGGCTGAAGGACCTGTTCCTATGCTGTGCAGCTCTGTTACTTGCTGTATATTGTTTACTTTGAGTACCAAAAGCAAGTGGTTCTGGAAATACCAAAAATGGATAATGTTGCCCTTGAGTGTTGGGGTGGGTGACCCTGAGCACTACTGTCTTACAGCTTGAACCTAAAGTCCTAAGTTATCTTTTAAATTATAAATTAAACAGCACAACCTATTTGGAAGTGCGAACGCCAGCACACAGCAAGGGCTTGCAAATTGCTAATCAGAGAATTATTGGTTCTGATCATCTTGCTTCAGAGATACACATCAGAGTGACACCAGCAACATGAAATGGCTGCCAATTCGCACAACAGCATCAATTCCATGGGTTTGTAAATCTGTCAAAAATAATAACACTTCAAATTAATATTTAAGTAATTATTTGTTGAGAGTGAACAAGGGACTTGCAAAGTACTGGATTGGAATTTTTAAAAAAAGATGCATTTATATTTTCATAATACTGGAAGTAAACGGCAACATTGATTGGGCAGGAATTAGAATATCTGCTGATGACCCTTAATGATGATAATCTAGATATTAATTTACAGCCCAGTGGTGACTGGCAGAATCTATCAATTACAGCATTAAACTAGCCACCAGCACCAGCTGCAGCACACTGAATTACTTCTCAAACTGCTGTCAATTCTCTTGAATTTTACAGACACAATTAACACTTAGACAATCCATACATTAGTGGGCTGTCTCAGGAACCATCAACAGTCCAAAAACAATTCACCAGTTCATTGATAAATATCAATGTTTTATCAAATATTTCTTGCAAGTTCATCAAGGCTAATTTTTAAAACAAAAACAGAAACAATGTTTAAAAATCTGATTCGGAGGAGAGTGTGTTGATATCCAAAGCGTAGCCTTCATCCAATTAGGTTAATGGCCACAATTTTAATCTGGCTGTTAAGAGTTAGGGGGTGGGGATTGTGGGGAGAAATATTGATAGCCAACTGAGGAGGTCAAAACCTGCAATCTCTAACCAATTGCGCCAATTAATATTGACAATCTGCCTTTTGTACTTCCAGGCCGTGGGGCAGCCAAGATTCACACCCAGATAACACACGTTCCGCTGTCTTTAGGGGGCTATAGCGCAATTGAAATGGGAGAGATGCTGAGATGGATACTGGAGGTGGAAGATGTCAGCACCAAGTTTGCATGATGGTTGATCTATTCACAATGATGGGTTTATGTTTCATAGATACTGGGAGAAGAATTGCTAGGAAGGAAGAAGTGGTCCTGCAAAATGAGGACCTTAGCAGGGAGCTTAGAAGAAGGACCACTAAGGGTGTAATCTCTGGATTACTTCCTGTGCCACACGATAGTGAGGGCAAAAATAGAGTCAGGTGGAGACTGAATGTGTGGCTGAAGGGGTGGAGTAAAAGACCGGGTTTCAGGTTCTTGGGCCACTGGGACTGTTTCTGAGGGAGATGGGACCTATACTGTAAGGATGGGTTACATCTAAATCTCAGAGGTACCAGTCTCCTGGCAGGGCTTTAAACTAGTAAGGTTGGGGACAAGGGTTCATGTCAGGGAGGATAGCAAGACAGATTCTTTAGGCAAAGAAAAAAGGCTTTTTCACACAATCTGGAGGTGGAACAGCAGCAGGTAATAAATAGTGGCCATAGTAACAATTGTAGAGAGGGTGAGAGGCAGAGAGTTAAATGTGGAAGATCTCTGAGATGCATTTATTTCAATGCAAGGAGTGTGGTAAACAAGGTGGTTGAACTAATTGTGTGGATTGACACGTGGCGTTATGATGTGATAGCAATTTGTAAGACATGGTTGAAAGAAGGTTGTGACTGGCAACTAAATATTCCAGGATTTTGCTGCTTTACACGTGACACAATTGGCGGCGTACGAGGGGGAGGTGTGGCGTTGCTTGTCAGGAAAGATATTACAGCGGTGCTGGGGCAAGATAAACTGGAGGACTCATTGAGGGAGGCTCTGGAGGTTGAACTAAAAAATAAGAAAGGTGAGGCTACAAATATAGGAGTATATTATAGGCCACCAAAAGAAGATAAGGAACTGGAAGAGCAAATGTGCAGGGAAATAGCTGAGATGTGTAGTAGAAATAGGGTTGTGATAGTTGTGGATTACAATTTTCCTAACATTGATTGGGAAACACAATCAGTGAGAGGGCAGGATGGCTTAGACTTTGTACGATGTGTTGAGGATTGCTTTTTACAGCAGTATGTTGAAGTGCCTACTAGAGGGGAGTCAGTGTTATATCTATTGTTAGGGAACGGAATAGGGCAGGAGACAGAAGTGTGCGCTGGTAAGAACTTTGGATCCAGTGATCATGGGTCCATTAGCTTCAACTTAAATATGGAAAGGCATAGGTCAGGTCTGAGGTTGAAGGTATTTGAGTGGGGGAAGGCCAGATTTGTAGAAATGAGAAGGGATTTGCAGAAGATTATATGGGCTGATCTTTTTTCTGGAAAGGATGTAGAGGAGATTTGGAGGGTATTTAAAGAAGAGATATTGAGAGTACAGGATCTTTACGTGCCAGTCACATTGAAAGGCAAGGCCAAACGTTTAAGGGAACCGTGGTTTTCTGGAAAAATTAGGAAGCTGGTTTGGGATAAGAGGGGGGAATTAACTAAATTTAAGGTAAAAAATGGATAAGATGTATGATTATTACATAGATTGCAGAAAAAAATTAAGAAGGAAATTAGAAAGGCAAAAAGAAGGTATGAGGTGTCAATAGCTGATAAGGTACAAGTGAATCCTAAGGGTTTTTACAGTTATGTGAATAGTAAAAGGGGGGTTAAGGATAGAATGGGACCGCTGGAAAATGAGAGCGGTGAACTGTGTGAGGAACTGTATCAGATGGGAGAGATATTAAATGATTTAGGCAAATGACTTAGTTATGGAAAAAATAGGGATTAGTAAAGAGGGTTTTGGAGTTTCTAGGGTCGGTTAAAGTGGATAAGTCTCCTGATCCCGATGGAATTTTCCCCAGGACGTTAAGGGAGGTCAGGGAGCAAATAGTGGAGGCACTGTCAGTGATTTTTCAATGATCACTGGAGGAGGGTGTGGTGCCGCGGGATTGGAGGGTTTCTAATGTAGTTCCATTGTTGAAAAAAGGCATGAGGTGTCGGCCAGGTAATCATAGGCCTGTAAGCTTGACTTTGGTGGTAGGGAAAGTTATGGAGGGTATTCTTTGAGATGTTGTGTATAAATAAGCAGGATTGATCAGAAGCACCCAGCATGAGCTTGTGAAGGGGAAGTCATGTTTGACGAACCTTGAGTTTTTCGAAGAAGTGACAAGAAAGGTGGATGAAAGTAGGGCAGGTGATGTAATCTCTCTGGATTTTAGCAAAGCTTTTGAGGTTAGTAAGGAAGGTTCAGTCACTAGGGATTAATAGAGAAATAGTAAGATGTGTTCAGAGGTGGCTGGAGGATAGACAGCAGAGGGTCATGGTGGACAACTGTCTGTCAGGATGGAAGCTTGTGATGAGCGGCATGACTCAAGGATTGGTGCTAGGTCCCCTGTTGTTCATAATTTATATTAATGATTTGGATGATGGGGTTGTTAACTGATAAGTAAATACGCAGACGATACAAAAATTGGGGGAGTGGTGGATAGAGAGAAAGGTTTTCAGGGATTACAAAGGGATTTGGTTTGTCTGGAAAATTGGGCTGAAAGATGGCAGATGGAATTTAATGTAGAGAAGTGAGAGGTGCTTCATTTCGGTAAAAAATAATCAAAATAGGAAATATGTAGTAAAGGGAAGGACATTGGGGAATGCACAAGAACAAAGAGATCTTGGAGTTATGATGCAGGGTTCTTTGAAGGTGGATTCTCATGTTGACAGGGTGCTTAAGAAGGTATTTGGTATGTTAGCCTTCATAAATCATAGCATAGTGTATAGGAGCTGGGAAGTGATGCTGCGACTGTTTAAGGCGTTGGGTGAGGCCAGGTTTGGATTATTGTGTTCCGTTCTGGTCTCCAAATTATAGGAAGGATATAGATAAGGTGGAGAGGGTGCAGAGAAGATTTACAAGGATGTTGCCTGGCTTAAAATACCTAGAGTACAGAGAAAGATTGAAGAGGTTAGGACTTTACTCTTTGGAACATAGACAGTTGAGAGAGGATTTGATAGAGGTGTTTAAAATTATGAAGGGAATAGATAGACTAGATGCAAGTAGGCTCTTCCCCCTGAGAGCAGGGGAGGTTGAAACAAGAGGACACAAGTTGAGGATAAGGGGGAAAAATTTTAGGAGAAACATTAGAAGATGCTTCTTCACTCAGAGAGTGATGGCTGAATGGAATCATCTTCTGGAAGAAATAGTTGAGGCAGATTCAATTCTTTCATTTAAGAGGAGGCTGGATATATACATGGATAAGAGGGGGTTGTAGAGTTATGGGCGGCGAATAGGTGGGGGAAGATAGCGGAGTAGTTTGATTAAACTGGCGTGGACATGAAGGACCAAGATGGCCTGTTTCAATGCCATAAACTGTTATATGGTCATATGGTTATGTAAAGAAAGCATGGAAGCATTGAAAGTATTGGAAACGCATATATTCTCTTGAGTGGGCTTCAGCGTGAGATGATCCCCATCCACCACCGAGGGGATGGTGAAGAAATAAGGTTGTGAACAGAAACACAACAGCAATAAGATGCCTGTCCTATATTTACTATATTTAATGTAAATGCTGAGCAATAGATAGGAGGTGGCTTCCTCTTATCTGAATATTACCTCAGTGGTACTCAACCTTTTTTCTTTCCTCTCACATACCACTTTAAGTAATCCTTTACTAGCCACAGAGCACCTATGGCATACTTAGGACAAGTTCTAATAGAGCTCCTACCCTGGTTGGATTTTCTGCATGTTGACTCAAGAAATTTTCAAGGATTCATCAAACAAATTCTGTCCCAGAATTTCTAAGACTCTGGCACTGTGGATATTCCAATCTACACTATGGATAAAGTCACTCAAAACAACAGCATTGTTGATTTTACATCTTTCCATAATCTGTCTGCACATCTGTTGTGGATCCGACTGGTTATTGAGAGGCCTATAGTGTTTAATATAGTTAAAGAACCTTCTTATTATTGAACTCGATCCATATTTCCTCTCTGGACATCCTCATCAGTATGTCCTCTCTAGGAGCAGCTCTGGCATTCTCCTTGATCAGTCATGCAACTCCCCCATTTCATATGCATTCTTCATTATTGCATCTGAAACATCTAAACCCAGTCCACAACCAAGTCTCAGTAATGGACACAACATTGCACTTCCAAGCACTAATAAGACCATAAGATGTAGGAGAAGAATTCGGTCGTTTGGCCTATCGAGTCTGTTTTACCATGGCTGACTTATTTTTCCCTCTTAATCCATTCTCCTGCTTTCTCCATGTAACCATTGACATGCTTAGTAATCAAGAACCTATCAAACCCTTTTAACCTAACCAATGACTTGGCCTCCATAGCCATCTCTGGTGACAAATTCCACAGATTAAATACCCCCAGCTAAAAAATTCCTTCTCATCTCGCTTGTAAAGATACATCCTTTTATTCTGTGGCTGTAACCTCTGAAACAATTTTTCCATTCCACTCTATCCAGCCCTATTCAAAATGTTTCATTGAGAGCCCCCCACTCCCCATCATTCTTAACTCCAATGCATGCAGGCTCAGAGCCATCAAATTCTCCTCATTTATTAATCCTCTCATTCTCAGGATCATTCTTGTAAACCTCCTCTGGACCCTCTCCAATGCCAGCGCATCCTTCCTTAGATATAGGGTCCAAAACTGCTTGCACTAATCCAAATGTTGTCGGACCAATGGCTTATTACTCCCCAGCTTTGCATCTCTGCTTTTATATACCAACCCTCTCAAAATGAATGCTAACGTTCCATTTTCCTTCCTTACTTTTGACTTAACCTGTAAGTTAACCTTTAGGGAATCCTGCACCAGGACTCCTAAGTCCCTTTGGACCTCTGTTTTCTGAATGATCTCCCTATTTAGAAAATAGACTATGCCTTTCTTCCTTTGACCAAAGTGCATAATAATATACTTCCCTGCACTGTATTCCACATGCCACTTTCTTGCCCAATCTCCCAACCTGTTCAAGTGCTTTCTCCTCAGCATTACCTGTATCTCTATCTTTGTATCATCCACAAACCTGACTACAAAGCTATTGATTCCTCCTTCCTGATCATGAGCATATAGTGGGAAAAGTAGCAGACCCAAAATGTCCCCTTGCTGACTAGAGAAGCCCCCCTTTCTTGCCTCTGCCTTCTGCCCGACAGCCAATCTTCTATCCATGTCATTACCTTTCCTGCAATACGGTGGGCTCCTATTTTAGCAGCCTCAGATATGGCACCTTGTCAAAGCCCTTCCAAAAATCAAAGTTAAAAACATCCCCAGACTCTTTTGTCTATCTTGCTCGTTACTTCCTCAAAGAATTCCAACAGATTTGTCAGCCATGATCTCCCCTGAGAAAACCCATGCTGACTTTAGCCTATTTTATTTTGTGCTTCCAAGTACCTGAAACCTCATTCTTAATAATATAACCATAGAACAATTACTGTACGGAAACAGGCCATATCGGCCCTTCTAGTCCGCTCTGATTTAAGTGAAACTCCACTAGTCCAATCTACTTGCTCCCTGCACATAACCCTCCAACCCCCTCACATCCATGTACTCATCCAACCTCCTCTTAAATGACAAAATTGACCATGCTGCCAACACCTCATTCCACTCAGCCACCACTCTCTGAGTGAAGAAGCTTCCTCTTATGTTACTTCTAAAGTTTTGCCCCCTAACCTTTAACTTATGACCCCTGGTTGCAATCTCTTTTCCCCTCAAGGGGAAGAGCCTATTCACATTTACTCTATCTACTCCCCTCATAATTTTATATACCTATCAAATCCCCTTTCAACCTTCTACATTCCAATGAATAAAGACCCAGTCTATTCAATCTTTCTCCATATTCTAGATACTGCAATCCAAGCAACATTTTAGTAAATCTTCTCTGCATCCTCTCCACCTTATTGATAATGGATTCTAAAATCTTACCAGTCAGGCTAACCGGGCTATAATTTCCTGCTTTTTGCCTCTCTTCTTCCTTAAAGTGTGGAGTGACATTTGTAATGTCCCAGTCTACTGACAAAACATAGATCACAGGTTCTGACCTCCCATCCATTGCAAGGTATTGCCTCAATAAAGCAACCAACATAATAGGACTTCTGGTCACAACCTCTTCTCACTGCTACCTCCAAACAAAATGTACAGAAGACTGAAAACCAGAACCTCTGAGATCAAGAACAATTTCTTTCCAATAGCTAGCAGCCTCTTGAACCTCCCCTTGCGCTCTTTATGTCTGAGGATCATTGTGAATATTTATTACCCAACTATTTTATGTCTTTTTAAATTTAATTAAGTGCACTATTATAATTTTTTTTTACCAATACCTCTTCAGCCACAGCATTTTGGTGCATACCGTATGTACACTGTACATACACTGCATATTACAATAAACTCATTGTATCTGGAACCATCCCTCACCGATTTGACTCTGGAAAGATCACTACTAATGTCTCCACAATTCCTTTCAGAATGCTAGGGTGCAGTTTAACTGGTCTAGGTTCAGACTTCTCCCTTTCTCAAGCATATTCCCCTTAGTTGGATGACGACACACACTTCTGCTCCCTGGCTCTCTTGATTTCTGGTGCGTTATTAGTGTCTTCCACAGTGAAGACTTGTGCAATATATCTGGTTCATCTGCCATTTCTTTGTACACCATCCCCTCTTTTCCAGCGTCATTTTCCAGTGACCCAATGCCCTCTCCTGCCTCTCTTTATGTACTTGATCACTCCCTTCTTTACCTTCAGTTCTTTCATAAATCCAGAATTGCCTTTTCCCTCAGCTACAATCTGCTCTAAAAAGCATCTCATATTCCACACATTCTTACTTTCCCAACCTTACTTTCCCAGTCTACCTGCATAGTGAAATCTCTCATGACGACCATAACATTGCCATACTTTTTATGCTTTTCTCTAATCCTGTTGTAGTTTGCACCCCATATCCCGGCTGATATTTGGAGGCCTGTATGCAACTCCAATCAGGGTTTTTTTACGCTTGCAGTTTCTCTGCTCTGCCCATAAGGATTCTCATAGAAATCTATAGCACAATACTGACCCTTCATCCCACAGTGTTGTGCTGCCCTAATGACCTACTCTAACAGCTGCCAAAGATTTCCCTACGGCAAACCCTCCACTTTGAAAACTTATTTTATTTATGAATTTTAAACCACAGTAATAATTGCATTACATTAAATTCAAAAATTATTTCAAAAATTACACGTGGCATGTAACCTCATGCCCCCTCATCCCACCATCCCACCTCCCTCCCCAGCAAACCCCTCAAAAGAAAAAGAGAAAGAAAGAAAATAGAAAAAGAGAAAAAAAAGAAAAACCATACAATGCCAAGGGAATAAAACAGTTAGACCATAAAGTCTATATTGGAGGTCTTCAGAGAGTCTATTAGACATGCAAACCCACATTTTGTAAATATTGGCACCATATTTTCCAAAACACATGATATTTATTTCATAGATTATGTAATTTTCTCTAATGGTATACAACGACAAAGTTCTGCAGGCCATCTTTCCATACCTAAACCTATTTCTGACTTCCATGATATTGCGATACATTTCCTAGAAATTGCTAAAGCAATTAACATAAATTCAATTTGGTAATCATTTTATTTTAGTTTTGATCTTATAACCATAAATAAAAATAACATCAGATCCTGTGGGAATTTGACCACGTAATTCATTCCAAAAATTTACGCAGCTCTAACCAAAAATGTCTAACTTTAGGACACTGCCAAGTTGAATGCAAAAATGTTCCACTCTCAGATCTACACCTGAAACATAAATCTGATACAGCAGGATTTCATCTTTTTAATTTTTGTAGAGTCAAATATAATTGATGTAAAAAATAATATTGAACAAACCTATATCTTATATTTATAACTTGTCATATTATTCTGGCATAACTCCATCCAGTCCTTTTCAGTTATTTGTGTCTGTAAATCTACTTCCCATCTTAATCTTGATTTATGCACCCCAATATTGGGGGCTTTCATTTAAAGTAAATTATACATGACAGAAATAAATTTATTTACACTAGTGTTACAAATCAGTAATTCCAATTCACTTTGATTAAGTAACATCAAACTAGGACCTATTTTACCAGATAAAAAAAGCTTTGATGATAATAACAAAATAAAGTATTATTAGGTACATTAAATTTTTCCTTCATTCATCAAAAATATTATAAATTTCCCATTCTCAAAGCAGTTCTCAATCTTCTTAATACCAACCTGTCTCCAAATCCTCAAACGTTGTTTATCTATTGAAAATGGAATAAGCCTATTTTGACATAGGAGCATTTTCTAGATATTAAACTGTTACAGAGTTCTGCCTATGAGTTGTGTGGTTTTGTGCTGGAAGGTGATAGTTTGCCTTTGAGAGCCAAGGTGAAGGTGGACTGCTGAGAGTGAGAGAGAGAGAGTGGGAGACAGACTGGGCATGTGCAAAAGATGATCTAGAAATTTCTGGACTTGGAAGACAAACCACCACTGGGTGTGGGTGTGAAGAGGAAGGAGGCCCAAGCAGAGTCATTGTCTGGGAGGCAGTTTGGAATGTTGGACATTTTAAAAGGGAAGAACATTCCAAAGGCAGACAGAAGGATCCAGACCAAGTCCTTGTTCCTCTCTCTGCAAGAAGGCCTCTTTGAATTTTGTGCTCTCTCTCTCTCTCTCTCTCTCTCTCTCTCTCTCTCTCTCTCTCTCTCTCTCGCTCTCTCTAAAAGATCTTTTGGCTTCATTTTACCAAAGAAACTGAATTTTGTTTATGATCTTTACTTCGATTGTAATCAAAGTTTTGTGAGTCTTATGTGTTTTGTGCCTAAGTTTTTTTTCTGTGGGCTGGTTGGGAATATAACTTAGACTTTGATTACATATGTTATATTTAGGCTGGGGAATTTATTAGTTTTACACTGTTATAAAAATTTGTATATTAACCAGTGGGCATTGTTATAAAAGGGGGATTTTGAATTAAAGTTTGAATGTGAAATTTTGTTAATAAAGTCATTGTTCATCTTTACCCCTATGTGATATGCCACCTTCATGGTTACTGGTTTGACCTTGTAACATAATTTGGGGGATTCATCCAGGATCAAACCAATTTGGAAGCTTTAGGGGTGATTGACTTGTGCTTAGTTATCAGTCGTCTGAGTTTGACTCAACCTCCAGCTTGAAATTAAAAATAAACGGTGAGTGTATAAATCACCAACAGAAAAACCAGCAACTATGAACATTGACCAGTTCATAGAGAACCCTTCAGTGGTTAATTTAAAAATGGCTGAAAAGTCAAAAGTGATGGTTATAGTTGGCAAGTTAAAACTTCTTACAGTAAGAACTGGGATGAAAAAGAAGGAAATTGCCCGAAAGATTGTTAAGCACTATGTAGGAAAGGGAGTATTTGAAGAAGCTGCATTAGAACAGTTTCCCAAGGAGAAAATTTCAGAGGAAGTAAAGTTGGCTTTGAGAAAACTAGAATTAGAGGAAAAAAGAGAGGCAGAAAGGAAAGCTGAACAGGAAGCTGCAAGGGAAGAGAGAAAGAAACAATGGAACCATGAGATAGAACTAGCTAAATTGAGGCAGACCCTAACTCAAGGAGAGGGAGAAGCCCAAAACCCATGTGCTGGTCAGGATGAGAGGTTTCTGGTCAGTAGAGAAGTGAAGTTAGTTCCTCCATTTGAGAAGCTGAAATAGACCAGTTTTTTCAGCATTTTGAGAAAGTAGCTGTAAATTTAAAATGGCCACCAGACCAGTGGTCACTCCTGCTACAACATGTTCTTAAAGGGAAAGCCCAACAGGTGTATGTGTGTTTCACGGTACAACAAGCAGCTGATTACGAATTTGTAAAGCAGGCTATACTCCAATCTTATGAACTAGTCCCAGAGGCTTATAGACAAAAGTTCAGGAGTTTAAAAAAAGCAGCAACCCAATCTAACCTGGATTTTGCTTATAGGAAGGTTGTGTGTTTTGATCAGTGGTGTGCGCAATGAAAGGAGAAAATAACTGATTTATTGAGGGAAACCATTCTGATTGAGGAGATTAAAAATTGTGTTTCAAGTGTACTTGGCAGAGAAAAATATAAAAACTTGGCAAGAATTGGCTAAATTCACAGAGGAATATGCTTTAACCCACAAGCCTAAGTGGACACCAGGGGAAACTTTTCAAAGGAATACTTCTGATAATCCAAGTAGAGTAGAAATAAAATCTAGAAGTGAGGTAAAAGGAAGAGAGGAAGAGAAATGGGTGAAGAAAATTTTTTCGAGTGTTATTTGTCACTATTGTAAGAAGCCAGGGCACATAATAGCAAATTGTCCTGTACTGAAAAGGAAGAAAGAGAAAGGGGTGGTACCAATCGCCTGTGTTCAGAGTGAGAAAGTTAGGGATATTTTTAAACCATTCATGACTGAAGGTTTCATTTCAGTTAAAGCCTTTCATACCAACTTCATCATCAGTATTATTCCACAACTCAATCAAATTTTGCAAAATAACTAACAATTTAGAATTCTATTTATAAATAAAACACTAGGGATTTTTAACAGGTCCATGTACCTATTTAATAGTCTCTGAAAAGATCCTGTGATATCAACCTAGCACCATTGCTGGCAGCACATTTCATACACCCACCACTCTCTGTGTGAAAAACTTACCTTTACCACCCCCTATACTTACACCCAAACACCTTAAAACTATGTCCCCTTGTGTCAGGCATTTCAACCCTGGGAAAAGCCTCTGGACATCCACATGATCAATGACTCTCATCACCTTATAAGCCTCTATAACACACATGTCAAACTCAGGCCCCTGAGCCAAATTTGGCCCGTGATATAATTATATTTGGCCCCCAAGTTCATATCAATTATGTATTAGAGCTGGCCTGCTGGCTGCCGCGCCAGTATAGCGCATGCACAGCTAATGCTACAAATCCCAGAATGCTTTGCAAATGCGTTGGTGCCGGCCCGTCAGCCTGCTAATCGCCCCTACCTCCTCTCTTTACTTTCATTAGCATCTGTGACCTGTCGCCCAACTCACACGTAATAAACCCCTTATGGAAAATGGCCAAACGAAAGACAGAAAACAGGACCTTTCAAGACAGGTGGGAGACAGACTATATGTTCATCATTTTAAAAGACAAACCTGTTTGTCATTGAAGCAAGTTGTTATTTTTTGACTTGTTGGCTTGTGAAAAAAAAATACATTTAAAAGGAGCTTAAAGGCTATAGAGAAATATTATTTATTGAATATTTTATTTCTCATTTGTTAATGCTTCTTCTGGAAAGAGTTTAACCAAAACTATTATTAAACATTTATTTTAATAAGAAAAAGTTTAACATTACATATGTTGAAAGAAGAGAAAACATGCAGATGTTGTTGAAAATTTTCAATAAATATTTAGTTTGGCCCACGACTTAGTCCAAGTTTTTAATTTTGGCCCTCTGTGAATTTGAGTTTGACACCCCTGCTCTATAACAGTGGTTCTCAATCTTTTTCTTTCCACTCACATACCACTTTATGAATTCCTTATGCCATAAGTGCTCTGTGATTAGTAAGGGATTGCTTAAGGTGGGATGTGACTGGGAAGGGAAGTTTGAGAATCACTGCTCTAGAGCCAAATGTTACTGAAATATTTGGCTTGAGAAAAATTGTCATTGGCCCATTTCCTTTGGAGTTCTGAAACCAGAGTTGTGCCAATGGAAGTCAAAGAAGCCATTATGAGGCTGAAAAGCAAGAATAAAACTGTAAGAGACATCTCTAAAACCTTAGGATTTCCAAAATCAACTGTACTAAACGTCAATGAGGTACAATTAAAACATTGTTTTTCAAACTTTTTCTTCCCACCCACATACCTCCTTAAGGAATCCCTTACTAATCACAGAGCAACGATGGAATAGGAAATACTTAAAGTGGTAGGTGAGTAAAAAGAAAAAGGTTGAGAACCACTGATCTATAAGATCACCCCTTATCCTCTATTGCACCAAGAAAAAAACGATCCTCGTAAGGCATGCTCTCCAATCCAGGCAACACACTTGTAAATCTTCTCTGCTCCCTCTCCACAGCATCCACATCCTTCTTGTAGTGAGGTGACCAGAACTAAACATAATATTGTAAGTGATATCTAACTAAGGACTTATTGAGCTTCAATATTACCTCATGGTTCTTGAACTCGGCCCCATGGTTAATGAAAGCCAACACACTATACTCCTTCACAACGTTATCTACTTTTTGCAACAGCTTTGAGTGTCTACAGTGCCCTTCATAATGTTTGGGACAAAGACACTGTTTTTCCTTTAATTGCCCCTCACTTTTAAATTTGTAATCAAACAATACACATGATTGAATTGCACATTCCAGATTTTATTCAAGGTTATTTATATACATTTTGGGTTGACCATGTAGAAATTTCAGTACTTTTTATACCTAGTCCCCTCAGTTCAGCGTGCCATAATATTTGGAACAAAAGTAATGGTATGCACACTAAAACAGTCATGTTTAGTACTTGTTGCCATATCCCTTGCTTGAAATCTGGTGATGCTCTTCTAGGCCTGTAATGCAGTTCTTGCTTGTTTCGGGGCCTTGCTCCCTGATTTTTCTCTTCAGCTTAAGGAAGGCATGCTCGATTGGGTTTAGATCGGGTGACTAACTTGGCCCTTCAAGAATTTTCCAGTTTTTAGCTTTGAAAAACTAATTTGTTACTTTAGCAGTATATTTGGGATTGTTGACTTGCTGTAAGATGAGGCATTTTCTATTGAGTTTGGAGGCATTTTGCTTGAACTTGAGCAAATATTTCTATACACCACAGAATTCAATTTGCTGCTGCCATCAGCAGTTCCATCATTAATGGAGATAAGTGTGCCAGTACCTGTGGCAGCCAAACACGTCCCAGGCCATAACATAGATGAGGTGGCATGTTTTGAATCTTGAGCAGTGCCTTCATGCCTCCACACTATGCTCTTAGCACCACTCTGATACAGGTTAATCTTGGTCTCGTCTGTCCACAAGACCTTTTTCCAGAATTCTGCAGGCTTTTTTTTAAAATACTTCTGGGCAAACTGTAATCTGGCCATCTTGTTTCTGGCTAACTAGTGATTTGCATCTTGCAGGGTAGCCTCTGTATTTCTGTTTGTGAAGTCTTCTGCAGACAGTCCGTCATTGTCACATCCACACTTGCTTTCTGAAGGGTGTTTCTGATCTGTTGGACAGACATTTGGGGATTTTTTTTCCATGATGATCAGAATTCGTATGTCATCAGCAGTGGAGTTCTTTCTTGGCCTACCAGTCCCTTTGCGACTGCTGAGCTCACCAGTATACCCTTCCTTCTTAATTACGTTTAGTACAGTTGATTTTGGAAATCCTAAGGTTTTAGCGATGTCGCTTACGGTTTTATTCTTGCTTTTCAGCCTCGTAATGGCTTCTTTGACTTTAATTGGCACATCTCTGGTCCTCATGTTGAAAAATGGCAAAGGCAGACTCCAAAGGTGATCAAAAAGTTTAGAAGCAAACCCAGCTCTCTTATACCTGCACCAGCGAAACAATTAAACTTAGCTGAGTACCAACAAACACCTGTGAAGCCAAATGTCCTGAACATTATGATGCCCTGAAATGGGAGAACTATGTATAAAAAGTGCGTAATTTCTACATGGTCAAATCAAAATATATACAAATAACAATGAATAAAATCTGGAATGTGTACTTTAATCATATATGAATTGTCAGAATCAGAATCAAGATTTATTGTCATGAACAAGTCATGAAATTCGATGTTTTGCGGCAGCGTCACAGTGTAAACATTCCTATTATAACCAACTTAAAATATTACTATATATAAAAAAATAGTGCACAAAAAGTAAGGCAGTGTCTTTGGTTCATTGATTATTCAGGAATCTGATGGCTGCAGGAAGAAGCTGTCCTTGCGCCGTTGAGTGCTCGACTTTAGCCTTCTGTACCTTTTTCCTGATGGTAGCAGAATGAAAAGGGCATGGCCTGGGTGGTGGGGGGGGGGGGGGGGGTCTTTGAGGATAGAGACTGCTTTTTTAAAACCATCTCATGTAGATGTCCTCGATGGAGTGAAGTCTGGTGCCTGTGATATTGTAGGCTGAGTTAACGACCCTCTGGAGTTTATTCTTGTCCTGAGAGTTGGTGCCTCCCTACCAGGCAGTGAAGCAAACATCCAGAATGCTCTCCATGATACACATGTAGAGGTTTTCAGTGACATAACAAATCTCCTCAGACACCTCACCAAGTATTGCCATAGGCGAGCCTTCTTTGTGATTGCACTGTGATTATTTGATTACAACTTTAAAATTGTGGAGCACAAAGGAAGTTGTGGGCAAATAAAGGGGCAAGGTCCCTTAGTCCCAAACATGATGGATGGCACTATATGTCCTTTCTTGCTAAGGATTTAATTATTTTTTTCATGAGAGCCATCCCACCCTTTGGCCCACCAACCAGTTTTTTTGATAGAACATGTATCATTGGATGTTTAGCTCCCAGTTGTGATCCACTTTCCGTTGCTGCTGTGTTATATGCCAACAACGTCGTACCCACCTATTTCTAATTGCACTTTAAACTCATCAATCCTGTTTCATGCATTTCATGCTTTTAAATACAATATCTTCATTCCTTTATTCACCACCCTTCTCCTCACATTTGGCTCCATGTTGCCTGAGGTTAACTTTTATCCCTTTATAAATTCTTTGTCCTTTTTTTTAAATTCGGGAGACTTCAATAGACCTTCTTGTACTCGCCTTCCTGTAAGATTTATCCACACGTCTCCAATCTCATGAACCTACTCCACTACTATTTAGTGTCAAGCCCTATCCACGGGCCTAGTTATGCCTTTCACCAGGACCCTAGTCCCAGAATGGTTAGGTGCAGCTCACCTCATTTGTCCCACAAATTCAAAACCCTCCCACACACACATTTGACTCTCTAATCTTATCGACCCTCTGCCCATTTGCACATGGCCTCAGGTAACAACCCAGAGATTATGGTCTATTCGGTTATGCTTTTTCACTTAGTCCCTGGCTGCTCAACAAGGTCTGAACCAATAGCTCATCTTCTTATCATGAACAAAATCAAAATATAATTAATTGGGCGTCCAGCTTTTCAAATCCTTAGTACTCAACTGCAGCTCATATTCCAGTAAGGTAACAACTGATAGGTTGCAATAGGGGAAGGTAAGCAATGTGAGCATATGGAATATTCCAAAATAAGATTTATTCAGTAACCACAATTAGTGTTGATGCAAGATGGCTCATAACATCCATCCAGAAGTAAATGACAGAGGGGAAGTTCTCTTGCAGGAGACGTACCTTCACACATGATTCCAAATAACTCAACAAGCCAAAGTGCAAACAAGTAGCAGAGCCATGGTCATACAATGAACACCATTCTTTATGGGTAGGACTTTATTCTTATATTATTCATCTTAGGTGTCCTTAACTCACTACACCTGCCGCAAGATCCCTTTATAATACAGGTATTCCCCGACTTGCAACCTATACAACTTATGTCTATCCACACATATGACCAAATATTTATTTAAAAATTATAAAGAAAGAATATAAAATTTACATGGTTTATGTTGCATTTGACAAACTATAACAGGGATACAGGGCATGTAAGAGCCAAAATATGCATACTTACCTTGTTGGTCACTGTCCAGAGGCTGGGCACAGCCATCTTGATTCCTGTGCGCCTGTGGAAGTCTTCAGTTGGTGCATGCATGGTGGGTTCGCGTATTGGAGTTTGCTTGGCGCATGCACGAGAGTTAAGGGCACTAATTCAATATTGTTAGGATGTTTAACTCTTGCGCATGCGCCAAGCGAACTCCAATGCGTGAATCCACCTCGCATGTGCCAACTGAAGACTCGCGCAGGAATCAAAATGGCCATGCCCAGCCTTCAGATCCCGGTACGCCGACTAACAAGGTAAGTATGCAATTCTGAAATATGTCTATCCTGAGATATAACCAATCCTTCAGTCCGAATTATGGTTGTAAGTCAGGGAGCACCTGTAAGTGAAAGAAGAAAGAGTATATACCCTGCAGCTGGTGACAAAACCTTGCTGGGCGGATGACTCTTTGTTCAGGGACACATAAACAGGATTGTAGGACACATACTCAGTTGAGCAATAAATTATAATTGGAGATAAAGGATCGTTCAGACAAAAATGAGATGATTCTTTAAGTGGGTTTCTCATTTTGACATCCTCACTTCCAACATTCTTCATCCTGATGAATAATTTCACAATATAATTTCAGAATATGGTTCACCTGAAATCAACATAGTCTGAAATATATCAACATAGTGTGTGCATTAAAGTAAATGAAGCATAAAGTTCACATTATGTTGGATATCTTTGTATAAAACTGTACCGTTTTACATGAACTACTATAAAATGTGAGCGGGTAATTGACAAATGCCTGTCCCATCGATGTGTAGATTCTTCCAATGACTTAACACAAATTATTGAGCTTGTGGCCCACCCAAACTATCCAGGAAAGTCACACTTTGGATTCCATGTCCTGCTGCGTTAGTTGAACCCATTTGACGTTTCGGAAATGGTCAATAAAATTAGACTCTGTTCTCAGTTACAGAGGAGGATTCGCAATCCCGTTTTTTAAAATCTAATAAGCCCTGCTAAGAATCAGAAAGGTCTGAAAATTAAGAAGGAGATGATTTTTCTTCTTCAATTCACTGACTTCACAGTCAAATAGCTTGATTCTCATTGTAAACCATCACATCAGGATAAAGATCATTGGAACGAAGGGAGAATATGTTACGTGAGATAACATATAAATAGCAATAACAATAAATACCTGAAATAACAGTAAGTAACCTCCAGCCACAGCTTGATTTGGGGAAATGTTACATGCGTTATTTGAGACTTCTTCCAGCAGAAGTTGACTCTTCAAGAATTTTTGCAGTCACAAGAAGGAAATTTCAATTGTTTCATTTCTCATCTCTTTTTCCATTCTTTGAATATCAGGTTGCATGGAATTATCTGACAGATACTAATCTCTGTCTGGTATTTCAATATTACCCACTCAACTGAAACACTTAGCAGCTCCATTAGTAAAAGGAGAGAAATTCAACAGATGTACAGAATTTTTATGATGATATCCTGCAGAATAAATTTCAGCTTCAAAAATCAACTAACGACTGAATCAAAGATAGCAGTGTGTTGCTGGTAGTCATTGGATCAAGCCATCTTGTCTTTGAAAATATAAACCTGTAAAGGACAAAGAAGAAACACATAAACAGATTAAACTACAATTCATAGAATTACCTTTGAAACTGAAACGTCAAATCACGGAACTGTCACCATATACAAACAACTTGAAATAAGCAAACAAAATGAGCTTTCATTTTGAATACTAATAAATATGAAGACCTGTACCATTATCCCAATCTTTCAAAAATCAACATAAGTACATGAATTGACAGTAGAAGGAATTTTGATCTATTTCTGTCAACCATAGGTGTGACCCTGATAAAAACCATATAACCATATAACAATTACAGTACGGAAACAGGCCATCTAGGCCCCTCTAGTCCATACTGATTTAAGTGATCCCCACTAGTCCCACCTACCTGCTCCCTGTCCATAACCCTCTAATCCCCTCACATCCATGCACTCATCCAACCTTCTCTTAAATGACAAAATTGACCCTGCTGCAACCACCTCTTCCGGAAGGTCATTCGACTCAGCAACCAAAGGTCATAGATCATGGAGTTTTGCAGCCCCTTCAGCCCAACTTGACCACACCAGCCAAGTTGCCTGTCTTTGCCGGTCATATTTGCCTGTGTTCAGCCTCTATCTCTCCAAACGTTTCCTATCCATATACCTGTCTAAATTTCTTTGAAACATGGTAAATGAACCGCCTTTACCACTGACTCGGAAGCTCATTCCATGCACGTAGCACACCTTGTGTGGAAAAAGGACCCCTTGGGTCCCCTTCTATTTTTTTTTCCTCATGCCCTAAATCTGTGCCGTCAGTTTTAGATTCTCCATTCACTGGGAAGGTGGCTTTCTTCCCAGAGTAAACACTTCTAATCCAGTGTTTACCTTTTATCAATATTCTGTAAATACATTTAAAGTAATCAATATTAAACAAACATATTCATTAGTACGGAATGTTGCACCATCAGTAGGTTAAATCTTTTCTCTCCCTCTCACATTCATCCTGCATTAACAGTGAAACAGCCTGTCTATAATTGACTTATCACCACTCATGTGGTGTAATAATAATATGCTGAGCTAGTTTTATCAGCTCTGATTTACTACAGGCCATATTGGACATCATGCAATGGACCATAAAACCAAGAAAAATTTGCGTGAATCCAAAAGTTTTTGAGGAGCAGATGAAGGAGGTACAAACGGAGATCAGCTGGCCACGGCTCTCTGGTGAGTGTCAAGCTGTCTGATTGGCTGGAGGGCTACCTAGCCATCTTGTCATTCTGGCAGGCAATATTCTGACAGTTTGAGGTAAAAATAGAGCTGCTGAAATTGGCAGAGAGAGAGGGAGAGAGAGGGAGAGAGAGGGAGAGACAGAGACAGAAAAAAATAATGGACAACAGAATTTTAAAAACATTACCTAGTAATTCCGGCTCAGTTAATTTTGTACTGGTACAAAGAGATACATATAAACTGCACTAATTTTCATTCTCAGGTTGAAAAGTGCATTTAACAAATTGGGTTCCATCACAGTTTGCTGCAAATATAGATACTGACAGCATTTCATAGGATCACACATTGAATGTCACCTTAAAATGTAAGCAATAAAAACATCAAACATTTTCATGGAATTTCTCTTTCTGGTATTTTAATTGCATATATCTTAAACAAAAAGGGTTAAATTCTTTCTTTAAATAGTGCAGTATATAATGTCAGTCAAGTGAAATGTCTCTTTGCTTTACTAATTCTGCCGAACACACTGGCAATGTTACAGTGAACGTTTTCCATCATTGCTGCACATGATGTGGTTTTGCCAGTGTCCTTATGAAGGATGAAGATCAGTCTTGCCCAGAGCTTTCTGGTGGGCCATCAAGCTGACCAATCTATGCTTCTGGACCTACTGTGACTGATTTTGTTATATTTTATATAGTATATAGATATGTTTTAAAGGAGATAAATTTTGGGATTTTTAGTTAGGTCACACACAGATACAAATACTTCAAAACAGATTTCATTTAAAATGCCTCCTAGTTGGGCCAAGGTGGAGTTAGTCTGTATTTCTGAATTTGATGTTCACCAGTGGAATTTGAATTTATTGCATGAAAATGATATGTGGGTATTAAAAACATTTATTAAAGATATGGATTAAAAAAATGATGTTATAGGAACAAAGGATAAATTATCAATCCAAACTCCATTATATCAAAATCAGCTTTTTCCTTTTGCAATGTTTAATAGGTATTTAAAGAGATGGTATTCTCAGAGTATAAAAATGATTCAGGATTGCTTTGAAGAGGGACAGTTTCTTTTAATCAATTGAGGGAGAAATTTGGTATACAAGTAAATTCTTTATTTGTGTATTACCAACTTAGAGCTTTGATAAGGGATAATTATGGTAAAGAGATGAGTTTACCTGAGTTAACAAAATTTGAATCTTTGATTTCCTTTATACAAAAGAGAGGTTTTATTTCAGATATGTATCGATTGTTACAGGAAACTATGGATAGACCAAATTTGGAGAAATCTAGAAATAAATGGGAAAGCGATTTAACTTATGTTATACCTCAAAAGGATTGGGAGGTTATGTGTCATGAATGGGTAACTAAATTGACTAATGTAAGATATGGTTTGGTTAATTATAACTTTAATTGACTCCTGAGAAATTGAAAAAATACAGATTTAGTAATTCAGATCTTTGTTTCAGATGTGGGTTAAGAACTGGAACTTTTTTGCATGCAGTTTGGTCCTGTGATTGGGTACAACCATTTTGGGAAAAAGTTAGGTTGGTTTTGGAGAAATTATTTAAAATTAAATTACTATTAGATCCAGAGATTTTTTTGTTGGGTTATATGGTTTCTTTGACTGGTTTGGGGTTGGATAAGTTTCAAATAGCATTTGTACATTTGGCATTATCTGTGGCATGAAAATTACTTGGAAAGACAATGTAGAGATTAATATAGCTTGTTGGCATAATGAATTGAGATTTTGTATTTATATGGAGAAAATAACATATAATATACATGATAATTACTCTTTTTTGTTAAAATGTGGTCATCTTATTTAGAATATATGGGTTTGGAAATATTTAAAATATTGTATATGTTTTATGTTTTATTTTTTGGCTCCCATGAGGGGGCTGGCTGAGGGAGGGGGAGAGGGAGGGGTGTTTACTATATTGTATAAAAACCTCTTTTTTTGTTGTTGCTATTGATTTTACATTGTTTTTAAAAGTTTTTAAAAAATGCCAGAGCTCTGCTCAAGCCAGACAGTCTAGGCTCTGAGTGCCTTTTCAAAAATTTTGAAGAATGCCTGAAAGGACTTCACAAGTAAGTATTAATTGGACATGCGGTGGAGTAATGGATTATTGTTTTGGAAAGCAACAGCTGAACAGACTCGAAGATTAGGTGGGGTGCTGCCATCTTTCTGAATGTAGTTTGCTGTTCCAGGAAGGTCATGTGGTTTTGCAAGCAGAGAGAGAAAAATAGACTTTTCTCTGAGTGAGAGAGAGAGAGAGAGAGAGAGAGAGAGAGAGAGAGAGAAGAGAGAATTCAGTTCTACAGTTCAGTACCAGCAGAAAAAACCCATTTTGAAGATGGGTTGTGAATTTTTAGTTCAGCCTGGTCAAAGCCCTTGTGGTCCATACAAGAGGGAATTGCTGGCTGTATAATGTTTCACTTGAAATAAAGGAAACAAAAAGGAACTCTGTGGTGACCTGAAAGAAAGAGGTCATAATCTAGAAAACCCTGACGTGGCTGCTTGGAAGGAATCAGTTTGAGTCCAATGAGCAACAAATCTCTCTCTCTCTGACAACCAACAAGAACCTTTCTGAGCGGTAACCATTTACCTTTCAAGCACCAAAGCCTAATGAATTTCATAAATGTTAAATTCTGTGCACAGTAAAAGAATTGCCCGCTACCAGGGAACTTGGAAGGAGTGAGAAGTGAGATTGGACTGCGAATCAAAGAATATTTCTGAACTTACACACACACACACACACACATTGCATACATGTGCAGTTAGAATTAGAAGGGGGTTAATAGTAATAAGTTAAACTTTGATCCTGTTTTCATGTTTAAAGATCATTAAAAGCAACTTTTGTATAAGGAACCGTTTGTCTTGGTGAATTTCTATTGCTGCTGGATTTTGGGGTCCTCTGGTCCATCACACTACAGACTCCAATTATAACACAGCTCAATGTTTTGTGCAGCACAATGTTCAATGATGTACTTTTTTAATATAAAATAAAGAGTGAATAAAGCATTCCATACCTGCAATGAGGGTGTAATTCGACATCATTGAAAAAGGTATCCTTAGGATCAGAATGTCCGTTTGGTTAGATACAGGACATCCACACGATTAATCCTGCCTGCTCATTTTTTTATGAATTCAATGACCAGGAAGTGCCAACTATGTTGTTTATGGCTTTGCCATCACCATAAGTTACTGGCACTAGTTGAGGCTAACTAGCACTGATTAAAACTAGCCAGCTCTGTGGCTAGAAGCAGAAGTGAAGGTCATTCCCAAATGGCTGAGAACTGACACCCAAATACTCCGACCACTTACACAAGGCCCTTAGCAATGATGGGAGAGAGGAGGGAATATTACAACATACGAAATCGAAGCAGGAGCAGGCTGTCAGTCATTCATACCTGATCCATAAGATCATGGTGATCTTTTAACTCAGTGTCCCTTTGTTGCTCTGGACTGTATGTCTTGAGCCATTTAATGTCTGTTGATTTCTGTTTGGAATATCCTCAACAACTGAGCCTCCAGAATCCTACAGGCTGGTGAATTACACTACCCTCTGGGTGAAGACATTTCTCTTTATATCAATCTTGAATGGTTAAACACTGAAGGTGAGCCATGAAGTGAGCAGCATATCAAGAGAATGGATACAGAGAAGCGAGAAGTTTGATATCTTCAAATATACAGCCAATGTCAGGGTATGTAACTTAAAAATGGGATTGTAGGGCACCACCAGTAACCACAGAGACTAGGCTGAGGGAACGATAGGCTTTAATGTGCAGACGAAACTTGCTGGCCCGGATCCAGGTACAGGAATGGTGGGAAGGGAGAGGTGGCTCGACCTTTATGGCCCAGGACCACGGGGGAGGAGTCATAGGGTATGAGTTATCAGTGGGCGGGCCAGCTCCATATATAAATAGTCAGTCATAACGATATACAATGGAGGAAACATATCACCAAGGGACACATACCCAAAATGCACCACAGCTCCAGGCACTTCTCAAGGTAACACACCCTTATCATTCAGCTGCCAATAACCTTGATAATTCAGCAGGGGGTGGTTTCCAACTTCCATCATGCCTCTAGATTCACACAACTATATCAAGCTTCATGGCAACATTCATTTGAACATTGATTTTTCCAATTTTAGCTAACTCCCCCACCGATATCTGGTTCCCCTGTTCCCAACTCTTCTTTACCTACCAGTGCAGAGGGGCAAAGGGGTCCATATACAGGAGAACAGCAATGAGAAGGTTTGTCAGCAAAGAGAGGAGGCTTGTAGACAAAGTTTGGGGGTGGAAAGGGCAGGTGATCGAGAAGGGAAAGGACCAGTGCCATGATGGAGAGGGGTGATGGTAATAAATAATAGAGTTATCCGAAAAGATGGGGATAAGCAGAAGGTTGGGGGGGATTTGATAGAGGTATTTATAATTATGAGGGGGATAGACAGAGTAGACGTGAATAGGCTCTTCCCCTTGAGGGTAGGTGAGATTGGAACAAGGGGTCATGAGTTAAGGGTTAGGGGGCAAAACTTTAGAAGTAACATGAGAGGGAGCTTCTTCACTCAGAGAGTGGTGGCTGAGTGGAATGACCTTCCAGAAGAGGTGATTGCAGCAGGGTCAATTTTGTCATTTAAGAGAAGGATGGATGAGTACATGGATGTGAGGGGATTGGAGGGTTATGGACAGGGAGCGGGTTGGTGGGACTAGAGGAGTTCACTTAAATCGATACGGACTAAAAGGGCTGAGATGGCCTGTTTCTGTACTGCGATTCTTGTATATGGTTGTTACTCCCTTTTGTATTTTTCTTTCAAACTTTAACCCCCTCTCCTAGTGGTTTCTCACCTCTCCCTGTCCCTCCACCTCTCCCACCTTTTGTTCAGTACCCCATCTCTTCTTAGCCCCTCCCCAACTTCTTCCCTGTCATCTTCCTCCCACTAGGTATGCTTGATATCACCCCTCCTACTTTAGTCTCAATAAAGGGTCCCAGCCCAAAACATTGACTGGCCATTTCTAACCGTGTTGAGTCCCTCCAGCTTCTCAACGTTCGCTCAGGCTTCGTGGCAGCCCCTGCCCGCATCCAGCTCCTCATTTGCATCAGGCACATGTCCTCTGCCAAACTCACCAGTATGCTTCTCGATCTTTTATGGGAGAAGGTGGCACAGAGCTGGTATGAGCAGCCACAACTCACCAGGAGATAAGTGACGTAGAAGTGGTCCGCACTCCAAAAGAATGGAGAGGCCTGGTCTCTACTGAGACAACCATTACACCATGTGTAGACAGTAGAGTGGTAGAGACAATTGAGTCTGAGAATATAGTTAACCCAGTCCACCTTCTCACACTTCACCCCCCACTCATCACATTGTCTCTTTCTGGTTATGAGTTGAAGACAATGCTGTTACATATATCTTGTTTCTCCCCAAGCACCACTAACGTCTCTGATCAGGACTCTATCTGTGTTCCTTACCCCAACTAGTGAGCTGTGCAGGCCAGGTGTCAACTCAGCTACAAGATAGTGAAGTGGAAGATACCCCTTCACTCAACCTGACACCATTTGCTCATTTCCAGACTGTAGATGCAAGTTAAAAGGAGAGTCCCTGGAATGAGAAAGCATGAGGAAACACTCTCCCTGATCCCAGCTTCCCAGAGGATGAGATTACCAAGTTAAAGTCAATTTTATTGTCACCTGATTGTACAGTACAACCCAATGTCACAGCGTTCTCCAGTCCTTGGTGCAAAACACACAGACACATAACCAGACATAACACACGTACAGACAAACAGGACATTCGCAGGACAAGTATACACAAATACAAAAAAAATATTGTTTCTTGAATATGTGAGTCTCAGATGGTCAGTGTGAGTAGTTCCTTCGGTCATTCAGCACTCACACTGCCCATGGGAAGAAGCTGTTCATAAGCCAGGTGGCACTGACTCTAATACTCCCATATCTCTTCCCCGACGGGAGCAGCTGAAAGATGCTGTGTGCAAGGTGGAAAGTGTTCTCAATGATTTGTGCAGCTTCTTAATACAATGATCCTGGAAGAATATGTCACTGGAGGGGAATGGGGAGGGAGACTCCAGTGATCCTCTCAGCCACACTTATGGTCCTATGGATTGACCGCCAATCTATTTCTCTGCAGCAACTGTGCCATAAATGGTGCAGCCAGCCAGGACAATCTCGATAGAGACCCTATAGAAAGTTGACATAATAGCGGCCAGTAGCCTTGCCCACTTCATTCTGTTCTGGAATGCAGTCGCGTTGAGCCTTCCTGACAAATGAGATGTTGTGTCTCCACTGTAGGTCACTAGTTAAGTGAACACCAAGGGATTTGGTGTTCTCCACTCGCTCTAGTACAGAATTGTTGATGTGTAGTGGAGGGTGGTCGTTCCTTTGTCTGGTCCAGATTGAAATTGTACGATTTCATGAGATTTTCCCCATCTTCTCTGTAGTACGTCTCACCACTGTTGGTGATGAGGCCAATTAATGTTATGTCATCTGCAAACTTGTTGACTCTGTTGAAGCTGGATCTGGTGAGACATTCAGGGGTTAGTAGCATGAACAGGAGCGGGATGAGCACACACTTCTGTGGTGCTCCAGTGTTCAGCGTGACGGTGCTTCATGTTCCGTTACCGACCCGGACAGACTGTGGTCTTTCCGTTAGGAAGTCCAGGATCTAGTTACAGAGAGGGGAGTTAAGTCCCAGCAAGGACAATTTCTCCACCAGCCTCTGGGGAGTAATCATGAGGCCCCATTCTCCAGATGGATCAGGACGGAGTGAAATTACTTGATTATAGCATTGTCTGTGGAATGGTTTCTTCTATAGGTGAATTGAAATGGGTCCAGCGTCTCTGAGATGTAGGCTTTGATGCATTCCATCAAAGCATTGATGCAAATAATTTGAAGCATTTCATAATAGTGGAGGTCAGTGCAACAAGGCGGTAGGCAATGAGGCCTGTTACTGTTGCCCTCTTTGGTACTGGGATGATAGTGGCTGTCTTAAACTCTACGGGAATGATGGTCTGCCACATTAAGGTGGTGAAGATGTCTGTGAAGACCTCCATCGATTGGTCTGCATCCTCTGTCAGTACCCAACCAGGTTTGTTGTCTGGTCCCACCGCCTTACATGGGTTTGCTTTAAGTAGGTTTCTCCTCACCTCGGCCTCACTATGCAGGGGTCCTGTTCATCAAGGTTCATCTGGCGTCATCCTATTCTTCTCATCAAACTGTGCATAGAAGTGCCTGGAGTGCATGCAAAATGCCTGGGAGGATGTAAATGAAGATATTGATGGGGGAATCTGATGGAAGATGGGCATGTCCAATAAAAAGCTTATTGCAGAACGGATACATGCAATGCCAGGGACAATAAATTAAATCTATCTCCTCTTTGAATCTTGCAATTTGTCAGGAAGGATCTGATTGATCTGACTGTACAAGCCTAATCCGTCAAACATCCAAATGTTTTTAAGTCTTTCATCATAAGGAGGTCATCTTATGCTGTTCACATCAAACTACTGCCATTGCAGATTTAGGTATTGTCTTCAATGGGAGTTCACAACACTGTAGTCATTGGCCTTTCAATCAATAGCAAGGATCACTGAGGTATAAGCATGGAGAGGCAGCAGAGGTTCCTTGGACCAGGAATCAGCTGGCATAGCTAAGGCAACACTATGCAAGATCTCAATACTCTATCCTTTAACCCTTCAGACTCCATGTCCCTGTTTCCAGGGCTACCTATCCTCCATGTCCCCGTTTTCTGAGACAGGTTTTATACATAGCCACCATCTGGTTCATACTGGTGTTCATGCCATAGTTTACCCTTGAACCCAGTCTGGAGTATATACTATGCCCAGAGTCCAAAGGGTTAACTGTCTTTCTGATCAATCAGACACCCCAGATTCTGTCCATATATGGCAAGGTAGTTCAAACCAAAGCCAGGTCTTTGGCTTGTCACACTGCAAGGCCATCTGCAGCTTCCTTCATTGTAATTCGATAGCCTACTACTGGCCCGTTGTGTGAGTTCTATATGGACAGTCAGACAAGTAAAAGTACATGAAAGACAGGCACCAAAAGAATGCACAAGGTTGATTAGTTAATGTTTGTTTGTTATTTTGTTTCAGCTGGATGGATGGAGGAAATCTGTGATATTGATTTATTGCTGGCCTGTACCATGCCATTTTGGCCAAATAGACACACAGGAAAATGTCTGGAAAAACATTTGAAAGGGGATTTGGCATGATGGTCAGAGAAAGTGTTATTTGATTGGCCAGTATTGGACAGTTCTGCCAGGCGGGGACATCCATCAGTGCCGCCCATCGTCCCCTTCATCTGCCTCCTCCTCCTCTTTCTGTAAGCGGTAGGGCTAATGAGTGCAGGTTGTAGGTTTGCTCATTTTGAAAGTATTTGGGAATCCCTTCATTGAACATGGACTAACTTGAGAGAATTCAACACAGGATATAAGCTTCTGCCATATTCACCAATGAAGGTTTTCAACTCAGGTTACTAGATAGAGAAGCATATAAAATGGTGGAGGCTCTCAGTGTAGTGCTAACACTATGTATACATATGTATGTATGTTCTGCATAGGCTGGCCCGCCCCCTGAATCTGTGACTCCTCCCTCCCAGATATCCCCATAAAGGCTGTTACGCCCAAACCCCTCCCTCAGTTCCTGCCTTGGAACTGGGCCAGCAACATGAAAACTGTACTGACTCTTTAAGATGATTAAAGCCTATTAATCATGATTCTCTAATTATGGTTGATTGGTAGTAGACTCAGCAGATCAGGCAGCATCCATGGAAGATGGTTGACGTTTCAGTCCAAAACCCTTCATCTGGTATTGCAAGGAACAGGCAGATGCCAGAATAAAAGGGCAGGATGAAGGGGGGGGGGGTGGGGGGTGAGGAGGAGTGGAGGACAATAGATCGTCTTTACAGAACATTCGACTCCTTCTGAGGACTCCAGTTCCTTGATGTACATCATTGAAGTGTTCTGATTTTGACAGGCTCCCATTGCAAGGATTGTCTGCTGTGTGCATGGGGATGGTGAAGTGCCACAGTTGTTTTGTTGGCTTGGTGCTGAATACATCATGTGGTGATATGTATATACTGTTCTGTGCTGTGTATAAGTGGCTGGCCCGCCCACTAATGACTCAATCCCCTTTAACCCCACCCCCCCCTCCCGTTGACCTGGCCATAAAGGCCGACCTCCCTACCACCTTCCATTCATTCGAACACATGGAGTCAGGCCAGCTGAAATCTAATGTGCATTAAAACCTAGCATTCCTCACTCAGTCTTTGGAGACATTGATAGTGCGTGTCACGTCAAAAGATGAAAATGGTGGTCAGATCATGAATTTGACACAGTTACCCACTTCTGACTGTACTGACAATAACCACACCAGCAGTGTGAGTATAGGACAGCTTTAATAAACTAATATGTACACTAAGAGGTCTTGTCTCTCTGCAAGATGAACCTGGAAGGCTAGACTGTAGCTCTGGACTGCTTTATATAGAAGGTCACCAGGATGCCCCCTGGTGACCTAGTGGTGTAATTACATATCACCACACTGACCCCTTGAGTGGTTGTGGGAGGAAGTCAATTTTATTGATTCAGGAGAGCTTCCTGGTTGTGCATGGGCAATTATGATGGTGAGAACAAGTTTGGAGAGTATAAGAAGTAACAATTCCTTCACATGATTTATTAATAAACAATGGTCTTTATTTACACGTGGGGGTGTGAGTGAAATCTTCAACAGGGAACCCACTCACAAACACAGACAAAACAACTACACACAAATCATACTCATCAGATGCTGGTTTATCACTGATAATCGCACCTCCCGATAAATCACTGATAATTGCAATTCCCGATTGTAAAACGAGGGTAAAACAGTGCCTGCAACCTCTCTCTCTCTCTCTCTCTCACTCTCTCTCTCTCTCTCTCTCTCTCTCTCTCTCTCTCTCTCTCTCTCACACTAGTAGGCACAGTACTCTGATTATCTAAAAGGTACAAATTCAGTTACAATCTACAACGGGTGCAGCATTACAGTCTCCCCTGGGTTCATGCCACAAATACTCCTACTCTGGGCCCCACAACTGCATCTCCAGCCACACCGAGGCCTGCCACATGATCAGACCCCCCTCACATTTGGTCATCCAGCGTCACCTGGCGTGGAGCTCAGGGATAGTCCCAAGGCCAAAAGAAACCAGGAGAACGTGAATCAGCCCTCACTGAGGGGCCAGTGGAGGAAAGCGTTAAGAACTTCAAGTTCCTGGGTGTCAGCTTCTCTGAAGATCTGTCCTGGGGCCTCCGTGTTGATGTAATCATGAAGAAGACTCGCCAGTGGCTATAAGGAGTTTGAGGAGATTTGGTATGTCATCAAAAACTCTTGCAAATTTCTACCGTGGAGAGCATTCTGACTGGTTGCAGATTGGTCTGGTATGGAGGTACTGATGGACAGAACAGGAAAAATCTACCGAGAGCTTTGATCTCAGCTAGTGCCATCATGGGCATCCGTCTTCACTCCACAATGGCATCTACAAGAGGTGGTGTCTTAAGAAAGCAACGTCTATCCTCATGGATGACCTCTTCACACTGCTACCATCAGGAAGGAGATACAGGAGCCTGAAGACAAATACCCAATGGCACAAGGACAGCTTCTTCCCCTCAGCCATCAGATTAAATTTTAAATTTAAATTTACATCCAATTAACCCAGTATGTTTTGAACAGTGGGAGGAAACTGGAGCCCCCGGAGGAAAACACACACAAACACAGGGAGCACATACAAACTCCTCACAGATAATGGGGGATTCGTATCCCGGTCCCACTCGCTGGCACTGTAAAAGCATTGCACTAACCGCGACACCATTCGGGCCACCCTTACTTCATTACTGAATGGACAATGAACCACAGATGCTACCTCACCTTCTCTTCTTTTTGCGTTACTTTTATTTATTTTTCAATGAAAATTCTAGCAATATTTGCACTGTAACGCTGCTGCAAAGCAATGAATTTTGTGACATGTTCCTGACAATAAATTTTGATTCAGGGGATTCTACTGTACCCTGTGACCCACTTCATAACATGCATAGGACCTGAATTTGCACTAGCCATGAACAAGGTGGAAAAATAATTTGCCATATGTGTATTAGGAAAATTGCATGGACAGGGAAGGTAGGGATTTTTGTCTTGCTTCTAAATATTGGATCCTCTTGTTTGTTGAACTCTTCTCATTATCTCCACTGCAGTGGCGTCTAATTTGGCAGCTCTGGTGTGAAATCAAAGTCGTTTCATCAATCACTGTGCAATCTGCCAATTCTGCACAATTCCAGCGTGTATTTTACAGAAAAATGCTGGAGAAACTCAACAAGTCATGGAGCTTTCTTTATTTAGCAAAGATACATTAGCAATGCTTTGAGCCAAAACAAAACACACACAAATGCTGGAGAAACTCAGCAGGTCAAACCTTGATGAAGGGCTCCAGCCTGAAACATCGGTGACACATCTTTACCTTTGTTACATAAAGGCACTGTTTAACCTGTTAAGTTTCTCCAGCATTTGTGTGTGTTTTTTCACTTAACCAAGGTGTCAACACAATCCTGTGTTTTACCAACGTTTTGAGCCTAATTCTCAAGTTGCACCTGGTGCAGCGAGAAGGGCTCATTTTGCACCCAGTCCAGAAAGACAACTGCAGGTGTGCGGCCGTATGAAGTAGAAGAGCAAGAGCATTTTAGAGTGTGTGACACTGCATTGAAAAAGATCAATTAGTACAGAGCAAGGGCAGTATGAGATCACCAACATGGGATTCAATCAGGAACCTGATGTCTGCAGAGAAGAAACTGTCTTTGAACTTGTTGCTGTGCAATTTCACACTTTAGAATCTTCTCCCAGTCGGGGTTTATCTTAAACGGAGTCCAATAATCAGGTCTTTCAACCGAACTCCAATAACACATACTACAAGTATAAAATAAATTAAAATACAAAATGACCCTTTTAAAATATATGATTTTGAACCTAAGATCCAACAAATAATCTGCTAGACTATTTCAAATGCCTGATAAGTTGTAGGCAATCTGCTGTAAAATTTCTGGGCTTCATTTGGGATGCATGCAGTTGTATTAAGTGCTATTTAACACCAATTCCATTTGGGAATCTTGTCCAGTAGGAGACAAAACAGATTTTACTTGACTCAGATTTAATCTAAGCAATAGCTACATGGCATGGTTGGCGTAGCGGTTAGCACAATGTGGTTACAGCGCCAGCGGTCAGGACCGGGTTTTGAATACCATGCTCTCTGTAAGAAGTTTGCACATTCTCACCATGTCTGCGTGGGTTTTCCCACTTTTCGCAACGTACTGGAGATTGTAGGTTAATTATTAGGTGGCAGGGGCTCGTGGACCGAAAGGGCCTGTTCCCATGCTGTAATGTTCAAATTTATATTTAAATTTAAGTTCAAAGCACACATTTCCTTGGCTCTGTCATAAAGTTATGAGGCCAAAATCCCACTCAAAAATAATCAGGGTTAACAGATTGGGAATTAGAGAATGCTTTCTGTTGGCGACACCACCTTTTACGTAAGGTATTAAACCAAGATGCGGCCTCCTGGTTGGACATTAAGGATCCTGTGGTGTTCTGTATGGAAAAGCAGCTGTGTTCACAACACAAGGAATGAACCCCAAAAATATTCAAGATATTAAAATATGAAATACCACAGAAAATTCCTGCAATTCCTGGAGATTCCATGATAGAATCAAATGTCAAGATGCAACTAATCGGCAAGGTTCTTGTGCACATTCTAATATCAGCGACCAAAGGGAAATTTCTCTCCTAAAATATGTTTTCTGTAATTGTTCACTTAAATAGCACAAAAATAAAGCTGCAGGCCTGTACCCCTCCTCCTGTCCCTTCTTCGCTCCTCCCCCACCTTTTTATTCAGAGGCCTGCCTGTTTTTTTGCTCATACCTTGATGAAAGGCTCCTGTTGAAATGTTGGCTATACATCTTTGCTTCTAATGGGCGCAGAAGGATCTGCTGGGTTTCTCCAGCACTTTTGTGCACAGGCAGTCCCCAGGGTACAAATGAGATCCATTCCTAAGTCAGTCTTCAAGTAGAATTTGTAGGTAAGTCGGAACAGGTACATACCAGCACTTGCATCGGATTTAAACCCTGGAGGCATGGTTGCAAGGGTAAATAAGAGAAAAATTTAAGCCAAATACAAAGTGTAATGGATAAAAATTTTGAGAATTTGGTAAAATTTGGGGGGGATTTTGGTAAGATTTAGAGTAAGTTACGTACATACTCACATTTTAAAACAGATCTTATTTGAAAGACTGAAGAAATATTGAAGATCTCTGGAAAATGTTATGGACATTCACAAGTAGGTGATAATTGAGCTGACATCATAAAATGAATGAACTGGAGCCAGGATAGCTCAAGTACCTTTCTGCAGGGTGCTTACAGGAAGGTCACTCCTGGGTTTTGTTTATCTAACAATAGCTTGAACAGAAGAAAGAACATTTATTATTTGCTGAAGAAGGTGAGGGTTTTGCAAGTGAGTCACATGGGGCTTTCTGGAAGCCATTTGGAGAGAGTTGGAGGGAGAGAAGAGAAGCCCTCTCAGCTTGTGTGTGAAAAGCAGTTGAACAAGTGCAAGCCAGGAAGTTGGTTTAAACCGATAAAAAGTTCCAAACCAGTGGATGCTGGAAGTGCTATCTGTCTGATGTTTCTCTTGGAATAAAAGGAACAGAAGGAGATCTGTCATAACCTGAAAGAAAGAGGTTATCATCTGGAGAACCCTGATGGGGCAAGTTTCATCAGCAAGACAATGAGGTGACTAATGGTGGTACCTCAGTTGTGGAAATCCTGGAACAACAAATCTCTCTCTGCAAACCGTACAAGAACCTTCCTGAGCGGTAAACATTTACCTTTCAAGCACCAAAGCCTGGTGAACTTTATACATGTAAAATTCTGTGCACAGTATAAGCATTGCCTGCATCCAGAGAACTTGGAAGAAGCGAAGTGAGTTTGAACTGTAAATCGAAGAACTTTTCTTAAATTTACACACACATTACATACACGTGCGCTTAGAATTAGAAGGGGGTTAATTTGGGTTAGTTAATTATAGAATTAAATTAAAGTTTGATTCTATTTTCATGTTTAAAGTTGATTCAAAAAATAACTTTCGTTTTAAAAACCACTTGTCTTGGTGAATGTCTATTGCTGCTGGGGTTTAGAGTCCTTTGGTCTCGCAACAAATCCGACTTAAGAGGGTGGATGTCGAGCCGACGAACCGCCGAAGCTGCACGCAGTCCGTTCGTAAGTATAAGTTGTCTGTAAGTCAGACGTTCATAACCCGGGGGACTTACAAATAAAAATCCTGCTTTTTGCTTTTCTTTAACAAAACTAATTTGTTTAATTTTGAGTTAAGTATGCTAATATAAACTCAAAAAATTGCTTTCTTTATTTCTTTGCAATTTTACTCCTTTTTTTCTAAAATGCCTTTCAGGCAGCCTCAAAAGGCCAGTCTCATGGGTCTGCATTCTGCTCCAGGGACAAGGAATTGGGAATTGGGGGGGAGCTCATCATAGCTAGTCAAGCACAGGAAACCAATAGTGAGGCAAGTACATGCAGTTACTGGTGTCTTGCCAGGTCACTGAACATGCCAGAGCTGGCAAGGCAGGCAGAAATACATTGCTCCTGTTCTCCGTGTTCTTTTTAAAGACACGACACCTTTGGCAAAAATTGTTAATGAAAGAATACTTAATGTTGGAAATTACTTTTCTTAAGCCAAAGGGGGAGAGAAAAAGAAGCACATAACAATCATCTTAACTTCCTGGCCAGGATACTATTTCTGACGGAATGAGAGAAGGAACCGTTATTCCGTGCTTCATACCAGCTGCAGCTAAAGCTGTTCTGTGAGCTGTGATTCATAGAAAGGCAGATGTAATGGATTCACAATCATATTGGCTATTGTAGCACTGAGTTAATGGGTCATTTGCGCGATGAGTACATCATTTATTGTGTTTTTTTTTAATCTAACTGATAATAATAATGTACTAACATTATGTGGCAATGCAGAAGAAGCAAGGTCTTTTAGCATCGAGAGAATAATTGAATGGTGTTGCAGTCCTTGGGAAGAGCACAATGAAGAAACAAGAGCCGGAAGGCTCTGGTCTGATTTACAGTTACTGCTTCAATACAAAATATTAAGCAAAGTCCAGGTCCAATTCCCAAGGGTGAAGAAGAAGAAGAAAAATTAGGCTGAGGCCATTCTTCTATATTTTTCCAAACACGCTTGGCTACCTGCTCGCACTTCCCTTTCAGAGATGGCTCATACTGCGGGGCAGAGGGTTGAACCAGGGATGAAGAAAGGGAAATGAAGCGGCATGCTTCAGCCTTAGATAATCCAAATCTGAAATGGAGCATTTAAGAGAGAGAGAAAGCCCAATGTGACTATTTTAATTCGATGCTCAGCATGCTCTTGCTGTCCTCTGCCTGTGATCTTAAATTAAGTCATCTAGTTGAAACCTCAATAGGTAAATGTAATAATGCTTTTGAAAACAGAACTGGAGGTGCCTGCAAAGGAGAGAAATAGATAAAGATGTTCAAGAGAGCAGGGGGGTGGGGGGGGGGTGGATATGCATGAAGATAAATAATTGACATCTCATACCACCATCTAGTGTTCAGAAATTAAAAGAACACTCAATGCACACTCAACCATTTATGAAACTATAAACTTTAAATTTAAACGCCATTATAAATTTACTCCAAATTGCTGGAAAGAACATGTGTGTTTGGTTGATGAGGTTGGATGAGGATTGAGCATTTCTAACTCTTGTTCGTGATATGATATACCCAGGTGTCGGTCATATAATCCCAAAACAATGTAGTAGCTATGACTAACAGCAAAGAGTCCGGTAAAGGGCCCCGGGAATGTTTATGTGAGGAGAATGGAGAATGTTTCTTACAATAAAGAAGCTCTGAATCACAAGGTGATGATAAACACATGAGATTAGTGTGTTGTACACAGATTTGACATTCCAGTATGGGAGAGATGGCAGTATCATAGAAAGTTTACGATGTAGATTCATTGTAACGTTCTTGGAAAGTAAAATAATTATTAGGTGTGGAGATCCATAACCAGGGCTATTCTCATAAAAATTGAGGTGGCTTATGAGATATAGATAAATTCCAAACCGTTCTGAATGGCTAAATTGAGAACATTTATTTCTTTGGGTTTGGGAATTTGAGCTGATGAGGTAAGCAACCTTACTAATAGAAATGAGCGGAGGATAAATCTGTTTATTCAGAGGTTGTTGAAATGTAGGGTAATTTCTCAAGGCAGAGGAAGGAAAATTGATCAAATCTGTGAAGCAGAGAAAGCTACATAACATGAAGGAGAGGCCAGGAGAAAAAAAAATCAAATGAAAATGTCACTGTGTATATTTTAAGGATGAATATTTGTATATATTGTTATTGATATATTTATGGTGAAGTGATAAATTTTAAAAAAATTATAAATAAATAGATGAATAAATAGATAGATAAATGAATAAATAAATGATAAATAAATAAGTAAATAAATAAATAGATAAATAAAGTAGATAGATAGATAGATAGATAGAGATAGATAGATAGATAGATAGATAGATAGATAGATAGATAGATAGATAGATAGATAGATAGATAAAAAGATAAAAAGATAGACAGATAGATAGATAGAAAAATAGATAAGGAAGGACATACAGGAGCCTGAAAATGAACATCCAACAATACAAAAAATAGCTTCTTCCCCTCTGCCATCAGATTGCTGAACGGACAATGAACCACAGACACTGTCTCACTTTCTCTCTTCTTTTACACTAATTTGTTTATTTTTAAAAATGTAATTTGTAGCAATTTTTACACCGCTGATGCTGCTGCAAAACAATGAATTTTGCGATGTTTTCATGGCACTAAATTCCGATTCTGATCAGCGTCGTTCATGTGCTCCATCATGTCCTCCAGCACCACCTCTGTGGATCAAGGTTCATAGTGCATGGAGTTGCCAAACCAAAGTACACGAGTGGCCAGTTGTAGACACCTGCCACTTCTATTGGGTCTCTGCACCCGCTGCAGCCACTGTACTCGCAATGATGCTAATGTGCACTCGTGAAAAGAAGGAGACGGAGCTTGGCTGGTGGTGGATGCCATTTCCAAGGGTTCCTGTTATACATTGCATTGTTGAATTTAACAGTGAAGGATTCCTCAGAGGTTAAAAAAAGAAGAGAGACCAAGATGATGCTGGAACCTTGGGCTGATCTAGCAAAGAGCTGGCATAGATAAATAGTTAAGGTGGACATATTCATGTCTAGTGAGAAAAAGAGAGAGAGGGAGAGGGAAAGAGAGATGCTCATTAAACAGGTCATCGCATTGTATTATCTTTCTCAACATCCCCTCCCCACTACCAAAACCTTCAATAGACTGATATTCCTTTCACTTCATGCCTCTTTGTGAGACTTAGCTACCACTTTTGCCTAATTGATTGACCAGACGAGATGAAGGGAAAGTTACCCACTCTTCCATGCCCACAGACACTTTTACTGCCTCTTGTCAGATTGTCCTGCCTCTACTTTTTGAAGTAAACCATCTATTGTCATTTTGTGAAATGCAGGGGTCAACAGAAGCAACTAAAGCTGCTGTGCTCATTGTTCCTTCCGCTACAGCCTACCATCACAATATGCAATGTATAGAAAAGGTCTCACTGCCCCTGCCAGATCTTAAATAATTAATTAGTTCATGTTTTTTGAAACCTGATCGTACATATTACAACCCATTGAAACAGCATACAGTCTAGACCCTAGTGCACATTCACAAATGACATCATATATATAGATAGATAGATAGATAGATAGATAGATAGATAGATAGATATAAATATATATCTATACATAGATATATGGTGATCCATAATAAATAGATATAAATAATTTACAGGTTTGTAGGATTGATAACAGACTCACCGCCTGCAGGAAGAAGCTGTTTCCCTACCTGGCAATCTTGGTTTTTTTTAGGTACCTCTTCCTTGAAGGTAGTGTCTCAAAAGTACTGAGGACTGGATGGTTAAGGGCCAAGAAGTGCCAAAGTTAAACAACATTCTTTCATATTTTTCACGTCGTTTTGGATTTTGGATTGTTTGGTCTCCTGGACATTTCACCTAAATGCACGTCCCTTGAAAGACTCACACTGTTCTGATTAATCATTTAATGTGGGACTTCTTCATTAACTTCAATCCACTCATTGCTTAAGGCCCAGATGCTCTTATATTTGAAGCAGAGTTTATGGGTTGTTCTTTAATTATAATCTTCAGCTATTCACCACACCCGAGCACACAAAGTACCCTTCATCTCCTTAATGCAACCAAGAGCTGCACAGTGATCAATGGACCGATTGTCCTATTGAAGGCAGTAAAGGAGCAAGGGATAAAATATTTCATGGATTCTTCTGACTTGATGGTGTCAGGCAATGGAATGCTGCCTGTAGTGCCCCTTCCTAGAAAAGGTCAACGCTCTCCGAGAATCACCTGAGTATTTATCAGGATAGGAATCCTTGGGATGATGAGCTTTTATTCACTTTCCCTCCGAGCCTCACCACTGACCATTTATCTCATTACTTTTTTCTTCCACAGCCAGACAGGAATCGCCAAATGATTCCCCGTGAAATAAACATCCCTTGCCAGAAATTCCATCATGATTGCCACGGAATAACCACGAACAAAGTAAAATCTCTCCTTAAACATTCTACTATTTTGCCTCAGAGCAATTGTGGATTCCCTTCAAATATGTTTAGAATTTTCTGCCCTCAGCTTTGTGCCCAGTGTCAGGAACTAACACCTGTTATCATCCAAGGTTAGGGGGAGAAGGCCAATCAGTCAGCTGAGTGGGAAAATGGATCAGCTCATGATGGAATGGTGGGGTAGACTTGATGGGCTGAATGCACATTCCTTGTCTCATTGGTTGCATCATAGCCCAGCAGCAATAGAAATTCACCAAGACAATGTAATCTTCAAAACAATAATTTTCTTTATTAATAACTACTAACAATATATCTTATTTAACCCCAACTATGCTCAAATATATATATGTGTGTATGGATTACCCAAGCCATTACAGCTTAAGCACAATTCTGAAAAGTCAAATTCAAAGTTCAGTCTTGGTAATCTTGCATTGAAACTCAGAACTTTTAAAACTGTTGTTCAGAAGTAATTATGTAGTTGAGACATCGAGTCATCAGACTTCTCAAATCTCACAAATTCTTGTCGAGTTTCTTTCAGAGAAATGTTTCTTCATATGAATGTTTTGTCACAACTTCCCCCTTTCTTGTGTAGGGGTTACAAAGCTTGTGATGTCCACAATGATTTCATAGACACAGGCAAGGGTCAGACAAAGCAACCATCACAATGGTCATAATCCAGATATGGGTCAGTCAGAAGTGACCATTACAATGGCCACAGTATTACTGCTCTCTCTTGACAAATAGAAACAGCAGAAGTGACCTTTATTTTTCCAGATGTCACTTTAATTCTGTGCCCAGATAACTGCTTTGATACTAAACATGCTGCTTTCTGAAGTGTCTTAAATCACATGACTGGCTTGAGCAATATTGGTTTGTTTCATTTCTTCAAAACATGAATCAACAAGCAAATGCCTTCTGTTTAAACCGGTGTCTCTTTGAGTAAACATCCATTGTTTCAGGTTTTCAATTGAGATCAATAATGCTGGTTTATAGCTCTGAACGTAGATTCCTTTGCTATTGGGTTTCAAAATATATATGTCCTTCCACAAAGTAACCCACTAAAATATGGAATATAATAAAGATGAAACATAACAGAAGCCTGTAACATATCTTTCTTTGGCTTGGCTTCATGGACAAAAATTAATGGAGGGGTAATGTTCACGTCAGCTGCAGGTTCGTTTGTGGCTGACAAGTCCAATGCGGGACAGGCAGACACGGTTGCAAGGGAAAATTGGATGGTTGGGGTTGGGTGTTGGGTTTTTCCTCCTTTGTCTTTTGTCAGTGAGGTGGGCTCTGCGGTCTTCTTCAAAGGAGGTTGCTGCCCGCTGAACTGAGAGGCGCCAAGATGCACGATTTGAGGCAATATTAGCCCACTGGCGGTGGTCAATGTGGCAGGCACCAAGAGATTTCTTTAGGCAGTCCTTGTACCTCTTCTTTGGTGCACTTCTGTCTCGGTGGTCAGTGGAGAGTTCGCCATATAACACGATCTTGGGAAGGCGATGGTCCTCCATTCTGGAGACGTGACCTACACAGCACAGTTGGATCTTCAGCAGCATGGATTCAATGCTGTCGGCCTCTGCCATCTCGAGTAATTCGATGTTGGTGACGAAGTCACTCCAATGAATGTTGAGGATGGAGCGGAGACAGCCGTAGGTGTTGCCGGTAGAGGACACATGATTCGGAGCTGAACAGGAGTGTGGGTATGACAACGGCTTTGTATACACTAATCTCTGTGAGGTTTTTCAGTTGGTTGTTTTTCCAGACTCTTTTGTGTAGTCTTCCAAAGGCGCTATTTGCATTGGCGAGTCTGTTGTCTATCTCGTTGTCGATCCTTGCATCCGATGAAATAGTGCAGCCGAGATAGGTAAACTGGTTGACTGTTTTGAGTTTTGTGTGCCCGAATGAGATGTGGGGAGGCTGGTAGTCATGGTGGGGAGCTGGCTGATGGAGGACCTCAGTTTTCTTCAGGCTGACTTCCAGGCCAAACATTTTGGCAGTTTCCGCAAAACAGGACATCAAGCGCTGAAGAGCGACATTGTCTGCAAAGAGTAGTTCATGGACAAGTTGCTCTTGTGTCTTGGTGTGAGCTTGCAGGCACCTCAGATTGAACAGACTGCCATCCGCACTGTAACATATACAGCAAAGCAAATGTGGCATTGTGGGTCCTGTCTGCCTCCTCTGTCAATGGGATCTTGCCACTTACACATGAGAGAACTTGGAGCTTTCATGAAGTCACTGAAAATTGGAAAGATCTGCCATTTGTATCCCAAGAGATCATAAATAAAATATATATATATATATATATATATATATATATACTTTAATTTTATAAATAATTTAAACATACAGCATGGTAGCAGGCCCTTTAGGTCCACGAACCCATGCTGCACAATTACACCCAATTAACTTACAACTCTGGTACATTTTGAATGGTGGGAGAAAGCCAGAGCCTATGAGGAAAATTCATGCCGACACAGGGAGAACATACAAACTCCTTACAGCCAGTGTGGGAATCGAACCCTGGTCCCGATCGCTGGCGCTGTAACAGCATGGTGCTAACCGCTGTCACATCTCCAGGCTCCACTGGAATGGCATGAAGCACAGAAGTCTGCAAATGGTACGATTGTAGTAAAAAGACACAGAAATGCTGGAGGAACTCAGCCAATCTCATAGTGGTCATTGGAGGTAAAGATATATAACCAACGTTTCGGGCCTGAGTCCTTCTTCAAGGTATGAGCAAAAAGCAGGCTGGTGTCTGAATAAAGACTGGGGAGAGAAAAGGGGGAAGAATGGGAGAGGAAGGAGTCCAGACCAACAGACAAAGGAGATTAATTGGATAAGAGGAAAGGTGAGAATTGATTTTTGTCTCCGTGTAAGGAGATAGAGGAAAAAGGATATATATATATATATATATATATAGAGAGAGAGAGAGAGAGAGAGAGAGAAAGAGAAAACAAGAGGAAAGAAGACAGAGGGATGAAGATGGGGGGAAATATTAGGTGCCTCTACTGATTGGAGCATTTGAAGCCCAACTCAGAAGAGCTACCCTGGTTTCCATTGAGTTTCAGCCGATAACCTGTTCTCCCTCTTACTTCTCCTTTAAGTTTTCATCGATCATCCGAAGTGATTTTGAAACTGCAGATACTCTTTGCTGTACTTTCCATCCCTCGCTCTTACGGTGGAACTAAAATGTCTAACCTTTCATTTTTCTGAGAAGCAAAAATTAATCTCTATGACAAATATAGACTGGTGAATTGCTGTACATCTTGAATCTGATTGGGAAGAGCATTGACACAAAGTGCAAGCTTTATTTTATCGCTAACAAACAAAACATATCACCCAAGCAGGGCCAAAATATTGTCCAGAAGAAATACATCAGGTGAGCCGAATCAATACCCCGAGAGGCCTGTGTTCGTTAATTCACTCACTTCAGTGCAATAAATTTGAAACTCCTTCGTAATCTTCCATCCAAATGAACTAATGAAAGAATATTTATTTCTTTGTAAAATATTCACTTCCTTTTCCTTTCTTCTTGGACAGATTTGAATTAAGGAGCTCCTGAGTGCTCTGATTTGCAATTAACTGAGTACAGGAAATAGCTTTGATGTGCAGGAGCATGTCGCTGTGAAGCCTACTGGTGCAAGCTAGGAACCTGCTCTCTTTGAGTTAATAATGAACCAATGAATTAGTGAATGAGCTTATTGTCAAATGTGGAATTATAATGCACACATGCGATGAAAGCCTTACCTGGAGCAGCTCTTCAGATACAGAAAATAAAGTAAATATAATTAAGATGCCATGAAGAGGAAAGAATGATAATAAATTAAAAATAGATAAAATAAAATGAATAATAAATATTCACATTTGGTTGGGCAATAAAACAATTTTCTTCTTCACTAGAAATGGCAGCTAAAAAATGGATCGCTGGTAGTCTTGCGGTCGTGTTATGATTCAGGTGATACAGGGAGGGTCAAGAGCATAAGAAATAGGAGCAAGAGGAGGTTATCCTGCTCGTCGAGCCTGCTCTGCCATTCAATGTTGGAAAGAAACTAGTCTTGAACCTAAAGGGTGTTGAAAGGCAAAGGAGATTTGAGATGGAGGAAGCCAGAAAAAAGAAAGGAATTTGAGAGAAATGGAGATTTTGTAAAATTAGGTTACAGCTGGTCATGATGTTTTAAATCCAGATCAAAATTAAAGCTAAGTGAAACTTTTCAAAAGGGACAAAATTCTGCTACATTTTCAGTTATCGCAATGTGAAATCTGTGCTTAAAATATCATTTTCATGAGGATAATATAAAAATAAGGTAGAAAATAGAGAGGAAAACCTTTTGGTCCATTTTGCAATTATTAAGAACATATAATTGTTTTTTTTCCCTTGAAGACAGAGCAAGAAATAGTAGCATCAGAAGTTTGTATTAAAAGAAATGCAAGTAAAAAAGGGTCTGGGATTATTGGTAAAATTAGGAAGGAATTCAAATCTTTTGTGATGGGTTGTTTCTGCAGTAAAGTATCCAATTAAGTTTGAGGATGCCAACGAGAGCATTGGACGAACTGATTTAAAGTTTAAAAATCTTGCAGGGGAAAAGGTACCGGACAAATTGATTTACAGAAAGCTCACAAAATACAGCAGGCAGAGACAGAAAACAGACAGGTTGGCAGGGTCAAAAGCAAGAAGCAGATTGTGAGGGAAAAGAGATAAGCTGTGATGAATCATCAGCTAATTTAAATATTTATTTGTTAGGTCAGAATTCTGATTTTAAACGTGAAAGTAAGGAACTTGTTAAAATGGGAATTAGGTCAAGTTTACCAGTAGATGGTGGTTTGTTGTTAGTGAAAATAACATTATCCCTGTGGTGAAACCATTGATGAAACCAAGACAGATTTAGATGTATACCCAGTGGGTGCAGTAAGGAAGGTGATGGAAGTAAATGTTGCCAGTGAAAACAGTGATGCCCAAAATGATTTAAAAGTCTGTGACAGTGCACAACAGTTGAAAAAGGATATGTCACTATCCTGCAAAATTATTAGAAAAAAATGTAGATAGTGATCTTGCTGAAGTTAGAGAGAAAGCATTCCCTGATGAGGAAATTAAGAAAGTGCCAGTTGGGGTATTATTCTAATGAGGGTTTATTGATGAGAAAATATAGGTTATGTGAGATTATTGCTCATGAAGAATGGGCAGTGGTTTATCAAGTTGTAGTCCCTAAAGCCAATAAGGATGAAATTTTGACCTTCACTCATAAAACACCTTTAAGTGGGCACCTTGGGGTAAAGAAAACTACCTACAAAATTATGAAACAGTTTTAATGGCCAAATTTAAGAAAAGATGTCAAGAGATTTTGTAAGACAGGTCACACTTGTCAAGTTGTGGACAAACCTAATCAAGGTCCCACTGTTGTACCTTTAAAACATATTGTGGAGAACATTTTCCTAAAGTAATTGTGGACTGAGTTGGTCCAATGCCCAAAACAAAAGCTGGAAATTAATATTTGTTGACTATTAAGTGTGCATTTTCTAGGTTTCCTGAAACAATTCTACTCAGGAACATTAAAGCAAAGACTATGTGTGGGGCTCTAGAAAAAAATGTCACGTCATTTGGTCTGCCTGAAGAAATACAATCAAATCAGGGAAGGAATTTTATGGCACCTGAATTTCAGCAGTTAGTTTGGGACCTAAACAAATTGCATTGTCTGGATTTCACCCAGAATCTCAGGGATCTTTGCAGAGGTGCCATTCAACTTTTTTAAAAAACTATTACGAGAACTTATTGTCTGGAGAATGAAAAGAATTGGGATGAAGGTGCTCATTTACTTTTGTCTGAAGTAAGGGAATTGGTATTTGGACATGAAGTTAGAGGACCTTTAATGTTGTTCAAAAAAACAATGGGTTAATGAGGATGTGCAGTTCAAGTTGTAAGATTATGTTTCAAAGTTTAAAGATCATTGAGAAGAATTTAAAATTGGCTCAAGATAAGATGGAAGTTTGGAATAACAGAAAAGCAAGAAAGATAAGTTTTAAACCGAGGATAAAGTGTTAATTCTGTTCTCAACAAATTCTAATCATCTTAGAGCAAGATTTTCTGGGCACAATTAGATAACATCTATGGTAAGTAAAGCTACCTACATAGTTAAAACTCTTGATGAGACATAAACCACAAAATTCCTATATCAACAGGTTAAAGCTTTCTTCTGAGAGTCATTTTAAAGAAAAGCTGTTTGATGAAATGTTAATGTTAACCCTTAATGTTAATTTAGCTAAGAGTGAATCTTGGTTATGTGGTTGGCCAAGGAAAACTGTTGAGGTCTATTTCTGAATTTCCTAAACCCACGGGTGAGAAAGCTGTTAGGAGATTTATTTTAGGACTGGCGGGATATTATAGGAAATTCCTTAAAAACTTTTGCTGACATTGCCCTCTCCCTGACTAGTAATTTGAAGGAGAGGGAAAAATTTATCCAGACAACCATTTGTCAGGAAGTATTTGACAAATTAAAAGACATGTTATGTCATAAACCTGTACTTGAATCCCTTGAATTTGAGAAGCCATTTGCTTTAGCAGTTGATGCCAGCGAAGATGCAGCAGGTGCAGTCTTATTACAAAAAGATTGATGGTATTGAGCATCCAGTGGCTTACTTATCTAAGAAATTTAGTAAACATCAAAAGAATTATTCTACTATTGAGAAAGAGTTGTAGCTCTACAACCTTTCGAAGTACATGTTTGAACTGCTGTAGGACAAATCATTGTTTACACTGACCATAATCTATTGGTAGGTTTGAGTAAAAATAAAAATAAGAATTTTATGATTATTGAACTGGAGTTTAATTTTACAAGAATATGACTTAGTTATTAATCGCTGACTGCCTGTCCACATGTTGAATTCATATGTTATTTTTGTTTGCATTATATTGCTTAAGACTGAAATTTATTAAAAATAAATCAGAGATTGTAATTTAAAATTTTGTCCTTTTAAAAGTTCAAAATTTTCCTCTGAGGAAGGAGGTGTAATGGATCTGAGTTAATATTAAAATGGTTAGGGTTAAGTTATATTTCTTCTAAATATGCCTTAAGTAATATAGTGGGTTTGGAATAGGATCACACACACTCCCATACAATACATTCAGAAGTGATGTCATATTTTGGAGTCGTGACTTCTAGAAGTCAGAGTTAGGAAGATCGCATGATTTCCAAGAAATGGTTGCTAACAGCTATTAAAGATTCCAGTAAATGCTCACATGATTTCAAAGAAATTAAGACTGACTCATTGGCAATGTCGTTTCATATGATTCTAGGGGTGTATATATATCTGAAGGCCGAGGCTTCTTGAGCCCAGAAGACCAGAAGAAGAAGAAACCAGCAGAAGAAATCAGAAGGAAAAGAAGATTGACAGTACTCTCTGGAGAAGGAGGAGGTGCTGTTCTAAATGGCTTTAAAGTAAGCCAGACCACTTCTGACTCTCTTTTTGTTATTAGAAGGCAGCCTTGTCGTGGAACTCCAAAATTCTTAACAAGCTAAGAGGGAGTTGAAGTTCAACAGTGTGAGAGTTTAAAAAGAAATCTCTTCCTGGGAAAATAGTTCAACAAGATTTGTGAGATTGAACAGTCTAAGGACTGAATCCATATTAACAAGCATTTCATTACTGCTTTAAGCAACAATTTAAAAGAACTGGATGTTTTGTAATCATGTCTGAACGACAATTTAATAGACCTTCATTTTCAACACGACTTTAAAATATTGGGCCTTAAAACTATCTTTTCAGACTCAAGTTTAAACTGAAATAGTTTGGGCTTTAATACACACACACATTTATACAATTACATTCACACATAGTGGGGTTTAAGCTTAGAGTTAAGTAAGTTTAGCATTAAGTAAGATCTGTTATGCAGTTAATAGTTTAATAAAAACTATTATTTTGAATTTACCACTGTTCTGTGAATCTTCCATTGCTGTTCCTGTGTTAGTACTAACAGGGGTCAGTTAGTTCATAACACTGGCAATAGACTCAGCTAGGTCTGCCACCCTCTGCAGCTTTCAGTGTTCCTGGGCATTTGAGTTTCCAACCCCGGCCATAATGCAACCAGTCAGTATACCTTCCACAGTTCAATAAGCATTTGAAGACATACTAAATCACCTCAAACCCCCAAGATATAGAAGCATTTGTATGCATTCTTGAGAATTACCTCAATATGCTGGCCCCAGGAGAGATCCTCCGATATGAGGACACCCAGGAACTTGAAGATATTACCCCCCACCTCTGCCACCGTCCCATTGATGAAGACAGATGAGCCCCTTGGCCTTCCTGATGTTGAATGTAAGATTGTTCTGGCATCACCCAACTACGTTCTTAACTCTACCCTTTACCCTGGCATTATTTAGCCAACGGTATCAGGAATGCTTCTAGAGGACTGTAAAGTTACAAATATCTCTCCACTCTTGAAGAAGGGAGGGGGGGTGGGGGAGCTAAGACATGAAATTATAGGCCGGTTAGTGGATTCTAGTGTGCATTTTAAGGATACTTGAAAGAAAAAGATAAAATAGGCAGAACATATTTTCCTTCAGGGGAGAATCTTGCCTGACAAATCTGTTGGCTTTCTTTGGGAAGTAACAAGCAGGACAAGCAAGGGAGAGTCAGTGGATGTTGTTTACTTGGGTCTTTGGAAGGCCTTTGACAAGATGCCACGTGTGGAGCTGTTAAACATGGTATTACAGGAAAGGTACCAGCATAAATAAAAGATCAGCTGACTGGCAGAAGGCAAAATGTGGGAATAAACAAGGCCTTTCCTGGCTGGTTGCTGGTGATCGTGGTGTTTCGCAGGGGTCAGTGCTGGGTCTGCTGCTGTTCAAGTAGGATGCTCGAATTGATTGTTTTAAGGCCTGGTTTGGGGATGATTCAAAGATAGATGGAGGGGAGGGGAAGTAGAGAGTCTGCAGAGGGACTTGGACATATTAGGGGAATAAGCAAAGAAGTGTCAGAATCAGAATCAGAATTTTATTGTCAGGAACAAGTCATGAAATTTGTTGTTTTGCGGCAGCATTGTAGAGCGAACATTTACATTAGAACCATCCTACAACATTACTATAACAAAGAAGTAAAACTGCACGAAAAGTGAGGCCGTGCCTTTGGTTCATTGATTATTCAGGAATCTGATGGTGGTGGGGAAGAAGCTGTCCCCGAGCTGCTAAATGCTTATCTTCAGGCTCCTGTACCTTTTCCCCGATGGTAGCAGAGTGAAGAGGGTGTGGCCTGGCTGGTTGGGGGGGTCTCTGAGTATAGAGGCTGCTTTTTTAAGACACCACCTCATGTAGATGTCCTCAATGGAGTGAAGTCTGGTGCCTGTGATGGTGGCAGGCTGAGTTAACAACCCTCTAGAGTTTATTCTTGTCCTGAGATTTGGTGCCTTCATACCAGACAGTGATGCAACCAGCCAGAATGCTCTTCACAGTACACCTGTAGAATTTTTTGAGAGTTTTCGGTGACATACTGAATCTCCTCAGACACCTCACAAAGTCTAGCCGCTGGCAATGATTCTTCCTGATCGCATCAACATGGAGACTCCAGGACAGATCCTCGGAGATGTTGACACCCAGGAATTTATTCTTGACCCTCCACTACTGAGCCCTTGATGAAGATTAGGTTGTGTTCCCCTGACTTCCTCCAAAAGTCCGCAATCACCTCCTTGGCTTGGCTGATGCTGAGTGAAGGTTGTTGTTGTTACACCATTCAACGAGCTGATCTATCTCCCTCCTGGACGCTTCCTCATTGCCGTTTGTGATTCTGTCGACAACTGTGGTGTCATCGGAAAACTTGTAGGTAACATTGGAATTGTGCCTGGCCGTACAGTCATGGGTGTATAATGAGTAGAGCAGTGGGCTAAGCATGTATCCTTGGGGTGCGCCTGTGTTAATAATCAGTGAGGAGGAGATGTTGCTTCCAATTCGTACTGACTCTGATCTTCCGATGAGAAAGTCAAGGATCCAGTTGCAGAGGGGGGTGCAGAGACCTCAAATTTGTAGCTTCTTGACCAGCATGGATGGAATAATGGTGTTGAAGGCCGAGCTGTGTCAATGAAGAGCAGCTTGAGTTGCTGTTTTCGAGGTGATCCAGAGCTGAGTAGAGAGCCGGCGATATTGCATCTGCCGTGGAGCGATGTGATGATGGGTGAACTGCAGTACATCCAGATCTTTGCTTAGGTACATGTAAATTCTGTCCATGACCAGCCTCTCAAAGCATTTCTTCACAGTAGAAGTTAGTGATACTGGGCAGTAGACATTGAGTATAGGGGAGTGTATGCACTTTTGTAGAACAAATAAAGCCATGGACTATTTCCTAAATGGGGAGAGAATTCAGAAAGCAGAGGTCCAAAGCGACCTGGGAGTCCTAGTGCAGGATTCCCCAAAGCTTAACCTATAGGTTCAGTTAGGGGTAAGGAAGGCAAATGAAATGTTAGCATTCAATTGGGAGGACTAGAATATAAAAGCAAATATGTAATACTGAGGCTTTATAAGGCATTGGTCAGACTTTTGGAGCATTGTGAGCAGTTTTGGGCCCAATTTCTAAGGAACGATATGCTGATATTGGAGAGAACCTAGGAGACCTTAAGGAAAATGATCATGGAGATGAGAGGATTGTCGCATGAGATGCATTTGACGGTACTCACTTGGGTTTAGATCAGTGGTTCTCAACCTTCTTTTTCCACTCATATGCCACTTTAAGTAATCCCTATGCCATATGTGCTCTGTGATTAGAAAGAGTGGGAAGAGAAAGTTTGAAAACCACTCTTTCAATCGTACCTCATTGACTTATTATATGCACGGTTTCATAACTCCAAAGGAAATGGGCCAATGACGATTTTTCTCAAGCCAAATATTTCAGTAACAATTGGGTCTAGAGCAGTGGTTCTCAACCTTGCCTTCCCACTCACAGACCACCTTAAGCAATCCTTTACTTTTCACAGAGCACCGATGGCATAAGGAATACTTAAGGTGGGCTGTGAGTGGAAATAAAAAAGATTGAGAACCACTGGTTTAGAAGGATGAAGGGGGATCTCACTGAAACATTCTGATGAAGATGTTTCCAATAGTGGGAGAGTCTAGGACCAGGGGTCATAGCCTCAGAATAAAAAGATGTCCCTTTAGAATAGAGATGAGGAGCAGCTTCTTCAGCCAGAGCATGGTGAATCTGTGGAATATATTACTACAGATGGCTGTGGAGGCTGCCCTTGTGTAGGTTTAAATGGAAATTGATAGGTTCTTGATTAGTAAGACTGTCAAAGGTTATGGGGAGAAGGCAGGAAAAGGAAGAATGCATCAGCCATGATTCAAATTGCAGAGCAGACTTGATGGGCTGAATGGGCTAATTCTGCTCATACCTCTAATAGTCGAGGTGGTCAATGGTGGTGTCATCCACTAATTTGTAATTTGTCATAAGCTCGAAGGGAATAGAGCAGAGCACCAAGCCCTCAAACATGAAGTGGCAATGGGGATGGTCTCCGAGGAGGAGGTGATGATCAGGGTTGTCACAGATGTTATCAAAACATCTGTGGATGAGCACATCCCCACCAAACCCTTCAGGGCTTTCCCCAACCAGAAGCCCTGCATGAACAAAGATATCTGGACTTGCTGAGAGCCAGATCAGAGGCATTTATGTCCAGAGATCCAGACCATTACAGAAGGAGCAGGTATAACCTATGGAATGCATATCATGGGTGGTGGAGATTCCAGATGAAAATGGAAACAACGAAGGACGCCCAGCAGCTGTGGCAGGACCTAAATGACATAACCTGCTACAGAACCAAATCCAGTGCAGTAGGACCCAGCAAAGCTTCACTGCCAGACGAACTCAATGCCTTCTTCGCCTGATTCAACCACAAGAACAAGAAAGAGCCACCACTGTGCTCCCTCCTGACCCCTTACAATCCTCTCCTGTCCATATCCGAGGAAAGCGTGCGGGGTACCTTCAGGAGGATGAATTTTAGGAGAGAATTCAGTCTGGATGGAGTATCCAGCCAAGTATAAAAACCTGTGGTGACCAACTCACCAATGTATTTATGCCCTCACTCCAGCAGGGCATGACACCCACCAAACCAGCATTAATCCATACCAGTGCCTAAAAAGAGTATAGTAACCTGCCTAAATGACTATCAACTAGTGGCAGTCACATCAACAGTCATGAAACAGATCAGCTCCTGACAGAGCGGCGACATAGATCCATTCCAGTTCACCTATCATAGCAGCAGGTCTACAGCGGATGCCACTTCACTGGCCCACAAAGCCCTGGAACACCTGGACAACAAAGATGTATACATCAGGGTGGTCTTTATTGACTATAGTTCGACGTTTAACACCATCATCTCCTCAAAATTGATCAGAAAACTCCAAGTCCTGGGAAACACCCCACTGTGTAATTGGATCCTGGATTTCCTCACATCCAGACCACCATCAGTGAAGATTGGTCAGAACATCTCTTCCCCAATCTCCATCAATACCAAGCACCACAAGGTGGTTCTTAGCACATCACCTTCCCCCCCCCCCCCCACCAAGTCTTCTCACTTTACACCTATAACTGTGTGGCTCAGTACGACAACAGCATTTAAAATTCGCTGACAATGTCGGGGTAGTCAAAATGGGCAATGATCCTGCATACAGGAGGGAGATTGAAAACTTGGCTGAATGGTGCTCCATTAGCAACCTCACACTCAACGTCACCAAAACCAAGGAGCTGATCCGGCAAGGGGAAACCAGTGATCATTGGGAGAATCAGAGGTGGAAGAAGGCGAGCAAATTTAATTTCTTGGGAGTAACTATCTCAGAGGATTTTTCTGCCTATTTTGGTCTTACCATTTTAACAGACTGTCACACATGGTACTTTATTGGTCCCTTTTTCTGTTCAGTGAAAACCAACTATCATAACTGTCATATTTTCTTTTAATGCTTTCAGTCATAAATAATAGTCCCATGCTCCCCTCAACTCACCAGAGCCCCAGTTTCAGGATTCTGCTACTACCCATAAGGGCCCGGGTTCCCACACTCTCCAAATGTAACCAAAACCTTGCGTCCTGTGCTCTCTGCCCTCTTGCTAAGGCCTCGGTTTCTGCCCTCCCTGCTTCTGTTGGCTGCATTCCCTTTACCTGGCTCTGTTTCCCATACTCTTATGGGGTTTGCTGAAATGCCACTACAAAGCATCTTTTACAAAAAGTGAAATAAAAATGGCCAAAAGTGTGAATAGAAGACATCTGATAGGTGCATAAAATCTGCTCGACTGGCAATGTCCCAATCTTTGGCAGAGGAACATTTAGTAAGTTGATGTAAACCATAAATATAGAATGCAATACCCCACAATAAATTCCATCCAAGCAGTCTCCTGGACACAGCAAGGAATCCATGGTGCTGGGCAATGTTAACCATCAATCTTTCAGAAAGTCATTGGCCTAAACCCACGTGAAGAAGATCAGGGAAGGATCAAAAGTCCAATGTCACCAAGTTATTGTAGACAAACCCCATCACTCACATCATCTGAAAGAGTTTCCACTTTGGCCCTGACCCCAGGAAACAGCCACCTGATTTTCGAGCTGATGCAGATGGCAGGAATGTCATCAGATTAATGTTTAGTGAGCCTGCTTGCTTGACAGAAATAATTTTCACTGTGTACATAAATTATGTTTTGATTTCATGCATACATGGACAAATGCAAGCTCAATTCTTCACGAGAAATGGCAGCTAATAATTTCACCTTTAGTGCTCCCCCATATAATAATGCAGCCTTTAAAGAGAAAGGTTGCATTCAATACAAAGTACTGCTGCCCTTTTTACATTTTAAAAAGTGTAGGCCTCCATTCTCGCAGAAAGTAATGACTGAGTTTCTTCCGGTGAAGATTTGGATACCAGCATGAACATTAGTCATAAAATCAAAGTAGCAAACGGCACAAAAACGAGCCTTCTTCCATCGAGTCCATGCCTACCAATAGGTAACCATTTTAGATTGCACAAGAATGGCACAAATTCAGTCGGCAGCAGAAGACTTCCTAAGCTGGGTCTGAAGCTGAACATAATCTGTTTGTAAGAGCCAAAAGTTTGCTCCTTACCTGCTGTTTGATATCGGAGACGTCCTGGAGTTTAGTAGGCCGTGTGCGGCCATGTTGGCAGTTGGGTGCCAGCAGGCATCTGCAATTCTGGAGGAGCATGTTGGCACGTGCGTGGTTGGCTTGGGCCCAGCAGTGAATTGTTGGAGCCGGGGCCAGTGCACACACAAAGGAGCGTGCGTGGGTGGAAGTTTATAGATAGGTCCCCCTGCGCAAGTGGTCAGTTGGAGATCTGAGAAGGGTGAGTTAGGTGTTGACCTTTTAATAACATTGAACAATGTTTAGGCATTGTTAAAGAAAGTTAAGCATACTAAAAGAACATTGTTGATTGTTGAACATCATTAAGCATCATTGAAATGTTGACTATCATTAAATATTGTTAAGTCACCAACTTTTATACCAATATTTTTTTTTATTAAGAATCAACCACTTAGAACAGTGGTTCTCAATCTTTTTCTTTCCACTAATATACCATATTTAAGTAATCCCTATGCCATCAGTGCTTTGTGATTAGTAAGGGGTAGCAGCTTAAAGTGGTCTGTGAGTGGGAAGGGAAGGTCAATTGTTACTGAAATATTTTGGTTGAGAAAAATTGTCATTGGCCCATTTCCTTTGGAGTTATGAAACTGTGCACTTAATGAGTCAATGAGGTACAATTAAATCAGTGGTTCTCAACCATTTTCTTTCCACCCACATACCACCTTAAGCAATCCCTTACTAATCACAAAACACCTAAGGCAAAGGGAATACTTAAAGTGATATGTAAGTTGGAAGAAAAAGGTTGAGAAACATTGACTAAGAACATTACTTAAAGATTTTTCATATAACAATAAAGAATAAGGTTACATTTTGTGTGTTATAAATAAAGGATTTAAATGCAATTGAACTTATTGGAAATAAGTGAAAACACGCCACAAATACAAGCACCTAACTTCACCCCTAAGCGACTACTTATATTGGATTGAAGTGACTCCCATGTTGGAGGTGTTCAGTGGGTCAAGCCTTTGTCTTCCAATCAGCCACCCCACCCGATGTTACCCATCTTCCTTCACCTAACCCATTTGTTTCCCTTGCCTCCCTCTAACTTTGTCTGGCATCTGCCAGTCCTCCACGTCTGCCTGCCATGTTCCACCTCTAACTGGTTCGGCCCCCTCCGCTCCTGTCCTCTTTAATCTGGTTTCTGTGCTAACTTTCCTCAGTCCTGACATGCTTCAGCTCAAAATGTTCACCATTCGTTTTCTTCCACTGAGTTGGGCTGCAATTGATAACAATGGGGATTGAGAATGCTAGAAATGTGAATTTTCTGGTTGACTGAGACACACTCTTATAATTCACCTGCATTAAGAAGAAGCAGTTTAAAAGACAAAAATGATTTGAAGAAAAATAAATATTGGAGTCCATAATAATTTAAAGTTCACTTTAATCAATTAATTCCCGTAAATTACAAAATTTAAATTCAAACCCCGGCCATTGACGCTGTAACAGTGTGCGCTAGCCACTACACTAACCATACCATGGTTATAATTGATGCCTTCCCTTCCCCAAAGTTTACAGATAAAGCCTTACTAATGTGGTCGGTGTGCTGTGAAGCGAACTAAAAAAAACCACACAGAAGCTGTAAGTGAGTTGAACCAACCAACTGACTTTACTGGAATTCTTTGTGAGCTTATCAATACGATTCCCATAATCCTTTGTGCCCTCCCCACCGACACCATCGTGACGTCAGCCCAGTGCAAGCCTGCACCTCTGTGACCCGGTTCGCTTGCGGATCAGTTACTTACACGAATATTCTAAACACTAATAAAGACTCCTACCAGGCAGGGATAGGGAGACACTTTGGGAGAGTCACCCCCCCAGTGGCGACCGGCATCGGCCAGCCCTTCATCCTGGGATCCGCCATTTTATTCAAACCGCAAATCCATTGCAACTTTATTCTAACAGCTGTTGTGGGTGGGACAGGACGGGGGGCACTCCGCTAGCTGAATGCTTGCTCCTGTCTTCACCAAGGGGGCCGTGTGTTGCTTTGGAGAACATTTATGTTTGCAATTTTAGACTTTTATTGAAATATTTATTAATGTGAACTCTATTTATTTATTTATCATTATCAATATTAATGACAAAGGTAATAATGGCGGTATATAAGCAGCATTGTCTCATGCACTGGAAGGGCCTGTTACTGTATATATGTCTAAATTAAACATTTTTTAAAATGTTATTATTAGTAATGTTCATTATAATGCTTTATTCTAAAATAAATCTGAAATGGTTTGGATAATGGGTTACTTGCCACTGTAAATTTCCTCTGGTTTGTAGATGGGTGACAAATCTGTGGAGATCGATGGCACTGTGGGGAGCATAAAAAGGGTTAGGGTAGGACACGTCAAAATGTGTGCTTGATGGTCACTGCAGAGTCAGTGGCCGAAGAACCTGTTTCCATCCCGGTATGTCTTTATGACTCTGAATCTATAATAAGGTTATGCAATTAAACTTCCAAGCCATTAGAGATTGGCACTCTGCTGTGAAAGAAAAATATTGCTTGCTTGGATCTATTAAGGTTTGTTTATGTGTTCAATAAAATCTATCTGAAATCTAGGAAGGAGGGTGAGGAACAGAGCTTAATTTCTTATCTTCAAACCACTAGATTTGCTTTCCAAATTTGTAAATTTATTTCAATTAGGTTTTGCATTTAAAATGACAGCCTTGAGCATTTAACATAACCATGGGAATTCATAATTACACAGACTTAGGCAGCGGCTTGTTAAATTGATAAAACACAGAAATGCTGGAGGAACTCAGCAGGTCTTACAGACTCCATAGGAGGTAAAAGATGTATTACCAATGTTTCGGGTCCAAGTCCTTCAAGATATGAGCAAAAAGCAGGCAGGCACCTGAGTAAAAAGCATGGGGAAGAACAGCTGGGGAGGAGGGCAAGCCAACAGACAAGAGGTGATCACCATGCAAGGGTACGAGGGCAGGTGAGGAAAGGAGAGAACTGATCGAGCAAGGGGGCGGCTCTGTAAATGGAGAGCTGGAGGAAAGGAGACCCAGGGAAAGGGGGAGAGAGAGTGAGACAGAGATCGAGGAAAGGAGAAATTGGGGAGGGGAGATAAGGGGGTGGGGGGGGAGGTGGGCTAACGGAAACCGGAGAAGTTGATGTTAATGCCATTCGGTTGGAGGATTCCCAGGTGGAATATGAGGTTGCTCCTTGAATTTGCAGGCAGGCCCAGTCTGGCATTGCATGAGAACATGGACAGACACATCGGCATGGGAATAGGGCTGGGAAATGAAGTGGGTGGCCACTGGGGGAATCTCTGCCACCGTGGCTAAGTAATCTCCCAGTCAGCATTGTTATGGGCCCAGGGGACCCCAAAACCCAGCAGTGATAGAAATTCAACAAGACAAATGGCTACTTAAACAAAAGTTGATTTTAATTATCTTTAAACATGAAAACAGGATCAACCTTTAACTTATTACTAATAACTTAACTAACCTAACAGTCCCCTTCTAATTCTAAGCGCACATGTATGTGTAAGTTCAGAAAATTCACAGTCCAATCTCACTTCTCATTCCTCCAGTTTACTGGTGCAGACAATTCTTATACTGTGCACAGAATTTAACATTTATGAATTTCACCAGGCTTTGGTACTTGAAAGTTAAGTGATTACTGCTCTGAAAGGTTCATTTCTGTTTTCAGAGAGAGATTTGATGCTCATTGGACATCCACAACTAATTCTTTCTGAACATCCACTTCAGTGTCCTGTTGAAGAAACTTGCCCCATCCGGGTTTTCCAGATGATAACCTCTTTCTTTCAGGTCACCACAGAGTTCCTTTTTGTTTCCCTTATTTCAAGTGAAACATTGGGCAGGCAGCCATCTCCTCTTGTGTGGACCACAAGGGCTTTGAACAGGCTGAACTAAGAACTCACAACCCATCTTCAAAATGGGGTTTTTCCACAAGCTTGCCAGCTTGTCCTGTTCCAGTCCCAGCTGCTGCTGCTTAACTGTAGAACTGAATTCTCTCTCTCTCACTCAGAGGAAAACAACTGACCTGCTTATATTCCTTCATTACTTGAATGATATTGTAATAACTGGAGGTACTTGGCAGGGACAGTGAGGAAGTTCATTTTAACTCTCATAAAAAAGCATGAGATGAGGTTATAGGAAGCCAAATGCAAAGTGCTTGAGTACCGAGCTTGATCACCGTTCACATCCCAGACATCTTCTGGGATGCCAAATGTACTATTACAAGCTGTCATAACTCTGGTGTCAGTGAGACAACAACACAATAAAAGGAAGGAAGGAACATCTCCTGGGAAGCCAAGTATAGCGATCATTCACCACTGCCAACTTGACATACAATGGGCAGCCTGAAAATACGTGATAAAAGGCTGTGATGGAACAAGCACAAACAATAATATTAAAGAAAAATCTGAAACATTCACAAACATCGAATTTGTTTGCACCCAGTTTCATTTGAACCTCTTTCTTTGGCTTGGCTTCACAGACGAAGATTTATGGAGGGGTAATGTCCACGTCAGCTGCAGGCTCGTTTGTGGCTGACAAGTCCAATGTGGGACAGGCAGACACAGTTGCAGCGGTTGCAAGGGAATATTGGTTGGTTGGGGTTGGGTGTTGGGTTTTTCCTCCTTTGTCTTTTGTCAGTGAGGTGGGCTCTGCGGTCTTCTTCAAAGGAGGTTGCTGCCCGCCGAACTGTGAGGCGCCAAGATGCACGGTTTGAGGCGATATCAGCCCACTGGTGATGGTCAATGTGGCAGGCACCAGAGCTTTCTTTAGGCAGTCCTCGTACCTCTTCTTTGGTGCACCTCTGTCTCGGTGGCCAGTGGAGAGCTCGCCATATTTGAACTACTACATCATAATAAACATTCCAATTACAGGGAGAGTCTTCTTTAGAAAACTCCCTACCAAACTTAATGTTGGTTTGCTGAAGAACTCCCACATTTTAACTGCAAACCATTTGCTGACTGAATTGAATAACCAGCTACAATTGTTTGCTTTCCTTCTCTTTCTTTCTGGATATATACAAATCTGGATACTTGGTAAAAGAAAAATGACTAGAATTTGGACTTCATCCACATTGGATGTACAAGGCAGGCACTGCATTTAACAGCATCCAATTCCCCACCCCTCTTTTTAATATCTGTTGCAAAGAGACATCAGGGACCATGAAGGATCCTTTAAAATTTAGCCTGTAAGGTAGAAATTAGTTCTTTGCAACAAGATGAAAGTTCCCTGAAGACATCCGTAAAATTCTGTGGATTTTATGCAATCAGCAGATACTTCCTGACAAGCTTTCACTACCCGTTGTTTTCCCATAGGCAGCCTGTCCCACATTCTGGAAACAAGCACAGGGGAGATGTACATGGAAGGAAGGAAGGAAGGGTCAATCAAATAGGAATGAGGACACCATTGGGAGAATGGGCGACCGCCTGCCCACAGAAAGTTTCTACTTTTAAAGAAGGCAATTTACTCACAGAGGTGGCAATGGAAACAATAATTCCTTTAGTTAATCATCCCAGCTCACTTTGTACCTTTGCCGTATTTTGAAACTGTATCAGTGACCAGAATTTGAGGATCATTAAATGATTTTTATCAATATGCTTCCGTTGCTTTCCATTGGGGGTGGGGGGGACGAAGTGGCATCGCATGTTGAGGAAAAGATCACAGTGGTGCTCAGGCAGGACGGATCAGATGACTTGTCTACTGAGGCTACATGGGAGGAGCTGAGGAACGGGAAAGGTATGACCACACTCATGGGGTGGTATTATAGACAACCCAATAGTCAATAAGAATTTGAGGAGCAAATCTGTAGAGAGATAGCAGACAGCTGCAGGAAACATGAGGTTGTGATTGTAAGGGATTTCCATATATTGAGTGGGACTTCCATACTGTAAAAAGGCTGGATGCTTTGAGTTTGTCAAATGTGTTCAGGAAATTTTTTTTGTAATAAATATATAAGAGGTACTAATGAGAGAGAATGCAATACTGGATCTCTTATTAGGGAACGAGACAGGACAGGTGACAGAAGTATGTGTCGGGGAACATTTTGGATTTGCTGATCATAATGCCATTAATTTCAAGTTAATCATGGAGAAGGATAAGGTCTGGTCCTCAGGTTGATTTTCTAAGTTGGAGGAAGGCCAATTTTGAAATGAGAAAGGATCTGGAATGCACGGATTGGGCTAAATTGTTTTCAGGCAAGGATATGCAAGGTAAGTGGAGGATGTTCATAGGTGAAATTTTGAGGGTATAATCTTTATATGTTCCTGTTAGGATCAAAGGCAAGATTAACAAGCATAGGGAACTTTAGTTTTCAAGAAATATTAGGGATTTGGTTCGGAAGAAGAGAGAGGCGTACATGGACAAAATGAGATACTTGAGGAGTATAGAAATCATGAAGGCTAAAAGAAGACATCAGGTTGCTTTGGAAGACAACATGAAGGAAAATCCTAAGGGTTTCAACAGATATATTAAAAGCAAAACGATGGTAAGTGACAAAATTGGTCCCCTCGAAGATTAGAGTGGTTGGCTTTGTATGGTGCCAAAAGAGATGTGAGAGGTCTTAAATTTTTTTCATCAGTATTCACTTAGGAAATAGGCACAGAGTCATGGGAAGTAAGGAAAACAAGCAGTGAAGTCACAGAACCTTTACAGATTAAAGAGGAGGAAGTGCTTGCTGTCTTAAAGCAAATACAGGTAGATAAATCCCCAGGGCCTGACAAGATGTTCCCTTGGACAGTGAGGGAGGCTAGTATAGAAATTACAGGGGATCTGGCAGAAATATTTAAATTGTCCTTAGCCATGGGTATGGTGCCAGAGGATTTGATGGTAGCTCACATTGTTCTTTTATTTAAAAAAGGCTCCAAAATAAATCACGGAAATTATAGGCTGGTGAGCCTGATGTCATTAGTAGGTAAATTATTAAAAGGTGTTCTATGAGATCAGATATATAATTATTTGGACAGCCAGGGATTGATCAGGGATTGATTAGGGATGGTCAACACGGCTTTGTGCGTGGTAGATCCTGGTTGATCAATTTTATTGAGTTTTTCGAGGAGGTTACCAGGAAAGTTGGTGAAGTAAAGGCTGTGGATGTTGTCTCCATGGACTTTGGTAAGGCCTTTGATAAGGTCCCGCATGAGAGGTCAGTTAGGAAGGTTCAGATGCTAGGTATTCATGGTGAAGTAGTGAATTGGATTCAACAATGGCTGGATGGGAGAAGCCAGAGTAGTGGTGGATGATAGCTTTTCAGACTGGAGGCCTGTAACCAGTGGTGTGCCTCAGGGATCAGCACTGGGACCATTGTTGTTTGATCTGGATGGTAAGGTGGTAAATTGGATCAGCAAGTTGGTAGATGACACTAAGATTGGAAGTGTTGTGGACAGTGAAGAAGGTTTTCAAAGCCTGCAGAAGGATCTGAACCAGATGAAAAAATGGGCTGAAAAATGGCAGATGGAATTTAGTGCAGACAAGTGTGAGGTGTTGCATTTTGGAAGGACAAATCAAGAAAGACATACACGGTGAATGGTAGGGCACTGAGGAGTGTGGTAGAACAGAGGGACCTGGGAATGTAGATACATAATTCCCTGAAAGTTGCGTCACAGGTGGATAGGGTTGTAAAGAGAGCTTTTGCTCTTCATAAATCAAAGTATTGAATACAGGAGTTGGGATGTTATGTTAAAGTTGTATAAGACATTGTTCAGACTAAATTTTACTAATTGTGCACAATTTTGGTCACCTAACTACAGGAACGATATCAGTGAGATAGAAAGAATGCAGAGAAGATTTACTCGGATGTTGTCCAGACTTCAGGAACTGAGTTACAGGGAAAAGTTAAACAAGTTATGACTTTATTCCTTGGAGCATAGAGGAATGAGGGGAGATATGATAGAGGTAATTAAAATGATCAGGGGAATGGGCAGAGTAAATATAGATAGGTTTTCCCATTGAGGGTAGGTGAGATACAAACTAGAGAACGTTCAAGAGAGAAAAGGGAAAAGTTTAGAGGGAACATGAGGGGGAATTTCTTCACACAGAATGTGGCGGGGGTGTGGAATGTGCTTCCAGCTGAAGTGGAGAATGCAGGCTCAATTTTAACTTTTAAGCGGAATTTGGGCAGATACATGAATAAGAGAGGTATGGAGGGCCATGAACTGGGTGTAGGTCCGTGAGACTAGGCAAAAAAAATGTTTGGCGCAGACTAGAGAGGCTGAAGTGGCCTGTTTCTGTCCTGCAATGTTCTATGGTTCTCACACAGTTATAATTTCCTACTTTTTTTATCAGAGTTATGAATATTATATTTTTGACTATTTTTCTGACTTTGCAATTAGGAATCTTTAGTTGGTTTTAGAGCAGAGCCTGGAATGGCTCATAAGGCTCACTCCAGCCTTGACAGTCTCTGCCACACTTGCTGCAGATGAAGTTGGAATGATGGGTTGTGGTTGACTAGCTCTGTTGTCTCTGCTTCCTCCGTGCCCTCTTGTCCTCCAGCTGGTATGTTCCCTTTTCCTCACCGCTCTTCATGCCTTTTATGACAGCGCTTGTCCAATTCCCACAGTCATCAGCAAGGAGCTCCAAGTTGAGCATATTGATGTGAGCGAGTTTCATATCACGCTTGCAGACATCTTTGAACTGCAGCTGTGGCCGGCCGGCGGGTCGAGATCCTTCAACCAGACAACCGTACAGCATGTAATTTGGGATACAGTGTATGTGGCCAAGCTACCAAAGTCATCTCAGGCACAGCAGGAGGTACGTACTGAGGGAGCTGGCTTTATCCAGAACCTTGGTGTTGGCAAGTCTGTCCTGCCAGGATATGTCCAGGATGCGTCGAAGGCATCTCCTGCCTGGCATACGCTGTCCTTGATTCTTGGCCCTAAAGCAGGGTGCTGAGGACACACGGCTGATACACCTTGAGCTGAGTGTTCACTCTTTTGCTTAGTTTGGACATCACAGCGGCAGCCTTATCGATGCACTTGTCGGTTTCAGCACCAAGGGAGAGGTTTGCTGGTGATGGTGGAGCCCAGGTACGTGAAGCTGTCAGTGACATCAAGTTCTTCATCTCCACTGTGGATCGTTGGTGGGGTCACAACACCTCGTCCAATCATGTAGGTCTTTTTGATGCTGATCGTCAGCCCGAACTCCTGACAGGCCTTGGTGAAGTTGTCGATCAGCCTTTGTAACTTTGCAATAAAAAGCTAATATTAATTATTCTATTTTACCCAACTCCATCAATTCATAATAACATTTAATCCATATTCTTAGAATGGTATTTTTCACCCCTTTTTTTAATTGAAGGAGGAAACTGGACCTTCTACCAGAATTTATTCGACAAATGGATGGAAAATAGTTGGGGGTTTTTTCATAGAAGATGTTATCATGCATAGGAAAGTGGCACCGATAAACAACACCTGAATTTCAGGGCCACCAAATATTGCAAATGAAATTTGACTGAATAATTTGACTGTGAGTTTAAGCTCTGAGTCCAATTTGATGCCTCCATTGGAAGTCGGAAAGGATTAAAACCTCTGTTCTCCTCATGTCACAGGATAGAAAGCTGACAACTGTAAGAAAATGAGCATTTAATTTTGTCTGCATATTACATTAATACCTCTCAGCTCAACTGGTTCATTTGTCAGCCTTTCACAGATCCCTGTCTTTCTACACCCTGACCTTTTGGTCTGATTAAAAATGATCAATGCACACATTTACAATGAGCTGCTTTGCGCTCACATCTGAAACCTTAGTTTCAGTCGCTCATGCAGATAATAACAGTGGTCAAGTCACTTACCGATTCAGAGCTTCATTACATCCAGGGTCTGTCAGCTAAATCCTTTTAACAGTCTTTGTCATTCCTGAGGAAAATTGACAGCAAATAGAAATAGGATTAGCAATGTAAATAAAGTGTAACACAGATACTAATTCCATTTCAGAGCCATCTCACACAATAAGACACGGCTAACATTTACTAATTTATTCGGAAACATTTTTTCTCTTCTGAACGCTGCCTTTATTTTGCCTAAAAGTATTCAGACTAATTATTTTGCATACCAAAACATTGCTGCATTAAATTTTTACCCAGCATTATTGTTTTAACTATTCTTAACAATATTAAGAATGAAGAATAAATTCCTGTTTATGCAACACATTCGCTAAAATTTGAGTTAATCCATTAAATGAATTGAGTGTTTGGTATCACAAAAGGAAGTTTGGGTAAATGGGATTTAAACCTTCTGCAAATTATATAGAACACTTTTGATCTTAAGTTGGTGTGGCACTGAGCTACTTATTTTTCCTGTACTGTTAAAAGTCAAGGAATACTCAAGGTTAAAATATAACCTGACTGAATAGGTACTGCACAACACTTTTTCAACACCATGTTGTAGAAAGAATGGCAAAATGCTGGAGAAATTCTGCTGGTCCTCTCAGTGCCTATAGGAGACAAAGATACGTTGCCAATGTTTCGGGCCTGAGCCCTTCTTCAAGGAAAAATCAGAAAAGTCAGGATATATCAGAGAGTCTCAGAATTCAAACAATGGGGGAGGAATCTAGACCAACAAAAGGTGTTAATTGGATGTGATAAGGGACTGGGTAGAATTTATTATGTTGGTGTGAAAAGAGACAGGGAATGGAGAGATGACAGGGGAAGCAGGGAGTGGGGTACTGAGGTATGATTGTGTTGAATGCCGAACTGAAGACAATAGGCAGCATTCGAACATACGAGTCCTCGTTCTTCGGGTGGGTGAGGGCTAGATGGAGGGCAGCGGCGATGGCATATCCGTAGAGTAGTTAGGTCTGCATGTGAACACAAGCGGGTTCAGTGATGGGGGAAGCAGATGCTTGATGTGCCCCGTGACGAGCCTCTCAATGCACTTCATGACGATGGACGTCAGTGCGACAGGGTGGTACTCATTGAGGCAGGACACAGACGACTTCTTTGGCACAGGGAGAATGGTGGCAGCTCTGAAGCACGTTGGGACCACGGCGCTTCTAAAGATGTCGGTGAGAACATCTGCTAAATGAACTACACAGCTCCTGCGCATTTTGTTTGAAGAAGGAGATCTCTGGATAAGTAACTAGATGAGGACTTCCATGCCAGATCATCAGTGGTGTCCTCCTTCTTCAAACAACATAGCTTTTCCTCAACCACCATCAACTCGACGCTCACCCTCATATCCTCCATTACCTGCACATCTGCCCTGGCCCCCTCTGCCCTCATGCGCAGCAATGATAGGATTCCTTTTATCCACACCTACCACACCACCAGCCTCCTCACCCAACACATCCTCTTCTGCCATTTCTGCCACCTACTGCATGATCCCACCATTAGGCACATATTCCTCTCTCCTCCCCTCTCCGCCTTCCACAGGGACCACTCCCTCCATTACTCCCTTGTCCACTCCTCCCTCCCTACCAATTGTCTCTTGGGACCAACCCTAGTGATGGCAGGAGATGTACCCACACCTCCTCCCTCACCAACAGTCAGGTCCCCAAACAGTCCTTCAAAGTGAAGCAACATTTCCCTGTGAATCTGGAGGGGTCATCTACTGCATCCAGTGCTCCCACTGTGGTCTCATCTACATTAGAGAGACTGGACGCAGACTGGGAGATCGCTTTGTTGAGCACCTCACCTCTGTCTACTGCAATAGTGTGGATCTCCCAGTGGCCACCCATTTCAATTGTCCATCCCATTCCCTTGCTGACATGTCAATCCGTGGTCCCACATCAGATGTGGCTATCCCTCAAGATAGAGAATGATGGCCTTCGCGCCACTGACCCACTGAGCGAAGACGCCTGTGCGTGTATTTGTTTAATGTGTACATGATGCGGCACTCCAAGAAGTACATGACACTTCACAAATCAACCAACTAATTCCAATGGCATGGAAACCACGACGATTGGAGCTGATGGATTTGTTGTAGCCTTCATTCGCCCTCACAGGTCAATGAGTTCAAATAACTTCGTCCGCCTGTTCCACTGCTGAGGTCTTGGTTGGATTGTTCTTTGTTGGGGACCTCACCCTTGACCTTACCTTACCAGGAGCATAGCTCCAGAAGGCATTGCTCTCAGGATCTCAGGACCACACAAGCTTCTCCACCATGACAAGGTGACAATCCATGGAGAAGGGTCTCATGCACTGCCAGACTGAAACCACCCGTAAATTAGTGGAACAACATTTCATCTCCTGACTGGGCACCCTCCAACCAGATGACATTAATATTGACTTCTCTGGTTTTCATTAAACCTTCCCCCCCCCACCCCCCATTCCCTGCTTCCCCCATTACCTCTCCATTCCCTGTCTCCTTTCGCCCAGATATGATACGTTCCATCTCGTCCCTTATCACATCCAATTAACACCTTTCGTTGGTCTGGATTCCTCCCCCATTGTTTGAATTCTGAGACTTCCTGATATATCCTGCCTTTTCTGATTTTTCCTTGAAGATGGGCTCAGGCCTGAAACGTCGGCGACCTATCCTTGTCTCCTATAAATGCTGAAATGACCAGCTGAGTTCCTCCAACATTTCAATGTGTTTACTACAATCACAGTATCTGCAGCCTATGGTGTTTCACTTTGTTGCATGAATGGAAACATAACCTTTATTTTAATATGACTGTTATGACCTGTATCATGTTTATTCAATTGCTAGCAACTCACTTCACAGCTTTTTTCTGCTTCCTGTAAATCCCTCTCAAGAGAGTTCAATAATGTAACAAGTAATTCATCTTATTGTCCAGCATTGTAAATGACAACAGCTACTCATGTTTATTGATCCAACAATTTTAGTGAAGATTCATTAATTCATGTGGTATATTTCGTGCAGGTGGACCTGTAAAGCAAGGTGCGAGAAAATTATCTAGCCTTTCGTAACTGCTTACTAGTATACTGTGTTGGGATTGGGTTATAGTAGGGAGAGTGTCCCTTCGTTTCCATTAAGAAATGAATGTGGCACACTCATTGTCTCCCTTTTGGTGAACCTCTTATTGCTAATGCACCTCTGCTATCATCTGAGGCTGTTAATTAGGCCCATCTTCTATAAATTTTCTTCTTTCTACTTCTCTTCCTCCTGCTGCCTCTATCTCCAGGACGTCAGACTCTGTCTTTTTTCCTCTGGCACTGGCTGTTGTCGTCCATTTGCAAGGTTGGGCAGCTCACTAGAAGTAACAATGCTGTCTCTATTTCTGTTCAGTGTGTACTAAAAGGTTGGTGCAGGACACAAAGGTCCCCTTGTGAAGAGATAGTATTCCATTATTATCCAGCTACTTGTGCGCCTCTTGTACCTGCTCTCTGCTGTTGCGGCCCTCCACTCCCCACTCCCCTCCCCCTCCCCAATGACCCTGTTCATTCCCCTGAGCTTTGCCACAATGACTGGCATCTGTGAGGAGGAAGGAGCCATATCCTGGAAGCAATCCATTGGGAAATTCCTCTTGTAAATCATGACAATTAGCATAGAGTGGGGGTGGAAACAATTCCTGTTCATGAAAAGGTTTAGATTATTCAGGGGATCCCTGGTGGGGACACCCGAAGTATAGCCAATGGCTCTTTGCACATGTGGGAAGCCATTAACATTGGCAAACACCTTTGTCCAACATGAAGATCAGACTGGATGGCATCATCCCTCTACAAACACAGTACATCGTTACCTCCCTAATCCAGGGGATAGCAGCAAACTGCGAGATGTGAAAACGATCTCTTGTAACCACTGAAAAAGAACTAAGAAACTGGGAATCAATATATACCTTAACCTCCACGGAGAAAGAAGTCCAGACAGGAGTCTGCAGCCTAACGTTCTCCCACATTTTTTTTAAAACTTTTGCCAACTTTTATTTAGCAACAGATCCTCAGTTGTGCCAGTTTACATGTTTTTCCTTCTTTTAATAGAAACCAGGTACAAAGTTTGTTTCACATTTGATTTACTTCTTCCACTTAATTCATAAACAAGTCAACACCATTTAAAATTGACATCACCAAAACAGATTCACAATTGGGGAAAAGATAATCTAGAGAAAAGCATCGGCATGCTTAAAATGGAATGGTTGGCACACTGATTTCCTGAGGTGTGCTGTCCTAGCTGCTCTCTCCTAGTGTATGCTTGTCAAACAGATACTCGGCCATGCCGGACTGAGGAACGCCCATGTGGGTCAGATTGGTGATCATGTCTCCAAGCTTCTTTATGGCCTCGACCTGCTCATGCAGGTAGTGAGTATCCAGGAAGTCACACATATGAGGGTCATTCTTGTCAGAAGCAAGTTTGTGGAGATCCAGGAGAGACTGGTTGACGGTCTTTTCCACGTGCAGGGCGCACTGCAAGGCTTCGAAACCATTGCCCCACTCATCCCAGTCAGGTTTCAAAATGTCCTGGAGAATCACACATCCCCCACGCTGGTTCTGAAACTTGATCAGTTTCTCCATGTGCTCCTGCTCCTCATGGGACTGATCCAGGAAGAACTTGGTGAAGTTCTTCAACGCCAGATCATCCCGATCAAAGTAAGCCGACATGGACAAGTAGATGTAGGAAGCATAAAGCTCCATGTTGATCTGCCGGTTGACGCTGGCTTCGCAATCCAGGTGGTAATTCTGGCACACTTGGGAAGTCATCTTCTGCACTGGCTCCGACACAAAACAGTTGCTCAAATCAAAAAAGAGATGAAACCCACCCCCCCCAAACCTCACCTTCAAGAAAGACGTTCTCCCACATTAATGAAAACCCTAAATCTACTGTGGTGCATTGAGGTAGCAGCAAGCACGCACAAAGCTCAAAAGACTGTACAACAGGCTTTATTCCAGTAAAAGTCTGAACACCATTTCATGCTTTGGAGGCTCCCGTGTGACTAGCTCAGGAGGGGCCTCTCAGGTCTATATTTGGGTTGGCTGATTGACAGCCGGCCAGGTGGAGTCAGCCCTTGGGTGATCTTCCATTGCACAGAGATCGCCCCCTGCAGTCGGCTGGTGGTCATATCACCACATCTACAGATACTTCCTTCATCAAAGAGGTCCAGTGGTGATGGGACATCTTTCTGGAGGAGACTCCTTGATGATGGGCCTGCCTTTGTTTCCTGCCCAAAGGTCCAAGACGCCTCCACCCTGGCCTGAATAAAATGTGGCTGCTGAATTTCTCATGCTGAAACAATGATTGCACTTCAAGGGCACTTTGTTGGACGTGAAGCACTTCGGAGAATCCAAAGGCACTCCAGGCATGCCCGATAGTGATCAGGCCCAAAAGGTTGGCTACCCTTTGCTTCCTATAGATGCTGTGTGATCTGCTGAGTTCCTCCTGCACTTTGTGTATCACACGACAATCATAGCAACTGTTTAACTGCAATAGACATCTGTCTTTCTTTTTGTGGTACTTTGCCCTGGTTCAGCAAGACGTACCAAGTATTTTGTGGTTCCTTACATTATTTTGTTTCAGGGGAGAGAGCAGATAATACTTATTTCTTGCCAATACCTTCCTCTACTTGTCCCAAAAATCTCAGTTACAAGAAATCTGTGGTCATCTGTCCAAGGTGCAAATCACCTACCTATCATCTGGCATGTAGGTTATAAAAACTCTCAATTTTCCATTTTATCAGGTGGCCTTACATTTTCCTCAAACTTAGCTGCAGCAAGGTATTCTGCTGCTTCAAAGTCCTCAATATCAATATCAAACGTATTTGATAAGCACCGTATATTTCAGTTGTCTTAAACTGTGAAACCCTCAAAAAGCACTCAAAATCAGGGGTCATCTTATAGGCCAGATACAAAAACAAGCTCAATGTAGATTCAGCATATAAGTTGACCCTGAACCACCTCCCCACTGCCAGCGCCACCACTCCCCGACACCTCCCCACCACCGCCATAACCCACCCAGGCATTTTACCATTGTAGAGCCCAAGGTCCCCGCCCCTGCCCAGGAGCTGACACAGCCATGGTTCCTGCACCGAGCCCAGTTGGGCAGCAAGGCGACTTCTTCAATGCGGACGGCAGCACACCTGATGTTGAGAATGGAGTCACCATCGTCGACTCTGGCTGCAGCCAATGCTGAGATTTGGACCCAGCTCCATTTGGCATCTTCTCAGCCAGAAGCAAAGGTTTTTTTTATTTACCTGCTTCTTTAATTTACAGATTTGTTACTTGGAGGTTGGGATGTTGCAACAAACTTTGGGTTGTTGCTGGGAGGGCCAGACTCTAGTCTCCGGCATGTTCCTTGCAGAAAATTGGTGCATCACCTTATACACCCAACATATGATGACCACGATGAGGCTAAAAATGGGGACCTGTCTTATCTGAAGGTCAACTTATATGCCGAAATATATGGTACTTCTTACATTCTGTGAGCTATGATTTAATTAATCCAAGTTCATTTCTTCACATCCATGACTTCATGTGTTGGAACCTGAAGCTTCCAGTTATTCAGAATCCATAATTCACAGTCAGAACAAGGACTCCATCTGAGTTCGGCCCTTAGCTCTGTGTAGCATAGTTTCCCGTACTCTATCTTGTGAGCTACTGAAAGATATAATTTAAACAAGTGCCAAGATTTAAATGAAACAGAAAAATTCATGAAAGAAATCTAATAAAAAAACCATTTAAAAAAATGATCAGCATTTTGCATTTTACTAAAATACAATTCAAAAGGACAGATTTCTTCTCCAGTATGCTATTTGTTTAAGCTATTGGGAAAAGAAACCACATGGTTGGCTCTTGCTAGCAAAACTGTTTTTAATCAGGTCATTTAATGCCTCAGTCAGATTCTCCATCAGGTGCTTCCTTATATAAATGTGCTGATCCAATATACTAATCCACCTAGGGTGACTTGGACAATATATCAATGTAATTGCCATATTAGGCTGCAAATTGGAGCTAAAATAACCAGATGCAAAAGAGATGGCCGTATTACACTCTCTGGATAGATCTTAAAAGTTCAAGGAGAGTTCAAGCATGGAAAAGGCAATGGAAAGGGGTCAAGTGTAAGGAAATTGTTCATGTTCAGGAGGAATAATCTTTACAAATATGTAATTTTAAAGGTGGTAATTTTCTAGTGCCACACAGCTCTTCATACTTCATTTAATTTTCCATAAGTCTTCTCCATCTTCCTGCCTGTGTAAGGAGATGCTCGCTTTTGGAGATGTAAGATTTAAAGAGACGGCAGATCCAATTCAACATTTCCACCAGCTATTTAAAACTGCACTTTGTTCTTGCTCCATGAAGAAACAGCATTTTACCCTATTAGCATAAATGATTTAACACTTATGTTTCCCACACTTGGGACAATGCAACAAATAAACTTGATTATAAGGTCTGGAGCACTATGGCATGTGATCTCGAAGTAGAGTGAGACATCTTGCTTGATTTTCACCCATTCTGGGTCATTAGGATAAATTGGACCTGTGAGGCACAGCCTTAAATGCAGTGAGGAGAAGGTGCTAAATTGGAGATATCAATGTGAAGACCAGTAATAGCCTGCTGTCTATTTCCTTCACCGTAGGCTCCTAGAACGCTTCCACCAGCGTTGTCTCCGCTCCATCCTCAACATCCATTGGAGCGCTTACACCCCTAACGTCGAAGTACTCGAGATGGCAGAGGTCGACAGCATCGAGTCCACGCTGCTGAAGATCCAGCTGCGCTGGATGGGTCACGTCTCCAGAATGGAGGACCATCGCCTTCCCAAGATCGTGTTATATGGCGAGCTCTCCACTGGCCACCGTGACAGAGGTGCACCAAAGAAAAGGTACAAGGACTGCCTAAAGAAATCTCTTGGTGCCTGCCACATTGACCACCGCCAGTGGGTTGATAACGCCTCAAACCGTGCATCTTGGCGCCTCACAGTTCGGCGGGCAGCAACCTCCTTTGAAGAAGACCGCAGAGCCCACCTCACTGACAAAAGGCAAAGGAGGAAAAACCCAACACCCAACCCCAACCAACCAATTTTCCCTTGCAACCGCTGCAATCGTGTCTGCCTGTCCCACATCGGACTTGTCAGCCACAAACGAGCCTGCAGCTGACGTGGACTTTTTACCCCCTCCATAAATCTTCGTCCGCGAAGCCAAGCCAAAGAAGAAGAAATTTCCTTCACACTTGCTGGATATGCTGAGGAGTCAGTGGAAGATGTAAGTGAGGGTCCTAGGTGCAGATGGAAGGATCTGGACAGAATGCACAGATGCATTAACGATTCACTTAGGAAATGAAATGTGATTAAACTAGTGCATTCATCTCCAACAACCTAATGTGGCAATTAAATTTTTTAAAAAACACCCACGTATATCATGTTGACCTGGTTTCAACAGCATGAAAAATAATCAGCTTCCTAAAATAACCTTCCTTGACGAAGTGGGCTGTTACTGTGTGTTTAATTACAGGAATATAACATCGTGTTCAATAATTGGTATAAAGTTAACTTGACTATATTCTCACTGGCTGCACTCCCCCTCTCTTGTCTTTCTGATTGTGAAGTTACATTTGCTCTCTTCAAATACAAGTGGCCCGTTTATGAATCTAAGGAGGTTGGAGGATTCTGAACCCTGGAATGTAGGCCACCAGGGCATTTGTTGGCGTTTAGCTTCATTAATGCCCCCTAAATTTTTCCTTCACCGTTGCTAATTCTTTTTTTAAGTTCCTCATCCTCTTTAGATGCTTGATGCCTTGCTAGCTCTTGGAGGGAGGGATTGGGGTGTGGAGGGAGAAGACAAGGGTAGCCTTCTATTTTCAAGACATACAAAATACTTGATTAAATCAACATCTATGCCATTTTGTTCTCTGATGTAACTTTTCAATTTTCTGTCTCCTCGTCTGCTTTACTTCCACTCACCTCTTCCTTTTTGCATACTTACAGACGATCCTCCAACTCTTTTAGTATTTCTTGCCTATTTGCTCTCACACTCTGCCTGGCCCAAGCTTTCCGTTAATCTCTTTAAAACTGTTTAATTAAAAACACTAAAATTTCATTCTGGTAAAATTCTTTACCTAATATTCTAACTTCACGAGTTAGCTCTGCTCAAACCATTTTTGAAGTGGTGTTTGTATTCCCATGTTATGAATTAGATATTCCTAAATGTCATCTAATTTGGTCATTTCTCCCTTGCAATTATCATACATGCTTTGCTTAAATTTAAGATTTGAAGGCAGCCTTTCTTCTCCCCAATCAGATAAGAAATTCTGAGCACCTACGCTCTGCCTGCTGCAGTAGCAAGGATCTCCCAGTGGCCAACTGCTTTAATCCCACACACACACACACACACACACATTGCCCTACCGACAAGTCTGTCCATGGTCTCAAGTACTGCCAAGATGAGGCCTCCCACAAATCGAAGGAACAGCATCCTATATTCCATCTCGGCAATCTCCAACCAGAAGGCTTCTCTAATGATCGCTAATCCCCTCCCGCTGGTCTCTCTCTTTCCCTCACACCTCTTTCTCCCTTCCTCCAACACCCTTCCCTTCCTTCTCCTATCATAGCCTTTCCTAGCCCTTTGCCCTCTCTCCTATCACTTCTCAGATTCTTTCTCTTCGCCCCTCCCACCCATATCCTGTTAGCCTGTGCCCCTCCACCTTTTTATTCAGGTGACTGGCAGATTTTTGACCGTTATGCCTGAAACATCGACTGCCTTTTACCTCCTATAGATCTGCTGCACAATCTGCTGGGTTTATCCAGCATGTCCGTGTACTGCATTAGACCCCAGCCTCTGCCGATTTCCTTGCTTACCTCAAAGAAATTACCAACCTACCCCAGAGAAAGAATGAGTATGGAATTATTAGTGAACCCTATCATATTATTCATGTGAGTTCAAGTACATCAGCATCCGATGGTAAAGTACAACTCAATGAAACACTGTTCTCCAGTCCTCGGTGCAAAAACACTCAGACTCACATTCAGACATTGCACACATACAGACAAACAAGACCTATGCAGGACATACATTCTTTGGCTTGGCTTCGCGGACGAAGATTTATGGAGGGGGTAAAAAGTCCACGTCAGCTGCAGGCTCGTTTGTGGCTGACAAGTCCGATGCGGGACAGGCAGACACGGTTGCAGCGGCTGCAGGGGAAAATTGGTGGGTTGGGGTTGGGTGTTGGGTTTTTCCTCCTTTGCCTTTTGTCAGTGAGGTGGGCTCTGCGGTCTTCTTCAAAGGAGGTTGCTGCCCGCCAAACTGTGAGGCGCCAAGATGCACGGTTTGAGGCGATATCAGCCCACTGGCGGTGGTCAATGTGGCAGGCACCAAGAGATTTCTTTAGGCAGTCCTTGTACCTTTTCTTTGGTGCACCTCTGTCACGGTGGCCAGTGGAGAGCTCGCCATAGAACATGATCTTGGGAAGGCGATGGTCCTCCATTCTGGAGACGTGACCCATCCAGCGCAGCTGGATCTTCAGCATACATACAGATATAAAAATAAGTATATATTTTTTTTAATAAATAGTAGAATCACGGAGGGTTTCAATGAACCGTTCATTCCGTCGTTCAATAGTCCCACTGTACGTGGGAAGAAGCTGTTCAGCAGTCCAGTGCTGCTGGGTCTGATACTTCTGTATCTCTTTCCCAATGGGAGTAGCTGGAAGAGGCAGTATGCAGGGGTGGAAGGGGTCCTCAACCATTTAGCGAGCTCCCTTCAAACAACGATTCTGGGAGATCATGTTGATGGAGGGGATGGAGACTCCAGTGATCCTCTCGGCCACTCTCATGGCGCGTGGACTGACCTCCAATCTAATGCTCTGCAGCATTCGTACCGCACTGTGATGCAGCTGGCCAAGACTCTCTTGATAGAGCTCATGTAGAAAGTTGTCAGAATGGTGGCCATTCTTGGCTGCTTCAGTCATCTCAGGAAGTGCAGTTGCTGTGACATCTTCCTGACAAATGAGGAGATGTTGGGTACTAGATTCACAATAATCTGCTCCAGGATGTTCCCCAATTTATGTTCCTCCAGAAAACTATTTTAAAAGTTTACCATGAAATCATTCCCTAAGCTACTTTTGCCTATTTATTTTAATCAGCCTACTTGAGCATTGCTGCCTTCCACAATGACGACATTGCTCTTAACATGTCTTTGAAGTTCCTGATTTTTCAGCTTTCTAAATCAATTATTATTATTAATGAGGTAGTTGGATTGTGGGAATTTTTTTATGTTTTGCTTTATTGATACTATTATTCATAAGTTCTGACCTCCCAACCATTTTAGACATCTACATGAGATGCTGCCTCAAGAAGGAGGTCAACATCATAAAGGAATCCCCCCCCTCCTCCCTTCACACTGGAGATAAACACTTCCAAGGCAACATGGCCACACCTTTTCTTTGCAAGACAAGAGATTCAACCATATAATGAGACTTGATGAACCCATGAGGCATTTCCAGTCTGATCCAGCCAAAAGGATTGCCTTTGGAATAAGGGCCATGTTGGGTGCATTTCACACCCCCACCCCCTTTACTGGAGATGTTCAACATAACATGGTCTATGTTTGGTAGGCAGAAGTGCTCACGGGTGATTGCTACTGAACCAAGTACACCAGCACTCAGAGCAACTCGCATCTAATGGTTAGATTCTTCCCATGATCGAGAGAGAGTGTTGCTGTCAGGATGGCACTTTCTTTCATCATATAAATACACTATTGATTCACTTGCCTGTCTTCCCGAACCATATTCTTGACACCTTCAGGCAATCGGAAGAGAGCAAGTCATCAGTCAGAGCAGGTGCCAAGATTATAGCTTCACTCTTGCTGCAGTCGATGTCAGCCTCCTCAATCCAGTTCAAACTCATGGCAGGGCATGCCACGAAGCGGCATCAGGGCCAAGCAGAAGCTGGCAACGTCATGCCTAAACCAGCTGAATGCCTCCAGTGCCGAAGGTTATCACCCTGTTATAGCCACACTATTTGCTGATGAACTCATCAAAGAGCTCGTACGACAATGAACAAGCAAGAGAGAAGAGAGCGGGGCAGCCTTGCTTAACTACAGGTTTGTTGAGAAGTGTTCTATTTATTGGGTGGAGCTCACATATCCAGTTATAGATTCCAATCATGTACCATGTTCTGTCGATTGCCTTCACCTGGCAGAAGGTAACTAAATGAGTGTCCACCATTCTGACGCATCTGCACATGATCACATTCCTGGGAATTGAAAGACTGTTAGAGATCTTCCAGCCTAGAGCATCATCTGGTTGGAGGAGGAGTGATAAATATTAACTGCACTTCTCACCATTATTGCTCAGCTTCTTGCAAAATCCATAAAAAAGCAATGGTTGCATCTGAAGCAGAGAGAACTGCAGGGCTGCTGTGCTCTGATGATTACAGAAACGTGGCACAAGGACTCAATTCCAGACTCAGCGATCCAGTTGGATGGCCTTATCTCCTTCACAGTAAACAGAGATGCTGCTGCTTCTGGCAAGCCTAGAGGAGGGGTGACTGTGCATCAATGAGAACTGGTGCACATATGTCTCTGTTGTGAAGACCTCCTGCTCGGCAGAGATAGAGGACCTGATGGTGAAATGCAGACCCTTCTACCTGCCCAGGGAATTTTCGGCCACGTTGCAGCCTACGTTCCGCCTTTGGCTAATGAAGATGAAGCCATGATGGAGTTTTACAGTGCCATCTGTGAAGCCCAGATGTTCCCCCCCCCCCCCCCCCACCGATGATGCCATCATTGTTGCTGGTGACTTCAATAGTCCTGTCACTTCACTCCATCCTGGCCCATCTGGAGAATGACACCCCATATGCCAGACTGCTGTTCATTGACTTCAGCTCAGCATTTAATGCGATCGTTCCCCAGGGGCTGGTGGATAAGCTGTCCTTGCTGGAACTCAACACCCCTCTCTGTAAATGAACCTTGTACTTCCTTATGGAAAGACCACAGCTTGTCCAGGTCGGTAGCAGAACGTTGAGCACCATCACGTTGAGCACTGGTGCATCTCAGGGCTGTGTGCTCAGCCCACTCCTGTTCACGCTACTGACCCGCGACTGCATCACCAGATCCAGCTCCAACAGTGTTATCAAGTTTGCAGATGACTCAACAGTCATTGGTCTCATCAGCAACAATGATGAGTTGCACTATAAAGAAGAGGTGGAAAGCCTCGTGAAATGACATGAGAGTAATAACCTGAGTCTCAACATGGACAAGACAAAGGAGATGATCGAGTTCTTCAGGAGGACCAGAAATGATCACCCTCCACTACACATTAACAACTTTGTAGTAGAGAGAGTGGAGAACACCAAATTCCTTGGAGTTCACTTAACTAGTGACCTATTGTGGACACTCAACATCTCCTCACTTGTCAGGAAGGCACAAGAACAACTGCACTTCCTGAGAAGACTGAGGCCATAGGCCACCATCACGTTGACCTTCTACAGGAGCTCTATCAAGAGTGTCCTGACCGTCTGCATCACGGTGTGGTACAGTTGCTACAAAGAAATGGGTCGATGGTCAATCCACAGGACCACAAGAGCAGATCACAGGAGTCTCCCTTCCCCCATCTTCAACGTGATCTATCTGGATTGTTGTCTGAAGAGGGCATGCAAAATCATTGGACCCCTTCCACCCTGCACACAACTCCTTTCAGAGGCTCCATTTGGAGAAGAGATACAGGAGTATCAGAGCTAGAACCAATGAGCTGAGGAACAGCTTCTTCCCACAGAATGTGAGAATGCTGAACAACCAAAGGACCTGTTCACACCAATCGTCTGAGACTCATGTATACAAAACAATGTTTATCTTTTATTTGTTTTGGCAAAATATCTGTCCTACATCTATAGTATTTGTCTGTATGTGTGTTATATCTGGTTGTGTGTCTGCATGTTTTGCACTGAGGACCGGAGAATGCTGTTAGGGCAAAACTTTAGGAGTAATGTAATAGGAAGCTTCTTCACTGAGAAAGTGGTGGCTGAGTGGAATGATTTTACGGAAGAAGTAGTTGCGGCAGGGTCAATTCTGTCATTTAAGAGGAGGTTAGATGAGTACATGGATGTGAGGGGATTGGAGGGTTACGGGCAAGGGAGAGGGTCGGTGGAACTAGTGGAGTTTCATGTTAATTGGTGTGGAATAGAAGGGCCGATATGACCTGTTTTTGTACTGTAAATTGTTACATGGTTATATGGTTTCGTCAGGTTGTTCTTGTACAATCTGATAAACTTGACGTGAATTGATAACAATAATTTTTATTGTCACATACATTGTACAATGTACATACAGTATATCCCAAAATATTTACTTGCTCTAGCCAAACAGGTACTTGTTAAAAAAAATGGAATTAGAAAAGACAATGAATACATAAGAGAGATAATAAATTATTCACAGTGATCCCAGTGGAAAAGAAAGTGGCATGCTATGGCACAGAGCTCTGCAGTAGTTCATGATTGTTGTAACAAGTGTAAGATTAGTGTAACAAGGGGAGGTCCAAGAGTCTCAGAGCTGTGGGAAAGGAACTTTTCTTGAATCTGTTGATTTTCAGGCTTCAGTACCTTCTGCTCGAGAGTGAGAAGTTGTCACCAGGGTGATGGGGGTCTTTTATTATATTGATATCCTCCTGGAAACAGCACCTCAATGAATGGCAGGTCAGAGCCTGCGTGTGACCCAGCTGTGTTTAGCTATCTTCGGCAGCCTCCTGTTTGTCTGGATGCTTGGATAGCCAAACCCGGCTGCCAGGCAACCAATCAGTATAGATTTCACAGTACACCTGTAGAAGATTGATAGAGTATCCGATGACATGCCAAGTTTCCTCCTTAGAAAGTCATGACATTGATGTGTATTCTTCACAGTTGCCTCAATGTTCTGGCTCCTGCAAATATCTTCTGAAAAATGAGCACCCAGGCACTTAAAGGTTCTAACCCCCCACCCCTCCCACCCCCCCACCCACCTCAGTCCCATCAATGTAGACAGGTCCTTTCTAAAATCAGCAATAAACTCTTTTGGTCTTGGTGACATTGGGAGCAAGATTGTTATCCTGGCACCACCCGACTAGTTTCTCGAGGCTGGAAAGGGGTACTGATGGTAGTGATCAGCCATGATCTGTAAAATGGCGGTGCTGGCTCGAGAGGCCGAAGGGCCTACTCCAGCTCCTATTGTCTATTGTCTATTGTCTATTGACTCGTGATTTCCAGTCATTCGGCCAACAATGCAGTGCCGTCAGCCAATTTGTAGATAGAGTTGGAGCTGAACCTGGTAGCACCTTCATGGTTTTTCAGGGAATGGAGCAGGGGGCTAAACGCCATGCAATTCCAATGATAACGATGAATTTCAGCCTGGTCTCTTTGAGGCAGACCTTCCAAACACCATTGGGCAATCCAAGCTTACCAGCTGCATCCACTTTACTTGGATCCATCCTACATGTTCTCAGGAGAGTTAGGGAGGTCTTGAACTTCTAAATGTAAGTGGTCTGCCTCACCCCGAGACCCGGTCAGTTCTACCCACAGACTCACTGGCCCATGGGCCTTGGGACAATGTGCCAGATAGTGAAATTAGCCTTTTAGCCTCCCTGAGGTACTGCTGTAGGAATCCCTGGACTGAATCTTTCATAGAACCACAGATAGGACAATGAGCACAGGAAGTGGCCTTTCGTCACATGCCACTGGAAAGCTTTTCCCTTAATTTCCATAGGGCTATGTGACGTTGCACTTTGTACCTTGATATCCAGGGCATCTATTCTAACATTTTGCTCACATCCAATGCATACCTCTGTTTCTCTCTGTACAGATGTTGCCTCATCTGCTGAGCATTTTCTGTTATTATTTAAATACATGAACATCTGCAAAATGTACCTTTTGAACACGTGCACATTTTTTTATGCAGGTCTTTCTGAGCTCGAAGGAACACACAGCATTTAACAAAATTGTCCCCTGTGAATATGACGGTCAATTACGTGGTATGCTTTAATGCTCAATACAAAGTTTTGAGGTAGAAATTATATCCATTGTTTACAACTCGTCACATTTCCTTCTGTTTGGAAAATAACTTTTGATAAGATGAAAGTTGTTACTTTCAGTGGTACAGCACAGTACTTATAAAAGAATGATTCTGCTGCAGCGTTGAATGCCGACCATCTGTGCCCCCAGCTGGAGTGCCAACATTGGTCTGGCACTTGAACCAGACCATATTTACAGATCTAAACACAAATGGCTATTGCCTGACTGTTTCACGATTCATTAGTCAGACAAGCTCTCCTATCCCACCAGCACAGCTGTTACAGAATAAACCTTGTCACTTAATATGTCTGATTATTACTTCCCATGAAATGTATCGATCTGTGTCACGTTTCTTTAAGAGGAAATGACAGGAACACACCACACGAGACAAAGGTGAAATATCCATTTAGACTTGGAACATTTGTCTGCAATTTAAGCATGGACCTATTACCCAAACTTAAACAGTAGGATATAAAAAAGGAGCCATGGTTGAATGCAGGAAGTCCCGAATAACCAATGGTTTATAAATTGCAAACCTCCTCAAAGGAATTCAAGCTCCAAAATCAAAACATCAATGTGTAATTCTACAGAGTTGGGTGCTGATATGTTGTCAAGTTTATGCTTGCCGATGTAATACTGTGACATGGCAAATTGTACAAGAGGTTACTGATGTAGCCACCCACAGCTCGTAGGCTCCATATACATTGAGTGTTCTTAAAATTTAGAACAAAGATTATTCTGCGCACAGTACTGGTAACCTGAAAGAGCATGAAACATAAAACAGAAGAAAATGAATTCGAAAGCTTTGGAATGCTGACAATTTATCCTGTGTAGTTGAGGATGCCTCAGGATAACATTGCATGAAAGTGATAGAAAACTACAAATGGGTTAATGACCTACCAACGGAAAAAATGTTCAGAAATGGTTATTAATGTTCAGAGGTTATTGATTTTGGATTCTGTAGCATGTATTGCAGGACCAATCAAAAATAACTCATTGGCCAGTTGAAGCAATGATATCATTCATTGGCTTCCTGCTGCAGCACTGTCATTCCTTGGTACAATCATTCATAGCACCATGTTTATCTTCTCCATTATTTAATGACATCATAAACGTCATCTGTAGAGAAGGATTTTTAGTGGAGCCTCTAATAAATAAGTGGCTTGACAAAAATCTATAAATGATGTTCAAATCATGTTTGAGGTGAAGTCAATAACCAACTTGTTCAAATGAATTGATAATGTTGACACGGAAAAGTGCATTTTTAAAAAGAAAGCAATATCCAAAAAAAAATGGATTTTTCTGACAAGGCCTAAATAGAATATATGCTTTTGCAACTGATCATCCAGAATTATGGGGAAATGTGCGTTCTCTTTCGCCCGTTGATTTTTTTTTCTGGACTGAATCATGATGGGCCATATGTGTTTTATAAGTCATGCAAAATCTGGGAACGGGTCTGTTAGTCCAAACAAAATTATGCCAGCAGATGCTGCAGGACAAGTGAGTGACTTCTGATGGTGACCAAAATTCTGGTTAGATTTCGTTTCCAGGTGAGATGCGCCATCCATCATAATTAAAGGTTATCTGAGAAATGAAAGCTCATGGAAGGCATCCTGAGTAGCTCATGCGGTACAGAATCAGAATCAGGTTTATTGTCATGAACGTGTGTCATGAAAGTTGTTGTTTCGCGGCACCAGCAGAATGAGGTGCAAAAAAAAACTACAAATCACATTTCTGTAAATAGGGGATTTTAAGGAAATAACCAGTACCAAAAAAAAAGACAAAAAGTGAGGTAGTGTCCATAGATTCATTGCCCGTTAAGAAATCTGATGGTAGAGGGGGGGAAAGCAGTTGTTGTAAGGTTGGGTGTTTGTCTTCAGGCTCCTATACCTCCTTCCTGATGGTGGGGATCCTTGATGATAGAAGCTGTTTTTTTGAGGCATTGTCTCTTAATGGAGTGATGCCCTGATGGTGTTGGCCATGTCTGCAAAGCTCTATAGTGTGTTTTTGTCCTGTGCATTGGCAGCTCCATACCAGATGATGATGCAACCAGTCACAATGTTCTTGATGGTACACCTGTAGAAATTTGCAAGATCCTTTGGTGACATACCAAATCTCCTGAAACTCCTCCTGGGTTATAGCCAGGAGGAGTTCAGATTCATTGTCATCCATGGCATTACATAAGATTGCTCCTTCTGCGGGCGAGGCAGAATTACCACTTATTGCTGGTGCAAGAAAAAGACCAAATCAACATACACATGTAAATAAATAAAGAAATGTAAATAAAATGCCTGTATAATGCAGAGAGAGAGAGAAAAAGATCCATAAAGTGCAAAAGTAGAAGTTCTTAAATAAATGCTTGATTGAGTTTGTTGTTGGGGAGTCTGATGGTGGAGGGGTAGCAGCTGTTCCTGAACCTGGTGGTATAGGTCTTGTGGTATCTACAATTCTTTCCTAATGGTAGCATGAGAACAGAATGTATGGATTCTTGATGATTCCTGCTGCTCTCCAATGGCAGTGTTCCCTGTAGATGTTCTCAATTGTGGCGAGGGTTTTGCCTGTGATGTCCTGGGCTCTATCCACTACCTTTTGCAGGGTTTTATGCTCAAGGTCCCCATACCAGACCACACTGCAGCCTGTCAGCACCCTTTCTACCACACCTCTGTAGAAATTTGCCAGGGTTTCTGATGTCACATCAAAGCCTCTGCAAATTCCTGAGAAAGTAGAGATGCTGACATACTTTCTTCATGAAGCCATTTGTGTGTTGGGTCCAGGAAAGATCCTCTGAGATAGTAACTCCCAAGAACTTAAATTTGCTCACCCTCTCCACCTCTGATCCCCTATCACTGGATTGTACACCTCTGGTTTTCCCTTCTGAAGTCAACAATCAGCTCCTCAGTTTTGGAGGCGTTGAGTGCAAGGTTGTTGTTGGTGCACCATTCAGCCAAGTTTTCAATCTCCATCCTGTTTGCTGAATCATCCTCTTCTACCATGGTATCATGGGCAAATTTGTAGATGGTGTTATTGCCATCCTGAGCCACACAGTCATAGATGTGAAGTGAGTAGAGCGGGGTCTAAGACCACAGTCCTGTGGTTCTCAGGTACTGATGGAGATTGTGGATGAGATGTTCCTACCAATCTTCACTGATTGTGGTGTGGAGGCAAGGAAATTCAGGATCCAATTACAGAGTGGAGAGTTGAATCCAGGTCTTGGAGTTTGCTGATCAGTTTTGAGGGGATGATGGTATTAAATGCTGAACTGTAGTCGATAAAGAGCATCCTGATATATGTATTTCTGCCAGACAAGCAGATGCTTTGAACCATTTTGATTGCAGGGGAATAAGGGATCATAATAATTAGAAAATAGATTCACCAGAGCTATCAAAGACTTCTATATTTTAGATAAACAAAGACTGGTGAATTTGTATTATCCTGTGCCACAAATTTGTTTGCAGGTGCTTGAAATGATTGAAAAACTGTGATCAGTGTTTGAAGGTTAATTTGATGCCCATGAAGGAGTGCTCTGTGGGCATATTGAAATCCTCTAACCCCCTTGATGAGAAATATTCGTAATGCTACAAATAATGCCGCCACTGCAATACATTCCCTTGTGGTTCAGTAAGGTGTTTTTGCCCTGCTTTTGATTTCCATTTCATTTCTTATCTTCTTGTCTACACAGCTAGAATTAGGTAAACCTTTAGTTCATCCAAGTGGATAAATCCTTCTCTATCCTCCTGATTATTTTTTAAAACCCATTTATTGAAGTTTTTCTTCAGATTGCTTAATCATGGTTCGTCCCTCAAAATAATAAAATCCTAAGTTTTAGCTTAAACATATTTAATTTTCTTCAGTATTGCTGTGAAATCATGCATATTTATGCTTAAATTAGATTCGGTTGTGGCTATAAAATATCCTATTATACACTATCTGTAAAAAATATATTTTTATCTGAATTACATACACAGTCACATAGATGCTTTTTGTACATTGGAAAGGCAAACTAATACTACAGTGAAATATTATTTCCAATATATTTCTTCCTTTCTCCATCAATATGGTTTTCATATTTATTTCAATGTCTCATTTTTTAATAATCACATTGTAATTCATTTTTTCAATAAATTGCTCGTAAACAGCTTTGACCGGAGCGAGATTGAAATTTTGCAAACTTTTTTTATTATCAAAATGTTACATTTATTTCAAATGTTTATTAACTCCAAATATAAATAAATATGTTTCTGTTGATAAGTCACTTTTTTTTAAAAATTCAACATAAAATCTTGGCTAGCATCAGAAAAACATATTTCAAAACAATCTCATTTAAAACTATATAATGGGGATTACGAGGCTATGTCATTGCTGCCTTAACTTACAGTTTTGAGGTCAGGAACTCCAAACGGTCTACACTGCAAAGTAGCAATGACTAACATCCAATTCTCACCCTGGAAAGAGCAAATTCGGGTTCGTGCAGGGAAGTTTTAAAAAGTACCAGAACGATTGAGACTATGACAGGAGAGGCAACCATTGCTGGAATAAAGGAAGCTGAAAATTCCAAAGCAAATTATGTGTGGATAAAGCTTCATAAATATAAAAAGCAATGAATGATGCTTCAAAAATCAGAAAAGCTTTTGATCCCTTTTCTCTCCCATTCTCTAAAGGAAAGGTTATCTATTGTGAAAGGGATTAGTTGATTTTGCGTCAATATTAATTAATATAGAAAATTGTTTTTTGGGAAATAACTTATTATGTTTTGAATAAATGAAATACAAATATAGTATAACTCACGGTACAATGTTTGCATACCACCAACTGAAGACCTACTTGAAGGACAAACAGGGAAGCAGGCTGAGGTTACCAAAAGGAAGCAGTTTTGAATATGTGATTACAGACACAATGATAATTAAAAGATTTATAACAAACATGTACATCCAACTGCAAGAGAAAGAGAATGATGAAATAAGCTGCAAACCCAAACAAAAGTGGGAACAAATTCTAAACATAAAGATAAAGAATGTAACATGGAAAAAGCTATGCTCCGGAACTATGAAAAATATCATAAACATGAGGTTACGCATGATACAATATAATTGGTTACACAGGCTATACACCATGCCCCAAAAGTTAAATAAATGGGATCCAACATTATCAGATAGATGTTTTCACTGCAAGAAGGAAACGGGAACAACAGTACATACAATTTGGGCTTGTGAGAAAGTGGAAAAGTTTTAGGAAGATCTAAATCAGCTATTAAATAAAATCACAAAAAATAACATACCAAAAAATCCAGAGATCTTTCTTCTAAGTAATATAAGAAGTGAAGAACTTGGCCTCGATTTGGATGGAGCACAAAAAAGATTTATTATTATAGTCTTAGCTGTAGCAAAAAAATGTATTATGTCAACCTGGAAATCAGAAGATAGCCTGAGAATACAGCAATGGTACATAGAAATGAATAAATGTATTCCATTGGAAAAAATAACATATAATTTAAGAAATAACATCGCAGTATTCAAACAAATTTGGGAAACATACATGGAACACAACGGAGAGGACCTACTGCGGACCTCCACCCCCTAAAATGACAGAAGGAGAAGAAGACAAAATGAACTGACCCAGTATGTAAAAGTAGATGACACAAATTTCTTGTTTATTTTCATTGTGTGATGACATTGTTTAATGTATTGTATATGTTGAATGTTGAATGGGTGGGGAGGGGGATGGGAAGAGGGAAGGGAAAGGAGTGGGGAAAAAGGGGAGAAAATGACACTGTGTATATTCAAGAGGGAAATGTTTGTGTGTATTTTGGTCAGTTTGGTTCATAGTGTGAAAATTTTTTTTTAAATCAGAAAAGCTACACTGGAACGAGAGGAGAGAAGTGTGAGAAATGGATACTGTGATCATAGAGCATGATTAAGCCAACCTTGTTTGTACAGTCTGCACTGATAAGTTTTCCTCATATAGTACCTACTGGCTACTGTACATTTGAGGCTGGCCCGCCCACTAATGACTCCTCCCCAATGTCTCCACCGCTTTTGGCCCTAGCCATAAAGGTTGAGCTACCTCCCCCTTTCGAGCATTCCTGTACCTGGATCTGGGCCAGGCAAAGTCTTGTGTGTATTAAAGCCTTTTGTTCCCTCAGTTCTTGACCCTGTGGTTATTGATAGTGCCTAGACTCAAAATGTACACTGAAAATTAATTAAGGAAGAAGAAATATTCTAACATTAACTATGTTGGGATTGGTCCTTGTGCTTAACCACAAGGCCCAATTGCTTGATAATGATATTGAGTTTATTGTCATACACATAAGTAGAATGTATATATGAGCCAAAATTCTTACTTGCAGCCAAAAAAGAATTTTGTTAAAATAACAGCTCTAATAGTATACATTAAATTGCAAATAATAGCATATAAGTATAAAAGATAGATAATAAATATTCTCAGTTATAGTAGTGCCAGAAGAAGGTGGCATTTCAATCGCGCAGTAAGATGTTTTTGTGGTGAGAGGGTAGTTTATGATAAGATTAGTAAGAGGAGTTTCAAGAGCCTGAGAGGTATTGGACAAATCTATTCTTGAACGTAGAGGTCCTGGACCTCAGGCTTCTGTACCTTCTTCCTAAGGAAGCAGCAAGAATTTTCAGCCAGGGAGATGAGGGCCCTTTATGATGTTGGGTGCCTTCCTGAGGCAGCCCCTCACCTGGGTGTCTTCAATAATTGGGTGGTCGGAGCCTGTGAAGGACCTGGGTATGTTTATTACCTTCTGCGTTCCTGGGCCTTCGAATTAACAGACCAGGCTGTGATGCATCCAGTCAATATATTTTCGACAGTACACCTGTAGATGCTTGATGGAGTCTTCAAAAGCTTGCCAAATCCCTTCAGACTAGAACATAAGAAGTAGGAGCAGGACTAGGCCATCCACCCCATCAAGCCTGCTCTACTGCTCAATGTGATCATGTTTGATCTGATGATAAGCTCAGCCCTCCACTGACCTGCCTTTTCCCCATATCCTTTAATTCCCTTACTATGTAAAAATTAAACCAATTTTGCCTCAAATATATTTACTGGTCACCTCCACTGCTTCAATGAGCAGAAAATTCCACAGATTCATCACTCTGTGGGTAAAGCAGTTCCTCCTCATCTCCGTCCTAAATCTACTTCCCTGAATCTTGAAGCTATGTCCCCTAGTTCTGATCTCCCCCTACCAATAGAAACAACTTACCTACATCTACCTTATCTATCTTCTTAAAATGTAGAGAAAATGATGAGCCTTCTTCATGGTTACCTCAATTATCTGGTTCCAGGAGAGGTCTTCCAATATGTGGACTTCCAGGAACTTGAAGATACTAATCCTTCCCATCTCCGTCCCTTAAAATGGCACATGAGAGTGGTCCTTCAGCTTCCCAACATCCTCAATAATCTCCTTGCTCTGTTGTTCTGGCACCGCCCAACCCGATTCTTGATCTCCTTCCTGTATTCTGACTCATCAATTTGAAGTATTCAGCCAAAAAGAGCCATGACCAATTCAAGCAAGATATCTGGGATTGCTCTTAAAGTGGGAGCTGCTCTGCGATTGGACCAGTAGTGGATACTATTCGTGCATCGTGGAAACCATGGCTGAATGTGGCCATAGGGGACACCCAGATCTTCTCTTGTGTCTCAGATATCCTTGGTAAAATTAGATAGACAGCAAGATCTTGAGCACACAGATAGTCAATAAATCTCCAGTGGAACAATTCGGAGATCTCGCCATCACCCTCCCCCCAAAGGCCTGGAATGACCCTACCACTAACTGGGTGTCTAGTCTGGATCTGCCATTCCAGCCATGACTCCAATCAAACACTGCATAAATTGGGTCTCCCGGTGAAAGCCTTTCTCCTCCTCTTCCCTCATCCAGGACTTCACCCTGCTTGGCAGGCACTTACTTTATTCTGCTTGGCAAGCTGGACATCCGCAGGATTGGTAGATGAAGCACCCACATCCAGAAGGTTGGGAGCGTGACTGCATTTCTATCTCTGCCACATCTTCCAGTAGACCCCTGTTCCTGTGCTGAGATCTGCAAATGTGAACCAGTACTCCTGCAATGTTATCACAGACTAACCTCTGATTATTTGTTCAGTCTGGTGTGAAAAAAAATAGGGGCGGTTTGGTTGGCGTAGCAGTTAGCGCAAGGCCTTTACAGTGCCAGTGATCGGGACCTGACCCAGGTTCGAATCCTGTGCTGTCTGTAAGGACTTTGTACGTTCTTCCCGTGTCCGTGTGGGTTTACTCCAGGGGGCTATGGTTTCCTCCCACTGTTCAAAACATACCGGGGTTGTAGGTTAATGGGGTGTAAATTAGGCGGCACTGGCTCATGGGTGGAAATGCCCTGTTACTGTTCTGTATGTCTACATTTTTAAAAAATCTTCTAAGATGAGCAGGCCTGACAGGCTGTTTTCCCTCCTGCTAAATATTCAGCTTCCAGTATGATGCTTAAACATGGCTTCGGCTGCATCATTAAATTTGCACTGTTTACATTGCACGAGGATTGATGTCACGATCTACCTCCTCTGCATTCTTACTGTGTTCATGTAGATCACAGAGATTACCATATTTACAATCATTACACCCTGTGGGAGTCATAATGCTGAAATATATGTGCACACATTACATTGAAAATTTAAAGCCAAATGGCACCATTTCCTTCGAACAATAGCTGCAGTGGAGCTGAATTTTATAATCAGCTACTTTTGTTTTAACCATACTAACATGTACTTATTAAGAGCTAACTTTTACAATGTTTATTTGAACTATTATGGGCAGAAATGTTGTTTACTTAAAACATTCAGAAGTAGAGCAGAATAGAATGCAATCTGTAAAATTCTATTATTTAACCACTTATTTCATACTATCAACTAATATTGAAGAATATTACAGGGTGTATTATAAAAAGGAAAGGGAAGCAATGAATGTCAGCTGGCAAAAGTTAGCAAAAAGAGAACATACACTCAAAGGAAAGACCACCGTAAAGTGGTGCAGCAACACAGGGCACACTCCAACTGGATGGCATTAACATCGATTTCTCCAGTTTCTGCTGGCCTACTCTCCATTTTCCCTCCCTTCCCAACCCTCTGTCATCTTTCCTCCAGCTCTCCACCCCTCCCCCTGCTTGCTGGTGTGCCCTCCCTCCCTTATCCACCTATCACCTCCTGCCTGTGGGACTGTGCTTCTCCCCTGCCCCTCTCCCCCACCATTTTGTTTTGGGTGCCTGCCTGCATTTTGTCATACCTTGATCACGGGCTCAAGCCTTGTGTATCTTTCCTTTGCTGCATACACTATCCTGTTTGACCCGTTGTGTTTTTACTTCAACCACGGTGTCCGCAGACTTTCGTGTTTTACTTCATACATTCAAAGGAACTGAGAGAAACAAGAGGAAAGTAGCAAGGTAAAACTTTCAATGAGATTGGTAGGTTGATCTCTCTGCACCAGAAACAATTAGTTCTCACTTCTCACTTGCATTAAATCAGAACCTGCAAATCCAGCAGTATCTACCCAGAAATGACCCAGCAGAGCTCCATCTTCAATCTCCAATATGAATATAACTGCTAAGCAATATCATCTGCTTTAAGGACATCTATCACCTGTCTTCATCATCAGCTGGCAGTGCCAATGACAGTCATCATCCCCAGCTGTTGGACCTTGCCCCTCTTTCCAAATACTAATGGAATCATCTGTAGTATCAGCCAATCCTTGGCTAATCATGGAAGCACGTCTAACATGGACAACACTTTCACCTTTTTATCTACCAAGTCATAAATGTAGTAAATGATTCCTGGCTGTTTTCCACGTATTGGTGGAGGTTAGTCAGAGCTGACTGCATATATCACGTTCATTTGCTGCTGCAGCCTGGCTCAGCAAGATTTACCGTATGAAAAACAATTAAACTCTTCGGCTAGCGCAAAGTCCAGATGTAAATTCGATTCTGCACAAACATCTGTTACCTTTCAAAGGATTCTAAGGTTAAATGACCACTTTTGAGAGCTATGCACAGGCTCCAGGGACCCAGCTTGCAGACACAGGGCATCTATGTATTATTGGAATTTGTGGCATACCAAGATGTTAATAATTTTCCTGAGGACCGTCATCTTCTTCCATATTTGCCACCAGAATCTGACAATTGTCGCTGAGAGCAAATTATATTCTGACAGGCAGGTTAGGCCAGAGGAAGGGCTTTGACTTAAAACCATGTCCATCCACTGCATGTATTGTCACATTGGAAGATGATCAGCATTATGCGGTAACCCTCACTGCAGGGAAAGATGTGAACCTTTTAAATCATTCGTCTCAAGCACCTATAAAGCTGGTAATTAATTCTGATATTTCAATGCCTTCATTTTCAAAATGTTTCTTTCATTTCTTTAACCTATTTTATTTGTAGATTATGAAAACAGAGCTTTCTTCTGGAATTACTGTATTTACAATCTATTGAAGCTGCTTTGGAAGTAAAGCTCATTATCCCACAAATTTCATATTTCAACAGATTTTGCTTGTCGGATCAAAGCGATTTAGAGTAATTGAAAAGTGTTGGACCTTCAGCAACACGTTAGAGCAGAATCTCATATCACAATTTGTTAACAACCTTGTGATGCATTAAACACGGAATGGAAACAGATCCTTCACCCACCACTCCCAATCGCGCCCCCACCCCTGCCCGAGTCTGAACTGTGCACCTTGCCCCGCTTTAAATTCAGAATCAGAATTTTTTTTTCTGTCATGAACACGCCACGAAAGTTGTCGTTTTGTGGCAGCATCATGGAATTAAATTCAGGAATAAAGAAATTAGTCCAAAAAGAAGAGGAAGTGAGGCATCGTCTGAGGTTCATTGTCTATTCGGAAATCTGATGGCGGAGGGGAAGAAGCTGTCCTTGTGCCGCTGAGTGTTCGTCTCCAGGATCCTGTTCCTCCTTCCTGACGGTAGCAGTGTGAAGAGGGCATGGCCTGGGTGGTGATGGTCCTAAGGAAAGAGGCTGCTTTCTTAAACCACTGCTCTGAAGATGTCCTTGAAGGAGTGAAGATTGATGCCGGTGATGGTGCTGGTGGAATTCACAACTCTCTGTACGATTTTTTTTATCCCGTGCATTAGCATCTCCAAACCGGAGAGTCAGAATGCTCTACGTGGTGCACCTGTAGAAATCTTCAAGAGTGTTTGATGTCATACCAAATCTCCTCCAACTCCCCATGAAGTATAGGCGCTGACGAGCCTTCTTCACGATTGCATCGGTATGGAGGTCCCAGGACAGATTCTCAGAGATGGTGACACCCAGGACCTTGAAGCTCTTAACCCTTGCTACTCAATCAGGACTAATTTGTGGTCATCGGATACCCCCTTCCTGAAGTCCATGATCAGCTCTTGGATTTTTGTAACATTGAGTGCAAAATTGTTTTTGTGGTACCATTCAACTATCTGATCTACCTCACTCCTGTACGCTACCTCATTGCCATTTATGATTTAGCCGACAATGACCATGTGTCATCAGCAAACTTGTTGATAGTGTTTAAATTGTGCCCACCCACACAGTCATGTCATCCCACTTCATCCTCCCACCCCAGGCTCTACCACTCACCAGCCGACTGGGAATATTTTATAATGGTTTTCAAGGATTGCAGAGGGATTTGGGCTGCTTAGAAAAGTGGGCTGAAAAATGGCAGATGGAATTTAATGCTGATAAGTGTGAGGTGCTTCATTTTGGTAAGAAGAATCAGAACAGGACATACGTGGTAAATGAGAGAGCATTGATGAATACAGAAGAGCAGAAAGATTTAGGAGTAACGGTACATCGTTCCCTGAAGGTAGAAACTCACGTGAATAGGGTGGTGAAGAAGGCTTTTAGTATGCTGGCCTTTATCAATCATTGCATGGAATATAGGAGTTGGGAGGTGATGTTGAGACTGTATAAGACGTTGGTGCGGCCTAATTTGGAGTTCTGTGTGCAGTTCTGGTCACCTAATTATAGGAAGGATATAAACAGAGTGGAGAGAGTGCAGAGAAGGTTTACCAGAATGTTACCTGGGTTTAAGCATCTAGAGTATAGGGAGAGATTGGACAGATTAGGTCTTTATTCTTTGGAGCGTACAAGGTTGAGAGGGGATTCGATAGAAGTATTTAAGATTATGAAAGGGATAGACAGAGTGGATGTGGATAGACTATTTCCGTTAAGAGGAGGAAAGATTAAAACAAGAGGACATGAGTTAAGAATTAAGGGGCAGAGGTTTAGAGGTAACATGAGGGGGAACTTCTTTACTCAGAGAGTGGTAGACGTGTGGAATTAGCTTCCGGAAGAAATAGTGGCGGCGGAGTCAATTGTATTATTTAAGAAAAGGTTGGACAGGTATATGGATGAGAAGAAGATGGAGGGTTATGGGCATTGTGCAGGGAGGTGGGACTAGAGAGGGGTGTTTGGTTCGGTGCGGACTAGAATGGCCTAATGGCCTGTTTCCGTGCTGTAAATTGTTATGTTATCATGCCGGCTGCATGTCCTTGAGAAGTGAGTGGAAACTGGACTGCTAGGATTTCCACCATAGCGATTATATCCTGTACCTCTAAATGACTTCTCAAGTAGTAATTTGAGGTTCCAAGTAATCCCAGAACCAGAGACATGAGAACCTAAATGGATGGCAAAGGAAATTGATACGTTGACATGTGACAAGGCATCAGACGGTTATCAGTATTAGTAGAGTATTAGTATTAGCCCACCTCACTGACAAAAGGCAAAGGAGGAAAAACCCAACACCCAACCCCAACCAACCAATTTTCCCCTGCAGCCGCTGCAACCGTGTCTGCCTGTCCCGCATCGGACTTGTCAGCCACAAACGAGCCTGCAGCTGACGTGGACTTTTACCCCCTCCATAAATCTTCGTCCGCGAAGCCAAGCCAAAGAAAAAGAGATAATCATCAATATCTAGTTGGCATTGTGCCTCACCCTGGCAGTGGAGAAGGCCGAGGATGTTGCAATGGCATGTAACCCGGAGCTCGGGATGTCCACTACAGGAAGAGCACAGATGCTCAGCAAAACATTCGTCAAGTCTCCACTTCATCTCACTGATGTAGAGGAGGCCACTGTGGGAGCACTGAATGCAGTTAATGAGGTTGAAGAAGGCAAGCATGTGGAAACATATCTCACTTCGTCCAGGTAATCCACTGCTGAATGGTATGAATCTTCACATTTTCAATGTCCAATGAACCTTATCTACTGTGTTCTTCCCCCAATCTGCCTCCAGTTCAATTCCCACCCACCCCACCCTCCATCATGTGATCCCCTTATGTTTTTCTACTGTGACAGAGTATATGAGAGGTGTTTGGGAGATAAATTGGGAAAGGTTTGTTAGAGCAGGTCACACACAAACACTTTAAAACACAGTATTTTTCAGGGGCTTTTGCAAGATGCTCAGACTCATGATGGACCCTCATTTGCAAAAGGCAACAAATGTAACAACAGGCAGTAGCAGCTTTGTATGGAAACAGAACATACTGTCTGGAAGGTCATGTGATCTTTGCAGGCAGAGAGGAGAAAAAAACAGTTCTGCTCTCAGAGTTGGAGGAGGTGAGAGAGAGAGGAGTGAGACACAGACATCACCTCCAGACAGACAAGCTGGCAAGCTCTGGAAGACGGACTGGCTGTCCGATGTTTCCCTTGGAATAGGGGAAACAGAAAGGAACTCTGTGGTGACCTGAAAGAAAGAGGTTATCATCTGGAGAACCCTGAAGGGGTAAAGTTGCGAATGTCCTGGAACAAGAAAATCTCTCTCTCTGAAAATCAACAAGAATCCTTCTGAGTGATAATCATTCACCATTCACCAAAGCCTGGTGAACTTTATTAATGTTAACTTCTGTGTATAGTATAAGCATTGCCTGCAACCAGTGAAATTGGACTGTGAACTGAAGAACTTTGCTGAACTTACACACACATTACACACACTTGTGCTTAGAAGTAGAAGGGGGTTAAGTAGGTTAAGTAAGTCAATAGAGATAAGTTAAAATTTGATTTTATTTTCATGTTCAGAGATAATTAAAAGCAATTTTTTTTAAATAACATTTTGTCACGGTGTATATCTATTGCTGCAGGGTTTTGGGGTCCTCTGGACTCATAACAGTACACTTTCCCTCAATCTTTGTGCATAGGTGTAAGCCAGGGAATTATGTCAGTGAGCCTCATATCATTGTGATAAGATTTATGTCTATTTTGAAGGGCATGGTCAGCATGGATTTGTGTAGGGAAGCCATGTCATTGCAAATTTGATTGAGGTTGTAACTCATGTGAGTGACAAAGGTAGGGCACTAAATGTTGTCTCTATGGATTTTCGTAAGGTACCACATGTTAAGCTGATCCAAAAGGTTCAAATTCATGGGATTCATGGTGAGCTAAAAGTTTTCACATGAGATTGGCTGGGTTATAAGGGCAGTGGTAAAAGGGTATCATTCTGAGGGGACCCCCGTTGTTGACTTTCATGAAAAAATAGTGCTGTTGGTTTGTAAGTTTGTTGATGACACAAAGATTTGTGGAGCTATGTACATTGTAGGCGCCTCTCAAAGAATACAAAATGCTAAAGGTTAGTTACAGATAAGGGCAGAGAAATGGCAGATAAAATTTAAATGGACAAATGTGGGGTCAGCTGTAGGGGAAACTCATATAATTAATACCATGACTGGTATTTAATGGAAACACTGAGGTATAGAAGGATTTGAGGGTTCAATCAATAGATCCTTGAAAGTGGCCATGCAAGTAGATAGGGTGGTAAGGACAGTTTGCCTTCACTGGGCAGAACACCGAGTATAAAAGTAAAGAAGTCATGTCACAGCTATATAAAACTTCGGTGAGGACACATTTGGAATACTGAATGCCACTCTGGTTGCCCCATTTCCAAGAAGGATTTGGAAACTTTGGAAAGAATACAGAAGAGATTTATCAGGATGCTATCTGAAGTAGACAGTATGAGCTCGGAGTTTGGACAAATGCATTATATTCTCCAGAGCAGGGGTGTCAAACTCAAATTCACGGAGGGCCAAAATTAAAAACTTGGACTAAGTCGAGGGCCGAACTAAATATTTATTGAAAATTTTCAACAACATCTGCATGTTTTCTCTTCTTTCAACATATGTAATGTTAAACTTTTTCTTATTAAAATAAATGTTTAATAATAGTTTTGGATAAACTCTTTTCAGAAGCATTAACAAATGAGAAATAAAATATTCAATAAATAATATTTCTCTATAGAGGATTTGTCAAATGTTGCTAGTGTGCTGTCGAATAGTAAAATCTGAGGGCTATTGAGAATGTGGGAGAATAACATGATTCCTGAAACAATCAAATGGGTGACAATCAAATGATTGTGGGCATGAACTCTAGCAGGGTTATTTGCCATGCCCTTTTTCCATTGGTACAGATATCCTTTGATTTACACACTTTTCAAGTTTTATGCCTAATGAGCTTGTATCCAGGTGCAGGACCATTTTTAACCAGGAATATATTTATCACTGTGACATGAAACTATTGGAAGATCGTTTTATCCTGAGATTAAAGTTCATAATCCTTACTCAGGCCTGTGTGCAGGAGGGCGGGGTTTGCGGGCGATCGAGTTGGACAACGACAGTGCGGGGGCATCGGCTCTCACTGCAGGGCGACATCTCGGCGGATCAGCGGCCCCGTCACCGTGAGTCACGGGTCGGCCTGCAGCAGGGAGGGGGAGTGGGCAACGGTCCTGGCGAGGTCAGGCCCCCCCTGAGTTTCTGCCAGACCCCCCTTTGATCTGCTGAGTTTCTCCCAGACCCCCTCCCCTTGACCTTCTGAGTTTCTCCCGGACCCCTCCCCCTTGACCTGCTGAGTTTCTCTCGGACCCTGCTTTGACCTGCTGAGTTTCTCCCGGATCCCCCTTTGACCTGCTGAGTTTCTCCCGGATCCCCCTTGACCTGCTGAGTTTCTCCCGGATCTCCCTTGACCTGCTGAGTTTCTCCCGGACCCCCCTTGACCTGCTGAGTTTCTCCCAGACCCCCTTTTCTTTCCGTGACGGTGTCCCAGGACCTTTCCAGGGCAGTCTCCGCGCTCAGGACTGCGCTGGGATCCCGGTCAGCGGTGGAGGAGCAGGTGAGCGTGGCTAATCCCGATCCAGCCCACGCCACTCCCGAGATTGGCGGGGGGTTCCACCCTACCTGCCCGACCAGCCTCGCTCTCCACGTGTACTCCGGGCACCCGCCGCTGGTCCGGTGGGAAGGCGCAGGGCGGCCACCGGCCGGCACCCCCATCGCCCGGCGGGGAGCCCCAATCTTCCTTCCGGCGTCCCGACTCCATCTGCAGCTCCAAGAAACGCTGTGCCACTGGAGTTCCGGGCGCTGGGAAGCGGCGGCCTTGGCTTCCCCTGACACCGGCCAGGCCAGGCTGCGGTGGGGGGGTGGGCGGGGGGACACGACAGCGTGTTTATATAACCACCCACCACTACTTTTCAAGGACCAGGATTTTTCTCTCTCTCTCTCACCCTGGGACACAGCGGTTACTGTGCATGCACTATACTGGCGCGGCGGCCAGCGGGCCACCTCTAATACATTTTTGATATGATCTTGCGGGCCAAATATAATTATATCCCGCGGGCCAGAGTTTGACATGTGTGCTCTAGAGTGTTAGATGCAGAGGGCAATCCGGTAGACATTTGTAGAATTATGAGAGGCATTAATAGGGCAGACAGTCAGAATCTTTGTCCCAGTGTAAAATTCTCACTGCTAGAGGACATATATTTCAGCTGAGTGGAGGTAGGGGAAGTTTAAAAGAGATGTGTGAGGCATATGTTTTACCCAGAGGTGCCTGGAATGGGCTGCCAGGAAGCAAATGACATAGCAGCATTTAAGAGCCTTCGAGATGGACACATGAATATGCAGTGAACAGAGGGACATGTATCAAGTGCAAGCGCGTGTTTCAGTTTAGTTTGGGTATCGTGTTCGGCACAGACACGAGGGGTGAAGGCCCTGGTCCGACGTTTAAATCCCATTAGCTCCCTCCAACTCCTGGTTCCATCCACTTTCACACACACACCCACACCTTAAGGATCGGATCTTTTCCTTCCTTTAGTCTCATCTGTTCTTCCCCCTTCCCCTGATATCATCACCATCACCTTCCTTACTTAGCAGATACCAGTACCAGCAGCCTCCACCAACACCCTACCGGACTCATCCTGGCGCCCCCTTTCTCTTCTCTCTCAATCTATCTCTCTTTCTCCCTCTATCATTTAGAACCATACAGCACTGAAAACAGGCCATTCATCCCTTCTAGTCAGTGCCAAAACATTATCTCTCTAGTCCCACTGACCTGCAAACATTCCATAACCCTCCAGATCTCGCCATCCACGTATCTGTCAAATTTATTCTTAAAACTTGTAAAATTTATCGCACACTTGCCGTTAATTCTCAATTCCATCCCACAACTTATCTGTGTGATCAGCCTGCATCACCCCTCCCTCATTCGGCAATCAAGTTCAAGTTCAAATTCATTGTCAGAGCACATACAATAACGTCACATACAAGCCTGAGATCGCCCCCTACCTCCGGATTCACCCATCCCAATCTATCCATAAATTGTTAGTTGTGCCTACCTGTTAGTAGTGAAATTCCATGGGGATCAATGCTTGGACCCCTGCTAGTCACAATCTCCATCAATGATTTGACTCCGGGGATGTAATGTCATACTTCTACTGATACAAAACTGTTGGGGTTGGGAGGGGAGAAGGGGGGGGAAGGATTCTGAGGAAGAAGAAGGATGGAAGGGAGCTCTATATTGTTATGGGCCAGAGGACCAAAAACCCAGCAGCAATAGAAATTCACCAAGACAAATGATTACTTAAACAAAGTTGCTTTTAATGTTCTTTAAGCATAAAAACAGGATCAAAATCTAACTTATCACTATTAACTAACCTAACTTAACCTCCTTCTAATTCTAAGCGCACGTGTAAATTCAGAAAAGTTCTTTGATTCACAGTCTAATCTCTCTTCTCATTCCTCCAAGTTCACTGGTTTCAGGCAATTCTTAAACTGTGCACAGAATTTAACATTTATAAAGTTCACCAGGGTTTGGTGCTTGAAAGGTAAATGGTTACTGCTCAGGAAGGTTCTTGTCAATTTTCAGAGAGAGATTTGTTGCTCGTTGGACACCCACCACTGATTCCTTCTGATCAGTCACATCAGTGTCTTGCTGAAGAAATTTGCTCCATCAGGGTTTTCCAGATGATAACCTCTTTCTTTCAGGTCACCACAGAGTTCCTTTTCTGTTTCCCTTATTTCAAGTGAAACATTATCCAGCCAGCCATCTCCTCTTGTATAGATCACAGGTTCTTTGACCAGGCTGAACTAAGAACTTACAACACGTCTTCAAAATGGGTTTTTTTCCACAAGCTTCCCAGCTTGTCATGTTCCAGTCCCAGCTGCTACTGTAGAACTGAATCCCCACCCCTCCCCCTCTCTCTCTCTCTCTCAAAGTAAACCACATGACCCTCTTGGAACAGAAAATTGAACTCAGACTGCGGCACCAGACCTAATCTACAGAGTTTGTTTCCAAAATAATAATCCATTACTCCATAGCATGTCCAATTAACACTTACTTGTGAAGTTCTTATAGGCATCCTTCAAAGTTTTTGTAAAGGCACTCGGAACCTGATCTGTCTGGCTTGAGCAGAGCTCCAGCATTTTAAATGAGAACTGTCTTAAAGTTTGTATCTGTGTGTGACCTACACTAAAATTTATCTCCTTTAAAACATATCTATATAGAATATAAAACATAACATAATCTGTCACAATATACACAAGATAAGTGATCAGTTGAGCACGTGGTAGATGAAACATTGTGTTGAAAAGTATATGGTTGACTAGTTCAGCAAACAAAACGGAAAGACAAAGTAAGGAAAATAGTAGTAAAGCATGAGAGTCCGCAGACACTGTGGTTGGAGTAAAAAAAAACAATGCTGGAGAAACTCAGCAGGTGAAATGATGCAGCAAAGATAAAGATACGTTAATGATGTTTCGGGCTTGAGCCGTTCATCAAGGAGAATAATGATAGGTCCCTGAAAGCAAATATGCGAGAGATAGGATATGGAAGGGGGTGGGAGTTTAAGGGGGGGCACCGTGAATAAAATAATAAAAGAGGGTTAGTATGAGATTTTAAAAATCCTTTATTAGAAATATCCACAGTTCAATGAGTGTGAAGGAACATGGAAACCTGGTGACTCGACCATACAGGTTTACGTGCCAGCTGAAATCCAGGAGTTTGCTTCGATCAGAGCTAAGCCTTCCCAGAGTAAGATGACAGGTGTTGCTGTTTGTGCAGACCCAGGAGAGCAGAGGCACAGTTTCAACCACTCGGTTGCAAGCTTTAAACGACCTGCTAATGGAGCCCAAGATGGCAGCGCCTGTGCTCGGTAGCGGCCACGATGGTTTGGGGACTCCGGCAAAGCAGCGCCCCAGGTCATGGCACCAGAAATGTGTGAACACACCACCCCCCCCCCACTCCACCCCCATTGAGAGGGAGAAGCAGAGGAGATGACCCTACAAGATGGTGACCAGCTGGAAACTGGCTGATGGGAACTAGGCATCAGAGCTGGGATTCAAGAGGGTGCTGAAGGCAAGAAGGGCTCCCGAAGGGCTTTGGGTGCTGAAGGCTTCCTGATCCTATCAGAGGTTTGTACCTGGAGCTCAGGTTGCCGATGAATCGAACAGTAGTCCATACATCTTCAGAGGCTGCATGAGCACTGGAGGCAAATCCACTGACACTCTACCTCTGAAGGGACCCTTTTTCTCTCGTACTATAAGGGGTACAAATGGAAGCTCTTTGTCTACCTTATGGCAAGCAAAAGTTAAATATATATTACTTTTATAAATGTATTATTACATGACAATAAAAGGAGATGAACCTTGAGCCAAATGGTAAGTTCAATGAGATCAGGTCAAGTCACAGCAACACTGCAACATCCAGTCATGAGTTGTGATGGAAGTGTAAACGATATTCCAAGAAAACCGTTCTCAGCAGAATTCAGTCCTTGCTCCAGAGAAAAGGCAGAAGCATTTTCAATTATCATTAGCTGGACATGCCAAATAAATGATCAATTTTGCTGTCCTTCAGAGGTCCCCACAGTCAATGATGTAAAATCTACAACCAATTTATATTATCTGAGTGCACAGTAGGTTTCGATTTCTTTAAACTCAGAAAAGTCAACACTCCATAGATCAGGGCTGGGCAACCTTTTTTTAAAAAACTCACATTCCACCTAGTAATCCCTGTGCCATAGGTGCTCTGTGATTAGTAAGGGATTGCTCAAGGTGGTAGGTGAATGGAAAGAAAAAGGTTTGAAAACCACTGTTTTAATCGTAGCCAATGGACTCGTGATGTGCGTGGTTTCAGAACTCCAAAGGAAATGGGGAAATGACAATTTTTCTCAAGCAAAATATTTAAGTAACAATTGGGTCCAGCCTTTCCTTCCCACTCACGTACCACATTAAGCAATCCCTTACCAATCACAGAACACTTGTGGCACAGGGTTTACTTAAGGTGGAATGTGAGTTTTAAAAAAAAAAGGTTGCCCATCCCTGCTACAGTTCATTCTTAAGCAGACTCAATGATCATGTAACTGTATTAGGCAACAAAAGGAGTTGAGAAGCTGAGTATCATGTGGTATGTGGTCCAAATCTTCAATCTCTAAAGCCTTTCCACAATCATAAATGTAGAAGAAAATCGATCTTATTGTATTGAAAATGTTGCAAGTCTGTTTTATCAACTGAAAGCCTGTCTTTTTCTTTTTCTGTAAACTAAGGAACCAGCCAAATTCGACTGGTCTGCAAAACCGTGCCCCTGACATAGCACACTTTGGAATGTGCTCTATGTACAGAGAAAAATAAGACTTGTTTATTCTTCAGTATAAGAATGTGCTATCTGCCTGGAGAAGGCAGAGTTCCATCCTGGTGTAGATCAGGAAGGTCTCTCTGTGATATCACAAAATAAAGCTCTCTTTTTTTTGGAAACTTTATTTAAAGATAGAAAAAACATAACATACAGTCAAGTAATAATCAAAAATTGATTTGGTAAAGATACACACATATATATATATATATATATATATATAAAACAAGAAAAAAAAACAGAAAAATAAAAGAAAAAAGAAAAAACCCAATCCCACCCTCCCACACCTTCAACCAGCTCCTTTAAGGGGAGCCAAAAATATAAATTACATATTAAAAAATTATAAATGTTAAGAACAATTCAAAGTATATCTAAATGCATATATTTCAAGTACAGAGACCATTTGCTAAAAAATGGCATAATTATTATGTAAATTATCGGTAATTTTTTTGATAATAATACAAGTTTTCAATTCATTATGCCAATGTAGTATATTAATCTCTGTATTGTCTTTTCAAGTACTCACAACACATTTACGTGCTACTGATAAACCAAACATACAAAAGCAATTTGAATATTATCCAAACCCAATCCCTTCAATGAAATCAAATTACCCAACAAGAAAATCGTTGGGTCTAATGGTAATGTAAAGTTATACAATTTTTCCAAAACTACTTTAATTCCTTGCCAGAATGGTTGAACTTTAACACGTCAAAACAGCATGTAAATAAGTTCCAATACATGAATCACATCTAAAACATGAGACTGAATTACTAAACCCATATTTTTTCAGTTTCTCCGGAGTCAAATGTAATTGATGTAAAAAATAATAATTTACCATTCCATATCTTATATTAGTCAATTTGATTACATTGTCCTGACACATATCCGTCCAATCATCTTCAGGAAAAATAAACACTAAATCACTCTCCCATTTAAGTTTAGATTTTTCCCAATCCGGTTTATCCATATTATCTTGTAACAAATTATACATAACCGAAATATAACCCTTCTTTGGTACAGAGGAAGACAAAGATTCAAAACTCAACAAATAGGTAAATTAATCTCTCTACCATAATTATCCTTTACCAAGGCTCTAAGTTGGTAATACACAAACAAAGAATTTACAGACATATCAAATCTCTCTCTCAATTGATTAAAAGAAAGAAATTGTCCCTCTTCAAAACAATCCTGTATTGTCTTTATACCCTTAAAATCCCAACTCTAAATAATTATTAAACATTGAAAAATAAATAAGCTGGTTATTATACAATGGAATTAAAATTGACAATTTATTGTTTGATCCCAAAACCATATTTTTTTAATCCAGATCTTTAACAAATGTTTCAATACTGGCATATTATATTCCTGGAACAAATTCAAGTTCCAACGAAATATAAATTAATGTACCTCAACCTCAGAAATACACACCATTTCCACCTTAGCCCTGCTAGGAGGTTGTTTTAGATCCATCAACCTGCTAATAAACTTCAACTGGGCCACTTCATAATAATTTTGAAAATGTGGTAATGCATTCTAATGCATATTTCCTTATAAGTTTATACAATGCCACTCGAACTAATTTACCTTTCCATAAAAACTCCTGCACTACCTTATTTAAATCTTGAAAAAAAAACCTTTGAAAGTAAATAAGGTATTGACTGAAATAAATATTGAATTTGGGGGAAAATATTCATTTTAATACAATTGACCCTACCAATCAAAGTTAATGGAAGATCTTTCCACTTAATCAAATCTGCTTTAATCCATTTTAATATAGGCACATAATTTAACTGATACAATGACTGATAATCAACATCTACAAACACACCTAAATATTAACTTTTATTTGTCCATCTTAAGCTTGCTTTTGTATATTTAGCTTTATCCGTAGCAAAAAATGTATTGCTATTAAGTGGAAACATGCAAATATAATTGATAATAATAGAGGGCATGAGATGAAATATTGTTTAATAATGGAAAAAATTATGTATGTTTCACATGATAATTATAATATTTTAATTAATAAGTGGCTGTTATACACAGAATATTTACATTTCAATTTATATTGATTAGATTTTAATATGTATATTTAACTTTTTTTAATATCCTTTCTTTTTTCTTTTTTTATGGCTCTCCTTAGGAAAGTTGGCTGAAGGGGGGATTTTTTTCTTTTTCTTTTTTTCCTTTATATATATAAAAATGTTCATGTTCATGTTTAATTGCTGTATATGACATATATTATTTGTTTTTTGAACATATAAATAAAGTTTTTAAAAAATTATTTTGTAATAATTTTAAATTCTGAATAATTTCCTATTCCAACTGGTAAAATTTCACTTTTATTCCAATTAACTTTATATTCTGACAATTCTCCAAATTTCAACAAACACTCTTGTAACTGCTTCAATGACCATTCCAGTTCCATCAAATATATCAATACATCATCTGCAAATAAATTAATCTTATATTCTTCATTCATAACCTTCATCCCTCTAATTTCATCATTTTGTCTAATAGTCTGAGCTAATGGTTCAATAACCAATGCAAATAAGGCTGGTGACAATGGACAGCCCTGCCGAGTTGAACGAGTTAACCTAAATGATAAAGAAATCTGACCATTTGTCACCACCCTAGCAATCGGGTTTGTATATAAAGCTTTAACCCAACCAATGAAAAGGGCTGAATTTAAACTTTTCTAACACCTTAAATAAAAAATTCCACTCAACCCTATCAAAAGCCTTTTCTGCATCTAGGCTGCTTTCGGTTTGCATTGACCAAAGTAATTAATCAAAGAATATTATCTGATGCATTTCTGTTCTTAATAAAACCTGTTTGATCAGTGTGTATCAACTCAGGTAAGTACGTAGCAAGTCTATTAGCTAATCCTTTGGTAATAATTTTATAATCTACATTTAGTAAAGAAATAGGTCTATATGAAGACACTTTTAATGGATCTCTATCTTTTTTTGGAATAACAGCTATTAAAGCACTTGAACAAGATTCCAGCAACTTCTGTTCTTCAGTAACTTGTTTTAACACATCTCCAAATATATTAGATAAATCATCATTAAAAAATTAATAAAATTCCATAGGAAATCCTTCATCCCCTGGGGACTTTCCATTTGGCATTTCCTGTAGAGCTTCCTTGATTTCAAAATCTGTAAATGGAGATTCAAATTCCTGAATATCTTTCTCATCTAATACCAGTAACCTTAATTTAGATAAATAAGATTCAAGAGAACCATTATCCTATTTCCCCTCAGAAGTATATAATTTTTGATAGAATGAATAAAACTGATCATTAATTTCCTGAGTCCGAGATGCCTGTTCAGCTTTCAATTGCCAAGCAAGTACCTTGTGAACTCTTTCTCCCAACTCATAATATCATTGTTCAAATCGATTAATTAAATGCTCAAACAGATAAATTTGTAAAGTATTATAGCGTAATTTCAATTTCGCTAATGCAGCTTTTTTGTCTTCGGTCACATCCTTCTGAAAATCTTTCTCTAACTCAGCAATCTGATTTTCCAACATTAAATTTTCTGCCATATATTGTTTATTAACTTTCATAGAATAACTAATAACCTGTCCTCTCAAATAAGCTTTTAACGCATCCCATACTACAAAATGACTAGCCACAGAATTAATATTCTCAGTCAAAAATAAAGAGATATGCTCTTTAACAAAAGTAACAAACTCTGGGTTTTTTTCCGAAAAATTGCATTGAACCTCCATCTATACGACGAATGTACCACTTCTGAACTTTCACAGGAAAAAGTAATAATGAATAGTCTGATAGAAATCTACTTTTATATTCAGCTTGCAGTGCTCTACCCTGTAGGTGCGCTGATACCAAAAAAAAATCAATCCCAGAAAACGAATCATGTCGTGATGAATAAAAAGAAAAATCTTTCTCTGTAGGATTAACCTTTCTCCAAATATCTACCAGGTTTAAATCTTTCATCAATGCATTAATTTGTATTGCGGTCTTTGATTTATTTATACTCTTCGGGTTTCTGTCCAATAAAGGTACCAAAACACAATTAAAATCTCCCCAACTAAAATATTTTCGTTAGCTCGAGTTAACAATAAAAAGGCTTCTGAAATAAACCGTTCATCATCTATACTGGGTGCATAAAGATTAAGCTAAGTCCAAGATTCAGAAAAGATTTTGCAATTCACCCGTAAAACTCTACCTACATTTCCCTCTGAAGATTCCAATTCAAATGGTAAATTTTTATGAATCAAAATCGCTACCCCTCTTGCCTTAGAATTAAAAGAAGCAGAAAACACATATCTAATCCAATCTCTTTTCAATTTCAAATGTTCTTTTTTGGTCAAATGTTTTTCTTGTAAAAAGGCAATATCAATTTTCATTTTTTTATATATAAGCTCTTTTGCTTAATTGGATTATTTAATCCCTGAGCATTAAAAGATGCAAAATTCAAAGTAGACATTTTTACTAACTACTAATATATTTACACTCTATAAAATAATGCCCCCTTCATAATTCTTCAAAAGCAACAAAAAACCCACCCCTCAATAAACAATTTTTTTTAAACCCAAAAAATAAAAATAAAAACAACCACCCAAAGATAGTAACACCCTAAAAATCTGGGTGTGGTAAACCAACTAGTGGTTGATGACAGTCAAAGCTTTTAGTGTCATCCACCCCCCCAGCCAGATACATATTCATTATGTAATTAAAAACAATCAAATATAGTAAATATATTCAACCCAATGATTCCAAGCCCAATGATTGTTCCAGATCTTCAATATCAAGAAGACTTCGTGTCAGCTCTTCTTTCTTTTCATTTTTTCCATTCTTACCATTCTTTCCGTACCCATTCCCATTTCCGTTTACCCTCCTCTTAGGAGACGATGGTGAAGACCATCTATTTCTTTGAAATTCTGGCAATGAATTAGCAAAAACCAAGGTATCATGATTGTTCTCAAAAAATTGAGATTGAAAGTTTCTGTAAAAAACCTTCAAAATTGCAGGGTAACGTAAAGCAAACTTATAGCCCTTTCGCCATAAGACATCTTTAGCCGAATTAAATTCCCGTCGTCTTCTAATAACCTCTTGACTCAAATCGGCATGAAAAACCACTCTGTTATTTTGAACCATCAACGGGGTTTGACTCTCCCGTGCTTTCTGTACACCATTCGTAAAATAATTTCTCTATCTTGATATTTCAAACAGCGAATCAAGACCGCCCTCGGTGTTTGTCCTGGAAGTGTTTCTTTCCTCAACGCTCTATGGGCCTGATTCAGTTCCAAGCTTTCAGGATAAAGCTCTTTACCCAGTACCTCTGGGATCCAATGATTAATTTTTTTTATCAGATCAGAACCTTCAATGTCCTCTGGAAGACCAATTATTTTCACATTATTTCTCCGGCTTTGATTTTCCAATGAATCAATCTTCTTCAATATATCCCTTTTTTGAATTCCCCAATCTACAAAAGAACCTTCCACTTTTTCCTTATCGTGTTCCACCTGATTTTGACATTCAGTAAAGGCTGTTTCAATTTTTTTTAAATTATCTTGTACGATATCAACAGATTTTATGCATCTGTTAATATCACTCTTAACTACAGTCATTTCTTATTTCATAGTTGACATTTCATCACACAAAATATTCATTTTTGTTTTCACCTCAATAAATCCTTCGGTCATTTGAGTTGTCATTTGTTTTGACATATTATCCATTTGGGAAGCAATCCCTTCCAAAACAGTGAACACTGAGTCCAATCCAGATTCCATAGCCACTTTTTGAGGTCTAACTTCTTTAACTACAGGCTCCTCCTCCTGGGCAAATTCCAATAAGGTAAGTTCCTCTTCTCCTTCAGTCACCATAGATCCCTTGACTGTGTGGCTGCGGGTTTGGACACCCGACGCCGGCACCCCGATTTCGTCAGGGCACCGGCACTTGGGCTCCCCCACAGCCCACACTTTCTCCAAAAGGTCACAGACCCGGGATGCAGTCCTCTGACGCTACATTGAACGTCCCTGGGCCACCCAGCAATGTCGCGGGCTCACGGGCCCCTTTGTCGGTCGGGCCGCCCATGTGCACGGCTTCACATGCATGCGGGTTGGCTATGACCAAACTCACCAGAATGCTGTCGCCATCTTGCAAATGCAGGATCAGCGCCAAAGTCAAGCTTGAATGGGCAGGAGTCCTCTGAGGCTTGGAGGCTCCCATCAATGACTCCATGGATTCAGCTGTACAGGTAGGCATCAGTTCATCTACACTTTTATATGGTAATTTCTTCTGAAGTTGAGTTTTAGATTTCTTCACATTGGTAGCCATGGTGAATCACTCTTATTCAAAAAACTGTAAATATTATTTTTAACCACTTTTTAAAATCTGGTATTTAATAATCCTTCTGGGGAAATGTGGAACACATGTCTTTCTTCTACGCCATCTTGCCACGCCCCCCACAAAATAAACCTCGAAGCAAACTCTGAAGTCTCCACCTGAGTTATTTTGCAGAGATTTCCCTGATTTCCCCGACAATAGTCATAGAAATATTTAGCACTGAAACAGGCCCTCAACCCAACTTGCGCATTCCATCTGGGTCTACCCTAACCAGTCCCATTTGGTATTCCCCACAGGCCTCTTTTAAATCTTTCCCCTCTCACTTTAAATCTCTGCCCTCTCATTTTAGGCTTCCATACCATACCCTATGGACCTTATCTATGTCCCTCATGATTTTATAAGCCTTTATAAGTCCACGATCAGCCTTTCATGCTCAAGGAAGACCTATTCCACCCATCCTCTTCTTTAATTAAATCCCACCAATCCCAATATCATTGTTGTGTTCAAGAAAAGGTTTGATGGATTCAAAGAGAATCAAGGCTGAACACCTGTTAATAACAAACAGTGGGCTTTATTTACTCACAGAGGAATTCACAAAAGCACACATACTAACACAAATTAACATACACCACATACAGGCATGGTATACCGAGAAATGAGAGTTTAACTTCTTCAGCACCCACCACCCACAGGCACGGTATACTGCATAACTAATGAGTGTAGCCACTGCTTGGGATCCAGGTTGGGTCCATTGAGTTGGCCCTCCAGAGCTGCTCATGGCTCACAGCCTGGAGTTCAACAATGGTCACAACTAACAAACACATACACAGCAATAATGCACAAATTACACATTGGGTGTGAATAACTCACAGCTAAACATTCTCAACTCCCGATTGGGAACATGAGAATTAAACACACAGTGCCGTCAACTCTCTCTATCTCTAGCAAGCACAGCACACTAACAAACAGTAAATTAATTACAACTAACAAGTATATCAAAGCTGAAACTTGGTTTCCAGCATTGCCCATGGCTCAGGATCCAGATGGGCCCTTTGGCATTCGGACCACCGGAGCCTGCAGCCTGGAGTTCAGTGATGGTCTCCATGCAACAGCAGCAAACAGAAGCCCCTTTTCCACTGGCACCCTGTCCCAGGAATTAACTGGGAATTTAATGGGACAGGGTGCAGTGGAAAAGGAACATTGTCCAAATACCATCGTCAAATGACATAATTTCACACCTAGGATTAACCATCTCTACCTCTACTCATATCCCTACTGTTTGCTGATAATGTATCTGTTAAACTTGTCAGCCATTTCCTTGCTTCCCGTAATAATTTTGCCCATTTCTGTTTTTAAGGGCCCAATTTTGGTCCTAATTAATTTTTTACTCTTTACATACCTGAAGAAGCTTTTGCTATCCCCTTTTATATTACTTGCTAGTTTACTCTCATATCTCACTTTTTCCTCGCATATAGCTTTGTTATCTTCTGTTGCTCTTTGAAGGCTTCCCAATCCTCTAGCTTCCCACCCCTCTTTGTTATATTATACTTCCTCTCCTTTTCCTTGATACTGTTCTTGACTTCCTTTGTCTGCCACGGTTGCCCTTTGCTCACCTTAGAACCTTTCTTCCTCTTTGGAATGAACTGGTTCTGTACCTTCTGAAAAATGCCCAGAAATACCTCCCACTTTTGTTCCACAGTTCTCCCAGCCAGGGTATCCTTCCATTGTATTTTGGTGAGCTCCTCCCTCATGGCTTCATAATCCTCTTTATTCAACGGCACAAAGGGATTCCTATCCTGGGACACTGCCCAGCCAATTAACTGGGATGCCAGTGGAAAGGGGGCTAGAGAGAGAGAGAGAAGAGGCTGCACGTGTTCAGATTTTTCAATACAAGACCCGTCCACATGACCTGCAAGGACCAATCATGCATCAGCCTTACTGTGACATTTACCACCAAGAAAGCAGGGGTTCATCACCATAATTTTCAGGTTACCCTCTAAGTTACATCCCAACCTGACTTGGAAATGTATCAGATCCTGGAACTAGCTTTGTAAGGGCACTGCAAGAATAACATCGCCACAATGATTGGAGATTTCAACTCAGCACAACACTCTCAAGGGTATTTAAGGATGAGGAAGAAATGTTGGTCTTGCCAGCAATGGTCAAATTTCATGCATGGCTAAAATAAGCTCAAGGCTCTCCTCCATTTAGATCAGATTTAGTTTAGACTGTATGGTTGTGTTTCATTTCTTGCTTTTGCTCAAGTTTTCCACCCTCAGGAAACCAGACAAAAAATCCTGTCAATCAGACAATGCGGGCCCTGGAAAATTAATGCTGCTGAAGATGTAGCTAAGGCTGAGAAATAAGAAGTGGGACAACCGTGGTTGAAGTAAAATCACAACGCTGGAGAAAATCAGCAGGTTATATAGCAAAGATAAAAGCCCCCTTTTAAACAGCCTCATCAAGGCAGGGATATTGCACCAGGATGTTCTGTGTAAAAGGTACGAACATGGAATGGGGGGAGTCATTGTAGACCCACCTTTAAGCTGGCAGCAAAGGTAGTCACAGCGCTGAATTGATGACTGTGTAAAAAGGGAAGATCGTTATACTAGACGCCATTGTGTTATATGTCACACCCCTTTGGTTCTTGAATGCCGGCAAGCTTTGTAAAATGGCACACTATTCAGTGTAAAAAAAAAGCAAAGCCGACTTAATGACGGGTCTTCTCTTTTTTTAATTTTTTTTTTATTTTTCACACTATGAACCATATTGACCAAAATACACATAAACATTTCCCTCTTGAATATACACAGTGTTATTTTCTCCCCTTTTTACCCCCCTCCCTTCCCTCCCTCCTTCCTACCCCCCTCCCCACCCACTAAACATTCGACATGTATGATACATTAAACCCATTAAACAATGTCATCACACAATGAAAATAAACAAGAAAGTTGTGTCATCTACTTTTACATCCTGGGTCAGTTCATTTCGTCTTCTTCTCATTCTGTCATTTTAGGTGGTGGAGGTCCATGGTAGGACTTCTCCGTTGTGTTCCAAGTATGTTTCCCAAATTTGTTCAGATACTGTGATGTATTTCTTAAATTATATGTTATTTTTTCCAATGGAATACATTTATTCATTTCTATGTACCATTGCTGTATTCTCAGGCTATCTTCTGATTTCCGGGTTGACATAATACATTTTTTTGCTACAGCTAAGACTATCATAATAAATCTTTTTTGGGCTCCATCCAAATCGAGGCCAAGTTCTTCACTTCTTATATTACTTAGAAGAAAGATCTCTGGATTTTTTGGTATGTAGCTTTTTGTGATTTTATTTAAAAATAAATTATCAACGACCAAAATTAATATTGACGCAAAATCAACTAATTCCTTTCACAATAGATAATCTTTCCTTTAGAAAATGGGAGAGAAAAGGGATCAAAAGAATAGAAAATTGATTTTTGGGAAATAAATTATTATCTTTTGAACAAATGAAGTACAAATATGGTATAACTCACAGTACAATGTTTGCATACCACCAACTGAAAACCTGCTTAAAGGACAAATTGGGAAGCAGGCTGAGGTTACCAGAAGGAAGCAGTTTTGAATATGTGATTACAGACACAATGATAATTAAAGATTTATAACAAACATGTACATCAAACTGCAAGAGAAACAGAACTGTAAACCCAAACAAAAGTGGGAACAAGATCTAAACATTAAGATAAAGAATGAAACATGGGAAAAGCTATGCTCCGGAACTATGAAAATACAATATACACGAGGTTACGCATGATACAATATAATTGGTTACACAGGCTATACACCATGCCCCAAAAGTTAAATAAATGCGATCCAACATTATCAGATAGATGTTTTCGCTGTAAGAAGGAAACGGGAACAACAGTACATGCAATTTGGGCATGTGAGAAAGTGGAAAAGTTTTGGGAAGATCTAAATGACGGGTCTTCTTTGTGGCAATTTTGTGGGATCTCTTGTAAAAAGGCATAAGGAAACATAACCAACATTTTGGGCTTGAGCACTTCATCACAGTATTGTAGAAATATGAGCCATTCTCCAAATTCTCATTGGCTGCTGCAAATTCTCAGAGTCCTTGGACAAGCAAAGCATTGCCATTGATGTCTGAGAGAAAGCAGTTGACAAAAGAGCAGGTTACTTGGGCTTGAAATGAACAAGGGTTTTCATGGAACTAAAGAACTCGTGGAGAGATGAGCATTATTTCTATTACCTGCTGGTACTTCAACACAGAGAGCAGTTGGGCATATTCTATAATTCCTAAAGGGATATACACATTCTTGGACTGGAGATTAAGAAGAAAAGGTAAGTCATTTTGAATTTTTAATCATTATGTTATATCACATGCATTGTAACACAATCATTAGGGCAATTTTCAGGCTTTCTACCAAACATAGCAAGCAATAACTTCTATGGCTGCACGAGTCACATTACCCCACAGCTGCCTGGCAACCAGACCAGCCCTCTGCTCGATTCCAACTGGCTCTCCTGTTCAAATTTCTGGTCTGAATTGTGCAGTGTGTGTCCAGTCAGCATCCGTTGGCAGCTAGCAGAAGAGGAGGGAAAAAGCATCACTCCCGGATCCCACCACCCTTCAAGTTCACCCAGGACAGCCATGACAATTCTACACACCTATCTTCATCTGATCCACCCACCACCAAGATGTATACACAAATTATATATCTTTTTTTAAGATGAGTCAATCTCATTAAAGAGGATTTTTTTTTAAACGCTGTTTTACATTTATCACATCAGGGATTTATGACCAAATAAATACGAGACAATTTAACTTTAGATATATGTGCTCTCTGAACCACTTTGAATTGGAGCAGACAAGGTCGTGCACAAAGGGATGGAGTGTAAATCAGTTTAAAAATATTCCAATGCTCATTGGACAGTGAAAGGTTCAAATACTGTTCATAGGCATTCTTGATTTTAATTAAGACCAGCCACCTTGTCGTTAATAAGAGACATTAAGCCTTTATAGGGAGGTTGTAGTTGAAAAAAATGTATCAAGGATATTCGCCTCCAGAGTCCCAGGGAAATCAGGAATCTGGGATTGAACAAAGTGTCTAATTTTGTAAATATTTGTAAACAGGGGATGATTCTTTAATTCATATATTCTGGACATGCCCCATCTTAGAAAGATTTTGGAAAGAAGTTTTTCAAATATTATAGGCGATTTTCAATTTAAAATTGGAACCTAGCCCTTTAATTGCTCTTTTTTGAACATTCCACGGATGTGTTTATGACTTCAATTCAATGCCGCATTTTACTTTTTACTTTATTGATGGCCGCATGTGCAATTTTGATTTTTTTTCTTTGGCTTGGCTTCGCGGACGAAGATTTATGGAGGGGGTAAAAATTATATGGATAGTTAATACCCAACCTACACATGCACAATGGCTAAGGGATATTATGTCTTGTTTAAATTTGAAAAAAAAAATTCCAAATGATATAGTCTACTATCATAACCTTAAGATTTAGTGTTAACCTGGAATTTTGGAACTGTGCTGTCCGTCTCTAAGACTGAGCCACTTGAAGTTATGAACGTTAATTTTCAACCTTTCTTCTCTTCTGTCATGTTCTATTTTATTATCATGATTGTGCTTCGGAACTTGTTCTTATGGTCATTTTTATAACCTTTTTTTCCTAGTTTTGTAGCACACTTCATAATAGTATTGTCCAACTATTTTATTGTAAAAATATCTTTATCTTTTCCATCATTTTAATTGGATTTTATACAGTATCTCACAGACACACACACAGACATACAGACCCACGCACACACAGAGAGACAGACACAGAGAAAGACACACACATACACACACCCGCACAAACACACACACAGAAACAGACAGACACATTCACACACACATACAAACACACACACACAGACACACACACACACAGACACACACACATACACACAACACATACACACAGAGACAGACACACACACACATACACACAACACATACATACATACACACACATACACACACATACACAAAAAGACAGACAGACAGACAAACAGACAGTCACACACACACAGACAGGGACGCACACACTCACACATACACACTGATTCAGACACACTCACATACACACAGACACACAGACACACAAATTCACACAGACACACACATACACATAGCTTTGGCTTGGCTTCGCGGACGAAGATTTATGGAGGGGGTAAAAGTCCACGTCAGCTGCAGGCTCGTTTGTGGCTGACAAGTCCGATGCGGGACAGGCAGACACGGTTGCAGCGGCTGCAGGGGAAAATTGGTTGGTTGGGGTTGGGTGTTGGGTTTTTCCTCCTTTGCCTTTTGTCAGTGAGGTGGGCTCTGCGGTCTTCTTCAAAGGAGGTTGCTGCCCGCCAAACTGTGAGGCGCCAAGATGCACGGTTTGAGGCGATATCAGCCCACTGGCGGTGGTCAATGTGGCAGGCACCAAGAGATTTCTTTAGGCAGTCCTTGTACCTTTTCTTTGGTGCACCTCTGTCACGGTGGCCAGTGGAGAGCTCGCCATATAACACGATCTTGGGAAGGCGATGGTCCTCCATTCTGGAGACGTGACCCACCCAGCGCAGCTGGATCTTCAGCAGCGTGGACTCGATGCTGTCGACCTCTGCCATCTCGAGTACTTCGACGTTAGGGATGAAAGCGCTCCAATGGATGTTGAGGATGGAGCGGAGACAACTGCACGAAAACCAACAAGGTCGGGTCAGATACAGCAATGAGCTCTCTGAACCCTTCTCCATTAACAATGGCGTGAAGCAAGGCTGTGCTCTCGCACCAACCCTCTTTTCAATCTTCTTCAGAATGATGCTGAACCAAGCCATGAAAGACCCCAACAATGAAGACGCTGTTTACATCTGGTACCGCATGGATGGCAGTCTCTTCAATCTGAGGCGCCTGCAAGCTCACACCAAGACACAAGAGAAACTTGTCCGTGAACTACTCTTTGCAGACGATGCTGCTTTAGTTGCCCATTCAGAGCCAGCTCTTCAGCGCTTGACGTCCTGCTTTGCGGAAACTGCCAAAATGTTTGGCCTGGAAGTCAGCCTGAAGAAAACTGAGGTCCTCCATCAGCCAGCTCCCCACCATGACTACCAGCCCCCCCACATCTCCATCGGGCACACAAAACTCAAAACGGTCAACCAGTTTACCTATCTCGGCTGCACCATTTCATCAGATGCAAGGATCGACAATGAGATAGACAACAGACTCGCCAAGGCAAATAGCGCCTTTGGAAGACTACACAAAAGAGTCTGGAAAAACAACCAACTGAAAAACCTCACAAAGATAAGCGTATACAGAGCCGTCGTCATACCCACACTCCTGTTCGGCTCCGAATCATGGGTCCTCTACCGGCATCACCTACGGCTCCTAGAACACATACACATATACACTCACACATACACACAGAGACAACACACACACACACACACACACACACACACACACACACACACACACACACACACACACACACACACACACACACACACACACACACACTTAAATATTAAACTTCAAACAGTATACACTTGATTCCCACCTCCACTGCAATGGGTGAAAATGAAAAAAAATCAAAAGTATTGTATTAAAAAAACCACCTAACTTACTATAATTTTAAAAATGAGCAAAAAAATAGCTGTGCAGCTTATCCTGAGGTTACATAAATTTTGCAGTCGTTGACTCATCCTGTGAATCAAAAAACAAAGGCAAGACTATATCTCATCTGGAAGAGCGAGTACATCTAATCGCATTTAAAACATTTACATCAAATGAAAATAAGACATAATAGGTCATCAGATAGTTTCAAATTTCACTGATGAATCAAATACATCATATCTTTTTTTTATGAACTATCTGATGACCTATTATGTCTTATTTTCATGACATAATATGAGAAAACCATTGAAACACTGTTGGAGGTCTAGAGTCTTTCCATTTGAATAAGGTGGCTCTTCCAACCAATAACATGGCGAAGGCCACAACCCGTGGAATGGGCACAGAAAAACTCCTTGTGTCTGGGTCAATAAGAGCAATTATTGGATTGGGTTGTAACTCCACCTGGAGTGTAGTTGAAAAGATATTAAAAAATTTCTTTCCAATAGTTTTCTAAGCATGAACAAGACCAAAACATATGTCAAAGTAGCAATTTCAGATTTGCATCTGTCACAAATAGGGTTAATATTTTTAAAAAAATACTAGCCAACTTATATTGTAAAAATATCAATAAAAACATTTTAAAAGAAAGAAAAGGCTTGGATGTCAAGCAGGAGGCCTAGATCCAAGCACTCTAGTGGAATTGGTGCCCGGATACACCAAGAAATCTGACTCTGCTGGGTTATGTCAGCCAAATGTAGAGTCCACAGTCATCGATCAAATGAATGAGATTTTGGGAACTGGATATAGGAGGGAAAAAAGGTATTATTTTGATAATTTAATCGCTTCTCAATGAATTGAAATGCATCATTTTTTTCAAAGGTGTGGGTACACACCTACCCTTGGTTTCTATCACAACTGTCAGGGTACTCTGGGCTGTGATCTCAGATGCTCTGAAACTGACTCACACTAAGCCTTCACAACATCTCATCATCTACCTCCTGACGGTGGAGGATGGTCACATCCAACCCACTGTATCTAACTCAGATAAGCGTGAATGGACAAGGGCTGCAGACAGAGGCAGGACAACAGGCTGAATCCAGCTGAGATAGGTTTGTAAATAATCTGTAGTAATGGTGGGGCTACTGAAGCTGCTGTAACGGCAGTGATGGGCCAGCAGGGAGCAGAGACACAGGGCTCCTGTGGGCTCAACCAACTGCCATTGGCTCTGTACAGGCTTTAAATGGCCTGTTAATGGAGCCGACAGTAGTTTTATTTAAAAATTCCAAGGTGGCAGCGCCTATGATCGGAGAAGAGGAAGACTGGTGCAGGGCACCTGAAAACGGGGAGAACTATTCCCCCACCCCTCCGGCCCACCACCATTTGAGAAGGCGAAGCAGAGGAGATGACCCACAGGACAGTAACCATAGAAACAGGCCAAGAGAACACACAGGCTGTTGGCGACGCAAGGCGAGGAACCCACACAGGCTGCCCGCTGCCAGCGACTGCAGTTGAGGGATTCACACCAGTTGGCTGACTGCTGGAGACTGGCTTGAGGATGGGTGAAGGGGTACCATGAGTTGAAACTGGGAAGTGAGAGGGTGCCAAAGGTGCTGAAAGGTTTTGTGTCAGAGCTTGGACTGGTGATGGTCCGGACCGGGCTCTGTGCAGCTGTGGGGGCTGGGGAAGCACTAGAGTTGAATCCGTGGATGCTCAGTGACTCGGGGGTGGGGGGAGATGACACTCTCTTTTGCTTCTCTCTCTGACTGTAAGAGGTGCTTTGGGCAATATAGAATCTTAAGTATTGAATCATATATGTGACATGAAAACTAAATATTGAATCACTAAACTAAATAACTATTAATCCAGCACCTTCTATGTCCTCATGTGCTTCTACAAATTAAACAGTTCATCCAGTCAAATAGTCAATGAATGGCTCATGACCTGTGCATTGATTCTATTAAAGCTCTTTCAAGATGGGGGACATGATTCGAGAGAGCTGTGACAAATTTTAGCATTCTGTACTTGGGTAAATTGGAACCTTGATTTTGTGTTAATTTGGTGAATATCTGTGAACATATTCAATCACTCTCTCGTTTCTACTGTGATGAAATGCTTTAAGAGATTGGTCATGGCCAGAATTAACTTGTACTGAGATCTGGGCCCACTGCAATTTCCCTAATGTCACAATCGCATCACAGCCCAGTGTTCCAGAGTTCTGTGTTGTGTATTGGCCAATGTTTTGTGTGGTTTTATGTTAAAAAGTGACAGTTTGGCTTTGAGAGCCAAGGTGAAGGTGGACTGCTGAGAGAGTAGGAGACAGACTGAGCATGTGCAGAAAATGAAAAAAAAATTCTGGACTTGGAGGATAAACCACCACTGGGGGGTGCTGTGGAGTGGAAGGAGGCCCAGAGCATGAGTCATGGTCTGGAGGTCAGTTTAGAATGTTGGGATTTCAAAAAGGATGAACATTCTGAAGGCAGCCAGAAGGATCCGGACCAAGCCCTTGTTCCTCTCTCTGCAAGCAACACAAGACAACTTTGAATTTTGTTCTCTCTCTCTCTCTCTCTCTCTCTCTCTCTCTCTCTCTCTCTCTCTCAATCTCTCTCAAAGATCATTTGGTTTCAGTTTACCAAACAAACCAAATTTTGTTTATGATCTTTATTTCGGTTGGGATCGACGTTTTGTGAGTCTTGTGTGTTTTGTGTTTGTTTTGTGTCTAAGTTTTTTTTTCTGTGGGCTGGTTGGAAGTGTACCTTAGACTTTGATTACATATGTTATATTTAGGCTGGGGAATTTATTAGTTTTACACTGTTAGAGAAATTTGCATAATAACCAGTGGGGATTGTTATAAAAGGAGGGATTTTGAATTAAAGTTTGAAGGTGAATGTTTTGTTAATACCCCTGTGTGATATACCTTCTTTGTGGTTGCTGCTTTGATCTTGTAACATCATTTTGGGGCATCGTCCGGGATCAAACCAATTTGGAAGCTTTAGGGGTGATTGACTTGTGCTTAGTTATCAGTCGTCTGAGTTTGACTCAACCTCCAGCTTGAAATTAAAAATAAACGGTGAGTGTATAAATCACCAACAGAAAAACCAGCAACTATGAACATTGACCAGTTCATAAAGAACACTTCAGTGGTTAATTTAAAAATGGCTGAAAAGTCAGAACTGATGGTTATAGTTTGCAAGTTAAAACTTCTTACAGTAAGAACTGGGATGAAAATGAAAGAAATTGCCCGAAAGATTGTTAAGTACTATGTAGGAAAGGGGTTATTTGAAGAAGCTGCATTAGAACAGTTTCCAAAGGAGAAAACTTCAGAGGAAGTAAAGTTGGCTTTGAGAAAAAGAGAGTTCGAGGAAAAAAGAGAGGCAGAAAGGAAAGCCAAACAGGAAACAGGAAGGCAAGCTGAAATGGAGGAGTGAGAGAAAGAATGGAAGCATGAGCTAGAATGAGCTAAATTAAAGCTGACCCTAACGCAAGGAGAGGGAGAAGCCCAAAACCCAAGTGCTGGTCAGGATGAGAGGTTTCTGGTCAGTAGAGAAGTGAAGTTAGTTCCTCCATTTGAGGAAGCTGAAATAGACCAGTATTTTCAGCATTTTGAGAAAGTTGCTGTAAATTTAAAATGGCCACCAGACCAGTGGTCACTCCAGCTACAACGTGTTCTTAAAGGGAAAGCCCAACAGGTGTATGTGTGTCTCACGGTACAACAAGCAGCTGATTACGAATTTGTAAAGCAAGCTATACTCCAATCTTATGAACTAGTCCCAGAGGCTTATAGACAAAAGTTCAGGAGTTTTAAAAAGCAGCAACCCAATCTTACCTGGATTTTGCTAATAGGAAGGTTGTGTGTTTTGATCGGTGGTGTGCGCAATGAAAGGAGAAAATGACTGATTTATTGAGGGAAATCATTCTGATTGAGGAGATTAAAAATTGTGTTTCACGTGTACTTGGCAGAGAAAAATATAAAAACTTGGCAAGAATTGGCTAAATTTGCAGAGGAATATGCTTTAACCCACAAGCCTAATTGGACACCAGGGAAAACCTTTCAAAGGAATACTGCTGATAATCCAAGTAGAGTAGAAAGAAAATCTAGAAGTGAGGTTAAAGATAGAGAGGAAAATAAATGGGTTAAGAAAATTTTTTTGAGTGTTATTTGTCACTATTCACATAATAGCAAATTGTCCTGTACTGAAAAGGAAGAAAGAGAAAGGGGTGGTACCAATCACCTGTGTTCAGAGTGAGAAAGTTAGGGATATTTTTAAACCATTCATGACTGAAGATTTCATTTTGGTAAAAGAAGGATCCAATCAAGTGCCTGTTAAAATCCTGCAGGATACTGGACCAGCCCAATCGCTTGTATTAAGCGATGTTTTGAATTTTGGTGAAGAGACCGATACTAGAGATGTGAATTTAATTAAAGACATTGGTGGTGAAGCAGAGACTAGACCTTTTCATAAAATAGTGATGATATCAGACTTAGTTAATGGCCCGGTAACAATAGGGATAAGATCAAGTCTGCCAGTGGATGGAGTTTCTCTTTTGTTAGGAAATGATTTAGCAGAGGGTAAAGTCATACTTGCAGTGAAACTCAAGTAAGCCATTGGTTTGAGTCCGAAAAGGATTTTGAAATCTACCCTGCATATGCCATTACTAGAGCCATGTCTAGAAAAAAGGTAGGGGTAAAGAAAGTCTGTGATGATCCTGTAGTGGAGGCAAGCATTGAGGACAAACCTAAGGATCCAGCTTTGCTGTTGTCAATAGATGAATTAATAGCTAGACAAAAGCATGATCCTGATCTTGCTGTGATAAGAGATAAGATTCTGTCTAACCAGGAAATTGAAACTGTGCCAGTAGGTTACTTCGTTCAAGATAGAATATTGCTGAGAAAGTGGAGACCACAAGTGATACCTGCCAGTGAAAACTGGGTGGTAGTAAGGCAAGTTGTAATTCCCAAAACTTACAGGAATTAAATATTAAAGTTGGCTCATAGTACACCTTTAGGAGGTCACCTTTGAGTGAAGAAGATGGTAGAAAAGATAAGGAAACAGTTTTATTGGCCGAAATTAAGAAAGGATGTTGTGAACTTTTGTAGAACCTTTCACACTTATCAACTCGTGGGGAAGCCTAATCAAGGACCACCAGTGGCACCTTTACAACCCATCCCTGCTTTCAGGGAGCCCTTCTCAAAAGTGATAGTGGATTGTGTTAGCCCATTTCCAAAAACCAAAGCAGGAAATGAATATTTGTTAATACTCATGTGCACAGCTTCAAGGTTTCCAGAGGCTATTCCCCTGAGAAACATTAAAGCAAAGATGGTTGTGAAGGCTATGCTAAAATGTTCACACTGTTTGGCCTACCAAGGGAAATTCAATCGGACCAAGGGAGTAATTTTATGTCTGGAATATTTCAACAGGTGGTGTATGAATTGGGACCTCATCAAATTGTGTTGTCTACCTATCATTCTGAAAGTCAAGGGGCCTTGGAAACGTTCCATTTAATTGTGAAAAATATGATGAGAGCTTATTGCATGGAAAATAATAAGGATTGAGATGAAAGAATCCTTTTGTTATTGTTTTCTGTTAGAGAGGCAACTCAGGAGTCTCTTGGCTTTAGTCCATTTGAGTTGGTGTTTGGTCAAGGGTCCATTACTATTGGGAACAGTGGATACATAATTATATATAATCAAATCTGTTGGATTATGTTTTCAAATTTAAAAACAAATTACATCAGGCTTGTGAGATGGCAAGGAAAAATTTTAAAACTGCTCAGGGAAAAATGAAAATTCGGTATGATCAAAAAGCAAAGATTAGGGACACTAAACCTGGTGACAAAGTATTGGATTTGTTTCCAATGCAGTCAAACCCTTTGAGAGCTCAGTTTTCAAGACCATATAAGGTGAAATCAAAAATTAACCAGGTCACCTATGTCATTGAGATGCCTGATCATCGAAGAAAGACACAGATCTGTCATGTGAACATGCTTAAACCTTGCTTTGAGAAAATGACTGAGGAGGAGACTAGGATTCCAACCAAGGTGCTAGTTATAGAGGAAAGTAAGGAGGAAATAGGTTTTGTGGAATGTTATGGAGCACAGAAAGTGATAAGCCCCAGGTTGAAAAATTCTAAAGTTTTGCAAAATTTAGACACCAAGTTAATGCATTTGACTAAATCAGAAAGTGGAGAAATGAAGACATTACTTATGAAATTTAAGGATATATTCCCAGATGTTCCAAAAAAAAACTACTGTGGCTTGTCATGATGTGGAGGTCAGTGATGCTAAGCCTATTAAGCAGCATCTTTACCGGTTATCAGGAAAAGAGCTGATTGGTGGATTAAGAGGTGGATTATATGTTCAAAAATGACATCATCTGAAAATCAAGTTCAATGGAGTTCACCCTGTGTTCTGGTGCCAAAGCCAGATGGCTCAATTAGGTTTTGTACAGATTATCGAAAGGTAAACATGGTGACAAAGACTGATGTGTTCCCAATTCCCAGAATAGATAATTGTATAGATAAGGTTGGAAAGGCTAAGTTTCTTACAAAGATTGATCTCGTAAAAGGATACCGGTGTGTTCCTTTGACAGAGAAAGGCAGGGAGATTTCTGCATTTGTTACACCTTAGGGATTGCATGAATATAATGTTATGCCTTTCAGGATGAAAAATGCACCTGGCACATTTCAGAGAATGATTAATGCAGTAACTCAGGATTTAGAGAACACAGGAGCCTATATCATTGATTTAGTAATTAGTACAGATACATGGGAAGAACACATGCTTGAATTAGAGCAGTTATTTCAGAGACTGGTGGAAGTACACCTCACAGTGAATTTGCACAAGAGTGAGTTTGGACATGCCACTGTAATTTATCTGGGTTATGTGGTAGGTCAGGGACATGTGGCACCGGTTGGAGCGAAGGTATTAGCTATCACTGCGTTCCCTATCCCCAGAAATAAGAAAGCTCTTTGGGGATTTCTAGGTATGATTGGCTACTATCGTAGATTTTGTAAAAGCTTTGCAGAAATTGCACTCCCATTAACAAAACTACTTGGAGAGAAAGAAAATTTTATCTGGTCAGATGCATGTCAGGAAGCGTTTCTGAAGTTAAAGGACATTTTATGCCATCAGCCTCTACTTTTGTCCTTTAACTTTGAAAAGCCATTCTTTTTAGCCATGGTCGCCAGTGATGAAGTGGTTGGTGCTGTACTGTTACAGAAGAAGGATGGTGATGGAGTAGAACATCCTATTTTGTGGTTCTCTAAAAAGTTTAATGACCATCAATGAAATTATTCAACCATTGAGAAGGAGTTATTAGCGCTTGTTTTAGCATTGCAACATTTTGATGTGTATATCTGTACTGCTCAAAAACTGTTAATAATATATACTGATCATAATCCATTAGTTTTTCTGTCTAAAATGAAAAATAAGAACAGACGGTTAGTGAAATGGAGGTTAATGTTACAAGAGTATTACACACATAAAGGGGACAGATAATGTAATAGCAGATTGTTTGTCAAGATGTTAATCTGGGTAGATATGAATCTAATCACATACTTATTGTAAAAAAATTGAGTATTTTATTTTATTCATGTAATACTTCCATTAATTGTTAAAAATTTGTTGTTGTGGACAAAATTATTTATAGCAGGGGAGGTATTACAGAGTTCTGTGTTGTGTATTGGCCTATGTGTTGTGTGGTTTTATGTTAAAAAGTGACCATTTGGCTTAGAGAGCCAAGGTGAAGGTGGACTGCTGAGAGAGTGGGAGACGGACTGAGCATGTGCAGAAAATGAAAATAAATTCTGAACTTGGAGGATAAACCACCACTGGGTAGTGCTGTGGAGTGGAATGAGGGCCAGAGCATGAGTCATGGTCTGGAGAACAGTTTAGAATGTTGGGATTTCAAAAAGGATGAACATTCCGAAACCAGCCAGAAGGATCCGGACCAAGCCCATTGTTCCTCTCTCTGCAAGCAACACAAGACAACTTCGAATTTTGTGCTCTCTCATTCTCTCTTTCTCTCTCTCTCAAAGATCTTTTGGGTTCAGTTTACCAAACAAACTGAATTTTGTTTATGATCTTTGCTTCGGTTGAGATCAAAGTTTTGTGAGTCTTGTGTGTTTTGTGTTTGTTTTGTGTCTAAGTTTTTCTGTGGGCTGGTTGGAAGTGTACCTTAGATTGTGGACTTCAGAAGGGGGAAATCAGGAGAACATAAACAAATCCTCATCGAGGGGTCAGCGATGGAAAGGGATAAGAACTTGAGTGTCAACATCTCTGAAGATCTGTCCTGGCGCCTCCATGTCGATGCAATCATGAAGAAGGCTTGTCAGTGGCTATACTTTGTGAGGAGTTTGAAGAGATTTGGTATGTCACCAAAGACTTGCAAATTTCTACAGGTGTACTGTGGAGAGCATTTTCACTGGTTGCATCACTGTCTGGTATGGAGGCATCAATGCACAGGAGAGAAAAAGACAACAGAGAATTGTGAAGTCAGCCAGCAGCATCCCGGGCATCAGTCTTCATTCCATTGAGGACATCTACAGGAGGTGGTATCTTAAGAAAGCAGTCTCTATCCTCAAGGAGCCCACCATCCAGGCCATGCCCTCTTCACGGCACTACCACCAGAAAGGAGGCAAAGAAGCCTGAAGATGAACACCCAGTGGCATAAGGTCAGCTTCTCCCCCTCTGCCATCAGATTCCTGAATAATCAATGAACCAAAGACGCCTTCACTTTCACTTTTGTTATTAATGTTTTTGTTTTTATACATAATTTATCACTTTAATATTTGCACATAATGAATATTTGCACCTGTAATGTTACTGCAAAACAATGAATTTCGTGACACGTTCATGACAATAAATTCTGATTCTGAATATACTATCCCATATAGGAAATTCTACAGATGATAAAACTTTCAAGAAAACTCAAATCATCATTTCAATATCTGCATTTCAGCTCTGATCTGCATCTCATTTTCCCCCTCCAATGGAATTTTGACATGAAACTATAATTTCAATGTCGCAGATTGGTCTACAATCTTTGTGCTGCTGAGCTTTGAAGAAATTTATCCCAGTGAACTCTTGGAACAGTCCAGAGCATGCAATTCAGTCAATATTATTGAGGTGCACACAATAATCACGTTGACATGATGGAGTGATTAAATGGCTTTAATTACCAAAAACCTGAGCATTACTGATACATGACTTGGCCAGGTTCCAGGTACAGGAGCAAGTCCAGGCACACCAGCCTTTATTGAGAAGAGCCAAGGGAGGCATTAGGGAAAGTCAAGCAGGTTTAGACTGGCCAGTCCATACATTTATGCTATAGATATGGGAGAAAATCTCTTGCCTTTTTCCAACCTAGTGTGTTGCATTCTGTGATGACAATGTGGTCTCCACTCCACTGGAGGAACCAAATGAAGATTGGGTGACCATTTTGCAGGGAATACACAGAAATGCTGGAGGAACTCAGCCTGTCTTGCAACGTCCATGGGAGGTAAAGGTTAATGATGCTTAGGGCCTGACCTCTTCCTCAAGGTATGAGTGAACAAAAACAGGTGTCTGAATGAAAGGCTGGAAAAGAAAGGGGGAAGCTCGGACTGAGACCACCCGCAAATTGGAGGAACAACACTTCATCTTCTATCTTGGCACCCTCCAACTGGTTGACATTAAAACTGACGACTCCAGTTTCCATTAGAAAACATTACCCCTTCCCCCCCCCCACCCACCCATCTTCATCCCCCTCTCCTTTTGATCTATCTCTCTCCCTTTTCTTTTCCCTCTGTCTCACTTCACAGAGCTAAAATAAATTTTCTGCTTTCTCATCTTATCCAATTAACAGCTTTTGTTGGCCTGTACTTCTCCCTCCCCCCACCCTCAACACCCCCACCCCCCCCCATTCTTCCCCCTTTCTTTTCCCAATTTTTAATTCAAACACCAGTCTTTTATTCACTCATAACTTGAGGAAGGGCTCAGGACCATAATGTCAGTAATATATCTTTACCTCCTTTGGACACTGAGAGACCTGCTGAGGTCCTCCAGCATTTCCGTTTTTACTACAATCACAGTGTCTGCAGACTTTCGTGTTTCATGCCATTTTGCAGGGCACCTCCATGTTTTCCTGAGCTTCCTGTTCCATTATATTTCCATCCCGTTCATGCTCTGATTTAGTTGTCAGAGGCCTACCACGTTGTTCTAGTCATGTGTAGCACAACTCAAGAAACAGAATCTCATCTTCTATCTGGACACAGAACAGCTTATCAGGATTGAAGGTTGTCCACTTAGAACAGAGACGCAAGAGGAATTTCTTTAGCCAGAGAGAAGATGGTGAATGTGTGGAATTTGTGGCCACAGGTGATTGTGGGGACCAGGACATTGGGTGCAATTAAGGCAGAGATTGATATGTTCTTTACTAACCAGGGCATGAAAAGTTATAGGGAGAAGGCTGGGCAATGTGAATGAGTGGGAAGAAAATATCAGCTCATGAATGAATGGCAGGGCAGATTCAATGCCTATTTCAGCTCCCATGTCTCCTGGTCTAAACAATTTAGGGTAAGTATTTTTCCTCGTTGAATCAGCACCACTTGTGGTGTTATCCATGTGTGACATTAACTGAGGTTTTGTCTGTTCACAGACTTTGCTCGATTTGGTGGACATTTTAGGTTTCCGCATGAGCTCTGTCCTGCATTTCACAATGTTAGCGTATCCTTCTGTTTACTTCCTCTTCATCCAACTGCCCACATTGATCTATTAACCAGACCCCCACCATCAACATTCGAATCATCTGAACAATCCCAGCCACACTCTCAGCTATCATCCTATGTCCCACCTGCCCCTCCTATCCCTCTCTGTAACTTGAAACCAACCTTGTCTATTCACTTTTGCGGTCCTGATGAAGGGTTTTTGAAACGTTGAATCTGGTTCGCTGATACTGCCTCACCCATTGCGTGTTCCCATCTTTTCCTGTTTGCATTACAACTACCTGGAGAAGTCATCTGCAGCGCATTAAAAGATTTTCAATGATCTCCCAAGGGTGGCCATTGTCATTTGGCATCCTGTACCATCATTCCTGTGCTCACTCATATTCTCTCTCTGCATCTGAGCATCAGGTCCACCTCTCTAAATGGAGTTACTCAGAAAAGTGACAATGAAATAGAGTCAGAATCAGAATTTATTGTCACGAATAAGTCACAAAATGTGTTGTTTTGCAGTAGCATATCATAGTGCAAACATTCATATAAACCACCTTCGGCGATCATGCAGGAATCTAATAGCAGTGGGGAAGAGGCTGTCCTTGTGATGCTGAGTGCTCGTCTTTGGCCTCCTGATGGTAGCACAGTCTGGGTGGTGGGGGTCCTTGAGGATAGAGGCTGCGTTTTTAAGACCCTGCCTCATGTCGGTGTCCTCCACGGAGTGAAGTCTGGTGCCTATTGTAGTAATAAGTACATACTGCTGCTGTTCTGTACATGTGACTGGCCCACCCACTGATGGCTTAACCCCATGTAACCCCTGCCCCTGTGACCTGACCATAAAGGTCGACCTCCCTAGTGCCCCCTTCCATTCATTTGAGCACCTGGAGTTGGGCCAGCCGAAATCTAATGTGTATTAAAGCCTATGTTTCCTCACTTAGTCGTAAGAGTCATTGATAGTATGTATCATCTGTGATCCCCTCTGGGGATTTTTTCTTGTCCTGAACATTCCAGACAGTGATGCAACCAACCAGAATGCTCTCCAGGGTACACCTGTAGAAGATTTTCAGAGTCTTCGGTGACATACTGAATCTCCTCAAACACTTCACAAAGTATACCCGTTGGCAAACCTTCTTCATGATTGCATCGACATGGAGGCTCCAGGACAAATACATAACCAACTGTATTGGAGGATTTATACCATGCTTTTTGCTTCAGCTTTAAACCATGTTTTCTTACTTTTGCACCCTTTGCTTCTGAGAACCCAGGCTGAGAACTTGCTTGTTTTTAACGATCAGCAGACATAAACTAAATTCCACCATGGAGCCCAGAGATGCAGTTATCTGACAAAAGGACATCTGTGTGCCAAGAACATTTAATCTTCCTGCCTGTTTTGGTCACAGACTGTCAGAGGCCTAGCCTTGACGCAATGTTTTGGTCACACACTGTCAGAGGCCTAGCCCTGACGCAAAATAAAACATTGTATTCAAAGTGATAAGCTGAAAGTTGTGTTATTCGATAGAAGCCTAGACATGCTAGCTTCCTTGCTTATCTTTCTTTCTGTGCTGAGAATAGGTGCTTCAGTGAACAGTTTTTGGGTAATATAAGCCATGGTCCCGCTGCTGAAGTTGGAGACTCTCCGAGAGGTGGGAACATCTCTCAGCAAGAAGAAGAACTTCTAGAGTCCAGCCAACGTCCCGGTCAGGGGAGGTGGAGAAGCTGCTACCAGCGCCCCGACAACCTACTACAAGTGTGCGGTCGTTGCCTTGTCTCGGCAATTGGGACCAGTCCAGGCGTTGATAAGTATAATTGGGAAGGGCTAGCATATTGTAGTTTGAAACCAGCTTTTGAATTTGTAATAAACATTTGTATAAGCTGAACTGCTCTCAGTGTGTGTGTCTATTTTCTTTCGGTAGCTCAAACACTGTGACCAATCTAAAACGAACAAAGTGAGAGGTACAAGTTTACCCAGGACAATAACATCTGACCACTTTTTTTATGTGCTATTATTAGCCTTGGCAGGGAACTATGAGTGACTCGATTAAACGGTGCTGCTAATCCACACACTGAGCAGGCAGCTTCTTGGAATTTCACTGAGTAGGTGAAAAATCTCCCATTGTGGTGGTGCACATCACTGACGGCAGGCAAACCAGCTCCGCGTGTTAAGGTCACGGCTGGTGCCGCTGGGGTCGTCTTTCCCACCGTCCGGGTCAGGCCCACATGTGCGCTGGGTAACATCATGGCGTCATTTCCAGCGCGAGGGTGGGACTTACCCATGGCCTTATAAGGCACAGTGCAGGAAGTTTCAATAAATAACTGGAGTGCAAATGAGCCCACTGGCTACTGATCTTGATCTTCTCTATTCTGTTTAGTTGCCACTACATTGGTGACCCCGACGGGTCCAGATGCCTCTGGACTCAACAGTATGGACGCTGCTGCAGTCAGTGCAGCCGCCCTCAAGCTCCTAACTTTCTGGACACATCACCCACACACTTGGTTTGGACGAGCAGAGGCCTAGTTCCAGATAAAACAGATTACCTCGGCCTCCACCAAGTACCATCATGTCGTCAGCTCCCTGGACCAAGAAACCGCAGCCAGAGTGGACGAACTCATACCGGACCCACCGGAGGATGGTAAATACTCCGTGTTGAAGGCACGGCTCATTAGCTCCTCAGAGAGCAGCCAGGCTCATGCACCTGGACGGCCTAGGGGACAGAACACCATCTCCCCTCATGGACGAAATGCTCACAATGGCAGAGGGACGCAAGCCCTGCCTCATGTTTGAACAGGCATTCTTAGAACAGAATCCCGATGACATCTAGCTGCTGCTAATGGATGCGGATTTCAGCGACCCCCACAGGGTTGCAGCGAAGGTGGACATCCTCTGGCACACCAAAAAGGAGGACGAATCCACCATGAATCAGCTGACACATTCCCAGAGGGTAGCAGCAGCCCAAAACCCAAACAAGCAGGGATCAGCCACGCACTTGTAAGCCAGCAGAGGGAGCAGAGGCACAGTGGTGTTCCTACCACCAGCGCTGGGGAGCAGAAGCCCGTAAATGCAAGCAGCCCTGCGTGTTTCCTGGAAACGCAAACAGCCTGCTACATTTAACAAGCAAGACCATGGGCCACCAGTTCCTCATCAATACAGGGGCTGAGCTCAGCATCATTCCACCAACGCCACTAGAGACCTGAACACAACCACGTGGGCCCTCTCTGTGGGTGGGCAACAACACCGCCATAAGGAATTTCAGCACATGGCAAGTGTCAGAACGCCTTGATGGCAAGACCTTCTGTTGGAATTTCACACTGGCCAGGGTGGAGAAGCCACTCCTTGGCGCAGACTTCCACCGAGCTCACAGCCTGCTCGTGGACCTCAAGGGCAAGGGCCTGGGGCATGCCCAGATGTTCCAGCTCACTGCCATCAGCATGTGGAACCATCAAATGCCCACTGTCACCACTCCCATCGACAAGTACAATCGCATTTTGGCAAAATTTCCCTCCATCCTCAGGCCCCAGTTCACGTCCACAATGCCGAGACACATGTGCAGCACCACATCGTGACACAGGCCCCCCCCACCCAAGCAAGGGCCAGATGCCTTTCTCCAGACAAGCTGCAGCTGGCCAAGGAGGAGTTTGAACATAGAGAGGAACTGATATTATCCATGGATTCGACAGCCTGTGGGCCTCCCCTCTGCACATGGTACCCAAGGCAACAGGGGGCTGGCGACCTTGCGGAGACGACTAGTGCCTCAACGATTAAACTACCCCAGACCACTACCCAGTCCCCACATACAGGATTTCACGGCCAACCTGGATGGTATGACCATTTTCTCCAAAATCAACCTGGTACGAGGCTACCACCAAATCCCTGTTCAGCCAGACAACATCGGGAAGACGGCCATTATCACGCCATTCAGACTGTTCGAGTTCCTGCGCATGCCTTTCAGACTTAAAAATGCAGCTCAGACCTTCCAGTGCCTAATGGATGCAGTGGGCAGACACCTGGACTTTGTTTTCATCTACCTGGATGACATCCTTATCTCCAGTAGAAACCACCTACACAAACTCTACTCCCACCTGGCTAAATTTGTTTTCCAGTTAACCCAGCAAAGTGCCAGTTCAGCCAAGAGGTGATCGATTTCCTAAGCCATAGGATCACCAGGGACGGAGCGACACCGTTGCCTGAGAAAGTGGAGGCTATTCGTTAATTCACAAGACCCGACACGGTCAAGGGCCTTCAGGAGTTCGTCGATATGGTCAATTTTTACAAGCACTTTATACCCTTCTCTACTCTTTGGCTTGGCTTCGCGGACGAAGATTTATGGAGGGGGTAAAAGTCCACGTCAGCTGCAGGCTCATTTGTGGCTGACAAGTCCGATGCGGGACAGGCAGACATGGTTGCAGCGGTTGCAGGGGAAAATTAGTTGGTTGGGGTTGGGTGTTGGGTTTTTCCTCCTTTGCCTTTTGTCAGTGAGGTGGGCTCTGCGGTCTTCTTCAAAGGAGGTTGCTGCCCGCCAAACTGTGAGGCGCCAAGATGCACGGTTTGAGGCGATATCAGCCCACTGGCGGTGGTCAATGTGGCAGGCACCAAGAGATTTCTTTAGGCATTCCTTGTACCTTTTCTTTGGTGCGCCTCTGTCATGGTGAACAATGGAGAGCTCGCCATATAACACGATCTTGGGAAGGCGATGGTCCTCCATTCTGGAGACGTGACCCACCCAGCGCAGCTGGATCTTCAGCAGCGTGGACTCGATGCTGTCGACATCTGCCATCCCGAGTACTTCGACGTTAGGGATGAAAGCGCTCCAATGAATGTTGAGGATGGAGCGGAGACAACGCTGGTGGAAGCGTTCTAGGAGCCGTAGGTGATGCCGGTAGAGGACCCATGATTCGAAGCCGAACAGGAGTGTGGGTATGGCAATGGCTCTGTATATGCTTATCTTTGCGAGGTTTTTCAGTTGGTTGTTTTTCCAGACTCTTTTGTGTAGTCTTCCAAAGGCGCTATTTGCCTTGGCGAATCTGTTGTCTATCTCGTTGTCGATCCTTGCATCTGATGAAATTGTACAGCCGAGATAGGTAAACTGGTTGATCGTTTTGAGTTTTGTGTGCCCAATGGAGATGTGGGGGGGCTGGTAGTCATGGTGGGGAGCTGGCTGATGGAGAACCTCAGTTTTCTTCAGGCTGACTTCCAGGCCAAACATTTTGGCAGTTTCCACAAAACAGGACGTCAAGCGCTGAAGAGCTGGCTCTGAATGGGCAACTAAAGCTGCATCGTCTGCAAAGAGCAGTTCACGGACAAGTTTCTCTTGTGTCTTGGTGTGAGCTTGCAGGCGCCTCAGATTGAAGAGACTGCCATCCGTGCGGTACCGGATGTAAACAGCGTCTTCATTGTTGAGGTCTTTCATGGCTTGGTTCAGCATCATGCTGAAGAAGATTGAAAAGAGGGTTGGTGCGAGAACACAGCCTTGCTTCACGCCATTGTTAATGGAGAAGGGTTCAGAGAGCTCATTGCTGTATCTGACCCGACCTTGTTGGTTTTCGTGCATTTGGATAATCATGTTGAGGAACTTTGTGGGGCATCCGATGCGCTCTAGTATTTGCCAAAGCCCTTTCCTGCTCACGGTGTCGAAGGCTTTGGTGAAGTTAACAAAGGTGATGTAGAGTCCTTTGTTTTGTTCTCTGCACTTTTCTTGGAGCTGTCTGAGGGCAAAGACCATGTCAGTAGTTCCTCTGTTTGCGCGAAAGCCGCACTGTGATTCTGGGAGAATATTCTCGGCGACACTAGGTATTATTCTATTTAGGAGAATCCTAGCGAAGATTTTGCCTGCAATGGAGAGCAGCGTGATTCCCCTGTAGTTTGAGCAGTCTGATTTCTCGCCTTTGTTTTTGTACAGGGTGATGATGGTGGCATCACGAAGGTCCTGAGGCAGTTTTCCTTGGTCCCAACAAAGCTTGAAAAACTCATGCAGTTTGACATGCAGAGTTTTGCCGCCAGCCTTCCAGACCTCTGGGGGGATTCCATCCATACCTGCTGCTTTGCCACTTTTCAGTTGTTCGATTGCCTTATATGTCTCATCCTGGGTGAGGACCTCATCCAGCTCTAGCCTTAGGGGCAGTTGAGGGAGCTGGAGCAGGGCGGAATCTTGGACTGAGCAGTTGGCACTGAAAAGAGATTGGAAGTGTTCTGACCATCGGTTGAGGATGGAGATCTTGTCGCTGAGGAGGACTTTGCCGTCTGAGCTGCGCAGCGGGCTTTGGACTTGGGGTGAGGGGCCGTACACAGCCTTTAGAGCCTCGTAGAAACCCCTGAAGTCACCAATGTCCGCGCTGAGCTGGGTTCGCTTGGCGAGGCTAGTCCACCACTCATTTTGGATCTCCCGGAGTTTGCGCTGAAGATGGCTGCATGCGTGACGGAAGGCTTGTTTCTTCTCTGGACAGGACGGCTTTGTAAGGTGAGCCTGGTGGGCAGCTCGCTTCTTTGCCAGCAGCTCCTGGATTTCCTGGCTGTTTTCGTCGAACCAGTCCTTGTTTTTCCTGGAGGAGAAGCCCAGTACCTCTTCAGTGGATTGCAGTATGGTAGTCTTCAACTGATCCCAGAGGGTTTCAGGGGACGGGTCCATGAGGCGGATTGCATCGTCGAGCTTTGTTTTGAGGTTTGCCTGGAAGTTTCCTCTCGCTTCGTCTGACTGCAGGTTTCCAACATTGAACCTCTTTCTGGGGGCTTTACTGTTCCTGGGCTTTGGCTTGAAGTGAAGGTTGAGCTTGCAGCGAACCAGCCAGTGGTCAGTGCGGCATTCCGCGCTGGGCATGACCCTGGTGTGGCGCACATCTCGTTTGTCACTTTCTCGCACCAGGATGTAGTCCAGGAGGTGCCAGTGTTTGGATCGGGGATGCATCCAGGTAGTCTTAAGGCTGTCCCTCTGCTGAAAAAGGGTGTTAGTAATGACAAGCCGCTGTTCTGCACAGAGCTCCAACAGGAGGCGCCCATTGTCATTGCACTTGCCGACGCCATGCTTGCCCAGGATTCCTGGCCAGGTTTCTGAGTCTTTGCCGACGCGAGCGTTGAAGTCGCCAAGGATGACAACCTTGTCGGCTGTAGGGGTGCGTTGGATGAGGTTGTGCAGGTCAGTGTAGAACTTGTCCTTTTCTGCTGGTTCCGCCTGGAGGGTTGGAGCATAAACACTGATGAGGGTGATGCAATGCTTGTTTTGAAGGGGGAGTCGCATGGACATGATTCGGTCCGAGTGGCCTGTCGGAAGGTTTTCGAGTTTGGAGGCAATGAAGTTCTTGACCATGAAGCCTACACCAGATAGGCGTCGTTCATCCGAAGGCTTGCCAGACCAGTAGAGTGTGTAGCCCACGCCGCGTTCTTGGAGGCTGCCTACATCTGCCAGGCGGACTTCACTGAGAGCGGCTATGTCGATGTCAAGTCTGAGGAGTTCATGTACAATGAGGGCAGACCGACGTTCAGGTCGGTGGCTGTCAGCCTTGTCTAGCATGGTTCTGATGTTCCAGCATGCTAGCTTGAGTTTGTGAGCATCTTTTGAGGGGGAGGACATGGAGGGGGAGGACGTGGAGGGGAGGACATGGAGGGGGAGAACGTGGAGGGGGAGGACGTGGAGGGGGAGGACGTGGACCTGTCCTCGGGCCTGCGCAAAGGAGCTTTTAGGTGGAGTGCAGTGCGCGCAGTACTAGCCCCACCCTTTACACCCTTTACCTTTACACCCATGGTTCGTGTGCCGTGGCCAAGCAAGCTGGGACGTGGCAGCGACTTTATACCCAACGCAGCATGAACCATGCACCCCTTTTTGTCATAATGATCTCCGAACAGAAGGACTATCGAAAGAGCCAAGGTACACCCCAGAACGGACATCCCCACCTCCCTTGCAGTCGATGCATCAGCCACAGTGATAGGGGGCGTACTCAAACTGCTGGTTGATGGACATTGGAGGCCACTGGCCTTCTTCAGCTGCCATTTGTGGCCTCTCCGAGTTAAAATACAGTGCTTTCGACTGGGAACTCCTAGCTCTTCACCTTGTGCTCAGGCACTTCCATTATTTCCTCGAGGGCAGGCCATTCACCATGTTCACTGACCACAAATCCTTCATCTATGCCTTTTCAAAGGTTTCTGACCTCTGGTCAGCCCGCCAGCAACGTCACTTGGCATATGTCTCGGAACTCACCACCAACAATCAACACCTCTCCGGCAAGGAGAATGTCGTCGCTGACACCCTCTCAAGGCCGGCCATCCAGTCGTTGGCACCAGGCCTACATTATTCTGACCTTGCATGGGTGCAAAAAGATGATGTGGAGACCCAGGCTTTTCACACAGCTATCATCGGCCTTCAATTCGATGAGATCCCTCTGCCAGACAGCGGCCACACCTTGATCTGTGATGTGACCACCGGCCAGCCCTAATCAGCCATTCCGAGTCAATGGAGATGACAGGTTTTCCACTCCATCCACGACTTCTCGTACCTGTCCATCAGGACCACAGCAGCCATGGTCGCAGCATGGTTTGTATGGCATGGCCTACACAAACAGATCGCTGAGTGGGCCCGCAATTGCACACATTGCCAGACTTCCAAAAACATAAAAGTTCCCGTCCAGCAGTTCGAACCACCCAGCTGATGATTCAACCACATCCACATCGACATCGTCAGTCCCCTGCCCGTTTTACGAGAAGCCTAGTATCTCCTCACAATGGTCGACCGAACCACCAGCTGGCCAGAGGCCATCCCCCTCAAAGACACGTCTGCAGACTCCTGTGCCAGGGCAGTGCTCACGCACTGGATATCCCAGCTCAAGACACTGGCCCATATCAAAACAGACAGGAGGGCACAATTCACATCAGCCTTGTGGACAGCTTGCCTCCCTCCTCGGCACAAAACTCCACCACACCACCACCTACCGGCAACAGTCCAATGGCCTGGTAGAACATTTCCACCACCATCTAAAGTTGGCGCTCATGGCCCACCTGACCGGATCCAACTGGGTGGGCACAAGCTCCCCTGGGTGCTCCTTGGCATCTGGACAGCACCCAAGGAGGACCTCCAGACCTCCTCGGCCGAGTTCGTACATGGAGCCCCCTTAACCCTCCCCAGAGGATTCCTTCCCACCACCAAGGACACAGACACAGAAGGAGGGGCAGGACTGCAAACACTGAAGGACAGACTCAGCTCCCTCGCACAGCAGCCTCCCTCGCACCATGGACACCACCCCACCTCAGTGCCCGCAGACTTAAACACAACTGACTTTGTGTTCATGCGCCAAGGTGTGCCCTTACCCCCCCCCTCCCCGTGACCCTTCAAACGCCCCTACAAGGTGGTCTACAGCAGGGGCAACATGTTCACATTAGACATTGGGGGCAGGAGGAACTGAAGGCAAAACCAACACAGGACTCGGGGGCACAGCACACTATCCCCGGTTCTGGGGTGGGGGGGGGGGTGTTGTATGGTGGTGCACAACTTTGAAGGCAGGCGAACTGGCTCCACATGTTACGGTCGCAGCAGCGGAGCAGCCGCGTCAAGATGGCGCCGCTGGGGTTGTGTTTTCCGCCGGCCGGGTCAGGTCCGCATGCGCATGGGGTAACGTCATGACATCATTTCTGGAGCGAGGGCGGGCCTTACCCGTGGCCCTTTAAGGAGCAGAGCGGGAAGATTCAATAAACAACTGAAGTGCAGACAATCCTACTGATTACTGGCCCCGTTCTTCCCGACTCCATTTAGCTGCTGCCACACCATCATCTTATCCATGTCGTCCCTTTCCTAGCTCATGCATGAGCATTGATTATTTTTTCAAAATGTTACGTAAAAATGATGAGATGTCATTAAATAAGGCTCCACCTCGGGTTACGAACACCTGAATATGGACATACGAACCAGTGTTTGGGGGACCAGGGTGATGGATGGGGACAGATTTGCATCTTCTCCTGGGTGAGAATACGATATTTCTATCTATGTTCACCCCCCCCCAGCCCTCCCCTCGCCTGAGCCTAACAATTGGGGGGCTGGGTAGTGCTGAGCTGAGCCGGGAGTGCTGAGCAAACTCATCGAGTCTGGCGGCCACTCTCCTCTTGCCTGCTCACTCCCCCATCGCTGCTGTCTCTACAATCCTCTCCCATACACCATTTTTTGCTCATTTCTGACTTACCAGCTGTTCGGGTTATGAACAGTTCCCATGGACAGAACCTTGTCGTAACTTGGGGACTTTTTGGTCCTTTTCTCAGTTTAGTCTAAACTGAAATCTTCATGTTTCTGCAGCTCTATTAGCCTAACATAAGCAAAGAATTTATGTAAGGATCACTCTAGTCGTTCATATTTAAACATTTTGCAAGGACTATATATCATCCATCTTATAAAGGTACACTCCCTCCCCCACTACCATCTCCACATTTGTGTAAATTAAATTACATATGCTAGCTGGTTGCCTATTGCCCCTTAACATCTGGATCTTCTACATTTTCTCAAGGTCCTCACATCCAAACACACTTTGCACTTCAAATTTGTGGGCGATCACTTTTAAAATCCTTTTAGGTATTAACCCAGCATTTCCCAATTAATTCCATGGGCTCAAACTTTATTTCAGGTGCTGAACAAAGATAAGTTCAGGGGATATAGTGGACCAGACAGTATCATTTTGAGAAAAAGTGGTCAGTGCACTTTCTGGGTCTCAATAAAGGGTGCCAACCCAAAACTTTGACTGACCTTTTTTTAATTTTGGAAGCACTCGAAATTTTAGAGATGCCTTTCCAATCCACGAGCCTGTGCCGCCCAAATATGCCAATTATCCTACAAACCCCCGTGTATTTTTGGAGGGTGGGAAGGAATCCACAGAGTCACAGGGAAAACATACAGACAGTGCCAGACTTGGACCTGGGTCACTGGCGCTGTAATAGCACTGTGCTCACCGTGCCGCCCATGGATTATCCAGGGGTGCTGCCTGGCCCATGGAGTCCTTCCAGCTTCTCTTTATTCACTCAAGGTTTTGTGTTTCCTTTTTATTTAAAGAGCTATTGTACAGCACCTGGAATCATACACCACTGTCGTGCATGATTCACAAAGGTGTAAAAAAGGACTATAAAGAAAGCTACACCTATGGGGATCGGTCGATGCCGGATAAGTTCATTTTCCAGTTGCTTCAGATTGCATGTTGCGTAATTAGCTAATTGACCACTAGGGGAGCTAATTTTAAACTTTATTTTTTTTTAACCTATTTATTTTCTGAAATTTTTTTTGGCCGGTTACTTTTTTTCTATTTTTTATTTCTTGCACCATGAATCATATCAATAACAACATTCACAAATGATCATCACTAATATGTACACTGTGACATTTCCTCTCCCCCCCCCTTTCCCCCATTCATCCCTCCCCACCCCCTTTCAAAAAGCAATAACAAGAGCAAAAAAGTGTATTATGACAACTTGGAAAATGGAAGCAAGCCTTAAAATACAACAGTGGTATACAGAAATGAACAACTGTATTCCATTAGAAAAAAACTACATACAATCTGAAAGACAAATATACATTATTCAAACAAATTTTGCCAGTTACTTGAGGCTGTCATTTGCTTGAATTCCAGCAAACTGGGATTTTACTAGGTTAGCAAAACTGAAAACAAAACAAAGGACTCTACATCACCTTTGTTGACCTCAACAAAACCTTTGACACCGTGAGCAGGAAAGAGCTTTGGTCCTCGGATCCCCCCCCAAGTTCCTCAACATGGTTATCCAACTGCATGAAAACCAACAAGGTCGGGTCAGATACAGAAATGAGCGCTCCGAACCCTTCTCCATTGACAACGGAGTGAAGCAAGGCTGCGTCCTCGCACCAACCCTCTTTACTATCTTCTTCAGCATATTGCTGAAACAAGCCATGAAAGACCTCAACAATGAAGACGCTGTTTACATCCGGTACCGCACGGATGGCAGTCTCTTCAATCCGAGGCGCCTGCAAGCTCACACCAAGACACAAGAGCAACTTGTCCGTGAACTACTCTTTGCAGACGATGCCGCTTTAGTTGCCCATTCAGAGCCAGCTCTCCAGCGCATGACGTCCTGTTTTGTGGAAACTGCCAAAATGTTTAGCCTGGAAGTCAGCCTGAAGAAAACTGAGGTCCTCCATCAGCCAGCTCCCCATCGGGCACACAGAACTCAAAACAGTCAACCAGTTTACCTACCTCGGCTGCACCATTTTATCTGATGCAAGGATCGACAAAGAGATAGACAACAGACTCACCAAGGCAAATAGTGCCTTTGGAAGACTACACAAAAGAGTCTGGAAAAACAACCACCTGAAGAAACACACAAAGATCAGCGTGTACAGAGCCGTTGTCATACCCACACTCCTGTTCGGCTCCGAATCATGGGTCTTCTACCGGCATCACCTACGGCTCCTAGAACGCTTCCATCAGCGCTGTCTCCGCTCCATCCTCAACATTCATTGGAATGACTTCATCACCAACATCGAAGTACTCGAGCTGGCAGAATCCGCAAGCATTGAATCCACGCTGCTGAAGACCCAACTGCGCTGGGTGGGTCACGTCTCCAGAATGGAGGACCATAACCTTCGCAAGATCATTTTATATGGCAAGCTCTCCACTGGCCACTGAGACAGAGGTGCACCAAAGAAGAGGTACAAGGACTGCTTAAAGAAATCTCTTGGTGCCTGCCCCATTGACCACCACCAGTGGGCTGATCTCGCCTCCAACCGTGCATCTTGGCGCCTCACAGTTCGGCGGGCAGCAACCTCCTTTGAAGAAGACCGCAGAGCCCACCTCACTGACAAAAGGCAAAGGAGGAAAAACCCAACACCCAACCCCAACCCACCAATTTTCCCTTGCAACCGGTGCATCCGTGCTTGCCTGTCCCGCATCGGACTTGTCAGTCACCAACGAGCCTGCAGCAGACATGGACATACCCCTCCATAAATCTTCATCTGCGAAGCCAAGCCAAAGAATCTTCCAGAAACTAGGGTACAGTGCATTGAGAAAAGAGAAAGGGTCAGAAAAGAAACTTGTCTCTGTTAAAGTTATGTTTCTACTTCTTGCACCTTAATCGTGAGCAGCAGCAGTGAAATTTGGTGAACAGATGTACAATGCAGAATTCCTCTTGTTCGGGCATAGATTATGACACGAATGAAGTGAGTACATTGTAATTTCAAACACAAATGATAAGGAGTTAATGAAAACAAGTTTTACATATTGACATAATATATTGTTGTGGAGTGAGATTCCATGCCTCATCAGGCATGAAAGTACATATGGCATTGTGTGTTACAATTTAAGGCTACGTGACGTCACTGATGATAGCCAATGTTTCCACAGCACATTTTGTGGATGAGGTTTAATCTAGGTTTATAACATGACCCTAGCCTGCAATAATACATACATATTCTTGGGCCTCAGCTAGAAAATGGAAGAACAGCCAACAACTTCTGGTTTCTCGTCCATTTTCGGTAGGAATTTTGATTGTTGGCTCACTATGGCAGGACAAATTAGAAACCGGGGTAACCAGCAAATAGGTGGCAAATTGCTTCGTTTTTGTGTTTATTCACCTCTTCTGTGATTGAATAATGTTACAGAACACATTCAGTATGAATTTTATTTTCACATTCTGCCTGCATCTAGAGAAGAAGTGAAGTGGCTACTTTAAATGCTGAAGCATTATATGTTCTATTTACCTTCCAGCCTTTAAGAGCAATCTCTCTCTCTTTCACTTCACTGTTAAATACATCCTACATTTACTAAGCTGAATGCAAATTTCTCTCCATCTCATCAAGCTCTCAGTGTTTGCCTTTTTTGACTGATATTGGATCATCATACTTAATCTAGGGTGAAATTTCCTAGTCTGAGCTAAATTACTCGTAGCCATCAACAGGGAGATATTTATTTTTTGCAGGACTAATGATCTGTCTTCCAGACCCACCCACTGATGGTTATTTACTGGGACCCAGATGCTTGAGCTCAAAATGACTGGTAATGTCAGCGGGTGCCATCCCTCATTCTGGTCACTGATTGAATTGGAGCTATCCCATTGACATTGACTCTGTGACTTTTAAGGCCATTACCCTGGGTGAGAGATGATCATCTCATCATCGCTCTAAACTGACAGCTGATTAGCAACAAATTACAGGCAGGAAGATGCTCAGCCATCAGGATAGAGAGAGAGAGAGAGAAAAAAAAAGATCAGAGCGCAGCTTTCTGTATATATCACCACCTGACAGCAGAGAAAGGCCTGAATGTTAGGCAGCTAGATAACTGTCAAGACACCTCTTTGCTATAATTCATTTAGGGCAGCAAAAACAGACTTACACCATCTGCATGGCATATCCCAAGATGCACAGCATTGTGGAAAAATGAGGAGCCAGTTTTAAAATGCTAGCAGATTATATTAAATGCCTCTGAGGTTACACTTCACCCAAAATATAGTCTTGGACTTAGAGGGCTGTTACAACCTGGAGATTTATGGCACTATCTCGCTTTCTCCTCAGTGCAGCATTCATTTACATAAACAGATAATACCAGATAAAAATTTCCATTAGACAAAGGTGAAATGGATCAATTTTCTCCAGCAAAATAAATCTTAAACAGGCAGGATCATTACCACCAGCCACGATTCAGAAATAATGTATTTAAAATCACCAGATAGCAGCAGTTTTCAGGGTTTCCAATTATCTTTAAGAAAAGCTTATTCTGTGGACAATAAAACACATTACTGCACAATATGATACAGTCCATAAAGATGATGATGTTTTATGAAAGGTTGTCGAAAAGCTCCGCACGTTTAAAAGAATGCTTATGGACAACAAGATAGGATAATATTTAATACGCAAAAAGATTCCATTATAACTGTCCTCTCCTATTTGTAATGTGACTTCTTGTAAAACTAAACCTCATTTTCTTATTTCAGACAATAATTATTTTGTGAAAAATTTGCTTCATTCACTCTCTTAAACTTTTGTCTTTAATTGCTCATTATGTTTCTGCAAATGAAAGATGGATTTTCAAGACCACCTGCGGAGTGTGCCTCCAATACATGCAGTGACCAGTCAATATCAATTCTTCCAATATGTTGCTTGTTTAATATAAGGCCTTTGATAAGGTTCCTTAGGGAAGGTTAGTTAGGAAAGTTGAATCATGAGATATTAACATTGAAGTAGTAAAATGGATTCAACAATGGTTGAATGGGAGATGGAAGAGAATGGTGGTAGATAACTGTTTGTCAGATTGGAAGCCTGTGACAAGTGGTGTGCCTCAGAGTTCAGTATTGGGTCCATCACTGTTTGTCATATACATTAATGATCTGGATGATGGCGTGGTAAATGCAGATGATACTAAGATAGGTGGAGCTGTGGATAGTGAAGATGGGTTTCAAATCTTGCAGAGGGATTTAGGCCAGTTAGAAGAGTGGGCAGAAAGACAGCAGATCGATTTTAATTCAGGAAAGTGTGAGGGGCTACATTTTGGTCAGGCTAATCAAAATAGGACATTTATGGTGAATGGTAGGGCAATGAAGAGAGCAGTAGATCAGAGGGATCTAGGAATAATGGTACATAGTTCCCTGAAGGGGAAGTCACATGTGGATAGGGTGGTGAAGAAGGCTTATGGTATTTTGCCCTTTGTAAATCAGTGCTTTGAATATAGGAGCTAGGATTTTATGTTAAAATTGTACAAGGCATTGGTGAGGCCATAGTTGGAGTATTGTGCACAGTTTTGGTCACCAAAATATAGGAAAGGTATCAACAAATTGGAGAGAGTGCAGAGAAGATTTACTAGAATGTTGTTAGGGGTTACAAGGTCTATGTTAAAGGGGAAGGTTAAATAAGTTAGGTCTTTATTTTTTGGAGTGAACAAGGTTGAAAGGAGATTTGATAGAGCTATTTAAAACTGTTATGGGTATAGATAGAGTTGACGTGGAGAGGCTTTTTTCTTTAAGAAAGGGGGAGGTACAAATGAGAGGATGTGACCTGAGAGTTAGAGGGCAAAAGTTTAGAGGAAATATGAGGTGGGGGGGGGAGACTTCTTTACTCAGAGTGTGTGGAATGAGCTTTCAGATAAAGTGGTGGAGACAGCTTCGATATTAGCATTTAAGGAGAAGTTGGATATATATATATATATATATATATATATATAGGGACAGAAAAGGAATGGAATGGAGGGTTATGGACCAAGTTGGCCTGTTTCTATGCCGTCATTGTTATATGGTTCTAAGCCACACCAGTTGTCTTCCACTAAACCATGATGGTCCAAATCAGCATTCTCAACCTTTTTTTTTGGCTTGTGGCCTCCTTATGGCCTCTGCTCAAAGTTTATGGGCTCCCATCCCCGTGAAGCAGTCATTCAGTTGGTTTCTTCCATATTTCTCTTCTACCAACTGCATAAAAAACATTCTATGATTTCAGTCAGTGGTCCCTTCTAAATGAGCTGTGCCACCCCCCCCCCCCCCCACCAGGGAAGCAGTATGGCTCCTGTTAAGAATGGCTCACCTAAATCGTGCTCCAGTTTGGCATCAAAGTGAGTAAGGAATTCAACCCGTTCTGCTCAGCATTACCCAAAAGTGGGATGGAACGTTATGTGTACATACATAAAGTCTTCTCATGATTTAATCGTTTCAGATCAGATACAGTAAAACAGCAATCTAATATTACACAAAATAAGGTAGACAAAGATTCTTCATTAGCATTAGCATTGCCCAAACCACCTCCCCCCCCAAAGTCAGAGAAAGAGAAGTAAAAGAGAGCCCTCCGCCCCCCCCCCCACCCCTCCCCAGAGTTACCGAGTGTCTGTGGATTTACCCTCCAGCACTTCCACAGGTGTCTGCAGCCACATAAGACTCCAGTTCAATTCAAACAGATGGCAGCCTGAGCCCAGATCCAAACCTCTGACCCGATGAGGAAGCGTTCACCGCCCAGGCCCATTTGGGAGCCCTTCTACAACCTCCGCATCCTCTAGAAATGCTAGGCAGGAGCCAACTGTCCAAAAAAGCTCTTTGTAACAACATAATAAATGGGCCAGATGAAATTATCTCAGAAGTAGATATTAAGCAGATAGGTATACAAGTGTCATATAACATAATCCGTGCCATATTAGTTTCTCACATTAATTTAACAGTGCTTGCCTAAACTAGCAAATTCAAACTAGAATTAACGATGTTGCTTGGATCAAAATGGATAGACCGCTGTCTTTGTATGGATGTACCAGTTGCAGGATAGCTAGCTTAACAGCTAGTGTTTATAATATAAAGCCCAACATTTTCTGAGACACTCCATTAAATTGGTGAACAGAATCCAGCTACCAATGCAATCATAAAATACTTTACATATTTTACCATTCTGCACTTCAATTTATGTAGGCAGAATCTTGTGGTTTTCTTTTGATTTCAGTTCTCAAGTGCACTTAAACGTCAAAGGAAAATGTGAGCTAAATCAGCCCTTCTCCAGAGGGGCCAGAGCACATTTAAGTAGAAGCCTTGTTTTCTTTTCACCTCACATAACATAAATAGTTATTATGGTTTTTTTTGTGTAGTTGGTAGGAGAGAATTACAGAAGAAACCAAAACCTGACTGCTCCACAGGGAAGGGAGCCCATAAACTTTGAGCACAAAGGGGGCCATCGTGGGGAGGGAAAAAATGGTTAAGAATGGCTGAGCTAAATCATTACTGTCTTAAAGTTAGGAAAATTGGACAGACAGAACAAGTGTCACATACAAAGTAAAACAAAACTGAAAAATTAAGTTATGTTTGCAAGTTTTTTATGAATGTAAATTTGCCTTTCCACCAGCATTTATTGTATGGAAATTTTTTAACAATGACAGTACATGATAAATGGGTTCACTGACAACATAGAAGGTTAGATGAATAGCAAACTTATTTCATGCTGATAGCCCTGTTAATGATATCATATTATTGCTTTTACATCAAAATATGTGTTTGTGTATATCCATGCTTGGGCAAAAAAAAACACACACTAACAAATCTCACCACCTCTCAGCTTTCCGAAACAGATTCTCTCGCTGTAAAATAAGAGTTCTCAGGACAGCACCCTGCTGGTAAAATTATGAGTTTATGTTTCATGAACTCTAAAAATATATCTTCAGTTGATCTGAACCAGCCAAATTACAGTAAACAATAGAAATACATGTGTTTTGGCAAAAATTATTTCAAGATTACATATTTGAAGTAGATATTATTTATCACAGAAATGTTGTGTGGCAGGGAATTTGTGCCATTTTTTCAAAAATCCATATGTTTGAACAAAGAAACAATACCCCTTTTGCAGAAACAAAAACGTTTATTTGCAAGCACCCTTTAATGCAGTACGTAGGCCAGACAAAACTAATTATGGAATGAGGTTGTTGTGAGCTGGCATCGACTCAATGGGATGTGGTCTCTTCCTGTGGCATACAGAACTATTTAAATAAAATATGGAAGCAAGGGATCTCAAAGCAGGATTTTACACAAGATATTTGACCACATAATTTAAGAATTTACTAATGTGTAGAAGACCAAAAACCTTCAAGGGGCATCCTGGAGGAAAGAGAAGTAGAGAGTTTGAGAGATTTAGGGAGGAAATTCAGACTTTCAAATGTTGGAAGCTGAAGGCATGGCTGCCAATAGTGGAGGAATTAAAATGGAGGATGGTCATAGCACCAGCATTGAAAGAATAAAAATAACTTTTGGGGTTCCGTGACCAGGGGAGATCATTGATGGAGTCTGTTGGAGATTACTGATACAGACTGGCGAAGATCATGACTGCAACTGGCTGCAGCATTGCTTTTGTATGCAACATGTCAAAATTACAGGGGTGATGAGTGAGCAAGATCTAGTGGAAACAGAATATCACCACAGAATTTTGGCCGGCCTCAAAATAATGCAGGATAAAATGAGGAAGGCATAAATGGGCAGAAAGACAAACACAAAACATATTTGTTGCAAATGGTGATTAAGAAGCAAAGAACGAGAATTTTTTTTTAAATCCACTGCCTATGAGAAGGCAACAGGATTAATTTCTCTCTTTGATGGCCCTTCATCAGGACTGGAAAATATTTCTGTTACAGAATAGGGAGGCTAAAGAGAAAAAAAATATTGTGGTAGTGTAAAGACCAAGAGGGACTTTCTTGACAGAAAAGTGCTCAGCTTGCCGGGTGAGAGAGTGAGCCAAAAGCATATAAATTAGTTATGATCCATCTGGAGGGGTTGTCCATCGAAGGAGATGAATTAGGGGAGAAAAAGTGAAAAGGTAAAGGTGGAATCATGGTATGTAAAATACTGCTGTTACTGAAAATACCGATCAGATCAGTCAGCATCAGTGGAGAAAGGCTGAGTTAATGTTTCACCAAAATTGGCAGTCATTAAATCTCCAGCAATTGCAGAGCACCCATGTTCCCATCGCAAGGGATGACTTAAATGTTCAGTTGTATGTCACTTTACCTCTTCACCCCACTCCCACTTTAAGCTCCGGGTTTTTGACTTTCCTCACTATTCCAGTGGAACCTAACATCATCTCAAGGAATGACATCTCACGTTCTGGCTAAGCGTGCTACAGTCCTTAGAACTCAACACTGAATTCAATGATTTCAGATAAATGGTAAACAGGTAAAGGCTCCATCGTTGTCACGTAGTACTACATTTAGAATGTATCATACATGAAATTCGTTAACTTTTGTCTGCCTTACAGCAGTCAAAGAGTCACTACTTTGTCCAGCGCCCCTCACGGAAACCTACAACACCTGGTGTTCCTACCCCATCCCCCTTCCAAGTACTGAGCCTGCTTAGCTTCCAAGATCAGACAATCTCAGGTGTTTAAAGGCTATTAGGCTTATATTTTGTGTAAAAACCAGCCACTTCTGATAAAACACCTGAAGCATTAACTCAGTTTATCCATCTGCACATATGTGGCCTGATGTGTCAGGCCCTTCCATCATTCTCCTTTATTTCAGATCTCCTGACACTGCACCCCAGAGTTCCAGTGCCTTTGTTTTTCTTTTGTTTTCTCTCGCCTTTGTTCCCATTCATCTTTTATTTGCTTCCTTTCCAGGAAGGTTACCAGTGATCAACAAGCCTTCATCACCTTCCGTCACCACCACTTGTATCACTCAGACTTTCTTTCTCCATTTCCACCTATTGCAAATATTACCTATGCTCTCTCCAATCCTTTCTCTTCTCGGCAACTTAAAACATCTTTGCTTTTCTTTTTTCTTTCTTCTAATCAAAGACAATGAACTGAAATATTAACTTTGTTTTTCTCTCTGCACAAATGCTTGCTGAATGAACTCAGATTTATATGTTGTGAATGAGTCAGATTATTGAATGAAGAGCAAACATTTCAGCACAGACCATTAAATGGCAGCAGGTGCTGAAATTTAAACTCTACAGACAAAGCATTTATTTTTATATCTTGCTCTTTTTTCTTTTCAGATCTATCTTTGCTGTAATGACAGGATGTTAATTCACTATGGAGAAAATTAAAATGATAATTCACAGCAGCAAAATTACACTTGGCACATGAGGTCATTTTACTACAGAAACCACACTAGCAGTTAGAAACCGTTTGTTTTTTAATGAGAGGTTAGGTTAATTTTTCCTGGCATTGAGAGAGGATTTAAAATGCAATATTTTTGTCAGGTTCTGAAATAAACAATAAACGCCATTTTTTGTTAAGTTGCATTGGCAAAAATGCAATAAAGACAGAGGAAGTCAGATTGCACTTGACTGACAAACTCACTTGAATTAATGGTGTGTGAAGCTCAATGTTATTCCTGCAATCCTCTGTTATCTGCCAGTCTTCCATTTATATGAAGTGCAAGTAAAATAGAAACATACCTTTTCTCAGTCTATTTTAGAAATTGTTTTGCTGCGTACAATAATTCTTAGGAATTCCATAAGTCTGGGAGGACAGAGATAATCAGTAATGCAAGATTATGTATCATTTTAATTCAATTAAGTCAGACTCTCTGAAAAGCAAAAATAGAACAGGATTTTCAAGCAAGAATAATTAATGAAACAATCTGATGCTTGCCAAAGTTTTATGCTAAATTTCCATTCTACTTCTCAATATTTTGTGCTGTTGTGTTAATCAAAGACCTTAAAAACAAAAACAAAATGTAATAAATACTCCTGCTGTGGGAACTCATAATATCCTCTATACTTTTAATGAAATATTCTCCTGTTCAATACAAATCATGCAAAATAAATTCCATATCAAAAGCTTCATCAAAGGAGTTACTCAAACTTTCTGACTTTTGCAAAAAGCTGTCAAATTAAGCAACTTAAATATGTGTAATTGAATTACAAGCGATGATTTGCTATTGTTTCTAATACTTTAATCTGGTATGTTATTATAAACTTCTCTTTCAGTAAATTCAAAATGACATTTGATAAATTAGGTGTCAACCACTCTTTTTAGAGCCATACTTTTAAGGTTTGCATCAAATACAGCCAATTAATTGTACAGCTATGTTTTCTAATTAGTTAATTTCAAATAAATCTGTTCTGTTGTAAGAATTTTAAATTAAAATAATATTACACCTCAGATGCCAGACAACAGTTAAAATCTTATCCTTTCTGTGTAAATTCTCATGTAGGAGAAAAATAAGGGGCATTCTGATAAATGGACAGAATAGCAAAACAGTGACACCTTCAGGATATAATGAGTATTACTGTTCCATGCAGCATCCACTGAGAAAGGTAAATGAATACCTGTAGATAATGAGTGAATGGACCCAGGTTGAAGAGTAACATATTATGTGATGTTAATGTTAATATTAACTGTTAATGTTGATATTATCATCTTAATATCATAAGGGGCATTGGGCAATTTTTGGTGATAGCGACTTGACTAAAAGAAATTTCATGTAATATCACATTTTCTTCTTTATTATATGACAACAAAATCTGAATCTTGAGTAATTATACATAACAGCATAGATTTCAGGACCAAAATTGTCCTGATCTCCCACCTTAACCTTAATAGAATAGCAGGAAAGAATATTCTCTGGCCTGTTTTATGGAAGAAGTCCCAGTAGATTTGAAAATCTGGCAAGAGACGATGAGAATGTGGGAATAAGAAAAATTGAAATGAATGTAAATGTGTGTCATCAAGTCATAGAGTTCAAATGGCCCTTCAGCCCACGTGCAAATCGACGAAACTGGTTTCATTAGCCCATTTTGCCAATATCCTTCTAAACCTTTCCTATGTATCCATGCGTCGGCCTAAATGTCATTTGAACATTACAGTTGTCCCTGATTCTATCACTTCTTCTGGCATCTTCTTCCATATACCCATTTTAATCTATTTCAAGGTGCCCCCTCCCACCAGGTCTCTTCTAAATCTTTCCCCTCTCACCTTAAACTTGTGTTTTGAAGAAAACGCTATGATTATTTACCTTATCTATACTGTTCATGATCTTATTAAAAAAAAACTCTATATGGCCCCCTTCAAGCCTCCCACAATCATGGGGGAAACAAAACCCCAGCCTCTCCTTCGAGTTCAAGCCTCCCAGTCCTGACAAAATTCTCGTAAATCTTTGTGGTGATACAACCAAAGAACTGGGCTGCGTGCCCACCAGCCTACTGCAGGGGGTGATCTCTGTACCTGCTGGAAGATCGCCTGGGAGGCTGAATCCACCTGGCCGGCTGTCAATCACAGAGCCAGCGAGACTACTACTGGTGTACAACAGAGTTTAAGTGGATTAAAGCCTCTTCTGTGTTTTGTGCCTGCTTGCTGCACCACAATCTTTTCTGCATCCTTTCCAGCTTAATGACGTCTTTCCTGCAGATGGATGGTTAGAACTGCACGCAATACTTCAAGTGTTGACTCTTCAGCATCTTTTGCAGTTGTAACATGACATCCTTGTTGCTGCACTCAATGCCTTGACTGTCTTCCATACCCAGTCAAATTTCTTTGCTCTACAGCACTCACCTGGGTCCTATCATTCATTGTGAAAGTCCTATCCTGGTTCAACCTACTAAAGTGCGATACCACGCATTTAACCAAGTCTACAAAAATGCTTGAAAGTCGATGTGAACTAGGTAGGTTGCAGATCAGCATGTATGCTGTGTGTCTCAATGATTCTTTGAAAATGAAATATCCATGCCCAAGGCAGAAATTCTACCTCACCGTGGCACTGCACTGAAAGATATCTTCTAGAGAGAATTGAGGCTGAGAGATTCTAGTCTTTAGGGGGGGGGGGGGGGGGGGGCAAGACAGCTTAAGGCATTGTTAGAAAGGGTGGAAGGAACAAAGTGGATGATATGAATAAGAACATAAGAACATGAGAAATAGATCTGATGATAAACTCTTCTCCACCGAGCCGCATTTTCCCCATGTCCCTTACTTTTCCTATTTTGTAAAAATCTATCCAACCTTTTCGCACTTTATATAATTATAAAAACTTTTATTGAACTACGAAAACTGGATCTTTCCCCTCCCCCTGCAAATTCTTCTGCAGGTCAGATAAGATGTAAGAGGCCATATTTTGAACAGGGCTGCAGAGAATAGGAGGCGTGCAAATGAACAGATCTGAACAGAAAGGTAAGCTTTGTTTTAATGAGAAATGCTGAGAAGCTAGAAGCCCATGAAGTTCATTGTGGAGCAAGGCAAGAAATGAGGCAACAGAGTTTGAAATGAGTTGACATTTGCATAAAACCTTTGGCTGGAAAACTGCTTTGGAAAATCTGAACCCTTGACAATGACAAATTTATAATTATCCAGATGAACTGAAGATGAAGAAGAGGTTAGCAAAGTCAAATATTTATCTTTCTCAGATTCAATGTCTCAAAATAAGCTTAACTATTTTATGCAGGATGGTCATTGTCTTAATGCAGGAAACAGGGCAAGTTCCTGCAAAAAGCATTATGTTAATTATGAAACGATTTGGGGATGATTCCCATTTATTTACCTTGGGATCTTTTATAGCCTCCAGCAAGGGCAATTATGGCCTCAATCTAATCTCAAAACCATCATTGGGAGTGCGTCCAAATTTTGGCTTGATTTTCCAGACTTATCCTTCAACCAGCCACCTACTGACTTCCTCAAATCCAGAACTCAATCAGTACAGAGTGACAAGAACATCTTCTCCATAATCTTCATCAGCACTGCAGCATCGCCAGGCTGAGTACTTTGCCCCCTACTCTACTCACTTTACACCTATGACTGCGTGGCTCAGTACAGCACCACCATTTGCAAAGTTACTGATGATACCCCAGTAGTGGGCCGTAAAAAAGCGGTAATGAGTCAGCACCCAGGACGGAGATTGAAAACTTGGTTGAACGGTGTACTGACAACAACCTCTCATTCCATGTTTGTAGACTTTAGGAAGGGAAAACCAGTGGTGTACTATCCAGTGTTCATTAGAGGATCGGGGGTAGAGGGGAGTCACTTTCTTGAAGGATCTGTCCTGGACCTGATACACTAACGTCATTTTGAAAAAAGCATGTCAGCACCCCTACTTTCTAAGGAGTTTGTGAGGGTTCGCTATGACATTGGAAACCTTGGCAAAGTTCTACAGATGTGTCGTGGAAAGAGTGCTGATCAGCTGCACCATGGCCTCATATGGTGGAGACCAATACCTCTGAGCAGAAAGCCTTGCAAAAGGTAGTGGACACATCCGAGTGCATCTCAGGCAAAACTCTTCCCAACCATTGCACAAAAAAATCAAGGTGGAACACTGCCTCGGTGAGCAGCAGCCATCATCAAGGATCCACACCACCCAGGACACGCTTTGTTCTTGCTGCTGTCATCAAGAAAGAGGTAGAGGTGTGACAAGACTTGTACCACCAGGCTCAGGAACAGCTGCTGCTCCCCTTCCACCATCGGACTCCTCAAGAACAAACTCAATCAGGGACTCATTTAAGGACTCTAACTTTACATATTATTTATTACTGATTTTTTTTGCACATAATTTGTTTGAATTTCTTATCTGTTTACATATCTTTTTTTACACTACCGATAAGTGTTTCCAAAGGAAAAAAGAACTTCATGGTTATATCTTATGTATGTACTCTGCAATAAATTTGAACTTGACTTGAACTGACACCAAGTCAAGAATACTACAACAGATCCATGGATGTCTTAACGCTAGTGGCATGTGTTGGAGAGATATAGCACATTCTGAGTCAAGTAGTTTAAGCTAAGGTAATATATTATGGATTTGTTCTTTCCAAATGTTTTCTTCATCTGAAATTTTGAAACCCTTATTGTGAATTCAAACAACTGCCACAAGTAAGTTAAACTCATGAAATTGCTGGGTGAGCCTACTTAAGCTTCATTGTGAACTCTTTTTACAGTGTCTCATGGAATCAAAGAATCTCTATGCCACCTAGTTTTGCTGGTGCCCACCCCGTCCAAGATTTTCCATCCAGTCATATCCACACATGAAGTTCTAGCAAGGTGCTTGAGGGAGTACAAAGACAGATCCTTTCAATGCAGGGGGCAGGTAGGATAGAAAGGAAGTGTCACAACCAGTGGATCCAGTTGCCCATTAAAGTGCTTTTGGAAGAACAAATTCTCAACTCAATATACTTGGTCGCAAGCGGGCGAGATTTCTGATGATAGTTAGACCATTATACCATTTGATATCGGAGCAGAAGTCAGCTATTCGGCCTATTGAGTATGCTCTGCCATTCCATCATGAGCTGATCCATTCTCCCACTCAAGCCCCACTCCCCTCCCTTCTTCCCATAATCTTTGATACCCCGACTGTTCAAATAGTTATTCATCTCTGCCTTAATACACCAACAACTTGGCCTCCACAGTCACCCGAGGTAGCAAATTCCAGAGGTTCACCACTCTCTGGCTTAAGGAATTTCTCCATGTCTCTGCTATAAATGAGCACCCTTCAATCCTAAGGTTAGGCACTCTTGTACTGGACTCCCGTCCAAGCAAAACAGCTTTGCCATACCTACTCTGTCTAAGATGTTCCCCTCTCATTCTTCTGAACTCCAAGGAGTACAGGCCTAGAACCATCAAACATTCCTCATATGCTAATCCATAAGTTTACTTGTTTAATATCGAACAAGTGTTCAGTCTGAAGCACAAGCAGATGCGAAAGTGTTTGGTGTCTGACTGCCTGCATGAGACTTTCTTCGCAATATGATCCATATGAAGCATGATATTCTCTGCAGTAGACACTAGAGCCACATCCGTCTCAACACTCATATCCTATGCATGGTAAAGTCAGTAGATTCAAGATTCCTTTATTGTCACGATATAAAACAATCATGTAATATTATACAAAATCTGCTTTAGTATGCCATAAGGCAGACAGATTAGCCATCAGCAGAAAATGCCTGGCACCTCTTAAAGTCAGAGAAGGAGAAGCAAAGGAGAGTCCTCTCCAGTGTAACTGAGTATCCATAGATTCACCTCCAGTGCTCCCACAGACTCATGGACTCCAGTCCAAACCATCGGCAACCCGAGCTCCAGATCTGAACCTCTGACCCGATCAGGAAGCCTTCAACGTCGTTGGCACCTTCTTGCATCCCGGTTCCGATACCTGGTACCCCAGTGTCGAGCCAGTCTCCAGCAGTTCGCAGCCACTGTTAGTCCTTTGACTGCAGTCACCATCAGCCTCCGAGGATTCCTCGCATCTAGTTGCCATCAGCCCACTCACTGCTTGTGTGTTCTTGAGCAGCTCTCTGGTCCACTGCCGTGGTCACTGTCCCATGGGTCATCTCCTCTGCTTCTCCTTCTCAAATGAAGGCTGGTCTCCCTGTTTTCTGGTGCCCTGTACCAGTCTTCTGCAATATAAAGCCAGGGTAAAGGCATTGATTGCTTTCTGTCTTCAATGGAAAACACAATGTAGGAATTTATCCTGGTTATCTCAGCATTCTGATTTGCTGTGGTGATCATCACCACCAGAAGCAATGGAAAAAAGGGAACATCACTGCCAATAAGTGATCAACATTCTGGATATCTCCATCATCCTGACTAAGGTATAGAACTATCCAATAAATCCACCTGGCCAGCAGAGCTGGCCCTCTACTCCTGTTAGAACATTACAGCACAGAAACAGGCCTCTTCACCCCTTCTAGTCTGTGCCAAACCATTTTTTTTTGCCTAGTCCCACTGACCTGCATCCAGTCCATCGCCCTCCATACCTCTCCCATCCATGCACCTGTCCAAATTCCTCTTAAATGTTAAAATTGAGTCCGCATTCACCACTTGTCTTTCACCTGTTATTCCATCATGCTGCTCTTTGTGGATGCCTGCAGTTCATACTTTTTCTCCAGGTAGCAGATCTTCAGAGGGGTCACAGCAACTTTGGTGGCTGTTTGAGTGAACTCACCTTTACGACTCTGGTCGTAATCTGTGAGAGGGGATTTTATCTCCACTGTAGAAATTGAAATAAGTACAGAAAATGATGGAGTTACTTAGGTTGAGCAACATTGGTAAAGAGGGGAACAATCCTTATGTTTCAGATCAATGGCCTTTCATTAAAAATGGAACATGAAAAAATGGTCTTTCAGGTTGCAGGCAAGGAGAAGCAGGTTGAAGAGATCAAAAGGAAATTACCAGCTGTCCTTTTTAACTCCCTATAATTTCTCCAAGGCAGTAAAAAAAACTCTCGGTTATATGATCCCTCCTTCTGACCCAGCATCCTAATAAAACAAAGAATCTTTGTGAGGAGTTCAAGCTTCCATGGGACTGAACCCTTGCTGCCTTGGAGCTGAAAGAGCCTCAAAATCTCTTCTACTTCCATGAGACCAAACACAGATTGGGCAACTTCTTCACTGGCTCTGACTTCAGGTGCAAGCAGGAATTTTGGTTGCCAGCCATTTCCCTCACTGCCATGCCTGTCCTCAGTGTCGTCCATTGCTGGGGGAGGCCCAATGTAAACCTGAATATTCCACCAAAACCCAGCAGCATGATGTCCTTTACCTGCTCCCATTCTCACTTTTTTCTCAAGATTCCACCCCCTCCCACCCCACACACCCACCCACCCACCCACCCACCCACACAAACACACTTGATGGTCTTCTCCACTACCTGCCTCTCCACCTTTCCAATCTTCATCCAGAATCCATCCTCTCCTTCCCCACACTTTATTGTGCTTGCTACCTTCCCCTCCCACTTAGTCCCGAGAAAGTATCCCGACTCCGGATGTTGACTGGCCTGGTCTCTTCATGGATCTTGCCTGACCTGCTGAGAGTCCCTCCGATTTCTCGTGCTTTTCTCAAGAATCCAGCTGTTCTTTCGTTTCTCTCTGCCCCACCCCCCCCCCCACCCCCGCCAATCTATTTCTTCTGCACCACGGCCACAAATTTTTTCTTGCCTTGGACAATTGAAAAACTCGGTTGAAATTTCTGTTCACAGAAACCCATTCATCAGTAACCCTCTATTCAGCACTGCACAAGTCAGTCCTGAAGCCAGGACACAGCCTTCAGTGAGTTTTCCAGTAGGCTACACCTTCTGTTCATGAGGCCCCAGTGGGAAAACTAACCCCATTATCCTAACAGGACACATCTTGCTTAGTTGAGCACCACTCATATTGAGGTCAGCTGGGCTCTTCATATCTGTATTACTTACGAACACAAATAACCTGCATCTACCTTGTTCTTAATGTTATAATATGCAGGTATGGAATGAAATATTTTCAATTATTTCTTCAAGATATGTGAACGCCATTGGGATATAAGCTGATTGCACAAATGTATATGTTCAGACCCAATGCCTGGCTCCTGATAGATTTACCAAGCTATGGGTTTTTTTTTCTCTCATGGATATTTAAAAACAATTTACAGTACAAATATTAATTTGGAAAAGTAATAACAAAATGTACAACTGATCAGAAGGGTTGTTTTCTATTACCAGTTAATAGCTACATTTATTTGCAATTCTATGTTGAATTGGTGCAGTTTAAATCAGAGGCTGACAGCAACAGCTGCCATACACAAATCTTGTCTTTGACCTTGTGTGCAACCAGTATCCTAGGAAAGAGGATAATCGGGCCATGTTATGTAATGATTTTTGTACATTCAGTTCAGCTCCAAAAAAAAACAATTCTTCAAAGTTATCAATTCTATCCCACGTTTAGTTGAGAAGGAGCTAAAAATGCAGACCGTGGGGAGCTTGCTTTGAAATTGGTGTTTTAATTGGAGTTTTAAAAATGTTAAGGAAGGTACAGGTTTGAATGAAAACAGGTCAGATGGTGATAGGGGTGTTGCAGAATTTTGGAGTTCTGCAGCTGCCAAAAGCATCTCCATTTCTAGGAAAATAGTACAGTAAAATTCCTGTTGTCTGGAATTCAACCGACAAAAGAAAATTGCCGAAAATAGAGGTAAAAAGTACAAAAGTTTAAAATCGGTGGCACCAGCAGTTAATTTTCTAATCATGCAACACACAACTCAAGCAACCGGCACATTCACTAATCCAGCATCTACTAATCCCCATAGGTGTTGGATACTGATGATTTTACTGTAGATGTGCAGTAAGCACAGGATGGTGTTGTTTGGGGATTTTAACTTTCCTAACATAGACTGGGAGATGCAGTCAGTGAGTGGGCTGGTTGGCTTAGACCTTGAATTGCTTTTTGCATCAATATGTTGAGGTACCCACCAGAGAGGGACCAGTATTAGACCTACTGTTGGGGAATGAAATAGGATGGAGGTGTGCGTTGGGGAACACTTCAGATCCAGTGATCATAGCACCATTAGTTTCAGCTTAATTATGGAAAGGGATGTCTGGTCTGAAAATTAAGGTGTTTGAGTGGGGGAAAGCCAGATTTGAGGAGATTAGAAGGGATTTGCAGGATGTAGTTTGGGATGATCCTTTTTTCTGGAAAGGACACTGAGGAGAATTGGGGAGCATTTAAAGGTGAGATTTTGAGGGTGCAGAATCTTTATGTTCCTATCAGGACAAAAGGCAAGGGATAATATGTATAAATATCTCGATAGGCAGGGGTTGATCAGGGACACCAACATGGGTATGTGAGGGGAAAGTTGTGCTTGACGAATCTTGTTGAATTTTTTGAAGAGGTGACAAAAATGGTTGATGAATGTAGAGCAGTTGATGTGGTCTATTTGGATTTTAGTAAGGCTTTTGATAAGGTTCTACATGGAAGGTTCAATCTCTAGGGTTTAATATAGAGATAGTCAGATGGGTTCAGATGTGGCTGGAAGATAGGCACCAGAGAGTCATGGTGGACAACTGTATGTCAGGATGGAGACCGGTGATGAGCAGTGTGCCTCAGGGATCGGGGTTGGGTCCTTTGTTATTCGTCATTCATATTAATGATTTGGGTGACGGGGTGGTAAATTGGGTGAGTAAATATGGGGACGATACAAAAATTCAGGGACTTGTGGATAGTGAAGAGGGTTTTCATGGACTACAGAAGGATTTGAACTGTTTGGAAAAGTGGGCTGAAAGGTGGCAAATGGAGTTTAATGTAGATAAATGTGAGGTGCTTCATTTTGAAAAAAATAACCAAAATAGGATGTATGCAGTGAAGGGGAGGGCATTGAGGAATGCAGAGGAACAGAGGGATCTTGGAATAATGGTTCAGCGTTCTTTGAAGGTAGATTCCCATGTAGATAAGGTGGTAAAGAAGGCTTTTGGTATGCTGGCCTTTATAAATCATAGCATAGGATATAAGAGCTGGGAGGTGATGTTGAGACTGTATAAGACATTGTTGAGGCCAAGTTTGGAGTATTGTGTGCAGTTCTGGTCTCCAAATTATAGGAAGGAAATAAATAAGGTAGATAGGGTGGAAAGAAGGTTTACAAAAATGTTGCCTGGATTGCAGTATCTTGAATACAGAGAAAGATTGAGTAGCTGGGACTTTATTCATTGAGGCGTAGAAGGTTGAGAGGGGATTTGATAGAGATATTTAAAATTATGAAGGGAATAGATAGAGTAGATGTGAATAGGCTCTTTCCCCTGAGGGTAGGGGAGATTGGTACAAGGGGTCATAAGTTAAGGGTTAGGCAACAAAACCTTAGGAGTAATATAAGAGGAAGCTTCTTCACTCAGAGAGTGGTGGCTGAGTGGAATGATCTACTGAAAGAAGTAGTTGCAGCAGGGTCAATTCTGTCATTTAAAAAGAGGCTAGATGAGTGCATGGATGATTGGGGGTTGTAAGGTTATGGGCATGGGAGTGGGTAGGTGGAACTAGTGGAGTTTCATGTAAATCGGTGCGGACTAGAAGGGCTGATATGGCTTGTTTCTGGACTGTAAATTGTTATATGGTTATATATAACCAGCCTCTCCTGTTGCACCAGAACTGAGACCTCTGATAAAATTTGCCTACTTTGTCTCTCGCCTCGGATTCTACCTGATCTGCTATGTGTTTCCAGCATTCTCTTTTCAGATTTCCAACAGTTTATCTGTTGCTTTTTTTTAAAATTAGATATACAGCACGTTAACTGGTCATTTTAGTCCACAGGTCCGTGTCACTCAATTTACACTCAATTAGCCTACACCACCCCAAACCCCCCCCCCCCCACCCCGGTACATTTTGAACAGTGGGAGGAAACCAGAGCCCCCAAACACAGGGAGAATGAACAAACTCCTTTGAGACAGCGCGGAATTCGAACACCGGTCTCAATCACTGGTGCTGTAAACTGCTACGCCAACCATATACACGTTTTCCTCCCTCTATTGCGCTCATACATCTTCCTTCATTGATTAGTGTAGATGTGCCAAAAGGTCAGCATGGTTATTATGCAACAAAACTGCTAAACCCTATAACACTTCTTCAGAGAGAACAGCTGTGATTTACCAACATTCACTTCCTTCTCCTGGTGGGCCACGAAATACATTTGTGCCACGTGGACAATCTTTGCTTGCACCATATCACAAACATTCATTTTATTTTCTCTACTTTTCCCTCCCTCTGCAACTTAAAAGATGCTTAAAACGAGGTTGAGGAGCATTGAAATCAGGATAGCCAGATTGGGAAAAAGCTTCTTCTCGCAGGCTGTGAGATTGATGAGCAGGATGTGTAACCAAGTTAATAATTCCAAATTTTTATATATATTTAAAATTATATCTGTATGTATATTCTGTATGTGATTACAGTAAAACCCCTGATATCAGCATCTATGCAGATGGATAGATAAGTGTATTTTCTGGTTGCTTGAGACTTACTCTTACAATTCCTAACTATAACTTATCTACTGCCTCATGATCCGCAGATTTCTGCTCACCAGACAAGTCTAATATACGAACACCCATTGACAAATCTTGAATCTGCCAAGCCAGCCACTTCAAAAAGAGCACTGCGCCTCAATATTCATCTTCTTGTAGAACTCATTTTTTCTCGCCACTTGGGTCCTGATAAGCAACCACCTTGGGACTTTTTCATACTAACCCATTCACAAGGCAGGAGCTGGTTGCAGGTGTCACCTGGTGAGTGAGTGGTGGATTGATGAACTAACTGCGAGGCATGCCAGCTATAAACTGATGCATTTTTTTTACCTATTGTTTTATTCTTATTTATTTTAATTTTTATTTATCTTCCTCAATTTTTTTTTTGCTGGTTACTCGAGGCTGCCAGTTGCTTGAATTACAGATACTTTCCTGTATGGTGTGCTGGGCACGCACCGTAGTCGGGAAAAAACACTGTTTCACCTGGTTGTAAACAAATCGGAAGGTAATAAACTTGAACTTGTTTTGTCATTTTTCTAGTGCTGATGAAGGGTAGTAAATCTGATGAGTAGTATATTTTTTCTCTCTTCAGAAGCTGCCTAATTTGCTGAATATTTCCAGCATTTTCTGTTCTTTCATTTGGAAAGACACACTTGACACAATGGTATTCAGCCTCTACCCTCCGCACCTGCTTTTCAGGAGCCAGTTTTTAAAACTAGCTATAAAAAGAATAAAACATACAGCAGGTATGGGGTTAAGTATCACAACTTGTCGAAAGCAACGGTCAAGCCAAAAGTCCAGGCCACAGCATCCAATGGCGGCCATAGTTTCAGAGAGAAAAAAAATGTCACTGTAAACAACCACAGGTGAACAAAAATGTCAAAAATGCAGATCTGGGAACCTGAAATAAAGTTAAAAATGCTGGATGTGCATTTGGATATGGGAACACAGCAGGTTAAAGATCACCCTTGGAATGAGTAACTGAGCTAATGTTTCAGACCTAGACCTCAATCATTTTGCTGACATTCGCAGCATCCATTGTTCACAAAACAACACTCGTGGAGATTGCCATCATTATCAATTCATCAGAAGAGATGAATAGCACAAAAATTTACCTCTTTTATTTCAAAATTCAGCTTTATTGATAAAAAATATAAATAACAAATACAAAACACTACTTATTTCTTAACGTTCATTATGTTATCCAGGCTATACATTCATAGTTTTGTCAATGGTACTGTACAAAGATCAATCCATGTTGCCTCTTTGAATAGTAGACTCTTTAATGTTTGCATTGTTATTAATTTGGATCAAACCCCTCAGAGTCTTGGGTTAGGAGGACTTTAAATCATGTTTATAACCTCCCATACCAGCAGGGCTCCCCACACATTCCTGCATGAGGAATAAAATCAGAACTACGGTAACATGGTCATGTTGATCTGCACTTTCAGCCTACCTGCTTACCGAAGATTCGCATTCTTCATTGTTTTTGCCTAACAAAAATCCATCAATCTGAGCTTTGTATCTTTCACAATCACCAATCTCTGGATTTAGGGAAAGTTGTGGAGAGAGAAATATCCGAAGGAAATAATCTATTAATACATAAAAGAGGGGCATTAGGCAATGTTTGTGCTCTATGGCTTAGTGTGAATAAAATTAAGGAAAAATATGATAGAAATAAGATGAACTTGGAAAAAGTGAGGGACTCAAGACCAGAAGACATGAGTAGTAATAGACTATTCAGCCAATCGAGTTCTCACCCTCTATTCAAACACGAGCTGATCCATTTTCCCACTCAGCCCCGCTTCCTGGACTTCTCCCCATAACCTCTGAAGCCCTGGAAAAACAAAAACCTATCAATCTCTGCTTAAATACCCCCAACGACCTGACCTCCATGGCCCCCTGTGGCAACAAATTCCACAATTTACCACCCTCTAGCTGAAGAAATTCCTTCACTTCTCTGTTCTAGGCAGACACCCTTTAATCCTGAAGTTGTGCCCTCTTGTCCTAGACTCTCCCACCATGGGAAACAACCTTTCCACATCTACTCGGTTCACATCTTTCAATATTCAATGAATATAGATCAAGAGCTATCAAGGCAAAGAAGTGGATCCCAGTAAGAGGAAGGGAGTGAAACCCTGTTGATCACCGAATTGTGAAAAAAAATTATGCTAAATGAAGTTATTTTGGGACTGGTGTAAAGAGTTCTCTAATCGAATCTCCCCATTCAATATCAGGTTCACAGCTCTTCAAGTACATGACCAAATACTTTTAAAAAAATTATATTGAGCATTTCATCACTCTTCCAGACAGTGAGTTCCAGATCTCAACAATCCCATGGGTGAAAATACTTTTGTCACAATACACCTTTCCTGTAATGTGGACTAAAGACAAGAAATGATTTAATGAACATATGATGCAGTTTGTGTAATAACATTTCCACATTTATATCTCCCTTGACTAATAAAGGAAAACATACTTGTGCCTTTTATCTATCTTCTTCATCTTTTGTTACTCTACACCAGCCATTCTCAAAAGGAGCCATACCTCACCACTCACCCCTCCCTCCAGGGCCACAACCCATTTAAGGGGAGGGCCACAGACTAAAATCATAAAATATATGATTTTATGTAGTCAGTAGGAGAGAAGTACAGAAGAAACCAACCAGACTGCTTCACAGATAAGCTTTGCGCCGAGTCCTATGGGGGCTATAGCCAAAATTAAGTTGAGAATGGCTGTTCTACACTATTCAATATCTTTCTATATATTGCTCATTTCCTTGCCTTGTTGCCCCTCTTTAACTCTGAATTAAATTCCATTTGCTGCTGTTCTGCCCAACTGGCCAGACTATTCACATCTTGCAGTGTTAAAAATCCTTCCTGCCAAATACTCAGTCATTTTGTATTACCTGTAGAGTTCTTATCTTGCTCTAAATTGTTCATATATTATTATTAATTGAAGGCAAGGGGACCAAATATATCTGGAAACACAGTAACAGGGTCCTCAAGCCTATGCCACCCAAAAACCCCATGTTTTCTTGCTCGCCACCGAATCCTAAAACAATTTTCTAGTTGCATCTTGCCCATCATTAGCAGCCACGAAACCCATTTTGGATTCAAGTTTACTTTTCCATGGATCTCAAAACCTTCTTTACCTGGCTTGTCATGTGAGACCATGTCAAAACCTTGCTAAAATCCATGTAGTCAACATCAAACACACTAACCTCATAAATAATTCCATGTTACCACCTCAAAGAGTTCAATCTGGTAAGACAATTGCTGCCTTCTCTTAAAGATCAATGTTGATTCACTTGTACCATTCAAAGTTAAGGTTGTTGAAAGTGATTCTAATACTTTGCCTTAAATCAAGTAGGCGGCAATTACATTTTAGCTTTGTCTCAAGCTCTTTTTAAAGAATGGCACATTAGCACTCCTCTGGAATCACTCCTACAGCCAAGGACAGTTGAAAAATAATCAGGGCCTTTGCGAATTTTCTCCCTTTTTTGTTTCAAAACTTTATTTATTAATTTTAACATATGAAGAAAGTAAGTAATTCACGTACAGAAAAAATACAAAATAAAGTAATACAAGTACAAAGTAACATAGTTAATACAATACCAATCTCGGCATCTCCCCCTAACAACTAAAAACTAAGACTAAAAAAAAAACTATTTTTAACCCCTAAACCCCCCTCCCCACCCCCACGATAAAGAGTGAAGAATTAATACTATTAGTATAATAATAAAAAAATTAAAAATATATATCTTAAAAAGATCGATTATATATAAAAAAACAAAAAAAATTAATTAAGTATTAATTATTAATCCAAAAAATTTTTATTATATAAGAATATATATGAAAAAACAAAAACAAAAAGAACTTAAACGAAAAAATACCAACTAATAATAAAAAACTAAAAAAAAGAAAAGAAAAGAAAACATATATATAGAAAAAATATATAATAAAAAAAAGTTTTTTTAAAGAAAAAAAAATGATTAATTCAAACTTATTTAAATTGTATATAATCAATAAATGGGGTCGACTTTAACTCATAAAAAGACATCTTATCTTGTATAGAAAAAGATATTCTTTCCATAACCAAACAAAACTTCATCTCTAAATACCACCTATCTAAAGACAATACATTTCTATTCTTCCAAGTAATCGCTATACATTTCTTGTCCACTGCCAGCGCTAAGTAAATAAAAGAGATCTGGCAGTTATCTAATTCTAAATCAATCAACGGTTGCATATTCCCTAATAAAAATATATCAGGGTCTAATACAATATGAAGATTATATAGATTATTAAATACAGATTGAATACCTTTCCAAAATTGTTGTAATCGATCACAAACCAAACAGCATGTAAAAAAGTACCAGAAACTTGATCACAACAAAAACAAAGATCTGACTTATTAAAACCAAATTTTTTTAATTTTTCGGGTGTTAAATATAATTGATGTATAAAACTATAATTAATCTCGCCGATCAAGTTTCGAACACTATTACGGCAGATTTCAGACCAATCTTCTTCAGTTATTGTTAAACTTAAATCTTTTTCCCATTTCATTTTATCTTTATCCCAATCTATTTTACTTTCACTTTCCAACAAAATATGATACAAACCTGATATATAACCCTTTTTTGGAAATGAGAGCACATATTTCTCAAAATCAGTTTCAGACAGTAAATTCATTTGACGACCGCATACCTGTTTTACAAAAATCTTAACTGATAATACACAAATATAGAATAACCACTTATATCAAATCTCTTTTGCAATTCTACAAAAGAACAAGAATGACCTTCTAAAAAACAGTCAGATAAATTATGTATTCCTTTCTCCTCCCATTGTTTCAAAATAGTATTAGATACCGTGAAAGGAACAAGTTGATTATTATATAATGGTAATCTTCCCAACCACTAATTTTTCAATCCCATTTTATGTAATTTACTTGTCCATAAATTCATTAAATGTTTCAATATTGGTACATCATAAGTTCGTAACAAATTTTTATTCCATCGAAATAAAAATTCATTCGAAACTTTGTCAGAAATAACTGCCAATTCTATCTGTGCCCAACTAGGCGTATCTTGTGTGGCCATTAATGCGCTAAGAAATCTAAATTGAGCTGCTTCATAATAAAATTGAAAGTTAGGTAGCCGTAACCCTCCAAATTGAAAATCCCACATCAATTTTTTCAACGCCACCCTAGGAAATTTTCCTTTCCACAAAAAATCCCTAATTACTTTATATAAATCCTTAAAAAATCTTTTTTGTAAACAACAAGGAATTGATTGAAATAAATATTGTATACGAGGAAAAATATTCATTTTTATAATATTAATTCTTCCAAATAAACCCAAAGGTAAATCTTTCCATTTAACTAAATCTGCCTTAATCTTCTTCATTAAAGGAAGATATTTAAGTGAATATAAATTTTGGTAGTCAGTATTAACATTAATTCCCAAATATTTAATTTGTTTCGTCCACTTCAAATTCGTAATATTTCTAAACACTGAATAATCATCTTTACTAATTGATAAAATTTCACTTTCAGTCCAATTAACCTTATAACCAGATAATTGACCATAAATCTCTAAGGAATCTTGAAGTGCTGGCAGAGAAACATCAGGATCCACCAAATACAGCAAAACGTTATCCGCAAATAAATTTATTTTATAATCTTCATTCAAGACTCTCATACCTTTGATACTATCATTCTGACGTATTAATTGTGCCAGAGGTTCAATAACTAAAGCAAACAAGGCGGGTGATAATGGACATCCTTGTCTAGTAGATCTTGTTAAATTAAAGGATTCTGAAAGCAAACCATTAGTAACAACTCTAGCTTTCGGACCATTATACAACTTTATGATACTTTTCAATTACCTGAGTCCTGTTCTAATGCTATAATTACAGTTATACCAAAAAAAGATAAAGATCCCTTACAGGTAGCTTCTTACCGTCCTATATCTTTGTTAAATGTAGACTATAAAATAGTGGCTAAAGTTATGGCTAATAGGTTGGCTCAGTATTTACCAAAGATAATACATCGTGATCAAACAGGTTTTATAAAAAATAGGTATGCTTCGGATAATATTCTACGATTAATTACTTTGATAAATAGATCTAAATCTCAGAAGAATTATCCAATGGTGGTTTCATTGGATGCAGAAAAGGCATTCGATAGAGTAGAATGGAAGTTTTTATTTAAAGTACTTGAAAAGTTTTCGTTTGGTCTCTCATTTATTGGTATGATTAGGGCTCTGCGAAATTTCTCCCTTGAGTTGTTTAACAAGATGATATATTTCATCTCGACATCCATTTTTAAAGATGATAAACTCACGAATACTTCCTTTTTCTTTAAACTCGGTTTCTTCCTTCCAATACACATTCATCTACCTTAACTTCAATATTGGTCTATTCTTTGCTTTTGTGAAGAAAATAATAGGCCCTACCCTTTTCTTTATTCTAGACTTTTCTCTTGATGTACTTTTTAAAAAATACTGGAACTTACTTTCATTTCACTTGCCAGTGATTTTTCATACTCTCCTAATTTCCACTTCAGTTTCTCTCCTAGATTTTAGGAATCTAAGCTCTTGCTGTCTGACATAAACTTCTCCTTTTCAGCTTATTTTACCCTTTACACACCATGTCATTGAGGGAGCTCTTAATATGGTAGTCACCCCACCCCCCACCCCCATTTTATTTAAGAGAATCAATGCACCCTGAATCCCTTACTTTAAAAGGATTCATCTTTCCTAATGAAGGGCTTAGGCCCAAAACATTGCTTGCCTTTAGATTCCCATGGACTGTTGAATTTTTCCAACAATTTTGTGTATTATACAGCTCTTTCCAAATCCACTTCTGCCAAATCACATCTCACTTCATAAAATTGGCCTTAAGCCAATTTAGAATTATTACTCTTATTTTAACTGTTGTCATTTTATATAATTATAATCACATTACAAAAGCATTCTTCCTGTAATAACTCATTCACCTGTCCAGCTTCATTCCAAAATTAAATCCATAATTGCACCCCATCTCAATAGAATTTGTTAGCTACTGCTTTAAAATGTTCTCCTTAATGCGATTTAACAAGTTCTTTGGTCTCCATGCCTTTCAGGCAGACTCGGTCAAAATTAATATGCGGGTAATTGAAATCCACCCGTTATTAACTGCCATATTTTATTTGTAGTCAGAAATTTGCTTGCAACTTTTTCACATCACTCTCCAACAGGTCCATGGTAATCCCATTCGTGTGATTGCCTTTTGTTCTTGCTGCACTTCAACCCAGAAAGCCTCACTTGATGATCCTTTTAACATCATCTGTGCTCATAACTATGATTGCCATCTCTTCTCTTCATTCCCCTCTCTCTCATCTCTCTCTCCCAACCAGAAATGTTAATGTGTCATTACTGACACTCTTCCCCATGTTTGATAGGTTGCTGAAATATATTTACATCAGTCAGTGCCTTCAGCTCATCCACCTTCTTCTCTAAACTCTTTGCAATTAGGTAGTTCAAGCTTGCTGTTTAATCTATTTCCCAATTTTTCCTAACTCTGCATTCCAAATTCTTCTTAATCTCGTGCACCTCCCATTTCTATTATTGCTTTTTACCTTTTTGGCTATGCACTGTTTACCACCACCCTCCCAAATTCATTCAAATCACTGTCCCCAACCCTCACCCCTTCCCCCACCTTGCCAGTGAGAATGTTGGTCACAGCTGTGAAACAGCAGATCATCCAGCCTGTACAATCACCTTAGCATGGAACCAGCCATTCCCAGAGCTTCAAGAAACTAAAGCCCTTCACCTCCACCTGCACTGGCAAGGACATCTGGATTTTGTGTCACTAGCCGCAATCTCATTGTTCCTGTGTGAGTAGAAGAGAATGTACTAGCAGACTACGTATACGCCAGAATTGTGTGTTTATTCCAGAAAGAGCCATCTAACTGAGGTAACTATAGACAGATCTCCATGCTGTCTTCCACAGGGAAAGTCATTGCAAGGTATCTCTTTGACTGCCTCTGCCCAGTGTACCATAAATTGTCTATCTCGAGGCACAAAAGAAATCCAACAATAGAAAATTGTAGGGAACACAACCAGTTGCCTTCTTGTGACAAAAAACTTTTGACATCATCAACCAGGAAGGATGTGGCACACCTTCTTCAAATTTGGCTGCCTACAAAGATTCATTTCAGATAAGATTTAGGCCGGCACAGTTAGTATACTGATCGGTGTAATGCTATTATAGCAGCAGAACCTGGGTTCGATTCTGGCTCCGTCAGCAAGGAGATCATACGTTCTCTCAGTTTCTGCATGGGTTTCCTTCAAAACGTATGGGAATTGTAGGTTAATTGGCATATTTGGAGGGCAACAGCTTGTGGGATGGAAGGGTCTGTTACTGTGGTGTATGTCTAAATTTACAAACCATTGTCAAGTTAGGCTGTGTCTTTACTCCAACAGTTTTATCAAATTTCCTCACCACAAAGTGGCATCTGACCTCCAGCAAACCTTCCATAGGGTTGGAGCTGATTTTCAGAACAAATGGGAAGATGTTCAAGCTGCCAGGAAAGGTTTAAATTAGTTTGGCTGGGGGATGGGAAGCACAGTGAATCAGGCAGAAGATATACAAGTAAATGAACTGCATCATGAGAAAGGATAGTTAGGTGGTCAATAAGGCAAAATTGCAAGTGTAAGATCAAGTACTTTGGAAACAAAATTGAAAAGGGTAATGAAATACAGAACTGATGGTCTTGTATTTAAATACCTGCAGCATTTAAGAAATAAGGTTGATGATCTTGTAGCGCAGGTGGAAGTCAGCAGGTGCGACATTGTGGCCATCATTGAGTCGTTACTGAAAGATCACAGCTGAAAACTAACTATCCATGAATACATAGTGTATCAGAGGACAGGAAGGTAGGCAGAGGGGGTGAAGTGTTCTGCTGAATAAAAATGGAATTAAATCTTTGGAGAGAGGAGACATTGGATCATAAGTTATAGAATCCCTGTGGATAGAATTAAGAAACTGTATGGGTAAAAAGACCTTGAAGAGAGTTGTATACAGGCCTCCAAACAGTAACCAGGATGTGGTATGCATTAGGGAGAAAGAAAAGGCATGCACAAAGGGCAATGTTACAATAGTCAATGTGCAGGTTGATTGGGAAAACCAGGTTGATCTGAAATCCCAAGAGAGGGAATTTATAGAATGCCTTCAGGGTGGCCTCTTAGAGCTGTTTGTGGCTGAGCCAACCAGTGAAATGTGTAAGGAAGAGTTAATAAGGGAGCTGAAGGTTTTGAGGGAGAAACTAAAATCAGATGTGTCAGTATACCAATTGAATAAAGAGAACTATGGAGGGATGAGAAAGGAATTGGCTATAGTAGGAAGGACAGCCAATCAATTATGGATGGAGTTTCTGCAAAAAATAAGGAAGATGCAGGACAGGTATTTTCCAAAAATGAAGAAATATTTGAATGGAAAATTGACACACTGTGGCTGACAAGAGAAGTCAACACCATAGTAAAAGCAAAAGAAAGGGAATTGTTACGAGTCCAGAGGACCCCAAAACCCTACAGCAATAGATATGCACCATAACAAAGGGTTAAACAAAAGTTGCTTTTAATTATTTTTGAACATGAAAATAGAATCAAACTTTAACTTATCTCTATTGACTCACTTAACCTACTTAACCCCATTCTACTTCTAAGCGCATGTGTGTGTAATGTGTGTGTAAGTTCAGCAAAGTTCTTTGGTTCACAGTCCAATCTCACTGGTTGCAGGCAATTCTTGTACTGTGCACAGAAGTTAACATTAATGAAGTTCACCAGACTTTGGTGCTTAACAGGTAAATTGGTTACCACTCAGAAAGGTTCTTGTTGGTTTTCAGAGTTTTTCTTCTTCCAGGACATCCACAACTGATTCCTTTTTAATCAGCCACTCCGGTGATGAAACTTGCCCCCTTCAGGGTTCTCCAGATGATAACCTCTTTCTTTCAGGTCACCACAGAGTTCCTTTCTGTTTCCTCTATTCCAAGAGAAACACCGGACAGCCAGTCCTCTCCTTTGACCAGGCCGTCTTCCAAAGCTTGCTAGCTTGTCCCTCTGGAACTGATGTCTGTCTCTCCTCTCTCTCTCACACCCTCCAACTGTGAAAGCAAAGCCTGCTTTTTTTCTCTGCTGCCTGCAAAAATCACATGACCTTCCAGACAGTAAATGCTCTTTTCCAAAGCTGCTACTTCCTGTTGTTACATTTGTTGCCTTTTTTCAAATAACAGTCCATCATGAGTCTCTTGCAAAAGCTCCTGCAAAAATTCTGTGTTTCAAAGTATTTGTGTGTGACCTGCTCTAACAAACCTTTTCCAATTTATCTTCCAAACACCTCTATATACTCTGTCACAACATACAAGGGAAGACAGAGGACTGGGAAGCTTTGAAAAGCTTACAGAAGGCTGCAAAGAAGGTTATTCAGAAGGAAAGGATGAAAGGAAGATTGCAAATGATATCATAAAGGTTACTATAAGCTTTTTTAAGTATACTAGGAGTAAAAAAATAAGTGAGAGTAGATATAGGAACAATAGAAAATGATTACAGAGAAATTATAATGGGAGAGAAGAAGGTGGTCGAGGAACTCAATGTGTATTTTCCATCAGTCTTCACCGAAGACATTAGCAGTATGTTTCATTTTTAAGGGTGTCAGGGAAGAGAGGTGAGTGCAGTCACAATCACCAGATAGAAGGTGCTTTGGCAGCTGAATGATCTAACAGTAGATAAATCTTCTGGACCCGATGGAGCGTACCCTCAGGTTCTGAAACAAGTAACTATAGAGATTGTAGCGGCATTAGTAATGATCTACCAAAAACAATAGATTCCGGCATGGAAAATTGTAAAGTTCACTCCACTATTTAAAACTCAAGGGAGGCAGCAGAAAGGAAATTATTGACCTGTGGGGAAGTTGTTGGATTGATTATCAAGGATGAGTTTACAGAGTACCTGGAGGTGCTTGACAAGATAGGCCAAAGTCAGCATGGTTTTCTTAAGGGAAGATCTTGCCTGACAAACCTACTGCAATTTTTTTGAGGAAACCACAAACAGGTTAGAAGAAAGTGATGAAGTGGATGTTGTACATTTGGACTTCCAAAAGGCCTATGAGAGGTCTCGCACATGAGGCTTCTTAACAAGATGAGAGCCCATGGAATTACAGGAAAGAGACTAACGTGGGTAGAGCATTGACTGGCAGCAAACAGAGTGAGAATAAAGGATCTTATTCTGGTTGGCTACCAGTGGTGCTCCACAGGGGTCAGTGTTGGGCCACTTCTTTTTACATTGTACAGGGAGTCCCCGGATTATGAACGAGATCCGTTTCTATCTTTAAGTCAAATTTGTAGGAAAGTCGGAACAAGTACATGTGGTTCTTACTTAGCATCAGTCTTAGTACTGTAAAAAAGATTAAAGAAATAGTTCTTAAAACAATTTAAATAGAAAATAGAAAAATATCACAATTAAAAGTTAACACTCTCAATCCATCGATGTCTTGCACACCAGAAAGGACACTCGTGAGGTAACATTATGCCCATAATGCGCGATTTGGGAGCACAATTTATTCATAAGTATGAGTGTCCACAAGTCGGACATTCATAAGCCGAGGACTTCCTGAATGTCAATGATGTGGATTGCAGAATAAATGGCTTTGTGGCAAAGTTTGCAGATGATACAAAGATAGGTGGCAAGGAAGGTAGTAATGAGGAAACACAGAGGCTGCAGGGAGACTTGGATAGATAAGGAGAAGGGGCAAAGAGGTGGCAAACAAAACACAATATTGGAAAGTATATGGTCATGGACTTTGGTAGAAGGAATAAAAGGGCAGACTATTATTTGAATGGAGAGAAAATTCATAATTTGGAGATGCAAAGGAATTTGGGAGGCCTCATGTGGAATGTCCTAAAGGTTAACCTGCAGAAAAATCTGTAATGTTGGCATTCATATGTAGATGAGGTGATTTTGAGGCTTTATAAGGCACTGGTGAGACCTCACTTGGAATATGGATACAGTTTTGGACTCCTCATTTAAGAAAGGATGCGCTGCCATCGGTGATGGTTCAGAGAAGATTCACAAGAATGATTTCTAGAATGAAGGGACTAGCATATGAGGAACGTTTGACGGCTCTTGGGCTGAACTCCTTGTAGTTCAAAAGAATGAGGGGAGAATTCATAAAGTATTTTGAATGTTGAAAGGCCTGGACAGATGTGCAAAGTTGTTTCCTATGGTTGGCGAGTCTAGGACAAGAGGGGTCGACTTCAGAATTAAAGGACACACCCATTTAAAACAGAGATGCAGAGGAATTTCTTTAGCCAGAGAGTGATAAACCTCCTATCTCGGATAATTGTAGAAATCATTGTTAGGTGTATTTAATACAGAGATTGATAGGTATCTGAATAGTCAGGGTATCAAAGGTTATGGGGAGAAGGCAGGGAAATGGGGCTGAGTGGGAGAATGGATCAGCTCATGATGCAATGGCGGAGTGGACTAGATGGTCCGAGTTGCCTACTTCTGCTCCTATATCTTATGGTCTAATATATGGAAAATATTATTTATATCCAAGGTCATCTCAGCCTCAGCAGTCAGAATCTGAATGTATTGCCATGAACATGTCACAAAATTAAATGTTTTACAGCATTACAGGTGCAAAAATTGCTATAAATTAAGTGTTTTCAGAATAAATAAATAAATTGGTGCAAAAGGAGAGAAAAGTAAGCTAGTGTTTGTGGTTCATAGTTCACTCAGAAATCAGATGGTAGAGGGGAAGAAGCTGTTTTTGTACCATTGGGTGTTCGTCTTCAGATTCCTGTACCTCCTTCCTGATGGTAGCAGTAAGGCAGCATGGCTTTGGGTGAGAGACCTTGAGGATAGAAGCTGCTTTCTTGAGACACCGCTTCTTGTAGATGTCCTTAATGGGGTGAAGACTAATGCCCATGATGGTGCTAGTCAAGTTCACAAATCTCTCTAGTCTTTTCCTCTCCTATGCATTGGCTCTTCCAGTGACTCAACCAGTCAGAATGCTCTGCATGGTACACCTGCAGATATTTGCAAGAGTCTTTGATGACAAACCAAATCTCCCTCTATCTCCTCACGAAGTATAGCCACTGGCAAGCCTTCTACATGATTACAAGGAAATGGAAGCCCCAGCATGGATCTTCAGAGATGCTGACACCCAGGAATTTGAAATTAACCCTTTCCACTGCTAACCCCTCAATGAGAGTTGGTTTATGTTCTCCGGATTTTCCCCTGATGAAGTCCACAATCAGTTTTGCTAACACTGAGTGCAAGGTTGTTGTTGTGACACCATTCAACTAGCTGATCTAACTCACTTCTAAATGCTTCCTCATTGCCATCTGTGATTCTGCTGACGACCATAGCTTCATCAGCAATTTTGAAGATGGCATTCGAATTGTGCCTGGGGATACAGTCATGGGTGTAGAGTGAGTAGAGAAGTAGGCTAAGCATGCATCCATGCACCGGTGTTATTTGTCAGTGAAGAGAAAACATTGTTTCCGATTCATACTGACTGTGATTTTCTGATGAAGTCAAGGATCCAGATGCAGATGGGGGTGCAGAGGCCCAGGTTTGGAATCTTGCTGATGGCTGTTATGCACAGATGACACACAGTTGTAGATACTGGAAGGCAAAGCTCCATGACATTCACCGAACCACCTGAGGGGATGATCCTTACATTTAACATTTGCAATCCTGCAACACAATACTGTCTTGTAATAGAAGTCTCACAGTGGACCACATTTCCCATATCTTGGTAAATGCACATACCAATGATGGAGTTCATCATCACGTTCAATACACCAGCAAGTGCTTTGGTTGATTGAGGAAAGGGGTAATTAAAGATCAACATCCTAGACTCAGCATAAAACACATAGTCTGTCAGACAGCAGTGATCGTTGATTTCAGTGCTCCTCAGAAAACGTCAACTTAGAACCACCACCCAAGGTACAGAATAGGTACCACCAATATTTCTACAAAATCCTCCAAAGGATGGTTAAAGGGATGTCAGTGCCTTCTCCCTGGCAACATCTGCAGTATTATGGCCCAGGTAACACTTTGATGGTTAGGGCGAGAAGGTCATATTTTCAACATGCCTAACCCCTCACTCCTGGATAAGATACTACACTCTGAACTCCATCAAAGGAAAACATTACCATGTGGGTAAATATTCAAATACATGCTCAAAGTTTCCATGGAAATATGCAACATTCCTGGTGCCAATGTGTCTGAATCCCCAGAACCTGACCAAATGTAGCCAAGAACAGGTATACACACTTTACACGAGCAGCAAGGAAAGGTTGTGGGGGCCCTTGAAGAGAAACCTGAATGATCATTAGCCATGGGTGAAGATGCCAGAAGACTGGAGGGTGGCTAATATTGCACTTTTATTTAAGTTAGGAGACTGGAGATCAGTGAACTTAACAGTAGGAAAGTTACCAGAGGGTATTCCAAGGCAGGACTTGTACAGTAAATAGTAGGGCCCTGGAGAATGTTGTTTACATATAACCATATAACAATTACAGTACAGAAACAGGGCATTACAGCCCCTCTAGTCCGCACCAATTTAAGTGAACTCCACAGTCCCACCTACCTGCACCCTGCCCATAACCCACCAGTCCCTTCACATCCATGTACTCATCCAACCCTCTCTTAAATGACAAAATTGACCTTACTGCAACTACCTGTTCTAGAAGGTCATTGCACTCAGCCACCACTCTCTGAGTGAAGAAGCTACCTCTTATGTTACTTCTAAAGTTCTGCCCCCTAACCCTTAACTTATGACCCCTCATTCCAAACTCACCTCCCCTCAAAGGGAAGAGCCTATTCACATCTACTCTATCTACCCTCCTCATAATTTTATATATCTCTATCAAATCCCCCCACAACCTTCTATGCTCCAATAAATAAAGACCCAGTCTAATCAATGTTTCTTTGTATTCTAGATACTGCAATCCATGTAACATTTTAGTTAATCTAAAATGTACTGCATATGTACAGTTTTCAGTTTTTTGCACTACCAATAAGTGGTAATTCTGTCGCACCTGCAGAAAAGGAATCTCGGATTTGTCTGTGATGTCATTCATGTACTCATGACAATAAATCTGAAATCTGAGAATAGGAAAACCTAGAGACACAGGTACATTACACTTCATTGAAAATAGCAATGGTAAAGAAGGTCATTGGCACAATTGCCTTCATTAGTTGGGACATCAAGTACGTCTTATTACAAATCTACAAGATGCTGGTGATACCACACTCAGAGTATTATGTGCAGTTCTAAATTTTTAAAATTAAATTTAGATTTAAATTCAGACATAGAGCATATGGTATCAGGCCATTTTGGCCCATGAGTCCATTCTGCCCAATTTACACCCAATCTTCAACCCCTGGGGAAGGATGCTTTGAAGGATGGGAGAAAACTGGAGCCCCTGGGGAAAACCCACACAGACAAGGGGGAGAACATACAAACACCTTACAGACAGCATGGGATTCGAACCCCGGTATTGATCGATGGTGCTGTAAAGGTGTTGCTCTAACTGTAACGCCAATCACGCCACCCTGGTTACCAACCTCCAGGATGTGGTGAAACCTCTATTATACATATTTGTTACATGTAAATTACATGACTTTTCTTGTTTGACCCTGTTCTTACTGGCCGGCTCGTGACTCCTCCCCTTTCTCCCCCATGAAGGCTGTCATGCCACAAACCTGTCCCCAGTTCGAGTCCAGGTCAGTGTGAGTGAACAACAGAGATGCTGTCCATCTCTTGCGAATAAAAGCTTTCAGTTTCAATTACTTCAGTCTTTGTGCAATTGATCGTGCATCATAGGAAGAATGTCATGAAGCTGGAAATGGTGCAAAAATGATTCACAAATGTTAACAGGACCAAACAACGTGTTATAAGGTGATGGGATAGGCTGGGACTTTTTCCCTGGAGAGTAGGAAGCTGAGGGGTGATCTTATGGAGACATACAGAATCATGAGGGACATAAAATAATCACAGTCTTTCCCCCCACTGTACAGGAGTCTAAAACTAGGGGACATAGGCTTATGGTGAAAGGGGGAATATTTAAAATGATTGTGAAAAAATGATGCCAGAGGAAGCTGTCTAGGTAGGGACAAAAGTCATTTGGACAGGTCACAGGTATTTGGATAGAAAAGGTTTGAGGAGATATACAGTTTGCCAAAGACACGAAGACACGAGCTCAGATGGGCAATTTGGTCATCATGGATGAAATGTGCTACAATGCTTGGAAATATCTAGTCATCGTCTCTAAATATTTGACTCAGAATGTGATCATTTGGAGTCAAACACTGAGCCTTGCAGCACTCCACTAGTTACATATTCCCATAATGAAACCCATTTCTAATCTGTTTTCAGCCTGTTGATCAATCCTCATCCCATACCTCTATATTACTCCCAATCACGTTCCCTAATTTTCTTCAATAACTTCCTGTGAGGCATTTTATTGAAGGCTTTCGAAAAGTCCACATACACCATTTTCATTGATTTCCCCATATTCTATGTTGCTGGTTGCATCAAAAATCCTCAACAGATTTGTCAAATGACATTTCTGTTTCATAAATGTTATTCTGAAAAGAGGGCTGATTCTTATTTAATGATTACTTTATTAATACACAGCCAACTTTATAACACAAGTTGAAGATAGCCTTCTTGATGCAAGATCAAATAGTGTTTAATCTCCATTTTGATGCTGATGTGTGAAATACAAAAGTTCGGAGCACTTTGAGATTTTTTTCCAGATTGCGAATTCTAACCTGACTTATTCCTGGAGATTTGATCAAGTTACCTTTTATCACTTGGCATTTGACTTCAAGACAATGATTATGAAATAATTATGACATTTTATCATCTGACTTCAGCTATTTTATGTTACACAGGTATACCCCACTTTACAAATACTCAAATTACGAAAATTAGTTTTACGTAAGGATTTGAATGGGTTTTCACTTTTACGAAAATAGCCTCCAATAGTAGTTAGTGGGTCCTTGCTTTATGCCATTTTGGCTTACAAAATATTTCATAGGAACATTCTAGTTTCCAGAAGGGTAGCCAGGTTCTAAAGGTAGGGGAAGCAAGCACATAAAAATGGTACCATGACACATCCCAGATGATGAGTCAGTGTGGACCACACTGATTTTTCGGTGGCGTCAGATTGGGGTGGGGAGGGGGAAGGAGGGAAGAGGCACCACTTTTGAAAAACATGCTCCCCCTGGATTCCACCCCCCCCCCCCCAGCTATGCTACTGCTAGTTTCAACCACAGATGTTGCCACAACAAATAAATATCTTGCATCACCATCGATTCCCTTGAATCTTCAAGGAGTACTAAGTTCCTCTAAATTTTTCACTTCAAATGTAACTCCACTTACAATTTCCAAATTTAGATGATAAGGCCATAAGATATAGAAGCAGAAGTAGGCCATTTAGTTCATTCAATCCACTCCTCTATTTCATCATGAGCTGATCCATTCCCCCAGAATCCTCCTCCCCATAACCTTTCATACCGTGACTATTCAGCTACCTATCAATCTCTGCCTTAAATAAACCCAACGACCTGACCTCCACAGCCGCTCATGGCAGCAAATTCCAGAGGTTCACCACTCTCTGGCATACAAAATTCCTCCACATCTCAGTTTTAAATGGGTGTCCTTCAATCCTGAAGTTGTGCTTTCTTGTCCTAGACTCCCCTACCATGGGAAATAGCTTGGCCGTGTCTGCTCTGTCGAAGCTTTTCAGCATTTAAAATGCTTCTATGAGGTCCCCCACATTCTATTGAATTCCAAGGAGTCCAGTCCAAGAGCTGACAAATGTTCTTCATATACTAAACTCCATTCCAGTAATCATTCATGTGAATTTTTTTTTTAAATTTAGAAATACAGCATGGTAACAGGCAATTGCGGCCAATGAGTCCATGCCGCCCGATTTACACCTAATTAACCTGCACCCCCGATATGTTTTGAACAGTGGGAGTCCCTGAGGAAAGTCCAGTCCCTTTGCACCTCTAAATTTTGAATTTTCTGTGAACCAACTCCAATGTCATTTCTTAAGTAAGCCCAAAACTGTACCCCGTACTCCAAGTGGGGCCTCACCAGTGTCTTAGAAAGCTTCAGCATCATACCCCTGCTCTTATAGCCTATTCCTCAAGATATGAATGCAAACATTGCATTCGCCTTCCTTAACACTCACTCAACCTGGAAATCAACTTTTAGGGTATCCTGCATGAGGACTCTCAAGTTCCTTTGTACATCCGATTTTTGAATTTTCTCCCCATCCAAATTACAGTCTGCCTTTTATTCCTCCTTCCAAAGTGCATGACCGCACATTTCCCAACACGGAAATTTCTAGCATTTGACTCTTCAATTACCTACAAATATCATTCTGTTCAACCACATCCTCATTTTCCCATTTGAATTTCACCTTCTAGTCTGTAGACAACCCATTAATCTCACCCACTATTCTTAATACAGCTCTTATCTACATCCCCTTGCCTTCTTGAGACAGATCTGGTTAAAAATGGCTGAATCACATAAAGCATTTTGGGAGGCAATTACATTTCCTATTCCACGATTATTTTGGAATGCAATGCAGTACACTTTTGAAACCCTCCCCCCTCCCCAACATCAAGAACAAGCATGAGTACTCATGGCCTCCCTGGTCATTATGGCCTCCAACCAAAATGGAATATGCAATTCAACTCAAATCAGTATGACGTATTGCATTTTGTTAAGTCAAGCCAAGGCAAGGCACCTGCAGTGAATAACAGGGTCCTGAAGAGTGTTGTAGAATAGGGAGACCTAGAGGTACAGGTCTCCTTTGCATGAAAAGTAGAGGGGCTGGCGAAGAAGGTGCTTGACACGATCAGTCAGGACATCAACTATGAGAGTTGGGACATTGTGTTACAAGATGCTCGTGATACCACACTTGGAAGTATTACGTGCAGTTCTGGTCATTTAGTGGCAGGAAGGATGTCATTCATTCCTTTTCATTTTCTTTCCCACCCCTACCCTCAAGAGCAAAATTGGGTTTCTTGGTCACTTTGATCAAGCCAGCATGGGGAGTCCTCCACTTAGGAGGGCAGACTGACATTTCTCGATCCACAGATATTTCCAGAATAGCCTGCAACTTCGTGATAGAACATTTCTAGTTGGCTACAGGTCAATCTGAAGGGTGGGCAGTGATAATTATTAGTGTTCAGAAGTCACGGTCCATTCTAATAACAAGAGTAAGTAAAAGATTGAGCTCTTGGAGTCAGCAAAGAGAATTAGGACCTCAAAGATAGTAATCTCTGAATTGCACCTTGTCTCTGTGGTGCAGTGATGACACTGGATAATCCCTGGGATCGAGGAAGATACTTCACCATAGCTCTTTGTGGGTTTCGATGTGGCTGACGAGCAAAACACAAACATTCCTGCAGTTAGGGCTTGATGTGCCTCATGGGATGGACAGTGATGGTCTCTTTTGCACTCTCCCCTTCAACACTCTCCCCCTCAGGAGAGGCTGCAGAGGTCAGGACAGCCAGAAAGTGGTCGCGAGAGGCTGAAGAACAATTACAGGACTGCCTCGTCAGTGGATTGGTTCAAGAACTCATCTGAGGATCTGAATAATGACACTTTTCTTTGGCTTGGCTTCGCGGATGAAGATTTATGGAGGGGTATGTCTACGTCTGCTGCAGGCTCGTTGGTGACTGACAAGTCCAATGCAGGACAGGCAGGCACGGTTGCAGTGGTTGCAAGGGAAAATTGGTTGGTTGGGGTTGGGTGTTGGGTATTTCCTCCTTTGTCTTTTATCAGTGAGGTGGGCTCTGCGGACTTCTTCGAGGTTGCTGCCCGCCGAACTGTGAGGCGCCAAGATGCACAGTTGGAGGCGATATCAGCCCACTGGCAGTGATCAATGTGGCAGGCACCAAGAGATTTCTTTAAGCAGTCCTTGTAGCTCTTCTTTGGTGCACCTCTGTCTCGATGGCCAGTGGAGAGCTCACACACAAAGAGTCTGGAAAAACAACCACCTGAAGAAACACACAAAGATCAGCGGGTACAGAGCCGTTGTCATACCCACGCTCCTGTTCGGCTCCGAATCACCTACGGCAACTAGAACGCTTCCATCAGCGCTGTCTCCGCTCCATCCTCAACATTCATTGGAATTACTTCATCACCAACATCGAAGTACTCGAGCTGGAAGAGTCCGCAAGCATCGAATCCATGCTGCTGAAGACCCAACTGCGCTGGGTGGGTCACGTCTCCAGAATGGAGGACCATCGCCTTCCCAAGATCGTGTTCTATGGCGAGCTCTCCACTGGCCACCGAGACAGAGGATAATTACACTAGTGACAATATGAACTTTATCAAAACAACTGTGGATGAGGGTATTCCCCCAAATCTGAAAAATGGCACCGGCGATTTACGATGACTTCCTACAGGCTGCACAAATCCTTGCTAAATACTCCTATAAATATGCACCTTCCCAGCTGCTTTCATTACAATCAAATGCATGCAGATTTTTTTCATGACTGACCAACTGCTGAACACAGTTAACGATCTTCAAATTTCCCAGTAACGGATGAGTCAGGAACAAGCCAGCTGGAAGGCAGAGGCCTTAAAGGGACAGACCACATTCAAGATCGAGGTAGAAAATGTGGAGTGAGGGCTGGGATCCAAACAAGACTGAAATGCAGGGGATTGAAACCTTCCCTATTGACCATATTATTGGCGAATGTTCAGTTAGTGGACGATAAAATTGACCTGAGGGCAAGGCGCTTTATCAGAGGCAGGTAAGACCTGGCAAACAGAGAACACACCAGACACTGCTATATGACCAGAAGGTTTCACCATTCATTGACTGGATAGGAACTCAGACTGTGGCAAAGGGAGAGGGGGTGGTGTGCGTGTTTTTTGTTAATACTGGGTGGTGCGTGGACATTGAGGTTCTTTTGACCTCCTCCTCTACTCCCCTCGAGCACATCTCAATTAAAAGCAGACCCTTCTATCTACACTGAGTTCTCATCAGTGATTCTCACTAGAGTTTATAACCTTTACATTGCCGATTACAAACAGGTACTTGTGGAGCTGCATGATTTGGTCAGACAAGAGACAGCGTAGCCAGATGTACTACAACTCTTAGTCAACAACTTTAATGATGTCTGTGTCAAGAAAACCCTGCCTAACTACCACCAGCACATAACCTGCTGTATCAGAGGTCCCAGCAAATTCGATCACTGCTACTCTAAGGAAGGCTTACTGTTCTTTCCCGAGACCACATTTTGGCAAATCGGATTACCTGGCTGTGCTCCTTCTGCCTTCATACAGACATAGCCTAAAAAGAGAGGCTTCAGAGATGAGGCCAGCTAGAAGGTGATTACAGGAGGCTGAAGAATGGTTACTGGACTTCCTCGAGTGAACAGATTGGGCAGTCCTCAAGAACTCAGCTGAGTATCCAAATGATTACACCAAGGCTGTCACAGACTTTATCAAAACAGCTGTGGATAACTGTGTCCCAACCAAATTGGTCAAGGTTTTCCCCAACCAGAAGCTCAGGATGAACAATGCCACAGCTGTGGGGTGTCCCTTGTTGTTTCCATTTTCATCCAGAATTTCCACTGTGCCCGGAAGATAGTTTTTCGCAGGCTCTACCTGCTCCTTCTATATTGATCTAAGATCTCCAAACTTAAATGCCTGTGATTTTGCTCTCAGCAGGTTCTGGATTTCATTGCTCATCCAGGGCTTCTGGATGGGGAAAACCCTAACCAATTTGGTGGGGACACACACGTCCACAGCTGTTTTGATAAAGTCTGTATCTGAGGATGACGTACGTGCTGTCTTCAGGAGAATGAATCTGAGGAAAGCATGCAGCCCATAATGAGTACCTGGCCGAGTATTAAAAATCTATGCTGGCCAGTTTACCAATGTATTCACAGATATCTTCAACAACTCACTCCAGCAGGGTGTGGTACTCACCTGTTTCAAACAGGTATCAATCGTACCGGCGCCCAAGAAGTGTAGTAACCTGCCTTAATGTCTATTGACCAGTAGCTCTTACATCAATCGTGATGAAATGTTTTGAAAGGCTGGATTGAAGCTTATCAGCTCCTGTCTGAGCAGCAACATCAGTACGTTCCAGTTCATCTATTGTAGAAACAGGTCTACAGTGAATGCCATCTCACTGGTTCTACACAAAACCCTTGAACACCTAGACAATAAAGATGCATTCATCAGAATGCTCTTTATTGACAATGTTCAGTATTTAACACCATTATCCAAGACCTGGGCCTCAGCACCCCACTGTGTAATAGGATCATGGATTTCCTCACCTCCAGAGCACAATCAGTGAGGATTGGCAAGAACATCTCCTCCACAATCTCCATCAGTACTGAAGCGCCATATGGCTGTGTTCTTAGCCCCCTGCTCTACTCACTTTACACCTACGACTGTACGGCTCAGTACGACAATAACACCATCTAGAAATTTGCCAATTATACTATGGTAGTGGGTTGTATAAAGGCAGGGGATGATTCAACAAACAGGATAGAGATTGAAACCTTAACTGAATAGTGCACCAACAACAACCTTGCACTCAATGTCACCAAAACTAAGGAGCTGATTATTGACTTTAGGAAAGGAAAGCCAGAGGTTTACAATCCAGTGATCATTGGGGGATCAGAGGTGGAAAGGGTGAGCAAATTTAAGTCCTCAGCAGTCACTATCTCGGAAGATCTTTCCTGGACCCAACACACCAATGGCATCCTGAAGAAATCACGTCAGCACTTCTACTTCCTCAGGGGTTTTTGCAAGTTTGGAATGACACAAGAAACCCTGGCAAATTTCCACAGAGGTGCAGTGACCGCCTGCATCACAGTCTGTTATAGGGACACCAATACTCCTGAACATAAAGCTCTCCAAAAGGTAGTGGACACAGCCCAGGACATCACAGGCAAAACTCTCCCCACTATTGGGAACATCTACAGAGAACACTGCCATCAGAGAGCAAGAACCCACACCACCCAACATATGCTGGTCTTGCTGCTGCCATCAAGAAAGAGGTGTAACTACCACAAGACTCACGCCACCAGATTCAGGAAAACTTGCTGCCCCTCCACCATCAGACTCCTCAATGACAAACTCAATCAGGGACTCATTTACGGACTCTCACTTGTGCACTTTATTGATTTTTTTTGTTCGCTCTTTATTGCCCAGTTGATTTATTTACATTTGTTATCTGTTTACAGTTCTTTATTTGTTTAAATATATACACTGTGCAGTTTTTTTTTTGCACGACCAAGAGGTGGTAATTCTGCCTCGCCTCCAGAAAAAGAATCTGAAATGTGAATCTGAATCATTCAGGGTTTTCCACAACCTGGATGAACAATGAACTGCTGAGAGTCAGATCATAGAGATACAAGTTCTGATATTCAGATGATTACACAAGAAGCAGGTATGACCTATGAAAAGCCATCTCCCAGGCAAAGTGGGGACTCTGAATGAAAATGGAAACCACAAAGGATAACTGAGAGCTGTGGCAGTGCCTAAATGACATTACCTGCTACAAAACAAAATCTAGTGAAGTCGGTGGCAGCAAACCTTTACTCCCAGATTAGCTCAATGCTTGATTTAATCACCAAAACAGGAAGAACCACTGCACACTCCCATATCCCCTGATGATCCTCTGCTGTCAGTATCTGAGGATGATGTGCAGGCTTCCTTCAGGTGAGTGAATCCAAGGAAAGCACCTGGGCCGGATGGAGAACCTGGCCAGTTACTAAAAACCTGTGCTGACCAACTTACCAATATATTCACAGATATCTAAAACATTTCACTCCATCAGAACGCATTTCAAACAGGCCCTAATCGTACTTGGGCCCAGGAAGAGTGTGGTAACCTGCCTAAATGACTACCTACCAGTAGCACTCACACCCACAATAATGAAGTGTTTTTATAGGCCAGTGCTGAAGCATATCAGCTCCTAAATGGTAAAATGGATCAATTCCTTGCCTACCGCAGCAACAGGTCTACTGCAGATGCCATCTCATTGGCTCTACACAAAGCCCTGCAACATCTGGACTACAAAGATACAAACATCAGGATGCTCTTTATCGATAACAGTTAGGCATTCAACACCATCATCCCCTCAAAACTGTTCAGCAATCATCAAGACCTGGGCCTCCATACCCTACTGTGCAATGGATCCTGTATTTCCTCACCTCAAGACCACAGTGAAGATTGGTAAGAACATTTCCACAATCTCCATCAGCACTAGAGCACAACAGGATCACATTCTTAGCCCCTGCTCTGTTCACATTGCACCTATGACTGTGTGGGTTGGTACGACAATAACACCATCCACAAATTTGTTAATGATACCATGGTCGTGGGTTGTATATAAAGGGCTGATGTCAGCATATAGGAGGGAGATTGAAAACTTGGCTGGTGTACTAACAACCTTGTACTCAACATCACTAGAACCAAGAAGCTGAGTGGAGACTTTAGGAGGGCAAAACTAGAGATGTACGATCCAGGGATCATTGCAAGATCAGAGGAGGAGAAGGTGAGCAAATTTAAATTCCTGACAGCCACTATTTCGGAGGATCTTTCCTGGACCCAACACACAAATGTCATTGTGAAGAAAAAAAACGTCAGTGTCTCTACTTTCTCAGGAGTTTATAGAGGTTTGGTATGACATTGAAAACATTTGCAAATTTCTACAGATGTGTAGTGGAAATTGTGCTGACCGGCAGCATCACAGCCTGATATGGAGGGACCAATACCCGAGCGTAAAACCCTGTAAAAGGTGGACACAGCCCAGAACACGACAGGCAAAACTCTCCCGACCATCAAGAAAATCTACATGGAATGTAGATCAAGGAAATACAATGCAGGAGGAGTCACGTGATGGAGTAGTGGCCGGACAGTGAACTCCAGCCCTCTCCAGAAAAGTCTGGAAAAACAAACGAAAACACAAAGGCACAGAAATAAAAGTTAAAGATAAGTGAGTATAAAGGAGGAAAGAAAATGGCGACAAAAAAAGAAAAATCGAAAGCAACGGTAAGAAGAGAGGAAGAGAAGACAACGGAGGAAGAAGGTGAAGGCCTTACCTGTCCGAAGAGGCCCGCTGTGGAGAGAGAAACCCGCTCCCTCAGGTCGGTGGATAATGGACTACAAAAATGGCTCGCTGAGCCGAGTAAAAGTGCGCAACCGCGCATGAAAAAAAACACACCGACGGGAGGGGCGACCAGCTGGGGAGTCGATCTCCACAGCCGGCAACGACAGCTGAGGAACACCTGCAGCAAGAAGAGACCACAGAAGACAATGGAAACAAGAAAGAAGAGAAGAAAAGGGCAACAAAGAAACAGCAGATGGCCAACCCAGAGCAAGAAGAAGAGGAAGAGTACAGTGAAATAGAAGAAGAAGGGAAAGGCAAGATAAAGGATATACTTTCTCTTATTAAAGAATACATGGAGTCATTGAAAGAATGGCAAACACAGGAATTTAATGATTTAAGAAAAAGAATAAACAACACAGAAGAGAAAATGAATAAAATAGATATGACCTTAACAGAAATGGGAAAGAAAATGGACAAGATGGAAGAGCGGGCAGTAGCAGCAGAAATGGAGGTAGAAGACTTAAAAAAGAAATTGGAGGAATCTAATAAAAAAGCGATAGAGACACAAGAACTGTTAGCTCAAAAAATAGATATAATGGAAAATTATAACAGAAGAAATAACATAAAGATAGTGGGCCTTAAGGAAGATGAAGAAGGCAAGAATATGAGGGAGTTTATAAAAGATTGGATCCCTAAGACCCTAGGATGTCCAGAACTACAGCAAGAAATGGAAATAGAAAGGGCACATAGAGCAATGGCCTCTAAACCACAACCACAACAAAAACCAAGATCTATTGTAGTAAAATTCCTAAGATATACTACAAGAGAAAAGGTACTGGAGAAGACAATGGAAAAAGTAAGAGAGGGCAACAAACCACTGGAGTATAAAGGGCAAAAAATCTTCATTTATCCAGATATAAGTTTTGAACTCCTAAAGAAGAGAAAGGAGTTCAATACAGCAAAGGCGATTTTATGGAAGAAAGGGTATAAATTTATACTAAAGCATCCAGCGGTATTGAAAATATTTATTCCAGGACAACAAAACAGACTATTCTCGGACCCAGAAGAAGCACGAAAATTCGCAGAACAATTACAAAAATAGACTGAGGGATGAAGACGGGTAATGAGAGTAAAAATGATCACGATTGATATGTATGTGGCTAAAGAGGTATAAGAGTGAATAGATAAAATGTGCATACGTGAAGGTATCTGTACTTAGAGGAAAATATAGATAGTATAGACAAGAATGAATAAGGGAAGGTAATGGAATAGAGAGAATAAGGAGGGAATTAAAAGAGTGACCTTTGTTACATATGAAAAGTGAAACCTTTTCTGGGGAGGGCTGGGTGGGGAGAAATAGCGGTCACTGCAAAATCAGTTGACGCTTGCGAGTGAATTCGCAAACCCAAATGGAGAGGGGAGATGTGGTTGTCCGACAAGGGATAAAGGACAACTCAGGAGGGGAAGGGGAGATTGGGGATAAAGAAGATATAAATAGGAGAATAAGGAAAATGTTGGATGTTGTAGGAAGGTTGTCTTATAAAGAGTTGAAAATAAGAAAACAGAAATGGAAAAGGAGGAAAGGTAATGATGGAAAAACGGAAGGAGAAGATAAACAAAGTATAAAATGGCTACGCTGAACTATATGACTATAAATATTAATGGAATACATAACCAAATTAAAAGGAAGAAACTACTAAATTTACTGAAAAAGGAAAACATTGATATAGCATTTGTCCAAGAAACACACTTAACTGAATTGGAGCACAAGAAATTAAAGAGAGATTGGGTAGGACATGTAACAGCAGCATCATATAATTCAAAAGCAAGAGGAGTGGCTATATTAATTAGTAAAAATGTGCCATTTAAAATAGAAGAGGAAATAATAGATCCAGCAGGGAGATATGTTATGATAAAATGTCAGATATATTCAGAGTTTTGGAATCTACTTAATGTATATTCACCTAACGAAGAAGATCAAAAGTTTATGCAAGATATCTTTTTGAAGGTAGCTAATATGCAAGGGAACATACTAATAGGAGGGGATTTCAACCTGAATTTGGATCCAAATATGGATAAAACGGGGAAAAAATTAACAGGAAGAACAAAGTAACCAAATTTATAATTAAATCAATGCAAGAAATGAAACTTTTGGATATATGGAGGAAACAAAACCCAAAAGAAAAGGAATACTCATACTACTCGGCTAGACATAAAACATACTCAAGAATAGACCTATTTTTGTTATCAGCTAGTATGCAGGATAGAGTAAGAAAAACAGAATATAAAGCGAGAATACTATCGGACCATTCACCCTTAATATTGACAGTAAAGCTAGAGGACATCCCTCCAAGAATGTATAGATGGAGATTAAACCCCATGCTACTTAAAAGACAGGATTTTAGAGAATTTATTGAAAAACAATTAAAAATGTATTTTGAAATAAATACGGAATCAGTGGAAGATAAGTTTATACTATGGGACGCAATGAAAGCATTCATTAGAGGGCAAATAATAAGCTATGTAACCAAGATGAAGAAGGACTATAATCAGGAAACAGAGCAGTTGGAAAGGGAAATAGTAAACATAGAAAAAAAATTAGCAATGAAGGAAGATACAACTAAAAGAAGAGAATTGGCGGATAAAAAAATAAAATATGAAACATTACAAACATGTAAGGTAGAGAAGAATATAATGAAGACAAAACAGAAGTATTATGAACTAGGGGAAAAAACGCACAAAATCCTAGCATGGCAGCTTAAGACAGAACAAGCTAAGAAAATGGTATTGGCATCAAGGAGAAAAGACAAACAAATTACATATAATCCAAAAGAAATTAAGGAAAACTTTAGAGAATTCTATGAACAATTATACCGAACTGGGAAAGAAGGGAAAATAGAGGAATTTTTGACTAAAATTGAACTACCAAAACTACAAATAGAGGAACAAAATAAATTAACAGAACCATTTGGAATAGTAGAAATACAAGAGATAATAAAAAAATTACCAAATAATAAGACACCAGGAGAGGATGGATTTCCAATAGAATTCTACAAAACATTTAAAGACTTATTAATACCGCCCCTCCTGGATGTAATCAAACAGATTGATGAAACACAAAGCTTACCAGATTCATGTAAAACAGCAATAATTACAGTAATACTAAAACAAGGGAAAGATCCACTCTTACCAGCATCATATAGACCAATATCTTTGCTAAACACAGACTATAAGATAATAGCTAAACTATTAGCAAACAGATTAGCAGAACAGGTACAGAAAATGGTAAATTTAGACCAAACTGGATTTATCAAAAAAAGACGCACAACAGACAATATTTGTACATTTATTAACTTAATTCATGCAGTAGAAGGAAATAAAGCACCTGCAGTAGCAGTTGCTTTAGACGCAGAGAAGGCCTTCGACAGAGTAGAATGGAATTATTTGTTCAAAGTATTGCAAAAATTCAGTTTACCGGAGAAGTATATTAATTGGATTAAAGCATTATATAAGGGACCGTTAGCGAAAGTGACAGTAAATGGACATGTATCAAAGCAATTTAACTTAAGCAGGTCAACGCGGCAGGGATGCCCACTATCACCTTTATTGTTTGCGCTAGCTATAGAACGACTAGCAGAATTGATAAGAATAGATAATAATATAAAAGGAATAAAAATAAAAGACAGGGAATATAAAATCAGTCTATTTGCGGATGATGTTATAGTGTACTTAACAGAACCAGAACTATCAATAAAAGAATTATATAAGAAATTGAAGGAATATGGAGAAGTGTCGGGTTACAAGATAAACGTAAATAAAAGTGAAGCAATGCCTATGAATAATGCGGATTTCTCAAAATTTAAGAAGGAATTTCCATTTGGATGGCAAATGCAAGCAATAAGATACCTAGGTGTACAAATAAACAAAAATCTCGGCCAACTATATAAACTCAATTATTATCCACTAATGAAAAAATTACAGGACGATTTAGAGCATTGGAAAGATTTACCACTAACACTAATAGGAAGGATAAACTGTATTAAAATGAACATTTTTCCAAGGATATTATACTTATTTCAGGCACTGCCAATACAACTGACAGAAAAATTCTTCAAAGAGTTAAAGAAAATAATAAGGAAATTTTTATGGAGAGGGGGGAAACCGAGGATAGCACTAGATAAATTGACAGAATGGTATAAACAAGGAGGCTTACAATTGCCAAACTTTAAAAATTATTATAGAGCCGCACAATTAAGATACCTATCAGATTTTTATCAAACAAGGGAAAAACCAGACTGGACGAGATTAGAATTAGATAAAATAGGGGAAAAGATACCTGAACACATATCATATAAATGGGACGAAAAATTGATACAACATAGAACTTCTCCAGTATTACATCATCTCCTCAATATTTGGAAGAAGATCCATGTAGAAAGAAATAAAACAAATTATCAATTACCAAAACTAATATTGACGCAAAATAAGCTACTCCCTTTTACAATAGACAACCTTTCCTTTAGAGAATGGGAAAAAAAAGGGATTAAAAGAATAGAAAATTGTTTTTCAGGAAGTAGATTCTTATCCTTTGAACAAATGAGAGATAAGTACAATATAACTGGAGATACAGCGCTGGCATATTACCAACTGTGATCCTACTTGAAGGATAAATTAGGAAGCAATCTGAGTTTACCAGAGGGAAGTAACCTTGAACATGTGATTACAGATACAATGTTAATCAAAAGATTTATAACAAATATGTATATTAAACTGCAAGAAAAGGAGAATGAGGAAACAAATGGTAAAACTAAACAAAAATGGGAACAAGATTTAAATATAAAGATAAAAAAGGAAACATGGGAGAAATTATGTTCTGGAACGATGAGAAATACAATAAATACGAGGCTACGTATGATACAATATAATTGGTTACACAGACTATACATTACACCGCAAAAGTTAAATAAATGGGACCCAACAGTATCTGATAGATGTTTTCGATGTAAAAAAGAAATGGGAACAACAATTCATGCAATCTGGACATGTGAGAGAGTAGAAAAATTTTGGGATGATCTCAATCAGATATTAAATAAAATAACAGAAAACAATATACCAAAGAATCCAGAGATCTTTCTCCTAAGTAACATAAAAAACAAAGAATTTGGAATTGATTTGGAGGATGCACAAAAAAGATTTGTTAAGATAGCCCTAGCCGTAGCAAAAAAATGTATTATGTCAACCTGGAAATTGGAAGATAATTTGAAAATACAACAATGGTATATAGAAATGAATAAATGTATTCCATTAGAAAAAATAACATATAGTTTAAGAAATAATATTGAAATATTCGAACACGTATGGGAGCCTTACATTAAATACAATAGCGAAAACCTACCAGGGACAAACATTACCTAAGTTGATGGAAGGAGAAGGAAAGAAAAGAATGGACTCTGTAGAATTTCTGGTGTATTTTTGTTGAATGACAACATTGTCTGACTGAATTAATGCAACCTAGATTGTATACCTAAAATGGATGAGAGGGGGTTGGTGGGGGGTGGCTTGGGAGGAGGGAGGGGGGGGGGGGAGAAAAAGTCACTGTAAATGTGTGAAAAAGAAAAAGTGTATATCATGGCTATTGTGATTTATGGTGTGAAAAATAAAAAAATTTTAAAAAAAAGGAAATACAATGCACAGGACATGTTCTTCTTGCTGCTGCCATCAGGCAAAATGCATAGGAGCCACCAGACTAGAAAACAACAAATTCAATGAGAGACTGACTTAATGACTTCAACATCATTCAGGTGCCTTGCCGTTTACCGTGGATGATCATGTCTCTCTATCCATCGCAATCTCCGACCCTCCGAATTGTCATTGTGTTTCTTCTGCTTCGGTGAAGGCTTCATCTTTTTTTTTGTTGAATATTTTATTTAAGAATTTTAAAACCTCATCCACGTATCTCTTTCTTTGGCTTGGCTTCGCGGACGAAGATTTATGGATGGGTAATGTCCACATTAGCTGCAGGCTCGTTTGTGGCTGACAAGTCCGATGCGGGACAGGCAGACACGGTTGCAGCGGTTGCAAGGAAAAATTGGTTGGTTGGGGTTGGGTGTTGGGTTTTTCCTCCTTTGTCTTTTGTCAGTGAGGTGGGCTCTGCGGTCTTCTTCAAAGGAGGTTGCTGCCCGCCGAACTGTGAGGCGCCAAGATGCACGGTTTGAGGTGATATCAGCCCACTGGCGGTGGTCAATGTGGCAGGCACCAAGAGATTTCTTTAGGCAGTCCTTGTACCTCTTCTTTGGTGCAACTCTGTCACGGTGGCCAGTGGAGAGCTCGCCATATAACACAATCTCGGGAAGGCGATGGTCCTCCATTCTGGAGACGTGACCTACCCAGCGCAGTTGGATCTTCAGCAGCGTGGATTCGATGCTGTTGGCCTCTGCCATCTCGAGTACTTCGATGTTAGGGCTGAAGTCGCTCCAATGAATGTTGAGGATGGAGTGGAGACAATGCTGGTGGAAGCGTTCTAGGCGCACAAGCCATGAAAGACCTCAACAATGAAGACGCTGTTTACATCCAGTACCGCACGGATGGCATTCTCTTCAATCTGAGGCGCCTGCAAGCTCACACCAAGACACAAGAGCAACTTGTCCGAGAACTACTCTTTGCAGACGATGCCGCTTTAGTTGCCCATTCAGAGCCAGCTCTCAGCGCTTGATGTCCTGTTTTGCGGAAACTGCCAAAATGTTTGGCCTGGAAGTCAGCCTGAATAAAACTGAGGTCCTCTATCAGCCAGCTCCCCACCGTGACTACCAGCCCCCCCACATCTCCATCGGGCACACAAAACTCAAAACGGTCAACCAGTTTACCTATCTCGGCTGCACCATTTCATCTGATGCAAGGATCGACAACGAGAAAGACAACAGACTCGCCAAGGCAAATAGCCCCTTTGGAAGACTACACAAAAGAGTCTGGAAAAACAACCAACTGAGAAACCTCACAAAGATTAGCGTATACAGAGCCGTTGTCATACCCACACTCCTGTTCGGCTCCGAATCATGGGTCCTCTACCGGCATCCATGTATACATATTCAATAAAACTACAAGACAGAAAAAAAGTTACACATGTGGTATAACCCCTCCCCATCCCTCCCTTCATTACCCCTCCTCCTCAGAATATATAAAAGAAAAAAGGAGTTGGGAGAATGTCAAAAAGAAATACAAAGTCTCAATACTAATAATAATGGAGCTGGTGGGGGGGTTACCAACAGGATGGGTTTTCAGGGAGCCCTTCAAATTTTCAAGCCGACATATTGTAAATATGGGCTTCATATTTTTCAAAAAAATTGATAATTATTCTGCAAATTACAAGTTATTTTCTCAAGTGGAATATAAGTACGCAATTCAGCATGCCATCGCTCCATCCCTAAATCTGTATCTGAGTTCCAAGTAATGGCTATGCACTTCCTAGAAACAGCAGATTCATCTGCCCAGCGTTTTCAGTTTCCAATTTGCAGAATCTGCTTGTTTCAAAAAAAACATCCACCGTCTGCAATCCATGGTTTCATGTGACCCTGATGGGAAGCCTAAACATGTGCTACACCCTGCCCAAGGATGACTTGTTGGCTATCAGACAAAAGGAGCACCTTGCACCTCCTTTTGCTGAGCCATTGAGCAGCACTGACACTGAGTCTTACTCTGCACTTTATTGATGATTGAATATTAATTGTCTGCATTGCACAGTTTGGTTTTGCATTTCCCTCTTTGTTCACATTTCTCCTTTTTGAAGTAATATTTTGTTCTTGAGCACAGGTTTTTGCACCACTGCTGAATAGATACTCTGCCTGGCCCGAGGGAGAAGCTCGGGGTTGCATGTGATCGTCGCCTCCACATCCCCCTTTCCTTCTCCTCTTCTCATTCCTTTGCCCCTCCCCTCCTCTCCCCCCGCCCACCCCAACGACTCGAAACGTTGACCAACTTGCCTCGTTCTTCCTCACGCCCTACCCAGTCCTACCACAAGTCGCCGCGCGTGTCCATCCGGGCGGGCTCCCCCCGGTGGCTGGGAGGACTGCCGTCTGCCCGCCGTGCTGAGGGAAGATGGCGGCGTTCCTGAGGCGATGTCAATTACGGAAGCGAGAAGCTGCTGCCTCCTGTCCGGACCAGGGAGCTCAGGGCCGCCGCCGCTGCTGCCGTCGTCCTTGAGGTGGTGGCTGGCGAATGAAGGCCGTCTTGTGGACGTTTCTCGCTGGAAGCCGGGGCCTACGCGTAAAAAAAACCACCAACCAGGGGGGTGGACGAGAGGTCGCGGCCTGAAAGGAAGGGGCCGAGCTGGTTTCAGGCTGTCGGCTTATAAACAAGGTAAAGCTCTAGCAATGGCTTCCCTGCACGGCCACAGCCCTGCAACAGACCCATTGGGTAAAATGCTCAGCAGGTCAAATTCTGACCTTTATCTTCTTTGGCTTGGCTTCGCGGACGAAGATTTATGGAGGGGGTAAAAAGTCCACGTCAGCTGCAGACTCGTTTGTGGCTGACAAGTCCGATGCGGGACAGGCAGACACGATTGCAGCGGTTGCAGGGAAAAATTGGTTGGTTGGGGATGGGTGTTGGGTTTTTCCTCCTTTGCCTTTTGTCAGTGAGGTAGGCTCTGCGGTCTTCTTCAAAGGAGGTTGCTGCCCGCCAAACTGTGAGGCGCCAAGATGCACGGTTTGAGGCGATATCAGCCCACTGGCGGTGGTCAATGTGGCAGGCACCAAGAGATTTCTTTAGGCAGTCCTTGTACCTTTTCTTTGGTGCACCTCTGTCACGGTGGCCAGTGGAGAGCTCGCCATATAACACGATCTCGGGAAGGCGATGGTCCTCCATTCTGGAGACGTGACCTACCCAGCGCAGTTGGATCTTCAGCAGCGTGGATTCGATGCTGTTGGCCTCTGCCATCTCGAGTACTTCGATGTTAGGGATGAAGTCGCTCCAATGAATGTTGAGGATGGAGTGGAGACAATGCTGGTGGAAGCGTTCTAGGCGCACAAGCCATGAAAGACCTCAACAATGAAGAAGCTGTTTACATCCAGTACCGCACGGATGGCATTCTCTTCAATCTGAGGCGCCTGCAAGCTCACACCAAGACACAAGAGCAACTTGTCCGTGAACTACTCTTTGCAGATGATGCCGCTTTAGTTGCCCATTCAGAGCCAGCTCTTCAGCGCTTGACGTCCTGTTTTGTGAAAACTGCCAAAATGTTTGGCCTGGAAGTCAGCCTGAATAAAACTGAGGTCCTCTATCAGCCAGCTCCCCACCATGACTACCAGCACCCCCACATCTCCATCGGGCACACAAAACTCAAAACGGTCAACCAGTTTACCTATCTCGGCTGCACCATTTCATCTGATGCAAGGATCGACAACGAGAAAGACAACAGACTCGCCAAGGCAAATAGCCCCTTTGGAAGACTACACAAAAGAGTCTGGAAAAACAACCAACTGAAAAACCTCACAAAGATAAGCGTATACAGAGCCGTTGTCATACCCACACTCCTATTCGGCTCCGAATCATGGGTCCTCTACCGGCACCACCTACGGCTCCTAGAACGCTTCCACCAGCGTTGTCTCCGCTCCATCCTCAACATCCATTGGAGCGCTTACATCCCTAACGTCGAAGTACTCGAGATGGCAGATGTCGACAGCATCGAGTCCACGCTGCTGAAGATCCAGCTGCGCTGGATGGGTCACGTCTCCAGAATGGAGGACCATCGCCTTCCCAAGATCTGACCTTTATATAGTAAAGGTAAAGATAGGTAACCCACGCTTAGGGTTTGAGCCCTCAATCGAGGTGTGGGGGGGGGGTAAATGTCGGCAGGTGTCCGAACGAAAGAGTGGGGGGAAATGTCGGCAGGTGTCCGAACGAAAGTTTGGGGTGGGGGGGTGAGGAAGGTGTAGTCATAAGGGCAGATGATGGCTATAATCTTGTACTAGAACTCTCTTGCCCACTTCCAATGTTCTAGGTGAGCCCTGTGGCGATGCTTTTTTTTTCGTAATCAGAGCCCCAGATCTGGATGAACTGTGGACAAGTTGTGGCCAAACATTAGTTCTGCTGGGGTAGATGTGTTTCTGCATCCCAATAGGAAATCTGCTATTTTATGTGTCCAGGAGGCATTTAGAAATGTCATGGTTTTCATTGCTCTTTTGAATGTACAAAACGTTCTGCCTCCCCCATTAGTAGTTGGGTGATATGGTGCGGACACAATATGTCTGATACCGTTGTCGCACATCAATTTTTTAAAATGTTCTGATGTAAATTGAGGCCCGTTGTCCGTAACTAATTTATGAGGCAATCTGGAAGTGGCAAAAGTAGCTCCTAAAAAGTCAATCATGGGACCTGCTTTGGTATTTTTCAGCTGTGAAACTACTGGTCATTTTGAGTGTGTGTCCACAGCTCTTAGGAATGTTTCAACCATGAATGGTCCAGCAAAGTCTACATGAATCCGATGCCAGGGTTTGGATGGCCATTTCCATGGGTTAGCTCGGCTTGTGGCTTTTTTGGCTGCATTGACTGACATACTTTGCATTCTCTTACTGTTGTTTCAGTATCTCTGTCTATGGAGGGCCACCAGACATGCATCCTGGCCAGTGCCTTCATTCATACCATTCCCAGATAGTTGTGGTGTAGTTCTGATAACATGGTAGTTTGCCATTTGGCTGGAATAATTGTATGGGCACCCCATAGTAAACATCCTTCTTTGACTGATAGTTTTCATGGCAGTGTGTGTGTTAAGATTTTAGAACTTCTGGAATGACTTCAGATTCGGGGCACCCATTAAAGGTGAAATATAGGATCTTGGTTTCCTTTCCAATCATCTGGGGTGTAAAGGGCAGTTGTTCTTGGCTTGACACCTGCTGTCTCTGCTGTCCATTTAATAATTTCTTCTCGTTGATCTGACTCGGGTAGCAGCATGTATGATGAGGCATCTGCATGGCTGTTAAGTGTTCCTTGTTTATGTTTTGTATCATATTTGTACACTACTAGTAGCAAGGCCCATCTTTGAATTCTGGCCGCAGCTAATACTGGTATATCTTTGTGTGGCCCCAGTATTAAACTAAGAGGCTTGTTGTCTGTGATCAGGGTGAAATTTTTCCATAAAGATATTGGTGGAGTTTTTTTTTAAACACCAAAAATTATTGCCAATCCTTTTTCTAGTTGGGTGTAATTGCGTTCGGTTGTGGTTAATGTTCGCGAAGCATACGGTACTGTTTGCTCACCTTTTTCTGTGATTTGGGATAATACCACTTCTAGCCCACTGGTGAAGTATCCATGGCTAGTATAATTTCTTTACCAGGGTCATAGTGGATCAGCACCTTATTTGTTTTTTTTTTATTAATTTTTTTTATTTTTCACACTATAAACCATACTGACCAAAGTACATACAGACATTTTTCTCTTGAATATATAGTGTCATTTTCTCCCTTTCCCCCCCTCCCTTCCCTCCCTCCCTCCCTCTCCCCCCCTTCCCATTTATTCAAAGTTCAATCTAAGATACATTAAACCCGTTAAACAATGTCGTCACTTAATAAAAATAAACAAGAAATTTTTGTCTTTTACTTTTATATATTGAGTCAGTTCATTTCGTTGTCTTCTCCTTCTGTCATTTTAGGTGGTGGAGGTCCATGGTAGGATTTCTCTATTGTATTTCATGTATGGTTCCCATATTTGTTTGAATATTATGATGGTTTTTCTTAAATTATATGTTATTTTTTCTAATGGAATACATTTATTTATTTCTATGTACCATTGTTGTATTCTCAAGTTGTCTTCTAATTTCCAGGTTGACATAATACATTTTTTTGCTACAGCTAGGGCTATCATAATAAATCTTTTTTGTGCTCTATCCAAATCGAGTCCAGATTCTTTATTTCTTGTATTACTTAGAAGGAAGATCTCTGGGTTTTTTGGTATATTGCTTTTTGTGATTTTATTTAATATCTGGTTTAGATCTTCCCAAAATTTTTTCACTTTCTCACATGTCCAAATTGCATGTATTGTTGTTCCCGTTTCCTTTTTACAGCGAAAACATCTGTCTGATACTGTTGGGTCCCATTTATTTAACTTTTGGGGTGTGATGTATAACCTGTGTAACCAATTGTATTGTATCATGCGTAACCTCATGTTTATTGTATTTCTCATAGTTCCGGAGCATAGCTTTTTCCACGTTTCATTCTTTATCTTTATGTTTAGATCTTGTTCCCATTTTTGTTTAGGTTTACAGTTTGTTTCCTCGTTCTCCTTTTCTTGCAGTTTGATGTACATGCTTGTTATAAATTTTTTAATTATCATTGTGTCTGTAATCACATATTCAAAATTGCTTCCTTCTGGTAACCTCAGACTGTTTCCCAATTTGTCCTTCAAGTAGGTTTTAAATTGGTGGTATGCAAACCTTGTATCGTGAGTTATATTATATTTGTCCTTCATTTGTTCAAAAGATCATAATTTATTTCCCGAAAAACAATTTTCTATTCCTTTGATCCCTTTTCTCTCCCATTCTCTGAAGGAAAGGTTATTTATTGTGAAAAGGATTAGTTGATTTTGTGTCATTGTTAATTTTGGTAGTTGATAATTTATTTTATTCCTTTCTACGTGAATCTTCTTCCAAATGATGGTGCAATACTGGTGAATTCCTACGTTGCACCAATTTTTCATCCCACTTATATAGTATATGTTCAAGTATCTTCTCCCTTATTTTATCTAGCTCTAATCTGGTCCAATCTGGTTTTTCCCTTGTTTGATAAAAATCTGATAGGTATCTTAATTGTGCGGCTCTATAATAATTCTTAAAGTTTGGTAGTTATAAGCCTCCTTGTTTGTACCATTCTGTTAATTTATCTAGTACTATCCTCGGTTTCCCCCTTTCCATAAGAATTTCTTTATTATTTTCTTTAGCTCCTTGAAGAATTTCTCTGTTAGGTGAATTGGTAATGATTGAAATAGGTATTGTATCCTTGGGAAAATGTTCATTTTAATACAGTTTATCCTTCCTATCAGTGTAAGTGGTAAGTCTTTCCAGTGCTCCAAGTCGTCTTGTAATTTTTTCATTAATGGCTGATAATTTAGTTTATATAGATGGCCGAGATTATTATTTAGTTGTATACCTAGGTATCGAATTGCATGTGTTTGCCATCTAAATGGTAATTCTTTCTTAAACTTTGTGAAATCCGTATTATTCATTGGCATCACTTCACTTTTATTTGCGTTGATCTTATACCCCAATACTTCTCCATATTCCTTCAATTTCTTATATAATTCTTTTATTGATATTTCTGGTTCTGTTAAGTATATTATAACGTCATCTGCAAATAGACTGATTTTATATTCCTTCTCTTTTATTTTTATCCCTTTTTTATTTTCTGTTCTTATCAGTTCTGTTAGTGGTTCTATAGCTAATGCAAACAGTGAGGGAGATAGTGGACATCCCTGCCTTGTTGATCTCCTTAATTTAAATTAGTTTGATATATATCCATTTACTGTCACTTTCGCCAATGGTCCCTTATTTAATGCTTTAATCTAATTAATATATTTCTCTGGTCGGTTGAATTTTTGTAGTACTTTGAATAAATAATTCAATTCTACTCTGTCAAAGGCTTTCTCTGCGTCTAAAGTAACCGCTACTGTTGGAGTTTTGTTTCCTTGTACTGCATGGATTAAGTTAATGAATTTACAGATATTGTCCGTTGTTTTTCTTTTTTTTAATAAATCCAGTTTGATCTAGTTTTACTATTTTTGGTACATAGTCGGCCAATGTGTTTGCTAATAGTTTAGCTATTATCTTATAATCTGTGTTAAGTAGAGATATTGGTCTATACGATCTTTCCCCGTCTTTGGTATTACTGTAATTATTGCTGTTTTGCATGAATCTGGTATGTTTTGTGTTTTTTCAATCTGGTTCATTACTTCTAGGAGAGGAGGAATTAATAAGTCTTTAAATATTTTATAGAATTCTATTGGGAGTCCATCCTCTCCTGGTGTTTTATTGTTCAGTAGTTTTTTTTTAATATCTCCTGTATTTTTTCTATTTCAAATGGTTTTATTAATTTATTTTGCTCCTCTGTTTGTAATTTCGGTAGTTCAATTTTAGTTAGAAATTCATCTATTTTGTCTTCTTTCCTTTCGTTTTCAGTTTGATATAGTTGTTTGTAAAATTCTCTGAAGTTTTTGTTGATCTCCGTTGGGTTATATGTAATTTGTTTGTCCTTTTTCCTTGATGCCAATACCGTTCTTTTAGTTTGTTCTGTCTTAAGCTGCCAAGCTAGTATTTTGTGCATTTTTTTTTCTCCTAGCTCATAATATTTCTGTTTTGTCTTCATTATGTCCTTCTCCACCTTATATGTTTATAGTGTTTCATATTTTATTTTCTAGTCTGTCAATTCTCTTCTTTTAGTTGTATCTTCCTTTATTGCTAATTCTTTTTCTGTATTTGTTATTTCCCTTTCCAACTGTTCTATTTCTCGATTGTAGTCCTTCTTCATCTTAGTTACATAACTTATTATCTGTCCTCTGATGAATGCTTTCATTGCGTCCCATAGTATAAATTTATTTTTCACTGATTCCGTATTTATTTCAAAGTACATTTTAATTTGTCGCTCAATTAATTCTCTAAAATCCTGTCTTTTAAATAGCATGGAGTTCAATCTCCATCTATACATTCTTGGTGGGATGTCCTCTAGCTCTATTGCCAATAACATGGGTGAGTGATCAGATAACAATCTAGCTTTATATTCCGTTTGATGTTAGTATTTCTTTTAGTTGATAGACTGTGTTTTTAGTTTCTGTGTTCCAATACCATATTTGATCTTTCTTGAGTGATTGGTTCAGTGGACTGCATAGTTTAGACATATTAGGGATATGTTTTCGGTAGTGATTAACAAGACCTAGGAAGGACTGTAATTCCAATTTATTGGTTGGGTATGGGACCTTGCAAATGGCTTCTGTTCTTGCTGGATTTATTCACACCCCCTCGTTGTCGATTGTAAACCCAAGGTATGTTACTGAGGGCCACATGAAGACACATTTGTCCTTTTGTAATTGTATATTAGCCTGTTATGGTCTGGTCAAAACCTTTTCAAGGTTTTGTAAGTGTTCACTGTCGTTTCGACCCGTGATGATAATATAATCTAGGTAACACTCAACTGAGAGTCCATGTAGTGATTTGTTCATTGTTGCTTCAAAAATCACAGGTGTTGCTGAAATTCCATAAGGCCCGTGTGTATCGGTGAATAGTCCCAGATGGGTACTGATTGTCATATAGTCCCTTTTTTTTGTTCAGTTCTATCTGATGATATGCTTGTGACAAATCTAGTTTTGTGAATTTTTGCCTTCCGTTTAGTGCTTGGAACAATTCTTCTGCCTTGGGCATGGGGTGTTCAGGTATTTTGATGGTGACTTTGGAATTGCCGCAATGCAAATCTCACATTTGCTTTTCATTCTGGTACGATGGGCACTGCCCAATTGCTGTATTGTATTGGTTCTAATGTCTTCATGTTTAGTCTGTTTAATTCAGCCTCAATTTTCCCTTTCATAGCAAATAGGATTGTTCTGGCTTTGAAGAATGTTGGTTCTGCATTATCTTTTAATTGCAGTTTGGCTTAAGCACCTTTGATTTTCCCCAATTCTTGTTGGAAAACCACTGCATGGTTGTTGAGCATTTGATCGAGTTCTGGCTGGGAGGTCTCCATGTGGTTTACATTTAGTATTGAACCGATTTCCAGCCAGTCTATGGGAGTGTGTTATAGCCAGTTTCTTCCGAAAAGTGTGGGTCCCTGGATATCTACGATGTACAGAGAGAGTGTTTTTGTTCCTGTTGTTTGTATTGTACTTGGACCTCACATTGTCCAAACACTTTGATTCTGTCTCCTGTAACAGATCTTAGAATTATTTCAGTTGATTTTACCGGGAGGTGTGGAAGCAAGCGCTCCTTTACATGTAACGGCATTAGGGACACCTCTGCCTCCGTGTCTAACTCCATCTTCGGGGGGGTGGGGGGGGTGTCTGTTTATTTTTAGCTGTGTTTCCTCCATTTATTCCTCGGATGTGTAATATCTCAGGAGCTGAAATTTCAAGAGCTTGAAGGTCAGCCGTTAGGATGTTATCATCATCGTTGCTAGGTTGTCTCACTCTCTCTGCAATTTGTTTGCAGGCCACCTGTGCTTTAGAAACCGAAATTTAGCCATGATATCTCCTGTTTTGCAATGGTTGCATTTAGAATTTTTGAAGAAACAGTTTTCTGGTAGGTGGTTATATTTCCCACAACGAAAACATTGTTGGTGGGAAGACCTCCCGACCAATAGGTCTGGTTGACCCACATCCAAGTTTTTACCTGCAATTTCAGAGCTGCAGGCAGCCTTGTATACAATCTGTAATGTGACGTCTTTATCCATTGCTAATAATTTTTGCCTTGCTTGGCGATTTGCCACATCCATCACTCATCTGTCTTGCGGTGTCTGATTTAGAAATTGCACGAAATGACAGTGCTCTGCCAGTTTGTGCAATGATGCCAGGTATTCACTTACTGTTTCTTCTGGTCCTTGTCTCCTTTCATAGAATTGTTGCCTTTCTGCCATAACTGGTGGTTTTGGGCTTAAATGGTTCTTTAGAGCTGTGCATAATTCATTGAGTGTCTTCGTCCCCGGATCCTCCAGGGCCATCAAGGTCTTAAGGAGGTCAAATGTTTTGCTCCCCTTTATACTGAGGAAATGGGCATGTTTGCGGTTTACTGGACCTTCTACAATATTGTGGGCTACGCAGTAGTGATTAAACTGTTCTACGTAGTTTCCCAACTTTCATCTATTTAATTGAATTCCCTAAACCTTCCCTCCACCATCTTGGCGCACTTCCACCTTGATCTTTTGGCAGAAATTTATTGGGATTGTCAGGTAGTCATTTTCTACCTTTCTTCTGTTGTTTTCCTTCTCCTGGTTGGTGCATGGAGTATGTGTAGGGTTTGTTTCATTCCTCATTGCCACTGTTGTGTACACATTCACACAATTAAGACTCTGAGACATGATGCTTTCTCATCCTTTACTTCTATTAGACTAACATGGTTACTGACACAGAGGGTTATGTATATATATGGAAGGGTGACATCATGATGTGGGCATCATGATGCCCAGCAGAAGGAGGGCTTATACCCAACAGTCACAAACCACAAAGTCCAAAACACAGCTTTATTGAGACACGCCAGCAGGAATGAGGAGTACCAGCAGTGGGTAGACAGAGTCACCTCACTAGTACGGTTTGAATCTCATTCAAAGAACACATTCATAGGGTACAATATTTAAGGCATTTTCCTGCATACATATTGGATAACATTTCTTTGAAGGTATTGCTGCAGCTTAATGTTTTACATTTTGCATATCCTCTTCCTAAAGACAGGGAAACCATATAACCGTTTACGGCACGGAAACAGTCCATGTCGGCCCTTCGAGTCCTCACCGGTTCACTTGAACAACTCCACTAGCTCAACCCTCCCGCTCTCTCCCCATAATCCTCCAACCCCCTCACATACATGTACACATCCAACCTTCTCTTAAATGCCGCAACTATCTCTTTTGGAAGATCATTCCACTTCACCATAAAGAAGTGACTATCACCAATGGCCATTAGCACATCTTGTTGACACTGGCACCAGTAAAGTCATCCATGAATTGAGGAAGCCAAATAACATGGCCTCCTCTACATCAAAGAGACCGCGGGAGATCGCTTCACTGAGCACCTTCGCTCGCTGAGTGAAAAGGCATCCTCTAATATTTCTCCTAAAGTTTTGCCCCTTACCCTCTTACTCATGCCCTCTTGTTCCAACCTCCCCTGCCCTCAGGGGAAAGAGTCTGTTTATGTCTAGTCTATCTATTCCTTTCATAATTTTAAATACCTCTATCAGGTCCCCTCTCAGTCATCTATGTTCTAATGAATAAAGTCCCAGTCTCCTTAATCTTTCCCTGTAATCCAGATGCTGTAAGCCAGGCAACATCCTTGTAAACCTTCTCTGCACCCTCTCCACTTTATCTATATCCTTTCTATAACTTGGAGACCAGAACTGAGCACAGTACTCCAAACCAGTCCTCACCAATGCCTTAAACAGCCGCAGCATCACCTCCCAGCTCCTATATTCTATACTATGATTTATGAAGGCCAGCATACCATATGCCTTCTTAACCACCCTGTCTACATGGGAATCCACCTTCAGTGAAATCTCTACCATAACCCCCAGGTCCCTCTGCTCCTCTGCCTGCCTCAATGCCCTCTCCTTAACTGCATATGCCCTATTTTGGTTATTCTTACCGAAATGCAGCAAGTCACACTTGTCTATATTAAATTCCATCTGCCATCTCTTAGCCAACTCTTCCAAACAAACCAAATCCTTCAGTAATCCAAGAAAACCTACCTCACTATCCACCACCTCCCTATTTTCATATCATCTGCATATTTACTTACCCAGTTGACCACACCATCCTCTAAATCATTAATATAAATGATAAACAACAAGGGACGCAGCACCGATCCCTGAGGCACCCCGCTTCTCACAGGCTTCCAACCTGACAGACAGTTGTCCACCATGACTCTCTGTTGCCTATCTCCAAGCCACCTGTGAACCCATGTCACAATCTCTCTACTAATTCCTAGTGACTGAACCTTTCTTATTAACCTTCCATGCGGAACCTTATCAAAAGTCTTACTAAAATCCAAATAGATCACGTCCACCACTCTACCTTCTTTTTTGTCACTTCCTCAAAAGACTCAACAAGGTTCGTCAAATATGACTTTCCTTTTACAAACCCATGCGGGTGCCTCTAATCAATCCCTGCCTATCCAGATATGCGTATATACTATCTCGAAGAATACACTCTAGAACCTTCCCCACCACCGAAGTCAATCTTGCTGGCCGATAATTACTTGGCCTACACCTACTGCCTTTTTTAAACAACAGAACTATATTCACAACCTCCAATCCCGTGGTACCACCCCCTCCTCCAGTGATCTTTGAAAATGACTGTCAGAGCCCCCACTATTTGCTCCCTGACCTCCCTTAAAGTCGTGGGGAAAATCCCATCAGGGCCAAGAGACTTACCACCTTTATTGACCCTAGAAGCTCCAAAACCCTTGCTTTACTAATCCCTGTCCTCTCCATAACTAAGCCCTTTGCTTCTCTTATTTCATATAGCCCAATGTCCCTTTCCCTCATGAATATGGATGAGAAAAAATTTTTCAATATTTCTCCCATCTCATACAGTTCCTTACTTAGTTCACCAGTCCCATCATCCAGTGGACCAATTCTATCCTTAACCCTCCTTTTACAGTTCACATATCTGGAAGAAAAGATTCACCTTTTCCTTGTTAGCTATGGACACCTCATGCCTTCTTTTTGCCTTCCTAATTTCCCTCTTAAGGTTCTTCCTGCAATCTAAGTTACGACCATCCATCTCCTCAATCCCTTGTTTTTTATATTTAGTATAGGCCTCCCTCTTGTCCCGAACCAACTTCTTAATTTTACTAGAAAACCACGGCTCCCTCGAAACTTTGGTCTTCCCTTTCGGTCTGACTGGAATATAAAGATCCTGTAGTCTCAAAATCTCACCCCTAAATGCCATCCAAATTTCCTCTACATCCATTCTGGCAAAAAGATCAGCCCACACAACTCTGCAAATCCCTTCTCATTTCTCCATATCTGGCTTTCCCCCACTCGAAGACCTTCAACCTTGGACCTGACCTATCCCTTTCCATCATTAAGCTAAAGCTAATGGACCCATGATCACTGGATCCAAAGTTCTCTCCAACACTCACCTCCGTCACCTGGCCTATTTCATTCCCAAACAACAGATCTAACACCGCTACCCCTCTGGTGGGCGTCTCAACGTTATTGCTGCAAAAAGCAATCCTGAACACAATGCATAAAAACTAAGCCATCCTGCCCTCTTACTGACTGCGTTTCCCAAACTTTGTTTGGAAAATTGAAATCCTCAACCAACAAAAACCTATTTCTACTGCACATCTCACCTATTTCCTTGCATATTTGCTCTTCTAGTTCCCTTTCCCCATTTGGAGGCCTATAATATATTCCCATAATAGTAACCTCACCCTTTTTATTTTTCAGATCTACCCACACTGCCTCCTTCGATGAGCCCTCCAGTCTATCTTGCCTTATCACCGTTGTAATATCCTCTCTGACAAGTAATGCCACACCTCCCCCTCTTACTCCACCAACTCTGTCACATCTAAAGTAGCGAAATCCTGGAATATTTAACTGCCAGTCACAACCTTCCTTCAACCACATCTTGCTAATGGCCACAACATAATAATGCCACATGTCAACCACACCTTCAGCTCATCCAACTTCCTCACTACACTTCCTGCATTAAAATAAATACATCTCAGGGATCTCCTACATCCTACCTTCTGCCTATCTTCCTCTCTACCATTTTTACAATTGTCACTACATCTTTTTATTACTTCCTGCTGTTACTCCCTCATATTATTTAAACATGCCCTTTTACTTAGCCTAAAAACCCTTTCCCTGCTGTCCTGCCTAACTTTCAACCTTGTCCCCAACCATACTAGTTTAAACCCCCCTCACGACAGCCCTAGCAAGTGCCCCCGCCAGGAGACTGGTCCCGCTGGGATTAAGATGTAACCTATCATTTCGGTGTAGGTCTCATCTCCCTCAAAAAAGGTCCCAGTGGTCCAAGAACTTGAAACCCTGTCTCTTACTCCACTCCTTTAGCCACGTGTTTAACTTCCACCTGATTCTATTTCTACCCTCACTGTTGGTCATTTAATCCCATGTATCAGTTATAATTAAGAACATCCTGGTATACAAAAAATCAACAGAGAATCTGGAAGGGTTGCTCACAGTCATCTTCTTTGGCTTGGCTTCGCGGATGAAGATTTATGGAGGGGTAAATGTCCTCGTCAGCTGCAGGCTCAATTGTGGCTGACAAGTCCGATGCGCGACAGGCAGACACGGTTGCAGCGGCTGCAGGGGAAAATTGGTTGGTTGGGGTTGGGTGTTGGGTTTTTCCTCCTTTGTCTTTGTTTAAAATTGAGAATTATTTTGCTGGCTTTGAATGATATCTAGAATAGGACATACTGACCATCTTTTTTTTGGAGTCTGTTATTGATCATTAGTTAAAAATTCTGCCTTTTGTTTTTAACTTGCAGCACCATGCCTCAGAAGATACTTAAAAGTGCTCACTTCATTGAATTAGGAAATTACCACTATTGGCCTGTACTTGTACCACGAGGTATCCGTCTATATACTTATGAGCAAATTCCGTCTTTTCTTAAGGATAACCCTTATATTACAGATGGATATAGAGCTTATCTACCATCAAAATTATGTGTGAAAAGGTGGGTAATAAATCTATTAAATCACATCTCTCTTTTGTTTGGGTACATGTTTTTCAAGTTTAATAAAACTCTTAATCCAATACATTTAAGATTTTGGATGTTTCAGTTTTCTCAACAATTGATTGTCATTCTCTTAGAATTCCAATATGCATTTAAGTGGGTTTTTATAGATCTCACATTTTCTCGTTTACCTGGAAAGTTTAAGGAGACTAGAAAGTGTGTTTCTGGTAAATTTCAAAGGAGTTCTACAAACTGTAATTCACAGAATACATTCATGGCATCACATACAACCCTGAAATTCTTTTTCTGTGGGCCAGGCAGAATTTCTAATTACTGGCAACTGTAAATTGAACTCAAAGAAGAACTGTAAACAAACTGTAATTAAAGAAGTATAAATATTCAGTAATAAATAATGTACAAAGTATGTGTCCTTAAATGAGTCTCTGAATGAGTCTGTTTGTTCAAGAATATGATAGTTGAGGGGAAGCAACTCCATGTATTTCTGAACATGAAGGTATGAGTTGAATGGCACCTGTGTCTCCTTCATCGTAGCAGGAGAGAGAACAGAGCATGTCCTTACCGCTGCTCTCCAATGGCAGGATTTCATGTAGATCTTGTCAATGATGGGGAGAGTTTTGCCTGTGATGTGCTGGGCTGAGTCCACTACCTTTTCACTACCTTTTGCAGGATTGAGGTATTGGTGCCTCCATTAGCAGCTGGTCAGCACACTTTGCACTACACATCTGCAAATGTTTGCCAAGGTTTCTGATGTTGTACCGAACCTCTGCTAACTCCTGAGGAAGGCACTGGTGTACTTTATTTTTGCAATGGCATTAACAATGATGGGTCGAGGACATGTCCTCCAAGATTGTGATTTCACCCCCCCCCCCCCCCCCCAGAATTTAAACAATTTAGGCAAGTCCATACAGAGTTCAGGAACCAGTGTTCTGGTGAGTCAGAAGGGGCCACAAGAATCTGCACCCAGTGAGTTTGATGTTGAGCTATTTGGATTTTGGAAAAGTTGTATAGCTGATGAAGTTTTTGCTGAAACAAAACTGAAGAGAGGTTTCGTAGAATGAGGAGGTATGGCTTGTAGAAAAGTGAAGAGAGACAGTGCCCTGTCTGATGAAGGATGATTATATTTAAAAAACTGGAAAATTCTGTTGATTGGACATGGTCTGGTGCCAGACTGACAGATTTTGTAGAAATATTGATTGTGATAGCAATTGAATACTTCACACTACACACTAACTCAGATCTGAAACTGGGTCACAACTGGCAATGTCAAGTATCTGTTTACTTCCACGGATACTGCTTGAACTATTGAATTCCTCCCGCAGTTTTTTTTGTTCCAGATTCCAGCATTTATAGTTTCTGGTATTTTTGTCTTGCTGTTTTTTTGAATATTGCACAGTGGTACAATAAACTTTTCAGTAAATGGTGAGTTTAAAGGGAGCATAGAAATTAGGGCTCAAGCATTATTCATTTAGAATTAGATGATCAGAATTGAACTCTTAAATAGAGAATAGAGTAAAATTAAGTAATGAGAGTTATAAATGCTCATTTTTAAAGCAGTGCTTTGATAAATTTAGATCATGAATGTCATAAATATATTACTAATTTGATAAGTGCAAAATTCCTGGAGTAGTAGTACATGTATATGTGTTAACGTGTTCTGAAGTTCTAATGCACACAAATTTTGTATAGTTCATCAGATGACTCATGGTATGATTGAAAACTTAAATAAATGTTCTTGTACTTTTGCCATGTAATAATTGACATTATTTTTCACTGCAGTCTTTTCATCCTTTCAAATGAAACAGTGAACATCTGGAGTCATCTTCTTGGATTTATCCTGTTCTTCAGTCTTGGCATTTATGATATGGCCATTGTACTTCCTAAAACAAATGCCTCCAGGGATGATTATGTAATATATTCCATCTGTGTCTTCTGCTTCCAGGTATATAGTTTAGATGCATATTTATTAGATACCTTTCATAATGTTTGGGTCAAAGACCTTTTTTTTTCCCTTTATTTGTCCCTGTGCTCTACAGGGCCTCCTATCTTAGAAAGGATGTGATGTTGCTGGAGAGGAGATTTACCAGGATGATTCCTGGAATGCAGGGGCTGGCGTATGGGGAGCGTTTGGCAGCTCTTGAGTTGTTCTCATTGGTGTATAAGAGAATTAGGGGGCGATCTCAGAGTCATTTCGAATATTGAAAGGTTTTGATAAAGTGACTGTGAATAAGATGTTTCCCTTAATGAGTGAATCGAGGACAAGGGGTCATAGTCTTAAAATTAGAAGTTGTACAATTAGAACAGAGAGGAGGAAGAACTTCTTTAGTCAGAAGGTCTTGGATCTGTGGCACTCACTGTCGCACAAAGTAGTGGAGGCCAGATCACTGGGAGTGTTTAAACAGGAAATAGATAAGTACCTCATTACTAATGATATCAAGGGATATGGGGAAAAGGCTGGAAATTGGAACTAGGTGAGCATAAGTCATCTTAGAGTAGAGTCACGGAACAGACTCGATGGGCCTAGTGGCCTGCTTCTGCTCCTTTAACTTGTGAACTAGTGGTTTGCCTCTTGCAATGTAGCTTCTGTATTTCTGTTAATAGTCTAGGATTGTATTTCTGTTACCTGTGGACAGGTAATTATTGATGCATCAACACCTGTACACTTTTTCTTCTTAATGATGTTCTAAACAGTTGATCTTGGTAATCCTAAAGTTTGGGCAATGACTCTTACTGTTTTATTGTTTATTCAGCCTTTTTTTTTACTTCATTGGTACAACTCTGGTTCTCGTATTGAAAAATGACAACTACAGACTCCAAAAGTGATCAAAAGCTAGAAGCAAGCTTATCTTCCTTATACCTGCACCAATTAAGCAATTAAACATTCTTGAGTACTCAGAAACACCTGTGAAGCCAAATGTCCCAGACTAGAGGGGTATGGACCGGGTGCTGGTCAGTGGGACAAGGAGGGTGGGGATTTGCTACGGCATGGACTAGTAGGGCCGAACTGGCCTGTTCTGTGCTGTAAGTGGTTATATGGTTATTAATGAAAAATTAGTAAATTGGCTCAGAATATTAATTTTTGAAAATATATTATACTGTTCTTATATTATACATTCTTTTTATTGCAATATAATTTCTTGTATCTGAACTCTTCAGATGAAAATCTTTATTTGTTAACTACTGTCCTTTTATGGTGAAAGTAGAATGGGGTTTATACTTGGCTTGTGATAGACCAAATTTGAAACAACTAAATGTTATTCTGAGATGTTTTTTATGAACTTTAAAAAAAAAAACACATTTAAAACAGTTTGAAAACGGATAAGTGTTGGGCATTATGATGTGTATCTTTTTCCAAAATTTATTTATGCACTTTTTGTCATTAATTTAGTTTTCCTTTTAAAGGTTTGCATGCTCTGTTCGGTGGGATATCACCTGTTCAGCTGCCATCGTTCTGAAAAAGCAAATCGTCGCTGGATGGCCCTTGATTATGCTGGGATTGCCATTGGGATTTTGGGCTGCTACGTTCCTGCAGTGTTCTATGCCTTTTATTGCAATGAGGTGAATTCTTTTGCATATTTTCGTGTTAAACTTTGTTATTTGAGACAAATCAAAACCTTAAGCAAAAAATTAAACTATGATTGAAATTTTTACCACACGTAAGCAGAAGCAACATGCCTGAAGGGCAGGATTAGATTACTCAGTTCTGAATAGTCATAGATTTACTGCACGAAAATGGGCCCTTCAGCCCAACTTGTTCATGCCAACCTACTTGTCCTATTTTCCTGCATTGGCCTAAATCTCTCTCAACCTTTCCTATCCACGAACCTGTCTAAATGTCTTTTTGATCATTACAGTTGGCCCCATTTCTAACTCTTCCTCTGGCAATTCGTTCCATTTACCCATTACCCCATGTGAAAAAGGTGCTCTTAATTCTGTATATGTCGGTGTATAAGACGACCCCCCCCAGGATTTCCACTTAACACAAAATTTTGAGCTATATTTGGTGTAGAAGTTTTGTTTGCATATTTTAATAAAATGATCACTACTTTAGTCATCATTTTGATAATCCTTCAAAAGGCACATCAACATCTGACATCAGATGTTCTTGAAGTACATCCTGAGGTACATTTATCAGTGAATCGTCATGAGAAATCCAACTCTGAATCAGATGAAGTAGCTTCAGCTTCCTCTTCCTTGTCGTCCAGTCACAGCATCAGAATCAGAATTTATTGTCATGAACAAGTCACCAAATTTGGTGTTTTGCTGCAACATCTCAGGGCAAACATTCATACTCTAACCATCTTACAACAATACCATAAATAAAAGTGCACACAAAGTAAGGCCATGTCTTTGGTTCACAGATGATTCAGGAATCAGATGGCAGCGCGGAAGAAGCTGTCCCTGTGCCGTTGAGTGCTCATCTTTAGGCTCCTGTGCCTTTTTCCCCGATCGCAGAGTAATTGGGGGGGGGGTCTTTGAGGACAGAGGCTGCTTTTTAAAGGCCTCGTGTCGATGTCCTCGATGGAGTGAAGTCTGGTGCCTGTGATGCGGCAGGCCAAGTTAACAATCCTCTGGAGTTTATTCTTGGCCTGAGAGTTGGCACCTTCATACCAGCCAGAATGCTCTCCACAGTACACCTGTAGAAGTTTACGAGGGTCTTCGGTGATATACCGAATCTCTTTATAATTTTATGAATATATAAAACGGAAGAGGGTGGCCAGAGTTAACATAGGACCCTTGGAGGATGAGAAAGGAAAACTGGTAGCAAAAAATAAGGAAATGGACGAGGCATTAAACAAATATTTTGTGTCAGTCTTCACGGTGGAAGACACGTCCAGCATGCCCAAGTGCGGAGTTAAGGATGCGAATGTTGATAAAATAGTTGTTACAAAGGAAGTAGTGATGGAGAAACTAATGGGACTAAAGCCAGACAAATCACCTGGTCCTGATGATATGCATCCAAGGGTTCTGAAGGAAATGGCAGAAGTTATAGTTGATGCATTGATGGTCATATACCAAAATTCCTTGGATTCTGGGCAGGTCTCGGCAGACTGGAAGACAGCAAATGTCACGCCACTTTTTAAGAAGGGATGTAGGCAGAAGACTGGAAATTATCGGCCAATTTGCTTGACGTCTGTAGTTGGAAAATTGCTTGAAGCCGTCATTAAAGATGAAATAGTGAAACTTTTGGAGCGTAAGGGTTCAATCAGGCAGACGCAGCATGGTTTTAGAAAGGGAAGATCTTGTTTGACAAACTTGTTAGGATTCTTTGAGGATATAATGGGTGCGGTGGATAGAGGGGAACAGGTTGATGTTGTATATTTGGATTTGCAGAAAGCGTTTGATAAGGTGCCGCACAAGAGACTTCTCAGTAAGTTACAGGAAAGTGGAGTCCGGGGAAGTATATTGGCCTGGATTGATAATTGGTTGTCTGACAGGAGGCAGAGAGTCGGGATAAATGGGAGTTTTTCAGGTTGGCAGAGGGTGGTAAGTGGGGTGCCGCAGGGGTCAGTGTTAGGTCCACAACTGTTCATCATTTACATTGATGACTTGGAGGAGGGGACAAAATGTGGTGTAGCCAAGTTTGCAGATGACACCAAATTGAGTGGAAGAGCAAATTGTAATGAGGATGTGGAGAGTCTGCAGAGGGATATAGTTAAGCTGGATGAGTGGGCAAAGGTCTGGCAGATGGAGTACAATGTTAGTAAGTGTGAGGTTATCCACGTTGGCAAGAAAAATAAGAGCTGAATATTATTTAAAAGATGAAAAACTACAGCATGCTGTTGTGCAGAGGGACTTGGGAGTGCTTGTGCATGAATCACAAAAAGTTAGGTTGCAGATGCAGCAGGTTATTAAGAAGGCAAATGGAATGTTGGCCTTCATCATTAGAGGAATTGAATTCAGGAGTAGGGAGGTAATGTTGCAACTGTATAAGGTACTGGTGAGACCGCACCTGGAGTACTGTGTCCAGTTCTGGTCTCCAGATTTGAGGAAGGATATACTGGCTTTGGAGACGGTCCAGAGGACGTTTACTAAGTTGATCCCTGGGATGAAGGGGTTGACTTATGATGAAAGATTAAATAGTCTAGGATTGTATTCACTCGAGTTCAGAAGAATGAGAGGGATCTTATAGAAACATATAGGATTGGGGAGGAGTCACGTGATGGAGTAGTGGCCAGACGGTGAACTCCAGCCCTCTCCAGAAAAGTCGGAAAAAACAAAGGAAAACACAAAGGCACAAAAATAAAAATTAAAGAAAAGTGAGTATAAAGGTGGAAAGAAGATGGCGACGAAAAAAGAAAAATCAAAATCAACGGTAAGAAGAGAGGAAGAGAAGACAACGGAAGAAGAAGGAGAAGGCCTTACCTGTTCGAAGAGGCCCGCGGTGGAGAGAGAAACCCGCTCTCTCAGGTCGGTAGAAAGTGGACTACAAAAATGGCTCGCTGAGCCGAGTAAAAGTGCGCAACCGCGCGTGCAAAAAAACATACTGACGGGAGGGGTGACCAGCTGGGGAGTCGATCTCCACAGCCGGCAATGACAGCTGCAGAACACCTGCAGCAAGAGGAGAACATAGAAGACAACGAAAACAAAGAAGAGAAGAAAAGGGCAACAAAGAAACAACAGATGGCCAACCCAGAGGAAGAAGAAGAGGAAGAGGAAGAGTACAGTGAAATAGAAGAAGAAGGGAAAGGCAAGATAAAGGATATACTTTTTCTTATTAAAGAATACATGGAGTCATTTAAAGAATGGCAAGCGCAAGAATTTAATGACTTAAGAAGAAGAATAAACAATACAGAAGAGAAAATGAATAAAATAGATATGACCTTAACAGAAATGGGAAAGAGAATGGACAAGATGGAAGAGCGGGAAGCAGCAGTAGAAATGGAGGTAGAGGACTTAAAAAAGAAATTAGAGGAATCTAATAAAAAAGTTATAGAGACACAAGAACTGTTAGCTCAGAAAATAAATATAATGGAAAATTATAACAGAAGAAATAACATAAAGATAGTGGGGCTTAAGGAAGATGAAGAAGGCAAGAATATGAGAGAGTTTATAAAAGATTGGATCCCCAGGATCCTAGGATGTCCAGAACTACAGCAAGAAATGGAAATAGAAAGGGCACATAGAGCATTGGCCTTTAAGCCACAACCGCAACAAAAGCCAAGATCTATTTTAGTAAAATTCCTAAGATATACTACAAGAGAAAAGGTACTGGAGAAGACAATGGAAAAAGTAAGAGAGGGCAACAAGCCACTAGAGTGCAAAGGGCAAAAAATCTTCATTTATCCAGATATAAGTTTTGAACTCCTGAAGAAGAGAAAGGAGTTCAATACAGCAAAGGCGATTTTATGGAAGAAAGGGTATAAATTTATACTAAAGCATCCAGCGGTATTGAAAATATTTATTCCAGGACAACAAAACAGACTATTCTCGGATCCAGAGGAAGCACGAAAATTTGCAGAACAATTACAAAATAGACTGAGGGATGAAGACGTGTAACGAGAGTACAAAAGACTGAGAACTAAAAAGACACAAGTTTTGAACTCCTTAAGAAGAAAAAGGAGTTCAATACATCGAAAACGATCTTATGGGGAAAAAAAACTATTCTCGGATCCAGAGGAAGCAAGGAAATTTGCAGAACAACTACAAAACAACCAGAGAGACGAAGATATGTAATAAGAGTAAAAATGACCACGATTTATATGTATGTGGGTAAAGAGGTATATGTATAATGTGCATACATGAATGTATCCGTATTTAGAGGAAAATATAGATAGTAGAGACAAAAATTAATAAGGGAAGGAAACGGAATAGAGGGAATAAAGAGGGAACTAAAAGAGTGACCTTTGTTACATTTGAAAAGTGAAATCTTTTCTGGGGGGGGCTGGGTGGGGAGGAGTTGCGGTCACTGCAAAATCAGCTGACGCTTGCGAGTGAATTCGCAAATCCAAATGGAGAGGGGAGATGTGGTTGTCCGACAAGGGATAAAGGACAACTCAGGAGGGGAAGGGGAGATTGGGGCTAAAGAAGTTTTAAATAGGAGAATAAGGAAAATGTTTGATGTTTTAGGAATGTTGTCTTATAAAGGGTTTAAAACAAGAAAACAGAAATGGATAAGAAGGAAAGGTAATGATGGAGAAACGGAAAGGGAAGATAAACAAAGTATAAAATGGCTACGTTGAACTATATGACTTTAAATATTAATGGAATACATAACCAAATTAAAAGGAAGAAACTGCTAAATTTACTGAAAAAAGAAAAAATTGATATAGCATTTGTGCAAGAAACACATTTAACTGAATTGGAGCACAAGAAATTGAAGAGAGATTGGGTAGGACACGTAACAGCAGCATCGTATAATTCAAAGGCAAGAGGAGTAGCTATATTAATTAGTAAAAATGTGCCATTTAAAATAGAAGAGGAAATATTAGATCCAGCAGGGAGATATGTAATGATAAAATGTCAGATATATTCGGAGTTTTGGAATCTACTCAATGTATATTCACCTAACGAAGAAGATCAAAAGTTTATGCAAGATATCTTTTTGAAGGTAGCAGAAACGCAAGGGAACATATTAATAGGAGGGGATTTCAACCTGAATTTGGATTCAAATATGGACAAAACTGGGAAAAAAATTAACAGAAAGAACAAAGTAACCAAATTTATAATTAAATCGATGGAAGAAATGCAACTTTTGGATATATGGAGGAAACAACACCCAAAGGAAAAGGAATATTCATATTATTCGGCTAGACATAAAACATACTTAAGAATAGACCTATTTTTGTTATCAGCTCGTATGCAAGATAGAGTAAGAAAAACAGAATATAAAGCTAGAATACTATCGGACCATTCACCCTTAATATTGACAGTAAAGTTAGAGGACATCCCTCCAAGAATGTATAGATGGAGATTAAACCCCATGTTACTTAAAAGGCAGGATTTTAGAGAATTTATTGAAAAACAAATAAAAATGTATTTTGAAATAAATACGGAATCAGTGGAAGATAAGTTTATACTATGGGATGCAATGAAAGCATTCATTAGAGGGCAAATAATAAGTTATGTAACCAAGATGAAGAAGGACTATAATCAGGAAACAGCAGTTGGAAAGGGAAATAGTAAATATAGAAAAAGAATTAGCAATGAAGGAAGATACAACTAAAAGAAGAGAATTGGCGGATAAAAAAATAAAATATGAAACACTACAAACATATAAGGTGGAGAAGAATATAATGAAGACAAAACAGAAATATTATGAACTAGGTGAAAAAACGCACAAAATCCTAGCATGGCAGCTTAAGACAGAACAAGCTAAGAAAATGGCATTGGCATCAAGGAAAAAAGACAAACAAATTCAATATAATCCAAAAGAAATTAAGGAAAACTTTAGAGAATTCTATGAACAATTATATCGAACTGAAAACGAAGGGAAAGAAGGGAAAATAGATGAATTTCTGACTAAAATTGAACTACCAAAACTACAAATAGAGGAACAAAATAAATTAACAGAGCCATTTGGAATAGTAGAAATACAAGAGATAATAAAAAAATTACCAAATAATAAGACACCAGGAGAGGATGGATTCCCAATAGAATTCTACAAAACATTTAAAGACTTATTAATTCCGCCCCTCCTGGAAGTAATCAACCAGATTGATAAAACACAAAGCTTACCAGATTCATGTAAAACAGCAATAATTACAGTAATACTAAAGCAAGGGAAAGATCCACTCTCACCAGCGTCATGTAGACCAATATCTTTACTTAACACAGATTATAAGATAATAGCTAAACTATTAGCAAATAGATTAGCAGAGTATGTACCGAAAATGGTAAATTTAGACCAAACTGGATTTATCAAAAAAAGACGCACAACAGACAATATTTGTATATTTATTAACTTAATTCATGCAGTAGAAGGGAATAAAGCACTTACAGTAGCAGTTGCTTTAGACGCAGAGAAGGCCTTTGACAGAGTAGAATGGAATTATTTGTTCAAAGTATTGCAACAATTCAGTTTACCGGAGAAGTATGTTAATTGGATTAAAGCATTATATAAGGGACCGTTAGCGAAAGTGACAGTAAATGGACATGTATCAAAGCAATTTAACTTAAGCAGGTCAACACGGCAGGGATGCCCACTATCAGCTTTATTGTTTGCGTTAGCTATAGAACCACTAGCAGAATTGATAAGAACAGATAATAATATAAAAGGAATAAAAATAAAAGACAAGGAATATAAAATCAGTTTATTTGCGGATGATGTTATAGTGTACTTAACAGAACCAGAACTATCAATAAAAGAATTATATAAGAAATTGAAGGAATATGGAGAAGTGTCGGGTTACAAGATAAACGTAAATAAAAGTGAAGCAATGCCTATGAATAATGCGGATTTCTCAAAATTTAAGAAGGAATCACCATTTAGATGGCAAATGCAAGCAATAAGATACCTAGGTGTACAAATAAACAAAAATCTTGGCCAACTATATAAACTCAATTATTATCCACTAATGAAAAAATTACAGGACGATTTAGAGCATTGGAAAGATTTACCACTAACACTAATAGGAAGGATAAACTGCATTAAAATGAACATTTTTCCAAGGATATTATACTTATTTCAGGCATTGCCAATACAACTGACAGAGAAATTCTTCAAGGAGTTAAAGAAAATAATAAGGAAATTTTTATGGAGAGGGGGGAAACCGAGGATAGCACTAGATAAATTAACAGAATGGTATAAACAAGGAGGCTTACAACTGCCAAACTTTAAAAATTATTATAGAGCCGCACAATTAAGATACCTATCAGATTTTTATCAAACAAGGGAAAAACCAGACTGGACGAGATTAGAATTAGATAAAATAGGGGAAAAGATACCTGAACACATATTATATAAATGGGATGAAAAATTGGTACAACATAGAAGTTCTCCAGTATTACATCATCTCCTCAATATTTGGAAGAAGATTCATGTAGAAAGAAATAAAACAAATTATCAATTACCAAAACTAATATTGACGCAAAACAAGTTACTCCCTTTTACAATAGATAACCTTTCCTTTAGAGAATGGGGAAAAAAAAGGGATTAAAAGAATAGAAAATTGTTTTTCAGGAAATAGATTCTTATCCTTTGAACAAATGAAAGATAAGTACAATATAACTGGAGATACAGCGCTGGCATATTACCAATTGAGATCCTACTTGAAGGATAAATTAGGAAGCAGTTTGAGTTTGCCAGAGGGAAGTAACCTTGAATATGTGATTACAGATACAATGATAATCAAAAGATTTATAACAAATATATATATTAAACTACAAGAAAAGGAGAATGAGGAAACAAATGGTAAAACTAAACAAAAATGGGAACAAGATTTAAATATAAAGATAAAAAAGGAAACATGGGAGAAGTTATGCTCCGGAACGATGAGAAATACAATAAATACGAGGTTACGTATGATACAATATAACTGGATACACAGGCTATACATTACACCTCAAAAGTTAAATAAATGGGACCCAACAGTATCTGATAGATGTTTTCGATGTAAAAAAGAAATGGGAACAACAATTCATGCAATCTGGACATGTGAGAAAGTAAAAAAATTTTGGGAAGATCTAAATCAGATATTAAATAAAATAACAGAAAACAATATACCAAAGAATCCAGAGATCTTCCTCCTAAGTAACATAAAAAAATAAAGAATTTGGAATTGATTTGGAGGATGCACAAAAAAGATTTGTTAAGATAGCTCTAGCCGTAGCAAAAAAATGTATTATGTCAACCTGGAAATTGGAAGATAATTTGAAAATACAACAATATAGAAATGAATAAATGTATTCCATTAGAAAAAATAACATATAGTTTAAGAAATAATATTGAAATATTCGAACAAATATGGGAGCCTTACATTAAATACAATAGCGAAAACCTACCGGGGACAATCATTACCTAAGTTAACGGAAGGAAAAGGAAATGAAAAGAATAGACTCAGTAGAATTTCTGGTGTATTTTTATTGAATGACAACATTGTCTGACTGGTTTAATGTATCCTAGATTGTATACCTTAAATGGACGGGAGGGTGGAGGTAGGGAGGGTGGGATGGGAGGAGGGAGGGGGGGGGGAGAAAATGGCACTGTATATGTGTGAAAAGGAAAAAGTGTGTACCATGGTTAATGTGATTTATGGTGTGAAAAATAAAAAAAATTTAATAAAAAAGAAACATATAGGATTATGAAGGGTATGGATAGGATAGATGTAGGAAGGTTTTTTGAGCTGGCCGGGGAAACTAAAACGAGAGGACACAGTCTCAAGATTCGGGGGAGTAGACTTAGGACAGAGATGAGGAAAAATAGTTTTTTTCCCAGAGAGTAGTGAATGTTTGGAATTCTCGAACCAGGGAAGTAGTTGAGGCTGCCTCATTAAACATATTTAAAATTCGGTTAGATAAATTTTTACATGATAGAGGAATTGGGGGATATGGGGAGAAGGTAGGTAGGTGGAGTTAGGTCATAAATTAGATCAGCCATGATCGTATTGAATGGCGGAGCAGGCTCGATGGTCCATTTTCGGCCTACTCCTGTTCCTACTTCCTATGTTCCTATGTTCAGAGAGCTCACAAAGTATAGCCGCTTGTGAGCCGTCTTTGTGATTGCATCAATGTGGAGGCTCCAGGACAGATTCTCGGAGATATTGACACCCTCGAATTTGAAGTTCTTGACCCTCTCCATTACTGAACTCTTGATGAGGACCGAGTCATATTCTCCTGACTTTCTCCTGAACCCCACAATCATCTACTTGGTTTTGCTGACATTGAGCTCAAGGTTGTTCTCATTACACCATTCAACAAGCTGATCATCTCCCTCCTTTCGCTTCCTCATTGCCATTTGTGATTCTGCCGACAACTGTGCTGTCATTGGCAAACTTGTAGATGACAGTGGAATTGTGCCTGGCCACACAGTGATGGCTGTATAATGAGTTGAGCGTGGCTAAGCATATTCCTTGGGGTGCGCATGTGTTAATAATCAGTGAGGGGAGATATTGCTTCCCATTTGCACTGATTGTGGTCTTCTGACCAGAAAGTCAAGGATTCAGTTGCAGAGGGGGTTCAGAGGCCTAGAGTTTGTAGCTTCTTGACCAGCACTGAGGGAATAATGGTGTTGAGAGCCGAGCTCTAGTCGTTGAAGAGCAGACTTGTGTATGAATTGCTGTTTTCGAGGTAATCCAGAGCTGAGTGGAGAGCACGTCATCGTCGACACCATCCAGTAAATTAGGAATTCCACACATTTTAAAAGACTTGATGACTCTTTCCAGATCAATATCATTCCATGCCGTATAACAAAATCATACAGTACATCCAGTTCATATTCCCACCTTTTGTATATGACTATCACTAATCATCCACTCATTCTATTGTTCATGAACACGGTCCTTGAACAGTTTGTTCAGACAGACATCGAGTGGTTGTACAAATGAAGTTGATCTACCAGGAATAACTGCCATGTCACTGTTGTTCCTGGGTAAGGGAGTTAATTGTTCCTTCTGTCATGTGACACCCGAATATATCCCATGCCAAGAGTCTTCGTTGTTTGTGAAAGCCACCAGGTCGCCTACACCATACATGATCGATCCATAACATTATTCCTCCATCCACCCCTTTTCATTGACATGAACAAAAACTCCAAGGAACCTGATTTTAGGCATAATTTTCCTCTTTAAAATTATTATTGGGTTGAATATGATTCCATCTGCTCTGCTTGAAAGTGCTACTGTAAATCTTCTCTTTTCACGTCCTTTTGTTTTCACTAACACTATTTTTGTGCCATTTTGATCACCGACCATGTCAAAGTTTCTGGGTGTTTCATGTTTCTGATGTTGCTAATGGGAATTAGTAATTTTAATGTCAAGATCTGCTGCTAATTTCTGCGCTGTTTTAGTTTTCTGCCTCCAAGCTGGATAATTTTTCATAAAATTACTAAACAATGAAGCAGTGGTTTTGAAGTCTTTGTGCTCTTGGTTGTCTTGAGCCCACTTAAGTGCAAAAATGCAGATTTTATTTCTTGATACAACATATCCATTTTGACGCTGCTTGTGGACCATATCTGCTGCATGTTTCTTTAGAATCTGTCAGCGTGCATTGCCTCCTCATTGCACATTTATTCCTGGGATACTCTTGAGCACATACCAAACACATACCATCTTCTCGGTTACACCGTACTCTCGCGTAACAGCACACTTGTTGTAGACCTTGGCATATGCTTCCACTTCCGCCTTAAAGCTAGCTTCATATTTCCTTCATTTATTAATTGGAACCGTGATGGGGTTTTGCAGTAGCTGGAGATTAATGTTCACCCAGAGAGAGTGCAGCTGTTTATGAAGAAGCGAAAACATTTGCTTTTCCGAGAAACCCTGTCTTTAAAAGTACTGGTCACTGAGATTTATTGTGATTGGCCAGACGAGGCAGTGTAAACAAAATGCACCCTGGGACACGCTTATTGTTTACTTTTCAACATCTGTTGCAAATGGTGACTCGTATATGCTGTTAGCTTTGTTTGCTATGCTATTTTAAGGTATGTTAGACAGGTTTATAATACATTTTTATTGTCTTAATATACCATTATTATTAAGCAAGCTTCCCAAATATAAGTTCCAAAAGGAAAAATATTTTGTGGTAGGACCATAGGAGTTGTGCGAGTGCTTGTTATTCTCCATTGCCATGGGGGACACTAAATCACAGGATATTAAGGTTCAGATTTTTATACTTGTATAAGATTACCCTTGATTTTGGGGTGATATTTTTAAGGTTCAATTTCTGTCTCATATGCTGACATATACAGTATTTATGCAAGTTTCCAGTTGGCCAGCCAATTTTCTATCCAGCTTAATATTATCATTTTACCATTGTTTTATTTTCTGCAGAAATTTATCAGATCCATTGCACATTACTTTTTTCTTCCAAAGAACTTCAATAAATCGATCATTTTTTTTCCTTTCCTTTCCGAAAATCACTTTTTCTGCAACATTTATACCAATAGCTTCTCGTTTTCTTTTAAGTTAAATTAGTTTGTACGATCCTCTTGTCTCCCTTCCATTTAAAAAAAATACATTTGTTCCTTGCCAATCTAATTGAATTTTCCCTTCAACCAGGGAAGCTTTATAAAATTTAAAGCAATGCATTATTTACCTTATTAGCCCTTTCTTTTAAGAACCTCAGAATCTTCCTGTTCGTTTTAACCTAGGGGAGAGATAAAAAGCCTTGGATGGTCTGTTGCCTCCCTGGTGCCAGGGTTTGCAATATCTCAGATTGAGTTCTTGCTATTCTCAGGAGGGAGGGTTAGCAGGCAGATGTCATGGGTAGGAAGGTTGAGGAGGTCCTACAAAGATGGTTCAGGGAGTTGGCTGCAAAGTTGAAGGACAGGACCTCCAGGGTTGCGATCTCAGGAGTGCCACATGCTAGAGAGGGTAGAAATTGGAAGTTAGTGCAGCTAAATATGTGGCTAGAGAGATGGACAATTGGTCTCTGTTCCAGGGAAGGTGGGACCTGTTCCAATGGGATGATTTGCACCTGAACTTGAGGGGGACTAAAATCCTTGCTATGGCTGCTCCGGGGAGTTTAAATTAGATTGACGGGGGAATGGGAACCAGGGTGCTAGAGCAGATAGTGAGGCGGAGAAAGAGGATAAAGGTCATGCGAGGACTGCATGTAGAGATAGAAATTCAAGGTTTGTACATGATAGAAATGTTCTCAGGTGTATTTATTTCAATGCAAGGAGTATTGTCAGAAAGGCAGATGAGCTTAGGACGTGGATTGACATTATGACATTAGGGCTATTAGTGAGACTTGGTTGCAGGACTGGCAGCTCAAGGTTCCGGGGTTCTGTTACGATAGAAGGGAAAGAGTGGCATGGCTAGTCAGGGAAAATATCACAGATGTGCTTAGGGGCCATATGGGTGGAGCTGAGGAATGGAAAAGGTGTGACCACACTGATAGGGTCATATAATAGACCACCCAATAGTCAGAGAGAATTGGAGAAGTAAATCTGTCGTGAGATAACACACTGATGTAAGAAACAGAAAGCTGTGATAGTAGGAGATTTCAACTTTCCGCATATTGACTGGGACTCCCACACTGTAAAAGGGCTGGCTGGCTTGGAGTTTGTCAAATGTGTTCAGGAAAGTTTTCTACATCAATATGTAGAGGTACCAACAAGAGAAGATGCAATACTTCCATCTCCTATTAGGGAACCAGACAGGTCAGGTGACAGAAGTATGCATAGGATAAAATTTTGTGTCCAATGACCGTAATGTCATTAGTTTCAAGTTAATTATGGAGGAGGATAGGTTTGATCCTCGCATTGAGATTCTAAATTGGAGAAAGGCCAATTTTGTAGAAATGAAAACGGATCTAGGATTGGGATAAGTTGTTTTTTGGCAAGGATGTGTTCAATAAGTGGAAGGGCTTCAAAAGCAAAATTTTGAGAGTGCAGAGTTTGCATATTTCTTTCAGGATTAAAGGCAAAGTTAACAGAAATAGGGAACCTTGGTTTTCAAGGGATATTGGCAGTCTGGTTAAGAAGAAGAGTGGTATCTAGCAAGTATAGGCAGCAAGAAGCAAATGAGGCACTAGAAGAATATAGAAAATGTAAGAAAATACTTAAGGAAAGCAAAAAGGAAAACATGAAGTTGCTTTGGCAGATAATGTGAAGGTAAACCCAAAGGGTTTCTATAACTATGTTAAGAGTAAAAGGATAGTAATGAACAAAATTGGTCCCCGAGAAGATCAAAGTGGTTGTCTATGTGTGGAGCCTACAAGATGGAATATATCTTAAACAATTTTTTTTGCATTGATATTTACTCAGGAGACTGGCAATGGTGTACAAGGAAAGGAAACAAGCAGTAGTGGCATGGAATATATAGAGATTAAAGAGGAGGGGGTGTTTGCTGCCTTACAGTGAATAAAGGTAGATAAATTCCCCTGGACCTGACATGATAATCCCTCAGACCTTGATGGAGACTAACGTAGAAATTGCAGGGGCCCTGGCAAAAATATTTAAAATATCCTTAGCCATGGGTGACGTGCCAGAGGATTGGAGGGTAGCTCATCTTGTTCTGTTGTTTAAAAAGGCTCCAAAGTAAGCCAGGAAATTACAGGCCGCGGTGTACCTGATGTAAATTATTGGAAGGATTCTGAGAGTTTGAATATACAAATATTTGGATAGCCAAGGACTGATTAAGGATAGTCAACATGGCTTTGTGCGTGGTAGGTCACGTTTAACAAACCTTAGAGTTTTTTCAGGAGGTTACTAAGAAAGTAGATGAAGGAAAGACTGTGGATGTTGTCCACATAGACTTTAGTAAATCCTTTGACAAGGTCTTATTAGGGATGTTAGTTCAAAAGGTTCAGGCACTAGGTATCCATGGAGAGTTGTAAAATAGATTTGAAATTGGCTGAATGGGAGAAGACAAAGAGTGGTAGTGGAAGATTACCTCATACTGGAGGCCTGTGATTAGCGGTATGACCTCTGGGACCATTGTTGTCTATATCAATGATCTGGATGATAATGTGGTAAATTGGATCAGCAAGTTTTCTGATGACACTAAGATTTGAGGTGTGGAGGACAGTGAGGAAGGGCTTCAAAGCTTGCAGAGGAATCTGGACCAACTAGAAAAATGGGCCAGAAAATGCATATGGAATTTAATGCTGACAAGTGTGAGGGTTTGCATTTTGGAAGAACAAACCAAGGTAGGATATACATAGTAAATGGTAGGGCACTGAGGAGTGCAAAGAAACAAAGGAATCTGGGAATTTAGATGCACAATTCCCTGAAAATGGCATCACAGGTAGACTGGGTTGAAAAGGAAGCTTTAGCATCTTGGCCTTAACAAATCAAGGTATTGAGCACAGGAGTTGGGATGTTAGAGAGGTTGTATAAGATATTGGTGAGGCCAAATTTGGAGTATTATGTGCAATTCTCGTTGCCAAGCTATAGGAAGAATATAAGTAATATCAAAAGAGAGCAGAGAAGATTACCTAGGATGTTGCTGGGTCTTCAATAGTGGAGTTACAGGGAAAGATTAAACAGGTTAGGACTTTATTCCTTTGAGCATAGAAGAGTGAGGGGAGATTTGATAGAGGTTTTCAAAATTATGAGGGGAATAGACAGAATAAATGCGAGTAGGCTCTTTCCACAGATTGGGAGAGATAAATACAAGAAGACGAGGCTTTAGGGTGAAATGTTTAGGGGGAACTTCTTTACTCAGAGTGGTGGGAGTTTGGAACGAGCTGCCATCTGATGTGGTAAATGGGGGTTCACTTTTAAGTTCTAAGAATAAATTTGATAGATACATGAATGGGAGAGGTCTGGAGGGTTATGGAATGCGTGTAGGTCAGTTAGACTAGAGAAATGATGTTTCGGAACAGATGAGAAAGGCTGAATGGCCTGTTTTCTGTGCTGTAGTTTTCTATGGTTCTATGGAATGAATGACTGTTAACTCACAACCCTAATGGTACTGATGATTGTAATCTTCCCAAGTTCCTCCCTTCTCTTTTAAATTCTTTGGGTATAGTTATTTCTGAGCTGTTACTTGCATGTTCACAAGGAATTTTGCTTGTTTCAATTTTGATTCACCTTGAAGTGGGAAGAATAGATTATCTTTAGAAAATCAAATTAACCAAATCTGTAAACAGTGCTTCTACAACTACAGTGTGAACTGCACTTTCAGAAATATTTGCTCGGGTATCAGAGTTTCACAATTATTGAATTACTAATCCCTTAATTTTTTTTAAATTTTTAAATTTTCACACTATAAACCATACTGACCAAAATACATAGACATTTTTTCTCTTGAATATATAGTGTCATTTTCTCCCCTTTTTCCCCCTCCCTTCCTTCCCTCCCTCACCCCCCCTTCCCATTTATCTCTTAATTGTAGCAATTTTTTCTAACCTTCAAATATTTTGTACAATATGTTGCTCATGAATTCTATTGTCTTTTATGTTTAGTTTTGGCGGCAGGTGTACTTACTAATGGTGCTGGCTATGATATTGGCAGTATTCTTTGCACAAATGCATCCTTATTATCTCACTCAGCGGTGGCACAGTTTGCATGCACTCATATTTTGCTGTGTTTCTGCGTATGGGTTTATCCCAACAATTCATTGGATTTGGCAGAATGGAGGGATGAGTGCACCCATAGTTGAGGTAAGTGCAACAAAATGAGTACAGCTTTGTGTTTTAGATTAACAAAACTCCATTCTGATTTGGCATGATAGCATCGAGTTCTGCATTCTATTTCATATCTTTCTAAAGCACAGTTTGCTCAGTTATCAACATCCATAAAAAAATAAATTGCATGATTTACCCCATTGTCAAAGTTCAGATAAATTTTAAATTTAGATATACAGCATGGTTGCAGGCCATTTCAGCCCTTGAGTCCATGCTGCCCAAATACACTCCCGGTATGTTTCAAACGGTGGGAGGAAACCGAAGCCCCAGGGGGGAAAACCCACGCAGACACATGGAAAACTTACAAACCCGGTCCTGATTACTAGTGCTGTAAAGGCATTGCACTAACCGCAGATAGATAATTCTATTTCTTTCCCCCAGCACCCCAAAATCTTTAGTCAGTTAATCAGCACAGCAGGAACTTTCTGCCAATGTGTTCATGCCAACCAAGTTTGACCTGTTTTGCCCATATATCTATAATAACACCTTTCATATCCATGTACATATTAAAATATCTTTCAAGCATTGTAATTGTACCCATCATCACTTCCTTTGGCAGTTACATCCACATATCCACAGCTCCAGAAAAAAATGCCCTTAAGATTTCTCTTTAAATTTTAAATAGGGGAGGGGTGGGGGGAAAGAAACCCTATCCAGTATCTTCTTGTAACTCAAGCCTTCCAGACCTACAAACATCCTTATGAAACTTTTGCAGACTTTCCACAGACATTCTTCCAACAGCTAGGCAATCAGAACATGTAATATTCCAAGCGTGGTATCACTAATCTCTTGTACAGATGTAACTTCTTAGACAATCCACACCCATCTCTCTATCTGCTCATGTTCCAACCTTTATAGCCTTACCCCTTTATTGTTCCCCTTCCCTATCCACCTCCCCCACTTTGTCTAGTACACAATCATCCCTTGATCACTTCCCCGCCAATTTATTTTTTTAATTACCCTTTGACGTTATATCTCTATTCCCCACTTTAGTCTGGACTGACCAATTTTCTCCACGGATATTGCTTGACCTGCTGAGTCCCTCCAGTCCCACTGCTCATTAACTTCTCTATCCCCTCTCCCACCAATTTTGGTGCCATTTGCAAGCTTACAATGGCAATTATGTTCTTATCTCATTTGTTAATTGAGATGACAAACAACTGGGGACATAGCCCCATTCCCTGCAGCCCCAGACTAGTCACAGACATTCAGTATGAGCAACAACCCATTACTAATACCAAGCCAAATCTTTATCAACTTGGCTGGCTTACCCTGGATCTCATGTGATCTTGTCTTCTGGATCAGTCTGCCATTTAGGACCTTAAAGGTTTTGCTCAAATCACTGCCCTACCATCATCAATCTTCATGGCTACCTCTTCAGGTGACTCAAACAAATTCATAAAACAATTTCCCTTGGTCAAAAACCATACTGACAATCCCTGAACAGTCATTACCTTTCTAAATAGATTCTGTCCCTCAAAATTCTTTCCAGTAACTTTTCCACCACTGATGATAGATTCAGACTTGTAGATCCTAGGGTTGTCCTTTCAGACCCAAAGGCACAATATTAACCATCTAACAGTCTTCCATTACCTAATTGGGAGCTAATGATACAAATATCCCTGTCATGGCCCCAGCAAATTCATCCCTAAATTCCCTCAATGTTCTTGGATATATGGTCAGGTTCTGGGGATTTATTCGCTTATGTGCGCTTTAGACTGCTTGCATTTTTGTATGTGGATATATTTTAAGATATTACTATCTCTTTCAGTAATTCCTTAACTTCCACAGCAAATGCAGATGAGGCATTCTTTTAAGATCTTGCCCATCTTTTGTGGCTCCACATATAGATGCTCATATTGATCTATAAAGACAACCTATTGTCTCCCTAGTTACCATCTAAAATCTCTTGGGATTCTCCTTTGTTTATATTCCAAAGCCATCTTGTCCTCTCTTTGCCCTCCTGATTTCCCTATCAAGTGCACTTCTACATCCCTTGTAATCAAGGGATTCACTTGATCCCAGCTGCCCATACCTGCTTTTGCCCTGACCAGAGCCTCAATGACTTTGCTAATCCTCCCAGCCTTGTCCTTCACTCTAATAAATGTGCTGGCCTTGAATTCTTGTTATCTACTTTTAGAAGCCTCCTGCTTATCACCATCCCTTCACTTGCAAACAGCCTCTGCAACTTCCTGTGTAAACCGAGGTAATTTATTCTTGTCACCGTTTTGGAGTTGAACCTGAGAATGAGTCCAACTTTTATCATAACTATTTTAAAACTGGTCCCAAAGGGTTTTGCCACTGGCTCTTCAGTTATTTATTCTGCCTTCATTCCCAGTGGGAGGTTCTGTGCTGCCCCCTCTCATATTGTTTACACGGTCTTGAGACACATTTAATAAATTCAGACCCATCCAAGCCCTTTGAACAATTGCAGCCCATTATTCTTGCATTCTCCCTATACAGTATATCTTTGCTCCTCTAATTTCTGCTGACTATTCCGAAGTCCTTTAATACAATCCTAAAATATTCTTCATTTCCTCCAATATAGCCTCACTGGACAATTCCCCATGAAGATTCCTTCAATTAAAAACTTAATTTCGTCTCCCCTCCCCCATATTCTCCACCTCCATCATGCCTGCAGCATTTAGCCATCCATGCCTTAAGTTCATCAGCTTTTTAGGTTCCTTCCATTAAAATAATGTTATACTAATGGAGAAGACATCTCACAATGGTCAAATTCTGTTTTACCAAAATATTTGAAGAAATAGTTTGCTGGAATATTTTGAAAGTAGATGGAAAGGAACTAAGATTTAAGAAAATGTCAATAGGGAAATGTAGAGTGGGTCTTGACAAGTAAGTAATCAGTGGGTTAATGATGAATTAAAATATTATGCATTTTGTTAAACCAAATGGCTGCTGCTCCTGCTCTACATTTGTCAACTTTTTCTCCTCTCTGCCCCACTTCATCGCACTCCTTTCTTACTATCTGGTAGTTTTATTTCCATTTATGTGGAGCCCTGATCTGACACAGTGACCAAATTTTTAATGTAGCCTTTGTTTTCGTTCCAATTTCAATATTATCTGGGTGGTCTATATGAAAGCCTATGCAGGCTTTATATTAAAAGTGAATAAAATGGATATTGAAAGGCTGACTTATTGGCAGAAAAGAATAAATGCCAGTTCAGAAATTGTTTGTTTTACCATAACTCAGTTATTGTCTTCTCAGGCACTTCTTCCTCGTGTATTTGTGATGTATTTCATGGGTGCTGTGGCTTTTTTCCTGTATATCACAAAAATTCCAGAAAGGTATTTCCCAGGTGAGCATGAATTGTACTTTTTTTCCCCATAAAATGGATAATACATCTTGCAACTACTACGAGACCTGTTGGTGGAAAGTGCTTTCTTTTGAGGGGGGTGGGAAGGATAGAGAATAAGATGGTATAAATATGCAAATTCTAATAGTACACTGGGTTGTTTCAGCTTTTTAAATTTGTAGAATGACCCAAAATGGGTTGCAGTACCAGATTTCATAGACTGGGATTGAGGCTTGCCTCAAGCTGTCCGTCCACAAGAGGATTGCATGATGAGTATTGCAATAGTTTTGCATTGCAATAGTTTTGCATCTCAGGAAGAGGCGGTGTCGCATCTGTGCGAAAGGTTAAAAGGTTAAGACTGTTTCCTGGAGTGCAGACAAATGAGGGGAAATTTGATAGAGTAAATGCAAGTAGGGTTTTATTCTTACTGAGGTTAGATGAGATGCCAACCAGAGGACATGGATTAAGGGTGAAAGTTTAGGGGGGCATTATGGGGAACTTCTTCACAGTGGTGAGAGTATAGAACAAACTGCCATCTGAAGTGATGGATGTCAGCTCAATTTTAACATACAAGAACATTCTGGGCAGGTACATGGATGATGGTATGAAATGGGTGCAGTCAGTGGAACTAGGCAGAATAGTTCAGCACAGACAGAAGGGCCTATTTTCTGTGCTGTAATGTTCTATGATTCTACTTACAGGAGCAATTCAGTTGGTCACATTTCCTTGCAAATTATTTCCCTTGTTTAGCTTTCAATAGTGCAATTGAGCTTGGCACTGTTATTCCTGACTGCACAAGAAACTGGTGAAAGGGATGGTTGACTGCAGACAAGCAAAGTCCAACATTTAAATATATTATACAGAATATATTCAATTAAAGCATTAAACAACAACAGGGAAAGCAATCCATCAGTGGTTGAAAAATTAAATCAAGTATTAAATACAAAGAGGCTTGGACAGCCTGTAATTTTACATTTCTCTGTAAGCTACTTAGAGCACCTAGACAAGAATGAGGAAATGAAGTAATTTTATTGACAAAATAGCAAAAGCTGATGAGCTACATTAAGGATTTTGAAAAAAGATGTAATAATAGCAAATATTTTGATGCTTCCCAAATTCTATTTTTTTTTAGTGCTTTAAAGGCATATATTCTACATAATTCCTTTAAACGCTGCACATCGCTTGTCTGCGACCATACTTTTTGGATTGTTCTTGCCTTAATGGAGGGTGGAGAGTAGTAAATGTGATCTGACTATTTGAGAGGGAAAGAAAATTTTCATGTTAACATTTGTTATAATCAATTGTTTGAAGATGCTGGAATATATAATGAAGGATAACAATACTTGGAAGAGAATGGGGGGGGTTGATTTAAGCCAACATGGATTCACGAAAGGGAAGTGTTTGTCTTCTTCGGAATCTCTGAGGATGTGATTAGCAGAATAGCTAAAATGAAATCAGTGGATGTTGGGAATTTGGATGTTCAGAGGGTTTGAGGTCTCACTCTTCAAGGTTAGACTTCGCACAGTTGTGACTGCTGTACTGGGCAGGGATTGTGAATGAGTTATCAGCTAAAATAAAAGAAGCTTCATCATGACAAGTGGTTTTTCAATTTGGCTGAGGGAAAATTGTCATGTTTAAGTTTGCCAATGACACACTTTGTGGTGTTATGATAAGGGAAGAGAACGTAAAAGCAAGGGGATACGGATTAGTTGAATGGACAGTAGAAAAGGTCATCCACTCTGCAGATTAGTTCTTAAATGATAGCAAATTGGACCAACTGATCCTTGCACACAAATTGCTAAAAGTCCCAAGGCAAGTGATTAGGTTTCATTTTGTATTGATGATTTTGACCTGAAATGATGTAGGGCTTTTGATCAGACAAATCCCTACATAGTTTCTTAGAAGGGCCAACAAGTTGAAGAGCAGGGGCACATTTCAAGCTCAGGAATCTAAAAATAAGTCACGGATCAGCTATTTGGAAATGAAACAGATGTCTTCACTTAAGGCATAGTGTTTTCATCGTACTGCGCAAAGTTAGGCCCTTAGGTGCTCTGTGGTCAATAAGGGATTACTGAAGGTGGTATGTCAGTGGAAAATAAGGTTGAGAACCACTGACCTCGGAGTACATGAAGAGTATTTGATCGCTTAATTTCTACCAAGATTGTCCAGTTTGATTTGCAGAGTTGTGCCCCATATCGAAAGCTGCAATAAGTAATAGTATTGGATAATACAGAAAGATGGAGAAGGAAAGGGTAGTATTCTTCAGGATGAGATCAGGGAAATAGTGAGGCACAATATGCAAGGAGCAGAATGTTGAATCTGAGGAATAGATCACTAGTGGGAGCTAGCTGTAGGCCACCAAATAATATTAGTGGAAAGGCCAAGAAATATCTGATGCAGGTAAGAATGGAGCAGCAGTTATGGGGGGAAACATGCACATAGATAGATTAGGCAAATCAAGCTGGTCAAGACAATCTTGAAAAGGATGGATAAATGCATCCATGATCGCCTTCTTAGATTTGGTCCTTTGCAAAGGGACAGGCAAAGTAATGATCTTACAGTACAATTGAATTTCTGATACAAATGGAGGATGTGTTGATTTGATCTAAAACCAGATTATGCTTAAACAAGGGAGAGTACAATGGGTTAAGGGTGGAGTTGACTAGTGTAGACCAGGAATATAGAGTACGATTGAAGAACAGTGAAAGGTGTTCTAGGAGTGCTCAAAAGTAAATTCCAGTTAAAAGAAAGGATCACAAGGGTGGGGAAAGCATGCCTCATATAACTAAGGAAGTAAAGGAAAGCATCAAACTAAAAGTTGTCAAAAGCAGAGGGGAAACTGTGTATCAAAGCACCAGAGGTCACCCACAAATTGGAAGTCCTGGCAGTCTCCAACCAGACGACATCAATATAAACCTGCAATTTTTATTAACCTCTCTTCCAGTCTCTTTCCCACCCCTTCCTTCTATCAGCTATCCTCGGCTTTCATTCCCCCATCACTTCTCAATGTCATTTTCTACCCTTCCACCTGAATCCACCTTCTACAGGGTATCTCTTGCCTGTTAACCTTTGCTCCTCCTTCCCCCCCCCCCCCCCCCCTCAGGTGTTTGTTTTTCCAAATTCCTGACAAAGGTCTCAGGCCCAAAATGTTGATTGCATTTTACTTCCTATAGTTTCACTGGCACTTGTTTTGCAAAGACCCATGAAACAACCAATAAAGGTGGAAAACGAAAGTAAACTAGCACAAAATAAAAAACGTAAAAGTTTTTAATAATTAAAACTGAAAGGGTGGCAAAAGTGAAAGTAGGTCATTTGGAAGATAAAGGGAATTGAGTAACGGGGAAATAGCCAAGATTTCAAATGACGGTGTGGTGTCAACCTTCAAATTCCAAAGAGATGATATGTTGTGGTGGCAGTTGATCATATTAGTGCTGAGCCCAGGTACCATGGACCTGATGGAATACAACCCAGGAAATGAAGTTAAAGTAGAGATGTTTGTGATATTTACCAAAATTCTGATTCTGAATAGGTCCTGGCAAATTTTGAAGACAACAAATGTAATGCCACTAATTTAAAAATTAAGTAAGAAAAAGGCAGGTACTATGCCAGTTTCCATAACATTTAAGAAATGCATGAAGCCATAATTAAGGAAGAATTAGCAAGACATCTCTCTGTATTGCAGTTTTTTTTTCCCACTACCAGTAAGTGGTAATTCTGCCTCACCTGCAGGAAAAGGAATCACAGGGTTGTATGTGATGACATGTATGCCCTCTGACAATAAATCTGAATCTAGATAGATATTGCTCCAACAGGCAGATGCAGCATGGATTCAGGAAGGCAAGCTCATGTGTGAGAATTTCAATGAATTTCTTTTGAGTATATAACTAGTGGATAGAGGGGAAACAGGTGGATGTAATATTTTTTTTCCCAGACGGTGTTTGATCAGATGCATACAACATTTCTGGATAAGGAATGGAGGCTAAAGTATCAGCGTGGATAGAGGATTGGTTAACCAACAGAAGGGAAAAAAAGTGGAATAATGGACGTTTCTTTGGTTGGCAATCCGTAGTGGGTGGAGAGCTGCAGCAGCCAATGCTGGGCCTGCAGCTGTTCACGATATACATTAACAGCATGGAAAAGGCAGTGAGAATAGCATATCAAAGTTAGCTGATGACTTAAAATTGTACAGCGAGATATCCATTGGTTGAGGGAGCAAAGGTCTGGCAGATAATGTTGATAAATGGGAGGCCATCCACTTTGGAAGAAATAGATCAAAGGCAAATGTTGGCCTTTATTATTCGAGGGATTGAGTTTACAAGCATGGAGATACTGCAATGGTACAGGATACTAGTGAAGCCACACCTGGACTACTGTCTCCTTCCTTGAGAAAAGTTCACTGGGTAGATTCTAAAGATGAGGAAATATCATGTTGGCTGAGGTTATACTCACTGCAAGCTCTGGACTTTTCTGCCCAAGAAAGCAGTAGAGGCTGCCTCATTATATATAATTAAGAGTTGGATGCATTTTTGCAGGGAATTGAGAATAATGGGAAAAAAATACAATTTCACATGGTCTCCAGAATGGAGGACCATCGCCTTCCCAAGATCGTGTTATATGGCGAGCTCTCCACTGGCCACCGTGACAGAGGTGCACCAAAGAAAAGGTACAAGGACTGCCTAAAGAAATCTCTTGGTGCCTGCCACATTGACCACCGCCAGTGGGCTGATATCGCCTCAAACCGTGCATCTTGGCGCCTCACAGTTTGGTGGGCAGCAACCTCCTTTGAAGAAGACCGCAGAGCCCACCTCACTGACAAAAGGCAAAGGAGGAAAAACCCAACACCCAACCCCAACCAACCAATTTTCCCCTGCAGCCGCTGCAACCGTGTCTGCCTGTCCCGCATCGGACTTGTCAGCCACAAACGAGCCTGCAGCTGACGTGGACATTTACCCCCTCCATAAATCTTCGTCCGCTAAGCCATGCCAAAGAGAGAAGAGAGATATCTAGTCTTTTATAATGAAGACAAAACCTTAAAATATTTTTTTTTCCCATTTTCTCTTGATGCATTGATTTAAAGTTGAGTACACAATATTTTTAATTGAAGATAAAGTTACTAACAGTTCTCTACCTTTTACAGGGCAAGTGAATTATCTTGGTTCCAGTCATCAGTGTTGGCATGTCCTTGTTGTCCTGATGTTTTACTGGTGGCACCAAACTGGAGTGTATCTTACACAATATAGACACAATCAGCCCTGTTCTGAATTAATACCCAACAAGCAATAGCATCTTTTATGGAAGAAATTCTCTCAAGTGCCTATTGAAAATCCAAAACAATACACTGAGAACATTTAATGCTGTTGACTGAATAATCTTTGTTCTCGATGTACAGTATACTTTTTATTTAAGTAACAAAGGATATTTGGTTTCCTGACCAAGTCAAACAGTATTTTGCAGCAGTCTTTGAAGGCATCATTGATTGGTACATGGAAAGAATCTACAGTTAAACTCCTTCAAATAATGTAAATGATAAAACTGGAAAAATCAGGAGACATTTAACAGTGAGCACCTGCTTTTTATTTAAAGGTATGCTGATGAAGTTGAACGCTGCATTGTCATTGGAGCTAGTCAACTTCTAAGGTTACTAAGATGGATTTCAAGCTATGTGGCACTGTATTTTGTTATCCATGTTTGGAAGACTAAGATTCTTAGGGGTTATTTCATACATGTATTTACATCTGGTCGTTATGTAGCCAAAATGCTGATGAATACAACAAGGATGAGAATTGGCACTCCTTTGAAGTCTTGGGATAGATTACAGAGTTAGAACACTTCTTTAATCTTGAAGTCAATTTTCAAAGAATATGATTACAATGTCACTGGGTTGAAGTGCCTGATTTGAATGACAAAATCTTACCTGCACCCTACTACACAGGTAGGGAGCATGTCAAATAGTTGTGATGTGAAATACATAAAAGGTCAAAAGGGAATGGTGGATGCCACCCTTCTAATGTTGTACAAGTGACTAGGTTAAGTAGACAACTAATTTGTTCTGGTAAACTGGGCCAGGCAGAACATTAGAGCTGATCAGGCTCAGAGCTAGACCTTTTTTGGTTATTTGTTTGTATAATTATGCAGTTAAACTACTGAATACCATTGATGATTTGTGCATACATTTTGTAAATGTATCACTCAAGAGAATCAAATTGCAAAATTCACTTTTGGAGGGTTAAGTGCATTTTTTTTTTGCACAATTAAAATAGTTGAAAACAAACAACATCCTTTTGAAGATGTTTGGTTGGAAATTGTTATAGTATCCACTCCTACATTTTTTATTACTTGCTCTAAAAGGGCAAATTAGTCTTTGAATTTTCACATTTGTTCTGCATTGGATCCAAGCTGGATATTTTGCCTGTAGGACAAAGGGAGAAGAGAAGGAAAGAGTTGGGTTAGGGATTTTCTAACTTTTTCTGTGATTTCAGAGCTGGTCTTGTCATTTTCTTATAGAACTGTATTACCAAGTTGCATCAGTTCATTCAGAATGCCATGTCCACCAGATACAAAAAAGTTAATGTTGCTGCTTGCTTTACTCAATCCTGAAACCTTCAGGGCATTTTATAAAAATCTTAAAGTACCAAGATGAGTTTTCTTCCAGAAAATTTTTTAACAAATCTCATTTAATAAGTACAGTAAAACCTTCCAGTATTGTGCCCCTATAGAATGGGAAGTGAGTTTTCCAGTTGCTTGAGTACATTTTGCATGATTGATGAACAAACCCCACTGGGGGCATCAATTTTAAACTTTTGTATTTTTTTTTGCTGGTGGTTTGAATTAATGGGTATTTTACTGTAGTTTCTGTATGAAATCAATTATGCAAAGCAGGCAAGTTGGATATAATCAATTCTGAAACAATGACATTGGCGAAGCATCAGAAATAAAATTCTCTTACTCAAAGCATTATAAGCAGAATTACAAGTTGAATTTATTGCAGTATCAATGAATAAGGGAGTGTGGCAATCCGGTCCCTACAATTGATAAAATTAAATTTAACAATACAATTTGCAGAAAAAAAAGGTAAATATGAACAAAGCTCCCCATGTTAACTGTAGAAAGAAAGAAAACCACTAAATACAAATGATTTAACAATCTTTAAACTATTAATACAAAAATGAGACTTGCTCACTTTCAAGTCTCCAAGTCTGAAAAGTGCACTTTAACTGTATCGCAGCAATAAAAAGATGATGTACTAGACGTTTGATTTCCATTCACACAAGCATTAAAATATGACTGACTTAATGCAGGGGCATTGAAACTCCAGTTTTAAGCAAATAAAGTTGTTGGTTTAACTGTGGCTGCATGTTATAATCACATTACAAACAGCACAACTTCTGCCATGATACTTTGCTAGACTGAGGATTATTCATATTCTGCAAAGGAAATCATTTAAATGCACAGTCTGTATGATTAAGTCCAACTCCATCACTTGTTGATTTCAATGCTAGCTGTTTTTCATTCTGCAAGCTCACATTCTTAATTATTGATTTTCAGGTAATGTTTCCAAGTTAAAGTAGCAGTAGGAGGTTATAAATCCTTTAAACCATAAAAGGAGGAATGAATTGTACACAGTTATTTCCATAGACTAATTTTGAGAGCAAGTCTCAGCTGGGATTTCCCCCTCTACAATGGCTCAGAGGTATTGAGTAGCATGGGGAAGAAGCCCTGCTCATAAGGCTTTATGGTGGAAAATTAGCTTTAACAAAGCATATAGTCTTTTCCATTGGAAGACTATTGTTTGGAAGGAAATGGTGCTGCACCAAATGGATCAAAATCATTATGCTGATGTGCAACACTATGTAAAACTAGTTCAGTAAAGGGCACTGCACCAAAATCATCAGTTATTAGCCCATCTCCAACATGAAATGCCCCATGTACAGAACTTGGTCTGGATCTGTTAGCAATAGGATTGTGGTCTCCTCGATCAGTTAGACCTTGGTATTGAGAGTTTTTGGGAAGATCTTGTGGGTGGAATGGTTTGGCCCCAAATGGGTCAAGCTGGCTTTCATCAGCAGGCAATAAATGGCATTGTTCTTTTCCATCTGTTAGTGCCACACCAATATTTTCCTTAGAATCAGATATATTCAAGAGTTCATTGCTACTTTGTGAATCACGCCTCCCTACTTTTTTGTGTCTGCGTACTCGTTCTGGAGTTCTATAATTAGGTTTGGAGGGTTTCCTTGTTGTAGTTGGTGTGCCATGGTGACGTTTTCCATTTCCACCAGAAGATTCCTGTTTGGTACGACGTTGTCGTGAAGAAAGTTTCTGTAAACTGCGTTGTCTTAATCTATGTTGCTGACTAGCTGTGATCTCCTCAAAAGGAACATGTCCAAACACATCCTCTTTGCTTTCTTCTCTATGCTGAGCAGGATGAAGTGGCTGGAATGGAGTGGAGCCGAACATGTCCACGTCATTAGGTGAAATAGGTGGTGTTTGTGTCAGAGTACTCTCTGCATAGCAAATTGGATGAGATAATTTTCTGGTAAAAGGCGCATTACTAAATACGTCAAACTCTTCTTGCTCTTTAAGTTCAATTGTTTTGAGAGATGCCTTTTGGACACCATCTTCATTTTCTATTTGTTTGTCAAGCTGCATGTGCCGCTGCAAACCAAGAAATGGCACAGCACCAAACATATCCACTTCATCTCGGGCTGTTTGAACTCCTTTCATTTTAGGTGAATCTGGAGGGGTGATGAGTGCTGTTGCCGACTCTACACTTGCAATACTTTCACCATCAGCATTGTATTCTGAACCTTGTTCTCTTACAGAGGCTCCCTCTTTATTCTGATCCAAGTCAGAATCCGAGCTATGCTTTTCTTCCTCGCCCACTTCATCTTCATCAGATTCCATTAACAGAGGCCTTTGTCCAAGATTTTCCGCTTCTGCATCATTGAACTCTCCTTGCTCACTGTGGAACTCTTCCTCCTCTTGTTCTTCTTCACTGCTCTGAGGGCTAGGCGGGTCAGACTCAAAATCACTGTCTGAGTCTTCTCCATTTCTTTTATTCGGCAAGGTAATAGCTGGGTCCTTGTTCTGGTCAAAGAGCTGAAGAATGTGTCCTTGTTTTTCAGCTTTAAATGCACTGTTTGAAACGGTATTTGCATTTTCTTCACTTCTTACATTTGATCCTAAAGGAAAGGTAAAAGTTCCATTATTGTCACGTTCAGAATGTAACATGCATGAAACTCTGTTTACTGTAAGGAAGGCAGTTGCCACTTTAGATCATAATTATAGCATAAAGTGAACATTTAGGTTAATTTTTTTTAAGCTATTAGAATCATAGAATGTAACAGCACAGAAAACAGACCCTTAGGTCCTGGCCTGTGCTAAACATTCTGCAGAGTCCCACTGACCCGCACCCGGTCCATCCCCTCCCATCCATATACCTGCCCAAATTGTTCTTAAAGCCTCCATTCACTACTTCACTTGACAGCTCGTTCCACACTCCCACCACTGTGTGAAAAAATTCCCCCTTTCCCCCTTAATGCAGGTCCTCTGGTTTGTGTTCTTAAACAGAGCCATGCTGAAATCCAGTTGACTGTCAGTCAACATTTAAATCCATTTTTAGTGGTCCCAAGGACCTTATATCACTGAATTTAGGAATTCAAGACCTAAACTTTGCAGCTTGGTTCTCCAAGTAGAATAAGCATCAGAAAGAATTAAGCATTTTTAATGTAATAGCTAAAAGATTAGGTATCTTAAAATCCCACCATGACGGTAGAATACGGTTACTTTTTAAAGCTGGAATTAAATCAACTTTGGTAATGGCAACCATGAATGCAAAATTCTTATCTATTAATGTCTTTGAGGAGAGGAAATTTTCAGTTCGAGGCAGACCTACTACACAATGAAATAATTTAAGCCATCCTGTTGTATATCTGACTGAATAAAACAAAACCTGACACACCACTTGGTATCAACTCATGCACAGAGTCTAGTTGAATCATTAACTACTAGGATGTGGGGTCTAAATTGGGAGTGCTACCCCACAGTCAATGGAGAGAACACCAAATATAGAAAAAAACAAGATCAGACAATATTCCACCTGTAAACCTAAAGACTCCAATACTGAAGATAGAAAGGCTCAGGTTAGACAAGACCGGTGGAAATGAATATTGGGTCAGTGATCTATTCCATCTGCAAGATTAATGATGTGAACTACAGCACTGCCAAATCAAAATGTTTCTGGAAATGTTCCCGATTCTAATGTTTCTATTTTGTTCTGGTTACCCTTCATGCTGGTTATGTCAGAAGCACAGGAGTCTCCGAGCAACTACCTACTGAAATCTGGATAAAATGCTATCTTATCATGCTCAATTCTTCCTCACAGGCCAATGTGAACATATTCAGCCAACAGGAGCTGTGGGCTTGATGCAGGGGGTTGGAAGCAAAAGAGCTTGAAACAGAATGAAACAAATTCCACATCAGCCACAATAAATAAGGCCACAAAAATAGCAGAGCCAGCCTGAGTCTGCACCAACATTAAGTAGACATCAACACATCGATTGTGTGCACGTGCACACACACAAAGCAATTTAATGTGATCAACTCTCCCACCAACTTGCACACCTTTACAATGTGGGACGAAATTGGAGTGCCCAGAGATCATTCCTGATTTCTGGTCCCTCGAAAGTTGAACAATTAAACAAAATTAAAGCAAGGGACACAATGTATTGAAATGCAAACTTGTCTTTCACCTCCAGGGCCCAAGTATAAAACCAGTCTTGATTTAGGAGACAGAAATTTTCTTCTAGTTGCAAACTATAGTGATGTTACTCAAGTGATTGCATCACTGTCTGGTAGAGGGGTAAACTCTCAGGACAGAGGGTTGTTAAGTCGGCCTGCGACATCACGGGCAGCAGACTTAACTCCATCGAGGACATCTACATGAGTGGCGTCTCCAAAAAAGCAGCTTCTATCCTCAAAGACAACCCAGGCCATGCCCGCTTCACTCTGCTACCATTGGGAAAAGGATACAGGAGCCTAAAGACGGGTACTCAACACAAGGACAGCTTCTTCCCCTCTGCCATCAGATTCGTGAATAATGAAAGACACGGCCTTATCTTTGTGTGTTCTTATTTTTTTTATTTATAGGAATGGTTATAAGATTAATGTCCCCACTAGATGATGATGCAAAAACACTGAATTTTGTGATTTGTTCATGACAATAAACTCCGATTCAGTTTCTAGATTGACTAAGCAATCTACTCTAGGCCACTTAAACATCCATAAGAGTAACAAGGGAGAACTTTTTTTTTAAAGTTGTCTGAGCTTGCAGGAATCCATTAAGAATAAGGATTTAAATGAGAGTGAATGCTGTTAGCATCTGTGGAATTCAAAACCCATGGTATCTAAAGTTACATTGTAGACACATGGATGTACTCTGCACATTTTAAACCCGACTTCGAATTGCCTGGTATTAACATTTAGTATTAAAATGAGATTTTATTTTCCATAATCAGCACACTTATTAAGGAAACCAGGTTTGTACAGCAGTATACAAGCCATGATTAGAAAGGTGCAAGCTTTCCAAAACTGAAAATAAGTGAGAGCAAAGGGATATTTGTGAAATGGGAAAACCGGTTGATAATTCAAAGTTAATTCTCTCAGTCTGACCTGCTGCATAATGTTAAACAATCAGCAAGCACCAAAATGTTTGAGGCTCAGAGTCTCAGATCCAAAACCAATGCTTTAAAACAAAAGACAATCAGAATACATATGGATTGGTGCTTTAACCTTTCACGTTAAATTTAAGTGTATTACTTGCTTGTTGCTATAATAAAAATGCATACAAGTTTGTAAAAATATTTACAAGGTTAATCCTATAAATCAGAATTACACACTTTTTTTTAAAAAAAGAACAATCCATATTGAACATGCTGACAATAAATTGGAAGCTGAAGCATCAAAGGACATCGGCTTGTGTTTCGGAACCAAACAGGTCTTGTTAATCCATTCCATAACATTTTGAAAATGTAAAGGATTATTACAAATTGCAATATTTTAAAACCCTCTCCAAAGAGAGGGACAGAAAAACCACATTTAATCATGATGGTCCAAATCTTTAAAAAAAATTTTTAATGTTCTTTTTCCCGATAACAGATTAAAACTGACAGATGTCTTGTAAATTGTAATTACATGCTTTTCATTGATGCATCAGTAGGGATACTCAGGCAAGGAACTTCGTGGCTGTATCTGAATTGAAAACTTACTTTTATTGTCAATCCATAGCTATTTGCCACCCTTTTTAAAAAATGAGGTTACCTTATGAAACTAGTTCCCCTCAGTCTGTTGGAGTAGTTTCAAGATAGGCAGCAGTAACCTAATAGTAAAATTTCAAAGTTAAGGATGGCCCCCTAAAAATCTAAACTGATCTTAAAAATGCCTTCCCATGAAAAATAAACCTCTTCAGAAGCAGTCTTATTGCTCACCTGCCAGTCAGTTGCTTTGGGATTTTTGTTCACACAGCATGCCAAAAACATTCTGCTACACGACATGGTTGTGTTGGAAATACCAGTGTTAACTTATGCAACATTCGCTCTACCCGGGTAGTCTAGAGCCCACATGTTGTGGAGGTTAGATTTTCCACCTTCAATTCCCCCAACACCCAATTTAATTACCCTCCTCAAATGATTGCATCCACCCATCATCCCTCATCATTTGGAGCCACTCATCTTCCTCACTTACCAGGTCCAGCATTTGCAAGCTTGCTTTCACATCACCCTTCATCTCTACCTCCAAGGTTCTCTTTTTTCCCCCTTTTATTGTTACTTAATGCATAAAAATATAACAAACATGATGTACTTCAACTTTTGTTTGATACAAGGCAAACAGAGTCACCATGTGCATTGCCCACCAAACCGCCACCCCCCCCCCCCCAAACAATCAGAGAAAGAAGCAAAAGAGAGTCCCTTCAGAGAAACCAAGTCACCCGTTCAATCCATTGGCAAGAGTGAAACATGATAGGCTGCAGATGCTGTGATTGCAGTAAACACATTAAAAAGGTGGAGGAACTCAGCCGGTCTTTTCAGCATCGAAAGGTGACAAAGATATATTGACGTCAGGCTCGAAACGATGGCAATATATCTTTTATCTCCTTTAGATACTGAAAAGACTGGCTGAGTTCCTCCAGCATTTCAGTGTGTTTATCCATTGGCAACCTGAGCTCCAGGTCTAAACCTCCAAATCAATCAGAAAGCCTTTAGCACCCGAGGCCCTTCAGGAGCCATTCCTGTCTAAGCATCATCTCAAATCTCAGTTTCAATACCTGGTTACCAGCAGCCCACAGTATGCATGGGTCCTTCCATCGCAATTCGCCAAGTGTCTGCAGCCTGTGTGGGTCCTTCAACCCCTGAGCCCCTCGCTGGTCTGTGGTGATGGCTTTCCATGTAGGGTCATCTTTCCTTCTTGTCAATGGTGGGGGGGTTCCCTCGTTCCTGGTGCCCTGTGCCAGTTTGCTCCAATCCAGGCATGGATGCCACTCTCTTGGGTACACACTTACATGGTTGTAGGATTTTAAAATTCTTAACAGACCGTTAAAGCCTGCAGGGAGCCTTTGGAATCTGGGCTTAGCAGTAGGACCCTGCAGAGCAGGGCTGGTCTTTGCTTCCTGCTCTCCTGGGTCCACACCTCTAACCCTAAGCCATTACAGCAACTCCCCATTTTTTAACCTGCCTTCAGCCTCCAGACCCAATTCTATCCATCCCTTTCTCCTCTACATCCCTATCATCCTGTCTCCTAACTCCCTGGCTGCATCTGTCAATTGTGTCCCACCTCTAGCAATGCACTAACCCCCCTCCCCTCCCCTTTATACACTGGGCATCTTCACTGTTCTGAAGCAGGGTCTGGAGTGAGCACTTCAATCATCAGATGGTGCCTGATCCCGCTCCCCCACCCTCCCTCCCTCTCTCTTTGAAGAATTCATTGCCTTGTCTATTTGTGTTTCTAATTCAATCATTCTTGCTTGTTGCTAACTTACTGTTCATCTTGCACAAAAGATATTCCTGTTAACACAATGTGTAACTCATGCTCATTCCTAAAACAGTGCCTCTCTGAAATAATCTGATTTTCATATTCTAATTTCCAAAACCACAAATGACATAGGATCATACAAGAACTAAAGTGGAATCGTTGATCAGATGTAATGCCCATTAAATAGGATGAAAATTATGCCCACGTCCCCGGAGAATCTTCTACACCTCTATTGACAACATGCTCAGAATGAACACCATTTTGTCATTTTAGAAACCTGTGCTAATTTAACATCCGTGCTGGCTGGACCAAATGCTTCCAGTATCATCATACTAGAACTCAGTGCAAAATTTCAAGAGCTCTCTTGTACACATTAATTTGGGGATTGGAGGGGTGGGAACAATACTACAAAAAACACACTTTACAGTTATGAATGAAAACAGCCAGATGGATGCTAGCAACCAGAAACATCTGCAGCTAAGAATGTAGCTTTATGAATAATGAGAAAAACATGCTCAAAAGCATAAACTTCAAAAGGCACCAGTCCATTTTCTGTGGCCCAGTTAATCAGCAAATCCTTCCTGCAAAGAGAGTAGAGTACGAAAAATATTAATTACAACAGCTGATCATAAAAATCCATGCGGATTTGATGTCAGATAGGCCTGTAATTGGATTATTCCAAATGGAGAGAGCAAATCCATACATGTCTTTGGACAGGATATCCAAGAGTCATGAAAACTTTCAGGAACACCAAGTGTTGGGAGGACACATGCCTCCACTGCCATCTTGTGCCACATGGCTTCTAACAACACGCACTTCCATAGCTGCATTTCCTTTCTGCCTACTTGTTTCCAATGCCAACTTGTTGCCACATGGCTTCAGGCAGTACTTTCCACCCACACTTGGTGTTCCACCAGATTTCCAGCGTCTGCAGACTTCTTGTTTACCTCCAAGACAACTTGCAGGTTTCCCAGAACTCAGCCTTGGAAGGTCACAAGATACAGGAGCAGAAGTAGGCTCACTGGCCTATCAAGTCTGCTCTACCATTCAAATCATGAGCTGATCCATCCTTCCAGTCAGCCCCATTCCCTGGCTTTCCCCCCATAACTCTTGATGACCAATAAAATACCTGCTTTGATTAACTGGGCAACAGAAAATGGACCAGTGCCTTGAATGCTCCCATCGACCCTGCTTCCTTAGCTGCCTGTGGCAACGTTCCATTGACTCACAACACTCTGACTAAAGAAATTTTTTTGCATCAGTTTTAAATTGACATGTTTTATCCTGAAGTTATGCTTTCTTGTCCTACAATCCTCTAGAGTGGGAACCATCCTTTCCACATCAACTCTGTCCAACCCTTTCAGCATTCTAAATACCTCTATGGGCTCCTCCCGCATAAAGATAAAAGGTAAAGGTTCCATTATTGTCACATAATATTACATTTAGAATGTAACATGTATGACATTCTTTGTCTACCATAAGGAAGACAGGGCTGTCATTTTATCCAGCATCCATCACAGAAATGAGGCCCCAGCAAGGAATGAACTCGTGACCCCTGGTTTCCAGTAAGTACAATCCAAGTGCCAACAATTCTTATATGCTAACCCTTTCATTCCTGGTATCATTCAAGTAAATCTTCTCAGAATCCTCTCCATCGCAGCACACCTTTTCTCAAATACAGCATCCAAAACTGTGCACAGAACTCTAAGTGAGGTCTCACTAGTGCTTTAAAGAATCTCAACATCACATCCCTGCCCTCGTATGCTATCCCTCTAGAAATAAATGCCGACACTGCATTCGCCTTCTTCGCCACCAACTCAACCTGGAGACCAACCTTTAGGGAATCCTGCCTGAAGACTCCCAAGTCCCTTTGCACCTGGAAATTTTGAATCGTCTCCCCATCCAAATAATAGTCTACCCGTATTTCTTCTATCAAGGTGCACGACATTGTATTTCCAACATTGTATTTTATCTGCCCATTTTCCAAATCTATCCAAAATTCTCTGCAGCCTTTTGGCATCCTCAGCACCAGCTCCCATATAACCACTTACAGCACAGAACAGGCCAGTTCGGCCCTACTAGTCCATCCCGTAGCAAATCCCCACCCTCCTAGTCCCACTGACCAGCACCCGGTCCATACCCCTCCAGTCCTCTCCTCTCCATGTAACTATCCAGTCTATCCTTAAATGTAACCAATGATCCCGCCTCGACTACATCTGCTAGAAGCTCATTCCACATCCCTACCACCCTTTACATAAAGAAATTTCCCCTCATGTTCCCCTTATAATTTTCCCCCTTCAATCTTAAACCATGCCCTCTAGTTTGAATCTCCCCCACTCTTAATTGAAAAAGCCTATCCACATTTACTCTGTCTGTCCCTTTTAAAATCTTAAACACCTCTATCAAGTCCCCTCTCAATCTTCTTCGCTCCAGAGAAAAAAGCCCCAGTCTGCACAACCTTTCCCTGTAACTCAGACCCTGAAATCCTGTCAACATTCTTGTGAACCTTCTCTGTACTCTCTTTATTTTGTTTATATCTTTCCTATAATTTGGTGACCAAAACTGTACACAGTACTCCAAATTTGGCCTCACCAATGCCTTGTACAATTTCATCATAACCTCTCTACTCTTGAATTCAATACTCCGATTTATGAAGGCCAACATTCCAAATGCCTTCTTCACCACACCATCTACCTGAGTATCAGCCTTGAGGATACTATTTACCATCACTCCTAAATCCCTTTGTTGCTCTGCACATCTCAATAGCCTACCATTTAATGCATATGACCTATTTAGATTTGCCTTTCCAAAATGTAACACCTCACACTTATCTGTATTAAATTCCATCAGCCATTTCTCAGCCCACACCTCCAGCCTTCCTAAATCACCTTTTAATCTACGGTAATCTACCTCACTGTCTACAACACCACCAATCTTTGTATCATCCGCAAACTTGCTTATCTAATTCTCCATCCCTACTTCCACCCCTACCACATATTTTGATATCATCTGCAAATGTAGACACAACGCCATCTATTCCATAACCCAAATCATTTATATACAATATGAAAAAAACAATGATCCCTGCAAACACCACTGGTAACCGGTAGCCAATTAGAACAAGTTCCCTTTATTTCTCCACTGATTCCTGGCGATCAGCCAATGCTCTTTACCCTTGCCCATGTCCTTCCTGTGACTCCATGGAATCTCATCTTGATTAGCAGCCTTGTGTGTGATACCTTGTTGAAGACCTTTTGAAACTCCAAATACACAACACCCACTGCATCTTTCCTATCCATCCTTCTTGTGATCTCTCTAAAAAAAATTGCAATAGGTTAGTCAGGCAGGATTTACCTTTAAGGAAGCCATGATGACTTGGGCCTAATTTTTCATAACATCATCCTTGATAATAGATTCCAACAGCTTCTCAAACACCAACATCAGTCTAATAGGTCTACAATTTCCTTTCTGCTGCCTCGATCCCTTCAACATTAGACAAGTTCAATCTAGTTCTTTTTAGAGGAATAGACAACTAACCTGTTTGCGAAACAAATGGGACACAACCAAACAAGTCTTCCTTAACTGGAGTTTGTTGCATGGAATGGGATTCAGTCTCCTTCTCTATGGATGTTCTCCTCTGCTCTGATTTACCTAGAAAGAGGACAAAAGCATTTCTTTTTTTCTGAAAATGAAAGCTAACTTCACACTAGTATTACAATGAGTAAAACTGGAAATATTGAGGAAAAATGTACATTTCTTAATACAAAGTCACAATGCCTTAATTATAACCTTCAAAAGTTTGCTACTGCTAGACATGATACTAAATAGCTTGTGCTGTACCAATCAGTAGAATCAGGATTATCTTAAAGCAAAATAAATGGGGATTTTAACTATGTCAGTAAGCTCCTTGCTGATGGATGCGCTAGTTGGGCCAGCTGAGCCATTTTCTTCCAGCTTTAGGATGATAACTTGTAAGTTATGGTTCTATGCCATAATTTGCTTTAGATATCACAAATGCAGCCTAATTTACATTAAATTTATCTATATATTACAGCAATGTTCTACTTTAGTCATTAGGCTAACACAGAGATGCCACTTGGCTGATTTTTCACCCAAGTTTAATTTCCACAGCTTAAAATCTCAGACATGCCTCTGCTCCTGTGAGCACAAAACCAGGGCAATAAATAACAGTGTTCTGTTTATTGCAGGGACCAGAGGTAGAAACAATAGTGAAAATTATTTTTCATTCTCCATCATCACTTACTGCTCATCTCCATTAGCAGATGCAAGAAAGTGACAAAGACTGATCAATGCAACAGTGTTTTCATTTCCTTCCTAAGTCTCATCAGTTGAAGAACCCATTCAGAAAATATCTTGACAAAGTAAATAGTAACACATTTGTACAATATCAGGACAAATATCAAGCAAAAGGCAAACAAGTTGCCAGGACTCAAATGTCTCAGATTATAAGGGGACCCAGTAATCAGGTTATCCATTATCAAAGTTAAAATTTAGATCAAACATTTATAGTATTCTGGCACTGATTCATTCTGCAACTAGTATACCTTCTTTTGTTCTTCTTTCATTGAGAACAACCCAACCTCATTTCATGGCCAAGAATTTTCAGTCAGTGGCAAGATGCCCAAGTTATCCATCAAACTCCACTCCAATGTGCCTTGTTCAGTGCTCATCAGGATATCTTATAGTAGGTAAATGGAGCAATCTTTGCAAAAGTGCCCTGGGTGTCAACAGTCTTATGTAATGTAATCACATAGAGTCCTTAAGAGTTTCAAACTAAAACAAAGCTGTCAAAAAGTAGTGAATTTAAGAAATATTAAATGAACTAAAAAACACTGGAAAATTAAATTTAATGAGTTAATTTATAATTTCTTGCATTTATCCCCATCCAGTGAAATAATAGGAGGCATTTTTGAATCCACTCTAATCTGCCACAGGCTGTTCAAGCACAATCCTCGTCATAATTTTAGGACGTCCAATGAAGAAAATCCCAAAGTTTCTGAAGAAAAATGTCAGCAGTTTCCCCACAAAATTCAAGCCAATTAGATATTCTGTCAATTCAGAATCAACATTAGATTTACCATTTTGAAAGTCAACACAAGTGCCTTTTCAAGTGTACACCAACAATAAGCCATATCATACCACCAGATTTTATATACAGTAACTACTTCTGCAGTATTTTCAAGCATGTTTAACAGCAGTTGATGAAAAGTATTTTCTGTGGTAATAGGCTTCTATTTCTCCACGCAATATTTAAACATGCAAGTTTTAATTTGTAATGGGATCCTGAAATGAAATTGCACAATATTTTTCCTAATACAAGTACCTTAAAAATAAAATAATAATTTTCCTTGTCATCTCAAATCCACCATTGCTTTCACAACTAAAATTGTAATTCTTATTAAAGGAAAACAAAATCTTGACCACTCTTACATGTTCGGAGCTGATCAAATTCCCGATCAAGTAACTCCTCCTCAGTTAACTTTGAAAAGTTGTCCTCTCCAAATGGATTCCATCCAGACATGTCAGGGGGGTTACTGATATTCTGTGGAGAATATTTGGAAACACCATCTAAATCCAAAGATGTCGGCCTATAAAATGGAAAATGCACTAAATTTTAACATTAAAAGAATTTTAGATATTTCATGCAAATACAAAATCAATCCAAATCAACCCAATATCAACAGTTTTCCATTTTTTTTAAAAATCTCAATTCCTTTGAAATTCTACATTTTAACCAATGATTATAAGTCCTGCTTCAATTAGAACAGTTGAACCAGAAGTAAACTTAAGGCAATCTGAATGCAAAAACTAATTTGTGGAAACATTTCACTGGTAATGTTAATGTAATAATATAGGCAGAGGTTTTCAAACTGCCCCCCTAAACTCACATTCCACCTGAATTGATCCCTATCCCATAAGTGCTCTGTGATTAGTTAGGAATTACTTAAGGTGGGATGTGAGTGGGAGGGAAGGTTGAGAATCACTGCTCTTGACCCAAATGTTACTGAAATATTTTGCTTGAGAACAATTGTCATTGGTCCATTTCCTTTGGAGTTCTGAAACCGTGCACATAACAAATCAATTACTTATGATTAAAACAATGGTTTTCAAACTTTTTCTTTCCACTCACATACCACCTTAAGCAATCCCTTAACTAATCACAATCTCTGATATAGGGCAAGCCACACCAGGGAGATCAACAAATCATATTGATCTCATAAAACAGTATTTTAAAATAAAAGAAGCACGCAATTTAAGCAAGACAATAGTCAATTATTGCATTTTGAACTCATGGTCCCCAAAGCTTTTCAACATTTCCCATCCTACCTCCTTGTCCAATGTTTGGGTATATGTCAGATGAAACTGTCAGGATAGCACAAGGAATTGGAAAGTAAAAAAAGTGATAATTCTAACTAGAATACCATAACAAGAGAATTAAGTCACATATTAAGGGAATAAAGCTCCTTTTTAACCATGCCATAAAACTCTGGATTTTTATCTTGCTACCACAAATTGCCTGCTTTTTTTTTTCTTTTTTAATTTTATTTACAACACTGCAGAAGCCAACTCCAGCCATTTAAACCAAAGCCACACAATTACACCCTGATTAATCTACAACCCCCGTACATTTTGAGGCTATAGAACAGTACAGGCCCTCTGGCCCACAATGTTGTACCAATCTCTATGACCCTACTCTAGCATTAATCTAACTCTTCCTAGCTTCAGCCCACTATCCTCCATCCATATGCCTGCATTTTTAAATGCCCGCATGGCACCAGCATCCCTGGCATTGCATTCCAGACACCCATCACCCTCTTTTTAAAAAAAAACTTGCCTCTGACCTCTCCCCTAAACTTTTCTCCCCTCACCTTAAATAAATATTCTCTACCGTTGCTGCCCTGGGAAAAAGGTGTTTGCCTGTCCACCCTATCCATGGTTCCCACAACCTTCTATACTTCTATTAATTTTACCACTCATCCTCCATCACTCTAAAGAGAAAAGTCCAAGCTCAGTCAACCATCTTTCATGAGAAACATTCTCCAATCCAGGCAACATCCTGGTAAATCTCCTCTGCACCCTTTCCACATCCTTCCAATAGTGAGGTGACCAGATTGAACAAAATACACCAAGTGTGGTCTAAGTTGTATCAACATGCAGTTCAGTTTTGGTATTTTATTGCTCACAAAGATAAGCGTATACAGAGCCGTTGTCATACCCACACTCCTGTTCGGCTCCGAATCATGGGTCCTCTACCGGCACCACCTACGGCTCCTAGAACGCTTCCACCAGCGTTGTCTCCGCTCCATCCTCAACATCCATTGGAGCGCTTACATCCCTAACGTCGAAGTACTCGAGATGGCAGAGGTCGACAGCATCGAGTCCACGCTGCTGAAGATCCAGCTGCGCTGGATGGGTCACGTCTCCAGAATGGAGGACCATCGCCTTCCCAAGATCGTGTTCTATGGCGAGCTCTCCACTGGCCACCGTGACAGAGGTGCACCAAAGAAAAGGTACAAGGACTGCCTAAAGAAATCTCTTGGTGCCTGCCACATTGACCACCGCCAGTGGGCTGATAACGCCTCAAACCGTGCATCTTGGCGCCTCACAGTTTGGCGGGCAGCAACCTCCTTTGAAGAAGACCGCAGAGCCCACCTCACTGACAAAAGGCAAAGGAGGAAAAACCCAACACCCAACCCCAACCAACCAATTTTCCCCTGCAACCGCTGCAATCGTGTCTGCCTGTCCCGCATCGGACTTGTCAGCCACAAACGAGCCTGCAGCTGACGTGGACTTTTTACCCCCTCCATAAATCTTCGTCCGCGAAGCCAAGCCAAAGAAAGAAGAAGTATCTGTAATATTTATTTGGTTTTGTTTTGTAATTTCATGTTGGTTGAAAATTTTTAAAAAGTAAAAAGAATCATTTATATCTTGAGGTTTATAGGTAATTTTTTGAATTTCTTTTAATAGCATTAAATTTCTTTTAATAGCATTAATAGTTCTTGACGCCCGTTTTGTCTTCAATTGCCAAGCCAACACCTTGTGAGCTCTCTCCCCCAATTCATAATATTTCTATCTAGTTCTCTGAATTAACTTCGCTGTTCTAGAAGTCTGTATCAAATTATAATGCATTTTCTTATTTATTAAATCTACTTTTTTCAAACCCCCACTAATGAAAGCTAGCACACCATACATCTTAACCATCCTAACAAATTGCACGTCAATATTGAGGGATTTTTGGACTTGGACCACAAGGTCCCTCTGTTCCCACACATTGCTAAGAATCCACATACTCTGTCTTTCATTCGATCTTTCAAATTACATCACTTCTGCAGACTGAACTCTATTTGACACTTCTTTCAACCTAAGATCTTGTCTCTACGAGTTGTAATTAACAAGAACCTTCCACACCATCCACAATAACTCCTACCTTCATCCGCAATCTAACTGACCCCAACCACGCCGCCGCCGCCCCCCCCCCCCCCCAATTTCGTCATTCAAATCATTTATAAAAAAATCAAAAAGAGCAGGGGTTCCAGAACAGATCCCTGTGCAACAATAGTCCCCAGCCTCCAGGCAAAATATGCTCCATCCATAAACCATTTGCTTTCTGTAGAAATGTTGCCCAATGAATTATAGGAAAGATGGTGCAAGATAGCAAATTCCAATTTGTCAGCTTAAAAGATTGTGGTTTTTTTTAAATCAGTTCATAGTGAATTAAGCTGCTCTGCAAATTTTGACCAGAAGTACTAATTAACCTGAATTTATCAAATAGCATTGCAAATCAACATCTTCCTCATCCCACAGTACTGACCTAGCAGAGTTGTTGGAAGATTCAGTCATTGCTCCAAAAGGCTGCATTGAGTTTGTTCCAGTAACCACAAAAGAAACACCATATGAGCCATCAGTCTGAACCCGATGAGGTTCAGCAGCTTGATGGGAAGTTGGAGAAACAAATGTCCTTAAAGCAGCTTGGCATTCAGGTGGTGAAGGCTGAAACTGAGGGTGTTGGTGCGCAGCGGCCTGAGATTGCACAAAAGTCTGTGGGTACTGCTGTGCCTATTGATAAAAGCATGAGATGTTTAATGTAATCAGAATCAGATAACACTTACTTAATACAATGTTTTACCTATTCAAAAATACCAAAAAAAAGTCAATTCAATAGTAACCATATCTTTAGAACAGCAACAAGAAGCTTCCCAAAAAGATTTTTTTTTTAAAAAAAACACAGAATGAAAGCTGGAAGAGTTGAAAAAGTGATAGAAGATGCAGTGATTAAGTATTTTGAAGAATCAAATTGTGGCTTCAGGTCGATAATGCAACTCTAAGGAACACAAATGTATTATGTCAACCTGGAAATTGGAAGATAATTTGAAAATACAACAATGGTATATAGAAATGAATAAATGTATTCCATTAGAAAAAATAACATATAGTTTAAGAAATAATATTGAAATATTCGAACAAGTATGGGAGCCTTACATTAAATACAATAGCGAAAACCTACCGGGGACAAACATTACCTAAGTTGATGGAAGGAGAAGGAAAGAAAAGAATGGACTCAGTAGAATTTCTGGTGTATTTTTGTTGAATGACAACATTGTCTGACTGGTTTAATGCAACCTAGATTGTATACCTAAAATGGATGAGAGGGGGGGGGGGGGGGTGGGGGGGGGTGGCTTGGGAGGAGGGGGGGGGAGAAAAAGTCACTGTATATGTGTGAAAAAGAAAAAGTGTATATCATGGCTAATGTGATTTATGGTGTGAAAAATAAAAAAAAAAGACTGAAGGTGTTTTTGAGTGAGCATGAAGCTGGAGAAGGATTCATGATCACAAGACATCACGAGCAGTGCATGCTCACAAACTTTCTTGCACATATTCATCCAGCCGATTTCCTTATTACATTCCAAAACTAGAAATTGTCTAGTCAGTTAACAAGTGGTTTTGGAATGGACAGATATATACAAAAGATTCTATGAAGTGTGTTTCAGGAAACAGCACCATAAGACTTCTGGCAAAGTGAACTCAAAGATATACTAAAGAGGAAATCTGGAAAAGACTAGGAATTCTCCAGCAATGGTATAAGACAACTTCCCCCAAAGCACAACTCATGTTGAAAATTGTCCTTTTAATAAGGATCTCCATGTAGAAGATTGTTAAAGATCAAAAGAAATCTTAAGCTTGATAAAATTTACTTCACCATTAAGCATTAAATTCTGATATTAAATTTTCCATCTCATTTATTAAGGATTGCTTTCCTGGATTGCAAACATATCATTCAATTCTTGCTCACCACTTCATCTGAACCTCCACCGACATCAGAAGTTAAAAGCAAGAAAATTCTTCCACCCAAATAATGAAGACTAATGATACCAACTTCAGTCCCTCTCATAAATTCTGTCCTCCAAATACCAACTCCATGCCTTTTCATCATAACTGTGTCCATACCTGACAGTTCGAAACATCAATGTCATGGCTTCAGTCTGAGAGGAACTTCAATAAAATTCTATTCCTATTTGCTTTCATCCAGCTCCATTCAAATCTCTAAGCCATCCCATGCAGGACCACATCCTTTTCATTTACCTTATGTGCTTGCTGACCTACATTAATCTATGAAAAATATGGTCCTAAAATCTTTTTTTCCAGTCCTGCCATAGCCTTGCTTTGCTCAATTTCCACAACCACCTCCAACCATTTCTTCATTCCACAAGGAGTCCTCTTGAAAATCCTAGATTTTAAATCATTTAAAACCTTCTTCCCAAGAGCTTTCACTCCAACTTTAAATAACATCTAAAAATCTGTACCAAATGCTCTTCACCTGTCATAAAATGCAGTTTTCACTCTGATTATTTTCTTGTGAATTGCTGAGCAAAATTAGACAAGAGAAATTCAATTGAAAGGGTTCAAAATTTATCAAATTTTCAAGATTGAAGGTGAACAAAAAAAAAGTATTTGAGTGGGTCATCAGAACAGGAGGAAAAAACCCAGAAAATGGCTCCTAATTTAGTTGAAGGGCAAGACAATTTGATAAGAATATGTAGCCATTGATGAATAATCAAGATTCTAAAACACATTCCAATTTGACTATTTACGCAGTCTATAAGCAAAGATCAACAGCGGAAATTGGTGAGAAAATTAAAAGTGGATACAGGAAAAATGAAATTTAATGAAAATAAATGCAATGTTCTACTTCAGAGAAGGAGGAAAGAATAATGGACGTAGACATAAAACATGACCATCACTGAAATAGTACAAGTTGAAAGGCTTTGGAACATTCTTAAGACAAAAACAGGAAATAAATACTCTGATCAAGTTTTATATGTGGAGAGGAATAAACGTTTCAATGCAGATATCAAACCAGCAGAAAAGAAAGGGCAAAAGGGCAAAGGACTGTAATACTATGTAGGAGAGGTTGAATGGCAACTGGTTTGCTGTTGCAAGGCAAAAATAGTAACAGAAATGAAGAAACAAAGACTGACCTCGAGTAGCAATTCTCAAATTCTGATTTACAAACCACAGCAATGACAAATATTGAAATAATAAGTAATAAGTAAAAGAAAGTTTTAAATTCGAGTTATACCTTGAACTGGAACAATATCTTGGCAGAGGTTTTCTAGAGCTGTAGGGGAGGGTTTAAACAAGTTCGACAGGGAGATGGTAAACAGAATGACAAGGCAAAGAATGGAGCAGACGGTGGAAATGTTGATGCAATGTGCAGTGAGATTGTGGGGAAGGATAGGCAGTGGAGGAATTGTAATGTATTTCAATGCAAGATTTAGGAATAAGTGAGATGAACTTGGAGCATGGATCAGTACATGGAATTACAATGTGGTGGCTGGTTACAGAGATTTGCGTGATGCAGTGTGGAAGGGAAGGACCTTAACATCAAAATCCATAGATCTCTCAAGGTTGCAGCACAGACTGATAGGATAGTTAAGAAGTCTTATGGTATGCTGGTCTTGATTAATTCGGGGACCGAGTTCAAGAGCTGTAGAGCTGCAATGTTAGACCACATTTGGAACATTGTGTGTAGCTCTGGTTGCCTTCTTAGAGGGGTGAAATAAAATAGCAGAATTACCAACTGAAAAGGTTGAGGATATTCAATGAATCGAGAGCAGCCATTCTCTACTTTTTTTTGTGTTTTTGCTTAAAGTTATGGGCCCTCTTCCCAGTGAAGTCAAGTTTAGTTTGCTTTTTTTCTGTAATTCTCTCTTACCAACTACATAAAATATGGTAGAATCCCCATTATCCGGCACCTAGAGGGATCGTGGATGTCAGATATGTCAATTTCAGTTGACCGAGACTCACTCTTCCGGTGCTTAACTAATACACTGCAAAGTTAAAAAGGCAGTGCAAAATGTGAAGTAATTTGGGGAAAAACAAAATCACTATATGCAAAGTTCACTTTATTCCAGGCAATTCCCATAACTTACAAAATTTTAAACTGGAATCCCAGTTGCTGGCGCTACAAGTGCTGAGCTAAGCAGCTGTTAACGTGCCAGCATCGTAATTAACCCCCTCCCCCAAGTTTACTGATATACGAGCACCTTCCTCACGCTCACAACCCGACTCACCTTCACACAAGTAGTGACAGTGAAAAGAATGCACGCACATTGACTAGTTGCATGTATGGCTAGTTCAGTCGGTGAACCTGCATGTGTCTAACAAAGTCTCAGCACTCTCCCGTGGGATCCATCCGTCCAGTCTTATTTACCTTAAATTAATTTATTTGTGGTTTTTTTTTTACATTTTGCCAGTTGTTCAAATTTCCAGTTATAGGGTTATTAAATTCCGGATCATGGGAATTCTACTGTATTTAAATACTTCAGTCCGTGGTTCCCCTTCAATGTGCTGTGGCTCCCAGGTTTTTTTTTGGGGGGGGGGGGGGTGGGCCTACAGCCCCCACTGAGAATGGCTGATCGAGAGCAAGCAACAAAGCCAATAGGATTGTACAACCAAAACAAAATCAATGATCAATAGTCTGTTCAGACTATATAGAGTACTGCATCACTTCAGTTTTGGTCTGAGATTTAAAAAAGGAGATTAATCTTCCAAGGTACTGCAAAATAAAAAAGGCCCAGAAGACTCATTCCTGCTTAAACTGTCTGAATTATTTGAACAATGGTGGCAGGAGCAAAAAAAATTGCAAATCTCAATTAAGCAACAAGAGAACAACGAGAGATTATAAAAATAAACAGATTAAAAAGGGAATTTGGGGTAGAAATCATGTTATCCTTAAAGTGCTCAACACAAAAAGGGAAAATGTTCATAGGTCATGGAAGCTAAATTTTTAGAGGGATTTGTAATACTTCCAAACCATGCTTTGCTATCCATTCATCCACAAAATTAGGAGTAATTTAAGATAACCAGTTGATAGCATCAATTCTTTCTTCACTCAAAGTGCTCCACTTACCATCGAATACGGAGGTGATTGGTGTTGTTGATAATACATTGTCTGCATCATTAATTGGTGCTGTTGGAACTGCTGGTGATGTATTGATGACTGTAAAGCCTGTTGATACTGTGAAAATTAGAGCAACACGTACATATACATTTGAGTCCCCACACTTGCATTACCAAACGCAATTATAGCTCTATTAAAAAAAAAACAGAAAATGTTGTAACATTGCAAACCAAAAGGAGACCCATATTCATGTTGTGTTCAAAACCAAATAATGTGATCACAATATATCTCACAACTGAGGAAAGATCGAAAAATATAATGCACAAGAACATTTTACAAGGTATTCTTGTACCAGCAGAGAAAATAAGCAGGCCAGTTGAGATCAGAAAACGTTGGCATTATTCACAACTGCAGCAAAAGAAACTCATCGTTTCAGATTGAAGATCATTCATCAGAACTGGGATGAAGATTGAAAAAAGATTTAAATCATCAGAAAGCATTTGGGAATGGAAGGTTGGAACGCCTTTGTTAATGGTTAAACTAGGAATGGAAGTAGTTTGAGAGTGAAAACGTAGCTGAAAACAAAACAAAACCTAGCTGAAAACAAGACAAAATACAGAGCAGGAAAACATGCCCAGCATGTCAGGATGGGCATGTCTTCCAATTCCAAATAGACAACTGATTCAGAAAAATGAAGTTACTTGAAGCTACAGAGCACAAGCAATTCTAAAAGGCTTCAACATCCCCAGAGGAAGATGAAGTGCTGTTCCTCAAGATTATATTGAATTGTGCAGAGTGGGATGGAAAATTAAAGTGGCAGGCAATAAAAAGCTCAGGGACATCCCCCCAGACCGAACATTGCTCCACATAGCCCCATAGTTATCCCAATGGTCATCCCAGTTTTACCCAATCAGAAATATCCCTGCCTCCTACCACAAACCCCTCCCCCCAACCCACCCTCAGCTTAATGAGCACTTCAATCCTTCCCAGTTCTGATGAAAGGTCTGAGCTGAAACATTAACTTGTTGTTCCCCCCCACCCCCCGCCCAACCCAATGGCACAACTTGCTGAATGTTTCTAGCATGTGCGTTTTTTTTAAATTTTGTGTCCTGGTACATAAATAGCCTGGTGTGAAAAGCCAAACACTCTTGCCTGGACCATATGAATACCCAATAATGAACTGAATCAACCTTGGACAGTGAACATTAATACAGCTATCACACCATTAGAAATGAATCGATCTCATGACGTTATGATCAAAAACATTTCGAATGATTAATCACAAACTGAAAATTAGAAATGATGCAATGTCAATAAAGATAATTACCACAAAATTACAATTTAAGGCTGCAGTACTCATGCACATTAATTGAATAAATGTGAAACACCATGGAACAGCAGGACACAGGTTCAGTTTCCATCATCAGTAACTTGCAAACAAGATTTGTTCTGGTGTCCTTGATTTGTTCATTCTCCAAAAGGTAGCTGATTAAAAAGTAAACATTCAATAAAAAGTAAAACACTGGCAATCCACTATCTGACTATCAGGTAATCATGATGGTGTGGCTTCTACGATTTCAGGACTAGTTGACCAAATCCCACTTCACTAATGCCACATTTCCTGCCCCATTTTTAAACTTTGCTAGGTCACTGAAAATTTTACTGTGTAACATCTACAGAGAATGAATGTTGCAAATATACCCAATAATCCAGAATATCTACCAATCCAGCACCAAAATCCTCAGGGTGCCAGATTATCTGGGTTTTACTCTTCAAAGCTATAATCCCCACTGCCACTTCAAGACTGATAATTTCCTGAACCTGTATCCTGGTGCTCTGCAATACAAATGACATGGGAATATTAGGAAATTATAGTTTTATACCCATGACTGATACCTTTTGGGCCTCACTAAGTATCTGTTGCTGCAACTGTTCAAGATGATGTTGCTTCACGTCTCCCTGCTGTATCTGCTGCAAGACTCTATGCTGTTGTTGACTGGTCCCCTGAGCCACATGAATTAAATGTCCATTTCCATCTAGAGTAACAGCTGTGAAGACATTTATAGAAATGAATAGAAGGCTACCAATAAAAACGGAGGCTGCTAAATTTAAGACGTATCCAAAATTGATAGATTAAAGGGTATTGTAATCTGCTCCCACAAGAATTAAAATTACAGATCTGCAACATAATGGACTCTTTTCACCAAACTGCCCAGAAAGCATCACCATTTTGTGCAACTTTGCATTGATCATGACTAGACAGGTTAATCCCACAAAAAAAAACACTTTAAAATGAAAGGCAAATCCTTTTGTGAATATTTCAATGCTATCAGCCATGTTGCATTTAAAAAGCAAATCATCCTTTCCATGTGTTCAATTTTACTTTTGATAGCTGACATGTGGTCACTAATGGTTTGGATATGAATTTGTAATATAACTCAAAAGGTGAATTTATAAATCAGATCATCCAGTACAAAATACAATATGATGATACGCTCTCCAAAGAGATTTTGGCATAATAATTAAAAAAAACAAGTATACAATCAAAAAATAAACAATTCTCCTTTGTATTCAAGCATCCTGTTTGATTAGCCTCAAGTCAAAAACTAACATTTAGACTGGTACATGGATAAAAAAAAGTTTAGAGGGTTAGGAGCCAAATGCAGGCAAATGGGACTACCTCTGTTGGCATGGGCACGTTGGGCTAAATGGCCTATTTCCATGCTATAAACCTACTTGACCAACTATACAGAATAGGATATTCTGCTCTTTAAAGATGAAAATAATGGGAGAAATTGCCACAGAATGCACTTCCATAAGTAAATAGTTGCCAAAATTCAGTGCCTTTTCTTACTGGGATTAATTTAACTTTTGCTCCAGAACATGGAACATTACAGATACTTTAGTCCACAATGTTGAGCTGACCTATCCAAATCCACTCCACAACAATATCGTTTTTCCATCACAGGAAACATCCTGGTAAATCTTCTCTGCACCTGCATTCTTCTTAGAATGAGGAAACCAGAACAGAACGCAATACTAAAGGTGTGATCGAACTTTTATTGAACTTTTATTTTAAGTTTTATTGAGCTGCAACATTACTTCACATCCCCCGACTCATGAAGGCCAATTCACCACACACCTTCTTAATCACCCTATCAAATTGCATTGCAATCTTGAGTGATCTATGGACCTGGAACCCAAGATCTTTGTTCCTCCACACTGCTAAGAATCCTGCCTTCAGGTTCGACCCAAGTGCATCACTTTATACATCCCGAATGAACTCCATCTGCCTCTTCTCTCCATTCTGTCATAACCTACAATAACTTTCGATACCATCCACATCACATCCAACTTTGTATCATGTGCAAACATACTAATCCACACCTCAACATCTTCATCCAAATAATTTACATTAAAAAAAAATCACAAAGAGCAGAGGTCCCAGAACACATCCCTGCAAGGATGCAACTCGATACACAGGTAGAATACAATCCATCTACTACTATTCTCTATAGGTAAGCCAATTGTGAATCCAAGCAACCATGCCTCATGGCTTTCTGAATGTGCCTACCTGTAAATTCTGTTCCTAAGAATCCTCTCCAATAGCTTACCCACTATTGATGCAAGATTCACTATTCTACTATTCCCAGGATTATCCCTCAAACCTTTCTTAAACAAAGAGACAAAATTTGCAATTTTCCCATCTTTTTGTACCTCTGCTGTGGCCAGAGAGGACACAGATTATCATAAATGCCCCAGCAATCTCTTCCCTCACTTCCTGCAATAACCCAGCAATTACTTTTTCTTAACCTCAACATGTTTCAGCATATTAGCCTGTTCTACACTGACCTCACATTCACCAAGATCCCTTTCCCTTGTAAACACTGATGCAAAATATTTATTCAGGATTCCACTGCTTCTAGGCATATGTTCTTCCTTTTATCCTGAATCAAACCGACCCTCACTGGTAATTCTTCTATTCTTCACATACAAGTGGTATGCAAAGGTTTGGGCACCCCGGTCAACATTTCTGTAACTGAATAGTTAAGTGAGTAGAAGATGAACTAATCTCCAAAAGTCAAAGTTAAAGATGACACATTCTTTTCAACATTTTAAGTAAGATTCGTGTATTATTTTTGTTTTGTACAATTTTGAGTGGGGATCAAAAAAAGAAGCACCATGCAAAAGTTTGTGTACCCCAAGAGATTTGAGCTCTCAGATCATTTTTACCATGGTCTCAGACCTTAAATGGCTTGTTAGTGTGAGAAATTGCTATTATTAATCTTTAGTTAAAAATGATATATATATTTTTAGTAAAGGGATTTTGTGGGCTGGGCAGTTCTCACAATTTTTTGAGATGGCAGGTCTTTTGGAGTTGAACTGTCTGGAAAACAGAGCAATAAAAATTAGAATAGTTCATTCAATTGCTGGAACAATAGTGTTTGCTAAGGGGAAGTACCTGTGTACACAAAGAAGACTTTTGATTCAACGGCCAGTAGACAGAGGAGTTATACTTCTGAAATGGTTTGAAGAAACTGAAAAGACAGCACTGATGTCATGTGATAAAGACATTTCAGACAGACATCTTAAATATTGCCCCAAGAAACATCTAAGGTCAGAAATTCAGTAGCCTCTAGTGAGTGAGGTATTGTTTTTATTGTATTCTCTTTACCATGGGAGATACACAGATCAGTGTCAAGGAAGAGCGACTTCAGCTGTCTCTTTGTAAAAGGGGATAGTTTCACCGAGTCCATTTTTACATGGTCACTTCAGGTAACCCATGCCAGGGTTTGTGAAATCATCGTGGTAGAAAAAAACACAAGCACTGAAACCTACATGTAAGACAGGGAAAAAATTTGTATGAAGAAACAATTCCCTGAAAACAAATCTACAAGAATCTGTAAGTTTGAGAACTTTTGAACAGCAGTGAAGACAGTTTCAACACAAAATTCTTCTGAGACTGAACATCATAATCATCTCCACACACACACACACACTAACCCCATTATGCGCGCGCGCGTGTGTGTGAGTATAGCGTGAAGTAGGAAATGTAATGTTATTAATAGTTAATAATAAAAATTATCGTTTTGAAGATCCCATTGTCTTGGTAAAGTTCTATTGCTGCTGGTCTAGGTCGTTAACAGTAGCTTATTCACAGTCATTGTAATGAAAGGCCAGTTGATGAAAATTTCAAAGCTTTTTAAATACCCTGACTCCTCACACCTTGTCCCAACAATCACTGTCATGGGCTCCTCCAAACAGCCTCTTAGTGCTCTGAAAATTAAAATAAATAATGCCCACAAGGCAGGAGAAGATACCAAAGCATTTCCAGATGGACATGGCCTCAGTTTGTAATGTAATTAAGAAATCCAGTGTACAGGAAGACCAAGTTGAGGCCTGGAAGACCAAGAAAACTCACCGAGAGAACTGCTCGGAGGATTGCTAGAAAGGCGAATCAGATGCCCGTTTGACAGAAAAAGACATTCAGGAAGATTCAGCAGACTCGAGAGTGGTGGTGCACTGTTCTTTCTACTGTGCAGCGACACCTGTGTCCTCACCACAAAATTCAGCATCAGAATTATGCAAAGGAACATCTGAAACAAACCTGTCGCAGTTTGGAAACAAGTCCTGTGGACTGATGAAGTAGAACTTTTTGGCCGCAATAAGCAATGTTTGGAGGTAAAAAAGGTTCAAAATTTCACAAAAAGAACACATCTCCAACTGTTAATCAATCGATCATGCTTTGGGCTTGTGCTGCAACCAGTGGCACAGGGAACATTTCACTGGCGCAGGGAAGAATGAAGTCAATTAAATATCGGAAAAATTCTGAAAGCAAACATCACGCAGTCCGTTTAAAAAAAAAGCTGAAGAAAGTTGGTTCTACAACAGGATAATGATCCTGAGCACACCTCAAAATCTACAATGGACTTCCTCAAGAGGTGCAAGATGAAGGTTTTTGCCATGGCCCTCACTGTCCCCTGACCCAAGTATCCTCAAAAGAGCAGTGTGTGCAAGATGGCCCAAAAACCTCACAGAACTAGAAGCCTTTCGCAAGGAAGAATATGCAAAAATCCCCCAAAGAAGAATTAAAAGGCTCTTAGCTGGTTGCATAAAGCACTTACAAGCTGTGATACTTGCCAAAGGGGTGTTACTAAGTATTGACCATGCAGGGTGCCCAAACGTTTGACTTGGGCCCTTTTCCTTTTTTGTCATTTTGAAACTATAAAAGATTGAAATAAAAAATTACTTTTCTCAAAATACAGAAATGCATCATCTTTAACTTTGCCTTTTGGAAATCAAGTCATCTTTTACTCACTTAGTTATTCACAGTAACAGAAATTTTAACCAGGGGTTGCCTGAAATTTTGCATACCACTGTACATATAGAGCATCTTGAGATTTTCCTTATTCCTGGTCCTACATGACAAGACTATAAGTTTTTCCCATTCCCCATTTTTAGCTATCCTAAGACCATTTTGTAAGCTTCTTCTTGGCTACCATACAATTCTCACGAGTCCTATCTGACTTTTGTTTCATAAGCCTCGTATATGCTTCCTTCTTTCTCCAGACTAGCTGTCCCCTCTCTCATCAACCATGGCTCCTTTGCCCAGCCATCTTTTCCTTGTCTTTTAGTTAGGGTTCCAGGGCCCCACTGTTGCGGTCCCTAAATATCCTCCACAATTCTACTGGGCATTTTCCCGCGGACACCTGTTCCCAATGTATTCTCCCAAATTCCTTTCTTATCCTATAGTAATTAGCTGATACCCAACTAAACACTTCCCAACTCCTATCCTTGTCTATAATTATAACGGTTAAAGAGTTGTGGTCAGTCTCTAAAATGCTCACTCATCATTACCTGGTACTAAATCCAGAGAGACTGCTCCTTTGGTTAGTTTGTCCACAAACTGTCAGGAATCCTTCTCAGACACCCTTGACAAATTCTGTTCCAGCTGAACCTTTTGCACTAAGGAGGTTCCGGTCAATATTCGGGAAGAATGAAGCCTCCTGTAACAACCCAATTATTTTTGCACCTTTCCATAGTCTGTCTCTGTATTTGCTCAAGTGCCCTGGTGCTATTTGGGGGCCTAAAGAATACTCGCAATGGAGTGATTGCTCCCTTCCGGTTTTCATGCACATCCAGCAAACCATCCCTCCACAACATCGTCTCTTTCGGCAGATGTTACGCTATCCCTGTTTCACAGCGCCACTCCCCCTCCTCAGGTTCCTCCCATCCTATCCCTTTTGCAGCATCAAAATGCCAGAATTTGCATTAGCTAATCAAGTCTTTGTGGTATTCAAGTCTCTAATGGCCACATCAAAACTCCATGCTCTTGCATTAAAGTGCACACATTTCAACTCATCCAACTTGCTTTGTTTCTGCTCCATTCATTGCCTGTCCTTCCTCACAGTCTCATTGCACACAGAATCTACCTTTTCACCAACTGCTCCATCATTCGATCCAACACTCTGATTCCCACCACCCTGCCTAGTTTAAACCTTCCCCCAACATCTTAAGCAAACCTGCCCTCAAGGACATTGATCTCTCTCCAGTTCAGGTGCAACCAGTCCCTTTTATACAGTTATACACTGCACAGGAAAGACCCCATTGATTCATGATCCTTAACCCTTACATCAATCTTTCAGTCACTTATTCATTTGCCAGAACTTCCTTATCTTGCCATCACTGGCAGCAATACAGAGATTATCACCATGAGGACCTGCTCTTCAGCTCTCTTCCTAACTCTCTATATTCACTCTTCAGGACCTCATTGCTTTCCCTATCCATGTCATTGGAGTTTACCACAACATCATGCTGCTCATTCTCCCCCGCAATAATTCTGTGGGCTGGATTGGACGGCTCTGTCCCTGGCACCTGGGAGGCAAGATATCCTCCGAGAGTCTCAATCCTTTCTACAGAATTGCCTGTCTATTCCCTTAATCAATTAGTTCAATAACACAACTGTTCTCCTCTCTATCCTTCCCTTCTGAACCGTATAGCCAGACGAAACAGCTCTGGCTTTTCTACGTTGGTCATTCCCTTCCGCATCCCCTCCAACGCCACCCACCTCCCAAACATTGAGGTGAATGGCCACAGGAATACCCTGGAATGATTGTCTCTTCCTTTTCCCTCTCGCAACAGCCACCTGCATCCCTCTAACTCATGTCCAATAATGCAAAATCCAAAATGGCCAAATGTGCAAAGACAGAGAAACAAAAGACTTAAGGAAATAATAGTTATGAGGCAAAGTGATAAACAAGTTAATCTCTCTGGTAAATATTTCTTGGCAAGAACGAATGAAAGTGAGACAAAGAAACATGGATCTGGCTGAAAATTTAGTCATTTTTTAATGAACTTTGTGCCAAGGGAAACCAGGACAGTGAAATCCCGACTTTATGTGCCCTGATTTAACACAAATTCTGATATAACGTGATGAGTCAACAGACTCATTGCATTATATCCGTAGGTGGAGGGCCTGTTGCATGCTGATTACGCTCCAATACTTCAAACACAAGTACTTGATCATTGGGTCAGCTAAGTGTGTCCTCACATTGCAGAGAGATTCGAAACACTATGACACAGAAGTGTCAACCCGGTGAGGGTCGAGTTCACCTATCTGCCACTTGTTACTCTGACCGACTATGGAGCAGAGTTGCAAGTTCTCTCTCCATGAATGTAGATCTTGCTACTTTAAAACGCATTTAAACATTCTGCTAAGCAGCGTTAAGCTGTGAGCATTTAGTGCCACATACTATTAGTTTTCTGCCATTTTTGGTTTACTAAAAATTAATTTGTGTTTTAATTTCAACTGTAACAACGATTTATTGAAATCCCAATTCAGCGCGACCCCGCATTTTTCGCAATGAGATTTTATGGACCAAAATGTTATAATGGAGCCACACTGTAGTTTAATCAGCATCTTGTATCATAGATTCATTTGTGCCTATTAATACTCCACCTTCATTTCTCACACTTTCCCAAAATCAATGCTTTGAAGGGAAAATAAACCTCAGTAACTTAAAAATATCCCCAAAAAACACTTGCAATCTCATGAGCTCTCACTAATTTTGCCAAACGTCTTCTACAGTACTACACATTAGGGTGAGTGCCACCTCAACCACGACCACTTTCTTGCAAAATATGATTACGTCACATTGGTATTTCTTGTATTGCAGCCCAAAAAATGTCTCAATATAAATGTTTCTCACAAGACCAGAATCTGCTTGTGCAATGATAAGTTTCCACAAAAATAAGTTTTAATGCTCTTCAGGCTGTCTTCCCACAAAGATTATAGTTATCTTTCTCACCTCTGCAGATATATATTCCAGCAACTTCAGAGGTCAGGGATCCTCAATGGACAAGTAACATGGGTCGTCATCCCTTCAAATCAAATTGGCCAGGGTCCCTTTCTCCCAGGAACTGCAATGATTCCCAGCAGGATTATTTTGATATGCATGCTGGGAACCTTTGCTGTGAGATGTACACAGCCCTTAGTTTTAAATCCCCATGTTTAAATGAGATTTTCTTAGCCTTCATTTTTACGGACTAATTCATAAATATGCCATAAAGATTTCATAAAAAAATGTTTCCTCAAATATCACACAATTTAAATTGCCAGATAAAATTTCCCCAAAAATTGCTAGGAGACAGTCATCAAATCCAGAAGCATGATTAATTATGCAATAAGTGCAATTCACAAAATTCAAAAAAAGTTATTCTGCTCCATATCAAATACAATAATGACTCATTAGTATTAATTTACACATTTACTTTCTTCCCCCCCACATTGAAGAATTACCTTTTTGCTCTAAATTTCTCAAGTCACTTGGAATGGATCTTTTCAATGGAGTTACTGTCCTCTGAATTGGTAAAATGCTTGTATTTACTGCAGGGTTGTTGGCCTTTGGTCTTCGCCTTGGGGCTATCGACGTTTCTGTTGGTCCCACTGCTTCACTTAGTCTATGGAAGTAATTATACATTAGTATTCTTTGTCCTTAACAAATCTGAAAGTTGATCATAAAATAAATCACATCACCGGAATTGGCAAAAAAATCAATTACTCAGTAACAAATTCTGCATGCAACAAAATGTCTTGGAAATAAATTGCAACAGAATTGAAGTGCCAAAGAGCCCAAAATTCAAATTGATCCATTTCCATGAAAGGGAGTGGAAGTTTTCTCTTTTGCAGGTTCCATAACCAGAAGCAAGATTGATTAGTAACATCCTCTAAAAGGCAGGATGTACCCTAGAGAAGGCTGCCACAGCAGATAGAATTCAGGAACACAATGCTTGATGCGGGACTGCTAGGAAGTATGAAAATGAACGTTGGACTTTCCTCTTTCTCCCACTGATACTGCTCAACCTGGTGAGTTATTCCATCAGATTTTTTTTTTTTTTGCACCACATTCTAAATGTCACATTTAGATTTAATCAAATTAAAGGTATGTAATTTAATTAAAATAACTTTTGTTGGCAGATCTAACTTGGGCACAATTACCTAGCTTTCGTTTGACTCTTCTTGGCAGCTGCCTCACTTTCGGTCATGGGTTCAGGAAGTACAGTCGGGAGAAAAACATTCTGCCAAATAGAAGGATAAAGCATTTAGTAACTAGAATTCAAAGACAAACAATAAATAAAAACCAACTTGGGTTTTTACAGCTAATATTGCAAATTTTAAATGGTGCATCTGAAATTGGTAGTAATACACTAACATTTTGCGGAAAGTAAAGCATGCCAAACATCCAAGTTTGCTATGACTCCAATTTTCACAATGAATGAGAATAAAAATATGCAAAGATTGAATGGCGAAATTATGGTAAATGGAGTCAAGTACAAAGATGTTCATTTTGGATTCAAAAGATTGATCAGTGTCTTCCAGATAATGAGAAATTAGAAATTGTGGAGCCATGCAAATGAATCTCTCCCAACTGTTGGTCAAGTACAAGTCCCTTTGTCTCAATGGTACTGTACTTTTCCCCCCCCACCCCAAAAAATAAACTTGATTTGCAATAAATTATATACAACACAAAACACTATTCCAGACTAGTTTCATCCTATTGAATAAGGTATTTACAAAACATTTAGGTAGCATCAGCCATCTCATATTAAGTTATTTACAGTACGGGAGAAACTCTTTACATTGTGTCAGTCATTTCAGTCACCATCCCTGTGGCATCTTATTGTTATTCCCCCTCTCTGTTGGTTCAAGGAACTTCCCCTTGACAGAGCCTCAGAGCCCAGTATTGGAGGGACACTAAACCATACACCATCCCCACAGTCCCCTCATGTTGGCTTCAAGCCTCAGCGTGTCCCTCAGCACTTAGCCCTGCAAACTGGAATGGCCGAGGGCAGCATTCTCTGACCGACATCTCAGTGGGCTGAAAGACCAAAAGGTTTCAGGCCAACCAAAGGGCATCCTTTACCAAGTTGGTCTTCCAGCAGTTCTGGATGTTGGACTCAGAGTGGGACCCTGCAAACAGACCACAAATCAGGGAGTCCTCTGTCATGCTGTCACTGGGAATGAACTGTTACAGAGCACCCTGCATCCCTCTCCACACCCCCCTTGGAAATCTGGATTCAGCACAAGAAGGTGGGTGATGGTCTCCACTCCACGGCAGCCATCCTGAGGAGAGTGTGCATTGATGTTTGGGTCATACAGGAACCTCTGTCATGCTGTCACTGGGAATGAACTGTTACAGAGCACCCTGCATCCCTCTCCACACCCCCCTTGGAAATCTGGATTCAGCACAAGAAGGTGGGTGATGGTCTCCACTCCACGGCAGCCATCCTGAGGAGAGTGTGCATTGATGTTTGAGTCATACAGGAAGGATCTCACTGGGAGGGCTCCTCTCACCGCCAGCCAGGCCAAGTCCTGGTGCTTGTTAGCGACCCCTAGCGATGAGGCGTTCAACCAGATGACCTGGACAATCCACTCCAGGAACCATCCCACCAGATCCATCGAGTCCTCCTCTCAAGTTTCTGCAGGACATTCTGTGCTGACCTCTGCCTGACGGCCTTGTGGTCAAAGGTGTTGTCCTGGAAGGACTTTTCCATGAGGATAGGGAATGCAGCACCGTCCAGCTAGCTGGGATGTGGCACAGCAACAGGGCCAGGCCTATCCTTCATAATACCTCGGACAGGTAGAACCTCAACACAAAGCAGCACTATGCCCTCATAGCTTGGTTCCACACACAGCTTGATGCAGCCACACATGAAAATGGTCACCAGAATGAGTGCCACATTGGGTACACCCTTGCCCCCATTTTCTAGTTCCTTGCACATGGTGCACCTTCAGACCCTGTTCATTTTGTCAGAACACTGCTCTGGTGACTGCCAGAGAACACGTGCAGGGAATAAACCACACCTATACCACATACAGCAGCACCGAGAGCACCTCTCACCACTGTGACTGTGAAGGGGATGGTAGGCCAGTCAGACTAGTAACCAAAGAGCATTGACTCACTTCTTTTGGTCAACCCTGGCATCCGATGTGGACACAAAATGCCCACATATGCTGGACAGTCTCCAGACCAAATGCGTATCCAAAAAGAAGACCATGACTTCGTCCATGTACAGGGAGGACTTGACCTGGGCACCTCTGCTGCCTGGCAACATCACTCCTCTTATGCCCTCGTCCTTCCTGATGGCTTTAGCAAAGGCCTCTGGTCTAATGTAGCACACACAAATGCAACTGGAAACAGCGGGCAGCTTTCCATATCTCCAGACTTAATGATGAAGCTCTCTCCCACACATTGATTTGGAATGCACTACAAATGTCTGTGTAGAACAGTTTGTCTTAATGGTATGGGAAACAAAGGTAACTATTCCATGTCAGACTCCTACACAGCTCAACACTGTTACAGTGTCAGCAAATGGGATTCAAAATTTAAAGTTTGTAAATTATGGGAATTAACCGAGAAAAGCAAACTTTACATAATTAAAGACTACAATACTGATTATTTTTCAAATTACTTTACATTTTGCACTCTTAAATGGTGCATTCTTAATGCAGGTGTACAAGTTAGGCATTGGAAGAGCGAGTCTCAGTCAACTGGAAAATCTGCATATCCTACACCATGAGCATTGCCTGGTACTCCTAATAGGAGAAAAAAAGCAAAAGGTTGTCCTTTCGAGAATGTCCGTGGATTGGCCTCGAGCACTCCTGCAGCCTCAGACAATCCTTTTAATCCATTGGCAACCCGAGCTCCAGATCCAAATCTCCAATATGATCAAGGTTTCACCACTCGAGGCCTTTTGGAAGCTTTTCTTGCACTCAGCACCCTCTCGAATCATTGTTCCAATACCTGGTTCCAACAGCCTGTGCAAGTCCAGTGACCACAAGTCGCATGTGTTGGTCCATAAGCCGTGGGACCTTCGCTGGTCCACTACCGTGGTCATCTTCCCTGTAGGGTTGTCTCCCATGTTTGTCCGTCCCAACCAGGGTCTGTTTGGGGGAGGGGAAAGGTTGGGGAGGCGTTCTCTCATTTCTCATGCCGTGTTCCCCCGGAGTCTGCAAACCCCTCGTGGCACACCCACTTTGGGCATAGACCTCTATGTATGCGGGATGTTTAAAAAAAAAATCTGCTCCTCTGACAGGCTACTTAAAGGCTGTACAGTGCAGTTAGCATTGCAAATAGGCAGTAGGTCCCTGAGGAGCTGAGCCTCTGCTCCCCTAGAGGCAGCGCTGCCATTTTTTGACTGATGAAATAAAAAATGCAACATCATCCTGCCCTCGGGCTAACCGCAGGATTCCCAGGACATTCAACACCAAATATCACTGAAATTCGATTCACGAGCTTTTCAATTATTCTTCTCCATAGAACATTACAGCACAGAAACAGACCTTTTTTGTCTGTTGCAAACTATTCTTCTGTCTAGTCTAGGGGTCCTCAAACTCTTTAGACCATTGACCCCCTTCAGGGAATGCAGGGTTCCCTCATCACCCCCAGTCATGATGGAATTCCGACGCTGAACATGGGTTGGAGGGTGGTGCGCGGACATGGAGGGGATTGTCTGGGGGTGTGGGGTGTGGGGAGAGCGCATAGGGTTGGATAGGAGGGCACGAGGTATGGTGGCCAGACATCAAGTTTTAGGCCGGACAGTCTGGCTTTTGAGCCCACTATCCTCTGTCCCATCCCACCTCGAGCTTGACATTAAATTTGTCCTCCATTTGGGGGCGCAGACCCTACACCCACAAATGAAGGACAAATTAAGAGGCAGAAAGCACACTTACCTGTTAAATACAGCGTCCCGGGGTCTGCAGGCAGTGCGCTGTCAGCTGGCGCATGCATGATGAGGGGGAAGTGCTATGGCGGGGCACGGTGCATGACAGGCAAGCTTCCCCACCCCATGCTCAAGAGGGGGTGGCGGCTGTGCTGAAACTGACAAGGGAGGTGCTATTTTACGTCGACCCCCCCGCCCCCCGCATTATCGGCCCCTTATCTATCCCCGGCATTTATCGACCACTTTGGAGACCCCTAATCTAGTCCCTCAGGCCTACACCTGGACCATATCCCTCCATACCCCTCCCATCCACATACCTGTCCAATTTTTTATTATATGTCAAAGTTAAGCCTCAATTTACCAATTCAGTTAGCAGTTTGTTCAACAATTCTACCACTCTCTGCGAAAAGTTCCCCCTAATTTAAACATTTCCCCTTTCACCCTTAACCCATGTTGTCTAGTTTTTATTTCACCTAACCCTCGGTGGTAAAAGTCTGTTTGTATTTATCTATACCCATCATAATTTTGCATACCTCTATCAAATCTTCCCTCAATCTTCTACACACCAGGGAATAAAGGCCTATCCTGTTTCACCTTTCTCTTTAACTCAATTCCTCAAGTCCTGGAATATCTTTGTCAATCTGCACTCTTTCAGTCTTATTAGGCTCTTTCAAACGCACTGTTCTACAATTCCCAAGATTCTTCACATTTTCCATTCTCCAATCCTCCGGCGTCTCCCCTATGGCCAAAGAGGACTCAAAGATCATAGCCTCTACCCCAGCTATCACCACTCTCACTTCTCACAAAAACCTAGGTTATATCGCATCCAGCCCCATACACTTATCAATCTTAATGCTTTTAAGAAGATCCCACACTTTCTCTTAATCTCTGCATTGACCAGCACACAAGCCTGTTCTACTCAGACGATCACCCAGATCAAGGTCCTTTTCTCTGGTGAATGCTAAAGCAAAGTATTCATTGAGGACCACCCCAACCTTCTCTGATTTTAGTCACATAGGTACATGCTGTTTCCTTTAGCGATCCCACCTTCATTCTTGTCAACCTTCTGTTCTTCACATACTCAAAACACCTTGGGATTCTCCTTAATACTACATGCCAAGGCCTTCTTATACCAAGTCCTTCCTGACTACTATATACACTTTTCATAGCCCTTCCTGTTTCCTGCTTCCTAGATCTAGTGTCTGCTTCCTTCTTCCTCTTGACTAGCTGCCTCACCTGCTTCGTCAGCCACGGTTCCCTTTCCCTACCATCTTTTCCCTCTCCCAGTGGGAATCCAGAGTAAGTGGTCCCCGAACTTCCTCCATATTAGCTCTGTGCTTTCAACCTTAAGCATCTGTTTCCAATTTACTCTGGATAGTTCTTGCCTTATCCCATCATAATTATCCCTTCCCCAATTAAACACATCCCACGTTCCCCCGCCAAGAGGTCCACCACCGGACCAGGTTCATTATTCAAAATTAGATCCGGTATGGCCCCTTTTTAGATGGCAGATCCACATACCGTGTCAGGAATCCTTCTTGACCACACCTGACAAATTCATCCCCACCTATCCCTCTTGCATTCAGGAAATGCCAGTCAAATTAAGGAAACTGAAGTCTCCCAATAACAACCCTGTAATTCCTGCACCTTTCCAAAATCTGCTTGCTTATTTGCTCCTTGGTATCCCAAAGGTTCTTTGGGGGCCTATAGGCTACTCCCAGTACAGTAATAGCTCCCTTCCTATTTTTGACTTCCATCCACACCAACTCAGTGGACACTCCCTCTGCAGCCTCCTCCCTTTCTATAGCTGTGATATTATCCCTGACCAGTAAAGCTACTCCACCCCCATGATTCCCATTCTATTTTTTTTTAAACACCTAAACCCCAGTATCTGCATCAGCCAATCCTGCCCTTCCTCTTGCCCAGTCTGTGACAGCCACATCATAGTTCCATGTAATGATCAATTTTCAACTCCTTTGTTCCTAATATTCATAGTGTTGACTACATTTTATATTTGATCCTCTTCTTGTCCTTCTTCACAAACTCAGAACATTAGTGAAGTTACAATTTTCTGCTAAATCTTTATGATTGTTAAATATTTAAAGCAATCAAATCATCACAGACACAGTGGGTTTTGTAATTACAACATATCGACATATCTATTTCATTAAAAAGCTATACCAAATATTTTCAACAGACAAGTTTTGAGTAAAGGCACGAAAAAGAAAACATCTACCGCATTTTTACAGATGTAACGCAATGTTAATTGCCCAGACCCGTCCCCTGAGGGAGGAGATTAACATATCAAGTGCCTCTGAGACAACATTAGGATGATTCTGCCCTATGGCATCAGTTTAATCATCATTACATCAAATAAAACCATAAATATCTCAATTGCACATTATTTTTAACAAGTTAACATTTCTTTTAAAGAAAGACTTTTTAAATCATGACAGAATTAAAATCTTACTTTAACTCTGAAGCTGGTCTTTGATCTATTTAATTGATTCCTTCTATCCTTGCAAATAACCACTGCATCTCTTCAGGGCCAGATTAACATAGCAGCATATGCTATGGGCCCCAAATTTTAAAGGGCCCCATGTTTATGTACTATGAATTATGAGAAACATTTTGGTTTTCATCTTTGTACAGTGGCTATGAGTTAACACATTGATAGTCTGTGTTAATAACCCCAATTAAAGGTAATAATTACCTATAAAGTTATCACCTTTAATAGGGGTTATTAACACAGACTATCAGTGTGGCATCTCATAGCCGCTGCACAGTAGTCTAATTGAAGGTGATAATAGGCTAAATTCGCTAACCTTAAAGGGTGGTGCTACTGTCCTCGCCTTGCTCCTAGCCCCAGCCATCTGTCTGCCAGCCCCCCTGCACCTTCTGATGCAGCAGCAGGGATTCAGTGCTGCCAGAATTCCCTAAGTGCCACTCTGGCATCTGATTGGGTCACTTCAGGGCCGCAGCAACAGCTCAATCTGGGAGCAATGGCCGTCCTCGTTATCCATAATCCCCCACGCAGCTGGAACCACTTTGCTAGCACCACTGCAGAGCGATTCCAGCTCGGTGGGGAATTATGGGTAATAAAGACAGCCATTAATTCCACATTGAGCCAACTGCTGCTGTAAGTTTTAACATGGGGGGGGGCGCAATCTCAGTGCAAGTGTAATTTCAGTCTCAGTACAAGTGAAAAATCTGCAAGTTTTAATGAGCGGGCTAAATTTTAGTACTTGCTATTTTTCTCTAGATACACCATGGTAATCACAGAATATATAGTGATGTGAAAAAGCTAGCATAATTTTGTTCAGAATAATTAAGACTATTTCAAACTTAAAATGGACATGTAGGGTCAGCATCAGAAACTCTTTCTGGGAGGAAAAGAAGATGAAATGAACTGACCCAGTGGGTAAAAGTAAATGACACAATTTTCTTGTTTATTTTCATTGTGTGATGACATTGTTTAATGGATCATATATGTTGAACGTTGAGTGGGTGGGGAGGGGGGGGTGAAGGAGGAGGGAAGGGAGGGGGGAAAAGGGGAGAAAATGATACTGTGTATATTCAAGAGGAAAATGTTTGTGTGTATTTTGGTCAATATGGTTCATAGTGTGAAATTTTTTTTTAAATTAAAAAAGAAAAAAAGAAACTCTTTCTGGGGAGGGGGTTGGTGAAGCACCACAGGCATACTTGCCCCTCATTGCACATGCACCAACCAGCTCTTTGTGAGCTGCCATCACACCTCCCCCTCACTGTGCATGCTCCAGCTGACATTATTTAGGATCGCACATGCGACAGCCAGCACAATTTGGAGCCCCTTTAAAATAAATGCTAAAAGCCCCACAATACCTTCGTCCAGCATCTCTTTCTTCCCAATCCTCTCCAAAGTTTAAGTGCTGCAGGAGGACATCGTCTATCTGATGAGCGATTGACAGCTCTGAGGGAAGTTGAATGGGTTGTAAATTGAGAGAGATTAACTGTGGTGGATAGGGGGACTATGGAACATGATTTGCCTCCTGTCCCAAGTAAATGCAAATTTCTCACGAGTGGAATGCAGAATACTACACCCGCACGGTATTTGCTTGTGCACGCTATATGAGAATATTCTTACATAGTTTAAGATTTTCCGCGCGTTATATCCGTGTGCACGTTATACGAGTGAAATACTCACATTTATATTTGGCAGGGGGCATATTTTTCCAGTTAATTTAAAAGCAAAATATGAAACTTGGTAAATGTCAGGTCTCTTGTCTGGGCATGGTTCAAGCATATAACCTTTAAAATATATGAAAAAATATATCATTGCATATTAAAGATTTGATTCAGTCTTATAAAATAAAAAGTGCATTGCTAAGATTTCATCAATATCCAAAGTACATTTATCAAATCTGTGGTGACTGACTTGAGGCACAAGTCTGAATGTTCATGAGACAAATTGCAAAGCTAATACAAATTGTAAAATATTCACGTTTGGTGGAAAACAAACATACAATAAAAAAACATCAACCTGACAAGTTTCTTGCAACTACCTGTACTCTGCAAACTTCAAATGATTATCATAAAGCTTTGTTTGATTTAAATTTAAAAATCACATGCAATGATGATTATGTAACCTCCACAGGTCATAACCTCCTGCATTGTTTTTCTTCAAAATTTTCATTGGCAAACTCACTCAACCCAAATAGACGTGTCAGTATGGCTCATTTTCATTGGCAAACTCACTCAACGCAAATAGAGGAGTCGGTATGGCTCATTTTCATTGGCAAACTCGCTCAACCCAAAGAGAGGTGTCAGTATGGCTCATTTTCATTGGCAAACTCGCTCAACGCAAATAGAGGTGTCAGTATGGCTCATTTTCATTGGCAAACTCGCTCAACCCAAATAGACGTGTCAGTATGCCTCATTTTCATTGGCAAACTCCCTCAACCCAAATAGACGTGTCAGTATGGCTCATTTTCATTGGCAAACTCGCTCAACCCAAATAGACGTGTCAGTATGCCTCATTTTCATTGGCAAACTCCCTCAACCCAAATAGACGTGTCAGTATGCCTCATTTTCATTGGCAAACTCCCTCAACCCAAATAGACGTGTCAGTATGCCTCATTTTCATTTTCTGTAACTGAGGTTACATCGTTTTTCAACTCCAATTCACTTGCAATAAACAATTTTGCCCAAAATAAAGGCTAGAAATTACTTTTTGCAAAATATGGAATAAAAATTGAAAATCGTCCTTGCCGACCAATATCAAAATTACATTTACCTCATGAAATAGATTTTAATTTCTTAATATGTGCCTTTATTGCAGCATAATTACATCATCCTCCTGCATCTATCTTTGCCTTAGCAGTTCTGAAGCTCAGAAAAGCTATGAGGAACTTCATATGAATTTCTCAGTAATCCGGAACATTCATCAGGATTATTTTGGTAAGTAATCATGTGCACAGGTTCTATTTTAATTCTTAAACATTTTCCCTCCAAGAATTTAATCTCATTCTTGTGAATAAGTTGACAATTGACCACTCCTCGAGCAAAATCAAAGGCTAAAAAATCAATTAAAACCATACTACATGCATTGAAAATTAGAAAAGCAAACATTTAATTATTGTACATACGTATTAAACAGTGCAGTTTCTGAGAATATTTAGACGTGTCAGGCACTGTAAAGTTCCCATCACAAATTGCAACCTGACTCTCTCCAAATGGTAGAGTAAAAAAACAAAGTTTGTACAGCAAGCATCCAAGAGCCTAAAAAGAGGAAATATATTTTTGCAAAAATAACTGATCATGAATTTAAAAGCCCAACAACAATGGACAAAGAGTAAATCAAAATTTGCCAATTAAATGCTCAAATCCCACAACCATTCAATATCCAAAACAATAATGAAGTCATTTTTATTCAGTAATGCACGTCAATGGGAAAACATTTTAATATTTAATCATTGCAGTTCATTATTACATTTTATTTGGACATTATTTTAACTTGCCAACACCATTAGCAACAATGCTATCAAAGTGGAAATCTGAGCATCTTCATGCTTTACTGGTAGATATGGATCAGACTTAAAACTAGAAAGTGTGCAATGAAGTTAAGGTACAAACTCATCAGCCAAGGCTCAAAGATCATTTTAACCATTCTGCACAAATCTTACTCAAGCTAGAGAATGAGAAAAAAGGAAAACAGTTGAAAAAGGATGGAATCTGTATTTTTCTTCAGAAAAAAAGGTTTAATATTGGCTATTTTTAAAAATTTAATACATGTTTGCTGTTGGAATAGCATCGAAAAGTCAGAAGTTCAGGGAATAATTGCTCAATGACAACATCAGAGGACACAGTTAGCATAGCGGTTAGGGCACCGGTGTTTCAGGGATTCGAATCTCATGCAGTCAGTAAGGAGTTTGTACATTCTCTCCATGTCTGAATGCATTTCTTCCAGGGGCTCCTATTTCTTCCCACCTTTCAAAATGTACCAGGGTTTCAGGCCAATTGGGCTCACACGTTTAAAGAGCCTGTGACCATGCTGTGTGTGAAAATTTAAATTAAATTTAAAATTTAAAATACTGTGCCACTAGAGGGCAATGGTGTTCTTTAAGCATGAAAGAAAAATAGGGGTCAAAGTCAATAGTATCACAAGCAATGCCAGAGAACAGATAATACATTCATTCTCAAAGCCAAAGAGAAAGCTTTTACTTTTCCCACCACTTTCTCTTTAGACTCCCATTCACCAATTATGCTTTCACCTTCCATCCCTTCATGATATTTCAGCCAAGATTCACTTGTTGAACCCAGCATTCCATCTGCAATAAATAGCAAACTTTCTAACGTCCCCTGTCTCCAACCAGTCGTTGATATTATCGTCTTCTTGGGTACTGATCCCACTCATCTTACGTACAATTTTACCCCTTTTACAGATGCAGGGAAGTGGACCAAGTAGATAATTGCTCAGTACATGGCTTAGAGCACAATTAAGCTTGTGTGTAGTGTTAAAAAAAAAAGAAAATTTTGCTCACCCATATGTCAGCTTTTGTTGTGATAGAATTCCCTCCATAAAGATTAATCATTTCAGGAGCTCTATAAGATAATGTTGTGTATCTAAAAAAGATCATTATGAATGTTAAATTTTTGTGCATTTAATTTCCTTTGTATTTTAAAATAACCACATTGGTATCCTGAACAAATTATAGAGGAAGAAAAAGCATATATTTAATGAATGGATTTCATAATATACTATTAAAGTGACAAATTGAAAAGCTGAAAAATAGAATGTACCGTTTTAAAATCAACTTGTCACCTCCATCAAAAATAGTAATAGGTTCACACAGTTTTATTCTTTCCGTAGCTATGTTCTGCTGCATCCTTGTAGAAAATGGATCATGAACCACAACATGAAAGAGATCACCTATTCTTCGAGGCGACCAGAAAAAGGGAAATTTCAATCTGAAATATCTGCTCTTCCAAACTTTCAGCAATTCACAAAAGCAGAAGAAAGCCAATCGTTCCATCAGCTCTTCTCTGCCATTTAATCATGAGCTGATTCTTATAACTCAGCCCTTAAACCCTGACTAAACAAATTTGATGTTAAATACACTCAATGACCTTGCTTCCACTGCCGCCTGTGGCAAAAAGGTCCATAGACTTGTTAATTCCCATCATTCAACAGCAATGTAAAAGTTCCCCTACCATGGTAAACAACTACCCTACATTTCGGCATACAAGTCGAGTCATGAAACACAAAAATCTGTCAAAAAAATGGGGGGGTCGACTTGTATGCTAGATATACTTTTGAGAGTCAAAATTCAATCTGCGCTGTCCCTTGAAAAACTAAAAAACCGACTGCGACAGATTTTCATTGATTATTTTTACTGGAAACAACACATTTAGAACCCTTCAAAATCACTCTCGCAATCGTCGTCTGAAGCAAAGATGGCGGCAAGCACACGCATACTCTCATTGTTTAAACAGTCATCATACGAGTCCCAGTCTGTATCTGATGAGCCGGTTTCAGCTTCATCGTCAGTATCCCACAATAAATCATCGTCTGTGCCATCAATTGCACAAGAGATAGCAAACTTTTTAAATGATTTTGTCAGTCTCTAACTTTGTCTCATGCCTTGAGCACGAAGTTACACAGTACATCAAGTGATGTAGCACGTATTGCCCCACTTTTTGAAAACAACTTTTCTGCGCTCGACATCCATGTATTCCATTCCTTGAGTGATGGATGTTTCATTGCTAGTTTACATCTCTGATTTCTTGTCAGGTGATCAGATGGAGAATGCGGAGGGGGGCATGGACTCATGGGCCAGTAGGAACTGTTACTGTGCTTGCTGCATGTCTAAATTTATATTTTAAAAACCTCTGACCACAGCCATCATGAATCACCCATGGAATAAAATGTTCAATGTGGTGGTTGACACAGCAACTACCAAATGCCACAACAGCTTCAGACTGGTGTAAAATCTAAAATAGCATAGCACTAGCCCTTTGGCCGATAATCTTAGGTTGACCACTGCAAACCCATTCCACCATCAATCTAACCCTTCGCAACCTCACAGCATGTATCTCTCTATTTTTCTTGTATCCATGTACCTTTCCAAGACTTTCAAATTTCCCTATTGTACCAGCCTCCATCACCTCCAAGGCAATACATTCCAGGTACCCAGCATTCTGAGCAAAAAACATACAACATCCCTCCAAACTTTCATCCACTCTCCTTAAACAGATGCCTTCGAGCATTGGCCAATATCATCTTGGGGAAAAAAAAGATGCTGGTTGTCCACCCCTCTTCTTCTTTCTTTCTTCTTTGGCTTGGCTTCGCGGACGAAGATTTATGGAGGGGGTAAAAGTCCACGTCAGCTGGAGGCTCGTTTGTGGCTGACAAGTCCGATGCGGGACAGGCAGACACGGTTGCAGCGGCTGCAGGGGAAAATTGGTTGGTTGGGGTTGGGTGTTGGGTTTTTCCTCCTTTGCCTTTTGTCAGTGAGGTGGGCTCTGCGGTCTTCTTCAAAGGAGGTTGCTGCCCGCCAAACTGTGAGGCGCCAAGATGCACGGTTTGAGGCGATATCAGCCCACTGGCGGTGGTCAATGTGGCAGGCACCAAGAGATTTCTTTAGGCAGTCCTTGTACCTCTTCTTTGGTGCACCTCTGTCACGGTGGCCAGTGGAGAGCTCGCCATATAACACGATCTTGGGAAGGCGATGGTCCTCCATTCTGGAGACGTGACCCACCCAGCGCAGCTGGATCTTCAGCAGCGTGGACTCGATGCTGTCGACCTCTGCCATCTCGAGTACTTCGACGTTAGGGATGAAAGCGCTCCAATGGATGTTGAGGATGGAGCGGAGACAACGCTGGTGGAAGCGTTCTAGGAGCCGTAGGTGATGCCGGTAGAGGACCCATGATTCGGAGCCGAACAGGAGTGTGGGTATGACAACGGCTCTGTATACGCTTATCTTTGTGAGGTTTTTCAGTTGGTTGTTTTTCCAGACACTTTTGTGTAGTCTTCCAAAGGCGCTATTTGCCTTGGCGAGTCTGTTGTCTATCTCATTGTCGATCCTTGCATCTGATGAAATGGTGCAGCCGAGATAGGTAAACTGGTTGACCGTTTTGAGTTTTGTGTGCCCGATGGAGATGTGGGGGGGCTGGTAGTCATGGTGGGGAGCTGGCTGATGGAGGACCTCAGTTTTCTTCAGGCTGACTTCCAGGCCAAACATTTTGGCAGTTTCCGCAAAGCAGGACGTCAAGCGCTGAAGAGCTGGCTCTGAATGGGCAACTAAAGCGGCATCGTCTGCAAAGAGTGGTTCACGGACAAGTTTCTCTTGTGTCTTGGTGTGAGCGTGCAGGCGCCTCAGATTGAAGAGACTGCCATCCGTGCGGTACCGGTACCATGAAAGACCCCAACAATGAAGACGCTCCACCCCTCTATGCCCTCCATAAACTGATACACCTCTATTCGAGCATTGGCCAATATCATCTTGGGGAAAAAAAAGATGCTGGTTGTCCACCCCTCTATGCCCTCCATAAACTGATACACCTCTATTATGTTGTCTCTCATCTTCTGTCAGTCCAAAGAAAAAAGTCCAAACTCAGTCAACTTTTCTTCATAAGGCTTGTTGTCCAATCAGGCAATAGAACTGAACAGAACACACCAAGTGTGGTCTAACCAGAGTTTTGTGGAGCTGCAATATAACTTCATGACTCTTGAACTCAATATGACCAAGGGAAGGCCAATATACCATCTTAACTATCCCATCAACTTGTGTAGCAACCTTGGGGACTTGGATCCCTCTGTTCTTTCACCCTGCTAGGAGTTCTGGCATTAACTTTGTACTCTTCCTTCAAGTTTAATCTTCCAGAGTGAATCATTTCACTTTTCCATATGGAACACCATCTGCCATTTCTCCACCCAACCAGCATCCTGCCTATATCTCATTATCCACAACTCCTCCTATCTTTAAGTCTTCTGAAAACTTGCTGACCCATTCCTCCACTTCTTTGCCGAAGTCATAAGTGATCTCAGAACAGCACTGTGTGGAACACGAGTCATCAACCCCCAGGCAAAATATACTCCTGCTAATATCCTCTTTCTTCTGTGGGCAAGCCAATTGCAAATTTAGGCAGCCAAATTCCCCTTGACCCCTTCCATCATGGCTTTCTGGATGAGCCTACCAAAGGGAACCTTGTCAAATGCCTTACTGAAATCCAGATGTACCATATCCACCTCCCTGCCTTCATCAATTTGTTTTGTCACCTCCTCAAAAAAAACTCCTGAGGCACAACCTGCCCCTCTCAAAACCATGCTGACTATCCCAGAGATAGATTCCACCTCTCTTATCCACCATGTTACCTTACCATCCTTTCCTCATCTCAGCAGGTCAAACTTATCGAGAACCCCATGCAAGTAGTCCCTAAAAATCCTCCACATTTCAGCTGTGCATTTTCCCAGGGAATGTGTTACAATTAACTCTGAAGTTCCTGCCTTATCCCATGGTAAATAGCCCTTCTCCAATTAAACACTTTTCTTCCCCTTTCATCCTTTAGCTTTAACAAATTCAATGAAACAACTTACTTTTTGATTTCATCCTCTACAGTGCTGACACCATGTACTTGAGGATTGAGAATTTTATGAGTTGCACTTCCAAAATCACACAAAACATAGTTTCCATCATTATTTAACAAAATATTTTCAACCTGCAAAAAAAAAGCAAGACAAGTTACTATTGTGAAATATCAATAGTTTATACAACATTCAAAAAGACAAATAGCAAATTAATTTGTAAAACGCAAGATTGATCCATAAAGATTAGCATGAATTTGCTGATTTGTCTTTTTTAATTCACCAGGATAATTATGGAAACAATATGGTTATTAAGCATGTTACACAATGAAAATAACTACATGATTAACTACATTATATCACTAATCAGAAGATACTTGCAGCATAATTTAGTTATTTGCATATTTTACAATTATGGTAGATATGAAACATATGGCTTACTTTCATTCAGATAAATAAAACTTATTTAATTATCCTCACTTCTTTCAGTCCAAATTTACAATATCTACACTCCAAACTCTGCCCAGCGATAAAATAGATGGAAAGGCAAATTGTGATGAGGATATTCAGACTTTGCAACAGAGTGGGAGAAGACTTGGCAAATTAGTTTAGTATAGGGAAATTGTCAGGTCATGTATGTTGGTAAGAGGAAAAGGCAGATTGTCTAAAGGAAATAGAGGCTCTATATCACACATGTCAAACTCAGGCCCGCGGGCCAAATTTGGCCCGTGATATAATTATATTTGGCCCGCAAGATCATATCAAATATGTATTTGAGCTGGCCCGCTGGCCGCCGCGCCAGTATAGTGCATGCACAGCTAATACTACAAATCCCAGAATGCTTTGCAAATGCATTGGCGCCGGCCTGTCAGCCCGCTAATCGCCCCCACCTCCTCTCTTTACTTTCATTACCATCTGCGACCTGTCGCCCAACTCACATGTAATAAACCCCTTACGAAAAATGGCCAAACGAAAGACAGAAAACAGGACCTTTCAAGACAGGTGGGAGGCAAACTCTGACCCCAGAGTTTGATGAACTTGCATCTAAGATGAGATGCCAAGTATCTGCTTTAGACCCAGGTGCATCAGAGTAAATCACAGTGTAGCAAGCTAAGCTTGGATTTATATTTTCTTTGGTTCACTTTGGACTGTTCATAGTTGAAAGGTTGGATTTTCATTGAAGCAAGTTGTTATTTTTTTGACTTGTTGGCTTGTGAAAAAAAATACATTTAAAAGGAGCTTAAAGGCTATAGAGAAATATTATTTATTGAATATTTTATTTCTCATTTGTTAATGCTTCTTCTGGAAAGAGTTTAACCAAAACTATTATTAAACATTTCTTTTAATAAGAAAAAGTTTAACATTACATATGTTGAAAGAAGAGAAAACATGCAGATGTTGTTGAAAATTTTCAATAAATATTTAGTTTGGCCCACGACTTAGTCCAAGTTTTTAATTTTGGCCCTCTGTGAATTTGAGTTTGACACTCCTGCTCTAAATGAATGAAATAGAGGATCTATAAATTCTTCTGCAGCCATGGAAACACTGATCAGGCCACATGAAGTATTTTAATTTTTGTTTATTTAAATTTAGAGATACTGAACTGAGACAGGCCTTTCTTGCCTATGAGCCCACACTGCCCAAATGCAGCGATTTACCTATGACCCTGTACTTTAAGGATGGTGGGAGGAAACCCATGAAGATCACAGGGAGAACATACAAACTCCTTACAGAAAGTCCCAGATTCAAAACCACGTCTCTGGCGCTATAATAGCATCAGTTTTGCATACAATTTTGGTCGCTACACTATAGGAATGGATGCGGACACATTCGAAGAGCTTCATCATCAGGATGTTGCCTCAAATTATAAACTTCAATTATAAGGAGAGTCTGGATTGGCTGAGATTATAACATTTAAGAGGATTTTAAATTATAAAGGGCACTGGTAGATGGTCAAAATCTTTTTCTAAGGATAGGAGTCGACAAAAAGTTAACTGGATGAACATAGGTTTAACATGAGAGGGAAAATATTTAAAGGAGCTCAAAGGACAAGCTTTTCTACAGAGGGTGATGGTCATATGGAACAAGCTGCCAGATGCAGTTGCAGAGGCATTTGCAATCACAACTTTTAATAAGCATTTGGAGAAATACATGGATAGCAAAGGAATAGAGGCCTAATTCAGGATAGACATGTTTAGCTTGGTCTAAGCACGCCAAAGGGCGTTTCTACGCTGCATTACTATTTAATATTGCAGAACATCTCAATGCTACAAACTTAAAAACAAATTTGGGCTCAATGTTTCAGATTCTAAAATTATGGCTGACAATGGAGATTAAATGAAGGGACAGCAAAATCTGAAATTGGAGCTTTTAAAGAGGTATTGGTCTGAAGAAAATCAAAAATTGGAGGACCCAATAGGGAACAGAAAATGAAAGAGAGTGTATAATTGAGATTCTGCTTAAAGTCCATACAGGTCAACAAATATCAGCATTAAGCAATGAACAAGGACTCAGTAGGGCCCTTTCAAACTGCAATGTAAAATGGGATTAACTTGCATGGTCAGCGACCCATGTACAAGGTGATTTGAAGGGGTTAACCGGGTCAACCTGGTCAGAACCCAACTGGGTCCCTGACCTACCTCAGAGGTGATCCAGTAAAACTTACCCAGGCATCCTGCTCCAACGATCTGAAAGGGGAAATGGCCAACCAGACTACATAGGTGACATCAGTGCTTGCGTCTCAGGGAAACCCCCGGCTGAAGTGCCGCTGCCATGAAATGGGGTAGAGTGATTGCTGCCATGAACCGGGGGCGGGGGAGGTGGAAAAAGAGACGGACGGCCATTACTTCAAGTGAGTGCGTGACACGTCACTCACTGCGTCATTGCGGTGGGGGGGGGGGGGCGCAATCCCCTTTAAATTTATAAGGGGGATTAAATCTGACTCCGATTTGAAAGGTGCATCATGCACCCACGATCCAGTAATCACACCTGGATCCCAGGAGGGCTACCTATGCGCCGCAATTTGAAAAACACCTAGTGAAAGGAAAAACAAAGGCAGTGGAGTTTTTGATGATTTCAGGCGACCAAAGTAGACCAGATTTGTTAATGTAGCCAAGGTGTGTTGCCACTTTCTTAATTCAAAGCTTTAGTCTCTTTACAATCCTGTGTAACTGTTTTCTCACTTTTATATTTTCCATTCTTCACTCGCCAGAATAACATTCACACCACAGCTCATTTGTTCTTATCAATTTACGACATTTATTTTGCCGTGCAAGCACTCAGAACAGGATAATCAGTTTGGTGGTGCACAAGGCCATAGAATGACATTTTGGCATGGGACTGGAATAAGGAATTAAAACACAATGCCACTGGGAGATTTCTGCTTTTACAGTGGACAGAGAAAAGGTGCTCAATGAAAAGGCCGCTCAGTCTACATCCAGTCTCTCCAATGTAGAGAGGCCACAACAGGAGCAGTAGCTGTTGTAGATGACCCCTGCAGATTCACAAATGAAATGTTGCTTTATTTGGAAGGTCTGTTTGGAGCCCCAAATGGAGAGGGAGGAGGTGTGGGCACAACTGCAGCATTTCCTGCAGTCACAGGGCTAGGGATCAATGTATCAAGGGAGTGATGTTTGGGAAGGGCTGTGGACAAGAGAGTAATGGAGGGAGTGGTCCCTGCAGAAGGCAGAAATGGAAAGACGTATCTGATGAAGATCACGTTGTAGGTGACAGAAATTACGGAGGATGATATGAAGGATGCGGAGGCTGATGGGATGGTAGGTGAGAAGAAGGGAAATCCTATCCTTGTTGCATGTGGGGGCAAAGGGGGCCCACAGTAGATGTGCAAGAAATTGAGGATATGAAGGTGAGGGCTAAGTTGATGTTAGTAGAGACGAAGCCACATTTTTTGTAAGAGAAAGGCATTTCGAATTATCTCTGGGAGCAGATGCAACAGAAACTCAGAAATTGTGAGAAAGGAACCAGATCCTGGCAGGAGGCAGGTATGAAGAGGTGTAGTTGAGATAACTGTTGATAGTTTTGTAGAGAGTTTGTCTGTCAAGAGTTTGTCACCTGAGATGAAGGGAGATCAAGAAAGGGGTGAATGTTGCTAGAGATGGCCAAGTGAATTTGAGGTTAGGATGGAAGTTGGCAGCAAAGTGAATGAAGTCAATGAGTTCATCGTGGGTGCACGAGGCAGCTCCAATGTAGTTGTCAATGTAGCGGAGGAAGAGTTGAGGGGCCTTGTCTGTGCATGCTTGGAGCATGGATTGTTCCACATAGCCAACAAAAAGGCAGGCATAGCTGGGCTATCTGGTTGACTTGGAGAAAGTGGGATGAGTCAAAGGAGAAGTCATTGAATTGATTCTGCAAATGACTTCAATCAGTTAAGCATGGCAGATTGATTGATGCATTTCACTAATGCCCAAGTACGACTCTTGTATCCAAAATATGATGGACAAAGCAATCCAAGAAACAACCTGTGGTATAATCTATGAAACATCTATTTTGCAAAATGCAATGATGAAGAATCACAATAAATAAAAAGCTTACAATAAAGCAATTCTCACCTTTAGATCCCTGTGAATGATTGGTGTTTTGCATTGATGCAGCCTTGCAACGGCTTCACAGGTATCACAGAAAATTTGCAGAGTTTCTGTTTCAGTAAAACCTGTCTGCAACCTCTGATTCATCTGGTTCACTACTTGCCCTGCTATGAAATGAATCTCAGAATATTAGTTTTGCAACAATTAGTGACTTCGATTAAAAACATCATAGATTTGTGGCACACAACTGGACTTTCAAAGGGTCTTTGGACAAACAAAATACTGCACATATGCAAATTATACCACAATCTTTACTGCGTAAAATTATTATTTTGAAAATGTTCTAATTCTGAAATTACTTGATTCTAACATCATGACCTAAAATGGAAAAGATTTATCAGAGTACTGATATACTTGAAGGCTTAAAATGGCCCCACATTTGTTTTTGAAATACTAGCTACAGTTTGTGCAGAAAGATGAGACTTGAACTTTATGTCAGTAAGAAAACACTTGCCACTAACCTCAAAGAAACCCGTCAGAAAGATGCAATTTATAGTGAAACCAAAATCCCCTCTTAACTTCAAATACCATCAGTGCATGAAATCTGACACCCAACATCAGAGATGTCAGACTATTCAACCAATCATTAAATTCTCATGGAGCAAAAACTGGATTTTTTTTAAAACTTTGTTACCATCTAAAGTATAGCAGCCAAAATAAAGATCAGAATATATGAGAAATCAACTTGGAAACCAGAATATTATTACCATTATTGATTATCGGACTCTCATTGAAGGAAGAGTGTGGATGTTTTAGAGAGGTTGCAAGGAAATTTTTCAGGATGTTGCCAGGATTAGAGAGCATGTCCTCTGAAGAAAGATTGAGCAAGCTAGGACTTTTCTCTTTGGAGCAACAGAGGATGAGAGGCAACTTAATAGTGGTGCTCTGAGAGGGATATAGTGAACAGCCAGTGCCTTTTTTCCAGGATGAAAATAGCCAATACCAGAGGACATCAGTTTAAGGCAAATAGGGGTAAGTTTTTGGGCAATGTCAGAGATAGGTTTTTTTTTGTAACTACTAGAGTGCTGGGTGCCTGGAACTCACACCCAGGGATGGTGGTGGAGGTTAATGCAATAGGGACCACTAAAAGACTTTCAGCTAGGCACACGGATGCAAGAAATAGTAGGCTAAGGACTGTGAAAGAGGAAAGGGCTAGATCAGTGGTTCTCAACCCTTTTCTTTCCACTCCCATACCAGTTTAAGTAATCCCTATGCCATAAATGTTCTGTGATTGGTAAGGGATTGCTTAATTGGGATTGGTATGTGAGGGGAAGGTTGAGAATCACTGCTCTGGACCCACTGTTATTGGAATATTTTGCTTCAGAAAAATTGTCATTGGCCCATTTCCTTTGGAGTTATGTAAACGTGCACATAACGAGTCAAAATTAGATACAATTAAAACAGTGGTTTTCAAACTTTTTCTTTCCACCCATATAGCACCTTAAGCAATCCATTACTAATCACAGAGCACCAATGGCATAGAGAATACTTAAGATGGTATGTGAGTGGAAAGAAAAAGGTTGAGAACCATTGGGTTAGATTGAACCTGGGGTCAGTTTATATAGGTTTGGACAACTTTGTGAGTCGAAGGGCCTGCACTGCGCTATGTTGGGTTTTTTTTAAATGAAGGAATTGTGAAATATTGTGAGAAAGAGATTGAACATCAAATTAAATTTTCAGGTGCAGCAATGTTTTACAGTTGTAATTATGGCTTAGTACAGTTTTGAAAATTTAGTTATTCCTCACTCAAATTCCCAGACCCTCAAAATACTCCCATCTGCAAAGATTTTAACAGTACATTGTGTAGAGGAACTGATCATCATCGACAGCAAGCTCTGGTTTCCACATTCAACTGTATAGATTAACAGAAGTTGCTTTGAGTTTTAAGGTAAAAAATTACAAATACTAATACTGTTGTTACTGAGATATTATTTATGAATGGTTTCAATTTTTAATGCATTTGAACAAAATGAGAAGTGTTTAAAAGTAAACTGCTGCAAGAATTACGTGGGTAAAGCAATAATTGTAGAACCAAAGGATGGTCAGTGTTTCAGGTTAAGACCCTGCATCAGAAAGGAGTGTGTAAGGAAGATAGTCATTGAGGTGCAGGAATGAGACAGAAGCTCCAAAGTGTGAAGGGAGAGATCAAGGGCAAATGGAAACAGGTCAGGAAAGAGGGAAACGATGGTAAAGGTGAGCCAAGTAAGAAAAAGCAAGTTTGTGATGGCCAGATGGGGAGGATTATGAATCTGTTTAATTTTTTTTGGGGGGGGGGGAACTCAAGATAAACAAAGGGACAGAGAGCGCAAGCGGACTGGTGGGAATGGGGAAGGACCACAGGGTCCAGGTGAACAGAAAATAGTTCTCTTACGCCAGGTAGAAATACAAACCAAGTTTAACAAACCTGCGCAACCAGAAACTAAGTTAATGTTTGAAATCAATTACCTTTTAAAAGTACCAGTAAAAGTTTCAGTAACCAAGAGAGAGAAAAGGAAAAGGGGAAAGATCAAAGCAGGTGAGGGTCTTTCTGTATGGCAAAAGGAAACAGGGGCTGACAAAAAAACTAAAAAAGCCAAGATGCTGTACTTCAATCTTACATTGTACTTCATTGAAATAGCTGACAATAGAAGTCAATGCAAAGGATTCAAGGAATACATAGCCAGAAGCTTGCAATTATCCTTTTAGCATCATATAATACACAAAATGCATTTAATCACCCCGAGAGGGCAATAGTGACCAGCAAATACAGCATACCAATGAGATGACACATGCAAAAGCTCCAGAGCCCTTTTACACAGGAAAATGCCATGGGAAGAACACCGTTTAATAGTAGAGAAAACTAGAAATGATAAGAGGAGACAAGGGAAGAACAGTGCTAATGTAAATTAGACAACAGCAGTTAAGACCAATTGATATGGACAGCTGCTGTTTGGATCCACGACATTCAGCTGATGCATTAAGTATAAATGAGGTATGATGATAGCTTCAAGTTCTGATAGCTCTTTACATCTGAGTACAGACATCTTTAAAAAGGATGTGAACTTGGCCTAGTTTTGCCCTACCCAACAGGTTACAAAAATTCAAGATACTGCTCGTCTTAGCTCAAATCATTTAGCTTCCTGTGATCAAGATAAAAAGTAGTAAAACTTAACAAAAGTGCCATAAAATATTTCAGACAATCACATGTATGCAACTCAAAATAAAGAAACCTTACCTCTGCAATATTCCATCAGAATAAGCACTTCCCAGACATTATCACTGATTGAAGTAATTCCACAATCTAAATAACCCACAATATTTTTATGACCTGAAAGCTCCTTCTAAAAAAAAAGAACAGAAAAGCCATTCACAAAAGTATCATAGCAGTTGCTTGCCTATGTTGCACATTTATATTCTAATTAAAACACTGTAGTAAAATAGCGCATGAGCATTTCTCTTTTTACAACCAAGATCACAGATCACGCCTAGATAAAAAGTATTTCTCTTTTCAAACGTCTCAAGTTTAACCATTCACTTGTGACCAGTTAAGTAATATCATTCAGAAGTGATCAGCAATCCAAACGGCTATTCCCCAGGGTATAATATAAGCAATCTCAGGAGGAACTCAAGAGACAATAAATAGGGCACTTGGATTCTGCAAGTCCTGGAATTCAATAGGACACATTTCACAAGCACACATACAGCCATCCCAAAATTTACACATTTTAAAATGATCTATAATCATTTACCATAACTCAAGAAGATTTAGAAGTAATCATCTAAACCCAACTAATTACTCTTTTTTTCAATGTGTTGCCCAAGAATTAAATGTATACATACCATAATGGTAACTTCTCTTTTGCAGATATTCAAGTCATGTGCATCATTAACATACATGCGCTTCAGGGCACAGCGAGCACCATTGTGAGTTCGAACTAAGAACACTATAGAGAATCCACCTGTAACATTTAAACATTTTTTTATGCAACTCTAAATACTTAAAAAGCACTAAATTACCCCAACTTGTAGTCCTTGGTGCTCTAAATGGACAATTCTTAAAACTTCCATAGTGTTTTGTTTTAAATCACATTAAAATAGAATCTCAAACACAATCAATATTTAAGGTGGTAAAACTGGAAGTGCTAAACTTTTATTACCTCAAATCTTAAAATCTGCATCAGAATCATTTTTATATGATCTTGTTCTTTCATCTGTTTAACTCCATCTTTATCTGTCATTAAATCTGATGAGCACACCTAACTTTACACCTGCCCCATGTCTTAATGATCAGGTCTTCTCAATCAATTTTGAGAAGATCCAGCAGAGTGATTTCCACCAGCCTGATACTTCAGCATTGCCTGAAATCAAATTTTCTATGAAAGAAGTCAACTTCAATTCTATGCCTGGGAGGGGTTGTGACTTTACTGCATAGGTCTCACTTCCGCATCTCGCTTAGAGGCATCTGGGGGTCATGTCAGCAACTAAACGTCAACAATCCTATCATCTGACACAAGGTCAGAGGACTCACAATGCTCCCTTCACTTCCTTCCCTCGTTATTAACCCAGCAATATTAAAGGAGACTTGGTTCTAAAGTAACAAGGCTAGGATTCAATACCTATGTAATTGGACAAAGAGATAGGATATGCATGGTTAGTGGAATGTTATTACAGTGCCAGAAACCCAGGTTTGAATCCAGCACTGTTAGTAAAGAATTTACACATTTTTCCTGTGACTGCAGGTGCTCCTGTTTCCTCCAACCCTTCAAAAATGTAGTTTGTAGGTTAATTGGTGTATTTGGTTGGCACGGGCTCTTGGGTCAGAGGGCCTGTTACCATGCTACATCTCTGGGGGGGGGTTGGGGGGGAGGGAAATCCAATACAAATCTGCCAACCCAGATGTGGGCTTGAGGATGCAACAGTACAAAGAACAATGAACAAACTTGCAGAATGGGGAACTAATTAACAAATTAAATTCAATATAATAAAAACGAGCAGATACATTTTGGAGTAAGAATATTTACAAGTCTAGGTGGCATACAAGAACACAAGAATCTTGAAATACAAATGGACCACATGATCATCCTCAACACGGCTGCATACAGAAAAAATCCAATGCCAGAAGTCAGGACCACCTGAGAATCTGTATTTCTCGAAGACTCTCAAACTTAAAATTTAGAAGGCTTTTGTGTGTATACCTGTGCCACAGGTGCACAGAGGTGGTGGAAATTAACAAACAAGTATTTTTTTTTGTACTTTGTATGGAAAATGGTTAGTTGATAAACTATCAAAATTTACTTGAGCATCTCTTAATTCTATTTAAATTTGAATTTTAAAAGTACTACCCAAGAATCTGGAAAATCTAGACCAACCCAATGCTGAGCAATCTGGATTTTCGGATTTTTGCTGTACTCATTTCACCGCCATACTCCCTGAACACCTGTGACTGCGTGGCCAACACACCAACTTCCTCTACAAATTTGCAGATGACACCATTGTTGTCGGCAGGATCTCTAACAATGATGAAGCGGAGTACAGAAGTGATAAGAGACAGTGCTGAGACAGTAACCTCTCCCTCAATGTCATCAAGATTTTTAAAAGCTGATCATAGACTTCCAGAGAAGCAGAGCTCACATGAACAAGTCATGTGAGCTTTAAGTTCCTCAGGGTAAACGTGTCTAGTAACTTATTCTGATCTACTCGTGTTAATGCAATAGCGTGAAAAAAAACACACCAGTATCTCTACCTCCTAAGAAGAAATTTGGGGTGCTGCCTACAGCTCTCAACTTCAACTTGTGTACCATTGAAAGAATCAGGGTGCACAGTGTGTGGTGCAGGAATTACTCGGCCCAAGACTATCAACTGTCAAGGATGGTAAAAAATGGCTTTGGCCATCATATCTATCCCCCCTCCCCCCCCATCTATAATTCCCCTGGCCTTAGGAAAAAGTTGCCAAATTAATAACGCTCATCTCACCCCAAGCACAATCTTCACACCCTCTCCCTACCCCCACATACTAGATTCAAGGACAGTTTATTTGTCACTATTAGATTCTGAATTAACTCAAACTAGTAAAATCACATTTCCTTTACTTCATACCAACTGCTCTCTCTGTGTAACTACACTTTTGTACTGTCCTATTTTCTGTATTATGTAGCTGTCTACTGGTTCACTCACAAAATCACCACTTTCACTGCAGCTCAGTACACAAGACAATAAACTTGAAGTTGATCATGAAGTTGAAATACAAACCATGTACTCAATTTATTTCTAGAGGAACAGAATTGAACAGTTACAAAGTTATGCTAAATCTGCAGTACATTGAAACATAGTTAAACCCCATTTATATTATGTACAATTTTAAAATGACATTGGGAACTTAGAGGATATCAAAAATTACATAGAAGATTGGAGAAATGCAAAGATAAAGCCTCAAGTCTCTGCCCTTAAGAAAAGTCAGCTTAGAGGCAATGGTCGATGGAAGTATGAATGTTGTTATACAATTGTTAAACAGTTAAGATCTTTGCCATGAAGAAAAACAAGGGTGCATACACACATTTAAATACAAGACAGACAAGGTTATAATAGTAGAAAGGAATTGGAGATTACACTAGAAATTATGCGAGGAGGGTCATTGGTTGATGGATTAATTGGGCCACCATGGCCTAATTTTAAAACTTTCAGAAAGTTTGCAATGAAGTTTATCTTTTCGAAAAGTTTGACTGGCACTTCCTGACAGCAAGTGGGGTAGATGGAGCTGAATTTGTCAGGTGTTCAAGAAGGATTCCTGACACAGTATGTGGACCAGCCGATGAGAGGAGAGGCCGGACTGGGTCTGGTTCTGGGTAAAGAACCTGGTCAGGTGGCAGACCTCTCGATGGGGGAGCACTTTGGTGAGAGTGACCACAACTCCCTGACCTTTAGCATAGCTAAGGATAAGGATAAAAGCAGACAAAAGTGATTCATTGGGGAAGGGCTAATTACAATGGGATGAGGCAGGAATTAGCAAGAGTAAACTAGAAACAGATATTCAAGGGTGAAAGCACAGAATAAATGTTGAAGTTGTTTAGGACCCACCTGTGTTGGGTTCAGGATAGGTTTGTCCCATTGAGGCAGGGAAAAGATGATAGGAAAAGAGAAACGTGGTTGGCAAAGCAGGTGAGATAGTAAGTTAAGAGGAAGAAGGAAGCAAGAAACAGGAAGGGGTCATAAGAAATATATGGTGGCCAGGAAGGAGCTTAAGAAAGGACTTAAGAGCTCAAAGTTGGCATGAGAAGGCCTTGACCTGTAGGATTAAGGAGAACCCTGAGGCAGTCTTTGCATATGTGAAGAACACAGAAGGATGTCGAGAATGAAGGTGGGATAAAAGGGGCAACATGCCTGGAAGTGGAGGAGTTTGGGGTGGTCCTAAATGAATACTTTACTTCAGGATTCACAAGAAAAAAGGACCTTGATCAGGATGAGGTCAGAATAGAACTGGCCTGTGTGCTGGACGATGTAGAGATTAAAGAAGAGGAAGTGTTGGATATTCTTAAAAACATCAAGATTGTCAAGTCCTCGGTGCCAGACACTATATACCCCGGGTTGCTGTGGGAAGTGAGGGAAGAGATAGCTGCAGCAGTAGCTATGATCTTCAAGTCCTCTTTGGCCACAGGGGAAGCACCGGAGGATTGGAGAATGGCAAATGTTGTCCCCTTGTTTATAAAGGTAATAGGGAGAATCCTGGGAATTATAGGCTGGGTGAGTCTTACATCAATGGTGTGTAAACTATTGGAGAGGATTCTTAAGGGTAGGATCTCTGAGCATTTGGAGGAAGTATAGACTACTCAAGGATAGTCAGCATAGCTTTGTGAAGGGAAGATCATACTTCAAAAATCTAATTGAATTTTTTTTTGAGGAGGTAACAAAATAAATTGATGAGGGTAAGGCAGTAGATGTGATCAATATGGATTTTAGAAAGGTATCTGACAAGGTCCCCCATGAGAGACTTGTTCAGAAAGTCATGAGGCATGGGATCCATAGAACCTTGGCAGTGTGGACAAAAAAAAAGGCTTGCAGGTAAAAAGCAGAAAGTAGTCGTGGACAGAAAGTATTCTGCCTGGAGGTCAGTAACTAGTGGAGTACTGCAAGGACCTATTCTGGGACCCCTGCTCTTTGAGATGTTTATAAATGACCTGATAAAGAGGTGGAAGGCTGGGTTAGTGAGTTTGCAGATGATACGAAGGTTGGTGGAGCTAAAGGTTGTCTGAGTTACAAGAGGATATAGACAGGATGCAGAGTTGGGCGGAGAGAGCAGATTCCGTTCAATCTGGACAAGTGCGAGGTGATGCATTTTGGAAGGACAAACCAGAAGGCTGAGTACAGGGTTAATGGTTGGTTACTTAAGAATATGAATGAACAGAGGGACCTTGGGGTCCAAATCCATACAGCCCTCAAGATCGCCAGACAGGTTGACAGGATAGTTAAGAAGGCCTATGGGATGCTTGAGGTATTGAGTTCAAGAGTAGAGGTCATGTTGCAACTCTACAAATCTTTGGAGAGACCACATTTAGAGTATTGTGTTCCATTCTGGTCACATCATTATAGGAAGGATGTGGATGCTACGGAGAGGGTGTAGAGGAGATTGACCAGGATTGGAAAACAGGTCTTATAAGGCAAGGTTAGCAGAGCTGGGACTTTTCTCTTTGGAGCGTAGAAGGATGAGAGGAGACGATGGAGGTCAACAAGATTATGAGAAGCACAGATAAGATGGACAGCCAACACCTGTTTCCCAGGATGCAAATAGCAAAGACAAGAGGTCATGTGTACAAAGTGAAGGGAGTGAAGTTTAGGGGAGACATCAGGCGTAAGTGATGGAGGCTGAAACATTGGGGACATTTAATAGACTCCTAGCTTGGCAGATGGATGGAAAACAAAGAGGGTTACGGAGTTGGGGGGTTTAGCATTTTTTAAGGAATATATGGGCAACATCGAGGGCCAAAGGCTGTAGTTTTATAAACTGTGCTGTAGTTCTATAAAAATTATCCACATTCTAGTGTACTGCAATCCTAAATGTATTTGCTGCTATTCATGTAGTAGACTGATGAACTAGCATATCAACAAATATCAAAATAAACTGTTAAGACCAACTAACTACATGTTATTTCTATGTTCATGAAGCTCCCAGGTTAAAAACAAGTTCCATTACCTGTATTTAAGTCAGAACAAGTACATATGGTCTTTATTTAGCGTCAGTTTGTCAAATATTTAACTTAGTAAATAGCATATACAGATGCCTAACCTTTTTATCTGGGATTGTCGGGACCAGACAGCTGCTGTTGTTCGGAATCTTCTGGATTTTGAAATCATTTTGATTTTGGTCATTTTAAGCAAATGCCTTGCTCCTAGGCCCAGTCATCTGTCCCCCTTGCCACCCCCCCACCAAGACTATTTTGCGCCCTAAGCTGGGCTAAGCGTGGGGTGAGGGTGGAGTGTCAGAAGTAATGGGGTGGCTCGGGAGCTTAGCCAAAAAGGCGGCCTGCGTCGGCTACTCAGAGCTGGTGGCAAACCAGGGCAGAAGGCCGGACACGATGTGCAGAGCTGCAAGAGGAGTGGGCCGACAGGGTGGCTTTCAGGCGCTGCACCAGCTTGTCAAGCCAATCCTCAGGCAGACCCCAGCAGTACCATACATCACCCCTCCCCCATCTAACTCCCAATGCAGCAGCAAGGGTGCAGTGCTGCCGAGCCCAGAGTTTACAGAGCACCACACCAGATCACAATGACGGCTCAATGCAGGACCAATGGCCGTCTTCATTACCCATAATCCCCACGCAGCTGGAACCCCTCTGCCAGAGCCAGAGCAGTTCCAGTTCTGTAGGGGATTATGGGCAAGGAAGACATCCATTGCTACCGCATTTGAGCCAGCTGCCGCCTACTTTACTCCCACCAGGTGCTGAGGGTCAAGAGTCACAATTCCACCAAAGGTAAGAGAGGGGGGCATCCAAGGGAGCAGGGACAGCGGGACTGAAAATATATTACGGGAAATTAACATTACTTATGTGTAACGTCATCTACCAAAAAAGTGCTGGTTTTTGGAGGTTGCCAGCATTTGGAATCTGATACAAAAGGTTAGGCACCTATATTGTCTATATTTTATATTTATATGCACATAAAGCACAAGAAACCCTCTCAATATCTTAAACATAATAAAACAGTGCATAATTGGATGATGTAGGTGATAACGATAGAGAAATAGCTACTGTTGGAGAGAATGGACCTGGTGCTGGAGAGTCAGGGCTTGATTTTTAAACTTAAAGGTAAAATCAGCTGCAAAGAAGCATCTGTTGATTTCTAGCTGCCTTTAACCCAAGGAGGCAGGAACGAGTCACAAAACTGTTGGTTCATGACTCACTTGTAAACCAGACGAAATAAGAGTACAACATGGTTAATGCGTTCCAAGCAAGTTCAGTGTGATGGAAAACCACACTGTTCAAAGCATTACTACAATGTACTTTAACACAATATGTTCCAATGTTATAAAAGATATATATAAAACTGATCTTTATTGGCAATAAGTGAACATCATTTTTAAAAATGTCTAATATAGTTTACCTTTAACCCTAAAATGTTGTTCAGTGGTTTGAAAACTTCCCCCTAACCCAGGAGTTCCCCTCCATCCAAATTGGCATTGTTCAGTGGTTTGGAAACTTGCTGCTCTGCCATATCAGGGCAGAGACAAAGTATATATAAAAAAAGGTTCCCATTATTATACTAATAAGGCAGCATTCTGCGGGATAGTGCAGGGAGCCCGATCACAGAAGGGACAGTAATAACTTTTAACACAGCCACTTAACCCTCTCTATTCCACAGCTTAGCACCTGTATTTTAGTCTTGCAAAGTATTATGAGGCGATTTAAATATCAACAACAATAAAACTTCAATGTTGCAAATTTAAAACTGCAGGTCAAAAAGACCATCATACAGCAAACTCTCTCACTATGCTGACTCAACCAGACTTGTACTTAAGAACCAAATAGAATGGCATCAGTTCAAGTTGTTTGTAAATCGGAGGTTTTTAATAATGCAGTTCAAATATGAACCCTCCACGCTTATTATTTGAAGGATGTAGAAGATACAGAAAGCAATTGAGGCAAAAGATCTTTCAGTTATAAACCTATTGATACAGAGTTGTGGAGTTCAACATTTGTCTGTCAGGAAGTTAATGGTGCTGGCAGGGTGGGAATTAAATAAATGAGTGTGCCAATGAACAAGCACGTGTCGCTCTCTGCGTATTTGCCTACATAGCAGAATCTATTTGACCTTTATTGTGCAAATGAGCTGCACATTCCTTTGGAGTATAACCTAACTTACTCTGTTGCAGTTAAATCTCCAGTTAAAAATCTGCAGAGCAAAAAAATACGAAGTAGTTATCACAGTCTTTGAGATCAAAAGACTTTATTTGTAACATATTCATAGGTGGCTTGTGGTAAACTGCTGCAGCTGGGGAAAAAAACAAATATATTTGGTTATTTTGGGCTCCACAGATTTTTCACAATGCATCCCTGATATCCAAGTTTCAGCATTTATGTAATAAAGCACATCATAACCCGTGTGAAGATTATGCTCAGATTGAAATACACAGAATCTGAGTGAAGTATCAAAATACCAACTCATATATATATCAATGGAATGAAAGGGCTATTAAGGTGATACTAAAAGTCTATACCTCGTTCAGAGCAAAGCGAATGCTGTTACCATCTCACCTGCACTAACCAACGTGCCAAACTCGTTCCTGGGTTTGCAAAATGATTATGGGGATTTCCACACCAACCTGTTAACCTTGATAAAACTACCATACAAGTCATTGCAAGCTGAGTCCAATCACAAGTAGCAACTTCTGGATACCCAGTGGCCGACACATTACCATCCAGAAAATTCAAGATTTATTTCTGCCCATTCCTTAAAATTAGTAACCTTGCCTGCATTACCCTTTGAACACAGATCATCCCACAGCTTACACTTAAAGGATCTTGGCACACAAGTGAACAAAATTGTGCTTGCATTGGAAAAAAATGTGCCAATATTTAGGATCAAGAGATTTCACAAATGTATAGCTAAAATTTCAACCTGCTCTAGCAGTTGTGCCCATAGTTGGGCCAAAGTCAGCAATATCAAACCATACTGCAGCAAGAATACAGTGCTGGGCATTGATCCTGTAGCGTACAGCACAAAAATCAAGCACAGGTACTCAGGATCACACAGATGCCAGTGCAATCCGAGCCACCACACAAAAATTATAAATTGACACTGATTGAATGGTATTTTAAATAAAACTGTTGAAATCTAGTCACGTCAACTAGTATTGATATAGAAATAAGATGGGATGCACAGTCCTTTCAAATTGAGTTAACCTTGATGGGCTAGCCCAACTTCCTGAGACATGCAACACTATGTCCTTTCTTTGACAAAAGGGACCACCTACCCACAGATCATGGTTGCATTGTGAAATTCCATAATCACAACTAAAAAAGTTATTGGCTGACCAAACGGGATCACCCTGGTAATCACTGCAAGGAATCATGGGGCCTATGCTACCTCTGAGATCCAGGACTGCATCAACAGATACAATGGATGAATGTATATGATAGAGAGGACTTGATGGGCTGATGGCCTATCTTATGGTCATTTTCATTAGTACAATGAAGATTCAATGAAAGTCTTACTGCTCAGCTTCCCAAGTTCATAAAATGTACAAGTATAATTAACACACAGCATAATTATTGCCACAAAGAGAAAAATGGAAAAGAAAAATATTCTGTGAATGCCATTTGAGAATTAGTTTGCTTTCTACAAGAATAGTTGAAGGTCTACATCTGGGTGATGTTCAAGAGGACAAATCATTTTCTGGCTGAGATCAACAAACAAAACCTACCAAGTTGTTTTAAACTATTAGCTTTCCATTCAACCAGTCTTGCTCAAGACTGAATTTCTTCTCCACTATTTCCAAACAATTCTAGCATTTAAGAGCTAACAATAATATGACCAGGCTTGCCCAGATATTCATCAAGAGCAATGTAATGGTCTGGGATGTCAGACATCAAAAGCCTATGTGGTCTTGTGGTGAAGCAGCCAAAAATAAAGAACCTCTGATCAACACAAAGGAAAATAGATAGTCACATGGATAACCTCTTAGCTTTGATTTTAACATTGCTAGATCTTCTTCCAAATGAAGGAAAATAGGAGAACTTGACCACAGCAGGACCTGTTCTACATGCTTATAATGTAAGCAAACATGTCCTGCAGATGCCAGAGACACTTGACCTTTCACTTGTACAAGTCTGACTGTTATCAGGTTCAAAGTTCTCTAACCAGGCAGCATAATCCATTAAACATATTCAGAGGTTGCATAATTGGCTTCATCCCAGGAGTTAATAACTGTGTTGTATCAATGCACCAAGGCTCTGTCTACAATAGCCACATTGAGCTTCCAGCTGCAAGTCACTTCAACTCCCTTCCCACATACCCCTATCTGTCCTTGGCCTTCTTTACTGCCACAGTGAAGCCAATTACAATGCTTTCTAGTGTGGTTGCCTACAAACCAATAGTATGAATAGTGAAATTTCAAACAGACCACTCTGCACATTCCTTTCCCATTCCTACCAGCCCATGATTCTCTCTATGACTATCTCCCCATCACTCACCCTTGTTTTCATATCCCCTGGTCTAACCACCCCCTCCCCCAATTGTATTCCAAATGCCCATCTTTCTCCTCCCTTAACTGGTCCCATGATCTACTTCCCAATCTTTTGTCTTCATCTTCCCCTTGCTGCTCCATCAGTCCATTTGTTTCTTTCTCTTTTTCCACCCATCATCCACTAAGCCTGCCTGCCCCTTCCCTTTGCCTAACCCAGCTCCACACGCTCATTGCCCCCATCCAATTCCACCCATCACCTAATCTCATCTTCCCTCTCAACCCATACTAGCCATCTTCTCTCCACACACTCCATCCTGACCCAGGGTCACAACCCAAAACAACCACTATCCCTTTGCTTCCACAAATGTTGCCTGTCTATGTACTATTCGATATATGTATGGATTGGAATACGAGTCCATGTATTATTATTTTTATATATCATACCAATTTAAATGTTTAATACATTTAATATATATGGACTTGCAATGTATTTGTTTCATGATAAAACACAATAATTTTTTTTTTTTAAATGCTGCTTATCTTGCTCATCAAGTTTCTCCAGCATTTATTTTTAATATAATAACCTGTATTCTCTTGTTAGGAACAGACAAGGCAAATATATTGTGCTGCACAATTTACTTTTTGTTCTCTGTGGTCTTCTACACCAAGATTAATCAGCAGAAGGAACCAAGATCAAGAAAAAAAATAAAGAAAGTTTCACACAAGCACATGTTGCTCTCTCATTTATAGTGAAGGTTATTGCCATAACAATGATTGAATTGGTCCAAGTCTTAAAGGGCATATCTAGCAATCAACTCAAGGAAAGCAACTTTCATGATCTCATCCTCAGTACACATTTATAACAGACAGGTCCTATTCAGGAGAGTGTTGGCAACACTGATAATCAAAAACACAGGGTGGAAATCCATTTTGCAATAACTATAAAATGAGGTTGCCAAAAGAAAACTGGACTGCTAGATGAAATAACTGTCCATAATAATTTGTAACAGTGAAGGCTTTTACATTAAATCACTTTTGCAATAAAACAAACTTGAATGCCAAGTGATCACTGAGGAATTGAGAAGGTCTCACCAAAAAGGTATGCATGCAATATTGATATCCCAATCTAGTACAGACTACAAATATACTCGAATGCTCGGCTCAGTGATCAAAAGACAAATAAATAGCTGCGCAGCTTTCACAAAATTATGCTGCAATAGCACAGTCAAAAAAGATGCAGCAACTAAGGCAGGTTAAAACACAACCTCATTGGAGCCCATTGTATAAGTTTAGTCTTTCAGCCAACCCAAGTAATGCTCTTGTACTCCTTTCATATTTTGATCATGGTGACTAGAATACAGTGGAGCACAAAGTTACGGCCCAAAATTATCCCGCTTAAGAAATTAAAATAATACATTGCAACTACACGTACAAGACAAATACAATATACCATCACCCATTATTATCCTACAAGTATTCAATCAGTAAAGGGCAATACTTCTGAACCCTCATTCTGACGTCTATAAGAATTAAGCTCCAAATTTGAACAAACCCATAATCCAGACAGATTTCTGACAATACCACACCACAAGAATGTCATCTTAGGTTTTGTGCTTAAATCTTTACAGGGAAGCATGAAGTCCATTGACTTCAGTATCAAATGCAAGAAATCAATGTCTTGTGCACAGTAAAATTCCCATTATCTGGCACACAATCAACTGGAAACTCAAAAAAATTGAGGAAATATATAGTTGGAATGAATAAGAATAGATAAAGTTTTAAAACTGTAAAAGGATCTCCAAAGCAACACACAACCCCGGGAGCAAACATTCAGCCAATGGAGTGCCATACTCATGTCATGTCTGCAGAAGCTGTTTGAATAAAGTTTCAATTAGATGTGAATGAATAAAATGGCAGCACCCAGGAAAAGAGCCAGTTGATGATGCTCGTCGCTGGGGTGACTCTCCCAAAGTTCCTCCTTAACATCACCTGGTAGGTGTCTTTATCTCTATTGGTATATTAAGTATATTAGTAAGGCTTTACCTGTACACCCAGGGGAAGGGATGGTTATTTATAACGGCAGCATGGTTAGCATAGTGGCTAACGCAACGCTGCTATGGCGATCACAACCAGGGTTAAAATATAAAGGGAGGTGTGCCAGGGGCCTGACCGGGAGACTGGTATGGAGGCACGTCGGGCTGCACCAAGGGTCTGACCGAGACATCAGAATGAAGAGCCAGTTGATGCTGCTCGCCACTGTGGTGACACTACCAAAGTGCATCTGCCTAGTAAGTTTATATCTTTATTAGAATTAAGTGTATAATTAAGGCTTTATACATGAATTTGGGGGAGAGAGGGTTAACTATGATTTCAGATTCAATTATTTATTGTCAGAGTACATACCCGGCATCACATACAACTTTTTCCTGAGGGCATAGCAAAATCACCATTAAATGGCAGTGCAAAAATTAACTGCACACAGCGTGAACATGTACACAAAAGAACTAAACAGATAATGAACGCAAACAAAATGGCTGTTCAACATAGGGAGTGCAAAGAAAATCAATAAACTGCACAAATAAAAGTCCTGAAATTAGACCCTGATTTGAGTTTGTCGTTGAAGAGTCTGATGGTAGAGGGGTAGCAGCTGTTCCTGAACCTGGTGGCGTGAAACTTTTTTTTTTTAAATATAAATTTTACTTATAATTTTAGAACCACACAAATAAAGCATATAATGAAAAAAATTCAATACAAATACATGTGGCATGTAGAAAGAAAAGAAAACCTCCATATAGACCACCCCCTTTTCCCCTTCTATTCCCTGCAAAGAAAGAGAAAAGAGTAAGAAAGGGACAAAAGACCCTCAACAAGAGTAACTATTACTTAAAAGTTTCTTATATACTGAGACCTTAAGGAGAAAGGGAATGTCAGAGCCTCAATATTAGCCCATATTTTGTAAATAAGGGTTCCACATCTTCCAAAATATACATTTGTCTCTTAAATTATAAGCAATTTTCTCAAATGGTATACACCTCCAGACATCAGCATGTCATCTTTCTATATCCAAATCTGTATCAGACTTCCAAGTTATGGCAATGATTTTTTTTGCTATTGCTAAAGTAATTTGAACAAACTTCTTTAGATACATGTTCAATTTCAGTTTAGGTTCAAAACCCTCAATAAAAATAACATTGAATCCTGTGGGAAGGTAATACCCAATATTCGTTCCAATAATTTACCTATTTCTAACCAAAAAAGTTCAACTTTAGGGCACTGCCAAGAAGAATGCAAAAATGCACCAATTTCCTGTCAGCTCCTAAACCAAATCAGAGAGCCTGATTCAATTTTTTAAAATTTATATATGGAGTTAAATATAACTGATGAATAAAATTATATCGTACCATTCTATATCTCATTTATTGTACTTTTCATATTTTCTCTACATATCCCAATCCAAACTTGTTCATCTATTTGTTTTTTCAAATCTACTTCACATCTTTGTCTAGAATTATGAAGCCCTATTTTTCGGGCTTTCCTTTGTATTAACCTATATATCATTGAAATAAATTTCTTTATATTTCCATTACATAACGATTCAAATTCCATCCTCACTGGTAATAAGGTGATGTGTGTCATGTGGTACCTATACCTCTTTCCTGATGGCAACAGTGAGAAAAAAGCATGTGCTGAGTGGTGTGGGTCCTTGATGATTGCTGCTGACTCCAACCGTAGCGTTCCCTGTAGATGTACTCAATAGTGGGGAGGGTTTTGCCTGTAATGTCTTGGGCTCTGTCCATTACCTTTTGGAGGGCTTTATGCTCAGGGATATTGGTGTTCCCATACCAGACTGACTGGTCAGTACACTTTCCACCACACATTTGTAGAAATCTACCAGGGTTTCCGATGATGTACGAAACCTCCACAAACTCCTGAGGAAGCAGAGGCACTGCCATGCTTTCTTCACTATGCCATTGGTGTGTTATGTCCAGGAAGGGTCCTCTAAGATAGTGACTCCCAAGAACTTAAATGTGCTCACCTTCTCCATTTCTGATCCCCCCAATGATCATTGATTGTAAACCTCTGGTTTTCCTTTCCTAAAGTCAACAATCAGGTTTTGGTGGCATTAAGAGCAAGGTTGTTTTGGTGCACCATTCAGGCAAGTTTTCAATTGCCATTCTGTATGCTGACTCATCACCTTTCTTTATACAAGTCACTACCATGAGTGGAGTGAGTAGAGCAGGGGGTTAAGAACACAGCCCTGTGGTGCTCCAGTACTGCTGGAGGTTGTGGAGAAGTTCTTACCAATCTTAGCTGATTGTGGTCTGCAGGTGAGGAAATCCATGATCCAATTACATATTGGAGTGTTATCTCCCAAGTCTTGGAGAGTGTTGATCAGTTTTAAGGGGATTGTGGTGTTAAATGCTGAACTGTAGTCAATAAAGAGCATCCGGATATATGTACCTTTGCTGTCCAGATGTTCCAGGGCTTTGTGTAGAGCCAGTGAGATGGCATCCACCATCAACCCATTGCTACAATGGGCGAACTGGAATGGATCCACGTCACCGCTCAAACAGGAGCTGATCTGCTTCATCTCCAGCCTTTCAAAACACTTCATCACTGTTGATCCAAGTGCTACTGGTCGATAGTCGTTAAGGCAGGTCATTGCACTCTTCTTGGGCCCTGGTATGGTTGACGTCGGTTTGAAACAGATGGGTACCATGCCCTGCTGGAAGGAGATATTGGAGATATCCATGAATAACTAGGTTATTCAGCACAGATCTTTGGTACTCAGTCAGGAAATCCATCCGGGCCGAATGCTTTCCTTCTCGGATTCACTCTCCTGAAAGCACCAGGCACATCCTCCTCAGATATGGCAGAGTGAGTTCATCAGGGGTCGTGGGGGGGGGGGGGGGGGTGTGGAGGGGTGATTCTTCACCGTTACAGTGACCTGCATCGAGTTCCTCTGGGAGAGAAGCTTTGCCATTAGTTACTTTTACCAGATTTGATTTTGTTAACATATCATGGGTTCAGGCCCTGCCACAGCTGTCAGGTGTCCATTTTCCATTTTCATCCGGAATCTCCACTTTGCCTGGGAGATAGCCTTCCACAGGTCATACCTGCTCCTGCTGGACTGATCTGGATCTCTCGACTTAAAAGCCTGCAACCTGGCCCTCAGCAGATTCCAGATTTCATTGCTCATCCAGGGTTTCTGGTTGAAGAAAACCCTGAATGATTTGGTGGAGACTCACTCATCCACAGCTGTTTTGATAAAGTGTATGACAGCCTCTGTGTACTCATTCAGGTTCTTGGCAGAGCTTTTGAACATCGCCCAATCCGCTGACTTGGGGAAGTCCCAGAAATGTTTAACCTCCTGTGACCACTTTCTAACTATCCTAACGTCCAGAGCTTCTCTTTTTTTCATTCTGTCTGTATGAAGACAGAAGGAGCACAACTAAGTGATCAGATTTGCCAAAGTGTGGTCTTGGGAAAGAACAGTAGGCCTTCCTCATCTTGGTGTAGCACCTGGTTAAAGTCGCCCACTAAGATTTGTGGTGCGTCAGGCTGGACCGTCTCTTGTTTACTGACCAGATCATGCAGTTCAATGAGAGCCTACTTGTAATCAGCATTGGGCGGGATGTAAACTCCAGTAAGAATCACAGATGAGAACTCTGAGGTAGATGGAAAGAGGCAGTAGAGCAGGAGGCCGATGTAACTAATAGTGGATGGTGCATGGACACTAATGTAATAAAAAACACACCTTCTCTCCTTTTTCAGGAATCTGGGTTCCAATCCAGTCGATGGATGGTGAAACCTTCTGGTCGGATAGCGGTATCAGGTGTGTTCTCTGTTAGCCAGGTCTCGGTCCAGGAAGCAACTGAGATTTGTCTTATTTGCACTGGTAGAGTAGCCTTGCCCTCAAGTCGTTGATTTTATTCTCCAGTGACTGGACATTTGCCAGTAATATGGTCATTAGGGGAGGTCTCAGTTCCCTGCACTTCAGCCTTGTTTGAATACCAGCCCTCACTCTACGTTTCCGACCTCGACCTTGGTGGTAGCCTGCCCCTGCAGAGGGTCTGTTCCTGCAGCTGCTGCCTCCCTGGAGATTTGGAGTTCGGTAGTAATGCTTTGCAGGTGCTCGGTGATTAATAGGCCTCCTGGAGATGATTGCAAAGAACACAGCTTCTGGGGTGAGTATTTATAGACTTTTCTTTGTGTGCCTTGTGTACCTTCATGGGTTTTTGTTCAGGTGGCTTCTGCAACCCGCAGAAAGTCGCCAATTGTCGCCAGTGCCATTTTGGACAGCAGCACAGTTAGTGTAGTGGAACACTGTTGCAGTACCAGGAACTAGGGTTCGAATTTAAATTTTGCAAGTTACAGAAATTACTTGATTAAATTGAACTTTACATAATTAAAGACTACAATTCTAATTTTTCAAATTACTTTAATTTTGTATTGCCTTTTGGTTTTTATTTGAAAAAAACTATTCTTAATGCAGGTGTATTAGTTAGGCTTTGCAAGAGTGAGTCTCTGTCAACCAGAAAAAAAAAATCACATTCTGGGACCTGCCATTCCCGTAGGTGCAGGATAATGGGGTTCTCATTTCAAATTCTTTAACCAGCTGAATCACGAAAGGAAAATGAAAGATGCAGTCCTGCAGACTATTTTTCTAAATTCCTAAAACATGCAAATTCCCAGATTCCTCCACAGCCCAGCACTTAGACATTCCACTAAAATACAATTGAAGAGTTTTGACATTAAGATTAATGTATGGGGAAAATCTAGTCTGGAAAAACATTGTTTTTTATTTCCCCATTTGGATATACAGCACGATAACAGGCCATTTCGGCCCACAAGTCCGTGCCACCCAACATTTCAAACGGTGGGAGGAAACCGAAGCCCCCAGGGAAAAATCCATGCAGACTCAGGGAGAACATACAAACTATTTATAGACTTGTGCATGATTTAAATCCCAGTTCCAATCACTGGTGCTGTAAAGGCATTGCGCTAACCACAAAGCCAACCATTTGCTAAGCTTCTGAAGTAAACAATATTCTCTACAAATCTTGCATATTAACGACAGACAATATCAGGGTCTAAATGTACAGCAAAGTTGGAGACATATATAGATAGATTAGTAAGGGCCATACTATTCAATGAACAAAAAGTATTCAGCAGGTAGGCACAGGTAAAGGCAAATTTGATTTATCTTGTATATTTTTTTCCTCTAGTCATAGCAGTACCCCTGATGACTTCATCTGCAGCTTCTTACAAAGTGAGTTAAGGATTTGGAGCTGAGAGGCTGAGGGGATGATTGTCAGGGGTTACAGGAATGCTATCATACCGTGGAGGGAGGAGAAGGGTAACTGGGTGACAGTCAGGAGAGGGAAAAGAAACAGACAGGCAGTGTAGGATACCCTTGTGGTCATTTTCCTCAATAACAGGTACACCATTTTTGGATACAATTAGGGGAATTAGTGGGGGGGGGGGTTAAGAACCTAACAGGGACAAGGCATGGCAATCAGGTCTCTGGCACAGAGTCTGGTCTGGTGGCTAAGGGAAGGGAGGAGAAAAAGCAAACTGTAATAATAGGGGATTTCATAGTTTGGAGGACAGATAAGAGGTTCTGTAGAAGGAAAGAGATTCCCCAGTGGAACGTTGCTTCTCTGGTGCTAGAGTCGGAGGTATCTTAGATCACGTTCACAGCATTCTCAGGAGGAAGGGTGAGCATCCAGAAGTCATGGTCCATGTAGGGACCAATGACATGGTTAGGAAGGGTGATGAAGTCTTGCAAAGAGAGCTCAGGGAGTTAGACACTAAATTCAAGGACAGGAACTCCAGGGTTCTAATCTCAGGATTGTAAGCCATGCCACATACTAGTGAGGTAAGAATAGGAAGATAATGCAGTTTACAACGTGGCTCAAGGAATGGTGTAGGAGCGAGGGCTTCAGGTTTCTGGATCATTGGGCTCTGTTCCAAGGAAGGAGGGACCTGTTCTGACAGGACAGTTTGTATCTGAACTGGAGGGGGGGTGGGGGTCTAATATCCTGGAGGGAAGGTTTGCTTTTGCTGTTCTGAGGTGGGGGAGAAAAAGAGAGATGGGAGGTTTAAACTAGGTTTGCAGGGTGATGGGAACCAGAGTGCGAGAGCAGAAATATTGTGGACGAGGGAATAGGTGATATGAAAATTGCATGCAACATCCAAATTCAAGGGGTTGTATGTGGTGGAAATGCTCTCAGGAGCATCTATTTTAATGCAAGAATTACCACATTCATGGGGTTATATTATAGACCGCCCAATAGTCAACAAAAAATTGAGGAGCAACTCAGTAGGGAGATAGCAGACATCTGCAGGAAACACAAGGCAATTTTCACATTTTCACATTTTGACTGGGACTCCCATACTGTAAAATGGCTGGATGCCTTGGAGTTTGTCAAATGTGTTCTGGAAAGTTTTCTTAATCAATATATAGAGGTATCAACTAGAGAGAATGCAATACTAGATCTCCTATTAGAGAATGAGATAGGACAAGTGACAGAGAAAAAAGTATATATATAAATAAAGGGAACATTTTGGATCTAGTGCCATTAGTTTCAAGCTAATTATGGAGAAGGATAGGTCTGGAGCTCAGGGTGAGATTTTCAACTGGAGAAAGGCCAATTTTGAGGATCTAGAATGCATGGATTGAGAGAAGTTGTTTTCTGGAAACAAGTAAGTGGAAGACTTTCAAAGGTGAAATTTTGAGAGTACAGAGTTTATATGTTCCTGTGAGGATCTTCTTTGGCTTGGCTTCACGGATGAAGATTTATGGAGGGGGTAAAAGTCCACGTCAGCTGCAGGCTCGATTGTGGCTGACAAGTCCGATGCGGGACAGGCAGACACGGTTGCAGCGGTTGCAGGGGAAAATTGGTTGGTTAGGGTTGGATATTGGGTTTTTCCTCCTTTGTCTTTTGTCAGTGAGGTGGGCTCTGCGGTCTTCTTCAAAGGAGGTTGCAGCCCGCCAAACTGTGAGGCGCCAAGATGCACGGTTTGAGGCGATATCAGCCCACTGGCGGTGATCAATGTGGCAGGCACCAAGAGATTTCTTTAGGCAGTCCTTGTACCTCTTCTTTGGTGCACCTCTGTCACGGTGGCCAGTGGCGAGCTCGCCATATAACACGATCTTGGGAAGGCGATGGTCCTCCATTCTGGAGACGTGACCCACCCAGCGCAGCTGGATCTTCAGCAGCGTGGACTCGATGCTGTCGGCCTCTGCCATCTCGAGTACTTCGATGTTAGGGATGAAGTCGCTCCAATGAATTTTGAGGATGGAGCGGAGACAACGCTGGTGGAAGCGTTCTAGGAGCCATAGGTGATGCCGGTAGAGGACCCATGATTCGGAGCCGAACAGGAGTGTGGGTATGACAACGGCTCTGTATACGCTAATCTTTGTGAGGTTTTTCAGTTGGTCATTTTTCCAGACTCTTTTGTGTAGTCTTCCAAAGGCGCTATTTGCCTTGGCGAGTCTGTTGTCTATCTCGTTGTCGATCCTTGCATCTGATGAAATGGTGCAGCCGAGATAGGTAAACTGGTTGACCGTTTTGAGTTTTGTGTGCCCGATGGAGATGTGGGGGGGCTGGTAGTCATGGTGGGGAGCTGGCTGATGGAGGACCTCAGTTTTCTTCAGGCTGATCAAAAGCAAAGTTAACAGGCATAGGGAACCTTTGGATGTTGAGGGATACTAAGGAGAAGAAGAAGAGAGGTATATAGCAGGTATAGGCAACACAGAGCAAATTAGGTACTTGAGGAGTATAAAAAATGCAACAAGTTCAAGAAAATCAGGAAGGCTAAAATAAGTCATGAGGTTGTTTTGGCAGACAATGTGAAGAAAAATCCCAGGGGTTTCTACAGGTATATTAAAGCAAAAGTATATTAAGGGACAAAATTGGCCTCCTTGAAGATCAGAGTGGTCGGCTATGTATGGAGCCAAAAGATGAGGGAAGATCTTAAAATGGGGTTTTTGCATCAGTATTTACTTAGGAAACTGGCACAGAATCCAGGGAAGTTAGGATAACAAGTGGTGAGGTACTTGCTGCTTTGAAGCAAACAAGGATGGATAAATCCCTAACCCTAACAGTGCAGAAATTACAGGGGGTCTGGCAGAAATATTTAAAATGCCCTTGGCCACAGATGTAGTGCCATAAGATTGGAGAGTAGCTCATATTGAAAAGGGTCCAAAAGTAACCCTGAAAATTATTGGCTGGTGAGCCCGACATCAGTAGTAGGTAAATTATTGGAAGGTGTTCCATGAGATCAGATATACAGTACTTGGATAGCCGGGGACTGGTTCAGAATAGTCAACATGGCTTTGTGCGGGGTAGGTAGTGTTTAACCAATCTAATAGCTTTTTTTTTAAAAGAGAGATTACCAAGAAAGTTGATGACAGGATGTGGATGTTGTCTTCATGGACTTTAGTAAGGCCTTTTTGAAAAATCCCAGTTAGGAAGGTTCAGACGCTCAGTATTCATGGTGAGGTAGTGGTGTGCCTCAGGAATTGGTGCTGAGACCATTGTTATAGGTCATCTACAACAATGGTTTGGACTATAATGTGGTAAATTGGATCAGCAAATTTGCAATGACACAAAGAATGGAGGCGTTGTTGACAGCAAAGCTTTTAATGCTTAAAGGGGGATCTGGACCAGCTGGAAAAATGGGCTGGAAAGTGGCAGATGGAATTTAATGCAGATAAATATGTGTTGCATTTTGGAAGGAAAAACCAAAGACATACACAGTAAATGGTAGGGTACTGAAGAATATGGCAGAGCAGAGGGATCATGGAATACAGATTCACAATTCACTGGAAGTGGTATTGAAAGAACTTATAAAGAGAGCTTTTGGCAAATTGGCCTTCAAAAATTTAAAGTATTAAGTATAGGTGATGGGATGTTATGATCAAGTTGTACAAGACATTGGTGAGATCAAATTTGGAGTATTGTGTGCAGTTTTGGTCAACTAACTGCAGGAAAGATATCAATAAGATTGAAAGAATGCAGAGAAGATTTACTAGAAAGTTGCCCAGACTTCAGAAACTGAGTTCCAGGGAAAGGTTAAACAGTTTAGGGCTTCATTCCCTGGAGTATAGATGAATGAGAGGAGATCTGATAGAGGTCTTTAAAATTACGAAGGGGGATAGAGTGGAAGGCTTTTTCCATTGAGGGGAGGTGAGATACAAACCAGAGATATGAGTTGTGAAAGGGAAAAGTTTAGGGGGGAACATTGGGGAAACTTAACACAGAATGGTGAGAGTGTGGAACAAGCTGCTAGCTAAAGTGGTGAACGCAGCTCATTTTCAACATTTAAAGAAGAATTTGGACAGATGCATGGATTACAGACTGGGTGCTGGTCAGTGGGACTTGGCAAAAAAATAGTTTGGCACAGACTACCAGGGCTGAAGGAGCCTGTTTCTGTGCTGTAATGTTCTATGATTCTATATAAACAAGTGTCAACAAGAATAAATATCAATTCCCAGAATATAGTTTAGTTTATAAAATAAGTAAAATTTCACTTCTTCCTATTTTACTAATGATGAACCAGATGAAAAAGCCAAAATGCAATGACAGTTAATCCAATTACAAGACCACAAGATATAGGAGCAGAAATAGGCTATTCAGCCCATTGAAACTGTCCTGCCATTTAATCATGAGCTGATCCAATTTCCCCACTCAGCCCCACTGCCTGGCCTTCTCCCTACAACCTTTGATGCCCTGGCTAATCAAGGACCTATCATTCTCCATCTTAAATACATTCAATGACCTGGCCTCCACAACGGCCTGTGGGAACAAATTCTGCAGATTTGCCGCTCTCTGGCTGAATAAATTTCTACACATTTCTCTTCCAAGCAGACACTCTTCCATCCTGAAGTTATGCCCTCGTCTACATCTACTCTGAAATGCCTTTCAATATTCAAAACATTTCAATGAGATCTCCACCCCCACCCCTCATTCCAACACAGGCCAAGAACTATCAAACACTCCTTATAATTATCTTTTCATTCCCAGAATCATCCTAATGAACCTCCTTTGAATCCACTCCAACATCAGCAGATCTTTTCTTTAGTGAAGAGCCCAAAGATGCTCACAATACTCCATCTCACTGGTGCCTTATAAAGCCTCAACATCACATCCCTGCTCTAATATTCTATTCCTCTTGAAATAAATGTCAGCCAGCCTCCCTTTTGCCTTCCTCGCCATCTCAACATGCAAGTTTACCTTCAAGCTATCCTGCATGAGGATTCCCAGGTCCATAAGCATCCAGGTATTTTAAATTTCCACCCCATTTAATAAATAGTCTGCCTGTTTATTTTTTTTCTACATTACACTTGCTGACAATATATTTCATTTGCCACTTCTCTCCCCATTCTACTAATCTAAGTCCTTCCGTAGCCTGTTTCCTCTACACTACTTGTTCTTCCACCTATCTGCTTATCACCTGAAAACTTGCCCACAAAACTATGATTCAAATCTTTAATATACAACATAAAAAGCTGCGCCAACACCGACCCCCGTGGAGCACCACAAGCGTCAGGCAGCCAAAATCGAATAGGACTTTTTTATTTCATCTCTCTGCTTCCTGCCAATCAATGCTTTACCCACACTAGTATATTTCCTGTAATCCCATGGGCAATTATCCTGTAAGTTTTGCAGAAACTGCCAAAATGTTTGGCCTGGAAGTCAGCCTGAAGAAAACTGAGGTCCTCCATCAGCCATATCCCCACCATGACTACCAGCCCCCCAACATCTCCATCGGGGACACAAAACTCAAAACGGTCAACCAGTTTACCTATCTCGGCTGCACCATTTCATCAGATGCAAGGATCGACAACGAGATAGACAACAGACTCGCCAAGGCAAATAGCGCCTTTGGAAGATTACACAAAAGAGTCTGGAAAAACAACCAACTGAAAAACCTCACAAAGATAAGCGTATACAGAGCCGTTGTCATACCCACACTCCTATTCAGCTCCGAATCATGGGTCCTCTACCGGCACCACCTACGGCTCCTAGAACGCTTCCACCAGCGTTGTCTCCGCTCCATTCTCAACATTCATTGGAGCGCCTTCATCCCTAACGTCGAAGTACTCGAGATGGCAGAGGCCGACAGCATCGAGTCCACGCTGCTGAAGATTCAGCTGCGCTGGGTGGGTCACGTCTCCAGAATGGAGGACCATCGCCTTCCCAAGATCGTGTTATATGGCGAGCTCGCCACTGGCCACCGTGACAGAGGTGCACCAAAGAAGAGGTACAAGGACTGCCTAAAGAAATCTCTTGGTGCCTGCCACATTGACCACCGCCAGTGGGCTGATATCGCCTCAAACCGTGCATCTTGGCGCCTCACAGTTCGGTGGGCAGCAACCTCCTTTGAAGAAGACCGCAGAGCCCACCTCACTGACAAAAGACAAAGGAGGAAAAACCCAACACCCAACCCCAACCAACCAATTTTCCCCTGCAACCGCTGCAACCGTGTCTGCCTGTCCCGCATCGGACTTGTCAGCCACAAACGAGCCTACAGCTGACGTGGACATTTACCCCCTCCATAAATCTTCGTCCGTGAAACCAGCCAAAGAAGAGCTTCATGTATTGCACCTTGTCAAATGCCTTCTGAAAATTCAAATTCACAACATCCACTACATTTCCACGATCCAGCCTGTTTGCCATTTCCTCAAAGAATTCCTATAGGTCTGTCAAGCAAGATTTTCCCTGAAGAAAACATGCTGACTTTGGCCTATCCTGTTATGTGCCTACAAGTACTCCATAACCTCATCATTTAAAATCTACTCCAACATCTTTTCAACTACTGATGTCAGGCTAATTTCATTTAGGTGGCCTTATTCCCTTCTTGAATAGTGGGTTGACATTTGTGATTATCTGGTCATCCAGGACCACACCAGAATCTATTGATTCTTTAAAGATCATTACCAATGCCTCCACAACCTCGACTGCAATCTCTTTCAGGACACAAAGGTGCAATCCATCTGGTCGAGGAGATATCCACCCTTAAACCATTCAACTTTCTGAGCACCTTCTCCCTTGAGATAGTAAATGCATTCACCTCCCTTCCCTGATACCCTTCGACATCTGGCACACTGCTCGTATCTAAACATTTGTGGAAACATAAAAGAGCAGAAAGGAAAGAGGCCAATATGTATACAATGAGCCAAATGGGCACTTCCTGAGATGCAAATTTCTACCATTCAAGGTGGGTCACTTACATTTCAATGAGATCTTTCATTCTTCTAAACACCGATAGGCCAAATATTCAACTGATCATCACATCTTTATGAATCAACCCAGTGAATCTTGTCTGAACCTCCTTCAACACAAGTACATCAGATCAGATACTAATTGTCATGTCATTAAAAAAATGTTGTCACATTACACAAAATTGCCTTTAATCTGCCATAAGTGTGGCAGGTTCACCATTAGCATTGCCCAGCACCTTTTACAGTTAGGGAAAGCACAGAGACCCCTCAAAGTCACTAAGCATTTGTGGATTCATCTCCCCTGTACAGCTTCTGTAGCCACACAAGACTCTAGTTCAGTTCAAACCAACCACAACCCGAATCCAGATCCAAACATCTGACACAATGAGAAAACTTTCAGCAACTAGAGCCCTTCTCATCCTCAGGACCTTCTTAAATATCAGTTCTGACACCTCGTTCTCATGAGCAAGTCTCCAGCTGCCTTCAGCAAGTCCTTTGACCTCAAGTCACCAGCAGCCCACAGCCTGTAAAGGTTCCTCACCTGCAATCACCAATGGCTCGCTGCCTGTGTCTGTCCATCAGCTGAAGAGCCCATCACTGATCCACCACCATGGACATCTCTGCTTCTCCTCAGTGGGACGTGTTTTCCCAGTTACTTGTGCCTTGCACCAGTCCACTGTCTCTCCAGAACCTGCAATCCTGATAACTGTAGCCATACACATCTTAGGTCTAGATCCTACGGTTGCAGGGTTTTAAATAAGAAATCAATGGCTCCTTTTACAGACAGTTTAAGGTGTGCACAGAGCCATCTGTAGTCAGACTGGGTGGCAGGACCCTTCAGGGGAAGTGCTATGTCTCCGCTCCCCACTCTTCCCGGGTCCACATCAGCACTGCCACCATTACAGCAGCCCTTCCTCCTTATATAGCTCGGGCACCTACTGATCCTGCAACAAAAAAAACTAATCTCAAATCAAGTGTGTTCCTATGAATCCAATGATGAAGCAAGTCAGCTGTGCCAGCTGATCCAAATTTCACATTGCAGAGTGCATTCCAATGCAAAAAAAACATCATGCCCAATCCGACTGATCCAAGTTCTTTCTGAAATTATAGATTGGATTCAGAGAACTTAAATTCTTCAAATCACAAAGGCCTCGAGACTGCTAGTCCAGTATTTTAATTATTACTATTACCATTTATTTATTCTGCCCAAATCTACCTATTTTCTGGTATTTCAATTGTGGTAAAAATACATACAAATGTTAATGACTTGCTTGATATCAGAATTATGACAGTCTCTCAATCAATGCTAAAACAAATTATAACTTGTGTGTGCAGAACAGCCTGGCTGTCCATTCTACAGTATCTCCAAAATCATTCATGATCAACAGAAAAAGCAAGTTTGGAATAATATAAATTATAGAAAGCGTAAAGAATATCACACCCATAAATAGTGATCAAGTTACTGAAATTGTCAACAAAATTCTGCTTACTCCGAGAGACAAGTTCTAAATCCATTCACTGCAAATAAAAGTTTTTTCTTTGAGAAACCTGGCAACATTAGCATGAAGTTACTGGATGTTTCAAACTGCGCTTGGATTAAAAATGGTGTTCTCTGGAAAGCAAACATACTATCCTTGGGCCATTTAAACTAGCCTTACTTGTATATGATTCAGAACCACATTTCATTGTGGTGTAATTTACCTAAAGGAGACATCTTTTGTGACAATCCAATCATACAAGTCGTAACATCAAGATATAATGCAACACGTGCCAGTACTGCAATAGAATCTGTAGCCACAATGTCTTGCATTTGTCTCTCTGAGAAGACATTATGACAAAAAAAAAATCACATTCCAAACATTTTGTCAGATGACCCTATTGGAGGTTGCCTTGCCTATTTCCTTCCTTGCCAAGACCCCCGTTACATCTGTGAAAGAGTCTCGAGCGGGGGCGTGGCAAGATGGCGTAGGATGAAGACGTGGAAACTCATCTCTCAACTGGAAAGTTTAAAGCTCGAATTTAAAGACTTGAAAACTTTATGAAAATACTGCTTGTGATTGGTGGTGAATAAAGGAAAAGTTGAGCAATCAAAAAAATTACATTTTAAAGTGTTGGAAAAATCTGAAAAATTTGGGCCTACCGAAAACTTGGAGCCTCAACCTCAATTACAGATGGACATGAAGATTCAACGACCTTCCTCCGTGACGTCCCTGACCTCGCTTCGCGAGCAACGCAATGTGCACGATACCGCTGCACTGAGCGCATCGAGTAGCATGGCCGAGCGCAGGGCTGTCAGAGACGTGAAGCGTCGCTAGCAACTGCGTCTTTGACGCAGCTCACTGGAGACGTGTCGGGGTGGCCTATCCATGCGCTGCCGTCGCTGCTGGGACCCACACAGCGGTGCGCATGAGTGAAACTCTCGAAAGAGTGAGGGCTACGGGGGCTGCTGCTCAACGTCGGGCCGAGGAACTCAGCTTGACGTGGGGTGGTATGCATACCCGTAGTCAGCCCAGGGAAGCTGATTTAATGCAGGAGGAGGTGGAAGAAGAGCTACAGCAATATTTAGAAGACAGTCAACTTTTATTGGGAGCAACTAAAGTTGAAGGTACCCCTACAGCTTTAAAGTTACCTTCACTTTATAAGACACCTAGTACAATAAGCCCTACCTACGCCTGCCTCTGATATGATGGTAATGTTAAAACAATATCTAAGCAGAATGATAGTATGAAGGATTATATGTCCACTGGTTTCCAAAATGTTGATCAGCAACTTGCTGATATTAGACTTAAAATTACTGTTATGTCTGGTGAGATTGCTGCAATGAAGGTGGATGTCAATAAATGTTTGACAGCAGGGATATGGTTGAAAATAAAATTAAGAATGTAGAAGATAGAGTAGATCAAGTTGATGGAGCGGTGGCAAGATGACAAATTGAGAAGAAGAATTTTTTGCAGAAGATGGACGCTTTGGAAAATCAAAGTCGACGGAATAATATAAAAATAGTGGGGTTACCAGAGGGTTTTGAGGGGACAAATCCTGCAAAGTTTTTTAAAGAATGGATTGTTTAACTTTTGGTCCAGAGTATTTTCCAGAGGGATTGGAGTTAGAGCGCACCATACATTATGGAAAAAAACGTTACTGGGTAAACCTCCTCAAGAAATTATTTTAAGTGCAGCAGTTTTACAGGTGCATACAGTCCATTGACTCTACAGAATAGTAAGGTTTTTTTCTAAGCAGATTTGAGTTATGAAACGGAAGGAGTTGAATCCTGCTAAAGGAGTTCTATGGAAGAAAGGGTATAGATCTACTTTTAGATATCCAGCAATTTTAAAAATATTTTATCGGCAATATCAATCTCAATTTTTTTTAAATCCTCAGGCTGTATTAACCTTTGCTAACTCTTTACCAGATTCTAAGTTGATAGAGGATTTATCTTCAAAGCCATTGGTAACTTTGAATAAAGCTGGAAATGGGAAAGCTGAAAAAAAGTTGGAAGTTGAACAACTGATGATTCTTTAAGAGGAACTACCAGAAACATCTAATATCTGAAGGGGAAGTTTCTTTTAGTCCGGTTGGGGAGAAGATGACGACCCAGCTAAATCCGAAGTCGTCTGCTCTGTTGGTATTAACCGCACCCGGTTAATAAGAGGAGTTACTGCTTTGCAGTTTTTTTGGGGGGGGGTTGGTCGGGATTTTTTGGGTTTTTTTTTATAAAGAGGGTTTTTTAAAGTTTTTGATGGAGTTAATTGTAAGTTTGGGTGCCATTTAGTAAGATGTAATTAATACTTTAAATTTTGCAACTTTTAATGTTAAAGGATTAAATCATCCGATAAAATGGAAAAGTGTTTTGGATTATATTCAGAAGTTAAAAGTAGATATTGCATTTTTGGAAGAAACTCATTTGACAGAAAAAGAACATAAGAAGTTGAAAAGGGATTGGGTAGGACTTGTGATTGCTTCTTATAATTCTAAATCTAGAGGGGTTGCGATACAGGTAAATAAAAAAGTTTTGTTTAGCTTGGATTCTTTTTCTGCTAATGTGGGAAGAGTTTTAGTAGTTAATTGTAAGATCTTTTCTGAATGTTGGACATTAATGAATGTATATGCACCAAATGAAGATGAGGTTTTTATTTCTGATGCATTTTTAAATTTAAATCTGTCAAATGAGAATGTTCTGGTAGGAGATTTTAATTGTTTGGATCCTGTGTTGGACAAATCTCCAAAAACTGTAAGAGGAACAAAAATAGCAAAAAGATTGCTTGATGTGATAAAAGATTTGAATTTGGTGGGAAAAGAGGAAATTAAATCCAACTGAAAAGGATTTTTATTTTGCTCGACAGTTTTTTTTTCCAGAATAGATTTATTCTTGATTTCTGTGCAGTTACAGGGGAGATTTAGTTATGCAGAGTATAAAAGTAGATTATTGTCGGACCATTCCTTGTTGTTAGTTAAATGTTTAGATGGTTAAATAATTGAGACTGCTTGTCGTTGGAGGTTTAATGAGATGTTATTGAAGAGATTGGAAATTATTAATTATTATGAAGTATAAAATAAGTTTTTATTTGCTGATGAATGAAGGGGAGTTACTGCTTTGCGGTTTTTTTTTGGGGGGTGGGTCGGGATTTTTTGGGTTTTTTTTGTTTATAAAGAGGGGTTTTTTAAGTTTTTGACGGAGCTAATTAATTTATGGGATGCATTAAAAGCTTATTTGAGGGGTCAAATTATTAGTTATACAGCAAAGATTAAGAAATAATATGTCAGAAAGTTTAACTTTGGAAAAGGAAACTGAAAGTTTGGAGAAAAAATTAAAGGTAAAATGCACTGAGGATTAATTATGTTATAATAATTTACAAACATAGCTATGAGAAAATGATACTACGATCTGAACAACATTATTATGAATTGGGAGAAAGAGCTCAAAGTTTTAGCGTGGCAACTTAAAACTAAGTATCAAGAACAATCAATGCTGTTAGGAAAAATGATGAAATTACTTTTCGATGAGAAGATAATAAATGGGGAATTTTTTAAATTTTATAGAAACATATACATCAGAGGGTAGTCAAGAGGGGGAACAAATTGATTTTTTTTATAATCTAGATTGGATTTGCCGACATTGAATGAGTTGGATATAAAAGATTTAGATGCTTCTTTTACTGATTTAGAATTGAGGAAAGCCTCCTGGAGAGGATGGATTTACGATAGAGTTTTATAAAGAATTTAATGGTCTATTACTTCCGTTATACAAGGATGTATTGAAACAGGTAACGAAAATGGGTGTATTTCCAGAATCTTTTTCAAGAGCATTGATTACAGTTATACCAAAGAAAGATAGAGATCCCTTGAAAGTGGCTTCATATAGGCCAATATCATTATTGAATGTTGACTATAAAATTGTGGCTAAAGTTTTAGCTAATAAATTAGCAAATTATTTACCAAAATTGTACATATTTATCAAGTAGGTTTCGTTAGAGGTAGATATTTAGCAGATAATATAGTTAAATTAATTTCATTAATTAATGTAACAAAACAGCAACTGAATCAACCAATGGTAATGTCTTTAGATGCTGAGAAAGCGTTTGATTGAGTTGAATGGAAATTTTTGTTTAAAGTATTAGAAATATTTAATTTTGGTCCGTTATTTAGAAGATGGGTTAAAGCTTTGTATGCTGGACCTACAGCAAGAGTAATGGCGAATGGTCAGATTTCAGATTCTTTTAATTTATCTCATTCAACAGGTCAGAGCTGTCCTCTCTCTCCCCTGCTTTATTTGCTTTGGTAATAGAACCTTTAGTCCAAGCTGTTCAGCAAGACTTTAGTATTGAAGGAGTTACTGTGAGAGGAAGTGAATATAAAATTAATTTGTTTGCAGATGATGTGTTGATTTATTTAACAAATCCAAAAAGTTCATTGAAGTCATTACAAGATTTATTAATTCAATATGGTAAGCTATCAGGTTATGAAGTTAATTGGGAAAAGTGTGAGATTTTACCAATAGCTGATAAAGATTTTACAGATTGTAGGCAAATTACTAAATGTAGGTGGTCTAGTAAAATTAAATATTTAGGTCTAATTGTAAATACAAAATATCAGGATTTATATGATTTAAATTGCATACCTTTATTAAATATGATTAAAGTTGATTTAAATAAGTGGAAAGATTTACCATTGACTTTAATTGGAAAGGTCAATTGTATAAAGATAAATTTATATTCTTGCATACAATATCTTTTTCAATCAATACAGTGTCCATTACCAAAAAACTTTTTTAAGGAAATAAATGAGGCAATGAGGTAAGTTTTATGGAAAGGTAAATTGTCAAGAGTTTCTATTCAAAAATTAACTTGGTGTTACGAGTTAGGGGGTTTGCAGTTACTTTGTTTTCAAAATTATTATGAAGCACCACAGTTGAAGTTTATTAATAGATTATTTGACATAGTACCTCCTCCTAGATGGGCAAAAATAGAGATGGACCAACTAGATTTCTGAAAATAATATAATTGGCTTTATTTATAAGTGGAATCCTTTATTATTACAAAAAGTTACCTGTTTTACGACATATAATGAATATTTGGTATAATCAAAATTTACTTATAGGTTCTAAGGGGAAAATACCTATTAAGGCACAATTATATCAAAATTAATTATTTCCTTTTTCGTTATATAACCCTTACTTCAAGGATTGGGAGATTAGATAGTATATTGGATTGCTTTGAGGCAGGGAAGTTTTACTCATTTGAAAGGTTACAGGAGAAGTATGGCATTTTGTCAAGTTCTTTGTTGGCTTATTTATCAACTCCGCAATTTTTTAAAAGTATAATTATGGGCAGGAGTTCATTTTGCCAGGTCAAACGAAACTGGAGTTATTAATAGTGGATCAAGCTGAAAAAGATTTTATTTCAGATATGTATAGGTTGTTACAGAAGACTGAAAAGGTAAACATTAATAAGGTTAAAGAGAAATGGGAATATGATTTAGATATTGTTTTGACATGGGAAGAATGGTCTAAAATATGTGTAGATAGTGTTACAAAGTTAACTAATGTTAGGTATAATATGGTTAATTATAATTTTTTGCATCAATTATATTTGACACCTGAAAAATTGAAAAGATATGGATTTAGTTTAACAGATTTTGTGTTTTAGGTGCAGGAAGCAGAAAGGTACTTTTATACATTCAGTAAGAAGGTTAAATATTTTTGGGAGGAGTTATAAAATTTTTGCGAGATTTGTTCAAAAAAGATTTGCAATTGGATCCATAGATGTGTTTAATGGATTATATTAATCTGCCTTTTAGAGTTACAAATGACTAAACCATATTTATCTTTTTTAAGATTAGGATTAGCAGTAGCAAGGAAATGTATTGCTGTTACATGGAAAAATTACGTACAATGGAGTTTGCAAAGATGGCATAATGAAATACAATCGTATTTATATTTAGAAAAAGTAACAATTTACAAAATAATTATTCTTTTTTTGTTGATATGTGGAGTTTGTATTTAAAATACATGTCTATAGAAATTAAGTGAATGGCACATCAAACAAAGTATTTAATATAAATTTTTCTTTAAAAAAAGCTCCGGAAGGGAAGGGGAGGTTTTTTGTGTTTTTTTTTTAGTTTAGTGGGGGGGGGGGTATAGTTATAGTTTATTTTTGTATTATAGTGGATTATTATATGTATTTTGAAAAATATTAAATAAAGTTTGCAAAAAAAGTCTCGAGCTTCCACTTTGGCCTCTGTCATCTCAGAACCCAGCTGAAAATAAACAATCAACGTTCACAAGTGGACTATTTGAGGAACACAAATCATACTACTCAATGAACTTTACTCAATGTCACAAGAGCAAAGAAATAAAATGAATATAGCTGCAACTGAAAGCCAATATGGAATTAATAAAAGTTTAATTTTAAGTTAGCACTATATAGTGACAATACATCTCTTTGCAATTCATACAATATTCACTAATTCACAAAAAGGAACAACTACAGATTGTCCCCATTATAACACCATCGTTCAGTCCATAAAATCTGAAAAAAAGCCAGGTCGTGCTAAATTGGGGTTCAATAAACCATTGTTGCCACAGTTAAGATTAAAACACAAATCAATTTTTAGTAAGCCAGCAAAGGTAATTTCACCGGCAGGAAACAAGTGTGCAACACTGAAAGATCAGAGATTAACAACCCTGTCCAGGGGCGCAGTCTGCCCTCTCCTGCCCAGGGGCCTGACGCCAGAATCCAATGATTCATCATATTGTATCCAAATTTGCATTAAATCAGGGCACATAAAAATCGGTTTCACTGTACATCTAGAGTAAAGATCAGATAGCTCAATTATTGTTACAGACAATCCCTGCATGACAGCCATTCATATCACAGAAATTTCACCCTTCAGAAAAATCACAAATCAAACGACAAAATTGAAACACTGATTAAAATTTGCTCTTATGGAATTTATGTGAAAATAAATAAATAAATTCAAAGAAATGTCTCAATATTTAGTTACTTGACATTGCTCTGTAATTAGACTTGCTATGACATTACTGTGTCAATTGTTTTGCTGAATTCCTCCTTTGCAATGTCCTCTCCAGTCTGAGGAGACACAAACACAACTCTCTGCCGATCTGCACCGTAGTGACATGTAATAGCCATGACCATGACCTTAATCTTTACTCCATTTTCATCAAGTCACAGCCCTTTAACCATTACCTCTACCCCATCCCAATCTCCTTCTAGACCACCTTTTTCACATGATCATAAATCATATACCTTTCCACTTCCTAAGCTTTTTCCTCAACCACGAGTGTCATACATCAGAGAAAATGCCCTCTGAGAAACTCTTCCCTTCTTCAGTCTGACGACATGGCAAATCAGGAACTTAGCCCATCCAATGGAAGTGATGACATCACATCAAAATCTTATTGTCCAACAGTATAAAGTGACTAAAAATAAAAAAACTTTTTGGTTCATTGCCCATCTAATTGTTAGCCTCAGCTGTTAATTAGCCATTGCCTACAAAATAGCACAAGACATGACACAGCAAGTTATTATTAACATGGGACTCGTTTGAAGAGGGTTCCTGCTACAGAAAACTATATCTACAAATGCAACACATCCATAATAGGATCAACGTCTGTTTTTAATTAACTAACAAAGTTACCATACTATTCTGAACTCTCATCATTGTCAGAAGGGTGAGCCTCACTTGTGGTGTTGTTACTGGAACTTAATTTAAAAGCCAGTATTGCAACTGGACACCAGTCAGAAATAGTGTGTGCATACCATCTTCAAAAGTGTGGGGAGTTGCATGTAAATTAGGTGCTGAAGTCTCAAATTCAAAAATGTGGTCACTAAACTTGAATTAGACAGAAGTGGGGGGGAAAATTGAAAATAATTAAAAGTTTAGGCAAGTTTAGTTAATTTCTGTCTCAAAAGTGCAAATTTATGCTAGTCACTACACCTCAAAAGAACCAAATAGCAATTATTAGAGTTCCAAGCCTCTTTTTTGGTATTTAGCAATATTTTCCATAGGTATTAAATCATGAAAGTTTAATTAACTTCCACTGGATTTGCTCTTATTGATACAGCTTTTAATGTTAAACTACACAACCAGTAAATAGAAAATGAAATCCTAATGTGGTCTCAACACATTGAAGATGGCTTCAATTGAAAAGATTAGCTTTTTACAGCAATGATGAAATAAAACGCCACTGTTGATTTTAACAACTACATTGTTAGCCAAATAAATTCACAGGCTTCAAAAGCAGTTCTGACAGAATGCATAAAGTACCTACAAAACCAAGCACAACCATCAGGAAAACTAGCAACTTCCAAAATATTTTTGGAATTAAAAGTTTTCAGTCAATTGAGAAATCTACTAAAACCTGATCTGGCCTAACCATCATTTGCCTTTATAAACTGGTCATGAAGCTACTGACTTTTATCGTACCATAAAAAGATTAATAAGTTGAATTCTAAGGTTATTGAAACAGAAGGCTGAAAAACAATGGAAACTAGAAAACAGGTATAAGAATGAGGTGAGGAATCCTTGACAAAAGCATCTACTTAAACCATAAGGTGGAAAAGGCTACCAGCATCCTACAGAAAATCCACATTGGCTGGAGGACCTAGAAACCTAGTCATCTTTTTAGACATGCAGCATAGTAACAGGCCATTTCAGCTCACGAATCCGTGCTGCCCAATTTATACCTAATTAACCTACAACCCTAGTACATTTTTTGAACAGTGGGAGGAAACCCACCCAGACATGGGGAGAACGCAGATGGCATGGGATTCAAACCCTGATCCTGATTGCTGGCACTGTAACCACTACACCAACTGTGCTGGCCATTCAATTTTCAGTACGAATTTGAAGGAATTTTGTTTAGCCTGTAACAGCACTCCCAGATAGACTGTAACTCCCAGAAGTCTAGTGAACCGGCACGGGATGTCATAACGTGGTTCATTGTTTTAAAAGAATATGCAAGTGACTCGAGTAAATGAGTTCTAATTTACCTGCAACTGTGGGTATCATTATTTCGCGTTCATCAGCCACCACTCTGCATTTTCAGTGGGTGCAATTGGTGACCCCAACAGCTCCAAAACAGCAAAACCAGAGCTGTGATTTCAACAGGCTGAGGCACAATTTCACCTCACAAAGATCAAGGTGGACACAACTCACTATTATCACCTCATCAGTACCTTGGACCAAGCCACTGCCAACCAAGTCGGTGATATCCTGTGCTATCCACCAGAGCCTGGAGAGTGCAAGTATGTCACTCTAAAAGTGCTCCTCCATATTTAAGGTATGTCCCACAGAGAGCGGGCTGCCAGACTGTTACACATGGAGGAGTTGGGCACCCCGTTCAAACTAATGGATGACATGCCGTGGGCCAGATGTTATTCTAACAGCTCTTCCTGGAGGATGTCAGAAGACATTAGACTTATTATCTCACAGTTCTTTCAAAGACCCCAAGGCAGTAGCTGTGCCTGGCAAAAAAAAAACACCAAAAGGTCTTTGGACAATGTCACTGCATCACAGCTGTCCACACCCAGCCCCTCTGTTGTTGACACTACTTTCCAGGCCAACACTCTCAAACACACCAGCTCCTATAACAAGACAATGTCTCAAGTCAGGCAGACAGCCTGTTGACACGTCCACCTGGTGTTTTTACAAGTGTTAGGGAGTCAATGCACAAAGGTGCCTGCCACCCTGTGCATTATCAGGAAATGCCCTGGTCAACCGTCATTAAAGGCTGCGACAGTTGGCTGAAAATCTACGAGCCTTCTATACATTTGGGATCAGCTATCCCAACATAAATATTTGGTTAACATAGAATCAGAGGTAAGTGTCTTTCCACCAGACGGTTTCGATACACATTATCCTACCCCTAGCTTCCAACTCACGGCAGTCAATAGATCCAACATACCCATGTATGGCACCAAAAAAAAGAGGGAATCATTTACACATGGCCTTTTATTATAGCAGCAGCATCATGACCACTACTCAGGGACGATTTCCTTCATGATTAATTTAAAATTGCGTCGGATGGCAGAATTGCATGTTCCTGTGCTATGCCTTCAAGCCCTGCACAAGACTGTTAAAATGTTCTCCAGAATTGTAGAAGAGTTTCCCGAAATTACAACTCTGCAGCTTTCAACCCCAACCATGAAACAGAGTAGCTCACCATACTTCCATTCATGCTAAGGCATGTTGCTTGCCTCCGGAGAAATTAGAATTAGCTAATCAAATATTCTACAAAATGGAAGAGCTAGGGATAATTCGCAGGTCCGACAGCCCATGGGCTGGAGACCTTGTGGATATTATAGATGGCTTAACGACCCCACTATACCAGATCACTACCCTATTCCCCGTATTCAAGATTTTTCAGTGAATCTGCATGTGCCGAAAACCTTTTTGAAAGTGGACTTGGTGTGCAGATATCACCAGGTGTGAGTAGAACCCAACGACATCCCAAAAACGGCATTAAATACCACTTTTGGATTTTCGAATTTTTATATATGTCTTTTGGGTTAAAATAATGCAGCTCAGACCTTTCAGCGAGTTATAGACACAGTAGGACGTGACATGGCCAACACCTTCATCTATCTAGACGACATGTTAGTCGCCAGCAAAACTAAAGAAGAGCACATGGAACATCCACGTTCACTTTTTGGACGTCTGCAAGAATTTGGACTGACCATCAATCTAGATAAATGTGTTTTCAGACAACAGTCCGTAGATTTCCTGGGGCATCTTTCTTTCTTTCTTTTGGCTTGGCTTCGCGGACGAAGATTTATGGAGGGGGGTAAAAGTCCACGTCAGCTGCAGGCTCGTTTGTGGCTGACAAGTCCGATGCGGGACAGGCAGACACGGTTGCAGCGGCTGCAGGGGAAAATTGGTTGGTTGGGGTTGGGTGTTGGGTTTTTCCTCCTTTGCCTTTTGTCAGTGAGGTGGGCTCTGCGGTCTTTTTCAAAGGAGGTTGCTGCCCGCCAAACTGTGAGGCGCCAAGATGCACGGTTTGAGGCGATATCAGCCCACTGGCGGTGGTCAATGTGGCAGGCACCAAGAGATTTCTTTAGGCAGTCCTTGTACCTTTTCTTTGGTGCTCCTCTGTCACGGTGGCCAGTGGAGAGCTCGCCATATAACACGATCTTGGGAAGGCGATGGTCCTCCATTCTGGAGACGTGACCCACCCAGCGCAGCTGGATCTTCAGCAGCGTGGACTCGATGCTGTCGACCTCTGCCATCTTGAGTACTTCGACGTTAGGGATGAAAGCGCTCCAATGGATGTTGAGGATGGAGCGGAGACAACGCTGGTGGAAGCGTTCTAGGAGCCGTAGGTGATGCCGGTAGAGGACCCATGATTCGGAGCCGAACAGGAGTGTGGGTATGACAACGGCTCTGTATACGCTTATCTTTGTGAGGTTTTCCAGTTGGTTGTTTTTCCAGACTCTTGTGTAGTCTTCCAAAGGCGCTATTTGCGTTGGCGAGTCTGTTGTCTATCTCATTGTCAATCACCAATAAGGACATGATTATGCTGCCTTCCAAGATTGGCGCCATTACTGAATATTTTAGACCAACCACTATCAACGGTCTGCAAGAGTTCTTGGACATGGTTAATTTCTTATCGTCGATTCCTTCCAGCAGCAGCTCACGTTATGAAGCCTCTGTTCAATCTGCTCTCTGGTCAGGCCAAATCTATTCAGTGGACAGGTGACAGTCAAAATGCTTTCGTAAAGTCAAAGGATCAATGAACTCAAGCATCTGTGCTCAGTGATCCAGTCCTAAATGCAGCCTCTGCCCTTTCAACAGACACATCTGATGTAGCCATAGGGGGTGCTCTGCAGCAGTACATTGATGGGCAATGGAAGCCATTGGCATTCTTTAGCCACCACCTCCATGAGGCCAAGAAAAAATACAGCACCTTTAATAAAGAGCTCCAAGCCATATATTTGTCCGCCCTTCATTTCCGTTACTTTTTGGAAGGCAGACACTCCACCACTTTCGCAGACCATAAACCTTTGACCTTCGTGTTTTTGAAGGTGTCAGAGCCCTGGTCAGCTTGACAACAGCAGCAGTTCTCCTTCATTTAGGAATTCTCTACCAGAATAGTGCACATTTCTGGAAAAGACAATGTCGTGGCTGATGTACTTTCCCACTCAGTTGCGCTGGAGGTATCAGCTATGGACCACGGTATTGACTCTGTGGCTCTTGCCACTGCCCAAGCACAAGATGTGAGATGGAGTCATAATCGCACCTCGATAACCAACCTGCAATGCAAGGATGTGCAACTCAATGCCGACGGCATCAGGACGCATCAACAGGATAGCCACGGCCAGCAATTCCAGCTTCACGGAGACATCACATTTTTAATTCTGTCCATAGTCTTTCTCATCCATCCATGAGATCAACAATTCGCCTGATTTCAGACAAATTTGTTTGGCACGGTCTGAAGAAAGACCACGCAAATGGCCAGATCTTGTGCAGCTTTTCAATAAGTCAAAATCCATCAGCACTGCCACAACCTTTCCCACTGGTAACTTGCCGCTTCAACCATGTCCATGTGGATATCGCAGGACCAAATTCCAGTTTCGCAAGGCTACCGTTATCTCTTCACGGTGATCGACTGGTTTACAAGATAGCCTGAGGCAGTCCCCATGGCAGATGCTTCTATGGACTCTTGTGCACGAGCATTCCTTAAATTCCTGGGTGGCTAGCTTCAACCTACTGGCGCACATCACTTCTGACAGAGGATCTCAATTTACATCTTCGATATGGACGGCCTTATCTCGGCTGCTCAGGTCCAAGCTACATTATACAAGAACATATCACCCACAGTCAAATAGATGGTTGAACGATTCCATCATCTCCTTAAATCTGCCCGTTTGGACAGTCCCAACTGGGCAAGCAAATTACCATGGGTGTTGCTTAGTATTAGGACAACTCCAAAAGAGGATCTTCACACTTCGTCGGCAGAGCTTGTGTACGGCATGCCATTGGTGGCTCCAGGGGAATTCGTTCCATATGGATCCAGTAAAGATGAAAATCCCAAAGAGCTGCTGAGAAGACTAAGGCATATCAAAAGCAAATTAACCCCTGTACCACACAAACTGAAGGACTGTGAATATGTGTCCGTATGTAGAGGAACACATGGTAAGCGTTTGTAAGTGCCATACGAGTGACCATACAGGGTGACAAAACAAACGAGTTAACCTGTATCTTGGACACTGCTGGGTAGCCTGTGTCATTCACCAGTGACAGGCTCAAACATGCCCATTTTGACAAAACTGCCCCTATTCAACAGCCAACAGTCCAACTCAGGGGTCGACTTCCCAAAAAAACTACCAGGTGCCACCCCCGATTCTTTGCAGGGGGTGGGGGGGGCATGTAGCAGTGCTATAGATAAACTACAAATCCCAGAAGTCCAGAAGTCTAGCGAACCAGCAGAGGATGTCATAACTTGGAGTGCGTAGTTCAGTGATTTAAAAGAATATGCACATGATTATAAGTAAACAAGTTCTGATTTACCTGCAATTGTATGTGTGGTTATTTCATGTTCATCAGCCACCACTTTTCAGTGGCTACAAGCATAATTTTGGTTATCATACATTCTACATTTGCTTTCTCATTTTTGCTCCTACAAGACTTCTAAATTAATAGTTTATCTACCAATGTCATACTCAAACTTGAAAAACCCATATTTTAAAAAAAGTAAATTAAAATATCTGCATCTTCATAGCAGGTACAAGACAAATGGCTCTATACAAATCTGCACAAGTTATTTTCTGGCAATTCCTATTATAGTTGCCAGTCAATGTTGCTTACCATCAAATATTAGTTCAAAACCTATTGTTACTTTCAATGTACAATTCCTTACACTTAAATGTTATAATGAATGAATTCATTTTTATTTAAATAGATTTACTTGAATGCAAAACACTGCCCAGTACCAAACCCTATATTAATTACATTTAAAATCATGAAATGCCACTCCCCTTATTACAACAAATGAAAGCACTCAAATTGTTTACTGATTTTAATGACAGTGTTACGAGCCCAGAGGGCCCCAAAACCCAGCATCAATAGAAAGTCACCAAGACAAATGATTTCTTAAACAAAAGTTGCTTTTAATTATCTTTAAACTTGAAAACAGGATCAAACTCTAACTTATTACTATTTAATTTAACCCTCTTCTAAGTCTAATGTGTGTATAAGTTCAGAACAGTTATTTAATTCACAGTCTAATCTCACTTCTCACTCCTCCAAGTTCACAGGTTGCAGGCAATTTACCAGGTTTTGGTGCTTGGTCAATGGATACTACTCAGGAAGGTTCTTGTCAGTTTTCAGAGAGATTTTTTGCTTCTTGGACACCCACAACTGATTCCTTCTGAACAGCCACATCAGTGTCTTGCTGAAGAAACCTGCCCCATCAGAATTTTACAGATGAAAACCTCTTTCTTTCAGGTCACCAGAGTTCCTTTTTATTTCCCTTATTTCAAATGAAATATTATGCAACCAGCCATCTCCTCTTGTATGGACCACAAGGGATTTGAACAGGCTGAACTAAGAACTCACAACCCATCTTCCAAATGGGGTTTTTCCACAAGTTTGCCAGCTTGTCCTGTTCCATCCCAACTGTTGCTGATGAACTGTAGAACTGAATTCTCTCTCTCTCACACACACACACACACACACACACACACACACACAAAACCACATGACCCTCTTAGAACAGCCAACTGGACTCAGACTGCGGCTCAGGACCTAATCTTCCAAGTTCGTTCATCTGTTCCTTTCCAAAACAATAATCCATTACTCCACAGCATGTCCAATTAACACCTACTCGTGAAGTCCTTATAGGCATTCTTCAACATTTTTTGCAAAGGCACTCGGAGCCTGGACTGTCTGGCTTGAGCAGAGCTCTGGGATTTTAAATGAGATCTGTTTTGAAGTATTTGTATGTGACCTACACTAAAAAAACCTGCCACAATTTATCTCCTTTAAAACTTATCTATATACAATACAAAATATAACAAGCTGTCACAACAGTTACAGATAAAGTATCTGCATGAAAACAACTTCTATCAAATGACCTGAAACAATTGTTCAAATAGACACAACACAAGACCATTTCTTTTTGTTGCTGCTCCTTACATAGAACCTGGGTCAGAAGACACCTTGTAATATGATAGGCCCAGACTTTGACATGTGCAGAATGTGAAAAAAAAAATTAATTTAAATTTAGACATATACCAGGGTAACAAGCCATTTGGGCCCACAAGTCCATGCTGTCTAATTTACGCCCAATTAACCTACACCCTCGGTTCATTTTGAACAGTAGAAGGAAACAGGAGCCCCTGGGAAAACCCACACAGACACAGAGAGAACGTACAGACAGCACAGGATTCGAACCCCAGTCCCAATTGCTGGGACTGTAAAGGTGTTGCACTAACAACTATGCCAACCGTGACACCCTAAAGTATGATATGGAAAGTGTGATTAGAGAAGTTTAGAATTACAAGATGAAGGGTTTGATTGGGAGAGGTTGTAGTCTTATTTAAGAAAACCAGAAGAGGCTGGAAAGTGGGGCCCAAGGCACTTGTGTTTTCTAAATCATTCATAGAACTTATTACTATTTAACTTAACCCTCTTCTAAATCAAGTGTGTGTAAGTTCAGAACAGTTCTTTAATTCACAGTCCAATCTCACTTCTCACTCCTCCAAGTTCACAGGTTGCAGGCAATTCTTATACTGTGCACAGAATTTAACAGTTATGAATTTTCACCAAGCTCCTGTGCTGGAAAGGTAAATGGTTACTGCTCAGTCAGTTTTCAGAGAGATTTGTAGCTTCTTGGACACCCACAACTGATTCTGCACAGGTTCAGACCTTTTGGTCCATGATGTCTGTACCGAACAATGCCAAGTTAAACTAAATCTCTTCTGCCTGCACATGATCCACACTCCTCCATTTCCTGTATAATCATGTGTCTGTCTAAAAGTTTCTTAAATGCTACTACTGTATCTGCTTTCACCACTACTCCTAGAAACCCATTCCAGGTACCTTCCACTCTCAAAACTTGCATAGCACATCTCCTTTAAGTCTGCAGATAATATTATTGAAGTAAAAACAATGCTGGAGGAACTCAGCAGGTCAAAGAGTGTACTTTATATAGCAAAAACACAATCAACATATGAGCAAAATGTAGACAGGCACCCAACAAAATAGAAAGTGAGGGGAGGAGGGGCAGGAGCACAGGCTCATAGGCAGATGAAAGGGGAGGGAGGACACACCAGCAATCGATGAGGGGGGGAGGGGGAAAGAGAGAGAAATGGCTCTGTGAATGAGAGCTGACGATAAAGGGACAGGGAAGAGAGGGAGAACATGGAGTAGGCTCGCAGAAAGCAAAGAAGTTGATATTAATGCCATCTGGTTGAAGAGTGCCCGGACAAAATATTCGGTGTTGCTCCTCCAATTTACAGGTGGCCTTGGTCTGACAGTTTGGCAATATATTTTATATACCTGAAAAGATTGGCTGAGTTCCTCCAGCATTTTGGTGTGTGCTTTACTACAATCATAGTGTCTACAGACTTTCAGGTTTCACTCTTGATAGTAAATGAGGCCATGGACAGACATGTCAGAGTGAAAGTTGGGTGCAGAACTGAAATGGTTTGCCACTGGGAGACCTTGTCATTGATGCAGCCAAAGCGAAGGTGTTTGGCAAAGTGATCTCCCACTATGTATCCTAGCGATTGTGTCTCCAATGAAGAGGAAGCCACAACAGGAGCACTGGTTGCAGTAGAGCACTCCCACAGTTACACAAGTGAAGAGTAGCTTCACTTGGAAGGACTTTTCTCCCCCCCCTTTAAACTTTTCTTCTCTCATCTTGCACACGTCCACAAGTATACAAGAATATTTATTTGCATCTGCGGAACAATATATGAAATATTGATTTTAGCCTCAGTGCAAAAGTGATAGTATTTCAAGCCTGCATTAATATAGCAAATCATGTCCTTGGGGTCGCACTGAAAACACATGGTGCTGAGAAAAATATTCCTTTTATCAGGTGCTCATCAAGCATTGAATGTTCTCCAGTCGTCAGCGATCAGTGTGGCAGAAGTTTCAAATTTAATCAATTTCTCTGCCATGCTTTTACTTCTGAGAACGTATTATTGATAACAACCACAGTATTAAAATATTGAATTCCGCAAAACGGGACGTCAAGCGCTGAAGAGCTGGCTCTGAATGGGCAACTAAAGCGGCATCGTCTGCAAAGAGTAGTTCACGGACAAGTTGCTCTTGTGTCTTGGTGTGAGCTTGCAGGTGCCTCAGATTGAAGAGACTGCCATCCGTGCGGTACCGGATGTAAACAGCATCTTCATTGTTGAGGTCTTTCATGGCTTGTTTCAGCATCATGCTGAAGAAGATTAAAAAGAGGGTTGGTGCGAGAACGCAGCCTTGCTTCACGCCATTGTTAATGGTGAAGCGTTCAGAGAGCTCATTGCTGTATCTGACCCGACCTTGTTGGTTTTCGTGCAGTTGGATAACCATGTTGAGGAACTTTGGGGGGCATCGGAGGCGCTCTAGCCTGGAAGTCAGCCTGAAGAAAACTGAGGTCCTCCATCAGCCAGCTCCCCACCATGACTACCAATCCACCCACATCTCCATCGGGCACACAAAACTCAAAACGGTCAACCAGTTTACCTATCTCGGCTGCACCATTTCATCAGATGCAAGGATCGACAACGAGATAGACAACAGACTCGCCAAGGCAAATAGCACCTTTGGAAGACTACACAAGAGAGTCTGGAAAAACAACCAACTGAAAAACCTCACAAAGATTAGCGTATACAGAGCCGTTGTCATACCCACACTCCTGTTCGGCTCCAAATCATGGGTCCTCTACCGGCATCACCTACGGCTCCTAGAACGCTTCCACCAGCGTTGTCTCCGCTCCATCCTCAACATTCATTGGAGCGACTTCATCACCAACATCGAAGTACTCGAGATGGCAGAGGCCGACAGCATCGAATCCACACTGCTGAAGATCCAACTGCGCTGGGTAAGTCACGTCTCCAGAATGGAGGACCATCGCCTTCCCACGATCATGTTATATGGCGAGCTCTCCACTGGCCACCAAGACAGAGATGCACCAAAGAAGAGGTACAAGGACTGCCTAAAGAAATCTCTTGGTGCCTGCCACATTGACCACCACCAATGGGCTGATCTCGCCTCAAACCGTGCATCTTGGCGCCTCTCAGTTAGGCGGGCAGCAACCTCCTTTGAAGAAGACCGCAGAGCCCACCTCACTGACAAAAGACAAAGGAGGAAAAACCCAACACCCAACCTCAACCAACCAATTTTCCCTTGCAACCGTGTCTGCCTGTCCCATATTGGACTTGTCAGCCACAAACGAGCCTGCAGCTGACGTGGACATTACCCCTCCATTAATCTTCGTCCGCGAAGCCAAGCCAAAGAAAGTATTGAATATTTTCTTCTCTCGTTCTAAAGCAGTAGAATGCACTTGTTTTGTGATATAAAAATTGAGACAGATTTTTAAAAAACTAATTATTTGTCAAAAAAGCATAACTTAAACCAATGAGACTGCAAATAAACATCTTGCCATACCTAGTAGAGTTTGAGTGATTAAAAAATGCTGAGGGTTTTCCCCTTTTTACATAAACACTAGTAACAGTCTACATCATCAACCCCAAACTCTGCATTAATAATTCAAGATGGTAAACACCAAGTAGATAATTTTTGAAAATCAATTTAACATGTTTAAGTAGGTCCTAGCCTATGTATGCAATTGAGGTCATCACATTTTAACACCAATATCCTTTATTAATATGTTATCAAAATAAATAATTCAAGATACAATCCAAAGAGACTAACACCAACTCAAAGTGCAAGGGGGCAAAAGGTTGGCTGTGATCTTAAGAGCAATGGGTTTGTGAAAGAAGTTTCAGAATGTTAGTTGGGTGGGTGAATGTAACTGCACTGAAAGAGAGACTAAAATAAAGACTGAGAATTTAATCTGATCAATTGGGCAATGGAACTGAATGTATATTACTGAAAGTAAAAGCACAGAAATACTGGAGGAACTTAGCAAGTCTCTCAGCATCCATCGAAGGTAAAGATATACACAAGACGTTTCAAGCCTGAACTCTTCAAGATATCACACCTTGAAGACCACCTCAGACTGGAAACATTGGTTATACATCTTTATCTCCTATCGACGCTGAAAGTCCTGCTGAGTTCCTCCAGCATTTCTGTGTTTCCACTACAATCATGGCATCTGCAGATTTTCGTGTTTCACTCTGTTAACCTTTAGGTTACGAGAAAAGCATTGTGGTCAAGTGTAAGCATACAGGAAGCAGGGCGGCAGGTGCACTCCAAGGTGACAGGCTATCCAGAAAACCTTTGGAAGACAAATCTGAGGGTTTAGCACAAAGGTATGAATGCAGATGTCAGCCACATGTTTTGCTCATCATAAACAATGAGGAATTAAGAAATGAATTTTAAATACTGTAATTGAATAGATTGCAAAGTTTTCACAACAACCTGGTTAACTATAAACTAACCTAGTCTACATCAATTAAAAATCCTGCTCAAGCCAATTTAATGAAAAGCCCCTTTCACATTAGCCCATGATTCCAGGAATCGAAACGCCAATCAGCCTTTAAAGTGGCAAGTGTGAAGCCCCCCCCCCCTTAGTATAATCCCCAGAGTCTGCAGATGCCGGCCTTGAGATCAGGCGAGTGAGAAGCGGGCGGCAGCATTGAAGGTAGAACAGACCAAACGCCGGGGATAAACCCTTGCAAGTGTGTAAGTGTCCCGGTTCGGAGTGAGCTAGTGTGAAAGGCCATCCTATCCCGGGACACTGAACGGCCGATTTACTGGGAAGGCAAGTGTGAAAGTTCAGCCAAACTTTGCGGCAAGCTGCCAAAATGTGGCACAAAAGCACGTTTCTTCACACCCCCAAGACAGGAAGCGCTTCCAAGGGACTGAAATACAATGTTTCACGCACTTGTCTGTGCAACTATCTTGAAACTGTCACGATGCTGCAAACAACACAACTCAGCCCAAACACACGTCAATCTCGAGGAGTCAGAAAGCAACCATGTTTAAGAGGGAAGGAAGTGTAGCAGCTCAGCTAAAAATAAGTCTTCACCACCAAAAGACAACACATTTATCTGCATTCTCGCAGGGTTTCACTATCGTTCTTAATGCCGTGATTGACACCCCGCCCCGGGAACACATTTCAGAAATGGGCAAAAGTTTGATCTGCAAAGAAAACAATTTTTAAAAAAAAACAATTTTTTTCGCACTTACGTTAAGACACACGGCTGGCTAAGGGATCAAAAGAAGACAGCATTAAAATAAAATTCCACACCAGAACAAATTAAGGGGTGGGGGTGGGGATGTCAAGTTCAGGGGTGGAGCACCAGAAACTCTTACCCTCTGGCTAACCCTTGGACAACTCGATCCATGGTGAGAGCCAACCTGGGAGCCATGCTGTCGAGGTGAATGGGATGGCCCGGGGGGCTGAGACGCTGAACCCCCCTGGGTCTCTCTCCCCACTCCCCACCCCAGCCCAGCCTCCACCCGAACAGGCCGCCCCCTGGGCCAGGCCCGACCTACCTTCGGCCATCAGCTCCTCCACGGTCACCTGGTAACGTCCCACGCTGAACACCCTGCCCACGTAGCTCGCAGTGCTCCACACCGAGCCGCCGCCGCCGCCGCCGCCAGCGCCGACGTATCCCGCCCCCTCGGGCTTGGAGATCCGCGAGAACTTCTTCATGGTCCCGACACGGCGCGGGCCGCCTGATGCTGCTGCTGCTGCTGTTCGGCGGCCGATGCGTCAGGAAGCGCCGGGCGCGCCGCGCGCCTTTCCCTCTCCGACCGCTCTCGCTCGCGCACGCGCGCCCCTAGCGCCCCCACCGCAGGGCGGCGGCGCGCACGCCCAACCCCATCCCGTGGCAACTTCGCCCCGAGTTCGACCGCGCGCGCGCGCAAACAGAAAGGCCGCCCGCTCCCCCACAATTGGCCCGAGCGGATCAATTTTGCGCCCGCCGTCACTCGGCGCCCATTGGTCGGCCTGGCTTTTTGTTGCCACTGATTGGCTCAGGCCGCTGTCAATCACACGATGAGGTGCGGGAAGAGCGAGTTGCGCGGTCGAGGCTGTGTGACGCGGAAGGACGAGGGTCTGGCCGCGCTGTCCCGGGGTTAAATGGAAAGGGGTCACGTCGCAAGTTCTTGAAACCGACAAAAAGTTCCTTGCAAAGCCAAAAAATCAGCGAGGCGTTCAAGTTCTTGTGAGCGCACGACTTGATGGCTTGTGCAGATGGTGGCCGTTCCTGACAGCAGGCGCCTCCCCCTCATCGTCCAGGAAACTTTTCTGTAACTTTCTTCAAGTTAGTTGTAATTTAAAGCCACTGCAATCAAAATTGCGCAAAATATTTCACCTTCAAAACATTTGCTGATTTTTTTTTCTTAGTGGCCGAAAGAAATTGAAATGCGAATGCTTTTGGTGAAATTTAGATTTAATACGGGGGTTGGGGGGGGATTTTTTTGTTTGCAACTCTTGGGAAGTCACAAAAACATATGCAAATTCTTATCTAGGATGGTTTCAGCAGTTGCTTTTAGAATTCTGTGGCGATGGGGGGGGGGGGGGGGGGGGGGGTGGTGCGGGGGGTTTACTGGCCGGTAAAGTGGAATTACGTTTGCTGGCAGTGGGACTTTGAAATCACACTGACGTAGGAACTGGGAGCAGGAGTTTGACCACCTGGCTCCAACCCTTGTTCCACTGTCTATTAAAAATCATTCTTGAATGTCATTTTCACGATGTTGAAAACTTAACTTTGCATCTCTTTTGCTTATCAAAAATCTAGCAACGTCAGCTGAATATTCTGCTTCCATCCCCACCCCTTTGAAGTAGTCTACTTGGAAGAGAAAAATAATTCGCCTAATCGGTTTTAAATGGAGTGAAACTGGAAATTCAGCAGATGCTCTGATTGTAGTTCAAAAAAAACACAGCCACACTGGTTGGTGGAGGATCTCTGCCGGTCTCTCGGCGACCATAGGAAGTAAAGATGCATTGCCAATGCTGCGGGCCTGAGTCCTTCTTCAAGGTATGAGCAAAAAGCAGGCAAGGGCCTCAATCAAAAGGTTGGGGCAAGAGAAGGGGGAGGAGCTCAGGCCAACAGACAAAAGGTGATCATTGGACAGGGATAGGAGGAAAGGTGAGATTTGATCAGAGGAGGGGTGGCTCTGTGAATGCAGAGATAGAGGGAAGGAGACTGGGAAAGGGGAAGAGTGACAGAACTAGAGAAGATTGGGGAAGGGGAAAGATGTGGGCATTGAAAACTGGAAAAGTCAATGCCATCTGGTTAGAGGGCATCCAGATGGAACACGAAGTGTGGCTCCTCTAATCTGCCCAGTCCAGCAGTTCATTTCAGGCACGGTACCACAGCAACCTCCATTGCTCTGAGCAGACAGCAGCATCAGGAAAAACCAGGGCGGTGGCGTTTGTGTTGCCATCAATTCATCATGGTGCACAAACATGACGGTTATGTCCTAGTCCTGCTCCCCTGACCTGGAACATCTGGCAATCAAATATCACCCAGTCTACCTGCCGAGGGAGTTTACCTCCATCATTCTGGTCACAATGTACATTCCACCCCAGGCTAACCTCAGACTGGCACTGGAGAGACTGAGCACTGTGATTAGCACCCATGAGACAACATATCCTGATGCCTCCTGATCACTGCAGTAGACATCAATCAGGCTAACCTGTAGAAGTCTCTGACAAACTACCACCACCATGTTATCTGCGAGACCAGGGGAGCCAACACACTTGACCACACTACACCACCATTAAGAACATCCACTGAGCCATAGTTCAGCAAGTCTGATCACTTGGCTGTACTTCTCCCAGCTTACAAGCAGAGACTGAGGACCACATCACCTGTAGTGAAAGTTTGGTCGAGGGAGGCAGAGGAGCATCTGCAGGATTGCTTTGAATCAGTGGACTGAATCATTCAAGGACTCAACCTCAGAGAAATGAATATGCAACACATGTCACCTGCATGGATGAGTGTTTACCCATGAACACCTACCGTGAGTTTCCCAACCAGAAACCTTGGATGAATCAGAGGATTCACAACCTGCCGAGGACAAGGACAAGAGTGTTTAAGGGCGAGGATCGAAATCTCTACAAGGAGTCTAGGTACAATCTGCAGAAGGCTATCTCTGCAGCAAAGTGGCAATTGCAGAGGAAGCTAGAGACAGAAGCAGATACATGCCAGGGAGTGCAGGCCATTACAGACATCAAAGTGAGGGTAAACAATATAGATGGCTGTGGTGCTTCATTACCCGAGGAGCTGCCCGCTTTGAGAAGAACACAACAGTGCCTAATAGAATCCCTGCAAAGGCTGATGACCCTGTGATATCTCTTTCTGAGTCCAACATCAGAACATCATTCAAGAGGGTGAACCCTCACAAGGTGTCAGGCGTACCTGGCAGGGTACTGAAAATCAATCTCTCATTGCTCCAGTCAGAGGTTCCCACCAGCTTCAAAATGGCATCAATCATCCTGGTCCCCAAGAAGAGTAGGTCGACCAAAGGGCATCTTTACCGAGTTGTTTGTCTTCCAGGAGTTCTTGATGTTAGACTCAGAGTGTGTCCCCATGGACAGTCCATAAATTGGAATCCTCTGTCACGCTGTCGCTGGGGATGAACCGTGACAGAGCCCCCTGCATCCCTCTCCACACTTTCTTGCGAATTTGATTTTGGCAAAGGGGTGGGCGATGGTCTCCACTCCACTGCAGCTGTCCCAAGGACAGCGGGCATTGAAGGTGATGTTCAGGTCGTACAGGAAGGATCTCACTGGGAGTGCCACTCTCACCGCCAGCCAGGCCAGGTCCTGGTGCTTATTAATAAGCCCTGGTGATGAGACATTCTGCCAGATGACCTGGACAATCTGCTCAGGGAACCATCCCACCAGATCCATAGAGTCCTCTCTCAGTTTCTGCAGGACATTCTGTGCTAAGCACTGCCCAATAGCCTTGTGGTCTAAGGTATTGTCCTGGAAGGACTTTTGCATGAAAGAAAGGTAGTGTGACAGCATCCAGCTAGCCAACAGGGTCAGGCCTATCCTTTGCAACACCTGTGACAGGTAGAACCTTAACACAAAGTGGTACTTGGTGCCCTCGTTCCTTGGTTCCACACACAGCTTGATGCAGCCACACACAAAAGTGGTCACCAGGATGAGTGCCACACTGGGTACATCCTTGCCCCCATTTTCTGGTGACTTGTACATAGTGTTCCTTCTGACCCTGTCCATTTTGGAGCCCCAAATGCATCAAAATACTGCTCTGGTGACTGCCAGGGTGCAGGTGTGAGGGATAAGCCACACCTGCACCACATACAGCAGCACCGAGAGCACCTCACACCTGATGTTGTCTCCACAGTTGCAACTTCTGTTTCACCTTGCCTGTGGCTGAAGCCCAGTTCTTGCCACTCGTATCCACTCTCTGAACTGGACTGCTAGCACCTTTAGGGAGTTGGAGCTAATGCTGAAGGGAACAGAGAATCATTCAGACCTTTTGCTAAGCAAATTTGACTCTTGCTGCAATTTGACTCAGGCCCTTTAAATTCAACTGGTAAGCCATTATTTATACAAATTTTATACATCTGAGGGCAGTTAATAAGGCTAGTTAGCTCCGACAGGGTATGGATGGTCCAGACCCCCTTTTACCTCTGAGGTAAACCACTATTATGCTATGATTGGCTGTTGCCGGCTAGATCCACCTCCTGAGATTGATCCTACCCATAATCCACTCAGCCTTGATCAGTCAATGAGGTTGATGGCTGTTCCAATCTATAGTTAATGAAACCCTATCAGTTTCACCACTCTTTTGTGATTAATGATGATGCATCAATTTTATTAACTAAATTTTTCAAGAAAACATGGAACAGTACTTGAAACCTGAGAAGCTCAACATCGACCCTTGATTGCCTGACGCCCTGAACATGTTTGAACTCTGGCTTTGCTGTTTTAAGGACTTCCTGGCAGCGGCCACAGACGTTATCACTACTGATGCTAACCAATTGAGATTACTCTTCTTGCGAGTCAGACCCCAAGTATTCCCAATGATCAGCGACGGCAGCTTGTACCCGGCGGTCATGGAGACTGAAGGCCCAGTATCACAAGAAAGTAAATGAGGTTCGTGCCAGGGCACCTCCTGGCCACCAGAAAGCAGTGATCCATTGAGTCAAGGGTCCAGAACCTATACAGAGCACGCGACTGTAAAGCAGTGACAGTCACCCAGAATGCTGAGGACTTTATCCAGGATGCAAATGTATGTGATATCCTCTCTGGGTACATAAGACAGAAACTCCTAGAACATAAGTATTTGAGCTACAGAGGGCAGTTGAGCTGACAAAGACACTGGAGGTGGCCCTCCAAAACTTGGTTGATTACTCAGGCGCTGCTATCTTGGGACGTGGGATTGTCCTGTGCCATGAGCGACTGGTTTCCCACACCAACCCACTCCTCTAGTGACCTGACCTCAGCCGCAGTTCAATTGTTACTTCTGCAGGCAAGGTATGCTCCCAAGGAAACGCTGCCCTTCCAAGGGGGCGGTATGCATTGGGTGCAGGACAGTCTGGACAGTTGCCATTCCGGACAGCATGATCAGCACCATCTCCTCTATGAACCAGCGACATCATGGGGGCTGCCAGCTTGGCCCTCGCAGCAAACGCCGTCTTCTCAGGCATACAACACCATGGGGGAACAGCGAGGGCAGAGTTTTTGGGATCGAGGGCGGCCATCTCGGGATCATGAGCACCCATTGGACTCAGAGAGCGAGTCTATACTGGCCTCCATCACCTTGAACCAAAGGGAACCACACAAATTCGTCAGGTCCATTGATGTAAGTCCAGGTAAAGTGGAACTTTATGAACTGTTCATTCGATAGCAGGAGTACAGAAAGTTTTATTCGCCTCAGTACCGCTAAGCACCTATCCCTTAAAGTACGGCCCGCCAAACACAAGATATCACTCACATCAAAATCCCACATGACAGCTGTCCATGGGTGACCCTGACCGTTGGAGGCAGTTTACAAATGTTTCAGACGACTCCTCATGCTATAACTCAGTGTCCCCTTACTACTGAGGTTGGATTTCCAGTGCCAGCTTCAGAAAGTAACATTGAAATTCGATGGGCCCCATTCCCCCCCACCTCACCATTTGCAAAGAACAATTCACAGACAGTCTTCTGCATGCTACCTGTGATCTCTCAATCCTCAATGTCGACCCATTTTTCCCCTCCCCCACATTGTTCATCAACCTCAACCCCGACCGCAAGCCGGTGGCCACCAGGAGTACTGTACGGAAGACAAGGCATTCATTCAGTCGGAGCTTCAGTGCTTGTAGGACGAGGGCATTATCGAGGCCTGAAATAGCCCTTGGAAGGCCCAGGTGGTTGTGGTAAAGAACAGGGAAAAGAATAGAATAGTCCGAGATTACAGCCAGACCATCAACCAGTACACACAGCTTGACAAATACCTCCTTCCTTGCCTATCAGATATGGTCAACCAGATCGCAAAATATCGCGTATTCTCCACAATCGACCTGAAGTTGATGTATCACCAGGTCCTGATCCACTCAGAGGACCACCAGTATATGGCATTTCGAGGTGCATGGCCATCTCGACCACTTCCTCCAGGTCCCTTTCGGCATCACCAACAAGGTCTCCGTGTTCCATCAGGAGATGGACCGCCTGGTTGACCATTATAAGCTGCAGACCACCTTCCCATATCTTGATAGTGTGACCATCTGTGGGCACGACCTGCAAGATCACGATGCAAATCTCCGTAAATTCCTCCAGGCAACAAAATGCCTGAATCTTACTTATAACAAGAATAGATATGTGTTCCGGACAACACAACTAGCCATCCTCAGCATCTGCGTCCATGGCTGGAGCTAGCTCTCTCACATACCATTAAAGCATTGAAGAGGTGCCTCAGGTTCTTTTCATATTACGCTCAATGGGTCCATTTTATCAAAGCTTGGAACCTACCATACACCATTGAGGAAGTCCAGACAATGACTAAAATCTGCCAGGTCTGCACCAAATACAAAGCACAATTCTACCGACTCAACAAGGCATACCTGATCAAAGCTACCCGCACCTTCGAGTGACTAAGCATTGATTTCACAGGGCCCCTCCCTTCCTCCAATCAGAATGCCTACTTCCTTACAATCATTGATGAATATTCACATTTACCTTTCGCCATCCCCTGTCTGGACATGAAAATGGCCACAGTTATCAAGGCCCTCCAAAAAATATTCACGTTCTTTGGGTACCCCGGCTTCGACAGCAGCAACCAGGGGACGTCATTCATAAGTGATGAGATGCCGCAGTACCTGCTGGCCAGGGGCATCGCCACGAGCAGGACCTTCAGTTACAACCCTAGAGGAAATGGGCGTGGAAAGGGAGAACGTCATGGTCTTGAAAACCATCTTCTTGGCAGAGGGTCTCTCAATGACAAGCAGTCCTTCCAAAAGCACTCCACTCTGTACGGCCACTAACAGCTCACCTCATGAATGGATATTTGCTTTCCCTAGGAAATGTGTGTCAGGGAATATGCTGTCCATCTGCCTTGCCTCCCCAGGACTGTTCCTGTTTTGGAAGCACACCAGACAATCTAAGACTGACTCACTGGTCAAGGGGGTCTTCCTCCTCCACGCCAACCCCCAGTATGCCTATATTGTCTTCTCTGATGGGTGCGAGGATACAGTCTCAATCTGAGATCTGGCACCATCGAGCGCCCCTTTGGCCACCACTGACCACTAACAGACACTGTCCCCCACTGCTATCTTACAAGTCCCTAAGTCTACGGCTGATCACCCGTGGCTACTGCTGTTACCGCAATTCACCGGCACCACACTCCCTTACCCCCTGACCTGTTCCTCACCCCCCACCCACCCCCCCCCCCCCCCGTTGAACTGTAATCGATGATGACAGGCCAACCCCACAAGCTGCTCAGAACGCTAGAGCAGACCCCCCCAACCATTAGCATGTCATTCGCTGCAGCAAAGGAGGCCCCCTAACAGAATTAATCTGTAAAATATATATATCTATAAATGTTTCATCTTTTTCTCACCCCGCAGGACCCTTCTTTAAAAGGAGAGGTGAATGAGGGAAAATACTATGATTGGCTGCTGCCGGCTGGACACGCCTCCCGAGACCGATCCTACTCTCTCCCGAGACCGTGAGTTTTGGAAAAGTCACACGATTATTATTATTAATGTTAATAAGAATGTCAAATTCATCCATCTTTCACATAGTTTGTTTGCATTTTACACAGATCAAATAATCTTATTGTAAGCACAATGATTTACCTCAGAGATTAAAATTGCACTTTCATTTTTATGGAGGTATATATTATGGAGGTAGATAAGATGGTAAGTTTCTTTATGATTCTTATCTTTCCTGTTATGGTACTCCTATTTGGTGCCAGTCCCACTTAAGCAAAGTGACAACAATTACTAGCAGATTCAATATCAGAGGGTCCAAAGAATGTGCAGTGATAATGGGCACACGTTAAACACCAGCCAGATGGCTCAAAATGTGCTTGGCTGGTGGCACTGTGGACTGCAACAAACCTCCTCCTCATGAGTTGGCTGGTCTTTGATTTCCACACCTATATTTTGACTTCCACATCTACCAGTTGAGTGGTGAAAGAGAAATTTCCTCATTTGAGTGGCTGGATGTACTCCACCTTTTTGACCCCTCAGCGTTGTACCAGTGAAGGCCGGCGTAAGTAGTACCAACACTTTTTTGTATGTGTCATTTCCTAGGGTGGCCATTCCAAAGGAGGTCATGGTCATCATAATATGTGTGTGTGTGTGTGTGTGTGTGTGTGTGTGTGTGTGTGTATCCTGTTTTGCGGAAACTGCCAAAATGTTTGGCCTGGAAGTCAGCCTGAAGAAAACTGAGGTCCTCCATCAGCCAGCTCCCCACCATGACTACCAGTACCCCCACATCTCCATCGGGCACACAGAACTCAAAACGGTCAACCAGTTTACCTACCTCGGCTGCACCATTTCATCCGATGCAAGGATCGACAACGAGATAGACAACAGACTCGCCAAGGCAAATAGCGCCTTTGGAAGACTACACAAAAAAGTCTGGAAAAACAACCACCTGAAGAAACACAAAGATCAGCGTGTACAGAGCCGTTGTCATACCCACACTCCCGTTCGGCTCCGAATCATGGGTCCTCTACCGGCATCACCTACGGCTCCTAGAACGCTTCCATCAGCGCTGTCTCCGCTCTATCCTCAACATTCATTGGAGTGACTTCATCACCAACATCGAAGCTGGCAGAGTCTGTAAACATCGAATCCACGCTGCTGAAGACCCAACTGCGCTGGGTGGGTCACATCTCCAGAATGGAGGACCATCGCCTTCCCAAGATCGTGTTATATGGCGAGCTCTCCACTGGCCACCGAGACAGAGGTGCACCAAAGAAGAGGTACAAAGACTGCTTAAAGAAATCTCTTGGTGCCTGCCACATTGACCACCGCCAGTGGGCTGATCTCACCTCCAACCGTGCATCTTGACGCCTCACAGTTCGGCGGGCAGCAACCTCCTTTGAAGAAGACCGCAGAGCCCACCTCACTGACAAAAGACAAAGGAGGAAAAACCCAACACCTAACCCCAACCCACCAATTTTCCCTTGCAACCGCTGCAACCGTGCCTGCCTGTCCCGCATCGGACTTGTCAGTCACCAACGAGTCTGCAGCAGACGTGGACATACCCCTCTATAAATCTTCGTCCGCGAAGCCAAGCCAAAGAAAATATATATATATATATACACACACATACACACACACCCTTCCTCCACTGCTGTGAAGAGACACAACACACATATACACACACCCTTCCTCCATTGCTGTGAAGACACACACACACCCTTCCTCCACTGCTGTGAAGACACACACATATATACACACACACCCTTCTTCTACTGCTGTGAAGAGACACAAACACACACCCTTCTTCCACTGCTGTGAAGAGACACAAACACACACACACACACAAAGACACACACACACACACACCCCCTTCCTCCATTGCTGTGAACACACCCCCCCCCCACTTCCTCCACACATACACACAGTGTGTTTGCATTTGTTGTTTTTGCTATGACCATGTCCTTTGGAATGGCCACCCTTTACACTAATATAAGCACAAGTTAATGGCTTCTTTGTTCTTATTCATTTGTGTCTTTGCTTAAAGTCGAACTGATTTCATTTGTTATTTTGTTAATAATGGTCAACTTTAATTATTTCTATGTATTGGAAGTATTGTTAAGGTTTTAAAAGACCTTGGTCAGCAGAGAGAAGTCAAAAGAGAAGCAGGGCAATCAGGGAATTAGGCCTCAGGATCCATTGCTCAGCCCAAACTGCTGTTCACGGCCCTCTCTGTTTCACGAAAGGCCTGCAGTATCCAATCCTTGGATTCAGATAATCCCAGAGATCCCCCCAAAAAGTAAGTACGTCTATAAGGAATGTGCCATGCTGGGGTGGGGAGGGGAGATGGGAAGCGGGAGCAAGAGTGGGCAGCAAGTTTGATCAAGCTTAATCAACCGATTTGACTTTAGAGGTCATTAAGGTCAAATTTCACATAACCCATACTGAATTTAAGAAAGAAAGGAGGATATATTTATGTCATAAGCTAACAATCATTTTATTTTGAAAGGAAGACAGTCACTCCTACTCCACAGTTCTATTCCTGTGACCCAGTCAAAGTTCAATGTTCAGATCTATTGTCAGAGTACATGAATAACATCACACAAAAACAACCCTGACATTTTTTTTTCCCATAGGCCAGGCAGAATTTCAACTTATCAGTGGAGCAAAAAGCTGTTCTCAAGAAAAGATGCGTATACTGTGATAGTACAGATCTAGTGGAGCAAAAAGCTGTTCTCAAGAAAAGATGCGTATACAAAAAAGATTAAATGTCAACAAAGAAAGAAATGCAAACAAATTGACTGCACAATACAGAAAATAAACGTTCATTTATAAAAATGTGCAAAGTTAGTCTTTAAATGAGTCCTTTCAACCTGCCATGTAAAATGAGGTCAACAGAGCAATTTTCATGGTTAATGCCCCAGTTGCACGGCAGCTTGAAAGGGTCCAACCGGATCAACCCTGTCGGAACCCAACCACGTCACTGACCTACCTTAGAGGTGGTGAGGGAACCCAGTTAAACTTACCTAGGTCACGTCCACGGGTGATTTGAAAAGGAAAATGGCCAATCCACTTATTCCAGTGACGTCAGCGCTTGCGTGCGTGCGTCACCAGGCAGCCAGCATCTGAACATCTGGCAGTACATTCAGGTGAGTGCACGACACCTCATTGCAGGGGCGGGATGCCCCGGGTTGGCGATTTAATGGGTCGATTCCCTGCGATTTGAAAGGTGCTTCCAGCACCTTTGCCCCACTAATCGCACCCTGGTCCCAGGAGGGCTACTTAGGTGCTGCAGTTTGAAAGGGGCTAATGAGTTTGTCCTTCCCACAAATATTTATGCAAATTCATTCTGGCAACTAAACCTGCTTCCATCATGTTTTCAAGGAATTTAGTCCAGGCCGTGACCACTCACTGTGTGAATGTTTTTATTCCATGACTTCATTTTTGAATCACTAAAACCCTTTTACTCAATATTTTTTCCAAATGACAACAGTTCATTGACAGTGATTGTACCTTTAATTATAATCCTAGTCTGGTACAGTCATTGAACTTCTAACACAAGCTGGAAGTTCTACAAACTCATCGATTTTGGCTTTGTATTGGTCCACATTGTTTGTCCATTGAGTTCTTCTTTTTCATTCCTGTTGTTTATAATCTGACCACGTTAATAAACAAATAATGCAGAAATGTACAAGTTTTTTTAAATAACTGATTTCAAAATTTCCAGAATTTGTGACAGATCGTTAAATAGTTTTGCATAAAGTAAAATGCACTTACCTTTCGTCACTGGGTTGGTGAACATATACTATTAACTGGAGTTCCCATGCCAGATGCAAAATGCATTCATCCCCTTACCTCAGCACATCAGTAGTGGGTCAAACGCAGGGGGTGAAAGGTCAGATGTGCAAAAGCCAGATTAAAAAAAAACAAAGAAACAGATTATCTGGACGTTACCACTTTTGTGTCTGTAAGCTGTGTTAAATCACTGCTGTTACAATATTTGTGTTGTGGAATTTTGCCGTGCACAGATTAGCTGCCGCATCCTTTAGAAATTTTTACATTTAAGGTTACAGCACAGGCTGTTCCGACCCACAAGCCCATGCCTCCCACCCAAAAAATCTCCCCCCCCCCCCCCCCAAATATACCATTTAGCCTCCACATCAATAAGTAACTTGGTTGCCTTCAATTGGATTGAGACAACCCCAAAGCCAAGAAAGGCACTATTTAAATTAAGCTTTCCTTTCATCACTCAACAGTGTACAAGGAGGAGGCTCAGTATGTTCTACTGAATCAATCAACATGACAGTTGAATTGCAGAACAGAATTCAATAATGTTACATTGTTCACCAATGCATTTGCAAGACCAGGGAAGCGCACAATTTCAGTGGAGACTAGGTAGAATTTTCATTGTGATATTTCATGAATACAAGGCATCACAATTAGCATGTTTATGGTCAGACCTCTGTTTGCATTGAAGCGGCCCTTAACATATGGACTGTTTGCAATTACCGATTAAAAAAGATAATCAACAAATCCACAAATGCTGCAATCAAAAATATTTCTGAGATTTCAGAGAAACATGTGTGATGAAATTTCCTCCTCAGTTATGATTATTGTGTAAAGGTAGAATCCCAGCACCGTCCCTGACAATGGAAGGTAGAACTGTGGTCATGCCAGGGTTCACATAGTGAGGTTTATTGCTTGAATACAGGATGAGCAAGACCCTGAAAAGATGATGAGTGGAAGAACGAAACAAGGGCAGAACCATTGCAGGGTGATGTGCTCAGCTCAGACTACAGCCTGTTCACTTCACCTTTTCAGACTCCAGGGCATGATTTAGCATATTGTAATTATATTTTAATAAGCAATAAAATATGTACTGTGGCACCCTGTTAAAAATATATGCTTAACTCAGCCATTCTCAACCCTTTTTACAGCTATGCTGCCCCCCAACCCTGCCCCCCCCCCCCCGGCAGGACTCTGCTCAAAGTTTATGGGTCCCCTCCCCTGTGCACCAGTCAAGCTTTTGTTTCTTCCATACTTCTCTCCTACTGACTACACAAACAAAATAATTGATGTTACATGAGGTGAAAATAAAACAAGGCCTTTATTTAAAAGTGCTGTGGACCCCAGGCGATGGGGGTGGGGGTGTTGGTGGAGGGTGAGAGTTAAAACATGAAAATCTGCAGACACTGTGGTTGAAGTAAAAACACAAAGCTGGAGAAACTCAGCAGTCAAACAGTATCCTTTGCATAGCAACGGTAAAAATGCATAAACTTGAGCACCTTCGCTCCATCCGCACCAGTGACAGAGACCTCCCAGTAGTCAACCATTTCAGTTCTGTGTCACACTCCCACACTCACATGTCCATTCATGGCCTCATGTACTATCTCACCAAGACCACCTGCAGATTGGAGGAACAACACCTGATTTTCTGCCTGGGCGCCCTCCAGCCAGATGACATTAACATCGACTTTTCTGGTTTCTGCTAACTTGTTCTCCTCTTCCCCTCCCTCCTTCCCTTCCCCTTTCCAGTTCTCCTCCCCCAACTTCCCTCTTTATTCACCCAGCCATCCCTCCTTGATCGCAGTTGTGCCCTCCCTCCCTCCCTTCTCCACCTATCACCTCCTACCTTTGGACCACTCCACTCTTTCATTCGGATGCCTGCCGACATTTTTCCATACCTCGATGAAGGGCTCAAGCCCGAAATGTTGGTAATTTATTTTTACATTTGCTTTATAAAGGACATTTCTTCACCTGCCGAGTTTCTCCAGCATTGTGTTTTAATTCCCACTGAGAATGGCTGATTTAAATCATTCTCAAAAGTATAGTTATTAACTTAACTGGAACCACATGGGATATTTCATATCAATATGTTCCCAGAGTAGGTGGGGTACCTGGCAGAAGAACAGAGGGATCTTGGGGCCTATGCCAATAGATCCCTCCAGGTTGCTGCACAAGTTGATGGGGTGATTAAGATGGTATACTGGCCTTCTATAGTCAGGAGATTGAATTCAAAAACCATGAGGCATTGTTGCAGCTCTTTAAAACTGGCTAGACCACACTTAATGAATTGTGTTCAGTTCTGGACATCTCATTATAGGAAGGAGGTGGAAGTTTTAGTTAGTGAAGATGTGGAAGAGATTTTTTTTCAAACTTTATTTAAAATTTTTCAAAATACTTATCAAAGAATACATAGAATAAAAATAACCCCAGCCCACCCACCCCCCACCCTCAACAAACCCCACAAGGGGAACATAAAAAAAATAGAAAAAACATACAATGATTTAAAATATTACTAAACCCATACATTTCAAATAAGACGACCACATCTGAAGAAAAAAATTATAATTATCATGTAAATTATATGTTATTTTTTCCATATAAATACAAGATCTTAATTCATTATGCCAATGAGTTATATTCACTTCTACATCATCCTTCCAAGAAATCACCACACATTTACACGCTACAGCCAATGCTAGATGAAGAGAAGCGATCTGAAACTTATCCAACCCCCATCATTAAATAGAACAATATAACCCAACAAGAAAATTTTTGGATCTAATAAAAATTTAATTTTAAACAGTTTTTGAAGAAATTCTCTAATTTTTTGCCACAATGCTAGATGAAGAAAAGCGATCTGAAACTTATCCAACCCCCATCATTAAATAGAACAATATAACCCAACAAGAAAATTTTTGGATCTAATAAAAATTTAATTTTAAACAGTTTTTGAAGAAATTCTCTAATTTTTTGCCACAATGCTAGATGAAGAAAAGCGATCTGAAACTTATCCAACCCCCATCATTAAATAGAACAATATAACCCAACAAGAAAATTTTTGGATCTAATAAAAATTTAATTTTAAACAGTTTTTGAAGAAATTCTCTAATTTTTTGCCAAAATGGTTGAACCTTATCACAAAGCCAAACTGAATGTAAAAATGTTCCTGTACAATGTTCACATTTAAAACACAGCTCTGAATTACTAAATCCATATTTCTTCAATTTCTCAGGGGTCAGGTACAACCGATGTAAAAAATTATAATTAACCATACTATATCTTACATTGAGCAATTTAGTCACTCCATCATGGCACATAATCTCCCAATCACCCTGATCAATATCACAAATTAAATCTCCTTCCCATTTAATCCTAGGTTTATCTAAATTTACTTTATCCATAGTGTCTTGCAACAATGTATACATATCTGAAATAAAACCCTTAATTAATGAATGAGAAATCAAAGATTCAAATTTTGTTCACTTAGGAATTTTCATTTCTCTTCCAAAATGATCTTTCATTAATGCTCTAACTTGATAATACACAATGAAAGAATTTGCTGAAATTCCAAATTTTACCCCAAGTTGATTGAAAGGAAGAAATTGACCTTCTTCAAAACAATCCTACAACACTATAATACCTTTAATCTGCCATTCCTTTAAAAATCTATTATTCAATGAAAAAAGGATCAATTTATTTTGATATAATGGAGTTTGAATTGATATTTTGCCTTTTGTACCTATAATAAAGTTCCTCTTATTCCAAATCTCGAACAAATGTTTTAAAATCGGTACATTATATGTCTGTAATAAAACAGAATTCCACTTAAATATAAAATGATGCGACTAAGACTCTGAAATATTGGCCAATTCAACCCAACTAAGAGAAAGCGAAACATCCAACATATGATTAATGAAGTTTAAATATGCAGCTTCATAATAATTTTGAAAATGAGGTCATTGTAAACCTCCCAAAGCATATTTCCGAGTCAATTTATGCAACGCTATTCTAGCTAAATTTCCTTTCCATAAAAATTGTCGTACTACCTTATTTAAATCCTGAAAAAAAGATTTTGAAAGTAAACAAGGAATCGACTGAAAAATATATTGAATACATGGAAAAACATTCAACTTAATACAATTTACTCAACCTATTAATGACAAAGGAAGATCTTTCCATTTAATCAAATCAGCCTTAATCTTTCACATTAACGGTACCTAATTTAATTTATACAATGATTGAATTTTTACATCAATCATTATACCCAAATACTTAACTTTGTCAGTCCAACGCAGTCTAGTAATTTGCCTACACTGATTGTAATTTCCATCTGAAATTGGTAATATTTCACTTTTATCCCAATTTACATTATATCCAGATAATACTCCATATTGTTCTAAACATTTTTGGAAATGAATTGAAGATTGTTCCGGATGTGTTAAATATATCAAAACATCATGTGCAAACAAATTGATCTTATATTCATCATCTAATATCCTTATTCCTTTAATATTCTCATTCTGCCCTATCACTTGAGCTAAAGGTTTGATGACCAACGCAAATAGAGCTGGTGACAAAAGATGACCTTGATGAGTTGAATGCGATAATTTAAATAATTAAGAGGTTTGACCATTTGTCACCACCCTAGCAAATGGGTTATTATATAATGCCTTAACCCAACCAATAAAAAAGGTCCAAACTTAAACTTCTCCAATACTTTAAATAAAAAATTCCATTCCACCCTATCAAATGCTTTTTCCGCATCAAGTGCAACTACCATTGGTAGGTTGGGTTGCTGATGAGATGCACTGATCAACAAAATCACTCTAAGAATATTGTCAGAAGCATACCTATTCTTAATAAAATCCACTTGATCCAAATGTACTAATTGAGGCAAATATTTAGCAAGTCTATTTGCCAATAATTTCACTATTATTTTATAGTCCATATTCAATAAAGAAATTGGCCAATATGAAGCTACATTCAAAGGATCTCTGTCTTTTTTTTAAATATTATCATTATTATTGCGCTTGAACACGACTCTGGTAAAGCTCGTTCCTGCGTCACTTGTTGAAGAACATCCATAAATAAAGGAGACAAATCATCATAAAAAGCTTTGTAAAATTCAATAGAAAACCCATCATCACGTGGAGACTTCCCATTTGGCATTTGTTGTATGATATCCTTTATCTAAAAATCAGTAAGAGTCCAATTTTCTCACATCATCTCCCCTAATATTGGCAAATTTAAATCAGACAAAAAAGATTCAATAGAACCATCATCTCGAACCCCCTCAGAAGTATATTTTAGATAAAATAATAAAAATTGGTCATTTATTTCCTGAGGTTTATGTAACTGAAGTTCTTTTTCTCACTGGATTGATAGTTCTCAAAGCTTGTTCTGTTTTCAATTGCCAGGCTAAAACTTTATGGGCTCTATCACCTAACTCATAATAACATTGTTTAGATCTTTGGATCAAACGCTCACATTGATATGTTTATAATGTATTATATCGTAATTTTAATTTAGTTAAAGCTGCTTTATTATCTTCCGTACAGTTCCTCTGAAACTCTTTTTCCAAATCAGCTATCTGTTTCTCCAACATCTGACTCTTAGCCAAAAATTTCTTCTTTTTCAATGCATAACTAATAATATGACCTCGTAAAAAAAGCCTTTAAAGCATCCCATAAAGTAAAATTACTCTGTACTGAATTCTTATTCAAACTCAAAAAAGAAACAATTTGATCTTTAATAAAACTAACAAATTCTGGCTTTTTCAATAACATTGCATTAAATCTCCAATGAAAATTTGGACCCAACACAAGAAATAAGTAGCAATGAATGATCAGATACTGTTCTACTCTTATATTCAGCCTGAGTAATACGAGCTTGCAAATGTGCTGAAACCGAAAAAAATCTATCCTTGAAAATGAATCATGACAAGAAGAATAAAATGAAAAATCTTTCTCAGTAGGATTTACCCTCCTCCAAACCTCTATCAAATTCAAAACTTTAATCAATGAAGCCATTTGAACAGCAGTCTTTGAATTTTTCAAAGTCTTTGGAGATTTGTCCAAAGGATGCAGAGGAGATTTACCTGGATGCTGCCTGGATTGGAGAACATGTTTTATGAAGAAGGTTTAAGGTAAAAGTTCTATTATTGACATGTAATACATTTAGAATGAAACATACACAAAATTCTTTAGCTTTCCTCCACCGTAAGGCAGGCAGAGAGTTGCCACTTTTTTCCACCACCCCTCACAGAAACTTGCAGTGCCTGGTGTTCCTGGGCAGTCTCCCCTCCAAGTACTGACCAGGCTTGAGCCTGCTTATCTTCCGAGATCAGACAATCTCAGGCACATTCTGGCTATTAGGTTCCTGGGTTGAGCGGGCTGGGGCTTTTCTCAGCGGAACAAAGTGGGATGAGAGGCAGGTGTATAAGATTATGAGGGGCATAGATGGAGCGGCAATCCAAGACGTTTTCTCCCAAGGGTGCAATAGCAGAGGACATCCATTTCAGGTGAGTGGAGGAAAGTTTAGAGGAGATGTCAGAAGTAAGTTTTATTTTTACATCGAGAGTGGTGGGTACCTGGAATGCATTGCCGGGGATGGTGGTGGTGGAAGCTGGTAAAAATAAGGACATTCAAAAGACTTTTAGATAGGTACATGGATGTAAGGAAGACAGAGGGTTATGAGTTGTGAGGAAAGGAAGGACTAGATGGACGGTGGAATAGGTTTATATCAGCTGGCACATAATTGTAGGTTGAAGGGCCGGATCTGTGCTCAATTCTATGTTTATGATTTTAATTACTGTTAACCTTGATAAATGAGAATCCTACATCAGAGTTCATTCTGTTTGTGAGACTTAAAAGTTTTGGGCAGCTGCTCATGCAATTTCCTCAAAGGCAAATAGCATCCATTTAAATACAAGCAGAGTTAAAAAAATAAAGTATGCGCAACTCAGAGTGCGGACATAAATTCAATTTTAAATGTAAATTTTATTTACAGCACAGAAGAAGCTGAGTCCAGCCATTTAAGCCCATGCCACCCAATTACACACAAATTTGGATGGAAGGAAACCAGAGCCCCCCCCCCCCCCATGGAAAATCCACACAGATACGGGGAGAACGTACAAATTCCTTACAGAGAGAGAAAGCAAAGTCATAATTTCAGCTCAACAAACCTTCAGTTATTCTTACGAAGGGCCATTGTCTTTAAACATTAATTCTATCTTCTCTCTGAGGAATGGAGTCTGATCTGCTAAGTTCACCACTTTTTTTTACATTTTATTTTCATTTATCTATCAAGTGTAGTCTTTTTTAAACTTTTTCCATTTAATGCTTGCCTCATGTTTTGAGAAAGAACATTCACTTTGACGTTATTTAAACACGGGAAAATCAAGACTCTCGTGCAGAGTTTCTTAAATTTTCCCCCTTTGCCATTAACTTCCACCTTGGCCTCAAATTCACTTGATCCATTTCTAACATTTCTCTCCATTTTCTAGATCTCGCTGTCACCATCTCAGGAGACAAACTATCCACTGATATCAACCCACTTAATTCAACAACTCCCTCAACTGCACGTTTCTCCCTCTCTTTCTCTTGGAACAGTGCCATCCCCTCCTCTTGCTTTCTCCATCTCAGTTGAATCTGTTCCCAAAATTAGGCTTTCTGATCCAGGACTCCTGAAATTACCACTTTTGTCAGGAAACATGACTTCCCCTCGAGCATTGTTGATGGAACCCGTATTTCCTCCATTTCCAAGCTGTCTGCTGTCACTCCCTCCCCCTCCTCCTCGACAGAAACAAAAATAGAATGCCCTTGGTCCTCTCCATTCATCCCACTAGCCTCTGCATCCTGCATTTTCTTTGCCATTTCCATCAGTTGTAAAGAGATCCCACTGTGAGTCACTTCTTCCTTTCTCCTCTCCATTCCTGCTTTCTGCAGAGCACCGTGCCCATTCACCCCTCCCCATCCCCAGCAACCAGAGAAGGTGCAGAACTGGCCCTTATACCACTCTCCCTCATTATTATCCAGGGTCCGAAACAGCCGACCCAGTTGAGGCAGAGATTGATGCACACCTTCTCCAATCTAATCTTCTGTGTTCCCTGTTCTCAATGTGGTTTCCTTTACACTGACAAGACAGAATGTAGATCAGGCAGCCATTTTGCAGAGCACCCACATTCTGCCCTACAAGGCCATTTCAAGCCTTCAGTTGTATTTTATTTCAACATCTTTCCCCATTTCCACCTAACCCCCATTTGTCCTTGGCTATCTCCACAACTCTGGTGAGGTCAAACGCAAACTAGAAACAGTTCTTCATATTCCATTTGGATAACTTTTCACCCTTTGCTATGAATATTGAATTTTCCATTTTCAGGTAGACGTTCCCTGTCCCTTTGTTCACATTTTCCATTCTCCAACCACTCTTACCTGGATTTGTTCTCCTTCCACACCCAATTCAAGTTCATGCTAAAGTGCATTATCATCTGATTGGACGTATACAACCGACGAAATGGCATCTCTTCAGACTATGATCCCATCAACAGACACTTCTTCCCCTTTTCTTTCCAGTGCAACAGGTCATTAGGTAATTGATAAAGCCAATGTAGAAACAGATAAGACAGCCACTGCCTTTTGGGCAGGTTGGTGGATAGTTTGTGAGATATTGCAGACGTTTTGCACCTTACGCAAGAATTAATGTGTTTATTCACTTAAGGTTCTCAATACCATATTAAATATTGCACTTTGAATGGTCATAGGCAGAGGTTTCCAAGAGCCAGTCAGGATGCTAAAATCCATCAAGGAGGCTCTGAGCACCTTCTTAACATTTTTTTTCCTCCCTACATCCACCTGGTACCTCATTCAGAGCTGACAGAGTAACCAGCCTCTCAATTCTGGAAATGTTGGTATAGGACAGGACACTGATGTTAGCTTATAGAGACAGAGGTGATGGCACATTTCTTCTGTCTTGAGGTAACTGCTATAGGTAGCCCTGGCATCAGGTGCTTTTTTTGGAGGAGGAGAAGGCTCACTGCTGTGCAATGGATCATGAAGTTTGTGCTGTGTCCGAGACCAAACATCCTATCCTGAGTTCACCAGAAGCAGTGTTCATGCATTGGTGGTGATACTGAATTCCAGCATTGATGTCTGTCCCAGGAACAATCAACATTCAGCCACCAACTCTGGTTCTTCCCCTGTGATCAGTATTTTCCCTTCCCAAACTCACTCAGCTTCTTTTTGAAGAGCTGGTGCCAGTTGAGTGAGATAATGTTGATTATACTGTATATTTCAGGCAAGGAATGTTGATCATTTCTTTCAGGGTTTCCAGCATTGAAAAATACACGATAATACTGTGCATTGTTATGTAAATCACTGTTTTTTAAAAAAACATTCTGCCAACTCACAACCGAATTTTATCTTTTACTTCATTGATAGCTCGACATGCAATTTTGATTAAATGGAAAGATAATACTCCACCTACACATACACAATGGTTAAGTGATATTATGTCTTGTTTAAGTTTAGAAAAAAAAATTGAAATGCCATTAAAGAGTCAAATATTAATTCCCAAAAGAATGGTACCCATTTATGGATTATTATTATAACCTCAAGGATTAGGGTTGTTCAGAAACTATGGTGCTGCGTTGTCCATCTCCACGTTGTAGTCACTTGATTCTTATGTGTTCGCTTTTAACCTTGCTTAATGATAGGGGTTCTGAATTATAACTTTATTTTCTTCTTTTGAATTTTACAATACAATATATAACTGTGCTGTTCAATTGTACACAATGTAAACATCAATGAAATATTTTAAAAGAAAGAAAGAAAGTATTCTGCATTTTAACTAAATTATGGATGTACTTTAAACAAAGCAAGAACATTTTAACCCCTGTACCCAGTCTGTTTTATCATAAATAAAATATTCAAAAAAAAAGATTCAGAGGGGGGGAAGAAAAAGAACTGCTCTGCCTTGAATGATTTTCTTGAGGGCAACAATAAACTTGTTGTAGTGAATCTCCAAAATAAATTTATTAAAAAACCCTGTACCCAGTGCTGCTCAACTCCACCAATGTTACAGAACACTGGGATGCAATAGCATGGATCTCCCAATTGCCACCCATTTCAGTTCCCTTGCTGACATGTCTGTCCATGGTATCATGCACTGCCAGACTGAGGCCACTCACAAATTGGAGGGACAACACCTTGTATTCCATTTGGGAACCCTCCAACGGGATGGCATTAACATCGACCTCCAGTTTCTGTTAAAAAACACCCTCTGCCCCTTTTCTTCTTCTTCCCCTGTCACCTTTCCCCCATCTCACTCTCTCTCTCTCCCCCTCTCTTCCCTTTTCCCTCTGTCTCTTTTCACAGAGCCAAATCAATTCTCACCTCCCCTCTTATATTATCCAATTAGCACATTATGGTATGGACTCCTCCCCCTTCATTCTTCTCCCTTCCTATCACCGCTCTCCAGTCTTTATTCAGACACCTTCCTGTTTCCTGCATATACCATGAGGAAGGGGTCAGGCCTGAAATGGGGGTAATATATCTTTACCTCCTAGGGATGCTACGAGACTGGCTGAGTTCCTCCAGTATTTCTGGGTGTTTTTACTGGTATAAGAGCGAACCATAGAATCATACAATATTACAGCACAGAAACAGGCCACTTCGGCCATTCTTATCTGCTCTGAACTATTTTTAGGACTTGTCCCACTGACCTACACCCATTCCTTAGCCCACCAGATCTCTGCCATCCATGTACCTATCAAAATTCTTCTTATATGTTAAAATTGAGCCCATATTCACCACTTCAGCTGGCAGCTCGTTCCACACTCCCACCTCTCTCTGTATGAAGATGTTCCCCCTCATATTCCCCCTAAACTTTTCCCCTTTCATGCTTAACCCACGTCCTCTGGTTTGTATCTCACCTACCCTCAGTGGAAAAAGCTCATTTACTATCCATCCCCCTCATAATTTTAAACATCTCTATCAAATATCTCCTCATTCTTTTATGCTCTAGGGAATAAAGTCCTAACCTGTTTAACCTTTCCCTGTATCTCAGTTCCTGAACACCACAGTACATCTTCTCTGCACTCTTTCTATCTTATTGATATCTTTCTTGAAGTTAGGACACCAGAACTGCACACAATACTCCAAATTTGGCCTCTCCAATATTTATACAGCTTTATTATAACATCCCAACTCTTGTACTCAATACTTTGGTTTGTGAAGGCCAATAGGCCAAAAAGCTCTCTTTCCAACCCTATACGCCTGTGACCCCATTTTCATGGAATTAAGTATCTGTATTTCCAGATCCCCCTGTTCTACAACTCTCCTCAGTGTCCGACCATTCACCATGCATGTCCTTTCTTGCTTTAAGTTCCATCTGCCATTTTTTGGCCCAGTTTTCCATCTGGTCCAGATCCCTCTGCAAGCTTTTGAAGCTTCTTCACTGTCCACAATGGCCCCAATCTTTGTGTCATCTGCAAAAGTGCTGATTGAATTTACCATATTATCATCTATCAGTGGTTTTCAAACATTTTCTTTCCATGCACATACCACCTTAAGTATTCCCAATACCATAAGTGCTCTGTGATTAGTAAGGGATTACTTAAGATGGTTTGTGCGTGGAGAGAAAAAGTTTGAAAACCACTGTGTTTAATCGTACCGAATTGACTTGTTATGTGCACGGTTTCAGAACTCCAAAGGAAATGGGCCAATGACAATTTTTCTCAAGCAAAATATTTCAGTAATAATTGGGCCTAAAGCAGTGATTCTCGACATTTTTTTCCCAACTCACATACCACCTTAAGTAATCCCTTACTAATCACAGAGCACCTATGGCATAGGGATTACTTAAAGTGGGATATGAGTGGGAAGGAAAATTTTGTAAATCACTGATCTAGATCATTGATATAGATAACAACCCACAATGGATCCAGCACCGATCCTTGAGGAACACCAGTAAACACAGTTTACTACCTCAGCAAGAATGCCAAGCGACTGAACCAGCCTGCCTAACCTCCTATGTGGGACCTTGTTAATTGCCTTGCTAAAGTCCATGTAGACACCATTCACCATCAACTTTCCTTAATCAGGGTGTGGTCATACCTTTCCCGTTCCTCAGCTCCACCCACATAGCCTCAGTAGTCAAATCCTCTGGTCTGTCCTGCCTGAGCACAGCTGTAATATTATACCATTCATTCCACCCCCCCCCCCCCCCCGTCCTGTTGCATCTGAAACAAAATAAGCCTGGAACATTGAGCTGCCAATCCTGCCCCTTCTGCAACCAAGTTTCACTAATGACCACATGCCGATCTATGCTCGAAGCTCGTCTACCTTTCCTACAATACTTGTATTGAAATAGATGCACCTGAGGACATTTACATCAAGTATGGCCTCTTGACTTCAGATATTACATGTCATTTTCACATCATCTATACCCTCCTCCACTCCCCTATCTACTCTGGCACTCTGGTTCCCATCCCTCTGCAAATCTAGTTTAAACCCCCACAGAGCAGCACTAGCAAACCTTCCCTCAAGGATATTAGTTCCTCTCCAGTTCAAATTTAATCCTTCCTGTCGGAACAGGTCCAACCTTCCCTGAAAAGACCCCAATGATTCATAAAACTGAAGCCCTCTTGCACCATGTTGTTACGCTACATTATCCTCCTCCTTCTAACCTCTCTTAACATGTGGCATGGGTAGAAATCCTAAAACCACAACCCTCGTATTCCTGTCCTTCAACTTTGTGCCTAACTCCCTGAGCTCTCTTTGCAGGATCTCATCACCCTTCCTACCCAGGTTATTGATCCCTGCATGGACCACGACTTCTGGCTGCTCACCCTCCCTCCCGAGAATGGCATGAACTTGATCTGAGATATCTCAGACCAGGCACCAGAGAGGCAGCATGCCATCTAGGATACTCGATCCCTTTCACAGAACCTCTCATCTGTCCCCCTAACTATGGAATCTTCTATCACTACAGCTCAGTTCTTCTCCTTTCCCTCAGCCACTAGAATCTGTGTCTTGTACTTAGAAAATCACCCCCCCCTCCCCACCAACAGTATCAAAAATTGAGAGGCACGGCCAAAGGTGTGCCCTACACTGCCTGTCTGTTCCCTTTCCCTCTCTTGATTGTCACCCAGCTGCCCTCCTCCTGCGTCCTAGGTGTGTTAACATTCCTGTAACTCCTGTCTATCACCCCTTCAGCCTCCCGAATGATCTGGAGTTCATCCAACTCCTGCTCCAATTCCTTAACTTGATATCCATCCTATCTTGCCCTTTGCTTTTTCCATGCGCGCAAGTACAGTAATTTATTATATGTTAATGTGTTGGGTATTTCTGATTAATTACTATGTTGTGTACTTCTGGATGAGCCTTCTTGAATTTCAATTGTCAATGCAAAATAATTGCAACTTTTTATCTATTCTGCTACTCCCCACAGGCATTTGCTCAATCTTTAGCCCCTTTCACACTGGCCAGTGATCCTAGGAATCGAACACCAAATGGCCTTTAAAGTGGCAAGTGTGAAAGCAAAATCTGCTCAACACCGGCATCAGATGACATCGCCTCAAACCAGGAATTGCCAGCCTCGACCCCGAGTACAATCCCCAGCGTCCGCAGACGCCGGCATTGAGATCAGGCAAGTGTGAAACGGGAAATTGCATTGCAGGCACTTCCAAACACCGAGGATAAACCCTTGCAAGTGTGAAAGCATTCAGTGTCCCAGTTAGGAGTGGTCTAGTGTGAAAAGCCATTCCTATCCTGGGACGCTGAAGGTCCGATTTACTGGGATGCAAGTGTGAAAGGGGGGGCTTGAGGTGAAATAGCGTGTAAAATGTATACATCATAAGTCACTTCATACATGTCAAAAATATATACCTTTGCTGGATTCTTTCCTGTTGAGTAATTCATTAAGCTGGAAGGGCAGAAAATAATGTTCAGAAAATATATTTATTTAATGTAAATTGTTACTGGAACCTCTATTTTTAGTGACTTCCAGTAACTGGTTAGTCATGCGTTTTCTTTATGGGGAAGGAAGGGAATGACAAAAATGTTGCAATAGGCTGATACGTACTGAAAAATTTAAGTATTTTATATCTTCACTATATTTAGCAGGAAACTTCACCAGCATTAGGCGAGGTTGACGGTCAATGAAATGCATCTTTTAGCTAAATTTTCAATGGGAAAAATAGTCACATTCTCTTCATTCCAAATAAGCATAAAATATATGTTAGCTAATATTTATACAATTAAGTCTATTTTCTTCTTTCATAATTTTCTTCAATAAATTGTGGAAATAGTGTTATGATTCGCTTTGCATTTGTAATTTGAGTCTTTTATTTCTGAAATGGCAACAGTGCAAGTTGAAATGCAGATAAGTTCAGCTGAAATGTTTTTTTTCCCAGCACTTGCATCTCTTTTTTTAATTTTTAAACATTTTTCACACGATGAACCATAATAATCAAAATACACACAAACATTTCCCTCTTGAATATACACAGTATTTCTTGACAACATATTTCAGCTCCCTTGATCATGACTTTGAAAGTAGTCCACGATATTATAGTGGGGCTATAAAATTGACCCTTTTTTTAATGGAGGTCTTCATCTAATTAATTTAAATAGGTTAATATCTTTGTGAATATAGCGGAGAGATAAATTTCAAGTGCAATTTCTCAGGCAACATTTTTTTTAAGTCTGCAGAAGCAACATGTTTTATTATAGCCTTAACATTTACAACTGTGGTCTGATAATTTTGCAATTAAATATTGGCAAAAATAAATTGTCTATAATTGAAAAGTACTGGCAGTCCCCAGTTTACTTAAGTGTTCCATTTCTGAGACCTGTCTGTAAGCCAAGTTCTCAAAGTCAGAAACATCAGTAGGGTGTGGAAGAGTGCGGTAGAACAGAGGGATCTGGGAATACAGATACATAATTCCCTGAAAGTGATGTCACAGGTGGATAGAGTTGTATAGAGAGCTTTTGGCAGATTGGCCTTCATAGATCAAAGTATTGAGTATAGGAGTTGGGATGTTATGGTCAAGTTGTATATGACACTGGTGAGGCCATTTTTGGAGTATTGTGGGCAATTGTGGTCACCTAACTAGAGGAAAGATATCAATAAGATAGAAAGATACAGACAAGATTCACTCAGTTGTTGCCCAGACTTCAGGAACTGAGTTACAGGGAAAGGTTAAACAGGTTGGGACTTTATTCCCTGGAGCTTAGAAGAATTAGGGGAGATTTGATAGAGATGTGTCAAATTATGAGGGGGATAGACAGAGTAAATGTGTAGATAGGCTTTTTTTCTCGTGAGGGAAGTTAAGATTCAAACCAGAGAACATGGGTGAAGGGCAAAAGGGGAAATGTTTAGGGGGAACACGAGGGAGAACAGTTTCAGACAGAGAGTGGTGGGGGAGTGGAATGAGCTGCCAGCGGAGGTGGTGAATGCTGGCTCAATTTTAACATTTAAGAAGAATTTGCCAGGTACATGGATGGGAACAGTATGGAGGGCGAAGGACTGGGTACAGGTCAGTGGGACTAGGCAAAAAAAAGTTTGACACAGGCTAGAAGGGTCAAAGGGCCTATTTCTGTGCTGTAATATTTTATGGTTCTATCGGTTTCTCTAGCTACTTACATTGTATTGCTATGCATACACTTTGTATAATTCTTCAATTTCTTTGAATACCTTCTATGTTCACCCTAACATTACATTCTATGAAAATAAACTGTATCCATTTTTTAATGAATACCACAAAAATATTTTATTGTTATCATTCTTGGCATCTTGAAAGATTCTTTTAACATTATTTGGACAATTTTAATTAAGTCAGATTTCCAAAAGTCGGGTCTCCTATAACCCAGGGAGCCTGTGTATCATAATTTTATTGTTTGGTTTAAATATGGTACACAATAGACTTAGAGGGGTCAGAAACATGTTTTATTTTTTCTGGGAGAGAGAGCAGGGCTTTACTGATCACCCAGAGCACAGTTTTGATAGTTCTTTACCAGGGCACAGATGGGTTTAGCCTTAACATTGAACATTTTGCACCATATAAGTAAAGTAACAAGTTGGTTAAAGCACAGTGAGGGTGATTAGTAAATATGTTTCCATACTTTTTGATGCATTGCAAATTTACACAAATCAAATACTAATTTTGAATTCTGATAGTCGGCCCCTGACCCCCAAATTTCTCATTAATTTTTGTTCCTCTATCCTCAAACGCTGCCTGACCTGTTCATTTTCCTCAGCTCCTTCTGTTTTTATTGCTAATCTACTGATTCTATTCTGCTATATTAATTATTGTGTTTGCTCAGTTCTCTCTCTATCTTTCTGCACCAAGGTAGAAGAGATCCCACCTGCCAACCCCCTGTTCTTCCAGGCTCCCAGGCTCTCCTCACTGCAAGGTTTCCTCAAAATTTGTCTGCCTCAACTGACTGCATGATCAAATCGCCACTTAATTCTCAAAACAAATTCGAGTAATTCCCGTACGGACCCTCCCCAAAATGTCAGAATAGTATTTATAACCTCTAACTGCCATAAATTCTGATTTACAGTTTTTCCTGAAACACCTGCCTGTTCATAAAGCTCATTTTGACCTTTCATATTTTTAACAAAAGTTTCCGACTTCCTGTAGAGACCTATTTCTAATTACATTAATGAAAAATACAAAGTTGTTCCACTTTCAGAAATGCAGTTAACATCCTGGGTTGAGACATCCATCCAATTGGTTAGTCGTTAAGCGTTAAGTAGTTATTTGTCATTTTACACTTGTGCTGCTCGTTGCTGGGTATTCTTTTTCTTCCCACTTCACTGCACTTCTTTATAATTTCAAAGCTATCCCAGTCCACAGTAAGGAGAGAAACGCGGTGATTGTAGTACAATAAAAGCACTGGCGGAACTCAGCAGGTCTCTCTGTGTCCATAGGAGGCAAAAATATTTGACCAATGTTTCAGCTCTTCGTCAAGGAATGAGCCAAATGCTGGTAGGCGCTGGAATAAAAAGTCAACTGTAAGATGTAATTATATTTTAAAAAATCCCACTACAGGTGCAGATGCTGGGATCTTGAGCCAAGAATGAACTGCTGAATAAACTGAGTTGGTCAAACACCATTCACTTCTACCTACAGATGCTGCCTGAGTTCCTCTAGCATTTCATGGTTTGGTGTATTATGAGGCTATAAGACACAACAAGAACAGGTCAGCACAAAAGGCAGAAGACAACTTTAAAATCATTTTCTTTCATTTTCAGAATTACTTTTTAAAGTCATTTTGCTTACCATTATTGTCATATAATGTGATCACATGAGGCAGACAAGAGGCAACTAACAACCTTCTTCCATGAAACTCGGAAGTACACTGTAGACCAGCGGTTCCCAACCTTTTTCTCTCCACTCACATCCCATTTTAAGTATTCCCTATGCCATTGGTGCTCTGTGATTAGTAAGGGATTGCTTAAGGTGGTCTGTGGGTGGAAAGAAAAAGTTTGAAGACCACTGTTTTAATTATTCCAAATTGACTTGTGATGTGCTCAGTTTCAGAACTCCAAAGGAAATGGGCCAATGACAATTTTTCTCAGGCAAAATATTTCAGTAAGAATTGGGTCTGCAGCAGTGATTCTCATCCTTCCCTTCCTACTCACAGACCACCTTAAGCAATCCCTTACTAATTCCAGAACACTTATGGCATAGGGAATACTTAAAGTGGTATGTGAGTGGAAAGTAAAAGAACAAGAACCAAGAGATTATATTGTATTGATAAATTATTTTATTCTAAAAAAAGGAAAATCTAAACTCACCACCAAGAAAGAATCTGTTTGGCTAAAAAACAACTAAAAACAGAATTCTTATCAGGGCGATAAATTATCTCATTAGTCAACAGTTTTACCTTCATAACAAATCAAAGATTATAAAAATAACTCAAAAAGAGTCCCCACAGTATTTGAAAATTTATATTCAAATTGGAAATTGAGCATCTAATCTTCTCTAAATTTAAACACGACACGAGGTCATGCAGCCATTGAGCCTGGGTAACGTCCCTCCATTGGTGCAACATCTGGGCAGCCAATATACTAAATCTTACATTCTGGTTATATATATTAACCGTGAAGACTGTCCAATTTTCTCTCACTTCTCTTCTTGGATCCTTACTTCCTATCTCTTTAAATAAATTAACTAATAATCCAGTGGTTAAACATAATTTGAGGGTTTGGATACAATGTAGAAAACATTAAAAGTTTGAAAGATGTATTTGTTGAGTGGAGTCTTGCTTCCTTTGAACAACGTTCAGTTAAAAATACTCTACCAGATACTCATTTTTTTTGTTATCTACCAATTAGAGATTTTTTTATTATCTCAATTAATACATTTCCAAAGAGGGCTGATAAGAATTTAATTCATGTGGGTTTTTTTTTTAAATCAACAACCTTTCTATCATGGTTCAATATCTACCATTTATGATATGTTATTGGGAATGAGAGAGGCTCCCTTAGATAATTTTTTTAAAACCTAGGAATAGGATCTACAGCTTTTAATTCCTGAAGAAACTTGGAATGTTATTTTCAAATTGGTTAATATCTTTTCTTTATGTGCCCGCCACTCTCTCCTACAATTTACAGTAGTTGATAGGGCTCACATGTCGAAAGTCAAACGATCTCATTTTTCTATGGGTGTATCTCTTCATTGTGAAAAATGCAACAATGAAGATGCTTCATTAATTCATATGTTCTGGACACATCAGAGTCTTGAGAAATATTAGAATGAAATATTTCAAATATTCTCTGCACTTTTTAAAGTTAATTTTAAACCTAATCCCTTAACTGCCTTATTTGGTATTGTTGGAGAGAGTGACATAATGTTAACAGCATCTCAGCTGCATGTATTAGCTTTTATTTCTCTTATGGTTCGGTGGGCAGTGATGTATTCTTAAAATAACAATCACTACATGGTTTTACTGATGATTCTTATTTTAATTTTATATATATTTTATTTTAACTGGCTCCATGTTACAATGCAATCCATTGTTCCTCTTTATCTTTTACTAACTACTATGGTTCAAAGAAAAGCTTAACAGAAACTATTGAATGCCTAGCGTTCTCAAAATGCATGTCAATCCAATCACATTATAACCTATTAACCCACACTAAATTAATTTGTAAGACATTTAAGCAGTTTCAGCAGATTTCTGTGTGCTCTGCTTAGACTCTTCACTATGCATTAGAACCACAATGAGTCTCAATCTCGTGGAAGGTCTGCACAGAGCCCTCATGTAAAGCAAGTGGTGGAGGTGTCTGCTTTCTCATCAATGCCGCATGGTGGCGGATCTGGAAATTCATGCACCCCCTACCTGGAATACCTGACAATGATGTGCTGCCCCCAACTCTCTGCCACAATAAACCACATCAGTTCGACTGCATAACAGTTATTCTACTTGCAATCTGTAGTGATATGGTTGTCTGTACAGGCTGACCCGCCCTCCTGATGGCATTCTCTCCTTGATTCCTCCCTGGTCTCCTGCCATGTGACCCAGGCCATAAAGGTCAAGTCCCCTCTCCCTCTCCTTATTTTCACTAGCCTTAACCCGGGCCAGCAACCTCTTGTATAATAAAGTCTATCGTTCCCCATCAGTCTTTGTTTTTGTCATTATTGGGGCAACTGGTAGCGCCCAACAATTTATTATACAAGAATTTGAAGGTTTCTCAAAATGGAGAAGTTGTTGCGCCCCGAACAACACCCCCAAGTGCCAGGTACATCTTCGAACCATGGGTGAACTGTTTTAATAATTTCCTCGACGCCGCTGCTGAAGTGGTCGATTCTGACGAAAAGAAGTTGAAGATCCTATAGGCACGAGTCGGCCAGAGGGCCTTCCTGGCCATCCAAAGCAGCGCGACCTTCGTTGAGGCAATGGCTGGGCTGAGGGTGCTGTACAAGCCAAAGGTAAACAAAGTCTACTTCCGTTACCTGCTGGCATTCCGAAAACAACAGCCTGGTGAGTGTGCTGAAGAATTCGTCCAATCCTTGGTCACACTGGGAAAAGACTGTTTGGGGAACCCCACGGCCATGATATCATTGACCTAGTGCGTGGAAGAACTGATTCAATTCGCCTGTGTGTCGGGATTGAGGTTGGATTATATCCGACAACGACTCCTCGAGGAGGATCAACTCCTGTTAAAAAAGGTAATCAGTTTGGTCAGGACTCTAGACTCGGCCCAGCACCACGCAGCGTTGATCGCGGGCAGAAGCGGGCCTCCCATATATGTTCTGTCATGAGGACTGCCATCCTGGGACTCAGCGTCAGGAGTTACCGACCCGTCTGCATCATCGAGATGCAACTTCTGCAGGCAGGCCAGACACGAGAGACACCTATGCCCCATAAGTGGAGTTACATACTCGGGCTGTGGGAAGAAGGGCCATTACCAGAAAGTCTGCAGGTCCCAACCCCTGTCCGGGAGCAGCGTGATGTGTGTGCCAGAGGAACTTATGGTGTCGACTGTGTGCGCAGTGAGGAGGGCACCATCTTATCTGCTACCGCTCCCAACCTCTACACCGCGGCCTACCACACCAATGATGTCACTTCCACCCGCCATGACTCCACTTCCTCCTTCTTCTCCAATGAGGGTAGCGTGGTCAACATGGAAGTCAACATCTTAGAAGCTTGGGCAGGTCTCCCCACCAACAACAACGATGGAGAGATGCCTGCGGTGGCATCGGTAAACCTGAACCAAGCCAGCCCTCACCTGATCTCGAACTCCATGATGCAGATTAAGGTGAATGGGAATAAGACGAACTGCCTTTTCGATAGCAGCAGTACCTAAAGTTTTTTACATCCCGACGTGGTCCGCAGACTCTCCCTTCCTGTCAGGCCGATGACCGGATCGGTATCAATGGCAGCGAAGGTCCAACAGACTTGTATCTGGGGGTATTGTATAGCATCTCTAATGGTGGTGGGGGGGGAGTGTATTGTTGATTAGGCCCCAGCTCTGAGCGCTGATCCTCCTGGGCCTCAACTTCCAGAATCAGTTCAGGAGTATGACGATAGCATTCGGAGGCCCCCAACTGACGCTGACTGTCCACAAACCCCACCTCTTAGACTCCCACCCCCAATCAAGCATCTAGTCTCTGGCACCATCCTGTGGTCTCACCACCTTACGGGTGGCCCTTCTGTCATTATTTGCGAACCCTCCCCCGGACTGCAAACCAATCGCCATCAAGAGTAGGCACTACAGCACAGAGGATATGCAGTTCATCCGGGCTGAGGTTCAGTGACTCCTGGCAGAGAGGATCATAGCCCCTAGCACCAGTCCTGGAGGGCACAGGTCCTTGTGTTCAGAGGGGTGGGCAAGACTCAGATAGTGATCAACTATAGTCAAACCATCAACCGCTTCACCCAGTTGGACGCGAACCAACCAGCTACCCTGGATAGCCGACTTGGTCAATAATGTCACGCAATACAGAGTTTTTTTGACCATTTACCTCAAGTCAGCCTATCGTCAACTTCCCCTTTACCCGAACAATCGAATCTACACGGGATTCGAGGCCGATGGAAAACTATTCCACTTTCTGCGGGTGCCTTTCGGTGTGACTACTGGTGTCTCTGTTTTTTAGAGGGTAATAGACCGGAAGGTGGAGAAGCACAAGCTGATGGCAACGTTCCCATTTCTTGACAATGTCACCATCTGCGGCCACGACCAGCAGGACCATGACGCTAATCTTGCCAAGTTCTTGCGTATGGCCAAGTCCCTCAACTTAACATATAATAAGGACAAGTGCATGTTCAATACAGATCACCTGGACCTTGGATGCATTGTGGCGCATGGTGTCATTGCCCCGGACCCTAACCACATGCGACCCCTTATGGAGCTGCCGGTCCCAAACAATGTTATCTTGTATCGACCAGGTAAAGTCAATGACCCCCACAGACACCTTATCCCAAGCATGCATCTCGACCGTCTCCAGGCCCTGCACGATAATCTGTGCCACCCTGGAGTCACGAGGCTGTACCATTTCATTAGGACTTGGAACCTCCTGTACTCCGTTGAGGAAGTCCAGTCCACGACAAGATGCTGCCAGATCTGCGACAAGCCACAATTCTACTGACCAGAAAAGGCACACCTCATTAAGGCCACACGCCCCTTTGAACGACTCAGTGTCCCCCCATCCCTATGAGAGTCCCCCACCAGCACCCCGACCCCGACGGTTCCTGCCTCAGACTCTCCCCCGATGGCCTCCCCTCCAGAGGAGCACCGCACAGACACACCGACCATTCAGCGATCCAGCAGAAGGAGGAGTTCGCCCATGTGACTAAACCTCTAGTCAGAGGGAGCGTCCACCTTTCCATCTGTTTTTTTTCTCTCCCCCCAGTTCTCTGTTTGTTCCTGGTGGTTTCTATTTTAAAAGAGGGGGCGAATGTAGGGATATGGTTGTGTGTACAGGCTGGCCCGCCCTCCTGATGACATCCTCTCCTTGACTCCTCCCTGGTCTCCTCCCATGTGACCCAGACCATAAATGTTGAGTCCCCTCTCCCTCTCTTCATTTTCCCTAGCCTTGACCCGGGCCAGCAGTCTCTTGTATAATAAAGCCTATCGTTCCCCTCAGTCTTTGTCTCCATGATTATTGGGGCAACTGGTAGTGCCCAACACAACCCTAGGCAAACATGAAGATAACACTAGTCAAACTACTCACCTCCAATGACAGTCTCAAAATGAAGTACCCCGAGGCTGCGTTCGTAATAGCAGGGTTGCAGGCCCTTCCAGCCCAAGAGCCCATGCTGCCCAATTACACCCAATTGATCTATGTCCCCAGCAGGTTTTTGGAAGAGTGGTAGGAAGCCCACGCAGACACAGGGAGACTCCTCACAGACAGCGGTGGATTCGAACCCCGGTCACTGGGGCTGTAAACGTAATGCGATAACTGTACCGCAACATAAAAACCCGCTGAACATTTATTTAGCCAGTTGCTTTCTAAATAGTAAATCAAGGAGTTTGGAAAATGAGCAAGAGAGCAGGATTAGAGAAAGAGGCTTGTGAATAAAGACACTGGCAAGGACATGATGGGCCAAATATGTCCCAGGGTGGTAGCATTCCAAGATTCTAGTGCAACAATGTGGCATTTCCCATTCCCCACACAAGACTCACTGTGCTGCCCGAGTGAGATACCAACAGGGCCAACTGATTCAATGCCCAAAAGAAACTAGTTTGAGCTGGCCAAGCCTCCTGCCACATAGGACCATAAACAGGAAACTAATAGCCTTCGGTTGAAGATTTCAAAGAGCTTTTCATCACAAAATGATATAAATCTGCATTTCAGGCATCATTTAGTTTAATTTGAACTTATCTGAACTGAATCAAGTGTAACGCGCAGATATCATTCTGTAATTCTGCTACAGGAAGATGTTATTTTTTTTAATTCTCACTCCACCATCCTAGAACTTGTCCCCATGCCCACCCCGAAATCCCACCCTTTTATTTTTCCTCCCTTAGACATAGAGTTTGAAATAGGGAGCGCACTTCGACAAAGTTCCCTTCATGTTGTTGCAAAGTTGTAATGAGACCCTATAGAGAAGTTTCACTGGAGGCCGGAACACGAGATGGCATGAAGGCAGATATTAGGCGCTAACTGCTGTGGTTGCTATCAGCTCCCGTCTAAAGAGCCCTGTTTAAACCACATTACAACTGTCAGTGGTTGGTGGTGAGTTTCTTCTGGCTGAATTTAATCTGAGTAATGGCCAAAACTAATTCTATATCCATCGTGAGGAAGAGATCGTTTGACTTTTCTCACTTCGCTTGTATATTCCTGCTGCTTCTTACAAAGACGAAGCAGGATTTTTTTTATATAAAGAGACTTAAGCTGCCAAACTTTTAACTTTCTGTGAAACTTTAACGTCAAGCAGCAAATTTTTTTTCCCACAGAATTTTAACAAAGCATAATTTAGTCAGACATGATACACAAATGTGCAGGAGAAACACAGCAGGACATGCAGGATCATAAAGTTAGTCGGGCTCAGTTCGGAAAACTATTAATTTTCCAGCACGTTTAATCCAAAAACATTTCTTTTTTCATTTCTTATATCATAAAACTTTCCGTCATCCTGCTTGTTGAGCTACATTTGTCATAGTTCCTGCCTAGGTTTTCAGTGTATAAGAAAGCAGCAAGCTTGTCACATTTCCTGTTTCATCAGAGCTGTGAGATGATCGAGAGGTTGTTGCAAATTACAGGAGACCACCACAAACCTTAATATGAATTCTGCTGAGTACTTCAAGGTTGCTCCGGGGTGGGGGGGCCGTCTCTTTCCAAATGGCATCACGGTATCCACTTGTTGCGTAGATAAAAGCTCACACTCGACTGGAGGGAGAACTAACACTTTTATTAGCTTACAGCACAGGTAGGGTTCATGAACAGGCTTCAGAGGGGTTCAGGTGGGAATATACAAGCTAAGTGGGAAAAGTCAAACAATCTCTTCCTCACGATGGATATAGAATTAGTTTTGGCCATTACTCAGATCAAATCCAGCCAGAAGAAACACCACCAACCACTGACAGTTGTAATGTGGTTTAAACAGGGCTCTTTGAACGGGAGCTGATAGCAACCACAGCAGCTAACACCTAATGTCTGCCTTCATGCCATCTCGTGTTCCGGCCTCCAGTGAAACTTCTCTATAGGGTCTCGTTAAGGTGGGAATCCAGGGTTATATACGGGCCCCTGGGGAGGGGCCAGGTGGTGGCACCAGTCGTTAGTACAGCACACTTCTAGTGAATCCCAGTTCACTACATTCACCCCTTCCTTCAGAATTAAGGGTCTGTGGATGAAGAGGACAAGGATCAGAAGCTGGTAGTTGACACAGAAGAGAAATATTTACAATACTATTTACAGATTCAGGCGGTCTGGGGGTCAGAAGATCCTGGTGGAGCTCCTTAGCACCAGGGGGCCTTGGGCTCCTTGGGTCTCCTGGTCCGTCTGTGATGAAAGGGTAGTGGGCTGGGGCTCTGGTTTGACGATAGAGGAAGGTTCACTCTCCTCCTGAACTGGGTCCCCTGAGGCCCTGAGGGGGCGTGGGGAAAAAAAAGCTTGGTAACTTGTGATATACCTGAGGCAACGGACCCTCTATTCCAGCTGGTGCCAGGTCCCTGATGGGACCTTGCCATCCTTGCCATCCAGGTACTCCACATAGGCGTATGTGTGATTGGCATGGAGCAATTTCACCCTTTCCACCAGGGGTCAGTCTTGCTGTGTGGTGATAAGTAATTACACCACTAGGTCACAAGGGGTCATCCCGGTGGCCTTGTACATAAAGCAATCCAGAGCTACAGTCTAGCCTTCCCGGTTCATCTTGCAGAGAGATAAGACCTCAGTGTACATATTAGTTTATTAAAGCTGTCTTTTTTTTTAAACTTTATTTAAGATTTTATAACATGAATAACATATAGGATTACATTTAAAAAAATTAAGAATAAAATAATAAAATTACAATACAGTATCTGTAATCTAAATAAACTATACCCTCCCCAATAATTATTACACATTAATAACCCAACTCAAATTAGTCCAACCCCCCTTTCCCCCAAAAAAATAAAAAGTGAAGAATTAATAAAGTTAATAATATATGTGAGAAAAAAAACCCACTTACAAAACAAAACAAAAACATAACCGATTAAAATACTAACAAAAAGAAAAGTAATTAATACTAAGATATCAGACTTAAAAAACATATTTAAATCAAACTTAAATGCATATATTTAACAAACGGAGTTCAGATGAAAGATATATTTAACTCAAACTTAATATAAAAAATTAGTAAAGTTAGTAACATTGTCTATCAAAAATTCTTAAACAATAATCAATTCTTAAAAAAAAATTGTAGCATGAAAAAAAATGAAAAAAATTTCTCTATAGAGATAAACCTTCACCAAATATCAACTAACTTCACATCTATCATCATATTAGTCACATAAACCACCATCTTAAAACAAAAGTCAAACCTCATTAAGCATTGTACAATTCAATTTTAGTACTCTTCCACCATTTTTCCCTTTTACTCTTGAATAGTTATCCAATAAAAGCTCCAATACCACATTTAAATATCCTCAATCATTACATTAAAATTCAGATATCCAAATAATAAAAACACAACTACAACGAAATCTATATCTTCAACAAATGGAGCATAAACCACAAACAAAATTCAAGCCTCATTAAGAATTGTACAATTCAATTTATAACTTTCACCATTATTCCCTTCGTTCTATAACTAAAATAGCAAAATAATATACACCAGAATTACCACTCCTTTCACCTTAAAGTTAAAGAAAAAATATTTAAAAAAACTTATCCATCCCATTCACATTTAAATTTCAAATATTCCTTATCTACTGAATAAACTTTACAAAAAAAACCGCATCAATTTTTAGTTTTTTATACAATCAAATACTTTCTTAAGATTTTTTTTATATTTAAACAAAAAAAAACCCCTTCACTCTTTAATCTAATAATACAAAAAAAAGGAAAAAAAATGGGTAGGAGGTTAAAAATACCCCCTCCCGTCTAAACCGCGCAATGCAGTAACTCCCAAAAAAAAAATGGGTGTGAGATAACTCACACGTAGCAGATGACTTTCAGGAAATAGTGCCTATCCAGTTCTCTCCCCCAACTCTCACTTCATCTTAAACTAACATCATCATTATTTAATATCCCTTTTTTTTAAAAAAAAACATTAGAAAAAAAAGGACAACTCTTCTTTTAATCAGCTCCAACTGCTGAGTCACCGTTACAACCATTCCTTCTTGGAGCACGGCTCTTATTAAAGCTGTCTTATACTTGCACTGCTGGTGTGTTTTATTGTCAGTATATGCTGCTCCTCACTTGCTTCTTTAGATGGACCGGACCAGGCTGGGAGTGTAGTCCCTGATGCCGACCTTCTGTCAAATGTAAACATGAGCTTATGAGGAGTAGCATTGGTTGCAGTGCAGAGTAGTGACTGAATTGAGTGGAGCATGAGGGGCAGTACATTCTGCCAGCGTGAGTCTGGAAGGCCTCTTTGCTTCAGGGCAAGTTTGACAGCCTTCCAGATCGTGGCATTCTCTTTTTCAACCTGCCCATTCCCCCGGGGGTTGTAACTGGTAGTCCTGCTGGATGCGATGCCCCTCACCAGCAGGTACTGATGCAGCTCATCGTTCATGAAGGCTGAGCCCCGGTAGCTATCAATATAGCCAGGATACCCGAACAGGGTGAAAATAACAGATAAGGAGGACATGTCTGAGCACAGGAAGGCAAACAGGAAGCAGGAGTACTCATCGATGACCAAGAGGAAGTAGCTGTTCCCATTCGTGGAGGGGAGAGGTCCCTTAAAATTGATGCTGAGCCGTTTGAAGGGCCTGGATGATATAATCAGGTGTGCTTTCGCGGGGCGATAAAAGTGCGGATTGCACTCAGTGCAGACCTGGTATGACCTGGTCAGTTCCTTGACATCTTCTATTGAGTAGGGCAAATTGCAGGACTTGACAAAATGTGCCATGTGGGTGACCCCTGGAAGGCAGAGCACATTGTGTATGGTCCACAGTTGACCAGTGTGTGCGGAGGCACAGCTTACCTGGACAAGGCATCTGGAGGACCATTTAGTGCCCCTGGTCGGTAGGTGATGTCAAAACTGTAGGTGGAGAGTTCGATACTCCACCTAGCAATTTTGTCATTCTTGATTTTGCCCATCTTAGCATTGCTGAACATGAATGCAACAGAGCGCTGATCCATGAGGAGCATAAATCTTCTACCAGCCAGGTAGTGCCTCCAGTACCTTATGGCTTCTACAATGGCCTGAGCCTCCTTTTCCACAGATGGGTTCCAGAGCTCAAGGTCTTGAAGCATCAGTGAAAAGAGGCAATCAGCCTACCCGCCTGATTGAGGGTAGCGGCCAGGGCTAGGTCCAAAGCATCACTTTCCACTTGGAAAGGTACATTCTCATCTACCACATGCATGGTGGCATTTGCAATGTAACTTTAGAGGTAATTAAAAGCTGTCTGGACTTCAACCGAGAGGGGGAAGTAGTGGCCTTTAAGAGGGGACGAACCTTGTCAGAGTATTGAAGGACCCACTGGGCATAATATGAGAAAGACCCCAGGCATCTCCTCAAAGCATTTGTGGTTCTGGGGAGGGGAACCTCTAACAGGGGGCGCATCCTATCATGATAGGAGCCAATTATGTCATTCTCCACCACGTAGCCAAGGATAGCCATTCTTGTAGTCCTGAATACACACTTGTCTGAATTGTAGGTGAGATTCAAGGCTCTTACCGTGTGGAGAAAACTCTGGAGATTAGCATCATGGTCTTCCACAGTATAGCCACAGATGGTGACAATTGTTGAGGTAGGGGAAGGTAGACCATCCCATACTCATCCACCATCCTCTCCATCTGCTGCTGTAAAATAGACATCCCATTGGTAATACCAAAAGGAACCCTCCGGAACTGATAGAGTCAGCCATTAGCCTGTGTACAGGCAGCCCTTGGATAGATTGGCAGCTGGTGATAGGCAGTTTTCAGGTCAATGGTCGAATAGACCTGATACTGCAGGATATCGTTCACCATATCCGAAATACGAGGGAGGGGTATGCGTCCAGGAGTGTGTATCTGTTAATTGTTTGGCTATAGTTAATCACTATCCTGGACTTGTTTTCCCCCTTTAATACCACCACTTGCGCTCTCCACAGGCTGGTGCTAGGTTCGATGATCTCCTCCTCCAGCAGGCACTGGGTCTCCATCTTTATGAACTCACTGTCTGCCGCGCTGCACCTCCCGCTCTTGGTGGTTTGGGCTTACAGTCGGCAGACAGGATTAAGAACAGAGGCGGGGGGGGGGGTCAATGTTCAACATGGAGAGGCAACTGGGTTCTGGTTTTGAGGGCCCTCAGTTCCGAACTGTTACCGGGTGAAGTGGACCAGAAAACTCCAAGGTCACATTTTTAAGGTTACATGGGAAGTCCAGACCCAACAATACTGGAGCACACAATTCATCTAAATGTACATGTGAAATTTACAAAATTTCCCCCCTTCAAACGACAGATACAATGTTTCTGTTCCCACGCCAAATGGGACTGGGATGCTAGGAAGATTTGGTAATTAGAGGGGTACATTTTTAAGTTATGTTTTTGCACAGTCTGTGAGTCAATGAATCTTTCCGTGGAGCCCATGTCAATCACTTGGTCGAATGCCCATTTACTTTCACCATCACTATCAAGTTGCAGAGCTGGTGAGGTTTATTCTGGTCGAGGACCAACAATGCCCGGTTGCTGGAAATGCCATGTTCCTCCCTCGAGTAGCCCCCTCCGTCCTGAGTCAGCCTGTGCAGGTAAGATGGCGCTGACCTCACGGCGTGGCAAGATGGCCACCGTCCTTCCTTGGCAAAATGGCTGCCAAGCCTATACACGCCATTTCCGTAGGCAGTGGGTTGCGCAGCAGGCAATTTCGGGCGAGTCCGAAGCAGATGGCTTAGGGCTGGAATCAGATGCAAGAGTGGTACAGGCCATGGACTTCCCCAGACCTCCCTTTGCAAGGCAGACCCTCACCCAATGTCCCTTCTTCCCACAGCTGGAGCATGCCGAGTCTTTGGCCGGGCAGCGGGCATGAGGGTGCTGTCCCTTGCCGCAGACAAAGCACTCCCGGGCATGGGAAGTGGCAGCCTTAAGAGTGGGAACAGCCAGTCCTTGGAGGTGCTCACCTGAGAGCGCGAGTTCTCAGGCCTCCAGGTCGTCATTCTTGAGACTGGCCTGTTCCAGTGACTTGGCCAGCTCGACGTAGCTAGCGAAGTCCTTCCTTCCCGATTCGAGCAGTCGCTGCCTCACTATTCTCGAGCAGACCCTTGCGACTAGGGTGTCCCGGATTTGTTCATCTTCCTGGATGCAGCCTGAAGACGCTTCATGCTTACACTTCTTAGCCAGCATCCGCAGATCCAGTCGTCAGTCGACTCTCCAGGACATTGGTGGTGTAGGGTGAGCCAGTGCCTTGCTGGGACCTCGGTCGGGGCCTTCATGTAGCGGGCCTTCAGCACCTCAGCGGCATCCTTGTACATCGGGCAGTCTTGGACGACTGCGTACCCCTTAATCCCTACCCTTGAGATGAGCTCGTCCATGTGGAAGACATCCCTGGTCACGTTCTGGTAGGCCTGGAACCAGTCTAGCTAATATACCAACTCCTCAGCCGCGTTGGAGGACTGGGGGTCTATTAATAACATACTGGGCTTGAGCAACGTCTCCATCCTTGTTTGTAAGCTCATAAAATTATAGTGTAGATAAAAGCTCACACTCGACTGGAGGGAGAACTAATGCTTTTATGAGCTTACAACACAGGTAGGATTCACGAACAGGCGTCAGAGGGGTTCTGGGTTATATATGGGCCCACAGGGGGGTTGAGCCAAGAGGCGGGACCAGTCATCAGTACAGCACACTTCTAGTGAATCCCAGTTCACTACACCACTCTGCCCATTTCTGCGTGTGAGCTACCGCACCATTAGACCCCTTCATGCTGTGCCTGCTTCTTTTTGGTTTGTCATGGTGGCACAGATTGCTGCTGTTGTTAAAGAGGACTGCTTCAGCATGACATCCCATTTGCAGTCAGGCACGATAAGCTGGATGATACAGTCGGAGATTTGTCGGAATCCTATATGTCCATGCTGCTGAAGATCAAACTGCGCTGGGTAGGTCACATCTCCAGAATGGAGGACCATCGCCTTCCCAAGATCATGCTATATGGCGAGCTCTCCACTGGCCACCGAGACAGAGGTGCACCAAAGAAGAGGTACAAGGACTGCCTAAAGAAAACTCTTGGTGCCTGCCACATTGACCACCGCCAGTGGGCTGATATCGCCTCAAACCGTGCATCTTGGTGCCTCACAGTTCGGCGGGCAGCAATCACTTTTGAAGAAGACCGCAGAGCCCACCTCACTGTCAAAAGGCAAAGGAGGAAAAACCCAACACCCAACCCCAACCAATCAATTTTCCCTTGCAACCGCTGCAACCGTGTCTGCCTGTCCTGCATTGGACTTGTCAGCCACAAACGAGCCTGCAGCTGATGTGGACATTACCCCTCCATAAATCTTCATCCGCGAAGCCAAGCCAAAGAAGAAGATATGTGCACAAAGTAGAGGGTGTGCAGTCAACAGCACCCCACATCACCAGAGACTTGCAGTCACTGTAAAACCCTGTGCTACCTCTACCTGCTGCTTGCAAGCAGAGGAGCCTTCCTTCAATTACTGTCTGAAATCTGGAACCTATTGTAGCATGTCTAGTCCTCAATCCAGAATTAGTGCCAAATGTTCAAGGACATGGTTGGTGTCTATGGATGTGGCTGGAAAGTAAATGGCTGATTCCAGTAACACCATAATAATGATTCAAGGTTCAAGATTCCTTTATTGTCATGTACATGAAATACACAACAGGACCTTTCAAGCTGTCTTGGGTAAACTTATACCTCTCATTTTGTTCATTTTAGATTGGTCATAATGTTTGAGCTACCGAAAGAAAATAGACACACACACCGAGAGCAGTTCAGTTTATACAAATGTTTATTTCTAATTCAAAAGCTGATTTCACACTACAATATGCAAGCCCTTCCCAATTATACTTATCAACGCTTGGACTGGTCCCAACTGCCGAAGCGAGGCAATGACTGCACACTTGTAGTAGGTTGTCAGGGCGCTGGTAGCAGCTTCTCCACCTCCCCCGACCGGGACGTTGCTCGGACTCTGGCTGTTCTTCCTTCGGAGAGTCTAAACTTCAGCAGCAGGACCACAGGCTTATATACCCTAAAAACAATTAATCATGCGCCTACTCCTTCTAATATTTGTCAGTCAAAATCAAAACTGAACATTATATTCTACAATTTAGAAGATTAATTATTATGGAACCAGGATGTTATGATTTCCTGGTTTATCTCGTAGATACAAAGACTTATTAAAACTTCTTGAGCAAGACAGGTTGTGACCAATTTGTCAATTTCAGAGTGTTGCATTTGACAACTGCTTTCCCTGGGCCTCACAGTGGAATTCCATTTCAAAGTGTATCTTCAGATAAATCCCCATGGCTGAGTTTAATTACATCTGCTAGTTCTGAAAGTAAGGTGACCTGAGTGTGGACCCAGTGTCATCAGTTCCACAAAAGCAAAAAGCATCTGGGCACATGGTTTTAATCCTCCATTACATTCCACCCCTTGGTCACAATCTGTCATTTGCGAGGCCTAACCAGTATTCGAGTACAGAGGGAGCGAAAAAAGAGAAATCAAAACAACAATTACAAAGATAAGCAATGACGCGAGCAACCAACGGAGGATAGTGTGGCCCACTCCCCCAAATGTAGCAGTTAGCCATGAGAAAGGATTCCAACTAAGGCTCAAATTATCCTTGTTGGCCACAATACCCAGATACTGGAGCTCACGAACAGATTTTGAAACATGCTGAACAATAACATATTTATATAAGCTGCATTTGAGGCGGGTGACCGAGGACTTCCTTGGTGTAATGCATCGGACCGTGTTTCCCACGGGCAACTCCTTCGGAACGTCCTCGACATTACAAATCCAATTGCTGGCATCAAAGGAGCTGTTAAGCCAGATCACCAGGAGTGAAAAATGGAGAACCTGGAACAAAGATGCCTGACACATGTCACTCACGATACCGTAAGCATTCAGTGTTTAAATGTCTAAATCATCCTGTCCCTCAATAGCTACCCACCGAGTGTTACCCTGGGCAGGTGTCACTATTTCCCCTTTTACAGGAGGTCCACTACCTGGTGGTGCCACCCATACCTTTTGTCCAACATTCTCTAGTTCGGGAATGGGGGGAAATGACTGTTATTCCTCTGGAATAGGCTGTAATTCAGGAGTGTGAAGAAGTCGATGGAAAGGTGTACCTCCTTTTAAAGGGCGAAGATTCAAATTGTCGACTGCCTGTTGCAGCACATGGCACCACCACTTCTGGGTCCCCAGTGATGTTAACAAACGAATTTGTTCCTTCAGTAAGCCGTTCATTCGTTCAACTAACCCGGAAACCTGCGGGTAATAAGGAATATGGTGAACCCATAAAATACCGTTGTCATTTGCCCAATCACAGATTGCTTTCCCAGAGAAGTGCGAGCCATTATCAGAGTGAATCTCCTCTGGAACATCATAACGAGAAATCAAATGGTTTAGTCCTTGGATAGTGCTAGCTTGGTCAGCCGTCTTGGTGGGAAAAGCAAAAACCAGGCCCAAAAAGATGTCAACCATTACTAGGACGCAATGTTTACCCATACAGTCTAGCATGAGGCCTATGTAATCAATTTGCCAGACCACAGCTGAGTGAGCACCCCATTTTATTCGGCCATGCGGACCAGGTGGAACGGTATGGAACTTCACAAGCTGACATTCTGGGCATGTACGTAGGACCATGTGGACATCATTCTGATGGACGGGTAAAGCATGTGTACGGGCCCACATAGCTGATCCTTTCTCCCCCAAATGACCACTCTGTTCATGTGCCCATCGAGCCAGGGGGACGGTATCAGCACGGCTGATAGAGGCAATCTGATCTGCTACTGCATTATGTTGTGCCATGTTAGTCGCCATATTGGTAAGGGCATCAACGTGATAAACGGTTATCTCACGGTGATGGGAAGCATCCCACAACAGCTGCCACAACTCTTTGCCCCATACTGGGCGGTCATGTATCATCCAGTTGTTCTTTTGCAAATCAGGCATCCATACCACAAGTTCATTAGCCACAGCCCAGGAATCAGTAAACAAGTGAAGAGGGTGATCATGGGGATCTAGTGGTAAAGTGACTGCCTTCAACTCAGCATACTGACTGGAGCCACCATCCCCCTCCTCTGATAAGTGAGTTCCTGACCTGGGATGGTAAGCCACCTGTTCGTGAACGCGGCCCACCCCTTCAGGCCCTCTGGTGGCACGACTCTGAATATACCACTTCCATTTAACAATAGAAGACTGCTGAGCCCTCCCGATCTTTAGATTAGCATCATTAGCCAGGACCCAGTTCATTATAGGAAGTGCAGGTCGCAATTGAACATCTGCACCACCTGTCATTCTTTCAGTCTCTAGCAGGGCCCAGTAACAGGCTAGTAACTGTTGTTCAAAAACAGAATAACGAGTGGCAGCCTCGGGCATGGTACGTGACCAGAATCCCAGTGGGACTCGGCGACCCTCTTGTTTCTGCCAGAGGCTCCAGGAGGCCACAACATCAATATAATGGTGAATTGAGAGGGAAGGCGATACTGGCACCATCTCCAAATCACGGGCAATTAGGCTGTGGCAAATAGTGGGAGAGTGTACATAACCCTGAGGGAGGCGGGTGAAGGTATACTGGCGCCCCTTCCAGGTAAAGGCAAACTGATCCTGTGTGTCCTCAGCTATAAGAATACTGAAGAAGGCATTAGCGAGATCAATGACAGCACACCATGTTCCTGAGTTCCCAGTAGCAATGTTTTCAATAAGGGTGACAATGTCCGGAACTGCTGAAGCAAGTGGTGGGGCATGTTTGTTCAAAAAACGATAATCAACTGTCATTCTCCAGGAGCTGTCTAGCTTCTGGACCGGCCAAACAGGGCTATTAAAGGGCAACGTTGCGAGCCTCACTACCCCTTCTTCTTGCAGAGCATCGATGGTGGCAGTAATCTCTTCCTGCCCCCCAGGGAGACGATATTCTGGAATGCACACTGGTTTCATGGGGGCTGGCACCATCACAGGATCCTACTTAGCCTGACCCACTACTAGTTTTTTTGTAATAGTTCGAATTCCAAATTCAAATCCCCCTTGGCTAGTATTAAGGGCCACACCGGCCAACATATTAATACCCAGGATACACTCGTCAGTAGCAGCCACCAGGGCATGTAACCAGACAGGGGAAGGGCTATCACCCACTGTGGCACAGACTTTTATTTCCTTTGCCAGGGTGACTGCTCCTCCCAGCCCCTCTATTCGAAAAGCCGGTCCAGTCCAGAGGTCGGGGTTACCAGGAATCACCGAGTGCTCTGCACCGGTGTCGACCAAAGCCAAGTATTGGTGATCATTACCCCCACCCCAGTGGATTGTTAACGGTATGTAGGGCCGCGGATCCCCGTGTGTGCGCCGTGTCTCGATGAAGTAGACACGGGAATCCTGTCCACACCTTCAGGCTTCAGAAGAGTTCGGGGGCTTCCAGGCCCACATGCTATTGTTATCCTTAAGAGCCTGTTTAACCCATTGTTTTACCTCATCACGGGTAACTGGAGCAGGAGAAGCTGAATCAATAGAAGCAGCAGGGGGAGCAGAAGGCACAGCTGGGCCAGGAGGACTCAGCAGCTGGGTATGATGTTCCCCTGCCTTCCTCTTATAAAGGGCATAAAGGACTGCAGTAGGTTTCCCATCAATATCACTTTTAGGTGCGCCTAACTTTAACAAGGTTAGAAAAAGGTCCTTTCTTGTTGGTCCGTTATTAGCAGCAGTCCCTCTCCCTTCATCCTGCTTGTCTGATTTAACCTGAGTTGTACGTGAGTGGATTTTACCTCCCAACTCTAATTCTCGAAGCCCAGATAAGGCGTGCATCACCTCAGACACAGGGTGCCCAATTAGCGGACTAGTTACAGACAGAACCAGTCCCCGTACAGTCGGTTGGGCAGAATGAACCAATCTGGTATGCATTCCGGCCGTGAATATCTCTTCATCAGGGCTCCCCCCATATACTCACAGCTTCAAACACCCTGCATACAAGGCAGAGGCCAGGGCCTCCTGACGAATTACATGCTATGCCCTCCTCTGGGGTTCTCCAATTGTTTTGCAAATGTAAATCCCAATCTATTGGTGAGGGGTATACATGTATCAGGGCATCCCCTAGAGTAGTAAGTAAGTAATCCATCTCTTTCCCTCTACCCCGCAGCTCAGCAGTGACCAGGATATCAGTAGACAATGTTCCTAATCCCAACAATTCCTCAGGAGTTAAAAATACGTTACCCCCCACCCCTTCCGTCTGATTTGGAAGTCTGCTGCCTTATGGGGCGAGTGTGAACAGCAGGTGGAGAGGGTAGTATGTTGGACACATGCTGAGGAGTATCTGCATTATTACCATTGTCATTCCAGATATTCCCATCCCAATCCTCAATTACATCAGGATCGTCACCATTCCTTATCATGGCATGAATGCGATATGGATCGGGTTCTACTCCATGCCTTTCCTTATCTGCAGAGAGCTGCTGCCGGAGTTTAATATTACGGCAGATCATTTGGACATACTTATCTTCCCATTCTTTGGCTCTGTCCTGACTGGTGCGAACAATCTCGCTCATCATGGAACAGCATTGTCGCATGGCTTCTAGCTCCTCCTCTAATTGCTTTCTTTTGCACTGAGATTCTACTTCTCTTTGAATTGATTCTGTTTCACGCTGAACAGAGCGACGTAATGCTGTGGCCAGCAACCAAAAACCATCCGTCAGCGTCCCCTTTTTATCAGGAAATTTTCTTGCTCGAAGGAGAGTGGCAACCCGCTCTCCCAGGGGTGCACTTGATGGGTCTAACTTCTCATCCCAACTAATGGGTGGTCCCAACAAAGACAGGGTATTGGCCAACATGCCAAACCCATCGTCTTTGGAAGTCCATCCAGGAATCAAGAACTGCTCAGGGCTCACCTCTTTCTTTCGGCGAAACATCTTGAGACCAATCCTGCTCGCAGCGCCAATTGTCTTGGGTAAACTTATACCTCTCATTTTGTTCATTTTAGATTGGTCACAATGTTTGAGCTACCGAAAGAAAATAGACACACACCGAGAGCAGTTCAGTTTATACAAATGTTTATTACTAATTCAAAAGCTGATTTCACACTACAATATGCAAGCCCTTCCCAACTATACGTATCAACGCTTGGACTGGTCCCAACTGCCGAAGCGAGGCAACGACTGCACACTTGTAGTAGGTTGTCAGGGCACTGGTAGCAGCTTCTCCACCTCCCCCGACCGGGAAGTTGCTTGGACTCTGGCTGTTCTTCCTTCTTGACAAGGGGTGTTCCCACCCCTCGGAGAGTCTAAACTTCAGCAGCAGGACCACAAGCTTATATACCCCAAAAACAATTAATCATGCACCTACTCCTTCTAATATTTGTCAGTCAAAATCAAAACTGAACATTATATTCTACAATTTAGAAGATTAATTATTATGGAACCAGGATGTTATGATTTCCTGGTTTATCTCGTAGATACAAAGACTTATTAAAACTTCTTGAGCAAGACAGGTTGTGACCAATTTGTCAATTTCAGAGTGTTGCATTTGACAACTGCTTTCCCTGGGCCTCACAGTGGAATTCCATTTCAAAGAGTATCTTTAGATAAATCCCCATGGCTGAGTTTAATTACATCTGCTAGTTCTGAAAGTAAGGTGACCTGAGTGTGGACCCAGTGTCATCAGTTCCACAAAAGCAAAAAGCATCTGGGCACATGGTTTTAATCCTCCATTACACAAGCCAAGCTACAAGCACGGAAGGAAAACATGAACTTACCTAAAAGGCTGGTCCAGCTTCATATTCACGTTGAGTGGCACCTCGTACCACCCTCTGGAGCCGATGCGGCTGGTGCCGTAGCTTCACCCATCATAAGCACGCAGCAGAGCAATGGCTGTCTTCCTGACCCATAATCCCCCATGCAGCTGGAACCGCTCTGTATTTCCCAGAACAGTTCCAGCTGCATGGGGGGATTATGGGTCAGAAAGATGGCCATTGCTCTGCCGTGTTTTGAGCCACAGAGAATGGCCCCGATGGCCGAAGCAGCCTGGCAAGTTGCCGGAGTGGCCGGTGGGGCTCCTGCCGTCCGCCCTCACCCTGAGAGGGGGTCATGGAGGGAGAGGGGTGAATCAGTGGGAGGGAGAGGGGAGGTGGGTTGCTGGCTGATGACATCATCGTGACATCATCAGCCTGCTTGTAGCAGCTGTACATTGATGTGATGGAGCGCAGTGCTCCACCGATGATTCTTCCCCGAGAGGGATTGCAGTCGGCGCCTTGGAGCTGGCAACAGCGCATTCATAGAGGTAAGTCTCCCGACATAAGGGTGGAGAATCTCCACCTTTACATTCAGGATTTTTCACTGCATGAAAGGGCCTTACATTTGTTTTGTTTGGTTTGACCCCCGAAGGCACCTCTATCAAGATGAGAGAAAGAAGCCAAGGAGAGACATCGAGCGGATCGCGTTCCCTCCTCCAATGCCTCCGTGTCCTGTGCTCCTGTAACTTCTGTAGTTGCATGGCCTCCTGTCCTGACCCACAGAAAACTTGAGTTCAAGGCATTCAAGTCACTGTGATGTGACTAGGAAAATGTTAGTGCTGAAGGCCATTTAAAAAGAAAATTTAGACATATAGTACAGCACGGTAACAGGACATTTCGGACCATGAGTCCAAGCTGCCCAATTTACACATAATTAACCTACACCCCCAGTGCATTTTGGATGGTGGGAGGAAACCGGGGCCCCCAGGGAAAACCCACACAGATACAGGGAGAATGTACAAACTCTTTACAGTCAGCGCGGGATTCGAACCCAGGTTCTGATCACTGGCGCCATTAAGGCATTGCACTAACCACTATGACACTTGTGCCGCCCATTGATCCCTTGCTCGCCATTGGCCCTCTCATGAAATCTGGACCTAATACCTAGTTCTCAGAAGGTGGTTGCCAGATCTCCATGGCCTGGTCCTTCAGCTACTGAAGCCCACTGTGGTGCGCTGCAGTGGTCTCCTACCCTCCAGACTTCTCCATCTCACCAGGGTGGTGTGGGGACGTAGTGTTCTCCTGCCCTGATGCTCGGTGATGAACCATGGAGCCCACAACATTCGGAGTCTGGGCTACCTAATGTGTGCGCTACCATCTTGCGCGCAAACCTGTGTGGGTCTGTAATGTGGATCAAAAGAAAGACCTGCTGCTGGGAAGTCTTTCGGGCAGTTTTAAATCTGCACAAGGCAGTCAGGCAGGATAGACCCGGTGCAGAAGCGCGGACAGATCCGTCTCCACTGCCCTATTCATCCCGAGACTGCACCAGCAGCAGTGCTAGTCCTGCTGTTACTGCAGCTGTAACAGCTCTGCCATCCTAGTCACTCCTTACTGAGAACAGGCATCTCACGCACAGACCTGCACTGAGATTCTATTGGGGGACTGCTCCCCAAGCACCTTACCAGGCCCTCTCCTCTGCTTCCAGCAGCTGCCCCAGATATCTGTGTGCCTTGACTCATTTTCCAAGTAACAAGAGGATCTAAGTACAGGAGTAGGGAGATCCTGCTGCAGCTATACAGGGCCTTGGTGAGACCACATCTGGAGTACTGCGTGCAGTTTTGGTCTCTTTATCTGAGGAAGGACATTCTCGCCATGGAGGGGGTGCAGAGAAGATTCACTAGACTGATACCAGGGATGGAAGGACTTTCATATGAAGAAAGGTTGGATGGACTAGTATTCTCTGGAATTTAGAAGATTGAGAGGGGATCTTATAGAAACATATAAAATTCTTAAGGGTTTAGACCACACATGTCAAACTCAGGCCCGCGGGCCAAATTTGGCCCGTGATATAATTATATTTGGCCCGCAAGATAATATCAAATATGTATTAGAGGTGGCCCGCTGGCCACTGCGCCAGTATAGCGCTTGCACAGCTAATACTACAAATCCCAGAATGCTTTGCTAATCGCCCCCACCTCCTCTCTTTACTTTCATTAGCATCTGCGACCTGTCGCCCAACTCCCGTGTAATAAACCCCTTACAAAAAATGGCCAAACGAAAGACAGAAAACAGGGCCTTTCAAGACAGGTGGGAGGCAAACTCTGACCCCAGAGTTTGATGAATTTGCATCTAAGAAGAGATGCCAAGTATCTGGTTTAGACCCAGGTGCATCAGAGTAAATCACAGTGGAGCAAGCTAAGCTTGGATTAATATTTTCTTTGGTTAACTTTGGACTGTTCATAGTTGAAAGATTGGATTTTCATTGAAGCAAGTTGTTATTTTTTTGACTTGTTGGCTTGTGAAAAAAAATACATTTAAAAGGAGCTTAAAAGCTATAGAGAAATATTATTTATTGAATATTTTATTTCTCATTTGTTAATGCTTCTTCTGGAAAGAGTTTAACCAAAACTATTATTAAACATTTATTTTAATAAGAAAAAGTTTAACATTACATATGTTGAAAGAAGAGAAAACATGCAGATGTTGTTGAAAATTTTCAATAAATATTTAGTTTGGCCTACGACTTAGTCCAAGTTTTTAATTTTGGCCCTCTGTGAATTTGAGTTTGACACCCCTGATTTAGACAGACTAGATGCAGGTAGGTTTTTCCAGTGCTGGGATAAACTAGAACCAGGGATCACAATTTAAGATAAGGGGGAAGTTTTTTAGGACTGAGATGAGGAAAAAATTCTTCTCTCAGAGAGTGGTGGATCTGTGGAATTCTTTGCCACAGGAAGTAGTTGAGGCCGGTTCCTTGTCAATATTTAAGAGTAGGTTAGATTTGCCCTTGTGGCTAAGGGGATCAGGGGGTATGGGGTGAAGGCAGGAACTGGGGACTGATCAGCCACGATCATATTGAATGGCGCTGTAGGCTTAAAGGGCCAAAATGGCCTACTCCTGCACCTATTTTCTATGTTTCTAAGAGTTCTTGTTAATGAATCCTGGCCTGGGGACAAGAACTTCTTTCAATACTTTGAACTCTTCAATCCTTTACTACCTCCCATACAATTCCCAACACAGATGCTCGGCTACGAGAGTGAACGAGAGTAAAGAACCGATATTGTGTTTAAAGCTGATTTTGCCCAACTGTAGGGTGAGGTGAGTGTTCTGAGTACGTTTAAGGTAGGCTAGGCTATGACGTTCAGTAGGTGTGGTACTGTATTCTTCCTCCACTTACGATTTTTCCACTGACGATGGGTTTAGCAGAACACAGCCCCATTGTAAGTCAAGAAGCACCTGAAATTATTTTGACCAATTCTAAAGAATATTGGTGAGCAACCACAATTTCCAAAAGCATAGAAACATTGAATGCAAATCAGTCATTTCAACCCAAAAGCTGTTGACGACCCTCGTTGATGGCATGAATATCAAGGTGGGGTGTAGGCGTAGTGTGAAGGTAGTCATAGAGCCCTTCATCCTGCTTGTTCAGTCAGTCATGGAGCAGTTAAAACAGATCATTAGCTGGAACATCAAACCTTGAACATTGAGTTCCAATGTGACAGCGTTAAAGCACAGACTGATAGCGCGATCTGTCTATGCTGCATTCTTCTGGCATTGGCTGTGCCACAAATATGGATTAGTAAGCATGCAGGCACCATGAATATTGGTGGAGTCGTGAACCGCAAGGAAGGTGGTAGGCAAATGATTCAGAAGGATAGAGGTCCACTGGGACTGCTGGAAATCTGGTGAGAGAAACAGCAGATGGAGTTCAATCTCGATGAGTGGTGGGGGGGGGGGGTGGTGTTGTCTTTCAGGAGATAAAATGTAAGAGAAAACTACAGTGTAACTGGCTGGACCCTCTTGAGCTCTGATATGCAGAGAGTTAAGTCCATAGTTTCCTGAAAGTGGACAGAGTGAAAGGAAAATTTACAGACAATATTTACAATGGGGCCTTGGCAGGAATCTATGCAAGCTAAAGGCAATTTGCTTCCATGAGAATTCAAGTAGCGTTAATGCTTAACCTTGCTGATATTAAAAAAATCTGGATACTTTCAGACACTGGCTAATTAAAATCCAGATCTTAAACAACATGCCTGATTAAAACAACAGCCCAAGGGCACTCTGAAGCATAATGCTTTCAGTTCTGTTTTGAAAAATTCCATGTCATATGGATGAGTCCCCACTGACCCATTTGTCTCGTCACCACCTTAACACATTCTATTTCCGCTGCCTCAGATCCATCCTCGGCTACTCATGGTGTGACAGAATCACAAACAGAAGTACGGACCTTTACTTAATCATCCGCGCTCGCCACCTGCGGTGGGCTGGCCACATTGTCCATATGGAGGACGGCCGATTGCCCAAAGATGTCCTCTACTGTGGGCAACCAGATGCTCCCCGTCTTGTTGGCCGCCCACGTCCTCACTACAAAGACGTAATCAAGCGCGATCTCCAGTCATTCCATGTCAACCATACCGACTGGGAGGGCCTCGCCAAAAAAAATCGCACTGCATGACGTTCCGCGATTCGCAGTGACACATCACAATGTGCCAACAACTACAAAAATTTCTGTGAGGGCAGAAGAGCTACAAGGCACCGTGTTCATCTTCGCTCACGAAGGGATGGGCCATGATGAAGATGATGACCCATTCGTCTGGGGGACATGATCCAACTGAGGCCATTCATTCTGGATCTCCATATAAAATAGAAGATGGTCAGGGGGCTGCAGCAACCAAGGAACAGGGTACACCCATGTGACGTCCGGCAACACATGATAGTACCTTGCACCTGGTGACCAGGTTTTTGCCAATACACTAGACAACAATTTTTTTTCCCCAAAAGGTTTGCTTCCTGAAAAAAAAATTGGGGATTATGATAGACAACTTCAAGCCGAAACTAAAGATAAATTCAGATTTGCTTTATTACGTGGGCATTTGGAGAAACATTAAAATAACTTTTAAAAAAATTAGCATTAGGCGTATACTCACCAAGTGTAACAGAATATATCGCAGCTATTGCGACACCGACGAGACATTTATGCTGTGCTGAATCTTCCTGAAGACCATAAATGCTACTATTAAGTACACTCACTGTGCTATTGCCTGAAGAACGTGTGCATCACATGCATTCAATCTCTGTCAATGCAATGCACGGCATATATGTGAGCAGCATTTATAGCCTGCTTGCATCTATCCTGACTAAGCAGGCCTATGGCAATATTTACATAGCACCTGCTCTGAGACACATGCAGAGAAGAGGTGGAAAATCTTGAGAAATGATGCAAGAATAACAACCTGAGTCTCAATGTGGACAAGACGAAGAAGATGATCATAGACTTCAGGAGGATCAACCATCCTCCACTACATATTAATAGCTCGCCAGTGGAGAGACCAGAGAGCGCCAGGTTCCTCGGAGTCCACTTAAGAAGTGACCTATTCTGGATATGCACAACATCTCCTCACTTGTCAGGAAAGCCAGCAGCAGAACTTCCTGAGAAGATCGAGGCGGGTAAAGCTACCATCTTTTGTACCATCGAGACTGACCTGGCCAGCTGCATCACAGTTAGTTACAGCTACTGCAGAGAAATGGATCAGCAGTCAATCCACAGGTCCCATAGGAGCAGCAGAGAGGATCACTGGGGTCACCCTCCACCCCATTGACATGATCTAGCAGGATCGTTGTTTGAAGAGGCACGCAAAATTGTTGAAGACCCCTACCATCATCCAGCTACTCCCGTCAGGAAAGAGACACAGAAGTTACAGGAGTATCAGAGCCAGAAACACCAGGCTGAGAAACAGCTTCTTCCCTTTGGCAGTGAGAATGCTGAACGACTGAATAAACTGCTCATACAAACCCTCTGAGATGCTGCATTTATTTTAAAAATATATTTATTTATTTGTTTTGTGTGTGTGTGTGTGTATATATATTTAGTGCATATGTATTATTTGCCTGAATCTGTGTTATGTCTGGTTGTGTGTCTGTGTGTTTGGCACCGAGGACTGGGGAACGCTATTTCGTCAGTTGTCCTTGTACAATCAGATGGGAATAAACTCGAACATCATCATCAAAATAGAGCCCCTTCAATGTGCAATCCATTGATCATCTCAATGGGCTGTGTTTCTTTTCCTATTTGTAGCATTCATGCATGGGAGGAACAATTTTGGTTTGTGTATGGTGAAATATTTAATGCCAAACTTGTCACATTGCCGCATCCTCCAGCAGTCTGACTAAGCAAAGGTAAGATGCACCAGTCAAGACCCCAGACAGAAGTTCCTAGTCTAATTTTGTGAAGCTCACAATTTTGCCTGGAGATTGTTGCTCACATGATTTACTTGGGTAGGGATCACCTTGCATGGCACTTTCTGAGAAAGCAAGCAGACATGAAAACCCTTTCCAGGTAACATGGCCAAGAGAATTCACAATGGAAACAGAAAAACAAGGGGAGAATTTATACAGATTGTCTTTATTTACAATGCCTGGGTATGTGTTATCATAGCATTTGTGCCCATTTATGCTATATATTATAGATATACATAGCCTGAATACGCCTGAGATTGACTGATCTCAGAAGCTAAGCAGGCTCCAGGAACACCAGGTGCTGTAGGTTTCTGAGAGAGGCACTGGACAAAGTGGCGACACTCTGTCTGCCTTACGGTGGACAAAAGTTAAAGAATTTCATGTATGTCACATTCTAAATGTCGTGTTACCTGATAATAATGGAACCATTTCCATTTACCTTTTTTTATATTTCCATTTACTTCATTATTGTAGGGGAAAAAATCTCTTGGTGACAGAACCAATGAAAACAACAATTAGACAAGTTTAAGAATTATTAATTTATTTATTTACACCATCACCCAAAATGTAAACATGTGGAATATTTTAAATTTTTTTAAATTTAGACCTACATCACGGTAACAGGCCATTTTGGTCCATGAGACCATCCCGGCCAAATTACACCCAATTATCGACACCCTGCTACATTTCGTAGGGTGGGAGGAAACTGGCACCTCCAGGGAAAACCTGCACAGACACAGGGAGAATATACAAAAACTCCTTGCAATCAGCATGGGATTCGAACCCCGGTCACGATTGCTGGTGCTGAAAAGGTGTTGCTCTAACCACTATGCCAAACGTGCCACCCCATACCAACCGTGCCACCCCATACCAAACGTGCTACCCCATACCAACCGTGCCACCCCATACCAAACGTGCTACCCCATACCAACCATGCCACCCCATACCAACCGTGCCACCCCATACCAAACGTGCTACCCCATACCAACCATGCCACCCCATACCAAACGTGCTACCCCATACCAACCATGCCACCCCATACCAACCGTGCTACCCCATACCAACCGTGCTACCCCATACCAACCATGCCACCCCATACCAAACGTGCTACCCCATACCAACCATGCCACTCCATACCAACCGTGCTACCCCATACCAACCATGCTACCCCATACCAACCGTGCTGCCCCATACCAACCGTGCTACCCCATACCAACCGTGCTACCCCATACCAACCATGCTTCCCCATACCAAACATGCTACCCCATACCAACCATGCTACCCCATACCAACCATGCTGCCCCATACCAACCATGCTACCCCATACCAACCGTGCTACCCCATACCAACCATGCTTCCCCATACCAAACATGCTACCCATACTAACCATGCTACCCCATACCAACCATGCTGCCCCATACCAACCATGCTACCCATACTAACCATGCTACCCCATACCAACCATGCCACCCATACCAACCATGCCACCCCATACCAACTGTGCTACCCCATACCAACCATGCTGCCCCATACCAACCATGCTACCCCATACCAACCGTGCCACCCCATACCAACCATGCTACCCCATACCAACCATGCTACCCCATACCAACCATGCTACCCCATACCAACCGTGCTACCCCATACCAACCGTGCTACCCCATACCAACCATGCTACCTCATACCAACCATGCTACCCCATACCAACCATGCCACCCCATACCAACCGTGCTACCCCATACCAAACGTGCTACCCCATACCAACCGTGCTACCCCATACCAACCGTGCTAACCCATACCAACCATGCTACCCCATACCAACCGTGCTGCCCCATACCAACCGTGCTACCCCATACCAACCGTGCTACCCCATACCAACCGTGCTGCCCCATACCAACCATGCTACCCCATACCAACCATGCTACTCCATACCAACCGTGCTACCCCATACCAACCATGCTTCCCCATACCAAACATGCTACCCTATACCAAACATGCTACCCTATACCAACCATGCTGCCCCATACCAACCGTGCTACCCCATACCAACCATGCTGCCCCATACCAACCATACCAACCATGCTGCCCCATACCAACCATGCTACCCCATACCAATCGTGCTACCCCATACCAACCATGCTACCCCATACCAACCATGCCACCCCATACCAACCGTGCTACCCCATACCAACCATGCTGCTCCATTATAACCATGCTACCCCTTACCAACCATGCTGCCCCATACCAACCATGCCACCCAATACCAACTGTGCCACCCCATACCAACCGTGATGCCCCATACCAACTGTGCCATCCCATACCAACCATGCTGCCCCATTCCTACCATGCTGCCCCATATCAACTGTGCTGTCCCATACCAACTGTGCCACCTCATACCAACCGTGCTGCCCCATACCAACTGTGCTGCCCCATACCAACCGTGCCGCCCATACCAACTGTGCCATCCCTTACCAACCGTGGTGCCCCATACCAACCGTGCTGCACCATACCAACTGTGCCCCTTCAAACCAACCATGCCACCCCATACCAACTATGCCATCCCATACCAACTGTGCTGCCCCATACCAACCGTGCTGCACCATACCAACTGTGCCACTCCATACCAACCATGCCACCCCATACCAACTATGCCATCCCATACCAACCATGCCACCCATTACCAACTGCACTGCCCCATACCAACCGTGCTGCTTCATACCAACCGTACTGCCCCATACCAACCGTGCTGCCCCATACCAACCACGCTGCCCCATACTAACCGTGCTTCCCCATAGCAACTGTGCCATCCCATACCAACCGTGCTGCCCCATACCAACCATGCAGCCCCATACCAACCATGCTGCCCCATACCAACCATGCTACCCCATACCAACCATGTTGCCCCATACCAACCGTGCTACCCCATACCAACCATGCTGCCCCATACCAACCATGCTACCCCATACCAACCATGCTACCCCATACCAACCGTGCCACCCCATACCAACCGTGCTACTCCATATCAACTGTGCTGCCCCATACCAACTGTGCTTCCCCATACCATCTGTGCCACCCCATACCAATCATGCCACCCCATACCATCCATGTTTCCCCATACCAACCATGCCTCCTATGCCAACAGTGCAACCCCTTACCAACTGTGCTGCCCCATACTAACTGTGCCACCCCATACCAACCGTGCTGCCCCTTACCAACTGAGCCACTCCATACCAACTGTGCCATCCCATACCAACCATGCTGCAGAAGATCTATCACAGAAGATTTGCATTATGTTCCTTCAATAACATCTTATTGAATCAATAAAGTTTTAACTTAATCAGAAAAATTTTATTATACTGCAATATTCTACAATCATATACATGTGTTACATTTATAGGAAAATGCAGCAATGTGGAGAAATGCGTATGTTTACCATACATTTTGCTGCCTAGAGATTCCTCCAAAAATGTTCACCAAATTAGAGGTGCCTGTGTGGGATTCCTCACATTTTGTTGAGTATTTTATTGAAACACAATAATTCTGACACAAAATGTCTAAGCTGTGCGCTCTCTGAATTTTTGGGGGCTATCTTCTCTCTCGGCTAGGAATAAAGATCCCGTAACTAACTCTGAAAGAATAGAAGAATTCAATGCAGAGGCCTGGGTGATATTCGTCCCTCAACTCATCCCATAGAAATTTAGTCACTGTCATTTTGGAGTTTGACGTGCATGCATCAGCTGCAATGTTTCTGACTTTACAACAATGACTGTAAATCTGATATGTGTTTGTATATCAATGCATCTTGATTTTATTCTATTAAGCAATTTATTTTTACATTGTGCTAGGATGTCAAGAAGAAAATAATTGTTTACTGATCGATATCAGCAGGCAAATTTTACGTTGGCTATCCATTCATCACAATGGAGGTCTGGTCCAAATTTTCTGCAGACTAGCTCACAGACCACCAGTTAACTACCAACTAAACCCATTCTTAACCAGAGCAGGATCCATGCTGTGAACATCCTGATACAATATTGGTGAAGCACAAGGCAGTGCAGGACCTTCCTGATTGTGAATATCAAGCCCTGACCGTAGATTTGCTTTGCCATATAATTTAGCCACATCTACAGCAGACAACTGTCAAAGCTGCCTCCGACATTCCAAACAGGGAAACACAATTAGAAAGTGAACGTACTTAGTAGAATTTTACTGAAGATATTTAAAATTAGATTCCAAATGAAAATAGCGGAGCAATTAAATAAAATGTTTGAAACTGAAATCAATTTGGTATTGAAATCAATTCAATTAAGTACCAAGTAATTTATCTCAGGTTTTATCTTCTCATTTCCAGCCACTCTTCTTCACTCAGCAAGCAACCTTCTCAGGATGATTGTTGTGGAAGTTCACATTGGAGCCCAACAAAATGGTATCCCAGGCAATCATCTTCACAAATGTTCAGGACTTCCACGTTTGTTCCACATGTCCACACAGCCATGGGGTAATTGAGAACCATTCAGTCCAAAATAGGTTTCTCCGATGCCCTGCGGTATATGTTGACTGAAATCCTTGAAGTAGAGCTGTTGCCAACAGTCAGGTAAGTTGACAATCTCCATCAAGGGGGAAGTTACGGGAGAGGCCGAATTCTCAAGTCATGTTTGAATTACATTTGGTGTGACAGAAAGGAAAGAGGTCATGGATAAAGAAGAAGCGATGGAGTTACTGAATCTACGAATGGGAGGATCTGGATCTTACCATTGAGGAAGTTCGTGAAAGCTCACATTGGCCATGGTTGCAGTAGTAATTTCAGTGGCGATCAAGAGAAGTAGGTCAGTCAATAACTTTTAAAATAAGAGCAATCACATTTACTAACACAACAGATGCCATGGTTACAGCACCAACAACCCGGGTTCAAATCAGGCGCTGCCTCGAAAGAGTTTGTTGGCTCTTGGTGACTGCGTGAGTTTCCTCCGGGCCCTCCAGCTTCCTCCCACCATTTAAAGGTTGGAGGTTAATTGGGTGTAATTGGGCTCATGTGCCAGAGGGCCTGTTACCATGCTGTATATCTACATTAAAAACAATAAAACCTTCTATTTAGTGCACGGAGGGTGCACCACAATCTCCTCAAACTCACTACATTTGATTGTATTGCAGGCGAGTGAGAGAGGAGGCCAGATCCCTAGAAGATCTATTCTACAACCATTGTTCTCTGGTGGGGTGTCACACAGAGGGAACACAATTTTTCCTGATTGGCCAGGCAACAGTATCCCCACCTGTGCATGCTCCTGAAGGCATGACCTATTAACAGAATGCATCTCAAAGTGCTGCACGGGTCATTGCAAACACTGCATCCACAAAATACTCCAAATCTCATGGCATTAAAAATCAAAACATTCCCCTTAACCGGGGATGTCTGTTTTTCCACACTCATGTTTGACCATTGCACATTTTTATGTTGAAAGTTCAGTGTATTCAGAGTTTTCCCTTCTCTCATTTTCTTCACAACATGTTCCTTTGGTCTCAGTTCAACTCCCTTTAATAGTTTTGTTTTTGTGTAGTAAACCACAGTAGCATGGCAAATACCTTGCTTGTGAACATTTTTCGGAAGAATAATGTTACCTGCTGTAGAAAATCAACCAATCCAATTAAAAACAATTCACAACAATTTTATTTGAAATACATCACATTCCTTTAAGATAAATCAATGTTACTACAGAAGATCATGGAAGAAATGCAGATGAGTAGTTCTGGAGCAAGCACACCACTAAAATAACAGCAAAGAAGCAAAATGAAAAATGTATTTATTCTGAAGAGGAAAACGGGTTTAATAACTCATAAATGCTACTATGGTTTAAATATTAAGATTGCATTATTGTTCAAAATGAAAGGAAAATGTTTGCCAATCTTTGTAACCAAAGTGGTCACCTCCACTCGTCAGCGACTGTACACATAGGGCCACTCTTACAGCTTGTTCTGCCTTTCTCACCATTTTTGAGGTGGCAAATACGATCAGTCAAGTTGCTGTCTGTAAGGAGTTTGTATGCTCTTGCCGTGTCTGCGTGGGATTTCTCCGGGGAACTCTGATCTCCTCCCACCGTTCCGGAGGCTGTAAGTTAATTGGGTGGCACGGACTCGTGGGCCGAAATGGCTCATTACCGTGCTGCAAGTAAGTATGAGAGCATTCGCAGGCGACCATAAATAACGAATTGATTTGCCTTGACTTTTGCATGGACTAGAGAATTATGAAGCAAGACATCATTTCTTCTGCACAAAGCAAAGCATCTTAGTTCTTGTGCTAGTTTAAAATAAATCAATGCACAAGCTTTTAAACAGTGTGACAAGCATCAATAGAGCTTCCAAAAATAAAGGGCAGAGAAACTAATACAACTTACTATCCATGTTTGCTTTCACAATATAAAGCATTATGAGCAGATCAGTAAAAAGGAACAATTTCTGGAATTTTTTTGCTTTATTAAAAAAATCCAGCGTATTATTGCTCCTTGTGATGAATGCTTATCGAGGCAGAGTAGGTAAAAAGTTATGTACTGTTTGTGGTTATTTGGAGCAGTAAAACTGTTCAAATTTGGAGTGCATAACTAATTCATTTAGAGGCTCTCAATAAGGGTTTTTAGACTGCAGGCATGTAATGGCACAATCAAGGAATTTTGCCCCTACATGGGCCGTCTAAAAAGGAACGTGCAGGAATTTGGAGTCAATTCCCGCCCTGCAATTTATCCTGCAGGACCCCTGCAACATTTTGGAGGAAGCCTGCAGTGTAAATTGTACCCCCAAAAATTCATCGTCAGTCATCCACTCGACAGTACGTCCAACCCCCAGGACTGTTGCACTCAGGTATTTGCAATCTAAAAAGGAGCCCAGTGTGAATGACCAGACGGGCAGTAATTATGTTCACTTTTTTCCGCGATTTTCCCGGACATTGTGTCTGAAAAACACTAATGACAATAATTTATGGAGTTGGCACACTGACAAGTCCATTTGTTCCATGTTTACTGTCTTTGACATATCAGTTGTCATCATTTTTAGTGATTCATTACCTCTGACTGATTACTGTAACAGTGGGCACAATTAATTGAAACAGAGATGGGTTCTTCAATAACAAGGAGTGACCTGGGCGCATATATGCATTAAACGTAAAATCAGAAGGAATAGTTTTGGCTATCCAGACACTCATTATGAAGACATCAGTAAAACAGTCAGATTATGGAGAACAAATTCAAATTAAACAAATTGTATATCTAACTGAATGGATATCTGTTAACTGAGAGAGAAAAGCATAAACAGTATGCTTCCTATAGTTTATATTGAGTTTTAAAGCACAAACTTCTGATCTTCTATCACAAAGTCAGGGATAGATTGAAGACCTTTCACTTGCTAAGTGTTTATTGAATGGGAACTAGAAATAGCATCCTTTTCCTTTTTTAATTTAACACCCACCAGGGAAGGCAGAGAACAATTTGCCAGTTATCACACATTTCAAACTGGGTAATTAAGTTGCTAAACAGTGGTTTGTTACAGGATCATTAGATTGCTATTTCACTCTAATTAAACACTTCACAAATAATGTTCATGCCGTTTCTATATTAAAATCCAAGTACTTCATTGATTTGTTCAGCTGTACCATTTCTGTTTAATTTCCTTTTTCACAGATGTTAAGCAAAGTAGTTCTGTAATCCCCCGAAGTTTCATCCTGAAACCATAAATAATGATAGTCAGATATAATTTGCCGATACATTTAATCACCGTTGAAAATAGCAAAATATGCTCGTCGAACCAACAATTGCAAGAAAAGGAAAAACTCTGCAGAAGGAAATCCTTTCATTCCTGCAGTTTGCCTTTCAGAAGAGGACTTTGCTTTCCTCTGTTGTAGAGTGGAACACAAAAGTCTGCAGATGCTGTGATTGCAGTCAAAACACAGCAAAATGTAGTGGAGGAAGAGTTGGGGAGGGGCATAGCCTGAGTAGGCTTGTGGCATGAATTGCTCCACGTAACCCACAAACAGACTGGGACATTTTGGTGTGTTTTTACTCCCCTGTTACAGTTCCAACTTCCTTTGTACAGAGGGGTGAGCCTTGAGAGCCAGAGTAAGCAGATTGTCGAGTTTAACAGGCTTGATGAGAGAATAGAACTGGCAATATGTGACCCAAAGAGGAAATGCATGATAAGAGGAAGGAAGACGTGGACTCGGAGCGGAAGCTCGCTTGGTGTGAGGGTGATGCAAAGTGGGCTGCAGTGCGCTCTGAATGACTTACGGACTTCAGGGCACGTTGACAACATCCTGTTGTAAATGGTTTAAACAAGATTGTGCATTTCACCATCAATTCTATTCAGAAAATATCACTTATTAACCATCTCAATCTTTAAACTTGCAGTGTTTCATAACTGCAGGCTGCTGGAGACTGGCTCATTTGAACCTGGTAGCGGAGCTGGAAATTCGAGAGGGCACTGAGGGCAAGAAGGGTTCCCAAAGGGCCTTGGGCACTGAAGGCTTCCTGATTGTATCGGAGGTCTGGATCTGGAGAGCTCACGTTGGCAATGAATCAAACAGGAGACGGTGCGGCTGCAGAAGCTGCAGTAGTTGCTGGAAGCGAATCTACGGACACCCAGTGACTCTAAATCTCTTTTGCTTCCATATCTCTCGAACTGTAAGGGGTGCCGGCAATAAGAATAACAACTCTTTGTCTGCCTTACAGCAAGCAGAAGGCAATTTCGTGTAATATTACGTGTTCCGTACTATTACATATCAGTAAAGGAATCTTGGTTCTTGAAAAACTTCATCGCCAATTTAAGATAGTTTTGAAAAATGTGAAAATATGGAAAATACTCAAGACGCTTAGCAGAGCGACAGCGTCTGTGGAAAAAGAATTGGTTCCGGTGAAAAACCTTTAACAGAACCAGAAAGAGTCTGAACTCTTTTTTTTCCTTTAAAGTGGCATATTAGGAGATACTGGAGATAGGGTGAGGTCAGGGTTGATAAACTGTTGATAAAGTCATATATTTGATAATGAGAGAAATGACAGGAAGGTACACAAAAGGAAGACATAAAAATTACAAATTAGGGGCCTGTAGCTGTCAGAATAGTTCAGCAGGTCAGCAAGAAGCAAAAATTGAATTCATATTGTGAGAGATTATGGGGGCTCATCCTTTAGGATTGAAAATTGGATTTTGCGATCTTAAACTTCTGGGGTTTTTGTAATTTATTAGTTAATTGGTTTTTTTTTCAACCTAATTTAAAGCTTGTGTGTGGAAAAACAGCAACAATGGATGTTGATACATTTTTGTCACAACCATCACCTGTGGAGCTGCAGAGCAAGAGAAAAGAGGAACTGATGGTTATTTCTAAGGCATTAAAGCTGACTGAAGTCAAGCATTGGATGAGGAAAATACAAACACAGAGGATTATATAGGGGAGGGAAAATTTGTTGAGAAAGACTTAGATAATTTCCCAGAGGATAGATCTGTTGAATTGCAATTGGAGTTGGAGAAATTGAGGGTGGAAGAAGAAAGAGAGAAACGTGGGGTGTTAGAGGCTGAGAAACAGAGACAATATGAGGCAAACCAAACTGAAAAACAAAGAGCGGAGGCAGAAAAATTGAGGAAATATGAGTTAGAGGTAGATGAAAAACAGAGCGAGGAAATTGAAAGGGACAGGCGGTTTCAATTAGAGAAGTTAAAAATTGAGATGGAGGGAGGTAAAAGAATTGAGGCTGTAACTCCTGGGAAGAGGTTTTTGGCTAGTAGAGGTAAATCTAGTTCCTCCTTTTGATGAAGGAGATATAGATACATATTTTCAGCTTTTTGAAAAGGTTGTTGAGTGCTCAAGAGGGCCAAAAGAAAAATGGCCTCTTATGCTCCAAAGTGTATCGAAGGGAAAAGCACAAATTGCATACTCTAGTTTGACTACAGAGCAAGTGGCAAATTATGATACTGTTAAACAAACTGTATTGAAAGCTTACGAGTTGGATCCAGAAGCATATATAGGAGCTTGGTGAATATCTATTGCTGGTGGGTTTTAGGTCCTCTGGGCTCGTAACAATATTACCAATGGATAACACTGGAGAACCTGACCAATTCTGATTCAGACAGAAGCTGGGTTGCCTGAAATTGCTGATTTCAATGTTCAGTCCATAAAACTAGACACAAGGTATTGGTCTTGATGTTTATTTCTACTTGGCCTTGTAAACAATTCATGAGCCAGATAGTTTAGAATGGGGGTGGATGAAGAGTTAGAAGAGACAGGAAAATGGAAGCTCCAGGTCATGATGTAGACTGAATTCGGGTGCACAACAAACAGGGCACCCCCTGGAGTTCCTCCAATGCAGAAGGGATCACATTGTGAACGCCCAATGCAGTAGTCCACATTCGAAGAGGCGCAAATGAACTGTTGTTACACGTGAAAAGATGGTTTAGGTTCCTGGACGGTGGGAAGGGGAGAAGTGTTGTACCTCTTGCAGTTGCATGAGAAAGCTCTGTGAGAAGTGGAATACTTGGTGGTTATGGAAGAAAGGATGAAGGAATCTTGAAGGGAGCAGTCCCTTCAGACCTGAAGTGGGAATGAAGGGAAAGACCCCACCTGCTGACAGAATCCTGTTGGAGATAACAGAAGTTGTAAAGGATGATTTGTTGAATGCTGAGGATGATGAGATGGAACGTATGGACCAGGGTACTATTAGTGTCAAAGTGTAATATAATACAGAATAGCCTCAACATGTCCATGCTGACCAATGTTGTACTCTTGGCTAGACCCATTAATTGGACTTGGTCTAGATCCTTCCTATTGAAAAACCAAATATCTTTTGAACATTGCGACTGTGGTGACACCTACAGTTTGGCAGCTCATTCCAGATACAGACCATCTTCAAGTGAAAATATCTCCTCTCAGGTCCCTCCTAAATCTTTCCCCTCCTATCTTAAATCTATTTCTAGAATCATCTACCCTGGGAAAAAGACTGCGAGCTTTCCCTTTATCCATTTTGTAAACCCTTCAGCCACCTTCAGTCTAGGGAATAATGACCCAGCCTCTCCAACCCAGCCCCTCTGCTCCTTAAGCCTCAACTCTGTTCAGGAGAGAAAAAGTGAGATCACCGGGGCTGAAACCAAATGGCCTGCAGTCAAGAGTTGTACGGTAGAGGGGTGGGAATCAGAGAGCAGAGAGGAAGAACACTTAATCTGGAAGGAATGGAGGGAACAGAATGTAAAAATAAATGAAGGAGGGGGAAGGTAAAGGTAGATGGTAACAAAAGGAGTATATGTGGACCACAGTCTCTCGAGTGCATATATTTTATTGCAAGTAACATTGCAAATAAGGAGGATGAGGGATGGCCACATGGAAATACGATATTGATGCCATCAGTGAAACTTGGTTGCAGGAAGGGCATGTTTGGCAGTTAAATATTCATTTTCCGTTGTTTTCGGCATGACAGAACAGGGGGGATCAAAGGTGGGGGAGTTGCATTGCTCATTAGAGAGAACATCACAGCAGTGCTGTGGCAGTTTGGTGGGATCGTCCAGTGAGGCTATTTGGGTAGAATTGAGGAATGGCAGAGGCATGAAAACATTAATGGGAGTGTATTATAGACCAACAAATGGGCTGAGGGAATTAGAGGAGCAAATGTGGAATAGTGCATAAGAGTAGAGAGGTGTTAATGAGACTTTATGGGGCACTTGAAATGAATGCTAGCATAGCATATGCCTCTTCACTCCTGCCTTATTTTGTCCAAGAAACTTGTTCCCTTTGAGTGTAGTATTAGCCCCAAAAATGCATTAGCAAATATCCCTACCAAAATATTGGTCACACTCATTTCAGATGTAACCTGCCCCTCTTGTATAAGTCACCTCTTCCTGCTTTTTAGTCTCTTTCTGAGCTTCTGAAATTCACTCCGCTGGACCTCACTCCTTTTCCTATCGATATCATTGATGCCAATATGCACAACAGCCTCTACGCACCCTCCCCAGCCCCTCAAGCCTGCCCCTCCAGACAAGGTTATCTACCTAAGGTTTCAACTCATCCTCTGAGTTAGTTCCCATACCCCTCGATCTCTGATCTTTCAAAAATGTATCTCCCCCCCACCAACTTTAAACACAGAATGAGCACAACTCCATCACTCTCTGGGGCACAGAATTTCAAAGACCCACCACTCACTGTGTGAAGAAATCTCTACTCCCTTCACTTCTAAATGACCAGCCTCTTATCCTGAAGATACGTACCTCGTCTGAGATTGTGTAATGAATGAAAACACCACCACATCTACACTTTCAGGCTCCTTATATATTTGAAGAAGATCACACCTCATTCTTTTAAACTTCAAAGAAGTGAGTGAGGCTGTTCAACCTCTCTTTTAAATTTTAAATGTAGACGGTAACAGGCCATTTCGGCCCATGAGCCTGTGCTGTCCAATTTATACACAACCCCCAGTAAACTTTGAAAGGTGGGAGGAAACTGGAGCCCCCTGGGGAAAGCCCGCACAGACATGGGAGAGTGTATAAACTCCTTAAAGTCAGTGCAGGATTCGAGCTCCTGTCCTGATCGCTGGCAATGTAAAGGCTGACCGTTAAGCCAATCGTGCTGCCCCCTGATGGACAATCTCCCAAGAATTTATCTGATGGATCTTATGGTGGACTACTTCTTGTGCTACTTTATCTTTCCTTAGACAGGGGACCAAAACTATGCAAATTACTTCAGGTCAAGCCTCACCAACACCCTGAACAAATTGTACCAAAACATCCTATGTCCCTATTCCCTCTTTACAATAAAGGCCACAGGCCATTTATTCCCTTAACGTCTTGCTGCTTTTGCCTGCTAACTTATTGCAGTTCATGCACAAGAAAATCAAGATCCCTTGTACTTCTTTCATTTTGTCTTTTTTCATTTAGAGAATAATCTGCCCTTTGATTCAACTCCTCCTACTGGAGAATGCAACAACGATTCACTGAGCTGGTTTCTGCATTGGTGCTATTGCTGAATTCCTTCTTGTAACCTTTAATAGATAGGTTACAATGGTACCTTAAAGTGGAGCAAGTGGGAGAGGATACTGACATGCAGCAGAAGACACAAGGCCTGTACCAGCCAGGGAAAAAAAATCCAAAGACAAACGATAACTTAAGTGCTGTTCTGCTCAGAGCATGGACTGTCCCCATGTGTTCAATGAAGAGGATCATTGATATCTCCAATATCACAGGCCCTTTCAAATTGCCTTGTAAAATGGGATTAACTGGGCAATTTAGTAGGTTGAAGATACATGGGCTACTTGAAAGGGCCGAACTGGACAAGAACGGTGAAAATCTATCCGGGTCGCAGTCCCACCTCAGAGGTGGTCAGGGAACCCAGTCAAACTGACCCAGGTGTCCTCCTCCATCTACTTGAAAGGGGAAGTGGCTCACCCAGATACTCTGGATCTTTAAACAGGAAAGAATCAGAAAGCACACAGGGAACAGGAGATTCCCTGTGGCTGTGTGACATCATTGCAGGGGTTGGCGATTTAACAGGTAGGTTAGGCTGCTATTTGAAAGGTACAGGAGGCCCAGTAATCTCACCTGGGTTCCAGGAGGGCTACCTGGATGCTGCAATTTGAAAGTGCCTACTGTCCAACATCCACTGCCATATCATCCTTTCCAAAACTGTGGGGAGATTCAGCCTCGTTCAGTGAGTGGGTTTGATGGGCGGCAATGTGATGGAGCAAAATTCAACTCTTAAAATTATTGCTGATATTAGAGAAATCTGAAACCCCACGATATCAGCTGAAGCACATGGAAAAGGTTTTGGACCTTCAGCATGGTAACAGGCCCTGTGCCACCCAATTAATGTACATTTTGAAGGGTGGGAGGAAACTGGAGCCCCTCCCGGGGAAAACCCAGATACAGGGAGGACGTACAAACTCCTTAGAGGCAGAGTGGGATTTGAACCCCGGTCTCTGGTGCTGTAACAGCTCTGCGCTAACCGTTTCGCTACCTGTGCCACCCTAATTCAAATCTACTAAGCCAGGAGGTTTCAGTGACAAAACCTAAAAGGGGAACCAGTTAAGTCAAAACAAAATTTACAGTGAGGATTCAAAACCTACCTCGATAGTGGAATACAAAGATTTGCCGTAGGCTTTCATATATTCATCTTGAATGTCCAACAGGTCAATCTCCGATCTACTGACCAAGATTCTTGAGAGAGCATGCTCATCAGTGCCAATACCCTGAAAAGTATATTATACTCTGTTAAATTGTCAATAATAATTTCTGGATGTCTGCTTGAAATAGTTCTATATTTAAAAACATCATGCATGCATTGTTGATCACCACTTACTGCATGTGGTAACAATGGTGGGATTTATTAGATATAAGGACACTCTTTTTAGTTCATTGTTTATTATTATTGTCTTTTTGGTTCAGATGCACACAAGAATTCAAGGCACTAAGGGCAGCAGTAGGCCATCAGGCCCCTCAAACCTGCCCCACCAAACAATACCATCTGGTCTCATCTCTTCTGTACCACGACCGCAGCCTATCAAATATCTGCTGAAAATACTTTCAATGATTTAGCATCCACAACCCTCTGGGTTAGCGAATCCCAACAATTCACCGCCATCTGCGTCCCTTTCAATGATCAGTCCCTTTTATCTGTTAACAGAGAATCAGCACTGGGTTCAAAACATTGGGGAGCCCACTACCAATTCTTGAGCACAGATGCACTTCCACACACCAAATATGTGTGACAGGGGGACTGAGCTCACTGAGATGGACTTCCTCATCCATCAGGAAGTTATCTCTATTATCTTTGGTTAATATTTATTCTTTTGCCAATGCACAAAATATTGATTATCTGGTCATCAGAACTTGAACACCTTTTGTGCGAACCAGATTTAGGTCAGGAGAGACTAAAATATTTTCCAACAGCTCTAGAGTGTCTTTAGCCATCCCGAATTTGTGAAAGGTACAACATAAAGGGAATATTTTCTTCCACCAGGCACGTTGATAAGAAGCATATGGTGGAAGGATGCATAAACATGGACTAATTGCCCATCCCACAAGCAGTGACATTCACCCCTTTTACACAGAGCTGTGGAGTTGGGCTTTAACCACCTTTCGAGCTCCATGTAAAAAAAAACCGAAGGTGGTCCAGACTGATCCATCTTTGATCTTCCAAGGAGGGGCAGTGTCAATGGTGGAGTGTATTTGACTCACGGAGTCGGCTTTTTTTAAAGTTTCTGTGTGAACACGCAAGCCTGCTTCCTAAGACGTTGTCTGTCACGTCAAGGGGAATACCGCGGCTTCACAGTATTAAAGGGGCTATTGACTCGTATTCTTTTATTTGAGTTCGAGTTCAACTTCACGTTTATTATCATCTGACAAGACAGATGTAGAATTCATGCTTCCCATTGGCTGAGGTGAGTAGAACCAAAGTCAAGATCAAAATAAAGGGTGACCTCTTCATAATGGAGCTGTGAACAAAATTCTTTGCACAAAGGATGGTGAATCTTTAGATTTCTCTACACGAGGATTAATTGCTGAGTTTATTAAAGATATCGATGTCAAGATCTTTATATACAGTAAAACCCCTGTTATCCGGAATTGAGAATCAGAATTTATCGTCATGAACAAATCATGATTTTTTTGTTTTGTGGCAGCATCACAGTGCAATTTATATAAACCACCTTACAAAAATACATAAAAATAGTGCATGTCAAGTCAAAAAAGGTATTTGGTTCATTGATCATTCAGGTATCTGATGGGAGCAGGGAAGAAGCTCTCCTTGTGCCGCTGAGTGCACGTCTGCAGGCTCCCGTACCAGTTTCCCAATGGCAGCAGAGTGAAGAGGGTGTGGCCTAGGTGGTGGGGTCCATGAGGATGGAGGCTGCTTCCTTAAGACACCACTTCTTGTAGATGGCCTCGATGGAGTGAAGACTGGTGCCGGTGGTGTCACAGGCTGAATCAATAACCTTCTGGAGATTTTTCTTGTCCTGACCATCGGCACCTCTGTACCAGACAGTGATGCAGCCGGCCAGAATGCTCTCCACGGTACACCTGGAGAAGATTTTAAGAGCCTTCGGTGACATACAGCCGGCAATCTCAAGCAACCGGCAAAAAAAATCAAGGAAAATAAACAAATGAATAGATAAATAAATAAATAGATAGATAAATAGATAGAAATTAAAAGTTTAAAATTTTAGAAGTGAATGTTTTCTGAAGTAACACGTAAACCTTTAGTGAAGATGGGAGCAAGTATTCAGCCAGCGGAGGGCTTTGGACGTGCTTTGCTCATAGCAGCTGTTTGAATAAAGTTGTGTTTGTTTAAAATGGCATCGCCTAGATTGACGCCACTTCCTGTTGGGGTGACTCTCTTAAAGTGTCTCCTTATTCCTGTTAGTAAGGTCCTTTATCTGTAAACTTTTTGGGGGTTGGGGGGAATTAATTATCTACAATGTTGATCATTCATCTTATGGGTGGCTCCATGATAGGTGAGGAACTGGCAGATGCAGCAATGGTTAAATGTTTTCAAAGAACGTATTGAAAAATAAAGTAAAATGCTTTAAGGTTTACATATTCGTCCACGTGAAGTTTGTTCAGTGTAAGAACAATATAGCATTTGTGTCTTTTAAACTGTTTATTCTTGTAAGAGTGAGTCTCAAGCAACCAGAATGCTCACTTATCTGTCACCTACCAATCCCTGTTGGTGCTGGACACCAGGGGTTTTACTATATTAAGGTGAAGAAAAATTAATATTTGGTGAGTACAGGGAAATAGTGCTGACATAGAAGATGAGGAGTGATCAGACTGAATGGTGTGGAAACATAAGGGGCACTGGCATCTGTTTCTTGTATCATGCATGTTAGAATTACGGAGTGCCAGGTGGTTGTCTAAAACGAGCCAGCTCTTGCATGGAATCTCTTGTCCTCATCCACAGAGGGAGACCCAGGCCCAACACTGGATGTTTGAAAAACCTGAGTTACATCTTGATCTTACTGGGATTTCTGAGAGTACTGGTGGCAGTAATAGGTGTATTTTTCACTGCTCTACCATCTCATTGAAGGGGATACACATGAAATGCTAGAGGAATTCAGTGGGTAAGACAGCATCCACGGAACACAAAGGTCGATGTTTTGGGCTGAAATATCAACCACTGCTATCTATAAGACAGAAAGAGTGCAGAGAAAATTTACTCGGATTTTGGCCAGACTTCAGGCACTGAGTTACTGGGAAAGGTTAAACAGGTTAAGACTTTATTCCCTGGAGTGTAGAAGAATGAGGGGAGGTTTGATAAAGGTATTTCAAGTTCGGAGGGGTGAGATAAAAACCAGAGGATATTGGTTAAGAGTGAAAGGGGAAAGGTTAAGGGCAAACGTGAGGGGAAACTTCTTGACACCGAGAGTAGTGGGGAGTGTGGAATGAGCTGCCAGCTCAGGTGGTGAATGCGGGCTCAATTTTAACATTTAAGAAGAATTTGGACAGGTACATGGATGGGAGAGGTATGGAAGGCAATGGTCAGGGTGCAGGTCAGTGGGATAAGAGAGAATAATAGTCTGGGACAGACTAGAAGGGCCAAAGGCCTGCTTCTGTGCTGTTATGTTCTATAGTTCTGATGAAAAACGTCACCTTTTTTGTCAGAAATAAATACAGGTGCACGTGATTCATTCTGGTTTTTGAGTCAAGATAACCAGCAGAATCGTCAACTGAAATGAAAGCAGTTACGGTCCAATTGTCACCATTTGGAAATGTGACCGAGCTCCATGTTAAGTTCATGTTAAATTCTAACTCCATGTTAAATGCAGGCTCAATTTTAACATTTAGGAAGAATTTGGACAGGTACATAGATGGGAGAGGTATGGAGGGCTAGAGACTGAGTATAGGTCAGTGGGACTAAGCAAACAAAAGATTTGGCACAGACTAGAAGGGCCAAAGGGGCCTGTTTCAGAGCTGTAGCGTTCCATGGTTCTCCTTGACCCATTGAGTTCTGCCAGCATTGTGTGTTTCTCCAGATTTACAGTCTCACTTGTTTACCTCATTGAAGGGGATGCCAGTTGGTACATTCGCACATATTTTTTCTGGAGCAGAAATTTTCCTCACGCATCCATGAAAATCACTTGAGGTAGCTGCCACTTTAGGCCCATCACATTTAAAAGCTGGACTGCTTCATCTCTTCTTGCTGTTACCAGCCGAGTTTAATCTCTGATCCAGATGGGGTATTTTTCTGCATAGTCCCAGAACAGTAAATGGACCTGATGCTCCCGTTGCCCACCTGTTGGCAGATATAAACCTCTGCCTTCAACGTGGACAGGGCTTCTTGCTGAGGCCCATTACCTTCCTCCTTGTTTACACTGCTGCGGAGCTCTCATCAACTTTGCTGTGATCCAATATATCAAAGATCCATGTGACTGGACTTGCATCAAGTTGACATTTTGTTTGATGTGTATATAACTTGTCTTAAAATTTAAGTCAGAAGGATCTTTATACTTCAATATTGGCGAACATGGTACCTCCTTGCACCAAAGGCTCTTTGTTCAAGCATTTGAAATTTGCCTCATGCACTGATGCAAAACACTCAATAACCGATGGGATATCGATTTTATCTGTAGCCTACTACTCCTTCCTGCTAATTACTGAAAATATAATCAAAGTATACAAAACTGTGTCAGGTTTCCTTTATTCTTGTTGGTGCTGCACCTAAGACCAGTATTAAAACAATTAAAAGAGAATCAGAATGCTGGAAGAACTCAATGGGTGAAGCAACATCTGTGGAGGCAAAAGCTGCAAGTTTACATTTCGGGCCGGACTCCACATCCATTTGTTCCATTTCCTCTTTCAAACTATTGCATCTGCTGCTCTTTTCCTCCATAAGGCCCAAATTATGTATCAGACTCAATAATCTTCTTTCAGAGAGAAGGTTTAACTCAGTGAAGAATATGGACTGGTCGGGGGGAAGAACATGGAACAGTCAGGGCAGAGGTCAGACACTCTGTGGATCATAGACTGACCAGAGAGAAGGACAACTCAATGAGAAACATGGACTGGTTGGAGATAAGATCAAGCTCAATGAGGAATGTGGACTGGTTGGGGAGAAGGTTGGATTCACTGAGGGGTGGAGGATGGAGTCACAGAAGAACATGGACCAGTTGGGGAGAAGGGCAGATTCACTGAGAAACATAGGCCAGTCAGGGCAAGGATTGAATTCAATAAGGAACATGAGGTGGTTGGGGAGAAGGTAAGACTCAATGAGAAAATGGACCAGTCGGGATGACGATTTTACTCATTGAGGAGCATGGACCATAGTGATAAAATGATAGAATTTGTCTTGCAGTTTGAGAGGGAGAAACTAAAATCCAAGGTGTCAGTACACCAATGGACCACAGAGGTATGAGAGATAAACGCCAAAGTTGATTGGAAAGGCACACTAGCAGGGAGGACAGCAGAGCAGCAACGGCTAGAGTTTCCGTGAGAAATAAGGAAGGTGCAGGACAGGTATATTCTGAAAAGTGAATATTTGAATGGAAAAATGAAACAACTATGACGAACAAGGGAATTCTCAGCCTAAGTAAAAGTCAAAGAAAGGACATATAAAGAAGCAAAAATTAGTGGGATGATAGAGGAGTGGGACATTTTAACTAAAAAATTCATTAGGCAGGAAAATGTGAATTTTGAAAGGCATAATATCAAAAAGGATATTAAAAGTTTTTAAGAGTTAAAAAGTGATGAGAGTAGATATAGGATTAATAGAAAATGATGCTGGAGAAATTGTAATAAGAGATAGGGAGATGGCAGAGGAACTGAATGAGTATTTCACATCAGTCTTCACTGTGACATTAGGAGCGTACTGGACTTTTCAAGGATGTCAGGAAGAGTACAGCCACAATCCCCAGACAGAAGGTGTAGTTCAGGGTAGATAAGTCTCCCGGACCAGATGGAATGCACCCTTGGGTTCTGAAAGCAGCAGCTCTAGATTTTGTGAAGGCATTAGTCATAATCTTCTAGGAATCAAGAGATTCACGTACAGTTCTGGAGTACTGGAAAAATTTCAAAGGTCACTCCACTATTTTAAAAGGGAAGGAGGCAGCAGAAAGAAAATTCTAGACCTGTTAACCCAACATTGTTGATAGGAAAGTTGTCAGAGTCAATCATCAAGGATGAAGTTGTGGAACACCTGGAGGAATTTGACAAGATAGGCCAAAGTCAACATGGTTTCATTAAGGAAAATTCTTGCCTGACAAACCTCCTGCGATTTGTTGAGGAAACCACAAGAAGGCTGAACAAAGGAGATGGAGTAGAGGATTTGGATTTTCAAAAGCCCCTTGACACGGTGCCGCACACGAGTCTGCTTGACAAAATGAGAGCATGTGGAGTTACAGGAAAGAAACCACGTTGGCTGATTGGGCAAGAAACAGTGAGAAAATTAAATTGAAGTAAGACCTGAAAGGTCTGCAGTTGAAATAAAAAAAAACAATTCTGGAGGAACTCAGCTGGTCAAACAGTGTACTTTATATAGCAAAGATAAAGATAAATAACCAACATTTTGGCCTATTCTGGTTGGCTCGTGGTTACCAGTGGAGTTCCGCAGGGGTCACACTGTATATGAATGACTTGGAATGTGGAATAAATGGCTTTGGGGCTAAGTTTGAAGATTATAGGTGGAGCAGCAGGTAGTGAGGAGGAAAATGGAGAGACTTAGATTAGGAGAATGGGCAACGAAATGGCAAAATGCTAGAAAGTGTATAGTCAAGGTCTCTGGTAGAAGAGTTAAAAGGGCAGACTATTTTTTGGATGGAGAGAAAATTCAAAATTTGGAGATGCAAAGTGACATGGAGTCCAGGGCTCAAGCCCTAAATGTTGGTTATCTATCTTTATCTTTGCTGTATAAAACATTATGTTTTTACTTCAACCACAGTGTCTTCATACTTTTGTATTTTATTTCATGCCCTAAAGATTAAACTCCAGGTTGAGCCAGTGGCGAAGAAAATGAATGCAATGTTGGCATTCATATCTAGAGGAGTAGGATATAAGAGCAGGGATGTGATGCTGAGGCTCTATAAGGCCCTGGTGGGGCCTCCTTTAGCGTATAGGATACAGTTTTCAGCTCCTTATTTGAGAAAGGATGTGCTGGCATCGGAGAGATTCAGAGAAGATTCACAAGAATGATTCCTGGAATGAAGGGATCAGCATATGCGGAACATCTGACAGCTTTTCGACTGTACCTCTTGCGAGTTCAGAAGAATGATGGGGACCTCATAGAAGCATTTAGACTATTGAAAGGCCTGGACAGAGTAGATGTGGCAAAGTTGTTTCCCGTGGTGGGAGAGCCTAGGAACAACTTCAGGATTGAAGGGCACCCATTTAAAACAGAGATGCTAGGAATTTCTTTAGCCAGAGAGTGATGAACCTCTGGAATTTGCTACCATGGACCGCTGTGGAGGCCAAGACAGCTTATTGTCTCGGGGTACTGGAAGTTACAGGCGTGACAGAAGGAGGGGTACATAAGAGGAGAGGGTGTGAGACTACTGATCAGGGAGAACATCACGGCAGCTCTCGGGGAGGATAACCTGGAGGGATCAGCCAATGAGCATGATCAAAGCAAAATGGGTGATTTCCCAATGGTGAACAGCAATGTGAAGAGCAGCTTTGTTGGCAAATCATACTTAGGGGTAAAAGCACTTTGTTGTGGTAGTGGGGGATTTGAACTTCCCAATAATGACTGTGGTTACCATAGTGCAAAGGCTAGAACATAGAATACTACAACACAGTACAGCCCTTCGGCCCTCAATGTTGTACTGACCCACATATTCATCAAAAAAAGCACTAAACCTTTCCTACCTCTTAACCCTCTATTTTCATTCCATCCGTGTGCCTTGTAAGAGTCTCCTAAATGCCTCCCCACCACCCTTGGCAAGGCATTCCTGGCCCCCAGAACTCTCTGCGTAAAAACCTTAGATGGAGTGGAATTTGTGCAAGTGAATTCAGGAGGGATTTTTGAAACCGTTTGTAGAGTTCTGCTAGGAACTGTGATCAGCTTTATCTTAGGGAATCCTTTGGAAACAACAACCATAGTTCAGTAAGTTTAAAGGTAGATATGGAGGAAGATTGGTCCAAGGGGTAAGGTCTTAAATTGAGGGAGGGCTCTACAGAGTAATAGACAAATGTGCTGGAGAAAAACAGCAGGCATCCACAGGAAGCAAAGGGTACCAACATTTCAGGCCTAGGCCCTTCGTCAAGCAATGAGCAAACAACAGGTAGGCGTTGAATAAAAATGTGGGTGGGGGGGGAGAAGGAAGGCGCAGGGGGAGGAGCACAAGCTAACAGATAAGATGGGTAGAGGTGGGGGTGTAGAAGAGGAAAAAAAACCCAGAGAAGTGATGGGGATAGGGTAGCTCTCTGAATGGAGAGGGAAGGCAAGGGGGTGGGGAGTTGGAGAAAAGGGGATAGAGGGATGGGGAAAGAACCCCTTCCTCCTCTCCTCCCCATCCCATCTTTTTATTCAGGTACCTGTCTGTTTTGTGCTCACACCAAAGCATTGGCTCCCCTTTGCTTCCTGCGGACGCAGCGTGACCAGCTGAGTTTCTCCAGCACTTATGCGCATTGCGCTTGACCCCACTTCTGCAGACTTTCTCATTTAACTCCGCTCAACTGTGGAAGGCAGGGCCTGATGAAAGAAGACTGAGAACTGCTGAAAAAGTGAAAAGCAACATGCAATAAGTTGGAGGTGTTTCAAGGTAAGATAGCAAGTGATAAGAGCCAGCATTTTCCTGTAAAGATAAAGCAAAGAAGATTCCATCTTCTTTCAGAGGAAATTTAAGTTTTGATCAGAAATAAGAAGGATTGTATTTTAAGGTAAGATATTCGGTCTCAAAAGAGTTTCAGGGCATTTAAGAGACTCTTAGGCTCATGGATGAAAGAAGAGTAGAGGGTTATGAGGTTGGATGGATTTAGTACTTTTTTTTAAAGGAATACCTGTATATGGGTCGACACAACCCTGTTCTTTGAGAAATTTAGAACAAAATTAGAAGGGCAAAAATAGGACATGGAAGGGCTCAGCAAAAGCAGATTAAGGAAGATCTCGCATCTTAGGTAGACGTGTTCGAGTTAGAGAAAGAGGAGGTCCCTGGGTGCACACAGGAGACTGAAAATGCTGATATCTAAAGCTAAACACAATCAGCTGGAGGAACTCAACGGGTCGTGCACCATCAGTGGGAGATAAAAAATGACCAGAATTCCAAGCTGGAGCATTCCATCAAGTTCTCCCTTCAGGGCCAACAGACTAAATCTATGTAAAGCCAGGGATATAAGCAAGGTCCTAAATTACTACAGTAAGATCTCTGGTATCCTATGGGGATTGCTTGAGAATGCATGATTGGCGAACAGTGAGGTGCACCGATTTTGAACTACCCTATGTTCAACCTATTTATTTCCCACAATTTTTATTTTGCCAGTTGCTTGAGGGTCCCGGTTGCTTGAATTCCGGACAACTGTACTTCTCATTTGTATTCACCGGGGAAGAAGTGGAGCATGCAGTGTTAGGGAGAAGGTGCACTGATATTCTGGATCAGGCAAGAGGAAATGTTGGAGATATTGGTGTACGTTAAGGTGGATAAATCTCCAGGGCGCATCTTTGGATGCAAGGGAGAATGTGGTTGCGTTAGAAAGAGTGGAGAACAGAATGGAGGGTATGGCTATGAGGAGAGAATGGTTAGGCCAGTTAATTACCGTGGTAGCTGAAGGATGACCTTACGGGTTTATTCAAGTAAGAGAGGCACTGGTCGGCCAGACAGTCAGACTCATTTCTCCTTGGGTGAGGGTTTTCGAAACTAGAGGGCAGAGATTTAAGTTAAACTAGAACATCTGGAGATGGCGGGGCCGAGTGCAATGCACAAAAGTGCTGGAGAAACGTAGCAGGCCTCAAGGCATCCATTCTCTCCTTCTCCCCCACCACTTCTCAGCTTCTTTCTCCGCTACCCTCGCATCCTTTGACTACAGTTCGCAGACTTCCGGATTTCACTTGTTAGCTTTGCTTCTCCCCCTCCCCTTCCTCCCTCCTCTCCTCTTCCCCCAACCATCCCCCCCCCCCACATCTTTTTTTTAATTTGGACTTCTACTACAATTTCCTGATTTGTCACGAAGAACTCCAGCCTGAAATGTTGGTTACCTTTACTCCTACACTCGGTGCTGAGTTTCTCCGGCCCTTTTGGGTGTTGTGTGGGGCACAGGTTTAAGATGAGAGAGGAAGAAGTGGAAGGAAGGAAGGACATTTTCATACAAAGGGTGCTGATATCTGCAACGAGCTGCCAGAAAATGAAGCGGAGACTGATACAATGGGAACATTTAAAACACATTTAGAAAGGGGAATGGAAAGGAAAGGAAATTAGGGTAAAGGGGCCTCATGGGTGCAAATGGAATCCTGGTCAGCACATAAAAAACCTTTCCTGTCTTGTACAACTCTATGATTTTGTACAACTGAATCAGCTTGTGCAAGTTTTATAAAAACCTCAGCAACAAATCAGTTATGGTTTTGACACACAGCCACTGCATTCTGGGAAATGATTCCTAAATTCCCAGAATGCAGTCTGTGGAAAAAGATAGGAAGGGAAATGAGTGACTCGTGCCCATTCCAACAGTTTTACCTGCACCTCCCCGAGACAACTTTGCAGACTGCCTGAACTCTAAACTGAACTGCAGGCGGTCCTCAACCATGGGCTGGTGAGTATGACTCAATGATGACGCGCGACGACACATTCTGATCACGCCATTTTGCTCTTCTGTCTTGGGCCTTTTTTGGATACAAGATTATAACGTCACTGACGACGTCGACTCAGTGACGCCTTGCGTCACAGCCGACGACGACTTGCGTTCAGCCTCCATAACTACCGCACCTACGGTACTTTGCTAAACATGCGACGATATCTGTACACAGGGTGGAAGATAAGTGTTAAAATTGACCACTCAAAAATAACATTCTTTATGTGTAAAAGCCACGTATTTAAGAACAAGGATAGACTGAGAAGTTTACCACAAATCCAGCCATTCATTGACAGAGAACAGCAGTGAAGGAGTTCAAGATTCAAATTATTGACATAATAAAGACAGTGCAATATTACACAATTGTGTTTTTGTCTCCCTAAGGCAGACAAATTTGCCATCGGCAGAAATTGCCTGAAGCACCTCTTACAGTCAGAGAAAGAGAACCAAAAGAGAGCCCCCTCAAGGTCACCGAGAGCCTCCAAAGCTCCCACTCCAGCCACACGGAGACCAGTCCAAACCTTCAGCAGCCCGAGCTCCACATCTGAACCTCTGACATACAACAATACAACGCTACATCAGGAACCCTTCAGCGCCCTCGTCACCCTCTCGCATCCCAGTTCCGATACTTGATACCTCTTCAGCCAGTCTCCAGAAGTCCGCAGCAGTGTGAATCCCTCGATCACAGTCGCCTGTGGCCTGCGCGTTCTCCGGCCGCGCAGCCCCTCACTGGTCCACCGCCATGGTCGGTCACCGTCCCGTGGGTCTTCTCCTCCTTAAACAGGGGATGGCCTCCCCACTTTTGGGTCCCCCGCAACAATCCTCTGCTTCCCCAGAGTCTGCGTCCCCTCGTGGCTGCTGCTGATCATAGGGGCCGCCATCTTGGGCGCGGACCCCGCTGTTGCAGTATTTTAAAATAAAACCACCATCACCTCCATTTCCAGGCCGATTAAAGCCTGTACAGAGCCCACGGCAGTTGGACTGGGCAGTTGGACCCAGTACTGACTGCTCCCCGCTCTCCTCCAGTCCACACCAGCAGCTCTTTAATCTCTCATGCCATAATTAGCCCTAAAAATAGATAACTAAACAGTTTAAAATGCGTAACTAACTTGTTTTCAAAGGATGCAAGGGATATATTATTCTCTCCAAATGTGTCATCACCGACCATCACTGTTCTACTCCAGGAAGCAGATTGATAGCACATCCACAGGAAGCAATGATGCTTTGTGTTTACATAACGTGGAAACTGGGCAAGTTGATGGAAAGTGTTCTGAGGGATGCTATTTACAAATTTTTGGACGTACAAGGACTGATAGGGAGTAATCAGCATGGTTTTGTCAGGGGTAGATCATGCTTGACAAACCTGATTGAGTTCTTCGAGGGGGTTACAAAAAAGGTTGATGAAGGGAAAGCTGTGGATGTTGTCTATTTGGACTTTAGTAAAGCTTTTGACAAAGTTCCCCACAGGAGGTTAGGAAAAAAGGTGGAGGAATTAGGTATAAATAAGGAGGTAGTGAAATGGATTCAGCAGTGGTTGGATGGAAGGTGTCAGAGAGTAGTGGTAGACAATTGTTTGTCCAATTGGAGGCCGGTGACTAGTGGAGTTCCTCAGGGTTCGGTCCTGGGTCCACTATTATTTGTTATATATATTAACGATCTGGATGTAGGGGTAGAGAATTGGATAAGCAAGTTTGCGGATGACACAAAGATTGGTGGTGTTGTGGACAGTGAGGTAGATTACCGTAGATTAAAAGGTGATTTAGGAAGGCTGGAGGTGTGGGCTGAGAAATGGCTGATGGAATTTAATACAGAGAAATGTGAGGTGCTGCATTTTGGAAAGGCAAATTTAAATAGGTCATATACATTGAATGGTAGGCAATTGAGGAGTGCAGAGCAACAAAGGGATTTAGGAGTTATGGTAAATAGTACCCTCAAGGCTGATACTCAGGTAGATGGTGTGGTGAAGAAGGCATTTGGAATGTTGGCCTTCATAAATCGGAGTACTGAATTCAAGAGTAGGGAGGTTATGATGAAATTGTACAAGCCATTGGTGAGGCCAAATTTGGAGTACTGTGTACAGTTTTGGTCACCAAATTATAGGAAAGATATAAACAAAATAGAGAGAGTGCAGAGAAGGTTCACGAGAATGTTGACAGGATTTCAGGGTCTGAGTTACAGGGAAAGGTTGTGCAGACTGGGGATTTTTTCTCTGGAGCGTAGAAGATTGAGAGGGGACTTGATAGAGATGTTTAAGATTTTAAAAGGGACAGACAGAGTAAATGTGGATAGGCTTTTTCAATAAGAAAGGGGGAGATTCAAACTAGAGGACATGGTTTAAGATTGAAGGGGGAAAATTATAAGGGGAACATGAGGGGAAATTTCTTTACGCAGAGGGTGGTGGGGATGTGGAATGAGCTTCCGGCAGACGTGGTCGAGGCGGGATCATTGGTTACATTTAAGGAAAGACTGGATCGTTACATGGATAGGAGGGGACTAGAGGGGTATGGACTGGGTGCTGGTCAGTGGGACTAGGAGGGTGGGGATTTGCTACGGCATGGACTAGTAGGGCCGAACTGGCCTGTTCTGTGCTGTAAGTGGTTATATGGTTATAATGAGTGAAGAGTGTTGATTTGTGGGAGTGAGCAATTGAGATAATTGGCAGGGACAAATAAAAGGAGGGGTAGCTAAAGAGGAGTGACCAGTGAGAGAGTGGGACAGTATAGAAGTGGAGCTTTGAAGTTTTGGCTCACAAGGCTATGGCAAGCAGAGGCTGAGGAAGAGCTTGCTCTCAGTGAGGTACAGCTGGTAAGTTTCTTTAATTAGGAATAGGTAATGGAGGCAGTAGTTAGGGCAGTCCACAAGATAAAAGGACCTTGATCATGGTGAGGTCGAAAATGAGCAGGCCTGTGTGCTGGACAATGTGGAGATTAAGGAAGTGGAAGTGTTGGCTCTTCTTAAAAACATCAAGATTGATAAGTCCCCTTGGCCAGATGCGATATACCCCAGGCTGCTGTGGGAAGTGAGAGAAGACATAACTGGGGCCGTAGCTATGATCTTTGAATCCTCTTTGGCCACAGGGGAGGTGCTGGAGGATGGGAGAATGGCAAATGTTGTCCCCTTATTTAAAAAAAAAGGTAATAGGGAGAATCCTGGGAATTACAGACCAGGATGAATCCTACATCAGTGGTGTGCAAACTTCTGAAAAGGATTCTTAAGGATAAGATCTATGAGCATTTGGAGAAGTACAGACTACTCAGGGATAGTCAGCCTGGATTTGTAAAGGAAAGGTTGTGCCTCACAAGCCTAATTTTGAGGAGGTAATTAAATAAATTGATGAGGATAGGGTGGTAGATGTGGTCTACATGGATTTTAGTGAGGCATTTGACAAGGTCCCCCACGAGAAACTCAACCAGAAAGTCATGAGGCATGGGATCAGGGGAACCTTGGCTGTAGAGATAAAAAAATTGGCTTGGAGGAAGAAAGCAGAGAGTAGTAGTGGAAGGAAAGTATTCTGCTTGGAGGTCAGTGACTAGTGGAGTGCCACAGGTATCTGCTCTGGGACCCCTGCTCTTTGTGATTTTTATAAATGACCTGGACGAAGAGGCGGAAGGATGAGTCAGTGAGTTTTCAGATGATATGAAGGTTGGAGGGGTTGTGGATGGAGCTAAAGATTGTTGAAGGTTACAAGAGGATATAGACAGGATGCAGAGTTGGGCAGAGAAGTGGCAAATGGATTTTAATCCGAATAGGTGTGAGGTGGTGCATTTTGGAAGGACAAACCAGAAGGCTGAGTACAGGGTTAATGGTCGGATACTTAAGAGTGCATCCCTCAAGGTTGCCACACAGGTTGATAGGATAGTTAAGAAGGCCTTTGTGATGCTGGGATTCATTAATGGGGGATTGAGTTCAGGAGTAGAGAGGCCATGTTGCAACTCTACAAATCTTTGGTGAGACCACACTTAGAGTATTGTGTTCAGTTCTGGTCACCTCATTATAGGAAGGATGTGGAAGCTATGGAGAGGGTGCAGAGAAGATGTTCAGAGAACCCCAAGATGGAGATTTAACATTATGTTATTACAAAAACCAGAATTTATTAGTTATTTAATAAAACAAATTGAGGATTTTATTAGTAATAATGTTAACTCTGTTTCTAATCATTTTGTTTTATGGGACGAATGAAAGCTTTTTTACGAGGTCAAATTATTAGCTATGCATCTAAAGTAAAGAAAGAGAGAATTAGAGAGATTGAAGATTTAGAGAAAAAGATAACTGTTAGTGAAAAAGAATTTCAAAAAAATGCTACTGAAATGCAAAAGAACCAGTTAACTAATTTAAAATTAAAGTATAATTAAAGTAAAATTAAAGTATAATTTGAACTGTGTGCAGTTCTGGTCGCCTAATTATAGGAAGGATATAAACAGGGTGGAGAGGGTGCAGAGGAGGTTTACCAGAATGTTGCCTGGGTTTAGGCATCTGGAGTATGGGGAGAGATTGGACAGATTGGGTCTTTATTCTTTGGAGCGTAGAAGGTTGAGAGGGGATTTGATAGAAGTATTTAAGATTATGAAAGGGATAGACAGAATGGATGTGGATAGACTATTTCCGTTAAGAGGAGGAAAGATTAAAACAAGAGGACATGAGTTAAGAATTAAGGGGCAGAGGTTTAGAGGTAACATGAGGGGGAACTTCTTTACTCAGAGAGTGGTAGCCGTGTGGAATGATCTTCCGGGAGAAATAGTGGCGGCGGAGTCAATTGTATTATTTAAGAAAAGGTTGGACAGGTATATGGATGAGAAGAAGATGGAGGGTTATGGGCATTGTGCAGGGAGGTGGGACTAGAAAAGGGTGTTTGGTTCGGTGCGGACTAGAAGGGCCTAATGGCCTGTTTCCGTGCTGTAATTGTTATGTTATGTTATGTTTATGTTATGTTATAATGAATTACAAACATATCGATTTGAATGTTTAATGAATCGAACTAAACATAAGTTTTATGAATGGGGTGAGAAAGCTCATAAAGTTTTATCATGGCAGTTAAAAAAAGAACAATTATCTAGGATTATACCAGCAATTAGAAAAAAATTGGGTATTACTTTTAGATAAAAAGAAATTAATGAGGAATTTTGTAATTTTTATAAAAAATTATATACATCTGAGTGTAAGGATGTAAGTGAAGATGCAATAGATTCTTTTTTTAAAAATATTAATTTGCTACAGTTGAATCAAGAAGATAGTCAAGAGTTGGATAAATCTTTTACAGAGAATGAAATTGAATTGGCTATAAGAGATATGCCAAATGGAAAGGCACCCGGTGAAGATGGGTTCTCTATAGAATTTTATAAAACTTTTTAGTTTGATATATCTTATATTTATAAGAATGTAATACAGCAAATTTATAAAATTTTTCAATTACCTGAATCTTGTTCTAATGCAATAATTACGGTTATATCAAAAAAAGATAAAGATCCTTTACAGGTTTCTTCTTATTGACCAATATCGTTGTTAAATGTAGATTATAAAATTGTAGCTAAAGTTATGGCTAATAGATTGGCTCAATATTTACCTAAAATAATACATAAAGATCAAACAGGATTTATAAAAAACAGATATGTGTCTGATAATATTTTGCGACTAATTACTTTGATAAATAAATTTAAATCTCAAATGAATTATCCAATAGTGGTCTCATTAGATGCAGAAAAGGCTTTTGATAGAGTGGAATGGAAGTTTTTATTTAAAGTACTTGAGAAATTTTGTTTTGGTTCTTCGTTTATTGGATTGATAAAGGCTTTATATAATAGTCCGAAGGCTAGAGTTGCTACTAATGGACAGATTTCAGAATCTTTTGATTTTACAAGGTCTACTAGACAAGGATGTCCATTGTCACCTGCTTTATTTGCTATAGTTATTGAACCTTTGGCACAGTTAATACATCAAAATGAAAATGTTAAAGGTATGAGAGTTTTGAATGAGGAATACAAGATTAATTTATTTGCAGATGATGTTTTATTATACCTGGTAGACCCTGATATTTCTTTACCAGCAATTCAAGAATCTTTAGAAAATTATGGTCAATTATCTGGTTATAAGGTAAATTGGGCTAAAAGTGAAATTTTGTCAATTTGTAAAGATGATTATTCGATTTATAAAAATATTATGAAATTGAAGTGGACAAAACAAATTAAATATTTGGGAATTAATGTCAATACGGAATATCAAGATCTATATTCAATTAATTACCTTCCTTTAATAAAAAAGATTAAACTAGATTTGATTAGGTGGAAGGACTTACCTTTAGGTTTATTGGGAAGGATTAATACTATAAAAATGAATATTTTTCCTCGGATGCAATATTTATTTCAATCAATTCCTTATTTTTAAAAAAAAAGTTTTTTTAAGGATTTATATAAAGCAGTTAGAGAATTTTTATGGAAGGGAAAATTTCCGAGGGTAGCAATGAAAAAGTTGATGTGGGACTTTCAATTTGGAGGTTTGAGATTACCTAATTTTCAAAATTATTATCAGGCAGCTCAATTTAAATTTCTTAGTGCATTAATGAATATGGATGATCCGCCCAGTTGGGCAAAGATAGAACTGGCAGTTATTTTAGAAAAATCTCCACATGAATTTTTGTTTCGATGGAATAAAAATTTGTTACGAACTTATGATGTACCAATATTGAAACATTTATTGAATCTATGGACGAGTAAACTTGATAAAATGGGGCTTAAAAATAAATGGTCTGGGCGATTGTCATTATATAATAATCAACTTGTTCCTTTTACGGTCTCCAATATCACTTTGAAACAATGGGAAAGGAAAGGAATAAAAAACTTATCTGATTGTTTTTTTGAAGGACATTTTTGTTCTTTTGAGGAATTACAAAAGAAATTTGGTATTAGTGGAAATTCTGTATTTGTGTATTATCAGTTAAGATCATTTGTAAAACAGACATGTGGTCGGCAAATGACTTTATTGCCCAAAACTAGTTTTGAGAAATATGTACTTTCAATACCATAAAAGGGGTATATATCTGATTTGTATTGTATTTTACAAGAAAATGAAATTAAGAAAGATTGGGATAAAGATAAGTTGAAATGGGAAAAAGATTTAGGTTATACAATAGCTGAAGAAGCTTGGATGGAAATTTGTCAAAACAGTATTCGGAAATTGATTAATGCAAGATTAGCGATGATTAATTATAATTTTATACATCAATTATATTTAACACCAGAAAATTTTTTTAAAATTGGTCTTATTAAGTCAGACTTTTGTTTTCGTTGTGACCAGACAGCTAGTACTTTTTTACATACTGTCTGGTCCTGTGACCGATTGCAACAGTTTTGGAAAGGTATTTAATCTATATTTAATAGATTTAATACCCACACTCCTGTTCGGCTCCGAATCATGGGTCCTCTACCGGCACCACCTACGGCTCCTAGAACGCTTCCACCAGCGTTGTCTCCGCTCCATCCTCAACATCCATTGGAGCGCTTACACCCCTAACGTCGAAGTACTCGAGATGGCAGAGGTCGACAGCATCGAGTCCACGCTGCTGAAGATCCAGCTGCGCTGGATGGGTCACGTCTCCAGAATGGAGGACCATCGCCTTCCCAAGATCGTGTTATATGGCGAGCTCTCCACTGGCCACCGTGACAGAGGTGCACCAAAGAAAAGGTACAAGGACTGCCTAAAGAAATCTCTTGGTGCCTGCCACATTGACCACCGCCAGTGGGCTGATAACGCCTCAAACCGTGCATCTTGGCGCCTCACAGTTTGGCGGGCAGCAACCTCCTTTGAAGAAGACCGCAGAGCCCACCTCACTGACAAAAGGCAAAGGAGGAAAAACCCAACACCCAACCCCAACCAACCAATTTTCCCTTGCAACCGCTGCAATCGTGTCTGCCTATCCCGCATCGGACTTGTCAGCCACAAACGAGCCTGCAGCTGACGTGGACTTTTTACCCCCTCCATAAATCTTCGTCCGTGAAGCCAAGCCAAAGAAGAATAGATTATATAATATTTGTGTTGTATTAGATCCTGATATATTTTTATTAGGGAATATGCAATCATTAATTGATTTAGGATTAAATGATTATCAGATTTCTTTTATCTATTTAGCTTTAGCAGTGGCCAAGAAATGTATAGTGTCTACTTGGAAAGATAGAAATATATTAACTTTGGATAGGTGGTATTTAGAAATGAAGTCTTGTTTAATTATGGAAAGGATATCTTTTTCAATTCAAGATAAGATGTCTTTTTATAAGTTGAAGTGGACTCCATTTGTTAAGTATATGCAATTAAGTTTGATTTAAGTATGTTCCTAGATGTGATATTTTAGATCTGATAAATCTTTTATTTAAATTATTTTTATTTGTCATATTTTTTTTTCTTTGTGTGCTTTTTTTTTAATGCATAATATTGTTAATTTTACTAATTCTTCACTCTTTATTTTGGGGGAGGGGAAGGGTGTTTTTTTTTTATATATAGATTTTTTAGTTCTTGTATATGTAGGGGGGGTTAGGTTGAATTAAGTTAGGTTATTAATATTGTATTGTAATTATATTATTTTATTTTATATCTTTTCTTTAAATGTAATTTTTCTTTTTATTCCTGTGATAAAATCTTTAAATAAAGTTTAAAAAAAAAGAGGAGAGGGTGCAGAGGAGATTTACCAGGATGTTGGCTGGATTTGGAAACAAGTCTAATGAGACAAGGTTTGCAGAGCTGGGACTTTTCTCTTTGGAGCGTAGAAGGATGAGAGGAGACTTGATAGAGGTCTATAAGAGTATGAGAGGCATAGATAGGGTGGACAGCCAGCACCTGCTACCCAGGGCAGGATCAGCAAACACCAGTGGACAAATGTATAATGTTTAGGGGAGACATCAGGGGAGGATATTTTACACAGGGCTGTGAGTACCTGGAATGCCTTGCTGGGGATGCTGGTAGAGGCTGAAACGTTTTGGGCATTCAAGAGTCTCTTAGACACATGGATGAAAGAAAAATAGAGGGTTTTGGGATAGGGAGGGTTTAGTATCTTTCCTTTAAAAGAATGAATATATGGGTCAGCACAACATCAAGGGTTGAAGGGCCTATACTATGCTGTAATGTTCCATGTAAGCTTGTTGCACATGATTAAACATACACAAAGTTCTGGGGGTCATAGGTCAAGTCTCCGACCACGTGGTTTGCTAATGCTTCCAGTTGACCTGATGTCGAGCATCAGCAGCCAGTGGAGTCTTCCACTGCTCAAACACCAATCCATAATAAGTAGAATGAGAGAGCCACAAGCATCACAAATGTACCCGTGTAAAAGTTCCATTTCCCTCTCAAACTTTCCTGTGGTTTGTAATCAAGCTTAGTTCCCGTTACTGCAAGCCTACAATTCAATGAGACCCTCACAAGCTAAACAGAGAAGTAACATTTCTTTAGAAAGCTCTTCCAATCTCCTGGCACCATTTTAATGGTAGATTGGCAGAAATCCAGGAGATCTGGTATAACTAGGCTTGGAATCCTGCCGTGAGTGAATCACCTATGGGCACTCTGAAGGCTTTTCAGTACCTTTCAATCAGGATTACTCTCGAATTGCATTGTGCAGCTCCAACAACACATATGGAATTCAGCACCATCTAAGACAAAGCAGTCTCCATGACTGCCACCCTAAAAGTTCGTATCGCCCACTGCTAGCATTCAGTGGCTGCAGCAAATGCTACATCGCTACTCACCTGGATAGCACTTCCCAAACCAAAGGCATTACTGCTTGCAGATGCCCCTCCAGGTTACATGCCAGCCTGATTTGAAAACCCATCGCTGGGCATTGCCAGATCTAAATGTCAGTGCTCCCTTCCCAACCACATGGTGGGGGTACCCGTACTTGAAGGACAGCAGCAATTCAAGAAAGGGGCTCATGAACACCTCCTCTGGGGCTCTTAGGGGCAGACAATAAATGCTGGGATGTCCGTGATGCCCAAATGCTGAAAAATAAATAATTTTAAAAAGGTGCTTGGGAAAACCTCACAGAAATTAGTGGAGGAAGGTAAGGTTTACACCATATCAGTATGTGGTGGATTAGAATACAGGATGTAGCCACTGAATACTAATAATTCCAAATGTTCACCATGAGTTGCCACTGAGCACCAAATTTATCATTGATTACTTATCAACTGATAAACTCACTAATCCCCACCTAGTCTCCTGACATCACATTCATCCTAGCAACATAACACACATCTTGGAAAAAGTAACAGCAAATTTGGTGTAGTCCTTGAAAATATTTTATCAAAGCTATGCAGATACTGAACATTAAAATTCAGTTCTCATTTTCTAGATTTTAACACCTTATTTGGTTACGTTAAACAATCTCGCTGAGGAAACTCAATGTACAGTGGGTGAATGGAAGAAATCTGAATTGAAAAGTTCAGTAATGATGATTAAGGTGTTGAAGAATTCTCTCTGCAGATCCAACCTACCTTTACACTTTTGTGGATCCTTCCAGCAAAATAGGCAGGTGTAGACTTTGAGCACTGGACTGCAGCAAAGGTAAAACAGAAATAATAATTCAATGGAACACCAAAGCTCTGCTAGTTTTGCAACACTCTTCTCCCTCCACCCTTCAGGGAAGCCAAGAACAAATAAAGCAGGGAATTCATCTATGGTGAGACATTCAAGAAAAAAAATACATCACAAACTTCACATGGTGAGTTAAACCTGATTGCAAAGGTTTCTCTCCAGGAGATTATCTGCAACAATACTTTCTCTTGAAAGTATTTAGCTTCCTCTCAGAAAGATCTACTCAGTGATTCTCAACCTTTTTCTTTCCACTCACATACATACCACTTTAAGTATTCCCTAAGTCCTAGGTGCTGGGTGATTAGTAAGGGATTGCTTAAGGTGGGAAGAAAAAGTTTGAAAACCACTGTTTTAATCATACCTCATTGACTCGTTATGTGCACGGTTTCGGAACTCCAAAGGAAATGGGCCAAGGACAATTTTTCTCAAGCAAAATATTTCAGTAACAATTGGGTCTAGAGCAGTGATTCTCAGCCTTCCCTTCTCACCCACAGACCACCTTAAGCAATCCCTTACTAATTACAGAGCACCAATGGCATAGGAATGACTCAAAATGGGATGTGAGTGGAAAGAAAAAGATTGAGAACCACTGATTCTACATTATTCACCTCAATTGTTGCCTGTAGAAGCTGCTTGCCTTTTCAAAAAAGCCTCTCGGAAAGAACGTTCTCCTTTCTCCTTAATTCTTCTTTGAATCCTAAATTCTTCTCTTGTATGTATGATCTTAACCTTGGATACAACCTTGCCCCTCCCCTATGTTGGAAACATTTCCTTTTTTTGACTTAAAGACCTCTGTTAGGTTACTGCTCAACTTTTTCTCTTGTTGACAAAAATGCACCCATTTGTTTCAGAATTCCTGATTGGTTTGATCTTTTATCAAGCCTTTGAATGACAGCTTTCTCTCCTATCAATATGATTTCTCACAATGTTGTCAAATTATTCCTCAGCATATTTTTTATGTCAAGGTAAACACCTCATCAATAATGTGTGAAACACGAAAGTCTGCAGATGCTGTGATTGTAGTAAACAGACCGAAATGCTGGAGGAAATCAGCCGGTCTTTTCAGTGTCTATAGGAGACAAAGATCTATTGCCGACATTTCTGGCCTGAGCCCTTCTTCAAGGAATAAGGCAGAAGTAGGAAATCTCAGAAAGCCTCAGAATTCAGACAATGCTGGATGGGGGATGAATCCGGACCAACCAAAGGTGTGTAATTGGATACGATAAGGGACAAAGTAAGAATTTATCACATTTGTGTGAAAGGAGAAAGAATGGAGAGACAGAGATAGGAAAAGGCGATGGGGGAAGAAAGTGGTGGTAGGGGTGAGGGTGGGGGTTTAATAAAAGCCAGAAAAGTCAATATTAATGCCATCCAGTTGGAGGGTGCCCAGTCAGAAGATGAGCTGTGTTTCCTCCAATTTGCGGGTAGTTTCAGTCTGGCAGTGCATGAGACCATGGACAGACATGTCAGAAAGGGAATGGGATGGAGAATTGAAATGGGTGGCCACGTTATTGAAGCAGACAGAGCAGAGATGCTCAACAAAGCGATCTCCCAGTTTGTGTGTAGTTTCTCTGATGTAGAGGAGACCACAACAGGAGAACCAGATGCAGTGGAAGACCCCTGCAGATTCATAAGTGAAATGTTGCTTCACTTGGAAGGACTGTTTGGTGTCCCGAATGGTGGTGAAGGAGGAGGTGTGGGCAAAAGTGGAGCATCTCCTGTGGTCACAGGGTTAGGCCACAAGAGGATGATTGATGGGGAAGGAGGAATGTACAAGGGAGTCATGGAGGGAGCTGTTCCTGTGGAAAGCGGAGGAGAGGGCAATATGCGTCCAGTGGTGGGTTCATATAGCAGGCGGCGGAAATGGCAGAGGAGGATGCGTTGGATGGTGGGGTGGTAGGTGAGGGCAAGAAAAGTCATAAGGTAGTGATCATGGGAGATTTTAACTTCCCTCACATTGATTGGGATACCCATACAGTTAGAGGGCTGGATGGGTTAGAGTTCGTTAAATGTGTTCAAGATTGTTTTCTAAATCAATTAGAAGAATCGACTCGGGACGGTCTAATACTGGATCTCCTGTTAGGGAATGAGCTAGGTCAGGTATCGGACATTAATGTTGGAGGGGCCTAAAGTTGAGGTTCTGGATTGGAGAAGAGCAAATTTCGAAGGAATAAGAAGGGATTTGGGGAGTATTGAGTGGGACAGGATATTTTCAGGTAAGGATGTAAATGAAAAATGGAGGATATTCAAAAAAGAAATTTTGAGGGTACAGAGTAGATATGTCCCAGTGCGGAACAAAGGAAAGGTTGGAAGTCGTAGGGAGGCCTGGTTTTCGAGGAATATTGGAAATTTGGTTAGCAGAAAAAGGGAGGTGTACAAGAGGTATAAAGAGCAGGGAGCTGAGAATTTGAAGGAGGAATACAAGGAATCTTGAGAAAGAAATTAGAAAGGCCAAAAAAAGGCACAAAGAGGCTTTGGCAGACAGAGTAAAAATAAATCCAAAGGTTTCTATAGGTACATTAAAAGTAAAAGATTAGTGAGGGATAAAATTGGACCCCTTGTAGATAGCGAGGGTAGGCTGAGTGAGAAGTCAGAGGAAATGGGGGAAATTTTGAATGATTTCTTTGCCTCGGTATTCACTAGGGAAAAAAATATTGAACCAGTTGAAGTAAAGAAAAATAGTGGGTAGGTCATGAAGCATATAAGGATAACCGAGGAGGTAGTGGTGGCTGTGTTGAAAAAGATAAAGGTGGATAAATCTCCAGGACCGGACAAAATATTCCCTAGGACACTCAGGGAGGCTTGTGGACAGATAGTGGGGCCGTTAACAGAGATATTTAGGATGTCACTGGCCATGGGGGTAGTGCCAAAGGATTGGAGGGTTGCGCATGTGGTTCTGCTGTTTAAGAAAGGGTCCAAATATAAACCTGGGAATTATAGGCCCGTGAGTCTGACATCTGTGGTGGGCAAGTTGATGGAAAGTGTTCTGAGGGATGGTATTTACAAATATTTGGAGGTACAGGGATTGATAGGGGGTAATCAGGATGGTTTTGTCAGGGGTAGATCATGCTTGACAAACCTGATTGAGTTTTTCGAGGGGGTTACAAAAAAGGTTGATGAAGGGAAAACTGTGGATGTTGTCTATTTAGACTTTAGTAAAGCTTTTGACAAAGTTCCCCACAGGAGGTTAGGAAAAAAGGTGGAGGCATTAGGTATAAATAAGGAGGTAGTGAAATAAATTCAGCAATGGTTGGATGGGAGGTGTCAGAGATTAGTGGTAGAAAATTGTTTGTCCAATTGGAGGCTGGTGACTAGTGGAGTTCCTCAGGGATGGGTCCTGGGTCCACTATTATTTGTTATATATATTAACGATCTGGAAGTAGGGGTGGAGAATTGGATAAGCAAGTTTGCGGATGATACAAAGATTGGTGGTGTTGTGAACAGTGAGGAAGATTACCATAGATTAAAAGGTGATTTAGGAAGGCTGGAGGTATGGGCTGAGAAATGGCTGATGGAATTTAATACAGATAAGTGTGAGGTGTTACATTTTGGAAAGGCAAATCTAAATAGGTCATATGCATTAAATGGTAGGCTATTGAGATGTGCAGAGCAACAAAGGGTTTTAGGAGTTGTGGTAAATAGTACCCTCAAGGCTGATACTCAGGTAGATGGTGTGGTGAAGAAGGCATTTGGAAAGTAGGCCTTCATAAATTGGAGTATTGAATTCAAGAGTAGGGAGGTTATGATGAAATTGTACAAGGCATTGGTGAGGCCAAATTTGGAGTACTGTGTACAGTTTTGGTCACCAAATTATAGGAAAGATATAAGCAAAATAGAAAGAGTGCAGAGAAGGTTCACGAGAATGTTCACAGGATTTCGAGGTTTGAGTTACAGGGAAAGGTTGTGCAGACTGGGGCTTTTTTCTCTGGAGCGTAGAAGATTGAGGGGGGACTTGATAGAGGTGTTTAAGATTTTAAAAGGGACAGACAGAGTAAATGTGGATAGGCTTTTTCAATTAAGAGTGGGGGAGATTCAAACTAGAGGGCATGGTTTAAGATTGAAGGGGGAAAATTATAAGGGGAATTTCTTTACGTAAAGGATGGTAGGGATGCGGAATGAGCTTCCAGCAGACGTGGTTGAGGCGGGATCATTGGTTACATTTAAGGAAAGACTGGATCGTTACATGGAGAGGAGAGGACTGGAGGGGTATGGACCGGGTGCTGGTCAGTGGGACTAGGAGGGTGGGGATTTGTTACGGCATGGACTAGTAGGGCCGAACTGGCCTGTTCTGTGCTGTAAGTGGTTAAATGGTTATGGTTATATCCTGTCCTTGTTGCACATGGGGGCGGAGGGGGCCAGGGCAGATGTGACGGTAATGGAAGTTATGCAGTGTGCCGAGTTGATGGTGGTAGAGGGAAAGCCACATTGTTTGAAGAAGGAGGACATCTCTGATGATTTGGCATGGAAGACCTCACCCTGGATATAGATGGAATGGATGTGAAGGAATTGAGAGAATGGAATCCTTATGGGGACAGGGTTGAAAGGGGTGTAGTCGAGGTAGCTGTGGGAGTTGGTGGTTTGTAGAAAATGTCTGTTGACAGTTTGTCACCTGAGATGGGGACAGAGATTGAGAAAAGGGAGAGTGTTGCTAGAGATGGACCGAGTGAATTTGAGGTCGGGTGGAAGTTGGCAGCAAAGTGGATGAAGTCAACGAGCTCATCATGGGTACATGAGGCAGCACAATTTGAATTCTCCATCCCATTCCCTTGCTGACATGTCTGTCCATGGTCTCATGCACTGCCAGACTGAGACCACTCGCAAATTGGAGGAACACCACCTCATCTTCCAACTGGACAGCTTCCAACCAGATGGCATTAATATCATTATAAACCACACTCTCCCTACCCCCTCTTCCCCGTCATCTTTCCCTATCTCTGTCCCTCCATTATGTCTCCTTTTGCACAACCATGATCAATTCTTACCTCGTCCCTTATTATATCCAATTAACACCTTTTGTTGGTCTGGATTCCTCGCCCATCCAGCATTGTCTGGATTCTGAGACTCTTTGAGATTTCCTGCTTCTGGCTTATTCTGCTTATTCCATGAAGAAGGGCTCAGGCCCAAAATGTCAGCAACAGATCTTTGTCTCCTATACACGCTGAAAAGACCGGCTGAGTTCCTTCAGCATTTCGGTGTGGTTTTACCTTATCAATAATAATAACCTTTTTACAGCAAAGGGCGCATGAGTTTGATTATAAATGATTGGGAGCCCTGGTTCTATTTCTCCAACAGCGGAGAAGGGACTATGCAACTAGATTCCAGCCTAAAAATATTCTGGGAGCAGTACAGAGCAGAACAGCACTCACTGTTCCCATTTCTTGTAAGAATTATAGGTAGCTTCTGTAGACCACCCCAGCAAGAACTTGGTCCCTGAAAACTGCTCTGTCATGGGATCACATGGCAGAGTTTGAACAAGCCCAGACCACAAATGGGTTGAGTTTATTCAGCCACATCCCCAATCAGAACCAGGAGTCAAAGTTCTTAAAGAATGTTTATGACATTCACAATCTTTCAAAAACCATTAAAAAAAAGTTTTTAAATTTAAAAAACTCAATTTAAAAAGGATATTAACAAACACTGGAAGATACAAATACAGTTTTGGGGGAGCAGAGTTGGCACCACCGATTGGGAAAAGGGTTCGAACCCCGCACTGTCTGTAAGGAGTTTTTATGTTCTTCCCATGCCTACGGGGTTTTCCCCAGGGGCTCCGGTTTCCTCCCACCAGATGTTTCAATCGGGTGTAAATTGGGTGGCACGGACTCATGGGCCGAAATGGCCTTTTACTGTGCTGTATGTCTAAATTGAAATTTAATATAATAAATTAAAATTCATAATTAAACACATTGAGTAAACACAATTAAGAAAAAAATATAAATATACTTTTATTCTGAAATCCTTTCCTCTCAATTGTAATATAAGTTCAACCACCAGAACTTCCAGTTGGGAATTTCCTGGGAAATTGCCCACAGTGAGCTGTTGGAAAGATCAGGACTTTCCAGTTTACGAAACCCTGTACAGAAGTGTCAGACTTCATTACAAAGTGCTGACCGTTCTGCACAGAACTGATGCAATTTTTCCCCCCTCAGCAAAATCCAGCATTGTGTAAAATGAAGAGAGTCTGGGATTTTTATTACATCTTGATCTGAATGGCACTTTACTGAGCTGTAAATGAAGTGCAATTTCGCATAATTCATTTCTCTTTAAAACCAGTTCTCACAGATTTTCTGGAATTGGTCCCAAGGTCTTCAATTAAATTCTTATTTTATCAGAATAGCTAATGATTTTATATATAAGCAAGTCTCTTCATGTGATTTTATCACCCCTAAACAAAATCTTTGATGCGTGGGGATTTTCTGCAGGTTTCCACAGAAGCCGTTTGACCCCATTTGATAAACGTCGCTTTGGACTAGAGCACAGGATGTGCTTTGTGGGCCAGAGAGAAATTTCCCAGAATTCTCTCTTTTCCAACTAAGTTGTCTTAAAATTTCAGTTCCAATTGCTTTCACGAGCCTTCATCTTCGCCGCTACATGAAAATGTGACATGCATCGTACTTCCAACATTGCTACAAGGAATAAACTCAGGGAAATGTGCACTCAATTGTTTGTGGCAAGGTGATCCACAAATGGGCTGAAGAAATTCAGCAGGCTCTGCAGCATCCACAGGGAATAAAGGGTAGCCCATGTTTCAGGGTTGGGTCCACTTGACGAAGCCAAAAACATTGGTTTTGTATCCCTATCTTCGCTCTATAAAGGACCAGCTGAGTTTCTCCAGCATTGTGTTTTTACTTCAAACACGGTGTCTGCAGACTTTCGTGTTTTACACCAATGACAGTAATTTTATCACAAAGTTACTACAAAAAAAAAAGCACAGGTTCACCTTCAGAAGGAGGGTCAAGGGAAAGGGATGAGAATTCAGTGCATGTGTGTGGCCACGTTAGCGTAGCGGTTAGCACAACTCTGTTACAGCTTCAGCGATCAGGACCGGGGTTCGAATCCCACACTGTCTGTAAGGGGTTTGTACGTTCTCCCCGTGTCTGTGTGGGTTTTCCCGGAGGCTCCGGTTTCCTCCCACCATTTGAAACATACCAGGGGTGTAGGTTAATTGGGTGTAATTCCGCGGCACGGAATTGTGGGCTGAAATGACCTGTTACTGTCCTGTATGTCTAAATTCAAAAATTTTTTTTTAAATTAAAATTTAGAATTTAGTAATCTGATATATTTGATGTAATATTTGCATGCTCAATATCGATCCTTGTGCAACATTCAATTTCACTCACCCACTGTCAACATCAGTTTCTTCAGATCTCCAGACATTTCACGTTTAATGCTGTCTTCTATGGCCTTGTTGGAAATGACTTTATATTCATCAAAAGCTAACACAAAAGAAAATCGCAAACATATTCATTCTCTTGATTTGAATTTTGGCGGTGAATAAAAAGAGCGTGAAATGGTTCTCTTACTCATTTGTAGCTGCGAAGGGCTCCTTAAGCATAAGACCTCTATAAATTTAACTTCATCTGTTCCCAATCTCTTCTCACCAGCTTTGAAAAGTGCCTGGAGTGTAAATTAGAATGGTTGAAGGAATGGCTTCAGCTACAGTGGTGTTGTAGAAAAAAAATGGTGTTATAGACCAAGCCTAGTATACAATAAGCTTGAAGGAACAGACCTCATGAACTGGTTGCTTCTTTCTCATTCAGATTTTTTTTTTGAGGGAGCCACAGAAATATAACTTATGGCTTAAAAAGAAAAGAGTCCGCTTGCTTTTAACTTCATAATGATCAAGGGAATAAGCAGGTTTGACGGAGATGATTTCTCAAATCCTGATTTCACTATTAAATTATTAATTATAGAAATCAACGTGCATTTGTTGTCTAATAAACACTCCAGAGACAATAACACTGTTTGCCAGCAAAATACAAAATGAAGCAATTTCAAAGATCTGAATATCATTAGGAAAGGAAGATGAAGAACATTTTAAACATTGCTTCCTTGAGTTTGTGTAACAGCTTTTAAAATGTTGCTGTATCATAGTTGAAAACATCAGAATATTTAGAATTTCAGCATAGCCATTCTATCGGTGCATTTTTAAGTCAGTGCTGCCCAAATGCTCAGCCAAAGGAGGTAGAAGGCCCTCCTTCCGTCCGATAGCCCACAGGTCACCCTTGGACAAGGTGTAGTACAATAGCTCTCCACCTTTTTCTTTACACTCACATCCCACTTTAAGTATTCCCCCTGCCATCGGTGCTCTGCGATGAGTAAGGGATTGCTTAAGGTGGGATGTGGGTGGGAAGGGAAGGCTGAGAATCACTGCTCTAGACCCAATTGTTACTGAAATATTTGGCTTGAGAAAAATTGTCCTTGGACCATTTCCTTTGGAGTTAAGAACCCCGTGCACATCACAAGTCAATGAGGTACGATTAAAACGGTGGTTTTCAAACTTTTTCTTTCCACCCACATGCCACCTTAATCGCAGAGCACCGATGGCATGGGGATTACTTGAAGTCATGTGTGAATGGAAAGAAAAAGGTTGAGAACCACTGGTGTAGTACCCGTTTAGCCTCTCAATCAGGGTCAAGTGAAGCCCTGGATTGCAGATGGTGGATGGTTTTTACAAGCAGATTCTACAAATTGGAATTTATGGTTGTAAAACTAAAAATGCTGGGCAGGTGAATCTGCTGGTCACATATATTTGTATATAGATATGTTTTAAAGGAGATAAATTGTGGCAGATTTTTTTAAAGTGTAGCTCACATACAAATACTTCAAAACAGATCTCATTTAAAATGCCACAGCTCTGCTCAAGACATACAGTCCAGGCTCCAGGAGCCTTTGCAAAAGATTTTGAAGAATGTCTGTAAGGACTTCACAAGAAGGTGTTAATTTGACATGCTGTGGAGTAATGGATCATTGTGTTTGAAAACAACAGATGAACAAACTCAGAAGATTAGGTCTGCTGCCGCAGTCTGTCTGAGTGCAGTTGGCTGTTCTAAGAGGGTCATGTGGTTTTCTCTGAGTGAGAGAGAGAGAGAGAGAGAGAGAGAGAGAGAGAGAGAGAGAGCGAGAGCGAGAGCGAGAGAGAGAGAGAGAGAGAAAGAGAGAGAGAGAGAGAGAGAGAGAGAGAGAAAGAGAGAAGATTCAGTTCTACAGTAGCAGGTGGGACTGGAAAAGGACAAGCTGGAGAGAGCTTGTGGAAAACCCCTATTTTGAATACGGGTTGTGAGTTCTTAGTTCAGCCTGGTCAAATCCCTTGTGGTCCATACAAGAGGAGAGGACTGGCTGCATAATGTTTCACTTGAAATAAGGGAAACAAAAAGGAACTCTGTGGTGACCTGAAAAAAAAAGGGGTTATCATCTGGAAAACCTTGATGGGGCAAGATTCTTCAGCCATACACTGAAGTGGCAGATCAGAAGGAATCAGTTTGTGCCCAATCTCTCTCTGAAAACCGACAAGAACCTTCCTGTGTGGTAATCATTTACTTTTCAAGCACCAAAGCCTGGTGAAGATTCAGAAATGTTAAATTCTGTGCACTGTATAAGAATTGCCTGCAACCAGTGAACTTGGAGGAATGAGAAATGAGATTGGACTGTGAATCAAATAACTTTTCTGAACTTACACACACACATTACATACATGGGCACTTAGAATTAGAAAGGGGTTAAGTTAGGTTAGTTAAGTCAATAGTGATAAATTAAAGTGTGATTCTGTTTTCATGTTTAAAGATAATTAAAAGCAACTTTGTTTAAGTAACCATTTGTCTTGGTGAATTTCTATTGCTGCTGGGTTTTGGGCTCCTCTGGCCCCATAACAATATACAAAGCAATTATGGAATACATAATATTAATAAAAAATGAAAAGTTGATAACTCCTCAAGCTATAAAGCATGTATAACCATAATTAAAACCAAGATAAGATTTTTCCATGTATAGCAAAATTCTAAAACCTTATTCCCTAAACCAAGGTTTAAAGAAAATATTCCTTGCTGGGGATGGTGGTGGAGGCTGAAACATTGAGAAAGACACATGGATGAATGAAAAATAGAGGGTTATAGGGTAGGGAGAGTTTAGTAGTTTTTTTTTAAGAAGGAATATATGGGTCGGCATAACATCAAGGGCCGATGGCCCTGTACTGTGCTCATTCATTGAATAAAACAACAAATGTAATTATTTTGAAAAATAATATTATGTCTAGAGATTATGAAAGTGATTCAAGAATGGCCATCACAATATTTGAAACTTTATAATGCATCTTTTCTAAATTTAAATAGGACATAATGTCCCTGAGCCATTGCTTGGTTTCTAATTCTCAATATTGTGGAGTACTGAGAATTATCTGCAAAAGATTCAATTAATGTATAAAATAGCTCATGTCAGAACTGGTTGTTGGAAAACTCAAGTGGATTTGTGTTTAATTTGGAACACGTATTCATATAGTTGGTATAGATGTTTAAGCAGCATTTGGCATTATGCAGTCACCATTTTAGACGATAATTAACCATTATAAATCAGACATTTCAATTTTAAAAAATAACCTACCTCTGCATCAGTTTTAAAAAGTCTTTCATCCACACCCTGACAGTTATCATCCCTTCGAGCCTGGTATTAAACAACACAATAAAACATTTACACAATATATACACAATGGTCGTATGACACTCAGTGTAAGATCGACTCCAAAGTCTTAATTCAGGTATTATATCTATTAACTCGTGAAATTGTTTGCTTATCTTTCAAGTTTGATCAAAGTCTTAGCCCTAAGGAAATAAATGGACTTTTATTTCAAATATTTATGTACTTTTAGTTTTTAAAAGTTAATTTACTGTGAGGAATTTAGATGAGAAGCTGAAATATTGAAACAAGCCCAACATCCATGTAATAGCTTCCTAGCCTACATCTGGGTGAGCAAGCTCTGTTCTTTAAACAGGGCAAATTTAAGTTCTTAGGAGTCACTAACTCAGAGGATCTTCCCTGGACACAAATAGTATTGTGAAAAAAAAACATGTCAGTGCCTCTACTTCCTCAGGAATTTGTGGTGGTTTGGTATGACATCAGAAACTCTGGTAAATTTCTGCAGATGTGTGGTAGAAGGTGTGCTGACGGGTTGCATCACGGTCTGGTTTGAAAAAGGTAGTGGACATAGCCCAAGACATCACAGGCAAAATCCTCCCCACTATTCAGTACATCTACGGAGAGCGCTGCTATCAGAGACCTCACCACCCAGCTCACACTCTGTACTCGCTGCTGCCATCAGGAAAGAGGTATCAGTGCCACAAGACTCAGACCTCCAGGCTCAGGGACAGTGTTATGCCTCCACTATCAGACTCCTCAATGACAAACTCAATCAGAGACTCATTTAAGGACTCTTACTTGTGCCCTTTATTGATTTTCTTTTTGTTCTTGCTGTATGGCACAGTCAGTTTGTTTACATTAGTTTTCCGTTTACAGTTCTTTGTTTACATGCTTTACGCTGTGTACAGTTTATTTTTTGCACTACCAATTAGTGGGAATTCTGCAGGAAAAAAGAATCTCAGGGTTGTATGTGATGTCATGTTGGTACTCTGACAATAAATGTCATCAGGAAAGAAAATAATTCAAACCAATTGTACTTCAAAAGTATTGAAATCTGCAATGCACTTTGAATATCCTGCATACATGCTAAAGTGCAATATAAATACAATCTAATTTCTCCTTAACTCTTCAATAATATGATGATACATTATATTGAATTTTATATTTTTGGTAAAAAAACATTTGGATGTTCTCTATTAGGGTAAAGAAATTTCAGAGTTGCCCATTGTAATAAAACAAGCAACAGGTTTACATCCATAAAAATAATTATTTGATACCTCCAACAAGATGAGCATAGCTCTTCGGAGATCTCCTGAGGTTTCCTCAGAAACATCCTTTGCCAGGTCACTTTTATATTCTGTGAAGAGGTTATTTGTGGAGAAAGATGCAAATGTTTAATTCCCAGCCATCACAGGAAATGCAGAAAGGAAAAGTGTATGTGGTACAAATTGGCTTGTAGAGCTAGAAATGACTAGAGACCAATTCTAGTCACAGAATGCTAAATACTGCATATTTCGGTGGATAAGATGACCTTCAGATAAGGAGAGACCCCCAATTTCAGTCTGAATTTCATGGTTTTAGCTCATATTGGTGGTATAAGAGGACCCCCAAAATTAATTTTCATCAAATTGTTATCATGGAGCCGCCAGCAAAACAAAGAAAGTATGATTTATTGTGCCACACTGATGACGAAGCTGAAACAGACTCTCCAGATTCAAACTGGGACCCATATGATAATGTGTACACAGTAGGTGAAAGAATAAGCTTAACTAAGGGTTAATGAATTAGGTGAGAAAATACAGCAGCCACCTGTAAGATGTTTGGAAAATAATTGCTTTCTTAACATGACCTTTTCTGTGCTATAGTGAGATAGTAACTAACTCCATAAGAATGCCAATACACCTTGAGTAAAGGACACTCTGACACTTCCCAGCAGTTTGCAAACACCTCAGAGGAACATGCTATTGAAAACACAAAATTGCGAGATGTGTGAAATTTGCAGGGTTTCATGCAGACCCCTGCACAAAGGTGTATAAAAGTGGGACGAACACACTGTTTGCTTTGAGTGGGGTTCAGGGTAGAGAACAAGTTACTGAACTCTTTCTTTGTACCCCTCACTCCCGCTAGCATTACTAAGGCTGAAGGAAGAAATTGTTGTGTGTTCCGCTGTTTGTTTTATTACAGTGCGGGCTGACTTTAACAAATGAGATACCGGATGTGCTTGCCAAGTTCTTTGCATCAGACAACGAAGCTAATGATTTTCAAAGATTTTAAATGTGTGGGATGTGTTTTTTTTAAATTTAAAATTCTTTTATTGGTTTAATGCCATATTTAATATACAGGTAGCTCAAAAATTTGTTATAGGGTGGGGTCTCGGTGGGTTATGGAGCTAATCAAGTGGTATCTTGAGTACAATTTTAAGGTCACTATTTCTGCCTCTGTCCTATAGGACAACCTGTTTTTAGGTGGCATATTTTGGGTGCCTCAAGTGTTATCTTATCAGCCGAAATATACAGTAAAATATATTTAATATATTTTCAAATGATAACAAGTTTACAGATCACATTCTAATGTGAGAAACAAATATGTTTAACTGATCTCACCAACACTATACATTGCTTTTAAGATCATAATGCTGGTGAAACCAAGTTTGGCTGCCAAAATGTTACAAACTAAAAAGGATCTGAAATACATCTCGGTAAAGAAGGAGTCTGTAGATGCTGAAGGACTAGAATGGGGTGGGGGGGGGTGGCAATCTATTTTTTAAACTCACAGCCTTTTCTTTTTCAATCTTTTTATTCACCATATTATAGATAAACAAAACATGAGGAGAACAGGAGAACATGATCATAAAGGGGGAAAAATATCACTATCTGACATCGTATAACATATTCCATTACACCACAATTAACAAATATGTTCTCATCTGCTCAAACCAAAATCTTCAAAAAAAGAAAAAAAATTATATGAAAGCCCACCTAATTTAAAAAAAAGAAATAAAATATAGTCCAGAAGGGAAAATAATTCTACTAACTAAATCATGTGGAAATAATTTATAAAAGGTCACCAGGACTCTTCAAATTTAACAGAATTGTCAAATATACAACTCCTAACTTTCTCTAAACTAAAACATGGCATAATTTGAGAGAGCCACTGAGTCAAGGGAGGTGGATTACAATCTTTCCATTTAAATAAGATCGCCCTTCTAGCCAGCGATGTAGAAATGGCTACAACCCGATGTGTGGAAGTGGGAAGTCGTCCCAGTTCTGGAACTAGAATTCCTAAAGGAGCAGTTAATGGGTTAGGTTGCAAACTGATATCATTTAAGCTGACAAAGTCTTAAAAATATCTATTCAACATTAGAGGCCATTAGAGAAGCCACTTCTGATTTACATCTATCACAAATAAGACTAATGTTAGAAAAAATATGGTCCAATTAGTCTTTCAACACATGAGCCCGATGTACCACTTTAAACTGAATCAAAGAATCATGAGCACATATTGAAGGGGTATTAACCAATCCAAAGATATTCTCCCATAATTCCTCTGGAAGATGTAGCTGATGTTCCCAGGCCCTTTTAATTTTGTCATTAGAATTTGATTGCAATCTTAATAACTTATAAATGTTACCTTTTTAACTCTTGTGAGAAGGGTTCAAATGAAAAAAAAAAGTATCAACTAAATCCATTTGGTACAATGTTGGAAAGTTAGGCAGTAAAGTATTCAGAAAATTTCTAATTTGCAAGTATCTAAAAAATGTGACTTTCAGATAATTGTGCAAAAGACATTAAACAAATCTGAAAAAGAAACAATTCCTTTAACTTTCCTAAAAGAGAAAGCTTGATCAGTTACAGACGGTTGAAAAAAATAATTAAGAGAAATGGTGCCAGATAAATTAAAATTTTCAAGTAAAGGAACTTCCAAAATTGAAACCAAATTTGTAATGTATGTTTAAATATTGGGTTGAAGGTATGTCTACAAATCTTAAAAAGTATAAAAGGAAGAGCTGGCCCCAATAAAGAGGCCATTGAACACCTCTGCACGGAATTTAATTCCAATTCTACCCAATAAGGGCATTCAAATTTATCAGAATAGTAGATCCTTAAAATAATGAATGTTATCCGCTCAGTAAAAGAATCTAAAATTAGGTAAAGCCAGACCACCATCTTTCTTTAATTTCTGCAAATGGAATTTACTCTATCTGTAATTCCAAATACAAGATATTTTAGAGTTAATATTGTTAAAAATGGATTTTGGAATAAAAACTGAGACTGCTTGAAATAAATACAAGAAATTAGGTAAGATTATTATTTTAATAGCGTTAATATGGTCTAATAAAGCCAATAGAGACCATTTAGAAAGAGATTGTTTCTCATAATCCATCAAAGGAAGAAAGTTAAATTTATATAGATCTTTAAATGTTTCAGTAATTTTAACCCCAAGATAGGTAAAAAGGTCTTTAACCACTCACATGCTGCCTTAATTATTCCCTATGCCATCTGTGGATTGCTTAAGGTGGTATGTGAGTGGAAAGAAAAAGTTTGAGAACCTCTGTTTCAATCATACCTCATTGATTCGTTATGTGCACAGCTTCATAAGTCCAAAGGAAAATATTTCAGTAGCAATTGGGTCTCGAGCAGTGGTCCTCAACCTTCCACCTACCGTCTTCAGCAACCCCTGACCAATCAGAGCACTTATGGCATAAGGATTGCTTAAAGTGGAAGGTGATTTTTTTTTATATAAAAAGGTTGCCCACCCCTGGACTAGATGTTGTGTGACCTGCTGAGTGCTTCCAGCATATTTGTGTACTGAAGTGCATTGGCATTGGTTGCCCAGGGTTAAAACGGTATCAGTAACCTTCCTGTCATATCTGTGAAAAGCATGAAGAAAAAAAATCACAAAATTGATTTATGCCCATTGAAAATTGTGCCAACAACCTCCCTTGTGCGATGCCGACACACGAGATGTTGGCAGCTGAAGCTAAACACCATTTGCGGGAGGAACTCGGTGAGTCAAATGGCATCAGTGGGAGTAAAAAATGATAAATGTTTCAGGCTAGAACCCCCTCATCAAGTCTTGGTTCCAGCCTGAAACATTCACCATTTTCACTGACTGTGTCATACCACTCAATTTCAGGAACACCAAGCATTATTATCAAATTTATATTACAACGAGCATGTACTCATGCAATTTTGACCTCAACCAGCAGCCCTTGTGGGGTCACACACTCTTACACACACTGGTGCATTTTCAAGGCATAAAAGCATTCTCCAAAGAAGGAAGGAGAGTGGTTAGGTACTCTTGAGGAGAACGGGGTGTGCAGAAGACACACAGCTTGTGTAAAGGCACTTCTGATAGGATATTCTAGGGAGGTGTTTGGAAGGGCATGGGTGCCCATTTTGAAAGCCTTCATTTGGGGATCCAACCCCTGCCCTTGCCTCATCTCCACTTCTTTAAATAATGGCTCCAAGTTTTAGATTCTCACACATCTTCTAGACACCTCCCCTCCCCAATCCACTGTCCATCCACATTAGGATCTTTGATATTTCAATCAGGCTGCCTCTCACTTCTCAGAACTTCTCACCATTAAAGGCTTTAGTAAACCTTGACAGAATCGTTTTCTTATTGACATTCTTCCTTTCTTCTCTTTTTAAAATATTGTTATTGATATTTATTCAATAAAAAACTAACAATACTTTAAGATCAGCCATGATCTCGTTGAATGGCGGAGCAGGCTCGAAGGGTCGAATGACTTACTCCTGCTCCTATCTTCTATGTTAATACCATTAGTGCTGGACAACTAGTTAAAGAAGTACATAGAAATTCAGAAGTACAATAGCAGAAACAGAATGATACAATAGAACCTGACAAAAAAAAAAGAAAAATTCCAAACCTTCCCCTAAGCAAGATTGACGGTTGACATTTAAAAACCTCAAGTGGCATAATCTTGGGGGGGAGAGAGAGAGAGATAGAGATAGAGAGAGAGAGAGAGAGAGAGAGAGAGAGAGAGAGAGAGAGAGAGAGAGAGATTACTGTACCAAAATTCTGATTCAACACTAATTCTTGGTCCATAAACAAGCTCACATATCATTTGGAATTTGATATTTGAATCAATAACAGCTACGTGGAGATGCTCAAATCTGCCATGATGAACCAGCCCCGCTCGTTCCGCGTGGTCGGCAGGGCAGTCGCAGCAGAGGTGGCGACGCTCTTCCATCTCTTCCGCTCCACAATGGAAGTTGGCGTGTGCCGTTGAGTCAGCATCCGCGCCGCCCGGCCGCACCGCTAAAAAGCGTGAAGTTTAAATAAACATTCCTGCGGCAACATCAGAGTCTGTGACTCCAGTCTGTTCCCTCGCTCACGTCCAGCATGCTACAACATATCTATTTTTTTCCCAAGTTTATACAAGACATAAGTTCCCTTAACCAGTGTGCATATGTAAGTGAAATATTGCCTTTTCAACTAACCAAAATTCCACGTCTGGCCATAAACAGATAAAATACAATATTGAATGGTATTTAATACAACGTCATCATCACAAATTATCCCATAAAGAGCTATGAAAAGGTTAGGTTTCAATTTTACTTTAAAAATAACCAATAAGAGTTTGAAAAACTTCCTTCCAAAATTTTTCTAAGCTCGGGCAGATCCAGAACATGTGAATTAAAGAGGCATCAGCTGTTTTACATTTGTAACATCGAGGATTTGTGTCTGCATAAAAATGAGACAGTTTAATTTTATACATATGTGCTCTGTGAATTACTTTAAATTACAACAGACAATGCTGCGCACAAAGGGATGTAGTGTTAATCAGTTTAAAAATAGCATTCCAAACCTCATTTGACATTAAAAGGTTCAAATCTTGCTCCCAGGTATTCTTGATTTTAATTAACGAGGCCTATCTTAAATTAGCCACTTTGTCATCAATAAAAGCTATTAAGCCTTTATAAGGAGTTTGTAGTTCAAAAAAATGTATCAAGAATATTCGCCTCGGGAATTCCAGGAATCCGGGATTGAACAAAATGTCTAATTTGTAAATATCTAAAAAAAATGAATTTTAGATCAATTAAATTTCAAAGGATGTAAAATTGTTGTCAATAAAAAGGTCTTTAAAACATTTAATACCCAATCTATGCCACTCATTAAAAGCTTCGTCCTGCAAAGAAGGTTGGAAAAGACGATTGGATATAATTGGGCAATTAAGAGAAAAACTCTGAAATCCAAAAAAAACATCTAAATTGCGCCCATATTCTCAAATTGTGTTTAATGATCAGGTTGTCAGTTAATTTATATAAAGAAGAAGATAGAGGAGACCCTAGAATTGCCAAGAAGGAAATATCCTTAGGAAAATGTAATTATATTTCTACCCATGTAGGGTAGAATCAAGCGAATTAAGAAATAGGATTTAAGAAGAAAAATTGGTATAGATTGGAAAAGATACAAAAATTTAGGTAAGATGTTCATTTCAATCGAATTAATATGACCAATCATGGAAATTGACAAAAGGGACCATCTTGTTAGAGTCAAACATTCTTCCTTAAATTAGGCTTGTGACAAATGCTTTCATTACTTTTGCTATAAATATGAGAATTTATTTTTTTGGTCTACAAAATCCCTGAGGAAATCCCCACTCCCTCATTTTTCATTTTTACCAATAATGCACCATAACTCGGTACTGGCATTGCTTCCCCCCTATTGAGAATGGCTGCTCTAAATTATAAAATTCAAACAAACTAATAAATGAATAAAATATTTTGAATAGGCAAAATGGTAATGGAATATTGTTTTTTGCATCCACTGGATTGGAGAAGAGGGGAGAAAATTATGTTGTTGAGGTACAAAGCCCTAATTAAATCTTGCATGTTTTTAAACATACAGGTTTCCCCCACTATCCGAAAGTAGAGCATTCATATGAAACCTCTCATAAGCCAAAATGGCGTAAAGCGAAGAAGCAATTACCAATACCGGTAGTTTACATGGGAAATTTTTTTGAGCATTCCCAGACCATAAAAAGACCTATCAAATCATACTGGATTCATCTTATACAGCAGTTCCCAAAATTTTCTGGGATACTGCCTCCTTGTCTTCGAGGCCACATCCCTAGCGCCCCCTCTCCCCCCCACACCCACATGCAATGAACACTCTTCTCTTTCTTCTCCCTCCCCCACTCACCTCCAGCCTCTCATTCCTCAGCTGCAGGCCTCTCTCCTTTCGCCCCAGACCTTTCCCTGCTCTCAATCCCCCCCTCGCTCCATCCATCCTTCCTCCTCCTCCCATTCGCAATCAACTCATTAAAAGGCCGAAGCCAAATACAACATTGCAGCCACCAACCGAGGCCAGCTCTCGTGAGACCTCCTTTTTGCCGTTTATTTTGCTCACTACTGCCACCCCAGGAATAGACAGGCCTTCCGGAGACTGCAGCTTTTTGCTCGCCTTTCTTTGTAAAAGTGAAAATCCTCTTCGGATTAGCGAAAATAAGTACTAATGTAGGTCTTTCGTGAAAGAGAAGTGGCGTAAAGCAAACGTTCGAAAAGCAGGGGATACCTGTATTCAGTTCTGAGAATCCCTCCTCGGCAAGAATAATACAGGAGGGATCACAAGAATATCTGCAGGTGGGAGAGTCTAAAGCCTTATTAAATGATCATGATTATAGATTTAATATATAGATTTAGACAGAATGTCCACTATAAAGTTAAACAGTTAGGAGAGACATTACAAATTAACATAGAAATTAGGAGAAGAAGTGGACCACTGGACCCACTGGAATGCTCCATCATAGACAAGATTATAGCTGTTTAGATTATGTCTTTTCTCCATCTTTTCCAACCCACGGTTATGTTTTGCCCCCTTGCTTTTCAATAATCTGTCTAACACTTCCTTAAAAATAGTGTGAGTCTCCACCATCCTTCGAGGAAGAGAGTTTCAAAGAATTATGAAGCAAAGTAGAACTCTATTCCCTGAAATGTGGAAGGTTAAGGGCTGCTGTGATTCAAGTTTAAGATATAGAGATACACCCAAATGAAAGAAACTGTTCGGTGAGTCTTGAACATCAAGACAACATTTTAAAAATTAGAGCCAAACAACTCAAGAGTAAAGTTAGAAAACAATTCCGAGGGAAAAAAGTAACACAAATTTCGACTCTAATTTCGAACAGTAGCTGGTGCGGATTCAATTTTAATATTTCATATTTTCATATGTCACAGAGGCCCAGAATAATTCCACTGCCTCTTTTCCCTCAATCCCATCCACTCCCTGGTCACTCCCTCTTCCTTTCTGCCCTTCAGATTCTCCAATTTATCTAAAATTGAGACAACATACAGACAACAATGAACCTGCATGCAAGAGTGGAGTGAATACACCCAGTCACAGACAGCCTCGGGGGTCAGAATTGAACCTGTGTCACCGGGACTGTGGTAGCCGCTCTACCGACTGTACCCCTGGATGACCAACTGCTCATTCTAAATCTGACATGTCGGAGTTTGCTAAGGAACATGAGGAATAGTACAAGGATGAACCCAGTCCACGGAACAACAATGATCTCTTTGTAAACTGGAACAAGATGGAGGGGATTAAATAGCCTTTAATTAATCCTGCATTGAGGAGTCACGTGATGGAGTAGTGGCCGGTCAGGGAACTCCAGCCCTCTCCGGAAAAGTTTTAAAAAAAACACACAAAACACAAAGGCACAAACATAAAAATTAAAACAAAGTGAAAGAAAAGGTGGGAAGAAAATGGCAGCGAAGAAAGAAAAGTCGAAAGCAACGGGAAGAAGAGAAGAAGAAAGAACGTTGGAAGAAGAAGGTGAAGGCCTTACCTGTCCGAGGAGGCCCGCCGCGGAGAGAGAAGCCCGCTCCCTCAGGTCAGTGGAAGTCCCGAGCTCGGGACTACAATAATGGCTTGCGGAGCCAAGTAAAAGTGCGCAACCGCGCATGCGCGAGGAGTCGCGCATGCGCGATGCGCATTAAAAAAAACACTGACGGGAGGGGGGACCAGCTGAGGAGTCGATCTCCACAGCTGAGAATGACAGCTGCAACACAACAACAGGAAGAGAACATAGAAAATAAAGAGAACAAGAAAGAAGAGAGTAAAAAGAAAACAAGGAAACAACAGGTGATCAACCCAGAGGAAGAAGAAGAAGAACACAGAGAAATGGAAGAAGAAATGAAAGGCAAGACAATGGATATTTTTTTTTAAAGAATATATGGAATCAGTAAAAGAATGGCAATTACAAGAATTTAGTGAAATAAAAAGAAGAATTAAAAGTGCAGAAGAAAAAATGAATAGAATAGAGATGGTCATGTCAGATATAGGAAAAAGAGTGGACAAGGTGGAAGAACGAGAAACAGCCGTAGAAATGGAAGTAGAGGACTTAAAAAAGAAATTAGAAGAATCTAATAAAAAAGTTAAAGAGACACAAGAGCTGTTAGCTCAGAAGATAGATATAATGGAAAATTATAATAGAAGAAATAATATAAAGATAGTGGGCCTTAAGGAAGATGAAGGAAGCAAGAATATGAGAGAATTTATAAAAGATTGGATCCCCAGGGTCCTAGGAAGACCAGAATTACAGGAAGAAATGGAAATAGAAAGGGCACATAGAACACTTGCCCCTAAACCACAGCCACAACAAACACCAAGATCCATTTTAGTAAAATTCCTAAGATATACAACGAGAGAAAATATATTGGAGAAAGCAATGAAGAAAATAAGAGAAGACAAAAAGTCAATGGAATACAAAGGTCAAAAAAAAATTTTCTATCCAGACATAAGTTTTGAACTCCTAAAGAAGAGAAAAGAGTTTAATACAGCAAAAGCGATCCTATGGAAAAAAGGATATAAATTTATGCTAAAGTACCCAGCGGTACTTAAAATAGTTATTCCAGGGCAGCAAAACAGACTATTCTCGGATCCGGAGGAAGCACGAAAATTTGCAGAACAACTACAAGACAGACAGAGAGATGAAGACATGTAACGAGAGCAAAAGTGACCACGAACTATATGTATATGTGTATATGTTGTGTGTATGTATATATGTGCGTACATGAGTGTATCCGTATTTAAAGGAAAATATATAGAGTATAGATAAGAATTAATAAGGGAAAGAAAGGTAAGAGAGGAAGTAAGGAGGGAATTAAGAGAGTGACCTTTGTTATATATGAAAATTAAAATCTTTTCTGGGGGGGCTGGGTGGGGAGGAGTTACGGTCACTGCAAAATCAGTTGACGCTTGCGAGTGAATTCGCAAATCCAAATGGAGAGAGGAGATGTGGTTGCCCGACAAGGGATAAAGGGCAACTCAGGAAGGGGAGGGAATAGTGGGGTTAAAGAAATTTTAGATAGGAGAATAAGGGAAATGTTTGATGTTTTAGAAATGTTGTCTTATAAAGTGTTCAAAACAAGAAAGCAGAAATGGATAAGAAGGAAAGGTGATGATGAGGAAACAGAAAGGAAAGATAAACAAAGTATGAAATGGCTATGTTGAACTATATGACTTTAAATATTAACGGAATACATAACCAAATTAAAAGGAAGAAACTGCTAAATTTACTGAAAAAAGAAAAAATTGATATAGCATTCGTGCAAGAAATACATTTAACTGAAATGGAGCACAAGAAATTAAAGAGAGATTGGGTAGGACACGTAACAGCAGCATCATATAATTTAAAAGCTAGAGGAGTAGCTATATTAATCAGTAAAAATGTACCAATTAAAATAGAAGAGGAAATAATAGATCCAGCAGGGAGATATGTAATGATAAAATGTCAGATATATTCAGAGTTTTGGAATTTACTCAATGTATATTCACCTAACGAAGAAGATCAAAAATTTATGCAAGATATTATTTTGAAGATAGCAGACACGCAAGGGAACATACTAATAGGAGGGGATTTCAACCTTAATTTGGATTCAAACATGGATAAAACTGGGAAAAAAATTAACAGAAAGAACAAAGTAACCAAATTTATAATTAAATCATGCAAGAAATGCAACTTTTGGATATATGGAGGAAACAACACCCAAAGGAAAAGGAATATTCATATTATTCGGGTAGACATAAAACATACTCAAGAATAGACCTATTCCTGTTATCAGCTCACATGCAAGACAGAGTAAGAAAAACAGAATATAAAGCTAGAATATTATCGGACCACTCACCCCTGGTATTGACAATAGAGTTAGAGGACATCCCTCCAAGAATGTATAGATGGAGATTAAACTCCATGCTACTTAAAAGGCAGGATTTTAGAGAATTAATTGAAAGACAAATTAAAATGTACTTTGAAATAAATACGGAATCAGTGAAAGGTAAGTTTATACTATGGGATGCAATGAAAGCGTTCATCAGAGGACAAATAATAAGTTATGTAACTAAGATGAAGAAGGACTACAATCAGGAAACAGAGCAGTTGGAAAGGGAAATAGTAAATATAGAAAAAGAATTAGCAATGAAGGAAGATACAACTAAAAGAAGAGAATTGGCAGATAAAAAAATAAAATATGAAACACTACAAACATATAAGGTGGAGAAGAACATAATGAAGACAAAACAGAAATATTATGAACTAGGAGAAAAAATGCACAAAATTCTAGTGTGGCAGCTTAAGACAGAACAAGCTAAGAAAATGGTATTGGCATCAAGGAAAAAAGACAAACAAATCACATATAATCCAACGGAGATTAAAGAAAACTTCAGAGAATTCTACGAACAATTATACCAAACTGAAAACGAAGGGAAAGAAGACAAAATAGATGAATTTTTAACTAAAATTGAACTACCAAAATTACAAATAGAGAAACAAAATAAATTAACAGAACCTTTGAAATAGTAGAAATACAAGAGATAATAAAAAAAACTACCAAATAATAAAACACCAGGAGAGGATGGATTCCCAATAGAATTCTATAAAACATTTAAAGATTTATTAATTCCTCCCCTCCTGGAAGTAATCAACCAGATTGATAAAACACAAAGCTTACCAGATTCATGCAAAACAGCAATAATTACAGTAAGACAGGGAAAGATCCACTCGCACCAGCGTCATATAGACCAATATCTTTACTTAACACAGATTATAAGATAATAGCTAAACTATTAGCAAACAGATTAGCCGACTATATACCAAAAATAGTAAATCTAGTAAATCTAATCCTGCATTCGGATTGGATAGGTCTTAGTGTATTTCTAATGATCCTGGAGCTCTGCAAACCACTGACTGTAGTTGTGAATCTGTAGGAGTACCATAAATTAACAATATATTTTATTGTACTGCTGTCATTTCAATTAATTTGTGAATAGATTACTTTTTTAACTCATGCCCGCTGGTTATTGTCACCAATATTGGTGAAAAGTTCACATTAGTCCAGCTTGTTTTCTAACTTACATCTCAGATAGAGTAAAGCCCCTGGTATCTGGAACCTATGGGGATTAGTTGATGCCAGATAAGTGTATTTGTCTGGTTGCTTGAGATTTACACTTACAATGCTTAACTAAGAATAAACAGTTTAAAAGACAAATACTTAGACCGAACAAACTTCACTTGCATGAATATATAAACTTAAAACATTTTATTTTCTGTCACATTGTTTGAAAACATTTAACCGTCCCTGCATCTGCAGGTTCATCGCCCTCCAGCAAGATACCCGAAAGATGAACAATAACATCATATTCACCCCCCCACCCCCACCACCCCGCCTTCACCCAAGTTTACAGATAAAGCCTTTGACCGGATTATTAAGTAGAGATAAGGAGAGTCACCCAATCAGCAAGCACACTGGGGGAAAACAATTTAAAATAAATCAACCTTCTTGGTAGGCTTCCTTTATTTCTCTTAATTGTTGGTTGGTTCTTGAAGCGAGAATTTCAATCAATGCATTTTCATTTGTGCCAGGACCCTGTACAAGATTAAATCAAAAGAAATTTCAAGTTAGAACAAGTCGGGGCAATTCGACTATTCCTGGTTCTGTGTGTCCTTTTCCCGTTATCATCAATCTCTGGATGAGAAGGTTTGCAGACTCTTTCACTGCTGTGTAATGTGCCTGATTAAAGTTGGTAGGAATATAAGGGCCCTGGAAAAAGTAGGAAAAAGTATGATTTAGTGTGAATGTGTTGATGACTTTGATTAAGGTAATGAGCCACGTGTTGACCAAAGACTGAAGCTCATCACATTTCTAAGAATCAGGACATGTACAAGAAAATTAAAAATGTAGCCAGAATATTATATTTGTCTGACAGTTCAAAAAAGCAGACTGTGGAATCTTTGAATCCCTAAGACAAAGGAGGCAATTTCATCATTCGATCTACCTCAGTTCCTCCAATGTCTGGAGTCAGTGTCTATTGTCCCTGAGTAACTGTCATTCAGCTACCTTATCAATATGGTGAACCCCCCCCCCCCTCCTATTTTTGTGGTTATTCTTTTCCTCTTTCCACTAATTTATCCAAGTCCAGCAAGCCAGTATATCCAGGAAAAGGAAAACAAAAATGACTTATTTGGTTTGTCTTTAAGACTCAGATACGTTGGAATGTTCAGCCAAAGTGTCAATAGATCATTTATATCTTTAACGTGCAGACACACGCACACCCACACAAACACCCCCACCCACACACACATCACACACACATACCCACAAACACACACACCCACTCCCACACCAACATCAACACACACACACTCCCACATCAACACACACACCCACCCACACCCACATGCACACACACCCACACAAACACCCCCACCCACAAACACACACTCACCCTCACACAAACACCCCCACCCACACACTCCCACTCACCCACACCTACACGCAAACACCCCCACCCACACACTCCCACCCACATGCACACACCCACACAAACACCCCACCCACAAACACACACACTCCCACACCCACATGCACACCTACACACACCCACACCCATCCACATACATGCCTACACCCACCCACACTTACACACACATACACCCACACCCACACATCTATACCTTAACGTGACCATTAGATAAATTTGCCTCAGCGTCCTTTAGCTCAAAATTTTCACACAGGGCCTGCTGAAAATTCAGGCATGTGACATCAGAGGAAAATAATGGTGGACGCCACAGTTGTGAACATCATGGAACCACAGGGAGGTACAACATGGAAGCAGGCCCTTCAATCTTTTGAGCCCATGGTGACCATCTGCCATCCACTTACACTTCTTAACCTGGACATAAATAGGAGAATTAAAGATGAAGATTTCAATGCCAAATCAGAATAGAGAAGGAATTAAGGAAAAAAGTATATAAAAAAATAAGAGAAAGAAAATGGAAGGGGACATTATATAAAAAAAAAGTAATTGTTAAAAGTTAAACAAGAAGATCTGCAGACGTTGGGGTCAAGTGCGATACACAAAGGGGCCGGAGGAACTCAGCTGGTCACACAGGGTCCAAAGGAAGTAAAGGGTGACCAATGTTTTGGGACTGAGCCCTTCGTCAGGTACGAGGCGCCTGAATAAAAGGGCAGATGGAAGGGAGGAGAGGAGAGGAGGGAGGAAAGGGCAGGGGGAAGAGCAACAGGCTCACCTCTGAGGTTATAGGTGGATCCAGGTGGGAGGCTGGAAGCTGAGGTGATAGGGAAGGAAAGGGAGAGAGGGTGGCAAGCTGGAGGAAAGGTAGAGAGAGAAACTCTGGGAGAAATTAGAGGCCGATGTTGTCGCCATCTGGATGGAGGGTGCCGAGATGGAATATAAGGTGTTGTTCCTCCAAATTGCAGGTAGCCTCAGTTTGGTAGTGCATGAGGGCCATTCACGGAGATGTCGGTGTAGCAATGGTGTGTGGAATTGAAATAGTTGGCCGCTGGGAGATCTTGCTGTTGCAGTAGACCTTCTCAACCTTGTTCTTTCCATTCACATCCCACTTTAAGTAACCCTTTTGCCATTGGTGTTCTGTGATTAGTAAGGGATTGCTTAAGTTGGTATGTGGGGGGAAAGAAAAAGGTTGAAAACACCTCTTTAAATCGTACCTCATGGACTCGTTATGTGTATGGTTTAATAACTCCAAAGAAAATGGGCCAATGACAATTTTTCTCAAGTAAAAATGTGATTAGTAAGGGATTGCTTAAGGTGGTATGTGAGTGGGAAGGGAACATTGAGAATCTCTGCTCTAGACCCAATTGTTACTGAAATATTTTACTTGAGAAAAATTGTCATTGGCTCATTTCCTTTGGAGTTATTAAACCATACACATAACGAGTCCATGAGGTACGATTTAAAGAGGTGTTTTCAACCTTTTTCTTTCCCCCCCACATACCACCTTAAGCAATCCCTTGCTAATCACAGAGCACCGATGGCAGAGGGATTACTTAAGGTGGTATGTGAGTGGAAAGAAAAAGGTTGAAAATCACTGCAGTAGACAGAGCAAAAGCGCACAATGAAACAATCTCCCAGTCTACGTCTCTTCTCTCTGCTGTAGAGGAGGCCACATCGGGAGCACTGGATAAAATAAATGGCCCCTGCAAATTACTTCACTTGGAAGGACTGTTTAGGGTCCTGAATGGTGGTGAGGAGGCAAGTGTAGCACTCCCTGCGGTCACAGGGGTCAGTATAAAGGGGGTGATTGGTGGAGAGGGGAGGAGTGGAAGATAATGTCCCAGAGGGAGTGATCCTGACAGAAAGTGGAGAGGGGAGGGGCGATGAATATAAGTCAGGTGGTGGGATCATGTTGTAGGTGACAGAAATGTGTAGGTCCCAGAAATTTGAAAATCTGAAGCAACTTTGCCGGTTTGGTTATTTTGACGCAGTGCACTAATTCGAGGGAACAGATTGCAAAAGGGGAAAATGGGCATCACATTTATCAAGGGAACCCACTGTTGCATTGAAATGCCTGATGCAGTGTACAGTCAGTCATGCAAATCTGGGGACAATTGCATGTCCGGATTAGCGAAGAACAGATATGCAGGAGGGTTATGGTTTATCATACCAAGCTTTCTATTATATTTGCTTTAATCAATTGAATATTGATGTGTCTGCATAAGGGCAGTAAATTTGCCATCTCAGCTTCTAACCAAGCAGGCAAATTGAATCTAGTTTTAACTTTGAAGGTTTACCTGACACCTTAAATAAGGGATTAAAACAAATTAGAAACAAGAATATAATATTCTTTCTCTGCCTAAATTCAGGAATCACTTGAACCAAAGCTGCAGATGCTAAAATCTTGAACAAACAAATTGCAGGTTTTAGTGTTCCAGTTAACACAACGCTACTACAGCGCCTGTGACCTGGGTTCGAATCCAGCATTGTCTGGAAGGAGTTTGTACATTCTCCCCGTGCGTGGGTTTTCTCTGGCTACTCCTGTTACCTCCCACCCTCCAAAACGTAAGGGGTATATTAATTGGGCGTAATTGGGCAGCAAGGATTTTAGAGACCAGAAGGGTCTTCTACCGTTCTGCATTTTTTAAAATGTAAAATAAATTAAACTCAGCAGGTCAGACGGCATTTCTTTTCCGAAATGGTTTGTTAACGTTGTGGGCCTGATCCCTTTATGAAGAGTGAGATAGAATGGGTGAAATGTCATACATAACACATATTGAAAGGATGCAGTAGGATATCGATCGGTTGCAAAAATGAGCAGAGAACTGGCAGATGGATTTTAATCCAGACAAGTGTAAGATGTTGCACTTTGAAAGGTAAATGTGGGGGGGCGTGGAAAGATGGCGTAAGGATCAGACGTGCCTTCCAGTCCTCTCCTGACTCTATCTTATTGTTTTGTCTAGAAATGCCCGTTAAAATTCTTTAAAAGTTTAGATAATTTCAGTGCTGTTAATTTAACTTATGATGGTACAATTGGTAGAAAAGAGAAAAAAAAAACAACAACAGATCATCAAAAAATTACATTTTCCAAAAGTTCAAGTTTTGGAGCCTACCTACAGGAAAGACACCGGGACTCAGCGTGAAATGGATCCCAGGAGAGAGGTACAGTGTTCGGATGCAGAGCTCTATGTTACATCGGTAGAGCCCCCTAAAGAGGGCGCCAAACAGCCTTTAGAACAAAGAGTTACTCAGGTTCGCACATGTGCAGTAGCATCTAACGGCAATGTTATGAATGAACCGCTTGTAGTATCATCAGCTGAAGTATTACCAGCTGAAACACCGGCTGGGGAAAGGCATTTGTCAACTGTAGTGGTGACGCTGCAAACTGCACCTCTTGAGATGGAAGAACCTATACAACTTGATGTACTGGGAGAACTTAATATATTATGGACACTGGGGAAAACCCCGGCCAGCGTCCTCCAGTCATTGCTGGAGAGGCTGTGGCTGGGGTTTCCACACGCAATCATAATGCAAGGAAGGCAACCAGAATGAAGGAAGGAACAAAAGATCCTTTGGTTATGCAGAAGAAGCAGGAATCTGTTGAGCCAGAATCTCTTCCAATTGAAAAGATTCTTGTGAATCTTGAATCTAAATTATCTTATACAATGCAGGGATTATCCAAGATTATGACTGAACTTGGTACTAGGTTTAATACCCTGGTGAAAATACATTCTCAACAGATGGCTGAGTTTGGAGCTTTTAAGCTTGAAGTGTGAGATAAATTTAATTCGTGTGAAGAAGATATAGACGAAATACGGGATCAAGTTCTTGATGTGACCAAAATGGTTGAAGACTTACAAACTCAAAATAAAAATTTGGTGAAAAAGATTGATTATTTGGAAAACCAATCCAGACGGAACAATATAAAGATTATTGGTTTGCCGGAAGGTATGGAGGGAACAGACCCAAGAAAATTTTTTACTGAATGGATTCCGTAGGTGCTGGGTCAAGAACATTTCCCGGAAGGTATAATACTGGAACATGCTCACAGAGCCTTGCGTAGAAGACCTATTTCAGGTCAAAGTCCAAGACCTGTTTTGGTTCGTTGCTTGAATTATTACGACAGAGAAATAATTTTACGAGTGGCTATTAGAAATGCACAACAGAGAAAATCACCCTTGATGATTCAAAATAATCAAGTTTTCTTCTATGCGGATTTGAGCCAAGAAGTTATGTTCCAATGACGGGAATTCAATCCTGCTAAAGAGTTGTTGTGGAAGAAAGGTTACAAGGCAACCTTTAGATATCCAGCTGTTTTGAAGGTTTTTCAAGATGGTTGCCAACCAAAGTTCTTTGATTCTCCAAAGGAAGCTATGGCATTTGCTCAAGAGCTGCCAATTACTCAGTTTCAACAGAGACATAGTCCGCCGCGATCTCTAAGGAGACAAGAGATGGAAGAAAAGAGCCGTGCTCCAAGAAGGAATGGTTGTAATGGTGACTCGGCAGTTGGAGCTGATTAAAAGAAGAGTTGTCCTTTTTTTTTTCTAATGTTTTTTTTAAAAAAAGGGATATTAAATAATGATGATGTTAGTTTAAGATGAAGTGAGAGTTGGGGGAGAGAACTGGATAGGCACTATTTCCTGAAAGTCATCTGCTACGTGTGAGTTATCTCACACCCATTTTTTTTGGGAGTTACCGCATTGCGCGGTTTAGACGGGGGTGGGGGGGTATTTTTAACCTCCTATCCGTTTTTTTTTCCTTTTTTTTGTATTATTAGATTAAAGAGTGAAGGGTTTTTTTTGTGTTTATAAAAAAAAGCATAAGAAAGTATTTGATTGTTTAAAAAACTAAAAATTGATGTGGTTTTTTTTTGTAAAGTTTATTCAGTAGATAAGGAATATTTGAAATTTAAATGTGAATGGGATGGATAAGTTTTTTTTATATTTTTTCTTTAACTTTAAGGTGAAAGGAGTGGTAATTCTGGTGTATATGATTTTGCTATTTTAGTTATAGAACGAAAGGAATAATGATGAAAGTTATAAATTGAATTGTACAATTCTTAATGAGGCTTGAATTCTGTTTGTGGTTTATGCTCCATTTGTTGAAGATATAGATTTCGTTGTAGATGTGTTTTTATTATTTGGATATCTGAATTTTAACGTAATGATTGGGGATATTTAAATGTGGTATTGGAGCTTTTATTGGATAATTATTCAAGAGTAAAAGGGAAAAATGGTGGAAGAGTACTAAAATTGAATTGTACAATGCTTAATAAGGTTTGAATTTTGTTTTAAGATGGTGGTTTATGTGACTAATATGATGATAGATGTGAAGTTAGTTGATATTTGGTGAAGGTTTATCTCTATAGAGAAAGTTTTTTTTCATCTTTTTTTTCTCATGCTACAATTTTTTTTAAGAATTGATTATTGTTTAAGAATTTTTGATAGACAATGTTACTAACTTTACTAATTTTTTATATTAAGTTTGAGTTAAATATATGTTTCATCTTAACTCCGTTTGTTAAATATATGCATTTAAGTTTGATTTAAATATGTTTTTTAAGTCTGATATCTTAGTATTAATTACTTTTCTTTTTGTTAGTATTTTAATCGGTTATGTTTTTGTTTTTTTTTGTAAGTGGTTTTTTTTTCTCACATATATTATTAACTTTATTAATTCTTCACTCTTTATTTTTTGGGGGGAAAGGGGGGGTTGGACTAATTTGAGTTGGGTTATTAATGTGTAATAATTATTGGGGAGGGTATAGTTTATTTAGATTACTGATACTGTATTGTAATTTTATTATTTTATTCTTAATTTTTTTTAATGTAATCCTATATGTTATTCATGTTATAAAATCTTAAATAAAGTTTAAAAAAAAAGGTAAATGTAAGCAAATAATGTACAGTTCATGACAGGATCCTTAAAAGCATTGATGTACAGAGGGATGTTGAGGTGTAAATGCAAGTAAACACAAGTAAAGAGAGAGGGTGCCTTCTGTAGCGTGAATAAAAGCTCTCATGACTAGAGGGAGAACAAACGCTTTTATTGGCTTAAAACTAAAGGTAGGGTTCAACAGTAGTCTTCAGAAGGGTTCTGGGTTTAGGAGGGAACCCAGGATTATATGTAGGGAGATGGGGGCGGAGCCAAGAGGCAGGGCCAGCCATCAGCACAACACCCTACCAGTGAATCCCAGTTCACTGCACCTTCATTGGCAGGAAGTTATGTTGCAGCAGTGTGGAACTCTGGTTGGGCAAAGTGATCACTGTGTGCACATTTGGAGAAAGGCTCTGGAGCCTTTGAAGTAGAGATTCACCTGGTTATTGACTGGATTAGGAAGGATAAATTTTCAGGAGAGCTTGTAAAAGCAGCGATTGTTTTCTCCAGAGCAATGAAAGCAGAGAGGAGACCGATAGAAATTTATAAAATTATGAGAGAGGGGAAAACAAAGGGTAGATCACCAGTGTTTTCATCCCAGGGTTGCAATGTCAAATAAGAAAGGGCATAGTTTTAGAGCAGTGGTTTTCAACCTTTTTCTTTCTACTCACATACCATTTGAAGTAATCCCTGTGCATTCGGTGGTATGTGGGTGGGGAAAAACAGGTTGAGAACCATAGCTCTAGACCCAATTGTTATTGAGATTTTTAAGTGCTTGAGAAAAACTGTCATTGCACCATTTCCTTTGCAGTTATGAAACCGTGCACATAACGAGTCAATCAGCTGCGATTAAAATAGTGGTTTTCACACCTTTTCTTTCCACTCACGTCCCACTTTTAAGCCATCCCTTACTCATCACAGAGCACCTATGGCATAGAGATTACTTAAAGTGAGGAGGAGTCACGTGATGGAGTAGTGGCCGGACGGTGAACTCCAGCCCTCTCCAGAAAAGTCGGGAAAAACAAGAGAAAACACAAAGGCACAGAAATAAAAGTTACAGAAAAGTGAGTATAAAGGTGGAAAGAAGATGGCAACAAAAAAAGAAAAATCGAAAGCAACGGCAAGAAGAGAGGAAGAGAAGACAAAGGAGGAAAAAGGTGAAGGCCTTACCTGTCCGAAGAGGCCCGCTGCGGAGAGAGAAACCCGCTCCCTCAGGTCGGTAAATAATGGACTACAAAAATGGCTCGCTGAGCCGAGTAAAAGTGCGCAACCGCGCATGCGCGAAGTATCGCGCATGCGCGATGCGAATGAAAAAAAACACACCGACGGGAGGGTGGACCAGCTGGGGAGTCGATCTCCACAGCCGGCAACGACAGCTGCAGAATACCTGCAGCAAGAAGAGACCACAGAAGACAACAGAAACAAGAAAGAAGAGGAGGAAAGGGCAACAAAGAAACAACAGATGGTCAACCCAGAGGAAGAAGAAGAGGAAGAGTATGGTGAAATAGAAGAAGAAAAGATAGGCAAGGTAAAGGATATACTTGCTCTTATTAAAGGATACATGGAGTCATTTAAAGAATGGCAAACACAGGAATTTAAGGATTTAAGAAAAAGAATAAACAACACAGAAGAGAAAATAAATAAAATGGAGATGACCTTAACAGAAATGGGAAAAAAAATGGACAAGATGGAAGAGCGGGCAGTAGCAGCAGAAATGGAGGTAGAAGACTTAAAAAAGAAATTGGAGAAATTTAATAAAAAAACTAAAGGGACACAAGAACTACTAGCTCAAAAAATAGATACAATGGAAAACCATAACAGAAGAAATAACATAAAGATAGTGGGCCTTAAGGAAGATGAAGAAGGCAAGAATATGAGGGAGTTTATAAAAGAGTGGATCCCTAAGACCCTAGGATGTCCAGAACTACAGCAAGAATTGGAAATAGAAAGGGCACATAGAGTATTGGCCTCTAAACCACAACCACAACAAAAACTAAGATCTATTGTAGTAAAATTCCTAAGATATACTACAAGAGAAAAGGTACTGGAGAAGACAATGGAAAAAGTAAGAGAGGGCAACAAACCACTGGAGTATAAAGGGCAAAAAATCTTCATTTATCCAGATATAAGTTTTGAACTCCTAAAGAAGAGAAAAGAGTTCAATACAGCAAAGGCGATTTTATGGAAGAAAGGGTATAAATTTATACTAAAGCATCCAGCGGTATTGAAAATATTTATTCCAGGACAACAAAACAGACTATTCTTGGATCCAGAAGAAGCACGAAAATTTGCAGAACAATTACAAAAATAGACTGAGGGAGGAAGACGAGTAATGAGAGTTAAAATGATCACGATTGATATGTATGTGGGTAAAGACAAAAATAGACTGAGGGATGAAGACGGGTAATGAGTGTAAAAATGATCACGATTGATATGTATGCGGGTAAAGAGGTATAAGAGGGAATAGAGACAATGAGCATACATGAATGTATCTGTACTTGGAGGAAAATATAGATAGTATAGACAAGAATTAATAAGGGAAGGTAATGGAATAGAGAGAATAAGGAGGGAATTAAAAGAGTGACCTTTGTGACATATGAAAAGTGAAATCTTTTCTGGGGGAGGCGGGGTGGGGGGAAATAGCGGTCACTGCAAAATCAGTTGACGCTTGCGAGTGGATTCGCAAATCCAAATGGAGAGGGGAGATGTGGTTGTCCGACAAGGGATAAAGGACAACTCAGGAGGTGAAGGGGAGATTGGGGATAAATAAGATAGAAATAGGAGAATAAGGAAAATGTTAGATGTTGTAGGAATGTTGTCTTATAAAGAGTTGAAAATAAGAAAACAGAAATGGAAAAGGAGGAAAGGTAATGATAGAAAAACGGAAAGAGAAGATAAACAAAATATAAAAGGGCTACGCTGAACTATATGTCTTTAAATATTAATGGAATACATAACCAAATTAAAAGGAAGAAACTACCAAATTTAAATGAATAAATGTATTCCATTAGAAAAAATAACATATTGGTTAAGAAATAATATTGAAATATTCGAACAAGTATAGGAGCCTTACATTAAATACAATAGCGAAAACCTACCGGGGACAAACATTACCTAAGTTGATGGAAGGAGAAGGAAAGAAAAGAATGGACTCAGTAGAATTTCTGGTGTAATTTTGTTGAATGACAACATTGTCTGACTGGCTTAATGCAACATAGATTGTATACCTAAAATGGATGAGAGGGGGGGGGGGTGGGGGTGGTTTGGGAGGAGGCGGGGGGGAGAAAAAGTCACTGTATATGTGTGAAAAAGAAATAGTGTATATCATGGCTAATGTGATTTATGGTGTGAAAAATAAAAAAATTTAAAAAAAAGTGAGATGTGAGTGGGAAGAAAAAGGCTGAGAACCCCTGGGTTAGGGTTTGGTTATAATATGAATGTTTACTCATGATAATAAATCCTGATTCTGATTCTCATTCTGAAATGAAGAGTTTAAAGCAGATGTGTAAGGCATTTAAAAAAAAAGAACGGAAATATTTAAGCAAGAAATTCATAAATCAAAATTAAAATTGGAAAAAAAGATTTATCTATTTCTACTTCTCACGATGATTAGATGACTATATGTGAGGATAATATGGCTAAAATTTAAATGTTGGTTCATTATAATTTAATTCATCAGTTATATTTAACTCCTGAGAAGTTAAGGAAATATAAGTTTATTTCTTCTGATTTATGCTTTAGGTGCCATAAGCAAGTTGGCTCTTTCTTGTACTCCACTTGGCTATGTAAAACAGACAAGCCTTTTTGGAATAGAATTAAGGAATTTTTCAAAGTTTTATTTCAATTTAAAATTTCACTTGACTCTATGGTATTTTTATTGGGTTTCGTTAAAAAATTGAGTTTAGAATTAAAATTAGATGTCTCAAATTGCTTTTTTGAGATTGACTTTAGCTGGGGCTAGAAAATGTTTGGCAATTACTTGGAAAAATTAGACTGATTTGAGAATTCAATGGTGGCATTCGGAAATGAGGTCTTGTATTCCATTGGAAAAAATAACGTACAATCTGCGTAATAATTATCCCTTCTTTGTTAAAGTTTGGAGCCCATATATGAGATATATGGCTTTGAGGTTGTAGTAGTTTCCCCCCAACCCCCCCCCCCCCACAGTTGTTGGGGTTGCACCGAACCATGGCAATAGTTGAAGGTTGTTCTGTAAGTTGATCTCTTCTATTCTATCTTTTCCTTTAGTTTCTTTGGGGTAGTTTAGACAGGGGTTGGGAAGGGTGGGTGGGGGATTATATGGGACAAAATATTATGTATTTACTTGTATTTTCATTGTATGACTTATTTTGATTAATAAATAAAATTTGCAAAAAAAAAACATGAATGGAGGTGATAGGAGTTTGGAATGCACTGCCCGAGGGCTGGCGAAAACAGAGAAGACAGTGACATTTAAGTGAACAGGTACATGAACATGCAGCTAATGGGAGGGGATGGAGCACATCCACAGCGAGGTATGATTAGTATGATTTGGTATATGATCAGCACAATTCTGTTCAATGTCCGATTGCACAACTGGCCACTGTGTGCAGACTGCTTGAGATTTACAAAGTTTTAAATGTTCTGAATTTAGCAATCTCACTGCAATGCTGGATGGGGTTGTCAGCGAGCAGCAATGAAGAAGTTCTTAATAGAACTTTGGGTCGATAATAACTGCTATTTGAAAAATATTTCTCTTTTTTTTTCTTTAGCTAAATTTACCATTCAACTAAGCTAAGACTGGAAGCAGGTCACACTGCCAACAATTCACTAAGGAATTTCCTTTTGGAGGTTAAAGGGTGAGAATGAATACAGTGGGCAGAAACATGATTGTTTTTAAATCAAAGCAGGCCTAATAGACCTTTGACAGTTCAGATCACACAGACAGTGCCAGATCCAGTCCAATGCTTCTGCCTTCATTGTTCATGGAGGTGACGGCCTTGGAACTTCACTGCACGAGCCATGAACCTTTAATGCGAGGCCCTTATTCACACAGCTAACAAACTGAGGCACCAGTTTGTGCATTTCAAGGATTTCCCACCAGGAAAAGATAAAGAAACAAGGTCGGACTGATTTGTTGGTTGGGCAAAATCCTGCTCATTTCCCAACTGATCAGAGCAAAACTAGTGTAATCTGAGCATAATTTTTTTTGTCAATTTTGGGGCGGCACGGTTGGCAACGTCTTTACAGTGCCAGCGATCAGGTCTGGGGTTCAAATCCCACATTGTCTGTAAGGAGTTTGCATGTTCTCCCCGTGTCTGCGTCTCCGAGGAAATGTGCCGGGGGTGGCAGATATTTATATAGATATGTTTTTGGGAGATAAATTGGGGCAGGGTTTGTTAGAGTAGGTCACATACAAACACTTTAAAACAGATTTTATTTAAAATACTGGAGATCTGCCCCATGCTAGACATATCGGGGCCTCAGAGCTTTTCCAAGAGCTTTGTAGAGTGCTCAAGAGACTTCATTAATGGATTGTAGTTTACAAAAGGCAACAGATGAAGAATCTTGCTGGAGCCGCAGATTGTCTGGAAGAGAACTTGGAGGGGCATGTGGTTTCCAAGCAGAGAGAGTCAAACAGGATTTTCTCTCTGTGTGTGAGAGAGAGGGAGAAAGAAAGACACAGAGAGCACTTGTACAGTGTTACAGCTAGCAGAAGCACTGGGACTGGAACAGGACAAGCTTGCAAGTTTATGGAAAGCCCATTTGTAAGATGGCCCAAACAAAGCCCTTATGGTTTATGCAAGAGGAGAGAATGGCTGTCTAATGTTTCACTTGGAATAAGAGAAACAAAAAACAACTCTTTGGTGACTTGAAAGAAAGAGTTTATCATCTGGAGAACCCTGAAGGGGCAAGTTTCATTAGCAAGACACTGGAGTGACTGATGGAAGTATATCAGTTGTGGATGTCCTGGAACAACACATCTCTCTCTCTGAAAACCGACAAGAACCTTCCTAAGTGGTAACCATTTACCTTTCAAGCACCAAAGCCTGGTGAACTTTATAAATGTTAAATTCTGTGCACAGTATAAGAATTGCCTGCAACCAGTGAACTTGGAGGAATGAGAAGTGAGATTGGACTGTGAACCAAAGAACTTTTCTGAACTTCCACACACATTACATACACATGCACTTAGAATTAGAAGGGGATTGTTAGGTTAAGTAAGTAAATAGAGTTAAGTTAAAGTTTGATTCTATTTTCATATTTAAAGATAATTAAAAGCAACTTTTGTTTAAGTAACCATTTGTCTTGGTGAATATCTATTGCTGCTGGGTTTTGGGGTCCTCTGGGCTCGTAACAGGTGTAAATTGGGTGGCATAGACTCACAGGTCGAAATGGCCTGTTACCGTGCTGTATGTCTAAATTTAAATCTTAAAAAATTAATTTTGTGTGATTCAGGTCATACTAGAAGAGGCGCATGCTATGAATAAATGCAAACCTTTCAAATGGTTCACAAACGTGAACTTCAACCTTTAGTACAACCATATTGTTGTGAAGTAGAGAGTTTAGGTAAAAAATCCTTTTGATACAATTGATAAACTGACAATCTGCTTTCTGACTGATTTGCAAGACAAATTCAAAACAAAAGATAGATTCAACTGACCTCCATTGCTCTTTTTAGCTCCTTTGCATCAAATAATGCTGGTGGCAACATCAAAGCAATGATCACATTTTTAAAGTCACCCGAGAGGTCACTTTTTAAATCATCAATAAGATCCTGCAATGAAAAACAATAATGGAACGAGAATGCAAAAGGAAATGTCCCCTCATTTTAAGCTTAATTCTTCAACAACAATTTTTATTAGAGCTTGACAATGATCCATTTCGTACAGCATTTCTGTGCTATCATGTTTGCCGGTGTTCCCTCCCACCCTTTTCCACCTATTACCAAAAGCCTGTGGGACTGTACTCTTCCCCCTCCCCCCCCAACACCCCCACCATATTGTTCAGATGCCTGCCGACATTTTTCCATATCTTGATGTAAGCATCAAGCTCCAAAGCTTGATTATGCATCTTTATCTTTGCCACATGTTTGACCTGCAGAGTTTCTCCAGCATTATGTTTCTACTATGTACCATCATGCATGTCCTCCGCTCGCTTAAAGCACGTCACAATCTCTTCACGTGACCACAGTTCTGATGTGGGCAGGCACATCAATGAAATAAATAATCAGATGACATTTGTGTGAGGAAAAAATTTTGCTCATGACTGTCTGGGCTGAACTCCATACTACCTCCATTCTTCAAGAACCTTTTTATTAACGAATTGACCCAGAACCATAGTTATAATTTAAAGAAAAATTAATGGAAATGCATGAGGGTGATTTTGATAAGAGGTAGGTAATCCACCCTGCTAGATCTGTGGCCATTACAATACACCAATGTGCTGGAAAAACTCAGCAGTTCCATTGGCTCCTTCTGCTTATTCCTTGAAGAAGGGCTCAGGCCTGAAACAATGGCGACATATCTTTGCTTTTTATGGACACTGAATAGACCGGCTGAGTTCCTCCAGCATTTCAGTGTGTTTTTTAACGACAGTCACAGGGACTTCCATGTTTCACTGCAGATTTGTGTCCCCGCTTGATTTTCATGCTTAATGCAGCAGCAAATCTCCTCACCAACAAAAACCTCTGATCATTGATGTAAAAAGTAGGCATGTTACACATGATAAGAGCAACAAAAAAAATTTATTGATACAGCTTTAATTCACTGCTCTTTGCCCTGTTTAAACATTCTGTTGGCATGTTCTACTCACAGCTGATGCATGGTTTTCAATCGAGGCAGTTTTGTGCAATCAAATAACCGTACCCGGGGAAGTTAACATTTTCTGCCAGAACATCTGGTGCATTGGAAACCGTTCAGAAAAATTCTTGTTAACACAAAATTTAGCTAGCGTTATTCTTACTTTCATGTTGTCAATGCCGAACATCTCAAAGAAAGTAAAGAGAATGTAGAACACAAAATCCTCTTAGAACTGTGATGAAAATTATTCCTGCCCACACTGTTGAGTTCTGGCAGGACTTGTGTTGAACAGAAGTTTGTCTTGAATGGCATTGGCTGATTGAGTCCATTGGCGTGGGTATTGTGAGGGGATTGAAATGGTTAACCAATATTCAACCAAAATAATATTACAGTCTGAATAAAGAGTCCCAACACCAAACTTTGACGGATCATTTCTCTTCGTGGATACTGCCTGACCCACTGACTCCTTCCAGCTTCTCCTTATTCACTCAATCTTCCACCAACCATTTAGCATGAGTGCTCATTTATCACTCGTCCCCAGTTAGCAATAGTCTGACATTGCTTTATTTCCCTTACCTATTGTTTTAAATTAAATTTTATGTTACATTTCACTTGATAGTTTGGACGGAGAATGTGGGCAGTAAACGAGCACTAGAAAAATAGTTTGTAAATTTTTGGACATCGCTAATCCATTTGCACTTCCTGACAATGAAAGTCTCGCTTTACTTTTCTGATAGTTTCCAAGATATCCCCCAATGAGTTTATACATTTTCGGCAAGTTACTGCATTGCTAAAAATTTTGTTGGCAAATAAAACATACTAGCAAGTCAGGTATTTGATGTAAAAGAATATTGCTTCTTAAAATGTCATATAGTTTTCAACAATATAATTAATAAATGGTGCAATATAATTAATAAATGGTTTGGATGGTTTTTTGGTGGAGTTACCATGGAATGTAATTTCAAATTCCTAATTGAACGTTGTAGTTACTTTACGGATATGAGAAGGTTCAAAGTGGAAGGAATCAGATCATTATCCAGAAGAACTTTGAGAAATTAGCAAAATAATGACAGTCGTGTGACATGAGTCACGTTCTGAGACAGTCACCTCAAATTCTTTACCGGAAACATTCCCATTCTAGTTAGTGCAGTGTAATTAACACATATCAAAGGTCCTGCACTGTGCTATAATTCTATCCATTGTTCACAGGACAGAAAACAGACCCTTCAGCCCGCCTCGTCTGTGCCAAACTATTATTCGGCCTGGTACCACAAATCTACACCCAATCCAATCCTTCCATGCAACTCTCATCCACAAACCTGTCCACATTTTTATTAAATGTTAAAAATGAGCCCACATTCACCACTTCATCTTGCAGCTCATTCCATGCTCCCACCATTCTCTGTGTGAAGAAATTCTCTCTTTCATCTTTCATCCATGTCCTCTGGTTTGTCTCTCAGCAAACCTCAGTGGAAAAAGTCTACTCTCATTTACTCTATCCATACTATCCTAATTTTTAAACCTCTATCAAATCTCCCCTCATCCTTCTTCCCTCCAGGAAATAAATTCCTTGCCTGTTTCCCTGTAACTCAGCTCCTGAAGTCCAGGCCACATCCGAATAAATCTTAACTGTACTCTTTTAATCTTATTGATATCTTTCCTGTAGTTATGTGACCAAACCTGCAAACAATACTCCAAATTTGGCCTCACCGATGTCTTATACAACTTTACCATAACATCCCCACTTCTTTACTCAACACTTGATTTATGAAGGCCAACATGCCAAAAGCTCTCTTTATGACCCAAGCTACCTGTGATGCCTTTTTCAGGAAATTATGTATCTATTTTACAAGATCCCTCTTTTCTACTGGATTCCTCGGTCCCCTACAATTTGCTGTGTATGTCCTATCTTGGTTTGGCCTTCCAAAATACAACACCTCACACTTGTCTGCATTAACCATAAACATAACCATATAGCAATAACAGCACGGAAACAGGCCATTTAAATTCCATCTCCATTTTTTCAGCCAAATTTTCCAGGTTGTCCAGAACTCTCTGCCAGCTTTGAAAGTCTCCCTTGCTGTCCAAAACACCTTTAATCTTTGTGTCATCTGCAAACATGCTGATCTAATTTACCACAATATCATCTAGATTATTGATATAGATGATAAACAACAATGGATCTAGTATCGATCCTTGTATCACGAGTCGCAGGCGTCCGGTCTGAGAAACAGTCATCCACCACCACTTTCTGACTTCTCCCATATAGCCAAAGTTGAATCCAGTTTACTACTTCACCATGAATGCCAAGAGACTGAACCTTCCTGACTAACGTCCCATATGCGGCCTTGTCAAACTAAATTGCATGGAGACAAGGCACGGTTGGTGTAGCAGATAGCGCAATGCCTTTACAGTGCCAGTGATCGGGACCTGACCTGGGTACAAATCTCACACTGTAAGAAGTTTGTACCTTCTCCTGATGCCTACGTGAGTTTTACCCGGGGGCTCCAGTTTCCTCCCATTGTTCAAAACCTACCGGGGGGGTGTAGGTTAAAGGGGTGTAAATTGGACGGCATGGACTTGTAGGGCCGTACTGGTCTGTTACAGTGCTGTATGTCTAAATTCAAAAATTAAAAATTAAAAAAAACATATCCTCAGCCTTCCTTGGTAATCTGCTCAATAAACTTTATGATTTGTTAAACATGGCCTAAATTCACAAAGCCCTGTGGACTATCCCTAATCAGTCCTTGAGTATCCAAATATCTGATCTCTTAGAACACCATCGAATAACTTACCCACTACTGATGTCAGGCCTATAATGTCCTGAGTTATTCAAGAAAAAAATTAGCTTGCCCTCTAATCCTTTAGCAGGTCTCCTGTGGCTAAACACATTTAAAATATCTCTGCCAGGGCCCCTGCAATTTCTGCTCTAGCCTCTCCCAAGGTCCAAGGGAATACCTAGTCAGGCCCTGAGGATTTATCCCCCCTTAATTACTTTAAGACACCAAGCACCTCCTCCTCTAATCTGTATAGATTCCAAGCATGACCTCAGCGCTTGTTTTCCCAACTTCCCTTGAATCTGTGCCATCATGGGCATCAGTCTTCACCCATTAAGGCCATCCTTTAGAGTGAGTGCCTCAAGAAAGCAGCCTCTAACATCAAGGTCCCTCACCAGCCAGGCCATGCCCTCTTCTCACTGTTACCATCAGGAAGGAGCCTGATGCACAAAAAACATTTAAGGTCTGCCCCATCTCTTCTGGCATCATATATATAGCCAACCACTTCATCTTCAAGGACCAATTTTGTCCCTTATTGTACTTTTGTTCTTAATATACCTGTAGAAGCCCTTATGATTTTCCTTCACCTTATCTGCCCAAACAAACATGTTTTCTTTTAGCTCTCCTGATTTTTCTGCATTTTTAAATACTTTATGATTTGCTCCATGAGGTCTATACCTGCTATACACCTTTCTTTTCTTAACCAGTTCCCCAATATCCATCGAATACCGGGTTCTTTATGCTTGTTAACTTTGCCTTTAATCCTCACAGGAACATAAAAACTCTGGACTCTCAAAATTTCACCTTTGAAGACCTTCCACTTACCGAGCACATTCTTGCCAGAAAACAACCCAGGCCAATTCACACTTTCTAGATGCTTTCTCATTTCCTCAACATTAACCTTTCTCCAACTGAAAATCTCAACCCAAGTCCAAGACCCACCCTTAAAACTAATGGCATTATGATCAGTGAACCCAAAATGTTACCTTGCATAAACTTCTGTCACTTGTCCTGTCTCATTCCCTAATAAGAGATCCAGTATTGCATTCTCTCTAGGTGATACCTCTATATATTGATTAAGAAAACTTTCAAGAACACATTAGACAAACTCCAAGCCATCCAGCCCTTTTACACCATGGGAGTCCCAGTCAACATGTGGAAAGTTAAAATCACCTACGATCACAACGTTTTGTTTCAAACGTACAGCATAGTAACAGGACCTTCCAGCCCATGTGCCTGTGCTGTCCAAATACCTCAATTAACCTTCAACCCCAGTACAATTTTGTTGAGTGAGTGGGGGGGGGGGGGAACCAGAGCACCCAGAGGAAATCCATGAAGGCACAGGGAGAAGGTACAAACCCCTTACAGACAGAGCTGGACTTGAACCTGGGTCACTGGTGCTATAATAGTGTTGTGCTAACCGTTAAACCAGCTTATCCTGTTGCTGCCTGCCATCTCCCTGCAGATTTATTCCTCCAATTCTCGTTGACTATTGAGTGGTCCATAATGCAACCCCATTAATGTAGTCACACCTTTCCCATTCCTCAACTCCACCCATAGAGCCTCAGTAGACACAGCCTCTGGTCTGTCCTGCCTAGGCATAGCTGTGATATTTTCCCTCACGGGCAATGCCACCCCTCCCACTTTACATCCCTCCCGCTCAATGAAGTCTGAAACAATGGAACCCCGGAACACTGGGCTGCCAGTCCTGCCCCTCCTACAACCAAGTTTCACTAATGGCCACATTGTCACAATCCCACGTGTCAATGCACACTCTAAGCATCTGCCTTGCATTGAAATAGATGCACCTGAGAGCATTATTTTCACTATGCACAACAATTTGATTTCTGTCTTTATATGCCATCTTGAGATCATCTTTTCCCTCCTCTACTCCTCGATCTGCTCTGGCACTCTGGTCCCCATCCCCCTCCCAATCAATTTTAACCCCCCCTCCCTTACCTCAGAGCAGGACAAGCAAACCTTCCCACAAGGATATTAGCCACCCCCAACCCCTTCAGTTCAGATGCAAACAGTCCTGCCGGTACAGGTGCCCCCTCTGTGGAAGAGAGCTCAATGATCCAGAAATCTGAAGTCACCCCTCCTCCATCTTTTGAAGAGAAGGTAATAAACATAACCTTATCATTAAAAGAATAAAGTTTGTTCAGGCCAAATATGTCCACTCCAACCACTAACGAGTGAGACAATTGATCATGTCAAATTTGTGTCAAATGTCCACTTGTGGAGCAAAACCCATCTATAACCTTTCACATTTGCCAGTGATCCCAGGAATCGAACGCCAATCGGCCTTTAAAGTGGCAAGTGTGTTCAACGCTGGCGTCAGATGATGTCGTCTCATGCCGGGGATTGCCGGCCTCGACCCCTAGTACAATCTCCGCATTTGCAGATGCCAGCGTTGAGATCAGGCAAGAGTGAAATGGGCAGCAACATTTCAGGCACTTCCGATTAAAGGTAGAACAGACCAAATGCCGGGGATAGACCCTTGCAAGTGTGAAAGCATTCAGTGTTCCGGTTAGGAGTGATCTAGTGTGAAAGGGCCATTCCTATCCTTGGACACTGAACGGCTGATTTACTGGGATGCGTGTGAAAGGAGCTTAAGTTGCTTGAATCTTAACACGCACACGTCCGCAGATCCCCTTATATTCTTTACTGATCTGTTGGCGTTGCCAGTTGCTTCTGTGCGTCAGGATTTCAATGATGATTTGTTCATTCGTTCCTAAAATTGAACAAAGAAAAAATGGAAATGGAAAAATGGAAATCAGCTTCACAGTGTATTTGGCTGGAGTGAAAGAACACAGTTTTAGTCCAATATCCCTGAAGCATTTCCATGCAAAACAACAGGAAAAGACAGTCACAAAAGAAAATAAGTTCTGGAGCCAACAAAGTTAAACAATATACTACCAAAGCTATTTTGTATTTAAGAGAGACATTCTGCAAATGTGAACAGTACCAGCTTCACCATCCTTGGTGTGGGCAATGTAATGAAGTAAAACTCTTTAATACAGTAAAATCCCCATTATCCGAAATTCAAGCAACTGACAAAAAACAAATTTGCGGAAAATAATTAGGTGAAAAACACAAAAGTTTAACATTGGTGGCCCCAATTCCTGTAACGTGCAGTCACACTTATTTGACATCTATTAGTTCCCATAGGTTAGATACCTGGGGGGGGGGTTCTTACTTAGAGTATCTAGATCCTCATTATAAAATGCATTTCAGTCAATAACATACTTCCTTTTCTGTTCACATAGAACATCATTGCATGATACAGACCCTTCAGCCCACAATGTTGTGCTGACCCATGTCAACCTACCCCAAAGCAATCTAATTTTTCCCTACGTTACACCCATGAAGATAAAAAAAAACAGTATTTTGAATTAATAATTAAAGAAACAGTTACATTCTGACTGGCAATGATGGAACCAGTATTGCGACCGGTCACATCACTGTCTGGTATGGAGGTCCCAGGGCACAGGGAAGGAACAGGCTACGGAGTGAGGTAAACTCCACCAGCACCATCATGGGCATCAGTCTTCACCCATTAAGGCCATCCTTTAGAGTGAGTGCCTCAAGAAAGCAGCCTCTAACATCAAGGTCCCTCACCAGCCAGGCCATGCCCTCTTCTCACTGTTACCATCAGGAAGGAGCCTGAAGACACACTCTCAACATAACAAAATCAGCTTCTTCCCCTCTGCCATTAGATTTCTGAATGGACAACGAACCCATGGACACTACCTTTCCTCTGGTATTTACGAGATGGTAATTTTTCTCCTTGTTCTGCACAATACTGCTGGCGCAAAGCATCAAATTTCATGACACGTGATCACAACAATAAACCCAATTCTGATGTTGACCTTGTATGTGAATTCATTAGTGAACTTGTGAGATGAGTTCAGAGTTCAAGTTGTGGATGTTACGGGACTAGGTGCTGCTGATGGTGAGAGCCATTTGGTTCTGCAATGGAACAATTCATAAGCTTTCAAACATTCTGGGAAGGTGGGAGCGCACCCTAATATGGAGTGTTGAATGGGGACTGATATAGGGTTGTGGGGAGAGAGGGGGGCAGTGGGATCAGCGTGGGGACGTCCTGCGCGGGCCGCCCCAGCACTGACAGCCTGTGCCGGCTACCCCAGTTTAGACAGCCAGCCATCCCAACCCTGACAGCCCGAAGGGACAGGAGCCGGAGTGCTCTCCGAGGCACCTCCCATGAAGCTGTCCCTTTCAGATGGCCAGCGTTGCGCTTTCAGCGCTGCCACTTGAACGGCCATTCCACAGGTCTGAATCTGCTTCTGCAGAATCCGAGCCTGAACTTGGACAGTAAATGGTAGAGTCCAGGAAAGTGTTGTATGGGTGCATCGTTCCCTGAAAATGGTGACTCAGGTGATGAAGAAGGCATTTGGCATCATTGTCTTCAGTGGCCAGGTTACTGGATACAAAAGGTGGGACATCATGTTTCTACTGTAATAACACAATGCTGCAGAAACTCAGCAGGTCAAGCAGTGTCCTTTACATAGCAATGGTAAAACTGATGCTTTGAGCTTGAGCTCTTCATCAAGGTATGGAAAAAATGTTGGCAGGTGTCCGAACAAAAGAATGGGGGGAGGTGTGGTCGCAAAGGCAGGAGGTAATAGGTGGAGAAGGGAGGGAGGGGACAGGAGCAATCAAGGGGAGGAGGAATGGCTGGGTGATTAGAGAGGGAAGGGAAGGAGAACTGAAAGGGGAAAGAAAGCAGGGAGGGGGAAGAGGAGAGCTGTTTAGCAGAAACCAGAAAAATCAATATTAATGCCATCTGGCTGGAGAGTGCCCAGATGGAAAATCAGGTGTTGTTCTTCCCATTTACAGGTGGTCTTGGTGGGATAATACGTGAGGCCATGGACTGACATGTGAATGTGGGAGTGTGACACAGAACTGAAATGGTTGGTGACTGGGAGGCCTCTGTCACTGGTGCGCACAGAACGAAGGTGCTCAGCGAAGCGATGTCCCAGTCAGCAGATATACAAGTGAAGTGTTGCTTCACTTGAAAGGCCTGTTTTGGGCCACAGACCGTGGTGAAGGAAGAGGTATGGGTGCAAACGTGGCACCTCCTGTGGCCACATGGGAAGGTGCTGGTGGATGGGGGGAGGAGAATGGTGGGAGGGATGAGTACACAAGGGAGTCACAGAGGGAGCGGTCCCTACATAAGGGAGAGAGGGGAGTAGAGGAGAAGATGTTTCTGGTAGTGGGATCCTGTAGAAAGTGCTGGAAATTCCAGATATGTTGGATATGTAGGCTGGTGGGAAGGTAGGTAAGGATAAGGGGAATTCTATGTTTGTGGCATCTGGGGGCAGAGGGGGCCAGGGCAGATGAACAGGAAATGGAGGAGATGCGGGTGAGGGTTGAGTTGGTGGCGGTGGAGTGGAAGCCACGTTTGTGGCAGACATTTTGGAAGATCTAGACCAGAAGACCTCATCTTGGGCACAGATGCGATGGAGATGGAAAAATTGAGAGAAGGGGATGGAATCCTTGCAGGGGGAAGAGTGTGAGAAAGTGTAGTCCAGGTAGTTTGGAGGGTTTGTAGTACATGTCGGTAGAAAGCCTATCTCCCAAGATGAAGACAGAGAAGGGGAGAGTGTTGTTGCAGATGGGCCAGGTCAGTTTGAGATCAGGCTGGATTTTTTTTCATATTTCCACTGTACATGGCCTTGGTGGCAACTGCTTGGAGCACTGTGTGTTGTTCCGATTGCCCGCTACAGGAAGGATATCAATAAGATGAAAGGTGAGCGGAGGAGATCACCAGGATGTTGCCAGGGCTTGAGTTATCAGGAGAGCATAGATAGAAGGGGTTTCTAGTCCCCAAAGTGCAAAAGGCTGAGAGGTGAACTTAGAGAGATTAATAAAACCATGAAGGGCATAGATAAAGTGAATGTCCATGGTTTTTTCCCCAGGGTAGATAATTCTAGAACTTGCTGATACAGGTTTGACATGAGAGGAAAAAGTTTAAGATGATCCCGAGGAGCGGCTTTTACATTCAGAGGGTGGTCTATATCTGGACCAAGCTTCCAGAATAAACTGAAGAAGCAGACACAATTTTGACGTTCAAAACACATTCAGACAGATGCATGGATAAGAAGGGCTGAGAAAGATTTGTACTATCTGCAGGCAAATGGGACAAGCTCAAAGTGCCAACTTGGTGAGCAGAGACGATTTGACTCTACGAATCTATCACCTGGGCAAAATATTTTAGTATCCTGTTCATCTTCCTAATTACTTCTCATTCCAGCATATTAAATTTTTACCTGCTTGTGCAAGGACTTAATGGAAATTGAATGAGCAAATCTGCAGGGAGGTAGCAGACAGCTGGAGGAAACATAAGGTCATGATAGTAGGGGATTTTAACTTTCCACACATTGACTGGAACTCCCACACTGTAAAAGGGCTGGATGGCTTGGAGTTTGTCTAATGTGTTCAGGAAAGTTTTCTAAATCAATATGTAGAAGAACCGATTAGAAAAAGGGCAATACTAGATCTCCTATTAGGGAATGAGACAAGACAGGTGACAGAAGTGTACTATATGTAGCGGAACATTTTGGGTCCAGTGATCATAATGCCATTAGTTTCAAGTTAATTACGGAGAAGGATAGGTCTGATCCTCGAGTTAAGGTTCTAAATTAGAGAAAGGTCATTTCTGAGGAAATGAGAAAGGATCTAGAATGTGTGGATTGGGTTAGTTTGTTTTCTGGTAAGTGGAAGACCATCAAAGATGAAATTTTGAGAGTACAGAGTTTGTATGTTCCTGTAAAGAATTAAAGTTAACAGGCATAGGGAAATGTTCTGGGGATACTAGGGATCTCGTTCAGAAGAAGAGAGAGGCGTATGTAAAGACACAAAATGCTGGAGAAGCTCAGCTGTCAAACAGTGTCCTTTATGTAGCAGAGGTAAGGATACAGAACCAACGTTTTGGGCTTGAGCCCTTCATCATCAAAGGTGTGAGAGGAATAAGGAAAATGTTTGATGTTGTAGGAATGTTGTCTTATAAAGAGTTTAAAATAAGAAAACAGAAATGGAAAAGGAGGAAAGGTAATGATGGAAAAACGGAAAGAGAAGATAAACAAAATATAAAAGGGCTACGCTGAACTATATGACTTTAAATATTAATGGAATACATAACCAAATTAAAAGGAAGAAACTACTTAATTTACTGAAAAAGGAAAAAATTGATATAGCATTTATCCAAGAAACACACTTAACTGAATTGGAGCACAAGAAATTAAAGAGAGATTGGGTAGGATATGTAACAGCAGCATCGTATAATTCAAAAGCAAGAGGAGTGGCTATATTAATTAGTAAAAATGTGCCATTTAAAATAGAAGAGGAAATAATAGATCCAGCAGGGAGATATGTTATGATAAAATGTCAGCTCCTAAGTAACATAAAAAACAAAGAATTTGGAATTGACTTGGAGGATGCACAAAAAAGATTTGTTAAGATAGCCCTAGCCGTAGCAAAAAAATGTATTATGTCAACCTGGAAATTGGAAGATAATTTGAAAATACAACAATGGTATATAGAAATTAATAAATGTATTCCATTAGAAAAAATAACATATAGTTTAAGAAATAATATTGAAATATTCGAACAAATATGGGAGCCTTACATTAAATACAATAGCGAAAACCTACCGGGGACAAACATTACCTAAGTTGATGGAAGGAGAAGGAAAGAAAAGAATGGACTCAGTAGAATTTCTGGTGTAATTTTGTTGAATGACAACATTGTCTGACGGGTTTAATGCAACCTAGATTATATACCTAAAATGGATGAGAGGGGGGGGGGTGGGGGGGTGGCTTGGGAGGAGGGGGGTGGGGGGGAGAAAAAGTCACTGTATATGTGTGAAAAAGAAAAAGTGTATATCATGGCTAATGTGATTTATGGTGTGAAAAATAAAAAATTTTAAAAAAAAGGTGTGAGAGAATATCAGCAGGTGGGGGGGGGGTTTACTTCTGACTACTACAACAACTCTGTGAGAGCTCTTCAAGGGATGTCTACCCTGTAGAAGTTCACCATTGCACTCTGAACCCCTCTCCCTCCCCCCCCCCACCTTTTTGATTGGACATGTGTCATGATATCTTATGATGTACAGTATATTTCACCTCTAATAATCAACTTATATCCAAACCAATTTGCACCCCCACTTCCAGAATGTAACCCAGATGCGTTGATGCATGGCTGTGTGTGTCTATACATAGACACACACACATATCTACATATGTATACATACATACATATATATATTATGCATAAACACACACACACACACACACATATATATATATATCTATATATATACATACACATATATATATATATATGTATATATGGAGAGAGAGGGAGAGAGAGATAAATTAGCCTTGTACTATTATTGAGTACTTCATAACTTCACTATTCTTCTTATCAGTCAGCTTATGGCGATTGCTACACATTTCATAAAAAAAGGTTCCCTATCAATATAAATGGTGTGAAAAGTTTGATGTAGAAATTAATTCAGTGTTATTTTAAAATGAAGATTCACATTTAACCAATGCTTACCTAATCCTACGATTGCACCACGCAGACTATTAGTATCCCTGCCAACGTTGAAGCAAGCACAATCTTTAATGGTTCCACGGGTTCCAACCTGTCGGAATGAAATGATTAAAATAATATTTGTAAAAAGGTCTTTAACTGCTCAACTCTCTTTTACTGGAACACAACACTGATCCTTTATTGCAGGTTGCATATCTTGAGGATGACACTATTTATTTGTAAGAAGCTCTGATCTGCTTCTGATCCAAGTAGTGAAATTCTGGTCTTGTAATAATGCGCCTGACACAATTCAGTGTGTGGAAGTAAAACAGGAATGTCTGCAGACACCGTGGTTGAAGTTAAAGATTGAAGGAACTATTCATACTAATCATCCAAGACTCTCAAATTCATCAAACAATATATATTTATTCATTTGTGTAGATTAAATACTTATCCTAGATATGTACGGTTTATCTGTATGTGTTACATCTGGTTGTATGTCTGCGTGTTTTTGCACCGAGGAGTGGAGAACGCTGTGTCATCGGGTTGAACTTGGACAATCAGATGTTACTATAATTGAGAAACACAATACTGGAGAAACTCAGCAGGTCAACATTGTACTTTATCAGGCAAAGATACATAGCCAACATTTCGGGCTTGATCCTTTCATCAAGGTATGGACAAAATGTGGGCAGGTGTCCGAACAAACTGGTGGATCATGTGGGGGGAGGGGCAAGGAGAGCACAATTCATCATGCTATTATAATACACCAATAAATTATTGTGGCCCAAAAATCATGCAATATTCAGCAAAGCCACCTTTACGTCTGCCATGAACAACAAAGCACTTTAAGGTGGGATGTGAGTGGGAAGAGAAGGTTGAGAATCACTGCTCTGACCCAATTTTTGCTGAAATATTTTGCTTGAGAAAAATGGTCATTGACCCATTTCCTTTGGAGTTATGAAACCAGGCACATCACGAGTCAATTATGTACGATTAAACCAGTGGTTTTCAACCTTTTTCTTTCCACTCACGTACCACCAAGTCTTGCACACATAGGTCACCAACCAGCAAGCCCTGAAAAGATTCAGAGGCAAGTCGAAGGCAATAGTGTGGCCACCGTTCTTGCAGAAGGTCTTCAGCGTGGAGGCTGCAAAAAGCTGTCGATGGCTGGAGCGCGACTGAAGCTCCTTATCCGGCAGGATGAGGAGGTTTATCCTTCGGATGCCTTTTCAGTCTGGCCTCCTGGTAGCTGAACCTACATGCTGTTCCTGGGGACTGAAAATCCAGGTGGAGCAAGTTGATGCTGCCTGAACTGGTGTAATCACTCGTATGATATTACCCTTGCAGACCAAAGTGTCTCTGTTGATACTGTGTCTCTTAGTCTAGAAATTAGAGGACCGTAAAACCATGTTATAGAGATATCCAGCACAGAAACACTGCTGTCCATGTCTCTCAAGCCAGTCCCTTTTGCATGCACTCTCTGATCCAGCCCTCTGGCTCAAGCCTGAAACATTGGTTATGTATCTATATAAAGTACACTGTTTGACCAGCTGAGTTCCTCCGGCATTTGCATTTTTACTTCAATCGCGATGTCTACTGACTTTCGTGTTTTATCCGTCTCTGATCTACGTGGTGAGAACTCTTTCTGAACCTGCGGGGATGTCCTAACATAAGCAGCAAAACGGAAGCCAAACACTTCCCCGGATAGCTGTGTCCCAGGGCCAATTGCTCAGTCCTCCAAACAATTGGTTTTAATGTGATACTGACAGAAAACTGAAAGGTGGTCCTTGCTGATCATTCAAGTCTTCTGTACACCTGACAGGGATTCCAGACGTGGAAAATGTGACGAGGAGTCCTATCTTTTCAAATAAAACACATGCAGCGAGTCAAATTTTGTCAGCTAAGGTTTAATAACAAAACAAAGTTCATGCTCATCGCTGTTGGCAGTGCCTGGTGAACTGTTCATGATCAAAGATAGCGATTGCATCAAAATTCCACCAACAGGACAGAAACATACTCACAAATGCATTGAGGGGAACTGGAGCCACATCTCCTCCTAAAGAAAATTGTTCACCGACATCACCACATCCAACCAGATCATATCCACCAGTAGGTGCCCAGATTTCACTCCCCCCACCAGTGGGCTGCCAGCAATAAAAAATAAAAAGGAACCAATTGTAAGTTAAATATCTTTAAAACAATATGATACCTTTTTATTCATTCACACTGTTACGAGCCCAGACGACCCATAAACACAGCAGCAATAGATATTCACCAAGACAAATGGTTACTTAAACAAAACTTGCTTTTAATTATCTTTAAACATGAAAGCACAATCACACTTTAGCTTAAATAACCTAACTTAACCCCCTTCTAATTCTAAGCGCATGTGTATGTAATGTGTGTGGAAGTTCAGAAAAGTTATTTGGTTCACAGTCCAATCTCACTTCTCATTCCTCCAAGTTCAATGGTTGCAGGCAACTCTTGTACTGTGCACAGAATTTAACATGCATAAAGTTCACCAGGCTTTGGTGCTTGAAAGGTAACTGGTTACCACTCAGAAAGGTTCTTATCGGTTTTCAGAGACAGATTTATTGTTCCAGGACATCCACAACTGATTTACTTCCATCAGCCACTTCATTGTCTTGCTGATGAAACTTTCCCGCTCAGGGTTCTCCAGATGATAATCTCTTTCTTTCAGGTCACCAGTGTGCCTTTTTGTTTCCCTTATTCCAAGTGAAATATTAGACAGCCAGTCCTCTCCTCTTGCATGAACTACAAGGGTTTTGACCAGGCCGTCTTCCTGATGGGGTTTCTCCACAAGCTTGCCAGCTTGCCCTGTTCCAGTCCCAGCTGTTTCTGCTGGCTATAAGACTGTAGAGGTCTCTTTCTCTCTCTCTCTGAGAGAAAGCCTGTTTGACTCTCTCTGCTTGCAAAACCACATGACCCTCCTAGAACAGCAAGTTCCCCTCCAGATAATCTGCGGCTCCAACAAAATCTTTCATCTATTGTCTTTGGTAAACAACAATCCATTAGTGAAGTCTGTTGAGTATTCTCCAAAGCTCTTGCAAAAGCTGTGGGGCTGTTATGTCTGGCATGAGAAGAGCACCAGTATTTAAAATGAGATCTGTTTTGAAGTGTTTGTATGTGACCTACACAAAAAAATCTGCCCCACTTTATCTCCCCAAAACGTATCTATATACTCTGTCACCGCAATTAAAAAAGAATTAGTGCTGGTGGATCTGCTGTAACGGCAGAGTGACTGCTGCTGACAGCTTGTGGAGAGCGGGGACTGAAGTCTCAATGCTCCTCCACGGGTTACAACCACCCAGTTCTACAACTGATGGCCCTGTACAGGCTTTAAATGACCTGTTAAAGGAGCCGGCGGTGGCTTACTTTAAAATCTCACGACTGGAGGTATGGGCCCGTAAAGGCGGCACCCGTGTTTGGCAGGGGCCATGAGGGGTTGCAGACCCCGGGGAAGTAGAGGACTGGCTCAGGCCACCAGAAAATGTGGAGACCACCCTCTGTTCGAGAGGAAGAAGCAGAGATGACCCGACCCGTGGGGCTGTGATCGCGGCGGTGGACTGGTGAGGGGCACTGAGGCTGAAGAACACACAGGTGGCAGGCTGTTGGCCACCCGAGGTAAGGAGCCCACGCAGGCTGAGGGCTGCGGCCGACTTGCGGTCAAAGGACTCCACACCGGGCTGCGGACTGCTGGAGACTGGCTTTTGGCTGGTTGAAGTGGGGTCAGGAATGGAACCGGGATGTGAGAAGGTTCCAAGGGTCCTGAGGACTTCCTGAACATGTCAGAAGTTTGAACCCGGAGCTCGGGTTGCCAATGGATTGGACTGAAGGTTGTGCGGCTGTGGAGTCTGCAGGAGCACTGGAGGTGAAGCCATGGACATTCAAGTGACTCTCAGGGGCTCACTTTTGCTTCTCTGACTGTAGGAGGCACCCAACAATTTCCGCTGATGGCGAATCTTTGTCTGACTTATGATAGACTAAAAGAAATTTTGTGTAATATTACATTTACTGTTTTATTACATGACAATGAAATAATCTTGAATCACAGGACGAGGGTGTGATTGTCACAGCTAACACATTGCACACCCATAGTTGCTCATGAGATTGTGGTGGTAAGTGTGACAGATTATGTTATATTTTATATTGTATATAGCTATGTTTTAAAGGAAATAAATTGTGTTTTTTTTTTAGTTAGCTCACAAAAAGATACGAATACTTCACCATACAGATCTCATTTAAAATGCCAAGCCAGACAGTGCAGACTCCCGGTGCCTTTGTAAAGACAATGGAAACTGCTTTGCTGAAGGACTTCACCAGTAGGTGTTAATTGGACATGCTCTGGAGTATGAACAGACTTGAAGGTTAAGTCTGGTGCCACAGTCTGTCTGAGTGTGGTTGGCTGTTCCTGGAAGGTCATGTGGTTTGGCAAGCAGAGAGAGTCGGGCTTTTCTCAGAGAGAGAGAGAGGGGGGGGGGAATGAATTGAGCTCTACAATTCAGCAGCAGTTGAGATTAGAACATGACATGAGGTCTTAGTTCAGCTGGTCAAAGCCCTTGTGCTCCAACAATAGGAAATGGCTGGCTGTATAATGACATAAGGGAAACAAAAACGAACTCTGTGGTTGTGGTGAACACCTGCCAAGCTGCCTGTCTCCCCTCTGGTGAGCCTTGCTGTACTAACATTGGTTGTACATTATCTCTACTGTTAAGGACACTTCCCTTGGGTATAACTGAGTATGCACCTATTGTCTTTCATTATTGTACCATGAGTTTCTGCTAATAAAAGCCATAATTATTGTTTGACCACATCGTCTTTTTCTACTTCATCAACTGGCACTTCAGTGGTGACCTGGAGAAAAGAGGTTATCATCTGAAAAACCCTGAGGGGGCAATTTTCTTCGGCAAGACACTGAAGTGGCTAATGGGAAGGAATCAGTTGTGGGTGCCCAACGAGCAACAAATCTCTCGCTGAAAACTGACAAGAACCTTCCTGAGCGGTAACCATTTACCTTTCAAGCACCAAAGCCTGGTGAAAATTCAGAAATGTTAAACCCTGTGCACAGTATAAGAATTGCCTGAGGAGTGAGAAGTGAGATTGGACTGTGAATCAAAGAACTTTTCTGAACTTACACACAGGTGTGCTTAGAATTAGAAGGGGGTTAAGTTAAGTTAATAGTAATAAGTTAAAGTTTGATCCTGTTTTTATGTTTAAAGAACATTAAAAGCAACTTTTGTTGAAGTAACCATTTGTCTTGGTGAATTTCTATTGCTGCTGGAGTTTGGGGTCCTCTGGGCCTGTAACAGAAGTCACTTTTTAAATGCCACACTCCATTGATGAAGATGCCGTGAAATGATGAAGAACAGAAATATACTATATTTCCAAGTCAGCACAGTAAAAACATAGAAAGGAATACGATGGTATTCCCAGATGTTGCTGGTATTGTCTTTTCAGTTGATAAATTGGGAGGTGCTTTTGAAGAAACCTTGGTAAGCAACTTCAGAGCTCCTTGGAGATGGTTTGCCATGGTGATGGAGCAGGTGAACATTTAGTGTGGTCTTATGGTGTCAATCAACAATAATGTTTAACAACGTTGTGGTTGATTGACAACATAAGGGTCAGTAACGGTCTAGAGCAGGGGTGTCAAACTCAAATTCACGGAGGGCCAAAATTAAAAACTTGGACTAAGTCGAGGGCCGAACTAAATATTTATTGAAAATTTTCAACAACATCTGCATGTTTTCTCTTCTTTCAACATATGTAATGTTAAACTTTTTTCTTATTAAAATAAATGTTTAATAATAGTTTTGGATTAACTCTTTCCAGAAGCATTAACAAATGAGAAATAAAATATTCAATAAATAATATTTCTCTATAGAGGATTTGTCAAATGTTGCTAGTGTGCTGTCGAATAGTAAAATCTGAGGGCTATTGAGAATGTGGGAGAATAACATGATTCCTGAAACAATCAAATGGGTGACTGATTGTGGGCATGAACTCTAGCAGGGTTATTTGCCATGCCCTTTTTCCATTGGTACAGATATCCTTTGATTTACACACTTTTCAAGTTTTATGCCTAATGAGCTTGTATCCAGGTGCAGGACCATTTTTAACCAGGAATATATTTATCACTGTGACATGAAACTATTGGAAGATCGTTTTATCTTGAGATTAAAGTTCATAATCCTTACTCAGGCCTGTGTGCGGGAGGGTGGGGTTTGCGGGCGATCGGGTTGGACAACAACAGTGAGGGGGCATCAGCTCTCGCTGCAGGGCGGCATCTCGGCGGATCAGCGGCCCCGTCACCGTGAATCGCGGGTCGGCCTGCGGCAGGGAGGGGGAGTGGGCAACGGTCCTGGCGAGGTCAGGCCCCCCCTGAGTTTCTCTCGGACCCCTCCCCCTTGACCTGCTGAGTTTCTCTCGGACCCCCCTTTGACCTGCTGAATTTCTCCCGGATCCCCCTTTGACCTGCTGAGTTTCTCCCTTCTGGTGTTTTTACGAGAACCACAGACTTTCACTCATACATTGATGAGAGGGATCAAGGGCCAAACATTGTCAGGTACCTCTCTGCTGGATAAAGGATACAGTTTAACCCGCTGAGTTTGTCCAGTGTTGAGTTTTCACGAGGTAGAGTCAAAGGGCCGAAGGGCCTGTTTCTGATCTGTAATGTTCTACGGACCCTGCTCTTCTTTCCGTGCCGGTGTCCCAGGACCTTTCCAGGGCAGTCTCCGCGCTCAGGACCGCGCTGGGATCCCGGTCAGCGGTGGAGGAGCAGGTGAGCGCAGCTAATCCCGATCCAGCCCACGCCACTCCCGAGATTGGCGTGGGGTTCCACCCTGCCTGCCCGACCAGCCTTGCTCTCCACGTGTACTCCGGGTGCCCGCCGCTGGTCCGGTGGGAAGGCGCAGGGCGGCCGGCACCCCCATCGCCCAGCGGGGAGCCCCAATCTTCCCTCCGGCGTCCCGACTCCATCTGCAGCTCCAAGAAACGCTGTGCCACTGGGGTTCCGGGCGCTGGGAAGCGGCCTTGGCTTCCCCTGACACCGGCCAGGCCGCGCTGCGGTGGGGGGACACGACAGCGTGTTTATAAAACCACCCACCACTACTTTACAAGGACCAGGATTTTTCTCTCTCTCTCTCACCCTGGGACACAGCAGTTACTGTGCATGCGCTATACTGGCGCGGCGGCCAGCAGGCCACCTCTAATACATTTTTGATATGATCTTGCGGGCCTAATATAATTATAATTATATCGCGGGCCAAATTTGGCCCGCGGGCCAGAGTTTGACATGTGTGCTCTAGAGTGTCTTGGCTGGCTGCATCACAGTGTGGTAAGCTGTAAAGCACCAGATCGGAAGTCAGTACGGAGGGTGATTAAAACTGCTGAGAAAATCATTAGGCTCTCCCTTCCCTTTAACAAAGATATCTACAGGCAGCAGTGCTTAAAGAGGGCTCAGAGAATCACTGAGGACCCTAACTACAGTATCTTTGAGACACTTCTTCCAAGGAAGAAATACAGAGCCTAAAAACCAGGACCTCCAGGCTGAGAAACAGCTTCTTCCTGCAGGCAATGAGACTGTTGAACAATTCTAGAAGCCGTAATTTATTTATAGGTATATTTATTCTGCATCATTACATATAGATGCCGTTTGTGCGTAATGTGTACTGTGTGTCTGTGTGCGCAGTATGGTACAGAAATACACTGTTTCATTGGATGGTGTACATATTTTAATTTTTTTTTAACTTAGACATTTTTAGCTATTTCGGCCCATGAATCTGTGCTGCCCAATTTACACCCCATTAACCTACACCCCCAGTATGTTTTGAACAGTGGGAGGAAACTAGAGCGCCCGGGGAAAACCCTCATAGACACGGGAATAACGTACAAACTCCTTACAGACAGTGAAGGATTCCTACCCAGGTCCCAATCAGCTGTAAATGTATTGCGTTAACCACCAGGGGTACAATGCTAAATTTTTAGGTGCCGGAGCTCACCAAAAACAGCGACAAGGAGGTGCTGGAGCCGTCCCATGAGGTGTTTGGAGAACCCCCCTCCCTGAGATGCCTGAGTGATGCTCCAGTGAGCTCCAGCACTGCTATCTGCTAATCCAACCCAAGGATGCGTGCTTAGTCCATTGCTCTACTCATGACCGTGTGGCCAGCCGCAATTCCAAAGCTATCTTCAAGTTTGCCGATGGCTCCACAGTTGTTGGCAGAATCACAAACGCCAATGAGGAAGTGTACAGGAGGGAGATAGATCAGCTCATTGAATGGTGTAACAACAACAACCTTGCGCTTGACATCAGCAAAACCAAGGAGATGATTGTGGACTTCAGGAGGAAGTCAGGGGAACACGACCCAGTCCTCAATGAGGGCTCAATAGTGGAGAGGGTCAAGAACTTCAAATTCCTGGATGTCAACATCTCTGAGGACCTGTCCTGGAACCTCCATGTTGATGCAATCACAAAGAAGGCTTGCCAGTGGCTGTACTTTGTGAGGTGTCTGAGGAGATTTATTTTGTCACTGAGGACTCTTGTAAACTTCTGCAGGTGGACCATGGAGAGCATTCTGGCTGGTTGCATCACTGCCTGATAAGAGAGGCACCAACTCTCAGGCCAAGAATAAACTCCAGCGGGTTGTTAACTCGGCCTGCAACATCACGGACACCAGACTTCAGTCCATCAAGAGTTTCCGGTGCTGTATCGAATCTCTTCAGATACCTCAGAACCAACCTCCTCTCCTCACTGCTGTCAAACAGATTAATCTCCTTTGCTGCTGTTCCTGCTGCTCCCATGTCAGATTTCCCTAAATCTATGAATCTACCTCTGTAACAAAGCCACAGGAGAAGTAGGTGCTAGAGCTGAGGAAACATTTCAAATGCTAAAAGGCCAAGACAGAGTAAATGTGGCAATGATGTTCCCCATGTTGGGGGAGTCGAGGTCAAGAGGGCACAGCTTCGGTATAAAAGGGCATCAATTTAAAACAGAGACGCGGAAACTTTTCTTTAGCCAGAGAATTGTGAGTCTGTGGAACTTTTTGCCATGGGCAGCTGTGGAAGGGAGGTGGTTGGGTGAATTTAAGGCAGAAATCGACAGGTATTTTATTAGTCAAAGCATCAAGGGTTACAAGAAGGACAGGGAATGGGGCTGAGTGGGAGGATGGATCAGCTCATGATTAGAATGGTGGAGCAGACTTGATGGACCAACTCCTGCTCCTATATCTTGTGTATTATATTATGAATACACTCCCATTCTCCTGTCACACGGAGCACGACTGAATTTTCCTGATCCATCCGCTCAAGCCGTCGCCCAATTGCAAGCTCTAGCCTTGAGTATATCAGGTGAGGTCTCTGGATTACCAAACTATATACTGCCATACCCAATCCTGTATATGGGAACGGATGCGCACTTCACCACATCATATCACACACAATTTTCTGCAACAATAAAGAGGTTGATTTTTGTAGGTGTCAAGGAGAAGGAGGAAAAGAATTTGTGGTCTTTTACTATGTGCCCAAACGTCCTGTGCAAGATAGCAGCACAAGCCAAATAAGGCAGTATTGTAAAAGCATCATATTAGAGAGCAGGAGCTCATTGACAATCAAATTTCACGATGTTACATGCATTTATTTATTAAGCAAAAAAATACAAAATATAATAAGCATTAATGGACCAGAAAATAAACAGATCTAACCTGGGGGTCTGAGCTAGAGGGAGAGGTTGAGCAAGTGAGGGCTTTATTCTTTGGAGCACAGGAAGATGAGGAGTGATCTCATGAAGGCGTACCAACTCATGGGAGGAATAGTTCGGATGAACGCAGAGAGTCCTTTGCTCAGTGTAGGGCAATCAGTCACCAGAAGACACAGGTTTACAGTGAGGAGAGAGAGAATTAACAGGAGCCTGAGGGGAAGTTTTTTTTTTAAACACAGCAGGTGGTGAGATTATGGAATGGGCTGCTGGAGGAAGTGGTTGAGGCAGTAAAAAAAAATGTAGGAAAAAAATTGGATGGATGCATGAACAGGATAGGTTGAGATAGGATGATATGGGGCAATTTTGGTAGGTGCAGGCAAGTTGGGCCGGGTGGCCTGTTTCCCTACAGTATGGCTCTATGAATGGTAAATATACGAACCATATGCATAACATCTCTAAATAAAGAATGACAACCAACAACGACTCTCCTTCAGTATTGGAGTCTATGTTCTCTCAGAACAAACAATTAGGTCTTCAAAGCAAAGGCATCTGTAAACTATTTGGATGTAACTAAGCTAAGGGTTGTTCCTTTTCCCAGATTGAAGTAAGACACACATGCCACTTAATAACCCACTTTGCTAAAGTGGACCTATATTCCTATAATTTTATGCATCTCGGAAAGCTCCCCGAAATATAGTTGTGTTAAAATTTAAGATCTATGATATCTATTTACCCATCATTAAACAGAATTATAGTGTTATTCAGCAACGTTTCCCACCCTCTTCTCCGCTACCCCTCAATCCTCCTCCCCCCCTCTCCCTGGCTACTCTTACCCTTCTCTCCTTCCCTGACCCCCTCCCCCTACTTCCTCCCCACTCTTTGCCCCCCTGACCTCCTCTACCCCCTCCCCCTCCTTCCCTGCCCCTCTGACCTCCCCCACCAATCCTCCCTCCAAACACCCTCAACCACTTCCACCCTCAGACCTCCCCAACCCTCCTCTTCCCCCTTCCCCCAGCACCCTCCACAACACCGATTCCCACTCTAGCCCCTGCTTGGATTTTTGACCCCCTCTCTGCGACAGAATGCTCAGTCCTCCGTAACGGCCTCACCATCGTTCCTCTCCGCCCACATCTCAATGAGTTCTGCGCATTACCGGACTCTTCATCCATCGCCTCTGGGCCCACTTCCATAACCGCATTTCTCCATCTCCCGCCCCCCCCCCACCCCACCACCCAAGACCCTTTCTCCTCCTGGACACCTTGTCCTGGCCAGCTGCCCACTCTGGACCTATTTTTTTTCTAATGGCCACCAAGGCATCAACCATCTCAACTTTACCACCCCTCTCTCATATTCCAACCTCATCTCCGCTCTGGGCTCCCCGACACTTCCACTGCAGAACACACAGACCGCCAGATCCTCCCAGCCAAGCGCACAACGCAGCCCACTCCAGTACACCTTTTCACACATTTCTGCAGCTCCTCATCTCCACCGCGCTCTCCCATCCAATGTTCATCAATTAAAAATTGTTGCATGGTTCAGAGAAGCTGCTGCAGCCACTGCTGTACCACCATTCATCCAGAACCTTCTCTCAATTTCTCCGCCTCTGCTGCATCTGTTCCCAAGATGAAGTCTTTCAGTCTCCAGAGTTTCTGAAATGTCTGCCTTCTTACACAAACATAGCGTCCCCTCCATCACCATCAACTCAGCCCTCACCCGCATCTCCTCCATTTTACGCTCATCTGCCCCCAGACGCAACCAACACAGAAGCTCCCTTGTCCTCACCTACCACCCCACCAGCCTCCACATCCAACATATCATCCGCAGGAATTCCCAGCATTTACTACAGGATCCCACTGCTCCTCCCATCTTGGCCTTCCGAAGGGATGCTCCCTCCGCCATTCCCTCATGCACTCATCACTCCCCACCCATTGCACTCTCAGCACCTTCCCCTGTACCCATAGGAGGTGCAACTCCTCCCTCACCATGGTCCGGGGCCCCAAACAGGTCTGACTTACTGCATCTGGCGCATCCTTTGTGGCATTCTCTACATCGGAGAGACTAGTCTCAGACTGGGAGATCGCTTCGCTCAGCACCTCCTCTCCGTTTGCAACCACAGCGACCTCCCAGTGGTCAATCATTTCAATTCCAGGTCACACTCCCGCACTCACCTGTCTGCCTATGGCCTTGTGTACAGTCCCGCAGAATGTAGGAACAACACCTTATTTTCCGCCTGGGTACACTCCAGCCACATGGCATGAATATTGACTTTACAGCTTTCCTTTAAACCTGCTCGCCTTTTCTCTCCTCTCCCCCCTTTTCCTGTCTTTCCAGTTCTTTCATCCAAAGAGGCCTACATCCCCCCTCCTCCTCATTGTTGCTGTCCCTCTTTTCTCTACCTATCATCTCTTTGCCTTTGTCACTACCCCCCCCCCCTCCTCCTACTCTTTTGTTTGGATGCTTGCCAGCATTTTCTCATACCTTGATGAAAGACTTCAGCCCGAAACATGGGTTCTGCATCCCTGCCTTTGCTACATGAAGGACAGGGTTTGGACCTGAGCTTCTCCAACATTTTGTGTTTTTACTTCGACCACGTGTTGACAGAATTTTGTGATTTACTTCAGTAACAGATGTTGTTTGCCCAATTCCCACTGTACCAATTCTGCTGAAAAATCACCTCCCTCCTCTCACCTCCCTTCTTTCTGAACTTTGTTTCCCTTTTCAAGTTCTTTTTCGCTTTTCTGCTTTTGTTTCCGTTTTTAGTCCCACCAGTTGACAATCATGAAAAACCCCTGCCTTTCTTCATTCATTTGGTGACAATTATATCATTCAGACATTGACTCATTGATCCAGAGAAAGGTTTCTCTCCTGTTTACTTTGTCATTTTGAATAGCTTCAACAAATGTCTTTCTTTAATCCCAGATTGCATTAGAGTCCGAGCTACTCTGGTATCTTCCTCTTAGCACGTTTTCTCGCTGCAATCATCCTTTCCATTTTTTCCGTAGTTTTCCTGAAGTACTGAGCCCAATGTCGGGCTCCATATTTGGAATGTGTTCGTTCAATGTTATCTCTGCCTTTGAAAAGTTTCTTCCCAAATTTTATAACCAAACCCCTCTTTGACTTCCATCTCCGAAGTCTATATGCCTCAAACATGGCACAGTACAGAACAGGAAAGTGACCCCTTGGTCCACAATGTTTGTGCCAATCTGGTCTATATCCTGTTTCACCTTGTATTCATACATGTGAGTTCTTAGACAACATATGGATGAAGGAAATGGCTCTTTACTTTAAAGTTGATATAAATAGCATGAGGCAGGTCATGCGTCTCCTGCTCTGTGTTGGCCCCTCCTGGCAGGCAAGTCTAATCAAACAGTAAGGCATTGCTAGTTGTACTATCACTACATCTCCCTTAAAACAAAAGTAGCTCACTTTTAATTAATATGTTTCCTTTGTATAACTCTGCAATTTTAACTTTAACATCAAGAACTTACATTTTCATTATTATCAACATTATTAACATTTTTTAAAGTTGTTTTGTGTGTTTATATTTACATACACTAAAACCTGAAGAGTGAATAAGATAGCACTACTTCATTCTAGAACAGGAGTCTTTAAATTTGCTTAATGAGTCTCTTAAGAGGTCGTGTCTTGACGATCTCCTGATTGATTGTCCTTGAATCTGAGTTGTTGCCTCAGACGATGTCTTCGCAGATGTACATTCAGGTTGTTCAACAGTATCCATCTTTCCATCTATTGTGGTTGGTCCCATTTGAAGATCTTGATGAGTTATTCACAGTTCTTGGTTGGACTTCACAAAGGACAGTTCTCTTCTGAGTTCATAAGTTTGTTTTGTCTTTTAGTCTTACTTGGTAACCAGTGTGGAGTTCCAGTAGGTTTTTTGTTCCTCTGTCAAAGTAATACTTTTGCTTTTCTTTCCATTGTTCTTTGAATTTCCTCACTTTCTCCCCCTCTTTTGTTTTCGGGAGGTTCTCCTGAATGGGTAGGTTTGATCTTAACCTACATCCTATGAGGAGTTGTGCTGGTGACATACCACACTTGAGCGGCATTGTGCAGTATACTAGCATGCTCTGGTAGAAGTCTGTTCCACTGTCTTTTGTCTTGTACATTGGTCTTTTCACTGTCTGTAACGATTTTTACACTAGACCATTGGACTGTGGAAAATGAAGACTTGATGTGGTGTGTACAAATTCCCATTCTTTGGCAAATTATCAGAACCTTAAATTGCAAAACTGGGGTCCATTGTCTGCGGAGACCTCGCTTGCCACGCCATGTCTGGAGAATATGGTTTTCATACCTGTTATTACAGCATCTGCAGTGGTGATGTTCAGTCTACACACCTCCGGATACAGGGAGTAATAGTCTGTGACTACAAGATAGTCCTTTCCTTGACATTCAAATAGGTCAGCGCCTACCTTCTGGTAAGGTCTGTATAGTGCTGAGTGTGGCTTCAGTGGTTCTGCAGGATTGCTTGCTTGATATTTCTGGCATATTGTATAGTTCAACACTTAATTTGTTATATCATTGTTGATTCTTGGCCAGTATATCACCTCTTGTGCTCTTTTCTTATACTTTTCGATTCCGAGATGTCCTCCATGGATCCATTTTAGCATCTCTTTTCTCAGACTCTTTGGGATAAGGATTTTGCTTCCATTGTAGTTCCAGTACTCTGAAACGTCAAGTGAGCAGTCCAGCTTCCTGTTGGGCCATCCATCCAAGATGTTTTTTTCTCAGTTGTCTCAGTTTTTCATCTTTGTTTGTCTCTGACTTTATGGGCTCCATTTTTGCATCTGATATAATCATATAACAATTACAGTACGGAAACAGGCCATATCGGCCCTTTGAGTCCGCACCGATTTAAGTGAAACTTCACTAGTTTCACCTACCTGCTCCCTGTCCATAACCCTCTAAACCCCTCACATCCATGTACTGGTCCAATCTCCTCTTAAATGACAGAATTGACCCTGCTGCAACTACCTCTTCTAGAAGGTCATTCCACTCAGCCACCACTCTCTGAGTGAAGAAGCTTCCTCTTATGTTATTTCTAAAGTTTTGCCCATAACCCTTAACTTATGACCCCTTGTTCCAATCTCCCCTACCCTCAGGGGGAAGAGCCTAATCACATCTACTCTATCTATTCCCTTCATAATTTTAAATACCTCTAGCAAATCCCCTCTCAACCTTTTAAGCTCCAACAAATTAAAAACTCAATATACTCAATCTTTCTCTGTATTCTAGATACTGCAATCCAGGCAACATTTTAGTAAACCTTCTTTGCACCCTCTCTACCTTATTTATATCCTTCCTATAATTTGGAGACCAGAACTGCACACAATACTCCAAACTTGGCCTCACCAATGCCTTAAGCACTCTCAACATCACCAACCATCTCCTATATTCTATGTTTTAATTTATAAAGGCCAGCATACCAAAAGCCTTCTTCACCACCCTATCCACATGGGAATCCAACTTCAAAAAACACTGAATCGTTATTCCAAGATCTCCCTCTGTTTCTCTCCATTCCTCAATGCCCTCCCCTTCACTGCATACATCCTATTTTGGTTATTTTTCCCAAAATGAAGCACCTCACACTTATCTACATTAAACTCCATCTGCCACCTTTCAGCCCTCTCTTCCAAACAGTCTGAATCTTTCTGCTGTTCATGAAAACCCTCCTCACTATCCACAACTCCCCCTATTTTTGTATCATCTGCATATTTACTCACCCAATTTACCACCCCATCATCCAAATCAATAATGTAAATGACAAACAACAAGGGGCCCAACACCAATCCCTGAGGCACACTGCTCATCACCGGCCTCCATCCTGACAGACATTTGTCCACCATGACTCTCTAGTGCCTATCTTCTAGCTACCGTTGAACTCATCTGACTACCTCAACATCTATCCCTAGTGACTGAACCTTCTTCGCCAACCTTCTACGTGGAACCTTATTGAAAGCCTTACTGAAATCCAAAGAGACCACGTCTACTGCTCTATCTTTGTCACCTTTCTAGTCACTTCTTAAAAAAATTCAACTTGTGATCATGTCCACAAAGACAGTCACATCGTCATCCATTTTGGTGTTTGCGGGTTCTCTCCTGTTAACAGCTCTAGACAACACTGTGTACATTAGCTTACCCGGAGTATACGCCACATTCAGTCTATAGTGTTGCAGCCCAATCATCATTCTTTGTATTCTAGGTGGACATTCATTTAATGGCTTTTGGAACAATACAATCAAGGGCTTATGGTCAGTCTCTGCACTAATTGCTTGCCCTGACACAAACTGATGACATTTTCCGCAGGCGCATGTGATGCTGAGCAGCTCCTTTTCAATTTGAGTGTATCATGTCTCCACGTCTGTCATTGAGCGTGATGCATACGCAATGGGTTGCCAGTCATCATATTTTTGCAGAAGAACTGCACCGAGCCCACTATGTGATGCATCTGATGATATCTTGATGGGTCTCGATGGGTCGTAAAACCTCAGAACTGGTTTCTCTGTGAGCAGTTTCTTTAGTCCCCTCCATGACTTTTCATGGTCAAGATTCCACTCCCATTCAATGTTCTTTTCTGTTGGTCGTCTCAATGGAGCCATCTTTTCTGAGAGATTGTATATGAATTTACCAATAGAGTTGACCATTCCCATTAAACCTCTGTACATCCTTTTTGCATTGTGGACTTGGCATGTTCCCAATAGCGGACATCTTTCTGGGATCTGGTCTGATGCCTTCACTGCCAATAATATCTCCTACAAATGTTAATTCTGTCTCCCCGAGCTGGAAATTCTCTTTACTCAGCTTCAGGTTTGCTTTCCTTGTTGCTTCCAGTGCTTTCCTTAGTCTCTCATCATGCTCCATTTTCATGGTTCCCCAGACTATGATGTCATCCATTGAGGTATCAACTCCGTCCAGGTGCTCATAGACCATATGGATGGTTTTGTGATACACTTCAGAAGCTGAGGCAATTCCGAATGGTAACGTTAGGAATCTGTATCTGCCAAATGGACTATTGAATAGGCACAGTCTTGAACTTGCTTCATCCAATTTGAACTGCCAAAATCCTGATGATGCATCTAACTTGCTGACATACTTTGTATTTGCAAACTATGACATGATTTCTTCACGCGTTGGAAGCTTAAATTGTTCTTTCTTTATTGCTCTGTTTAGATCTCTTGGATCCAGGCAAATTCTAAGCTTTCCATTCTTTTTCTCCACAACAATGAATGAACTCACCCACTCCATTGGCTCATCTATCTTCTGAATCACGTTCAGGCTTTCCATCCTGTCCAACTCTGCTTTTAGTTGCTTTGAAGCACAAATTGAACTTTACTGTGTGGATGTATTTATTATCAGTGGCACATGTTTATCCACTCTAATCGTGTGTTCCCCTGGAAGGCAGCCTGGACCCTGAAATAGGTCATTGTTCTATTTCATGAGTTCATCATAGACTGCCTCTCCTTCACTTTCCACAATGAGGACTCTTTTCCCCAGGTTCAGTTTCTCACTGGCTGTATGGCCTGTACATCTTTTGATACCACAATGAATGTTTGCATGTGCTCTTTGTCCTTGTGTTTCACTTTGACCACGCATTCTCCTTGCACTGGTATATTGGTACTTGAATATCCTGTCACCTTCACTTTTGTTCCATACATCTTTGGTCTGGGTCTAGTCTTCTTAAAATCAGTCTCTGATATTACATTAATTTGTGCTGCAGTATCCAATTTAACTGAAATATATTTGTCATTAACTATTAATCGCAACATCCAGTCTCTGTTTTCTTTCTTGTTTTCACTCACAACATCTACATCGAATTCCTCTATCTCCTTTTCATCTACTGCATGAACCTTGCTTTGTTGCACTTGGTTACTACAGCAATGGGCCTAATGGTTGCTTCTGTTGCATATATTGCATGTTTTACCATATGCTGGACACTTTTTTGTTAAGTGTTGTGTACCACATCAACAACATGGCTTTCGATTGTCCCTTTCACTTTTGTTCGCTGGCCACACTTCTCTTTCCACTTTGGCGTGCTCTTTGTTAAGTGGTTTATGTCTATTCATGCTCCCTGCATCCAAGTTGCAGCTAGTTTTAATGAACAGCTCTTTTGCCTGCTTTTTTACAGTTTCTGTAGCCATACTGAGTGCTATGGCTTTTTCCAGGTCTAGATTTTGCTCTCTCAGCAGTCTTTCCCTTAGACTGGTCTGTGAGTGGGAAAGGAAGGTTGAGAATCACTGCTCTAGACGCAATTGTCACTGAAATATTTTGCTTGAGAAATGTTGTCAATGGCCTATTCCCTTTGTAGTTATGAAACCATGTACTTTACGAGTCAATTAGGGATGATTAATACTGTGGTTTTCAACCTTTTTCTTTCCACCCACAGATGACCTTACTAATCACAGAACACCTATGGCATAGGGATTACTTCAAGTGGTATGTGAGTGGAAAGAAAATGGTTAAGAACCATTGGTTTACAGTGAGGTCTTTACAGTATCTCTAAGATGGGAATGTAAATATTTCAATAATTTCCATGTGATATTGAAATTTGGGACAGTTGGCGTAGCAGTCAGTGCAAATACTTTACAGTGCCAGCGATTGGAACCAGAGCTGTGGTCATTCCTTCTCTCCTATATGGATGTGAGACCTGGACTCTGTACCAACGTCACATCAAACAACTGGAGAAATTCCATAAAGCACGCCATCTGTTCCATCCTTGGCAAGACCATGTCTCCAACCTGGAGGTTTTGGGTCACGTAAAGTCCACTAGTATTGAGTCCCTGATCATCAGAGCCCACTGTAGGCCTCACCAGCTGCTCTCTAACCAGAAGGAGACCTCAAGGTCTTCCATGCAAGCAATATAAAGATGCTGTGAAGGAAACCCTATTTTACTGTTGCATCCAGCCAAGAGAACAAGAAGCTGTGGCTGCTGAGAGATCCCGTTGGTGAGCCCTGTGCTATGAAGCCTACACCAGTTTTGAAGACAGCCACAACCAAAAACTGATGGAAAACTGTGAACAGCGTCACAGGGCAGCAGCTGCAGTTATTACAAAAACAAACTTCCAGTGCCCCCAATGTGCTAGACTCTGCAAAGTCATCTTCGTGTCCACAGATGAACTGCCCATCATCGTGCCTTCTTCGAATCAATGGACTATCATTTGAGTTGGTGTAACAGTTAGTGCCATGCCTTTACAGCGCCAGTGATTGGGACTTGCGTTCAAATCCCATGCTGTCTGTAAGGAGTTTGCACTTTCTCCCCGTGTCTGCATGGGTTTTTCCCGGGGGCTCTGGTTTCATCCCACAATTGAAAATGTATACGGAGGTGTAGGTTAATTGGGTGTAAGTTGGGTGGCATGGACTTGTGGGCCAAAATGGCCTGTTAACATGCTGTATGTCTAAATTAAATTTAAAATTTAAATGAAATTCATCTTAAAAATCAGCATCTAAAAATGTATGTGAAGCATTTTTCAGTGGGAAAGATATTCCCTCAAATTAAATTGTTGCAATTCAGAGATCTCTATTCAGACAACTAGCATCTCATCCTGCAAGGGTGTTCTTTTTGATCTTAAAACTTGTTGATCTTGCTCCCTAGACAGACTTCATATTAAATTTAGCTTGCAACTTACCCATGCGGAACACATTTCTGCTTCACTTGACTATGTTAAGGATGAAAGTGCTACAAAACAAATAAGAAATAGGAATGTTAGAGTCTGTGACAGGGAATCTGAAATATGTTTGCATACATTTTACTGATTATCCACCAATCTCTACAAACCTGGCGCTCACACAGATATGTGGGTAAGCAGTTGGTGAAGTACTCTCATGTTCCAGGGAGCTGCATAAACAACGCAGGGAGAAAACACACACACACACACACACACACACACACACACACACACACACACACACACACACACACACACACACACACACACACACACCCTCCTGGAGGATCTCAGCCACTCTTGCACCATTCATTGCAGGTAAAGATACATTACTGATGCTTCAGGCCTGAGCCCTTGCTTGAGGTAAAAACAAAAAGCAGGCAGGCATCTGAATTAAAGACTGGGGAGGAAAAAGGGAGAAGAATGGGAGGGGGAGGGAGATGAGGCCAACAGAAAAAAGGTGCTCATTGATAGGAGGAAAGGTGAGAATAGATTTTGGCTCTATGAAACAAAGAGAGAAAGAGAGAGAGAGAGAGGGGGGGAGGGAGGGTGTGACAGACAGACAGAAAAAGAACTGGAGGAAAGGAGTCAGGGATAAGAAGATGGGAGGGGGGTTTAATAGAAACCAGTGAAGTTGATGTTAATGTCATCCACTTGAAGGGAGCCCAGGTGGACTTTGAGGTATTGTTCCTCCAATATGTATCAAGCTATTATACTGCCTAGTTCTACTGACCTGTACACAGACCATATCCATCCATAACCTTCCCATCAGTGTACCTGACAAATTGTTTATGTATGTTAAAATTGTGTCCACAATCACTTTTGCTGGCAGCTTGTTCCACACTCCCACCATTATCTGTGTGAAGAAGTTCCCAAAATATTTCCTCTTTCACCCTTAAGTCCCCTGGTTTGTATTTCACCTAACCTCAGTGCCAAAATCCTACATGCATTTACTCTGTCTATGCCCCTCATAGTCCTAAATGTTACAGCTGCCTGCTCTGCAGCAGGTCGTGAGCAAATCATCAAGGATAGACCTACTTCACTCTCACAAATCAATTTGTTGCAAATACATATGCCCATCACAACACTGAGAAGTGCCCATTGCACGCTTCTTGGAGAGCCTCACTGAAGATGGGGGGATTAACCCTGGTTCAGGGAAGAGAACAGGATGGTTGCTGAGAACAGCACCAAGTCATAATGAGTTCACAGCCTAATGAAACTCCAACAGTGGGCGACATGGTGCTAAACAGGAAAATAATGCTTTCCATAGACAGATCTAGGCATTGTCACGATGAACGAATCATGGGTCCATGAATAATGAAAGACAAATGAATGGTCAAGGCTCCAAGAGTATCCTCATGCAGGTGAGTTCTGATCCTTTCACAGTCATGTTTAGCCAGAAGTTGCAAACAGATGATCCACCTAGGTTTCCTCCTGAGATCTTCACCATTGCAGAAACCAGTATCAGTCCAAATCAATTCACTCTGCACCATTATGACATTTTCCCATTTTTCAGTTCATTTTATTTGAGGGGGACCATCCTTTTAAGAGAACAGATTTAACAACTTGCCTACAGGATTTAAAGTGACTGTGAAAATAGAAGCTAGCTTTGGACATCATGTTCCCTTTTACTGGATACCTTTGCAGAGTCAACACAAAAGCCCTGGAGAAGCCAGGTGCAAAGCCCATGTGACCAGCTTCCTTTTAAAAAAAAGGCAACACATCCTTTGTTCAGGAGGCCATTTTAAGGAAGCAGCGCAAGAGTAACGAGCTCTTCGACCTCCTTTGTGGGACTGAGAAACCCACTTGGCCTAATTGAGTGGTTATAGACAAATTATCAGTGATCCTCCTGTTATTATAGAGGGATGAGAGACCACTTTGACTGACCCACGCAAAGGGTTTTAAAGTTGCATAAGAAATTCTGCATGCTACTTCGACTGACCCACTGTGACAGAACATAGATAAGTTTTGGAAGATAAATTGGGGCAGGGATTGTTGATGTAGATTACAAACAAACACTTTTAAACAGATTTTATTTAAAATACTGGAGCTCTGCTAATGAGCTTGTCAGAGCCGCATTCTGTCTGGAAGAGAATTTGCTGTTCTAAGAGGGTCCTGTGGTTTTACAAACAGAGGGAGTCAAACAGGCTTTCTCTCAGAGAGACAGATATCACTTCTACAGTGTTACAGTCAGCAACAGCACCTTGGACTGGAACAGGACAAGCTGGCAAGCTTGTGGAAAACCCCATTTGGAAGATGGATTGTGAGTGCTTAGTTCAGCCTGATCAAAGTCCTTGTGGTTCATGCAAGAGGAGAGGACTGGCTGTCTATTGTTTCACTTGGAATAAGGGAAACAAAAAGGAACTCTGTGGTGACGTGAGAGAACCTTTGAGGGGGCAGGTTTTGTCAGCAAGACAATGAAGTGGCTGATGGAAATAAATCAGTTGTGGATGTCCTGGAACAACACATCTCTCTCTGAAAACAGACAAGAATCTTCCTAAGCGGTAACCATTTACCTTTCAAGCACCAAAGCCTGGTGAACTTTATGCATGTTAAATTCTGACCACAGTATAAGAAATTTCCTTCAACCAGTGAACTTGGAGGAATGAGAAGTGAGATTGGACTGTGAACCAAAGAATTTTTCTGAACTTGCACACACATTACATACACGTGTGCTTAGAATTAGAAGGGGGTTAAGTTAGGTTAGTTAAGTCAATAGTGATACGTTAAAGTGTGATTCTGTTTTCATGTTTAAGTAACCATTTGTCTTGGTGAATGTCTATTGCTGCTGGGTTTTGGGGTCCTCAGGGCTCGTAACACCCACAAAAAGGGTTTTAAGGTTGCAGACGAAATGCTGCACTCGACTCAACTGACCCATGAACAGGATTCTAATTGCAGAAGAAGGGACTCATCTTAAAAAAGGATAATTCTCTGAAGCAGCTCAACAAGGGTGTCATGAGTAAACAATGTTCTGTCACTCCCGGACTCTGTCACCCACTTCAGGAATTGCTAACTTCATTCGAAGGCCTGTGTATCTCAACCATCCCAAAGCCTATGTGTCATATCAATTTTAAACCCACTTGTCCTCCCTGAATTTCTGAGACTGAACTTTGAACTGCCTTCCGAAAATTGAGCCTTGAGCTGTAGTAGCTTGGGGTATCCACACACACACACTGATATATTCGCACATAGTTTAGAGTTTAAGTTAGATAATGGTGTGACGTTTCTTTTTATTACAATAAAGAAACTTGGGTTCTTTTTAAAACAATGAGATTTATTAACTAAGCAACCAGCACTAAAAACAGAACACACACACACCAGACCTCATGGGGAGGCATCCATCTTTTAAATTCTTTTTTAATTGCTTGCATCTTTACAGGAAAAAAAAATGAATAATACATTAATCAAATATCCATCGCCAATGTTAAAAAAATACTTTTATATTTTTCTCCCCAACCTCCCTCCCACCCAAAAGTAAGAAAAGAAAGGAACTCTGTGGTGACCTGAGAGAACCCCTGAGGGGGCAGGTTTTGTTTGTATTTCTGTACCTACCATTTAATATACAATAATTTTAGCATAGAAAAATCATTAATTGTTATTAAAAATTACTAATTAAGAGGAGTAGATGAATAATTATCCATAAAATCCATACATGGTTTCCAAATACTATAAACATTTTCTTTTTTTCTCTTTTTTTTAAATTTTTTATTTTTCACACCATAAATCACATTAACCATGATACACACTTTTTCCTTTTCACACATATACAGTGCCATTTTCTCACCCCCTCCCTCCTCTCATCCCACCCTCCCTACCTCCCCCCTCCCGTCCATTAAAGGTACAAAATCTAGGATACATTAAATCAGTCAGACAATGTTGTCATTCAATAAAAATACACCAGAAATTCCACTGAGTCCATTCTTTTCATTTCCTTTTCCTTCCATTAACTTAGGTAGTGATTGTCCCCGGTAGGTTTTCGCTATTGTGTTTCATGTAAGGCTCCCATATTTGTTCAAATATTTCAATATTATTTCTTAAACGATATGTTATTTTTTCTAATGGAATACATTTATTAATTTCTATATACCATTGTTGTATTTTCAAATTATCTTCCAATTTCCAGGTTGACATAATACATTTTTTTGCTACGGCTAGGGCTATCTTAACAAATCTTTTTTGTGCATCCTCCAAATCAATTCCAAATTCTTTGTATTTTATGTTACTTAGGAGGAAGATCTCTGGATTCTTTGGTATATTGTTTTCTGTTATTTTATTTAATATCTGATTTAGATCTTCCCAAAATTTTTCTACTTTCTCACATGTCCAAATTGCATGAATTGTTGTTCCCATTTCTTTTTTACATCGAAAACATCTATCAGATACTGTTGAGTCCCATTTATTTAACTTTTGAGGTGTAATGTATAGCCTGTGTATCCAGTTATATTGTATCATACGTAACCTCGTATTTATTGTATTTCTCATCGTTCCAGAGCATAACTTCTCCCATGTTTCCTTTTTTATCTTTATATTTAAATCTTGTTCCCATTTTTGTTTAGTTTTACCATTTGTTTCCTCATTCTCCTTTTCTTGCAGTTTAATATACATATTTGTTATAAATCTTTTGATTATCATTGTATCTGTAATCACATATTCAAAGTTACTTCCCTCTGGCAAACTCAAACTGCTTCCTAATTTATCCTTCAAGTAGGATCTCAATTGGTAATATGCCAGCGCTGTATCTTGAGTTATATTGTATTTATCTTTCATTTGTTCAAAGGATAATAATCTATTTCCTGAAAAACAATTTTCTATTCTTTTAATCCCTTTTTTCTCCCATTCTCTAAAGGAAAGGTTATCTATTGTAAAAGGAAGTAACTTGTTTTGCATCAATATTAGTTTTGGTAATTGATAATTTGCTTTATTTCTTTCTACATGAATCTTCTTCCAAATATTGAGTAGATGATGTAATACTGGAGAACTTCAATGTTGTACCAATTTTTCATCCCATTTATATAATATATGTTCAGGTATCTTTTCCCCTATTTTATCTAATTCTAATCTGGTCCAATCTGGCTTTTCCCTTGTTTGATAAAAATCTGATTGGTATCTTAATTGTGCGGCTCTATAATAATTTTTAAAGTTTGGCAGTTGTAAGCCTCCTTGTTTATACCATTCTGTTAATTTATCTAGTGCTATCCTCGGTTTCCCCCCTCTCCATAAAAATTTCCTTATTACTTTCTTTAACTCCTTGAAGAATTTCTCTGTCAGTTGTATTGGCAATGCCTGAAATAGGTATAATATCCTTGGAAAAATGTTCATTTTAATACAGTTTATCCTTCTTATTAGTGTTAGTGGTAAATCTTTCCAAAGCTCTAAATCGTCCTGTAATTTTTTCATTAGTGGATAATAATTGAGTTTATATAGTTGGCCGAGATTTTTATTTATTTGTACACCTAGGTATCTTATTGCTTGCATTTGCCATCTAAATGGTGATTCCTTCTTAAATTTTGAGAAATCCGCATTATTCATAGGCATTGCTTCACTTTTATTTACGTTGATCTTGTAACCCGACACTTCTCCTTATTCCTTCAATTTCTTATATAATTCTTTTATTGATAGTTCTGGTTCTGTTAAGTATACTATAACATCATCCGCAAATAAACTGATTTTATATTAGTTGTCTTTTATTTTTATCCCTTTTATATTATTTTCTGTTCTTATCAATTCTGCTAGTGGTTCTATAGCTAACGCAAACAATAAAGGTGATAGTGGGCATCCCTGCCGTGTTGACCTGCTTAAGTTAAATTGCTTTGATACATGTCCATTTACTGTCACTTTCGCTAACGGTCCCTTATATAATGCTTTAATCCAATTAATATACTTCTCCGGTAAACTGAATTTTTGCAATACTTTGAACAAATAATTCCATTCTACTCTGTCAAAGGCCTTCTCTGCGTCTAAAGTAACTGCTACTGTTGGCGCTTTATTCCCTTCTCCTGCATGAATTAAGTTAATAAATGTACAAATATTGTCTGTTGTGCGTCTTTTTTTGATAAATCCAGTTTGGTCTAGATTTACCATTTTCGGTACATACTCTGCTAATCTGTTTGCTAATAGTTTAGCTATTATCTTATAATCTGTGTTAAGTAAAGATATTGGTCTATATGACGCTGGTATGAGTGGATCTTTCCCTTGCTTTAGTATTACTGTAATTATTGCTATTTTACATGAATCTGGTAAGCTTTGTGTTTTATCAATCTGGTTGATTACTTCCAGGAGGGGCGGAATTAATAAGTCTCTAAATGTTTTATACAATTCTATTGGGAATCCATCCTCTCCTGGTGTCTTATTATTTGGTAATTTTCTTATTATCTCTTGTATTTCTACTATTCCAAATGGCTCTGTTAATTTATTTTGTTCCTCTATTTGTAGTTTTGGTAGTTCAATTTTAGTTAGAAATTCATCTATTTTCCCTACTTTCCCTTCGTTTTCAGTTTGGTATAATTGTTCATAGAATTCTCTAAAGTTTTCCTTAATTTCTTTTGGATTATATGTAATTTGTTTGTCTTTTTTCCTTGATGCCAATACCATTTTCTTAGCTTGTTCTGTCTTAAGCTGCCATGCTAGGATTTTGTGCATTTTTTCACCTAGTTCATAATATTTTTGTTTTGTCTTCATTATATTCTTCTCCACCTTATATGTTTGTAGTGTTTCATATTTTATTTTTTTATCTGCCAATTCTCTTCTTTTAGTTGTATCTTCCTTCATTGCTAATTCTTTTTCTATATTTACTATTTCCCTTTCCAACTGCTCTGTTTCCTGATTATAGTCCTTTTTCATCTTGGTTACATAACTTATTATTTGCCCTCTAATGAATGCTTTCATTGCATCCCATAGTATAAACTTATCTTTCACTGATTTCGTATTTATTTCAAAATACATTTTAATTTGTCTTTCAATAAATTCTCTAAAATCCTGCCTTTTAATAACATGGGGTTTAATCTCCATCTATACATTCTTGGAGGGATGTCCTCTAACTTTACTGTCAATATTAAGGGTGAATGGTCCGATGGTATTCTAGCTTTATATTCTGTTTTTCTTACTCTATCTTGCATACGAGCTGATAACAAAAATAGGTCTATTCTTGAGTATGTTTTATGTCTAGCCGAGTAATATGAATATTCCTTTTCCTTTGGGTGTTGTTTCCTCCATATATCCAAAAGTTGCATTTCTTCCATCGATTTAATTATAAATTTGGTTACTTTATTCTTTCTGTTAATTTTTTTCCCAGTTTTGTCCATATTTGAATCCAAATTCAGGTTGAAATCCCCTCCTATTAATATGTTCCCTTGCGTATCTGCTATCTGCAAAAAGATATCTTGCATAAACTTTTGATCTTCTTCGTTAGGTGAATATACATTGAGTAGATTCCAAAACTCCGAATATATCTGACATTTTATCATTACATATCTCCCTGCTGGATCTATTATTTCCTCTTCTATTTTAAATGGCACATTTTTACTAATTAATATAGCTACTCCTCTTGCTTTTGAATTATACGATACTGCTGTTACGTGTCCTACCCAATCTCTCTTTAATTTCTTGTGCTCCATTTCAGTTAAATGTGTTTCTTGCACAAATGCTATATCAATTTTTTCTTTTTTTCAGTAAATTTAGCAGTTTCTTCCTTTTAATTTGGTTATGTATTCCATTAATATTTAAAGTCATATAGTTCAACGTAGCCATATTATTCTTTGTTTATCTTCCCTTTCCGTTTCTCGATCATTACCTTTCCTTCTTATCCATTTCTGTTTTCTTGTTTTGAACCCTTTATAAGACAACATTCCTAAAACATCAAACATTTTCCTTATTCTCCTATTTAAAACTTCTTTAGCCCCCTTCCCCTCCTGAGTTGTCCTTTATCCCTTGTCGGACAACCACATGTCCCCTCTCCATTTGGATTTGCGAATTCACTCGCAAGCGTCAGCTGATTTTGCAGTGACCGTAACTCCTCCCCACCCAGCCCCCCCCGAAAAGATTTCACTTTTCATATGTAACAAAGGTCACTCTTTTAATTTCCGCCTTATTCCCTCTATTCCATTTCCTTCCCTTATTAATTCTTGTCTATACTCTCTATATTTTCCTCTAAATACGGATACATTCATGTATGCACACTATACATATACACACAAATACCTCTTTACCCACATACATATAAATCGTGGTCATTTTTACTCTTATTACATGTCTTCATCTCTCTGCTTGTTTTGTAGTTGTTCTGCAAATTTCCTTGCTTCCTCTGGATCCGAGAATAGTTTTTTTCCATAAGATTGTTTTCGCTGTATTGAACTCCTTCCTCTTCTTAAGGTGTTCAAAACTTATGTGTCTTTTTAGTTTGCAGTCTTTTGTACTCTCGTTACATGTCTTCATCTCTCAGTCTATTTTGTAATTGTTCTGCAAATTTTCGTGCTTCCTCTGGATCCGAGAATAGTCTGTTTTGCTGTCCTGGAATAAATATTTTCAATACCGCTGGATGCTTTAGTATAAATTTATACCCTTTCTTCCATAAAATCGCCTTTGCTGTATTGAACTCCTTTCTCTTCTTCAGGAGTTCAAAACTTATATCTGGATAAATGAAGATTTTTCGCCCTTTGTACTCCAGTGGCTTGTTGTCCTCTCTTACTTTTTCCATTGTTTTCTCCAGTACCTTTTTTCTTGAAGTATATCTTAGGAATTTTACTAAAATAGATTTTGGCTTTTGTTGTGGTTGTGGTTTAAAGGCCAATGCTCTATGTGCCCTTTCTATTTCCATTTCTTGCTGTAGTTCTGGACATCCTAGGATCCTGGGGATCCAATCTTTTATAAACTCTCTCATATTCTTGCCTTCTTCATCTTCCTTAAGGCCCACTATCTTTATGTTATTTCTTCTGTTATAATTTTCCATTATATCTATTTTCTGAGCTAACAGCTCTTGTGTCTCTTTAACTTTTTTTATTAGATTCCTCTAATTTCTTTTTTAAGTCCTCTACCTCCATTTCTACTGCTGCTTCTCATTCTTCCACCTTGTCCATTCTTTTTCCCATTTCTGATAAGGTTATATCTATTTTATTCATTTTCTCTTCTGTATTGTTTATTCTTCTTCTTAAATCATTAAATTCTTGCGCTTGCCATTCTTTAAATGACTCCATGTATTCTTTAATAAGAAAAAGTATATCCTTTGTCTTGCCTTTCCCTTCTTCTTCCATTTCACTGTACTCTTCCTCTTCTTCCTCTGGGTTGGCCATCTGTTGTTTCTTTGTTGCCCTTTTCTTCTCTTCTTTCTTGTTTTCGTTGTCTTCTACGTTCTCCTCTTGCTGCTGCTGTTCTGCAGCTGTCATTGCCGGCTGTGGAGATCGACTCCCCAGCTGGTCACCCCTCCCGTCGGAGTGTTTTTTTTCATGCGCGGTTGCGCACTTTTACTCCGCTCAGCGAGCCATTTTTGTAGTCCACTTTCTACCGACCTGAGGGAGCGGGTTTCTCTCTCCATCGCGGGCCTCTTCGAACAGGTAAGGCCTTCTCCTTCTTCTTCCGTTGTCTTTTCTTCCTCTCTTCTCACCGTTGTTTTCGATTTTTCTTTTTTCGTCGCCATCTTCTTTCCACCTTTATACTCACTTTACTTTCATTTTTATTTTTGTGCCTTTGTGTTTTCCTTTATTTTTTCCGACTTTTCTGGAGAGGGCTGGAGTTCACCGTCCGGCCACTACTCCATCACGTGACTCCTCTACTATAAACATTTTCAACTAAATTCCTTATACCATACATAATATTTTCCAAAGGAATACAATTTTGCATCTCATTTATACCATCTACTTAATAACACTTCTCGATCATATTTCCATGTTATCGCTAGACATTTCTTTGCAGTTGCTATTGCAATACTTCAAAAAAAATTCTTGGTATTTGTCCAATTTCAATTTTATATCCTTTTTCATAAATATCTCCAAGTAACAATATTCTTGGATCCTTTGGCATCTTTATCTTCATAATTTGCCCTAACAATAAACTCAGTTCATTCCAAAACCTTGCCACTTTTTCACAAGACCACACTGAATGCAAAAAAGTCCCCATTTCATTCCCACATTGAAAACACTTATTTGAATAATTAGGATTAAGTCCATTTAACTTATGTGGAGTATAATATAATTGATGAAGAAAATTCTATCAAACCATTTGATATCTAACATATACTGTATTCGTAACACTTTCATATCATAATTTTGAACAAATCTCCTCCTGAATTTGCATATTTAAATCTTTCTCCCACCAGATTTTTGATTTATATAAATCTTTCTTTTCTTTCATCTCTTGTAATTTTATATACATATTAGTAATAAATTTCTTAACAATAAATGTATCTGTTATTATCTCTTCAAATTAACTTTGTTTGGGGAGACTCAAATCTGCTCGCAATCTCTTTTTCACATACATTTTTAATTGATGATATGCAAAAATGATATTTTTATGTGTATTGTATTTATCTTTTAATTGATCAAATGTTCAGAAAAAAGATCCTAAGAAACAATCTTTTATTCTCTGTACAACTTTACTCTACCAATGATCAAATAAAGAATTATTTAAAGTAAAAGGATTTTGTTTTAACAATATTTTTTGGTAATTGATAATTTTTAATTCTTTCTCAATATGAATTCTATTCCATATGTTTAAAATATGTTTCAATACAGAAAAATCTTTATTTCCTTTAAACGACTCACTATTCCATTTATACAAAATTAACTCTGGAATAGTTTCTCCAATTTTATTCATTTCTATTTGAATCCAAGCTGGTTTTTCACCCTGTTGATAACAGGAGGACAAAAACCTCAATTGAGCTGCTTTAAAATAATTCTTAAAATTTGGTCGTCTGATCAAATTTCCACATTAATATTTCTAAACCAATTCTTGACATCTTACCATTCCAAAGAAATTCACACATTATTTTATTCAAGTTTTGAAAGAAAAATTCTAGTTCCAGAATGGGCAATGATTGAAACAAATTTTGTATTCTTGGAAAAATATTAATTTTAATACAATTCACTCATCCCATTAACATCATTTGTAAATCTTTCCATCTTTTCAAATCCTCTTCCAATTTTTTTAACAATGGCAAATAATTTAGTTTAAATAAATTATTTACTATCAATTTTAATTCCTAAATATTTAATTGCCTGTTTCTGTGCAGGCTGAATCCTCTGCATTTTTCCATTCTAAGGTGCCCCTCGTACAACCTTTTCAGCATCTCTCATTGCAGTGATTGAGGAATGTTAATTCTGCTCTGTCTGAGTAAAAGTCCATTGACAACACTCAGCTCAGCTCTGCTGTTGTAGTATGGCTGACATTCACCTCTAGGCCATCCTTCAATCAGATTATTGATGACCTTCTGTAGAACTGTGTCCTTTTCTGTTTCAGCTGTGATCTTCTTGGATTTCATATCAGATGCAGGAAGAGATTCAGTGATCAGATTCATATCCATCTCTGTGGAACTCTCATTGTGTGCTTCACTCTGTTGTTGCCCTGGATAACACATCAGCTAACACAATAAGTTTGCTTGATGTGCACACCAATTCAAAGTCTTAATGTTGTAGCTTAATCATCAGTCTTGGATTCTCTGTGACATTTTACTGAGATTTTTCTTGATTATTGTTATTAATGGCTTGTGTCTGTCTCTGCCACGAATGTTGGTCGACCATACACATAGCTGTGGAATTTCTTGAGTCCATAGACCAGACCGAGACACTAATTCTCAATCTGCGCATATCGACATTCTGATGTTGTCATTGTCCTTGATGCATGTGCTACTGGCCTCCAATCTTCTCCGATAGCCTGAAGTAGTATGGCACCTATTCCATCTTTTAAATCATCCGCAGATTTTTTTTCCTTCTGAATGTGCCAAAGAGCATCAAAAGTATTGGTTATGTGGTTAAAATGTTCTTAGTTGCCCCCATTCTTCCTCATGGTTGTCTGTCCACTTGAATTCACATTTGTCCTGAAACAACATCCTTAGGTACATTGTTTTGGAAGACAGGTTTGGAATGAATTTACCAATGAAATTGATCATTCCTAGCACTCTCAATATGCCCTTTCTCAGTGGGTCTGGACATCTCTCGAATTGCTTTCACTTTGTCTGGCTCTGACAGTTTATCTCCCAAAAAGGTGATTTTCTTCACACCAAACTGACATTTTGCTCTATTTAACTTTAATCCACACTTCTACATGTGTTGTTACACTTTGATGAGCCTTTTGTTGTGCTGCTTTTGTGTGGCTCCTCATAGGATCGTATCATACATGAACACACATACCTCATTTATACCCCATTTATGCCTTCTATGATATAACTCTGTTACGGAGTCCAGAGGACCCCAAAAACCACCAGCACTGGATATGCACCACAACACAGGGTTACTTAAACAAAAGTAGTTTTTAATTATAATTGAACAAGAAAACAGAATTAAACTTTAACTTATTACTTAACCTACTTACTTAACCTAACTAACCTACTTAATGCCCCCTCTAATACTAAGCGTAGGTATGTGTAATGTATATTTAAGATTAGAAAAGTTCTTTGGATCACAGTCCAATCTCACTGGTTGCAGCCAATTCCTGTTCTATGCACAGAAATTAGGATTAACAAAGTTCACCAGGCTTTGGTGTTTAACAGGCAAATGGTTACCACTCAGGAGGGTTCTTGTTGGTTTTCAGAGAGATTCCTTTTCTAGGACATCCGCAACTGATTCCTTCTCAATCAGTCTTGCTGACGAAACTTGCCCCCTTCAGGATTCTCCAGATGATCCTCTTTCTTTTAGGTCACCTTTCAGACTGCCAAACTCCTCCTTTGACCGTCAGTCTTCTCTTTTGACCAGGCAGCCTTCCAAAGTTTGCCAGTTTATCCTTCTGGAACTGATTTCTATGTCTCTCCTCTCTGTTTCACACCCTCCCTCTCTGAGAGCAAAACTGTTCTGTCTGCCTGCAAAAATCACATGCTCTCCCAGGCAAGCTGTATGTCAATACTTTGTTGCCTCTTGCAAAAAGCACTGCAACTGTGTGTTCAAGCTGCTTTAGCAATTTCTCCCAAACCACCTCTAAATACTCTGTCACACCTTCCCCCTTTTAAGGGAATTTTAACTCTTGAGTTCAAATTCAGTTATAACTAAACTGTCTTAAAAATCACTTTAGAGATAACAATACACAATATATAACATGTTACAATACGTTAATTCAATTTTAAAGTATTTTTATACATGATCTATTTTAACATCTTGACAAACAATCGGCAATAATATTAGTTACACCTCTGATGTGGTTAATTTGCAGATCAAATTCTTGTAGTATCAAATCCAGTTTAACAATCTTCTGTTTTTTATTCTTCATTTTATTCAAAAATACCAGAGGATTGTGGTCAGTGAATATAACAATTGTTTCATGAGAGGTACCCAGATATACGTCAAAATTCTGCAGAGCAAATATAATAGCCAACAGTTCTTTTTCAATTGTGGAATAGTTCTTTTGATAATCAATGTATTTTTTTGAAAAGTAGGTAAATGGATGATCAATTTCATTATGTTTTTGCAATAAAACTGCACCTGCTGCTCCCTCACTGGCATCCACTGCTACAGAAAATGGTCTGTCAAAATCAGGAGATTTTAATACAGGGCAATGGCATAGCATCTCCTTTAAATTTTCTAAAACTGTCTGACAACCTCTAGTCCACACAAATTTCTCCCCTTTCTTCAAAAGGTTGGTTAAAGGAATAGCAACCTCAGCAAAATTTCCTGTAATATCCTGCCATTCCTAAAAACCTTCTCACTGCTTCCTTGCCATTGGGAGTAGGAAACTCAGAAATTGCATTCACCTTAGCTTGAATAGGTGCAATTTTGCCCTGGCCAACGACATAACCCAAGTATGTTACCGTGGCATTTGCAAATTGACTCTTTGCTAAATTAACAGTTAAGTTTGCTTTAGATAATCTTTCAAAAAATTTGTCCAACTCTCTTAGATGTCCTTCTCATGTGTCACTTTTTTGTGACCAAGTCATCAATATAAGCATCTGTACGTGTTAACCCTTGGATAACCGAATTAATCATCATCTGGAATGTTGCAGGGGCATTTTTCATGCCAAAAGGTAACACATTATACTCGTATAAACCGGATAGAGTTACAAAAGCTGAAATATTCTTTCCTCTTTCAGTTAAAGGCGTGCACCAGTAACCCTTCAACAAATCCAACTTAGTAAGAAATTTAGCTTTGCCAATTTTATCAATACAGTCATCTATTCTCGGAATAGGATAAGCATTGGTTTTAGTTACTGAATTAATTTTCCTATAATCTGTACAGAACCAAACAGTTACATTTTGTTTTGATACCAGAATACAAGGAGAACTCCAATCAGAGTTCAAAGGTCTAATAATATCATTTCTCAACATATATTCCACCTCCTGATCCATGATTTTACTCTTTTGAATGTTTATTCTAAATGTGTGCTGTTTTATGGGATTTGTTTCTCCAACATCTACATCATGGTAAATCACTGATATCCTTTTTGGAACATCAGGGAACAAATGTGTGTATTTCAAAAGTAATTCTTTCAACTGCATCTGCTTTTGTAACTTAAGATGGCGTAACTTTTCTTCCAAATTCTCCAAAATTGTTGAGTTAGACAGGCGCACAGGAACCACGCTTTCTTTAAGGTTACCCTCACAAGATTCTGTTTCCATCATAATCTTATGATCTATGTCTTCCTCCACTCTGTCAACAGCCAACACCTCTGATACAGATTGTTCTCCACTACCCTTATTATCGAAATAAAGTTTCAACAACAATTCACCCTCCAAGTCATAACCACAAGCCATTTCTTTAATCTCCTGTTCAGTACTGCTTTCTCCCTTAAGCTAGCAAGATCTGTATCTATTTTCTGGTTACAAAGAGAAATCCTTACTTTCACAATGACCCTGTTCTTTTAAGAGAACTTTAGAAGTATTGGGCAAATCTCTATCAACTGGATTTTCTTCAGCTGTCATCATTTCCTTCATCACAGACCTAGTTACTGCACATGCAGGATACATTTCACCAACCTCTCTAACCACATCCTTTCTAGGCCGATTTGTCAATCTTAAAACTGACCCAACTTTATCCTCTCCCAAATCATTCCCCAACAAAAATGAGACACCTTGCATGGGTAACTTTGGAATTACTCCTACTACAACACGTCCTTTGACTAATTCTGAATTCAAAAAGTGGAAAACATGTATCTATATCTCCCTCGTCAAAAGGAGGTACTAGATTTACCTCTCTACTAGCCAAAAACCTCTTCTCAGAAGTTACAGCCTCAGCTCTCTTACTTATTTCTATCTCCATTCTTAACTTCTCTAATTTAAACCGTCTGTCCTTTTCAGCCAACTCTATCTCATATTGTTGTCCCTGCAACTCAGTCTCTAACCCCCTTCATTTCTCTTTATCTTCTTCCATTCTCAATTTCTCCAATTCCAATTCAAAAGATCTATTCTCTGGAAATTTTTCTAAGTCTTCCTCAACAAATTTTCCTTCACTTATATAATATTCCATTATAATCCTCTGAATTTGTACTTTCCTCATCCAAGGTTTAACTTCAGTCAGTTTTAATGCCTTAGAAATAGCCATCAGTTCCTCTTTTCTCATGCTCTGCAGCTCTGCAAGTGATGGGTTGTAACAAAAAATGTATCAGAATCCATTGCTACTGTTTTTCCAAGCACCAAGCTTTAAGATAGCTTGCAAAAATTGCTTACAAAAATTCCAGACACAATAGCTTGCAAGAAAAACCCAATCAACTAATAAACCAATGTTCAAATCCTAAACGACAAGCCCCCATAAAATGTTACGGAGTCCAGAGGACCCCAAAAACTAGCTGCAATAGAGATGCACCACAACACAGGGTGACTGAAACAAAAGTTGTTTTTAATTATAATTGAACAAGAAAACAGAATTAAACCTTAACTTATTACTTAACCTACTTATTTAACCTAACTAACCTACTTCATCCCCCCCTCTAATACTAAGCGCAGGTGTGTGTAATGTATATTTAAGATTAGAAAAGTTCTTTGGATCACAGTCCAATCTCACTATTTGCAGGCAATTCTAGTACTGTGCACAGAAGTTAGCATTAACAAAGTTAACCAGGCTTTGGGGCTTAACAGGCAAATGGTTACCATTGAGGAGGGTTCTTGCTGGTTTTCAGAGAAAGATTAATTTTCTAGGTCATTCGCAACTTATTCCTTTCCAATCAGCCTTGCTGACGAAACTTACCCCATTCAGGGTTCTCCAGATGATCGTCTTTCTTTCAGACCGTCAGTCTTTTCTTTTGACCAGGCAGCCTTCCAAAGTTTGCCAGCTTGTCCTTCTGGAACTGATTTCTGTATCACTCCTCTCTGTTTCACTCCCTTCCTCTCTGAGAGCAAAACTGTTCTGTCTGCCTGCAAAAATCACATGCTCTCCCAGGCAAGCTGTATGTCAATACTTTGTTGCCGCTTGCAAAAAGCACTCTGCAAAAGTCCTGCAAATATTCTGTCACAGCTCGATTGTCCTGTGGAACACTTTCGGACCTGAGGAAATTCCAAAAGTCATCCTCAGAGAGGAGTATTTGACAAACGGCGTATTAAATGTACAGTATTTTGTGCTATCATTAGGCAGTTTTATTTGCCAGATGCATCCAATTTAGTGAAAATCATTGCACCGACCATCTCACATGTAATTTCATCCCTGGTTAGAATCTGATAAAGTTCCCTCTTTATATTGACATTCAAGTCTTTTGGGTCAATGCATATGCGTAAGTTACCGTTCTTTTTGGCATACACCATTGAATTCTGGGGGGCCCTCCACTTTCTTTATGACCCCTAGTGCTGTCATTTGGTCAATTTCCTGCTTGAGCTTTTCTTCTAGTAGCACTGGAACCGCCTCAGGGATGCACTACTGGCTGTGCATCCTCCTTTAACTGTACTTTATGGGTGAAATGTAGAATTCCAAACCTCTTGAAGATGTCAGGAAATTAATCCAGGGTTCCCTCTACACAGTTCTCTGCATTATCACTGTTAATGTGCTATACCCTCTTGACTAGGTTTAAGTTTTCGCATGCTTTGTGACCAAGCAATGATTCATGTCCATCTGGGACTACTGTGAACCTGAGGTGGTGCTATTTATCTTTAACTTTCACCTTGAATTTACATGTACCTTTTGTGTCAATGCCCTGTCTACGGAATGCTTTCAGCACTCCAGGAATTCCATAGATGTATGGCTTTATCTTTGTTGCCCTGATGTCATGCTCACAGATCAAAATGACCTTTGCCCGTGTCTAACTTGAAAAGAATATTTGTTCCATTTGTATGCAATTGATACATTTATCCTGCTTGACACTGTTCACTTCCTGCACTACTAAGCCCGTGAAACATGTATCTCAAAGAGCAGTGTATGTAGTGTCTTCTAGAGTGTGCACACTTTTACTCCCGTTTTGCTTCCTTTTGGAAAATAAAGCATTTGCTTTGCATTGAGATTCTGTCCTTTGCACTTGTTACAGACTTTTCCATAAGCTGATGTAATGGATAAATATTGGGAGGAATTTGATAAGATTAGAGTGGGTTACATACATACACACATTTTAAAACATCTTATTTGAAATACTAAGAATTCATATTCAATAATATTGCAGAAACTTTGGAGAATGATATGCACATTTCACAAGTAGGTGCTAATTGAAATGATGTCGTGAAATGAATAGACCATTGTCTTGGAGGAGACAAACTGAGTGCTCACAGAAAGGTCACTCCTGGGTTTTGTTTACCTAAGATAACAGCTTGACTAAGAAGGAGAACTCCTGTGGTTTGCTGAAGAAGGTGGGGGTTTTTGCAAGTGAGAATGTCACATGGAATTTCTAGCAGTCTCAGTTGGAGAGAGAGAGATAGAGAAGACAAGCTCAACAAGCTCAGCCAGTGTGTGTGTGACACTGAAAGCATCTGAACGGTGCAAGCCAGGAGAAGCTGGTTGGAAACAGAAAGTTCCAGAGCAGTGGATGGCTGAAAGTGCTATCTGTCTGATGTTCCTCTTGGAATAAGAGGAACAGAAAGGAACTCTGTGATAGCCTGAAAGAAAGAGGTTACCATCTGGAGAACCCTGATGGGGCAAGTTTCATCAGCGAGACATTGAGGTGACTAATGGTGGTACCTCAGTTGTGGACATCCTGGAACAACAAATATTTCTCTCTGCAAACCCTACAAGAACCGTCCTGAGCAGTAAACATTTAACTTTTGAGCTCCAAAGTCTGTTAAATTCTGTACACAATATTAGAATTGCCTACAACCAGTGGACTTGGAAGAATGAGAAGTGAGATTGAACTGTGAAGCAAAGAACTTTTCTTAAATTTACACACACATTACATACACATACGCTGAGAATTAGAAGGGAGTTAAGGTTAGTTAAGTTAATAGAGATTGATTGTCTTTTCATATTTAAAGATAATTAAAAACAAATTTTGTTTAAGTAACTACTTGTCTTGGTGAATGTCTATTGCTGCTGGGTTTTGGGGTCCTTTGGGCTTGTAACACTGGGCATTGCTTTGGTGAATGCTTAGTGCCTCGCCATCTTTTTATTGGCTCCTGCATCTCATTTTTCATTTGTGTGTGTGTTCAGACACTGTGGCTCTGACAATGCCATCATTTTCTTTGGCTTTTACACTATCATCAACCTTTATCGCATGTTGCAGAGCTAGTTCACTGGCATGGCATATCTTCACAGTTCCAACCAAAGTAAGCTCTGTGTCTCGCAGCAACCTCACTTCCCCTTTCTTATCAATAATCCCAAACACGATTTTATCATGGATCATTAAATCTTGCAGTGGTCGGAAATTGCATGTTCTTGCTTTTAGTTATAAATCTGTTAAAAAATATATCAAAGCTCTCTTCCTGCATCTGCATGCATGAGAAAAACACATACCTTTCGAAGGTTTCATTTTTCTTTGGTGAACAAACATTTTGATAACTTTGTTGAATTTGCTCTGGTCTTCTGCATCAGTAAAAAAAACAAATATGCTGAAAAACCTCCAGAGCACGAGGTCCCACCACGGTAAGTAGCATTGCAATCTTCCGTATATCCGGGTGGCTATCCATTTATTCACTTCCAGGTAAAGCATAAACCTTTGCTTAAACAGCCTCCACTCATGGTCGATATTTCCAGTCCAATTTACAGCATTAGGAGTTTTAAACCCTTCACATTTTCTCTGCTGATATCAACTGTTACTCACTATGCTCAGTGTGGTGTTTTTTCTCTTCTTTCACTCCTGTGCACAACAGAACTTGGCTGTTCCTTCCACTCTTGGTACCATGCGATGTTTATTTTATTTCAATAAAGGAAATTGGGTTCTTTTTTAAAACAACTAGATTTATTAACTGAGTACCTATCACTAAAAACAGGTAACACACATGCAGACCTCATGGGAGGGCATCCATCTTGAAACTATTAAGCATACAACAACATTTGCAAGATGCAACATTCCCCATATGCAGCACACTCCATCTCTGACTCCTCCTGGTGGTAGAACTCTATCACTACAAATTGTTTATAAATTTAGTTAAGTTTAGATAAGTTTGCTAAATTAAATTAGGTGTTACATAATTTTTGATTAATAACTAATATTATTATTTTTAATATAACACCATTTGGGCTAATTTTTATATCTGCTGTTATGTATATAACAGCAATACTGTATCAAGAAATGACTGAGAGCACTGAATACAGTAACGGTTATGAGATTGGGCAACTAACAAATACAAGAACTCATACACTAGAACTGGTTGTGGCCTGGCTAAACTGTTCTGGTTGAGTTACGACACTTCCCACTTATCCGACAATGCAAAAAGTTGCCAAGCAATGTCCTGTTCACAACATGCTGGACAAATCCAATCTGACTAATAGTTTCCCAATTAACAGTGCCATCAAGCAGCATTTACTCTTCAATAACCTGCTCACTGATGTCATGTGTAGATATTGCTCGACACTCAGCTCACAGAGCTGAGCTGAGAGTGACTGCCCTGGACATTGAGGCATCATTTGACTGAGTGTGGAAGCTTTGAAGAGGGGGTAGTGGAGATTCACCAGCACACTGCCTGGATCATAGAATGTGTCTTATGAGGAAAGGTTGAGCGAGCTATGGCTTTTCTCTTTGGAAAACAAAGAATGAGAAGTAACTTAATAAAGGTGTATAAGATTATGAGGGCCATTGATAGAGGGGACAATTACCACCTTTTTAGCAGGAAGACAATGGTTAATACTAGAGGACATTTTAATTTTGAGACATGGTTACAGGTCCTTTGGTCCACAAGCCTACACCACTCAAATACAACCAATGAACCTACTATCAATGTGTGTCTTTGACTGGCAACCAGACCATCCGGTGGAAACCCACACAGACTTGGGGAGAACATACAAACTCCTTACGGACTGCACAGGATCTGAATGCAGGTCGCTGGCGCTATAATAGCATGGTGCTAACTGCTGCTCTCACCATGTTTACAGTGAATGGAGGAAAGTTTTCCGGAGATATCAAATAGTTTTTTTAAATTTACATAGGGAGTGGTGAGTGCCTGAAATGCATTGCCAAGGGTGGTGGTGGAGCCTGATACAATGGAGCCATTTTAAATATTTAGATAGGAACATGGATGTAAGGAAAATACAGGGTTATAAACGGTGAGGAAGGGATGGGTTAGATATGACAACATATAGCAATCACTGTGGGTTGAAGAGGCTGTACTGTTCTGTGTTCTATGTTCCAAGACACCTAAACTGAAGTCAATAGGCATCGTATTCCAGTGGCTGGAATCACAGCTCAACTCAAATTGGCCTACATTTGGCCCATCTCCTTTGAAACCCTTCCTCTCCATGTATCAATCCAAATGTCTTGTGAGCATTGTAATGGTACCCACATCTTCCCCGGCAGCTCACTCCACATATGGACCACCCTCTGAGTGAAATTTCTCCCTCCTCACATTCAATCCTTGACCTCGACCTGAGATAAAGACTGGGAGCATTCACTTTGTCCATGCCCCTCATGATTTTATATACATTTAGAAGGTCACCCTTCATTCTCCTACACTCGAGGAAATAAAGACCCAGCCTCTCCCTAGAACTCAAGTCCTCCAGTCTTGGCCACATCCTGGTGAATCCCCTCTTCACCCTTCCAACATCTAGTAGCTGGGCTACTAAAACTGCACACACTACTCCAACTGTGGTCTCACCAACAACCTTTAGAGCTGTATCATACTGTTCCAACTTCGTAGTCAATACCTTGCTAATGAAGGCAAGCCTTCTATATCACCCTGTCACCCAGAGTCCCCACTTTTCAGGGAACCGTGCACTTGGACTGTGAGATGTCTCTCTCCCACAACAGTCTCCAGAGCTCTACCATTTACTGTTAAGTCTTGCCATGGTTTGACTTCCCAAAGTGTCACACCCCACACTTGCCAATTCCCTCTTGCCTTTCCTTGGCTCACCCACCTAATTGTTCTAAATTCCATTATAAATGTACTCTTTCTCCCTGTCCATTATACCACCCATTTTGGTGTCACTGACTGTATACTGGTCTTGAATTGCTGGCAGAAGAGCCCTTCCCATTGTATAATGTATAGTGTGACAAATAAACATAGCCCCCAGTAAATTAATCTCCAAACATTGAGACCTCAGCCTCTCTGCAACTGGTTCCTTGATCTTTTTTGCCAAAAAGACGTCAAACAGTAAAGATGGGGACCAACACTTTCTCCACAATCACACTCACCATCACCATCCTGCAGGGATCTGTACTCAGTCCCCTATATACCCATGATTGTGAGGGCCAAAACTGTTCCCACTCCATATTTCAATTCACTTACAGTTAGATATCAGATAATGAGATGAAATACAAGAAAGAAATTGAGAACCTACTGGTCTGGTATCAAGATAACACCTCTCTCTCAAGGTCAGCAAGACAAAGGAAATGGCTATAGACTTCAGAGGAGAGAGGGCTAAGAACCCACTCCCTTGTCCACATCAATGGAGATGAAGTGGAAACGGAGATATGTTCTTGGGTGTAAACATTTCCAATGACCTGACTTTGACTAACCACATTTACATGAAGGTCAAGAAAGCACATCATTAGAACCTTAAGGAAGTTCAGCGTGTCCCCCATATCCCTGAACAACTTTTACAGATGTTCCATCAAAAGCATCCCAACCGCTTGCATCACTGGTTCAGGACCTGCTTCACCCAAAATGAGAAGAAGCTGCAGAAGGTGGTGAACGCAGCTCAGAGCATCAAACAAAGCTTCCCCTTATCCAATAAACACCATCTGCACTTCCCACTGCTCCAGAAAGCCAACACACTGAAGGATGCATTCCACTATCTTCTCCCTCCGCCCAACACAAAATTGCACACAAACACATTCAAAGACAGTTTCCCACAGTCTTTGGACTCCTGAATGAACCTGATCTCAGCGATGCCATGCTGTTCTTGCTGTGTACTAATTTATCTTTCCACTGTGACACTTACATACTGTAATTTTTTAGAAAAAATTAGACATACTGCATAATAACAGGTCATTCAGCCCACTAACCCATGCCACCCAATTAATCTACAACCCTGGTACATTTCGAATGGCGGGAGGAAACCGGAGCCCCTTCAGACGCGGGGAGAATGTACAAACTCCTTACAGACCGCACAGGATTTGGACCCCAGTTAAGATCACTGGCGCTGTAAGAGTGTTGTGCTAACCACCTTGCCAACCGTGCCGATAGTGTGGTCTTGCTTTTCAACTTCGCACTTCTGAGTGCACGTTGGAGTCGACTTGTTGGAAACCCTTCTTACCATTTCAAAATACGTGGAATATGATATCAACGCATTGTACCAAGGCTTGAACAAAACCCAGATCTACCTCCGTTTCTTTGATGACAGGATCATAATGTTCGGGGCACCACTTGAGATGGTTTCAATCTGTAGTCAGGCATTCCTTCAAACTAACTTACAGTCAGACCCAAGCCTCATAACATAACACAGAGTACATTATAGTCATTGACATCCAGCAATAAGACAAAGTAGTATCGGGCAAAGCGTCAACACGAGATGGCCTTAATTACACACCCACAAGTAGCATACACAAAATGGAAAAAATATAGACATTTTAAGCACTCATAGGTAGAGACAACAATTCAAATTCAAGCTTATTTATCATCTAATTGACCCAGTAAAACCCGACGAGACAGCGTCCTCCGGTCCACCTGAGCAAATAGGGCAAACACACATACAGACAACACACATACAGACAAATATGGCACATGCATACAGAAACAGTATTTAAAATAAATATTATTAATAAATAAATAGTTGAGTCTGAGAGTTGTTATAGCTGTTAAAAAGGATCCTTTTAGTGTAGATTTCTGCAGTTTAAAGTATTCCTTGAAGCAGCCAAAGCCTAATTATATTGAACCTGCCTTGCTGCTACAAAAATCATCACATGTGAATGAAGGGAACAAAGAGAACTTGCATTTATATAGCACCTCTAACATGATGTAGCAAGTTGTTGGAACATCCTCCTCACATTTTCTTTCAGATGGCTTCATTTTCTCTTCTCAATCTACAGCTACCAGGCATGAGTGTGACCAAAAATTAATTAGTTCCTTGTGGTGGCACACTTTCTCATGGCGAACCGATCCTGCATGTAGCGCCATGTGGCGGGGCAACCATGGGAAGATGGCACTGTCAGGGTTATCTCTCTGCCTCAAGTCTCCTGCCCAGCGCGCGTCTGGGGCAGCAATTCTGATGTCACAATGCATAAGGTGACTGAGCTCATGCTGCCCTTAAAGGGACGTGAGCTGCATTTGAATAAAAACAGTCGTTAAGAACTTTCAATGTGGTGGCTGAGTCTTTCTTGGCTGTGTCCAGCACTACATACTTTATTTTATTTTTACGCACACATGAAGTAATTTGGAATTTTCTAAACAATATCAAGAAATACCATTACTGTCTTTAACATGAGATTCAGTATAGTTGGTTCTCAGACATCAGTGAAACACGAAAGTCTGCAGATGCTGTGATTATAGTAAAACCACACCGAAATGCTGGAGGAAATCAGCCGGTCTTTTCAGTGTCTATAGGAGACAAAGATCTATTGCCGACATTTTGGGCCTGAGCCCTTCTTCAAGGAATAAGGCAGAAGTAGGAAATCTCAGAAAGTCTCAGAATTCAGACAATGCTGGATGGGGGATGAATCCGGACCAACCAAAGGTGTTAATTGGATATGAGAAGGGGAGAGGCAAGAATTCACAATATTTGTGTTAAAGGAGACGGAATGGGGAAACAGAGACAGGGAAAAGTGATGGGAAAAGAAGGTGGGGCAGGGGGGTGGGGTGGTTAATGAAAGCCAGAGAAGTCTATATTAATGCCATCCGGTTGGAGGATGCCAGTCGGAATATGAGATGATGTTCCTCCAATTTGTCAATCTGACAGAGCATGAGACCATGGACAGACATGTAGGCAAGGGAATGGGATAGATAATTGAAATGGGTGGCTATTGCGGTAGAGAGAACCAAGGTGTTCAACAAAATTCAACAAAGTCTGCGCCCAGTCTCTCTGATGTAGAGGAGACCACAGCGGGAGTGGACCAGATGCAGCAGATGACCCCGGCAAGTGAAATGTTGCTTCATTTGGAAGGACTATTTGGGACCCCAAACGGTGGCGAGAGAGGAGGTGTGGGTGCAAGTGAAGCATCTCCTGCAGCCACAGGGGTAGGACCCAAGGGAACATTGGTGGTGAGGGAGGAGTGGACAAGGGAGTCATAGACAGAGCATGGGAAGCCCGGTCCTGTGGGTCAGTGGGTTCAGGGTGAAAGATCAAGTCGAAGGCTTGATCCTGAAGGTCACCAGGGCCAAGGTGGAGACTTGTTTCAGGAGTTCCGTCCTGCAGGTCTTCGGGGCCAAGGGAGAGACCTGCATCAGCAGCTCGGCCCTGTAAACCACCAAGACCAAATTGGTGACCGAGGTGGAGGGTCCTTGAGGCAGCAGTCCCTGGGTTGCAAGCTTCTAATCCTTGATGGATGCCAGGTGTACATAGAATCGGCGGTTGAATGTGTGGATCCAGTGGAGGATGAGGTGTAGGAGAGATCCTTGGCAGATCGTGGCGAGTGATGTATGGAGATGCAGTAGTGAGAGAGCAAGGGTCCGCTGGTATCTGCCCCTCAAGCTGAGGGTAGTCCATAGGATATGTCGAGAGAAGCAAAGAGAGCAGGAGTCAATGCAGCACAGGTACCTGAGATCCCGGTGGGGAAAACTGGAAGGCTTGGAACCAGAGCTGGAATCCACGTGGTACCAGATGGCGGCAGGGGCAAGTAGCAAGGAAGGACACATGGCTGTGGAAGCACAACTGGGTGAGAACATAGTTGTAGAGCTTGAGAGCAGCAGGCAGTGCAGATGGGGAGCAGTGAGAGAGACTCTCAGAACTCCCTTCAAAGAGGGGGAAGAGAACTTCTTCAGGGCAGGTATCCCTTGAAGAGATTTTGCAACATAGAAACATAAAAGATAGGAGCAGGAGTAGGTCATTCGACCCTTCGAGCCTGCTCCGCCATTCAACGAGATCATGGCTGATCTTAAAGTTCAGTACTCCATCCCCGCCTTCTCTTCGTAACCTTTAATACTCTTATACTGAAGAAATATATCTAATTCCCTCATAAATATATTTAATGAACCTGCCTCTACTGCCCTCTGTGGCAATGAATTCCACAGATTCACCACCCTCTGGGTAAAGAAATTCCTCCTCATCTCGGTCCTAAATGGTTTGCCTATTATCCTCAAACCATGGCCCCGTGTTCTGGATTTTCCCATCATTGGAAACATCCCATCTGCATCCATTCTGTCCAGTCCTGCCAGAATTTTATATGTCTCTATGAGATCCCCTCTCAATCTTCTAAACTCCAGAGAGTACAGATGCTTCACAGATCAACTGAACTGAGTGAAACACGAAAGTCTGCAGACACTGTGGTTGTAGTAAAAACACTGAAATGCTAAAGGAACAGTCAGTCTTTTCAGAATCTATAGGAGACAAAGCTCTATTGCCGACATTTCAGGCCCTTCTTCCTTCAAGGAATAAGCCAGAAGCAGGAAATCTCAGAAAGTCTCAGAATTCAGACAATCCTGGATGGGGGAGGAATCCAGACCAACAAAAGGTGTTAATTGGATAATGATAAAGGAGGAGGTAAGAATTGATCATGTTTGTGCGAAAGGAGACAGGATAGAGAGACAAAGATGGGGAAAGGTGATGGGGGAAGAAGGATGGTTTTAATGAAAGTCATCTAGTTGGAGGATGTCCAGTTGGAAGATGAGGTCTTGTTCCTCCAATTTATGGAGTCTGGCAGTGCATGACACCATGTCAGCAAGGGAACAGAATGGAGAATTGAAATGGGTGGCCACAGGAAGATCCACACTATTGCGCCGGACAGAGCCGAAATGCTCAACAAAGTGATCTCCCAATCTGCGTCCAGTCTTTCCGACGTAGAGGAGACTGCAGTGGGAGCACCAGATGCAGTAGATGGACCTGGCAAGTTCATAAGTGAAATACATTCTCTAGTTCAGTGGTTTTCAAACTGCCGCCCACCCCATAAACTCGCATTCCACCTTAAGCAATCCCTATGCTATAAGTGCTCTGTGATTAGTAAGGGATCAGTAAGGAAATTCCAGTCTGATTTCCTGCTGTGTAAGGGATGTGCCACTGGATGGCCACTTCTTGCGAGTTGCTCCTCTCCTAAAGTACAATTCGTCTTCAAAGGGGCCAGCTGAGAATCCGGGATGGAGGCAGAGCAGGCAAGAGGTGGAGGAAAGGTTCGCGCAGGCAGGAGTACCTTCTGTGGGACCAGAAGGAGCTCTCTCATCTCATAAAAATGAACAGCTGATAAATAGGACAGGACGATAAACTTGTTTGACCTGTCTGAAAGATTTCCAGCAGCTCAATTAAAGACAATTATTATTATAAATGCTCAATTATCCATGGTCCAAGCACTGTGCGAAAAGGCCTCAAATTTGCATATCATTTGTTTAAGATACATTTGAGAGGCGACATGGAGAGGAACAAACTGGCATGACTCCTGCCGCATCCCATTATATATATATATAAAACAAACTATATAGTTTGTTCACTATATAGATTCTCGGAACTGATGAAAGGCACTTCAACACTGGAGAACCCAATAACAAGGAGATCATGGGTTTCACAGTGGTTCACAACAACATCACATTGCAGGGGATTACCTATCCTTCCATTTTCAAGTTACTGTGTGGTTTAGACATGCTGCGGTTAGTGCAATGCTGTTACAGCACCGGCGATCAGGACCAGGGTTCGAATACCGCGCTGCCTGAACATTCTCCCTGTGTCTGCGTGGGTTTTCCCCGGGGGGAGCCTCCAGTTTTCTCCCACTGTTCAAAACATACCAGGGGATGTAGGTCAGTCGGATGTAATATATGGCATGGGCTCGTGGGCTGAAATGGTCTGTTACCGTGCTGTATGTCTAAAATTTAAATTTAAATAAAAAATTAAATTTAAGTTTCAATCTCTTCTCTCCAGTGCAGAGACGGATACCTTTAAAACACTGTCACCTCAGCACGTTGAGGACTGACTTATTCTCTCGAGGCAAAACCCTCAGCTAAAATTATAAATAACTGCTCTGATCCCTGCCAATCTCCCCTCTCCACTCCAAAATTATTACACATTACCTACTGGGGATGTTTTTATAACCATGGTTTAACTATTAATATTTAGTGCAATTACATTTAACATAAATGAAAAAAAATCAACCAGTTGAAAAAAATGTTCACAAACTTCTCTTCAGTTCAGCTAACATGTTGCCTTATAACAGGAAATTGCAATAGTTTAGTTCTTACAGCAACCAGGACTCAATAATGTAGTTATAGTTAGTTTAAAATATTCTGACAACAAAATTTACATTTTTAATATGCTTCTCTTTTTACCTGAACCTTTCGGTGATGTTCCTCCTCAAATCAGTCTGAAATGCTTTGATACTTAGGCAAGCAATATGTTCAGGGACTCCTTTATATACATAATAACTCATCAGTAATGATGAGATTTGGCCGTTGTGGTTTTCTATACAAAGATTCTGATTGGTTCGCCTTGGTCTAGAATTACGGGCTTATTTTACAGTTACACCCCAAAGAAGGAATATTTGCTTCAGCCGCAATTCCAGATGCTTCACAAAATCTCTTAGAATGTATCTTTTAGTGTGGTTCAGCTCAAAGCTAAAGCAGGAATGTTTCCTTTAGTGAGCTTTCTACCCACTATAAAGACTAAGAATAGAATTACATACCATTTAACATACACCTCAATTATGTTTGTCGAACATGTACACTTAATAACGTATTCCACCAAGATACACTTTATCCATGTTTAAATACACTTTATAATTCCACATCCACTGGATATATCTAAATAGCCTGTGTACACAGAATCTCCAATTTATTTTAATTTTATTTTATTTTATTGGAAGACCATAATCAGAAATTTCCTGTCAGATATTAAATATTTTTTTAGTTTTAACTTTAAACGTTCACCTACACCCTGTTAAAAATGTGCAGCTCTGGAAATTGTTCTCTTAAAATGAATGGCACTTTACCAAAATGGCAGCAATTGTTAGGTTTTGGAAAAGTTTCCCTTGCTCGAAATGTTGGCCATGCCTTTTCTCTTGCGCTAGTCCTCCAGCACATAGATTTTAGCTTCAAATACCAGCATCTACAGTATATAAAAGTAAAAGACAAAAATTTCTGTTTATTTTTATTAAGTGACGACATTGTTTAACGGGTTTATCTTATAGATTGAACTTTAAATAAATGGGAAGAGGGGGTGAGGGAAGGAGGGAAGGGAGGGGGGAAAAGGGGAGAAAATGACACTGTATATATATTTAAGAAGAAAAATGTCTGCATGTATTTTGGTCAGTATGGTTTATAGTGTGAAAAATAAAAAATTTAAAAAAAATACCAGCATCTGCCGAGACTCTCCTGTGGGTCTCCGTGGTATGGGGAATCTGATTCAGAGACATGTTTGTCTCCTTGGAATGGGATATCTGTTTCAGGGCAATGTTTGTCTCCGGGGAATTGGGTATGTGTTTCAGTGTGATGTGGGTCTCCTTGGAATGGGGTATCTGATTCAGGGCGATGTATGTCTCCGTGGTATGGGGTATCTGTTTCAGGGTGATGTTTGTCTCCTTGGAATTGGTTATCTGATTCAGGGTGGTGTGGGTCTCTGTGGAATTGGGTGTTTGTTTCAGGGTGATGTGGGTTTCTGTGGAATTGGGTGTCTGTTTCAGGGTGATGTGGGTTTCCTTGGAATTCTAGATGTATCGAAATACTCTGGCTATGCCATGGGGGGACTTGAACCCATGTCAATGCACAGACGGTGCTGAAATTTGCTGTTAATCCAGTAACTCTGATACTGCTCCACTAAATATAGGAAAACGCCTCGTCTCAGAACTGACGCCCTCATGCTGTTGCTGTGCTTGATGGGAGAAAGTGTGACTCAATTGCAACTGACCCATCTCCCACTTTAACCAGAGGCTGAAAATCACCCAGCCACGGAAGAGGAATGTACAAATCTCCACTGAAAGAGAAAATAAAATGCATCCTACATCCTAATGGGTGCCAATGTGTGAGGTTGCTTTGAACTGGGAGCTGAGCCCACTAGGCATCGATAAGATTTTCGGAGATCCAAGTTGATGACCATGAGTCAGAAAGGAGGATGGAGATCAAGAATCTGGTTGTGTGGTGCCAGGACAACAATCTTGCTTTCAATTTCAATAAGATTCCACCTGCATTGAATTCGCCCATCGTTATTGAATGAAGATCTACCGGGACCAATGCCTGAAGAGGGACAACAAAATCAGTGAACTGGTGTGGACTCAAAAGGCCAACATGGCCTGTTTCCACTCTGTACATGGTTATATGGTTATATGTACGATTATGACATTTAAAAGGGATCTGGGCAGATATTTATTGTAGCACTATCAATTAGACCTGACAGACCAGAATTCGAGATTAATAGGCTTTAATCACTATAAAATTACAGTCATATTTTTCATGCTGTTGGCCCGATTCCAAGGCAGTACTGACAGAGGGGACTAGATGATACCGCCTTTGTTAGGGATCCTGGAGGGGGAGGAGCTACAGTATCGGGGGTGAGCCAACAGTACAATGGCTGCAATACTGTGTTGAGTCAAAGGCACCTGTTTCCATGTTGTGCATCTCTTTGATTCTGCAATCATCCAGTGTCACAATCTATTTGCTTCTACCTGTCCCAGGGGTTGCAAAGAATGGGCCTGTCCGTGTTTTCATTTTTAAAATTTTATTTACATCAGGGTACAGCCATTTAAACCAGTGCCACCCAATTACACCCAAATTTACCTACAACCCCATACGTTTTAGAGTGGTAGGAAACCAGAACACCGAAAGGAAACCCACACAGACGCGGTAAGGATGTACAAACTCCTCAGAGACTGCACAAATACACCAACCCAGGTCACTGTTGCTGTAATAGCATAACACTAACTGTGCTGACCACGTTACAATGGTTTATTTGGACTACGACTTTCTGCCTGCTCCTCTTAGAAAATGTTCAGCAGAAAATTAATTTGAAAGCCACAGGGTGAAGGCCACAGTAGATCCTGTCTTATAATTTCCCCGAGCAGACTGTCAACCCCATTTGCCAAGATGCCCTATTAATGGAGGTTTCAAACGAGCACCAAAACTTTGACTGGTGGTGTGAAGGCCTCCTCCCATGTTGGATCCTTCTTACACAGCCTCTGCTTGCTGGACTGAGGACGAGACCATCATCCATTTCCTTGTTGAATGGGTGCTTGCCAGAAGAGTCTGGAAAGAGAAGCAATGGGCTTTGTCAAGATTTATCCCAAACAGCTGTGTAAAATAGAGGTTTGTCTTCTGTGTGCTATTCCCAGGGACACACACTGAGACAAATCCTCTCTGAGCTGGAAGATTTTCTGCTTGGTAAAAGACAGACTCTGGTGTGTCTGAAACATGCAACAAGCTGTTCATGACCAAATACTGTAAACTGGCATATTCTGTGGCCCACAACCACATACTGAAACCGATGCACCCACCACAAATGTTACAGAGGAAAAGACCGTGGTTTCAGGCTCTCATGACATTAAACACTGAGCTTCTGCAACCTGTTTAAAAAAATCCTCCAAGTGTTTGGTGAAAATTCCTTTATTGTCGTGTGCAATGATACACAAGATTTGTTGACTTTTGTTTGCCCATAAAGGCACACAAAGAGGCACCAGCCCAGCGCCCTTAAGAGAAAGAGAAGCAAAGGAAGGTCCTTTCAGAGACACTATGGATTCACCTCCAAGACACCTGTGATTTCTGCTGCTTGTTCATTACAGCGGTGAACTCGAGCTCCTAGTTCCCAACCTCCATTACAATCTACAGTCTTTTTGAGTTTTGCGCTTGCTTGTTGTTACCTCAGCGCATCACACCTTGCTAGCGAGCCATCATCTTAAAACAGTGGAACTGGAACTTCCCAATGACAAGATCTAAACAGCACTTTATTTACAGGGCAGGATTCCGCGTGGCTTGGAAAGAGGAACAGCGCCAAAAACCGACGAGGAGCCTTCAAGAAACATTAACTTGTCGCATTTTCTACAGCTGCTGCCAGCCATGTTGAGTGCTTCCAGCATTTTCTGTTTCAGAATTCCAGTATCAGTAGTTTTATTTATTTTCATAAACTTTTGTGAGGCTGATACTCAACCCTCATCTGTCTAGTGTCTTTGATTTTAATAGTTTTCCTTCCCCAAGTGTGGACTTAGTTGTGAAATGTTCTGTGTATTTGCCTTGAATTACAGGGTAGCTCCTCAACCATATCATCTGACTGAACTTCCCTTTGAAGTTCCTGACAGGAGATCATTGGAGTTTCTGCCAATCCGATTGCTTTTGGATTCTGTACCCGTGGTGGATTGTACAAGATAAATTTAAGGGCTACCTACTTGCACCTGGTTACTGCAGGCATGTCAATATCCTCCTTGTCAGGCCATCACTGCTAGCAGCTATGCATTACCTCAATGCACAGTCCTCACACAAGTTGAATTCAGGCTTAATCACTGGCCATTAATTATCCACGCAGCCTTCTACTTGCTGGGCTATCAATAGTGAGGAGGCCAGTGGTAGTGTCTGTGTCAGCATGTGTTGGATGGCCTGCATCCTGTGATAATGAATGGATTTGAGCAGTTCACTGGGCCTGGGGCTAGCGGCTGCTCCTCTGTAATCATCTCCAGCCACTCCATCATTTTACTACAAAAGGCCTGTGATTCAGTCAGGGCCTAATCAAGCCATCAACAGCAATAACTTGTTCTTATCTTGCCCCTTAAAATATCACTTTCCGAGGGCAGCAAGGGGGTTTATATCCGAGTACCACTTCATATGTCGAGATGTTTGGAGGGCACTTCTCGGCTATGAGCATGGTATTGAAGCACACTGGCTGTATTTTGATCCAATGCAGGTTACACAGTCTGCAGAACCTATATAATCCTGCATCTACTTTGTAAATAATTTGCCCATATAATAGCATTGTATCCTTACCTTTATGGGTTTCTATCTATTCTCTAATGTTTCTATTTCTTCATTCTTTATAACCACAAGTAGGAACCATAGAACCATAAAATGCTACAACACAGAAACAGGCCCTTTCGGGCCTTTTTTTGCCTAGTCCTACTGACCTGCACCCAGTTCATAGACCTCCATGGCTCTCCCATCCATGTTCTTGCCCAAATTCTTCTTAAATGTTAAAATTGAGCTCACATTCACCCCCTCAGCTGGCAGCTCGTTCCACCACTCTCTGTGTGAAGCAGTTCCTCGTAATGTTCCCCCTAAACCTTTCCCTTTTACTCTTAACCCATGTCCTCTGGCTTGTATCTCTCCTACCCCAGTGGGAAAAACCCTATCTACATTTAGTCTATCTCCCCCTTAAAATTTTAAACACCTCTATCAAATCTCCCCTCATTCTTCTACACTCCAGGGATTATTTTTTCTTAGACATACATTTTGGCCTGTGTCACCCAATTTCACCCAATTAACCTACACCCCTGGTACGTTTTGAATGGTGAGAGGAAGCCGGAGCCCTCAGGGAAAACGCATGCAGGCATGGGGAGAAAGTACAAACTCCTTACGGACAGTGCGGGATTCGAACCCCGGTGCTGTAGAGGGATGCACAAACTAGGTTTCCTGAGCCTGTTACCATGCTGTATGTCTTAAAAAATGTTAAAAACTGATCAGCAAACTCCAAGACCTGGACCTCACTGTGTAATTGGATCCTGGATTTCCTCACTTCCAGACCCCAATCAATGCGCATTGGCAAGAACACCTCCTCCACAATCTCCATCAGCACCGGAGCACCACAAGGCAGCGTACTTAGCCGCCCTACTCTACCCACTTTACATCCACGACTGCGTGGCCCCATATAACAATAACACCATCTACAAATTTGCTGATGCTACAGTCATGAGCTGTTTACAGAAAGGGCAGGAGGGCAGCTTGACATCTTAAGTGAATGCTGACAGCAACCTCTCACTCAATGTCACTAAAGCCAAGAGCTGATTGTAAACTTCAGCAACGGAAAACCAAAGGTGCGCGACCCAGTGATCACTGGGGAATCAGATGTGGAGAGGGTGAGCAAGTTTAAATTCCTGGGAGTCACTATGTCAGAGGACCTGTCTGGAACCCAACATTCTTTTTACTTTTTTAAATTGTTTTTATTGAGTTTAATATATAAGCTTACATATATAGATTTAGAAACAAAAGTAAGTACACACAAAACAAACCCAGAATAATAGATGAAACTAAGTCGAGAATTCCTTAATAAACATAAACAATAATTTGAATTCATCTGTAAAACCGCGTTAAACCCATTTGCTGAGTTAAGCCAAATAAAAAGGAAAACAAAAACTACATCTAACCCGCCCCCTCCCTCTATTCAAGGTTACCTTATATAATAGATGAAAATGTGGATCCAATGGTGGCCCTGGACATTGGACAGTGAATCTCTGATTGCACGATAATTCTTCATTTCTCCAATTATAATAAAATTCTAAGAATGGGCCGACTCTACTGTCATCATGAAAAGTAGCACATCAGCACCTCTAATTCCTCACAGGTTTGTGGAGGTTTGATATGACATTGGTGACTTTGGCAAACTTCTACAGATGAGTGGTGGAAAGTGTGCTGACCGGCTGCATCACATCCTGGAATGGGGTGGGGGGGCGGGGGTGGCACCAATACTGAGCATGAAGCACAGCAAAAGGAGGTGGATCCAGCCCAGGATGTCACAGGCAAAACTCTCCCCACCATTGAGAACATCTAGAGGGAGCGCTGCCGTCGGGGAGCAGCACCAAGCTTCAAGGATCCACACCACCCGGCACAAGCTCTGTTCTCACTGCTCCCATCGGGAAAGAGGGAGAGGTGCCACAGGACTTGCACCACCAGGTTCAGGAACAGCTGCTACCCCTCCACCATCAGACTCTTCAACAGCAAACTACATCACGGACTCATTTAAGGTCTCCAACTTTACACTTTATTTATTATTGATTTTTTTTCTCTCTATGGTGGACAATCAGTTTGTTTACATTTCAATCTTTGTTTATATTTCTTTCTTTTGTATGTATTTTTATCTTGAGTACAATTTATACTATCAAAAAAATATAAATTCTGCCTGGCCTGCAGGAAAAAATATCTCAGGGTTAAATGTGATGTCATTTATGTGTAGGGGAGCATTTTGGGTCCAGTGATCATAATGTCATTAGTTTCAAGTTAATTATGGAGAAGGGTTGGTCTGGGGAAATGAGAAAGGATCTAGAATGCGTGGATTGGGGTGTTGTTTTCTGGAAAGGATGTGTGAGGTAAGTGAAAGACCTTCAAAGTTGTAATTTTGAGTCTGTATGTTCTTGTCAGGATTAAAGGCCAAGTTCACAGGCATTGGGAATCTTTTTTTCCCCCTGAGGGATTTTGGGGATCTGGTTTGGAAGAAAAGAGAGACACATATAGCAGGTATAAGCAACATGGAAAAAAGTGAGTTACTTGAGGAAAATAAAAAAATGCAAGAAAAATCTCAAGAATGAAATCAGGAAAGCAAACGGACAGTAAAGGTCAAAATTGGTCACCTTGAAGATCAGAGTGGTTGGCTTTGTATGGAGTCAAAAGGGATGGGGGAGATCTTAAATGTTTTTCTTAAATCAGTATTCACTCTGGAAATGGGCATAGAGTTATGGGAAATAAGGAAAACAAGCAGTGAGGTCATGGAACCAATACAGATTAAAGAGGAGGAGGTGCATGCTGTCTTAAAGCAAATGAGGGTGGATAAATCCCCAGGTCCTGACAAGATATTCCCTTGGACCTTAAAGGAGGCTAGTGTAGAAATTACAGGGGCTCTGACAGGAATATTTAAAATGTCCTTCACCACGGGTATGGTGCCAGATGATTGGAGAGCAGCTCATGTTGTTCCGTTGTTTAAAAAAGGCTCGAAAAGTAACCCTGGAAATGACAGGCCAGTCAGCCTGATGTCAATAAGAGGTACATTATTGGAAGGTGTTCTAAGAGATCAGATATATAATTATTTGGATAGCCAGGGACTGATTAAAGATAATCAAAATGGCTTTATGCATGGTAGATTGTGTTTAACCAATTTAGAGTTTTTCGAGGATGTTTCCAGGAAAGTTGACAAAGGCTGTGGATGTTGTATACATGGACTTTAGTCACGCCTTCGATAATGTCCCACATGAGAGGTTAGTCAGGAAGGTTTACATGCTAGGTATTCATGGTGAAGTAGTGAACTGGATTCAACAACGGCTGGACATGAGAAGCCAGAGAGAAGTGGTGGATGATTGCTTCTCAGATTGGAGGTCTGTGACTAGTGGTATAACTCAGGGATTGGTGCTGGGACTATTGTTGTTTGTCATCTATATCAATGATCTGGATGATAATGTGGTAAATTGGATTAACAAGTTTGCAGATGATGGTAAGATTGAAGGTGTCCTGGACAGTGAAGAAGGTGATCAAAGTTTGCAGAGGGATCTGGGCCAATAGGTAAAATGGGTTGAAAAATGGCAGATGGAACTTAAAGTAGACAAGTGGAAGGACCAACCAAGAAAGGACATACACGGTGAATGGCAGGGCACCGAGGAGTGTGGTAGAACGGAGGGATCTGGGAATACAGATACACGATTCCCTGAAAGAGGTGTCATGTGGATAGGGTTGTAAAGAGAGCTTTTGGCACATTTGGCCTACGAAGTATTGAGTATGGAAGTTGGGATGTTATGTTAAAGTTGTATAAGACATTAGTGAGGCCAGTTTTGGAGTATTGTGCGCAGTTTTGGTCGCCTAACTACAGGAACAATATCAGTAAGATAGAGAGCATGCAGAGAAGATTTAATAGGATGTTGCCCAGACTTCAGGGACTGAGTTACAGGGAAAGGTTTAACAGGTTAAGACTTTATTCCCTGTTGCGTAGAAGAACGAGGGGTGATTTTATAGAGATATTTAAAATTATGAGGTGGACAGACAAGTAAATGTATTCAGGCTTTTTCCACTGAGGGTAGGTGAGATACAAACCAGAGGATATGGGTTAAGGGTGTAAGGGGGAAAGTTTAAGGGGAACCTGAGGGAGAACTTCTTCACTCAGAGAGTGGTGGGAGTGTGGAACAAGCTACCAACTTAAGTGGTAAATGTGGGCTCGATTTTAACATTTAAGGGAAATTTGGATGGGAGAGGTATGGAGGGCTATGGACTGAGTGCAGGTCATTGGTAGTAGACAAGAAAAAGTGGTTCGGCACAGACTAGAGGGGCTGAGGTGGCCTGCTTCTGTGCTGTAATTGTTCTATGGTCTGCTTCCAGCTTCCCCGACGTAGACGAGGCCACATTGTGAGCACCGGATGCAGTAAACGAACTATGCAGACTCTGAGGTGAAGCGTTGTTTCAATTGGAATCACAAATGATAGCGTGGAGGGAGGTGTCGCACTTTTTGTGGACAAGTGGCAGGGAAGCAATCAGTGGGACGAGCAGGGAGTTGCAGAGGGAACGATCCTTGCAGAAAGTGAAAAGGGGGATGAGGAGAAGACAAGTCTGGTGGTGAGACCCATTTGTAGGTGACATAAATTATGGAGAATGGTACATTGGACACAAAGGCTGCTGAGGTGGGACATGCAGACTTCCTTGAGAGCCATGGACAAAGTTTGGGAGGTATGGAGACTTTGGTAAGTACTGCATTGAGAGTCTATGAGGTGGTGTGGGTGAGGGCTGCATTGAGAGGTGTAGAGAGGAAGGCTTATTTACTGAAGATGGAGGACATCTCAGATGTCCTGGAATGGAAAGCCATGTTGTGGAGGCAGAGGTGGAGGAGAAGGGGAACTAAGAGAAAGGAATAGAGTCCTTACAGGAGACTCGGTGGAAAGAGGTGTAGTTGTGGGAGTCAGTAGGTGTTGAAATCTGCTGGGTCCCTGCCTGTGTGGCTGGACAAGTAATTCCTGCCTCCACCTGCCAAATCCAGTTGGTGAATATTGAGACATATTTAATAGTAAAAGGTCCATTTCAGAAATACATCTAATTTTATGCTTGCATATGCTAGTTACTTGAGTGCAAGGCTCTCAGGCATAAAATAATGGCAGACAATGTTTACAGATTCCAGCGACAGTCATGTCTTCCTCTCTCCACCTCTTTCTGCTTTCCTCAAGGGACCGCCCCCCACCCCCGTCATTCCCTGGCTTGCTCACCCTTGCCATCCATCCCTTCCTGCTCCCAGCCACTTTCCCCTGCAACTGCGGGAAGTGCAACGCCTGCCCCTACACATTCTCACTAACCACCATCCAGGGACCACCCAGCAGGTGAGAGAGAGATTCACAGGCACCTGGTCTGCTGGATTTTGTGCTTGCGATATGGCCTCCTCTAACGCCAATGAAACCAAGCAGAAGCTATGTGGCTACTTTCCGCAGTGGCCATTTTGAGCTACCTTTTGCAAGCCCATGTCACCTTCCCTTCCATTCCCACACTGGCCTGCCTGTCCTCAGCTTTCTCCACTGCAAAGGTGAGGCCAAACACAAAATCGAAGAATTGTGCCTCCATTCCGCCTGGATAGTGAATGAATCAACAATGTTACAACCTAGACCAGTGGTTCCCAAACTTTTACTTTCCACTCACATACCACTTTAAGTATTCCCTATGCCATAAGTGTTCTGTGATTAATAAGTGATTGCTCAAGGTGGTATGTGAGTAGGAAGGGAAGACTGAGAACCACTGCTCTGGACTCGAATTGTTACTGAAATATTTTGCTTGAGAAAAATTGTCATTGGCCCATTTCCTTTGGAGTTATGAAACCGTGCACATAACGAGTCAATTTGGAATGATTAAAACAGTGGTTTTCAAACTTTTTCTTTCCACCCACATACCACCTTAAGCAATCCCTTATTAATCACAGAACACGTATGGCATAGGGAATACTTAAAGTGGTATGTGAGTGGAAAGTAAAAGGTTGGGAACCACTGGCCTAGACCAACAGCAAAAGAAATTCACCAAGACGATGGTATCTTCAAAACAATGATTTTTATTAATAACTATTAATAATATAAAATCTTACTTAACTCTAAACTTAACTCCACTATGCGTAAATCCATGTGAGTGTGTGGCAGATCCCAAACCATTACACAATTCTGAAGTCAATTTTAAAGTTCAGACCTTGAAATCTGTTGTGTTGAAATTCAGAGTCTTTAAACTGTTGTTCATAAGTAATTATGGAGTAGGTAAAGCACCAAGTCATTATACTTCTCAAAACTTGCAAATTCTTGTTGAGTTTCTTTCAGAGGAATGTTCCTTCATACAAATGATTTTTCACAAATTCCCCTCTATTGCATGGAGTTGATGGAACTGTGATTTACATGATGATTTCACAAACCCAGGCAAGGGATAAGTGGAGTGACCATTACAATGGCCAAAATGACACTGCCCTCTCTTGACCAAGAGAGACAGTCAAAGTGACCCTTTTCTTCGAAGCCACTGATTCTGTGTTCCTTGCCTGACAAGGGAAAACAGAACAGCGCCTTTCTCACTGAAGGTTACTGCATCTCTCTGACTCATGAAAACTGGTTCAGAATATTAAGGACACTTTCTTGAAGTGTCCAAATAACATGACATCACCACTGTCTTCGTTTGACGCTTCATTTCTTCAAAAGTATGAGTAAACAAACAGATGGCCTCTGGCTTATCTATACAGGCCAACAGCAAATGGTTGTTTTTATACACAGGTGCCTTTCTGAGCAAACATTCATTGTCTTCAGCATTTCAACATAACAATCCACTTTAATTTTATGACCTGTGCCAACTCCAGCCAAGCAGTGTCCAAAAGAATTTTGTGCTAACATGACTGTATGATCTGTCTTTGTGTGTAAGTGTCCCTGTTTCCAAACCCACAAAATAATTTAACTAAAAATAATGTTATAACCTAAAGATTAATAACAGCACAATTCTGTAACAACAGCATGACTGCTTTTGGGTAGCCCACACTTCCTCTGTTTCTTTCTCTCTCCACTGATTGTGACGCGTGATCAAATCGGGTTTGGTGCGTTCACAGAGAAATGACTCCAGGCACTGGCTAAACAAACAATGAATGATCTTTATTGCAAGCACCAAACAACACTCGGTACTTTAAACTATGTAAGCAGTCACATTGGATACAGTGATCTCTGATACCAATGGCTGCTTAATCTCCCTCTCACACCTGCAGTAATATTCAGTAACTAGCACACTCTTACCGTACCATGACTTCAACATGTACTCCCAGTTCCCTGTTCCAA